>NC_090938.1:340872311-343336061 GCF_040938575.1 Ambystoma mexicanum
TACTACCCTTTTATTCGTGGTAGTGGTAAAACGTGGTATCCCGGTTGCCGGGTTGCTTGGCACAGGCAAGGCGGCCACGAGATGATCCGGGAAGGCGAAAAGGCGGGCAAACTGGTTATCCCCACCAGTCAAAGGAAGAAGACTCTTCGGGATGAAGATCTCCTCTGTCGTTGGAAGAAGTGGTGAGTCGGTTCAGCAGGGCTCCACCGGTGGTGTCGTCGTTGCAGGTCGGCTCAGCTTCTCCCTCTTCGGATTCTTTGGTCCTGTGGCGACATCTGAAGTCCCAGTCCCCAAAGCCCTGCTTTTATACAGAAAACCCCCATTCATCAGTCCTAGCTGTCACTCAAACATGCTAAGTGGTGAGCCGGGCGGCTCACCACTGGACCAATCACACAAGAGTGCGACTTGAGTTGCCGAGGCAACTCAGTCCAGGGTGCCTAAACCCCCCTCTCCCACACATCCTGTATACCCAGACAGAGTGGCACCACCTTTGGAGGCTTCTGTGTAGAAGCCCGCCAAAAAGTGGAACAAAGGGCTCAACTTGGGTTGGAGTTAGAGGCGAACACAAATGCCATTTTAAAACCGAGTCCTGGCCTAAAAGACCCAACCGTGGAATAAATATTAAATAACCCGGCGGTATCTTTAACATTGCACCAAAATAAAATGAATGGGAAAATCCCATAGTAAATATTCTTAAGGAATATTTCGCGTGGTAACCTCTGCCACCAGCCAGAAACTCGACGAGGGGGGACTGCACAGTGCCCCCTCGAAAAACAGACCCAGGGGCAATCTAATTACCCCTACCAGTACTTCCACAATATGATGGTTTGTACTGGTTTTGTTCCCAATTTAAGACCAGTAAAGTCAATGGTGACTTTACATGCCCTGGGAGACATTAGTCAGTCCCAGGGTATGGAGTCTATGTTTGGGGGTCACTATGACACCCCTGTGTTACTGCACTGAGGGTGCTGTGTAACACACTTACCAAAAACCACATGAAACCCTATGGAGTAAAAGACCCCATAGCCCATAAAACACATTGCAAAGTCAAAGGATATCTCAAATCATGTCTAAGAGCGGGAGAAAAAGAGTCTCACTCTTAGCAGGAAAAAAAAATAAACCCCAAAAATCCAGCAAAGCTGCTGGGGGACTCACTAGGTTTGGGAAATTAGCCTTAACAGAGAATTCTCCCTAACAGCTGGCACGCCAGAAAGTACAACTCAAATTTTGGTACCTTCAACCCCCCCATGTTCGTAGGGCTTTTGCAATACACTCAGCGCAACTGTCTGCCCTCCCGCCAAAGGAAGCCTCCGCATAACTTAGTCTCTGAAGAATTTCCTTGGAATATTGTATGGGACATTCCCAAAACAATGCATGAGCCTCTGCAGCACCACAAGTTTTAGCAATGCCGCTATTCCCATCATAGACAGAGGTAATTTACCTCAAAACGCCATTGAGTTCACCAACCCATTTTTAGCCTGTAGCGTGTTAAATTCATGTTCTTGTTTGGGATCATGATATGTGTTAATCCCCAAGTACCTGAAGGAGCTTGTACTCCATTGCAGGGGAAGGACCGGCAGGTCCCTCCCTGCCACATTCCCTGTCTTGTCAGTGGGAACAGACATGACTTGCTCTTATTTATTCTGATTCCCGTCAATGCACCAAAGTTGTCCAGCACCTCCAGTACATGCGGCAGGTTTATCTCTGGGTTGCCCGGGTATAGCAACATGTCATCGGCGTACATGGACACTATATGCTTCACCACATCTACCTCAATGCCAGCATCTCTATATTGCTACCTCAAGTAGGCGTCTATATGTTCTGCTGCTATAATAGACCGCATGGGGGTTAGGGGGAAAACCCTGTCTCGTACAATTGCCATTTGTCAGAGTACGTGCTCCCCGTCCTGACCCTGGCCATTGGTTTAGTATATATAAGCTGAACCCACTTCATATACTGTGGCCCTATCCCCATCCTTACCATTGTGGCATACAACCAATCCCAGTGAACAGAATCGAATGCCTTAGTTGCGTCCAATGAGGCGACTGCACACTGTGCTGCACTGTCTTTTGTGCAATAGATCACGTGGTGCAGCATTCTCAGGTTCTCCGCAATATTCCTCCCTGGTACATTCCCAGTTTGGTGCGGATTCATTAGCGATGGTATTAATCTACAGAGTCTATTAGCCAAAATTGCTGTAAGAATCTTGCTGTCTTGATTCAGCAGTGACAGTAGGATCCACAGTCAGTATTTGCCTTTAACAGCGGGATTCTCAGGGCTTCCCTCATGCTATCCGGGAGGATGTTCTCCTTATACGCCTCACTATACACCCTAGCAAGAAGTGGCGCCTATGTGTCTACGTAGGCCTCATAAAATTCCCCTGTTAATCCATCCGGGCCGGGGGCTTTCCCGGAGGTCAACGTTCTGATGGTGGCTACTACCTCTTCTGGGATAATAGGCACCTCCAATGCATCCGACTGATGTGTATCCAGACATGGCAGGATGGTAAGATCTAGGGCATCTTGTATGTCCCTATTCACATCGAACTGGGGATCCGCGTATAACGCCTTATAATACTCTGAAAAAATGTCATTTATGCCAGCTTGCGTATTTATTACCTTTTGGGCTGAGTCCTTGATGGAGCATATAGGGGATCTTGTGTCTTTTCGCCTATACAGCCAGGCTAGCATTCTACCGAGTTTGTTACCTTGTGCGTGGCTCTTTTCTAGGTATCTTGCATAATTCAATTTCCTCAACCTGTCCCACTGCACTAGGCATTCTTGCTTCAATCTAACTACCTCTTCTATCCTCTCCTTGTCTATATTTGCTTCCTTCTCCAATAGTAAAAAATGTTCCTCAATGTTTTCCAGGTCGCTGAAAATAGTTTTCTGTACTCCCCTAGACTTTTATTTCGCCCCGATGATCACCTTGTATGCTTCCCAGACAGTGCTCACCTTTTGCATGCTCCCCTTGTTAATTGTAATGAACTCTGTCTCTTTCCTAATGTGCTCAGCAAACCCTCTATCTAATAATGCTTCACTTCTCAACCTCCATGTGGGTATGGGTGGTCTAGGGGCAAATACCCACCATTTTACCATGAGTGGGGAATGATCCGACAGGATCGTGGTTAGATATTCAGCCTCCATAAATTCAGCCACATGTTCCTCCCCCTACGAACAGGTAATATATTCATGAATCATAGCCATTCTACCTTCGATGTCTGTCTTCGTGGCCAACACTTTTAGTGGTACTGCCGGGTTCACTCAAATGACAACCCCCCCCTTGCATATGAAGAATACGTGGAGCCCACCAACACTCATCCCCACGCACCTGCCAGGTTCTTCTGCCTTTGTGCATCTAAATGTGTTTGCTGCAGTAACACTGTGACCACTTTATTTCGCTTTATATACATTTGTAGCCTTCCATGTCATGATTTTAATTGTCTCAGCCATTACTTTGCCATACCCAAGGTACCACCGGCATCATCTGTCTAATACCAGCCCCAGTGAAGACTGCATGCAGTGTTTTTCCATATGTGCCAGGCGACTCTTCCCTCCCCAACCCCTCGTCCCCCTTAACTAACGCCAAACCAAACTCAAACTTGTCCGGCTGTGCTAAGCACGCTAGGACTTCCCAGTTTCCGCTCCATTCAACCCAGGCAATAGCCAAGTCTCCTGGTGCCCAACGTGCGGGCACTGTCCAGTAACCCTAAAGAAAACAAACTTTTGTGGGAGTGTGGGACTGCACTTAGCGTTCCCTCTACCGGATTTCTGTGGGTACACAGACTGACCTGCTCCTGCTTTTAATGTTGCATATTGTACTGCTACCATACTACTTATTGCCAATGCTACACTTTAGCCTATGCATCTATACCCCCTGCCAAACATATCTGCACATCTTACATTATGCTATGGAGAAATGTGCAGCTTCTGTAGTACTTGGTCAAGTCAGTTGACTCTGCTCTGTAGTCTCTGGGATCTGAGCACTGTCCATCCAATCTTGCGCCTCCATCAGTGTCTCAAAGAATAGTACTTTGCCATTGTGGAGTACCTACAACTTTGCTGGGTATAACAACATGTACATTAGGCCCGCCTTGCTTTCGTTGTGATATACCTTCTATTCTGTACCTGGAAGGTGTAGTCTGGATATACTGAGCTCTTCGACAAGGCCCTTTGTGTTGTTCCTCCAGCCCTGGTGAAGGCAAGGATTTTCTCCAGGTCTTTATAGTTGTGCACATTAGCTATGACTTGTCTGGGTGTTGCACCAGGTGGTGGCCTTCTGATGAGGGAACGGTGCACGCTTTCTATCGTAAATCCATGCGCGAGTTTGCCTGCTCCTTTCTCCTGCAGCAACACATTTTCGATGTATGTGGTGGGGTCAGCCCCCTACGCTCCTTCAGGTAACCCTACAATTCTTATATTGTTTCTTCGTGCTCGACCTTCCACAGCTTCTGCCCTATCTTGCAGTAATTTAACTTTCTGCAAGAGGATATCAATATCCTTCGCCGTCTGCACTCTGACTGCCGTATTTTCTTTGCCTTGCTCTTCCAGTTTCCCTGTGTGTTCAGCGATCGCTCGTACGTCTTGCCGTAGTAGTCCCACATCAATGCCCACCGCATCAATCTTGCATTCAAGTGACTTTTGTAACGCTGCAATGGCCTGGAGGATCTGTTGATTCCCCAAAGTCTGCCACGGGGATGCCATTTCTTTCTCTTTATCACTGCTGTCCCCCTCCTGCCGGTGCGCTTGTCCCTTCTTGAAGGTCTCCATTGTACTCTGCTTGTTTTTCGATGTATTACTTTTGGATGCCATTGTGTGCGGTCGGCTTTAGTTTTTCTGTGACTTCTGACTCCTAGATCTTCCCTGCCCTTTTCACACCCAATTTGCTTTCCAGGAATCCAGATCAGCCTTTTATTTAAACTGCGGATATAGACGTAGTGGCCACTGTGTCTGCTATTGGGCTAGGTTGTACAGGACTTTCCCAGTCACCGTTAGTCCGTTAGTCCCCCACCTCCTGTTATTACTGAAAACGGTTCTCTGTTCATCTGTGTGTGGCGGTATTGCACTGTGCCAGTTGCGCTACTCAAGACCTATGTTGCATATTCACTTTAGTCTTCTTAATTCAGGGACTTTTACTGATACCCAGCTTGAGCACTGACCCTTGAGTGATTCCTGATGGCTAAGGCTGGAGCATATGAACCCTGGTGCCCTATTTATTCTTTGGAATCAAGGTTTGCTGGGTATGTGGACCTGCTGCACCCCTGGAAGGTGTTCTCTCTTCTGGATTTCTTAGTTGAGCGCTTTCTTAGCATCTGCACCCCTGGGAGTCTTCGTCCCCTCTGGATTCCTTTGTTGAGCACTTTGGTATCGCAGGCACCCCTGGAGGGCTTTGTCCCCCCCCTGGTTTCCTTTATTTAGTGCCTTCGTATCCCAGCGGTGGGGTGTCCTGACCACTACCTGCATTGTCGCCTCAAGTAGGCCCTTTGTTGCCGCCGCCTTTTAGATTTTTAGTGCTTCAGGGCCTTCCCCTGCACCCCAGTTGTACGCCGCTCTACGCGTGGTTCCTTCCAACTTTAATTATCTGTTGTGTTTATGAACTCTCCGCTCCTATCGTGCCACAACGTTCCTCACAGTATTCGAAGAGTATGTCTCTGGGAGGTGTTGTTCTTTCTGGTGGACTTCTTATAATGCTTCTACAACCGTGCGGTGCAATGCCCTGTCCACAAGTACTGTTGCGTCTCCTTGCCGCAGGCTCCGTGGTGTAACCATACTTAGTCCTCAGTGCGTGAGCACCTTAGTTACTGCCACGCTTGCACGCAGCCCTTTGTGGTTTCCTCGTGATGAAGCCTGGGGTCCTTGAGCCTTTGCTTGCTGTTTATGCCATGGTGTGAGGACCTTCTAGGAAGGGAGAGTGTTTCCCGGCCCAGGTGGTGTTCTCCCCCACCGGCTCACCCTACATGTCTCTGGGGCAGCACTGCGCTAGAGTTCTGGGAGGGGGCGGTGGGAGGGAGCCCTCCTCAATTCAGTAAATGCCAACAATGTTCGTGCTGGTCCCCCGCGCCCTCACCCCCTGACTCCTTACCGCCTTATACCGTGGACGTGGTCGCTCTCTCTGGCAGTTCCCCTCCCGTCTCCCCATACGTGGCCTCGGCAGCCTCTCCCTGGGAAAGGACTCACTGCGTACCCACGCTTCGGCTCGCTATATGCATCAGCTGTGATGGTGTGCTGCTAACGGCCTCCGGATGCCGTCTGGGTGCATGAATATTCCTGCCGGTCTCCTGTTGTGCCCGCACTGTGCTTGTAACAGCTGCCTCTTGTTCTTTATGGAACGTCTATTGCGTCTTGGCTACGTCGCTCCCCCAAGCACAAGTCTTCCTTTGTCCTTCTGAGCGCTTCTTACAATGGCCTTCTGGTAGCCCGTTCCTCTTCCACCCGTTGCTGCGCCGTTCACTATGTCTCTGCTGCCCCGGCTTATCTTGATGGTTTCGCTTCCCGACCACGTTGGTACCATCCTGTTTAACTCTGCAGTCCTACGCATTGCTCCGCTGCCATTTTCCCTCGTCACATTCGGCTCCTCTACGACATGGCCGTGTGCCCTCTGTGAAGTCTGTCGGGGCTTCACACGCAGCCATCAGCTACTCCAACATTTCCAGCAGCTTCTTCCTTATTTTGAATTGTTTTATAGTTACTGAGCAATCGTATGGAGCTTCTCTGTGTGCGGATCAGCAGGAGCCTCCATTGAGCAGGTCTGCCTAACATGGCTGCTAGCCACGCCCCCTGAAGGTTCAAAACCTTAACATCTAGACCAGTCCGAATACATATGTGAGCAGATTCACGAATATGAACACACATGAATACAATCATGAATGCACTCACAAGCCCATTCTCTCCCCAGACATGCACATTCAGAGTAATCTGAGTGTGTCCTCGGTTTTTTCCCCAATATATCCTCCTCCCGGGTGGCCAGGGAAAGGCTGTCCCTTTTCGGGTCCTGACCCTGAGGGTGGATATGCGAGGGATGGTCACCTGGGTGTAGGAGACTTGGGAATGGGGGATGAGGCACAGTTGGGTGAGACACAGTATCCCCATTTCCCTTTTTATAAGGAGTCAAATATCCCCCAGGCCTTTGTAGGGTATGATCAATCCATTCCCTATTTTTCCAGAAAACCCTCTCCCAATACACACCAGTCAGGTACTGAGATGATGAAGAGACAACCCAGAGCCATACATCCTCTCTTTATTAATTCAGACATACACAAACACTACTCTGGTACTGGGACAAGGACGAGGGATGCCGAGTACCAAGACCGCTATGCAGTAAAGGAACATTGCCTGTACCTGAGGTCCATGGGACTATATAAATGGCCCGCTCAAGTGAGGCTAAGGAGATCGCCTGTGGAACACTTGCAGAAAAAGCCATGGGTGAAGCCAAGGAGACGTGTGCCTGAAGCGGCTACGAGCGACAGTCGTTTCAGCGGAAGCGGATAGTGGCGGAAGCATTCGAAAGGTCTTCGGTAGCAGAGCTGGTTTGCTACCTCCTGAAGTCGGGAAGACTCCTCCTCCATACGACTAAGGCGGCAGCGATCCTGGATGAGAGGCGCACCGAGCCGGGAGCAGCGGTAGCCACAGAAAGCCTGCCGATGCAGAGAATAGCACCTGGAGACAGCATATCCAGTGAGTCAAAGAAGCTTGAATGACTCCATGACGCTGTGGTGTGGACTGCATGGTTGCTGCAGGCTGGATCGCTTGCGAGTGAGTGAGGGACCGTTTCGGCAATGTGAATAATCGTCCTTCTTGAACTAAACACTGTTGAGAAGTACGATAACTTGAAGCTGCTGAGAAAACTGAATGATGGGGGTTTGTGAATACCTTACTGCAAACAAGGTGAAACTGGCCAAGAAAAGCCCAGGCAAACAAATCTTTGAACTTGTGACTATGCCTGTGAACAGGTTGGAAATTCCCAGCAGCAGAGTAAACTGGGAATTTGATGTTCGTTTATTCAATGTGACTTAGTGGAATGAAATGAAACCTTTTTTGAATACCAAACTGAAGGAAAACAAGTGTGATTGAATACCAATTGAATTGAAAGCAGTTGGTGAGATTCCCTGGTAAAAGGGAATTATGAACTGTGTAAACTGAACAGAGCAAGCATTGGCAAGTGCCATAAGAATGTAAGGAACTGTGTAACTTGAAAGAATAAGCAGTGACAAAAGCTTTCAGAATATTTTAAAGTATAACAAGTGAATGGTGGCAAAACAAGTATTGAGAAAGCTCCAAGGGGATAAATCCAATACTACTGTGAAGCTGAAACGGTGGCAGTAAAACTATGAAGAAGAAGCAAGGAGGGGACGTGGCTTGGCAGCCATGGACTGGGCTGTTCTCTGGGAGAGCTCTGTGGATCCGTTTAATAATCCGACGAAACGCGCTGACTTCCAGCTGACAATCCAACCAGAAAATGCTATTGATGCCTCATGAACACATGGAGCCTAGGATGCGTGAGGCTATATAGGATTGGAGAAGGAACTGATGCAGTTCTGTAACATTGTTGCACAATGAGGGCGTCCCGAACTGGATACAAAATGGCGGCTGCCCCGTGACTGAAGTGAGGAGAAGCGACGGCCGAAGTTGAAGCAAGGAGCCGGCGAGGACAGTCCAGCTGACACCACCCATGTAAAGCGGCAGAGGGAGGACGACGTGAGCCAGAATAAGGACGACCGGTGACTCGATTGCCTCGAGTCACCAGCCCTGGTGTGCCCGAGGTCCGACGGGTGTGGGGTCCAGGGGCACCCGTGTGCGCACTGAAGCGGACCTCCCTGCGCTCCGAGGCACAGACAAGGTATGTTGTACCGGGCGCGGGGGGGGGCTGCAGGCCCACTAAGAAACAGCTGCGCATTGAAGAGCGGAGGAGGCTGGGGTTGCAGCAGCGTATTAAAAAAGCTGCAGCGGACGCCCTGAATGTCGGATTGTGCAGCGGGCGTCTGCTGCGGCAAGAGAGGGGCCTGCGAGGAGAGGCCATTGGGGGCAGCCAGCGCTGCACGCATGGGAGTGAGGATGCCGGCGCAGCGCTGGAGGGCAGGACAAAGCCCACATCGCTACAGCGCCTGTGCAACACGATCCCATAGGCAGCAATTAGAGTTCACCCCCGCCCTCTCCGCGCAGCATACAAACACTCCCAAAGCAGAGAATAAACAGGGCAAAACATTAGAAATAACAAAAGGGGGCTGGATATGGAGCAAGAGGGGAGGCAAGACCTTGGAAGCTGGGAAGGGGGCAGACAACCCCTTCCCTAAGGCTAGAAATAAAAGGCCCAGCAGTGAACAGAGGCGGATGGCAGAAGTGCACCCCATAGAGCCAGTAGATGAGCAAAAGCAACAGCCCTCAAAACAAGGTCACAAGCACAAACTGCCACGACGAAGGGCAAATAGGCGTCCGTGGAGGATGCACAGTGACCATAATAGGGCACTAGAGGCCACGCCAAACTACAGCGGGCTGATGAGGACAGTTGCAGGATTAATAACCATCATGCAAATAGCGCATGATACACAAGGCAAGCGAAAAGGACTACATTGAGAGCGCAGAGTGGGGGCTTCAATAACGGACCAGCGCAACGCCAAGACGCATACTGAACGAATAAACAGGAAGTGCTGGGGAAAAAGTTACAAACCCCCCCCCAAAAGGTGGACTAGAACATCGAGCATTAAAGTACACGACTGGAAGTGCCATAAGAAGCCCGTAAACACGGGGTAGAGGCTGAGGGACAGCACAAGAACCCAAACACGCAGAGAAAACGAGCTTCAGCACAGAGCACGGGCGAGGCAATGTCTTCAAAGGGGGGGAAAAGTTGAGGGCAAACAGCCTACAGTGGACATATTCGCCAAATCGCAGTGGTCTCTGACCGCCCCAGCACAAGCCATGGCTACTACACCTGCAGATGCAGCCCCGCTGAGAGATGACCACGTGATCCTTGCAGCCATCACAGAACTAAAAACCTCATGAGGTATAGCAATGGCGGATCTGAAAGCCGCACTGGAAACCAAGATCGACGAGGTGGGGGTAGAGGTCAATCTGCTGAGATAAGACGTGAGAGCGCTGGCAGAGGGGACTAGTGGCCTAGAAAGTGCTGTGAAAAGTAACACACTAGCACAAATAACGCTAAAGTCGTCCACATACTGAAACAGCAGGTGTCCAACTTGGAGAATCGAGCAGAGGAAGCAGAGGGGCGAGCGAGACGCAACAACATACGCGTGGTCGGCCTGCCAGAGGGAAAAGAAGGCCAGGACCCCACGGACTATGTGGAAAACATGATTATCCAGGAAATGGGAGCTAGCAAGCTCTCCCAGGGGTTCGCAATTGAACGTGCGCACAGGGCCCTGATGAGACGACCGCAGCCTGGAGCTCCGCCCTCCCCCCTACCCCCCCCCCCCCCTCCCTCTCCGTGCAATCATAGCGAAGATCCTGAATTACAGGGATAGAGAGAAGATCTTGGACTACTTCCGGAAAGGAGGGACGATAACAAGGGCATCGGCGACCATCACTGCATACCCTGATTACACTATGCTGGTGCAGAGACAGTGCTATAGCTATGTGGCTATAAAAAGAAGACTGCATGCAGCCGGATTCAAGTACATGCTCTTGTATCCCGCAAAGCTCAAGATTTTACACAAAGGCAAGGCATACTTTTTCAACACCCCGGAAGACGTGGCAAACTGGTTGGACGCGCATGGCTGCCCGGAGCGAGAAGAGGAGCAGGACCGAGACGAACATAAGTGATTAAATGCTATGCAAGATACAGTGAATGAAGAGGGAGTCCAGGGCAGCAACGTAATAAGGGGATAACCATGGATGCAGCTAGAAAAGAGAGCAGTGAGGGATAGTTACACGCAGCATTTGGACTTGTTGGACTAGAATTTAAATTGTGTAAAGTAAAATGGACAGCGACAAGCACGTTTAGTAAGATGATCAAAGTGGGAGCTAGAGGAAGGAGTCAACCTACCCCTGGTGGATAGAGTAGTAGGAGCGCCACTAAGGCGGGATCCCACTGCTGTGCCTTGAGTACGGGCAACTGCCGGTAAAGGGCTAGATGCGGGGGTGCCTGAGATCCAGGGATGGAGCTGGGCAACAGTTGCGATGGGGGAGGGACAGATGCAGGTTGAAGACTAAGTTGGGGCAAGGAAGGAAGGGAGGGGAAGGAAGGGTTGTTGGGGAAGTTTAGTGAGTAAAGATTAAGGGGAGTTTAAGTTTGGGAAAGAGCTTACATACGCGAGCGCCGGCGCCTATAGAAGAAGGTAGGAAGAGGAGAACGGGAAGTGGTTGGAAAATGGGGGACCTCAAGGTAATTACTTGGAATGTCAGGGGACTGAATAGCTACCTAAAAAGGAATAAGGTCATGATGTATTTGAGGAGACAAAAAATAGACATAGCTCTAATACAGGAGACCCACCTCACAAAAGACAAATTAGAGATGGTCTGGAAAAAAGTAGAGAGGGACCCTGGTAGGAGCAACATATTCGACCTATGCCAGACGGGTGATCACCTGGGTGGCACCACATGTCCCATTTCAGCTGTTCCACTCTACGGTGGAAGCAGACGGGAGGTTCGTGATACTGAGGGGGCTGGTGGAAAAAGAAGAAATATGTATAGTTAACACGTACGCCCCCAATCAAGATATCGTGACATATTTTAGGGCCCTTTATAAGAAACTTTCCATTGATCTAAACGGGACAGTGATCTGGGGGAGGGGACTTAAATTGTACCTTGTACCCAAAAATGGACAGATCGGATAGCAGACCAGACAGACCTACCCCTGCTACTAGAGTCCTGCAGACCCTGTTAACAGCGTTTCGGCTAGAGGATGTATGGAGGGCGTGTCACCCGCAAGAGAAGAAATATTCACACTATTTGGCCCCACAGAATCTGTATACAAGGCTAGATTATATATTTGGCACACAGGAGGTAATAGCAGAAACGGCAGTAGAATACAAGGCGAAGGTCCTATTGGACCCCTCGCCGCTGGTCCTAACATGGAAATACAGTCCTAGCAGAGCAAGCATTCCAACCTGGCGACTCGGAGCTGAAGCGTTGAAGGACATAATGTTCAGGGAGGACTTGAGAGAGGAGATTGTACATTTACTTTGAGAACAATACTGGGAGCGTGGAATTGACCGGCACCCTATGGGAAGCCTTTAAGGTGGTTGTAAGAGGGATTGCAATGGCCAAATCCAAAGGATTGCAAGGAGGTATATTAAGGGCACTAAAGAAAGCCAAAAACAAGCTATAGATCGCTTAAAGCAAAGGGGGCTGCACGGAGGTAGATGCCAAACTCATAAGCCAACTGCAACAAGAATGTGCAGAACACTGGGATAGACTATGCAACCTGAATTATAGGAAATATGTAGAAAGGCAACATGTGAGTGGAGACAAACCAGGAATGATGCTGGCATGGTTGTATAAAATAGAGACCCCTAGAATCACGATCAGAGCAATACAAGGAAGGGAGGGGCAACTGGTTGACACCCAAGAGGGGGTAAATCGAGAATTCCTATGCTATTCTCGCACACTGTATGAAGATATGGATGGCAGTGATGCCACGGAGATGAGACACCCTGGAGGACATAGGCCTGCCACGAATAAGCGCGGCAGAGCAAGAGGACCTAGCTGCCCCAATCACCTTGGAAGAATTGGAGGAGGTGGTATCAGAACTACCCACCAGTAAGACTCCAGGGGCTGATGAACTCCCCAGCGAATTCTATGAAACGTAGAAAAGAGGTGCTCCCCCCGCTGTTAGATATGCTAAACGAGGCTTATGAGAAAGGACGGCTACCAGAATCCCTGAGAGAAGCGATTATCATCCCACTCTCCAAACCCAATAAACCAGGGACAGATTGTGGATCATTCAGACCATTGTCAATGTTAAATCAAGATAGCAAAATCCTCACGGCAGTGCTAGCAAATAGAATGAAACGGATCATTGGAACGCTAATACACCCGGATCAAACGGGCTACGTAGGAGTATATCCGATAACCTTAGACTTCCCCGGGTTATAGAGCACACAAAAGAAGACTCGGGGGAGATCGCAATAGTCTCACTAGATGCAATAAAAGCTTTTGACTCAGTAAAATGGCCTTGGTTGATAGGAGCCTTAACCATCTACGGCGTTGGGCAAGGGTACCTCAAATGGGTCAAACTGCTATATAGCACACCGCTAGCTAGGGTAAAGACTGGAGTGATTATCTCCGAAAGGTGGCAGCTGAGCAGAGGTACCAAACAAGGGTGTCCTTGGTCCCCGATGCTATACATCCTGGCGCTGGAACCTTTCGCAATATATCTGAGACAGCAATATGAAGAAATGGGGATTAGAACGAAGAGAGACCCGCACCTAATCTATCTATACGCAAATGACATGTTGCTGTAAATAAGATACCCCGAAAAGAATCTCCAATACATCCTAGAAGTGATGGAGCGGTTTGCGAAGCTGTCCGGAATAGCAGTAAACCCCCAATAATCATATATATTCCCGTTGGGGAGGTATGTCGGGGTCCCACAAAAAGAATGACCGATTCTGCAGATACCATGGGTAACACCAACGTTTAGATATTTGGGAATAGATATTTATCATACGGTGGAAGCGGAACACCAGCATAATACGGAAAAAGTGGTAGAGTATCGAGAATAGCATGAGGTTTTGGTCTAAACTCCCTTCGGAAATGATGGGTAGAGGGGCGCTACTGAAAATGGTCGTACTGCCGAGGTTATTGCACTTCTTCGGAATATCCCATATCTAATACCAAAGAGATTTTTCATTAAACTACATAGCATGTGCAGGGATTTCCTATGGCACGGGACTGAATTATGAGATATACTATGTAGCTAGCCAACTACAATATGTGGCAAAATGGCTATTGGAGGACCCAAATTCAGAAATGAAAATGTTGAGAACGGAATGCGCCCCATATTTTTTGAGAGAGATGATATGGCTGCCTAAGACAGAAAGCGAAAAAAGCGCTAAAAAATGCTGCTATTGGTATGGCAAGTATGGCGCAAAGCTCGTCAGGGCATGGAGAACCCAGCCCCTTGTTCCCCACAGGTGCCGCTGGTCGCACTGATGAGAGGGGATGAACAGCTATTAAAGGTGATGAGGAGGTACTGGAAAACGGTAGGAATTGTAACAATGGGAGATATATGGCAAAATGAAGAGATTAAAGGATTTGGGGCGGTGGTAGAAGAAACAGGAATACATGAAGGACAATATCTGACATATTACAAAATAGTACAGCGAATAAGGGATACATGGTCGGAAGCCATACTAGAAGAACAACCTGATGCAGCCATAGAAACTATATGACATAGCAGAGGGAGGGCATGAGATCTCCAGAATATACGCGCTATTGATGACCAAAGTGGGGAAGGAAGTGGTACAACTGAGAATTGATTGGGAAGAAGACGCTGGGATACCCATGAGCGACGGAATGTGGGAACGAGCCCAAAGGTATCCTAAAGTATCTAGGAATGCGAGGCTACAACAAATACAGCTGTATATAACCCATAGGGCATACATGACACCCCAGAGGATAGGCAAGTTCAAAAATGTAGGGAGACAGACGTGTCCTAAATGCCAGGCAGAAAGTGTCAGCATGACGCATATGTTCTGGGCATGTCCCGAAATTGGGAAGTTCTGGGAGGAAATAGTCTGTCTGCTTGAAATGAAAGGAATTAGGATAGATGTTGAATAAGTATGGGCATGCATGATTGGTGGATTCCCGAGGCCGCGTAAACTAAAACATGTAAGCAAATTAAAGGACGTGGCGTACATACTTGCTAAGTGAAGAATAGCCATGGGGTGGAAGGCATGTAACAGGCACAGGATAGAACTCTGGGGGAATGACCTCCAGAAATGGATCGAAGCCGAAACAGCGGTATGGCAGGAAGCGGGTAGCAAGGGGGAGGAGGAAGAAGCAGGAACCCTGTCAGCCTGGAGATATTTAGTGGCCACACTGAATGGGTCCACCCAAGACTCGTCGAGTGGCCAGGACTCAGTTGAAGAGATGGGAAGTGAATCCCCTGGGCAAGATGGAGACGCGCAAGGCGAGGCGAAATAGGCTCTAAAAGGGGGGGGGGGAGAAGGGTAAGCAGTAGACATGGAAGAACACGTGTACATTGTAAAGGTTGAAACATGTACTGCAAAGTTGGGATGTGTGTTGTTTGATTATAATAAAAATAGTTTTAAAAAATAAAAAAGGAGCAAGTAATGTCGGTTGCGTGACCTGTAAGGGGTGGACAGTGTGATCTGACAACTGCGCCTAGTCAGAGTACACGCACCTAAAAGGGAAAGCCACTTAACCCACTTATTAGCTTGTGATTGAAGATCAAGGAAAACTGATGTGAACTAAACTTAATGAACTGAACACTGATATTGGTGAATGGCAACTTGGCCAGAAAAGCTGGGAAGTATACCAAGGAATTGTTGTTTCGGAACATAGAGGCTTGAATGCGTGGGGAATGGAACTCCTCTTTTTGGAAAAGTGAACTATACTGAATATTGAGAAAGGGAAACCCCCTTTTCCAACCAAGAGCTGGAAGAAGCTCTTGAACACTTAATTTTGATGCCGACATCCCTACACGTTATATACAAGTAGATGTGAGGGCAAGTATAGGTTTTGGACCCAGACAGATATTTGCTTTGGACTTCCTGACACAGACTGTCACTGGTTTCAATTGGGTAGGGAAATCTCACCTTAGCATAGGGCTAGGGTGAGATTTTTTCCAACCTTCTTTTTATTTTTAATAAAGGTTTGTAACGCAAGCTTTACTCATTTGTCTGCTTCCTGATGCCTTCATACTAGGCACACACTCGATGTACACACAGATGTACATCCATACACATTCAACTGTTTGTCCACTCCCATATTTACATAAGTAGTTGCACATGTTAAGGAATAGGATTATGTAGTAACATCAAAAGTTTGATTGGAAGCTCATTTCACTGTTTAGGGAAATAACACTTAGTAAGGACTCGACGTTGTATGGCGACCTCAAACACGAAGCATTATTGAAAAAATCCGCTATTCTCATCTCGTTGGAACGGAAAACTTTGGAAATGCTAAAAAAACTGGATCTGAATGAAGAGACTTTGGCTCTAAACCCTCTTAAAGTTAAACGTAGACTAGAAGAACGGGACTGGATTGAAACAGTGGAGAAAGTACGAGAGGACCCAACTCAAAACATATTTTTGAAGGGAGAAAAGAAACTTGGATCACTCTCATGTTACCTACTGAAGTCTCCAAATAGAAAATTGCGTTCAGACTTCCTCAGAATGAGACTGAATCTCGTCCACTGTGGGGCGGTTCTGGCAAGACGTAACCAAGGGCAAATGGCAATAAAATTATGCTCAATTTGCGTAAACCCTGCCAAACAAACGCTAAAACATATCCTAATGGATTGCGAAGGCACCTGGCTTCAGCGATTAAGATTCTTCAGAGATCTGGTACGGAGGGAGGAAGACATAGTTACAGACTTCCTCTGGGACAGAATAATCTCAGGGAAAAATGCTGCACTTACGTTTGCAGCAATCCAGGTGCTAATAGAAAGTGGTTTGACAATCTAACACAACGATCCAAAGGATAGAGGTACCTAAGCAGGTAATTTATAGGACCAGAAAAAACTTGGCAGGGTTGGTGGACAGTAAGAAACTTTAACACAAGTTTTGTCTTCTTCGTACCTAACGCAAACTGTTTTGTATTGCCTTCCTCTTTTGTAAAGGCTTAAGCCAAAACAAATAAAAAAAAATAAAAAAAAAAAAAAGTTTGATGTGAAGAAATATTTTACTAATTGCAAGCAGATTGACAGTTTATGAATGCTTAAAATGATTATACCTTGAGCTGGCTGAGCCACTGCATTAGTCCAGCACATAATCATAAAGACTGAGAAAGCAGGATCAAAATTGATACCCATGTTCTAGGTTTGTGAGACCATGAGTGTATGGTAAGTCAAGAAGCAAAGTGGTCAGTCTATTTTCAGTTTCCATTGAAAAGGGATCTAATCTTTGTAGGTAAGTGGTAAGAGTAGAGGGGCTTTGGCACACAGTGCTTCTACTGTTGTGCATGATCTTCATCATAGGTGGGTTGAGAATGCCATATCGGATGTTGAATGTTTTCTTGATATAGTGGACAGATGTATGATATTTTTTTTTTGGTTTGTTTTTAAACTCTTGAACACCGCTGATCATGTTTCCTTTACATATTTATCAATGACAGATGTTTGGCTGCTTTTAATCTCTTTATTGCGTGCATGGTCAAGATTTCCATAAGTAATAGTGTGTTAATCAGAATATGGAAGTGGACGCATTGCAGGGCCCGAGAGGGATTATACATGTTTGTTGAATTTCTAGAGCCTATTAGAAGTTGAGTTTGACTTTCTTCGGTATGTTGACTTCCATAAACTCTTTGCAGAATGTTCCCTTCAAGAATCCTGTAATAGTTGTTGCACCTGCGGTTGTGATCTCAGAGGTCAGTAATATTATCATTTTTTTTTTTAAACTTGTCTTTATTGCATTTTCACATATCAACTCCACAACAAACGGTTGTAACATCCCCTCCCCCCTCTCTCCCCTGGGGGCATGATCGTCCATCTCTTCGGGGATCACTTTATGCACAAAATATATCCGATACTTTAATGTTATGTGGACACCATTGTTCCATAAAGTCTGATTGAAGGTATTATTGAACCCCTCCCCATTCCTTTATAAACATGTCACTTGTACCTTGAATTGTGTGGGTGACTTTTTCCATCGCCATTTGGGCCCATACTCTTTGGAGCCACGTGAAAGTCAGAGGGGTATCTTTCTTTTTCCAATTTTGGGCAATCGTTGTCCATGTCGCAATGAGCAGTCCCATAAAACTTCTCCATTGTGACCTTTTGTATTTCCTCGCTATATCTCTCATTCCCACCATCCATACTCCCTCCCCCATTTGTTCGGCCTCTGGGAACATCTTCTCCATCTTTGCCCTCACATCTTCCCAGAAGGGTTTTACCATTTTACATTCCCACCAAATGTGTTTCCATGTTCCCACATCTTCGCAGCCTCTCCAGCATCGATTTGACGTTTTGGGGAACATTGCTTGCAGTCTCTCTGGGGTATAGTGGCATTGTGTTGCCACTTTGATCCACATCTCCCTTGTTTGTGCTGAGCGCGTCATTTTGGGAATCAAGTTCCATAGATCCTCCCACTGTTTTTTGGTTGGTTCCTTCCCCAGTGTTCTTCCCCACTTAATCATATATGACCATTTAATTTCTTCTCCTTGTGTATTTATAAACGAGTACAGTGTCGATATCCAGTTTTGTGCCCCTGTTTTGGAGATGACATATTTCTCAAACGTCGTGAGGTTTCTTGTTGCTGCTGCCGCCATTATTTCTGGTGATTTTAGCCAGTGCTTGAGCTGCTCGTATCTGTATTTATCTCGTTTGGAAAGTGATGCGCACGGATGGCAGGACTCGAGTGGTCTAATTTCATTGCCCACAAACATTTCCCCTATTTTCGTGATTCCTGCCTCCTCCCACCTATCATATGCCCCTTGCTCCATCCCCGGGGGGAATTGAGGATTCCGACAAATCGGCGTGAACTGAGTGAAGTAGTCATGATGCCTTTATGTGTTTGGCTGTCCCACGCTTCCATTGTTGTTTTCAATATCTCACTTATTTCTATGTTGGGGTGTCTGTGGTGTCTCTTTTCCAGAGTAGTTCCACCAGTGGCATTCTCGCTACTGCCCTGTCTTGCCTAGCCCAGATCTGCTGCGGGTTCTCCCCCATCCACTCCCGCAGCACTTTCAGTTGCGCCGCGTGGTAGTATTTTTTAAAGTGGGGGCGCGCCATCCCCCCCTTCCCTAATTGGTGCTGTTAGGACCGTTCTGGCAATTCTCAGTCTCATTTTCCATATAAAAGATGAGATGGCCTTGGTTAGTGTTTTGAAAAAGGTGTTGGGAATACCCACGGGCAGGGCCTGGAAGTAATATAGGAGCTTTGGGAGGATGGTCATCTTAACCGACTGGATCCTGCCCCACCAAGAGATCATCATAGGGTTCCATCTGGCCAACTCTTTGCGTATACTTGAGAGCAGATGCGGGTAGTTTTCCCCGTACAGTTTGTCTACCTTGTGTGATATGGTTATCCCCAGATATTTTATGCCCTCTGTTGCTATCTTTAGGTCCAATAGTTTGGCTTCTTGTTCTATTTTCCCCCCATCTCCCGCCAATATTAGAATTTCCGATTTTTCTTTTTTTTTTTCTTTTCCCTGTTGATCTTTAGGCCTGATATAGCCCCGTAGTCCTCCAACTCCCTCACCACCACCGCAAGAGCTTTCTCTGGGTCTTCTATGGCTATTAACGTGTCATCCACATATGCAATGACTTTGTGTTGTTGTCCTGCCATTTCGATCCCCCTAATGTGGATGGATTCCCTAATTTTCACTAACAGGGGTTCCAGAAAGATTGCATACAGTAACTGGTAGGGCGGGCACCCTTGTTTAGTCCCCAATGTGATATTTACTCTTTCTGTTACCTCCCCATTGATGGCTATTCTACTTGTTGGGGAGTTATAGATCGCTTTTACTCTTGCCAGATGTTGATCCCCAAATCCCATACGTTTTAAAACCTTAAACAGCATCGACCATTCCACCCTATCGAAGGCCTTTTCGGCATCTACAGAGAGTAGTATCGCCGGGGTGTGGGTTATGCCTATCTTTTCCACTAGGTGGATGAGTCGCCTGAGGTTGTCATGGTTTTCTCTGCCCGGGATAAATCCCGACTGATCTAGGCTGATCGGGGATAGTCTACCGGCCAGGATTTTTGTGTGAATCTTTGCATCTAGATTGATAAGGGAGATTGGCCTATACGAGGCAGGGTTAGTAGGGTCTTTCCCATTTTTGTGGAAGACTAGCACTTTTGATTCATTCATTGTGGGGGTCACATTGCCACTTTCTTTGAACAAGTTTAGGAGCCTAGTTAGAACCGGGATGAGCTGATCCGCATATTTGTTATAGAACAGGGCCGTGAAGCCATCTGGACCCGGTGCTTTATTCATTGGGAGATCTAATATTGCTCTCTTGACTTCTTCTGTTATCGGGCTCTCCAGGGCCTGCCTATCTTCATCTGATATTTGGGGTATTGGGAGGGGGCCCAAATAAGCGTCCTGTACTACTTCCTCCGGGAGATCTGAGGTATATAGCTTCTGCTAAAATTCCCTGAATGCCTCCCCCATATCTTGTGTGCGCGATAGAAATTCCCCTTTAGTGTTTTGTATGTTTTTGATCGTAGCGTCTTTGTTTTGCGTGGAGTTGTCTGGCTAGGAGTCTATCTGCTTTATTTGCTTTTATGTAATATCTTTGCCTTAGATAGAGAAGTTTCCTCTCTGCTCCCTTTGTGCGCAGCATGTCTAGTTGGCCCTGCTTATGTCTCAATGTTTTCTTTAACGCTCTAGTGGGGTGGGACAATATTTTCTCCTGTATTTCTGCTATTGATGTCTCTTAATTGCTTTTCCCATTGGTACCTCTGTTTCTCCTTCGTGATTTTCATTGCCACTAATTTCCCCCGAATGACTGCTTTGAACGCTTCCCAGACTGTGCTTAGGGGCACTTCCCTCGTATCATTAAGGGTAAAGTATTCTTCAATCATTTCCCTTGTGGTTTCCCCTGCTTACTGGTCTTGGATTACATCTTGGGGTAGCCTCCACTTCCAGAGCCCATTTGATTTCCCCGGGAAGGGCAGCTCCAGCCACAGAGGGGCATGGTCCGAGAGTGCTATTGCTCCCAGTTCCATATCCTGAATCATTCCCATGAGCCCCACTGAGACCCAGAAGTAGTCAATCCTAGACCTAGAGTTGTGAACGTGAGAGAAGTATGTGTACCCTATTTTCAGTTCCCTCCACACATCATTTAAGGCCATGTGATCAATCTGTTTGAGGCACTTTGAGGGTGCCCCTTGGCCGTGCACCTTCCCTGTGCTCCTATCTAATTGTGGGTTCCACGCCACATTAAGATCCCCACCCAGGATCACTTCCCCCTTTGCAAAGTCTTCTAGTCTCCCCAGAAGATCCTTAATGAAGCCATCCTGCCCCGTATTTGGTGCGTATACTGATGCTAGGGTAATGCGGTGTCCTAGCACCACATTTGCAAAGGCGTACCTCCCTTCTCTATCCGTGAGTATATCTTCCAGTTTGGCGTCTCCCCCTTCCCTTATCGCTATCAGCACCCCGCCCTTTTTTCGGTAGAGGTAGCTTGTGCCCATATCTTGTATCCTCTTATGCGAGTTTTCTGCTTATCCTTTGTTCTGATATGAGTCTCTTGGAGCATAAGTACATCCGCTCTTTCCCTTTTGAGCTGTCTCTAATTTTGCCCATTTTATGGGGTGGTTCATGCCCCTGATGTTAAATGTCAAGATTTGTATCTTCTCCATATTGTTAGGTATGTGTCCATTGTGTTCCAGTCCCCGACCCAGCTAATATTGCATGTTTCATGCCCCATCCTCCCCTTCCCTCAAACATACCCCCCAACTAATAACCAGAAACCAACCAACGTGCCCCCGAGTAGGGCGAGGGTTCCTATTGATGCTAGGGTGTTGCGCCCTTTGCTCCCTACCCTCCTTACCCTCGGGGGAATTTTTTGTGGGGGATCCTAAACCCCACATTTTCCTCTGTCCATACCAGATTCCAAGACGGAAGGTCCATTCCCGGGCCGCCATCTCAATGTTTGTAGCAGATCCTTCCATTCTTCCCGCCCTCCGCGGGATCCCCATTTATTTGTCGCTTTTCCTGTGTCTGTCGTTCCCCTTTCGTGGTTCTTTCATGAAAACTTCTTGCCGCCTTCCCCTCCTGTGTTCGTCCTCCTCTGCTTGATCGTTTCCCAGCCTTTCGGTGTCTCGCGTGTTCTGTCCTTCGTTTGAGCACTTCCGCTTCCTGGATGCCCATTATATTAAGGCCTTCTTCCCAAGTGGTCGCTCTTCCTGTTTCCCCTCCCAAGAGAACATAAGCCCAAATGGGAATGTCCATTTGTAGCGGATTTCTTTCGCTACCAGTGCCTTGATGAGCGGGGCCATAGCCCTTCTTTTTTGCAGGGTCACCAGAGCTAAGTTCTGATATAATTGGATTTCTTGCCCATTCATTCTAATATGCTCCATTTCTCTTGCTCTCCTTAGTATCTGTTCTTTTTGTGGATATGAAGAGAGTGCTACCAGGACATCCCGTGGTCTTTCTCCCGGAACCCCCGATCTCTTTGGCCCCACCCTGTGGACGCGGTCTACACCAATAGTTTCTGCATCCTGGGCATCCAGCACATCTCTAAACACTTCTTTTACTGCCATTTTCAGGTCTTTGTCAAGGACCGATTCCGCCGTGTTTTTGATGCGTATGTTGGACCGTCTGGAGCGATTCTCTAGGTCCTCACACTGAATTTCCAGATTGTGGGTGAGCCTCACCAAGTGATCGTGGATTTCGCTGACCAGTCGCGTTTCTTCTTCAACCCCCTGTAGTGTTCTTTCAATTATGTCCGGTCTTTCCTCCAGTTTGGCCATGTCCACTTTAATGTCCTGTACTACCTGCTTCATGCCATTTTTCATGCATGTAAATTGTTCCTGAACTGTGGACATGAATTTGTCTTGTAAATCCTGGAACCAAGAATGCATATCTTCTCTCGATGGAGGTTGCTGATGGTGTGCATGGGTGTCATCCTCCCCATGTGTGTCTTCCTGGGTATTCCCTTTAGGTTATGATGAGTTGTCCGAGGACCACATGTGCAGGATGGAAGCATCCTGCTTCGAGGTCTGTGGTGTCTGTAGCGCCGCGTTGGCTTTCCCTTTAGCTCTTGACATGATGTACGGCTTTCTTGGGATGCTCACTTTTTTACTGAGTACGTACGGTCTTTCTCTAGAATCTGTCCGTGCTTGTGGGCTTTCCGTTCTCGCTTGCCCTTCTCAGTGGTCCCCTCCCTACAAACTATTGCGTGTTACTCCGTGCTAAGACTCTTTCCCCCTTTTGATCTTGGCAGGTTCTCCTAGGGGGGGTGTCCCTCTCATGCACACCTATCCCTTGTTCGGGGTTCGCTGTGTTTGCTTGTATGTCCATGTAAGGGGCTGGCCTCTTGAACTTGCTGGTATAGTGGGCGGCAGAGGGTCTCAGTATGGCTGTTATATTGCGCATCTCTAGATTGCGTGATTGGGGAGGGGTGGGGGGGGTCTCCCCTGCCTCCGTGTCCTTTTGGGGAATCCGACTTCTCGTCACCCCCCTGTTCCCCCCCCCTCCCCCCCCCCCTAGCGTTGTTCTCCTAGATATGAATCCCTTGCTGGAATAAGTCTGGTGAAATATATACTCCCCCCACCCTTCGGCCGTATCCCTTTGTAGAGCCCTGGGCTCTGCTTGCTTCTCGCTGCATCTGCATTACGGGGCTGCCTTGGGTCCGCCTCGGGAAAGTCTCTCCAAGGATCTCACCTCCTCTGGTCACACCGCTGCTCCCCGCTGTCGGGTCCACTGGGAGGCTCCTCGGCTCACCGCTGGCACTGTCCGCCCGCGTCGCAGCAGTCCTCTCCTCCTGGCCGCATCTGCGCTCACCCCGGTCACGGTGGCTCCATGCAGCCCTCCGTTGGTGTCCCGACGTGGACACGTATCCCGCCGCTTCACCGTTGCTGCTTCACGGACTACGAGGGGAGGGCCGCCCTGCGCTGTCTCCGCCTCGGCTGTCGGGGGTTGTGGGGCGCCGGACCTCTCTCTGTGACGGGGGGACCTCAAGGCCCCACCGTCCACTGCTGGGCCTCGGATTCTCCACGAGCCGCTTCGTCTCTGCCGGCTCCAGGCCTGGGCTCTCTCCCGATGGGGGAGGGGCCGCTCGCTCCCCGTGACCGCACAAGCCCCCCCGCACACCGGGGCTGTGGGGATCCCGAAGGGGGTTATCCGGATGCGGGAGGGTTTGTCAACCCGAGTAGGTCACTGCTGCCAGATTCGTTGTGCTTTGTTTCTGAGGCCTGGGCTGAGAGCGTCTCAGGCACTTCTCTTCGCCCCGGTGGCCATCTTGGAATCTCAATCTTATCTTTTTTACTGTCGTTTTGCTAGAGTGCTGCTTTCACTGGTTTTGACTCTAGATCAATGTGTTTAATTTTTTGTTGCACTTTTTTTCGATTCTTTGGTTGATTGCCGATAAGTTTTCTTCAATTCGCATTACCTCGTCTTTCATTTTTTGTACCAAAGTACTGTTTGCTCGAACTAGAGAGGAAATGTTCCTGAACTCCCCTACAGTCCTCTATTAGGTCCGATTGTGGAGCTTTTCACTTGATTTAAAAGGCAGCAGGAGTTTTGATTTTTCATGCTTCACCCCTCCTAAGGATTTTATTATATCCTTGACTGACTGTGTGATGGACCTTGTCATTAGAAGCAGAACTCTGGTAGACCGGTTTCGTGCAGTAGTGATTTGAAGCACAAGCGGTTTGGCAAATAGTGTTTGATTCTAGCATCTAAAGTTTGATTCCTTATATTTTCTTTGCTTTTAATGATATGCTGTGTTGTGTGTTTACCGGATGACTGAAAAATGATTCCAACCCTCTGAAACGCTTCAGGGCTTTTTATTGATTTCAATGGGCTGCATGGCTGTGAATCTCTCGTCTAATAAGCACCAATCCTCCCTTACCTAGGTGTCCCTACTACCCAGATTAGTCTATACAGCAGATTTCACCCTATTGTAGAAGTTCTTAATACTGCACGTGAATACCTAGAGACAGAGCACTGTCTCAATCTGTAGTCCCTCAAGGGCTTCCTAACATTACCTACTCTATCCAGAGGTTAATGGTCTAATGGGGAATACAACTGTGCCTCAAAGACACTCTTCCCGACTGTGTCCTTCTTATCACGCTCTTGCACTCATCTCCCTTGCTCTTCCTGGTGTTGTCTTATCACTACTCTCCACCCTCCTTCTCTTTCTACTACCTATGCCGTCCAATGTCTGTTGCTCTAGAAGCCTTGTCTCCACCCTTTGATGACCTTACTGATGCTCCTTCTCCCGGCTCCACACTAGAACTCGCTCCCTACTTCACACTCCACCCTCCACTCCACCCACCTTTCATTTTTTTTAAACTCAACTTTATTTTTCAAAAACAGTTATAATCGAGCAGCAGATCATGAGTTATACACTAGAAACGAGGTTATATGGCAATTTAGGACAAGTGCGACGTTTGCATGACAGAGCTTAGACACTAGAAAGAGACATTAAGTATAGTTAGTTTATGCTTTGGCTAACAGAACACTTTACCTATGACAAGGCCTGTAATCACAGTCACACTAAGGTTTTTCTGTCATCACAACTCGGCCTCTACTTCGGGGGCGTAGCAGCAGTAAGGCATCCCACACCATGGCAGACATCTAATCCATTATGGTGAATGCCAAGCACAGTGAGGTTGAGGCCGAGGTGTCCACCTACCTTTCTACTTAAATACCCTCCTTTCTTACACCAACACCCTCCCTCTTTCGCTCCTGGCCACACTTGTTACCATTTTCACGCATGCTTGCATCACAGTAACACTTCCATTCACTAACGTATACCTCACCTACTCCAGAAATGGCCTCCACACTCCGCTTCTTCTTGCTTCCTTCTGCTGGTTCTTTGGTCAACTACCTCCTCCTTGGACCTCACCTAAACAATCCACACCTTTTTATGCGTCCCCCTCCCACCCTCACCATTGAGTCTCTTGTCCTGACCCATATGGCCCTGTCTTCCCCAACTGGGAGGTGTTGCAAGCAGCAAAGAAGTTAAAAGCAGATTAAGCCTTGTTGCTTTTTCTCTGCGCAGGCTCACCATGGGTTAGTGATCCCGGTCCAGTGAGTAGAATGTCCAAGATGGTGTTGGTGGGCCTTGCTTTGGGCTCCCCTAGGGTAAGTGCAGTCTGTGTGAGGATTCGTGTCACGTTGTTTAGTCCCTGGTTATCTGCAAAGCTGACTGTTGGCTGTGGTGGGTTGGTGCTGGGGAGACGTTGGGCAGCTTCTCTCACTGCCACAAAGGCATTGTAATGCTGGTTCCCGGTCTCCCCGCTAGTTCTTTCTCTGGTGGGGGATCATAGGCAGAGATGGACACGAGAGCGCTGTGCTTACTCGATCGGGTCCAGGTCTCTGGAGTGATGAGGACAGAGACTGGCGCAGGAGCATAGCTCCCTTTTGGCACTGCTTGCCTTGGTTAAGATCATGTACGTTGACTCTTCAAAAATGAGAATCTGAGCATCTTGTTTGAGGCATGGGATGAGACTGAGGTACTACACATAAAGTGGTTGGCACAAGGTAGGGACAGGAATTGGGGCCCTCTGTCAGTGACCCCCACGCCCCTCATCACAGTTCTTGATCCTTACATCTGAGTACTGTAAATTAACAGTTAAGCCTCCTACACCAGACTCCCAATGTAGGCTCACCTTGTAAATTATGTATTGCTGTTTTATCTTCTATAGTGACAGGCCCTGAGATGGGAAGCAGCAAAGTGTTGGAGAGTGCGATCTGTGGTCACCATATTGGGTTTTGCAACCTGTGAGACTTCAGATGTTTTGGACTCTGATTCCCATGATCCCTCACCATTGACTATGCTGGCTAGGGCTAACATTAGTTGCTGTCCAAAACATCTGGAGAGCCAAAGGTTGCAGACTACTGCCCTGAAGTCTGGGCCTGGCGTAGTTGAGTCAAGTGCACTGGGTTCTGATAATAATCTTGTGAATCGATCCTGACTCGAACTGGGTGGAAGGGGCGTGGCAAGGGGGTTGGCTTCACTGTGAAGTAGTTGCCCACGATTGAATGGATGTGGTTGCCTAAATTGCAGCAGGAGGGTGGAAGTAAATTGCTAGACTTAGGGGGGGGAAGATATGTCGAAGAGCCTACCAGTTAATGGGAAACTCTTCCCCTGTGTTCCCCACAGATAGCACTGGTGGCACTGGAGGGAGTGGATGAGCAAATGAGGAGGAGCATCAGAAGACGGTGGGAACCGACGGACGTGGTGACCATGGGGGATGTGTGGCAGGATGGGAAGGTGAAAGAGTTTAATACATTGGTGGAAGACACAGGATTACATCAAGAACAATATATCACATATGCTAGGCTGGTGAAGATGATAAAAAGTATCCGGCCCGATGCAGTATTGGTCCGTCAGCCAGAGGCAGTCATAGAAACATTTTGACGTATCAGATGGGGGCCATGAGATCTCTCGGATATACGAGCTACTGATGTCTAAGGTGGGTAAAGAAGTAATCCAGACGAGACTATACTGGGAGGAGGAGGTGGGGCAATCAATGGGAGACGGGCTGTGGGGTCAGGGTGCAGGCATACCACAAAAAAGTCTTAAGGAACGTGAGGTTGCAGCCGATTCAGTTATGTCACCCACAGAGCATACACGACCCCCAAGAAGATAGCCAAGTTTACAAATGCTGTACAACATACATGCCCCAAATGTGGGGAGATGAATGCAGGAATGGTACATATGTTCTGGGCATGCCCCAAATTAAGGAAATACTGGGGGGAGGTGGCCCACCTCATGGCAGGAAAGGAGATGCACTTGAATGTGAACTCCCCTTGGGCATGCAGTCTGATTTGGGCTCTTCCTGAGCGGATTTGAGGGTTGAGAAGGGCCTGCTTTGCAGAGGAGAATAGGAGCTGAGCAAAAAAGCTGCCATCACCCACAGACTGCAAGCCACTCCTCAAGATCTATTCTTAATGTAATAGTGTTGCAATCCTAGCATGCGTACATTTTTTACATTTTTAGAATGAATGCCCAGCACCTAACACCCTCGAGGACCAGACTCAGATAAAAGGCACCCCCCTCCAGTTTTACATGACAAGGTAAACTATTTAAGTCTGACAGTGGTTTTAAAAAAAGTTTTCCTTTTACCATAACAAAAGGAGCGACGCGTGTTTCGGGACGTGCCCAAAGAAATAGGGGGCAACACTGGGGAATAATCTGCCCAGGACAAACGCAGTCTATTGGATATATGTTCGCCCGAAAGTAAACCTCAAGATAGGATGTATTCAATAAGATTATTTGCATGTGCACCTGGAAAGAAAAAGCAGACGGTTAAAATATACAATGTAGTGTGCTTCAAGTAGCACTTTACTCGTATTTCTCGTCACATTTGGCTTTGCCAATGCTTAACCAACACCATGAGAAATAAATGACACATGGGAGCGGCTTGCCCCCTGCTTCCACTTGCACAACTGTACAGATGATTTTGATCAGTGGTGCCAACACACTACGGCCACAGAAATGAGCTCTAATATTAATGCATGCTGAAGAGGTTTATAGTGCATAGTGGGTGCCAGAGCGACATTTTGGTGTTAACACAAAACTTATTCTTGTGAGAACCAATTTAGATAATTTTGGTATCTTTATTACTAGGTAATCCTAATGACTGACTTCCTGGAGTAGATAACCATCGATTTTAATGGGAAACATTTGGCCAATACTAAAAAATCAAATTTCAAAATAGCATACGCACATTTTTAAAATTTTCAAAATGAATGCCCAGCACTTAACACCCTCAAGGACCAGACACAGATAAAAGGCACCACCCTCCAGTTTTACATGACAAGGTAAGCTATTTAAGCCTGAGGGTGGTTTAAAAAATAAATTAAAAAAATTGCCTTTTACCATAGCAAAAGGAGCGACACATGTTTCGAGGCGTGACTGTCTCTGCCCAAAGAAATGGGGGGGCAAACTGGGGAATAATCTGCCCAGGACAAACTCAGTTTATTGGAACTGGGGTGTCCCCCCGCTTCATTGATATTGGAAGCGGGGGACCCAAAAATAAAATCAAAAAAGAAAAAGGGTCCCTGCAGTGTCAGATCCGACCCGTGTTAGAGGCATGCAACTGATGCCTCAGGGGCACAGGAGAAGTGGTGTGGGACATATTGAAAATGTAGTGGTGGTTGGGGGCATGGGTGGATGGGATTTGGTCTACAGTCAAATTTGGTTGTTTTACAAAAGTAAAAACTGATTTATGGCGAAATAGACTACGGTCAATTCCGCTGCGATTGTTTCTGCTTTGGTAAAACAACCCAAATCCTTTTAATGTTCATCTTGCACCTACTGTAGGGATGGCAGGTCATAAACATTGTTTTTGGCGGTTTACTGATTGGCCCTTTCTTTACAAATATCTAACATATCAACCTGTTTTTGTAGAGCTCCATTGTAGAGATTAATACTCATTGTTTTTTAGCGATCTGAGGGGCATCTACTTTCGCATTTTAAATATTTTAATGCCGTTGATGTAGATGAGGAAGAGTAATGGGGCGAGAACATATCCTTGACCCACCCCACTGGTCACTTGAAAGCGACTGCTCTCTCCTCATCCTACGTGAATCTAACTACTGCCAGAGTTCCTTCAAAGAGTCTTTGTGGGGTTAGGATATCAGATGGGACCTTTTTAAATTAGCTAAAATGTTCCACAAAACACACTGGTTCAGAGTCGAGAGATTTTAAAATCAATAAAGTCCAACATAAAGGTTCTTTCTTTAAAATCGCATATTTCTTAAAATTTAAAAGACAGAAAGCCTAGTCAGTGGTACCCATTTGTTGTGAACCCTTCTTGTAAATCTGAGATTCTATTCTCATCTTGCGTCCAATTATCAAGGCGGTCAAGGAATATTTTCCCATAGACGTTCATTAAACTATCAATAAGGCTGAGTAACCAGGGAACTATAAGCCAATATAATTTTTCAAAATATTTTCAGTCATTTGCCATCTGGTGGGAACCTATTTAGCTGCAAGCAAACTGAACAAATGTAATAGTGGGATCCATTTTGTCGGTTCCTCTTTGATAATATCGAGTGGAATTCTGTCTGTTACAGGTCCCTTGCCCTTTTTTTTTCTTAAGTGCCTTTGAAAACTAATAAACAACGGTGCACTGTGTCACTGAGGTGCATTTGAGAAACTACTGCAAAATTTCTATGCTATGGCACAAACCAACATGAAAACACAGTAATCCGTTCAATTCGAAACATAATACACTTTATTCATGCCTTGCATTGCATGATAAAACCACTGCAAATGACTACATAAGCAAGCAAATCTGCAACCCTCTAAACATGGGTGCAACTACTGCAGCTCCCCCAGCCCTTCCGGCCTCTCTCCAGCTCTAGCACTCAGACCAGCTGAACCTAACCTACTGCATCTCTAGCATCATAGCAAAACCCCTACTAGTTCTCAGCATTTCCCTGGCCCCCCACACATGCTCTCTCAACCCCTAATGAGACCGCTCCCTTCCCCACTAGCTCTCTAGCAGCAGTTCCCCAGCCACACACTCATGACTCCCGTTCTCCTGCTGCCATCTCTAATGTAGAGCTAATGCTGTGTCCCTCATGCAGTGTCCCCATGCAGTCTGCATGCAGCGTCTGCAATCGCCGAAGTGGTGTACATGCAGTATCCTAAAGCCTAACAGAACAGCTACTGTTTATACATTTCAATGACACAAATGGCAGTCTGTTCATTTCTATGGCAACATGTGCGTAATACATACAATTTCACCAGCTTCGCACATATCTTGCAACAATCTGACATGACATTTAGAACAGGACAGAACATCATATCGTCTAAGAATCCTGTCTTTTGTTCGAGACATGGAGACATTCTATTTGCAAACCCAAAACAATCTTTCTTCGCAGTCAGCCTTTCAAACCGAAAAGCACATTCTCTCCTCCCACCTTTCAGCCAACCAAAGCCATTCTGTCTGGGCCAAAGAGTTACTGGCAAAGACAATTGTTATCATTCCATTCCACACTGTGCGAAAATCCTTCCGCGCACAGCGAAACCCTTCAGAATGGACAGAGGCAGAGCACATTTCTCTCTAGCGCCTAAAAGCACCCATTGTGCTATTCTGACTTATATGCCCCTTAGGGCATGATTCCCTGCCCGCCCCCCTCGACCCTAGGTAGGACTGTGTGGCGTGGGCAAAGGAGTCTCATGGGTTCCGGCCTAGTGCTTTGACAGTTTCCCTGAGTGTTTGCACCTCTTGTCATAATTGAGCAAAATTCAGCCAGAGAATATTGTACAGTTCGTTTTGACTCAGAGAGACCTTATTTTGAAGCATTACTCACAAATATGAAGCTGACACTGGAAGGTAGCAAGTCAATATGTTTAATATTATTTCTGATCTCTAGCAGATTTGATCATCATTACACCTGCTATGATTAGAGTTGTAAAAACGTAGCATACCGTCAGATATAGGGACAGCATTATTGCATAAGCTATAAACATGATTCGCATTTAACAAAGATAGTACAATTCATCATTTTGAAACGCCAGCTTGAGCAATCCTGGAGTTCATGTTGTGTGTCTAAGCTATACTATGGTATGGTCAGGAGTGGAGTGACATCATAAAGCACACCGTCAGTCTAACATATGCAAAAAAGGTTCAACCAACACACTTGAAACTCACGGTTTCCTGGGCTTGCTGCTCTGACCTGCTATTGACTGCTCTTCCCAGCCCCCCACGATCTCGCGGTCTGCCTGCTGCACAATTCCTTAGCCTTAGTCTGTTGTGCTTTTTATATTAACACGCGTGCCTTAGCCTACATGTACTATGTACGTCACTTCCTCGGTCTGGAAAGAAAGTCTAGTTTGAACCTGCTCTTCTGTTTCGGTTTGCATTGCATACATGATTTGCCTATGTGAAAACTCAATCGACAGGTACCATCTTCGCCTCTTGGATATTTACCTTACAGTGAATGTGCTCCCTGTAGGGACAAGAGCAAAGCATGTAATTCGCTCGTTGACTCCTTTAAAGCCTCATGCTAGTCAGCCACTCTAACCGTGTATTTCTATTTTGGTATTATTTCCTGCCTTTGGCTTCTTAGCGCAAAAGCATCTCTTAACTCCTACAAGCTCATCTTAAAACAGGAAGCTGTTACTTGTGGTTGGCTTTCTTCAGTTTGAAAGGGAAAAACCTTTAGCTGACCCTAACGGCAAGTGCCTGTGAGTTTGCAGCTAGTGTCTGATTCTGTCTTTTGAAAGCCACGCTCGCATTGTGTATGAATGCGTGTCTTTTGCCCACAGAACATCCATAGCTTATTGCTACGATGGTGTCAAGACCACAGAGGCTGCTATTCTGTGGTTAGGAAGAGGCATCTATCATGTCTTGTTAATCACTTTTGCTAAAGCCACGGACCAAGCTATGCGCTTGCTTTCCACTTAACCCACAAGCGTTGTTTATCAATGACAATATATTGTCTACAGTAAATGTCTAACTTTGTCTTTTGACACTAGCCTTTGCCGTATGTGCAACCGTGTACTTCGTATTCACCGCACGCACAGTGAGTGAAGTGGTCTAATCTGTGGCACACCTGCCTTAGCTCGTTTGTAACATTTGTAAATCATGACATACCTCCCTCAAGGCAGTTTGCCATAGATCAAAGACCTGTAGCTCTGTGGAGTCATGAATACGCTTACTGGGAGCTATAGTTACATAAAGATTGCCTATATTGGTGGCACAAGGAAATATCATGTATACATCATATTTTAGCACACAGCTGTTGCATGCAAGAATTAAACTAAGCCACTTATATATTTGCAAAGCGCCTATGAGCCCTATAATGTGTGCTATACACAAACAATAAAAATAAAACCTCAACAGCTGCATCAAAGTTAGAAAGGGTTAGCACTACTTGCTAACATTAGCATGAATGAGTACATATATCCAAAATTGAGGTATTCAGCATGAGTCCATTATATTGTCACTGGTCCTAGCTAATCATGCCTGTATTCACAAGGAGGTATTTAGGTTGATTGCAAAATCATTACTGACGATGGCTTCCAAATACACTGCAGGATCCTTTGAGAATTCATTGGTAATTAGCACGCAACATAGCTTGCGTCCTGCTTTTTTGACCCAATGAGCTGTTGAGCTTGTGATCTTCACCACATTGTCACATTCATAAGCCGTTAATAGTCTAAATCGATGTCCTTGGAAATACACCAGTATGTAAGTGTCTTTGTCACTCACAGTGATCAGCACGTGGAGGTCATCCAGTTTATATATTTGCTTTGCATTCATACTTGCATCTTGAGGTATAATGTGATAAATCTTCAGTTCAGTGATGTCTGACTGAGTAGCTTGCTTGGATGACCGGTGTAGAAGGTCAGGTGTTCTGACCACTGAATTAAAAGTGAGCCTCTTTCTGAGGTAGGTTAAGAAGCATTGCGGAGAAGAGACCAGAATGCTCATGTCATCGCTGCGCACTGTTTTAGGCATTTTTCCCTTCTGACATGTATTCTTGGAACCAGAGGAATCCGTCACTTGCATCATTTGCTTCCCCAGCTGCCTTGTGGTCTGGGTTTGAGAACATGAATCGATCATTCTGTGGCTTACTTGGGTCCGGCTGTGATGCAGAGGGAGTACTGGATGCATAGGGCAATAATCGCCTTCGTCCTCTGCGCAATTTCTCTTGCTCTGGCATGACCCCATTATCGGGCGCGGTGTCAGAGGGACTCTCAATGAACTCTCAATAGAATACTTGTGGGAAGTACCTCTGAATCCCACAAATGTGTCTGTGCACAGCCAATGTCCTGGAAATTTATTTGCGCCACAGTGGTAGTCTCGACGGTGACGCTGCAATTCCCACGTTCTTTGCAAGCAGTGAATCTTGGTGACAGACTCGGCACTTAGTGCTGGCTGATACAGTAGATTTCTTCCTGGTTAACGAAAAAAAAAACATTTTGAAACAGTGAACACGGCTCATATCCCATACGTCTGCACAGCTCTGTTCTGTACCGGAGACGGGTTGTTTCCAGGGCGGTAATTCTGTGGCTTGTCATAATGTTCAGTGTCAACAGCAAAATATGAGGAAAAGTCCAGGTATTATCACCAGCCAACTGTACCAAGCACTCGACAAAGTCAATGTTCTAATGACTGTGTCCAAGGCAATAATCCCATTATGTAGGAGACTCGAAGCTACTTTAGTGATTGCAGAAAGGCCAGTGTTGGCCCCATTAAACTGTGAGCTGTCAGAGTGCAAGGCTTCCTGTCTTGTATGCTCAGAGCCTAGCAGAGATGCAATCTGTTTGACCACAGTGGCGTGTGCCTGCAGATACGCATCTTCAGTACTTCTCACCTCCAACTGCATTTTTAACAGCTTTGCTATGTATAAACTCAATTTCGGGCAGTCCAGTTTTTGTAAATTGCAGCCAGGCAAGACTAATGATTTCACTTGAAATGGGCTAGGTGGATCCAAAATGAACCCACATCATTTAACTTGTGTGCCTACGGTGAACAGAGTTGGTATTCCTATTGGGACATGACAGCACGATTGGTTGAAATGCACCAAATATGAACCATTTTGCAATCTATGTGCTTTACAGTAGAATGAGTCAATCGGTGCAATTTGCAATGTGCGTCTCGAGTTACTGTCGCAGGAACTCACTGGCTCAGCATGTTCACACATTATTCTAGTAGAACCTTTGCAATCACGTAATGATTACAGTGTCAGTTCAGGCCTAGCTGATGACACACATGCATGTGAATATGGTACCACATAATCATCTCTGATCAACGTATCATTCACCCAATGTACATTACCCCAAGAGTGTAATTCTTGACATATGATAGAGGGTGCTGTTTGAATGGGAATGTCTAGTACCCCGTGCACTATCCAATTTCTGGAGCATGACGCCCATGCAGATGCTGCCGCTACACTTTTTGCTAATACACTAAGCAATAAGATAGTGAAGCTGAACATTGCCATACGTGTTGCCACTTTGGACAAGTTAAGTGCCTGTATTTCTTCAGGCTGTGAAATCACATTCCAATCTGGGACTCCTCTGCTGAGTGTCCAGAAAATCAGTTACTACAGAAAGACTCACTGAGGCCTCTTGGTCGTTTCTAATGATAAGTCATTTTGAATCAAACCACAACATCTGTTATGACATCTCTTAGCGCATAGAACCATTGTTGTAGCACTTGATCATTAGCATCTGAAACATGAAATCCTTGCTGTACTGCCTCACTTTCAGTGTGCAGGATTTGCATTATTGTTTGTGACCAAGTGTACGCTTTTCCTGTTATGGATGCTTGTCCCACCTCACAAGGTACACCAGGGTCTGAGGTGGTGCAGGTAGCTGCTCTCCTGACACGCCTACTTTGGGTGCGCCTCAGACTAGCAGCTGACTGCACGATAGCTGTCCAATTCTCTTCTTTTATGAGGTTATCTAGAGATTGTATCACCTCTTAGGTGATATTGTGAAAGCATTCCTTGGCACAGCTTACCTATTGATGTAGCTTGTGTCAGGGACGTGTTATGGGAGTTCCAAGCCCTATATGGGCCCACACTGAGTCCTGCTTTTCTTTTATTGCATTAATTTGCTTGAACTGCCCATAACACAGGTCCCCCTGATGCATAAGTGATATGCTTGGTGCCATTACTTTCTTTTGCTTCTCTATTCGACGCACTCCAGAACTCGCCTTCTGTTTTCTCCCATTCAGGGTAGAAACCCGGGTTCCTATTGCTGCAAGTGGTTTGAAACTGCGTATAAATTAAGAAATATTAAATGTGGGAATCTACAAGCCATATCTAACTTGTGAACCCCTTTTAATTTGCCATATCTGTTGACCCCAAGTAGACCACAGAGGGGCAGTTCCCCGCCATGTTTCTTGAGTTATGTTTACTCTGTCAAAGATGACTGAATCTGAACATACGTATGTTGTGTATCATGTGGCTCAGGAGGGAATTTGTACTGATTTTCAAACATGTAATCCCCTGCTTGGTATGGTCTCGGTGAAATATATTGGAACTGTCTTTGAATTCAGGACTATCAGTTTGGAAAGGCACTGCACAGTGTTCCCACAATGTGTATTTAGGCCACAGAATTGGTTCACGTTTCACAAGTAAAAAGGCATTGTAATATTGCACATAGCACACACGGGGGCCCCATTTCATGGAGGTCCTCCACATCATCAAACACATCAAATAATGCATTTTTTGCAAATGTCTGAAGCGTAGTTCTTAACAGTTCTCTATGTTCTAGACACTGGATTACTGGGTACAAAACAGTCTGGATTCATCAATCACAGAAAAGGTGTGGACTTGTAGCTGTGTTGCTGGGCCATTATAGGTTTTGAATGATGGCATCCACACGCGACCCATAGTTGGAGGAAACATTTGTATTGAGACAGGAGTTCCTGGCTCTGGGAGCTCTCTTTTCTCTAGCATGTGTGAAGAACTTAAAGGCTTTAGAACAACTTCTTTGCTTACAGGTGGAGTGGAAACCTTGCTCAGAAAATGCCCAGAAGTCAGTGAGATGAAGAATAAAATTAGGCCGAACCACAGTAGGAGAAAATACACTGCCGATAATTTATAACACTGTTTTAGGAAGTCTGTCCAAAAGAATTCTTTCATCACTTTAGCAACTTGGAAGGCTTTCTGTTTCCAAATTGGAAGACTTGCAGTACTTTCCTGAATTGTGGACGTGTAATCAAGATTGGCATATTCCCCTTCTTCCACACCTATCATCATTTGCTGGATCTCCATTTCTTCATCTTCCGTGGGCTCTTCACTTGGAAGAGGAAGGTTCTGTGGAAACATCGCAGAAACCATCTGGCACAGGTTTTAGGTGGTCCATAGAAACTTGCCTAGTGCCTCTTAGGTGGTATTCCGGGTAGGATGGCAGTTCTGGACCCTTTCACTCTGATTTACTTGCACTGCTGGTCTGTACGACGGGCCAAATGGAGTCTTGTCGTGGATCTTTTCCAGGACCCAATCTCCTGCTTTGAGAGTGTTCTCGGGACTGGCCTCAGCAGCTTCCACCTGGAGGGATTCCCTCAGCAGCTCTGTCGCAAGCCGTTGCTCGTTCCTGGTATGGGGCTGGGAAGAGCATGCAGGTGAGGCATATACATCTTTCTCTCAAACAAGAGTTCAAATGGGGTCTTACCATTGTATAGAGACTGGCGTGGTAAATAATTCACACTCCTGATCACTAATGGTACATGGTCTAGCCAGTTCCCTCCCTCTGACAGAATGCTTTTAGTCAAGGCCATTTTTACAGACTGGTTTGCCCTCTCAACAATTCCGTTCGTTTTCGGTGAGAATGGGTGTGAGAAATGCATCTCTGTTCCCCATGCCCAGTGCTCCAGATAAGATTTTGAGGTGGGAGTATTTTACTCCCCATTTTTAAACTTTGAGAGTAAATGTGATTTTAAGAGAGTAAAAATGACTTCTCTTTTGCAAGAGAATAAAATGTATGTGACATCCAGCCGACGTGTGCAAAAACTGTATGGAAATCATTACTATGCAGCAGCTTTCTGCATTGTGACACAATACACCTTTCATTTCTTTCTCCAAGGTCTGGCCATTTGATCTCTCCTGTGTATATTTAAATGTTGAAAACACAAAAACATAGCCAATTACATAGTAAAGCAAGCATGAATGTGTATTGTGTGTTTTGAGGTTCAATAGCAGAATTGTCTTTTCATGTTTAATGAAAGTCCTCATTTGCTGGAGCTATTACTAACTAATGGTATGCCAATGTTATGATACAACGTTGCAGAGAGGCAAGGACTCCATGCTAAATGCTGCATCTAATCTCATGGTCAAATGGTCATTTCTATAGTGCTTTTGGCGCTGTACTTAGAATATATTTATCCCAATTATCACCAAACCGAAGTCTGTACTCCTCTATTGACATTCAAAGGATGAAAGGCTGAGTTGGCCTTGCCGGGATTCGATCCTGCAACCTACAGATCACGCACATATTGCAGCAACGATTGCTCAACCAGCTGAGCTATCTTATTGGCTAACATCCTTCAAAGGTTGGTTGACTGAGTATCGACTGAGTTATAATAATCATAGTGCCTAGATGTTGGACGAATCATGTATGAAGCGCTACATAAAGTTAAATACCTATTGGGATTATCACAGGGACAGGTTTTGCTGAGTTTATATTTAAATTACAAATGTAACTTTTGTTTGTTTTTTAACAGCTCTTGCATTTCCTGGCGAGTCAGGTTTTTGATGTTTTATTTGTAGTTTTGAAGATTTGAGAGGCTAGAACACCTGTGATTGGTGTAATGATAATCACTCTCCATTGTGCAATGACACTGCTGCCACTGACCATTTATAGTGATGTACCCCATTTCCTGCAAGGTTGAATGGATGTAAACTAGATTGTGCACAGTCATCATTTTACACAATGTTTTTATAATAGGATGGTAAATTAGAAGTGTAAAAATGATCGGCCTTAACATGATTATGCACACATAACAGGAACTCTGAAAAATACAATTGTGCAATTCTGGTTTGCTTTCACTGGAAAAAAGCATAATTTGTTACAAAATATCAATTCTCAATAGCAACTTAGTTTTCCATCTTATTAATTTTACAATCCTAAAATGCTAGGAAAATAAATATCTACAGTGCTTGGAAAGAAACCATTCTTTTTTTGATATAATTCTGAGAAATACATTGGGCCTCCTTCCGAGTAGTGCGGTAAGGGTTAACGGTCACTGGTAACGAGACCGGTGCCGTTAAACCCTTTCCGCTCTATTCCGAGTTCCCTTTGCGGATCCTTCCTTAACGCCTGCTTTTAGCAGGCGTTAAGGACGGGACCCGCAGAGGGACCTCAGGGTCAATAACGGTACCACAATTTGCTGTACCGTTATTGCCGCCCTCCCCCTTTCCATTGAGCCCTATGGGGGCTCAAACGGGAATGGGAAATGGCCCTGGTGAATGGGGAACTACCGGTCCCTCCAACCTTGGAATGGACCGGTAATTACTCCATTCACCAGGGCGAAGTCGGACCGAATTTGGAGGCAGCCATGCAACTCGGAATGAGGCCCATTCTGTTTCTATGGCTTGCCATTACATTCATGTAGATAAAAATCAAAAGAAGGCTTCTGGTTTCTGTCAAGTAACCTAACCTTTGCACTGCCCTCAGCTCTAAACTTGTCTGTAAATGTACACAGGAAATAATAAAGCTGTATTTACAAGATTTTCATGCGTAAAAAGGCCTAGTACGTTATCTGGAGGCCTGCCCATGCCTCTAATGCCTTCTTCAGGGCTCGCCCCAAAAAAGCTAGACCATTGTCGGTATAGAACGTTTGAGTTGCTGTCATGGCTACTACAGTCCCAAGTGCCTGTATGACTGATTTGCAGTCTGCTTTCTTTTGAGGAATCATCCAGGTAAACCTAGTGCAAGAATCTACTATTACTAGAATGTACTTGCACTTGTTAACTGCTGGTAGTGGGCCTATATGGTCCATATATTGGATCTCAAAGGGCGAGGCTGCCTTTCTCAAAGGAAACTCCTTAGGTTTTTTGCTGTGGTCCACAGTTGTCTGTAAACATGTGTCATAGTGTGCAATATATATTTTCACCTGCTGTCAAAGCCCTGGCCACCAGGAGCGATCAAGGAGCAGCTGTGCAGTTGCACTCACGCCAAAATGGGTAGATGCAAGTCCAGCGTGTGTGCTGCAATCAGCTTTTCCCTGTCTGCTCTATTTGGTATTAATCTTTGAATAGGATCCCCTTTTTTCATAGGGATTGTGACTATTGCTGTATTATCTTCAGTGTCATACATATAATTACTGGGGAAACCTTTTGGCCTAAGTACAATACCTTAACAAGCCTCTTTAATTTCGGCATCCATTGCAGTCGCTGAGCGAGTTATGGCTCCTTGTTTTTCTCACTGTCTGCTCTTTGGCATATTTATCTGCCAATGCATTCCCAGTGGTATGAATGTGCCCCTTGGTATGTGCTCTTGTGTGCATTACCCATAGTAAAGGGCAAGTCTGTTTTAAGATCCCAAACCTGCTTCCAGAGCTGCCTGGAAGCAATAGTTGTATGCCTAATGTCTTTGAAGTCCTTTTGTATCCACCAATGCAAGTCAGTGTTATAAGCCCTGAGAATGTAATCTGAATCTGAGACTACTGAGTGGGCTTCCCTGAATCTACTTGGCACAATGCAAGTAGTAACCCATGCAATCCAGCAGTCTGGGCAGACCTGTGTCCCAGATGCTTGGTTGCAATATCAGTATGTATACATTCTTCATGTGTGAAGCATCCTACGACTGCTGCGCATGCGGCAGCGTACTGAGTGTGTCGCCACTGCTGGGATAGCTGACCCATCGGAGTAAAACGCCTGGAAAAAATCAAACAATGGTATGTCAGGCTGTGAGATGTCTGGCTCTGTGTCCATTGTCCAACTCAATCCACTCAGTCTTTGCAATTCTGCCTATAATGGAACTTTACTTCTCCAGCATGGGGTCTGGCATGGATTCACATGCTCATGAATATTCCCCGTCGTCAGGCTGGGAATCCTCGGTAAAGAAATAATCAGTATCAGTTTCGTTTCTGATCTGTCTTTCGTAGTAGTAACCAATCACTGATCTCTGTGTCATACTGACCACAGCCAATGACTGCCATCTCCCTAAGCCCCGCCTCTGGCAGCCATCTTCAGATTTTTACCGCACGTTCAAGTGTTGGGAGTCCTCGTGCTTAGCTCTCAAGCTTTTACGTGTTTCGCGCTTTTTCAGGTGAATTTTCACATTTTTTCGGTTAATCGAGCCTCAAGCTCCACCGTTTCTACTCCCGTTAACGGGTACCCTTTGCGGGATTTTCCTACGCCCCTCAAAGGTGAAGATTTCGTCGAATCAACCTCTTGGAGGATTCCAGAAGATTTGCGTCCTACTTCGAGATGGCCCAGGACGCGAGTTCGTCACCCGGACCCAAGCTGTTACGCAGCTGCCCTGGATGCGGGCTGCAGAACGTGTTTAAGGAGGACGAACATTTGCGATGCCTCTACTGTCTTCATGGGGACAAGACTCATGTAGAGAAGGACTGCCAGTTCTGCAAGAACATGTCGGAGCGGACCATGAGGGACCGTCGATCTCGTCTCGCCAGCTGGTTGGAGAAGGGCTCAACGGGTGAGAAGAAGAAGAAAGGGTCCGAGCGGGCTTCTAAGTCCTGTGCGGGCGCCCTGGCGACGGGCGACTGGTTGGAGAAGGGCTCAACGGGTGAGAAGAAGAAGAAAGGGTCCGAGCGGGCTTCTAAGTCCTGTGCGGGTGCCCTGGCGACAGGGGCCCAACACCAGGCCAAGCGCCGCGAGTCCGCTGGCTCCGGGAGTGCCGAAAGGTCGGGCTCTTCGGTCGCCAGGCAGGATGCACCTTCCCCGGTACCGTCAACCACGAGCCAGCGCTCCGGTTCGGGGAAGAGGAAGTCCGAGACCCCGGGTAAGCTTCGGGAGAAGCCCCGTCTGATCTCAGGAGAGGGGGAGCGAGGCGTCGCCCCTCCCCCTAAGGGGAAGGCCCAGGACACACCTAAGGTGGTGAAGGCCCCTACCCAGCAGGCAAAGGCCTCTATCGAGGCGATCGCGGCGACTCTGGCCAAGCCGGCAGAGACCCCGCCAGCGGAGACTGCCTCCGGGACTAGAGTTTCCCTGCCGCCAAGGAGGGAATCCTCTTTTCAGCCCATCGTCATGGCCCCCATGATGGAACAAGGGGGGGTGGCACGGTAGCCTCCTCGAGCTCGGAGTCGGCCTTGGAGGGGGAACTGACCGAGGTCACGAGGATTCTCGTAGTACAATTCGAGAAGGTTCGGTCCCGCAAAGAAGATCCTCGGGAGATAACCGTGGAAGACGACGATGGCGAGGAAGAGCAGCCTTCCCTTCCGACGCAGCCGGAACCTAGGCCTCAGGATAGCTCGGCGGCCATTTTGTTTGCGATCCAGTCCTTATGCTCTGAGATAAGGACGAGATTACCACGGCCCAGGCCGGAGGACCCGCAACCTGGCCCGTCGGGAAGTCCTCAGAACAAACGACAGAGGACCCAACCCTCTCCTCCTCTCGCACCCGTAAGGCCTGCAGTTCCCTCCTCATTCTCCCACGAGTCGGGGGATGACGGTGCGGTGGCCTCGACGACGGGTTCTGAGGGTGACGGCAACGATGACGGAATGGATCTCCCGTCGCACGGGCATCTCCGCCCGACAAGATTGGCTCATTCCACGCCATGATCGCCAGGGCGTCCGAATTGTTCCAGCTCTGCCCGGAGGAGCAGAAAAAGGAAGGTTTCCTCTATCAGCGCCGGGAGGCCAAGAGGAAGACGGTCATCGCGGTGCCTCTAATCGATGACATCTGGGAGGAGGGCCTGTCGGTACTCAAGAACCCCTCCACGGCACCAGCCAAACGGGACCGGTACGAGAAGAAGTACCAGGTCCCCGAGACTGCTCCCCTGTGTCTCAGGGCCCAGCCAACGCCAGACTCGGTCGTCTCAGCGGCGGCGAAGAAGAAAGCGGCGGGGTCAGGAGCCTCAACGTCGAATTCCCCTCCGGACGGCGAGGGAAAGAAGTTGGACGCCAGGGGGCGACTGGTCATTTCGTCGGCGGCGACGACTATCAAAGCGGCCAACGCCCTAGCGATCGTGGCCCATTACTACAGGGAGCTCTGGTTTAAGCTGGGCCCCATATTGGACTTCCTACCGGACGACAAGAGGTCCGAGGCCCTGGAAATACTTCAAGAAGGCGAGGTGGCGTTGGACCACGCCATAACGGTGGCAACCGATATTGCCGATACCAGGTTCTGCCAGCTGGGCAACGGAGTTTGCCTACGACGACTGGGTTGGCTCCGGGCGACCGACTTCCGTCAGGACGTCCAGACCAGGGTGTTGGACATGCCGTTCGACGGCAACAACTTGTTTGGGAAGGCGGTGGACGAATCCCTCCAAGCCATAAAGACGGACACGGAGACGGCTCGCGCCCTAGGAGCCCTTCAGCAACGACGGCCCTTTCGGAGCTCCGGAGGCAGACCAGGGGGCCTCCAAGGGATCCAGCGGTGGCTCGTCGTCCTACCGCCAGGCCGCACGCTCCTCATCTCAGGAGGCCTACAGGGGTCGCGGCGAGCAGGGAGCGCCTCGCCGCCGTCGGCAAGGTGGCCAGGGCAGCAAAGTCGCCACCTCCAAGCAGGACTGAACTGGCTGTGGCCTCGGGCCCCCACCGAAGCACCCCGGTGGGAGGCCGGCTGACGAAGTTCGTCGGCGTGTGGAAGTCCATCTCCACCGATCGTTGGGTGCTGGATACCCTGGCGAGAGGAGACTCTATCGAATTCCTGAAGAAGTGCCCTCACATTCCACCTGTGGCCAGGAAGGAAAATCACGTCCCGCAACTGCTGTTGGAAGTACGGGCGATGCTCAGGAAAGGCGCCATCAAGCCCGTCCCGAAGAGGCTCCGGGGTGTACTCAAGGTACTTCCTCATCAGGAAGAAGACGGGCGGCTGGCGCCCCATCCTGGACCTTCGTCGTTTGAACAAATACATCAGGTCACAAAAGTTCAGGATGGTCACCCTCCAGCACGTGCTGGGACAGCTGGAGGAAGGCGACTTTCTATCGTCGCAGGACCTGGAGGATGCATACTTCCACGTTCCCATCCTCAGTCACCGAAAGTCATGCCAGTGGTTAAGATTAATTCTAAACCTTCCAGCCATCACCTCTTTGTTTTTGCTTTGTCACCCCGAGTGGGACGGGTATGCCCAGACGTGGGTCCCGTGCCTGCTGGGCCTAGAGACCCAAGCTACTCCTCACTGATGAGGCCCAACAAGGCCGAAACATGTTTGGGGATGCTTGTGGTCTCGTGCAGAAGGGATGTGACCTAGCAGTTAGGGCTGGACTGCCCCTTTTGGGGTGGGACCAAGCCTGATTTGCATATGGTCTTTCCCCTTCTGTAATGGCTTGGCAGGCGAAGAACGATGGTCTGGAGGGTTGCCCAGAGCAATGCCAGTGGTTAAGATTAATTCTAAACCTTCCAGCCATCACCTTTGTTTTTGCTTCGTCGTCCAGGGACGCCACTACCAATTCAGAGCACTGCCGTTCGGATTGAAGTCGGCCCCCAGGGTCTTTACCAAGTGCCTAGCACCTGTGGCGGCGCGGCTGCGCCTGCAGGGGATTCATGTCTACCCCTACCTGGACGACTGGCTCATCCGCTCAAGGACGAGGGAACTCGCCGTCGAACACGCTGCGAGGACCGTCCAGCTACTCACAGACCTGGGATTCGCCATAAATTACCCAAAGTCCCACCTGGTGCCGTCGCAGGTGGCCCTGTTTCTGGGAGCGAAGCTCGATACAGTGAGGCGCCTGGCGGCACCGTCAGAAGAACGGACGAAGACCATTCTGGGCAAAGTGCAGCGCCTGCTACCCACGGACGTGGCCAGGGTGAGGTCCATCAAGTCCCTCCTGGGGATGATGTCCTCTTGCATCTACCTGGTGCGCCTATGCAGACTACGGATGCACCCTCTTCAAGGATTTCTCGACGCCCGTTGGATGCAGGCGACGGACACCTTCGAAGACGGGGTCCCCCTCAACGAGGTGTTCCGGCGGGCGATTCAGTGGTGGGGCGTTCGAGCGCACCTCACGGCGGGCAAGGACTTTCAGACGCCAGCGTACCAGGAGACGGTGACAACGGATGCTTCCCTGGAAGGTTGGGGCACCCACACCGGAGATCTCCACGCAAGAGGCCTCTGGCTCCCGGAGGAGAAGCTCCTGCACATCAACATCCTGGAACTCCGAGCCGTGTTCTGGGCTCTCAAAACCGTTCCTCCCGTCACTCAAGGGCAAGGTGATGCGGATCTTCACGGACAACGCCACGACAATGTTTTACATACGGAAGCAGGGAGGTACCAGATCCCCAGCCCTATCCAAGGAGGCACAGGATCTGTGGCACTGGGCGGTCGCCCAGGGGATGTTCCTGGTTCCATTCCACCTGGCAGGAGAAAGAAACACCATCGCCGACTCGCTCAGCAGGGAGCTGCGCGCGTGTCAGGAGTGGGAACTGCGCCAGGATCAAGTGGATCAACTCTTCCGACGATGGGCAAACCCCAAATCGACCTGTTCGCAACAGCGACGAACTCGAAGTGCCAGAGGTTCGCTAGCAGGTTTCCCCAGCCGAGAAGCATGGGCGATGCGTTCTCGTTCCCATGGGACGGCCTATACCTGTATGCGTTCCCTCCGTTGCCGTTGCTGCTTCGACTCAACCAGCTCAAGAGGTCCCGGTGCAGGATGATCCTCGTCGCACCGGCGTGGCCGAGGCAGATCTGGTTCCCGGACCTTCTGGACTTGTCAACGTCCCCATCCATCAAGCTGTCGGCGGATGAGGATCTTCTCTCCAGAGAAGGAGGCGCCATCTTCCACCACGACCCGGCGTCGCTGAATCTGCAGGCTTGGCTCCTGCAGCGCTAGAGTTTGGAGGGTACGATATACCGGCCGACTGCAGAGGTTCTTGCAAAGGCCAGGGCGTCCTCGACTCTCAAATGCTACGGTCACAAGTGGAAGAGGTTCTCTATCTGGTGACGAGCACAGAAGATCAACCCCCTACGGATTACGGCCCCTCAGGTGCTGCCGTACCTGCTATCGCTGGCAAAGTCTGGGCTAGCCCATGCCTCCATTAAGATTCATCTGGCGGCGATCTCCAGATATACCAGAACCACAGGACGGACGTCCCTGTGGGCCCATCGACTGGTGAAAGAGCTTATGAAAGGACTGTTCCGGTCGTTCCCGCCACTGAAGGCCCCGGCCCCGGCGTGGGAACTTAAAGTAGTGCTGACTAGGCTCATGGGGCCCCCATTCGAGCCGATGCACTCCGCACCGATGAAGTTTGTGTCGTGGAAGACTGCATTCCTGGTGGCCATTACCTCCGCACGACGAGTGGGAGAGATCCAGGCCCTATCCTGCAAAGCACCGTACTTGTCACGCTCACCTGATTCCCACGGAGGCGCAGGTCTGGCTTCGAGTGCTGATGCTTCTTCAATGGTGAAGCGCAGGACCCTGATGATGGACAGGAAGGGCCCCCTCTACTCTGGCTTTTCTGGCTCGCAGGAATATTCCCCTGTGCGTGAAAAGGGAGTATTACCTACTGACGCAATAATGCTCAAGCCTCCCACTCCCTTCCAACCCTCCTCGATACCCTTCCACGCTTCCCCGTGAAGTCTCACCTTAGGGTCTGCAAGGATGAGTTCTCCATCCTGCTTCTGATGCAAGGCCGCGTTGAAACCCAGTTACTTCACTGGATTGAGGTTTGATGGGAGTTCAAAGTAAGCTCGACTATTCAGATGAGGCGCTGTAAGAGTTCTGTTGCAAGTTCAAAAGTTCAAGCTTAATAATAATGTTAATTGTCTTATTGTAGCAAGTGCTAATGCTTAGTTCTTTTTCCCCTTAGGGGCCGGGGTTCGGAATGCCGGAGATATGGCGCCGACCCGAAGTGTAAGTTCTGGATGAGCGTTCAGGTAATGTCTTTGCATTCGCTCATTCAATGTCTTTGTCTTTTTTCCCCATTGGGGCCGGGGTCCGGAATGCCAGGAAGCGGCAGGACCTGAAATGAAATGGGAATGACCCAACAGGTAAGTCTTAGAAGGAAACTGAGCTTTTCCTATTTCCCTTCCTTCTCTCACCTTGTTTTCTTGTCTTTTCTCTCTAGGCTCTGGGAAGTGGGTGCGGATCCGGATGATCGCTGCTGAAGATGGAGGCGCCCAGGAAAGGTGAGTGAAATGCAGCGCTGCAGCAATCGAAGCGAAATGCTTTTAAAATGATGTCTTCCCTTTCAGGATCGTCGGTGTGATGTCCCCGTGATGCAGCTTTAGCAGGTAAGGTCTTCTTTCTCTCCAATTCTCTCTTATCTCCCTTTGCAGGCGACCCAGGATGCTGACAGGCGTGGCTGAAGTCCACATGCAGGCGCTGACACGGTGAGCATTCAGCTGCGAGGAGCAGAACAACGCGAAGCGTGAGTTGCTGATCGGGCGTGGTTTAAATAGCTTTGGAAGAAGTTCCAGGCATGTATCCTTCCACCGATCAGGTATGTATCCTTCCCCGACCACACTCAGGTGGAAAGTGGTCCCACAGGTAAAGTAGTTCCATTCAGGCCTCCAGAGGGCCTGGATGTAGCAGCATGGTCTGCATCAGGTAAGTGCACATTAAAACACTTGAACACATGTCTAGCTTTATGAGCCTGGCGCCTAAGGCGCCAGGACAGGGGTCCAAAGGGCCCCAGCTTGGGCCCACTGGCACTTCCCTGGGGGGAATGATGCCTGCCTCTGGGGTTGCTGGGTCGGACCTGGCTCCTTGGAGGTAGGCATCATGACAGTACCCCCCCCCCCTCCCTCCCTCAAGGCCCCTCCCAAGGTTGTTCCCTCCGGGGGTTTTGGCTTGTTCGGAAATCTCCGGTGGAACCTTTGTATTAATTGAGGTGCGTGAACATGGTTACTAGGCTCCCCCGATCTCTCCTGAGGTACACATCCCTTCCAGTCAACAAGATAGAAGAGTTTTGACTTTAACACCTTGGAGTCTAAAATGTCTTTAACTTCGAATTCTAATTCGCCTTCAATTTGAACTGGGTCTGGAGGCTTGGACAGTCGGGTCCCTGGTTGTACTGGCTTCAAAAGTGATGCATGAAAAACTGGATGAATACGCATGTTAGACGGTAAATCCAGTTTAAAGGCCACGGGATTGATTATAGCCTTGATGGGATAAGGTCCTATGAATCTGGGATTGAAGGTTCCCGGGCCCTTGAGGGGTAAATGTTTCGTTGCTAGCCATACCTGGTGGTCTACTTGGTAAGGAGGAGTTTTACTTCGGTGCAAATCAGCATTTTCTTTATACTTTTTCTTGGCTTGCTGTAAATGAGTTGCAGCTTCTTTGAAGGCTCGGGTTATTGTGGAATGCAGATGATTTACTGCGGGCATTTCCAGGGTCAGAGGTGGATCTAGGTCAGAGGTCCGAGGATGGTGACCATACAAAGTATAAAAAGGAGTTTGTCCGGTTCCAGAATGCACTGAATTGTTGTATGCATATTCTGCGATCCAAAGGATGTCTTTCCAATTTAACTCGGATTGGTGTAACATGCACCGAAGATTTTGCTCGAGAGTCTGATTGGTTCTCTCGGTTTGTCCGTCGGTCTGGGGGTGGTGGCTGGTGGATAACCGCACATCTATTTGTGCTAGTTGGCAACATTTCTTCCAAAAATGGGAGATAAATTGACTTCCACGATCCAAGACTAATTTGGAAGGAAAACCATGTATGCAAACTATATTCTCCAGAAATCCCTTGGCCAAGGTGGAAGCTGAAGGCAAACCTTTTAAAGGGATAAAGTGGGCCATTTTAGAGAATAGATCCACAATTACAAGGATAGTGTTGTAACCAGCACAAGGAGGCAGGTCAGTTATAAAGTCCATTGACAAGGTGTGCCATGGTGCCGGTGGAATATCCAAGGGTTGAAGTAGGCCGGCTGGCCTTTTCTTTTGACCCTTGTTTTGGGCGCAAATTCCGCAAGACAATACAAAAGACTTTGTCTTTTCTCCAAGAAGGCCACCAGAAGTGGCGTTTGATTTTTTTCCTCCGTTTTAGCGATACCAGGGTGTCCTTCCATTAATGATTCATGATGATGGGCAGTAACAAGTTCTTGCAATTCTTTACTTGGCAGAAACAACCGCTCCTGGAAGTAGGGTAAATCATCCTTAACGGTGTAATGAGGACCCTTTTGACTCCATTCCAGTAAGGCTGAAGAGACTAGTAGTTGATTTACTTGCGTTTGGATGTCCTCAATAGTTTGCAATGAAGTTAGGCCTAAGATTCTTTGTTCAGGTACGATTGGCACAGGTTCTAAACTCAAATTGGGTTCTTCCATGCCAAACCGGGATAAGGCGTCCGCTTTACCATTCTTGCAGCCAGGGCGATAGGTAATTACGAAATCAAATTCCGCAAAGAATAGAGCCCATCGGAGTTTTCGTGAAGATTGAGCTTTGGCCGTCTTTAAATATTGTAAATTTCTGTGATCCGTAATTACGGTGATGGTGTGTCTTGCCCCGAGAAGGTAGTGACGCCAAGCCTTGAAAGCAGATTTAATAGCCAGTAACTCCTTGTCGGTAATTGCGTAGTTGATTTCAGGAGGAGAACATTTCCTGGACCAAAAGGCCACAGGGTGTAGTTGGTTAGTTTCTGGGTCTCTTTGCGACAGGACCGCTCCCATGGCCGAACTGGATGCGTCGGTTTCCACAATGTAAGGGAGATCTGGCGGGGGGTGCTTCAATACAGGTGCAGAGGTGAATTTGGTTTTCAGGTCCTGAAAGGCTTGTTCAGCCTCAAGAGTCCATTCAAAGCATTTCTTTTTCTTTAGGAGAGCTGTGATGGGTTGGACTGTTCGGGAAAATTCTGGAATGAATCTTCGATAGAAATTTGCGAAGCCGAGCATGCTCTGAACTCCCTTCACCGAGCTAGGAGATGGCCATTTGAGGATAGCGTCCACCTTTCGCGAGTCCATTCGAACTCCTTGAGGTGTCAGGATGAATCCGAGAAACTCAACTTCTGTGGTATGAAAAACGCATTTTTCGAGCTTTGCAAATAGTCTGTGCTGGCGCAATTTCTCAAGAACTGCCATAACATGTTTTCTGTGATCGGATTCTGAAGAAGAGTACACCAGGATGTCGTCAATATAAACAATGACACAGACATTGATAAGTTCCTGAAGAACATCATTCATAAAGTACTGAAAGGCGGCAGGTGCATTGCACAAACCGAAGGGCATCACCTGATATTCGAAGAGCCCAAATTTGGTGTGGAATGCAGTCTTCCATTCGTCGCCTTCTTTTATACCTACCAGGTGATAAGCTCCTCGGAGATCTAACTTGGTGTACACACAAGCGTCTTTCACCTGGTCGATAAGCTCAGGGATCAGGGGCAGAGGATAACGATTCTTAATCGTTGTTTGATTTAGGACGCGATAGTCTATACATGTTCTATGGTCGCCCTCTTTTTTCGGCACGAAGAACAGAGCTGAGGAGACAGGAGACTTGGACGGGCGAATAAAACCATTGGCTAGGTACTGATCTAAATACTGACGCAAATGCAGGTTCTCGGGTTCCGTAAGAGCATAAATCCTACTACAAGGTAGTTGAGCATTGGGTACCAGATCGATTTGGCAATCATAAGACCGATGGGGAGGTAACATGTTAGCCTGTTCCTTCTGAAAAACGGCTTGGAATTCTTGGTATTCTGACGGTAGCTGTACAGGGGTGGAAGTTGCTGAGGCTAGACCCATAACTGGATTTCTTGGATAACAAGTTGGTTCACAATCAGGAAAACTTATCTTCTTTGCGAAATTGTGGGGCCTTGATCACATCAAACACGATTGCTTCCCGATGTCCATCCTGACCCACCAGTGTCATTTCAACAGTGGAATGCGTTACAGGCTCTGAGGCTATTACGGTTCCATCTACCGTAGTAATGACATCTTGGGTTACTTTCGGGCGGAGAGGGAGCTTAATCCTGGAAGCCAATTCAGTCTGTGTAGTTTCCAATAGCTCCACTGTCGATGTATGCTTTTTTAAATTTTTTTATTTACTGATTTTTAACCTAAAAGGTTTCTTTCAGATAAGACAGCGTAAGTCTCTAAGGTCCATCTGTCATTTGAGGGATTGAAAAATGCTCTCCAAGATTTTTGCTGTTGCCGTTACCCAGCTGGTTTTCGTTCCTCCTATCAGACGAAACCACCAGAGGTCTTCGTCGTGTATGTAGGACGAAGCTAACATAGTTCCCAGGTATGGTCTTCTGATATGGGCAATAGCTGGACATGTTAGTAACAGGTGGCGAATGGTTTCCACCGACGATTGGTTGTTACAAAATCTACAAAGATTTGATTCTGACTGGCTTCTAATTCTTAAGATTTCGTTGGTTGGGAGCAAATTTAGTCGGGCCCTCAAAAATAGGTTACGAAGTTTCTTGTTAGGATATTTTGCCAGGAAAGGCTGTGGATCGTTCAGCTTCCATGCCTGTGGTGGTAGGTGGGCCTGCAGTTTGTATGAAGCTGCCGCGTCCAGGGTTTGGATCCAGTCTTGTTCGTATAATCTTTTTTGAGTTTTTAGAGGATTTTCTATTAGTTCCTTTGATGTGCTTTGAATCTCTGTCAACTTTTCTTCCTGTGATTTAATCCAGCCGGTTAGGCGTGAACATTTTGCTCTTGTTAGTTCTTCGTGTATAGCATTTAAGAGTTTAGGGCGAGTTTCTAGAAGAGTCTTTCTGTAGAGCATTAGGGTATTTCTCTCTATTATTCCCATCAATGACAGCAAACTTAGTTCGCGTCGTATAAGTGGCATCGGAGTAGAGATAGGGAGGTTGAGGACCCTTCGCCAAAAGTAGCTTTCCAGTTCGATCCATATTGAGTTTGGTAGGAATAGCATGGCTTCTGCTCCGTAGGAGATGGCAGGGACAACCTTAGCTTTGTAGAAATTTAGGACTGGAATAAGGGAAAAGCGACCAAATTTTCTGTCGACAGCTTTCGCCTGTGCACTTAAACTTCTTATTTTTAATCGTAGGGTTGCTTGCATTGCCTTTTCCTGTTTTGAATTGTCTAGCATAACCCCCAGGTACTTGAATTCCGACACTTTTTCGATCTGCTCATTTTCCACGTACCATTTAAAGTTTTCCAGCGATTTACAATTTTTTCCCAGAATCAGAATTTTAGTTTTGGATTTGTTGATCGCCAGGTGGTTGGTTTTGATGTAATTCACAAAGGTCGTTAATTTCCTCTGGAGACCGATGGGTGTCTGGTCCAGTAAAATGACGTCATCTGCGTAGAGCAGTCTAGGGATTTTGCTCTCTCCTAACTATGGAGGGAAGGAGCGTACTTCATACTCAAGGTCTTTATAGTCTCCCAGGTAAGACAGGAAAAGAGCTGGCGCCAAAGGGCAGCCCTGTTTCACTCCCCGATTTGTGGGTATCGCTGCTGATAGTAGCCCTTGGTTATTGAGTCGTATTTGGATCGTGGTATTTTTATGCAGTTGGATAATTGGTTGCAGGATCGCCTCCGGGCATTTACAGGCACGAAGTTTTTTCCACAAAGTTAATCGATCCACTTGATCGAACGCCTGGCTCAGATCAATGAAGGCCATGTAGAGTCGGTTTCCTTGCGCCATCGCTTTTCCCTTTAGAATACTAAGGGTCAGTATATTTACAGTTGTGCCCATGTTCTTTTTAAAACCAGACTGCAAAGGGTCGTTACATTCAGATTTTCCTGCCCAATTTTGAAATCGGTTTAGTAGCAGAGAGCCGTACACTTTACCAATCACGTCCGATAAAGCGATTGGACGGAAGTTTGAGGGGTCTTCACGGTTTCCCTTTTTGTATATCGGGACGACTATCGAGGACGTCCAGGAAACCGGAAGGCATTTTGTTTCGGCACATCGTTTGAATACCAGGCTAATAAAGGACGACCATTCCTCAGGATGTTTTTTCAATTCCATGTTTGATAGGCCGTCTGGTCCTGGTGCTCTAGAATTTTTAAGTTTTTGGATTTTCTCAAGAATGTCCCCCCTGTCATGGAGCTCTATCCATGATGTCTCTTTTCTGCAAGTATCGGGTTCCTCTTCTTCTCTCTGGGAGGCAAGATCTTGAGGGACTCCTTGGAATAGGCGCTTGAAGTGAGTTGTCCAAACGTCTTCTGTTATGGTGATGGTTAATGCATTGTTTTGGTGGCGGTCAATTGTTCGAATCAAGGACCAAAATTTTCGGGCGTTATTCCCACAAATCTGCTTTAGCATCTCTTCAGAGTCATTTTGATAGAGAGTCAGTCGGTAGCTCCTTAGCCATGTTTTATAGGTTTTAGATGCTAGTAAGAAGGCCTTTCTAGTCAGTGGGTTGTTGTCACGGACTAAAGCTCTTTTGGCTTGTCTCACTATTCTTCTTTCGGCTACCAAGATCTTGTCGTATTTGTGAAAGCCCGGTTCCTTGTTTGTCTGTTGTCGACCTGTTTCCGTTTTATAGGGGATAAGTAGAGGACGGTAATCTGACCTGTTGTTCGTCTTGCTACAACGACCCAAAAGACGATAGTTTATTGTAATATCTGATATATTGCTGGCACTTAGTTTGAGATGACTTTTCCTGTTATTCGTCTCAAGGGCCAAATCTATAGTTTGGGTTGAAGTCCAGGAACCAAACCATGTAGCAATCAGGAGATTGTGGTCACTGGCGGTGGTTTGGACCACGTCAAAAGAAATAATCGTAGGTGTTAACGTACGGGAGGCAAAGATGTAGTCGATTGTTGCTGTTGATTTTTTTCCTTCCCAGGTTGGCAGCCGACTTGTGTTCGGAAATAGGCTGCTCAGGTTTATCAAGTCTCTTGATTTCATGAGAGTAAGCCACTCTCGGCCTCTCACTTCCGCCTGCGTCGGGCGTCTGGAGAGAACATTTCTTGTGCAGACTGCATTTAAATCTCCACATATTAGTAGATCCGCCGAGTGATAGGTAATGTAAAGACGATCTATTTCATTTTCAATCATATCGAGATAATTGGCATTTGAAATGGATTCCGGATTCCAATAGGTATTGATGATAATGGCTACTTTTGCTGTTGTCTTTCTGGTAGCCGTGTTTTCCTGATGCCATGTGACTGACACTGTTAGTAAGAAGAGGGATGCTGTAAGGATTTCTTTCATGATGATTCCATTTCCCTGCTGGACTGCTGTAATTAAGCCGGAGAATGGACGTCCTCTAGTGCCTTTCCCGGCTGCAGCATGAGCAACTTCATATCCTTCTAAATTCGGTTTCTCCATGAGCCATGTTTCCTGGAGGCACAGCACATTGAAGTTGCCCAAGTTTACCTCGCCTGGTACCGTTAGGTGGGCAAAGCCACGAGTGTTCCATGAGCCCAGGTTTATAGGTCTTGATTCAAGTTTTGCCGATGAGGGGTGGTCGTCTATCTGTTGTGTCTGGTATTGCTATTTCCGATTTGTGGAGAGAGCTTTCGGGAGCCAAGCCCAAAGTTCTTTAAGCGGGTTTCGATGTGTATCTTCTCGGTCGGCTGTTGGCGATGTGACTGGAACCTGGACCAGTGTTCTTTTAATGTCCGTTTGAAGTAACTTTGGCCGGGCATCCCTCTTCCATTGAGCCGATGTCGGGGGAGCGGTTTTATGTTTCTCGCTATATTGAGCTATAGCTGGAGTAGTTGCTCTAGTACTTCGTCGTTTTTCTCTCTCTATGTTGTCCCGTAGTTTTTGATGTGAAGGAGAAGATGGTTGATAACTTAGTTTCTGTGTAGAAATTGAAAGATCAGTTAGTTCATAGCCCAATCTCAGAATTTTTTGCGATGCTTCACGCAGCTGTTGTCGCACTCTTCTAGATGTCACATAGAGTAGGGTTGTTGCTAGTTTTTTTTCATGTGATGGTTCCACCAGAACCAGGTCTTCGGTCTTTATTGATTTAAGCATGGAGATGGATTTGAAAAGTTTTAGGACCGTTCTCCTGTTCAGAACAACATATTCTCGACTATCCTTTACTTGTTTCAGTTTGAATGTGGGGGACGTCGAACGTTTGTCTGCCTCTCTACCTTTAATTCGAGTTTTGTTTGTGTTGATCCGACTATTTCTACAGGCCGAGTAATCTTCGGAATACAGGTTATCACTCTCCTTCCAAGAGCTCGTAGAATTTTTGATGTGTTTCTGGGCGTGACTAACTATAGACTTGAGATGTGGCTATTGTCTGCCTTGAATCGTGGTTTCGTTGAGCAGCTTTTGAATGAAACACCTGTGGGCTTGGCGAACTTCGTGATGGTTTCCGTTGTTTAGTATCTAAGATCTTTTTTCTTCTGTCCTCCAAGGTCAGAAAGGAATATTCTGCCTACTAAAATTATTTTGGAGCACAAAGAACTCTTCCTACCGGTTTTAACGAAGATTGTAAATGCATCTTTCAGTGAAGGGGTGGTTCCTAAGGACATCAAGGAGGTAACTATTACCCCACTAGTTAAAAAAGCAGGATTGGACCCCAAAGATCCTGGGAACTTACGGCCCATCACTAACTCAAACTTTATTTTGAAGGTGCTAGATAAAGTGGCCACAAACCAACTGCAAAAACATGTGGAAGACTTGAAGTTGTTGCACAATCAACAATCAGGTTTTAGGGCCGCCCATAGCACTGAATCTGCTATGCTGGACCTTCAGTCGCACATGTTAGGCCTGAGAGATAAAGGCAAAACAGGGGTTCTCATGCTTCTCGATCTAAGCGCGGCCTTTGATTTGGTGGATCACCAGCTCCTTCAGGAGGCACTGGCCAACATTGTTGGTTGTTCCCCCAAGGCTTTGGCTTGGCTGTCATCCTTTCTCAAAGATCGGAGCGCTAGAATACATTGGGGTGATAATTTCTCCAAGGCCGCCCTCATCCATTACGGAGTACCGCAGGGAGCTAGCCTGTCACCTCTCTTGTTTAATCTATATCTGAGAAGTCTCTGCGAACTCCTGGAACACATCGGCGTTTTCTTTACTAATTACGCTGATGATACGCAGCTCATCTTTGAACTCACTGGTGATTACACCACTGATAGTGCTAAAATCTCAGAGGTTTATAACATCATTGACCACTGGATGCAACATCACTGGATGTGTTTAAATAATACCAAAACAGAGCTGCTGATTTTCGGCACGCGACAGGCCAGATGTAAACTAGGGAATGAATACAAGTCCTTCACCATCAAGGACGCTAACATCCCGGTGTTGCCACATGTTAAAACTCTCGGGATGATGGTAGAGGCCTCAGTGGGCGCAGAGGTACAGGTAAGATACCTGCAGAAAAACAACACCTACTATCTACGACTTATGAGAGCAATAAGACCCTTCATTAATGAAGTCAATGCTGCAACTATCGCTAGGGCCATCATCCTGTCGCGACTCGACTATGGAAACGCTCTCCTGCTAGGGGCTACAAAAAGGGAGATGCAAAAGTGCCAAGTCATACAAAATGACGCAGTTCGCATAGTCAAAAACATAAATAATAGAGAACATGTGTCCACAGGGAGAAGAGCATTACACTGGCTAAGAGTGGAGGAAAGAGTCAGGTTCAAGGCTATGACTATAGTTCACAGATGCCTATATGGAGAGGCCCCTAGCTATTTCAAAAAACATTTCTCTTTCTATGCTCCTGGAAGATGTCTAAGATCAGCCGACAGGGGCACGCTGAACAGACCTGGGGCTAAATCCGTATTTTGGCAAGGCAAATCCTTCCCGGCGAAAGCAGTAGACCTCTGGAACAAGCTGCCGATGGCATTACGGCTTGAAGCTAATTATCAGAGCTTTAGGAAATCGCTTAAAACCTCATTGTTTCAATGAGCACTAGAGCTCCGCTTCCTTAAGTTTCCTACTTATCTTAATGAGGTGTTCCGTGTTTTCTGATTTCTCGGTTTCCCGCGCCCTGATGCCCGCGGGCTACCGGCGCGTAATAAGTACGCACATAACATAACATAACATAACAATTGTCATCCTCTGCATCTTCCATCCAAAATTTCCTTTTTATTACTGACGATCTAGGATCTATGGGATTTATGGTAATAACTTCCGTTTCTCTGTTATTACTGTTTGAGTCGTCGAGATGTTGGCTTAGATTCATTAAAACTTCCTCCTCTAGAAAGTCTTCTGTTGTTTTAGGAGATAGGGGTGGATTTTCTGCAGTTGTCAAATCGACAAAAGAGTGGCTAGATGACTGATTCGATTGACATTGATATGGCGGCTTTTGTGTTTCCGTCTCTTCAAGATAGGAATTTCTTTTATATGGCAGGGCTGGCTTTTTCGGAAAAGTATTTTCTGATAACGGAAGGCAGAAAACCAATTGTTTTTTCCTGCCGACTGTGTCTCTACATGTTGTCTTAGGAAGCTCGAAAATTGTGAAGTCTTTCGTGGAGGTTGTTTCAGACTCCATTGTACCTTGTTTTTTATTTTGGGCTTGTATTGATGGTGTCACTTTGTCTTTGTTTGTACCGGTTTTCAAGGTTAGCCGGGATTTTGGGTCTTCCATTTTCTTTTTACAGCTCTGTGGTCCGGTAGAAGAGGTATGGGTGACGTGTTCTATTGACGGAGTGTTTTCCCTCATAGATAGGTGTTCACCTGTATAGGCTGGATTCAGCGGTTGAGAGCTCATTTCAGGAACTTTTGTTGTTTGACAGGCTGTTGATTGGAATGTTGTAACCATCGAAGGGTGGATGGAAGGAATTTGACCCGTAGGCACTGTATCAGTTTTTTGCGCTGTTTGGAGTTCCAGCGCTGTGATATATCCCTCCAGATAAAGAAGTTTGGTGTGCATCATTGCTGTGAGCGTACTGTGATCCTTCAGAGTATCATTTATGGACTCATAAAGTTTCATAAATGGAGCAAGGGCTATTGTTACTGAGGACATTATGGTAAAGATGTCTAGTTTCTTTTTTGGTGAGTTTATGGGCGTTGTAAAAGATGCGTCGCTCAGCCTTGGCTGGCGGTCTGATGGAACATGCGTTTGCACGTGTGCATCATGCCTTGATAGACGTGGGTGCGGAGCTAAGTGCTCTCTTTGGTCAGTTGGTGACTTTGTAGTAAGGTCAGTGTGGAAAAATGTTTGCGAAATCTCGGTAACCGTGAGATCGTCAGTTTGCATTCTTTTTGAGTTTACAGTAGAGCTACTAGATTTCTCTGGTACCTGTACCTCGGCTAGAGTAAGTTTTTCTGGTTGTTGTTGCAACGAATTTTTTGGGTGCATTTTATTTGAGCGAAGATCTTCGGGTATAGATGTTGTTTGGTCTTCTTCTGAGTCTTTTCCGTTAGATTGTTCATTTCTTTTGTTTGGTATTTTCGTTTGCTCAGCTACAGAGATTCTGCTAAGTCGTACTTCTTTTGTATTTTCCACAGTGTCTCTATTCTCCCACATCACATTCGTAGTAGGTAGATCGTTTTGAATAGGGGAGAAGGGCAGGTTTTGTGGATCTTCACAAGGGGGAGGTTGGGGACTAAATCGCCCCATCTGTAGGAAGGGCTGGTTTTCTGGTAACAGGCACAAGGCTAAGGGCTCGGGGTCCACAGCCTGATGGGGCGCTGGTGATTCAGGAATATATACAAACTCCAACATTTCATTGTCTGTAATTTCATCTATTTTATCAAACTTGCGTTTGAGCTGTTTACCAAAGAAATTTCTAAAAGTATGTACTGGAGTTGTTTGCATGGTCTCTTCCTTTTTGCTCTTATGTGATTTAGATGGTTTTATTTGTCGGGATGGGGAATCATTTGAGGTTTTTTTTTTGTTGTTATGCTGCCCCCAATTCTGGCATTTGTTTGGGGTTCGTCTCCGCATCCGTTCTTCAATTTGGCTCCAGGTGTTTTTTTTTTTTTTGTTGTTGGGCACTGCCCGCTTTTCTTTGGTTTTAAACTGGGCCCCTTTTCGCCCGGAATCTTAGTTTGTTTTGGGCTTGGGGAAAGGGAGGCTCCAGAGCTAATGCTTTGGCGCCCCGGATCCCTCCAGACGTTTCGGTGGACTGCAGTCTCCATCCTGGGCCCAGTGTCATCCAATTGGCCTGCGGGTGACTTTATGCCCCCTCGAGGGGGGGCGTGAACCAACACAACCGTGCTGCTGGCCATCCGTAGGGCCGACCCGCCCGCCTCAGGAGGAACACACCCCCCGCCACGCCCCCCTGCCGTAGACTCCTCTCGTAACGAGACGTCATCGGCAGGGCGTGTGCAAGGAGGTACGAGGTGGGCGGAATCGGCCCCTCCTTTCGCTGAACGCGACTCCGCCGATTGCCCAACTCCAGCTAATCCCGGCTCCTCCGGACCCCAACACCTGCCGCCCTCCGGCGGACGGGGTTGCGGCCCCGCCGATAGAAAAACCCCAAGCGAGCGCGGAGTGCCTGGAGACGAAGCACGAGAGCCTACGGACTTCTCCTCCTGCTGCTGGGTCCGGTAGGCAAGTACAGATAGCGCACAGGGTCTTTGCTCCTTTTGTTCAGATTGTTTATGTAGAGGGTTTTGAATCACCAAAGGGGGTGAATAGTCAATGTTTAAGTCTTTCCTTATGTCCTGCTTTGGGTCTGGTTTAAGAAGCGTTTGAGAATCTGACGTCTGTTCCGTGTGAGAGTTCAAAGACGTTTGCAAAGTTTCTTCACAGAAAGTATACAGGGCTTTTGTGGTATAACTGGTACCTGGTTTGTTTGCTCCCAACAAGGCCATAGTTGAGGGTCTTGAAGAGCTGGGTTTAGAGCTTCTCAGCAGGCGGCCCTCCGCTGGAGGAGTTGGCGGTGTGGCGTCAATGGCGTCCATGTCGGCCAGGACTGCCAAGACTGCTACTCTGCCGCCTACTCCGCGGCCGCTTCGCGGGAGGAAGGGGTTTTTATATGTACTCCTCCCCAAATTCGTCGTAGAAAGGGTAGACAGACTTGCAGCCAGAAGATCAGGAAACAAGCAAAGTGGACTGCCAAGGCTGCTACTCTGCCGCCTACTCCGCGGCCGCTCCGCGGGAGGAAGGGGTTTTTATATGTACTCCTCCCCAAATTCGTCGTAGAAAGGGTAGACAGACTTGCAGCCAGAAGATCAGGAAACAAGCAAAGTGGACTGCCAAGACTGCTACTCTGCCGCCTACTCCACTTTTACAGCATGCAACTGCTGAGGCTGTTTTGGGTCTACGAGCACCATTGGCATGACAAAGTGCGAGGTCAAAGAGTTTGTTTTCAAGCTCGGCAAGCGGACCCCTATGCTTGTCGGGCTAGGTCGTTTCCCGAATCAGGTGTCAATAAATCGTTATCAGTGGCTCCAACCACCTTCTTAGGTGGTTTAACCGGACAATTTCGAAGAAAGTGACCGGAAGTCCCGCAATACAGACAAAGTTGCATTTGCCGCCTTCTCTCTCGTTCCTTCTGCGTTAATGGTCCTTTAACACCGCCGATTTGCATAGGTTCGGATACGTCGGTACTCTTGGAGTTAGCGTGGGTTTTGGTCGGTACTCTGGTTTCGTACTTGAACCGATCTGCTTTTCTATTTTGAAGTCTGTGATCAAGTTGAACCACCAAGTCTATGTAGTCTGCGCAGACCTGGGGTGGATCTACTATCTGAACTAGAACATCCTTAAGCTCTCCGCGCAGGCCTCGATGAAACAATGTGATCCTTTTGTTTTCTGCCCATCCAGTTTCCACAACCAGTCTATTAAAGGTGGCAACGTAGGACAGGAGATCGTGATTACCTTGTCGTAAGGATAGCAGCTCGTTATCAAAAGCCTGTCCTTGAGAGTGTCGAGCAAACAATCTTTCCATGCTGGCCTGGAAGCCCTGAAAATCCTGGAGAATGGGATCATCCTGATTTACCAATGGAATAGACCAATCGGCAGCACTGCCACTGAGGTAAGATAGTATAAAGGCTACCTTGGTCTGGTCGTTGGGGAAGGCCCCGGGTCTGCATAGAAAGTGTAAACGACATTGGTTCATAAAGACGGCATATTTCTTGGGATCCCCCACAAAACGTTTGGGCGGGGCCAAAGGCATGTGTCCAGGTAGATTGATTTGTACCGGGTTATTCAAACCCATTGATGTGGAAGTACCTCCGGAATTAGGTAAAGGAGTGTGCCCTGCCTGGGCCTGCAAAAACCTTTTGGCCAGGTCATCAGTTCTTTCCTTGGATAGGATCAGTTCTCTTTTGAGAGCGTTAGTCTCCTGGCGGGCTGAGTGCACTTCTGCCCGTAATTCCCCCAAAAGCTGGGCCAGCTGATCTGTCTCGGAAGTCTCCATAGCGCCCGGGTGGGAAATTGTGGGTAGGCTTCGCGTTCTGTCACACTCACCTGATTCCCACGGAGGCGCAGGTCTGGCTTCGAGTGCTGATGCTTCTTCAATGGTGAAGTGCAGGACTCTGGTGATGGACAGGAAGGGCCGCTCTACTCTGGCTTTTTTGGCTCGCAGGAATATTCCCCTGTGCGTGAAAAGGGAGTATTACCTACTGACGCAATAATGCTCAAGCCTCCCACTCCCTTCCAACCCTCCTCGATACCCTTCCACACTTCCCCGTGAAGTCTCACCTTAGGGTCTGGAAGAATGAGTTCTCCATCCTGCTTCTGATGCAGGGGCGTGTTGAAACCCAGTTACTTCACTGGATTGAGGTTTGATGGGAGTTCAAAATAAGCTTGACTATTCAGATGAGGCGCTGTAAGAGTTCTGTTGCAAGTTCAAAAGTTCAAGCTTAATAATAATGTTCATTGTCTTATTGTAGCAAGTGCTAATGCTTATGTCTTTTTCCCCTTAGGGGCCGGGGTTCGGAATGCTGGAGATATGGTGCTGACCCGAAGTGTAAGTTCTGGATGAGCTTTCAGGTAATGTCTTTGCATTCGCTCATTCAATGTCTTTGTCTTTTTTCCCCATTGGGGCCGGGGTCCGGAAGGCCAGGAAGCGGCAGGACCCGAAATGAAATGGGAATGACCCAACAGGTAAGTCTTAGAAGGAAACTGAGCTTTTCCTATTTCCCTTCCTTCTCTCACCTTGTTTTCTTGTCTTTTCTCTCTAGGCTCTGGGAAGTGGGTGCGGATCCGGATGATCGCTGCTGAAGGTGGAGGCGCACAGGAAAGGTGAGTGAAATGCAGCGCTGCAGCGATCGAAGCAAAATGCTTTTAAAATGATGTCTTCCCTTTCAGGATTGTCGGTGTGATGTCCCCGTGATGTAGCTTTAGCAGGTAAGGTCTTCTTTCTCTCCAATTCTCTTATCTCCCTTTGCAGGCGACCCAGGATGCTGACAGGCGTGGCTGAAGTCCAGATGCAGGAGCTGACACGGTGAGCGTCCAACTGCGAGGAGCAGAACAACGCGAAGCGTGAGTTGCTGATCGGGCGTGGTTTAAATAGCTATGGAAGAAGTTCCAGGCATGTATCCTTCCACCGATCAGGTATGTATCCTTCCCCGACCACACCCAGGTGGAAAGTGGTCCCACAGGTAAAGTATTTCCATTCAGGCCTCAAGAGGGCCTGGATGTAGCAGCATGGTCTGCATCAGGTAAGTGCACATTAAAACACTTGAACACATGTCTAGCTTTGAGCCTGGCGCCTAAGGCGCCAGGACAGGGGTCCAACATGAGCCTGGCGCCTAAGGCGCCAGGACTGTGTCCAAAGGGCCCCAGCTTGGGCCCGCTGGCACTTCCCTGGGGGGGGAAAATGATGCCTGCCTCTGGGGTTGCTGGGTCGGACCTGGCTCCTTGGAGGTAGGCATCATGACAGTACTTGACTTTCCATGCCTCGAGGGTGGTGCTTAGGACACACCCCTCCTTTATGCCCAAGGTGCCGTCGGACTTCCATCTTAACCAGCCCCTGGTGTTACCTGTTTTCTTCCCGTTTCCTTCGTCGCCGGCCGAGAGGACTTTGCACTCGCTGGATGTGGCTAGAGCGCTGAAGTTCTACGTGGACCGCACAAAGAGTTTTCGGAGGACATCACAGCTGTTTGTGAACTTTGGACCTGTGAATCAAGGGAAGGCTCTCTCGAAGTCTTCTATTTCCAGATGGCTCTCCGGCTGCATCATGCACTGCCACCGGTTGGCTAACCGACCGCTGCCAGGCCGTCCGAGAGCCCATTCGATCAGAGCAATCGCTGCTACTACGGCGTTCCTATCTGGGGTGCCCCTGCTGGGCATCTGCAGGGCTGCTACGTGGAGGTCGACGCACACCATCACGAGATTCTACTGCGTCGATCGGGATTCCAGGGAGGAGTCCAGGGTCGGCCAAGCAGTGCTGTGCAACCTGTTCGCTTAAGGTGAGCCTGGTGAGGAGGTAAGAGATGCTTAATGTTGGGTTGTTGTATTGCATAATGTTGAGCCTTTGCCACCTCCCGTGGTTGTGCATGTGTGTACTGCTATGTATTCTTATATCCATGAGCATGTGAATCCATGCCAGACCCCATGCTGGAGAAGGAACAAGTTACTTACCTGTAACTGTTGTTCTCCAGCATGGGTCTGGCATGGATTCACATGCGAACCCTCCCGCCTACCCCGCTGCGGCTCTTCACTTGGTCATACTGCCACTTCACGTGCTACCAAATCCGAAGATGGCTGCCAGAGGCGGGGCTTAGGGAGATGGCAGTCATTGGCTGTGGTCAGTATGACGCAGAGATCAGTGATTGGTTACTACTACGAAAGACAGATCAGAAACAAAACTGATACTGATTTTTTCTTTACCGAGGATTCCCAGCCTGACGACGGAGAATATTCATGAGCATGTGAATCCATGCCAGACCCATGCTGGAGAACAACAGTTACAGGTAAGTAATTTGTTCCATATGGAGCATGTTGAGGTGCTGACCACTGAATCCATTTAGTGTGTAATGCTTTTGCATTTGGGACGCTAGCTTTTGTGGCAGCTTCTAGTTGAGCCAAAGGTGTGCTTGTGTATGGTTCTATTTGCTGCCAGTTTGTGAATGACTGTCCACTTCTTGCAAGTGTTCACTGAGATTCTCATGGGTGATATAAATATCATCTAAATACTGCCAACAATTAGGAATGTCTGCAAGTAAGCTGTGTGTTCTGCTTGAGAATGTGCTAAGTGAATTTTTATACCCCTGCATTATTCTAGTGAACTGGAAATGGGTTCCCTTAAAAGTGAATGCAGTGTATTTCTGGCTTTCTACACTAACAGGTTGTGTGAAATACCCATTGCCTAGATCAAGGTTTGTTTTTATATTTGCATCTGTGTAAATTGGCTAGCAATCCAGAACTATGATGGTTCTGGACGGCCTCTGTCTTACAATGTGCATTCATAATTCTAAAATGTACAATAAAACGGTAGGTACCATCAGGTTTTAAAACTGGGCTTAGTTTTGGGCACTCTGCGATTTTCTCAACCTTCACTTCCTTCCCCTCAGCCTTGGAACGATCTGGTGTTCGTGCCTGCTGGGAGGGAGACAAAGTCTCATCAGTGCCATACTTCTGGGGACTTCATGTGTTTCCTGTCTCTAAAATCCTAGTCAGTAGGTCTAAAATGGGACTGGCCCCCGGTCTTACCCCAGGATCGTCTACCCCTGTGGTTACCTTGCCACTGCGGGCTCCGCCTATCTTCGGCAGATTTCTCATTTTTATGTCCATGCTCTGGATATCTTTCTTCCTCTATGGGTGACAACTGCCGTCTCTGGCTTATTTCCCTTTTTACCCTGGAATGAGCCCCGTCCTTTCGAGGATCTCCCTTCATCGTGTGTGTCCTTATCTGGCTGAAGATCCTTTTTTAGCCTTTTAATGTGTGTCTGCTGGTCTTCTGCCCAAGTGATCCCTGCCCAATGATTGATGGGTGGATGTCACTATGTCTCCAAATTGCTCCCTTTTTTCTTGCTCATTTAATTGGGACCATTTTCTATGGATTTCAAACCTTGCAGGCTCTCCTTTTTAATAAAGGTAGGGTTATGCTCTCAACCATTTGATAATTGTTAGATGCTATAATAATAATGATGATGTGTTACTTATATCGCACCTTAATCCAAAGTTCTTTACAGAGCACGTATTTACATACAATATCACCCAATCGAAATTGGTACTCATTTATCGACCTCGGAAGGATGAAAGGCTGAGTTGGCCTTGCCGGGATTCGAACCTGCGGCCTGCAGATCACGCTCAGACCGCAGCAGCGAGCGCTCAACACGCTGAGCTATCTTACCGGCTATAGACAGGCCTAGATTCATGGCTGCGGCCACGCCTCGTGTTCCCATGATGTCAGCTAGTATCCGTGCTAGTGATGTGATGGACGGCGTGCATATCAGCTGTAAATACAGCCAGCTATAGATTGAGATCCAGCTGTTGCAGCTCGCTAGAGGCGGTGTGCAGCCAGATGGAAGAAACATAGCTAGGGCCCTGTGTCTCTGCTGGGGAGTTTCTTGTGGATGAGTAGCTTGCAATCGTCCTAATTTTTCTGAATACCACTTGGGAATGTCTTTGTTTTTGGATGGTCAGGATCCCAATATTATTCTCAATGTCTGTAGTTGAACCCCCACCTGCATCCATCTGTCCCTGAGGTTGCTGTGCAGGCGCTATACCCTGCTGAGCTGCATATTGCAGCGCAATGTTTCGCACTGTATCAAAATACCAATCATATAGAGCCATTCTGCAATGGATGGGAATATTGATGTCATTGTGCACCATCTCCTGTCCGCACTCTAACCTCTAACATTTAAAAAAAAAAGCTTTTTAGAAAGAAAAAATAAATTTCTGCCCTGTCCTTCTCCAGTGACTGGGACATGAGGTTTTTTAAATAGTAGTAATGCTCTGGTCATCTTTAAGACGTCGCATCTTATTGGGGTCCATCTGACTTAATTGCCCCTTAGGGCGTGATTCCCTGCCCGCCCCCCTAGACCCTAGGTAGAGCTGTGTGGCGTGGACACAGAATCAAAAGTCTTAAGTTATGGTGAGAGGCGCCTCATGGGTTCCGGCCTAGCGCTTTGACAGTTTCCCTGAGTGTTTGCACCTCTTGTCATAATTGACCAAAATTCAACCAGAGAATATTGTGTAGTTCGTTTTGACTCGGAGACATTATTTTGAAGCATTACTCACAAATATGAAGCTGACGCTGGAAGGTAGCAAGTCAATATGTTTAATATTATTTCTGATCTCTAGCAGATTTGATCATCATTACACCTCCTATGATTAGAGCAGTAAAAATGTAGCATACTGTCAGATATAGGGACAGCATTATTGCATAAGCTACAAACCTGATTCGTATTTAACAAAGATGGTAAAATTCATCATTTTGAAACACCAGCTTGAGCAATCCTGGAGTTCATGTTGTGTGTCTAAGCTCCTCTCCAGAATTAACATGGCATGATAACCTGTTCTGAGATGAGAGTTTGCAGCACACGCTTTTTGCTCACTGTACCTTTCACAGATGGGAAATATCCATTTGCAGATCGGTCTTTGTCCCGCCCACATGGGCAGTCCAGCACCGAAATGCCATGGCAATTCCTCTCTGAACAAGAGTACCAACAGCAACCTCATACACGTGTTTCAGCCTTGTTGGGCCTCATCAGTGAGGTGAAGCTGCGCCTCTCTGAGCACAGTGAGCAGGGAGTCCACGTCTGGTTGCCCCAAAGTAACTCAGGGTGACCAACCCCAAGTTCCTTACAAATATATCAAAAAAAGGGAGCAGGCGCTCCTCTCCAGAATGAACATGGCATGATAACCTGTTCTGAGATGAGAGTTTGCAGCACACGCTTTTTGCTCACTGTACCTTTCACAGGTGGGAAATATCCGTTTGCATATCAGTCTTTGTCCTGCCCACATGGGCAGTCCAGCTGCAAACTCTCAAGCACAATGGATCATTTGAATTAGTTTTGATTCTCTCTATATCAGCATTTAACTTGATAGCAATCCATGCTATCAACACTGCACTAAGGTGACCTTTCCGTGGCTGGTATGAAGAAACTAGCACACCAGCATTCTGAAGGAATTCTACCACCCATGTCTCTTGGAAACCAATAATCTGATAATGTTCCAGGAAGACGTAGCGGTCTCGGTCTACCATTTTGTTTTGGATACCCACTGTGTTCCAAGATACAATACTAAAGTTGGAAGAGGCAGTATGGTAATGCAATTGTTCATTTTCAGGTCTGGGGGAGGCGGGACAGCAATGATTCCAAGGTGTAAAGTCTATTTGATGTTGCAGAGCTTGGGAATAAATTCCTGCCCATCTATGTTGTGACATAGAGTATAGGTGATGGTCTCAGGGTTATTTGCCTCTGGCTTAGAGGGCTTACCACATATGCAACCATACCAGAGGGTCATCTGCAACTCTTCTGGAGGCAGTGATCTAAGGTCCATGGCAACAGTTCGTCAACTGTTTGTTTACAATTGATTTTAATCACATCAGTTGCTGCGTTAGACGATTCTTGTGATCTCGAAACTCCTTCGACATCTTCACGGATAACTGGCGGACAGTCCCTCCATATTGTGCAGCCAGTGGATAACTTTATTGATTAGGGAGACTGGGCTTTCTCTTGCTCCTTTTTGGCAAATTAGGGACATTTGTCATTTTGAAAATGGTTAATCCCTGTGGTATTCTTCTAAGTTGTGTTCCAAGTGGGGCAGCCGCGTTCCACTCTTCGCATTGCTTGGTTATTAATTCGACTTATTCAAGTTGTTACTAGTAACTTCTAATGACCTTATGGAGTAATAGTACACTTGTGGTTTTCAGATGGGATTCTAGTTTTTCCAATGGGGTGGTTGCACTGACCTTGGTCAGACAGGCAGAGGAGTGCTAGTGGGGCATTTGTCCCCATAAGTGTTTTCCTTCTGGATCCCCATAGTATAGTTACTGTTACTTTGGAGTGTGAAGGCTACATTCGCCAGGTCATGAGACTCGTATCTTAAATCTTCAATAGCTTTGCAGATTATAGATATCTCCGAACCAAGGCCAATGGTTGGTGCTCTTTGAATGGTAACTTGTGCACGCAGACCCTTCTGCAGAATTGTTCGAGTGCATTTGTGGCCTTTGTTCAATAGTGATATTTCCATAGCCAGTAAGATGGGTGCTTACACTTATCCCCAGGTTTGATCTTTGGCTCCCTATTTTAACGAGGGTAGCTCTCTGCGTTAAGTACTGCTTGACAATTGTGCGTGTTGTTAGGGGGGAATACAAATAGCCTAAGGCTGAGAATGTATTGGCGAGCGGAGGATCAGTAATTACTTGGGAATCCAGATACTGTGTGCTTTCCATGTCCAGCCAGGTCATCCGTGGGGTCGTATATCTCCACAGGCAGCATCAAATTGCATTCCCCCTACTTGATTTGAACCTCAGGTTATTTTGTATTGGGACAGGTCTTCAATGTATACATTGGGTAAAATTGATGTTACATTTAAAGTAGAGGGAGCTTGTGATTTGTTGATGGGAAGTTTGTTATTTAAGCTTTGCACATCCCTTCGCAGAGTTTGCTTTCCTAGAAGTGTTTAAATCCCTTCCCTTTGCCAATGTCCAAGGTTTTGTTAGTCCGCTCTTAGTCACCAGGCAAAACCTCAATGTTGGTCATTGGTGTGTTCACTTCTTCAATGGGCAGTAGAGCAGGGATGATGCATTTGTTTACGCTTGAGAGAGTAGGCCTGGGCATCGTTTCCTTCAGCCGCCATTGAGAGAATTCAAGATGTTAAGGAGCTCAGGCAACCTGAACAGTCAGTTACTGCAAGAGCAAGCTGTGGAGAATGGCAGAGTGACTTAAGGGGCAGGTAGTTTCTGCCCCCCCACACCCCCTCTCACAGCAGCTTGCGGTAACTGTAGGAAGGAAAGAAATAATGCTGTACCGTCAGTTGACCCACCAGAAACAGAAATATACAGTACCTCTTAAAGGAATAGTGCGCTCAAAAATGTTATTGTCCCGAGCGTTCGGGCATGTGGTTTTTACAGAAACTGCGATTGATTGTAAAAATATTTCCTATGCACCTTATCTTCGTTTTCCTCACTTTTACACATGCAAAATCAACAAGCGGGGCGCGCCATCATGTGCCAATGTTATCCGTTGCTGCATCGCCCTAAATTCAATTGCCCTTGCAGCACTAATTCATATCACCCGCCCCTGAAGCTGACATCACTATTGCTAGCGATATTCTCCATCTATTTTCATGACATTCGTGGGCAGCGTCGCCAGACATGCCCAGTCATCACCTACGTCTTAACGTCAGTTGACACAGAACCTGGAATATCAACACACACATCCTCTCGCAGCACAGCGCTGCCCAAATTGGAATAGAAAACACTATTTTTAAAGGAAACCTCAATACTCTGCAATTTATAATGCGCTTTTATTTCACAAAAAACGCTCCGAGAACATCCGCTGATTTCGATTAACCACCAATTTTTGAATGTCTTTGTGTCAGAGCATCAAAACTTTATCATGAGGCACACAGTGTTCCTTTTGGGATGAGATGCGCATTTGACGCACCTTCAATCGCAAGGCTTTGGCATCAGCTTCTTGCTAGACCGTAAAATGACAGGTTGCTCCATATCGATGCCGGGCGATCGTCCCACATCAGCGTAATGGAAATCCATCCGTTTAGGCGTTTCTGCCACTGCTGGCTGAGGAAACCATCTGTCAGTATCTGTAAACTACGGCATTCGCAGAACGGTACAATATATCTGTGCAGATAACATAATAAAATATATTTTAGTAGCCGTTCTTTATTCAAATGTATCCATTTACCCTGTTATTCTGCACCGGATGAAACCTAGTAACGAACACAAACCACAAACAATGCAAACACAGAAAACATCAGGGAGAGTTTGAGACAATGATGTGCTTGAGAGGTTTGCGCTGTGGAGTGTGTATAGCTCCCAATGGGATACAGAAGCTGATGGAAAAATCAAACAACAGATAGACGGCATTATAACGGAATATTTGCAACGAACTTGGGGTTGGTGACCCTAAGTTCCCTAAGGGGACCAGACGTGGACTCCATGCTCACTGTGCTCAGAGAGGTACAGCTCCACCTCACTGATGAGGCCCAACAAGGCTGAAACACGTGTATAGGGTTGCTGTAGGTACTCTTGTTCAGAAGGGAATTGCCATCTGTGAAAGGTACAATGAGCAAAAGGCGATGGCTGCGGACACCCAAAGTGTGAAAAAAACACATAACATGTTATCATGCCATGTTCTTTCGAGAGGGGTGCCTGCTAACTTTAAAAAAAATGTAACGGAACTGGCAACATTAAATTTCGACAAGCAAACCAAGTCCCCTTGGAAAATGTTCTGCACCCGGCACATCCAATAATACAACGTTGATGGCACACCCTGCTATGCCATGGGACATAGTGGTTTAGATATCACTAGCCGGCATACAGGTTTTTTTTCTGGACGTCGATGAATAATCGTCACAATATGCTCAGACTAACAACCCATAACAATTTAAGCAAGCAATACCGGTCAGAAAATGAAACCTTTACTCATTCGTCTTTAAACTGTACCCAAATATAAATTATTAGTTGACATAAACAGCCCGTGAGTTACGCGATTGCTTTTTTTAAATCTGTTGCAGTATAAATGTAATCTATGGAATAAATTGTTGTGCAGTTTTTTTGTCATGGCATATTCGCACGTCGTTGAATTGTTCTATATGCATACAGCCCAAATGCCGTTTTGAATCGCAAAAAATGTTTGAATAGTTCAACGTACATTATATTTGGTAGTTTTATTCTCTTGGCGTAACGCAGTGTGTCCGGTTAGAACAACGTTTTGCATAGATTGAAAGTAAATGTTACAATGTCCAGTTTCAAAATAGTGAATGTTATAATTTTTGTGGGTATTCAACACCTTCTGTCCTTAAAAGGAATAGCGATTCCTTCCTTTCGCCCAAAGTCGAATAACAATTGAAACTTGTTTAGAAAGTTGTATGCCTGGTAGCTTTCGGTTTTGTGAAGGAAAGCCACAAAATCTAAAACATACCGTACAAGGCGCGTCAGTGTGAACTCCCCACAAGCAACATCACACAAAGTGACCTACACTCCATGGGAGCGATGAGCCCGGCCAACCAACGTGTCATGTGAAATATGCCCGAAAAATAAACAAATTGTTTGCTGTCATTCACCAATGCCACGCGATCATGAATACTTTTTTACCCATCAATAGTGCTAGTGATTTTGTTATTTTTGGACAATAGTTACACTGAAGGTAAGTGAAACAGATAATACAAGCCACTGAAAGTCTGGTGTAACCTAAGATTCCATTTGTGTCCGTCTGAAACAGACCATGATAACATATGATGATATGATATTGCATTTATAACGCGCCTATGCACAAGTGTTTCAATGTGCGTCGAGGCTATGCAGGGGGAATGGAGGGAAGACCGAGACAACAATCTTACTAGTGTTGGGAAGTAGACGATTCTTGTCCCCTCCTCCCCCTCGTTTGTCACTCTCAAAACATAACGTATGTAATAACCAAGGGGGGAGGCGAAGCCAACCCCCTTGACATTCCGTTACACCACACCCCATCACAAAAAACACATACACTATAGTTTCTAGCCCAGCATTAGAAAACCATTTTGAAATAGCCCCAATGACATCTTTCTACTAGGCCCGAAAATCCATCTCTGTACAAATGCAGCTCTCCCATCCCCATTGCCTCGCTCAGCCAGCCCACACCATCACCTCCCCATTGCCACGTCTGCGCGCACCCTGTTCTCGCAGGGGAATGCGCTCTGCGAATAACGTGAGACACTGACAAGTCATAAATCCAAGTGCCCATTCATCTCCACTGAACTTCCCGTACACTAACAACCTCCACCGCGCCAGGCCTGAGCGCACCAGCTCAGACCCCACAGTTCCTCTCATGCTGATATCCATCTGACCCTCCCCTGCCCCGATCAGTCAAGGACCCACATCACATCCCTAATCCCATGTAGTAATATATCCTCCCAAAAAAGCAACACACGTCTACCTATATCCTGAGGACCCAAGCAGGGCAGATGGCAGATCAAACCTTTAGGTTGTGCACCTGGGTACAGAGCTTGTGGTATCAAATAGATTCCAAAGGATAGTGGTTAGAATGGCAATATATTAGCTCATTTCATCGAAGTACCCCTATTCATGCAAGGTTTTATATGTGCCATTATTCCTGCATTATCAGTTTCTGTTGTTTAGTTCGATAGATGCATTGCTCCCTTGCCCTGACCTTCACACCGCGTAGATGAGCCCAGCTGACCCACGTGCGCCAAGAGCGACGGAGAGACCTTGATCGCTCAAGTCCAGTTGAGGGGGGGGGGGAAGGGGAAAAGCGCGGGGCGAAAGCAGGACGGGGAAAAACAGAGTTACACTGTATGGCATCCTACAACAGGCACTTCTTTCCAAAAAGTTGAGAGGATACATTTGAAAAGACAATTCGGACGCTATGGCGACCTATGTCGAGCTCTGCAGAACCCAAAGAAAATCACACACATCAAAAGACCAAAACACTATGTGTTTAAAAAGTGCACACTCGCCAAGGTGTTTGTCAAAATAATACTCTGCTAAAGCAAGACAATCTGTATGTTATGGGGTAGACTTTGGTCAGTCGATTTTATCATTGCGATGAAAATGTTACCCACCATAGGCCATCAATGCCGGAGCCATGCACTGCATGTGTGGATGTGGTTTGGGTCTAGCAGAGGGATTTACAGACACCATGCAACCACATAAATGTGCGTTATCGTTCGAGGACCAGTAATATAAATCAAGGGAAGGCAGAAGATAAACATTTATGAATCATAAACCAGATTAAATCTGCATAATTAAATACTTAATACTTTTTATTGCATTGAAATTAGTGTTTAATAGCATTCCATTGTTGATGTACAATGTACAAACATTGGGCAACATATTCCAAAAGTTACAGTGAGCACATTAAGAACACTGCTGCAAATCATTTATACCCGGAAGTTATCTGTTAAGCTTTAGGTGGACAGGGCTCCTTTGCAATGTTTTGCGGCATTGTATGTGTCCTAGGAACAAAATCGGGATAGATTCCATGAGTATGCACGGCCAACAGTCAATGTGAGATCTCTCATAAAATTGAATTCAATTTCCTGGTATATTGGCTTGGCTAGCCATTGTTTGCTTCATTTTGCAAAGGGCAAGATGTATCGAAGCATCCCAGAGTTGCCGGCAGTTCTCGATTGTTCTCTCCCTATGTTCTTGTTGTGCATAAGTACAGCTAGTATTGTTCGGGCCTGCATACAGTCTATGGCGAAATGCAACCTTTTGGGCCTGTACTTTAGACACATATTGTGGAGCACCTCCATATCTCCGGTATGATAGAATTCTGAGAGTCCCTTCATGTCTCATGAAAGAGTTTTGTCAAACATGATCTTCTCAAGAGCTTTGAGCTTTGTGTGGATGTGAACATGGCACCAACCACAATTCTTCTTGCATTCCTGCTCCTTTGATAAAGGTCCATGTACACGTTTGTGAAAATGTTGGTTTTCTGTCCATGAGTGAACGTTGGAACAGTGGTGCACCAATGAGCGCCATTTGTCAAGTAGAATTTCCACAGACCCATCACAAGTTTTGGAGCTCCACCAAAGATGGTTGCTGAGAGACTGAGACCACTGTAAAATATTTTCTGAACCCTTCTTTTTTTTACCAGCAGCAGTAATATTTGACAATGTGCCATACATCAAATTGATGATGAATGTTTGGAAACTGCTCTTGCAGGGCCTTGGCTATTGAAACCAGTCTGTCGGAGGCTATGAGGTCTATTTGCATGCCCCTCGATTGAAGATGTTCGAGGGATTTTATGAAACCATGTTTCTGCATAGCCACAGAGTATGTACATTGGGACACCTGCATGATCTCTGCCATTTGTTTTTTTAGTTTCCATGTCTTGAAAGTGGTATGTGCAGTATTTTGCTGAAAATCCGGGGCTGCCGCACTGTCCGTCGCCGGCTACCCTTAACAGTTTGCCAGAGAATGTGCTTTCAATTGACATCTGTTCAATTTTCCAGGCTTGACTAATAGCGGGTAATAAGGATTCCCTTTGATATTTGTAGTACTGGGTTTTAGAAAGGAACTGAACTCTCACCAATTGACAGAAACTGGACATCTTACTGAAAGTCGAGCCACTGAAAAGTAAAGCTGCTGAACATAGATTTCCAGTTGGCGCTTTGCCGAGCATCGGTTGAGCGGACCATGAAAATGTATTATGGAGGTGGACGCAGCTGGCTTGCATTTTCAGGTTAGTCCCTTGTAATACACAAGACACATTCACCATTGGCTCCCGGTATGTTTTCCCCCTCATTGTATGGACACATTTCAGCCGCAGTATAATCTCTACCAGGCAGCTGTCGAATATAATGTATTTTTGCTCCATTATTAGCCAATCGTCTGCGATGAATGTGCATTGTGACTCCAATGTGGTTGACAAATCCTCAAATGAGGCAAACTATAGTCGAGATCTTTAAGAAGTTCCTCGGTCAATTGCATTGAAGCTTCAGTCTGTTAGTTCAGGTTGTGATTTTGCACACGAATTGGAGAAACCGTCAACATTGAATGTTAATTGGGTGGAACTTTTTTTGCGGGTGTAGATTGTGTCAAGTGGTCTATGAGGAATTCCAATGCATCTTCATTATATTCAGTTTCATCTTGTCGAGTTGTCACATGTTAGCAATGGTCCATGGACACTTTGCTGGCTTCGCCGGTCACATTCAATTCAGTTTCAGGCCATTGGGCATAAGCATCACAAGTCTGCTTATTGACTGGACAACGCGGCGCCCCAAATAGTAGTTGCTCTATGGTGAAATCTGTTTGGCAGGCAACATCTTTGGTTTCATTTGTTGTCTGTGTCTTTATATTTCTTTTCCTTCTGGGCCTCTACGAGATGTATTGAAAAACGTGCTCAATGTATAGCACACATACAGCAAATAGCAGTTTAAATACAACATTTTATGAAGAAAACACCAGCCCAAAAACTCTATAAAACTAAATTGTTTGTTTGTTACCCTTGTTTTCTTATTTTCTGTGAAACTGTGGTCTTCTCTTTAAACCATAAAATGGTGCAGTTGTTAAATGAACCATAGTTCATTTACACACTAAGAAACTTATTTAATTATCTACAAACCGAGCCAACTAAAGTATCTACAAACAGAGCCAACTTGATTTGAATTAAAACAAATTACAACTTGAACATGTATTGCATATGCTATTTGATGTCCAACTGTATCCAATAGTAGTTTGTTCACCTCTGATCCATGTGCCTCCTCTTCTAAATCCACACCTTGTGTACATTCCTTGGATAGAATATTCATTAAAAATTCAACCGTATTGGAAATTAAAATCTTTCATCGCACAGAGCGCTTACACACATACCTTCGCAAACAGTGTATGCCATTTAGTCAAAAATATACATTTCAAATTTCACCTGATAGCCATCCAAGATGGCAAGTGTACTCGATCAGAGATCACTGTGCAAAACATACTGATTTTAATGTTGCCATCAAACATTTTGCAATGTATTCTGCATTAGGGAGGAAGTGTAACGTTAGAACTGAAATCAAAAAAGTTTGAAACACTGCACGTTTATATGCATCTCACTGTCTAATAGTATCCTATGTAGGATTTGCTTTCTTTCATTCAAGGGAACTGTGTGCATACCTCATACTCTGGAACAGCTGCAAAGAACAATGTAATTGTAGTCGAAGTACCAGCATCCCACTGTAACACAGTACTTGTTTTGGTACGGATGAAAACAACGAACTGGAACAGACAATGGGCCTCATTACAAGTTTGCCGGTCCGGTAACAACAGTACCAGTGAGCTTGCCGGTACCGTTGTTACCGGACCGGCAAACTGCATTTTTCTCGCGGGTGCCTTCCCGCCTGCCAGGTCTGACCTCCCATTCCGAATGAGTCCTATGGGACTCGAATGGGGAGTAATAAATTCTGGCGCCTGGCAATGGGGAAATCCAGGGGCCGATAATATTCTGCAAGGGTGGCCCCACACTCAGGTGATATTCCCTCCTACTAAGTGAGGATATATAATATGTACTTAAACAAAAGGAAGGAACACAAACAATGATCTGTATCAAACAATCGATGTACCCTCAGATCGTGGAATCTCAAAACAGCCACTTAGCAAATATGGGCTGCATTCTGTGTTCTATGTATTCAATAACAGTGTTACCAAAAATAACATTTTTAATATATTATTCTCTTTCAAGCACAAGTAATACAAACATTTAAAAAACATATACACATCACATAGTCATACACATGTTAAAATCATTCCACCTCACAGTATCGAAAGTTGCCAAATACTCGATCAACAAAAACAACAATGGCAACTTAATTATTCTTATTCTCCATTGTGTAAACAAGCCCAACTTATATAAGTTTCTGTCCTGTGTTACAGGTAACTGGACATTCATCAGGGGCAGAAGTAGTCCTGTGCTTCAGGTGGATCTCTCCTATTCATACACCAGATTCCTATGTCTGAGGGTACAAAACTAGAATGTATTACTACACAGGCATTATGGGTCTGATTAATCAACCTAGCCAATCCCTAATCACCAATAGGGTGGACGGTATACAGTAAATCATATACCTGAACCAGTAGTCGGAAGAGGTAAGTGTCTTCGACCTTGATAGCAAAACCAATTCTTGCTCTTCACTAATTTAGCGGATAGGATTCATTTAGAGTACCTAGAACCAATTATAAAGACTGTTCCAAAAAAATTCTGAATTTAGACTAGAGTTTAGTGCTTTTATGCGCAAGATACATTTGAGAGAATTCTTTGAAGATCAACCAGCCAGTATATATACTAATTTCAGTGGTTTAAGAAATCCCTCTACTTGGTGCCCCCCGCATCACACGTATTCACCTGAGTCTGTGGTTTTTGAAAAAAAGGTTTTACAAAAACTGAGAAAGCTTGAAACCAAAGGCATCCCCAAGAACTCCAATTTGAGTCAACAAGAAATTGCCTTACTGCTAGGTCTGTGTAAAAATGATAAAATTGTCATCCGCCAGGCGGATAAAGGAGGTGCGATTGTCCTTTTCAACAAGAAGGATTACATCGAAGAATGTCATAGACTACTGGCAGATAACATCAGCTACCAAAAAATTGATCAAGATCCCAGTCCTGCACTCATGAAAATGATAAAGGAGAAAGTTGACAAAGCAGTTGATTTACAACAAATCAGTAAACATGAAGGAGATTACCTAGCCAGAGAGACAGTGAGAACCCCTAACTTTTACATCTTGCCCAAGATCCATAAAGATATGGTGAGACCCCCAGGAAGACCTATTGTGTCTGGCGTCAATTCTATTTTGGAACCTCTATCCAAATTCGTGGACTTTTACTTGCGTCCTTTTGTAATGAAAATGAGAAGCTACGTCCGAGTTACCAGATATGCCATTGGGAAAATTGAAGGATTTACTTTTGATCATACCAAAGACAACTTATTTGCCTGGACATACAATCTCTTTACACTAATATCCCACAACAAGCCACACTTGAAGTTGTGGCGGAGGCATTATTACAATGTGAAGATAATCATCCTGTGAGCAGCGCCTTCATTTTGTGGTGTGCAGAAACAGCGTTGATGAACAATTATTTTCCAATTTTTGGGGCAATTCTATCTACAGGTAGAGGGCACGGCCATGGGTGCAGCCATGGCTCCAAATTTGGCTAATTTGTATGTGGATATGGTGGAACAAACAGTGATCTATTCGGAAATCAATCCTTTTAAACATCAAATAACACAATGGTTAAGATACATCGACGATGTGTTCATGGTATGGCATGGTTCTATTGATTAAGCTAACAACTTTCTGGTATGGTTGAACAATCAGAATAGATATCTGAAATTTACAGCCTCCATGAGTTCTATAGAGGTGAACTATCTGGATTTGACAATTTACCCTCAAAATAACCAACTATGGGTGAAACCGTTTGTAAAAAGTACTGACAAAAATGCGCTTCTACATTATAAAAGACATCGTGCCAAGCATGTCCGTGACAACTTGTCCTTCGGGCAATTTTTACGGCTGAAACGTAATAGCAGTACAAAACATGACTATGAAGTAGGTGCCAATATGTTAATGGACAAACTGATTGATAGCGGCTACCCTGCCAAAATTGTTAGGCAATCTGCTAAACGAGCTTTCAACAACAATCGGGAAGCTCTTTTTGAAAAGAAAAATACCGTTAACCATGATACCCCATTGGTGTTTGTCAATACCTTCAGTAACATGTCCTACAAAGTTAAGAACACAATTTGTAGGAATTGGAAAAAGACCATGAATAGCCCACTGCCTTTGGTAGCTTTCAAAAAAAGCACAAATATCTTGTCATGAAGAATGATGTACATAAGACTGTCAGTTCCGAGGGCGCTCAAAGCAGGTTGTGGGGTCTGCCCCGAGTGGTGGGACACCATCCCTGTGGAGAATGCGTCATGTGTCCTTTTACACGGAAAATGACTTCTGTTAACCTTGGTCTAACTTCAGAATGGACATTAAAAGAACATACAAACTGTAAAACTGAAAATGTAATTTACATGATCAACTGTCCATGTGATTTGTTGTATATAGGTAAGACCAACAGAAAGTGCAAGACTCGTATGATCGAGCACAGGAGCTGTTTGAAAAACGGTATTGAGAAAGCACCCCTAGTTAAACATTTTGCAGATAAAGGACATACATTTTTGGATTTTGAATGGTGTATTTTAAGAGATTAATGGGATATCCCAAGAAGAAATCAACATAAAATTGATGAATCTGGAACAGAAGCTTATCTTCCTTACTAATAGTCATTTTATGGGACTTATAGGAATATTGAGTGGCATAATATCAAATAAGTAAGCCACCAGTTTTGGCTCTCCTCTCTGAGGTCAATAGTGTTGCACCTACTGTTGCTACCTATTGAGGGAGACGCCAGCATCAATTTCTCGAAATTCAGAACCATGGAACAAGATGTATGACATTGTTTGTTGTTCTAATACATGATTTGTATATGTATAAGCGAGGGCATTGTACATAGTTGTTCGTCCTCTAAATAGGAAGAACCCACATTGTTTGGTGTGGTTTGCTTTCCTTTTTTCTCTGACATGATCAGGGGCAGATGGCATTGTTGTGTTTGCTTGGTGTAGGGGTCCCTTTCTGATTCATAGCACTTGGAAGTGACTTACAAGTTTACTAGGGTGCACTTTTTCCAGTGTTTTTCCCCCCCGTTTACTTCCAGTGTTGGGAGTACTTTTTCCTTACCTGGTATGGTTGCATAGCAACTACGTAATAATTGTGGTGTTGCAGCCTGGTACTAGTGATTGCCTATGTCCGGCCTGTTTGCGGTGAAGCGTGACGTCATCATGCAACGTTTAGCGTGATGTCATCACACAGCTTTATTGACGCGTAGTAGGGGTTTTCTAACGGTTGCCAGCCGCGACGAGTGTGTATTCCGCCGACTTTGGGTCTGGACCTTTGTACCCTTCCTTCTTTCCAGGAGAGCACCAGCCCCTGACTAGGGAAGAGTTTGAATGTGGGGTAATGTGTAAACCGAGTCCCAAGATGTGGGCATTTGGATATAGATTATTTGTGCTCATATAGTGACTTTTTACTTACAAAACGAGAGGCGTGATACCCCGTTCTTGGAACACCCCTTTTTTGAGGAGGAGGAGGCTCTTTTTCTTCATGCTTCAATTCTAATGCTCATTGGATGTGGCCGCCTGAGGTGTGGACTGTTAACAGCAGGATGAGAGAGGTGAGGGTCCTCTGTTTAGGTTCTTTATGGGTAGACCATTTATTCCATTGAGATTTGGAATTTACCGTGACCTCCCCTTATTTTAGGCATCAGATGGCCTGTTGAAAGGGACGCATTTTGAAGCTTCTACTGTGATAGTCACGTTTAGGAGAAGAACAGCATTTTACATCTGAGGGTGAGCTGTTTTCACTATATGGGGCTTGTATTCTTATGGGCACGCCAGAGCCCCTTGTTGAGATGAATTGGCATGACTCCAGAATTTTTTTGACTAAAGAACAGTCTTTATAATTGGTTCTAGGTACTCTAAGTGAATCCTATCCGCTAAATTAGTGAAGAGCAAGAATTGGCTTTGCTATCAAGGTCGAAGACACTTACCTCTTCTGACTACTGGTTCAGGTATATGATTTACTGTATACCGTCCACCCTATTGGTGATTAGTGATTGGCTAGGTTGATTAATCAGACCCATAATGCCTGTGTAGTAATACATTCTTGTTTTGTACCCTCAGACATAGGAATCTGGTGTATGAATAGGAGAGATCTACCTGAAGCACAGGACTACTTCTGCCCCTGATGAATATCCAGTTACCTATAAGACAGAGGACAGAACCTTATATAAGTTGGGCTTGTTTACACAATGGAGAATAAGAATAGTTAAGTTGCCATCGTTGTTTTTGTTGATTATTTGGGAACTTTCGATACTGTGAGGTCTAATGATTTTAACATGTATATGACTATGTGATGTGCATATGTTTTTTTAAATGTTTGTATTACTTGTGCTTGAAAGAGAATAATATATAAAAAATTATAATTTTGGTAACCCTGTTTGTTATTGAATACATAGAACACAGAATGCAGCCCATGTTTGCTAAGTGGCTGTTTTGAGATTCCACTATCTGAGGGTACATCAATTGTTTGATACAGATCATTGTTTGTGTTCCTTCCTTTTGTTGAAGGAAATACAGGGGCCGCCAGGGCTGTAATGGCCCTGTATTTTCCCATTGCCAGGCGCCGGAAAAATGTGCAAGTTCGGCGGCAGTCTGCCGGTTTTACCGGCAAGGATACCGCTGAACTTGTAATGAGGCCCAATGTGATGCAGACAATGGTGCATATAAAGAGAAACCCATAAATGCCACCCAGTGTAAATGACCCACAGGATACATAAATGTTTCATATTATTTGAAATTCCAAGCATAATACATTCTCGTAAAGGAAAGTAGAATCTTGCTCCTTCATTTTCAGGGCATTGTCATAAACTGTTACAAGGGAAAATTAGATTTGCATTCGATATATGGGAAGATCCAACTGTCGATAATATGAACTTCTGCATGCCTGTACGTCTCACCATTGGTATACTAGAAGTGTCGGTGGTTTTGTCACTTGCGAGGGTCTGTGCTTCCATCAGTATGCTCTCCTAAAAAAAAATGGACATGTCAAGCAACCGATTCCGAAAACATTAGGCTTCTTTTGAAGGGCACAATGGCATTGCTTTCTATGGTCATAATTACTTTATTTGAGGCTCCATAAACCGGGGACCGATGTATAGTAAAATGTGGTATAGTTAAAACGTAATACAATTGGGAAAATGTGCAAACTTTATTAAGACACATTTACACCGAAAGCACCAATCCGTTCATGAAGTTACCTTTTCAGTACCCCATCACCTAGAGCTAATTCATCATCCGGGACTCACCTGAGGTAGCATGTGAATCAATTGAGTTGGAATTGCATTTGGAAGCAATTTACGAAATGTTCTGGGTAGATGCTTTTTTGTGGACTTCGATTGGTCGTACATATCGTCTGTAAAGTGCAGGATGCAGATGCGGAATCGATTGGCCCTCACGTCCTGCAAGACATTCTGTGCTCTACTTTCAATCTCGTCCACTGCAAAACTACAATATCGAACCTATCTTCTTATTAAATTAAATCAATATCTTTCGGAATGTATGCAGGAGTGTGTCCTGATGTTTGACATGGCTCCTAGAAGGGCAACCGAAAACCATACAAGCAGGCATTCTAGAAAAATCTATAAGATCTGTGTAAAAGAAATATAAATAATTACAAAAAAGTGACCTGTATGCATGGGATTGATGCAAGAAAGATGCCAATGACAATGGACATTGATGAAATGTGCTACATATCGAGATCCAAACACGTGAAGCATTAGACAATGGTAAAGTCATTGAGATGAATGAACATTACACTACTGAGTACATTCGGTTGAAATAGATAGAACATTTTAGATCAGAAATAGATGAATATAGAGAAGTTAATAGGTGACCTGCCCTTACCTTGACAAACAATTGGATTCAGCAAGCAGAGGAGCTAGTAGCAGGAGAACAGGTAGCATGATAAAGAGTTGCCTTCCAGTGCTCAGAGATGTTCTCCAGCAAAATATCAAGGGGTTTATAAAGGATTTGAAAAGTGGGTGTGTATGTGAATGTGTGACATGTTTCTGACAGGGTCTGCAAAAAGGGGAGCCTGGAGACACTGGGTCTGGGGAGGCTGTGTGAACAATGGCCCCTGTGCGGAAGATAACTTTGAAGTGTAAATGGTGTTTGGCACCTTGGCCGTTCCCACCCTGCCAGCCCCCTTGGGAGCGTAGGGCCACAGGTTGCACCTGCCATTGATACTTGGGGGAAGGGGGGGGGGCTAGTGGGGGGGATAGATGGCTGGGCATGAGGTGTGCAGAGGAGGCCCGGAACACTGCTGATGGGAGACACACTTGGGTGGATTTCAGGGGCGGGGTCTGCGTGGGGGGAGCTTGGAGACACTGGGTCTGGGTGGGGAGGCTGTGTGAACAATGGCCCCTGTGCGGAAGATACCTTTGAAGTGTACATGGTGTTTGGCACCTTGGCCGCCCCTCCAGTACTGTAGTGGGTTATAATGGAGGGGGCATGGATTGTTACAGAGTAGGTGAGCGTAAAAGGGCACCAACCTTTCTTTCATGTCCCTCATAGACTTGCCACCAGCTGGCCACACTTTTATTTCTCTCATTTGTTTATTTTATTTATTGTCTTATTTATTTTATTGTTATCCTATGTACGGCTTTGCCCCTCCCCCTTTCTCCCCGCACATTTCCCCCCCGCCTCCTCCCCTGCACGATCTCAATGTCACCTGGCCTAGTAAAATCGTTCTCTGTTTCCCCTATTTTCCCCCTCCCTTGCCTCGTCGCGCAATGAAACTCTTGTGTATAGGCGCGTTAATGCCTTATCATAGACAAGTGAGGGTGTCTTTGATTCACTGAAAAATTGAAATTCATAAAACCTCATTTGTATTTTATTTTGTTGCTGATGTTGATGGCACAAATATACTACAAATTGTATACTTCGGGTTGCAGCACAGTGAGTGAAAATCCCCTGTACTGTCTGCTGTCACTGGGGAATTTGGCGCGAATGGCTCCAACGACACAGGCGGGTATTACCCGTTGAACGAGGAATCCAAGCCTCCCATAAAGCCACCATGTAAATGAACGGTAGGCCACCAGCCTGTATCACCTGTGGAAGAGAAACATACATACTGTATTAAGTGTACAAACCTTACTTGTAAAAGCTCCCTGTATCCTATGGCATTGTTGCCCGTACAAAAGTTACTTCATGGATCAATGAATTTTGGGCATTACAAAAGTGAACACACATGCAATCCATAACGTTTGGGACACAGAGAAATATTGTTTCTTAGTTGAACGTGAAAGACACATAAGATGAACACTGTGATTTCCCAAAAGCACGAGAAATGTATTCAATTGGCAGACTACATTCATTAGGCAGTGATAGATCAAAGTTACGACAATATAGGAGACAAACCTGAAATGTTAGTGGGCTCAGTGGTCAAAATGACATCACATCTAGAGTACACTTACTCGTTACTTGGATTGCGAGGCAGAACTGTTGCGTGAAGTTCGTGCATAAGCACCAACATAATTCTCAACACGGACCTTTTGAGGCAGGCTGCCTTGAAGTCATGCAGCTCGGTAACGCATAGCAGTGGTGTCTTGTTCCGATATGTAGGCCAAGCATCCACAGTTTTCTTTGCAGCATTAGTTCTCCTCGGTTGGCATGACCTTGCACCGATTGCAGGTACACCAGGTGGAAATGTCTTCCATGCGACAAGGCTCAGGCTCCAGTGGTTAGTCTTTCCAGCTGTCGTCCGATGTCCCATTGTTTTCCGCATGTTTCTCTAGGAACTAATTCCGCCTCTGAATACTCCGGCTCGTACTGGTAGGGCTGTATCGTTGCTATTATGCGACAAAATGTTTAAATCAAACACAAGTAACGATTTGAAATCAAATTTAATGCTAGTATAAGTATCTGTCTGCAGGGGCTCCGTGCAATGAAGATAGCTGAACAGAGCAGAAACGAGTCATAGGCTATATAAAAAAAAAAGACAGAACGATTGAAAAAGCAACTCTGTTGTATGATGAGAAGTGGTCGGTTTATACTTATTGAGGAAAGAAGTGTCCTGCCATTTCCATGGAGACACGTCATTAGCTGGCGTACAGAGAACCTTGACACAAGACGTGCATTCACGTTGTGAAATGGGCCGTACGCATCTAGTGAGGTCAGCTTCAGGGGCGGGTGATATGATTTAGTCCCACGAGGGCACTTGAACTTAGGGCGATGCAGCACCGGATAACATTGGCACAAGATGGCTGCACCCCGCTCATTGATTTTTCATGTGTAAAATTGAGGAAAACTAAGGTAAGGTGCATAGGCAATGTTTTTACGATCGATGAGTTTGCTTAAAACCACATGCCCAAACGCTCGGGACAATAACATTTTTGAGCGCACTATTCCTTTAAACTAGTTGCAGATCTGCAGAAGAGATGAGCGGTGTGCGGTTGTTTATTGTCTTAAAATAGCACATAGTGTAGCAAAAGTAAGTTTTCAACAGCCCAGCCAGACACTCGAGGAGAGGCTCTGCATCCACCTTAGCCCCAACAAAGGAGACCTTGTCCGCGGCCGGCTCCGGTGCAAGGGCGATCCACCTGATGTTTTAGTTCCTTGGTGTTCCATGGGGATGTGGCTTGAGGGGCTTCTGGAGGCAGCAACGGCTGCAAAGGATTTGATGCCCGAACACCTGCGCCCTGGATTGTGGCAAGTGGTCAAATCTTAGTGGGTCATCTGGGACAAGAAAGACGCACATTGAGGTGATAAACATCAATCCATGACAGGATCAAATTTAAAATTCTTATGTTCACACATAAATGCATATAGAATAATGCGCCAGCGTACCATAGCAACCTGATCAGCAAAACTCAATCTAACAGACCCATTCGGTCATCTTACACCAGCATGCTCATCACACCTAGATATAGAAGACAGAAAGCGGAAGGCTCTATCTTTCCGGTGATAGCAGCCAAATTATGGAACACCCTCCCTACACAACTAAGAAACGACTCTTCCCTCTGGTCGTTTAGGGAAAATCCAAAAACTCTACTAATCGGGTCCGACCTCTCAACATTCTCCTTGCGCCTCAGCTCGCCGTTCCTTGGTGACTCTTCTGCCGCCTCCAGAACAAACACTGTTTACATAGCCTTAGCCATTGTAACAGCTGTTATCTTCTGTGTTTAAGGCAGTATGTAACTTTTGATTGTGTAACGGATAAGTATTCCTACTGTTTAAGTCAACATGTAACACTTGAAAGTCTAACATGTACGTAGTCCTACTGTGTAAATGCATGACCTAGAAGCTCTAAAATCGTGTAACCATATTCTTAAATATCAGCGCCAAGATGCCTATGGGTTGTGTGCGCTTTACAATTGTACAAATAAATAAAATAGATCAGTCCATATTTCATCCCAAAACCCTTTCTCGTTCCTTCCCATTTGCCCTCACCTTATTTTCCTCTTCTGCTGTAGCTTCACCATTCCCAGATTAAACCGTCTCATTTAATATCAACACACTTCCCTGCCCTTCTTTCCAAACTTTTCAGCTCCAAATTCGAATCCTAAGCCCCTGCCGGTTAAATTACCTACTAAATTGGAAAATACGGGTCATTATTTAAGTGAAGGCACAAACCCTGGCTCCCAGCCATAACCCCCACTTAACATTTTACCCTTTTAAACTAAATAGTGTTGATCGTGTATCCACACAAATGTTGGTGGCCCGCGTTGCATGCCTACCTACTTCTGTGAACACTGGGGGATTCTGTTTCAATTAGTAGTTATGTTGCAAAACACATGCTTTTTGTTCCATTACCAGGCTTTTTTGGGCATTTCATCCCAGGGGTGCGATTGGAGTCAGTGGGGAGGGTTGTTTAGCAGGGTATTATGAGTTAGTTCCCCATGAACTCTGCGGGACTTAAAAGAAGACTGAGCTTTGGAAAAGGGTTCTTCAGCAGGCATGTGTGGCGAGGCAGGTAAGAGCGTTGAGGGACCACGACAGGCTTAGTAGCAGGCTAATGCATTTGGTTTAGCTTTGAAAGAGGATTAGAATTCACCATTGTGCCATTTTAATATTTCTTTTACTATTTCTCTACTAGGTAATAAACCAACAAGGTGTTAAGTAACTGAGACCATGGCATCTGCATCGGGGGAGTACTCCAGGATATTGCAGGAAGGTGAGTTCTGCAGAACACGGATAGCAGTAGAGTACTGTCATAACACTCAAGTTTTTCATGCCTCTTAGTTTGGTGGCAAAGTCCGGGATGCTCTTGACTGTACCTTAGATTTAGTATGTTCAGATTGACGCCTCTACTTTTCCATTGTGGCTGGTTTGTACTGTTTGAGGGTCTTTTTTTAATGGTATGGGTGATGCAGTTTGCTTGTGCGTTAATATCTTCTGCTGACAGTTTGAAGACTTTCCACTGGGTACCCTTGGTTTGCATGCCATAAAGAAGTAGAGTGGGACTTGCCAACTCCGGATGGTCTAATCTTGTGGTGCTTTCTCTACTCACCTGGAACTTTGTACGGATGTGCTTTCTCTCTCGAAGTGAGACAGAGTTGGGACTCTCAAGCTGGATGAAGCAGTTTGATGTATATATTCTGAAGCCTTAACTGTTGGCATGGTTTGAGAGCCTTTGCCATAAATGGATTGGTTGTCCAAATGTGAGCTTTTCGTCACTTTGTCTGGCGCCATTTAAAATCTTTTTAATTTGCTCTTGCCATTTGCATTGCCTGGGCAGTTGGAGATCAATTTCCTATCTCCAGCTGTACGTCTGGCTTCATCTCTCACATTTTTCTCGTTTCACTTTTATGTACCGCTCTTGAACCTGCTTTCCTCACCTCATACTCTTCTCCCCCTGACCCATATTTGTCTCATTTTCATTTTAGACAGACGATTCTGCAACTGGGAGGTAGCGATATAACAAAGGGTATACCACAAGACTACTTTATTTGGTACGTTTATCACACCCATGCAGTTTCAAGGCAAAATAATGAGTTTTTGATAGTGAGATGAGAGGACTATTCCGATCATGGCCTTAAGACCCACTGCATTGCCACAATCATGCAACATGTTAAGTCCCCAATACCTGTGTTGGTAGTGTTAGCAGTGAGGGTGTACTAAAGTGCAACCAGAACAAAAAGGGAGTAGTAGAGACCGGCCCAACGTAATTGGGGTTACAGCAGTGCGACCGCTCCTAAACGCACACACCACAATCAAGTTTCTTACGACTTAGAGGCATATGGTCGACTTATTTTATCTGTCATGATTGCATGCTTTGGGAAACCCACAAAATGAGTGTGGTGGAAGAGCATGAGGAGCTATATTCTGAATTGTACAGTGTGAGGAGTCGGGAATGAGACGCAGATGACTCCTGGTTTGTCTGAACTTTTATGAAATGATAAAAGGGGTTGGAAAATCACTTTCTTTCCCTATTCTGAGGAGTTTCCCTACCTCAACCAAAACTAATGTCTGTCCTTTGTCAAGATGCCGAGAGCATAAATATGTCCTGTGTCCGAAATCCTATCCTGGCCCTCACACAAAAATGTACTCTGAAGTGCAAAGGATATATTCTCACAACTGTTCAAATCCAACACAAAAGGAAAAATCAAAAACAAAAGATCCAAGTGGACAATGTTCATAGTTCCAGGGAATTGCTCCCTTCCCCTGTTTTTCTTTTCTTCCAAAACGAAAAGTTCAAACAAAGTATAACCAAGTTCCTTATAACTCTTGATGTGTTAATGGTTTCTGAGGAAATGGCTCCTGTTCCCCAAGTTTCCTTTCACAATCAAGACAGTTCAATATCTTGAGGCTATATGTCTCGCAGGTCACATTGTATGTTTGTCAGGCTCTTTCCACAGTCCTAACCATTTACAATCTAAAGGGCATGATTCTTCTTTGAGATTCTCCTCCTACTATTATTCATCACACTTGCTTGACTTTGCCTGGTATACCTTTCTGCAAGTTCTTGGCGGCACACTCTTTCAATTTATTTGGCCTGGTATACTCTGAGGGGTCGGAAGCATGAGGTGGACACAAGGCGAGGCATTTTGGTTGCTACAGACTTTTATTGAAATAACGGGTTAGTGAAAACTCCTTCCTGGCCCTAAGGCGAAGAGATGTCCCTACCCCAAACAACCTCAAACAAAGCGACTGGTGTTTGTCAGGATGTCAAATCAAAAGTGTCCACCGTCCTATGTCCAAACCTATTTCTGCCCCTTACACTCAAAACTAAAAATAAGGTGAAAAGATTTTTTTTTTTTCTGTTGAAGAAAACAAAGTTCCAAAAATAGGGTGCCAAAAGAAGATCCAAAACTAAAGTTCAGGGGTGTCTCCCTCCTCCTGATCTTTCCCAAAGTTCTTTATACCAGGCGGGAGAATTCCCTCCCACCCAGGTTAGTTTCCACACAGTCCTTCCCAGCCCGTCTGGTACTAAGACTATGAAGCACAGTGAGGATGTTTTTCTTTATGGGTGCGGGTCCCAGACTCGCACTGATAAACTTGTTTCACTATCCTGCCAAGTCTTTTCTTAAACATCATTTATACAAAAGTAAGAATACTGCAGTTCTTCCTGAGCCAACCACAGTGCCAGGAGAGTGGCTTCCTTAGCCTGGACTTTCCAGTGCTTCCAATACTTCTGCTACTTTCACTGCTTTATAGGTGCCCAGCGTCTCCCAGCCCGTCCGCGTACCATGTTTCCCAGTCCGTGATTATCTCTGGTCTTCCCGGGCGCCTGTGATCTGCTTTGGTGTTTCCCCTTTTCTTTTCATCTTTCTTCAAACTGTGGCCACTGTTCACTGCCCGTCATCCTCTGATCGGTGGGGATCCTTCACCCCACATATACTGACCTTCGAGGAGGCCGGGAGTGTCACTGTCTTTGCTCTGTTAGCGGTCCTTCTCCACTGGACCGTCTTGGCAGCGCCCAGGGCATGATGGGTCTCTGGTTTCTCCAGAGAAGTTTAGCCTTTGTCCAGTCCTTTGCAGAGGAATTCGCCTGGACTTCCTCCAGTTCTTGGTCCTTCATTGGCGTGCAATGGTTCCCCCTTTATCTGGCAGAGTCTCTGGTTCACAGCCCCATCTCCTGCAGCACAGCTTCCCTGCTCCTTGCTCCTCCAGGGAGGAATAGACCTCCCTTCCTGGTTTCCTTCCTCTACTTCTACTCCCTTTGGACCAATGAGCAGCCGGCAAAACTATACTGCTCTAGACGGTTCTCAGGAGTGCTCTTCCTGCCTCGCCACCTCCTCTGTCTCAGTACTTGTTTCAAGTCTAAACCGCTCATGTTGGTTCTGTGTGTTCTTTATAACTCATGTATCTTCCTCGTCCCAGTAGGGATTATTGTGCTTTGTCCAGAAATACAGGAGGTGGATGATTGGTATGTAGTATGAACATACCAAGCTCCTCTCTGAATATTAGTCGTGGAGGAGGCTCCCACCAAAGAAGGGGGTGACATCAAAACTCTCCTGCTGGGTCTTGGCTGCACACTTTCACTTTCTTGCAAATACTTGACTTTTCCTTTTACTCTCATGCAGTTTCTTCTAAGCACTTGGCTTTGACAACACTTGGTATATTTTGTTACCCAGGCACATCATCAAATGTCTATCTGGTTTCCCCTCTTGGTGTCTACCAAGCTCGTATAGAGGTTCCCAGACCCACTGTCTAGGGCTTTTGTTCTGACGCCTGACAGTGCTTCAGCGTCCCAACCCTTTCCCTGGGCTCAAAGGTTCTCTTTGTGACTTCGCGGCGTCCCTAACTGTTGGATGTTTCTCTGGCTCTTGCGTTGCTTTCCTCCCTTGCCGGCACCTCAAGTAGGCGTTAGGGTTCGGTCTGCTTTCCAGTTGCTGCAGTGGTCCAGAAGCATGACTCTTCCTCGTGCTTCTTCCCGATCTCCACAGAGCCTCCTCGAGTGCTTAGCTTTAGGACTGGTTTTCTTGCTCTGTGTAGCTGCTTGGACTCCTGCATGGCCCCTGGTACTTCGCTCTGCCTTGCGCAAGAGAACTCCATGATTCTCTCCCTGCTATGGTTTTGAACCATGCCGAACCAATTGAATTTCGCCAGCAACTAGACTGCTGATCCTGGTTCACATTAGGCGTAAGCCTCATTGCTCCTTGCCTCTCCTTCATCTCGGTTGTTGTTACACTATTCCTTATGGGATATTGGCGAAACTGAGGATGGATCTTGTTGGGAGTAATCATCACTGTTACAAGCTTCTTCCTCATCCCAGTTGTCGATACAGTATTCTTTGGATGATGTTGGGGAACACTTGAAGTAGATTTGGCAGGTGGTTGAGAGAGGGTGTAACAATGTCATCCAGGCATGAGGAAGGAATGGAAGATCCCTAAAAGGAAATGAGAGGATATGTGACTTTGTCCAATGATGTTGTGTCCTCCCCCGAGGATTGTCTTCCCCCATGTGGTCCTCCCTCATGTAGCCGCCCCAGGGTCCGATTGGGTAGCGGCTGCCGTCCCCTGGCCACATGAAAAGAGGCTACCTCAGGGAAAGGAGTGATGACATCATCATATTCATCACATGCGCTTCCCCTAATCCTGCTGGTTCTCCCAGCATCTATTGGGAAACTGGAAAGGAAGCATATGTTCTCCTGTTCTCTTCCTTTTCAGTGTTCTACCGTGAAGCAATAGGGCTGCATATCTAGGAACCAGCGCATGACTCGTGCATTGGTGTCTTTACAACGGCTCATCCATGTTAGGTTATGTTACTTGGCATTTATATAGCACTCTATATATCATTGGTATGACCTCAAAGCGCTGGTAGGTTGAACACCCTCGGGAACCGTAGTTCTGGTCAGTAGAGAGAGTGTCGTAGGGTGCGTGAGTGCACCAGATGTGTGCAGCTGATGTATTTGCCGGGTGGTAGCTGCATCCTAGCGTTGGGTGTGGTGCTGGAGAGATGAGTTGGATGTGTGCAGTCTGGTGGGTGGCCACCCAGACTGGGCTCTGGCTGCGTTAGGCCTGAAGGACGCATATGTGAGCGACTAAGCCGGAATATGCTCGGCTAGATGCGTTTTATTAGGGCGATGAGGTGTTCATGGGGTAGTATTCGTATGTGAACAGCTAGGCTGAATTAATCGGGGGGGGTGGTATAGCTGTTTTCTAGTTGAATGATGTTGTATAGTAGAGAGTAAGCGTAGTGATGTAATATGATTATATTTAAAGCGTCCGAGATCAGGCACGTGAGCAGGTTGGCAGGGAACATAGCGACACACTGACACATAGGACAGGGGCTGGGCTTCTACCGACAGGAGGCAGCATACGCATATATAGCAACGGCATGGGGAACAGGAAAGCAGGGTACACAGTGACACACGAGTGGGGCATGGTAACATTTACATTCACATTTCTATCTAGATGCGATTCAAGCTAATGTTCACAACTCCACCCAAGTGTGGGACATGCTAACATTTGCATTTCTATCTAGATATGGCTCAGGCTAATGTTTGCGACTTCATCGAAGTGAGGTACATGCTTCACCCACAAGTCCATCCAAGTGTGGGGCATGATGACACTTGCCTTTCTGTCTAGATGCGACTCAGGCCAATGTTCACAATTTCATCTAGGTGTGGCACATGTTGCTATTCACAATTCCATCCAATTGTGGGGTATGCCAAACAATCACATTTCTGTCTAGGTGTGGGACATGCTGGGACATGCTAAAATTCACATTTCTATCCACATGCGACTCAGTTTAATGCTCATGATTTATCGAAGTGTGGCACATGCTAACATTCACAATTCCATCTAGGTATAGGACATGCTAACAATCACATTTCTATCAAGATGCGACCCAAGCTCGGGTTCATCTAAGTGCGGCACATGCTACCATTAACAATTCCGTCTAGGTGTGGCACATGCTAACAAGCACAATTCCATCTAAGTGTGGGACATGCTGACAATTCCATTCTATCTAAATGCAACTTAGGCTAATGTTCACGATTTCATCTCTAAGTGAGGCACATATTACCATTCACAATTCCATCTAGGTGTGGGACATGCTACCATTCACAATTCCATCTAGGTGTGGGACATGCTACCATTCACAATTCCCTCTAGGTGTGGGACATGCTAACATTCACATTTATATGAATGGAGAATGATCAGTAAACAGTATAAACATTCTTCCTGTATGATAGTACTTAAAGTATGACACTGCCCACTTTATGGCTAAGGCTTCAAGTTCAATTGTGGCATAGTTCTTTTCTCTACGATATAGTTTTTGACTAAGGTAGAAAATTGGCTGTTCGATGCAATTGTGATCTTGGGCAAGATTAGCCCCTAGTCCAATATGTGAGACGCATGTCTGATAAATTCTTTACTGAAATTGGCCACTTTAAGTACCGGCTCATGCACAAGATGTTAAGTTCTTCGGGACTTCATTTTAACTTTTGAGGCTTTGCGTTCTTAAGTTCATCAGTGAGGGGGGGAGGTAATAGAGGAATACATAGGAGTTAACCGCCTATAATACCCCACTAACCTTAGGAAGGCTCTCAAATCTATCTTTGCCTTGGGTTCTGGGGTGTCTTGCACAGCATTTACTTTTTCACTTTGATGTTGAACAAGTCAATTTCCCACAAAGTGGCAGAGGTACTTGACTGCTCACTGTGCCAGGTGACTTTTTTTGGGTTGGCGGTAAGGCTGGCTTTCCTTAAGGCTCGGATGACTAAATAAAGACGGTGCATATGTTCTTCCCATGACTTACTATGAATAATGATGTCTTCAATATATGCTTCACAAAAAGTGGAATAGGGCTTAAGGACCTGGTCCATTAAACTTTGAAAGGTAGCTGGTGCCCTGTGAAGTCCGAAGGGTAAGACCCTAAATTGGAACAGGGGTGGAGAAGGCTGCCTTCTCCTTGTTTTCCGGAATGACAGGTACCTTTTTGTCAGATCAATCATGTAGAGGAAAACGGCGGCTCTCAATCATTCACTCATATCGTCAATCCTTGGCATAGGATAACTGTTGAATTGGTATACTGATGGCTGGCTCACACCCTGACACAGCCCCTTCCATGCTCCACTCTGCTATATCTGATGCTCTTGATGTTCATGCCCTTGTCATGAGGATCTGCTTGAAGCGCAAATCCAAGTGCAACTCTTGGTATGACTCCTCGTCTCCCTTAAACGCAAGTGCAGGGTGGCTGAGAGAAAATGGCGTGCTTCAGGTATATCCTCTGACAAACTGACCTGCCGCGTGCTCCAAAGGCAATACCGGCTCTGTGCGCACCAGGAAGAGAGCCCACATCTAAGCCCGCGCTGCATCGAAAAAAAACCTTTAAAATCTGCAAGGAGCTGGCCAATCTCTACCTCTCCCGTCCCCTTCCAGGCCCTCTGCACGGCCCTGGCTTCTCATTTCATTAGTAAAACTCAGGACATCCTGTCCCCTCTCTCTTCCTCTCCTCCTTCTCCTCCCTCTACTCTTTCTCTGGCTCTTCTTTGGCCACATTTCCTCCCTCCTTCTCTGCCTTTCCCCTGTTCTCCTCAGACGAGGTTTCTAGACAAGTCCGATCTGTAAAGGTCTTGTCAAAACAGGTCCACCCCGGTTCCTCCAAAACCATCCCGGACCACATTGACACCCTGGCTCCTGCTCTGGCTGATTTCTGCAACCACTCCTTTGTCACTGGAGTCTTCCCCTCCCCCTGAAGCACTCCCTTATGCGCCCATCTGCCGACCCTTTCTGCCCTGCTAACTATTGTCCAATCTCCATCGCTCCTTTCCTGGGCAAACTCCTGGAATAGTTGGTCATCTCCCAGCTTAATGTTCTCTCTGAATCTGTTGGTTGTCTCCTTGACCATCAGTCTGGCTTCAGAGCTGCCAGAAGCACGGAAACTGCTCTCCTGAACATCCGTGAAGACCTGCTCTCCAACCTCGATTCTAACACCCCCTGTGGCCTCGTCTTACTTGATCTCTCTTCTGCCTTTGACACAGTCAACCATGCCATCCTGCTCATCCGTCTCTGTGATAACCTGGGTATTACCGATCAGGCCCTGGCTTGGCTGGCCGCCTTCCTCTCCGATCGACCCTGCCAGGTCCAACTTGGGTCCTTCCATCTCTACCTGTGGTGTTCCCCAGGGGCCCAGCCTCTCTCCCTGGCTGTTCACTTTCCTTCTCTCCTCACATCTGACGTCTCTAAAAAGTCACACTACCAGCTACACCTCCTCAGAGGTATTCTTCCTTTCCTCTCCTTCCTCCAGAAGCTCACCGTCTCCAGAGCTCTAGTTCTCTCTAGGCTGGACTACTGCAACAGCCTTTTTCTAAATCTGCCTTCTTCTACTCTCCGCCCTCTGCAACTCATCCAAAACAGGACTGCAAGACTTGTCATTGGCACAGGGATCCCATCTCTCCAGGACTGAAATCTCTGCACTGGTTCCCAGTGGCGGCGAGGATTAAGTTCAAAACCCTCTGCATTGTCCACAAGGCCTTCTGGGGCCTGGGACCCCAATACCTCCAACTCTCTCTTCCCAAATATCTTCCTTCTCGAGCTCTTCGCTCATCTGCCTCCAACTACCTCAGGGTTAGTCGCTTCTACAAGCAGCAAGTTGGTGGTCGATCTTTCTTCTGCTGGGGCCTCCCTCTGGAACAGCCTCCCTGCCTCTCAAACTTGAGGAGAACCATCTCTGGTTCCGGAAGCCACTCCAGATCTTACGCTTTGCTTCGGCTTTCTTTCCTCCTCTCCCTTGCTGATCTCCTGGCTGAAACTGCACTGGTTACCTGGCTACTCTGATCTGGGGCCCCTACCAGTTGCACACCTACACTGCCTCCCTGGCAACTCTTGTACTAGGGGACTGTTTCTGTATCCCTACAGCCCCTACAAGCACTAGACGCCTGATGTCTGCACTTAACCTTGCACTTGCCACCAGCTGGCTGCACTTTTATTTATTGTCTTTATTATTTTACTACTATCGTATGTACTGCACTACCCCCTCCCCTTTCCCCCTCCCCCCCCTCCCCTGCACCTGCGCGATCTCAATGTCACCTGGCCTAGTACGATCATTGTATCTGTCTTCCCTCTGTTGCCCCTCCCTTGCCTCGTTGTGCCTTGAAACACTTCTGTATTGGTGCATTATAAATGCCTTTGCATATCATCTGTGTTTACCTTCCTGACGTCTATACAGAACGTCCACGACTGATCTGGCTTGTCAAAGTGTACCATTGGGGAGGATCATGGATTCTGGGATGGTTCAGTAATATCAGAGTGCAACATCCTCTCCACTTCCTGTCTGACCACCTCTTTTCTTACTTCAGGGAACAGATAAGGTTTTAAATGGGCAACCTTCCCTGGGGTAGTACGGATGTAGTAAAAAAAAAACTTTTACCCTTCCTGGTTCGTCTCTGAAGACCTCTGGAAACTGGTCCAATATATCTTGTAGGTCTCGTTTCGGGGTTGGCAATAAATTGGAAGGAATCCAGGTATTTTTATTTTATTCCACTGCTAAGAGACTAGTCAGTACTAATGTGGTGGTCTTTACTGGGTACTTAAGTAGACTTATATGATAGATATGGGTCTTAACCCTCTGTAACGTTAGGAAACTATATTTATATGGCCCTGTTTGTTCAATCGCCTCATCAGGTCCATGCCATTTAGCAACATCTTGTTCTCAGATGTTGATAAGAGAAAAATAACCATGTTAAATATAAAAGTACCTCGGTAGAGCCGTTTTTATCATGAACGGTCTTTTGGGTCTCTTGGGCTTTAGCCAGATGGGTTTGAACTATCGCTCTCACAGTAGCCATATGTTCTCTCAGGCGATTGGCAATTTGAGTGGTAAGTGGGCTTCCTCCCTTTCCTCCCATGTCTCCCTTAAAATGTCAAGGACAGCCAAAGGTTCTAACTATACAATAACTCAAATGGAGAAAGCTCTGTGGAGGACTGTAGAGTTTTCTGGACAGCAAAAAAGGCCCAGGGTATCATAACATCCCTATTTCTGACGCCGGCCCCAGCACATTTCTGCAGGGTATTCTTAATAGTCTTATTGAAACTTTCCAATAGCCGCTGGTTTGTGGGTGGTAGAAAGAGGTCCTCAAAATTTTAATATGCAGTATCGCTTTCACCTCTGCCATTAACTGACTCGTGATGGTAGTGCCTTGATCAGTGAGGATCTCTTTCTGAAAACCAACTCATGAGTAAAAGGGATTAAAATGTTTCAAAATGTGTTGGGACATGTTATTACGTATTGGGAAAGCCTCTGGGTGTCGTGTAGCATAGTCTACAATTACCAAAATGTAACAATGCCCCAACCTAGATTCTAGGGACCCAACTATGTCCATGCTTATTCAAGTAAAAAGTACCTCAATAATAGTTGAGGGTTGGAGCAGAGCTGGAGTAGTTATTTGGGAGCAAGTCTTTTGACACAAAGGCACAGGCAAGGACAACATTTTTTTTTATATCTACGTAGATTCCAGGCCAATTGAATCGATTTAGTATCTGCACCTGTGTCTTGGCTGTTCCCAAGTGACCCCCTGTCAAGTGGGAATGGGCAATCTCTAGTACCATCTTTTTATGGCTTTGTGATGCATATAGATGCCTTCCTCTAATCCACGGCGATGCACGCTGCCAGTGGGGGACAATTAATAAATTAATGGATTCTGTATAAATGGATCACAACAACAATGGTGTTCCGTTCTCGCAACAGTCGTCAAACCAGGATTCGTTCCCTGTTTCGTTCCCCGTTTGCTACACAAACCATTTCATTGATAAAGACCATGCTCCTTAGTGTTCATGGGCTCAATTAGTTCTAGTTGGTTATTTCCTGGGTTTGTTTTATCCTGCGTTACTAGTTGATTTAACTGGTAACCCATTGATCCCAAACTCCAGGTTCAAGGCTGGACACTTTAAGCAAACGGGTAAGCTTTTACCTTGGCGCACTGAACCACCTTTTGCAGTTTCATTTGTTTTATGTTTGGGTCTTGTCTCCTTAACTCCAGCTCCTGTGCCCTGGTTATCGCCATCTCGGGAAAGGGGAATGGGGGGGCTGTTCAGTAGTACTCCTGCCATTAGGGTACTGCCATGCCGTCAATTTGTATTTCACTGGCTGGCCTTTTCCTTCAGGGTTGAAGTGCATTTATTTTTGTTGCTCCCGAGCAATCTACTCCTCGACATCAAGAGGTCTCTGAGATTGTGAGAACCATTTTGCCTCTTTAGTGTGATGAATCCAATGGAGTCCTCAAACATTTGCCGGCGGTAACCTCCTCTCATCTGGACAGGGGATGGCAGCCGCTACCTAATCCTGACCCTGGGGGTGGCTGTATGCGGGAGAATCGCTTGGGAGGAAACCGCGTCTGGGGAGATGTCATGGTTTCATTGGATGAGACCTGGTATCTCCCATTTGCACATGAAGAAAACCCCTCGATACCAAATACTCTAATGGCTTACTGCCATACATCTATACCTCGCCTTTAGAGAAACCTTTTCCCAAAATCATTTAGGCCAAACTTCCATCCCTTGTCTAAAAAGAAAAAGCTCCAAGAATACCTTTTTCATTTCCAATTCACCTCCATATAGAACTGGCTTAAGGACAATGTTGACTCCTCGCACCAGCCTTGGCTGATCTCTGCAATCTGTCCTTTTCCACTGGAGTTTTCCCAACTGCCCTTAAGCACTCACTTGTGCACCCTCTGCTCAAGAAACCCTCTGCCGACCCATCAGGGATAAAAGGTGGCACACGAGAGCACTCTACCAGCAAGGCAGACCACACAACGGGAAAGCTATCCAGGCATGGCAGTTCAAGAGGAGGGAAAAGCCAGCAAATATAGAGAGGCTGACAAGGTGAGACGCAGCCTTGTCATTTCCGAACCAAACCCACGAAACTCTGCAGAAGGCATCGTAAAACTGCGGACAATGGATCAAGTGTGTTGCAGATGTCAAACGGTACACTGAGAATGCCTAGGCTGATGAGCAGGACCGAGGGTGACTCCTGGTACCGGCCTTGACTCCAGATATGAAGAAAGCCAAGCGGTTCATCACAGCCGGTGAATCGAGGAGAGAACTGATGAAGAAACCGAATTGTGTTGAATGAAAGTGGCAAGGTTCAAAGAACTGTAAATCGTTAAGGGAAGACCAGCTGCAGAGGGGATAGGCACCACGTTGGGTGCTCATTCAAGAGACTAAGGTTGATCCTGTGTTCATAGAAACTGCAAATACCAGAAGGCTGTAGCAGAGTCGCCAAGACAGGTCAAACTGGTCATACAGGGGTCGAAGCAAAACCCTGTACAGTCGAAATTCTTTGACCAATAAACCATTGAAAACACAAGGGAAGTGAATCCTGCATTAAGAAGGAGCAAAAGGAATTGAGAGGTGGCAAGACTGAAGCTGAAGGAGGCATGCCAATATGAGAGGGGGGGGGGGGGAGTCTAAAGTCCCAAGAAACAGTGTGTTGACAAAAGTGAACCCGGCAGAGGGATGTCCACTGAGAACTGTTCAAAAAGACATCAAGATTTGTGAATACCAAGGAGAAAATATCTTAGCAAAAGCCAGAGTGAACACAACGGATAGAGGCAAATCGTCGCAAGGGGTCTGCACCCGGAAGAGGGGGGATCCCGGGGGTGAAGGGATGTATACTAATTGACCTTTTCACAATTGATCTCGGGAGAATTGACCTCGGGAGAATTAACCTGATTTAAAAGGACTGCTCATCCCACGCCCCCCCCCCCCCCAGAACTCCCCACCCAATCCCCTTATATTTATAATCCAACACCAACCCAATACATATATAAAATGACTAACATAATATAAAGGTCAATTGTGCAGAAGCTCAATTAGGGGCACTATAATTGGGTCAATTAGGACAAAAGGTAATTGTAAAAGGTCAATTGGGGTAATACCGGGGTGTAGGTATCACCCAGTGTACATTTGAAAAGGCGTTATTGAGTATAAGCCAGAGTGAACCTGACGGGGAGGGAGGCCGATATTCAATAGGGGTCTATGTCTGGAAGAGGGAGACCCAGGAGTGAAGAATAATCGGCTCAAGAGTAAATGGAAAATAACCTTTTTGTTTGTCATATTTGAATCTATCAGGCCCTCGGAAGCGAGGAAGTCAAACACTGAAGGTCTTGATAGCAATAAGAACTTGTTTTAGGATCCGAGACCCAGAAGAGTGGGATCCAGGGGGTCAAAAAGAATCGCCCATCATCCATTTGGAAGGGACTTTGTTTATTTGTTTTGCATCCGGTCCTCGAAGGCAAGAGACTTTTAAGAGTAGAGACTTGACCATCAATGGCATTGATTTCAAACACCAGCCTAAAAATGCAAATTGTGGAAGACCACAACTCGACCTGTTGGGCATTATGGTTTTTGGGTTTTGTACACCTACTCGTGGCCAGGATCTGTTGGGAATACTATTTTGATCAACTAATCTGGTAGTTTTCTGTACATGTTTCCTTTCCAGTTCCTCTTGCCCGACATCACAGATGGCACAGAAAAAACACCAGGAGACTTGGAGACAGGTCACTGGTGTTTCTTTATTAAAATATTCTAGGCTCTAGGGCTGTCCCTCTCTAGTTTCCTGTACTTAGCCCCTTTATTACTGCTGAATGGTAAACCCTACTTTCTACCGTCTGCCTTAGACTGAGGATTCTCTGAAGAATGCAGGCTCACTAACTGCCTCAAAGACTTTATAGCTTTCTCTACTTTCACCAAGGGTGTCTTCTAGTTGGAAATTGGTATTGTGATTAACACTTTCTCTTGCGTTCACTCATGCTCGCCACCTTTCTTTTGTTCTTTCTACCTACCCCACCTCTTTCCCCTCCCTCCAATCTGCTCTCCACTCCGCCCCGGCTGCTGCTCTCCAACCCCCCCCCTCCTGGCTGCTGCTCTCCACTCCGCCCCGGCTGCTGCTCTCCACTCCGCCCCGGCTGCTGCTCTCCACTCCGCCCCGGCTGCTGCTCTCCACTCCGCCCCGGCTGCTGCTCTCCACTCCGCCCCGGCTGCTGCTCTCCACTCCGCCCCGGCTGCTGCTCTCCACTCCGCCCCGGCTGCTGCTCTCCACTCCGCCCCGGCTGCTGCTCTCCACTCCGCCCCGGCTGCTGCTCTCCACTCCGCCCCGGCTGCTGCTCTCCATACCCTCCCACCCCCCACCACCACCCACCCACGCTGCAGCTCTCCATCCCCCCGCCACCACCACCCACCCAGGCTGCAGCTCTCCATCCCCCCTCACCCCCCCCCACCACCACCACCCACCCAGGCTGCAGCTCTCCATCCCCCCCACCCCCCCACCACCACCCACCCAGGCTGCAGCTCTCCCTCCTCCTCCCCCACCACCACCCACCCAGGCTGCAGCTCTCCATCCCCCCCACCACCACCCACCCAGGCTGCAGCTCTCCATCCCCACCACCACCCACCACCACCCACCCAGGCTGCAGCTCTCCTTAACTTAAATGTCCGGATGGTGTAAGGCCTAACTTGCCCTATACAAAGGTGGGATTTCCCAACCTAAATAAACTAAGGATATTCTGAGTCAGTAAGTTCAATTTAAGTCTGTCTGTGTCCAAAACCTATACTTGGCCTCACAACTAAAGCTAAACAATGTCCATGGATGTCAGTAATCGTGGAAACTGGCTTCAAAGTAAAGTTCTGAGCTTCTTCCAGTTCCTGGCTTGCTCTTGGCTCCCTTTCGCAAGTTCAATACAGTTCCACCAAAATGGCCTCAGGGTTCCCGTCCCAAAGTACAACAGTTCCCCAAAGTGGTCTCTTGTTCCTTACCACCAAGTAGCAAACGATCTTTAGAGCAACAGGTTTAAACCACGTAGAATTGATAACAATTAAATATATTGAAATATTTTTAAAATGGGCTCACGAGCAGGGTTTCAATAAAGATTGGGCAAAAAGACACTAGTAGCAATATCCTATTTCTCGAAACTACGGGAGGGGGACTCGGATCCCACCCAGAACGCCATGATCTCTTATGCTATGAAAGGCTGGGCAAAAATGGAGGGACCCCAGGTAGACGCCCACCGCCGTCTAGATTTTGACAAGCTAATAAAGATGATAAGCTAGCTAGACGGCATTTGCTGTCATCCTTATGAGACCATGTTATTTAAAACAGCATTTCTTCTGGCATATTTTGGGACTTTCCGAATAAGAGCTCATCACCTCTAGCACCAAAGCCAACAATGGTATCATGGAGACCAGGTTTAGACATGACAGCGTCAACATAGACATACAACAGTCTAAAACAGGGGCCAAAAGAACCATCAGCATTTGCTGCATTGATGATGCAACAAACTGCCCGGTGTATATCGCCAACCTTTATTACGCACATATGCCCAAAGTGGGGGGGGTTCTTAATCTACAGGGATGCCACTGCACTAAGCCGCTATGTTAGTATGTGCCACACACTTGGATGGATTTCTTAATGGTGGCTTGCGTCACATCTAGATGGAATTGTGAATGTTAGCATGTGGACACACTTAGGTGGAATTCTTAACCTTCGCTTGCGTCGCATCTACACGAATTGTGAATGTTAGCATGTGCCACGCTTAGATGGAATTCCTAACTCTAGCTTGCGTCACATCTAGGTAGAAAAGTGAATGTTAGCATGTGCCACACGCTTAGATGGAATTCCTAACTCTAGCTTGCGTCACATCTAGATAGAAATGTGAAAGTTAGCATGCACCACACTTAAATGAAACTGGGAATGTAACCAAGTGCCACACTTGGATGGAATCGTTATCGCTAGCCTCCCTCACATCCTGATAGGATATTGAAAGTTAGCAAGTATCACACTCGGATGGAATAGCGAACGATAGCAAGCATCACACCTAGACATAATTGCAAGGACAGCAATGCCAATTAACCAATCCACTAACAATCTCACCCCTCTGCATACGCCTCTCATACTCTAACCAAACACAACCACAAGCCTACCACACAACAATCCGCACAAACTTCACTACACTGCAACAACAAGACAAGCCACACATAGACTCGCACAACAGCACATCGAGACTAACAACGGTAAAACACCCCAAGCCCAGCCGACGGACCCACCAGGCTGAGGCTGCCAACAGCACATCACTGCTCCCTGGCACTTGTCCAGCCTTTTCCCACTAACTCACCCCCCTTCCCTTTTTCAGAGCTGCTAGAGCGCGAGGTGACCACTCTAGTGGTGGTGGTGCGCGGTACAAATATCCTTTAACATTAACATAACAGCTCTTCTGGGTTGCCTCTGTCATTAGGGTATTCCCTGTCCAGAGAGGAGTTTTCACCACCAGTGAGATCCTACTTGACCTGTCCCCAAATGTTGGCTGTTGCGTAGTGGGCTAATTGTCACGGGAGGATAGCTCTGGGGCACGTGCTTGCCTTGGAAGCAAGACGACATGGAGCAACACAGCTTTGATACCCGGGTCCACACTTAGAAACCTCTGGGTATTAAGCACGTTATAAATAATCCTATCATAATCCATCATAACTGCTTTGTTACATTTTCTTTGGAACTAGAATTTGGTGATATGTTTTTCCATTGCTTCTTGGGTTCGCATCCACTCTGTATAGGATATTCCCTCCTTCAAGAAAGTGGGGATGTTGCAAGGTACGGGTATATTCTTTGGAAACGGTTACCTTCTGGGCTTGTTTCAACAGTGAGCTTGTTCTGTGCTTTGGCAAACTCCAGGAAAGCTGGCCCTGTGGCTTTCACCCGCTGATCTGTCCTCTCTCGACTTTGTCATTTCATTGAAACTTGCTTATGCTCGCTCCGTCTCATTGATGGTTTCGACCGCTTCAATTTCTTGTATTACAATCGTCTCGTAGATCCATTGGGCATGCGACTGGCCTGGCTTTATGGTATATGCAATGAGGCTCCCCAGGTTGAAAAGTACAATCTTCACTTACTGTCTAATCTTCATCAATCACACCTGCTCCCAAATCTTGAGTACTTGTGAGGTGAGCCAGGCTGGATTTGGGGGCAAGGCTTCCATGTCTTCCTTCTGATAGTTCCTCCTGTATCCCTGTTTCGGACCAATGCTTTCCCCTGGGGTGGGTTCGCCCCTTCCTAATCTCCATATATCAGATTCTACTGCTCACGATGTCCATCTCATGGGCACCCGGTCGGTCTTGGTCAGCAGCACTATCCTCTGCTACTCTTCTGAGATGTAGGTCGCCTCTGTATTGGGGTCTTGGTAATCCCACTTCAAATACCATGTGTCACATATGGCACAGAAACACTGTTTTGGAGACAATTCCGTCGTGTATTTCAGTGTTGTAGGCTCTAGGGCAAACTGTTTCTCTTTAGTCTTCTTTGGGATTTCCTCCCTAACCAGGAGCCTGCAATCTCTGCAATGGTAATACCTACTGTCTACGGTCTGTTTTAGACTAATGGAGACTCCCTAAATACAGGCTCACTGTAGGATTTCCAACTTTCCCTACTCACCAGGGGTTAGTCTTCTAATTGGAAATTTTGATTGTGTCTTACACTTAACTCTGTTGGATTTGAATAGGTTCTCACACTCCACACGCCTGCCATCTTCTTTAAACTTTCTACCTATCACTCTTCTTACTCCTCCTTCCTATTTGCTATCCCTCTCATGTCGTACTCCTCCCTATCACCACCACGATTTGATGTTACTACTCTGCCCACCGCTGCCCAACCGCCATTCGCTTCACATCACTTCTTACAATGACTTCTACTCATTCGCCACACAAACACGTACACTCGCAGCACAGAACCACTTTCACTCCTAAGCCAGTGCCTCACTTTCCCCTGCAGTCTCCTCCGCAAACCACTGCTCCTTCCCCACTGAATAATCCACACTTCTGTTGCCTTTCTAATTTTCCTTCCTCTGTCATGGTTGGAGCTCTTTCCCTGGCCCGTGCAGACATATTTTCCACTCCTATGATGTGTATGTGGGTGTGTATGTTATGATTATATGTTTAGTAGTTACAAAAGAACTTTACAACATTTTGTTTTACATTTAACAGCCATCTTAAACATTGGTCTAAAACCTATACTGTTAAAAACATAATACCTCATAAATCAAAGCGTAAAACATCCACTAAAACATCCCATAAAGCATGTTATGACTTAGTCAAACAAGTCCATGGAGCACAGCTTACATATGCAATATAGGCATCACCACATACAATGGTCAAGTTGCCTTTATCGACCACCCAAGGGAGCAAACTCTTGTGTGTAACAAGGCGAGGGGCAGGGGACGTAAGTGGAAAACATCAAAATACCATCACCACACTCTGCCCCGTTGGGGTGAGCAATACTCACCCTGGTACGGGGGGGCAACCCTCCATCCATAATTTAATAAAAATTATTAAAACCGGGCATTAGACTAACCCATGATTCCAATGCCCTAAGACCTACTTTGGATCCCTATTTGTATAAACCTGTTACACTTTCATGTTACTGATGAATAGATAGTTTCTCTCAATCCCCTGTGCCGTAGGTGTCCACCGGTAATAGTTTTTTATTGGCTCCCCATAGATGGTATAGGGCGATGTGCACACTTTGATTATCAGTGTTCAAACAGTAATTCCAGAAGGCTTCGTCCTTGATAAACTCATGAGTGTACCAGACGTCCCAGAATAGTTGTGTTCCACTCCTAATGCTGCGCACTCGGTCATGAGCTGTCTCGCGGTCTCTACCATGCCTGGGATCTTACAGATGCAGCAGCATCTGTCCTTTGAGGTAATCCCTAGCTGTGGTCCAATGGAGACCAAAGCTGTCGATTGGTTAATGTGCAGTCGTGGGCAAAACTACAGAACTGCCAAATCTGGGGACTGCCTCACGTATTTCTTTGGTTTCAAATATCTATGCGTAACTCCTGCGACGTACACATAGCCGCGTAAAATAGCCAAATGATTATAATTATTAGACCAATCCCACAATTTGGCTTTATCTATAAATATACGCTTTAGTATTTCATACTTTGTGCCCCTAGAATAATCTGGACTCCATTCAATATTCTTAAAATAGTTAGTAACTAGAGTCTCGAAGCAGTCTTGCCTACTCAATCGCAAATTTGTATGGTTATCTAATGGGGACAGCAACTGGCATTTGGGTTTGAAATGTATTTTCAAGTTCAAGAAGTCTCACCGTATCAACAGTTCACCTTTTAGTGAAGTCGAGCCTAATTCTAGCCTTCTATATTGCACTGAAGTAGAACCACAAAGCCTCAAAATCTGTCTCCAAAACTGTCCCTCTATAACATCCAACCATGTCAAATCCCTCATTGCAAGGCCTCCAATCCATAGAGCACCATAGGGCAAAAACATTGTAAAGTATAATGACCCCCGCAAATGTGAACCCTGCTGTTTCTCTTCTAAAGTTCTGGATCAACAGAATCATCCTCACTGCCCTGGTTTTCTTGGCTTCAACTATATTATTGTAGGTTTTACTACTACTCATATTGAGTCCTAAATACAGATAGGACTCAACATATTCCACTTTGCACAAGGGAGTATCAAAACTTGGTTGCTTGGCCTTTTTAGACGAAACAACCAATATTTTAGTTTTCCTGTTTATTTTCATCTTATTTTAAAGTGCATATTTATTTAAGCTACTAAACGTGGCTTTGGCTCCACCAAATGTATAGTTTAGCATGACTAAGTCGTCTGCATAGAGCTGGGCAGCAGCCTTCTACTGATAGTAAGCAGGGCTGCAAATCTGCCATATATACATAAATACAGAGGGGCCAGGGTACATCCGTGCTTTACTCCCTTAGCAATCCTGACCGGGTCAGTGACCATCCCCTCTTCCGTCACTCGAACATCTGCTTGTGTATTCAGGTGGAGGCCTTTCAAAATGTTAACAAGCCAGAGGGCATCCCCATGCAAGGAGCTTTCCCTATAGCTTTAGGCCACGGGTGCACAACATACGGCCCGCGGGCCAGTTGCGGCCCGCAAGGAACAAAGACTTTCCTAATGGAGGGCGGCCCGCAAGCAGCATTGGCTGCCCTCCATTAGGAAAGTCTGTCTTCCGGGCTGGACAAAACACTGGCCCTCATTAGTTCAGTGCACACGAACCACGCAGCTCCTACGAGCCACGTATTGCGTGTGTGCTGCACCAATGGAGGGTCAGCACTACGGCTGGCGTGGCGACTAAGGCTTGATGCCGGAAGGCATTTCAGCCTTGCCACGCCAGCCATAGTGCCAGAAGCCTCGCCAGCGTTCCAGCACGTCTGGTAAGTACATGGTGGGGGGGGGGCTTTATGTTTGTGTGTCTGTCTTGGGTCTGTCCTGACTGTGTTTTTTGTTTTTTTGTGTATGTTGAGATGCGGGGTTGGGGGGGGGGGGGTGTCGGGTCTGTATGGGTGTTTGTATGGCTGCGCAGTGTATGTTGAGATGGGAGGGTGGGGGCTGTGTCGGGTCTGCCTGAATGCGTTTGTGTGCAAGTGCAGTGTGTGTTGAGATGCGGGTGTGGGGTGTGTGTCTGGTCTGCCTGAATGTGTTTGTGTGCAAGTGCACTGTATGTTGAAATGCTGGGGGGCACGGGGGGTGTCGGGTATGCCTGAACGTGTTTGTGTGCGTGCATGGTGTATTGGTGTATGCTTGTGAGCTGAGTTGGGGGTGGGGGGCTCGGGTTTGTATGGGTGCATGGTGTATGCTTGTATGTGTGCTGAGTTGGGGGTGAGGGGGTTCAGGACTGTATGGGTGCAGAGTGTATACTTGTTAGTTTGTATGCAGGGGTGGGGGGGTTGGGGTCTGTATGAGTATGTATGCATGGTGCATGCTTGGTGGCATGGGACATATTGTTTGCATGAGGGGTGGGTGTCTTGGGGCATAGTGTTTGGTTGGAGGTGAGGGGGCCATGGGGCATAGTGTTTGGTTGGGGGTGAGGGGGCCATGGGCATAGTGTTTGGTTGGGGGTGGGGGAGCCATGGGGCACAGTGTTTGGTTGGGGCTGAGGGGGCCATGGGGCATAGTGTTTGGTTGGGGGTGACTCAACAAAGGTTGTACTCCTCTTGGGCAATCCAAACAGCAAAGTATAGCAGTCCAAAATGTCCAATCAAGTGTAAATAAAATATATATAATTTAAACAGACGATATGCAATAACTAAATAAAAATAAATGATAACAATGGAAAATGTGTAGTACGAAATGTAAGTTTGAAATACAAATAAAAATCATTACACCTCAAAAAAATATTCTTTTTCCATGTGTTTAATAAAAATTGGGGATTGAAAAAGCCTCCTGCCACGCCCCACCGCGCCTACCATCCCACCCACATTTATTTTTCGGCCCACTATGGCCATCATGTAAGGTACTTTCGCCCTCTGTCAAAATCAGTTGTGCACCCCTGCTTTAGAACCCTTAAATTATGGATCATACTGCAGCCAGTCTGCATGAATTGGAGGATCTGCAAGTCATCCACCCAATTCTGCAATGCCCTCAACACAAAGTTCGAGAATATTTTTCCTGTAACGTCCAACAGAGACAACAGTCTGTAGTTCTCCGGCAGCATACGATCACCTCTCTCGTATACTGGGAGAAGTACAGACTGCTGCCGAGACTCAGGAATGGTCTGAGATACACAGACCTTATCAAACAAAATCTTCAACATTCTGACCCACTGTCCTGGATTCTGTTTGAGCACAATATTGGCCAAGCCATTTGGCCCTGGAGCCCTAGAGTTTTTAAGTTTAAGAATTGCACTTCTGACCTCGGTTTCCCGAAATGTCGGTAGCCAGCCACCGACCATATAATTCCGAGGTGGGGGCGAGGTATAGTGATTGTCACTACCCTCCATAGAACTGACCCAAACATATTCCTGGATAGGGTTCACTATAAGTTTCTTAGCCTCGCCTTTAGCCATAGCTAATTTTACCCAGATCTTCCTCTGGCAATTACCTTGGAGTGCCATAAGCATTTGTTGACAGTTTGTGTTGTGAACGGAAAACCCCCATCGCTGCAGCCATGCTTGGACATTTTCTTTTTTTTGATCAAACATTTTATTGATTTTTCATTCAAAAATAAATAGACACTACAGCAACTGGGAGAGCTGTATGGGAGAGCTGTATGGGGAGCTCTCCAAGCCCAACGTTCAAAGCTAAACATACAAAGAGAAAAGTGGGTCACAAAAAAGCAAAAGCGAACAGCAGTGGTACATGTCAACACAGTAGTCTCTGCACTGTTATGTATTCCCAGGGTCGGGCCGATTGGTAGGAGAAGGACAGGTTTTCGGGGCAGCCTCTCGCAGTGTAAACTCTGTACTCCATTGCAATACATATGTCTATATCCGTGGCCCATTGCTCGAAGCTGGGTGCCACTTCCAATCCCCATAATTGTGCTATGTTCCTCTTCGTTAATGCTGTGGTGGTTGACAGAAATAGCTTCTCGTATCGTGACAGTTCGTTTTCAACCTCTATCCCTAACAGCAAAAGCTTCAGTTCCCTGGGGACTGTTTTGTCCAGAATCTTTGAAAGTTTGTCACACCATTCTTGCCAGTAGTGTCGAATATGCTCACACTCCCATAGAATGTGGAAGAAGGTGCCTTCTTCACGCTTGCAGCGTAAGCAGTGTGAGTCTGATATCTTGCCCCAGCGGAAAAGTGCCACTCTTGGATAGTATACCCGGTGGAGGATTTTAAGCTGGATGAGTCTGAATCTGGATGAGATTGCCATCTCCCGGGGATACAGCTATCCAGTCCTTTGCCTGAATTGCCCCCACATCCCGCTCCCATTTAGCCTTTAGGCTTGTCAATTTGGTCGTGGCGAAGGAGGTGATAGCATTCTACATGACCGACGTGACTTTATGTTTAATTCGTTCAGAAACTACTTTGCGTTCCATCGGGGTGTATTCAGGCAGATCGCTCATGGCAGGAAGGTGAGTTAACAGTGCGTGACTTGACTGCGTGTAGTGGTATTGTTCCGTGGGTGGGAGAGAAAAGCGGGATACCAAAGCGTCAAATGGAATCACCTCTCCCTCCCGTATCACATCCCCAATTTTTACTATCCCACGGAACGTCCAGTTGGGCCATCTGGGGAGCTTGTTTACTTCTGGGAGGTTTCTGCTATTCCACAGCGGTTGTACGGGTGTTAGTTTGTTCCCCCAGCCCATATATTTGTGTTTCTGCCCATACTCGTGGCATATGCGATAGCATGGATGGGGGGGGTGTCATGATGCCTACCCCCGGGCATCCGGATCAAGCCCATCAGCCCCGGGAGCAGGCATCCAGACATTTACAAAAACCCCAGCAGCCCCAGCTAGGGGCTGTCTGGGTTCAGTCCTGGCGCCGTAGGCACCAGGCTCATAGACATTACTTACCTCATGCAGACCATGCTGCAACCGCGTGCCTGCAGCCAGCACCCAGTCTTCTGCCACGGCCGCCTCGAATCCGGAGCTCCTAGAATAAAGAGGAAGAAAAGGACAAGGTTAGGAAACAAACTTATTTCAAATTTCTCACCTGATTCGGGATCCATTTCATCTCCCGACCTGGAAAGTACATCAGTCCTGCACACGTCGCTTCGCCAGCTCCAGCACGGCGCCATACTCACCAGTTCTCACCGCATCTTTCGATCCGGCACTGTCTCCATCATTTCTTCGCCGTACTCCGGCACCTAGGGACACAAGAATAACAAGGTGAGCCAAGGGAATCAACAAATACCTCTTACCACCATAGATTTACCTGATTTACCACCGGCGGTATTATTCTCCATATCTTCATATGCCGCATCTGTAAAGAGGGAGAAAAACACGTTGACGCATGCAATAGTTACCAGACAGCGTTGGGTAACACAGACTCTTACCTGAACGCCAGCAGCAGCTATAAGACCTTCTTCTCACAAACTCAGTTGCAACTTAAGGAAGGAAGGGGACAATAGTGAACATCGGGCACTTTGAACTCTTTGAACTTGATACTTACCAATCCCGTCTGGGACTTCAGAGTCAATGCTTACCGGAACTCTCCCAACGCCTTCAAACCAGTGAAGTAACTGGTATCTATGCGCCCCCACAAATGCGCCCCCACAAGACACGCAGGATGGAGAGCTCATCTTTTACAAACATAAGGTGAGGTTACTAAGGGGATATCGGAGGTGATTAGTGGGGGAGAGCGAGAACAGTTGGGAGGCCATCACTAAAACCCACAGTTGGCTAATCCCTGTCTCCACTTGCAGGAAAATACTTCTTCGGGTCCAGCAGACAAGACTAGGCGGGCCAGTCCAGACATTCATCTCTGCACTACGCATCACGTTGACGGAGACCGCAGCTGTCCGGGTCCGATCGACACCCCTGTGGGGTCCAGGTGAGCGTAACAGTGGTCGCTCGGCTTACTCGTGGTATAGATGTTCCAGGGGAGGTTTTGTAGGATCGCCTATGATTATCGCACTGATGTGTGGTAGTGACGTGTCCCCGTTCAACATGTCATTCACGATTGCCATTTGGCTGGCCCAGTAATGTCTGTAGTCTGGGGAGGCCAATACCACCCTCCCATATAGATCTTTGGAGCATGGTAAGTGCTATTCGCGATGGCCTCCACCCCATAGCAGTTTTCGGAGGATGCAGTCAATTTTGTGAAATTCACGCCATGGGACGTGTAGTGGGGCATTTTGCAATATATACGAGAAGCGTGGGAGGGCCATCATTTTAGAGGGCTGCTCTGTCTAACAGGGTAAGGGGTGGGGAGACCCAGTGGTGGACGTCTTCCGCGAATCGTGCCGTGATCAGGTATAGGTTTACAGGTATATATTCTCTCAGGTCTTTTGTGATTTGAATGCCAAGGTATCTGAATTGTTTCAGTTCAATATAATGGACAGTTTGTTGGTACTGTTTCGTTTGCCTTTCTCAACTGGAAAAGTATGGACTTAGTCCAGTTAACACATAGGCCGCTAAAGCTTCCGTATCTTTCTAACGGGCGTGTCACTACGGGACAGGAGTTAATCGGGTCCTTCAAATATATCAGCAGGTCGTCTGCATATAATCAGACTTTATCCTCCCAATTGTCTGACCAGCGAAAGCCATTCCACGTCTCCGTGGTTCGCAGCAATACTGCGAGGGGTTCAATCGCTATAGCGAAGATCATAGCCGATAGGGGGCAGCCCTGTCTAGTTCCTTTTCCTAATTCGAAGGAGTCTGAGTGCCAGCCATTCACCCTTGCTGCGGCTCTTGGGAGTCTGTAGAGGAGTTTAACCCATTTCATAAAGTGAGGACTGTTAAGATGGATTTCTGAACTCTGTCTAGGGGAGGGGCAGAGGTTCAGAAGGCCAGCCTAGTTTCTTGGAACAGGGTAACCTCTGGACAAGCCAGACCAATCAGGGTAGCGATGGCGGCGGTCAAGACTAGGTCTCAAGAGGGGGGAGGGTGACTGAAAGCCCGCAATGAGCACACAAAGCAAGGACACTCACAAATTACTCCAGGCAGGTGTTATATCAAAAATATAGACCCATTTATTACAAGGCCTTTGTAATATCGACCATAGTAAAGAATCACGGTAAAACTCAAGTAAACCAACACATCACAATCAATACAGTATATATATACAATTACCGAAGGGTCTAAAGAGTAAGAAGCATGAAATATGCAGACCACCTAGATGGGGAGGAAAACAGGCAGTGCAAGTAATCGTTAGACCCAGTTCGCCATCAGAGGCCACCTAACTAGAAGGAAGTCCGAGCCCTATGAAGAGTGGAGCCTTGTGCTCAAAAGTACCTGCACACGCGGGTGCCAATGGGCAAAGGAGAGTCTCTTAAGGGAAATCAGGCAGTTCAGAGAGGTGAACAAACGAGGACGAACAGATCTCTGCTACTCAAGCACAGCCTCCACTTGTGGGCAGAAGCAGGGCGCGAGTGCGAAAAAGGCATGCTGTTTAACACAGCGAGGAAAAGCTACAGGCTCCTGCGGGAGGGCGACCGGTTCATGGTATTGTCTACTCACCGGTCCCCGATGCAGGCAGACCCAGGCTTCTCCGCTTCAGTTTCAGTGCTGGCCGGTTCCAATACGATCAGGGGACGTCTCAGCGCTCTGTAGATTCCGCGGCAGTAGAAGATTAGAGTCGAGGATGTCCCAAACGCAGCGAACACGCACAGATTGTTACCACAGCAGGGCAACTCGGCAGCCACGTGTATTCCAGTCCCAATGTACACATCTCACTTCAGACCTGGGAATGCCAAGTGTACGAATCGTGGGAGAGTGTCGGGAACTCGGAATTTGGCAGCAGCCAGACGGCGGTGACAGAGCAAGGCTCCTGTGTAGGCTGGTCAGTCCACTGGATGGCCCAGGGACCTTTCCGAAGGCTTACGTGCAGGAGTTGGTGAAGATGCCGAGAATAGTTGTTCCCACTATTCTAAAGGGTCGGAGCGCCAGTACAGGCCTTCTCGTACGATCAGAGACAGAGTGGTCTCGCAGGCTGACAGCAGTGCAGAGGAGCAAACCTTCAGCGGGTCACCAGCGATTCCTCGAATCAGCTTCTTAGTTGCAGGATACTTGGCTCCTTATCCTTCGTTCGTGAGAAATCAGGATATCGACATGGTAGTGGGGTTTTCAGCCTCCTTTTATCCAGAGTTCCCTTCGCAGCAAAACGGAGGGGACCTTCTAGGAGATCTGCTCTTAAAACACTCACACCAGACATGAACCTATCGGGGACCACATTGGTCCCAGGCATTCAAGATACACTAGACTCTCTGGCACCCAGGATGTGTATTGGGAACAGACATCCCAGCCCACATCCTGGAGGCTCACACCAAGCCTGTAGAAGCCCACGAAAGCATCTGTGTTTCGCGGGAAAGCACATGCCCAAATAAGGATGGCCCTGGGTCGGCTCGAACTGGGAAAGGTGAAGGGGCAAGATGGTCAGCCGACAGGACAAAGAACCTCGTGGTCTGGCCATTTTGGAAGCCAGGCCACCTGTTTGGGCTAAATGTGAGAAGCACGCTTAACAGGGCAAAAAAGAGTTCAAAACACAAAGAAACGATCGCTGCCACCAGTCCTGTCCGTGACACACTTGCACCGTTCGTTAGCAATCCAATGAGTTTCTAGGGCCTGTAGAATGATTAGAGGCCCAAGAGAGCAGTAACTTAGCTTACAGTGCTGTCTTGTGTCATGTTGCGCGAAAGCTGCAACATGAGGAAAAGAACTACGGAAAACAACGTTTCCCGGTCAGAAGTGAGCGAAAAGCCCAGAGGAGTGCGGCTGAAGGCTGCGCTTCTCTGGCAAAGTCGAGATCAGGGTGTAAAACAGCAAAAAGATTGGGGGTTGCCACATGGAACGAAAATTACCTACAATTATGAAATCTTTCCTAACAAGGACTAAAACCCATGCAATGCATTATTTCCCAAATCGCCTCCCAATAAACTAAATCAAACGCCTTTTCAAAGTCAATGGCTGGCAGTGCCAGAGGGCTCTGAAGGGCGTTGGTACTTTCTAAGGCCGAGTGTAATCTATGGATATTCATACGGGATGATCTTTGCGGCATGAAGCCGCATTGATCCAGATGGATTAAGGACGTTATGACCTGTTGTAGTCGGTCGGCTAACGCTTTCGCAAGGATCTTGGTTTCACTGTTTGTAAGAGAGATAGGTCTGTAATAGCTGCATTTGTCGGGGGTGTTTGCCTGCTTTAGGTATTACTATTATGGTGGCTTCCCTGAGGTCAGGAGTTGGAGAGCCTTGGTCTCGGGAACTTTGATACATGCGTAACATATGCAGAGCTAACTCCCCTGCACCTATCTTCTTCCACAGTTCCAGAGGAAAAACGTTCGGGCCTGGTGTCTTCCCTGATTGAAGCCCTGACATGGCTGCCACAACCTCTTCTTCCGAGATCTCCTTTTCAAGGAGGTTTCGTTCTTCAGTATTCAATGTGGGAAGGGCGACTTCCACTAGGATCGCATTATCAGCGGGGTAGTCTGGCGTTCTGTAGAGATCAGCGTAGAAGGTAGCGAAGCCCTATGCTATTTCCTGATCTGTCAACAGAGGGTCTGAATCTTCTGGGCTGAGACGTCTAATTTGGTTGTGCCCCTCGTCCCTACGTTCTAGCCAAGCTAGCATCTTGCTGGCCTTGTCTACGGTTTCATAAACCCTGGCACGCATCACCCTGTGCGTTTGTCTGGCACTGTTCAGGGCTATATTTTGGAGGTGCTTCTGTCCAAGCAAAAGCACCCGTTGTGTTTCGGCTAGGTCCTTAGTCAGATGGGCCTCTTCCGTGCGTTTTACCTGCCTTTCGGCCTCGTGTAACATGGAGAGGTGTTCCTCCTTCTGGGCAGTGGTCCAGGAGATAATTTCACTTCTCAGCACTGTCTTGTATGCCTCCCATAATACTCCTGGATCAACGACAGTCCCTGTGTTTGTTTCAAAATAAGATTTCGTGGCTGTTTGGATGCGTTCTAATTGATCCGGGAACCCTAGGTAGTAATTATTTAGGCGCCGCCGCAGGGGGGAGCATGTCGGTCTGGAGGTATTGAGTTCTCACATCCGGGGGGGGTGGTCCGAGATTCCTCTAGGGAGTTAGGTGTGCCTTGTAAGCTTTGTGTATATCCACCAGTGGGAGAAAAAAATAGTCTAGTCTCGAGAGCAAGGCATGCGCCCCGGAGTGGAACGAGTATTCTCTACTGCTGGGGTGTAGCTCTCGCCAGAAGTCCCATAGTCCCAGGGCGTCCGCGAAGGTGGCTAGTTTAGTGCGTGTGCTGGGGTTTCTACCTCGCGGGTGTGTGCGGTCCATTTCTACATTCATGACTTCGTTAAAATTGTCTCCCACAATCATGATATTCGATGTGTCCCCGATAATCAGGGGTGAGATATCAGTGAGCAGTGGGGCTAACAGGGCTGATGGTGCATGGATTGCTAGCATTGCAAAGGATTTTTCACATAGTGTCCCCGTAATGTATACGTATCTGCCTCCTGTATCCTGGGTAACGCTGGATAGATGGAGAGGGAGTGTTTTATTTATTAGTATGAGCACGCCACGTGATCCCATAGTAAAACCAGCATGTATTGCAGTTCGATAATTTGTGTGCTTGAACAGATTAGACTGTGCCTGACAAGTGTGACGTGCATTGTGGGCAGTTCATGTATTCCAGCTACTGTACCCGACTGTGTGGACATGAGGAAGCAAGGGATTCGGTTACGGGAGGCATTGCTGTCACAATGCCTGCCCCCAGACATCAAGAGCAGCCAAGTCTGCCCAGAGTACTGGCACCCATGGGGACCTGTAAGGCCCCAAAGGATTGCCTAAGGGCTTCCTGGACTCAGTCCTGGCGCCGTTGGCGCCAGGCTCATATTACCTTTTCAGGCAAGTCAGGTTATCAAGTGATAAAATCATGTACAGCCCAGCTTGAGGTTGGTTGAAGGAACTACTTTATTTAGGGACTATTTCATAAGGTGTGGTGCAGGGACTACTTTACCTGGGAACTACTTCTGGGAGGCTATTTAAACCACGCTCGGAGAACAGAACACGATTTGCGTTATTCTGCACTCCTGCACCGTAACGCTCACTGTGCCTGCAGCTCCAGTCCAGTCTTCAGCCACACCCGTCCTGGTCATCACGATCCATGCCTGCAAGGGAAGGAGAGAGGACAGATTAGAAAAAGAGCCTTACCTGATTCTCCATCGCAATCATCCGGGAGTCTCTGCGTCTGCAGAAAAAGGAACACCAGTTACCCGCGCTATACAAGAATCATCCTAAGAACAATTAGCATAGCGCGGCATGGTACTCACCGGTGATCAGTTCGTCCATACGGTCCTACGAGGCACTCTCACGCGATCGCTGTCCGTAGCAGCCGCATCTGCAGAACAAGGAAAAACAGGTGAGCTGCGCCTCGCTAAAGTACATTCAATCTCCCGCAGCATAATACTTACCCGACGCACTATTCACTTGCGGTTCCGCAAGTCACCATCACACGATCTTGGCTCCGGAGGCACCGCACCTGCAGAAATAAGGGGGGACAGCAAATTAATAGCACAAATTAACACGATCTCATGATTAGACATTTTCGCATTGTGCAAGTATTGAAACTTGGCATTTACCTCATCTTTTCCGCAAGGGAGCCACCTTTCTTCGGGAATACCTCAAGGGGGAATCTGCAAAGAAATGGTACAGGAGTGAACTTTAAGACAACCAGAACTCTAAAGCAATTCACGCTATTTAGGATTGGCATAAAGACTTACCTCAGAGACATTGTTGTCTGGAACTCTGCCATAAGACTACAGGATCAGTGAAGTTAACTGGATCACTGAATCTCGACGCACCCCTGCATACAGAAGAAGGATGGAGAGCCCATCCTTCATAACGATAAGGTGAGACACAGTAAAGAGGACACAAGGAGGTCACAGAGATGGAAGTTGGTCCTTCTCTAAACGGTTAGTTAACTTGCCATTTTTACCACTTTAGGCAAATCTTCCTTCGTGCCAGAAAGACGAAACTAAGTGGGCAGGTGCAGTCACTCATCACTTTGCTGCGAGTCAGCCTGGTGGAGACCGCTGCAGTCCAGCTTTGTTCGGCGCCCCGGTGGAAACTAGGTGAGTTTCACAATTTCGGCAGTGGAAAGATGAGGGTAGCCTATGTTGATGATCAGTAACTCCCCTGTTGTGGTGGAGCTTGTTGTGGTGTTGGCGGTAGCCTTGCTCCGGCGGGATTCTGAGGTTCCTGCTCCTGTTTCTCCGGGGTGCTGACCAGTCCCCATCTATATGCTGCTCAGCCCATCGCCATGCCTCCTTAGGGTCGTTGAAGTCTACTGTGGTGCCTGTGTGGTATGTTTTAAGCTGAGCAGGGAAGGGCAGGCCATACTTGACATTAAGTGTATGCAGATGTTTCTTAAGTTGGTCAAAGGATTGTCTGGCTTTCTGTACCTCACGTGTGTAGTCAGGAAAAAAGGCTATCTTAGAGCCGTTGAATGTTATCGTGCCTTTTGGCTCGTGCCCTCTGCAGTAGCGCATCGCGGTCCCTGTAATTCACGAGTTTGGCTATCACGGTGTGTCAGGGAGCAACCGGCACCGGTCTGCCCGTTGGCATGCATTGTGCTCTTTGTATCGAACATTTTTGAGAAAGAATCTGGTTCAAAAAGGTCTGTGAGCCATTGTTTCAGAAAGAGCTCCATGCTACGGCCCTCTGCCTTCTCGAGGAGGCCAAGTATCCGAATGTTATTGCGTCTTGATCTTCCTTCACCTTCGTCCACTCTTTCCTCCAGTGTCTTCAGCTTGCTCTGAGTGTTACTCAGTTGTTGTTGCAGGTCTCGTATACTGTCCTCTCTATTGGAAATGCGCTGTTCCGCTTCCCCTGTGCATGCGGACAGCTTCTGTAGGTCGTGACGAAGGAGGGATACATCCATGCTTTTCCCATCCATTTATTGTTCCATGGAAGAACGGGAGTCTGCTATTGCAGCCATTAAGTCTCTCAGACAGCAAGTGTTTGGCCTTATTGGTCGTGGCCGCCAGGCCGTGCGAGTCGTGTCTGCATCGTGGTCGTTGTGTATTGGTCAATTTTGTTTTGCGTTGATTGTGTCCTCGTTTTATCTTTGCCCATGTCTGTTGCCAGCGTCTAACGCCTGAAGGGCAAGGTTGAATGGGCACTACACGGGTGGGCACTGTTCCTTGGCGGCATTTGCTACAGGTTACTAAATGCCAAGTCCGCCTAGCTCTGTGCTTGAGTTTGCCGTGTCTGGGGTTACCGGGTCGTGCGAAGGCTTCTCATTACCCCACAGGACGGTGTGGCTCTCCTACTTCAACAGCTACAAGCAGCGATCGGCTCTGGAACGCTCAGTGGCCACCTGGATTACCAGGTGGGTGGCAATTACATGTTACCCGAGTTATGCTCAGAGTTCTGTTTCCTTACGGTTAAGCAGGCTTGCGTGATGTTGCACAGTGTTTCTCCTTCCTCACCTTGCGCTTGTATCTGCAGCGTTTAAATGGGTAGGGGTGCTGGGGGCTACAATAGGGTCAGGTCGTAGAGTTTTGCCCTGCTGTTTGCCCCAAAGCGGTTGGTCCGGGTCACAGCACCAAAGGCGGCAGTGTGCGCTAGCGGCAGGCTGTTTATAGCAATGTGAGGGGAATCGGGGGGGATCAGACGGAGATGCGTGATGAGAGAGGGCTGTTCAGTTAGCTATTGGCATTTATGCATGTCCTCGGTGTACCCTTGTCACCAATGGCTGGAGATGCCAGTGCGCATCCGGTGCAGGAAGTCTTTAATCTTTGCCTTCCTTTGCTGTGGGGTTCTCTCGTGGATAAACTGGGGGGACAAACAGGGGTTTTATTGCCTCGGTCTCAGTGTTGGTGCTTTGCATTCAGGGGTTCACAGTATTTTGGTCCCCCCTGCTGCGCTTCGTAGCTCGCTCCACTTCGCTGCTCAGTGGTTTTTACTGTGAGTCAGTCCGGCTGCGCCGTCCTCGTATTGCAGCCGCTGTGTATAGGAAGGGCCATGGGTGCAAAGACCTTACCGGCAGATTGGTCCTTGAGCCGGCAACAGTTGCAGTGGTTGCAGTTCTTTGGGCCGGTATGAGGGGCCCTCCTTTCATGCCGTCTACCTCCGTGGGGCTGCAAAATGATTGCCACTCAACCCAGTTATGGAGGCCCTCCTCGGTTCTAGGGTGGGTGAGTACAGGCGCTGGGAGAGTCCAGGTGGGCAGCAAAGGACACCGCTGCAACCCGCGGTATGTTGGGGGTCCAGGGGCGCTGAGCGGGGAGTCACTCACAGTCGGCAGGAAAGGCCAGTGGTGCTGCGCTTGCCTGTACACGTAATACAGCGTTCGTCTTTTAGCACCTAGACAGAGGCCGTACAGGCGGCTGTGGTGTGGTTGCTCTCAGCACCAATATAGCGTTAGAGCTGTTCTGCTGTGTAATGTCCTGAGGTTTACTCTGTTAGCCGCTGGTCCCAGGGTGGCTGCACCGCAAGTGGAGCCAGTTTTGCACAAGTGTTGGGGGCTATGCTGGTAGTTGCCAATGGTGCGTGTCCTTAGGTGATTTTCAGGGCCTAAACGTGTGACTCTTCTGCTCACAGTGTTGGTGTATTACCGCTGTGCTTATGGGTTATCCACTGTCAGCAGAGAATGTTGTTTGGGTAGTTTTTCCCTTGCACGTTCGGTACGATGGGTGGCCCCCCCAGCACCAGGGTAAGTGAATCCGATGAAGGGTTGAGGGGGCCCAGATTTCTTAGCCGAGACCGTCCAAGGTACCTCTCGCTGCCCTCCAGGGGGGTGCTGGGGGTGTGGGCGACCTGCAGCGGCGTATGACTGCGCTCCCCAGACGGGAGCCCCCGGGCCCAGCAGCCACTAACTGTTGTTGTCTTGGTGGATCCTTCCTGCCTGCGAGTGTCTTATAGTGCCGCTCAAGGGGGCGCGCTGTAGCTCCAGGTCCTCCACTGGTTTCACAGTCTCGGCCGTCGCCTTCACGCGGAGGCCACCCAGCGGTGTAGTCCAGAGCGCACAGCAGGAGAGCTCAGGATGGCAACCCGCTGCACACAGCTCTGCGTGGGGTGCACTGCCATTGGGATCCGGCCTGTCTGAGAGTCCCGATTATGCTTTCTCAGCGGCGTACAGTACTGCGGTGTCTGCTCTGCGCCGCAGCGGCCTCAGCGCGCGGCCGTTGCTGATTTGTCCCGATTTTCTGCGATATTTCCCTCGCTGGTGCCAAAGTATATCTGATGCCAGTAGGAGCCTTTTGGTACACCTAGGATTCAGTTTACAGGCTGTAAATGCAGGATATGAGCAGCGGCCACAGGAGCAGAGGTAGCTCACGTCCACATCGCTGTGCTGCTAGCCCATGCTTGGGCATTTTTCCTCATTACTCTAGTGTGTTAGGCTAATAACCTTCACATTTCTTTTCACATAGCTCGCTTGGTCTCTCATATATTCCTGTTGAATCTATACAGGGATTTACTAAAGATCACCAGCCCAGATGTTATATTGACACAGGTATTCCTGGTAAGATTCCTAATTCAGGCCTCAATCCCATCTCCATTCAGATGATTACCTTAAGTAAACATGCCCCCCCAAAAGCTATGTGACCTTCCTGCCAATCTTTTATTTTTATTTATTTATTTTTTAACCATCGAATGGCATTTCCTGAATGATTTACAGCAAGACGTATGCAGCCAGTCTGTCTGGGCTCATGCATGCGGACATTAATATCCATGGCCAACATATTATGGTCACTGTATCCCATAGAAACCACCTTTAATGCTGCTATCATCTGCACGGAGTCATTATTGCCAAATAGGTAGTCCAGTGTGGCCACACTATTATTTCCCTCCAACGTGTAGCCACCCGGTATTTCACTGGCTGTTCTACCATTTAGCCTAATATAGGCATCACCACATACGATGGGCCCCCTTAACATTGCCAAGACTTTTGGAGCATGACACTTTTTTTTGTGCTATCTTATTATAGACCGCACAGGGGTTATCCGTACATCTAGCATTTAAATCGCCTCCCAGGATGATTGGTCTTACACCCGTACTACCCTCTGTTTATCACCAAGATGTCTTCAATACCATCATGTATCTCCTTGGTCACTTTTATATCTGGGGTGCATAAACATTAATGAGCAACATTTTCCAGCCCTCCTTGCTGTCTTCTTGGCTCACTTCCACAGCCATCACGTTACCCTTAGCGGAATCAGCCACCACCCGCTGGGAACCCAACTCCTGGCTAACACCAATCATAATACCCCCATAGGGTCTGCTCCCTTGGCCCTTGGTGGCCAATTCCTGATACATGTGATACCCCTCCACGTTTATAAGGCAGTCAAGCCAAGTCTCTTGGAGCATAAAAATGACAAGTGCTTTCAACTGGATCATTGATCCTACTTTGTGCAATATATGCCTGTGTCCCCGTGCAGACCAGCTAGCTATTCTCAGGGCTCATTGATACTATAATCCCTTGTCCATAGCCACCTCACATCTTGGAGTTGACCCCCACATTGCTTCATATGTGGGTACCCCCTTCATCTCCTCTTGGGAGGGCGCATGTGCACCCTCCCAATTACCCCCTATTTGGTCCTTCCATTTAGTGGTTTCAGCTTCACCCTGCTCTACCTTGGCTCGTCCAGAAAGCAATGGGTGTACTTAACAAACTGTTCGTTTTAGTCCTGCATCGAATACTGACTTTAAGTGATACAAAACGGATTATAGCCCAATTTGTTTTACTACCACATTTTGGCAATTTAATCTGTAGCATGTCCTTGGTAGTAATGGATGAAAGCCATGGCATGTTTGACCATAGTCTGAGCAATGAAGTCCGATTTAGAAAAGGGCTGTCATCCGAGGTGTGCAGCTCCTCTAGCCTTAACTAGAGCCTCGGTCTTGAAGGGCCCTGCAGTAGGTTCTCTTGTTTTCATAACGGTCCCCTTAATGTTTGCAGATCTGATCACATAATGCGGTCATGGCCACAGGCCCCAGAACACAAAACCCACACCATCTAGTGATGGGGCAATGGGTCACTTGACTCACTTATGTCCTTTTGGGACCCATAAACAGAGGGCCCTGGCTGGACTGCCAGGCTCATATAGAGATGTGAGCAGGAACACTTTATTTTAGTGCAGGAGTGCTTTTACTTTATTTCAGTGCAGGAGTGCTTTTGTTTTACAAGAACTTTCCAGGAGCTGAAAGCCTTTATTCCAGAGAACATCCTCATGTGCTGACTCATCGGTTGTGTGGCAGGCTGAACCTGGTGGGTGTGGCTTCAGAAGCTTTGCTATATTATCTGCTCCATCCTTAAGGCTGGTGCTTCGCGTTACTGTGCACTCGTGTGCAACGTGACACTCACCTCCACTTGGACCAGTTTACTTACCTTTGAAACCAGGTGTTCTCCTGCATACTCCCCTCCAGGAAACCGGTGCTTCATCTGCAGACTCCTCTTCTGACATCCAGTGATCTTGATCCCGACGCCGCGCACACGCTCCCCATCCACGAACTCGGACCCTGTGAAGAAGAAAGACGAGCTTCATTACTCGTTCCCTCCCGCTACCGCCTCGAGCTCTGCAGCTTCTGCCAGGCCGGCAACATCACCTGCAAGGGAAGAAAGCAAAAGAGCATACAGCAAAAGCGGAACGGACAGCAATACAAGACAATAAACTTTACAATACATCAAAAACAAATGAGGTAAGGCAAACAGGAACACTTACCTGAAGTATAGGGGCTTAGTCGCAGCAGGACTGGACTACCATGTGTAAAGGACCAGTGAAGGAACTCGGTCCAGATCATACAAGCGTCCCTGCCAGAAGCAGCACGACGGAGTGCTCACCAAAACTAGGTGAGCTTTCCAGGGACCGCGCATTCCACGAGTACCATGGTTTGGGAGAAGGGGTCTGGAAGGGGGATCAGGCACACAAGCTGGCATACTCACGCCCCCTATTCTCCACGCAGGAGCAGTTCCGAGCAGCATCGCCTATTACCACCAGTCACCACATAAGCGCAGAGGGCGAAGTCAGACCCAAGCGACTTTACCCCCGGGAGGGCTGCAACCGTGTCCCAACGCCTCTGCAGAGACCAGGTGAGTGTAATAGAACTCAAAGCCTCTTCGAATCTCAGCCTGCCCGTTATGGAAACGTTTGAAACGGACCAGTTGGCCCGATTACTGGGAGAGTTACAGGCTGAAGTTCATGCCTCAAGACAGGAAACCAATGCCCTAAGGAGGGATCTAATTGTGAACCGGGAGCGGACAGATGAACAAGCAAGGCAAATGCTCAAGGCATAGGCAGGCCAGGTCCCACTGCCGGAGTATGCCCCTCCTGCCATGCCTCCACAGCCCACGCCAGTACAGGTGGTTCTTCTGGGGGGGGGAGAGAGGAGTTCCCCTGGCCCCGCCAGAACGCTTCACAGGCGATCCAAATAAGTATGCCATCTTTATGAATCAATGTCGCCTACATTTCTTGTGCAGACCTGGGGCATTCCCCAATGATCAAGCGAGAGTGGAATTTGTACTCTCATATTTGGGAGGTAGTGCAGCGGACTGGTCAATACCCATGGTAAATCAGGATGATCCTTTGCTTCGAGACTTCGGAGGTTTCCAGCGTGAAATGGAGAAACTATTTGCACAGCATACTCAAGGACGGGCTCTGGACAATGAACTGTTGTCACTACCGCAGGGTAATCAAGACCTACTAACATATAATGCTTCCTTTAATCGTCTGATAGCACAAACTAACTGGCCAGAGGAGAAAAGAACTACGCTCTTTTACCAAGGCTTGCGAGGGGAACTTAAGGACGTATTAGCCTGTTAGGTAAGATTTCCACAGGGCTGGTAAATCTTCCTTGCCTGGTTCAACTCCAGAACTTTTTGCTTTTCTAGTGAGATTTTCCATTAATACCTCAGTGAGTGGGAACCTTTTTCCACACTCACCTGTCTTTAACTCTTTTTATGGTTGTCATTTTTAAGACTCTCCATAGTGTCTTTTTAAAGTTATCATGTCTAACAACTTATTGGCAATAAGTGCCTGTTGTTGCTGGGTTGCCCGAGGGGCTCCCCCTTTAACTTTCTTGTGCTAACCTTGAGTGAACTACAGTTCCCAAGGGTAGAAAGGATCTTTGGATCCCTTTTACATTTTATTCTGTGAAACCAGCACACCCCACCTTATGTGGAGTGCTGGGGAGATACAATGTATCCCCTTTCACATTTAAACTGTAACAATTATGTTACAGTGACAAGTTTACCTTTAATGGCTGGTGGCAGTGATACCTTTTACTAATTTGGTGCACCTTTACCGCGTGCTGTAATCACAGCTGCAGTAAAGGCACCTAAGGGTGCTCATTTTTACCAAAATGGCCTCTGTCTTCTTTTTCTGCCATTTTAGTGTTTCTTGTCGTTTCTTGTTCCTTCCCCTGACATCCAGGGCGGGAAAATCCTTTGTTTGAGTTTTGTCTTCGGCGGGAGTCCCCTGGACACCCTGCCCAGGCTCCAGTCAGTCTGTAAGCACAGGAAGTGGGGGAGGGGTCCCAAACTTCCCCCTCCTTTGTCTTAGGTCTTCCTTCAACTGGGCCAAATCCCAGTGGGGGGTTTGCTGTCCTGATTGGACAGCCAAACGCCCCTTTCTTGTAAAATGCAGGGAGAGAATGCAGAGGTTGTGTTGCAGTTCCTGATAAATACTGGAAACCTGGAAGCTGAAGTCATGTCGACCACTGGAACCGAAAACCGAAGAGGATGACGAAGGAAAAGCGGCCGGAATGATTTCCAGCGGCCGGAGAGCCTGCTTTGTAACCGGAGCCTGCTGCAGCCCTTCCTTCCGATCGACCTGGGGTCTCCGAAAACGACGCCCCGAACCCAGAGCCTGGTGTGAGACCCACTAGACTCGAGACCTGCATTTTGAGCCATCCCACGGGTTGCTGCGACCTTGCGTTCTTGCAATACCCCAATACCCTGGGACCTCCTGCCACTGTGCGGTGCATGGTCTTCCGAATTCCGAATCTCGCTGAAACTTCGTGGGCATCTTGGTCTATCTCCAGAGACACGAATCGAGTCCAAAAAGTCCCCTCACAAGAGTGCTGGACCTTTTAAACGACGAGAATTCAACCGCGATTTTCTGTCTTCTTCTGTGCTCCTTGAAAAGGCGCCAAACCCGCAGAACCGCATTCAGCCACGAGAGAAATCTTGCCTAGAGCCTTCTTCATCGATCCTGCTGCAAAGTTCCTTCTGAGGTCTTGTGTTCAGTCTCCAGGACAAGGAATCCAGTGACCGGGTATTTGGCTGCAGTCCCTGAAGTTCTCCTGCTGCAATCTCTTCTTCATTGCTGAGGTACTGTGTTGGCTTGGGTATATACTTACCTTAAGCCTGTTGGGATTTCTGTGTAGTCTTGGGGTGTTTTCTGTGATTGGGAGGTCCCTCGTCCAGTACACCCAGTCCCACTGCTAGAATCCTGCTGGGGTGTCTTCTGTGAAGCCCCTGGACCCTCTTCTAACCCTAGAAGTAAAGTACTCACTTGTTTGCCCAGTTTTCCTAAGGAAACTCTGACTTTTGCTACTAAAGAACTTATTCTAACACTGCCTGTTGGTCACTAGTCCTAGTGACCCCCCTTCTGCCACTGAGAACACTCATGCTCTAAGGGAAAAGACTTTGAAGGGATTGGGACTTCTGCCTAGAAAAGAAACCAAGTGTTTTTACTTACTTGTAAAGAGTTGGTTGGTAACTGTAAATCTAAGGGTGAACAGTTACAAAAGTTCTTACTGATCTTGGATGTGTGATGCACTATTCTTAAAAGTATGGTTAACATCTTTCCTTCCTTAGCCACTGTTTTGCCAGTCTAAAAGAAAGTAGATGTGAAGGTATTTTACTCTCCTGTGATTAGGTTGTGCCTCTTTACAAAAGTAATGTGTTGGTTTCACCAGATTATTCCTGAAGGGTAATTGTATGAGTGTCCTCGAACTGTTGGTATCAGCAGGTTAGTCCTGTTAGGATAACTGTATGAGTGTCCCCCAACTGGGTCTTGCTTCCCCTGACTTGCTGCTAGCCTGTCTTTAATAAGTCTACATTAGGTTGTTGCCTACCTAGAATATCTATTCAGTAAAGTGACATTGGGTTTTACTTTCCCCTTCATTGTGAAGTTAAAGTAAGTGGGTTTTACTTACCTTGTGTTAGCTGTGTGCCATCCAAAACAAGTTACAAGAGTTATTGCTTACCTCAATCTGGGGTTCCCTGATTTCCAAAGCATCTGTAATTGTACATTACATCCATAGGTATTACTCACCTGGTATAACTGTGTGTTATGACAAAAGTAGTGATAGGTTTTTACTGCACCTAGAATAAGTGTTTCACTATTCACCAAAAGTATATTGTCCAGTTGACTGTTTATGTGATTTGTTCCAAGAGTCACTGTACAACTGGAAGGGCCTACTGTCCTTGTATTACCAAAAGTAATCTAAAAGTAACCATTGGTCTTTTACTCCCAAAGAATAGGCTTGGCCTATTCTAAAGGTGTATAACAAGGTTTTGACTTCCCTAGAACTACTGTTATGTGTTCCAAATAAGGTCTATACTTGGGTCTGTGTACTTTCAAGTATAGTGTTGTGTTTTATATTGTGATTTCATATAATGTTTCAGTATTTACTTAACCCCTAGATTTATCTGGGCCTACTTGTATTTAAATAAATCCTTTATTTTTATAATACATAGTGTTTCAGTGTTTCTTTGGATCATTTGTATTACAATTTTCACTTGTACTGTATCTACTGCCCTCTCTCCCTCCTAAGATAAGCCTGGCTGCTCTGCCTACGCTACCATGTACTCAGGTGGTACAGTCTTATACTAAGAGTGGAGTCTTGTACTGCCTCAGTTGAATGGTTTTACTAGGCCCTTAACTGGACTTCAGAAAAACTGTCCTAACATAGCCCAAGTAGTAAATCCCCTGGAAAGATCTGTTGAATACATCGACTTGACAGTGCAGCTCAATAAGATTGTAGGATTGGAAGATGGATCGGGCCAAGGCCAAGAGGTGGTTGGTCTATGTGCGAACCCGTGAGAATCGAACCAAATCCCACAATCAGTCTGAGCCAATGCAAATCGGAGGCTTGCGGAGCCCACTCACCAAGGCAGAAAGGGAGAAAAGGACACAGCAGCAGCTTTGTTTGTACTGTGGTAAAGCAGGTCACCATCTCTGAGAATGCCCGGTGAAACCACCCAGGAAAGCAGTTGGAGCAACTGACAAGGGTGAAGAACAGGATTCTGGTGAAACTGCAACCCGCGGCAAGCGTAGGGGTCCACTTGTCTATCGGTGAAAAGGAACCTATACAGACCTCACATCTAGTCATCCCTGTGCTCCTGGTAAACCACAAGCGACCGTCGAAAAAGCATGCCTTGGAGGCATACACTGACAGTGGGGCTGTGGGAAATTACATGGACCAAGAACTCGCTACACGGATAGGCCTTCCTCTCCGACAGAAGCAGGTTTTGGAAAACGTCACAGCAGTTGATGGATCTCGGCTATTATCCGTCCCAGTGACGCATTACACCGAGAAGGTCACGCTACCGTGACAGGACGGTCACCAAGAGGACATCACCTTCAATCTCATCAATGCTCCTTATTTCCAGATGATATTGGGAATGCCCTGGCTGGAGACCCGCAATCCCAGGATTGACTGGCGTAAACGAGTACTGACCTTTCCCCAAGACTATGCCGACACCTGTTATAGCAAGGGATTCTCATTAAAAGGTCTTACCAACCCAGGTCGTCGAAGAAACCATACTGGGCCTCACCAGTTCACTACCACTTGAATACCTGGATTACCAAGATGTCTTTCAAAAAGAGCAAGCGAACACACTACCTCTGCACAGACCGTATGACTGCCAAATTGATCTGGTACCTGGAGCTCAGGTTCCCTGCAGCCGGATTTACGCCCTAACAGAACAGGAAAACCAGCATCTTAAAACCTACCTCGATCAGTATCTGGCAAATGGCTTCATACGTCCGTCCAAGTCCCCTGCATCTTCGCCCCTCTTTTTTGTGCCTAAAAAGAAGGGAGACCTGAGAACTTACATTGACTAAAGAGCACTTAACCAGATCACAGTAAAAAAACGGTACCCGTTACCGCTTATCCCCAAGCTCATGGATCAAGTCAAAAATGCTCAGATATATACAAAACTAGATTTACGAGGGGCCTGCCATCTAGTAAGAGTAAAAAAAGGAGACGACTGGAAGACGGCTTTTCGCACGAAATATGGCCTTTATGAATATCGGGTTATGCCATTTGGACTATGTAATGCCCCGGCGGCGTTCCAATTTTTCATGAATGACGTGCTCCGCGAACTGTTGGACGTCTCGCTCTTGTCTATATTGATGACATTCTTATCTATTCGACCACCAAGGAGGACCATGTCTGGGCAGTTTTTGAGAAACTGCGACAACACTAGCAATATGCCAAATTGGAGAAATGCTTCTTTCATGTGACAGAGGTAGAATTCCTCAGCTTTATTCTCACACCACGAGGGAATACGCATGGACATGTGCAACGAAGACGCTATCCTTAACTGGCCCTCACCGACATCCATAAAGGGAGTACAGAGTGTGCTCTGGTTTGCCAACTTTTATCGCCGGTTAATTCCCGGGTTCTCCCAGATCGTCCACCCAATCACCACTTTACTACGGAAAAATAAATCATTTAATTGGTCCGAATAGACAGAGAAAGCCTTCCAGGAGATAAAACAAGCATCTACCACAGCACCAATTCTACGGCATCCTCGACCAGAACTACCATACGTGGTCCAAACTGATACTTCCAACATAGCAATGGGAGCAGTCCTGTCACAACGAGACCCCGAAACAGGTCAGTTGCATCCCGTGGCATTCTGGTCTTGCAAGTTTTCAGCCCCTGATTTGAATTAGGCAATCACTGATAAAGAACTGCTAGCAATTAAGGCAGCGTTCAAAGCTTGGAGACATTATCTTCTTGTAGCTAGACATACAGTCACCGTTGTCACGGATCATCGCAATCTACAATATCTGAAGACCGCTTAAGCGCAATCATCACGCCAACTCCGCTGGGCTCTCTTCTTTGCGGAATACGACTTTGTAATCACCTATAGACCCGGAGTACGGAATGGAAACTCAGACGCCCTGTCTCGCATGAGTGAGGGAGAAGAGGCATTCACTTCACCAGACCCCATGGCCATCATCCCAGGAGGACGAATCCAAGGCATGATTGCCGCAACCACCACTCTAGCCAACTTAAAATCTGACATGCAACACTTGATGAGTCCACCAGTGCAACAGGAATGGCTAGGAAAGGGAGACCGGTATAAGATCGTGGACAACCTACCATACTACCAAGGACGATTGTACATCCCGGATAAAAAATTACTGAATCAAATCATCGCAAACTATCACGATTCATTAGTAGAAGGGCATCCGGGAATAGCCAAAACCCTAGCTAAAATAAAGAAAAATTACTGGTGGCCAACTTGGCGAAAGCACATTGTCCAGTTCATCGCAACCTGTGGCACCTGTGCACAATACAAGTCCCAAAAACAAAGTCCTGCAGGCCTGCTACGTCCTTTAGAAATACCCCCAGCACCTTGGCATACGCCATCAATGGATTTTATTACAGACCTTCCCTCCAGTAACGGATACAATACCATCTTAGTCGTCGTAGATCTGTTTTCCAAAATGGCCCACTTTATTCCCCTGAAAGGTCTCCCAACTGCTTCTACTCTGGCTACCGTGTTTTTGGAACAGATTGTCCGGCTACACGGGTTCCCATCAATATTGATATCAGACCGAGGAACTCACTTTGTCTCTGCATTCTGGAAAAGGTGTTGTAAAATTGCCAAAATCGACCTCTGGTTATCTACAAGCCATCACCTCCAAACCGACGGCCAGACCGAATGGACAAACCAGACTCTCGAGCAATACATAAGGTGTATGCTGCAACAAACCGAGGATACCTGGAAAGACATACTTTGGTTAGCAGAATACGCATATGACAACTCCATTCACACCAGTACGGGACAAAGTCCATTCTACATAGTGTACGGTTGACATTCACGGACATCCGTTTTCGACCCACTCGAATCATTAGAAATGCCCGCTGTAACGACCTTACACAAAACCATCACTCAGGTTCTTAAGGAAGCAATAGAGCATCTTGCCAAAGAGAAACAGAAGCAGTTTGTGTAATGACACCGAAGGGAAGCTCCCTACTACCAAGTCGGAGACAAGGTTTGGTTAGCATCCATAAACATCCCCCTGAAAGGACCACGGGCGTTCCGTCCCAGATATCTCGGACCCTACACTATCAAGGCTGTGATCAACCCTGCGGCCATGAAATTAGAATTACTGGTCCACATGCGGATCCACCCGGTGCTTCATGTCTCCCTCCTAAAACCATTGAGACCAGGTACGCGGCTCGATACTCCACCGGATCCCGAAATAGTTGAAGGAGAACCAGAATACAAAGTTAAAAGGATCCTAGACTCTAAGATGGTCCGGTCCAAGTTATACTACCTTATAGGCTGGAAAGGTTATGGACCCCAAGATCGGACCTGGGAAACCAGTGAGCATGCCCATGCTCCACGATTAATCAGGCAGTTCCACCGGAATAACCCCACTAAACCAGGGCCAAGGGGGGAAACCGCCCATGAGAGGGGCCCTGAGGGGGGTGAGGGGAGTGCTTTCATGGCCACAGGCCCCAGAACACAAAAACCACACCATCTAGTGATGGGGGCAATGGGTCACTTGACTCACTTATGTCCCTTTGGGACCCATAAACACAGGGGCCCTGGCTGGACTCAGTCCTGGTGCCTTTGGCACCATGCTCATAGAGATGTGAGCAGGAATACTTTATTTCAGTGCAGGAGTGCTTTTATTTTACATGAACTTTCCAGGTGCTGAAAGCCTTTATTCCAGAGAACATCCTCGTGTGCTGACTCATCGGGTGTGGCAGGCAGGCTGAACCTGGTGGGTGTGGCTTCAGAAGCTCAACTATATAAACTGCTCCATCCTTAAGGCCGGTGCTTTGCGTTACTGTGCACTCCCGTGCAACCTAACACTCACCGCCGCTTGGACCAGTTTACTTACCTTTGAAACCAGCCGTTCTCCTGCATACTCGCCTCCAGGAAACCGGTGCTTCATCGCTTCATCTGCAGACTCCTCTCCTGACATCCAGTGATCTTGACCCCGACGCCGCAGCACAGCGCTCCCCATCCACAAACTCGCAGCTTCTGCCAGGCTGACAACTTCACCTGCAAGGGAAGAAAGCAAAAGAGCAAACCGCAAAAGCGAAACGGACAGCATACAAGACAACGAACTTTACAATACAACAAAAACAGACGAGGAAAGACGAAGGCAATCAGGAACACTTACCTGAAGTATAGTGGCTTAGTCGCAGCAGGACTAGACTACCACATGCAAGGGACCAGTGAAGGAACATTTTCCAGATCATACAAGCGCCCCTGCCAGAAGCAGCAGGACGGAGTGCTCGCCAAAACTAATCAACAGATGAGCTTTCCAGGGACAGCGCATTCCACGGGTACCATGGTTTGGCAGAAGGGGTCTGCAAAGGGATCAGGCACACAAGCTGGCATACTCGCGCCCCCTATTCTCCACACAGGAGCAGTTCCGAGCAGCATCACCTATTACCACCAGTCACCACATAAGCGCAGAGGGCGAAGTCGGACCCAAGTGATCTCACTCCCGGGAGGGCTGGAACCGAGCCCCAACGCCTCAGCAGAGACCAGTTGAGCGTAACAAATGCTCGGAATGGCAGACCGATTTTCCGACCTTTTTAGTAAGGGGGCAGTGTTTTGGATTGGACATTGAGCTTTCAACTTAGGTGCCCAACTGACCCACCTAGGCTGTAGGTTACTCACTGCTTCATCCTGTCATAGTGGCAGACCAGACTCCTGGCTTCCTAGTGCACCTCACCTGGTCGCCTCCCTCACCTAGGTTATGCGGGGGGCACTGTAACATTGTCACAGCTGTTGGTAACTGGAGGCGAGAAAAGTATGTGGCCTTAGAAGTTTGCATTGTGGCTTACTTTTCCAGCAGGCCAATCAGTGGCGCTGATCGTCCAGTGCCATCTAGCTGGACCGTTGTGACTAACGTCAACGCCTTTAGTCCTTGTCCATTAGTCACCAGGGGGTATCTCTGGTCTCCCCTCCTTTGCCTTTCTAGTATGGGCTCCTGGACTTCTTGAAGGGCCCCCCATTTTGTTGGCCAGTCTTAAAAAATAAGCACTAGCTGGGGTTTTTTTCTAAGTTTTCCGGACTGGAGGAGCCCGGAAAACTTAGAAATATAACCGCAGCTTTAAAAACGTTGTATTTATGTTTGCGGTCGCTCGACTTCCGCTTGGTGGTATCTCCAACTGATAAAGAGTGGCAAACATTTGTACTTGGATGCAAGGCTGGAAATAAGGTTCTGCAAAGACACATACTGGCACTTGCAGGGATGGGGGGCCTTTTCTGCTGCGTTTTACCCTCCAGGCTAGAGCAGCCTCTGGATTGGTTTGTGGCAGACCCTTCTCCCCCACCCCCACTCTTTGACAAGGCTAGGGTACGTTATGTAACATTCTAAAATATTGATCTTCATTGTGCAAGATTGGCAATGTTACTAGTGATATTCTTGATTCAGCTGTTCAAAGAACATCACTGAACCCTACCATGTAGGCATGATAACCTGCCCAAAAGGACCTATGTGTTTGCTGGACTTCCATTGCTAAACTTCGTTGTATGGCCTGGCCCGTAAGTAATTTAAGTACTGCCACTTCAATCTTCCAAAGTAGTGCTTGCTGGTTCTGAAAGAATCAAAAATGCTGTTTGGGCGAATTCCAGTTTGGGGATTCTTTTGACAAACTTTGCGAGTCCCCTATCCTTTTGCTAGTTGGCATAATCTTTATTTATTGTTTGCTTGTTTGGTGCTTATACAATAAGAATATACTGTTTCAAAGCGCCCATTTAGATTTGCTGTGGCTAGCGGGATGTCTACTTAGATTGCCCTGTCACTGCAACCCTTTTTCTGTTGTTCTACCCTTAGTAGCCCATATGGAAATCTCCTTGACTGGAAAATAGTGGCTTGTCGCTGCTCCAGCTCTGCTCCATTGTGGGACTTCTTGAATCTCTTATACATATTTCCTCCATTGTGCGGACTTTTTTTGGTGGCTTTCTGTACTCTCCTGCTCTTCGGGCTGATCTCTGACACCCAATTTCCTGTATACACCCTGCTTTCCTGGGGTGAAATCTATGCAGCCAATGCCATGAGTACCTGTCCTGGTGTCCTTGGATTGTAATCCTATAATTGACTCCATTCCGAGTGATCCCCTCGAGCGGGGGATGTATTGATTTCCAATTCAATACAGACATCACAGTAATGCATTAAGTTTGAGATATTTCACATTGACATGTTTCTCAGGGTGTTTGTCGATTGCGGGAACTGCTAATGGCTTCATGGCTCTTCGGGAGTCAACTTTGAAACCCTCCAATCCCATTCTGGCGCTAGTTTCTCTGCTCTCAGCTTTTCTTGGTTGTGGACCCTTGTTCAGTAAAGCGGACTGCACTGGAGCCATCTGGTGAGAGGGGGCCTCCTGGTGAGGGTACTAATGATTTAATATGCATGTGTTGTATAATAAGTCACTGCACATAACTCTTTACAATAGAAAATAATGCTGTTTCACACCTTATAGCCACAAGTGGTTAACATAACTGTTTTTATGCGTGAACTGGGACCTATTCAGCCCCAGTACCGTGTTCCTGATTTTACCTACAGTTTATTGGTCCTCTGGACCTCTTTCCCACGTTGTTTAATTTGTTTCCTCCCTCCGTTCTCAGAACGATAGAAGCCGAATCTTCCCTGATGGGGATAGGCTTCTGTATTGTGCTTTACCGAGCCAGCGAAATCAATGTTGCAGGCATTACAGGTTTTATGTACTTTGTAGATTTTTTTACAATGCATTCTTATTCTTATACGATACCAAATAAGGGATATATATATATTTATTGTGTTTTATTGTATCTGTTGATGGTACTACTTGGCGTTTTTTACTAGCATATCCCCTTTTAGAGGGAAGCCTGACTGCTGTTACACATTGAGCGTGTGGTCTAACTTGGACATTCTGTTACTTATCCAACGATAGGCCCCTTTACACCCTCACTAAATGGCTGTGAAATAGCACACCTAACGGCTTTCTATGAGGTCGTTGTATGAATTCAATAGTTCTGTGAGCATTGTCTGGCAAGTGGTACAGGTTCTTCATCTTGACAATAAGCTCTGGCCCTTCCTTCCCATCTTTATCTGGCTAAATTTTTGCCTTTTTCTTTATTAAACTTAATTTATAAGCTGTTAAAACTTACAGAAACAATCCTTCTCAGGAATGTTTTTTTAGTGTGCAAGTGATCGGAAATCTGTTAAAAGGAGTGAAAAAAGTATACCTCTGTCAGAAGGCCATAGCCACCATGGAAACCTGATATTTTCTTGGTTAAACGTATTGCTTTCCCTTAGAACCAATTAATAAAGCAGACTTATCAACCAGAAGGGTTGGTGAAATACATGCCTTACACGCTGGGAAATCGTATACTAGGGCCTCATTACGGGTCCGGTGGTAACCCTGCAGGTGCTACCGGCGGGTTGCCGCCGGACCCGTAATAATTTACCAGCGCCTGAATTCCCGCTGCCACCGGCTCATTACGTGTCCCGCGACTGGGAAGTCGGGCACCGGTAAATTTGTTAATCCATATTGACAAATGGTTCCATAGGACTCTATGGGAGTGGGAACACGGAAGCACCGTTGTTAACAGTGCCGGTGCATCCGCAACATGTTTGCCTACCGTGACCGCTGCGCCCGGTGAGTTTACCGCCACCCTTGTTTCCGGACGGGCAAACTTGTAAAGAGGCCTAATATTTCCTAAACATAAGATGGTTTGAACGCATCATTCTTTCTACCTACAGTAGATTTCTCAATCCTGTGACTTGTCTAACCTTTCTTCTTAAGCAGACATTTCTTTTGATAGCTTAGATATAAAATAGCGCTCCTAAGGGCATTAGAAAATGCAAGAAACTCTTTGTAAACTATGGTGAAATTCACACCACTTTACCTGCTTGTAAACGAAAAATTCAAAGATGATTGGTTCCTCTTTTTACATTTTCTTTCCAGAAAGCCATGAGATATTTTCAAACGGACCAGTCTCTAGAAGGAAGGCAAAAAAGACATTTTAAAAATCTTTCAGCGGAAGTCAGTTAGGCATTTATTTGGAAATCTGTGCACATTTTCACACTGCACTATTGGTCAATTGTAATGCAAGAATATACCCTCCGTTTGGCCAAAATAAAATAGTTTGACTTAAGAGCTTAGGGTTCATTTTTTTCTCCCCTTATGGCTCTTGTTTCAGACAGTTTTTCCCTTTCTCCTTATCCCACCCTGATTTCCCCTCTGCCTTTTTTAGGTGATATGCTTGCTATTCTTTTCAGTGTGGATACAAATGAAGATCCCTTGATGGAAATGGAAAGGTAACCTATCCCTGTTCTCCACCATGGGTATCTTCATTGTGCAGGCGAGGAAGGCATGTTTATGAATACAATTGGATGTCCTTATCAAAAAGGATTTAAGGATGTTAAGATCCTTACAATTGGGTTTTATGTTAAACGAGAACTGTATTCAAATACCAGTACACTTGGTGTAGCAGCATCCTGCTGCTTTAAAGTGATGGGCAGCTATTAAAAAGATGAGAAAATACCACTATGTATTTCCCTTTTCTTTTTTGCTGCATATAGAGGAAACTGTGCTGAATAGTCACTGATGAGCTTTATGAAACATTTAAACATTAAGGCTGATGGGCATTTTCAGTGTTTGAACTATGGAGTTATTTAATGCTATTTAAGAGTGAGTTTCCTCTTCTTTATTAAAATGTGTTTCACGATCCCTTACATGACTGAAGATATTCTGTGTTCATGTATACAATGAAAATTGCTCGATGGAGAACTACGATTAAAATAATCTATCTTTTCCATCCTCTTCTTTTATATATGAAATGGCTAAACACCTGCCCTGCAATTCTCATTCATGCTTTCCCATAACACAAATGTTAGTCAACTTGAAGAATTTGTGCAAGTAATTGTTCCAGCTTCTGTGGCGTACCAGAGGGAGGGGTCAAATGACTTGGTGACAGATTTACTGATCTTTTATTTAAATAAAAAGGAACTCGAGTTTAGCCATATTTGTATGAGGGAAGCTCGCTACCTATCAAAACTAACTGTAAGGGTGCTCATCAAAGTCCAAAATAAAAGTCTGCCGTCCGGATCCTAATTACTAACTGGCCCTACCACCTTAGAAAAACAAACTGAAAGGAGGAGACAAGGACATGGTCTCTAGGTTAGACTTCTGCCTGGCCCAACACTTGAGTTTTCTCAACAGTTCACCAAGTTCAACAATACTTCATATCTTTCTTGCAGACCTTGGTTCAAAAGAAAGGTTCTTCAACACATTTTTGCATACGACTCACATCCTGACACAGCTCTTTCTCTGCTCTACTGTTCTATTTCTGATACTCTTGATGCTCTTGCCCCCGTCAAGAGGATCCGTTTGAAGTCCAAAGCCAAGTGCAATTCCTGGTATGACTCCGACCTAGATACATTTCAACGTAAGTGTAGGGCGGCTGAGAGGACATGTAGGGCTTCTTGTTCATCCTCTGACAGACTGGCTTGTCGCCTTCTCCAAAGGCAATACCGACTCTGTCCTCACCAAGAAGAGAGTCCACATTCAAGCCGTGTCTCTGTGGCATCTAACAACTCTGTAACGCTCACCTGATTCCCGCAGAGGCGCCGGTCTTGACTGGGTGAATGCCGTATCTTCAAAGGTGATGTGTAACACACGGTTGGCTCTTTGGGCTGGACCTCTGTGCACTGTATGTCTGACTCGAAGAGTAAGATGTCTGCAGATAGAAAATATGGGGTTATTGGGTGCCTCTCTCCTCTTCCCTTTCTCTTCTCCTGTAGAACCCCAAAGGTTAATGCCCTCACCTTAGGTAAGTGAACGCCGAGCTCTCCATCTGCCTCGGGGCAGGGTGCCGTAACCAGTTTCTTCACTGGATAAGGGTGCAGGCCTCAGAGGACTGCTGTCCGTCGTTAACTGCACGAACGGTAAGTTCTGGGCACTTCAAATGTCTTAAAAGTCTTTTGTAATGATATCTCTTGTTTTGCAGGGTTCCGGCGATGGCGGGCTGATGAGAGTTGAGGAATAGAAGCGCCTGGAAGCACGTAAGTAAGCGCTTGTAGCCTGCTTCACGATGCGCACTAACTGTCCCTTTTATCTTGCAGGTACAAGTTCGGAGCTTTAGAGAAGCTGAAGGGTGCTGGAATACCCACTGGATTCGGCGTGGGAAGGAGTAATGGCACGTGAGTAATAAAGTTGCCCAATGTCTTTAAACGCACCTTCTTTTGTCTTTCAGATGCGGGATGCAGCGCCGAAGGCCTCCGGAGCGTGCGAAGAGCAGGTAAGCTTTTGTCTTTCAGATGCCGGAATGCAGCGCGAGGCGTTGGTGACAGCCGATGGACCAGGTAAGAGATGCGCTGCCACTGAAGACCGTAGTGCTAACCTGTTCTTTCTTTGTCTTTACAGGTGCTGCTGAAGACTGGATTCCAGGATGGTAAGCCTTTGTTCCCTTAGGCCCAGGGTCAGAAGCAGAAGACACGATGAGCGTTCTGCTGCAGAGAATGCAGAATAACGCAAAGCAAGAATCATCCATCGGGTGTGGTTTAAATAGCCTCCTGTAGTGCTTAGGTGTCTCCTTCCACAGCCACGCCTAGGTAAGGAAAGAGTTCCTGCTTTCCAGAAGAGTTCCAGTGTTCTGAACCTAGGGAGTGGCTCCTGCCCCACCCAATAGGAAAAGTAGTCCCAAACAGAAGAGGATCAGGGGTTCAACTGCCAGGTAAGTAAGCAGCATGGTCTGCTGCAGGTAAATCCACCCAAGCATTATGAGCCCGGCGCTTCCAGCGCTGGGACTGGGCATCTTTATGAGCCTGGTGCCACTGGCGCCAGGACAGGGTCCAAAAGGTCCCAATTGGGACTGGCTGGCACTCGGAACCGGGGTTATGGGTCTGCTTCCAAGGGAGTCGGGCAAGTCCTGATCTTTTGGAAGCAGAGATCATGACACTCTGCTGAAAGGAGCTGGCCAACCCTGCTGCAGTCTCTACCCCTCCTGCTGCCTCCCAGACTCTTTGCAATGCCCTTGCCTCCCACTTTATCTCAAAAACACAGGACATTCTGTCCACCCTCTCCTCTCACACCCTTCCCCTCCCCTCCCCGTCTGCATGATGACCCTCCTTCAGCCACCCTGTCACCCACTTTCTCATCCTTTCCTCTTTTCTCCCTTGATGAGGTCACTAGACAAGTCCGATCTATGAAAGCCTGATCAAAACAGGGTCATCTCTGTTAATCTAAAATTATCAAGGGCCACGTCAATACCCTTGCTCCGGCCCTTGCTGATTTCTGCAACCACTCTTTGCCTCAGGAACCTTCCCCTCCCCTCTGAAGCATTCCCTTGTGCATCCTTTTCGAATGGATTGTGTCCTCCCATGTATTCCTCATCTATGATATTCGTATCTCGCCAGCTTTGCTGCTTCGGAAAAATAGTTCTCGGCAGAGGGCGCTGTGCACGAGGTTGTGGCATTGATGTCCCTTGACGGTCTTCGTAGCGTGTCGACGTCACCAGCAGTATAAGTAGCCTGTGCCGCGCCCGTTGCCCTCAGTTAATCGAGTTAACGACGCGCTTCGTGTTTTCCTCAGGAAAATGTTATCATCTTTGACCCCTTCCACTCCTAAGACGGGGTTTAAAGAGTTCCGACTGCGATTCTAAAATGTCGATCACAGACCCTCACTGTGTCTGCCTTTTGGTGTTTAGGTTCGGAGAAGTCTGGTGAGTTGAAGCACTTGAATCAGCATAAGCACTCGAAGAGGTCTCGTTCTAGGAATAGATTGAGACGTTCTTCGTCTTCTTCCAAGAAGGCGAAGAGGAGACATAATCTCCCTCTTCTTCGTCAGATACCTCTACTGAGGTTGTACGATGTCCGACTAGGTCGGATTCCCCTAGAAAATGGGAAGAATTTAGAGTGCACATGATGTTGTTTGAGAATGGGGTCCCAGCCCCCTCAAAGAAACCTCGAAAGAGTCAGACCCCGGTCGCTCCTTTGGATGACGCAGGAAGGTCAGAAACTACTTCGGCTAAGACCAGTAGTCAGTTGGAAACTTCGACATTCTCAATCCGACGTTAAAACGTCAAAGGTTCCTCGTAGGTCGAGTGATTCTCCGACACCGGCTAAGAAGCATAAACCATCGAAGCACTCGACGAGTTAATCAACGCCGTCGGCTTTGATTGCTTCGACGCCAAAGGAGACATTGACTCCATTATCGAAGACGTCATCAACTCCTACGAAGATTCATTGGATTCCCTCGAGGCAAATTCAAGAGAAAAGGTACACACCTTTACCGAAATCAAACGTTTTTTAAGTCTGTTCTCTTTTTTTTGAGGAAGAAAGCGCCTCAGAGAAAGTTTTCTCCATTTGGAGTAACACTTGGTACTAGAGATGTACCAGAGGAATTGATTGACCCCGAGTCAAGAATGAGGGATCTTTGTGACACCATTCACTTTGCCAGTGGCCTTGGTACGTCACCAGAGTTAGATTTTGCAAAACCTGATCCAGCAGAACATGCAGACTCGGGATACAGGAACCTGATGAACAGGACTGCTGACTATATGGGTTGGGGTAGCTCCTCACCGACCTTTGAACAGGATGACATGACCGACATCCTGGACCAGGGCCGCCAAAAACATCCAGTTCTTTCTTTTCATAGGGCTCTTCAAAGAACAGTGGTAGCAAACTGAGAGGCTCCTGAATCTGGGCAGGCAGTCAATAAAAACTTTCCCAAAAAGTATAGACCATCAAGCTGTGACCCTGATTATCTTAGTAAGCACCCTACGCCTGAGAGTCTAGTGGTCCAAGCTGCAACTTTCACAAGACAGTCAGCATATCCATCTATCCACCCGGATAGAGATGATACAAAAAGTGGACGCTTAGGCTCGCAAGGTGTTTACCTCGGGCAGTATGGCCCTTAAATCCGCTAATGTTACCTGTACCCTGGGCAGGTTCACCCATTCCCTGTGGGGGATTGTGTTATGGCGGTGGCCGAACATATTCGAGAAGACGAAGAAAGGGAAGGCTTTCTGAATATTGTTAAAGATGGCAAGGAGGCAATGGGAGAGTCTCTCCAATCAGGACTAGATACTGCTGACAGCATCAGCAGATCCATGGCTGCAAGCGCAGTACTGCACAGATTTGCGTGGTTGAAGTTTGGTTTTGCACCAGACGTGCAGGCCAAACTACTCAACATGCCTTTTGACGGCACGAGGCTGTTCGGCAGTAAAGCAGATGAGAGCTTAGCGAAACTGCAGACCTCCAAAGCGGCGGCTAAGTCCCTTCGCGCCTCTATGCAATAACCTGAAAAACCTTATTCGGGCTTATCTTCCTGGAGAGGTTGTTATTTTCGATACTACTCCTCATTTGGTATAGGAAGAGGACAGGCTGTGCAGAAAGGTCAAAGTAAGTTACCTCGTGGTTGACGAGGTGCGAAATCAGCCTCAGCAGTGGCATCTTTGCCCTCAGCCGCTCCTGCAGCCGCCTTCAAGTCCCTCTGACACCTTGTCACTCAAGACCCCCCCCCCCCGGTGGGAGGAAGAATCTCCCAGCATCTGAATGAATGGCGGGGCATTATTTAAGATGCTTGGGCACTGGAAAAAGTAGCTCAAGGTTACTGCCTTCCCTTCCTAAAAAGGCCTCAGGACCATCCACCGGAAAATTCCAGATCCGCTCCTGTTGCAGGAAATGTTAACCCTGCTAGAGATAGTTGCAATAGAACATGTACTTTCTCATCCCAAAGAAGAATGGAGGACTGAGACCCATCTTGGACTTAAACTTGAAAAAGTTTCTCAGGAAGGACAAGTTCAAGATGGTAACCCTTTCTCAGATCCTTCAGGCACTCCAAGACTGGTTGGTATCATTGGACCTTCAGGATGCTTACTTTCATGTGCCAATCCATCTCAAGCACAGAGTACCCGAGGTTCGCGGTTGGCAGTTCTTACTATCGGTTTCGAGTTCTGCCATTCGGGCTGACCTCCGCCCAAGGGTTTTCACCAAGCTGATGGCGGTTGTGGCAGCGAGTTTCAGGAGAGGGGGGGGGGGGTTTCACATCTACCCCTACCTGGACGATTGGTTGATCAGGGCTCGGTCCTCCGAACAAGCTCAGGAATATCTCTCAATCACCTGCCACTCCCTACACAGAATGGGCTTCTCCCTCAATTACAAGAAGTCCCATATGGTACCATTTCAAAGACTCCCAATTTATCAGAGCAGTCCTGGATACTTCCTCTGGGAAAGCCTCGGCTCACGAGGTGAGAGCTCATCACATTCTGCAGATGGTAACAAAGTTCCAGAATGCCCAGCATCTGCCGGCCTTTGATTTTCTGAGGTTGCTCGGTCTCATGGCATCCTACATTCTTCTGGTGCCAGAGGCCCGATTGAGGATGAGATCCCTTGAATGGGCCCTGAAGACTCAGTGGTCCCAATTCTCGGGGAATATATCGGATCTTCTGCAAGTTCCGAGCACAGTTGCTCAGGATCTTTTATGGTGGGCTTGCAACGACAATAAGGAGAATTCTCTTTTTGGCAACCATGGCAGGAGATAATGGTAGTGACGGACGCCTCGCTCACGAGGTGGGGAGCCCACACCAACGATCTGACAATCAGCGGTCGTTGGTCTCCATCGGAGTCCAAACTACACATCAACCTTTTGGAGCTGAGGGCAATCAGACTAGCGTTGAAGGCCTTCCTGCCCTCTCTACGGGGAAAGAGTATCCTGATAATGACGGACAACACAGTGGCCATGTACTACCTCAACAAGAGAGGTGGTGTGGGTCACTACCACTGTGCAGAGAGGCAATGCAGCTGTGGTTCTGGGCAATACAAGAAGGAATCTCGGACGGTTTACCTAGCCGGAGAGCAGAACACAGCGGCGGACACTCTGAGCAGGTAGAGTAGTCTCCCACGAGTGGGAACTAGCTCAGGAAGTCCTTCAATAGATCTTCACCCTTTGGGGAACCCCTCAGGTGGATCTGTTCACGACCGGTGCCAACCGGAAGTGCGAACTGTACTGCTCAAGGGAATTTCCTCCGAGAGGAGCTCTAGGAGATGCGTTCGTGGTGGGCAGGGAGTTTCCACTTCTGTAGGCGTTTCCTCCAGTGCCCGTGGTTCCTCACGTAATTGGGAGGTTAAGAAAGTTCGAGAAAACCATGATCCTAATTGCCCCGGATTGGGCAAGGAGGGCGTGGTACCCAGACCTTCTGGATATGTCCATCTGCCCTCCAATACGTCTTCCACAAAGAGACGATCTTCTCTCGCAAGAGGAAGGTTGGGTTCTCAATCCAGAGGTCAAGACACTCAACCTTTACGCATGGTTTCTGAGAGGTTGAGATATAAGGATTGGGACCTCCTGGACGACGTAATGGACGTAATGGAGATTTTGCTTTCTGCCAGAAGGCCAGCAACTAAATGCTTGTACTGGTGTTGGAATACATTCAGTAACTGGTGCAAGGATAAGAATGTGGACCCTTTTCAATGTGGCACTCCTATGGTGCCATCTTGTGTTTTACATTTGGCCAATCTGGGGCTCCAGGTTGGAACAATAAAATGATACCTGGCAGCGCTTTCCATTTTAAGCGCTCCTCTGAAGAAGTTTCCTTTTTCAAGATTCCATTGATTATCCAATTTTTTAAAGGGCTCACCAACGTGTACCCTCCAGTACCATTTCATGTCCCTGCTTGGGATTTGAATCTTGTGTTGAAATGTCTAACTTGTATACCTTTTGAGCCTTTACATTCCTGTGCTTTAAGGCTTTTAACACTTAAAACTGCCCTTCTTGTGGCTTTAACATCAGCCTGCAGGGTTAGTGAGTTACAGGCTCCCTCATGCAAACCTCTGTATACTACCGTTCACAAGGACAAGGTAGTACTTCGAGTTAAACCTTCTTTCTTGCCGAAAGTAGTTTCTAACTTTCACTTGTCACAGAAAATAACACTCCCAACTATCTACCCTCCTCCTCATTTGGGCAAGGAAGAGGAGAGGTTAGACAGACTGGACCCAAAAAGGGCTCTGAGTTGTTATATAGCAAGAATGTCAAAATTGCGCCAGGATGACCAGCTTTTCGTGCGTTATACCGGTCCTAAACTGGGATTAGCGGTGACAAAACAAACTATATCCCGCTGGATTACTTTGGCTTTTGTGGAGTGTTACAGGATAGCCCGGAAAGACCCGCCGGAAGGGCTTTGTGCCCATTCCACGAGGGTTATAGCAACATCCGCGGCTGTTCAGAGGGGAGTCCCTGCACTTGATATCTGTTCAGCTGCAACATGGGCATCAATACATACTTTTGATAAGTATTATTGCTTAGACGCCTCTTCTTCCCATGAGGGATTGTTTACAAAAGCTGTACTTCATTCTATCCATGATAAAACTAAATAGTACTCCCACCTCCTAAATTATCACTGCTATGGGAGTCTTTCATAGATGAGGACTACGTGGGAGGAACATCCAGTCGAAAGAACGTTACCAGTTGGTAAGTAACTAGTTCTTCTCAAGAAACCCACAGCTGATCTTTCTTGTCCGGCTAACTATCGCCTACTTTTCATTACTCCTTTTCTTGGCAAACCCCTGGAAAAGCTGCCCATCTCTCAGCTTAATCTTCATTCAAATTCTGTTGGCTTTCTCCACGACCACCAGTCTTGCTTCAGAGCTGCCAGAAGCACGGAAACTCCTCTCCTGAACATCCGTGAAGAGCTGCTCTCCAACCTTGACTCTAGCATTCCCTCTGTCCTCATCCTTCCCGATCTCTCTTCTTCCATCGACACTGTCAACCATACCATCCTGCTCAACCGTCTCCGTGATAACCTGGGTATCACTGATCAGGCTCTGGCATGGCTGACCTCTTTCCTCAACGATCGACCCTCCCAGGTCCAACTTGGGTCCTTCCCATCATCCATCTCCCTCTCTACCTGTGGGGGTTCCCCAGGGGTATAACCTCTCTTCCTGGCTTTTCAACCAATTCCTGGCAACTCTTGCCCACTGCATTGCCTTTTTCTGTTCAAATTTCCAGTGCTATCCTGACGATATTTAACACATTTTCATGCTGCCCTCGGCTACCTCCTCTCCTTCTCTAATCTCCGATTGCCTAACTTCCATTCAAGATTGGTGTGCCTCCAGCGATCTTTGTCTGAATGGCAGCAAGCTGGAGATCCTCCTCATTGGCACACCTTCACACACCTTTCCCCTCACTCTCTGGCCGGCCTCCCTTCGCCCCCCTCCCACCCCCACCTGCGAGGCTAAGAACCTCTGGTTCATCTTTGACTCCACTTTTTCCTTCTCCGCCCACATCTCTGATGTCTGTAAAAAGTAAAACTTCCTATTGCACCTCCTCAGAGGCACTCTGCCTTTTCTTTGCTTCCTCCAGAAGCTCACTGTCTCCCAAGCTCTGGTTCTCTCTAGGTTGGACTATTGTAACAGCCTCTTCCTAAGTCTATCCGCCTATACTCTCCGCCCTCTGCAACTAATCCAGAACAGGACTGCAAGACTTGTCCTTGGTCACAAGCCCTGGGATCGTATCTCTCCAGCCCTGAAATCTCTCCATTGGCTCCCAGTGGATGCAAGGATTAAATTCAAAACCCTCTGCATTGTCCACAAGGCTTTCCGGGGGCCTGGGTGCAAAATACCTTCAGCTATCCCTGCACAAATACCTCCCTTCTCAAGCTCTTCGCTCCTCTACCTCTAACTCCCTCAGGGTCAGTCGTTTTTCAAAGAAATGAGTTGGGGTTAGATCACGGTCTTCGGCTGGGGCCTCCCTCTGGAAACACCTCCCTGCCACTCCTAAACTTGAGGAGAACCATCTCCGGCTCCGGAAGCACCTCAAGACCTTTCTCCTTGCTTCTGCTTTCTCCCCCCGCCCCCCCACAATTCCCCCTCGCCTCTGCTGATCTGTTCTCTCTCGGAATTGTGCACCTGGCCTACCCTCTGTCTTCTGGGCCGAAGTACCTGTTCACCCTGCCATCCTCCCGCTCTGCCTCCGGTCCACCCCTGCACTGGTGTCTTGTTCAAATGGATTGTGTCCTCCCACATATTCCTCATCTTGTGATAAGTCGTATCCCAGCTCTGCTGCTTCAGAATTTTTTTTTCACCAGAGGGCGCAGTGTTTGAGGCCACAGAGTCGTAGTCCCTTGAGGGCTGCTGTCTAGTGTCGAGGTCATCTGCTGTATAAAGGGCTCGAGAAGCGCCCGTTACCTCAGTTCCGCTTTTCCGACGCAACTGCTTCGGGTTACGAATGGCGCATCAGATTTGTCCTCGACGATGTCCTCCTCATCTACTCCCACCACACCCAAGACAGGGTTTAAGAAATGTCAGAAGTGTGGTAGGTAAATGTCGATAACCGACCCCCATCGGAATTGCCTATGGTGCCTCAGCCCAGACCATCGGGTTGACAAGTGCGGTTCCTGTCAGGCCATGTCCAATTAGGCTCTTAGGGAATGTAGTGGTAAGCTGGCGGTGGGGGAGGAAACTTACAAGTCTTCTAAAAGACAAAAGCATTCGGATGAATCCAGTCGAAAAACTCATGAGTCGAGGAGGTCGGGATCAAAGAATCACTCGGGGGAAATCCTCCTCGTCTTCGGCTAAAAAGTCAAAGCGACGTCACAGGTCTTCTTCCTCCTCTGAGAGGAGAGTAACTTATCCATCAAAGCACGATTACCCAGAAAAATAGGAGGCCTTTAGTGCTTCGATGCTTAAAATATTCAAGAAAGTGGCCCAGACCCCCTCGAAGTTGCCACATGGTGATCATGTCTCTACCCACTCTAAAACTGACAGAGGAAAATAAATATCTAAACACGCGAGAGTTGAAAAGGAGTTGAGTGTCTTCAAGGGAAAGTTTCCCGATGCCTCGTACCAAGTCAAAACCTCTGGTGCATAAATCGGGGTTAGCGGAATCGACATCGAAGCCAAAACTCGACTCGACAGTCGACGACCATAGCGTCGAAACCGCAGACGAAAATGGCGTTGACACCTTTGGCTGTATCGAAGCCTCCTTCGACATCGTCAACCAGCGTCTTCTTTATCGACGCCTTCTTAAATTCCAAGACCCAAGTCGACGCCATTGTCCATACCTAGGTCGATTCCTCCTTTACCCGAAAAAGCTTTCCATCCTCAACCTAGACAGGAATTTTTCAGATCCATGTCATCCATTTTTGAAGAACACTCCCCTGAAGAGAATGTCACTTCAGCTGGGGTTAGGTTTGGAGCCAGAGCGGTCCCTGAAGAGCTAGTGGACACAAATTCTAAAATTACAGATCTTTGACTGTCTCCAAAATGCCAGTGGTTTAGACACTTCACCTGAAGTGGATTTTGAAAGACCAGACCCTACAGATCATGCTGATCCTAGTTATAGGAATCTTATGGGGAGGGTCATTGATTTTATGGGTTGGAAGGCAGCTTCCCCAGATTTCGACCAGGATGACATGAACGACATCCTGAGTGAAGGTCCTTTAAAAGATCCTGTTCTTCCATTCCATAAGGCACTGCAAAAAAGGGTGATGGTAAATTGGAATACTGCTGATTCTATTTCAGCAGTAAACTAGAAACTTGTACCAAAATATAGGCCATCTTTAACAGATCCAGAATATTTAAACATCCCTCCCCTGAAAGTCTAGTGGTTCAAGCTGCAACCTCCACTAGGCAATCAGCTTACCCATCAATACCACCAGACAGGGATGATCAAAAAGTTGAGGCTTGGGCCCGGAAAGTTTTTTTCTTCAGGCAGCATGGCCCTTAAATCGACTAATGTCACTTGCACATTAGCAAGATTTACTTATACCCTGTGGGACTGCATGTCATCAGTGGCTGAACGCATCCCGGAAGGTGAGTAATGGGCTGGTTTCCTGGCTATAGTAAAAGATGGTAAACAGGCTATGGAGGAATGCCTTCAGTCAGCACTGGACACTGCGGATAGTGTAAGCAGGTCCATGGCATCTAGCACGGTCCTACGCAGGTTTGCATTTCTAAGGAAATCTGGCTTTGCACCTGATGTGGAATCTAGATTACTTAATATGCCCTTTGACTGCTTGAGGTTGTTTGGCAGCAAGGCAGACGAGAGCTTAGAGAAGCTGCAGACCTAAAAAGCAGCAGAAAAATCACTTAGTGCCGCTATAAGGCAACCTCAAAAACACTCTTACGCAGGCTCATCTTCCTGGAAGAGTCGCTCTTTTCGCTTTTATTCCTCTTTTGGAAAAGGGAGGGGGCAGGCCAGTCAGAGAGGCCAACAGAGAAAACCCTTTCGTGGTGGAAAAGGGAGGAGGTGCTAGATCAGCCACAGCAGCGGCTAATACCTCCTCAGCCACTGCTGTAGCCGCTGCAAAGCTGCTTTGAGGTCTTCACCCACAAGACCCCGGTGGGAGGCAGAATCACTCTGTATCTGGATGAATGGCAGAGCATTACGTCAGATGCCTGGGCACTAGAGATAGTGACCCATGGTTACTGTCTTCCTTTTCATCAAAGACCTCAAGATCATCCACCGGGAGCCAACTCTGTAAAAATTCCAGACCCGTTCCTTGTGCAGGAGATTTTAATCCTGCTAGAGAAAGGTGCAATAGAACATGTACCTGTAGTGGAAAGGAACAAGGGTTGGTACTCCCCTTATTTTCTCATCCCCAAAAAGTACGGAGGATTGAGACCCATCTTGGACTGAAGAAAATTGAACAAATTCCTCAGGAAGGGCAAGTTCAAGATGGTGACCCTTTCTCAGATCCTTCAGGCTCTTCAGCTTCAGGATTGGCTGGTTTCATTGGATCTTCAGGCTGCTTACTTTCATGTGCCTATCCATCTCAAGCACAGGAAGTACCTGAGATTCGCAATTGGTGGTTCTCATTATCAGTTTCGGGTTCTACCATTTGGGCTGACTTCCGCCTCAAGGGTTTTCACCAAACTGATGGCGGTGGTGGCAGCGAGTATCAGAAGAAGGGGGATTCACGTCTACCCTTATCTGGACGATTGCCTAATCAGGGCGTGTTCACCCGAACGTGCCCAGGAACTTCTGGCCTTGACCTGCCACTTCTTACACAGTCTGGGCTTCTCCCCGAGGAGAGAGTTTACCACATTCTGCAGATGGTAATGAAGTTTCAAAATGCCCAACATTTACCGGCATTTGACTTTCTAAGGTTGCTAGGCCTCATGGTATCCTGCATTTTTCTGGTGCCAGAGGCCAGATTGAGGATGAGATCCCTTCAATGGGCCCTAGGGACTCAATGGCCCCAGTTTTCGGGGGAGATGTCAGATCTTCTGTAAGTCTCGACCAAAGTGACTCAAGATCTTCTATGGTGGGCTTGCAAGGAGAATATCCTTGAGGGGGAACCTTTTTGGCAACCATGGCTGGCGATAACGGTAGTGACAGACGCCTCGCTCACGAGGTGGAGAGCCCACACCAACGGTCTGACAATCGGCGGTCGTTGGTCCCCATCGGAGTCCAAACTACATATCAACCTTTTGGAGCTGAGGGCAATCAGACTAGCGCTGAAAGATTTTCTGCCCTCTGTACAGGGAAAGAATGTCCTGATAATGACGGACAACACAGTGGCCATGTACTACCTCAACAAAAGAGGAGGCGTAGGATCACTCCCACTGTGCAGAGAGGCAATGCAGCTCTGGTTCTGGGCAATGCAAGAAGGAATTTCTCTATCGGCAGTTCACCTAGCCGGAGCGCTGAACACGGCGGCGGACGTTCTGAGCAGGCAGAGCACAGTCTCCCACTAATGGGAACTAGCTCAGGAAGTCTTTCAAGAGATCTTCACCCTTTGGGGAACCCCTCAAGTGGATCTGTTTGTGACCGGTGCCAACTGGAAGTGCGAACTGTACTGCTCAAGGGAATTTCCCCCAAGAGGCGCTCTAGGGGTCGTGTTCGTAGTGGACTGGGTATTTCCACTCCTTTACGCGTTTCCTCCTATCCCCGTGATTCCTCCAGTAATTAGGAGGTTGAGAAATTTCAGGAAAACCATGATCCTAATTGCCCTGCATTGGACCAAGAGGACGTGTTACCCGGACCTTCTGGACATGTCCATCTGCCCTCCAATACTACTTCCACAGAGAGGATCTTCTCGCGCAAGAGGAAGGTTGGGTTCTCCATCCAGAGGTCGAGACACTTGGCCTTTACGCATGGTTTCTGAGAGGCTAAGATATAAGGATTGGGACCTCCCGAATGACGTAATGGAGATTTTGCTTTCGGCCAGAAGGCCAGCAACAAAATCCCTGTATCAGTGTCATTGGAATAAGTTCAGTAACTGGTGCAGGGATAAGAATGTGGATGCATTCCTTTGTGATACTCCAACAGTACTTTCTTTTCTCATACACTTAACCAATTTTGGGCTCCAAGTTGGTACTATAAAAGGATATTTGGCAGCGCTATCTATCTTCAGCGCTCCTCGTAGGAGGTGTGCTAATTTTAAAATGCCTTTAGTCATCCAATTCTTGAAAGGGCTGACAAATGTATACCCTCCAACACCTTTTCAGGTGCCCATCTGGGATTTGAATCTAGTCTTAAAATTTCTCATGTGTGCCCCTTTCGAACCTTTACATTCTTGCCCATTAAGACTTCTCACTCTTAAAACATTTCTGTTGGTGGCTATAACATCAGCCCGCTGGGTAAGTGAGTTGCAGGCACTGTCTTGTAAGCGTCCTCACACCATTTTCCATAAGGACAAAGTTATTCTAAAAGTCAAACGATCTTTCTTGCCTAAAATAGTTTGATTTTCATCTGTCACAAAAAATTACCTTACCTTATTTTTATCCTCCTCACGCTAGTAAGGAAGAAGAAAGATTGCATAGACTGGACCCAAAAAGGGCTCTGTTTCTACATTTTCAGATTGGCAAATCGTCAATGTGCCCAACTATTTGTTGGATATACTGGACGCAAATTGGCCCTTGGAGTGTCTAAACAAACTCTATCCAGATGGATAATTCTAGCAATCTCTGAATGCTATAAATTGGATGGGAAAGAGCCCCCGGATGGATTAAGGGCTCATTCAACTAGAGGCATGGCAACTTCCACAGCTCTTCAGAGGGGTGTTCCGGTGAAGGATATTTGTGCTGCGGCCACCTGGTCGTCAATGCACACCTTTGTGAAGCACTATTGCTTGGATTCCACTTCATATCAAGGAGAACTCTTTGCAAAAGCTGCCCTTCATTCAGTCCATAACTAAAATTTCTAGTACTCCCACCACCAAATTTACCACTGCTATGGGAGTCTATCATAAGATGAGGAATACGTGGGAGGACACAATCCATTAGAAGAACAAATTACTTACCAACTGTAACGTTCTTTCGATTGGATGTTCCTCCCACGTATTCCTCACCGACCCTCACAACCTACCCCTCTGTACAGTTTACGCCTGTTGCACTCTAATTTCCTTAAGAGCCTGAGGACATAAGACCTGATCAGCTGATGCGACCATGAACACCGTAAAAACAGAACGGAGGTAACGGGGGCTGCTCGAGCCCTTTATACAGCGGATGATGTCGACGCTCGACGGTGGCCCACGAGGGACTACGACTCTGCGGCCTCAAACACAGCGCCATCTGGTGAAAAAAAAATTCTGACGCAGCAGAGCTGGGATACGAGTTATCATAAGATGAGGAATACGTGGGAGGAACATCCAATCGAAAGAACATTACAGTTGGTAAGTAACTTGTTCATCTGTACCAGGTGTCCAGTCAAAGGATCGACTGAAAAGGGCTGAATGACAAAATGGTGGAGTCAAAAGGACCGAAAACAAAAGGGTCAATTTTTTTTTATTTTTTTGGATGTATATTTTTTTTATGGGCTTCAGTATAGGTAAAAAGTGTTTTTTATACCAAAAACAGGGGTTGGGAGGGGGGGGGTTGGGGGCCCAAAAAAAAGGACCCTTTTTCGGTCCTTTTGACTCGACCCTTGTCATTTGATCCTTTTCATTCGATCCTTTAACCTATAATCTCTGTACCATACATTCCCCCCACCCCCACCCCCCGCTTTCTTCCTGAACTTATTAGACATACCCAATATGTTGCCTTCACTCAGAACTTGCCCTCGCTGGCTGCACTACTCCTAATTTGTTGTCTTTATTATTTATTTATTATCTGGTTTTCTCCTTTGCTCCACACTTTCCACGCCCCCCCCCCACATTCGCTCTCCCATGCACTTGCGCATTCTCAATGTCACTGGGCCTAGTAAGATTGTTGTTTTTGTTCTCGCCTGTTCCCCTCCCTTGCTTGGTTGCGCTCTGAAACACTTGTGTATGAGCGCAATATAAATAAAATATCAGTATCAAAGATGGCAATGTCTCCAATTCTGGCTCCTAACGCACCATTTCCATTGAGTCTTCCTTATAAAAGTATACTGTGGGATATGCTTATGCCATCATTTGTAAGATCAGTTTTCGTATGCGCGTACCACAGAAGTTCAAGAGCACTTTTAAGTACACTCTTTCTAGTCCATTTTTAGTTTTGGTCTCACAAATATGGAAGGCGATGCAAGATTAGCTTAATTACTTGCAGCCCAAGTTACCTGTGTCCTTTTGATATTCTCACTTGTGCATATAAGTAATCCAGAGTCAGTGTGGTCATGGTTCCGAATGATGATTTCCTTATTGATGGGGAGATATTTCAAGTGTCCTCTTGTGATGGCTTAGTAAAACCAACCTTTAGTGTTTGGCATGGTTACCATTGAGTTGGTCCTTATTCACACAACGGTAGTTATTTTTGAGCAGTATGGCTTCACTCTTGGAAGAGGTGGTACTAAGGGACAGGTAATCGCACATTAGCACACACATTTGTACTGAAAGTTGTACTCCTATTTAAAGACATCTGTACAGTTGAGGTAGGCACTTATTTTGTACACACTGTGCTTATATTTTAAAGGGTCTAAAGGAGACACATATTCATTTAAAAACAATATTGCATACTTTACAGTAGAAAATATATATTTGACGTATTAAAAAGTTTGGCCATAGAATGTAATGGAACAAACTGTAGACAGCTGATATATATTGGAATGTATATATAGTGGAATGTATGGATTACCTGTGTTTCCCTGTTGCTTGAAGGGGGGGGTGGACTCCACTAGAAAATGTCCATGCTGAGGTCGAGAAGAGCAAGGGTGTAGAGGTGAAACAAACTCTGCTGCAGTGAATGGCATGGTCAGGCAGAGCTTGAAGCCGGATTCAGTCAAAGATGAAACAAGCAATGGATCAGAATATCCTAAAACCGCTGAAGTATGATCCAGACTGTTGGAAGTGGTTGAGGAAGCCCAAAAGTTGCAGGTACAGAGGTCTGTTCGGCAGGAGTTGTAGTTTTGGTCATATTGACGATTCCTGATGCAGGGCCTGCAAGTTGAGCTCTAGATATAGCTAGGTGAAGAAAACAGCACTGGCAATGATGGCTCACCCCTTAAAGGCAATCCATAAGGAGCCAGACACAAATGATGAAACGGAAGCAAGGAAACATAATGGTGACATTTTTAAAAACTTGTTATGGGGATACTCTGCTGAAGGTTAAGAGCTACAGGCCAGTAAGCGGGACTGTCCCACACATAGGAGCTGCTGTAAAATCAGAGCAAAGATGTCCCACAATGAAGCAGGAGGATTATACTGACTTGGTTTCCAGCTGTGCAAAAGGGACTCTCACTTCAGATCCAGTTGGTACCACTGGTCCAGGAATCTTCAGTGGAGTACCAGAATGCTGAAGGCATGGGTGTGCCATTGAATTTTGCAAGCTGAAAGAAAATTAAGATCTTAGTGGAATTGGTACACACACACAGACAGTCTCTACCCTTCAGGGGGGATCAGTATTTAGCATTCCAACCAGCTATGAGGAGTTTCTGTGAAGTCTGATAGCTCCAGAATATTTCAAGATAAAGATTTGTAGAATTGCCCAGGATCTCCCTACATATACACAGTGGGCTGAGGATTAGGGCAGCCCACCAAATTCACAGCTGTGCATCCTTTTAAGCGTTGGTGGCCATTCAGATGAACAACTTTCATGGGCACACGCATAGATGTTGATTAACCTATCTGAGAGACTCTCATGCAGTCCAAGCCAGATACCTGACATAACAGGGATGCCTTTGTGAGTTCTAGAAAGAAGCCATTTTTCATGGACCAAACTTTCAAAGACCACAAAGAAAATGGCTGGGGTGTAGGACTTGCAAAATGTATTGCTAGTCACTTTTCACCTGTTGAGGGAGCAAATGGCTACCAACACAGCAAAAGGCTACAGAGTGATGTAGTCAACTTGAAACTCAATGCTGCCACCATCAAACTTTCTGGTTGTGATAACCTACCCGCCGACAAAATGTGGTGGTCTGTGAGCCTGCTCACATAGCCATATAGGTTTCTAAGGACACCCCAGCAAAAATTAGTTGGTTTTCTTTGTCAGCAAAAATGGAAGTCTGGCTGCCAAATGGCCAGCAAACGGGTTAAAGGACTACTATGCATTCTCCTTCTCAGACGGCATACTCTTGGTTTAGGCCACCTTTCTGTAGTTGGCTCTGCAGTTAAATTAACATTCGGGAAATTATAGCTGGACCATATGTAGACACAGCAGCAATTTAAGAACACTTTTCTGCCGGGATTGCTAGAGCACCATCCTGAACCCCTCTCACACCCAACATGATTCACTCTGTAGTCTATATTACTCTACCACTGCCTTGGAATCCCAAAACCTAGTTGTAGCTCAACACATCGTTCTGTACATAGTAACTCAAACAGTGCATGTATATTGGACTAGCACACACTTATACAAAACACCCTGCTTCTGCCTACCATCCTTCTGCATTTCTATCTTTCACTTTCACTGCCCTTCCTTTTCTTCACTTCTGCTCATGCTCCCCTTCAAGGCAGTCTAGTCAACCCAGGCAGGGGCGCAATAGGCCTCGGACAAGGATCAGCGCTTTGAAAAACTGAGTTGGTTCATCTGCAGTACAAAAGCATTAGTAACCCAACATTTATCCACTCAACCAACACACCTGCTTTCTGTACATCCTGTCCGCGCTCATTGTCCGAGAATACATTTGGCTCTGGCTTTCCTTTGATTGTAGATCCCTGGTGCGTTCTGTGAAACTTGGAACTCATTGTGCCTCTCCATATCGGTATAGGTGGGCTTTTAGGTAAGGGGTGAGTCTGTGGGGGGGGGGTGTAAGGCAAGGGACATTCATTTCACATGTTGCTATGTCTTCTAGCAGAAGGTGTGGAAAAAAGATTTCAATTTGTTGAAGTATTCGCTTTTGTGACTGAATATTCAATCTCTAGCTTGCCTTATGGATCAGGTAATCCCTCTCACTTGGTCATGGGCGAAATTGATTCCTCAATATTGATGGATTTCCTTCTATGAAGTAGCCTGTCTCTTTGAGGAAGTGTTTGCTCTGTGGATGACTTATTTATAAAATATACCCTCTGTTGATAGTGTTCCATTTCTGGCTAACCAGTTATCTTCTGTGACAAATCACAAGGTGTCATCACTTTCCCCAAAGGGGAGCACCTTCTCATGAGGCTAGCGAGGTAAGGCTGCTACCCAATATTCCCCCTCGGGGTGGTTTAATGCGGGAGAACCACATGGGGAGGAACTCCCTCCTTGGGGACAAAGATTACCATCTTGGGGTTAGCCCAGAGAATAATAAAACATCCCTACATACTCTATCCCATCCTTCCAACCCCAACATACTTGTTGAAAGCAGAACCATATACTACTGTGATGGAAAATCAACAAATGGCCTCAAACACAAGACGAGGAAGAACACAGACTGCTCCCAATACAGTTACTAAAATGAGGTGGTCAGAGGAGGCATAGAGATCAACCTGAAGTAACAAGGGACTTTGACAACCCGCCCCTCAAGAACGGGCTACATTGTATTAAAACTGACAATGGTCTAGGAAAGTCGTCAACCCCAGCGCAGAGCTCAGATGCAGCACTTGCTGGGAGAAGCAACAGATGTGGAGAGTGTTCAATGTGGGAAATCTAAAATCTGGTTGCAGACCCGAGGAGAACGCCGGCAGTCGGCCGCGCAAGTCCGCAGCGGGTTATGCAGCAGCGGACCCATGCATGACGGCAAGGGCAAGAAGAGTTGGTCCGCCCAGCAGCTGGAGACAGACTAGGGAAGCCGAGCCAGCCGAGAAGATAGACTGCAATCCCTGAAAGCCCAGGGTGACCTACCAAAGCCCGAAAGCAGGTAATGGCTGTTATGGGAGAGCCGGAGGGGACATGGGGACGCAGGCAGGAGACATGCAAGCAATCCTTACCTGGCTTCATACAAGGAATACCGCTGGCCGACTTCTGAATGCCCGAGATTGCATCCAACCTCCTCGTACCAGTGGGGAAGAATCCCACTGGGGAAGGGTTTGGGTCCCTTTCCACCATGACAGTGGGGAAAGAAGCCCACTGTTCAGAAGAGTAAGGTCTGGCACTCTGTCCACCATAACAGTGGGGAAGAGGAGACCACTGGCCATACAAGAAGGGTCTGGGACCCCAACAGAAGTAAACCAAAGCATAGAGAAAGTCTTTGTCACTATAGTGGCGGAAATAAGTCAACTAGTTACAAGAGAAGGGTATGGGATCCCAACATGAATGAGTGAAACTCTTAAACGCTTCCTCGTCACAGTGGTCAAGAGGAAACGCTAAAGCTCAGAGAAGGGTCTAGGATCCTAACAAGATTTGGGACATTGTTGAAAACAAGTCACAGTGGCAAAGTGTGTATCAAGCTGGAAGCAGTAATAAAAGAACTGTATTAAACAATACCAGTAGAAGGGAGTCCTCCTCATGCTGGAAGAAAGACGAGGATCCAAAATTAGGAGCCCTCCCGTCCCCAGCACTTTGTCATAAATCCATCTAATGATGGTTCAACAAATTTTGATTGCGTATATAGATACTTGAACAGTAATTTTCTGATTAGGTTAATAATAAAGATAAATATTCAGTAGTTTCGTAAAAAAAAAACAAGAGGAGGTTTTAATTAATGTCACAATAAATTTACCATAGAGACTTAGAGTGAAAAAGCCAAAATGATTGTCTACAGAGAAATATGAAAACAATAAACCTTGGTAGTCCATTAATACATTGTGTGGCTGACACGTTTTGGGATACATATCCCTTCTTCTTGAGCCTAGTAGATTTGGACTGCAAAACCTAAATAAACATGAAAGACCGTTTCAATAGACATATTCATCACATGTTAAATACTGAACATAGTGGTCACTATTAATCTCACATCACAGTTACATAAAGGGGTATACCCTGTCAGGTGTAGTTTAGAGATCGCTGTCAAAGGTATTCATGAGAGTCATCCCGTCTATGGGGGTCCCAACTGAGGCCAGTGCAACAAGGAATGCCCATTTTTTGCATCAAAAATTAGTTAAAAATATGCTAATGGTTGCCTGTCAGTAAAACCAGTCTCCAGAGAATGTATGTAGGCAATTCAAACGGTGGCATACCTTAAGTATGGTCAAGGTGGAGACTGAGGAATCACTCAAAGTATGGTGAATTCATGTCTTCCAATTTTTCCCACCAACCAGTGGAAGAAATACTCATCTCAAGCGTGCAAGGTGCCTATAAGTAAAACACAAATGGAGTGGTTCTGAAGGTTTGAATGTTGATTAAACATGCAGCTAGAGGAGAAAATATTGCTGTTTTTAAAAGGATACACACTAAAAATAAAGAGCTCTAGGGACAAGGGTCCCTTATAGATATCAACAGGATGGGGCCATTAGAGTATGGTTGGTGCTAAAAAGAAGGGCGATGTGTAAATCTACGGCTTACCTTAAAGGATGCAAGCTAAATCGGGAGTTTTAGCGAGTGAATTCACTGCTGGCATGGAGGTTTAAATGTGTCCCGTAGTGCCTTAGTGAGCCAGAGTATAATATTCTATATGGGGGAAAATAAAGGAAACAAAAGATTCAGTATGCTCTCCAGACGAAAAGATCTAGGAGGCCTATATCTATATTAAGTAAGGCGCCATTGAGGACGTATTCTATTTACCTCTGTTAAGTGGTTACGAAGCATCCACACGAATGCGTGTGAAGAGAGAGCCGCAATTGCGGCAAAATGATACTCGAACGCGAGCGTCTCCCGACCAAAAGGATGCGCTCCTCGTACAGACTCTGGTGGGTCTAATCGTCTCCCTGGCAACCCACTACACAGACAACAGCCCATCCAAGACCGAGCATGTGTGTGGTAAACATTTTAGAGGTTGCACTGCAAAGCAGAAAAATGCCTACTGCAGTATATCCACAATGTCTAAACATCATTGGAAGACTGAATTGAGTAAAGAAAAACAAAACGGCCTAGAAAAAATGAAACCATTATCCACGTTAGTTGAAAAAGAAGACCGATCAATTATGTGAATCAACTTTGACAAATGAATATGTGGGCTAAGCAATATTGCCACATCCGGGATCCTTGCAGTTAGAAGCACAATTTCATAGTTTCTGTATCATAATACAGGTTATACAGATCAAATGATTATATGTATAATGCACTGGTGTCCCAGCGGGAACCCCCCAAAAAAGAGTGACCTAAATACCCTCCACCAACAAATGTGTTATATAATGAACATATAACACGTTGTAGGGCATAATTAACGAACAGTGGGCCGGTCAACATGTCCCGGACTAATTAGACCTTAACAGCTGTTCCACTGTGGATGACGGGTAATGACATTTAATATGTCTATTTGAGTAACTCACTATAATATAAAATACAGTTCAGTCTATTAAAGAAATAGAAAGAAAAAAGAAGGAAAAAAGATTTAAGTAAGGTGTGGACTAGTCAAAGATGTCCTTACTCAAAAATAGTTTAAACCTGAGGGGACAATGAAAAAAATATATCTAAATACGCTACAGTGTACCAACACCATTGTTCTACAGGAGAACATGGGATATGGTCAAGTTCAGATAAAACACCTCCGGGAAAACTCCTCATTAAGCCCTTGTGAGTTAAGTGTGTCTAGTTGATGTATCCAAAATTTCTCCCTGCGGGAGAGGATAGATTGGTAGTCTCCCCCTCTGTATGGTTTCTTGACGACCTCCAAAACTTGGAACTTGATCTGGGCCACCGTGTGATGGTGTTCCATAAAATGTCTTGCCAATGGAGATTTAGTGTTTTTACATCTGATGTTGGATTTATGCTCGGTTATTCTTTCCTTCACCGCTCTTGTGGTCTGGCCCACGTACAGTTTGCCACATGGGCATTTGATTGTGTAGATGACTCCTGCCGACATGCAGGTCGCGTAGTCTGAGTTTAAATTTCTTACCCGTGAGGGGATGTGATATATTTTCACTCTTAATCACATTGTTACAATGGGAACAACCCAAGCATGGGAATGTGCCCTTCTTTCTTGTTTGAAGAAGCATTTGTTTGTCTTTGGGGGGTTTTTCGGCTCTCACAAGTTAATCCCTCAGGTTCTGTCCTCTTTTGAAGGCCATCATTGGGTATTTGGGAAATAGTCTTTCCAGTAGTGGATCATTATGGAGAATACTCCACTGTTTCTTGATTGCTCTACCCACTTGGAAACTTTGTCGGGAGTATTTAGAAATGTAAAGTAGTGGAGTCTTTGTTTTTAATTTTAGGCGTGAGAAGTTGTTCCTTACTTATATTAGAGGATCTCTCCTTTGCGTCTTCCAAAACAGGTTGTGGGTATCCCCTCTTTTCAAATTTGTCCAACAGCTTGGTGCATTTAACGTCCAGTCCTGCTGGGTCAGAGACAATTCTCTTCAATCTTAGAATTTGGCTGTAGGGCAAACTACTTAGCATTGTCTTTGGATGAAAACTCGAGAAGTGTAGTAAATTGACTATTTCCCAAATACCCAATGATGGCCTTCAAAAGAGGACAGAATCTGAGGGATAAATGTGTGAGAGCTGAAAAATCCCTCAAAGACAAACAAATGCTTCTTCAAACAAGAAAGAAGGGCACATTCCCATGCTTGGGTTTCTTCCCATTGTAACAATGTGATTAAGAGTGAAAATATATCACATCCCCTCACGGGTAAGAAATTTAAACTCAGAGACTGCGCGACCTGCATGTCGACAGGAGTCATCTACGCAATCAAATGCCCATGTGGCAAACTGTACATGGGCCAGACCACAAGAGCGGTGAAGGAAAGAATAACCGAGCATAAATCCAACATCAGATGTAAAAACACTAAATCTCCATTGGCAAGACATTATATGGAACACCATCACACGGTGGCCCAGATCAAGTTCCAAATTTTGGAGGTCGTCAAACCATACAGAGGGGGAGACTACCAATCTATCCTCTCCCGCAGGGAGAAATTTTGGATACATCAACTAGACACACTTAACCCACAAGGGCTTAATGAGGAGTTTTCCCGGAGATGTTTTATCTGAACTTGACCATATCCCATGTTCTCCTGTAGAACAATGGTGTTAGTACACTGTAGCGTATTTCAATATCTTTTTTTCATTGTCCCCTCAGGTTTAAACTATTTTTGAGTAAGGACATCTTTGACTAGTCCACACCTTACTGTGAATCTTTTTTCCTTCTTTTTTCTTTTTGTTTCTTTAATAGACTGAACTGTATTTTATGTTATAGTGAGTTACTCAAATAGACATATTAAATGTCATTACTCGTCCACAGTGGAACAGCTGTTAAGGTCTAATTAGTCCGGGACATGTTGACCGGCCCACCGTTCGTTAATTATGCCCTACAACGTGTTATATGTTCATTATATAACACATTTGTTGGTAAAGGGTATTTAGGTCACTCTTTTTTTGGGGGGTTCCCGCTGGGACACCAGTGCATTATACATATAATCATTTGATCTGTATAACCTGTATTATGATACAGAAACTATGAAATTGTGCTTCTACTTGCAAGGATCCCAGATGTGGCAATATTGCTTAGCCCACATATTAATTTGTCAAAGTTGATTCACATAATTGATCTGGTCTTCTTTTTCAACTAACGTGGATAATTGTTTCATTTTTTCGAGGCTGTTTTGTTTTTCTTTACTCGATTCAGTCTTCCAATGATGTTTAGACATTGTGGATATACTGCAATAGGCATTTTTCTGCTTTGCAGTGCAACCTCTAAAATGTTTACCACACACATGCTCGGTCTTGGATGGGCTGTTGTCTGTGTAGTGGGTTGCCAGGGAGACGATTAGAGCCACCAGAGTCTGTACGAGGAGCGCATCCTTTTGGTCGGGAGACGCTCCCACTCGAGTATCATTTTGCCGCAATTGCGGCTCTCTCTTCACACGCATTCGTGTAGATGCTTCGTAACCACGTAACAGAGGTAAATAGAATACATCCTCAATGGCGCCTTACTTAATATAGATATAGGCCTCCTAGATCTTTTCGTCTGGAGAGCATACTGAATCTTTTGTTTCCTTTATTTTCCCCATATAGAATATTATACTCTGGTTCACTAAGGCACTACGGGACACATTTAAACCTCCATGCCAGCAGTGAATTCACTCGCTAAAACTCCCGATTTAGCTTGCATCCTTTAAGGTAAGCCGTAGGTTTACACATGGCCCTTCTTTTTAGCGCCAACCATACTCTAATGGCCCCATCCTGTTGATATCTATAAGGGACCCTTGTCCCTAGAGCTCTTTATTTTTAGTGTGTATCCTTATAAAAACAGCAATATTTTATCCTCTAGCTGCATGTTTAATCAACATTCAAACCTTCAGAACCACTCCATTTGTGTTTTACTTATAGGCACCTTGCACGCTTGAGATGAGTATTTCTTCCACTGGTTGGTGGGAAAAATTGGAAGACATGAATTCACCATACTTTGAGTGATTCCTCAGTCTCCACCTTGACCATACTTAAGGTATGCCACCGTTTGAATTGCCTACATACATTCTCTGGAGACTGGTTTTACTGACAGGCAATCATTAGCATATTTTTAACTACTTTTTGATGCAAAAAATGGGCATTCCTTGTTGCACTGGCCTCAGTTGGGACCCCCATAGACGGGATGACTCTCATGAATACCTTTGACAGTGATCTCTAAACTACACCTGACAGGGTATACCCCTATATGTAACTTTGATGTGAGATTAATAGTGACCACTATGTTCAGTGTTTAACATGTGATGAATATGTCTATTGAAACGGTCTTTCATGTTTATTTAGGTTTTGCAGTCCAAATCTACTAGGCTCAAGAAGAAGGGATATGTATCCCAAAACGCGTCAGCCACACAATGTATAAATGGACTATCATGGTTTATTGTTTTCATGTTTCTCTGTAGACAATCATTTTGGCTTTTTCACTCTAAGTCTCTAGGGTAAATTTATTGTGACAATTAAAACCTCCTCCTTTTGGTTTTTTTTTACGAAACTACTGAAAATGTATCTTTATTAACCTAATCAGAAAATTACTGTTCAAGTATCTATATACGCAATCAAAATTTGTTGAACCATCATTAGATGGATTTATGACAGAGTGCAGGGGACGGGAGGGCTCCTAATTTTGGATCCTCGTCTTTCTTCCTACATATACTGTTGTTGTGACCCTGATCCAGGTTCACGTTTCCTCCCCGCACCTCAAAATAATATTTACATTTCTACATATCATTGAGCAAATTAATTTCCAACTATATAATACTAGGGAGTGCTTCTACTGATCCATCCTTTTTCATAGTCCTCCTCGTGCTACCGAATGGAGTTCTTCCCCCTGGCCTTGTTGTGAATTGTACCAAGTCATACCAGGGCAAGGGAGTGATTCCCCTTGGTTTTATTGAAAATTGTACAGAGCCACACCAGGGGAAGGGAGCCATTCTCCTGGGGAGAACATAGTGGAAGGACTCTCTAAAACCTGCAAGCCAGGGGAAGGGAGTCATTCCCTTTTTGTTTTTGAAGGAACAGTTTGTTGAAGCCCATCCAAGAAGCAGAAGAAGTGAGCCATTCTCCTTAATGAAGGAACTTTCTGTGAGTTTACCTTTTTAGTTGTATTATGAGGGACTGAAGTAGGATGGTAAAATTTACTTTGATGGATGTTCTGACATACCCTTTCAGTATTAGTTTTGAGGCAGGGAAACTCCTTCTATAAGTTGGGGATAGTAAGGATATGTTTTCACTTAAATATAAGTCTATAACCAAAACAATGCCACATTTGTGTCGCTATTCTTCTTCGACACCTTTACACTTCCTTATTGATAATGAAGTGTTCCTGGTTTTTTAAGTTGAACCTTCCTCTATTGTCGATGATGTATTCAATTTATTGACTTATTCCCTCTGTTGAAAATATATTCTCTCTTCCAGTGTGCAACCGGATGCCTATGTGCCACCTAATAGAGGACGATTTGGTCCAGTACCCGGAGTTCACAAAACTGCTGTTGGAGATTTCTCAGCACTTTGATGAGAGTGGCCTCAGTCTGGACCTCCGGAAGGAACTGGATTCGGTGAGGAGAGGATATTTACTGAGTGTAGACAATTAAAGGAGTGTTGATGGGAGCCATGGCAAGGTCCCCTGCCTAGCTCTGGGACTGTCTTGTTGGGTGTGCAAGGGGCGGGAGCCTTCCTAAGCTAGGGGACGTTTTAGCTGGCTCCCCAAGTGACCATCACTTAGCCCCTTTGTCATTGCAGGGGAGGGTCACTTGGGACCTGAAGAGGTTGTTCCTTTAAGGGATTCAGTTCTTGGCATGGGGAACATAAACAAAAGTGGTGGTATAATATTTCCCCAGTCCTCAAACAGTGACCATTCACTTGTTTTGGGAGCTTGTACAAAGGGTGACACTGCCCTTTTAAAAGTAGTCTCTGCCGCCTCTGTCAAAGGTGTTGGAATCTCTAATAAGCCAGTTTTGTATGCAGCCACTAAACCTATATCTGTCGCCCTGGGTCCTAAAGCAGATCAACATGCATTCCTTTTGAGTCCCTCTTCCCCACTAACCTCTTGGGGCAAGATCATTTGTGGGAGTTAAACTGTACTGACCACTGCACACCCGATTGTGTGGTTAGATGTCCTGTATGATCACACAGAATTTGTGCTCGTCACTTTGGAAGAAAGATTGCTTACACAGTTAGGAAAGATTTTCTTTTTTGCATCCTTCCCTCCATAGTTTCCAATTGATTCCTCCCCCCGTCTTTTTGCTTATTTTATTTTACCATGTCCTGAGCTTTGGGTGGGGGGGTCAGTAAAGCCTTCTGCTTTACTTCCCTTGCCTGTTTTTGAATTAATGTATTGTTACAACTGCATACATCACCTTACTTTCACAGGCAAGTGGGCTGTCTGTTTGTGAGCCAGAGGAGGGAGCTGGGACTGTCTGGTCCCAGACCACATCCTCTGTTGCCCGAAGGGCTATTGCTGGATGGATGCAATGAACAGTGGTTGTCGAGGTCTTCCTGGAAGAATGTGAAGTTAAAATAGGATATTTCTATGTAGTTGCTGCAATGCCAAATTTGATTTTTAATAGCCAAGTGCAGACAGCCAAGTGCAGACTACCAAGGGTTGTTTGAATGTTGCAGATCCTTCCAATTGGTGGGCTTGCTCTAGCTCCCAACCTGAATCTTGGATAACAGGAGGGCTCCTGATGCTGTGCGACAGATCATACAGATCATTGGTGGAAGACTTCTATGAAGAACAAACGACCATGCAGCTGACCAGCATCGACTCCAGTGATTGGTCCAGTGAAGCCCTGCTCCTCTGCCTGATCTCAGAATACCCTTGTTGGTGCTTCGAGCCTTGGACCGGTGGGAGCAAACTTTCTCAACCCCTGCTCATAGATTCACACCCTGAAAGCCTTTGGAAGTTTCCCTTGTGATCCAGGTTGGTCCCAGTGGACTGACCAGCTCCCTTTTGGACTACTGCGCTGCAGCAGTCTGTGTTCAGAGCAGAGCTTTGGGACTCGCATGAACTTCAGTTTATGCCAGAAGTCACCTATCCTCACAATTTCAGACTTCTCACGACAAGGGAAGTTGAGCTGGGGCTTCCGCTGTGTTCACCACTAGAAGATCGCCTGTTTCTGCCGAACCATGGTGACCTCTGTTCGGACCATCCTTTTGCAATACCATGAGGTGTCCTGAAGGGTCTGCATCATAGAGGGCTGCATCTTTTATCATTTGGGGTTGTAAGGAAGGCATGGTATCAAACAGTGAAGGCAGACAAAAGTGATCGGTTCAAGGGCGTTTATTCAACTTTAAATGGGTTGGTTTAATGCCCGTCTAGGATGGGAGCAAGCTACGACCATCAAATAATGCAGTCCTAGTCAAGTCTCTGTCATATAAAAGGGCCTATACTAACAAAACCTATTGCCAATCCTTACTAATAAATACAGGGACAAAGTTTTATGCAAAAAGAAGTGTTCAAGAAATTGTCAGGACGGTTGAGCAGTTGGCTTCTCTGCCCCATGTTTTCAGCACGGGGCAAAGTTGCACGTTCAAGCTTTGCACACACTATGGCTTCACGGCGATGAGGATACAGTTCAAAGCACAGACTTCAGGGCCTTCTGCCAAAGCCTCTTTCCAATAATAGTCTGTTACTGCAGAGGGTCTGTCGTAACAAAGTCTCAAAGTTCCATTGCTATCAGGATTTTCACATGCACAAGTTCTCGCTTTCCATGTTCATCATGGCTCTCCCTCTTCAGGCTGAGATCCCTTTTTTATCACAACGTTCACACTTGGTCTCCCTCGTTTGGGCTCGGACCATGGATCTCCCTCGTTCAGGCTTGGATCCTCTTGATATCAAAATCAAAGACTTTCGAATGTGCGATGGGTTTTGCATAAACCATCACAGGACCACTTCAATCAACTTCGCACAATTATTTTCATCAATCTTCTACTTAGGTTTCTCTTGGCGGGATACCTTGCAGATGTTTCGATTGAGCACATCCACGGTGGTGGACCACTCGGTCAACTGTATTGCATCTTTCCTTCTCAAGTTTAAACATTCATCAGCAGTTTAGCTTTACTTGCGTCTTTCATCACACGTGTTTAACAATGTTTGTTCCAGTGCTCGTTATAGTTCCCGCTTGCAACCTTGACCGCAACACAGGCCGGTCTTGCATCGGTCTCCCCAACTCACCGGCTGTGTTGCTCCTTCTGACACTTTTGTTCTCGTAGTCAAGGACGATACCACAGCGGCTGCTACTGTTCCTATACGCCTTGGTCAGCTACGCAGGAGGGCCTTTGGTATCGCCGACCCACAATGTAGGATTCTTTAGTCTGGTTTCCTGGCCTTGTGCTTTCTGCCTCCAAGGTTTCTTGTAAGTAACGGCGTCTAGCCGAAAATGTCAAGGTAATTGCCTTCTTACAAACCCTTTTTGGTTTGCCGTCTTTCTGCCTCCGTTCAGCTGCCGACTTGAAACTACTGTACCTCTGTGTGCTTTGCCTCATTCATAGTGTGCTTTCGTGCTCTGCCTTTTATCTGTGTGGGGCAGTGTAATGAAGGTCAGCTGTGAGTGATTGTCAGTAAATTGCTTGACCACATTAGCAGCACATGTCAGATATACTGCTCGGGTGTCAGTCTGTTTTGTCCCAGAGCGGGCTGCCTGTGTGAAAGTGCTGTGAAAGGAAAAGGGGGTGGGCGATACGGTTCCTATGTATCCTACCTGGTAGGATGGGGTAAAGGTGTTTGCGGGGGAATAATACTGTCTCGCCATCCAGCATCCCACTCCCCAAAGACCCCTCACCAAGGGATTCTCTCGCACTGGTCCACCCGCAGGGCTTGGATCCAAAGGCAATGGCTGTGCCCTGGCCACTTGAGAGAGATCCGTGGGGGACTAGCAGGTGAGACACCTTCTGGTTTCTCACGGGGTCTACTTCAAGAAGTTGTCTGGAATAGTTTGGTGAGAACCGCGACCAGTTCCCGTCACAAAAAGTGACCTCTGTGCCCGCAACCACTGGGCTCCCCTCACCTGAACCAAGATATGCACGATAACACATGCGGCACGTCAATGCCGATTACAGCATTTATTCTAAAATGAAACTTTACCCAATATGGTGTAATATTTAACACAATACATGATCAAGTTAAATCCTCACCAATTTGGATGAACTTAACAGCAAAGGATCAGGAATGAACCAATAGAAATAAATATTAGCACCATTTATCATGAATATGTAAGCTGTGGTGAGCCAGATGGATGCAGACACTCTAAGGACGTGGTTCACTGATTTTTTATTAAAATAAGATTATATGGCCTACCTTTACCTATCACTATGGGCGATCCCTGCCTATCTTACTGAGGTGCTCGTCTGTCATGTCTGAAAGTCCAAAAATAAATAAGTCTGCTGTGCAGACCAACCGAAGTTGACCCTACCACAATGAAAACTAACTTGTAACAGGAAAATGACTCCCTTCTCTTGAGGGTACTTCCAGTACCATCAATAGTGTTCTTGTTTAATACACCATTCTCACATAGTCTCTTGTGACTTCATGGATTAGTCTTTGTAATTCTGCAAAGGGAATACAGACTGTTCTCAGAACCCTGGAAATCACTTTTGGTGACCTTTTGTAGGATCTTTTATCCAATTTGCGGAGTATTCTTGGTTCAGATTATGCTGCCAGCATTTCCCTCCTGAAGATTACAATTCAGTTAATCGGGCCGATTTGGCTTGGCACACCTTTCAATTGGTTCGTTCCTCTGAACTTTCTTTTTACAATTCTGTACTTTGTATACAGCATATTGAATGCTCCCCCCCACCCCTTTTCCCAGGGTGTTACTATTCAATGTTCCTTTCTCTCCAAGCTTAGATTAGTAGGATTCCGTTCTCTTAAGTCACAACCTTTTAAAGCTCATTAACTTCTAATTTATGTTATGATGATTTATACTGTGCACCTCTTCCATTTGCATGGTCTCCAGACACTCGCATGACCCTGTAAGAAAAGTGGGTGAGGTTGGTTAGTGATGCAAGAGAGGTAGGATAGAGGTTGTGCTCTTCTGCTTTCGGAACAAGGAGAAACTGGTGTGAGCCTTCTGGGTATGTTGTCTTGTGCCCGTACTGGTAGCGTCCAGTGTCTGGGCTGTTTGTTATTTTCAACTTTTGGTTTCGAGGCGTTGTTAGCGGTGGGTGTGTGGTTTGCACGTTTTTTGGTGTGCAGTTTTGACGGCCATTTGGGCGTGTGTAGTACGTGTGAGGTATCCAGGTTTGAAAAAAGGAGGGGTGGTAGTTTGTGTGGCTCTGGTTGTGTGGTGGTTTTATTGGTTCTTTAATCCATATTGTCCCATGCTTGCTTTGGTCCCAGAGCAGGGTTCGAAATTCAGATAGAACAAACAGGCACTAAAAGCATCTCCTGGTTATCCCACATTAGCTAGTGACCACCAGCTACAACAGGGGAACAAGGAGCTAGTACACGGCACTCCGCAAACCTAACTTACACGTAAGAAGCAAACATATTATTGTCCATTATTTATTACCCTTTTAGCTTTAAATGTCGTATACATCTGCCATAAACTTTATTTGATTGTCCCAAACACAAAGAGTTAAATACACACAGCTGTATTTGTCAAACTTCCACTGGCCTGGCAAACCAAAAGTAGCTCTTGGTAGCTGTTGACGTCCAGCTAACCAGGCTCTTCTAGGCTACAAGCAGGAGCTAAATGGCTCCCCTCAATTTCAAACCCTGCACAGTATGGTTTATGTGGGTGCTCGTTTTTATGCTCGTCTGTGAGTTGAATAGCCAGGTTTTCAGCCATTTTCTGAAAGTTAGGTTGTCTTTCTTCCGGTACCAAGTTCCATAGTTTGGCTATCAAATTTGAGAATGCAATTCCTCAGAATTTCCTTTTTCTCGTAGTGTTTCGTTTCTATTTGGACACCGTTGCTCGATATTCGGTTCCTTCCGTAGGTGATGCAATTTCTATGCTAATTAAGTCGTTCAAGCAGTTGATGCCTATATTTTTACGCATTACAAAAGTGAATGGAGATCATGGTAGGACCAATATTGGACATAGGAAGCCATTTGAGGCATATTATATCTTTTTTGGCTGTGCATTAACTCCAAATTGCATGATTTTGCCCAAAAAGCCTGAAACCTAATATTTTTCAAAACTCTATTTGCTTGTAAAAATGTTTCGCCTTGCCACATGTGATCGCTCCCCTGACATGGTGAATTGCATTTTATTCCAAGATAGGAGAAACAAGTAACTTTCCAAGCTTCATCCATGAACCACTATTGCATTCAACTGCATTTCCACTTAGCAAAGACCATAGTATTTGAGGTCTTAAAATTAACAATTGGACCATTTGAGGATATATATAGGCAATGTGTGCTTACCAATATTTAGGGCCCTATGCCCTCTAGCTATTACTGTTATCAGCATAGTTCAGAACTGGGATTTGTTTATTAGATCTGGGAACATCTGCTGTGCATTCACACAGCACATCAGACAGGAATTGGTATATAGGTTAAATAAAAATCGGGACGAGTATGCAATCTATTTCGTACACCTTTTTATATTACAAAATTACTCTATTAACCCACCCTCCATCCCATACCTCACCCTAACAACATTGCTATGCACTTTCAAAAGAATACATGAGAGCATCAGGAAACCCTAGCCTTGTCAAAGTATCCCAAACATGTGCTCAGTAACACGGTCAAAAGCTACTGAGAGACAAAGCAACGGAAACCTTACTATGCTTATCAAAATACGTATTTTGGTAGAAGTGATACATTTAAACCCTGAATGGTGTCCAGATACTACAGAATCCCAATTGTGAATCACTTAAGATGCCATTGTATGCCAACTATACCATCAGCATTATATGGATGACTTCACCAAAAGGTTTTAAAGATCCTGGAAGAAGGGTTATTGGTCTATAGGACACAGGCAAACCTTTGTTGCGCTTCTTATACAATGGTTCCATGACCTGTGAAATCATGAAGTAAGACGCAGACAACAGATTCAAAGTTCAAACAGAAATAATGTATTAACTCAAATGTCCAGATGATGGGGCATTTATAGCACGCCTATACACAAGTGTTTCAAGGCGCAACGAGGCAAGGGAGGGGGACAGAGACAATGATCTTACTAGGCCAAGTGACATTGAGATCGCACAAGTGCAGGGGAGAGGGAGGGGGAAAGTGCCGGGGGAGAGGGGGCAGTGCTGTACATGGATCAGACAAAAAACAAGTAGTGCGGCCGGCAGGTGGCAAATGCAAGGGTAAGTGCAGACAGCAAGTGTCCAAAAAGTGCAGGTAAGGGGACTGTAGGGTTGCCGATACAGACCCAAGTGCAAGGGCTGGCAGGAGGCAGTGCGGGTGTGCAACAGGCAGACAGGGACCTGGGCCTGAAATCGGAGGGTAGCCAGGTGACCAGTGCTGTATCGGACAGGAGATTAGCAGGGGAGAGTAAGAGAGAAGGCAGAAGCAAAGAGGAAGGTCTTGAGGTGCTTCCGGAACTGGTTCTCAAGTTTGAGAGAGGCAGGGAGGCTGATCCAGAGGGAGGCCCCAGCCAAAGAGAGGTCTACCACCAACTTGTTGCTTGAGAAGCGACTGACCCTGGGGAAGTTGGAGGTGGAGGAGCTAAGAGCTCGAGTAGGAAGGTAGTTCTGAAGAGAGAGAGAGTGTTCGAGGTATTGAGGACCCAGGCCCCAGAAGGCCTTGTGGACAATTCAGAGGGTCTTGAACTTGATCCTTGCAGCCACTGGGAGCCAATGAAGAGATTTCAGTGCTGGAGAGATACAATCCCTGGGCTTGAGCCAAATACAAGTCTCACAGTCCTGTTCTGAATTGCAGAGGGCGGAGAGTAGAAGCGGGTAGATTTAGAAAGAGGCTGTTGCAGTAGTCCATCCTACTAGAGACAGTGAGCATCTGGGGGAAGGAGAGGAAAGGAAGAATACCTTTGAGGAGATGCAGTTGGCAATTTGACTTCTTCGAGACGTCGGAGATTTGAGGAAAAAAGGAGTGTGGAGTCGAAGATGACCCAGAGGTATTAGCCTCACCAGTGGGAGCAGGAAGAGGGCCAAGGGAGGCAGCCAGAGGGTGACTGGAAAGGAGGGTGCAGGTGTGCCGATAAGGAGGATCTCCTTCTTACTGGCATTAAGGCAGAGATCATTGGCGGTACACCACTCCTGGATAGCAGGCAGACAGTCGGAGATGAAAGAGGGAGAACAGGTGACAGAGGGGAGCCTGAAAACGAGTTGTGTCATCCGCATAGCACTGAAGGTTGGAGCAGAGAGCAGCAATGCGGAAGTCAAGAGGTGCCAGGTGTTGGTTGAAAAGCCAGGGAGAGAGGTTAGACCCCTGCGGAACACCCCAGGTAGAGAGTGAGATAGAGGAAAGGAAGGACACAAATTGGACCTGGGAGGGTCTGTCACAGAGGAAAGAGGTTAGCCAGGCCAGTGCCTGATCAGTGATACCCAGGTTATCATGGAGATGGTTGAGCTTGATGGCATGGTTGGCCGTGTCAAAGGCAGAAGAGAGATCGAGTAAGATGAGGATAGAGGGGAGATTAGAATCACGGTTAGAGAGCAGGTCTTCATGGATGTTCATGAGAGCAATTTCTGTGCTTCTGGCTGCTCTGAAGCCAGACAGATGGTCATGGAGATAACCAACAGATTCATTGTGAAGATTAAGCTGGGAGATGGGCAGCTTTTCCAGGAGTTTTCCCAGGAAAGGAGTGATGGAGATACGACAATAGTTAGCTGTGCAGGAGTGGTCGGCTGAGGGTTTCTTGAGAAGAGGGTGCACAAGAGAGTGCTTCAGCAGGGAAGGCTCCAGAGGCAAAGGAGTGATTGCAGAAGTCGGTCAAGGCAGGAGCGAGGGTGTCAATGTGGTCCTTGGGAAGAACCTGTTTTGACAAGACTTTCATAGATCAGACTTGTCTAGAAACCTTGTCAGGGGAGAACAGAGGAAAGGAAGGGAAAGAGGGAGGAGAGATGGCCACAGGGGGGCCGGAGATAGTCGAAAGTAGAGGGAGGAGGAGGAGGAGGAGAGGACAAGAGGGTGGACAGGATGCTCTGGGTTTTAGAGATGAAATGAGAAGCCAGGGCCGTGCAGAGGGGGATGGGGAGGGGACAGGAGAAGTAGAGACTGCAGCAGGAATGGCCAGCGCCTTGTAGATTTTAAAGAGTTCGACCAAGTTGTTAGATGCCACAGAGATGTGTGCTTGGATGTGGGCTCTCTTCGTAGTGTGGACAGAGCCGGTATTGCCTTTGGAACAGGTGGCAGGCCAGTTTGTCAGAGGATGCGCGAAACGCTAGCCATATCCTCTCAGCCACCCTGCACTTGCTTTTAAGGGTGACGAGGTCAGAGTTGTACCAGGAGTTGCACTTGGCTTTGGGCTTCAAGCGGATCCTCATGACAGGGGCAAGAACATAGTATCGGAGATGGAACAGTGGAGCATGGAAAGGGCTGTGTCAGGATGCGAGTCAGCCAGAGGTGGAGGTGGAGGAGGCAAGAAAGTGGCAGCAAATGCCTCAACTGACACACGCTTCACGGGTCGGATGACCGAGAAGGTAGGTGGCAGTGCTGCAGTTGGCTTGCCCGGGAGAGATGTGAGGAAAGCAGAAGGTGATCACTCCAGGACAGATGAGTTGTGAGAGGGGTAGGTCTGAGGAGATCAGAACATCCAGAGTGTGCCCTGTAGAGTGAGTCGGCTAGAGGGAAGAATAGAAAGAGAGTCCAGAGGAGGGACAGGAACCATCCAGGTGGATGTTGAAGTCTCCAAAAAGGAGTTGAGTGGTCGATGCTAGGAGGGAGGAGCAGAGGTCTGCCCACTCAGAGATGAACGAGGTGATCCGACCAGGTGGCCGAACATGCCCTATGCTAAGGTGGGATTGCCCTACCTGAACGAAACTAAGGAAACTCTGAGTCAGAGTTCAACTTAAGTCTGTGTCCAAAACCGATGCTTGCCCTCATGATGAAATCTAAACAACGTGTAGGTATGTCAATAATCAAAGTAATGGTGATCAACAAAGTTCTGAGCTTCTTCTTGCTCTTGGCATCCTTCTCAGCTCCCCTTCCAAAGGTTCAAGAAAGTTCCATAAAATTCTCAAGATTACCTTTCTCACGTTCAAGATAACAGTTCCACACTCTCCTCGGGGTTCCCTTCCCCAAGTTCCAAGCAACAGTTCAAAAGAAAAGGGTCTTGAGACCTGTTCTCAAGACAATACTTGCAGTTTATTAAGTCTCTGTATTTATTTATTTTTTCATTTATAACGCACAAAAACCCAGAGGCATTGAGGCGCAGTGTTCCCTTCCCCCAAGACTTTAACTCAGCCACTTGTATTTGTTTCAGTCTTTTAAAACAAAATGCTACAACTCCAGATCAGTCTGGCCCTCCCTCTGGAGTGCATCACCAGTTCACTTGAAGTGCTCCTCCTTTGTTTATTTCACAATATCCTTGGTTCTCACAATTTAGCACTCGCTGGTCTAGGCGCAGTTGTCGGACCACACGGTCCACCCATCACAGATCTGGCAACCGGTTCCACCACTTGCCTGGCCAAGGAGAAGCCACAAGGAAAGGCATCTTTAAAGAGTAACTTGAGCAGTGCCTGATGCATAGGTTCGAAGGGGGCTCCCATGAGCTTAGTTAGCACAACATTGAGCTGCCAAGCCGGCGTAGGGGCCTTCACAGGTGGGAAACTCCTGGGGGGGAGGGTCCCTTGAGGAACTCTTTGACAAGCCTGTGCGACCACAGCGAAGGTCTGCCCGGGGAACTGGTGAACCTGGATATGGCGATGTGATGCACCTTGATAGCAGCGTGAGTCAGTCCCGCTTTTGCCAAGGAAAGCAAGTATGGTAGAAGTTGCAGAGCTGTGACGCGCAGAGCGGTAATCTTCAGTCTGCACCACATGGAGAAGCATTTCCATTTATGTCCGTAGCACTTCAATGTTGCTGAGGCTCTGGTAAAGCATAACCTCCAAACTCTACGACTGCAGGAGCTAGGCCCTCAGGTTCCGAGACTCCGGGTCCTGATGCAGAATTGCCCGCCTCTTCTTCGGGGACAGCAGCAGCCGGATGGATGGGGCCACTGACAGACGTAAGTCCGGATACCAGATTTGCCTCGGCAACAAGTATTATCCTGCAGTGGCACTGTCTGAGTGTGCTGATCACACGTAAGAGGAGTGGAGACGGGCGGGGCGTCATACCGGAATTGTCCCTCCCACAGGAACGAGAACACTTCCCCCATGCTCCTCGGTTGAGGGAACTTGCTGGTGAACCTTTGGCACTTGGTGTTTGCTGCCGTCGAGAAGAGACCGATTTTGTGGCTGGCCCATTTGCTGAACAAAAAATCCACCTGGTCCTGGTGAAGTTCCTACTCGTGGCAAGAACACAGTTTCCTGCTGAGCGAGTCTGCAATGGTGGTGTTAACTCCCGCTAGGTGAAACGGGATGAGGAGCATGCCTTGAAACGGCCTAGTGCCACAGATCCTGGGCCTCCTGGCAAAGCATTGGTGAGTGGGTCCACACTGTCTGTGAGGATCCTCACCACCTTGCCCTTCAATGACAGGAGAAAAGACTTGAGGGCCCAGAATACGGCCGAAGTTCCAGAATGTTGGTGTAGAGGTCCTTCTCCTCCAGTTGCCAGAGGTCTCTGGCATGCAACGGTTTGGTGTGGGCTCCCCATCCCTCAAGAGAGGCGTCCGTGGTGACTGTCTCCTGGAAAGGACGTACGCCCACCACTGTATAGTCCGACGGAACTCCTTGTTGAACGAGATCTTGTCTGCAAAGCTCCCCGACACCTGCATCCACCTTGCACCCAGGAACTCCTGCAGAGGTCTCATGTAAGGTCTGCACAGGTAAAAGAGGCTGATGCAGGAGGACATCATGCCCAGCAGCGACTTGATGGACCGAACCGTCACTATCTGCAATAACAAACGCTGTAGTTTGCCTTGTATGGCTCTCACTCTCTCAGAGGGAGACTGCACACACGTCATCGTTTTGAGTCGGGCATCTAGAAACAGGCCTGCTTGGGGGTTGGAGCTCTGCCCTGCGGGCGGCGCTGCCGCTGTCCTCCGCTGCCTTGAGAGCGACCCCTGTATGCTTCTTGAGTGGAGGAGCGTTAAGGTTGTTGGTACAGTCCATTATAACCCTTGGAAGATCTTCATCTGGAAGAGCGAAAAGACGACGGCCATTGCTGCTGCAAAGTTTCCAGGGAGCGTGCTGTATCTGTGTCAGTCTTTATTGCTTGTAAAGACGCGTCGCCTGCCTTTCCAAAGAGGTTCTCCTTGCTGAATGGCATATCCAGCACCTTCGTCTGAATGTCTGGACGGAGGTTTGTTGCCTTCAACCAACCTTGACGACGCAGGGACACCCCGTTCCCCATCTGTTGGAAACCTGTGTACGCGAGGTCCACTGCCACCGTGATGGCATGATTCGAGGCCACTTCCCCTTACTGAAACGGTTCTAGTGCTGCAACCTTTTTGTCTTCGGGCAGGAAGTCAAGAATAGAACCCAGCTTGAGCCATAGTTCCCAGTCATAACCGGACAGAAGGGCTAAGGCGTTAACTGCCTTGATGGTACAGGCTGCTGTATAAATTATCCTCTTGCCCATTGCATCCAGCTTCTTCCCCTCCTGGTTTGGAGGTACCATGGCTGCCGATGACTGGTTTGCCAAGTGCTTCCTGGCTGCGGCTGAGACCACTGAATCGGGCGAGGGCTGAGACCATAAGCACCTGGGGGCTGAATCTGAAACCCTGTACGTCTTCTCCAACCTGTCCCGCTTGGTTGGGGCTGTACTCTGGTTTCTCAGTAGAGCCAGGCCTTCCTCCCAGATGTCGTCCATGAAAGGGGCAGACATGGTCTTTCTGGTCTCGACTTGCGCCATTGGTACAGGAACGCTTCTTTCTTGGTCTCCTCTGGGACTCACAAACAGCTCAGAGGCCCTTGAAATGACAGAATGAAAGGATCCAACTTCGTCGGGTGGGGAGGATCAATGGGGCCCATACGCATGCAGCTCCTCCCCATCGGCCGCAATGAAGTCCAAATAGCGGTGGTTGCTGTGTCCGTGCCCGTGTCCGTGTGCGGTGCTGGGGCTCTGGGTGGGGTCTTTTCGCAAAGAGGTGCTGGTAGTGGTGGAGGAGTCTGATGGGGAGTACCATTGCCCCCTTAGGTCTTTTTGCAGGGCGAGCTTAGCCTTGGAGGCGCTTGTCTGTCCTGTGAAGGCGTAGGGCCTGGATGCATCCTCTGCTGGATTTGGGTGACCAGTGTGTGCAGGCTCGTTAGAATGTCCAGTGACACGTCCCTAGGTCTAGGGGTTACGGGAGCCAGCGGTGTAGGGTCTGTGCTGATGCACCTCCTCTTGTGAGCAGAGGACTCTTTGTGATCTGTATAAAAATCATCCTGCAGATCATTGTCCATGTCGGTACTAGAGTAGATCTGCTCAGGCCTGTCTGGTTCACGCACCGGGGAAGGTCCACTGGGGGGGGCCGTCTCTCTTTCTCTCTCCTTAAGAGGTTACTAGGTCTGCACAGTCGCCAGGTCTTTCCCTTGCCCCCGGAGTGGCCGCCGTCTTCGTCACTGCCTCCACATCCGTATCTCGCCTCCGGGGTAAGATCGTCCGTGGGGCAGTTAACATGTGCTTTTTGGACCCGCTCTCCTTCAACGACATCACTGTGGACGTCATTGACTCAGTCAACGATGTGCTCATCGCTGCTTTCGTCGCCTGTACCGTTGTTGACTCAGTTGACCTGGCATGCTCGGAGGACTTAGCCAGCTTTGACGAGCCCTCTCCAAACTTCTGATTTAGACGGGTTTAGTCCCCCTTGGTTGGTAGGCTCACTATGGAGGCTGACGGTGATGGCGATCGCCTTCTGCCCGACTCACAACCTCCATCAGTGGAAAACGCAGAAGTGCTAGCATTGCAGAGCTTGGCTTTCCCTTGGATCCCCACGAGCGGAGCGTCCTCGAAGGATCTCGACCTCCTCCCAGAGGGAGGTAGCTCCTTGTACCGGCCGATCCTAGATGAGGCTTGAACCTGCCCCACGGCTGAGTCCGTGGCCTTGCTGGACTTGATCCATGCCGACAGTCTGCTGTAGCGGTATTTTTTGGTTTTCTTAGAGAAACCATGGCACACCTCGCACGCCTCCTCGTCGTGATCCGGATGCAGACAATATTAGCTTTTATGATGCCAATCTTCTACAGAGACGTTTCTTAATTCACACTTAGCGCAGAGATGGAAGAGGCTTCAACTTTCCTTCTTCTCTTCAGTCATGGCAGAAATGCACGAAGTAGGCCCAAGGCTGGGTCTTCTCGTAACTTCGATAATCTGATGGTGAATTGAGATCATCGCTGGTAGCGGATCCCTGCTGCTGTGCTCTGTCCTTCGTCGAAGATGATCAAGCAACAACTCGGTGAAAATTCAAACTATTTTGGACAAAAATTTGGGGAAGAAACACTAAAAGAGCTCGGAGAGCAACTTGAGGACTCCCAACACTGAAGCGTGCGGGGAAAAATCATCTGAAGATGGCCACCAGGGGTGGAGCTAAGGGGGGAGGACGGTCATTGGATGGGGGCAGTATGACCCAGAGGACAGTGATTTGTTTAGAGGAGAAATACAGTTTTAAAGTGAAAGTTAAACTGTTTTTTCTTTTACAGAGGATTCCCAGTCGGACGACGGGGAATATTCATGAGCATGTGAATCCATGCCAGACCCCATGCTGGAGTACTGGGAAGACCCTCCCATTCACTGATCTGCCCAAATCCGATTAATAACGTCCACAGTATTGTCTATAAAGACTACTTTTTTAATCCCATTTATTGATTCTTCGTACTATTTAAGATGCACTCAGTTACCCAACTATGTTAAAATCTTCTGCTTTAATTGTGGGGACACTTGCCTACAATTATCTTGATTTTGTAAGCAAACAAACACTCTTAAAATGTCAGGCATTCCCTTATTTGTACCTTTTTAGTTGTTTAATTATTAACCTTTATCACAGCCATTATAGATTTTGTTTCCTGCTTACTAACAGCACATTGTGCATTATCCCCGTCAATCTTTAGGGTATGCAGTCCTAGTAGTAAATTAATATAGGAAGATGCTTAGACCCACCTTGATGGGCTCCCTTTCTTTTTTACCATTATGTTCAAAACCCTTTCAAGGGGCATTAGTGACCCATATCCTGAGATGACCGTGCTTTCAGAGTTCCATGGCACAACTATCTATTATCCTTTTCTGGTTAGAGAAGCACGACTGGAATTGTAATTAGCTCAGCGGTCACCTGAGGGCAAGAGGAGAGCGTGGGTGTGATTAGATATCCTGAGTGGCCCCCCTCAGCTGAACAAGGAGCAAGGTACATATAGCGACCCGAACGACATTGTATGTGGATGGTATCTGGAATGCAATACATACATAAGGGAGATTGCATTGCAGTGCAGCCGGTGCTGTTGGCTCTTCACATGATCAAATGATGAATTGAACACCCGGTGATGCTGCCACATCTCCAGATTGGTAAAAGTGTGCTGTAAGGGTGCAGAAGTTGGAGACTGACACATAGGTGGCATTGTGGTTGCTAAAGACTTATTTAAGAACAAAATAAAGAGAAAAACTATCTTTGCCTTTATGAGGCGTTTCCCTGCCTCAACTACAATACTACGGTTTCGGTCAGGATGGCCTTGTAAATCCGTAGTATATAAAGGTGTGTCTGTGTGTCGGGCTATACAAATCCACACAGTTGAATCCGCTGCTACCAAGTTTTGCATGGATTCCTCATTTGTCTGGGGCAAGATTGTAGTCTGTTTGGATGCAAAAAAATTCCCTCCGTAGACACCCTAATTTACGAATGCTCACCCCATTCACTACAGTAGGTACTAGGAGGCAAAATTTGGAAAAGTGTCTGAAGCTAAATGTTCGATGCGTTGGTTATTCCTTGTATTACTATGTATACAGATAGTGTTTATTAAAGCATTTTTAAACGGAATAAAACATTTTTTTTGGCAAGGTTACAGTTTACTTAAATTCTTTCACGGGAAGAGAGCACAAAATCAATCTTTCTTGGACATTTTCTCAAATGTGCTGAAGCCATTAAGTGACTAAAACATGCCGCACAAAAAATGAACATTACTTGGAAAAGCTTCATCTGATGCAAAGCGAAAATCAATATGAAGAGCTTCTGAAACACAACAGCAGCACGACTTGCCGACCAGAGGACAAGAGCAACTTTCTCCAGGGCAAATAAGATGCATAAGCAAACTGAAGCAAGATTTGAGGACAAGAGCAACATCCTCCAGCGCACATGAGACACCACTCGATCAGGACACGGGCAACGCCAGGCACCACAGCTAGTTATAAATAAAGAGGTAGTGGATTTTCTTGGGCCAGAAGAATAGTTCCCGTCTTCTGGAAAGCACACCACAGTTTGTTATTAGGTGGGACCTTAACCTGAGGGAATGACTCGCTTCCTCATGTTTCAATCCCTTTCCAAGGTACACAACAAAGTTCCAGGTTGTAATGCAAGCAAGCAGTACAGTTCTCAATTCAACTCAAAAGGTAAAGTTCCAGTTCAAACATCAACATTCCTTATTGCCTGTTAGGAAGAATTCTCTGTTTAGGTTGAATTTCCTAACCTAGTGAGTCCCCCAGCAGCTTTGCTGGATTTTGTGGGGTTTATTTTTTTCTCCTGCCAAGAGTGAGACTCTTTTACCCTCACTCTTGGACATGACTTGAGAGTGTTTTCTGTGACTTGCTATGTGCTTATGGGCTAGGGGGTAATTTTCCCCATAGGCCATCATTGGTTTTTGAATGTGTGTTACACAGCACCCTCAGTGCAGTAGCACAGGGGTGTCCTAGAGACCCCCAAACATAGACTCCACACCCTGGGACTGACTACTGTCTCCCTGGGTCTGTAAAGTTACCATTGACTTTACTAGTCTTAACTTAGGAACTTAACCAGTACAAACCATCTTACTGTGGAAGTACTGGTAGGGGCAATTAGATTGCCCCTGGGTCTGTTGTCGAGGGGGTACTGTCCCGTCCCCCCTCGCCGAGTTCTGGCTGGTGGCAGTGGATACCACGGAAATATTCCACCGGAATATTCCCCAATGGGATTTCCCATTGTTTTTGATGCACCACTTTTTGGTGCAATGTTAAAGATACCGCCGGTTTATTTATTTAATATAAATTCACCGGTTGGGATTTTTTGCCGGAACTCGCCGCCAAAATGGCGTCTAGGTTCCCTTCAGTAACCCTGAACCCGAGTCGAGCCTTTGTTCCACTTTTGGCGGGCTTCTGCACAGAAGCCCTCCAAAGTGGTGCCATTCTGTCTGGGTACCACAGGGGGTGTGGGAGGGGGTTTAGGCACCCTGGACTGAGTTGCCTTGCCAACTCAGGTCGCACTCTAGTGTGATGGGCCCAAGTGGTGAGCCACCCCGCTCACCACTTAGCATGTTTGAGTGACAGCTAGGCTGTATGAATGGGGGTTTGCTGCATAAAAGCAGGGTTTTTGGGACTGGTTCTTCAGAAGTCGCCACAGGACCTAAGAAGCCGAAGAGGGAGAAGCTGAGCCGACCTGCCAAGACGACACCACCGGTGAAGCCCCGCAGAACCGTCTCACCACTTTTCCCGACGACAGAGGAGATCTCCTGCCGGAGAGTCTTCTTCCCTTAACTGGTGGGGACAACCAGTTGCTGCCTTCTTTTCGCCGTCCCGAAGCATCTCGTGGCCGCCTTGCCTGTGCCAAGCACCCCGGCAACCGGGATACCACTTTTTACCTCAACCGCGAAAGAGGGGTAAAAATCCTTTGTGACCGGAAAACTCTGCGGCTGGCCTCATCCCTGGTAGTGCAACGACCTGCAGCTTTCCTCCCCGTCGAGATCACCTCTTCCTCGGGACGACGCCGCGACTTGCACCCACTACCAGGAACGACTACCACCGCTGGAGGAATCCTTCCACGTTTAAAGGTACTGTGTTCCGCCCGGCCTCCCTTGCCACCGATTGTACGGGGTAGATTTAGCCCTCGGCTCTCGAACCTGGGTAGGTCTGGGACACCCTAACTAAACTTTTCAGAACCGTAGTAAAACCTTTTTCTACTCACCTGCAAAGACTTGTGACATTGTGCGATCTTGGGCACATTTTCGCCTGGCTCCCTCTAAAGCGGGCCCCGAACTAATTCCCCTTGTTCCACTATTGACTGTCTTTGCTAACCTTATGTGAAAAGTGTTTTACCTTACTGCTCTCTTTATTTCTGCCTTTTCCCTCCCTTTTGGTAATACTTGTTGGAGTACCATCTAACGTTAAGCACTCACCTCTGGTTGGAAATAAGTGGGTGTCCAACAAATGATTAGGGATGTACATATGAGTAATAGTTACTGTGTTTGACTTTCTTACCTTTTCTATTGTGCTAGTGTAATTTAAGAGTGTACCTTTAATAAATAAGTTTATACTTTTACACCTAGCTCTGGTCAGTGTTTGCTTGTGCTACTGTGCCTCTGTACCTATTATGTATCCTCTGTATACTGCCTAACTCTTCTTGAGGGAAGTCTGACTGCTCAGCCACAGCTACCACAGTGAATCTGTGCGGTGCAGACTGCTACCAAGTGGGTTTACTGCCAACACCTGTAGTCTTAAATCTTTTGCAGTGGTCCCAGAGGGAACTGCACAGGTTTCTGCCTAACATTGCCCATAGTTGCTTCTTCACTATTGGGTTCCTGGAGAATGCCTCCCTTCTCCAGCTCCTTCTCCAGCTATCTTGTTCCTTAGTTTTCCAGCAAAATGGGGAATCTCTTCTTTTCCCTGACTTCAATATAAAGTTAATTATTTCTTCTCTCCAGCGGGAATGACTCTCTTCCCCCGGATCACTGGTTTGAATCTCTTTGTAAACTTGATCAACACCAGAATGACTCCCTTCTCTGGATGTCTGGCTCTCAGTGCTTTTCTCCACACAGACAGAGGCAATGACTCCCTTCCCCTGGACTCTTTTCACTTGCTTGCATGATTTCATATGCCATGGGAATTACTCCCTTACCCCCGGCCTTCATTGGCTTTTTTCTCACACTCTCTTGGCTTACTTTCACAATTCGCAACACCAGGGGGAGTGTCTCCCTTCCACTGGCCTTTCTAGTCTTTCCTGCTCTGGCAGACCTGTTTCATGTACTGGCACGAAGATGATGACCCAGGAATTTATTTGTTATTGGGTGTGGGTCCCGGAACAGTCTTTCATCACTTCAGCCCTTCTAGTGTCCCGGCAACCCAGGTACCTGCAGGGCACTTGCCGGTGCTTTCCGGTCTGTTGAAGGCTTCTTGGTGTTCCCTCTCAGACTTCGGGCTGCTTCTGCAGCGGCTGTGGTAGCTCTGCAGCGTTTTATCCTTCTCGGGCACCGCTTCTCCAGCTGGCCACACATCCCAGCTCCTTCGGTCAGTTGGTGACCAGTTCTTCCTTTTGTTTCATCGGTCCGTCCACGGCGGACCAGTCGGGACCGCCTCTGCTGGCAGACAAGAGTCTTCGGTCCAGTTCCCCCTGCTTGTCCTTGCTTGCCGGCTTTAAATTTCGCAGCTCCTTTAGGGAGAGATTCTCTCCCTCTTCCGTAGTCCTTCCTATATTTCTTTGAGGCTTGTGGAATCTGCTTAGATCACATGCTGTGCATAGGCCGACATCTAGTGGAAGCTGCAGAGTATTACAGTTTATTTTTCGAAACTCAAAGGGGCGTCAAACTAGGGTGTGCCAGTAATACTATGCCTAGTGTGACGTCCACTGTACCCATGATCCCTCACGCGTTTAGGACCCTCCAGATTGTTTTTTTCCGCCATACTAATCGGACGCATGTTGCGGAGTTCCCTTGGCATTTGCCAATTATACCTAAATATTGTTAAAAATGTTCCCCGTTACCTTCTATCCTAGGCCGAAGATCGACGTCCACGAAGATCGAGGGAACCGGCCGTTGAAAACTACACGATGGACCTTGGTCCTTGGAAGGCCTCTGGCCTCCGCCCAGGCCTTGGTAGTCCTCTGGCCTCAGTCCTGTACAAGTAGGGAGAGTGGGGTTGGTCATAACTTTCCTACATGTATTTCCTACATATACACAGCCCGCTGCCAGATTTACACACATGGAGAGTACTCCTTTCAAATTCTGCCCTAAGTGTAACAGTTTCCCTGGGTAGATAAGCACAATACGTGCAATCTGTGTCTCCCACAAGACCATCCCGAGGCTACATGTCGGGCTTCTAAGCTCTTCAAGCCAAAAACACTTAAGGACCGCTCGACGAAGCGCTGGGGCCACTACGCCAGACAGCTAGAGGCCATGGACGTTGAAGGGTCGTGCAGCGATGGCAGCAAAGCCGCTGTATCAGATGGCGAGGGCAGAGGGGTGACTTCAGACACCCACGCACAAGCCCCTGGCCTCGGAGGACTAGCCAGCGGCCCAGTTATGAGGACAACACCCGGCGGCAGAAGCGCAACCCACACCACTTCCTCTAAACACATCAGCCCCAGCCGTGACTCGACACGCGTGTCGAACGATCGGCAACGGAAGTCACCGAGAGAGCGGTCCAAAGACTGTGACCTCTAGGCGTTCCTGTTCGCGATCGCCATATGACAAAGACCAACTGTCCGTAGTTGAAAAAGGTGCCGCTTTCCCAATAGTTCCAGAGGCTCGATCGTCGGAAGACGATTCCGACCTCTATGCTCCCAAGTGTGTAGCGTCTACTCCAGAGATTCAGCGCCCTCCTCTACTACCTCCGAATCTCGACGCAAAGCGTTGAAACCCTCGGAAACCCCTATAACCTCAGGAAAACATTCCTCTAATCACAGGAATGGGCATAAACAACACAAGAAACCTTCAGAACACCATAAAGAAAAACAGAAGGCTCCTAAAGTGATAGAGAAGTCCAAGGTCCCTGACACTACTCCTAGGAGTAAAATTGTCCCTCCCACTCCTCATGATATGGGCATGGATGAGGAACCAGAACAGGAGAGGTTTATTCCCAGTTCCAGGGAATGGAACTCGGCGGATATTGATATGGTGATGAGAAAGCTGTCTTTTTTTGCAGACTTCTATGAAAGACCCTAATTATTTCCATAGCTATGCCAACACACCAGCTACCCAGGACTCTCAACCCCCTACTGAAAGGCTCCGCTCTGAGGCTCTGGCGTAGGGATTGGTTTGAGACCCTTTTCTAATTGAACCTTACCATCCAGATTCATATGGAGAGGAGACAGGTAACGCATATGCTGGAAGACCAGACAGGGGTTCCTTATTATGGGGATGATGAGGACCAGGAAGAGGAGGATGAGGCGGAAGCCTACAATCTTGACGACCCCAATTTCTATGGACCCCCCGGTGCATGACTCGCCAATTGATAATCAGCCACTCCTCAATGAGGTACTGGCTAAAGCAGCAGCTCATTTTCAGATAGACACACAGGGTGTCCAAGAAGATAGGGATTTCGCGGAAGAGATCCTAGAGGACAAGAGAGTCATTACCGAGGCTATCCCAATACTAAAATCAATCCAGCGTAGAAGTGATTCCTTGCTGGTAACCCCAAATTTTACTCGTGCAGTGAATCCACAAGTGGAAAAATTATTCCGGGCCGCACCCTCCGATCCCGTGTACATAAGGGGTCAATTAAAACCCGACTCCCTGGTGGTAGTAACAACCACCAGAAAGAGGGCAGGTACACCACTAGCTTCTTCAGAAGCACCTCCCGATAAGGAGAGCAAAAGGATATATGTTCTGGGCAGGAAAGTTGCCTCCGCGTCAGCCTATCATGCACGTATTGCTAACAATAGCACTCTTTTAGCAAGCTATAACTGTCATCAGTGGGAATAAGTAGCTGCTCTAGTAACCTCTGCACCTGAACCACTAAAAGGCCAGTTGGCCCAAATTGCAGCAGACGGAAGGTCCATATATGGATGCATCCTTAAAACAAATTTTGATGCAGCTGATAATGCTGGAAGATTGATAGCCAAAGGCACAGTAATAAAGCGCCATGCTTGGCTAAGGTAGTCGGGGTTCAAACCTGAGACCCAAGCCACACTTATAGACATGCCGGTAGAGTTGAACGTTCTATTCAGTAGGGCAGTGGAAGAGGCACTAAAGACAGCTAAAGAGGAGTATGAGACCCTAAAATCTCTCTGCCAACTCACAAATAAACCCCCAGGTCAGAGGGGAAATAATAGTTTTTGTCGCTTTCGTGGCCAAAGCTCCCAGAGGTGTTCCAACTACTACCAAAATCAAGGATCTTAATGGGGCAACAATTAGTTTCAATCATCACAGGGATTCACCAGAGGCCAATGCAGGGGCCGCACTAGGGGTAGAGGCAGCCCCGCCAGAGGTGGTACGCCATCTAGTAAACAGTGACGTTCCGCTTTGGGTCCCCTCTCATGCATCCCCAGTAGGGGGGCGCATTTCCACCTTCACCCACGCATGGGAGGGGATCACTTTGGACAGATGGGTGCTGTCCACAGTGTCCGCATGATACTGTATAGAACTATTAGCGCGCCCCCACGACCATCCTCCAAGATAGAAGGTACACTCGTTGGAGCACCAGAAAACCCTTCTCAAGGAGATCGCCACTCTACATACAAAGGACGCCATAGTACTCGTCCCGGGCAACCAGGTAAACAGGGGTATTTATTCAACCTACATCCTTTTGCCAAAAAAGATCTAACCATGCGCCCAGTATTAGATTTGCGCCCTGCAAACAAGTATGTCAAGCCACAAAAATTCTGCATGACTACATTGCAGGAGGTAATCCCCCTACTAAAAAAGGGGGATTACATGGCAACATTGGATATGAAAGATGCCTATTTTCATATTTCAATGTTTCCAGCGCACAGAAGATTCTTGAGTTTCAACATAGACAACCAGCACTATTAGTTCAAGGTGCTGCCCTTCCGTATAGCCTCGGCTCCAAGGGTATTCACCAAGGTACTGGCAGTGGTGGTGGTGGTGGCGGCGCACCTACGCAGGGAGGCAATCCCAGTGTACCCTTACCTGGACGACTGTCTCATCACAGGGGAAACCCCCTTAATTTGCAAACTAAACATTCAAAGAACTCTCGACCTCCTCTTCCAATTGGGCTTCTCAATCAACGAGAAAAAATCAAGCCTGGTGCGAAGCACCTCAAAACACTTCCTAGGAGCTATCCTAAACACCCAAGAGGGGTTGGCCTTTCCATCAGAGGAAAGAATACGGAATCTGTTGCTGCAAATTCCTCAATATCAGGCGGGTTGCCAAATAAGGGTGCACAAAGCGATGCTTTTTGTTAGGCATGATGGGCATTTTGCATTTACCTGGTTACCCACGCGCGCCTGCGCATGCGCCCCATCTAGGAATGGTTGGCGAAACAGTGGCCTCAAACAAGTGGTCAGTGGGACGATCTAGTGGTCGTTTCGTCAACACTAGTACAGAGTCTTCGCTGGTGGACAAGAGAATCTTACGAAGGGGAAACCCTTCTACGATCCAGATACAGGCCGTCATTGCAACAGACGCCTCCCTGGCAAGGTGGGGAGCTCACTATCTTCACCGCACAGCTCAGGGTCTCTGGTCTCACACACTGGCTCAGAACCGCATCAATCTGCTAGAATTTCTGGCAGTCTTCAGAGCGCTTAGGTCATTCGAACCCCTCTGATCCAACCTGTCAGTGAAGATCCTAACAGACAGCACCACAGCAATGTTGTACTTAAACAAGGAGGCACTCGTTCGCCAAATCTGTCCAAGCTTGCCCACAAAATTTGGACATGGCAACTCAAACGGAAGATTTACCTGTCATCCCAACATGTTCCAGGGGATCTCAACTCGCTAGCAGATGCCCTGAGCAGGGATCCCCTTCCAGAAGAACACGAGTGGACACTACACGAAAAAGTTGTAGGAGACCTCTTCTCTCAGTGGGGTTTCGCCACAAGTGAAAACAGGCAATGCCCAGATTTCGCATCCAGGTTCCCCCAGCCAGGCTCCAAGGGGAATGCCCTATGGATGAATTGGTCAGGTATGTTTGCCTACGCTTTTCCACCAACCCCTCTGATGAGGAAGGTGGTCAACAAGATCCACAGGGAACGATGACGCTCATCCTAGTTGCTCCCATGTGGGCGAGACAACTGTGGTACCCACACCAACGCAAATTAGTGGTGAACGACCCCATCAAACTCCCATGCCAGTACAACCTACTCTCCCAGCACGAGGGCCTAACAGTGCATCCTCAGCCCAACTCAATGAACTGGCAGCATGGCTCCTGAAGTCCTAGAGTTCGGGCATCTCAATTTACCCCAGAGATGTATGGATATCTTGAAAGAATCAAGAAAACCTAACACAAGACACTGTTACTATGACAAATGGAAATGATTCGTTATTTAGTGCCAGAATTAGCAAATCAACCCAGTTGATTGTACTCCTTCTAATGTCGTCACCTATATGCTCCACCTATTGGATGAAGGGTTAGTGTTTAACTCACAGTGCACCTGGCAGCTTTATCAGCCTACACCACTTCCTATAACAAGGCGTCATGGTGGAAAGTGCCAGTTGTCAAGGCATTTATGGAAGGGGTAAAGAGACTCCACCCTCCAATTTCTAACCCACCACCAATTTGTGACCTTAATGTGATACTTGCTAAACTCATGGGACCCCCCATGCACAAATCTACTCTCAAACACTTGACTTCTAAAACTGCCTTTTTAGTAGCCATCACATCCATAAGAAGGGTCAGAGAAATTCAAGCTCAGTCAGTGGATGATCCTTTCTTTACTGTTCATAAGGATAAACTGGTTTTACGCACTCACCCTAGGTTCTCACCTAAGTTCATTTCCAAATTCCATGTTAACCAGTCTGTTGAGCTACCAGCCTTCTTCCAGGAACCCAAAAGCTCTGCTGAGGTGAAACTCCACACGCTAGATGTGAGGAGGGCAGTCCTGTACTATGTAGACAAGACCAGGCCGCTAAGAAAGACAGATCAACTGTTCGTCTCCATAGCTCCAGGCAGAAAGGGAGATCGTGTCTCTAAGAATGCCATCTCAAGGTGGATAGTCAGATGTATCCAACTGTGCTATTCCCTTTTAGATAACACTGCCTTTTACGCTGAGGGCCCACTCTACAAGAGGTACTGGAGCCTATCTGGGTTTCATTGCAAATGTACCCCTTGACACCATTTGCAAAGCAGCTACATGGAGCCCTATTCACACATTTACTCAGCACTACAGCATTGACACTCAGTCCAAGGCAGATACTCAAGTGGGACAAGCGGTTCTAAGACATTTGTTCGCTCATGACCCTTCTCATATCCCACCTCCTTCTTCTAACACTGCTCGCTAATCTATACACAGCATGTGATCTAAGCAGATTCCACAAGCCTCGGAAAGGATACATTACTCACCGTAATCGTATTTCTGATGCTTGTATCTGCTTAGATTCACATGCGCCCGCTCTTCCTCCCCTCTGAGAGAAGGCGCATGGATGCTTGTAGTCTTATCTGCTTGGATACTCTGTACTCTCGCTACTCCACATGCTACCTCATGTCAGAAAAAATACAATCTGAGGGTTCTACACGCGTGAGGGATCCTGGGTACAGTGGACGTCACACTAGGGATATTACTTGCACGCCCTAGTTCGCCCCTCTTCGAGTTTCGAAAAAACAAACTGTAATACTCTGCAGCTTCCACTAGATGTCGGCCTATGCACAGCATGTGAATCTAAGCAGATACACGCATCAGAAATACGATTACAGCGAGTAATGTATCCCATGTGCACTTCTCCAATGGGAGTTCGAGAACCACTAGAAGGCTCAGTGTAGGTTCTAGGAATCGTCTGTAGGGCTCCGCACCTCCTCCTCATCCCAGTACTTTCCCATTGTATTCGTTCTGGGTATTCTTTGTTCTTATTCGTCTCAGTATGAGCTACGTTAAGTATTTGGGTTTGCAGAGACACATGAATGTCTGTGGTATTCAGGGGAGATGTGTGTTAGGGCTATGGGTATATGAGGATGTTGGGTGTCCTACCGTGTTTCCTTTGGATGGTCATACTTGCCCCTAGAGGGGGAGTCTCTCCCCATGAGGTCCTTCCCGGGCCTGGTGAAGGTTGAGAGCAACTAAGTAAAGATATTGAAGTTCAGGATAACAAGGTGGGCCAGGAGGTCCCCAAGGAGAGAAAGTTGACCATAGAGGACCCCCAGAGTACAGCCCTGAAAAGGGGGCTTGCAGGTTATACCCAGAGCATCTGGAAGGGACAGAGAGCAGTAACTTGGACCTTGACAAGAAGTCCAATTTCCAGTTGCATCTCCTCATGGGCATTCTACCTTTCCTCACCTTCCCCGAGAAGCTCACGTCTCCATTGCCCTGGTTCCCTCTAGGCCAGACTACTGCAACAGCCTCTTCCACAACCTACCTCTTTCCTCCCTTTGCCCCTTCAACTAATACCGAAAGGGGCTGCCAGATTTATCCTTGGCCTTAAGCCCAGGGACCGCATGGCTCCAGCCCTAAAATCTATCCACTGGCTCCCCGTGACCGCAAGGATTAAATTAAAGACCCTTTGCATCAGCCACAAGGCTGTCGGGGACCTCCTTACATCCAGCATTCCCTCCCTAAATAACTCCCGACTAGAGTCCTTCGGTCGTCTGGCTCCAACTCTCTGCAGATCAAATGATTCTCCAAGCAGAGAGTGGGAGGTAGATCCCTTTCGTCAGCTGGCTCCTCCCTCTGGAATGGACCCCCCCCCCCTCAGACTTGAGCTGGATCTGATGTTCCGGAAACTTCTCAAGACTTTCCTTTTCTCCTCTTCCTTCCCTCACCCCCTCCTGTGCTAACTCCATCTGCCACTGCGAGTGGGGCGTGGTCCCTTCAGAGTCATACAGGGGCCAGACCACCCCCTATGAGTCCCTCCAGCATCCGTTCTCAGCACTTGCCCTCTGGCCCCCTTTCCCGGACTAACCCAACTGGTCCTCCCTGTCCACAGCTCTCTTGCTCCGCCCTCATCCCCTCCTCCCCAGCACTTGCCACCTAGGACTGAAGGGGAAACCAGTTAATTTGAAAAGGCTTGAGAAGAGAATCCTATTGTCATGAACTGCAGCAAACTGGAGGATCATGCATGCAAGAGGCTGTTAGCAAAGGCCACCTACAGAGGACTGTGATGGACATTTCTTTTCATGCAGTATTTCTTTTTCAACAACTATTATGCAAGGGGGTGGGGAAGACCGCTCCAAGCTTAAGCCCAGCAGGCATTTATTTTAGTTCTTGTAATTTGTATGTAGTGGTGGGGCCTGTTAGTTAGGTTTGCTTTCAAACTAATACAGACTTTTTATATTGACCGAGCATCTTAGGTTTTCAATTTTAGATAGGAGCCACCCGCAGCAGTAGTGCCAGATTAGGCAGGTTTTCATTCGAGTTAAAAAACGATCTTGTTGTTTAAATGCCCAGTGGTCCGACTCCTGTTTCTTGCTTGCCGCAGAGTCTGTGGAGATGACCATTTCATGGTATGCTTCAGTAGATGATATGATAGTTTATTTATATAGCGCCTATACGCAATGTGTTTCAAAGCGCTTCAAGGCAAGGGAGGGAACAAGGGAAAATACAATGACATTCTTACAGGCCATGAACAGTAAGGATGTGAAATTAACTATCATACTTGGCCTGACGACATTTCAGATAGTGCAAAAGCTAAGACATAGATATGGAAGGGAGGGGAGAGAGTGGGAAGGAAATGGAAACAGACAGGCGACTACCGTACTAGGCCTGACGACATTTCTGGGAGAGCCGGAGAAAACAAAAGGTGAGGGGAGGGGAGGGGAGGGACAAAACAAGCGACTATCATACTAGGCCTGACGACATTTCAGATAGTGCTGGAGGGGAAGTGGGGAGGAAAAAAACAGTAATGGGAGGGTGGAGGAAACAGACGAGGTTGCTATCATGTTAGGTCCAGGGACAATTCTGATAGAGTAAGTGCATAGAAGAAAGTATGGGGAGGAGATGGGAAAAGGGAAAGGAGGAGAAGGGAAAGGAGGAGAGAACAGAGATAAACAGTCAAAGAGTGGAGAAGCAAGAGAGGAGAGCAAATACAATTGCAGAAGTCAGTAGTAACACATAATGTTGCAAGTCAGGATACAAGATGAAGATGGGAACAGCATGATTCAGAGCCACCATGAGTACAAGATGCAAAGGAAGTACAGCATGAGAGTTGAGAAAGAGTGACGCCCTGGTGAAGCGATTCGCTACCGAATACTGGCACTTCGGGTCACTTGGAGTAACGCTTTGTTCGCCATGGAGTTATATATTTTCTTTGTCATATCCTTCAATTCATAAGGCGATCAAATTTGAATTAGAAACGTAACTGAAGATACACGTTTGTCCAAAATTGCTGCTTGATTCGCTGATTAAACTAAAGTGACGCTTATGGGAACGGGTTTCACTGGGGCAGCCCCCACCATTTGCCAAGTTATCCTAGGATGAGAGTGAGGGGGTGGGGTTCACATTGTGGGATGATTGCTTTTTTGTAAAATTATCTTATCACATTGGAAATGGCACAGATGGGGTAAGGGATCTCGAGACACAGCTGCATTTTAAAAGGTATGATGGCTGCTGCTGGTAGTAGTAGCCCACAGAAGAAGTGGTTCTTGAAATGGAGGTGGAATGTACAGGGCTTAAATGATGTAAAAGTTCACAAGCTAGTGATTTACATAGAGAGAGAGTAGGGGTCAATGTTGTGATGCTATAGGAAATTTGCAATGGTGCCCTTTGTAAAGCATTTATTTAATATATTTTATTTAGCTGATAAATGCAACAAATAGATAAGTTACTTATATGGAAGTGTGATTTTCATACAATGAGATCTGTATCTGCCCAAGCACCATCACAAACTGCCCCAGCAAGAGAAACCTTTCAAGTAATGTCATTTAGGCCTTGTTGAAGCATGGCACAAACTTAATCCTACCACCTGAGAATTTCTATATTGCTCTTTGGTGCATGACATGCACACCCGGCTAGATGTCTCTAGTGCAGTGGTCTTCAAACTTTTTTGGCCTGGGCCCCCCCATAGCAAAATTTGGGCAGGCCAGGCCCCCCCAAAAATGCCACATGGACAGTATGTACAATCGGCTATGAACTATTCTGCGCTGTCACAGCACCCTAATCCCAGTATAGTCCCTGGGCTCCCCCGCCTGCTCCCATCAGTCCCTGGGCTCCCTCATCCCACTCCTACCCGGTCCCTGGGCTCTCTCCACCCCGTCACAGACCCTGGGCTCCCCCCACCCTGTTCCCAACCCAGTCCGGGGGCCAGTGGGAGCTGGTGAATTTAAGTGGATGGGAATAAATATTTCCCACAAAAATGCGATAGCGTGGGAGCCCGAACCAATCAAGTGAGGTGCGGGGGGTTTTCCAACGTGATTTGTTTTTTAAATAATGGGTTAAAATGTTGCATTTTTTAGCATACGTTTAAAATAAAATTGGTAAAAAGCCAAAGAGTTTACAATTGGCGCTGGGGCACGAAGGGGGAAAGCATGGTATTTTTGACTGGACATCTATGATAAAGAAAATCAGCTCACCGGACCAAAACAAACGCACACACCTTCACACAGCAATCACAATCATTCATACGAGCACCCATCACCATACACTCACTCATAACACAAGCATACGTACACTATTTAAATAAAAAAATAAATGAACATGAACGTACCTTCTGCAGGGACCTGCGTGTGGGTGCTGAAATGCCCCACTCCAGGTTGCTCTGTCTGTATGTGCGAGGAGGTGCAGGAGCTCCCCCTCACACATAGACATGCAGTGCCCCAGCCAGCATTTCCAATGAGCTATGTAAGGCTGGCAAAGCAAAACGCCCACAGCCTTGCATAGCTCAGTGAGCATGTGCATCTGGGGTACTGTGCTGTCAAAGGGGAAACAGAGCACTCCCTCAGTTGGAAAAAGCAGCTGAGGGAGTACTCAGTGTTTCAATGGGCTGGCTCCTCAGCTCCTCCTCACTGGGTGAGTGGGCCACTGGGTTGACAAGCCCATTTTGGATGAGCCGCCAGGCTCCGACTGGCCTATAGGGTATTAGGGCAACGCCCGTACCAAAAAACACAAAATGCTAGTGTAGGCCAGTCAAAATGAGTCACTCTTTTTGGCCAATGTGGGCCAGTTTGATGACTGACTTCACTATGCAGCTAGTAGTTTTGACCATTGTTGCTGAATAAATATTCTTTAATATCGCAATTTGCTTACATTTTAACAAACACCCCCTTGGGTACTATTCAAACATTCTGTGCCTAAAGGAATGAATATCCATTTGCAACTGCGGGACACTTTTGCATTGGTGCCTGGGCTGTTTTATGGTCCAGTCTGACCATGTGACCCGCCCCTGCCTGTATCCTGCAAACTAAGAAAAGACAAGTAATTTGTTTTAATTTTTTTTGTTTTGTTTGTTCTCCAGCATGGGGTCTGGCATGGATTCACATGTTCATGAATATTCCCCATCGTCAGGCTGGGAATCCTCGGTACAGAAAAAATCAGTATCAGTTTCGTTGCTGATCTCTTTCCTAGTAGTAACCAATCACTGGTCTCTGGGTCATACTGCCCCCAGCCAATGACTGCCCTCTCCCTAAGCCCCGCCCCTGGCAGCCATCCTCAGATTTCTACCGCACGTTCAAGTGTTGGGAGTCCTCGTGTTATAGCTCTCGAGCTCTTGCTGCGTTTTCGCCCTTTTTCAAAGAGAATATCTCATTTTTCGGTTACATTGAGCCTCAAGGTTCACCGTTTCTACATCTGATCAACGGGGACCCGTTTCGGAAGTTTCTACACCCCTCAAGGGTGAAGATTTCATCGAGCAATGCTTTTGGAGGATTCCAGAAGTTTCTGAGGCCTACCCTGGACATGCATGGCCCAGGAGAAAGGAAGCTCGACGCACAGGAAGCTGTTCAGGGCCTGCCTGGATGCCAGCTACAGAATGTGTTCAAGGAGGACGAGCATTCGTTATGCCTCTGTCTTCATGAGGACAAAACGCACGTGGATAAGGACTGTGCGTTTTGCGGGAACATGTCTGAGCGGACCATGAGGGATCGCCATCTTCGTCTCGCCAACTGGCTGGAGGGAAAAGCCCGTCGGGTGAGAAGAAAAAGAAGAAATCCGAGTGGTCTTCTAAGTCCTGTGAGGGCGCCCCGGCGACGGGGGGCCAACAGAAGGCTAAGCACTGCGAGTCCGCGGGCACCGGGAGCGCCGAACAGTTGGGCTCCTCGGCTGCCAGGCAGGGCGCATCCTCCCCGGCACCATCAACCCCGAGCCAGCACTCTGGCTCGGGTAAGAGGAAATCCGAGAATCCGGCCAAGCTTCTGGAGAGGCCCCAGTCGATCTCGAAGGTTCCGGCAGACGGGGAGCGAGGAGCCCCCCCCAAGGTGAAGGCCTCAAGCGCACAGTTGGTGACGAAGGCCTTGATTCACCCGGCCAAGGCCTCTATCGAGAAAATCGCGGCACCCCTGGTGCAGCCTGTGGGGGTTGCACCAGTGGTAGCGACCTCAGGGCCCAGAGTCTCCCTGCCACCTCGGAGGGAGGCATCTTTCAAGCCCATCGAAAAAACTCCCACGAAGTCCCTGGCAGAGAAAGAAAGGGGGGGGCGGTGGCCGTCATGGATCCAGACATAGCCTCCGAGGAGGAGCTAATCGAAGTCCTTGAGAGCCACGACGCGGGCATGGAGGAGGCCCAGCCCGTCGTAAGGCACCCCGACGACGGGGACGACGGGGACGACGAGAGCGACGGCGGCGCCGACGGGACCCCAGATCAACCATCGCGCCCGTCGCAGCCAGTGCCGCAGGACAACTCGGTGGCCATTTTGATGGCAATACAATCCTTATGTACGGAAATAAGGACGAGATTGCCTCTACCCCCGACGGAGGAGCCGGAGCCAGGCCCGTCGGGAAGTGCACCACTTAAGAGGAGAAGGACACATCCTCCTACACCTTTCCAACCCTCGAGGCCTGCTCAGCCTTCATCCCTGTCCACGGTTCCCGGGGATGACACGGGCACAGCGACGACAAGCACGGATGACAACGGCGACGACGACGGGGTGGACCTCCCGTCGTCCCCCCTCCCCCCTCCCTCGGGCCACCCCGCCCGATGAGATTGGATCCTTCCATGCAATGATCTCAAGGGCATCCAAGCTTTTACAGCTCTGCCCCGAAGAGAAGGAGGGGTTCCTCTATCAACGGCGCGAGGCCAAGAGGAAGACGGTCCTCGCGGTGCCTCTGCTGGATGACATCTGGGACAAGGGACTCTCCCTTCTCAAGAATCCGTCCACGACGCCGGCGAAAAGGGACTGATACGAAAAGAAGTACTGGGTCCCCGACGTGGCCCCTCTATACCTTAGGGCGCAGCCGACCCTGGATTCGGTCGTCTCAGCGGCGTCCAGGAAGAAGGCGGGGGGGCATCGGACTCAACATCGACTCCCCCGCCAGACAGCGAGGGAAAGCTCTACGCGATGGGACGACGATCCTTGGCTATTGTTGCCCGCTACGACAGGGAGCTGTGGTGTAAGATCGCTCCTTTGCTGGACTTCCTGCCGGACGACAAGAGGGCAGAAGCCCTGCAAATTTTACAAGAAGGCGAGGTGGCATCGGACCATGCCATAACGGTGGCGATGGATATCGCTGACACCGGTTTCCGCCAGGTGGGCAATGGCGTTCGCCTCAGACGGCGCGGATGGCTCAAGGCGACGGATTTCCACCAGGACGTACAAGCCAAGGTGTTGGACATGCCCTTCGACGGGAACAACCTGTTTGGGAAAACAGTCGATGAGTCCCTGCAAGCCATCAAAACGGATACGGAGACAGCCCGGGCCCTGGGAGTTCTCCAGCAATGACGGCCGTCCTTTCGGAACACCGGAGGCAAGCAAGGGGCCTCAAAAGGTTCCAGCAGCGGCTCCTCCACCTACCTTCAAGCGGCCCGCTCTTTGTCGCAGGAAGCCTATAGGGGACGAGGCAAGTCGGTTGGTTCCTGCCGTCGTCACCAGGGAGGCCAAGGCGGCCAGGCGGCCTCAAAACAGGACTGAACCACCCATGGCGTCGGGCCCCCACCGAAGCACCCCGGTGGGAGGCCGGCTGGTGAAGTTCATCAGCGTGTGGGAGTCAATCTCCACCGACCGTTGGGTGCTGGACGCCCTGGCCCAGGGGCACGCCCTCAAATTTCTAAAGTGCCCTCGCGTTCCACCCATGGCCAGGAAGGAAAACCACATCCCTCAGCTGCTGGAAGTAAGGGCGATGCTCAAGAAAGGTGCCATCAAGCTCGTTCCAAATTCGGGGCTCTGGAATTTACTCAAGGTACTTCCTCGTAAAGAAGAAGACAGGAGGTTGGCATCCCATCCTGGACCTGCGGCGACTGAACAAGTACATCAAGGCACAGAAGTTCCGGATGGTCCCCCTCCAGCACATGCTAGGACAGCTGGAGGACGGCGATTTCCTGTCATCGTTGGACTTGGAGGATGCCTACTTCCACATCCCCATTCTAAAGGGACACCGAAATTTCCTCAGGTTTATGTCCAAGGATGACACTACCAGTTCAAGGCCCTCCCGTTCGGATTAAAGTCGGCACCCAGAGTGTTCACCAAGTGCCTAGAACCGGTGGCGGCTGCGCCTGCAGGGGATCAACATCTAACCCTACCTGGACGACTGGCTGATCAGAGCAAGGACAAGGGAGCTCGCCGTAGAACACACAGCGAAGACCGTCAAACTACTCGCGGACCTGGGGTTCTCCCTCAACTTCCCTAAATCCCACCTTGTTCCTTCGCAAGTCGCCCTGTTTCTGGGAGCAAAGCTCGACACAGTGGCACTGCTGGCCTCGCCGTCGGAAGAAAGGACGAAGGCCATCCTGGGCAAGGTGCAACATCTACTGACCACGGACGTGGCCAGGGTAAGATCCATCAAGTCCCTTCTCGGTATGATGTCCTCCTGCATATACCTGATACGCCTTTGCAGGCTTTGGATGCGCCCTCTACAAGAGTTCCTCGATGCACGTTAGATCCAAGCGACGGGCAGCTTCGAGGACACGATCCCGCTCAACGAGACCCTCCGACAAGCGATCCAGTGGTGGGGCACCCGCACGCATCTGACGGCGGGCGCAGACTTTCAGACCCCAGCTCACCAGGTAACGGTGATGACGGATGCCTCCCTGGAAGGGTGGGGAGCGCACAGCGGAGATCTTCGCACGAGAGGCCTTTGGCTCCCGGAGGAGAAGCCGCTTCATATCAACATTCTGGAGCTCCGCGCAGTGTTTTGGGCCCTCAGGTCTTTTCTCCTGTCCCTCAAGGGTAAGGTGGTGAGGATTTTCACCGACAACACCACTACGATGTTCTACATCAGGAAGCAGGGCGGAACCAGATCCCCAGCCCTATCCAAGGAAGCCCAGGATCTGTGGCATTGGGCCGTCGGCCACGGGATGTTTCTGGTGCCTTTTCATCTGGCAGGGATAAAGAACACCATCGCCGACTCACTCAGCAGGGAGCTGCGCTCGTGCCACGAGTGGGAACTACGCCAGGATCAGGTGGATTGACTCTTCCAGCTTTGGGGTAGACCCCAGGTCGATCTTTTTGCGACGACTAGGACGAACTCCAACTGCCAGAGGTTCGCCAGCAGGTTTCCCCAGCCGAGGAGCATGGGCAATGCTTTCTGGTTCCCCTGGGACGACATGTTCCTCTATGCGTTCCCTCCGTTGCCACTGCTGCTCTGGCTCGTCAACCAGCTCAAGAGGTCCCGGTACAGGATGATCCTTGTCGCACCAGCGTGGCCGAGACAGATCTGGTTCCCGGACCTTCTGGACTTGTCGGCATCCCCACCTGTCAAACTGCCGGCAGACGCGGATCTTCTCTCCAGAAAAGGAGGCGCCATTCTTCATCACGACCCAAAGTCACTGAACTTGCAGGCCTGGCTCCTGCAGCACTAGAGTTTGGAGGATACGATATCCCGGCTGATTGCAGAGAGGTTCTTGCAAAAGCCAGGGCGTCCTCGACTCTCAAGTGTTACGGACACAAGTGGAAGAGGTTCTCGGTCTGGTGCCGTGCACAGAAGATTAACCCTCGAAGGATTACGCCCCCCCCCCCCCCAGTACTGCCGTACCTACTGTCGCTGGCCAAAGCTGGACTAGCTCACGCCTCCATCAAAATACATCTGGCGGCGATCTCCCGATGCACCAAAACCACAGGACGGGCGTCCTTGTGGTCTCATCGACTGGTGAAGGAGTTTATGAAGGGACTGTTCAGATCATTCCCGCCGGTGAAGGCTCCTGCCCCGGCGTGGGAGCTCAACGTGGTTCTGCCTAGGCTCATGGGGCCACCATTCGAGCCGCTGCATTCGGCACCGGTGAAGTTCCTGTCGTGGAAAACAGCATTTCTCGTGGCCATCACCTACGCACGACGCGTGGGAGAGATCCAGGCCCTAACCTGAAAGCCCCCGTACTTGACTTTTCACGACACAAGGGTGGTGCTGAGGACGCACCCCTCCTTCATGCCCAAGGTGCCATCGGACTTCCATCTTAACGAGCCCTTGGTGTTACCTGTTTTCTTCCCGTCGCCTTCGTCGCCGGCCGAGAGGACTTGGCACTCGCTGGATGTGGCTAGAGCGCTGAAGTTCTACGTGGACCGCACAAAGTTTTCGGAAGACGTCACAGCTTTTTGTGAACTTTCGACCTGTGAACCAAGGGAAGGCTCTCTCGAAGGCTTCCATTTCCAGATGGCTCTCCGGCTGCATCATGCACTGTCATCGGTTGGCAAACCGACCGTTGCCCGGCCGTCCGAGAGCCCATTCGACCAGAGCGATCGCTGCTACCACGGCGTTCTTGTCTGGTGTGCCCCTGCTGGACATCTGCAGGGCTGCTACGTGGAGGTCGACGCAGACCTTCACGAGATTCTACTGCGTTGATCAGGACTCCAGGGAGGAGTCCAGGGTCGGCCAAGCAGTGCTGCGCAACCTGTTCGCCTAAGGTGAGCCTGGTGAGGAGGTAAGAGTTGCTTAATGTTGAGTTGTTGTATTGCTTAATGTTGAGCCTGTTGCCACCTCCCGTGGTTATGCATGAGTATACTGCTATGTATTCTTATATTCATGAGCATGTGAATCCAGGCCAGACCCCATTCTGGAGAAGGAACAAGTTACTTACCTGTAACTGTTGTTCTCCAGCATGGGTCTGGCATGGATTCACATGCAAACCCTCCCGCCTACCCCTCTGCGGCTCTTCACTTGGTCATACTGCCACTTGGCGTGCTACCAAATCTGAGGATGGCTGCCAGGGGCGGGGCTTAGGGAGTGGGCAGTCATTGGCTGGGGGCAGTATGACCCAGAGACCAGTGATTGGTTACTACTAGGAAAGACAAATCAGAAACGAAACTGAAACTGACATTTTCTGTACTGAGGATTCCCAGCCTGACGACGGGGACTATTCATGAGCATGTGAATCCATGCCAGACCCATGCTGGAGAACAACAGTTACAGGTAAGTAACTTGTTCCTTTTTACACACTTCATGCTGGGTTCTGGCGCCCCCCCCCCTGGGAGGCGGCCGCGCCCCACAGTTTGAAGACCTCTGCTCTAGTGCATATTACATTTTTTCTGACACAGTGGACAGTTCCATGCACCCGCACATGTATTTTCCACACTCCCCAATCACTACGAAACTTGGTGATGCTGACCTTGTGAGCACAAGTCCAGCATGGAGCTATCAGTCAAAGTTCTTGACAGACATTGCATTTCGGAGTGATACTGGGGTGCATATTAAACCATATTGTGAGATCAATATTGCACTTCATTCCACACTGTGGCAGGGGAGGCGTTTAAAGTATATATCAGGGACAGGCTGGAATATTGGCAATGAAAATGGCACGTTGAAGACAACCAGAAGAGAATTACATGGTTTGGGGATGAGGCTTAGAACTCTAGAAAATTATATCACTAATGAGCATGGAGACTACTCTAGAAAGATCCAGGAAACAGCTGAGACAAATCCAGGAAATTTGACACTTCTCCCAAAGGGGGAGCCACCCCCTCTGGGGCTAGGGAGGTGAGCATGCAAATCAATGCCCTCCCTGAGGTACAGGGCAAGCAGGATCTCACTGTGTGCTACCTCCCCCACTTTGGGGACAAGGAATCCATAAGAAAGGGATTTATTCCACCTACCTTTACAGAGTTGCAAGTATGTGTTGGTTGTATGGGGACTGAACAGGGCAGACATGTACATGACCCTTTTAAAGCTAGATGGCTTGTTCCCACCCTTTTGTGAAGAGCAGAATCAATGGACCCTCACCTTTCGTTCCAGGAAGGAACATAAAGGGTCCCTGGACACAGAAACAGGAGGTAAGAACCAGCCAGAGAGTGAAAACCGATGGCTTGAGCAGCTGCCCTGAGGAGGTAGCCTCTTCCTCGCAGGAGGAGCTTGGATGAGAAACCACACAGATGTGGTGGGCAAAAAGTCTAGGAACCACAGAGAATGCTGCTGCATGGACGAAGGCGGGGAGCCTGGAGAGCTTGGAGCCGCCAAGAGAGAAGGAAGCAATGCCAAGCCAGAAGCTGCTTGCCAACATTCCATCTAAGCTACACCAGTACCCTGTCAGTCTTGGACCGGAGGAACCGAGAAGAGTCCCGACTGCGAAGAGCAGAGCAAGGTCAGGAGGGTTGAACCATGCTGGCCAGATAGACTGCTACCCCCGACAGCCGCTGCAGCTGGCCCCAAAGGTATGCAGCCTCGTACAAGAAATGGGTGGAGATCGGTGAAACCACTGTAGAGCCCAAGCCAGGCTAAGAATCTGCATACCGGGTGAAGCTGGCAAGTAGTCTGGTTGAGAAAGCCGTGAGCCAGTGCCGGGTTGAACATTGGCATATGCCACGAAGGGGAGAGAAAACAGAACAGCGAAACAGGGCTGAGAAATCCCATAACCCATGCTGGACTGAGTCCAAAGACCCCACAAAGGGGGGTGGGGGCGTGAGAGATTCAATTTAAGAGAGAGTGAAGAGCTGAGGAGACTAGGCTGGGCCAAAACAATAAATATTCCACTAGGGGAAAAGATCGTCCCAGAACCCGAGAGCAAGGAAATTACCCCAAGTCGTAAAGTACTTCCAGCTGGTGGTAGAGCCGCATTAGGTGTTGTGAATACTGACCAACCCAGGTCACAAGGACCACTATTTTCACAGAAGAGAATACAACCAGAGAGACAGGATAGATGTTTTTGAACTGCCTGGTCATCCCTCTTGGCTAAGAGGAAAACTCAGATTTCTATTTTTTGCTTTTGAACAAAGACGGGCCTAGGGCCAGAAAAGTTACTGAGAACTCTTTGGTTGGGGGGGTCAGAAAACCAGCCACGCCTAATCCATCATCAAGAGGGAAGTAACCCTATTCCAACTAAGGTTATGTTATATTATTTATTTCATACTGGTAGGCAAATATTTAGTGTAGGTTTCAATGAAGACAGTAGGGAACCCATCTAAGAAGTAGGGCTTAGAGGAGCCATTTCTTTTAAAGAAATATTCCTGTTTCAAACATATCATCTTGTCTGTATCCTATGTCTGATTTACCACAAAACAGATTGTGAAATTATGTTTATAGGAAGGCCAGTGGCAGCTAGGCGGTATGGAGAACGTGACATCACTTGCCTAGCACTGCTCTTGAACTGTGACAAGGAAAGCAACCCTTTATATCAGCTATTCATGATGAGCACAGTGCAGTGACCACGAAAGTAGGCAATATATTTCACACTTTTAACCAGGTCTATACTCACTGCCATGGCAAAATGTCTTAGAAACTTTGCAAAGCCTTGCTGATGGCCCCCTTAGCTCTCTGGAAGTTAGGGTTAAGGTTGAACTAGAGACCCCAATTATAGCATAGAAATTACTAATAGCTGTTGATTTGCCAGCTTTTAAGGCACCTGGACTGGACTGGACTGGATTGGATTGGATAGGATAGTTTGATAGTCGAATTAAATTATGAGCATGGCTATTTTAGTCAGGAATACAAATCTTGTGATTAATAGACCATAGATCGGCAACCTTTGCCTCACTGGATGTTTTGGACATCAGCTCCCATCCGTGCTGGCCAGCATAGTCAATTGTGAGAGTCTTAGTCCAAATTCTCTGGAGAGCTACAGATTGTAGATCCTTTTTCATGTTTGTAAAATGTTAAGTCGAAATCAATGTTAAGGCCCTTGTGAATAGAATATTGCTACATATGACAACCCTCATACACCTTGACCAGCCAGACTTCACGGCAGGCATTTCCACAGCTCTTAAGGTCATCTTTTTTTGTGTTCTGTGCCAGATTAGCCCCCCATAAGATGGTGTTGTGGCAATGTTGGACGCAGAACAAATCATTTGGCTGTCATAGAGTTTTTGTACATAGTGTAAGGAACTCATGGAGGCAACAGTAAAGACAGACACAAGTCATCACAGTTGAAGGGTGTTTATTGAACTGCATATGCGGGTTGGAAAAACGCCTAATCTAAATCTAAACTTAAGATGGGAGCAAGCAACGACCATCAAATAATGCAGTCTTAGTTGTGTCTGGTCAAATAAAAGGGCCTTACTAAGAAAAACCTATTGCCAATCCTTATAACTAAATACAAAAGTGTGGGATAGGATAAACAGGAAAGAAAGAAGTGTTCACCAAATGTTAAGTCAAGATGTGGTAGCCGGGTGTCTCCCTTCCCCACGTTTTGAGCACGAGACACCGCAGCACAGCACACTCTCGAGCTTTCCCTGCACAAGACTACTGTTCCTTTCTCTGTTATCAGACCGTCGGTGGTTGTCCCTTTTCTACAAATTCTCTTGCCTCTGAGGGCCTAATGTGTTACAAAATTAATAACCAAAAGTTCCTTTCTGCTTGCACGTTGGATGATGCCTCTTCACCCGTGGGTCCCCCTCTTCCGGGCTCAGACCCCTCTCGAATATCAGCCTCACTCTGGCAGGTATTCAAAAGACTCTGTTGCACTTTTCTCTGTTGCATTCACGGGTCAGTGGGTGAATGCTTTTCACATTTGGAGCCCCTCTTCTGGGCTCAGACCCTTCAACTGGTCGGGTTCACTATGGCTTTTCACATATACATTCCCCCGTTACTTCAGGAGTCTTAATGTCTTTTTAAACCACGTTTCACAAATCTAAACTTCCTCTTAAACAGTTAACTGTGGACATCCCTCTGTCGGGTTCACTTTTGTCAACACACTATTCATCGGGACTTTAGGCTTCACCCCTTTCCATCGGCATCCCTCCGTCAGGTTCACTCTCGTCAACTTTTGCCATTCACACAATTTCGTCTTCTTTCTTCCAATGCGGTATTCACTTTCCTTAGCTTTACAGTCATCTGCCAGTCAAAGACTTTTGACTGTACAGAGGATTTTGCTAGACCCCCATAGGACCACTTTGACCCCCTTCTTGCGTTTCCCCAAGGCCTTCTGGTAACGGGAGTTTTCATCGGGAGTCTCTATTGGAGTACAAAGAACATTCTGAAACCAAGAAAGACCCCAAAATAATTTTTGTAAACACCTTCAGCAATATGTCGAACGACATCAAGAAAATAATTTTGAGAAACTGGCCAATCTTGGAAAAAGGAGAGATACCGGTGCCAAGACCTGTTGCGTTTAAACGCAGTAGAAACTTGAAAGAACAAGTTACTAGGAATGATGTGATGCTCAGACCTCGATCCACAACGAGCCTGACTCGGCTATGGGGTCTTCCAAAAATTGTGGGTCATCATCCATGTGTGGGCAATGCGTATATTGCAAATACACAGCAAAGAGCCTAGAAGTAGACATAGGTTTGAAATTCAAATGGCAACAAAAATCGCATACCAATTGCAACTCAACCATGGCAGTTTATGCTATTTGGTGCCCATGTGAGAAAATCTACATTGGAAAAACGGACAGGAAAGTGAAACTCTGCATTGGAGAACATAAGAGCTGCCTAAAATACCGCACTAGAAACGCACCCATGGTTGAGCACTGGATACAACATCAGCACACATTGGAAGACCTGAAATGGACAATACATTATAAACTGACACCCAGTATGTACACCAACAGGGACAAAACGATTCTCTTAAAGAACAACAACTTATTTTCTTAACCAACAGCTCCAGGACTGGCCTCAATGAGAAATTGGATTGGTACTTATAAACTTTTATCCACATGCAAAATGAACGTAATCTAATATATCAAACATAATAGACTCACGAGCATTGCGCGTGGCTAGGTAGCTGTTTTCCTAATGGGGGTCGCTCCATTAGTTGCGATGGTAACATGGACGAAAATCGACATAAGAAACAAATGAAGGGCTGCATATAACCACGAACAATCAGCTGTATGTATCAGCTTGACGTATGCTCCAATCACAAGACACACGAGCGCCTCGAATCACAAGATACGCAAGACGTTCAGAGACACGTCTATTTCCGCATATGTCATGTGATTGATTCAACACTCCAGCAACGGCACTGCGAGCACATAGAGAGAACCACTGGAGGAAACGTATAACGCGGTAAGATTAAGAAACTTGGGTATAAGATATACTAACACCCTAATCCTTAGTCCTTCCTGCTAGTTGGACACGGACATCTGCTTATGCTAAATGGAGTGCCATATTTGACGAGCCACAGCAGCTGTTCATTTCTTTCTTTTTGTTCGCGTGCCGCGTCTCTGATCTGGTTCTTTCACGTATTAATTCGAGCCTCATCAGGTTCCGAATAGTGCTTGCGTTTGCTAATTGTGGTTTTTCGTTTTACGCCTCAGGGTCATTCCAACGCATTTGTGCTTTCACTCTTAACAGGACATGAACCAGCACCTGTAGCACCTTAACAGCCATAGGACACTTAACCGGATTCCGGTCCACAGCACACGGATAGAGTGACAAGCACTCCAATACGAGATAAAAGGGCAGTGTACTGATTCATCCACTGTGCACCCTTTAATGCATAAGGAGTGGTAAGCAGTTCATTCCACTACTGAATACTTATACCTAAACCATACCCAGTATGCATTGACATGGATGCGTTTCGCTTTGCTCCGCCTTGTTTTTCTGATGTAGAATAGTCAGCGGTGTTCTGCACAACTCCTGACTGCAGCCACACGGTATTGAAGACCGACTAACTCGGAAGATCTCTTTTGAATTTCCTCATGAATCTTCATCATTGACGTAAGTGATTCTTACATCAAGCTTTAGCACATAGATGTACAATTGTATCCTGACGAGTTTCCTATTCACCTAATCTTTAAGTCAGCACACTGAGCAGTTTACTCCACCATTCTTGTACAGTGTTGCCACCATGTAACTGCTGGTGCCTCAACTTTACTCCCTTGAGCACTTCCATCCACACTGAGTGCCACAGCTTTCTTTTAGACCATTAAAGTGATGTATTGATCAGTTAAGGAAGGTACATCATGTGTTGACCAGTAGTCATAAACTAGGTTGACCGCTAATGTTCATTCCTTTCTATTCTGTAGAGAATGAATAAACAAGGCATTGCTCATTTTTACCCTGATTTGTTCCCTTTTCAGGTATGGAGTCCCTGCCTTGCTGTTGAGTCTCAAACGATTCTTGGACCATTCACAGGACGAGAAAAGTTTGGACTATCAATCCACATGAATATGTGCCTTAAGCCAATGTATTTGTTTTTTGGCTTTCTACTTAATTTTTCTTGATTGACCCTGCAATAATCAAATTGTGGTTGTACTAGAAGAATTGTACCCTAACTAATACCTATAGTGGGTTACTTTTGGATTTGGTAGACGGCAGACTACCCTTGAATTTCTGTTTACTTTGCTTACACACACGTTCAGAAAGAAACATGTTGGGAAAGTGATGAATGAATGAATGAGTGTGTCTGAATTTGAATTACAATGTAGTGCGTGATTAAGTCTATTTTGGTGACCCTTGCACAACCAATCTCGATTCACTCATGGTTTTTCACACTGTCTATTATTATTTGGTATCTGTTGTGAATATTTTGCATTTTTTTCTGTTTATTCTGCTGCTTTACCTCCAAATGTGAAGGGGTACATGTTATTGGCACTTGCACTTTAGACCAGTTGCCTGGTATTGAAGTTTTTATTGTTGACTGTGAACAAACTCCAGGCTTTAATGATGAGAAAATTAATAAATGACATATATTTTTGTAAACTTGTTTGGAATCTGATTAGTAACTGGTGATTGATGCTGCAAGCTTTAGGACACTAATTGAAAAGGGAACAGAGCAAGCCCATTGGCACTGTTTTGTTTGTGTTTCTAGGCTTCGCCTAAAACATTTTTTGAGGATGTGCTAAGTAGAGGGCTCTTAATCCTCTTACCTCTCCAAAGCTGTTTTTTTGTAACGGTAGTTTTCAACCATAAGGTAATCGCCCAGCGTTCCTCAAGTGAGCACCCACGTGGTGCCGGACTCCTCTGTAGCAGTTTTTCACCTTTCATATAAATAGTTCTTTGTACTTTGTTCAATCTCATTAACAGTTCTTTATATTTTTCTTCAACTTTTGTTCAACACAGTTCGGTTTCTTATCGTTTTTCCCCTCGACTCACCGGCTGTGATGAACCGCTTGGCTTTTCTCATCTCTGTAGTCAACGCCAGTACCAAGGTGGCAGGCGTCTCAGACTGGCTTGGTTATCAGCGGAGGAGGGCCCTGTATACCATTGACCTACTGCAATACACACTGGCTATTTGTGGTCTTCCGATTACTTCCACTGCGGTTACGCAGGCCTGTGTTGGAGAGGGCAAGGTTGTCTCTTCTTGTCGCCGCCTTTCTCTTCCTCTTGAACTGCTGTGCTGGGTTAGCTCTCTCGTCTTGCAGTCTGCCTTGCTCGTATTGTGCTCTCGTGCTCCACTTTTTATCCCTGTGGGGAGGGGAAAGGGCCGTCAGGTGTGTCTCATGCTGGTTAATTGCCTAACTTTGCCCGACACTTGGTTTGGGACATGTCAGGTGAACGGCATTAGTGTTAGTCAGTTGTGGTGTGTTTGTGTTGGAAAAAGGGAGAGGTAGAATTTGACTATTCTGTGTGGTAGGATGGGGAGAAGGTGATTTCGGAAGGTAAGTTTGGTAGGGTTTGTGAAATGAATAGAGGGATTATGGGAACACTAGTGTTTTGTTAATGCTGACTGGGAGTTTGAAAAATAATAACCAAAGGGACGTGGGAAAAAAGGCCCTGGAGTGTTCGGGTAAGACGCAGGAAAACACGGATTCTGGCAGAGATCATTTTTGGGTGCAATCAGGTTTTGGATCCTAGGGGATTGGTTATATAACAGAGGGGTCGCTGGATCTGGGCAGGAGAGTTTCAATGGGAAGATCTCGTCGTCCTCTCCTTCTTCCCCGCTATAATACTGCGCCTCATCTGGGTTATTTCCCTGAGCACAACCCTGGGCTCCCCCATCCAGGTGATCCTCTCTTGCTCGTCTGCCCCCTAGGGATGGGGTCTGAGAGGGTCGGCCCTTCCCAGGGCACCTGAATAAGGGATTCCCGAGGTCTGCTTGGGAGAATTCCCTCAGGTTTCTCACAGTTGGAAAAACACCTAACCTAAATCTAAGATGGGAGCAAGCTACGACCATAAAATAATAAGGCAGTCCAAGTAGCTTCTTGTCAAATAAAAAGAGCCTATACTAAAAAAAGATTGCCAATCCTTATAACTAAATAAAAAAGAATGGCGGGTAATGTTCACAAAAAAGAAAGTGTTCACCAAATGGTCAGCATGTGGTAGCCGGGTGTCTCCCTTCCCTATGTTTTAAGCACTGGACAAGGTGGTACTCCGGAGCACAGCACACTTTCGAGCTTTCCCAGCACACGACTACAGTTCCGTTCTCGGATATCGGGACCTGCAGTGGCTAAGTCTCTTTTCTACAAAAATTCTCTTGCCTCAGAGGACCTGCTATGTTCAAAATAACAAACAAAAGGTTCCTCTTCGTATGTACGTTGGGTGATGCCCCTTCACTCTGGATCCCCCTCTTCCAGGCTCAGACCTGTCTCGAATGGTAGCCTCCCTCCGTTTGGTTCACTACAGCTTTTCCCAAAACACATTCACCTGTCGCATTCACAAGTCTTAATGTCTTTTTAAACAGTTCACTGTGTACTTCCCTCTGGCGGGTTAACTCTTGTCAACACAATGTTCATTGGGGCATCATTATTTGGCCCTTTTTGTCAACATCCCTCCGCCGGGTTCACTCTTCCCAGCCACACAATTCCTTCTCCTTTTCTCACTATGTGGGATTCGTCTCCCTTAGTTTTTCAGTTACGTTTCGGTCAAAGAAATTCGACGGTACAGGGGGTTTTGCTAGACCCCTGCATGGGCACTATGACCTTCTTCCGGCTCTCCTACGGCTTTGTGGTTTCGGTAGTTTCAATAGTAGTGGAATTAAGCACCCACATGGTGCCGAACCCCTCTGCAGCTGCTTCTGCCCTCAAGAGTTAAGTTCTTTGATTTCCTTTTAATTCACCACTTTCAACTTTCGTTCAACACAGTTCGATTTATCGGCTCTCTCCTCAATTTACCAGCTGTGATGAGCCGCTTGGCTTTTCTCATCTGTAGTCAAAGCCGGTACTACGGTAGCAAGCGTCTCTCCCTGGCTTGGTTATCAGCAGAGGGGGGGCTCTGTGTACCGTTTACATCTGATGCAACACACTTGCCACATAGTGGACAAATACTTATGACTGAATTGCACTCATCATTTTCCCTCCTCAGCCCCATCTGTCTTTCAACAATACTCTGCTTTATAAAGATAACTTGAAAAGTACTCATACCATAGTGTCACTCAAATGTATAAATCCTTAAAGAACTGTTAGGCAAAAAGTATGTGCACAACTTTCACGGACTAACAGTAGCACAGTTTAAAACTAAAAAAACACACGGCATTCAGGACTGTCGACTGTCGCCCATCCATGCATTAACTGGAACTGATCCTGCCGAGCTTCAAAGCGAGGAAAGGGCCTGTCACCCTCAGGCCATGTTTCTCTAAGTGGTCTTGTAACTTCGGCTCATTTATTAGGCAAATGGCCTGAGGGGGCGGTCCCCTTCCTTACTTTGAAGCTAAACAGGGTGAGTCCAGTTTACTGCAGGAATGGGATGCCATAGCCAGCGATTTTGTTTTTTTTTTGTAATTTATTTAAAAAAAAAAAACTTTCACCCCGACGTCACTATAGCTGTAAAAATATCTTTCCAAAGAAAAACTGACCGCTCTACGCATAACCTCAGCTATCTGCATTCCTTTATAACAGCGAATATCGGAAAAACTCCTGAATAAAATGTGCTCCCCCCCGTCCCAGGCCCCCACCAAGTACCCCCATCATCTGTGCCAGCACGCCCCACTCCCCAGATGGCCTCCTCACCTCCCCTGCCCTCTCCCTTTCCCCCAACAACACATGCTGTTTCTGTGATGTAGTTTGCTTTGAGATATCGCTATTTACGGATATAGCCGTGGTTACAGAAGCTTTGTGTTGAAAACTCAATCCCCCAACACCCTCCAACTCCCAAATTTCACTTGGTGCCCTCTAGCCCCCTTACCCAACCTCTAGCCTAAAGGCGTTTGCAGCTTCTTTTGACCTGCAAATGGCTTTCCTCCTAGGTTTAGTTTTCCCATGACCCCGGCTATCTCTCGCATCGAGAGAAAAACAAGGTGGCAGCTGTTTAATTTCTAAAATCACCCAGTTTTGGCAATTTACCCAAGATATAGCCATGTATTCTGGAAAAGCGGTACCCCCTTCTCCATCAAATATTCAAATAACTACTACCCAAGCCACTAAAATTCCTCTTTTTGAACACTTTGTGCTCAAGTTGTTTCGGACCTGGTCCAAATCCATCCAGTGTTTTGAGCTGTGCATTCTGACAAAAATTGACCGAGTTTCTCTATGAGAAAATGAATGGGAAGTAGGCTGCAAATTTGAAAAATTTTGTATTGGTCATTTTTAATCCCTTTTTTAATTTTTTAACCAATCTTTACAGAACTTTGCATTGGGGTGGGCAGCATGTACCTAAACAAATCACACATTTCGGCCAATTCTATTGCATGAATCAAACGTTATTAGCAATATCATTTTTTGAGGGTCCTATGGGAGTTAGACTCACCTTAACTATAGGACGACGACCACCGCCCCATAATATGCATAATTTAACGTTCCAAACAGGCACTAGAATGCCATGGACTGCACTCGTGCTCCTCTCAATGAAAAAAATGGCAATCCCAGCTGTATCGGATTCGACAGTCTTTAATCAGAATAAATTCCACACGGTTTAAACGGCAGAGAAAAGGAAGCCACACAACATGTTTTGCTACCCAGTGGTGACTTCATATATATATTGTGTGTGTCCTGACTGGCTTAACTCGGCACTCTCCCGTCGATGTCCCCTTTAATGACAGGTCCCCTGTAATGCCATTTTGTATGATGTTGTGAATCCCTTCTCTTATATATGTGCTCTCAGGCTTTGCAAAGGGAACGTGCCGAGTTAAGCCGTTAGTGAATGCCCAAATGCACTGAGTTTCAGGGGATTTGTTGAGATAAATCTGGTCAACTTAACTAAGTTTTTTCAGTGAATTTCAAGGATTTTGTTATACCATGTTTTTTTTTCTGTGCCACTGGCTATGGCCTTTTGCCAAGCCTACTGTATATTTTCTAACACTACCAGGCCACTGTACATGTGTATCTGGCCCACTAGACTGGCTAGTGGTCATGGCCTTCTGCCGTGCCCACTGTATATTTTACAAAATTACCAGGCTACTAGCCATGGCCTTCGTCTGTGCCCTCTACATATTTTACAATACCACCAGCCTTCACCCATGCCCACTCTATTACCTCACTATCGCTGTAAAAAGATTTTTTTTTTACTTTATCCCCATAACCGTGGGTATAATTATATACTGTAGATAGCCACGGTTATCTGTAGTTGTTAGATACCCGCAGTTAATGGGAAAAATTATGGGAAAAATGCTTTGCTGCCCTCCCAGCAAAGATGTTCTATATGTGGAGAATGTTTAAATGATTTCAGTTGAGCTGTCTTTAGGATGGATCACCATCATTAGTAAATAGGTAGAGAATTTACATAGTTAAGTAGAGTGTAAATGGTTATTGTGCACATCTGAGATGTATAACCTGTCATTGCTATAAGCTTGGAATTGTGGATTACAGGTGCATTCCATAGTGGAGCCCAAGACATGTCATCCGCTTCTGTTAGGATTGTTATGTTTTGTAAGAGTGAGCCGTTGAGACCTGGCTGCAGAGGTCTGGGGCTGCTGCAACGTTATGAGAAGTTACAAGACTCATCTGCATCTGGTTGATCTATTGTCTCAATAAAAGCCCCCCCCCCTCATCTGTGCCTGCTCTCCCCACTCCCCTCAAGGCCTTTTCACCACCCCAGCCCCCTCCCATCCACCCCTCAGTCATTTCATTGTGACGCAGTATCATTCCTGCTCATGTTTTCTTCTGTGTCCTCGGTTATCCTGCCGAATAACCGCAGCTACGGGAAATCATGCTCTTAACTTTGTCCCTAGCCTCCCTCCAGCTCCCCAATTTCACATGGTGTCCTCCACCCCTATCGCCAACCTCTAGCCTGATGCCATTTAATCGTTTTTTCCTCCTCGAAATGACATGTTTATGCCTTTTTTTTTTGTTTGTTTTCGGGAGCCGAGTGCATAACCGCAGTAATCTCTTGCATAATAAAGACGTTCTTTCATTTCTGAAAAGCCTCTCTGCTGCAAAGCACTGTGGAGATCTCTAATTTTGGGAGAAGGGTGCACCCCATTCTCTGTCAAATATTTAAAGTACGGTACGCCTTAACCCAAAACCTCTCCCCTGCATCAATGCTTTGTGTCCTAGCTGTTTCTTACCTGGTCCAATTCCATTCAGCCGAGCATTCCATGAATACAGTAATAGCAGGCTAGTGCAGGTAATTGGGTTACAGTGAGTTAAACAGAGGATTAATTACCATGCAGTCTTACTATCGGCCACCAGTCGTCAGTATATCTGGAGTGCTTGGAGTGTTTCCTGTGTGGGGAGACTCGCTGTTCTGCCAGTGCGGATTGTGCATATTGGACAAGGTTTGCAGTCTGCTTTCCCTTGCTGCTATGGACCGAGGGAGGATCAGGAAAGAAACTCACTCCACGAAGCAGAGCGTCTCAGAGTGCTTTGAATGTTTCTTGGGTAACCTGGGAACATGGAACCAGACATGGAGAAGAGCCCTCTTTCTATTTCGCAATCGAAAGCAGTGGTGGTGGAATCCGAAATCGAATCGTATTTTATGAAAAGTGTCCCCCTGCAGACAAGACGTCAAACAAGAATTGGGATACTGAAGCAAATGAACTCCATGGCCAACTTAAGTGGAGCCCAGATCACTGTGTGGCGGAAATCACGAGGTAGATAAAGAGGTAAGTGTCTTGCATTTTTCCCCTTGTCTCGCCTAACATTTCAAGCTCTGCACTAGAGAACTCCTCAGTCAGACGTAGACATTACTGTAAGCATGAAAATGAGCTGCAAGCATGTCATGAGCGAGGGAGGAGAGATCCATGTGCTGAGAAATGAACTGTGCTTGCTCGCTCTGGCTTAATGGGTGCAATCACGGATGTTGGTGGTGCTAGGGATTCAGTTTCTGCCCCCACCTTTGAGTCTGTTGTAGACTTGTGTGTGGGCGGAGAGTTGAGTGTACACTTTTCCTGCGGCTGTGAACTGTGCACCATTTGCTGATGTCTATTACTCTCACCAATGCTGCTGCGAGTAATAATTTACCAAGTGCGCCATCGGAACTGTAAAGTGACCTGGCCTGAAGAGCAGCAACATGCAATGAGGAAGAAAAGAAAGCCACATATGACACCGTGGAGCATGAAACCATGGCTAGCGTTCAACAGATTGGATCTAATGAAGAAAATATTTTTTCATCCAATACAAACCAAGCTAATGGTGGAAACAGAGTCTTTTGTAGACATCAACGTGGCACTATGGAAGACGACTTCATCAAACAACAAGATGATGGACCAACAAAATCTTGACCTGTCCAATACGAAAACATGATGTGTGATCCCAAACGAAGACTAACTTTTCAGAGATCCTACATCATCTAAACGTAACTCATGAGTAGTTGCGGATAAACTTTCACGTGATGTAGCTGAAATATCATCGCAAATAGAGACAATCGACTGAAAAACCTGAGTCAAACCATACAATTGGATGATCTCTCCCTCAAACAAAATAAAGGCAACAATATGTAAAACAGACAAATGGACTCTGACACTCACCGGACATTATCTGCTCACAAGTGAGGTCAAAAGAAAACCAAATAAAAAAATCTATAGGAATAATTCCTACTGTGAGCAATCACGAAAGCTCTGATTTAAGTGACAAGTCAAAAACCTCAGAGGAATCCTCTACTGACTCTTTAATTATGCAGAGAGATTTTCCAAAGGTACGGAGAGCTTTCCAGCATAGAAATAATAGATCCTCACAGTGCAAATCAGTGACCACAAATGTAAACACCATTTCGCAGCAAACTACTCAGAAATTGAATGCAAACATCATGTTAGCCATAACGATTTTGCTGGCCCCATTTTTTAAGATGTATGAGCACATAAATGACAACTACAAAGATCAAATTATTTTAATGCCCATGATGAAGTCGAAGCTCATAAACATTGAAACATTTATGAATATCCTCCAAAAAAAAATAAGACCAAGAGAGATCAGACATGGCTCAAAAAGTGATGGTAGACCAATTAAGAGCCAATAGCGAGGACGACAAATTACTGGCAGAAGTTGCCTAAGAAGCATTACTCTTAAAAAAAAAAATAATAAATAAAAAAAAATAATGCCATCAATCATGAAGCTTTGGGACCTGAAAAATAAACTCTAGCTGCCAAACAAATATTGGGTTTAACATCTGAGGAGCCGAATAGGCAGAGAGAACCCACGTTAACTGATCTAAGGCAAAGTAATCCAAGTCCCAACAAAGAAGCAGTTAAGCCAACATACGCGTAGATAGTTAAAAGAATGATAATAGCAAAGCACTAGGCATAGTGGAAGACCTGAATTTAAGCAACCGGCCATCAACCTCTGCAAATGCAGAAGGCATTGTGGGTAACCTGACTGATCTACGTATTCCAGAGAAAGACAACCCATGCAATGGGCCATACATACTCGATGTTTGACAGACTGATCCCGTCGAAGCCAGCCTCAAGTGAATCCAAATGTTGCCAATCAAAGAAAAGAAAAAATAACGTAAAAGTTCCACCGAAACCTGAAATCCTTTTCATTAGAAATGGAAGGCAATTCTTCTAAGAAAAAAGTCTGAAGTAACAAGGTTGATTAAAAGCAAACAGAAAATAGTTGAACAAACAACAAATGGGCAATTACGAGTATCCATGAATAACTCGGATGAGAACAGGAGGAACTTACTCGAGTTGTCAATTTATGAGAGATTCTGATCGATATGAAGAATAGGAGCAGGGAGACCTGACTGCAATGAGCTCAGGTCAATTCATAGATACTTGATGAATGTGAAGAAAGCGTTACTCCCAGGCGTAAAGTATTAATGGAGAGAAAGCATAATCAGACTTGAGAATAACTTCCTTATGCTGTCTGAAAGAAGGAAAAAAATTGTGAGTAAATATCTGTGAAAACATACGGCAAAAAGCAAGCCCCCTGGCAAGGTAAAATCTCGGCAAGATGAACAACTGTTTGACTTGACTCAACAGAAAATAAGTGAACGGAGTCAATCACCAATCAATGCCATTTCTTCACATAAAAGCAATCAGGATGGTCAGAGTTCGAGTGATCACAATAAAAAGATAACAAAGATAATATGTAAAGAACAGCAAGAAAAATCATTACAAACGAGCAATTAATACTGAAACGCATATTGTCCATGAATGATGGTTTAATCCTAAATCGCAAGAATGTCTAACGCATATTGTATTATATCCCGGCCCTGCGTGCAAGAGAGTCAAAGGACATCGTGGTTGTGGAGTTTACAGAAGAGCAACAACACGATCGTGTACGTCGTCACATACATTCCAGAATGATCTGTGATCTGCTGCTTAATGCCTCAGTCCTTGCTGCCTTTAGGATTTGACATCACTGAATCATTACATGAATCAGATCACGATGATAAAAACAATAATCCTAATAAAATGAAACCAGGACTAACAAAAAATCTGGAAATGAACCATGAAAGTGTGTGTAAAGTGCTGGACCCTGTTGGCCACAACAAACAAGAAAAAAGCTTTAGAAGAACAAAAACAAATCAAGATTCGAAGGGATTGGGTCCTCCGATGTATTCCACATCTATGACAGGTAATCACCACAGCTGTACTGCTTCTGAACATTTTCTGCGTCCTGCGTCGATGACGTCGATACGCTTCCTCGAGGGCTTCTGTCGAGCCGACGTCACCGGATGTTACAAGTAGGACGCACGACGCCTGTAGCCTCAGTTCCGTTTTTTCCACAAACGTGGTCGCTTCGGAGATCTCGGCGCGCCTCGGTTCTTCTGATGTATCGGTTCTTCGAACTTGGTTAATTGTGAAGTATATCATGTCTTCTTCTTCTACCCCGCGGTCGGGTTTTAAGAAGTGTCGGGACTGCGGTTTCAAGATGTTGCTTACGGACCCGCACGACGTCTGCCTCTGGTGCCTCTGCGAACACCATGCCACCGATGACTGTGACGAATGGCAGTCTTTGACGTCCAAGGCCTTGCAGGAACGGAAGAAGTTGTCATCGGTCGGTAAGGTTTCCAAACCCCCGAAGTCGAAATCCGCTGGGCTTTTGACCGACGATTCGAGGGGCAACTCTCTGCATCTTCGGCGTAAGTCCGGGGGGACTGGGTCCAGGAGTTGGTCCCGCCATTCCTCTGCCTCTTGGAGGCACTCGCCGAAGCGCTGTCACCGGTCGCCTTCCTCGTCCGAGGACTCCGCCAGACGCGGGTGGCTTGTCCCAGCAAGCATTCTTCTCCTGCGGAATGGGATTCGTTTTCGTAGGGAGATGTTGGCGATTTTTTTTATTTGCAGGGCTCCGTTCTGTCCACGCCCTCGAAAGAGGCCGGCAAGGAACGCGCTAGGGCCACCGCTCGCACGCCTTCGGGCTCGGGCGGTTGGCTCGATCACCGGGAACCTTTGAGGTCCCTGTCGGACAAGGTGGATCGCTCTAGCCCTGCCCGCTCCAGGTCCTGGAGACCGGCGGAACCTGTGAGGTCTTCTAAGAAGACGTCAACACCATTGGCGCCATGTTCATCGAGGGACTCTCTCGAGGCTCCGCCTCCGAGGAAGCCATCAGTGCTGAGGCCGTCGAAAGACACGCTCGGGGCGCCGCCCTCTAGGCCTGTGTCGAGGCCATCAGCGCCATGCTCGACATCAACGCCGTTTCTGTCAACGCCTTTTGTGGAGGCTTTACCGGAGGTACCCCGTGCTTCGGTGGAAACTCTGAGGAAGGCCCTGAAGAAGTCAGTGAGGCCTGTGTTTGAACTTTGTTTCGGTGCCCTCATCCAGGGAGTTTTTCCAGCCTCTGGATTACATCTGAGGTGGATGAAGGGTCTGAGGAAGGTTTGGTTCCTGACAAACTCCTGTCTGGTCATAGCCTGTTCGAAGACCTGCGTCAGTCTTTGCACGACGCCAGTGGTCTACACCTCTCCGGGGGTTGAGTTCGGTAGGCATGAGCCTGGCACGCATCTTCGTACCGACGTCTCATGTTGAGGGTGACGGAGTACTTGGGGTGGTATGCGCCACAGTAGATTTTCTGCAGGATGGCCTGATGGAGACCAAGGCCCACCCACTGACCCGGTGCTTCTATTTCATATGGCATATGGCCTTACAAAGAAGGGTGGCGGCGGGTTGGACTGCTCCGGAGAGTCTCCCGGCAGTGAGCAAGCCTTTACCGAAAAAATACCGCCCAGCCAGTAGCGACCCCTGCTACTTGACTACGCACCCCACTCCGGAGAGTTTGGTGCTGCAGGCAGCTACGGCCCCAGCAAAGCAGGCGTCATACCCTACCATCCCTCCTGATTGGGATGACAAACGTTTTGACGGCTGGGCGAAGAAAGTGTTTTCTTCGGGGGTATGGCTTTACAGGCAGCCAACTCCGTGTGTGCCTTGGCACGTTTCACTCACACTCTGTGGAATTGTCTCATTGGCAGCTGAACATATTCCCGAAGGGGAGGAACGGGATGGTTTTCTTGCCCTCGTTCAGGATGACAAGGACGCCATGTGTGAATCCATTCAGTCCGGTCTGGACATGGCAGACGGTGTCAGCCGGTCCATGGCGGCGAGCACCGTGATGCGCAGATTTGCATGGTTGCGGTAGTCTGTGTTTACTCCTGACGTACAAGCCCGGCTATTCAACATGCCCTTTGATGGTGTACATCTTTTTGGCAGCAAGGCTGACGAGAGCCTTAAAGGTTGCAGACCTCCAAAGCTGCATCAAAGTCGTTGAGCGCTGCAGTTCGCCAACCTCCGCCTTTTCGTCCTAGGGGACAGCTATGGAGGGGAGGTTCCTTTCGATACTACTCTTCCTTTGGTAGACCGAGGGGAGCTGGCAGTCAAAGGGGCCAATGTAGGAGTACCAGAGGTGGAAAACAACGTACTCGAGGTGCCAAAGCCGTTCGGGCAGTTGCCTCTTTGCCCTCAGGCAACGCCGCAACCCCTCCAGCTCAGTCATGAGGCCATGTCCCATGGTTCGCCGGTTGGGGGAAGGCTGGCGCAGCATCTTGTGGAATGGCGTGCCATTACTTCAGATTTGTGGGTTCTGGAGATCATAGCCCACGGCTACTGTTTTCCTTTCCGGCAGAGGCCTCATGACAATCCACCAGGGAATCTCTCTTTGAAGAGTCTGGATCCACTCCTTGCTCAGGAAATCATATCCCTGCTGGAGAAAGGCGCCATAGAACTGGTGCCTGTAGCGGAGAGGAACAAGGGATGGTATTCCCCATATTTTTTGATTCCGAAAAAGGACGGGGGATTGAGACCCATCATGGACTTGCATGGTTTGAACAAGCTCCTCAGGAAGGACAAGTTCAAGATGGTTACTCTCTCTCTCTCTCTCTCAAGTCCTCCAGGCCCTTCAACTTCAAGACTGGTTGGTGTCTCTCGACCTCAAGGACGCTTACTTTCATGTGCCGATCCATCCCAAGCACAAGAAGTAGCTGAGGTTCGCAGTTGGCGACTCGCATTTTCAGTTTCGGGTCCTGCCGTTCGGATTAACCTCCGCCCCGAGGGTCTTCACCAAGCTCATGGTGGTGGTGGCAGCGCATCTCAGGAAAGGAGGGATTCACATCTATCCCTACCTATACGATTGGTTTATCATGGCATGCTCTCCTGAGCTACTCTTGGATCATCTGTCAGTCACCTGCCACTCCCTTCACAAGCTGGGCTTCTCCCTCAATTTATAGAAGTCCCATTTGACACCGACCCAGCGGCTCCAGTACATCGGAGCAGTGCTCAACACATCCCTGGGGCAGTGTTCGCCTCCCCAGGTGAGGGCTCATCACATTCTGCGGTTGGTGCACAAGTTTCAGCATGCCCAGAGTCTCCCGGCGTTCGAGTTCTTGAGGTTGCTCAGCCTCATGGCATCCTGCATTCTTCTGGTGCCAGAGGCCAGGCTGCGAATGAGATCTTTGCAGTGGGCTCTCCAGATGCAGTGGTCGCAGTCCTCTGGCAGGATGTCGCACCCTGTTCAGGTGCTGTCCTCGGTCGCCCGCTACCTTCTGTGGTGGGCCGTCAAAGGCAATCTGATGAAGGGGGCTCCATTTTGGCTTCCCTGGCCAGAGGTAACGATCGTGACGGACGCGTCCCTCATGGGATGGGGAGCCCATGCCAACGAGTTGACAGCGGTCGTTGGTCTCCGGAGTCCAGACTCCATATAAATCTGTGGGAGCTGAGGGCCATTAGGCTAGCCCTGAAGGCTTTTCTGCCGTCTGTACGGGGGAAGAATGTCCTGATTCTGACACACAACACAGTGGCCATGCACTACCTCAACAAAAAGGGGGGAGGGCAGGGTCTCTCCCTCTGTGCAGAGAGGCGATGCAGCTCTGGTTCTGTGCCATCCAGCAGGAAATTTCGATCTCGGCAGTTCATATGGCCGGAGAAGAAAGCGAGGCGGCGGACGCTCTGAGCAGGGAGAACACGGTCTCTCACGAGTGGGAGCTGGCTCAGGAGATCTCCTGGAGATCTTCGCCCTTTGTGGGACCCCACAAGTGGATCTCTTCGCCACCAGTGTCAACCGGAAATGCGAAAGATTCTGAATCTGATTCAGATTCTGAATTTCCTCCAAGAGGAGCCTTAGGGGATGCGTTCGTAGTGGAGTGGTCCTTCCCACTGCTGCACACGTTTCCTCCAGTCCCCGTCATTCCGCAAGTGCTGCGGAGGTTACGGAGTTTCGGTTCCCGGATGAATCTTAGTTTGCTCCGGCATGGGCCAGGAGAATATGGTAACCGGACCTTCTCGACTTGTCCATCTGCCCTCCATTCCGTCTTCCCTACGGAGACGATCTGTTCTCACGGGAGGGGGGTCAGGTTCTCCATCCAGAGGTCAGGTCCCTCAACCTTCATGCTTGGCTTCTGAAAGGTTGAGGTATAAGGATTGGGACCTCCCTGACGTTGTGTTGGAGGTGTTGCTTTCGGCCAGAAGGCCAGCAACTAAGTCCCTGTACCGTTCCAGTTGGAGAAAGTTCTGTGACTGGTGCAAGGTTAAGAATGTGGATCCTTTTTCATGTGCCATTCCTGTGGTTCTCTCTTTTTTGCTTTGGTTAGCCCACAAGGGCCTGCAAGTGGGTACCATTAAAGGGTACATGGCGGCGCTGTCCATATTTAAGCGCTCATCTGAAGAGTGTTCTTATTTTAGGATTCCTTTAATCTGTTTCTCAAAGGGCTCACTAATGTGTTTCCACCGTCTCCTTTCCAGGTGCCCGGTTGGGATTTGAACCTGGTTCTAAAATTCCCAATGGGAGCTCCGTTTGAGCCTTTACATTCTTGTCCTTTGAGACTGTTGACCTTTAAAACTGTATTTTTGGTTGCGGTTACTTCCGCTCGCAGAGTGAGTGAGTTGCAGGCACTCTCCGCCAAGCCCCCCTTCACGATGTTCCATAAGGACAGGGTTGTCCTTGGGGTTCGTCCTTCTTTTCTTCCGAAAGTTGTCGAATTTCATTGAGCCGGAAGGTCATTCTTCCGGCAATCTATCATCCTCACATCGTGGTAACGAAGAGGAGAGGCTCCATAGGTTGGATCCTAGGAGAAAGTTAAGCTTCTACATCTCACGCATGTCCCGGGTCAGAGTGGACGATCAGCTCTCTGTAGGTTACGCTGGAAGCCGTTTGGGACAAGATTTTACTAAGCAGGCTTTGTCTAGATGGATTAACGACCATCTTGGAATGCTACCGTCTGGTGGGTAAGGATGTTAGGGAGAATTCTCTGATAAGACTAATTTCCCAAACCTAGTGAGTCCCCTAGCAGCTTTGCTGGATTTTTGAGGTTTGTTTTATTCTCCTGCTAAGAGTGAGTCTCTCTTCCTCCCACTCTTAGGCATGATTTGAGGTAAGTCTTTGATGTTTTTTGTGCTAATGGGCTATGGGGTAGCCTTTTTACTCCATAGGGTATCATCTGTTTTGTATGTGTTACACAGCACCTTCAGTGCAGTAACACAGGGGTGTCAGAGTGACCCCCAAACATAGACTCCATACCCTGGGACTGACTACTGTCTCGCAGGGCATGTAAAGTCACCATTGACTTTACTAGTCCAAAATTGTGAACAGAACCAGTACAAACCATCATATTGTGGAAGTACTGGAAGGGGTTAATTCGATTGCCCCTGGGTCTGTTTTAAAGGGGGCACTGTGCAGTCCCCCCTTGTCGAGTTTCTGGCTGGTGGCAGTGGTTACCACGCAAAATATTCCATCAGAATATTCTCTATGGGATTTTCCCATTGATTTTAAACGCACCACTTTTTGGTGCAATGTTAAAGATACCGCCGGTTTATTTATTTAATATTATAACCACGGTTGGGTCTTTTTGCCAGAACTCGGTTCCAACTGTAACTCTAACCAAGACCGGGCCCTTTGTTCCACTATTTTGGCAGGCTTCTCCACAGAAGCCCTCCAAATGGTGCCACTCTGGCTGTGTTCCACAGGATGTGTGGGGAGGGGAATTGGCACCATGAACTGCGTTGCCTTAGCAACTCAAGTCGCACTCTATTCTGATTGGCCCAGTGGTGAGCCGCCCGGCTCGCCACTTAGCATGTGTGAGTGACAGCTAGGCTGTTGAATGGGGGTTTTTCTGCATAAAAACCGGGCTTTTGGGACTGGAACTTCAGAAGTCGACCAGACCTAAGAATCCAAAGAGGGAAGAAGCTGAGCCATCTGCAATGACGACACTGTTAGGCAGAATCCTGTGCAGTTCCCTTAGGGAGCACTGCAAAAAGATTAAGACTACAGGTGTTGGCAGTAAACCCACCTGGTAGCAGTTTGTATCACACAGATTTACCTGGTAGCTGTGGCTGAGCAGTCGGACTTCTCTCAAGAAGAGTTGGGCAGTATATAGAGTATACACATTAGGTACAAAAAGACAGTAGCACAAGCACACACTGACCAGAGCTTTGGTATAAAAGTGTATAATTTATTTAAAAACACACTTGTAAAAATACACTGGCACTAATATGTCAAGCAAGTTCAAACAGTCACTAGAAGTATATACACCTCCCTGATTAAATTATTCCACAAGTCTAAGTTAAGACACCACTTATTTGCAAAACAGAGGTGAGCGCGTAATGTTAGATGGCACTCCAATAATTCTGTCTAAAAAGGGAGAGAAAAGGCAGAGTTTGGAAATATCACAATACCAACACTTTTAAGAAACCACAGCAAGTCAAGAAAGGCAGGGTCTACTGTAGAGAAAAAAGTTCATAGGCCAGGCCCACTCTTGGAGAGAGCAAGGCGGAATGTGCCCAAGATCACACAGTTGAAATGCACTTTAAAGTCTTAGTAGAAAAGTCAAAAAGGAGTAGGAATAGTTCAGAAAGGCAAAGTTGGCAGTCTCGGGCCAACCCAGTATAGAGGACAAGGATTTAGGGGACACCTTGAGCACTCTGTAGAAAGGGAGGCCAGGCAGGACACAGTAGCATAAATGGGAAGGAAGCTCCAGCGGGGGCAGTTGTTCCTGGCAGTGGTTGGGGCTCAGTGTTCCAGTCAGAGGACGAGAGGATCTCATCGTAGAGGAAGTCTGGAGTCTTTGCACTGCCCAGGGATGAAACCAGCCGCGGAGTTCCCGATTAAAAGGTGCAGTCCTTTTATTCGCAGTCAAAAGTGGTGAGCTTGGCTATCCGGCCGCCGGGGTGCTTGGCACGGGCGATTCGACCAAGGTACGCTTCTGGGAGCGAAAGAAGGTGAAACTGGTTGTTCCTACCTGCTCAAAGGGGGACAGACTCTCCTGATGATCTTTCCTGTCGTTGGAAAGTGGTGAGTTCGTGCAGCAAGGCTTCACCGGTGGTGTCGTCGGGTTGCAGGTGGCTCAGCTTCTTCCCTCTTCGGATTCTTAGGTCCTGTGGCGACTTCTGAAGTTCCAGTCCCAAAGGTCCTGCTTTTATGCAGAAAACCCCCCATTCATCAGCCTAGCTGTCAATCACACATGCTAAGTGGTGAGCCGGGCGGCTCACCACTGGGCCAATCGGAGTAGTGTGTGACTTGGGTTGCCGAGGCAATGCAGTCCAGGGTGCCTAAACCCCCCCCTCCACCCCCCCTAAGGAACCCAGACAGAGTGGCACCACTTGGAGGGCTTCTGTGGAGAAGCCCGCCAAAATAGTGGAACAAAGGGCTCGACCGGAGTCACAGAGATGGACACAAACGCCATTTTAGAACCGAGTTCTGGCAAAAAGACCCAACGGGAGAATTAATATTAAATAAATAAACCAGCGGTATCTTTAACATTGCACCAAAAAGTGGTGCGTTTAAAATCAATAGGAAAATCCCATAGATAATATTCCAAAGGAATATTTCGCGTGGTAACCACTGCCACCAGCCAGAAACTTGACAAGGGGGGACTGGACAGTGCCCCCTTGAAAACAGACCCAGGGGCAATCGAATTCCCCCTACCCAGTACTTCCACAATATGATGGTTTGTACTGGTTCTGTTCACAGATTTGGACTAGTAAAGCCAATGGTGACTTTATATGCCCTGGGAGACAGCAGTCAGTCCCAGGGTAAGGGAATGGAGTCTGTTTGGGGGTCACTATGACACCCCTGTGTTACTGCACTTAGGGTGCTGTGTAACACACACAGGAAAACAGATGATGCCCTATGGAGTAGAAAGAGGTTACCCCATAGCCCATGAACACATACAAAATCAAAGGTACATGTCAAATCATGTCTAAGAGTGGGAGGAAAAGTCTCACTCTCAGCAGGAGAAAAAAATAAACCCCAAAAATCCAGCAAAGCTGCCGGGGGACTCACCAGGTTTGGGAAATTAGCCTTTACAGAGATTTCTCCCTAACAGACACCACCGGTGGAGCCCTGATGCAACGACCTGACCACTTTCCCAAAAACAAGAGAAGATCTTCTGCTGGACGAGTCTTCTTCCTTTGAGCTGGTGGGATCAACCAGTTTGCCCTTTTCGCCTTCCAAAGACGTCTCTTGGTCGAGTCACCCGTGCCAAGCACCCCGGCGGCCGGATAGCCAAGCTTCACCACTTTGACCGCAAATAAAAGGAACGCACCTTTTAACTGACAAACTCCGCGGCTGGTTTCATCCTTGGGCAGTGCAGCGACTCCAAGTTTCCTCCTCGACGAGATCCTCTCTTCCCCTGGTCGAAACCACGAACTGCACCCGCTGCCACAAACCAACTGCCACCGCTGGAGCTTCCTCTCTTAAAGGTACTGTGTTCCACCTGGCCTCCCTTTCTTCGGTTTGCTAAAGGTGACCCTTTAATCCTTGGCTTTCCAACTGGGTTGGCCCCCAGACCTTCTAACTTTACTCCTTGAACCACCCCAACCTTTTTGAACATTCTGCAAAGACTTTTAGTGCATTTTAAACTGTGTGATCTTGGGCACATTTCGCCTTGCTCCATTCAAAGTGGGCCTGGCCTATGAACTTTGGCTCTACAATGTTTATTGCCTTCACTAACCTGCTAAGAACTTATGAAAGTGTTGGGAACTGTTTTAATTCCATGAACTGTCTTTCTCTTTCCCTTTAACCAAATTATTAGAGTGCCATCTAGGTTACGTGCTCACATCTGTTTTAACAAATAGTGGTGTTTTGACCTAGACTTGTTTAATAATTAAGGGAGGTGTGTATACTTTACCTGACTGTGTTTTAACTTGCTTTTGATTTAGAGTGCCTGTGTATTTCCTAAAGTGTGTTTTAAATAAATAATGTATATACTTTTGATACAAAGCTCTGGTCAGTGTTTGTTTGCTCTACTGTGTTTTTAGCCCTATTGTGTATACTGCCCTACTCTTCTTGAGAGAGGTCTGACTGCTCAGCCACAGCTACCAGGTACATCTGGGTGGTGCAGACTGCTACCAGTTGGGTTTACTACTTACTCCTGTAGTCTTAATCTTCTTGCAGTGGTCCCTAAGGGAACTGCACAGGATTCTGCCTAACAAAGGACCCTCCGCTAGGCTTTAGAGCCCATTCTACTTGGGGTGTGGCTGCCTCCACTTCTCTGCAGAGGGGTGTTCCCATTCGTAACATTTGTGAAGCAGCCACATGGGCCTCTGTCCATACTATTGTAAAACACTATTCCCTGGACTCTATCCATGGGCAAGACTTAGCCTTTGGGAAGGCGGTCCTCTATTCTGCAATTTGATTGGGCATTCTGAAATTCTAAATTCTTTTCCCACCTCCATACGTTGGTACTGCTTTGGGAGTCTGTCATAGATGTGGAATACGTCGGAGGACCCAATCCCTTGGAAGAACAAGTTACTTTCTTACCTGGTAACGTTCTTTCGATGGGATGGTCCGATGACTTATTCCACATCGCTCCCTCCCTACCTGCCCCTCTACATAATTTCTTATGCGATTGCAGCTTCCGTTTCCGCAAGGCTTTCTTTAGTCATTCTGGCAGAAGACTGGTGCCACACGTTCTGGGGAAAAAACTACAACTGAGGCTACAGGCATTGTGCGTCCTACTTATAACATCCGGTGACGTCGGATTGACGGAGGCCCTCGAGCAAGCGTAGCGACGTCATCGACGCAGGATGCAGACGCTGAAAACTTTCCGAAGCAGAACATCTGTGGTGATTACCTGTCATAGATGTGGAATACGTCGTCGGACCATCCCATCGAAAGAACGTTGCCAGGTAAGAAAGTAACTTGTTCTTCTCAGTGGACAGAAGCTGGTAAATGCATATCGAAGAACAAGAACACGGTAGTGGACAAAATTGGCCTGTTGAAGATCACAAACTATTCAAACAACCTAAAAAAGACAGATAAGAAAGCTTCAAGTGTAGAAGCACAAGAGCCCAAACAAGATGCATGGTATTGGCTAGCCGAGGCACTATGTACCAGCAACAGGAGCCAACGCCAGAGTCAACACTCTGAGAAATCTACACGCATTGGCTCATGGAACACCAGGCGATTTGTCCATCTGTTTTCTAACGATAAACATAACTTAAACCAACTTGACATACTGTGCTTGCTGGAAACCTGGCTAACTGCACAACCAAGTGCTGAGGGCTTCGTCACATTTTTGAACCCCACGATAAAGGGCAAAAAGGGGCAACCCATGGTCGGTCTGTTAATACTGATAAAGAGTAGGATTTTGAGTAGTAACAACTGAGAATCCAACTGCTTATACAATCATCATGGAACTAGGATAACAATTAAACAGATGGGGGGAAAAAATATTGGTAATCATCAACGTTTACTGGCAACATAAAGCTACAGGAACAACACAATTTGTTGATCAAATAATTATGATCGACAACTTCAATATATCATTCGGGAATCCAACCTACTTACATGTGGTGATTTAAACATCAACTGCTTAATTGCAAGCAAGGCCAATACGAAAACGGATGTTAGAGAAACCCGTGTTAAGATCTGGATGGAAGAAATGGAAGCTAGAGGTTTATGTATGTTGAATGGCCAAATACGTGGCGACATTCCAGCACGAGCAACATGAAGGAGAGGTTCACAAGAATCAACTTTGGATTACTTCATGTCAGAAAAAACACAAAACGTAATTTCGATGCATTTGAAATTAATGAAGAATATTGACCACGACCTGCTGGAACTTGAATGCAACTTGGCGAATTAATCCACACACGACACATGGAAAGCACAGCTGATAACGGAGCTGGGCAGAAATAGAATCCGTTTGAACACAGCCGAGGAGCGAGAATTACATAACAAACTTGAAAAGTTTAACTCTCGAGAAAATTAAGGTAGAATGCTTGGCTGTCCTCCAAGATTACTCAAAAATCCAAAGAGGACCTCTTGGATGCAGATTTAAGAACAACTATGCCTTTGACCCAGAACTATTGAGGTGCAAAAGAGAGCTCTGTAAAGACATAAGCCGAGCTACCCATCTTTTGCCTGTGGAAGGAGCACAAAAAAGGAATTAAAACAGAAATCTAAAAATGGGCTTATTTCCCAGTCATAATCCAGCAACGCGACGCTGAATCAATAATGAAAGCACTGATAAACAGAAATACAAGAGACTTCTGGGGGCTGATGAATAATATCAATAACTCACAGCAAGCAATACAGAATAACATTGTTCCAGAAGAAGCTTGGATTAGACACTATGAAGAACTATAAAAAAAAAGGAACGTTCATAGACCCGGTGCTTCCCAATGTCGTAAAGTGGGAAATTGATTTTGACAGGGATGATATTTGATTAAAAAATGCTAGTTCCTCCAGAGCTCCAGGCCCAGATGGGTTAACCAACTTAATGCTCAAAGAATCACCAGAAGAATGAACTGACGGCTGTATGACTCTATTCTTGCGCATAAAGACATTACAAAATCTTGGAGAAGTGTGATTGTGGTGCCGATCCATAAAATGGGCATAAGAACTGACCCAAAAAACTACTACCCAATTGCGCTCCTGGATGTCTTGGGCACAATCTTTGCATCCTTGATTCAATCAAAGATGGCAAATTGGATCCAATCATCGAATCATTAAGACTGTAGACAAAAGGGATTTGTAAAGGGAGTTGGATGTGGTTTTAATCTATTTTTGATCAATTTACTCAATATGAAGGCAATATAACAAGGAAAGACGTTTTTTATTTGGCATTCATTGATTTATACAAAGCTTTCGACAGCATTGATGGAGAACTTCGGTGGCCAAAACTAAAAAGATGGAAGTGCCCGATGGGCCTTCTCCTCGACCATCAAAGCCTTACACTCCCAAACCCAAATCAAAATGTCTAGATCAAACCGGTCTTTTGTCACAGCCGATAAACACACACAAAGGGGGTCAAACGGGGATGCTCATTGGCTTCCTTGCTATTCAATCTGTTTATATCAGACATCGGTGAAACTCTGAATGACTCAAACTAGTTTTCGCCAAAAATAACACTAGCGTGGATGCTCTACGCAGACAACCTGGTCATAGTAGATCAATCCCTGATAGGGATGCAAAAGAAACTGAAGCTACTACAGTCCGATGTGGAGAACAATGGCCTTAACATCAATGCAAATAAATCTGAGGTGCTAATATTGCAAAATCTAAAGGAAAGAAACAAAAAAAACATTCTGTTGGTTCCTAGGAAAGGAAACCCTAATCCAGGTCGAATTGACAAGATACCTCAGTATGTGCAGCAATTTGAGCGGCAATGTTGCCCCGTGGGTATCCATTACCAAAGCAAAGATCAAACAATTGACAGCACAAGGCTGTATCCTCTGCAGAAAAGTTGGCAAATTTTCATTGATTCCAGTGATTTCATATTATAAACAGAAAGCAGTGCTGGCTTTAATCCATGGTGCCGATTGCGCACTAAGTTGTCCTTGGAGCCTGTGGTCGACTTTGGTGAGTATATTTTGGAGAGCAATGCTGCGCCTGCCAAAAAGTGTTCCCACAAGATATAGTTGGGTCTGGTATCCATTAATGCAAGAGTGACTTGGAGCGTTTTATCGCTGTACAGAAAATCACTCTTGGCTGATAATGCTCCAAAGTTTTGAATTTTACAATCTACACGTAAATATAAAGATTAACCAATCCTGAGAGAGTGGAGTGAATGTTGTCTTAAAAATCTTGGAAGATATTGGCGCCTCCATGCAAACGCTAAGACTGAATTCCGAGACAGTAAAGGGAAGACAGTGGAATCGAGATTGGTCCGACAAGAACGACCAAAGACAGAAACACAGATTCTTCAAGAATATGGCCAATGAATCGAAAGCCCTAAACAACCTACCAACATACTTGGAAAAATTCCCCAGCAAACGACATCGGCACTTATTCATGAAATTTTGTTTTGACCTATTCCACTCAAAGGAGATTTTGGAAAAGTTGGAGAACAAAGATATTTGAGGACAATAAGTGCCGTTTTTGTCAGGCTCAGATGAAACTTTACAACATGTCAGTTTATTTTGCCCCTCGCTAAGAACAATGAGAACAAGACAGTTGGGAACATTAGTTGAGAGCAAACCGTCGCTAAACGGGTTAGGATGGTGGCAACTGATGTGCGAGGGGCAGGACGTAAAGCTCATTTTTGCCATGACTATATTCCTGGAGCAAATAGCCAAACTCTTAGCCCAGACTACAACCAATGTATGTGCTACATGAACGGATTAGGAATAAAAACCCAAAAAAAATTAATTTAAGGAAGAAAAAAAAGAATTGAAGCTTGATCATTGAGGTGTGTTTTGTGAATTGAAAATGTTGATTTCGTTTTAAAAAGTTTGTAATAAACGAAGAAAAAAATACCCTTAAAGAACATTATGGAAAAGTGGTTTAGAACACGGGCAAGATGTATTGATCGTTGCATCCGGGAGGCAAATCACTTAAACTGCCCTAACCTGTTATAGTCAAAAGGTGTATCCTGTGATGTTTGACAAGAACCGCAAGCCACAGAAGTGGTCCACCGTGTTCCAGTGCCACTGTTGTCTTTGCAGTTGTTGTGAATTCTTCCCAAGCAGCAACCAGCACCCTGTGCATATCTCGTAAAACCAAGGTTTGTGGTATGTCCAATGGGCTCATTTTCTTTTATATTTCCTCCTAACTTTAATGCACCATGACGTACTCCAAAACTATACATTTCTTACCTAAATAGGTTCATTATTGCTAAGGAACACCAGTTATTGCGCTGGTTGAACTACTTCTGTGAGGGCTCCTTAGTACTCATATACAACCCCTGCTTGAATTCTAGGTGAGTTGCGGCACCAATTGGTTTTAATTGGGTATCTTCTAATTGTTTAGATTTAAGTTTTTGAATACTTGTTGGCCTTTCTTTTACCAGGGCTTCTGGCCTTGAGGAAGGCGAATTTAATCAGCCTGCCGAAACGCTTCAATGGGCCATCATTAGGTTTAATAGCCTAGAAAACATATATATTCTCTTGTTTCGACCCTGGTCCTTCACGTAATGATTTGTCATTTTGGTGGTGTTGGTTCTAGCACTCCCCTATCCTGGAACACTCATTGTCCACTTATGCCCTTTTTTTCTTTCTCTTATGCCATTTGTTGATGCTATTCTCTGTTACGTTAAGTGTGGTGTGAACCAATTGATCGTCATACGTCACAACCAGTGGATGGTACTGTATAACTGTTATTATTGTTTAAGAATACCTATGTGTGAATAAGTTACCCTAGATCTATTGATACTTACAAAGTAGTGCATGAGATTTCTGTCTACTTTTAAGTAGTAATTCTACTGAAAGGAGAGTACCATTGAGTCCACCAGGAACAACTTTTTGTGTTTTTGCTGAGTTTTCCCTAGTTCCTTAGAGTGTAGGGGTCCGTTCCCTCCTGTGTAATGTATTGCGTAGCAGGTTTTCCTGCTTTAGGGAATGAATCAATTTTCATCTTTAAACCGTTTATGGTATACATAACATTTTTCTGCAACTATTTCTGTATCTCCCATCCTCATGGTGTTCTCTAATATAATATGGCTGAAAGCTCCACCCTCCGCAAATTCTAACTATTATTAGTGGCCTTTCATGTTTTAATCCTACAGGGGTTACTGAGAACATTTCTACTCGGGCGAGGACATTTTCGAACAAAAAAAGGAAACCTGTTTTAGAACAGTTACATGAGCATTTCTTGAATATCTCAAGGCCAATATAATTCCTTCTGTTCTCTATTCTTGGAAGACCTGGAATACAGGACTAACGTTAGTTACGTAGCCACCAAATGTTGTAGGGACCTAATTGTCCTTACTATTACAACTGTCTAGCATATTCGTAGACCATTATGCCAACTAGATGACTAAGAACATACATTGTTAGAAAGTACTGTGATCCCCAATGCGAGAGAAAAATTAGTGGAGATATGTAAACGTGATACTTCAAAACATCTACATTAAACAAACTAGCTAAGGGTGTTAAAGAATTCCAATCTGAGTATTTATCCATATTTGACTGAAAGCTATCTTGTGACTCGCAGTAATTATAGAGACGAGTATCTACCATTCCAACAAGGTGACTACCAACCTAGACTAGGGTTAATTTCTCTGTTCCATCAGGTAATGATTGATCATTTGAGGAATTTGACGGGCGCAGCACTTAACCACAGAGAGGAGAGCAACCTTTTTTAGGACGAGGCGAAGTCAGAGGCAGAGGGAGACCTAAGTTTCAACCAGATTATCCGCACCCCCTTCCCCATATTTCTGATTGTTATCTTGATAAAGGTCAGATGTCTCTCAAATCAGACCAACTGGTACAAAGGTGAAACAGAAATTACACAGTTTGTACGTAAAGTGTGCTTGAAAGCTTTTTTTCAACTACAATGTTGAGCTAACCCCATATGACGACACTGGCCTGAACCAGAATCAGCTTTCACTCCTTTGGAACATCAAACCCCCAAAGACATTTTAACCTTTGAAAAATGCATTTTACGCAATCTCTATTTGCTAGATCATACCCATACCTCATTTTGACATAATTTGTCTAATACAGAAAGAAAAGCCCTCAAAGAACTTAGCAATAACATCAAACTAGTGGTTAAACCAGCAGACAAAGGGAGTGGAATTGTTATGAACTCAATACAATATGTCAGCATGGTCATGGCCCGGCTTAATAATAGGGACAACTATATTGTACTAAGAAAAGACCCCCACTATGCAAAGGTTGATCGAAGACTCTACCATTATTGGCTTCCAGAGACACTGGATCTCAAAACGAGAATTTGATTTCCTTAGTACTTTGTGGGGAATACTTCTGATGTTTATGCACTGCCAAAAGTGCATATGAATCTGGAGGGAAAAAAAAAGGTAGACCGATTGTGTCCGGTTGTGGGCCTATTCTTGAACCGCTCTGCACTGTTTGGCAGTATTATACATGGCCTCTTTTGAGGATGATTGTACCTACTCAGAATAACCCTTTCCGGCAACATGTGGAAATGTTACATAAATGACGTTCTGTTCATTTGACATGGCAACAATGCTCTACATGAATTTGTTAATTGACTTATTAATTGCAATCCCCAGATAACCTTCACTATGGAATATAATGCATGTATATTGCCCTGTGACATGAAAGTTGATAACACCATAAAATGTACCATGTTACGCAAATCCACTGAAAGGAACACTCGTACACTACCGGAGTTACCATCCGAGAAGACTGAAAGACAATCTCCCAAAGATAGCGCCACAATTGCACTGATTTGACTGATTTTAATGATTATACTGATATCCTTGATAATAAATTACTCTCACAAGGTTATCCAGGAAAGCTGATTAAAAAATATAGAAAGAGGGCCAGGTATATTCCAAGAGATTCTCAACTACCAGGACTGACCAGGCAGGTCAAAGAACCGAGGATGACGTGTGTGTGATTACACACACCTCATCGACTCTGCAAATCAAGAAGATAATCAATAAATATTGGGCCAGTACAAAGCTTACATTACAGGATGAAGAAACCCCTATGTTTGCACTCAAACGTGCACTGACTCTTGAAGACAAATGGGTGCATTCCAAATTTGAAATCAAAGTGCAAAGAAGTACACTTTGGAATCTACGTTCACCGATTGGTCACTGGGTGTACATGCTCTGTAGGTTTACTGAAAAAGCAACCACCTTTCAGATTGGCGACAGAACTTGTGAACTACGTGACTTAACAAACTATAAAACACAAAAGGGGATTTACTGTATAGAATGTCCATGCCATCTTAGATATATTGGACGAACAAATAGGGCAATTAATACCAGAATATCAGAACACAGGATGAGGACCAGATGTAAAGTAAACACTGCACCTATGATAGAACATTTAAGACATTCACCAGATGACATCAAGTGGTGGGTGGCGGACTCTGTCAAAGGTAATAACATTGAGCAATTTCTTTTACGTAAGGAATCCCACTGGATACACCTTATGGGTACCCATCTACATAGTCTGAATGACAAATTCCTTGTGTAACTATTACTATCATACAGAGGCTGTACCACATTACACTGAAGCATCCATTGGTTATTAGTCATTTTCCCTGACAAATTCATGTTTATTTGTATAACAAATGTAAGTGTGCAGAAGTAAGGCGCAGACACAAACGTCACATGTTTTGGTTATAGACTTTTATTAACTAGTAAACGGTTGGGAAAATGCCTCTGTCGCTAAAGCTAAGAGTGGTTTCCCTGCCTTAAAGAAAACTAGAGAATGTCAGGATGTCAAAGGAAGAGTCTGTTACTGTTGTGTCCTAAAAACCTAGTTCTGTCCCTAACATCAACAACCTAAGTCAACTCTGCACGGATGAACTCTTCTAAAGTAAAGTGGTTATGACAATTCCTGCCAACAGAAATGTTCCCCATGTCTCGCGTGATCACAGCGACAAAAGAAATGTTATAGAAAGAAATGTTACAGAAATGTATAACTCCCAAGGATTAGGGTCTTGCTTCTTCCCCCTGGATTCCATCTGGTTCTACTTTCCTCTTTGGGTTCCAGACCCATGTTCCAGACTCTCACTGTGTTGTGCAATAGCTTGGTTTACTCTCCTGCCAAGAATATGCTTCTTTCTGTACTACCTTGTCTTCTTTCAGCCTCAGGCTCCCATACCCTCTTATTCTTTTTCTGCAGATTCCTCTGACCTCCAGCACTGGTCTGTTTACTTGTTTCTATGGTGCGTGTCTTCTGCCTCCTACGGATAGGGTTTTTCTTTCCGGCGGCTTGCTGTACTTGGGGACGCTCGGAGCTGTGACTTAGGCAGCGTGCAAAGGAGCTCTTCTCTTTTGGCTACTTTTTCACACCTGCCCGCCCCTGTGGACAACGTCTCCTGTTAGTCAGCTGTTGGATTGGCATCTGTGAGATATTTTGTCTTACTGGGGTAAATTTGGGATTTGGTGGTATTTTCCTACCGTAAAAATATTGGCGGCAAATTAGTCTTGCACTCAGATTGGAATTAGCATCACATTATTTTAGTGACCATACCTTATTAGCTTATATTGGTGGTAATTTTAGTGGTACTTTGTTTTGCGGTAATTACTCCTATGGTATAGTGATGAGCATGGTTTTCTTCCTTATACTATAACCCCATCATAAGACAAAACTTCCCTTTCTATTAGAATACCTCTTAGTGGTTTTATAGAGAGCCTCAGACTTATTCACTGTTAGAACCCAATGATTTTATTTAGAGCGCCACCTATAGTTTGTGGTTGGTATCACTGGCTTATGTACATCTAGTAATCTGAGTTATATCCTTTCCCATCAGCATGCAAGAAAAGGAACATTCATCATACCGCATTCAAACCTTCTCTTATCTGTTACCTTACTTGCGTTGGTAAATTGGCAAATGCACTCCTGCACTAACATGAGCCTCCCCTGTATCATAATGTGCACAGATGCAAAAATGACACCAAAATCCCATTTTGTTTTTATATACACTCATTATATTATACACAAATATTATTCACAATCATTAATTCTTATTTGGAACGTAAATTAATGTTCCCACATTCTAAAAATGACAAAATAAACACGCAGGAATTTCCTAACCTTTCTACACTGTAATAAATCTTGGTCAAACATACGGCATTCAAACGATCCTCACTTGGCACATATCTTACCAAAATTAGCACTTCTTTGAAGTTATCAGCATGACCTTGCGCCACTCGCAAAAGCAGGCCCAGTGACAGCGCGAAATGCTTCTGTAAATCTTGTGTGGGGAGCGCCCGCGAGATATCTCTCCCAGCCAGCGCTCAAACCCCTTGGAGCTTTGTCAGCTTTCACAGACCAGCACAAACTAATTTATTTTCCCAATTTTTCCATCAGGAAAGCTCTGAACCGTCCCACTTTGACGTGGCAAATCTGCCTTTAATTCTCCCCCAATCAAATTAACAAGAATATATCCTGTAACAACCCTCATGTTCAGAACGATGATGGGTTTAGAACAGAATTATTGTTTCTCTTTGGTTTCCTGCTGCAGCATACATTCTGCTCCCTGCAAACTAAAGTAAACGCCAGTGTGCATCTAAAATGTATTTCAGTAGTGCCACCAACATGTATTTTCACCTCATTTTGCAAATGAGACTACATTATAATGTTAGGGAAGTTAGAATTAGTATTTAGCAATGTTAATTATGTTAGTTATAATTAATGTAGTCTCCATGTATAAGGCATCAAAAAAAAATTGGTGCACTTCACTATTTGGCTTGGCAGCACTAAGCTTTTCTATGCGTGGCTTTCATTCTCTGCAGTTTCAAATTGGGCTTGGCTGTGTTGTAAAACCTGTACTTTGCATGCCACCAATAATATATTTACATGTCATACTGGCAACAATTTATTTTTTTATTTGTTATAAATATATATATATATAATTGTTTTTTTTTATTAATGTTGGCAACAAAATGCACTACATTTTGCAATAAAAATGTCATTACATTTTTATAACACGCTATATATGTTCTTACATATTCCCTCCTTTTTCGACAATTCTGGCTACCCAAATTGTTTTTCTTTCTTTCCATTGTATGAATCACGGTTGAAACAATAGCAACTTAATAAAATGAACATCGAAATATTTCATAACAAACCACTGCTTAATCATAATAACAGTAAAACATATCCCAAATGGGTCCATGAGTCCTCATATACATGTGCATATGTATAATTTCTTTTAAACGAAGTGTCCGCCTTCAACATTTTATGTATAATAATAAAACAATAAAATAAATGACTAATAATTAACTAAAACTAATTAAAATAACAAACATGTGATTTTCCATCACACTCCTTTTCAGTTCCATAGAATAATATTATGTTTCATCAGGAACGCTGTAGAATTAAGTTCAATTCACTACTGTTCTTTTTAAAGACGTTTATCATTTTCGATTGCACCTCTGAGCTTCTGATCAGCTTTTTGTGATCTGGCTCATTCAGTAAAATTCCTTCATCCTGGCACCCTTGGATTCTTTTCCATAGAAGTAATCTCTTTGGGCGTCCCTGTTACTTTGTCTTCACCTCCATACTTCGGTCCGGAGGCTTCACTTAAACTTCATCCTGTGGACTCCAAGACTCGGTCATCTATCGTGTCCCCCGGTCCTGCGACCTCCGACCCCAAAAGATCAATTATTTTTTCTAAATTAAATAGAAAATAGACAGATTAAGTACATAGCACAAAACCAATTTCACCCTTTCTACCAAAAAAATAGTCCAAAACATTCCGCTTGATTTCTGAAACTATGCACATGTTAGAGAGAAAACAAACCTATACATAATACACCATTATACATCAAATATATATTTCAACATTGTACCATAACAATTCCATTTGTTTCAGCCCCTTATATCTATGTTTATCACCTATGGTATTTTCATTTACATCTATCTCTACAATAAGGACCACATCTATTTTTATTTCTCTGGTGTGGGATACTATGAGGACAGCCACTGTGTTTTTCTTTCCATGAATTCAGGGCACTTAAGCTGTTTCCACTTGCTCAAGCCTCCTGACTTCATGTTTGGGATGACAGGGCTTAATTTGGTTAACATGAACAAATTGCTCTGTCACCATTTCACCGTCTGTCTTTAATATTTTGTAAACTACTGGGGACACTTTACCCTCTATTCTAAATGGCCCTTGCCAGACCGCAAGAAATTTAGAATTTTAATGTTTACCTTTTCCTAAATGAAATTTATGTACCTTATCCCCGATATTACACTCTTTCACAGAAGTCTTTCTATCATAATATGACTTTGCACTGTCAGCAGCTTTTTCCAAATTTCGCTGCACAAATGCAAAAGCATGTTGTAAATGCTTTCTCAGTTCCTCCACATATTCGTGAACTGTAGATGCACTCACAAGTGTTTGCTCATGTGTCCTGTATAATAGATGTTGTGGCAGTACCATTTTCCTACCTGTCAACACCTCATGAGGACTGATACTTGACGCTTTGGCAGGAGTCGATCTGATTGCCATCGTAATCGTAAATCCCAACTAGAACCTGCCTCCGCTACAAACTTCTTTAACATCTCCACAACAGACCTGTTGTAACGTTCAATATTCCCAGAAGAGGCAGGCCGGTACGCAATGTGCAGTTTCCTTTTCACCCCCAATATCTGCCACACCTTACTCATCAAGGTGCTTCTGAAATGACTTCCTCTGTCTGACTTTATTCTTTGTGGTAATCCAAATCTTGAAAATATATGGCTTACCAGTAATGTAGCTGCTGTTTGCACACTACAATCTGGTGCAGGGATACACTCTATCCATTTTTACATCAAACGAACCACGCTCAAAATATAACGGTTCCCCCTTACTCGACCTTTTTACAGGCCCTACATAGTCAATTTGCAAATCTGACCATGGAAAGGTTAAGCCTCTTCATCAGTAGAGCTCTGTGCATTGGTGAAGCGGGTTTAAATTGGGCACATACCAAGCACCCCCTAGTGCATAATTCCACATCTTGTGACATATGTGGCCAGTAAGCATAATCTTTCAGTATCTCTAAAGTCTTTTGTGAACCTCTGTGTCCTGCAGTTATTGCATCATGTGCATAGTGTAGCATTAACCCTCTGAATGAAAGGGGTACCACCTATGGAATTTGTCCTGTTATGGATTCCCTAATCAGAAGTCCATCCTGTAGTCTAATTCGTTTTTTATTCTTTAATAATACCCTCAACTCTTCTTTCCCTGTACCATCTTTTTCAGTTAAAGGATTTTGTTCGGGGTCTATCAAATGATTATAATAGATCCCCAATATTGGATCATCTTTTTGTGCTTTATTCAGATCTTGATCTGGTGTATCATAACTCCATTGCACCACTGGTTGTTCTACCTCTTTTGGAGCCTTAGAGCGTGTAACTGCATCTATTTGTATTTCACCATTTAAATGTTCAATGGGTAACAACTCTCCTAAAACAGCCCCAATCTTGGCTAAGTGACCTGCTTTATCATTTCCCTCCTTATCTTCTCCTGGAGTTTTTAAATGTCCACAAATTTTCCTCCAATATATTGTTAAGTCATTCTCTGACACTAACTTGTCTATAGCCTGTATCATTTTTCCATGCTTGAGTGGCTTTTTATTATATTCCAGCCAGGCAAATATTCTACAAAGCTATTTCGTGCATAATCGGAATCAATCACCGGGACAATTTCACTGAATTTATTATCAACTGCAGTAGTAATTGCTTTATAAATGGCTGCCAACTCTGCTACCTGGCTACTCCTAGCCCCAATTCTCATTCCTGCATTAGGAATGTCCTCACATTTCAGCCAAACTTTTCCTATCCCTGATACCAACTGTTTACTGCTGCCATTTTCAATGTGAAAAGCACATCCATCAGCATATACAGTTGGTAAATTCTTACATGTATTTTCATCAAAAGCTTTGTGTGGTGTTTGTTCAAACTCCTGCAAACTGGATTCTACCTCTACTTCATCTGATACAGATTCAGCTGCACAGTCATGTAAATCTGCTAATCCTTGAGCAACTGGGCTCTTTTTATTTTGGCCATATCTCACTTCTACAGGAAAGCCTTGCAATGCCAATGTCCATGAAGTAATTCTGGACTGTGCCAGATTGCCTGACCTAATCCTTTTACTCTGTAAAAACTGCAATGGTTGATGATTTGTCTCAATGATTACTTTTTCCTCTTTAACAATGGGGCGAAAATGCTGCAACACCCACATAGTGGTCAAAAGGGCCTTTTCACTTTCACTGAATTTAATCTCAACCTGAGAAAATGCCTTACTTGCATAAGCAATGGTTTTGTGGTTCAAATCATATGTTTCAGATAACACTGCTGACATACAATGTTCAGTGAAACCTATTTCTATAAAGAAATCTGTTTTTTATGGGATACGCTAAACATGGTGCCTTTATGACACATTCCTTTAATTTAGCAACTGCCTCAGATTGCTCCTCCCATTTCCAGGGTGTATTCAGCTTCAATAGTTTAGTCAAAGGACGAGTAATATCAGCATAATTTTCAATACATTTGCTGTTATATCATGTCATTCCTAATATACTTTTTAACCTTTCACATTGCTAGGATCTTTCAATTTCTGTATGGCCTCCACCTTTTTCTTTTGTGGATTTAGCCCATGTTCATTTACCTCATGGCCTAGGAAATTCACCTTTTTCTTGCATCATTGTGCTTGCCGTAAAGATACTTCGAAGGTATTGGGTCCTCTGACGTATTCCACATCAGTGCCAGGTAATCACCACAGCTATGCTGCTTCGGAAAATGTCCTGCGTCGATACTCTGTCCTCGAGGGCCTCCATCGAGCCGACGTCACTGGATGTTATAAGTAGGACGCACAATGCCCGTAGCCTCAGTTCTGTTTTTTCCACGAACGTGTTCGCTTCAGAGATCTCGGCGCGCCTTGGTTCTTCTGATTCTATTGGTTCTTCGAACTTGGTTCTTTGTGACGAATTATCATGTCTTTTTCTACCCCGCGGTCGGGTTTTAAGAAGTGTCGGGACTGCGGTTCCAAGATGTCACTTACGGACTCGCACGACGTCTGCCTCTGGTACCTCAGCGAGGACCACGCCAGCGATGACTGTGACGAATGCCAGTCTTTAACGTCAAAGGCCTTGCGGGGGCGGAAGAAGAAGCTTTCTGTAGGTAGGGTGCCCAAACCCCAAAAGTCGAAATCTGCTGGACTTTCGACCGACGATTCGAGGGGCGACTCTCCGCATCGTCGGTGTAAGTCCAGGGGGTCTTGGTCCCGGAGTGGTTCCCGCCATTTCTCTGCCTCTTCTAGGCACTCGCAGAAGCGCCGGCACCGGTCGCCTTATTCGTCTGAGGACTCCGCCAGACGGCGGGTAGCTTGTCCTACCAAGCATTCCTCTCCTGCGTAATGGGACTCATTTCGTAAGGAAATGATGGCGATTTTTCGAGTCTCAGGGCTCCGTTCTGTCCGCGCCCTCGAAAGAGGCTGGCAGGGAACACACTAAGGCCACCGCTCGCATGCCTTCGGGCTCGGGTGGTAGGTGCGATCACCGGGAACCTTCGAGGTCCCGGTCAGACGAGGTGAATCGCTCCAGCCATGCCCGCTCCAGGTCCCGGTCCTCGCTGCCCTTGAGACCGGTGGAGCCTGTGAGGTCTTCTAAGATGACATCAACGCCATGGCCGTCGAAGGACTCTCGAGGCTCCGCCTCTGAGGAAGTCATCGACGCCATCAGCGCCAAGGCCGCCGAAAGACACGCTCGGGGCTCTGCCCTCGAGGTCTGTGTCGAAGCCATCGGCACAACACTTGACATTGACGCCTTTTGTGGAGGCTTTACCGGAGGTACCCTGTGCGGAAGGCCCTGAGGAAGTCAGTGAGGCCTGTCTTTGAGCTTTTTTCTGTGCCCTCAACCAGGGATTTGTTCCAGCCTCTGCATTACATCTGAGGTGGATGAAGGGTCTGAGGAAGGTTTGGTTCCTGAGGAGGTTCCTGATGAACTCTTGTCTGGCCATAGCCAGTTGGAAGACCTGCGTCAGTCTTTGCACGACGCCAGTGGTCTGAACACATCTTCAGAGTTTGGTAGGCCTGAGCCTGGCACGCACGCAGAGTCTTCGTACCGGCGTCTCATGTCGAGGGTGAAGAAGTACTTGGGGTGGTCTGCGCCACCAGTGGATTTTCTGCAGGATGACCTGACAGATATCCTTGACCAAGGTCCACCCACTGACCCGGTGCTGCCATTTCATATGGCCTTACAAAGAAGGGTGGCAGCGGCGGCTTGGACTGCTCTGGAGAGTCTCCCGGCAGTCAGCAAGTATTTGCAGAAAAAATACCGGCCAGCCAGTAGCGACCCCTGCTACTTGACTACGCACCCCACGTCGGAGAGTTTGGTAGTGCAGGCGGCTACAGCCCCAGCAAAGCAGGCGTCGTACCCTACCATCCCTCCTGATAGGGATGACGCACGTTTTGACGGCTGGGCGAAGAAAGTGTTTCTTCAGGGGGTATGGCTTTACAGGCAGCCAACTCTGTGTGTGCCTTAGCACGTTTCACTCACACTCTGTGGAATTGTCTGTCTTTGGCGGCTGAACATATTCCCGAAGGGGAGGAACGGGATGCTTTTCTTGCCCTCGTTCAGCATGGCATCCTTGCCATGTGTGAATCCGTTCAGTCGGGTCTGGACATGGCAGACTCTGTCAGCCAGTCCATGGCGGCGAGCACCGTGATGCCCAGTTCTCCAGCATGGGGTCTGGCATGGATTCACATGCTCATGAATATTCCCCGTCGTCAGGCTGGGAATCCTCGGTAAAGAAAAAACCAGTATCAGTTTTGTTTCTGATCTGTCTTTCGTAGTAGTAACCAATCACTGATCTCTGCGTCATACTGATCACAGCCAATGACTGCCCTCTACCAAAGCCCCGCCTCTGGCAGGCATCTTCAGATTTTTACTGCACGTTCAAGTGTTGGGATCCTCGTGCTATTGCTCTCGAGCGTTGGTGCTATTTTTTCACGTTTTTTCCTCAAAAACTTTGATTTTTCGGTCAAAAGAGCCTCAAGCTCCACCGTTTCTTCATCCGATTAACGGGGACCCGTGTCGGATTCGTCTACGCCCCTCAAGGGTGAAGATTTCGTCGGGCCACGCTTTTGGAGGACTCCAGAAGTTTCTCAGGCCCATCTCGGACATGGCCCAGGAGAAGGGAAGCTCGACGCCTGGAAAGCTGTTCAGGGTCTGCCCTGGATGCCAGCTTCAGAATGTCTTTAAGGAGGACGAACACTCCTTTTGTCTTTACTGCCTACATGAGGACAAGACGCACGTGGACAAGGACTGTGCATTTTGCGGCAATATGTCGGAGTGGACCATGAAGGACCGCCATCAACGTCTCGCCAACTGGCTGGAAGGGAAGAGTTCGTCAGGCGAGAAGAAGAAGAAATCCGAGCGGTCTTCTAAGACCTTTGAGGACGCCCCGGCGATGGGGGTCCAACACAAGGCCAAGCACCGCGAGTCCGCTGGCATCGGGAGCGCCGAACGGTCGGGCTCTACGGGCGCCAGGCAGGGCGCATCCTCCCCGGCACCATCAACCACGAGCCAACGCTCTGGTTCGGGTAAGAGGAAGGCCGAGCACACGGCGAAGCTCCTGGAGAGGCCCCGGTCGAGCTCGAAGGCCCCATCGGAGGGAGAGCGAGCTAGTGACCCTCCCCCCAAGGAGAAGGCGGTGAGCGCACCTAAGGTGGTGAAAGCCTTAATCCATCCGGCTAAGGCCTCTAACGAGACAGTCGGGCGGCCCTGGCTCAGCCTGTGGAGGCTACACCAGTGGTGGCGACTTCGGGGCTCAGAGTCTCCCTGCCACCGCGGAGGGAGTCCTCTTTTATGCCCATCGACAGGACCCCCGTGAAACCTCCGACGGAGAAGAAAAAGGGGGGGCAGGAGGTCGTCGTGGATTCGGCCTCAACCTCTGAGGAAGAGCTGATTGAAGTCTTAAGCCACGGCGTTGGCGTGGAAGAAGACCAGCCCGTCGGGAGGGACCCCGATGTAGGAGACGACGATAACGTCGAGGGTGCCGACGGGGCCCCTGACCGCCCGTCGGACACCCCTCAACCAGTGCCGCAAGACAACTCGGCGGCCATTTTGTTGGCTATACAGTCCTTATGCTCGGAGATAAGGACGAGACTGCCATTACCACCAGCGGAGGAACCGCTCCCGATGGGGACCCGGAGCCAGGCCCTTCTGGGAGCCCTCTTCCTAAGAGAAGGATTCATCCTCCACCTCCTTTTCAGCCATCGTGCCCTGTTCAGCCCTCCTCCCCGTCCACGACTCGTGGGGATGATACGGGGACTGACACGGCTGCGACGTGTACGGACGACAAGGTTTAGCGACGAGGATCTGCCGTCGTCACCTCCCACCCGGGCTTCCCCGCCCGACGAGATTGGATCGTTTCACTCCATGATCACCAGGGCATCCGAGCTTTTCCAGCTCTGCCCGGAAGAGAAGAAGGAAGGTTTCCTTTATCAAAGGGGCGAAGCCAAGAGGAAGATGGTCCTCTCCGTACCTCTACTGGACGATATTTGGGATGAGGGCCTCGCCCTCCTCAAGAACCCATCCACGACGCCGGCTAGAAGGGATCGGTATGAGAAGAAGTACCGGGTCCCGGACGCGGCCCCCTTGTGCCTTCGGGCACAGCCGACCCCGGACTCGGTCGTCTCTGCGGCGGCCAGGAAGAAAGCGGGGGTGGGGGTGCGGCCTCTACGTCGACCTCCCCGCCGGGAGGGAAAGAAATTGGATACGATGGGACGCAGGGTCATCTCGTCTGCAGCGACGACGATTAAGGCGGCCAACGCCTTGGCTATCGTAGACTGCTACGACAGGGAGTTGTGGTACAAACTGGCCCCCCTGCTGGACTTCCTACCGGACGACAAGAGGGCGGATGCCCTAGAGATCTTGCAGGAAGGAGAGGTGGCGTCGGACCACGCCATTACGATTGCGACGGACATCGCTGACACTGGATTTCGCCAGTTGGGCAATGGCGTGTGCCTTAGGCGGTGTGGATGGCTCAAGGCTACTGACTTCCGTCAGGACGTGCAGACCAGAGTCTTGGACATGCCGTTCGACGGAAACAACAGTGGAAGATTCCCTTCAAGCCATCAAGGCAGACACGGAGACGGCCCTGGCTCTTGGGGTTCTCCAGCAACGGCGGCCGCCCTTTCGGAGCGGCGGAGGCAAACGGGGTGCCTCCAAAGGTTCCGGCGGCGGATTTTCCACCTACCGTCAAGCGGCCCATTCGTCGTCGCAGGAAGCTTACAGGGGATGAGGCAAGTCAGGCGGACCCCGCCGTCGTCGCCAAGGAGGTCAAGGCGGCAAAGCCTTGTCGAAGCAGGACTGAACCGGCTGTGGGGTCGGGTCCCCACCGAAGCACCCCGGTGGGAGGCCGGCTGGCGAGCTTCGTCAGCGTGTGGGAGTCCATCTCCATCGACCGTTGGGTGCTGGACGCCCTAGCCCAGGGTCACGCGCTCGGGTTTCTAAAGAGGTGCCCGCGCGTCCCCCCTGTGGCCAGAAAAGAACATCACATCACGTCACTCAACTTCTCTTGGAGGTCAAGGCGATGCTCAAGAAGGGCGCCATCGAGCTCGTCCCAAAGAGGCTTCGGGGCTCCGGAGTTTACTCAAGATACTTCCTCGTGAAGAAGACGGGAGGATGGCGTCCCATCCTGGACCTACGACGACTGAACAAATTCATCAAGGCACAGAAGTTCCGGATGGTCACCCTCCAACACGTCCTGGATCAGCTGGAGGAGGGCAATTTCCTGTCGTCGTTGGATTTGGACGATGCCTACTTCCATATTCCCATCCTAAAGGGACACCGAAAGTTTCTCAGGTTCGTGGTCCAAGGGCGTCACTATCAGTTCAGAGCCCTTCCCTTCGGACTGAGGTCGGCACCCAGAGTGTTCACCAAGTGCCTCACACCGGTGGCGGCGCAGCTGCGCCGAGAGGGGATCCACGTCTACCCCTACCTGGACGACTGGCTCATCCGAGCGAAGACGAAGGAGCTCGCCGTGGAGCACAAGGCAAGGACCGTCCAACTTCTCACAGACCTGGGATTCTCCATAAACTACGCCAAGTCCCACCTGGTGCCCGCGCAAGACGCACTGTTTCTGGGAGCGAAGCTCGACAGTGTGTCGCTTCTGGCCTCTCCGTCGGAGGAAAGGACGAGGGCCATTTTGGGCAAGGTGCAGCGGATGCTGGTTGCGGACGCGGCCAGAGTGAGGTCCATCAAGTCCCTCCTCGGAATGATGTCTTCTTGCATTTACCTCATCCCCCTGTGCAGGCTCCGGATGCGCCCGTTGCAGGAGTTCCTGGACGCGCGCTGGATCCAGACGACGGGCAGCTTCGAGGAGAGGATCACACTCGACGAGAGTTTCCGACGAGCGATCCGGTGGTAGGGCAGCCGCGCGCATCTGACGGCGGGCATGGACTTCCAGACCCCCGGCCACCAGGAGACAGTGACCACGGATGCCTCCCTGGAAGGGAGGGGAGCGCACACCGAAAATCTGCATGCGAGAGGCCTTTGGCTCCCGACGGAGAAGTCCCTCCATATCAACGTCCTGGAGCTCCGTGCAGTGTTTTGGGCCCTCAGGTCCTTCCTTCCGTCCCTCAAGGGCAAGGTGGTGAGGATCTTCACCGACAACACCACCACCATGTTCTACATCAGGAAACAGGGCGGAACCAGGTCCCCAGCCCTGTCCAGGGAGGCGCAGAATCTGTGGCATTGGGGCCGTCGCCCAAGGGATGTTTCTGGTGCCGTTTCATCTGGCAGGGATAAAAAACCATCGCCGACTCACTCAGCAGGGAGCTGCGCTCGTGCCACGAGTGGGAACTACGACAGGATCTAGTGGACCGCCTCTTCCGACGGTGGGGCACACCCCAGATCGATCTGTTCGCGACGGCGACGAACTCCAAGTGCCGGAGGTTCGCCAGCAGGTTTCCTCAGCCAAGGAGCATGGGCGATGCTTTCTCGTTCCCCTGGGAGGACCGGTTTCTATACGCGTTCCCTCCATTGCCATTGCTGATCCGGCTCATCAACCAGCTCAAGAGGTCACGGTGCAGGATGATCCTCGTCGCACCTGCGTGGCCGAGGCAGATATGGTTCCCGGACCTTCTGGACTTGTCAGCGTCCCCGTCAATCAAGCTGCCAGTGGACGCAGATCTTCTCTCCAGGGAAGGAGGCGCCATCCTCCATCACAACCCGAAGTCGCTGAACTTGCAGGCCTGGCTCCTGCAGCGTTAGAGTTTGGAGGATACGACATACCGGCCGACTGCAGAGAGGTTCTTGCAAAGGCCAGGGCGTCCTCAACTCTTACATGCTATGGACGCAAATGGAAGGGGTTCTCTGTCTGGTGCCACACACAGAAGATTAACCCTCTACGGATTACGGCTCCCCAAGTACTGCCGTACCTACTGACGCTGGCCAAAGCTGGACTGGCGCACGCGTCCATCAAGATTCATCTTGCTGCCATCTCCCGATACACCAGAACCACGGGGCGGACGTCTTTGTGGTCTCATCGTCTGGTGAAAGAGTTCATGAAGGGACTGTTCAGATCGTTCCCGCCGGTGAAGGCTCCGGCCCCGGCGTGGGAGCTCAACGTGGTGCTGACCAAGCTCATGGGACCTCTGTTCGAGCCTCTGCACTCGGCTCCGTTGAAGTTCTTGTCGTGGAAAACAGCGTTTCTTGTGGCCATCACCTCCGCACGACGGGTGGGAGAGATCCAGGCCCTTTCCTGCAAGGCCCCGTACTTGACTTTTCACGATACGAGGGTGGTGCTCAGGACGCACCCCTCCTTCATGCCCAAGGTGCCGTCGGACTTCCACCTCAACGAACCCTTGGTGTTGCCTGTTTTTTTCCCGTCGCCTTCGTCGCCGGCTGAAAGGACTTTGCACTCGCTGGATGTGGCTAGAGCGCTGAAGTTCTACGTGGACCACACAAAGTGTTTTCGGAAGACGTCACAACTCTTTGTGAACTTTGGACCTGTCAATCAGGGGAAGGCTCTCTCGAAGGCTTTCATTTCCAGATGGCTCTCCGGCTGTATCATGAACTGTCATCGGTTGGCAAACGGACCGCTGCCTGGCCGTCCGAGAGCCCATTCCACCAGAGCGATCGCAGCTACCACGGCGTTCCTATCTGGTGTGCCCTTGCTGGACATCTGCAGGGCTGCTACGTGGAGGTCGACGCACACCTTCACGAAATTCTACTGCGTCGATTGGGATTCCAGGGAGGAGTCCAGGGTCGGCCAAGCAGTGCTGCGCAACCTGTTCGCCTAAGGTGAGCCTGGTGAGGAGGTAAGATTTGCTTAATGTTGAGTTTCATGTAATGCTTAATGTTGAGCCTTGCCACCTCCCGTGGTTGTGCATGTGTATACTGCTATGCATTCTTTATTCATGAGCATGTGAATCCATGCCAGACCCCATGCTGGAGAAGGAACAAGTTACTTTCCTGTAACTGTTGTTCTCCAGCATGGGTCTGGCATGAATTCACATGCGAACCCTCCCGCCTACCCCTCTGCGGCTCTTCACTTGGTCATACTGCCACTTCACATGCTACCAAATCTGAAGATGGCTGCCAGAGGCGGGGCTTAGGTAAAGGGCAGTCATTGGCTGTGGTCAGTATGACGCAGAGATCAGTGATTGGTTACTACTACGAAAGACAAATCAGAAACTAAACTGATACTGGTTTTTTCTTTACCGAGGATTCCCAGCCTGACGACTGGGAATATTCATGAGCATGTGAATCCATGCCAGACCCATGCTGGAGAACAACAGTTACAGGTAAGTAACTTTTTCCATTTGCGTGGTTGCGGAAGTCGGGGTTTTGCTCCTGACGTGCAAGCCCGGCTCCTCAACGTGCCCTATGATGGTGTACATCTTTTTTGGCAGCAAGGCTGCCGAGAGCCTTGAGAGGTTGCAGACCTCTAAAGCTGCAGCGAAGTCGTTGAGCGCTGCATTTCGCCAGCCTCCGCCTTTTCATCCTAGGGGACAGCAATGGAGGGGAGGTTCCTTTCGATACTACTCTTCCTTTGGTAGATCGAGGGGAGCTGGCAGTCAAAGGGGTCAACATAGGAGTACCAGAGGTGGAAAACAAGGTACACGAGGTGCCAACCGCTCCAGCTCAGTCATGAGGCCATGTCCCATGGTTCGCCGGTTGGGGGAAGGCTGGCGCAGCATCTTGTAGAATGGCGTGCCATTACTTCAGATGTATGGGTTCTGGAGATCATAGCCCACGGCTACTGTCTTCCTTTCCGGCAGAGGCCTCACGACAATCCACCAGGGAATATCTCTTTGAAGAGTCCGGATCCGCTCCTTGCACAGGAAATCATATCCCTGCTGGAGAAAGGTGCCATAGAACTGGTGCCTGTAGCGGACAGGAACAAGGGATGATATTCCCCCATATATTTTGATTCCGAAAAAGGACGGGGGATTGAGACCCATCATGGACTTGCGTGGTTTGAACAAGCTCCTCAGGAAGGACAAGTTCAAGATGGTTACTCTCTCTCAAGTCCTCCAGGCCCTTCAACTTCAAGACTGGTTGGTGTCTCTCGACCTCAAGGACGCTTACTTTCATGTGCCGATTCATCCCAAGCACAAGAAGTTCCTGAGGTTCGCAGTCAGTTGCGGGTACTGCCGTTCGTATTGACCTCAGCCCCGAGGGTCTTCACCAAGCTCATGGTGGTGGTGGCAGCGTATCTCAGGAAAGGGGGGATTCACGTCTACCCCTACCTGGACGATTGGTTGATCAGGGCGCGTTCTCCCGAGCAAGTCCTGGATCATCTGTCGGTCACCTGCCACTCCCTTCACAGGCTGTGCTTCTCCCTCAACTTAAAGTCGTCCCACTTGACACTGACCCAGCAGCTCCAGTACATCGGAGCAGTGCTCGACACATCCCTGGGGCAGTGTTTGCCTACCCAGCTGAGGGCTCATCACATTCTGCAGATGGTGCACAAGTTTCAACATGCCCAGAGTGTCCCGGCGTTAGAGTTCTTGATGTTACTCAGCCTCATGGCATCCTGCATTCTCCTCGTGCTAGAGGCCAGGCTGCTATTGAGATCTTTGCAGTGGGCTCTCAGGATGCAGTGGTCACGGTCCTCCAGCAGGATGTCGGACCCTGTCCAGGTGCTGCCCTCGGTCGCCCAGGATCTTCTGTGGTGGGGCATTAAAGGCAATCTGATGAAGGGGGCTCAATTTTGGCTACCCTGGCCGGAGGTAACTATCGTGACGAACGCGTCCCTCACGGGATGGGGAGCTCATTCCAACAAGTTGACAGTCAGCAGTCGTTGGTCTCCGTCGGAGTCAAGACTCCATAACAATCTGTTGGAGCTGAGGGCCATCAGGCTAGCCCTGAAGGCTTTTCTGCCGTCCGTACGGGGGAATAATGTCCTGATTCTGACAGAGAACACAGTGGCCATGCACTACCTCAACAAAAAGGGGGAGGGGGGCAGGTTCTCTCCCTTTGTGCAGAGACGCGATGCAGTTCTGGTTCTGGGCCATCCAGCAGGAAATTTCGATCTCGGCAGTTCATCTGGCCGGAGACAAAAACGAGGCGGCGGATGCTCTGAGGAGGCAGAGCACGGTCTCACGAGTGGGAGTTGGCTCAGGAGATTCTCCTGGAGATCTTCGCCTTTTGGGGGACCCCGCAATTGGATCTCTTCGCCACCAGTGTCAACCGGAAGTGCGAAAGAATCTGCTCGTGGTAATTTCCTCCAAGAGGAGCCTTAGGGGAAGCGTTTGTACTGGAGTGGTCCTTCCCACTGCTGTACGCGTTTCCTCCAGTCCCCGTCATTCTGCAAGTGCTGCGGAGGTTACGGATGTTCGGCTCCCGAATGATCCTCATTGCTCCGGCATGGGCCAGGAGAATGTGGTACCTGAACCTTCTCGACATGTCCATCTGCCCTCCACGCGTCTTCCCTACCAAGACGATCTGCTCTCACGGTGAGGGTGGTCCGGTTCTCCATCCAGAGGTCAAGTCCCTCAACCTTTATGCTTGACTTCTGAAAGGTTGAGGTATAGGGATTGGGACCTCCCTGAAGACGTGATGGAGGTGTTGCTTTCTGTGATTCTGTCTTTTTTGCTTTCGTTAGCCCACAAGGGCCTGCAAGTGGGTACCATTAAAGGGTACCTGGCGACGCTGTCCATATTTAAGCGCTCGTCTGAGGAGTGTTCTTATTTTAAGATTCCTTTAATCTCTTAGTTTCTGAAAGGGCTCACTAATGTGTTCCCTCTTTCACCTTTTCAGGTGCCCGGTTGGGATTTGAACCTGGTTCTAAAGTTCCTAATGGGAGCTCCGTTTGAGACCTTACATTCTTGACCTTTGAGACTGTTGACCTTGAAAACTGTATTTTTAGTTGCGGTTACTTCCGCTTGCAGAGTGAGTTATTTGCAGGCACTATCCGCCAAGTCACCCTTCACGGTGTTCCATAAGGACAGGGTTGTCCTTAGGGTTTGTCCTTTTCTTCCAAAGGTTGTGTCGGAATTACATTTGAGCCAGAAGGTCATTCTTCCGGCATTCTATCCTCCTCCGCATCCTGGTAAGGAAGAGAAGATGCTCCATAGGTTGGATCCTAGGAGAGCGTTAAGCTTCTACATCTCAGGCATGTCCCGAGTCAGAGTGGACGATCAGCTCTTTGTTGGATACGCTGGAAGGCGTTTGGGTCAAGCGGTTACTAAGCAGACCTTGTTTAGATGGATTATCTTGACCATCTCGGAATGCTACGTCTGGCGGGTAAGGACCCTCCGGTAGGCCTGAAAGCCCATTCTACTAGGGGTGTGGCTGCCTCCACTGCTCTGCAGAGGGGTGTTCCCATTCTTAACATCTGTAAAGCAGCCACATGGCCCTCTGTCCATACTTTTGTAAAACACTATTCCCTGGACTCTATCCATGGGCAGGACTTAGCCTTTGGTAAGGCGGTCCTCTGTTCTCCAATTTGATTGGGCATTTTAAAAATCTAAATTCTTTTCCCACCTCCATACTTTGGTACTACTTTGGGAGTCTGTCATTGATGTGGAATACGTCGGAAGACCCAATCCCTTCGAAGAACAAGTTACTTTCTTACGTGGTAACGTTATTTCGATGGGATGGTCCGACGACGTAGTCCGCATCGCTCCCTCCCTACCTGTTCTTATGCGATCGCAGCTTCCGTTTCCACAAGGCTTTCTGTAGTCATTCTGGCAGAAGATTGGTGCCACACGTTCTGGGGAAAAAACTACAACTGAGGCTACGTGCGTCCTACTTATAACATCCGGTGACGTCGGCTCGTCGGAGGCCCTCGGACAGCGTATCGATGTCATCGACGCAGGACGAAGATGCCAAAAGTTTTTCGAACCAGCACAGCTGTGGTGATTACCTGTCATTGATGTGGAATACGTCGTCGGACCATCCCATCGAAAGAACGTTACCAGGTAAGACAGTAACTTGTTCTTTGGCACCCGCCTTTTGCAATTAGTCAAGTACATGTCTAATTTCATAAGTGTTTTTTAAGCTTTCATTTTGTATCAGGACAGCATCTACATAAACTATAGTTCCTCTTTCCACTGCATCTGGCATAGCCTTTCTCAAAAATATGCCAAATTCTCTCCCACTATTGACATACCGAATGGTGTTCTAGCCCATGCGTATTGTGTTTTTTCAAATGAAAATGAAAATAAATTCTGAAATCCTCTGCCAGTGGCACACACCAATATCCAGATGTGAGATCTAATGTGGTAAATACCTTTGACCCGTGCACCTGAGCATGGCCTTGATCAATGAATGGCAGTGGCCATCTAGACACTGGCACTCTTTTATTTAATTCCCTCAGGTCTGCACACAGACGCCATTGACCATTTGGCTTTAACACACCGAAAATAGGAGTGTTGGAGGTACTATGAATGGTCCTGATAATTCCCCAAGTTTTTAATTATCTCTGCCAATGACTCTAAGCATGCCAGTGGAAATCTATATTGGCGCACAAATATTGGACTTCTACCACACCCCTCCGGTAATGTGGAAACATGTAAATTAGTTAGGCCGCAATCATATGCATCTTTGGCAAAAACGTCTTTAAATTCCATAAATATTTCTCAATTCATTCTTACCCTCTTCACTATCACATGCATCTGCTAACAGAATCTGCTCATCTACCATTTTTGAAAATTCTGGGAAATCCTCCAGTGGAGGAATCTCTGTGATTTCTTCCAACTGTGTGGCTTTATCTCTCTGTAAAGCTGCCACTTTTAAGTATTTTGGCATATCAGCTTCCATTTCAATGTGCTAATTTTTTTGTTTCATTTTCACTCAAGTCAAACATTATACAATTCTCCCGGTGACAGCACAGTCTCATTGGAATCATAAGGGTACACAGATTGAATTTTAAAGATCCCTTTGGGTTGAGAGTCAAGATATTCTGGCAACACACCCTGTGCATCTACATATCTCTCAGGGATATTTCCAATCACCATGTTATTGAAGTCTGCAGTATGTGATTTTTTGTTTTTTTTGTATGGCCATTCCTAATAAAGAATTCTCTTCTAAATGAATATCCTGACATCCTTTGTTATTCACCATAATTTTGACAGATCCTTATCCAACATCTAACAATGGGGTATATTTATAATCCATGCCTTGCTGTTTCATGGATTCATTCAAGCACACAAATGCATCAGAATCTTTCATTTGCTGTCCATTCTTGAACTTTAGTGTTATAGCAACTTGCTTGGTGAATGCAGAAATAGTAATATCCTTCTTCACCTGTAATTCAATTGCATATGGGACCAATTGTGCACAATGATGAGCCTTTCTCTTGTCTTCAAATCCGGGTGCAGCCCGCCTGGCCGGGACCATATTTTTTGGTTAAGGAAATCTAACACCATACACATTGTGTGCATGCTATCATTGCCCATATAAAAATCATTTTGTGTTCCACTCACTATCCACACATTGTGGTAGATGTTTTTTGTCCAATATTAATCTTTAGCATACACCTTCCCGCAATTCGATTTTCAAAATCTGGATTGTCCAAACCAGAGACATATTGGTTTTTAATTCAAAATTTTGGAATCTCCTCCCTTTCCATTATTCTCTGCAGAAGTTTCTCATTAATAAAACTCATTTCCTGTTCAAGCGCCAAAGTGGCTTTTATCATTTTGGAATGGTCATTTATACCAATGTGAACCCATGGCTGCTCATCTTCCATATGTATTTCATCAAGGGTGGTGATGTGTTTTTCTGTGTCTGTTTTAGGAATAGTGTTCTGTTTGCATTTCTTCTCTTTTAAATAGAAGCACAATTTGTGTTCATCTATTTCAGTTTGCCATTAGGATCCAAATAAATCTGCACAGATTGTTTTTCTTTTTCACTTTGCATTTTATCCTGACACATCAAAATGACAGTGACACTAGGTACACAGCTATTTCGAAGGCATACCTCCACTGCATCATTCGTTTTGGCAACAGTATGGCATTCTATACTGCTGTTTTGTAATTTTTATTTTCTTAGGTCTTAACGTTTTTTTTGGTTAAAGACCACAGTACACCATTTATCCCATCTATGAGAGGAGACAATCTATTCAGGCAATCTGCCCCCATCAAAAATGGAATTTCACAAATAGATGTGATCAATACTTCCTGTTTCATTCTGTGTTTTCCTATCTTTATGTCAACGTCAGTAACACCCACGATAGGCACCTCCTCACCGTTAAAGTTATCTACTGGGCCTTCACTCTGCCTCACTTTGATCTGATTCTGTGGAGCCCTCCCTTCATTGATACTTTTTACCAATTCCTTGGACATAATTGTGGCCTGTGCACCTGTGTCAATCATTGCAAATGTATTGCATTCCTCTTCCACAATGATGGGAGCATAATACCTGTCTTCAACTTCCTGTAACACACACACACACAGTGTGAATTCTTACTGATTTCAGGACTCACCTTTTCAGCCCATTCTCACTTTTGGCTAAACACATTGGCAAATGAAAGGACATTTTTCCCTCCTTTCTGTCCATTTCCGTTTGAGAAACCTTACTTATTTCTCCATATTCAGAGGTCCTTTGGAGTGTGGCCACTGTTCGCCCTTCCATCCGGGGATCATCAGAGTTCACACTACAATCCTCCAACTGAATATGCGTAGAAACATTACTTGATGATTTGTCATTTTCTAATTCTGGCCATTTGGCATGGTACCAATCTTTTTAACTTCCTCAAAAATCTGTGTCTCAAAGAACTCTTCAGGTGACTGAACTGTACCCTCCTTTTGAATACTTATTCTTCCTGCCTGTATTTTATTAGTGTATACTGGAGGGAAAGCCCAAACCAGATTCAGGACTGAGGGCTGGAAACAAATGCGTACAACAAGAGGGGATTGTCCTGACTGGGGAAGTCTAAGCTGACTACAATATAGTTTTTGCAGTATAAGTTTAAAGACAGTATCCTATCTTTGGGTGTCGCAATTTGTACAGTTACCAAAGATAGCAGTACATGAAAACCAACAATAATCATCCACATGTACTAGGTCATTAGTTTATACAAGACAAGCTTTTATTAAGTGGCTTGTCCTTGTTTCTTTAAACAATTTATGAAAAACTTGTAAATATCATACAAAACGGGGGGTTTGCACATATTGCACCCCTAATAGACAATAAAGTGTAAAACATTAAAGATGCAAGGCATGAAACAGAAAGTAAAGTCAGTTCATACAAGCATGTGCTGTATATTGACATTAATCCAAAATATAACAGTAGTATGAAGGCATCATGTTACCTACTAATACATTCTGATTTTATATTTTTCTGATAGTAACATAACCAGGCTAAAGGGTGACCAAAAAATGGTATTTGATCAATAGATCTTAACTAAGATTCAAGGGGATCCCTGCCCACCAGGATGGTGGCGGGGTCCCAGGACGTTTCGGCTTTGATGGATCACAGCCTTCTTCATGGAGCCACGGAGTGGAGTTCCCTTTAGGTATTGCTGCAAACCCACCCCAATATGGTGGTTTGTTACTGCTATACGCCGAATGGCTGTAAAAGTGGCGTGCTGGGGAGGTCCCGAATGTTGGATTCAAAAGGATCTGCCCACGTCTGCCTTTTGTTCGGATGTGACATTTTTGCTGACCTGATCTCCATCACTGTTGCTGAGGATTCTTTAGATTTTGGTCTAGTGTCTTTCATTTTATCACTCTCTCTACCCTGACAGTATAGTACTTCATATAGCTTTGTACTTTGGTGCACAATCCACTCAAGGGACTTGTCACGATCAAATTTGCGGACTACCTGTGATATGTCTTTCTGCAACCCATAGAAATAGGCAGTTTTAAATTAATTGGAATTGGGATCAAAAGATACATCAAAGCGAGACAAAGCTCTTGTTAAATCTTGTATAAATTGGCGAGGATTTAGCCCAGCTGTAATTGTGTAAGCAACTTTTTTTGCTTCCTGTAATGACTGGAATGGAGAAAAATTAAGTCTAATCTCTTTTTCAAACTCTGCCCATGTCATGTTCTGCTGTTCATTTAATCCTCTAATGATACAGGCTGTGGGAGCATCCAGAATTAAATGAAAGTATTGTCTGTATTGTTCTTTAGGTATTTGGAGGGCTTTAAATATATCGTGCACCGCTTCTAAATGGTCTTCTATACAACATGCCCCTCCTTTTTTGAATTGTTTGATCAGAGCCTTGATTGATTTCATTATTTTGATAGGGTTACTTGTTGCTATGCATGGGAATGCACTACTTTGTGATTCAACCCTTATTTCAGGTATATGGGATTGGTGGTGGCCCCCAATGGGTGTGTCAAATCCCCCAAGGGCGCTGGAACCAAGTTCAGTCACCGGCCCAGCCACTGGGGTACTAGCTCTCTGTGTAGAAATAGAATTCACCTCAATTCCATTGAACGTGGTGCCTTGTTGTTTGTCCTGGAACCTGGAATTGCATATTTGTTGTTCCAAATCCTTTCACTTTTTAAGGAGCCTATCTGCCTCCTTACGCAAGTAATTGTTTTCATCACCCATCTTACTAATCACATTTTGCATATCGCTCATTTGCATTCGGCATTCATTGAATTCTTTGTCTCTCTTGTCTCTGTCTTGAAACATATTAACTATCTCTTGTTCAGAATTTTGAAGATCACTTTCTTTCTCAAATGTTCTTTTTGCAAAATCTGCATTTCCAAAATAACCTTGTCTTTATCTTGTCTAATATGATCTACCAACCCTTTCAAGTGTTTTAATTCTTGCTCACTAGCCTCACTGTTTCTTTCTTTGGGACAATTGAGTGTCGAGGTCTTTAAATTTTGATTGCATGTCCTTTTGACATACCTCTAGTTCTGCTCTTAACCTTTCCTCTTGTTCACTAGCTCCATCCAGTTCAACTCTTAATCTGCTAATCAGCTTGGCCTCATTCTCTTGCATTCGCAGAGACCTGTTTAGAATAAACCATGGCACATAGACGTATCAGACAATCTTTCTCTGCATGTTTATCAGCAGCATTTAATAATCTCAAAAGACAGACCTGGATTATGCTACCTTCTGCAAAAATGCTGTCCAATGGTACTTTCTGCACTTCACCATATATGCAGTCATGCCACTCTGTGGCGTTATTTGATGACTATGTCCCATGTGCATATCATTTTGCCTCCAGATATTGCACTAACTCAGGGAATGTGGCCTTCACTTGAGACATTCTGAAATTCACTTCTAGTGTCATACTGCTCTCATAAAATGGGTTCTCTTTAATGCACGTATGGTAGTGTTAGACACACTTGCCACGCCCAGTAGGTGCTCTACATCCACTTTCCTGGCCAACGCACCATTATCTGTAAGATATTTTGTCTTACTGGGGTAAATTTGGGATTTGGCGGTATATTCTTACTGTAAAAATATTGACGGTAAATAGGCGGTAAATTAGTCTTGCACTCAAATTGGATTTAGCATCACATTATTTTAGTGACCATACTTTATTAGCTTATATTGGTGGTCATTTTAGTGGTACTTTGTTTTGCGGTAATTACTCCTATGGTATAGTGATGGGCATGGTTTTCTTCCTTATACTATAACCCCATCATAAGACAATTTCCTTTCCATTAGAATACCTCTTAGTGGTCTATAGAGAGCCTCAGACTTATGCACTGTTAGAACCCAATGATTTTATTTAGAGCGCCACCTATAGTTTGTGGTTGGTATCACTGGCTTATGTACATCCAGTAATCTGAGTAATATCCTTTCCCATCAGCATACAAGAAAAGGAGCATTCATCATACCGCATACAAACCTTCTCTTATCTGTTACCTTACTTGCGTTGGTAAATTGGCAAATGCAATCCTGCACTAACATGAGCCTCCCCTGTATCATATATACATATATTTCTGAGGCTTGTGGAATCTGCTTAGATCACATGCTGTGCATAGGCCGACATCTAGTGGAAGCTGCGGAGTATTAGTTTGTTTTTCGAAACTCGAAAATGGGCGTCGACACAGGGCGTGCCAGTAATACTAATCCCTAGTGTGACGTCCACTCTACCCATGATCCCTCACGCATTTAGGACCCTCAGATTGTTTTTTTCCGCCATACTGGTCGGAAGCATTTCGCGGGGTTCCCTGGCCTTAGCCATACTTTTGCAAAAATATCGTTCTATTTTCCCCATTCTCCGCCCCAACGTCGAGTCACCGAACTTCCACACTCGACGCCGGCCTGGAGAAGAAATCGACCGTCGAGAGCTGCACAACGGATTTGAGCCTCGGAAGGCCTCTGGCCTCGGCCCGGGCATCGGAAGGCCTCTGGCCTCGGCCCTGCAAGTAGGGAGAGTGGGGGCTGGACATACTCTACACTCTTTTGGTATATAGGTACATTCTTATATATTCCTGCACTTATCAGCCCGCTGCCACAAGGTGCATATGGAGGGTACCCCTTTCCAATTCTGCCCCAAGTGCAACCGCAAGTATCCTTGGGTTGACAGACACGCCACGTGCAATCTCCGCTTGCTGAGGGACCACCCCGAGGCGAACTGCAGAGCGTGTAGTAGGTTTAAACCGAAAACACTTAAGGACCGTTCGATCAAGCGTTGGTACACCACACCAGGCATCAGGCCATGGCAGCGGAGGGCACCTTCAGTGATGGCAGCGACGCCGTGCTTTCAGACTGCGAGGGCAACGTGGCGTCAAGAGACAGCCGAGCGCAAGTCCCTGACCTCAGAAGGTCGTCCGGCAGGGCGGCTATGGGGAAGATCCCCGGCGACACAAGCGCTACCCACAGCACTTCCACAAAGCACATGAAGTCCAACCGAGACTCGACGCGCACGTCGAGTTCTTGGAAAGAGGCACATAGAGAACAGTCTGAATCGGTGTCCTCTGTGCGTTCTCGATCTAGATCGCCGCATGACTCCAGGCAATCATCCACTGTTGCCAAGAGTGCCTCGCTCCCCAAGGTAATGGAAGTTCGATCGTTGGAAGACGATCCCCAGACTGCACTCCAGGAGTCGGTGCCCGCAGACCGCGTAACGGCGGCTCCCGAGTCCCTACCTCCACATTCTAAAGATAGGGACACTACCCCCGAACCTCGACGCCAGGCGTCGGAAGGCTCCGAAGGGGCGAAAAGGCAGGGAAAACACTCTTCCGCCCACGGGGAGGGGGGAAAACAACAAAGGAAGCAGTCTCAGCCTCCTTACACACCTCTAAAACTTTCCACTCCACATAAACAGACAGACAAGCCCCAGTCTTCTATTATCCCAAAGACCCTGGCTAAAACCAGTAAGTCTAGTCAGGATAAGGCGGAGAAAGTCCCAGAAAGGGTCATTCCCAGTTCTAGAGAATGGTCTAGTGATGACATAGACCGGCTTATGTCAAGGATGTCATCATTGGCAGATGTTTACTCAAAAAACGCTGAACATTTTCTCTCCTATACTCCCGATGGGTCTGCACCCTCAGGCTCTAAGGATCCAATACCTTCAAGTGAGAAGTCCTGGTTTGAAGCCCCAACACGGTCTTCAGACCCCCTTCTATATACAGCCCTACTCTCAATATCAAGGGGGTACATCCTTTTGTGAGGATCCAGATTTGGGCATGTTGGAAGAGCAAACTGGTACGGGCTACTATGGGGGTGATGAGGACCAAGAAGAGGAAGACCCTGAGACCTACAGAGTAGATTCCCCGGTAGAGAAAGAACCCCCGATTACCGACTCCCCTGTCGACAATCAACCTCTCCTGAAGGAAGTTCTGTCCCGAGTGGCAGAACACTTCCACATTAACACCCAGGGTGCCCAGGAAGAGAGGGACTTCGCTGAGGAGTTTTTAGGAGAAAGGAGACCTGTTGTGCAGGCCATCCCTATCCTTAAGTCTATTCAAAGAAGAATAGACCCTTCACTTGTAAATCCCAACCTCACCAGGGCAGTGTACCCAAGGATTGAGAAATTTTTCAGGGCAGCCCAATCAGACCCACTATACATAAGGGGGCATCTGAAGCCGGACTCCCTGGTAGTTAAAAACACCCGTAAAAGGGCGGGAACACCCTTGTCATCGTCCGAAGCTCCTCCCGACAAGGAGAGCAAGAAACTATATGGGTTGGGCAGGAAGGTAGCCTCCACTTCCGCCTACCAGGCAAGCATCACCAACTCCGCCACCCTGTTGGCCAGTTACAACTGCCACCAGTGGGAAGAAGTCGCGGCACTCATAGTCTCCACCCCTGAACCCTTAAAGAGCCAATTGGCACAAGTTTCCGCGGAGGGAAGAGCCTTGTCCGGTTGCATTTTAAAAGCAACCTTTGATGCCGCAGATTGATAGCAGAAGGGACTGTTATCAAGAGACACGCTTGGTTACGGCAGTCTGGATTCAAGGCTGAAACCCAAGCATCATTGTTAGATAAACCGGTGGAGCCGGATCTGTTGTTTGGTAAGGCGGTCGAGGACGCGCTGAAAAATGCCAAGGATGAGTATGAGACACTCAAATCCCTAGGCCAACTAACCAATAAACCACCTAATCAAAGAGGGAATGGCAATTTTTGTTGCCCACGCTGTCAAAATTCCCAGAGAGGATCGAACTATTCCCATGGGCAGGGTACACCGTGGAACAAGAACAACCAGCAGTCTACCCAGGGTTATGGCAGGGGTAATGAAAGAGGACGTGGTAAAGGTAGAGGCAGCCCCAGTAGAGGCGGCAGCATGCCTCCACAAAAACAGTGACGCTCCGTTCAGAGTCCCTTCTCACGCAACCCCAGTAGGGGGACGCATTTCCAACTTCACCCCAGCTTGGGAAGGGATCACATCAGACAGATGGGTGCTGTCCACAGTATCTGCAGGGTACTGCATAGAACTGTTAGAGCGTCCCCGAAACCATCCTTCACGACAAAAAATACATTCTTTGGACCACCAGAAGATAGTCAATCTGCTAGCAAAGAACGCGATAGAACTCGTCCCGGGACACCAGGTAAACAAGGGTATTTATTCATCTTTCTACCTCGTGCCAAAAAAAGATTTGAGAATGCGCCCAGTATTGGACTTACGGCCTGCAAACAAGTATGTCAAGCCCCAAAAATTTCGCATGACTACTCTCCAAGAGGTAATCCCCCCTCCTAAAAAAGGGGATTACATGGCAACATTGGACATGAAAGATGCCTATTTTCATATTTCCATGTTCCCAGCGCACAGAAAGTACTTGTGCTTCAAGGTGGACAGTCGGCACTACCAGTTCAAGGTACTGCCCTTCGGGATAGCTTCGACTCCAAGGGTATTCACCAAGGTACTGGCGGTGGCAGCAGCACACCTACCAGGGAAGCAATCCCGGTGTACCCTTACCTGGATGACTGGCTCATCACTGGGGGAGACCCCAGTAATTTGCAGAACAAACATTCAAAGGACGATAGACCTCCTCTTCGAATTGGGTTTCTCAATAAACGAGAAGAAGTCAAGTCTGGTGCCAAGCACCTCCAAACAATTCCTAGGAGCTATCCTAGACACTAAAGAGGGGTTGACCTTTCCGTCCGAGGAAAGAATTCGGAATATACTACTGAAAATTCTGCATTATCAGGCTGGTCGCCAGATAACGGTACGTAAGGCAATGCGTTTGCTGGGCATGATGGCGTCATGTATTTACCTGGTCCCCCACGCGCGCATGCGTCCTATGCAGGAATGGTTGGCGAAACAGTGGTCTCAGGCAAGTGGTCAGTGGGACGATCTAGTGGTCGTTTCGCCAACACTTGTACAAAGCCTTTACTGGTGGACAAGAGAAAATCTGTCCAAGGGGAAACCCTTTTATGATCCCGAGATACAGGCGGTAGTCGCAACCAATGCATGCCTGACAGGGTGGGGAGCTCACTATCTCCACCACACAGCTCAGGGTCTCTGCTCTCACTCAGTGGCCAGGAATCGTATCAACCGACTAGAGCTTCTGGCAGTATTCAGAGCGCTTCAAGCGTTCGAGCCCCACCTGCAGAATCTGTCAGTGCAGATCCGGACGGACAGCACTACAGCCATGTTTTACCTGAACAAACAAGGGAGGACTCGTTCGCCAAATCTGTCCAAGCTTGCCCAGGAAATTTGAATATGGGCACTCAGACGGAACATCTTCCTGTCATCTCAACATGTTCCAGGGGACCTCAATTCTCTGGTGGATGCTTTGAGCAGAGGCTCCCTTCCAGAGGAACACGAATGGTGTCTACACAGAGAAATCGTAGAAGATATCTTCTCTCAGTGGGGTTCCCCCACTATAGACCTATTCGCCACAAGCGAAAACAGACAATGCCCAGGATTTGCATCCAGGTTCCCCCAACCAAACTCCCAGGGGAACGCCCTGTGGATGAACTGTTCAGAGATGTTTGCGTACGCTTTTCCACCAACTCCCTTCATCAGGAAGGTGGTCAACAAGATGAACACAGAATCGATGATGTGCGTCCTAGTTGCTCCCATGTGGGCCAGACAACCGTGGTTCCCACACCTACGCAGACTAGCAGTGTGCGAACACATCAGGCTCCCAGGCTGGTACAGCCTACTGTCCCAGCACCAAGGGCACAAGGTGCATCCTCAACCCAGCTCATTGAACCTGGAAGCATGGCTCCTGAGGTCGTAGAGTTTGGACATCTCAATTTACCACAGAGATGTATGGACATCCTAAAAGAATCTAGGAAGCCAAACATGAGGCACTGCTACTTTGACAAATGGAAAAGATTCGTTATCTAGTGCCAAAATAAGCAAATCAACCCGGTTGATTGCACTCCTTCAACTATTGTCACAAACATGCTCCACCTGCTGGATGCAGGACTGGTTTTTAACTCGCTAAAGGTACACCTGGCAGCTCTGTCAGCATACACCACCTCCCATAACAAGGTGTCGTGGTGGAAAGTACCAGTAAGTTAAAGCCTTCATGGAAGGAGTAAAGAGACTTCACCCTCCTATTTCAAACCCACCACCAGGATGGGACATTAATGTGGTGCTATCTAAGCTCATGGGGCCCCCTTTCGTGCCCATGCCTAAAAGCAGTCTTAAACACCTGACTTATAAAACGGCCTTCTTAGTAGCTATTTCTTCTATAAGAAGGGTCAGTGAAATTCAGGCTCTGTCAGTGCAAGATCCTTTCTTTACAGTTCATAAAGATAAACTGCTTTTACGCACACACCCTAGGTTCTCACCTAAGTTTATTTATAAATTCCACGTGAACCAGTCCATCGAGCTTCCGGCTTTCTTCCAAGACCCACAGAGCTCAGCTGAGGTGAAACTACACACCCTAGATGTGCGTAGGGCGGTCCTCTACTATGTAAACCACACCAGACCGCTAAGGAAAACAGACCAACTGTTTGTCTCCGTAGCTACAGGCAGAGAGGGGGATTGCGTCTCTAAAGGTGCCATCTCTAAGTGGATTATTAACTGTATCCAGCTGTTACTCCCCTTTCTGAAAAAAACTCTGCCTTTCACGCCAAGAGCCCACTCTACAAGAGGCATTGGGGCCACTCTGGCTTTCATTCCAAATTTCCCCCTTGACACCATTTGCAAAGCAGCTACTTGGAGCTCTATTCACACTTTAACTCAGCACTACTGCATTGACACCCATTCCAAGACAGATACCCAAGTGGGACAAGCGGTTCTAAGACATTTATTTGCTCATGACCCTTCTCACATCCCACCTCCTTCTTCTAACACTGCTCGCTAATCTATGCACAGCATGTGATCTAAGCAGATTCCACAAGCCTCAGAAGGGATACATTACTCACTGTAATCCTATTTCTGATGCTTGTATCTGCTTAGATTCACATGCGACCCACCCTTCCTCCCCTCTGAGAGAAGGCGCATGGATGCTTGTAGTCTTACCTTTCTATTTGCTTGGATTTTCTGTACTCGCGCTTCTCCTCATGCTACCTCATGTCAGAAAAAATACAATCTGAGGGTCCTACACGCAGGAGGGATCATGGGTACAGTGGACGTCACACTAGGGATAGTATTATTGCCACGCCCTGTGTCGATGCCCATTTTAGAGTTTCGAAAAACAAACTGTAATACTCTGCAGCTTCCACTAGATGTTGGCCTATGCACAGCATGTGAATCTAAGCAGATAGAAGCATCAGAGATACGATTACGGTGAGTAATGTATCCCATATATATTCATATTCACAGATGCAAAAATGACACCAAAATCCCATTTGTTTTTATATACACATTATATTATACACAAATATTATTCACAATCATTAATTCTTACCATGGATACATTACATCGTCATCTGGAATACAAAGAGAAAACAAAATAGAGCAAGCAGATCTATTTGGAACGTAGATTAATGTTCCCACATTCTAAAAATGACAAAATAAACACACAGTAATTTCCTAACCTTTCTACACCGTAATAAATCTTGGCCAAACATACGGCATTCAAACGATCCTCACTTGGCACAAATCTTACCAAAATTCACACTTCTTTGAACTTATCAGCATGACCTTGCTCCACTCGCAAAAGCAGGCCCAGTGACAGCGCGAAATGCTTCTGTAAATCTTTGGGGAGCGCCCGCAAGATATCTCTCACAGCCAGCGCTCTAACCGCTTGGAGCTCTGTCAGCTTTTACAGCCCAGCACAAACTAATTTAATTTCCCAATTTTTCCATCAGGAAAGCTCTGAACCTTCCCACTTTGACGTGGCATTTGCCTATAATTCTCCCCAATCAAATTAACCAGAATGCATCCTGTAACAACCCTCCTGTTCAGAACAATGAGAGGTTCAGAACAGAATTATTGATTCTCTTTGGTTTCCTGATGCAGCATACTTTCTGCTCACTGCAAACTAAAGTAAACGCCAGTGTGCATCTAAAATGTATTTCAGTAGTGCCACCAACATGTATTTTCACCTCATTTTGCACATGAGACTACATTATAATGTTAGGGAAGTTAGAATTAGTATCTAGCAATGTTAATTATGTAAGTCAGTTATAATTAATGTAGTCTCCATGTATAAGGCATCAAAAAAAGGAATTGGTGCACTTCACTATTTGGCTTGGCAGCACTAAGCTCTTCTATGCGTGCATTTAATTCTCAGCAGTTTCAAATTGGGCTTGGCTGTGTTGTAAAACCTGTACTTTGCATGCCACCAATAATATATTTACATGTCATACTGGCAACAAAAAAAATGTATATTTCTGCTGGCAACAAAATGCCACTACATTTTGCAATAAAACATTTTGATAAAAAGCTATATATGTTCTTGCATATTTCCCAGGCTTCACGTCGGAGTACTGCTCTCTCCCTGTTGGTTTCCCTCTACATTTTAGTATTTGTTTTGGCCGATCAAATGCAGTGAGAGACTAGACTGTTCACTCTGGTTCTTTAGCGTGATCTTCATACTCCTGGTCATCATCTTCACAGTACTTCTAGTGGAGTTATATGGGGCTTGGTTGGTATGTTCAGGGTTGCTAGTCACCTCTAACAGATCAGGTTGGTTGACCTCACAATAGAAGATATTAGCAGTGTCAGGGAACATGGAGAGAGAGTTAGGCTTAGTGAAGGAGGGAGGGTCTATTAAAGCGGTCGAATACCGCATTCTCTAGGCATGCTCGTCCTTAATCCTAGATGGGGCTTCCTCTCCCATGTGTTCCTCCCCCCTGGTACACCATCCCCAGGGGGACTATTGTGCTGTGGACGCACCGCCCTGGCCCCATTGTAAAGATGTCCCCCTAGGGCAGAAGGGATAACATCCTCAGATTTGTCACGCTAATAATGCATCTCTGTCAACCGATCTGTCTGTGCTACTGTTCAATATAATTCCTCTTATAAATTCTGTAATATTTACTGTGGCATCTGATTAGATTGTGACACATGCTCAACCAAATACTGGCAACTGATGTATCCCTCTGAGGGTTCTGATAATTTAGATGTCATGATTTAGTTGCATGTGAATTTCAATAACAGTAGCACACACTGGGCCTCATTACAAGTTTGCCGGTCCGGAATTAACGGTGCCGGTAGCACTGTACCGGCAGCACTGTACCGGCACAGTTTACTGGACCAGTACATTCAGAGCCACGATGGCGGAAACACCATCATCGCAAAGGGACCCCCATGGTGCTACCACACCCGGTAACATTGTGACCGCAAACAGCGGGACGAATCGCTGGATGTCCCTGAATTACCGGCATGCCGGTATACCGGGTACATTACGAGTACCACCTACATGGAAACACTGCCATAAAAATGGCGTTAGAACTGTGACCACCGAACCTGTATTACCGCCAACACTGACCAGGCGTTAAACAGTGCCAAGTGAGCACCAACAGGCCCCAGGTGGTCAGAATTAGCCCAGCTGCACACCATATGCCACTGGGAATTTACAAATGGACCACACCCACACCACCTCCCAACACAACCATGCTGGCAGTCGGTCTAGCAGCAATTGGGCTGGGGACCCTGCAAGCAGCTATGGAGCTAGAAGCAGCACTGAGGCAGAGGAGGAGATGTAGGCACCGGAGGCAAATGAGGAACCAGGTGCCCATCCCAAACATCACTCTGCAGCAGGTATCATCATGCAGGCAGCCACCAATACCCGGCATCAGGGCCTCGCCCTGGAACCTGGCCCCAAGCCAAATCCACACCTTATACCGGGTAGACAGGGACACCATAATGTCAATAGTCACCCTCATCAATGAGGACATCTGCAGTATCATAAATATCCGGATTGCAATCCCACCCTTGCTGAAGGTAGTGTTGGTATTGCACTCCCTACCAACCGGCACATACCAGCACACCGCCGGTGAGCTGCACTGGTTGTCCCAATCCTGTTTTTCAAGGTTACTGTTCCAGGTACTGGATGCGCTGCTGCGCCATGTGGCAGACCTCATTGCCCTACCCTGAGCCCCTGAACAGGTTAATGCCACCAAAGTGGCCTTCCATGCCCTTGCTGGCATGCCCAATTGCATAGGTGCGCATGATTGCACCCATGTGGAGTTGACTGCCAGACATACCATTGAGGCGGTGTATAGAAATCTGAAACCATTCCAAACCCTGAACGTGCAGATGGTCTGTGATGCAGAACAACTCATTACCCATTGCTGTGCACGTTTCCCGGGATCGACACACGACTCTATCATTCTCCAGCATGGGGTCTGGCATGGATTCACATGCTCATGAATATTCCCCGTCGTCAGGCTGGGAATCCTCAGTAAAGAAAAAACTCAGTATCAGTTTAGTTTCTGATCTGATTTTCGTAGTAGTAACCAATCACCGATTTCTGCATCATACTGACCACAGCCAATGACTGCCCTCTCCCTAAGCCCCGCCTCTGGCAGCCATCCTCAGATTTTTACCGCACGTTCAAGTGTTGGGATCCTCGTGCTATTGCTCTCGAGCTTTAGTGCGTTTTCGTGCTTTTTTCATAGAAAAAGTTCTCTTTTTTCGGTCAAAGAGCCTCAAGCTCCACCGTTTCTATATCCGATCAACGGGGATCCGTGTCGGATTCTTCTACGCCCCTCTTGGGTGAAGATTTCGTCGAGCCACGCTTGGAGGACTCCAGAACTTTCTCAGGCCCATCTCGGACATGGCCCAGGAGAAGGGAAGCTCGACGACCGGGAAGCCTTTTCAGGGTCTGACCTGCATGCCAGCTTCAGAATGTCTTCAAGGAGGACGAACACTCTCTTTGCCTCTACTGCCTGCATGAGGACAAGACGCACGTGGAGAAGGACTGTGCGTTTTGCGGGAACATGTCGGAGCGGACCATAAAGGACCACCATCTGCGTCTCGCCAACTGGCTGTAAGGGAAGAGCCCGTCAGGCGAGAAAAAGAAGTCTGAGCGGTCTTCTAAGACCTTTTGAGGGCGCCCTGGCGACAGGGGCCCAACAGAAGGCCAAGCACCACGAGTCCGCGGGCACCGGGAGCGCCGAACGGTCTGGCTCCTCGGTTGCCAGGCAGGGCGCAGCCTCCCCGGCGCCATCAACCACGAGCCAACTCTCTGGCTCGGGTAAGAGGAAGTCCGAGCACCCGGCGAAGCTTCTGGAGAGGCCCCGGTCAAGCTCGAAGGCCAATTCGGAGGGGGAAGAGAGGCGGTGACCCCCCACCCCTAAGGAGAAGGCGGTGAGCGCACCTAAGGTGACGAAAGCCTTGATCCACACAGCCAAGGCCTCTATCGAGACAGTCGCGGCGGCCCTGGCTCAGCCTGAGGAGGCTACACCAGTGGAGGCGTCCTCGGGGCCCAGAGTCTCCCTGCCACCGCGGAGGGAGTCCTCTTTCAAGCCCATTGACAGGACCCCCGTGAAACCTCCGGCGGAGAAGGGGGGGGGGGCAGGAGGCCATCGTGGATTCGGCCTCAACCTCTGAAGAGGAGCTGATCGAAGTCTTAAGCCACGGCATTGGCGTGGAGGAAGACCAGCCCGTCGGGAGGGACCCCGACGAGGGGGACGACGAGAACGTCGAGGGTACCGACGAGGTTCCTATCCGCCCATCGGAACCCCCTCAACCAGTGCCGCAAGAGAACTCGGTGGCCATTTTGTTGGCTATACAGTCCTTATGCTAAGAGATACAGACGATATTGCCGTTACCACCGACGGAGGAACAGCTCCCGACGGGGGACCCGGAGCCGGGCCCTTCTGGGAGCCCTCCTCCTAAGCGAAGAAGGATTCATCCTCCACCTCCTTTTCAACCATTGCGCCCGTCTCAGCCCTCCTCCCCGTCCACGACCCGGGGGGGATGACACAGGGACGGACACGGCCGCGACGGGTACAGACGACGAGGTTTACGGCGAGGATCCTTCGTCGTCACCTCCTCCCCGGGCTTCCCCGCCCGACAAGATTGGATCGTTTCATGCCGTGATCATCAGGGCATCCAAGTTTTTCCAGCTATGCCAGGAAGAGAAGAAGGAAGGCTTCCATTATCAACGGCGCAAGACCAAGAGGAAGACAGTCCTCGCTGTACGCCTACTGGACGATATCTGGGATGAGGGTCTCTCCCTCCTCAAAAACCTATCCACAACACCTGCGAGAAGGGATCGATACGAGAAGAAGTACCGGGTCCCGGACGCGGCCCCCTTGTGCCTTCGGGCACAGCCGAACCTGGACTCGGTCATCTCCGCGGTGGCCAGGAAGAAAGCGGGGGGGGCATCGGCCTCCACGTCAACTTCCCCCCCGGACGGCGAGGGAAAGAAATTGGACACGATGGGACGCAGAGTCATCTCATCGGCAGCGACGACGATTAAGGCTGCCAACGCCTTGGCTATCGTAGCGCACTACGACAGGGAGTTGTGGTACAAGATCGCCCCCCTGCTGGACTTCCTACCGGACGACAAGAGGGCTGAGGCCTTGGAGATCTTGCAGGAAGGGGAAGTGGCGTCGGACCACACCATTACGGTAGCGACGGACATCGCTGATACTGGTTTTCGCCAGTTGGGCAACAGCGTGTGCCTTAGACGGCGTGGATGGCTCAAGGCAACGGACTTCCGGCAGGACGTGCAGACCAGAGATTTGGACATGCCGTTCGACGGGAACAACCTGTTTGGGAAAACAGTGGACGATTCCCTGCAAGCCATCAAGGCGGACACAGAGACGGCCCGGGCTCTTGGTGTTCTCCAGCAATGACGGCCGCCCTTTCGGAGCACCGGAGGCAAGCAGGGTGCCTCCAAAGGTTCCGGCGGCGGATATTCCACCTACCGTCAAGCGGCCCGTTCATTGTCACAAGAAGCCTACAGGGGACGAGGCAAGTCGGGCGGACCCCGCCGTCGTCGCCAGGGAGGACAAGGCAGCAAAGCCTTGTTGAAGCAGGACTGAACTGGCCGGGGGGTCGTGCCCCCACCGAAGCACCCCGATGGGAGGCCGGCTGAAGAACTTCGTCGGCGTGTGGGAGTCCATCTCCACCGACAGTTGGGTGCTGGACGCCTTGGCCCTGGGTCACGCGCTCGAGTTTCTAAAGTGCCCGCGCGTCCCCCCCCCGTGGCCAGGAAGGAACATCACGTCCCTCAGCTTCTCTTGGAGGTAAAGGCGATGCTCAATAACGGTGCCATCGAGCTCGTCCCAGAGAGGCTTCGGGGCTCCGGAGTTTACTCAAGATACTTCCTCGTGAAGAAGAAGACTGGAGGATGGCGTCCCATCCTGGACCTACGATGACTGAACAAATTCATCAAGGCACAGAAGTTCCGGATGGTCACCCTCCAGCACGTCCTGGGTCAGCTGGAAGAGGGCGATTTCCTGTCGTCGTTGGACTTGGAGGATGCCTACTTCCATATCCACCTCCTAAAGGGACACCGAAAGTTTCTCAGATTCGTGGTCCAAGGGCGGCACTACCAGTTCAGAGCCCTTCCCTTCCCTTCGGATTGAGGGGGGCACCCTGGGTGTTCACCAAGTGCCTCGCACCGGTGGCGGCGCGGCTGCGCCTGGAGGGGATCCACGTCTACCCCTACCTGGACGACTGGCTCATCCGAGCAAAGACAAGGGAGCTCGCCGCGGAACACACGGCGAGGACCGTCCCAACTACTCACGGACCTGGGATTCTCCATAAACTACGCCAAGTCCGACCTGGTGCCCGCGCAAGACGCACTGTTTCTGGGAGCGAAACTCGACACAGTGGCGCTTCTGGCCTCGCCGTCGGAGGAAAGAATGAGGGCCATCTTGGGCAAGGTGCAGCGGATGCTGGTCGCGGACGCGGCCAAGGTGAGGTCCATCAAATCCCTCCTCGGAATGATGTCTTATTGCATTTATCTCATCCTCCTGTGCAGGCTTCGTATGCGCCCGTTGCAGGAGTTTCTGGACGCTCGCTGGGTCCAGACGACGGGCAGCTTCGAGGACAGGATCACACTCGACAAGAGTTTCCGACGAGCGATCTGGTGGTAGGGCACCCGCGCGCATCTGACGGCGGGCATGGACTTCCAGACCCCGGGCCACCAGAAGACAGTGACCACGGATGCCTCCCTGGAAGGGTGGGGAGCACACACCGAAAATCTGCACGCGAGAGGCCTTTGGCTTCCGACTGAGAAATCCCTCCATATCAACGTCCTGGAACTCCGTGCAGTGTTTTGGGCTCTCAGGTCCTTCCTTCCGTCCCTCAAGGGCAAGGTGGTGAGGATCTTCACCGACACCACCACCACCATGTTCTACATCAGGAAGCAGGGCGGTACCAGATCCCCAGCCCTGTCCAAGGAGGCGCAGGATCTGTGGCATTGGACCGTCGCCCAAGGGATGTTCCTGGTGCCGTTTCATCTGGCAGGAATAAAAAACACCATCGCCGACTCGCTCCGCAGAGAGCTGCGCTCATGCCATGAGTGGGAACTACGACAGGACCTCGTGGACCGCCTCTTCCGATGCTGGGGCATACCCCAGATCGATCTGTTCGCGACGGCGACGAACTCCAAGTGCCGCAGGTTCGCCAGCAGGTTTTCCCAGCCGAGGAGCATGGGCGATGCTTTCTCGTTCCCCTGGGAGGGCCTATTCCTGTACGCGTTCCCTCCTTTACCGTTGCTGATCTGGCTAATCAACCAGCTGAAGAGGTCACGGTGCAGGATGATACTCGTCGCACCCGCGTGGCCGAGGCAGATATGGTTCCCGGACCTTCTGGACTTGTCAGCGTCCCCGTCAATCAAGCTGCCAGGGGACGCGGATCTTCTCTCCAGGGAAGGAGGCGCCATCCTCCATCACGACCCGAAGTCGCTGAACTTGCAGGCCTGGCTCCTGCAGCGCTAGAGTTTGGAGGTTACGACATACTGGCCGACTGCAGAGAGGTTCTTGCAAAGGCCAGAACGTCTTCAACTCTTAAATGCTACGGACACAAATGGAAGAGGTTCTCTGTCTGGTGCCACGCACAGAAGATTAACCCTCTACGGATTACGGCTCTGCAAGTACTGCCGTACCTACTGACGCTGGCCAAGGCTGGACTAGCGCACGCTTCCATCAAGATTCATCTTGCTGCGATCTCCCGATACACCAGAGCCACGGGACGGACGTCTTTGTGGTCTCATCGTCTGGTGAAGGAGTTCATGAAGGGACTGTTCAGATCGTTCCTGCCGGTGAAGGCGCCGGCCCCAGCGTGGGAGCTCAACGTGGTGCTGACCAAGCTCATGGGACCTCCGTTCGAGCCTCTGCACTCAGCTTCTTTGAAGTTCTTGTCGTGGAAAACAGCGTTCCTTGTGGCCATCACTTCTGCACGACGAGTGGGAGAGATCCAGGCCCTTTCCTGCAAGCCCCCGTACTTGACTTTTCACGACACAAGGGTTGTGCTCAGGACGCACCCCTCCTTCATGCCCACGGTGCCGTCGGACTTCCACCTCAACGAACCCTTGGTGTTGCCTGTTTTCTTCCCGTCGCCTTCGTCGCCGGCTGAAAGGACTTTGCACTCGCTGGATGTGGCTAGAGCGCTGAAGTTCTACGTGGACCGCACAAAGTGTTTTCGGAAGACGTCACAACTTTTTGTGAACTTTGGACCTGTCAATCAGGGGAAGGCTCTCTCAAAGGCTTCCATTTCCAGATGGCTCTCCGGCTGTATCATGTACTGTCATCGTTTGGCAAACCGACCACTGCCCGGCCGTCCGAGAGCCCATTCCACCAGAGCGATCGCAGCTACCATGGCGTTCCTATCTGGTGTGCCCCTGCTGGACATCTGCAGGGCTGCGACATGGAGGTCGACGCACACCTTCACGAAATTCTACTGCGTCGGCCGGGATTCCAGGGAGGAGTCCAGGGTCGGCCAAGCAGTGCTGCGCAACCTGTTCGCCTAAGGTGAGCCTGGTGAGGAGGTAAGAGACGCTTAATGTTGAGTTGTTGTATTGCTTAATGTTCCTGTTGCCACCTCCGGTGGTTGCATGTGTGTACTGATATGTATTCTCATATTCATGAGCATGTGAATCCATGCCAGACCCCATGCTGGAGAAGGAACAAGTTACTTACCTGTAACTGTTGTTCTCCAGCATGGGTCTGGCATGGATTCACATGCGAACCCTCCCTCCTACCCCTCTGCGGCTCTTCACTTGGTCATACTGCCACTTCACGTGCTACCAAATCTGAGGATGGCTGCCAGAGGCGGGGCTTAGGGAGAGGGCAGTCATTGGCTGTGGTCAGTATGACGCAGAAATCAGTGATTGGTTACTACTACGAAAGTCAGATCAGAAACAAAACTGATACTGAGTTTTTTCTTTACCGAGGATTCCCAGCCTGACGACGGGGAATATTCATGAGCATGTGAATCCATGCCAGACCCATGCTGGAGAACAACAGTTACATGTAAGTAACTTGTTCCTTTTGCGGAACTCCATGTTGCCAGGGTACATGGCACATTACCCAACAGCCAGGTGCTCTTGTTGTGTTGACTAGAATGACCAATGCACGACCTCTGTGTAAGGAGGTGGGGGCAAGTAGAAACTCACCAGAGTACACCAGGCTTACTGCTGCAATAGGCAAATGACAGTTTGCCATGTCACAGGAATCCATAAACTGGCTAATGGTAACCCCCCCGAACCATGGAGTGGCAGACCATGCAATGGTGACATGTGAATGAGACTATCGGGACCGGCGGAAAAATAAGTTTCTCAAATGTGCACAATGGCTATTTCGCCCACTCTGCGCAGCAGTGTCTACACTCCAGTGTGCTGAGGGTGCATTAGGCTGATTTTGACAGCACCTTACTCGACATGAGGCACCTAATATATAGACAAACTGCAGTGTGCAAATCTTAAGGAATGAGACATGTAGTTGCCTAGAAGGTATCATGAATGCAGACATTGAGCACGCCTAGCAGTCTCAATAGGAAAGTGTGTCAAGTGTGTAATAATGAAGAGTACATCAAAGACAATTTAGCAGGTTGCTTTCTGAGACCTGTGTCATGTACTATGTCGTGTGCTAACAAAATACCTGAGTGTGTACATGCCATCATCAACACAAAATTCCCACCATAAACATCAGATCACCTTTCTGTCACTCCCATGCAGGTGATGCTTGATACCCCCCCTCACGCTGTGGCTCGTGACACCCATCAGACGACCACAGCACAGGCATGAGGAGGTCTACAACCAGGCACACATACGTACACGGGGCATCATAGAGCGGACATTTGGACTGCCGAAGGCCAAATTTCGCTGCCTCAGCAGATCCAGTGGGGCATTGATGTATAGCCTTGTGAAGGTGGGCAGAATTGTGCTGGCATGTGCCATAGGGGTGTCACGGTATTAGTTTTATGACGGTACAATAACCTTCTTGCTAAATGACGGTATATCATGGTTATCGCGGTATAGCAGGTGGAGCTAACTAATCTTAACAAATATTTTCTAAAAGGTCATAAATTGTCAGATTTATCATCACAAACAAAACCAGGCAACCAGACCCAGAATTGGGCTTTTCAACATACTTTCCACTGAAATGCCACCCCTTGCTTCCACCAAACACAAACACACGTGTGGAGAGGAGGGGAGCAGGGGGGAGCACTGCTGCGACTGGCAAAGCAAACTGAATAGCTTTTCTTAAGTGGTCATTTAGGCTTTTAGCTCCCCCACTGGCTACTGATGAAGATGAACATGTTGCCATCTTGATAACCTGCATGCCACAGATCAATGAAGGATATTGGTAGTATACGCTTGTGCGCATACACACACACGCACGCTCTTTATGTTACAGCCTTTAGTTTACTTGTGGGCGAAAAGGTGTTCAGTAATCACGGACATGTTACCCTTTGGTATGGCAGCAGGGAATACCCACAGAGACTACAGAGACTAATTATAAGTAAATTCAATGATAGAACGAGGGAAATCCCCCATTGTGATATGTTTAGAAAACATTATCCATTATAACTATGTAAACCCCAAAGCCGCCAACCCAAAGTAAACCCTCTTCCTTCTTGGCACTGTATTTATCCTTCCTATTGCTAACATATTGATTTTGTGTCAGGCACGTGTGGTTTATGGAATGGCATTAAAAACTGCTCCAACTGAAACTACTTGGCAGACGGCGCATCCAACAGTGCAAGACCAAGACTGTGCAGCACTTGCTTACTGCAGCCTTTCCAAATTAGATTGAAAAGCACACTTAACGGTATGAACGGTATACCGGTATAAACAATGTGACGGTTATTATTGTTCGATTAAGTGGTTCACGGTATCTTTAACGGTATACCGTAATACCGTTACATCCTTAATGTGCCATGCTGCACAGTTTGTGTATATGGCGGAACATTGCACTGCCCCCGGACATAGACCAAGCAGATGAGGAAGAGGATGACGATGATGACGGGATGGATGTGCCACCAGGACAAGGTGCCATGGACGGACAACATGCACAGGAAGCACTGATTCACAATTTTTGAACATTCATCGCAAGCACATTGAGCACATGAACCCATGCGTAATTCAGAACTGTTGCATTAAATCATTAAGTCACACACACAAGAAGAATGTCCACTCGTTATTCTGATTTAAAACCTGGTGTATTATGTAAGAAATATCAACCATGCGCTCCAATACACGGCCAAACGTACCCACCCACCTCCCAGACCCAATATGCGATCATGTGCAACAATTGTCAGTGGAACTGCACTACTTCTTTCTACACTTGGACGCATGAATGTCCCTCTGAAACGCCCCAGACAGCCGCATGGCCCTGCTCCCGGGGCTGCCTGCCTGTGAGCTGGTTGGTGTGGGGTTATGTGGCGGCAGGCGCGCCATGATGGCCTGTATGGCCAGCGGCATTGTTCCCGCCTATTGACTGTACACTGTTTCCCTCACGGACCCTCCGTGACATTTGCATGCTGGAGGTGGTACAAAGCCCAATGTCATGTGCAAGTTGGAGCCAAATGGCCTGGTTGCTCTCTTGTTGCCGCCTAGACTCCTCCAGAAACTGCTGGACCAGTTCGGCCAACATGTTCTGCCGTTCCTCAATCCGTTGGAAATGGCTTCCGATCTCCTGCAGAGATGGTGTTGGGGATTGCATCAGACTCTGGGGCCCCATGGGGCTGAATGTGCCCAGTGAGTTCCGGGTGTTGGGGTTCTCAACACTGTCCATTCCGACTGCCTCAACGGGCTGTTCCACTGGACTGCTGTCCGTGCTCTGGGACTCGGCCTGGCAGGAGGTGTTATACATCCCTGGGGGAATTGCAGTGGCAGCAGGGGTGTGGGCCTGGGGTGCCGGCTGTGTCCCAGGGCAGCAGGGGTGTGGGTCTCCTGGGCATGGTGTACCTGGACCTGCGTAACTTCACGGGTGGCTGCGGTGCCTGCAGCGGAGGATGGCTGACGTTGCGCTTCCAGATGTGCATGTCCCGTCCCTGGTTGTCCCCCATCGGTCTCAGATGATCCTGTAGGTGATTGAAAGGCATGCTGTTAGTGGACTGACAGGATGTGTATAGTACAATTACATGCAACACGCTCATCGAGCAACATCACATTATGATTACACGCATTGAAGTGTGCTGCACTGTCATGTGGGTGTGGATGGCTCATACTTGGGTGCATTGCATCTGCCTGGCTTGGGGGCGAGGGAGGGCCATAGGAGTACTGGGTGTTCTTGCAGTGATGTGGACTATGATGTGTATTTCTGTGCATTGATGGGGGTGGGGGGCATGTTTAGCTTGATTCACATTCATGTTTTTGCACTTTCTGTACTCACCAGCCTCGCAAGGTGTCACTGCTCCAGCCTCCCCTGCACCGACTCCCTCGATGCTCTCGAGGTGCAGCACACTGCTGCACTTTTCCTCCCATGGGAGCAGCTTTAGTGGCGAGTGTGGTCCACCACCTGTTGCAGTGCACTGTCTGTGGGCTGACCGAAGGTTGCGCACCCTAATGCGAAGGTCATCCCATCTCTTATGGCAGTCCTTAACGCTACGGGCTGTGACCCCCACAGCTGACACCTTCTGGGCAGCCTCAGCCGATATGGCCTTGCGCCTCAGCTGCGTGCTGCGCCTCTGGTCAGCTGAAAATAACTCCCCTGCATTTTTGCACAATGTGGTCAACAAGCAGGGTGAGTTCTGCTTCACTGAAGCGGGGCTTGGCACACAGTTTTGTGTGAATCTTGATGCCCTGTTCCTCTGTATGTTTGGCCATTCAGTTGCTGGATGCCTTCTGAGGATTGCAGTGGATTGTTATTTTTGTAATGACCGTCGCTCTCTTTCCAGTTCCGGTGTTTCCGGCTCCGCGTAAGAGGTGCCGATATGTCTGGCATGCACGTGGCGGAGGCGGATGAACCGCCAAGGTTTGTGGCAGTACATCGGTCTCCGCCGATGTTTCTGTGATGGCTGTGGCACCAGTTCCATGCACTGCTGATGCACACGGCCGCCAAGCCGTAATCCTACTTTGTTTCCGCCACCACGCAATGGTGGAAACGGTACGACCGCCATCACATTAACACCAGATTTTTACCGCCGGAACCGTAATGAGGGCAACTGTCTGATTCAATGCATCTGTACTGTGACCGATTGTTTGAACTGCTACAGTGATTCAAACATCTTTTCGATTATGTGTAAATGTACCTGTTCTCCAAAGTCTACACCTTAGTCTATGAAGAATGCTACAATCCAACAAGCCTCAGTGTAAATCATTTTTGTTAATAACCTTGGATCCCTAAGCTCCCCTACTTTACCGATCTTATTCAGTTCATCACTTTAAAATCCGTCACACTGCTTTTTCACTTGCAATCACGCCTGAGCAACAGCTTTGCCAGTCACTTTTGTTTATATTTATGGCATCATCTCATTACAATGCAATGCACTGATGTTAATGTGTATACCTTAAGGCATTTATGGCATCTTCAGAGATTCTCTATTCCAGGGTTGTCCAACTCCATGCCTCGAGGGCCAGATCCATGTCAGGTATTCTCGATATCCCTCATTATTATTCATGCGATACCTTTTCATATTATGATCCACACTTTTTGATGTAATCCATAGTATTGTTCTTTATCGGCTCCCACCAGGCATAATGTTGGACATTTTTGAGGGTTTTCCTTATCCCGAAATGGCCAGACCAGGTAAATCATGGTACTGTGACAGAAGGGTCTCCTGACTGTCCTTCGTGGGTAGCACAACTAGTACTTGTGAAACATGAGGCGTTGTTCTAAATTATTGGCAACGTCCTTTTTTGCGAAACTCCTGTTTACTGACTGCTGTGTAAAACCTCTCGAGGTTTTCTTCGTATGGTAATAGCAGGGGACAAAGAACTCCAATGATTTTCATTGGGGACACAAGTGGTACTCCTTCTGCTTCCTCATCATTGGCTCAGTAAACCCTGTAAAGAACGTCTGCCTTGGTATTATGGTGGGCAGGGTTAAAGGGGACTATAAAAACAAATCTAGAGAAGTGTAGCCACTTGTTTTGGTGCTGATTCATGGATCAAGCGTTTTTCAGGAAGCCCAGGTTACGATGGTCTGTAAAAACAGGGATTGTGTGGCATGCTCATTCCAGTAGGTGTGTCCAATTGAGAAATGATTCCTTGATAGTTGGCAACTCCTTCTGAAAAATAGTATTCTTTCCAGCATGGGTAAAGGTACTTGAATAGCATGATAAAGGGTGGCTTTCTTTGGTAGAAGGATCGGTTTGCGAAAGGACGGCACCGAAATCATGATTGAAGGCATCAGTTTCCACTATAATAAGGAAGGTCTGGTTCCGGTAGTCTGAGAACAGGAGATATGGTAAATATTCTTAAATTCGGAATTGCCCATTCTGGTTTGGTAATCCGTTCATAACAAACCCCCTTTTTAAGCAGCATACTAAGGGGTAGGAGTATGCTGGAATAGCTAAGTATAAATCTACAATAAAAATTGGATAAACCAAAAAAGCGTTATAATTCCTTGACGGAACAAGGAATATGCCATTCTAAAACAGATTTGGGGTCCATCTCGATTGACCTTTGGGTATTAAATTGTATCTCAAATAAGGGATCCGGTTTTGGTGAAAAGAATGTTTAGAGGGCTTGGCATAGAGGCAATGCTTCTGCAGGCATTGTAGTACTCCAAACCCCCCCCCCCACGTGAGTAACCTGAAGATCATTATTAAAATGTCATCCTAGTAGGTGACCACATAGATATCTAGTAGGTCTCTGAAGATATTATTGAGAAAATACTGAAACTGCAGGGGCATTGCATAATCCAAAGGGCATAACGAGGTATTCAAAATGCCTTTATCTGGTTCTGAAACACTTTTCCATTCCTCCCCTTTCGGCTACACCTATCAAAGATGTGGCTCCTTTTAAATCCAACTTTGTATGGATGTGACTATCTCTGACTAACACTTAGAGGAGCGGAAGCGGATAGCAATATATATATTTTTTAATGGTATTGCATTTAACTGTCGGTAGTCCATTCATGGCCAGAGTTCATCTTCATCCTTTTAGAGATGAAGATGCAGGGGCTTCACAGGAGAAGTAGTGTCTCTGAATCTTGACATTCTCATTGATATATTCTTTAAGCATCACATTCTCCCTTTCAGACGAGGCATATATTCTTCCGTATGGAATTTTTGCTTTGGGAACCAGTTCAAGGCGACAATTGTATTTGCGGTCAGGGCAAGTTTGTCAGCTTCCTTGGAGTCAAAAACATCTCTGTAGTCACGATATTCCAGAGGTAACTGCTTTAAGGAGACCAAGTCTTGTTGTGGAGATGGGGACAGAACCACAGGAATACCTCTGGACGTGGAGGGGGTTGCATTGGAAAAGGGGTCTTGTGAGCAGGAGCTAGGACATTGGATCCCTGAAGGGGGAGTTTTTGATTTATCCAATCAATATTAGGATTATGGAATTTGAACCAGGGAGTGCCAGCAATGATTTGAAAGTGAGGGGCGGCTATAGCATCTAAGTCAACGGTTGCTCTATGAAAGTGGGCCCATATCATAGTCATTCCCTTAGTTTGTAATTCTATCTGGCCCGAAATAAGAGGGGTATCATCCACAGATCGTATGGGCTCTGTTTTGGACTTCGGTATTAATGGGAACTCCTATTTGTGAGAAAAGGCGGGGTCAACGAAATTCCTGGTTGCCCCGTTGTCTATAAGGGCAAACACTCCCTCCCATATACAGGAATCAATGTTAAGAGCCACCAAGATAAATAAATATGTGGATTGGCTGAGCATGGTTGGAGACAGTTTGGGGGGGGTCAAAGTTTGGTTCGCCTGAAGATTCTCTATTGAGGACGAGCTCTGGTGTTTCCCTGAGGCTGGGGAATCCTCAGAGGGCATTCCCTTATTGGGTGGTGTGGTGGGTAAGCAGGGCGCAGACACTTTATGGACATGGTTCACAATATTTTTATTAAAGTTTCATTAAAGTTTAAAAAGGGCCTAGTTTTCCCCATCAATGCGTGATCCCTGCCTATTTTCTAACTAAGGTGCTTATCCATCAGTTGTGAATGTCCGAAGGAACACAGCTCGCTGTCCAAAAAACAATCCTGTCTGAACCTACTACTATATCAACTAACTTATAAGAGGAGAATGACTCACTTCTCCTAAAGGTACTGCTTAGTACCGATGTATAAGGTTCTTCAATAATAGGTAATCTTGAAAGTCTCTGGATATATCTTGTAATAGTTTTTGTAAATCATAAACAGCAGATTGTAGTTTTCAGTTCTCCTTGACAATCTCTTCTGGATCATTTATGTCAGAGTAACCTTTTTCTTGCGGTCAATTGTTGCTAGATTTGTTTTGGTCGATTTACTTTTTATTTTAGTTTCACTGGTCTGCTTTCTTGTCTGACGCTGTGACTTGTGGTGTCCCAGAGCTTCTCTCTCTCCCTGCTTGGGGCTCCTCATGTCAGGCTGATGCTGTAGCTCTTGCGTCCTGACCTCTCCTTTTCGGTCTTCTCTCGGCACCCCTCTTTTGCTCTTCAAGCAAGTTTCAAACTTGCAGGCTTGTCTTGTGCTGATTCTGTCTCTCTTGCATAGGCATGTAGTGTCCATTATTTAACCTTCTTGTCACAGTAAATGAGACACTGTGGCTTAAAGGTACATGCTCCTTTCTAGTCGGATTTTGGTCTCTATTCCGATTTTCTTCATCCTGGTCCGGATATTTAAAAGTCTCTGTTGTAGAACATGACATTTAAACCATCACGGGGAACGGGACTCATCCCTAAAGGTGGAGTTTCTCTCGGTGAGGCCCCAGTTGCCTCTACCCCTAGGGACGGTATTGCGGTGCAGACTCGCTTCCGTAGCCTCACAAGGGGTGGGCTCCCTCTTGGGGAGAAGGGACAAATTCCCTCAATTTGACACAGTGGCTAGGGACTCCACAATAGAAGCAAAGATTTAAATTTCTTTACATGTCTTTCTTCTAGCAGAACAGATCCCCTGGTGCCCCCTAACTGCATGTGTTCTCGGGGCCGTGGAAGAGGAATCTTTCTCACATCGGGGAGGGTTGGGCGGGTCATAGTTCTACGGAATTCCAGTCTTTGTCTTTCTCCCCTTATTATTATAATAGTTTCTTTATAATGTGCTTAATACCAACGAGTGGTTGCTAAGCGTGGGATCACGTTGCCCCTGAGCTATCCTTCCTTCTTTCTCTCTGGTCTATACAAATCACTAAAGTGATAAAATTAGAAAGGGTATTTGGGAGCTCTACCTTTTTACTGAGCGCATCTTTCAGATCCTCCTTGAGACCTTTGCAGAAGATGGTAATTTGCACATTCTCCGCCCATGCGGTTTGGGTAACAACCCTTTAAAATCTTTAAAATAGGAGATGTAGGAAAGATCTCAAGCTCCTTGTCTAACATCAAGTAATTCATTACAGATGAATAGGACTGTGTAGACGATCAAACATTGTTTGAAAAGGGCTATTCCAGCCACATAGAGAAAAGCCCATGCGAGTGCCATCTTTTCGAGATTCAACAATATGAAAGACACTTTAACCTTATCCGAAGCGTATAACTGGGGTCTATTTAGATAATGAATTCTACAGAGTTAGAAAAGACTTGAATTCCTTGGTCCGCCCCTGTACGTGGGTGGCATAGGAGGAGATGGTATACGAAGAGCAGCTCCTGGCCCTGTAAAGTGGCCAGGGTTAGGATTGTTCCAGTATCAGCGAAAAGAGGCACCTAAATCCTTCGCCCCAAGGTGTTCTCTGAGGCTATTTGTTCTACAATGCTTTTGAAAGTTGCCATGGATTGAAACAGGTCAGCAATTTCCTGTCGTGACGTGACCACTGAAACCTGTAGTTTTTGAACTGCTCAAGCTAAATCCTTGAGCACAGCATCCATGACTCATGGGAGAGAAGAGGTTCTTGCAATCTGTCAGAGTGCTATTGGACACACCCCCTCTGGAACTATGTAGGTACGAAGAACAGAAGCTGTAGTATGAGACGGAAAGGTAGAGGTAATATTTCTCCAATGTAAAAACAGTGTACTTGGATATTGTAAGGAACTCATGGTGGCAAGTGATCACAGTTGAAGGGGGTTTATTGAACGTTATACTGGTTGAGATAAGCGCCTTATATAAGCCTAAATCCTAAATATAAGATGGGAGCAAGCTACGACCATCAAATAAGAAGTCAGTCGTAGTGGCGTCTTGTCAAATAAGAAGGGCCTATACTAAAAAAAAAACTATTGCCAATCCTTAACACTAATTTACAAAAAGTGTAGGATAATGTGTAGGATAATGTTCACCAGAAAAGAAAGAAGTGTTCACAAAATAAGTCAGGATGGTCTGGCTATGTCTCCCTTCCCCACGATTTTAAGCATGGGACAAGGTGGGACTTCTGAACACAGCACACTCCGGGGCCTCGTCAGCACGAGGCTCACAATTCCATTTTAGCAATACTGAAACCTTCAGGGGCCAAGTCTCTTCTCTGCAAAGTCTCTTGTCTAAGAAGGCCTGACCGATCAAAACAAAGAAAGAAAAAGTTCCTTCTGTAATCTTGTATCTTGGTCGATTGCTCTTCGCTTTTAGGATCTCCCTCTGTCTGGCTCGGAACCTCCTTGCAACGTGGTCCTCCCTCTTTCAGGTTCACTACGACCTCTCAAATGCAGCTTGCAACTTCCCACTGCGTACGATCATCGGCCGGGTTCACTCTCGTCTACACAGCTCACGGGTGTATTACTCATCACCCCAACTCACAGGCATCCCTCAAACCGGGTTCACGTTCGCCAAATATACAGTTCACTTTACGTTATCACAATGTGGGATTCACTCTCATGTGCTTTCCCTTTGGCATCCCTCTGTCGGGGTTCACATAGCCATCTTTACCATAGTTCATGAATTTATAACACAGTTCATGATTTTCCCAACTCGCCAGAAAGCGTGGGTTCCATTTCCCTGGATTTCTTTCGGCAGCCCTCTGTCGGGTTCACAGTTGCCTTATTCCTCAATATTCACAATCTTCCCGAACATTGGGTGGGTTCCCTTCCCCTAGCTTTCTTTTGATTTGTTATGATATATGATATGATATGGCATTTGTAACGCGCCTATATACAGGTGTTTCAAGGCGCGACGAGGCAGGGAGGGGAGGAAACAAGGGGAAACGGACAACGATCCTACTAGGCCAGGTGTCATTCAGATCGCGCAAGTGCAGGGGTGGGGGAGGGGGAAAAGAGCAAGGGAAAGGGGAGGGGGGGAAGTGCAGTACAAGGTAAGTGGCGTAAAGTAATAAATAAATAGGGCCAACTGGTGGCAAGTGCAAGGTAAGTGCAGAACAAGTGCTGGAAAAGGGGGGGGCTGTAGGGATACAGAGACAGTCCCGCAGTGCAGAGGGGTTCCAGGGCATCAGTGCAAGTGGAGAGTGGCTGGGCCCAGGACCGAGGCTGTTAAGAGTGGTCCAGTTGCAGAATCAGTGCAGTTTCAGTGAGGAATATTAGCTGTTCAGCAGGGGGGAGGGAGAGAGAAAGCAGAGGCAAAGAGGAAGGTTTTGAGGTGCTTCCGGAACCGGAGATGGTTCTCCTCAAGTTTCAGGGAGGCAGGAAGGCTGTTCCAGAGGGAGGCCCCTGCCGCGGAGGGAGATCTACCCCCAGCTCGTTGCTTCGAGAAGCGGCTGACCCTGAGGGAGTTGGAGGCGGATGAGCGAAGGGCTCGGGAAGGAAGATATTTGGGAAGAGAGAGTTGAAGGTATTTAGGACCAAGGTCCCAGAAGGCCTTGTGGACAATGCAGAGGGTTTTGAACTTTATCCTCGCAGCCACTGGGAGCCAGTGTAGAGATTTCAGTCCTGGAGAGATATGGTCCCTGGGCTTGAGGCCAAGGACAAGTCTCGCAGTTCTGTTCTGTATGAGTTGCAGAGGGCGGAGAGTGGAGGCAGGCAGATTAAGGTAGAGGCTGTTACAGTAATCCAGCTTCGAGAGAACCAGGGCTCGGGAGACAGTGAGCTTCTGGGGGAAGGATAGGAAGGGAAGAATACCTCTGAGGAGGTGCAGCTGGTAGTGCGACTTCTTAGCGACGTCAGAAATATGAGGAGAGAAGGAGAGTGTGGAGTCGAAGATGACTCCAAGGTTTTTTGCATTGCAGGTAGGAGCAGGGAGGGGGCCAAGGGAGGCAGGCCAGAGAGCTGCAGGGAAGGAGGGAGTGGGTGTACCGATGAGTAGGATCTCAGTCTTACTGGCATTAAGGCAGAGGTCATTGGCGGCACACCATTCCTGGATAGCAGACAGTCAGAGATGAGGGAAGGAGGGGGGGAGGCTGAGGGTAGCCTGAAAATGAGCTGGGTATCGTCCGCATAGCACTTGAAATTAGGGCAGAGCGGGGCGATGCGGTGGGCAAGGTGTGCCAGATACTGGTTGAACAGCCAGGGAGAGAGATTAGATCCCTGGGGGACACCACAGGTGGAGAAAAAGATTGTAATCATTGTAGGACCACTCTGACTTCTCATGCCGCCCTTTTGTAGGGCCTTCTGGTATTTGCAGTTTCAAAGCAAAAGGGGCCATTGAGAGTCCATTGAATGAGCACTCCTGTAGTGCCAGACCACTCTGCAGCTGGCTCTTCTCTGGGCTTCCCCCAAAAGTTCAAACGCACACCAGTTCTTCCCCATTTCTTGCGTTCATCAAATGTTGCCGCTTGCAACCTTAGGCTCAATACGATTCAGTTTGCTATCAGCTTCCTCTGGCTCACCGATTGTGTCGGGTCTGCTGGCTTGGCTTGCTTCTGGAGTCCAGGACGGTACCGCGGTAGCCAGCGTGTCTCCCAACTGTTATCAATGCAGGAAGCCCCTTCGCACCAACATTTGTCCCTCCACACGTCAGCTGTATTTCCTGGACTTTTTATTCTCTTTTCGGAGGCTTTGTGGGTCTGAGGTGAAAGGGCCGTTCCCCCTTCGTCGTCCCTCCAGGTCTCACCCCTTTCTTCATTTAAGCTGCTGGTTCAGTGTAGCTGTTTTTCTCGTGCGTTCGACCTTGCTTGTAGTGTGCTCTCGTGCTCCGCCTTTTATGCCTGTGGAGAAGGTAAAGGACCGTCGGTTGTGTGTGATTGTCAATTGCCTGACTGACGCTTATGTTGCGACATGCCAGGTAAACGGCTCTGGTGCTAGTCCGTTGTCTGTTAGAGTAGGAAAGTTTTTATGTCGGAAAAAGAGGATGGGGGGTAGAGCTTCTACATATCCTACAGGGGAGGATGGGGAGAAGGTGTGACAGGGAAGGGGGTACAGCGTCTCAACTTTTGGTGTCCCACTTACACTCCCCGAAGACCCCTCATCCAGGTGATCCCCCTCCCTCCCCCCACTGGTCCACCCCAAGGAACTGGATCCAATAGCGATGGCCGTATCCTGGCCACCTGGCTGACAGATCTCTGGGGACTGGCGGGTGAGACACCTTCAGGTTTCTCACAATATGAAAACAGGATGTCTTACCATGTTATTTAGAACTTCTGATGTCACTTGGACTGTAGTGAATTATCTAGAGCGAAATAAACGACTTTCCTACTTGAGTTAAGCAAAGAAATTAACAGGAACTGGTTGCACCGGTCTGTGGCAACTTGGAAAAACAACTGTTGCAAGAATGCTGTTCCTAAGAGTTGTCCAAGCTTTTAAACCCTGGTGAAACGTGAGTCGCGTGAATCCGTGATTAAAAGGATGGGACTGTGCTATGTTATGATGATCCGCTTCCTAACGTGTTAATCACAGACCTTGAACTGACTAATGAGGCAGTGACGGTGTTGGGTGTGCCCCAAGCACCATGGAATCCGGTAAGTGTTCTGGTTATACCCTGGCAACAAATGGGCAACACAGGGTTGCCTATTTGCAGCCTAATATGACAAACTGCGGCGAGTGATTTGTAAAAGTATTCATTTTTACTTGTGGACTAATTAGTTGGTGCTGCCTTCAGTTGTTGTTTGTTGCTCTAGGGGCTGCACAGAGCTCATAAATACAGTTAAAAGATACAAACACTGTTGACAGGCGCTCCAAAACAAAATTTCTTTATTTTTCTTTGTATTTCTTCACATTAGAATAGCATAATAGCTGTCATTAGATGGTTTTAAACCATATTCTTGACCCCAACACGCGTTTCCCCATTTTTCAATGGTTCATCAGGAGGGATAATAATATAAGCCTTTAGGTTACTGCAAAAAAAATAAAGTGAACAAGAAAAGACTCTACATTAGTCTGCTTGATTCTTTGGTTTGTATTGTGACAAAAAACATTTATGCGCTTAATGGCTTTTTAAAGAATGAAAATGTTACAAATGGACATATTAGAAATCCACTATTTGCTTTGTCCTCAATATTAATAAGTAACTTTGGTTTTTACTTTATTGTACGTTGCAAGGTTTTGATATTGGCTCATTTCATGGTTGGTAATGCTGTTAAGCATTTGTATTCAAGCTACTAGATTGTTTCCAGTTTCATAGTCTTTAATCCGTAATTTCAAACACAGTTCCTACAGTGAAAATATTGGGCAATGATTTAATTTAATTTAGCAAAGTTAGAATCAACTATTTCTAAGTGTCTCTTTAGACACATGTGTCCTATATTAATATTACCTGGATTTCTCCTTTGTTCCTTTTCTGGCTCATGATTCCGCCGGATGCTGCTCTCGCTATTATCCGCGATCCTGGAACTGCTGCCATTGTTGCAAAATGGCCAGTTTATATTTACATGTTGCGACGTGATAACGCACAACGTGTCATCACGTTGCGTCCTCGATTTTTGGATCGGGATTAGATACCTGTTCTTACTGTGAATTCTGATCGGGTTGTACACACCATCTTGTGTGAGTTAGTTGGTCTCACATAAATTCTATTTAATTTAGATGTTTGATTAATATGAGTTCACTCATAATTGTCGGCATATGAGCGTATTTCTAATTGTAAAAGGAAAAGAATTATAGATTTAAAAATTAAATTGAATTAATTCGCTATTCACAGCGCTTGGATAGAATTAGTGATCATGGCTTATCCTAATGTCGAAAAAAACCTCACACTTCTGAATGGACTTTCAAGGTTGCAAATTAGGTGAATGAAGCTTGAAACAGATATTTTCAAATATAGATTAATTGACATCAATAATTGTCAAGTCAACAAAAAACAAAAAAATCCAGTCAGTTTTTATCCAATCACAGAAATACAAGGAAGCAAGTGCAGAGCAATAAATTGAATAACATTTTGAAAATAGTTTCCCCATGATAAGGATCTGTTCTTTTGATTTTAAATAAAACTGAATTCAATTGAAGATAAAGTTCACAAATGCTTATTCATATAAAGTGACCTAATTCATGGTCTGAATTTAGTCCTGTTATGCAACTGTCCATAGAATAAATACAATTGGCCTCTTTTTGCTGCAAGTTTTTTTCTGTTGCCTCCTCTTTTGGGAGGTGTCACATGTTCTACACCAAAAAATTTGATCAGTGTAGTCTGCTCTTCAGTATGGTTTTCCAGAAAAGGTTTGCTTAAAGGGTAGCGTATATCTTGCTTTTTTATTGTCCGGATATGTTCTGCAATCCTGATTTTCAAAGGTCTAATTGTGCTTCCTATATAGAGTTTTGAACATACACATTTGATAGCATAGACAATAAATTTGGTGTTGCAATTGAGGAAGTCTTTGATGGTATATTTTGTACCATTTGGTTTGATGATATGTTTTAAACCATTGTCAGAATAAGGGCACATATTGCAATTTCCACATTTAAAATGTCCTTTCAACTTTCAACTGTTGACCATAATTGTTCCTTGTCTTCATTTGTTTTACATTTTGAAAAGTTTGATGGACACAGAATGTTCTTGATATTTGGTGCTTTCCTGTAGGTAATGCACAGAGTATTGGTGAGGTAGGGTGTAAGATCTTGGTCCATCATTAACAAATTCCAGTTAACACAAGCTGCTGCTGGTAAGTGCTTTAAATGCCATTCTTTTCCCAGAGCACTGCAAAATAAATGCTGCGGTTTTCTTTCTAACTTAAAAAGAAAACCGCAGCATTTATAACATTGTATTTGTTTGCTGTTGCATCATCTTTGGGTCTCCTGGGCTCCCCCGATATGGGGGAGCACAGGAGACGCAAAGCTGAAGCCACAGTAAACATAAATACAACGTGGTTGTATTTATGAATGTCACGGTTTTCTTTCTAACTTAGAAATAAAACCGCAGCAAAACGCAGCTTTTACAAATACGACGTGTATTTCTGACTGCAGCGCCTTTCGCTTTGTCTCCTGAGCGCCCCCGACGCAGGGGAGCCCAGGAGACTCGAAGCGAACGCCGCCACAGTCAGAAATACAAATTGTATTTATGATTTCCGTGGTTTCCTAACCACAGCAATCACAAATACAACAACGTTGTATTTAGAATTGCTGCGCCTTTGCTTTTTGCCTTTCTTTTTACGTTTGCTGTGCTTCCGTGGGCTTGGGGAGCACCGAAAACATAAAATGGAAGTGAAGGAAGCCTCCATGTACAGCTCTGCTCTGGCTGCAGTAAGCAAAAGCTCCCAGTAGGAGGCTTTTGCTGCTTGTTTAGTGCCGGCAGAGCTTAACATGAGCTGAGGAGGCTGCCTGAAATGGCAAAATGGATGCTCCCATGTAAATGCTTTGAGCCTCGTTTGCGGTTTTTGATTATTGCCCATCTTTTGGGACAATAATATTTTTGAGCCCACTATTCCTTTAAGGAGTGTCTCAGGAACCAAAGAAGTATTCACATTCACTGTCTTTCGTGCACGCTCACACTCTCCATGTATCACTCAGCATTTCGGTTGGGAGGCCATCCAATCGTCAGAACAGCCAAACTCCAATTTGGCAGTCATGCACACAGACTTGTAGGCTGGGACTTCAGAGACCCTAATCCAGTCACAACTTTGTGCCACTTACACAAAGGAACATTAGTAACATCTCGGGAGAAGGAACATTAGTAACATATTGGGAGAGCCCACGTAGGTACAAACTGCCAAGACAGCCATTCCTCAGTTTTTCACAGAAAGAGCAATCATAAAATGGCTGGGTCACAGGGCTTAAAATCCAGGGAACAAATAGCTTCTAAAATGGTAAAAAGGCTACAACACGCATAGTTAAATAAAAAGGATAAAGCTGGCAACACCCTGTGACACTGACACTCTAAGAACTCACCCCGAGATATTATAGGGCACTTTTGTAGTACCCAGAACCTAGTAACAGTATTGACTACTTGGGGCGGAACATAAAAATATGGTTACTGCCTTCATGGGACCTCCGTACAAAAAAGTCAGAATACGAAAAGGCCAGCAGAAAGTCAAGGTGTTAAACTGAGTCAGCAAAAGATGAGTTGAAAATTATTTGCTGTCAGAACCTACACAACTTTCAATCTCTCCTGCAAAGTTAACATCCCAAAATGTGGTCTGGTTGGGGACACCTTTAACCGGTATTCACGCTTCCAGGATCTCTTGTGCATATTCAGGTTGCTCAACTTGAGAACGTATGATTTGTCGGTGTCAAATAAGTTTGTTGTGCGCCTCACATTGTCCTTTTTTATATCTTCTCTCAAAGGGAGCCATCTTTGACCCAGAGTACCTCCCTGTGTTTTTCCCTTTTTTTCAGTCCTTTCAAAGCCATATCATCACCACTAACAGTTAAGTGTGCAACGGAACACAGGATAGCACAGGGGTAACACGCTGGTCTTGGAACCAAGACCATGCAGAGCAACAGAGGTTCGAATCCTAGAACTGTGCTTTGAAATCGAATTCAGGTACAGTATTAGGTGTGTTATAAAAACACAATTAAATAAATAAATGGCTTTCAGGACAGTGTTTGCTAAATCCAACATCCCTTCCATGGCTAACCCATCATCACTCTTGGGTTAGTGCACTTTGTCCCTGGTCCTCCAAATGTGTACCATCTCTCTCTCCAGGATGATGCCCCTGTTCTACCCTGCACTCTGAGCTGAGCAGTGCTTCATAACCACTACATAACTATTCACTTCCTAGACGCAGAACGAGTTGAAGGTTCAAAAGAAGATCTGGCTGCAGTATGAAGTTGTTCACCGCCTACTCCTAGAGATGCTGCAGGAGTATCACTGTAAGAAGGTGGATGTGAAGGAGGACAAGAAGACCATTCGCTCACCAGAAAATCAGGTAACGAGGGCCATTCTGCATGATGGGAATGAAGGAGGGCTTCACAGGGTAACAGGTTTGCTGTCAAAAGGTAAGTGACAGTGCTGCAGGACATTCAGTGGCTGCTAGAATGTATGAAGCAATGAAAGCAGAAAGGGGGTATGGAGGGGACTGCTGGGTGGTAAGACCGGGGGTTTCTCTAAGGTAAGGGGGAGTTGTAGAGTGAGAAGATGAGCAGAAACTCCATTGTCTATTCCTCATGCAGAGCTCCAGTTTGGCAGAGGGAATGGTTTATTTTTGGCTTAACGTTATTTGTGCACAATTATCAGGTGAAATGCTTGTCTCCCACAGTTCTGTGAGACACTGTCCAATGTCTTGCTGGTAACCGAATGCACTCGACTCCTGGACCCCAGTCCTACCACAGACCACAACATGGCCCCTCTGCTGGGCCTCAATAAAGAGGATGTTTTGACTCTCCTTCCACCCATACCGGTAAGTGCAAGCTAGTGCTGTATCACTATAGTCTAATTGCAGAAAGTATACAGTCCTGCTTGAAAGCCATCGCATGGGGATTCCATTTAATTGTTCCCACATTTAAAATGTGTAGAACTATGAACAATGGGATTGTCTGAAAATGTCAGAATTTCTTCAATCTGTTAACTACTTGGAACATTGGGAAACACCTTAACTTTTCCTGCTGCATATTTTACTACCACTAAGACCACAACCAGAATTATCTCTGCAATCTACAGACAACTCCTTTTAAAGTACCCACCGTGCAACAAAAGCCTACAATTAGCTTGGTCATCTACATAACTGGTATATACTGCTTCCCACCACTTAGCGACTTTTAGTGACATTTTTTTACTAGACTTGTACGGAGGCCCTGGTAAGATCAACCTGTGGTGTTGGGCAGGGTCTCCACCAAGTTAGTCTTGACTTTTACAATGGTAGCGTGACGGCGCAGTCTGCCTTCCCTCTTAGGAGAAGACAGGGGCTGATAATAAATTAAAGCGCACGCACGCTCACAGTATAGGTCCACACAGTATATTGCTGGCAAGACACACTTTATTTAAAGTTGTGCACTAGAAATATCAGCAAAATACAGGTATTTTAAAAATTGAAAGAATGGGTCCAAGATGGCGATGAGTTTTTGGCAAAGCCGTGCTCAGTACGATTCTAAACTCCGGACCAACTTGGAACACAAACATGATCATGTGGTTGTACATTGATGACTGAAGAAAGCTGGGCGGCCTGCACAGCGCTTGCGCCAATACTACCAAGGCGACAATTAAAACGGCACACAGACTTGCTGTGGTGCAGTGAGCTGGTGGGGAACACAAAGGAGCGCATTGCAAGAATGCATAGACATCTAGAGGTGGCGTCCGAGTTTACCAATGTCACCAACTTCCCAGACAATTGAAAGTAAAGGTGCAGGAAAACTGAGAGGGACAATGCATGACTTTGTAGGCATTTGCAGCAAAAGGTCACACCGCAGTGACTCCTAGGTGGGTGATCTGGAGAAACCTCTCCAGTAGAGGACGACAATCCAGATTGTTTGTCTGAAAGTCCCTAAAAGACGAGGGCATCTCAACAGAAGTTGGACAGTGTGGTAAAAATGCGGTAATAATAGTGTTACTGTTGCATTACTGCACTGCCCAATGACGACTTTAGGGGGAAAGTGGGAAGATTCACCTCCAGTTCTGAGCTGGAGGTGACTGCGCCGATTTTCCACCCATTTTCAGTGCAATAACCGAAAATGCCCCATTGAGTACAATGCGCTAAAAAAGAAATGGGGATTTACACTGCCACTTGTGATCCGGCAGTTATACCGCCTGACCATGTGGCGGTAACGGTAGTTGGGTTGAACGGTATTCTGGTGGATTTACTGCCGGAATACTGCCCAACTCCTGCTGAGGCCCAAGGAGATGCAACTTCTAGGTCTCATAGGGGTCCTGAGAAATGTACAGTTTTCATGATTGATAAAGGAGCTCTGTTCTGCCGAACGCTAAAGGCCATTGCTTACAGCTGTGTGGAGATGCACTCCTGGCTGCAGTGAATACCAAAGGGTCATCTAAGGCAGCAAAGCTGGTGTTGAATGGGTACCTGTCCTCTTCGCTACCACAAATCTTTTCTGAGGAAAATCATTACATGCTAGAGTAAGCCATAAAATGAACTTTCAACCCAGAGTGCAATGGTGCGGACAGGCACGAGAGCATATAGCCGTTGAAACTTTTTATGAACATGCCATTTAGTGATATGTTGCAGAAAATTAGTGTCTTCGTTTCTATTCAGATATTAACCAGAGGTAACTGACCTTGAGGCACAACACAAGGCTAACCAGCTAACACTAATGTTGAGAAAATGAGCAGCAACCAAAGCAAAACACAATGGACTTTCCAACAAAACGGAGTCTACATAATTACATTTTTTAACTTGATTGTTCTTTTGTATCTTTTTCTCTTTTTTTTCTTTTTATCTTTTCTTTCACCCAAAACATACCACCTTGGTCCAACCCCCTCAATCTGTCTTTTTCGCTAAACGCGAATCTGCTTGTGGACAAACAAAATTGTATTGTAACTGTATGTGACTATATGCAACATACGTTTGTAGTGTATATTGTTTGATGTTGGAATCTGTTACACAGTACATGTCCGGTTTCGAAGAAGGCCGAAAAACGTGTCAGCAACGGTCAGAATTAAAAATGTTAAACTGGCGCAATTGTGTGGTGGCAATGAATAATGTTTTGTCAATAAAGAAGGCAGTGGGAGCACTCTGTACACACGCAATGCGACAGACCTCATTCATCAACTAATACTATCAGCTAAGATATAATTTCTTTTTTTTTAACTTCTGTTTATTAGGTTTACAATACAGCAGTTCTACATAGGATCAAACTAACATTGCAGTATTCATTTTCAAATGAAAGTCATGAGCAAACCATTTAAACCAAATCCAATAATAAAATCAACCATGCAAAACATATCTAAATGAACCCCGCTAAATATTATACCTAATACACATAAAATACCACAAAGACAAAACCAAACATCACAAAGAGGAAAAAAAAAAAAGAAAAACCACCCCCTTATCCTACCCTCTAATTATCCACCGAATATAAAGTCAATCATAGAGGGCATCAAACGATCCCCACAGCAACAAATATTCATCTTCCTTGCCTCTATTTTTCAACGAAACCTTATCATACCTAGATAAAACCCTCAAATCCATCAACCAATCCTCAACGCTGGGTTTCTTCCTAGTTTTCCAGATCCTGAGAATCAATCTAATCGCAATCATCAGTGCTCTATCAATCCAAAAGTTATGCTTTCTAATCTGAACACCCCTTTCAACATGTGAGAGCAAGATTATATTAGCTGCAGATCTGATTAAACTTATCCCAAAAATGAAATCAATTCTATCACCTCACTCCAAAATGACAGTACCCTTGGGCATCCCCACAGAGATGTAAAAGAGTACCTCTATCCGCACTACAGCTCCAACACAAGTCCTCTAAACTCAATTGTAACTTAAACATTTTCACAGGAGTCCAATACAATCTTCCAACAATCTTCTGCCGAATCAGCCGCAAGTTCATATCATTCCCTAAATTCACACCCACTAAGATCTAATTTCTGATCCTTGTCGCAGCAGGAATCCCCCATTAAAACCCACAACGATGGTCTCATTTACATAATTAAAAGGTTGACAACTGTTTTTGAACAAAAGTTACCCATTGTGGTTTTCTCTTGGCCGGACAAATACAGATCAAGAACAAGCATTGGCAAGGACAATAGTTTTGGCGTTTACTGCTGTTCTTTGCTATTTGCATTTATAGGCACCAAGATGCAAGGAGGAGAGTGCAAGGTTTCAAAGGAGGATGTGACAATGGGTGTGGGGGTGCAAGAGAATGAGAAGGATGGAGAATGGAGCAAGGGAGGAAAACTATTGATAGAGGGTGTCATCGATGATGAGCGAGAGGAAATATGAGCGTGACAGCTTGAGAGGGTGAGAAATAAAGCAAGAGTGAGACGAAGGATGTAAGGTAGTAGAGAGTGGGGGATTGCAGAGAGTTGGGTGAGTTGGGGTAGAGACTGGGGATAGGGTGGGCGGGTGTAGTGAGTGTCAGGGTAGGGTGAGTGGGGTGGAGAGAGCGGGAGAGGTTGTGTGGGGTAGAGGGTGGGGGTAGGGTGGGTGCATGGAGGTAGAGCCAGTGGGGGTAGGGTAGGTTGGTTGGGTTAGGATAGGTGGGTGATTGTGGGAAGAGTGGGGGAATGGCGGGTGGGGGTAGAGGGACAAGTTAGGGTGGGTGGTAGAAAGAGTGGGTAGGGTCGGGTGAAATTTGAAATTATTGCGCAGCTGGGAAACGGAAAGCCAGGGACCTGACTTGCTTCTTCTGGAGATTAGCCGTGGGTCTCTGCACCCTGTGCCTCTTTTGAGTGGAATAAAGTAAAGAATGTGTTACTAAGCTTCTGTTATGTTACTATGAGCCCACTTTGAAAAACATTTCCTGGGCTCCTTTTGGCTCCGTGTCCAGCCCTACAGGTTGGATGCAAAAAATTTTGAGACCAGGGTCTTGGTTGCCCAATCTACTTTTCAAAGCACATCATTTGATTTTTTTTTAAGGAGGGATATACCAATGGCTTCATGGTATTTCTTAGGATACAATTAAACAAGGAAATGAAATAATAACCACAATTTATTCTGGCATTCCAGCATCATTTTCACTTACATTACGCAACTATACATCGGTTATCGTTAGTGATATGATTAGAAATTATTTCATCTCATGTCATTCAGTGTCAACAGTAGCGAGAAAAAACGACTCTTTCACCTTTTTATAGTTAAGACTTTGACAAGTTATCGTGAGGGACAACGTTAATCTTTATTTCAAATACCAATGTGGCTCTAAGAAAATGATTTGTTGAACGTGAGCGTTGTGCGAGATGATGTACTTGTGATGTTGAAAAGCATTCCATGGCTACAAACTGTAAAGAAATGTTGCCTCATAATTGAATTTGCTCATGTGAAAATGTCTTGCTAAGATCTGTTAATCAAAATGCTTTTTTCAGCGGTTTTGCCATTGGCATACAAAACATGTTTACAATATTGCTGTAGGAATCTCACACCTTGGATCCAACCGAAGCTAGCATTAAAGTTTGCATTTGAGTACTATAAAATCCAATTAATTACATAATGCATACAAATCAGTTAAACAAGAGTTTCCTACAAAGCCAAGCATGATGAATACATTTTGCAACAAAATATATATAATTTTAGAATTTGTCGATTGGCATAGGCCAACTGCATCCACAGTATTTTTTACATGTTTATTCCTAAATACATTCTCCTCAATTCTTAATAACTTTCACAGAAGAGTAAAAAATGCCCATCAGACTCGGGGGCCATACCACAGGCCGGGCAAACTTCAGAGTTGCCCTCCCTCAAGCCTTGTGTGAAAGTCACGACCTGGAGGGTGCCAATCTTGAATTTGATAGATGGGGTACGTGCATAGGCCGAAGTTATTAGGACGAGATGACACTCGCGACCCAGAATGGGTTTTACAGCGATAATCCAGCCCTAATTTCAATCTCAAACACTGGTTTAGGAGGCGTTTCTGATTCTCGCATTTAGCAAGTTGCTTGACATCTCTTTTGGCATTGCGTGACATATTCTGTGGATTCTTCCAAGTTCGTCTAGACCCACTGAGCCAGTTGTTGTTTTACGTATATATGTTGCTTCTTTAGTAGTACACTGGGCGCAATCGCTCGCCAACATTTGACATCAGTCCCACATGTGCATCTTTACATGCTTCCTCTTTTTTTCTTTCTATAGTTCGAGGTAGTATTTCTAAAGTAAAATTGTTCTTTGAAATGTTGAGCATAAGATCTGATGCCCCCGCCTACCAGCATATATCAAGGTGCAACCGCACATAAATGCAGGCGTCACGAATGTCCTCCCTAGTCTGGTTTACGTTTATGAAAGGATTCAGCATTTTACCACCAAATAATGCCACAGGCACATTTCTGTAAAACATGTTTTTTGTACAGTGGAAATCTAAATGTGCAAAACATTCTGAATGTATGTGTCTATGGAAGTTCCTAGTGTAAATTATTTTACCCTCTTTAAATGTAAACACTGACACCATTTTTAAACATATTAATTTCATTTAATAGTTGTAACACGCATACCCAAATGGAAAAGGGTACAAGCAGGAACTGTACCTAGGCGCAGATGTTGGTGTCAGTTTTTTTACATCCTGCTATCATAGAGACTTGTGATGGCTGAGGACAATGCCATAAAAAGATGAGCTTTTAATGCCTTCCTAAACATAGATAAGGACTCAATCTGTCGAAGGGCCTTAGGTAGAGTGTTCCAAGAACGTGTACCGAAGGAGGAAAAACGCCTATCACCCATTTTGTCTTTTTAGTGAGGGGAGCTACCAGTACATTTTGTCCTGCTGATCGAAGAGATTGGGTGGGCTGATGACATTGGATTTTTGACACTAGGTATGCTGGGGTCAAGCCATGAATGCATTTCAAGACCAGGCATAGAACCTTGCACAAAACTCGCTGGTGAACCAGAAGTCAATGAAGACTTTTCCGATACTGGGAGACCGATAACTTCCTTGGTAGTGCAAAACGTCAGTCTGATGGCAGCATTCTGTGCTACCTGCAGTCTCAGTATTTCAGATTTCTGAACTCCCATAAGAAGTGCATTACAGTAATCTAGTTTAGAATTTAATATACCGAACACTGTTGAACGATCTTTTTCTGCAATAAGAGGCAGCAAAGGCTTAATCAATTTCAGTTGGTAATATACAGAATTGACTGTCTGATGAGCATACAAATTGTAGTCCAAACTGGACTGCCAGATGCAGCCAAGATTCTTTACTTCATCAGAATACTTCATGGGTGCACCGGATAAAGTGGACATGGGAAGGTTTGCAAAATATTTGTTATTTTCCGCTTTGGGCCAAAGACGATAACTTCTGTTTTTGATGGATTCAATTGGAGCTTATTGTCCAGCATCCAGATTTAAATTTTTTCAGCACGCAATGAAACGCAGCCCATAACCTCCTACGGTTGTTCAAGCCGTACATAAATGTGGGTGTTATCAGCATAAGAGTGATGGCATAACCCAAACTCAAGGTTTTTGAGTGGTCGGATAAATATTGAAAAACGGGGACAGAGAAAGACCCCTGAGGCACCCCGTAGTCCACTGGCTGGGAATCGGAAAAACATGGGCCGATTTTAACCTTCTGTGTGCTGTTGATAAGGAATGAGGCAAACCATTCCAATGCCTGATCGGAAACCTTTGCTACCGATGACAGCCTGGAAAGAAGAATCTCAAAGTCAACTGTGTCGAAGGCTGCAGACAGGTCAAGCATGACCAACATGCTAATAACCCCATCGTCGGCAGCCCTCAACAAATCATCCCAGATTGCCACAAGAGCCGTCTCAGTTCTGTGGCCCGGCCTGAAATGCCCCGGTGATAAACACCATATAACATAACCGGACGAGATACCTGACAGCTAAAGCGGTCCTGCATAAGATGAGCTGATTCGGGGCTCTGCTAATTGCCCGAAAAGGAGTGTGCATCGAGCGAGAAGCGGCGCCGGGGGACTGAGAGTACCGCTCTCAAAATGGCGGGCGGCTCTACAAAGCCCGCCCAACAATAACAGAAGCACACCGATCCCTAAAAGGCCCTCGGGGTGACTGAGCTGGCACCCAGTGGCGCACCGCCGTTGAGCTGAGGGAACCAGTCGTGGGCAGCACAGTCGCGGTATCCCGCCGTGACGACAACCCCCCCCCCACTGCATGGCTCGCAATGCTGAGCCCTGGCACGAGGTAACAGGGGACGCCAGGGCCTGTTAAACTCTTGAGGGCTGTGGAAACCACCACGCAGATGCCAGAGACGAAACTCCGCAGGAGCGGCGGCAACAGCCTGGGGCCTCATTTAGATGGTGCACACCAGCTCAAGTGGCACACAGCGAGGCAAGCCGCCACAACAGCGCAGCAAGAAGGCAGGCTCAGAGGCGGAGGCACACAGTATCTAAAGCGGCCCCTGGGTGAAGGACTGGCACCCGGCAGCTCATCGCCGTGGATCAGGAGAGGAAACCAGCCTCGGGCAGCCCAGTCACAGTAATCCGCCGCAACAGCAAATCCCCACTAGATTGATCGCAGCACCATGCCCCGGCTAGAGGTGACGGGGAGCACCCGGGTCCGCTGAGTCTCGTTGTGCGGGAAAAGCCACCGCACCCAAGTTGGAAGCGTGACGCCTCGGAGGGGCGGCTGCAGTGGCCCCGGGCCCTCATCCTGACGCACACAACAACACAGCTACCGGCACAGTGCGGAGACAAAGACACAGAACATTAAGCAGCCTCCGGGGGGTCTGAATCGGCATCCGGCGATCCGCTGCAGATAAGCAGAGGGAGCTAGCCACGGGCAACTCGAAGGCGTTGTCCTGCCGGGACAGATACGCCCCATTGCACTAGCCACAACACCGAGCCCCGGCACAGGGGGCACCCTAGCCCGCAGAGCGCTGGAGCGCTGTTGAAGCCGCTGGGCCCAAGGCGGAGACACACGGAGCTTCCCCTGGGAGCAGAGACCATCGTCAATGTATTAGGGCACTACGGAGGCCCCGAGAGTGAAACTTAGAGGGCGGCTGGCACCCGCTCTCCATCCAGAGTCCTCCCTAGAAGCCAGCAGCACCCACCATAAGGTGTAAAGCAGCCATTCGAGCAGCCCGGGGAGGCTACCCCCCATTAACGCGGAAGCGGAACCGAAAGGCTGAGTTAGCAGAGACAACAATCAATTTCCAACCCCACTCATCAAGGGGACCAGCAATTCTCACTGCTGACGGGCAACGGAGCCTCAAACCTACATGACACCCCATAGGACCAGCCATACCAGCCCTGGGCCCCATCGAGACAGTGCACATTAACATAAACGGAGCACAGCGAGGTAAGCAGTTACCGCAACGCATCAGCTAGCACAGCCCAACTCCTCGCCGCAACTACGCCCCTACCCCATTTCCAAAGGCAGCACAGATCCGCCTGCGGGGGTAGATCTTAGCGGGGCTCGAACCGGGGAAGCCTGAAGTCTAGCAACTCCGTGTGGGACTGGGGGGACCCCTACTGCACAAGAGGTTTAGCGTCTCACATCCCCACCAAAGCTCCCAGGATAGAGTTACACAGCAAACAATTCGAGCTCAGAAAGGGCCTGGTTCCACCATCACACAATTCTTGCTGAGTCGAACTGATCCAGAGCCCGGGTAGCATACCACCGCCCTGCGGCTATAAGCTCAGATCTCCAGAGTCAGCACGGCAGATCGGGGCAAGTGCCCCTCCCGGACGACTGCCAGGAGCAACCCCACAACACCGGAGAGCCGCCGATCTGCGGAGCCGCCCTTCAAAACCTAATCAAGCACATACGGGCGCAACGTAGCACCCCAACTTATCAGCTGCACGCAGGGCTGTCCCTTGCCCTGACTCCCCTGGCACAACACACGCCAGTCCGGGCGACTCCCCGGTCCGCACCATGGCCGAAAAAGGGACGAAGCAAGCAGACTTTGCTAACCACTCCTAAGCCAGATAAGTGAGGCGAAACAACTGCCGATAACGCACAAGCAGAACCACACCGGTTAGCACCGAACCAGTCCATCACAAAATCGGACTTACAGGACCTCCTGACAGCCCTACCAAGGAGTTCCAAAGGGGCACTGAAGAAGTGAAGAGTACCATCACAAGGGAGAGTGGGAGAGTTGGACACCCTGGAACTCAAGCAGGAAGACGCAGAAAACTGCTTCCGCCGTAATAATATACGACTCGGAGGTATCCCAACATCCATACCAGAGGTAGAATTGGAACACTACGTAAGCGACCTCTTCCACTTTATTTTTACGCTTCTGGATGACTCCCCCCATAATGCTCGACAGGGTCCTCCGCACCAGAGTCCGGGCCAACTCCTCAACTCCGCCAGATGTCCTAGCCAGACTACACTACTTCAAAGTTGAAGAAATTATGCGAGAGGCAAGAAACTCCCTGCAAATCCTTTTCCGTGACTCCTTGATCTCCCTATACCAGGATATCGCCTCCAGCACTCTCCTGAAAAGGAAAGCACTAAAGTCAGTCACGGAATGGCTGCGAGAGAAAGGCACCCCATACCACTGGGGCTTCCCCACAGCTTTAATCTTCACCTGGAACGGGAGTGTCCAACATATATGTAAAGTGCAGGAAGCAGAGAAACTCTTGATCCCAGAAGTGAGAAAGGAAACCAACAATGAGGGTGAACTCCCAGAACAAGAACCACAGGAGCTCAACCACTCATGGTCACGCGCTGAAAGGCGACGCAGGAAAATCAGGGGCCCTCCACTGAAATGTAGACGCCCAGGCAAAGTCAGCTAAAGAACCAAACAAGAACTTTCAATCCCCAGCCGAGAACCGAGACCGCAAATTACATATAGTACCCATGAAGCAAAGTAACACATCATGGCTTCAGGTAACTATCATCGACAGTCAGCAGAGGCCCAAGGGCCCCACTTGCAGCAAGATGAGTTGGCCCAGCCGGAGTCCCCGTTGGTCGAAGGCTGGCCCAGACGACCAAATGTTGTTCTACAAGGGCGGGGGGGGGGGTGGATAAAGGGGACAACATAGGGGGCATAACTCATCAGTACAAAACCCAATGCAAACAAGGACCGCCCGAGCGGGCCGGTAACAGTCAGTCTAACAGCCCCCATCATCTGCATCCAGATCATACCTAAATGGGTTCAACCATAAAAAACTTACCATGACTACATGGAACGTCCAGGGCCTAAATTCTCCCAGAAAACGGAAGTCTGTGGAACACCGCCTGGCCCAACTAGAGTCAGATATAGTCTGCCTACAAGAAACTCACCTCCTGGCAACAGATGAACATCGCATCAAATACAAAAGATTTCCGAAAAAATATTTTGCTTCCTCTGGTCAGAAGAGAGGAGTAGCAGCGATCCTGCTCAGTCAAAAAGCAATCCTATCAAGGGTCACAGTTAAGCGGGACCCGAGGGAAGGTTTTTGCTAATCAAGGGCCTCCTGGTCTATCCCCCAATAACCATCATAGCGATCTACTGCCCAAACGAAGCCCAGGAACGTTTTTTACGCAGGATCCTCCCAGTAATAACATCCTTCGCAGAAGGTAACCTGCTAATCGGAGGTGACTTCAACCTCACCCCGGACCCATCTATGGACAAAACCCTCCCACCCGCCGGACCAGACTTCTCGAAGGCACTGGGTCTCGCAGAATTTTTGAGGGAGACGAGAACAGTGGACGCCTAGAGGCTGGCCCATGATAAAGTAAGTGACTACACCTTCTTCTCTCACGTCCAGAGAGGCTTTTCCCGGAAAGACCTTTTACTCGTTTCAAGCGTATTATTCCCCTGCATTGCGGACATTCATATTGGCTTAAGGGTAATCTCCCACCATGCCCCAGTAGTAGCACAACTCCAAACAGAAGGCCTTCCAGCGCAACGGTACATGACCTGGAAACTGCCAGACTACCTCCTCACGGACCAGGCAGATAGCCAAGAACAAGGGGAAACTTTAACCTGTTATTTTGCGGCGAACCTGGGCAAAGGGCCAGCGGGAGCCACAGTCTGGGACGCCATGAAACCGGTGGTCATGGGGGGAGCCATGAACTGTGCAGCAGCACACAAACGCAAGCACCAGCATAAACTAGCAGCGCTGGAAGCGGAGGTGGCTCAGAAGGAATCAAATCACAAAAAGCGCCTATCGACAAGGACATGGAACAAGCTCTGCAAAGCCAAAGTAATCCTGGAAATGCACCTGGCAGACAGAACAGCCCGAGCTTTAATGTACACGAAGCAGTACTATCTGAACAGCAACAAAGCCAACCGACTGCTAGTACACAAGGTCAAGAAAGTCCACACTAGAAACCTTACATCCCTGCGGGGTCAAGATGGGTCCCCCCGCTGCTCAGACCTAGAGAAACTGGCCATCATGACCGAATACCACAAACGTGATGTCGGGGGAACCCACAGAGGAAACCGCATACAAGGCCTACCCGAGTAAGGTCCCTAACCTGGCACGCTACCCACAGATTGACTCCCTGGAAGACCCCATAACCCCCGGAAGAGATGACAAAAGTAATCCGTTCATTGAAGAACACAGCCCCTGGCCCTGACGTACTTCCGGCACCATTCTACAAAAAATGTAACCACATCCTGGCCCCCCACCTGCCTCACTCTTCAATTTGTTTCTGGAAACGGGAGTCACCACCTCCTCAATGGAAGAGGCGAGTCGATTGCAATCCCCTCGATCCATCCCGGAACACCCCCCCACTTAGGTTTATGTTAGCCACAGTTGAGGCGATATTTCTGTTGTATTTGTCTTATTATGGTCTCATTCAGCAAATCAGAAAGATGAACAAAGCTTTTGTTACCTATAAAATGCCAATAAAATACTATATTGAAAGAAAAAAAGGCCAGCAATTGGACGATAATTAGAAAAAAGTGTATTTTCCAATGTTGTCTTTTTCAGCAGCGGTGTAAAATAGGATTTCTTGAAATCCGATGGAACACAATTCTGTGCAAGGGAGGCATTTACCAAAATGTGTACATACTTACCAAGAGCACATGCATGTCATTTAGTCAAACAAGCGGGTATGGGATCATATGTAAAATTAGTGGGCTTCAACCTAGCCAGTAAATCAACAACTTATGCAGTACTAACTGCTTTAAATGCAAATTTAGGGCCTTAAGCTTCCTGTCACCGCCCTGCACAACTGGAGTGTTTGGAGGAGGTGGAAGATCTTCCATTATGTTTGTTCTTTACGTGTTTGGCCGTTCTAGTCATTTCCTCAAGCCGGCTTTATGTACAGGCCCCGCCCCCATTTCGGTGCATTGCAACCTTGTTACTACTTTCCCTCTTGGTTCGCGCGCTTGTGTTTTCCCCTTCCTTCTGCCTGGTTCTATTTGAGATATTTCATCTCGCCCTCTGCCTCAGCACCTTGTGGCACTCCCACTTGTGTGTCATGGCACGCCTGTGTTTCATCCTCTCCAGTGTTCTTCACGGCTCCACCGTGTTTCCATTGGCTCTTTGCTTCCCCGCTTGTAATCAGCTGGGATCTGCATTCCCGAGGCTCCTCCTCCCTCGGAGCTTTGGCGACCGCTCTTTGTTCTGTTGCACTCTTTGTGCTTCCTGCAGCTTCTCCGCTCCTGGCTTCACCACATCAACCTCCCAAACTGTTGCTCCTCCTCAGACTGTTTTCCCTTCGCGGCTCTGCCACGTTCTACTGCAGCAGCAGCGTTCCTTCCTGTGGCTGTACTGCAGCCCAGGCGTTCTCGTATTTCTCCCGCTCACATCACAGCAGCCCTTGCCTTTTCACTGGCGACTTGTGTATTCCACGTGGCTCCTCCGCTTACAGAACTCTGCATCCCTACTGTTTTGAACTGTGGATTTTGTGGGGGGTCCTGTCCCTTAACAATTAATTCCTTCCTCTGATGCATGCTCTCTCAAACAGCTGCCCTTTATTCCGGACCCAGTCCTCTTATCTTATAAGGAGATACACCTCTTAGAGCTCTTCTTGCAACTGTGTTACTTACCTTCGCTTTGGAACTTTGGATTCATTCTACCACTCAACGGATCCAAGAAATGAAGGATGCCATCTTCCACAAAGGGTTTTTTGTGCCTCTGGCTTTTTCCCTTTGGCGATTCCATGAAGGCTAGCCTCTTTCCTAGGCTGTTTCTTCAGCGGGCATAGTGGCTGCTTCCTGGAGTCAGCCTTCTCTACAAGGAGAGTAAGACTTCGAAGAAGAAGGGGACTAAGACTCCATCAGACGAAGAGGAACTATCAACGGAGGAAGAATCAGGTGAGGAGGGGGGCATAAGTCACAAACGGGGTCACTTCCAGATCCAGGTGGGTATTATTACAAATTAAACCAGGTTCTGGAGCAGTGGACTAGGCATCAATACTATTTCTAATATCTTTTATTTTATCCAAGAAAAACACATTGAGCTCATTAGCCATTTGATTAGAGGCTTACTATTATTTCTTACCTGAATGGCCATTTGTCCCAAATGATGACCCTTGGTGAATCCTAGCAGGTGGACATCTGAAATAACTTAGAACGAAAACAAATTTACTGTCAACCCCCTGCGGCCCTTGTACAATGATGCACCCTGAGGCTGCCGTAAAAGTGACAGCCCACCAAAACAGAGGGAAGAGCCTGAGTGTGAATGCATCGAGAAGGGCTGTTGTCCACTGGTGGTCATGTTACTGCCACTGAAGGCCTGCTGTTAAAGCCCCTTTATTGTCTCTTTAGCCACCACAAGCCACTCGTTTTTGTGGTCACGCCTCTTCCTGGGACAGAGAAGAGAGTGGGGCATATGCCAAGTGTACTGTCTGTATGGTGGCCCTGAGGTCCTCGAACACCCTCTGTCAGCGGTCAGTTTGGAGACAAAATAAACCTTTCTGCTATGGGCCCCTGGCACGGTCTCATACTTGGCACACCCATGAAGAACACGAAAAAACCAAAAGGGGTACCCACATTTTCTCCTCCACCCAGCCCTGGATGATTTCAGCACTCTGGCACCAGGAAAGAAGGGGGGGGTTCTTCTTCTGTAGCCCTCAATATCACTGCGGCTGCCTGGTGTGTTTACCTACAATGCACCACCAGAGAGAAAGAAGGGGAACTGGTTAAGTTCAAGGCCATGCTCCCATAGTGGCCTGGGTGTAAAAGAAAGCAAACCGCTCTGTAATTAAAAAGAAGGAAAGGGCCCTGAGTTTTTGGTGTTACCTGCACTCCCTGCAGGGAGTTGTGTGGAGTTAGTTGGTTGCTCCAGCCCCCTCAATCCCTCCAGCACTCCTGTAATTCGATATCTAATCAAAGCAGTCATATGTCCAACCCAGCATTTCCCTGCAAGTAGAGAGGAAAAAACCTGCAGCGGAAGCTGTGCTAGTCCAGGGCACTCCACATCCCAGGGGTGAAGTCAAGTGGTAACTGCTGGGGCCCTGTGCAATGATGTCTCAGTGACATGAGCTTGGTTTATGACTTGCCTGGTTGCTCTCCACCCAACTATCCAGAGAGCAAAAAAAAAATATATATATACTGGCAAACCTCATCTGGTAAAAGGGAGCACCTCACCACCCCCTGAAGTAGTGTATAGCTGGGGGGCCAAGTAGAGAAGGAAATAAGTCACATTCAGCTGCCCCTCCTGTATGTCAAATTGCTCCATTGGGCCTGTGCTGCTGTTGCGTCAATACCAGAAAAGCAAAACATCTTTATCTGAGAGGGTCTCCTGCCAGAGGCAGCTTGCATGTGCCACACATCGATATCTAGTCCTTGCCTGTGTTTGGTGCCCCGCCCCAGAGCTGTAAAAAGAAAACAATGTGGCCCAGCCTTGCTACCACCGAGCAGGGGTTTACATTCCCAGAAATAGCTAATACCCTGAAACCTGCCGCCATGTCACAAGCCTCAAGAAAAACCAAAAAGGAACATTTTAGTCATCTACGTTAAACAGTAGTCGAGAATCAATCTGTTTGTTTTTTTAGCTGTCACAATTTCACGTGAGGGGTGAGGAGGGCGGATGTTGACAATATGGTTCACGGTTTAGATGCAATGCACTAGGTAAGAAGCAGGATATTTATATAATAGGAAGCACGGCTCTGACAGTGATCACTGCTCACTAGCACCATCTCCCGCTCTGATTTTTTGGGAGATGACCTTTGACTACCCTTGAGTGCCCAGCGACCCCTAAAGGCACAGAAGGGAACTGGGACAGCTTACCCACAAGCTTCCCTTGGACCCCTTTAGTCTCTGTGAAACTGAATATAGCCTAAGCCCCCGCCGGTCCAACAACTGCATAACGTGGCCAGTTTATACTGTCACCAACCCTGATCCCTTCTATTGTTCTATCATTTCCGATTACATTACCCAGTGGCTCTATGGATAGGGTATAGAGGAGTGGCGAGAGCGGTCACCCCTGTCTGGTTCCACTCAATATGCCAAATTCTTCAGGGAGTTTGCCGTTCACCGCCACACTTCCCTTTGTATATTGCTTGGATCCAGTTTATGAATCGCTCTTCAAAGTCCATGTTTCTAAGTATGGCCCAAAGAAACCCCCACTCCACCCGATCAAACGCTTTGTCCGAGTCCAGACTAAGCAGCGCTTGGTCCCCCCCCCCCATCACGCCCTTGGAGTGCTCCATGATGTCAAGTGTCTTACGCATAGCGTGCGCCCCTTGCCTCTCTTTTAGAAAGCCCACCTGGTCCGGATGGATAAGACGAGGCATAATATCTTCCATATGTGAGGCTAAGGCCCTTGCTTACTTTTTCAACTCCGTGTTTAACAGTGATATCGGACGATAAGATTTACAGCATGCAGGATCTTTTCCTGCTTTAGGGATTACCACTATGTGCGCTATAGTAAAATATGTTTGGGCATGACTGGATTCTTGTATATGATTGAATAATTTGGCTAGGTATGGGGCCAGGGTGTCTGCAAATTGCTTGTAGAAACCCATGCTATAACAATCTTCTCCTGGAGCCCCTCCCGGCTGAAGCTTCTTTATTGCTGCTTTTATTTCCTCGGGGGATATGGGTGATTCAAGGAGAGACTGCTCTGATTGCGATAGATGTGTTAGTCCCGCACTGTCAAAGTAGTCTTGCATCTCTTTTTCTGCCCTGCCGCCCTCAGCGGTGTATAGACCTTTGTGAAACTTGGCAAACTGGTTAGCTATATTCTCTTGGGATGTTGCCCAAACCCCTTCCTCCGCTTTAATTCTCTCAACCCATCTCTTGGCTCTTTGAGCTCGTAGTCTGGTTGCCAGCATCTTATCTGCCTTGTCTCTCTTTTCGTAGAACTTCTGCTTTTAATAATTTCAATGTTCGCACTGTATCCCCCTTCCCCAGTGCTTTTAGCTCTTCCCTTATATGTTTAAGAGTTTCTAGGTATTCCTTACGGTGGGACCCCTGAGCATGTAGTCTTTCCTCTAGGCACGAGATTTCTTTCCCCAGTTTCTCCTCCTGCAACCTTCGTTCCCTTTTCTGCCTTGCCCCTTCCCTCATCAGGAGACCCCTCTACACTGCTTTCCCTGCTTCCCATACTGTTGTGATCCCTGCCTCACCATTGTCGTTAATCTGAAAGTATTCCTCCATTGAGGCCTTGAGTTCCCGTGCAAAAGAGTTTGTCTCGCCACAGGAATTCGTTACGTTGCCACTTGGAGTCTGTTGCCCAGCCCCTCCATATCTAGCTTTGCTATCACCATGTCGTGGTGAGACTGGCGGATTGCGCTGTTCCTAATTCTGGGGCGGGATGACCAACAAATAGTCAATTCTAGTGCAAGTTTCATGGATGCTGCACCTGAATGTATATCCCTTCTTGTCTGGGTGCATTGTTATCCAGATATCCACAAGGCCCCCCTCATTTAGGTTGTTCAAGAACCTGCTACCGTCCTCCTTTGGGTGGTTCTTTGTTTCCACCCTCATTTGCCTGTCCATTTGCGGGTCAGCCCACTTGTTAAAGTCCCCCCTATCACTATGGGGCCTTTACTCTTTCCAGTGATTGTGGCAAGGGCCTCCCCATTGAACATCCCTTGACCTTGGTTGGGCGTATATACCCCCGCAAATCTGATCTGGGTACCTTCCCATTCTCCCTGAACTAGTAGGAGACTGCCTCCCATCAAGGCTTGTACCACAGGGTTTGTTAATCTGATTCCTTTATGCAGTATCAGGCCTACCCCCCCCTTTCTTATGATCTGCTGAGGCCCAATATGTTTGTCACACTCCCCTCCCTCTCAGTGGTTTCTCTTCCCCTGCTTTAAGCCTGGTCTCTTGGATAATGAGAAAGTCGAGGACTGCTCTTTCGAATGCCCTGACCACCAGTGACCTTTTGGTGAGGGAGTTGAACCCCTTGACATTAAGCGTGCCCACCTTCAATGTTGCACTCCCTGGCCCTGTTGTTGAGCTCCCTTCCATTCCTACGTTAGGCCCCCACTCTCTTGTCCGTCCCCTCCCTATTCGCCCATTTGACTTGCATGAAACTCTGCTAGTCGTACCTCTTTTACCACTCCTCCTGTCTGTGTCCCCCTCCCCCTCTTGTAACTGTTAACATAACTGAACCAACAAACTGGACCACTGTCGTTTTAACCGTCCTAGGCCCCATGGGTTGAGACGCCCTCTTAAAACTGAGGGCCACTAGGTTTTGAGCTTGCCCCTCACGGAGGGATCCCTTAAGTAACCCCTTTCCTTGTCTTCATTACCCTGTGTGGTTTCAATGCCTCCCCTTTTCCTATTCAGGGTGGTTTTGTAGGTGACGGGGCGGGGGGTGTCCCAGTTTAACGTATTTCTTCCCACCTTGCTTCTTTTTCGCATCTGGGTCGGCCCCTACGTGTTCTGTGATCTTGCCGAGTGGGCCACGTGAGGTCCCGATGGACCGCCTGGTGTCGGCTGACTCTGTAAGGTGTTTCAACACTTTGCTTCCTCAGGCGTGGTAACTCTATAGTCCTCTCCTTTAATTTCAAAAGTCACTTCAAAGAGGTAGCCCCATCTATACCGGATGCCCTGTTCAATGAGCCAAGCAGTGAGCGGCCTGCAGTCCCTGCTATGTCCCAGTGTGAAGCTTGACAGGTCCTGGAATATCTTGATCTTTGAGCTGTTGAACTCAATATCCTGTGCTTGCTTTGCTTTGAGGAGAATTTCCGATTTCTCTTTGTAACTTAGAAATTTCACGACTATTGAGCGAGGTCCTCCTTAGAATGCTCTTCCTCCTGTATGTGCTCTCTCGATTTGCCTCCCTCCGCCTCTGCCTCGAATAGTAGATTTGTTGCCCTTTCCTCTCAACCTGAGCCGGTGTCTCCCCTTCACTTTCCTCCAGGCCAATTATTTGTATATTCTATCTCCTTTCTCTATTTTCCATATCATCCATTTTGAGTTCTTCTTTTAATTCTGTCATTCTTGCGTTTAATTTCATCTCTACCAGGTCCATATTGACCTGATTGTGTTCCAGGTTTTCTATTTTTCCTTCAATTTTTCCACTTTCCCTCTTATTTCCGAAATGGAGGTTTGAATGTCGGATCGTAGGGCCCTAATCTCTCCCATAATCCCTGCAATGTTCTCTTTCATTGAAGCGTTGCTCATTTTGGTGCTAATTTTTAGGATACCTCTGCTTTGTGGGTCCCTCCCCTCCTGTATTGCTGCAGCCTGTCAAGGCTTCTTGCGAGGAGGGCCGCTGCACTGCTTCTTCCCCTTCCGCTGCCCTTATGATGGTGTCGAGAGGTGCTCCCCCTGTGACCTCTGGTCTGTTTTCCAGCCTTGTCCTCTGTCCGAGTTCTGCAATAATCTGTTGGGGCAGGCGTTGGGCTTAGAGAGTTCCTTGTGTGCCCTTTTATGGGTGATTCTTTTTGCAGGAGTCCTTGTCTCTGTTGTACCAGGCCTCCTCTCATGTGGTTAAGTGGTGGTGCAGGCCTTTCTTTTCATTTTCCTCTGTGAGGGAACCTGAGGGCTGCGTTTATCCTTTGTTTTTGCCCCTATGGTTTCCCTTGAAATTCTCAGCTTCTCTGGGCGCCATGTGGAGTTTAGGGTGTAGTTTCAGCACCCCCCTGTGGCCACCCAGTCTCAGTGGGATTACTGCTTTATTTTGCTGTCCTGACTAGGCGGCTCCCTGCCATCTGGGCGAGCACTTTGTTTTTCTGCGTTCTAGGGGGGTAAGAGAGGTTCACCAGACAGGGCTGCACTGCTCTTCGGGTAGCTGATCTTTAGTCCACGGTGAGGCCCGCCCGCTTCATACACCTGTTGCGGGTAGGCTGTCCTGAGTCTCGCTGCACAGATCTTCTGTGCACCGCTGCTTCCCTCAGGTCGTAGTGGGGCTGCAGCGGGCGCTCTTTGTTGATGAGGCTGCCTCCCCCTTCCCTCTCTGACGGTCTCCTTATCCCGCAGTGCTCTCAGCAGCTGCATTTCTCCTAAGCTGGTTTGGCTCCTTTTACAGTACGGCCACCATGATCCGAACACAGTGGGGGATGGGCACCTCCTTCTTACACCGATTTCTCCTTCGTTTGGCAGTGTGCTCGGGGTGCCTCCGCTTTCTCCTGCTTCTCAACAGTTAGGGCTTTCTTTTTTTTGTTAATCACAGTCTGGGATTGTCTCTATCTCATCTCTGTTGTCCCTGCTGAGAGAGGAGGCGAGCTCCAGGCAGCCATTGCCTTCTGCTCCCCCTAGTGGTCTCCGAGACTGCTGACTTTTTAGACCATCTTATTGGTTGCTTTGACATCAGCCCGCAGTGTGAGCGAGTTAATGGCCTTAAGCAGTAAACCGCGGTTTACAACATAAGGTCAAAGTTGTTCTAAGGGTTAAGCATACTTTTCTTCTGAAGATTGTATCGGATTTTCACATCTCTCAAAAGATTGTTTTGCCAACCTTCTAACCACCTCCACATCCTGGCGAGTAGGAGGAGGAAAGGCTGCACAGGCTATATCCAAAAAGGGCACTTATTTTCTAAATATCACGTATCGCTAAAATAAGACCAGATTACCAACTCTTTGTTGGGTACAGCAGGCACAAATTGGGTCTGGCAGTCACAAAGCAAACATTATCCAGATGGATAATCCTAGGCATTACAGAATACTACAGGCTTGCAGGAAAAGATCCCCAACCCTCCACGACCCACGAAGGCCTGAGGGCTCACTCAATAAGGGGCATGGCTACGTCTTCTGCCTTGCAAAGAGGGGTGCTGATAAATAACATTTGTGCGGCAGGCAACTGGTCTACCATTCATAACTTCACAAAACACTACTGCCTGGATTCTTCTTCAGGCCAGGAAGTGGGATTTGGAAAGGTGGTTTTGCATTCTGTCCATGACAAAACTTGAGAATAAAATTGATTCGAAAATTCATATTACTTCCTCCAAACCTTACACTGCTTTGGGAATCTATCTAAGGATGAGGAATGCATGGGCGGACACAATCCATTCGAAGAACAAGTTACTTACCCCTGGTAACGGTGTTTCCACTGGATGTTCCTCCCACGTATTCCTCATTGCCCCCCCTCAGTCTACCCTGCAGTAGAATTTCTGTGCATTACACCCTACGCTCCTTGATTGTCTGATACTGGCTTGGATATGCTAATGCCGGTAATCCTGTGGGAAGAAAGTGAAAAAATAGAACAGAAGCTAACGGGCGATGCGCGTGTTATATACCCATGATGACGTTGCCCTCGAGGGACATCGAGTCGAACACATTGAAGCACAGAGCCCTCTGCTGAAAAAAAGATGCTAGAAGGAAGATATCTAAAGATGAGGAATACGTGGGAGGAACATCCAGTCGAAACATTACCAGGGGTACACACATTCCCACACGCAATCGCTCTCACACTCACTGCCTCACGCACTCATACACACTTGCTCACATTCTTTCTCCTTTGCTGTCCCTTGCAAAAGGTTCTGTCTCCTACTTGTTTGTGGCCCAGTCAAAAATAAATGTAGTCTTTGTTGTGTTGGAGTTGCAGTTTGCCTGCATCTCAATAACACCGTACCCAATTGGCTATGCAAACCCTTCAGGAAAAAAGCAAACCACCTCTGATACAGAATTAACAGGTAAATCTAATGCAGGACCACAAAGCTAGACTTCTCTCTAGTGAACAGCACTTTGCGTAGTAGTTGGAATCTTTTCCACAAGACATAGGCCCTTTAAAGAGAAAATGCCCAATAACTGTCATATGAACGAAATGTGTACAGAAGTGTGAAGGCCCAAGACAGATTTCCAGATGTTACCTTCAAGCTTCTTGAAGTCTTTCCATCTTTTTACTGAAGCCAGCTCCAGGCCATTTGTTATGGTGGGTACCACCTTCATCCTGTAGAATGGTTTGAACGGCACATAAAATCTACAATACTTTTTATGAATCACTTTCATCAGGGCTCATAGGGGTTTTAAGGTGTTTGCAATTTATCCCCAAGGAGATTAGTAATCTGCTTGTCATTCACAAGAAAGCCCAAATATTTGAGTGATGGCACACGTGAGATGGGAACCCTCACCTCCTCAATCGCCAGGCAAAGTAGGCACGCCTTTTTTAAGTTATTATTTAGCATTTATTGTTGAAACTTGTCCAGTTTCCTTTGCAGACCGATCTGTGTGGAGGATAGCCTAGAAATCAGATTATTCACGGCTTTTATGGGGAACGTGTTACTACTAGCCAACCAGTCACCCAAAGAGAGATGTATTTATTTACATTTTTAAGTAGGGAGCTACTTGCTGAAGGCCTCAGAGCGCGCAGCAAGCGAGAGGAGAGACAGAGCAATCAAAAAAGGTGAAGGTAGATCAATCGGAGAGAAACATTAATCAGCCAGATTAAAGAGATTTGTATACCCTTCTTAAAACTTGTTAAGGAATGAGATGCTTTAGTGGCAGGCGGAAGGACATTGCATTCCTGCGGAGCATGGAAATCAAAAGTAGTTTCTCCAAATGCTTTCAACCAAAAATGAGGTTGTGTTAACTGAGGAGTATCAGAGGAGCGCAGTTCCGTACGGGAGAGTTTCAATGACGGTCTCCTGGATAGATAGAGGGGAGCATGATTATTATGGCATTTAAAGGAGAGAGACAATGTCTTGTGCCTTGTTCTCGGCTTGATTGGGAGCCAATGCAATTCCCTCCTATAAGCTGTTACATGGACTTCTCTCACAGCCCCATTTTCAGTAGTCTGAAGGTGGTGGAGATTGCGTTGAGAGGTACCTAGTAGTAGACTGCTACAATAGTCCAACCTCAAATTCACAAGTGATGATGCTAGGAGCGCTCTATTAGCAATGGAAAGATATGGTCGATTCTGATGGAGAAACTTAATTACGTTACCACAAGATGAACGTTACTGTGATACCTGTTTTTTCATTGATAACTCGGCTTCAAAATGCACCCCAAGAGTTTTTACTGAGTTACATACAGCAATAGTAGTACCCGCAATTTCAAAAAGTGAGTATTGGGTATGGCGCTTCTTTAGGCGAGGGCCAGGTGCCATAAATTCAGTTTTGCAGTCGTTAAGGGCGAGAGTTTTTCACCATCCAAATCTGTATTCTATTGTTGGCTAGATTTACTGTATCAGTGTCCTTGGAACTCACCCGATAGTTCAAAAAAGGATCTGGGTGTCGCCTCCATAATTTGCAAATATTCACTAACACAAACCTTGTTAAAGGGATGTTATGGTTAAGTTGCACTAGCAAAAACCTATTAAATTCAATGGAAAAACATTGCTACGGGAATGTTATGGTTACAGGTAAAACCAAAAATCCCCCCAAATTCGACTGTTGTGGTAAGCGAGGTAACCATAACTCGTGCCACCAGTGTGCACTGCAAGGACAAACACCCATGACATCAAAGATGCCATCACAAATCTCATTCATGACATCACTGATGTATGAATGCATATTTATATCTGCGAATGGTACCGCTAACAGTAATGGCGTAGCATAAAGTGTTTGTACTGCATGTGACGACAACTCAAATTGAAGGACAAATAAGCAGTGGGCCGGCTACCACCTTTCAAAGAATGGCGTTGGGTACTGTCATGTACAATATTTGCCACATCTGCTGCGGGCAACAAGAGGGGCACTCCTGTAGAGCAGCGGAGCTGTAAAACAACCTTTGCAAAGCATATGCTGCGCTACAGACCCGTACCTGACCAAGGGCATTGTATTGTACATGTAGTGCAATGCACTACTGTGCACATGGAAGGTACTTGGAAGTGCATTGCAACGGTCATTACAGGAGCATTACAATGAGTACCGCCTATATAGGTGATAGCCACCCAATAATTCTGTCTCCCGGCACGCCACCTATAATATCTAGGCAGGTGCTGCCCCTTCCGTACCAGACTTTTGCTGGCTTTCCTTCTGTAGCGTGTATGAGAACACGATAATAAAGATTCACTGGGGAACGAAAAAAGGTAAACAAAGAAAGCACCTTTTACAGATGAACAATGGAATTCCCAGTGCACGCATACAGGGCGGGAGGCGTGGCATTGTGGAGAACACTGTAGTGCAGTCGGTTAGAAAGGAGTGCGCTCTATAAAGAGGTTTCTTTACGTGTTGCAGAGCGTTTTGAAGACAGTCACAGCGCAACACTTACTGCAAGAAAATATGACTACTTGCAAGAAAGGCACCAAGCCAATTCAGATGGGGTGTGCAGAAATCAAGATAAGCTGGCACACTAAGTTGAACGTTGTAGGTAGGGAAAAGTATTTGTGCTGAGAAACATCATAATGGCATGGGCGAAGTATGCCATTGGCACATGACAAAGAAATGCACAAATACACTTCGTTGCAATGTACCGTGCTGTTTCCATTGACGGACCAAATACAAAATGACACTGCCGCATCGGTAGCTGCATACTGCGATAGAAAGTTATGCAAGAGATCGGAAAGAAACGCATGGACTGGGCAAGTGTCTCCTTCATCGCAAACAGCACTGGAACTCCTGTAACATGCTGTGCAATGTTCCCTGCACAATGACCAACAGTAATGTCGGCATGTTTGCGTATCACACACAAACCAAAATCAGCACTTCATTGTACCTCGTCCATAGCAGTACACATGTGCATCATAGATTGGTAAATGAGTAGCGAGCGCACAGTGTTTTGCATTCACTTTCACTGAAAACCGCACTCTGTGCCTCGTAAAACACACACCCATAACGGCACCCTCTGCATTTCTGTGAACAAATACACAGTGTAGCTCTGTCGGGCCGTACACACCACACCCACAAACTTGATTGCCCAGTCCCGTGGCCTCTGCAGGCCCATTTCTATGGGCATCATCTGCAAAAGGGGTGTATGTACCATGTGCCACCCTGCAACCACCGTGATATTTGCTGACTTTTCCTGCTGCACGTGCGTGTGAGTGGGGGAATAACTTTGTACCAGGGGAGCGCATGTCGTTTGGTGTGGTGGCTCTTAAAAGAACCTTTTTGTTTTAAAAAAAAAATGCTTCTTCTCAAACACTTTATTTGCGCTTTTCATACGTGAATGTGTGTTTTGAACTGCAGCCCACAATCATACAGTAGGGTCTTCAGGGAGGTCTGTAGATTGTGCACGAACATTTCATTCCCACTGGCCAACAAAGACATGCCATTTCCCTTGAAAAGGTGTATGTATCAGGAACCAATGTTTTCATTCTCACAGGAGAACATCCCAGCAGCACTCAAGAAGTCGCACATGATTCTGTTGATGAGCCCCCTTCCGACCTCTGGCTGCGGACTGGAAGCATTGGAATAATGGCAGGCGATTCTTCGCAGTATACATGAGAAAAGCACCTTGGCAGCAGGAAAAATGCGCTGCACTGCTTTCATCAAAATATTCAGTTGACTGAAAACACGAGAACAAGGCATGGAACCCAAAAAGAAGCCTCCAAAGTGCACAATCACATGTACAGTTGCTGAAGAGGCCACGCGTCGACATTCTAGAGGTAGTCCGCCGACACAGCATGATTCCATACCACTCCACAAAACGTCCACTCCCTCCAAACCTAAATTGCTATACAAATCTTCTTGGAGGGCATACACGCACATATCTTCCATAAAGTAATCACCAACGATGAAAACTGTGCGCCTTGCCATGTTTGCCAGTCGCAGTACAGAGTTCTGGAAGAATACCTCCCTTTCCTGTGATGCACACCCAGCGCACCTGATTGGCCAAAGGCCATAGTCCCATTTCCATTGACAAACATGGTGAGAAGGGCAAAACGTGCCACGTGCCTTTCCCCAATCACTGCGGGGGAGGTGCCCCGGTGAAGCAGGACGACTTCCTCTCCCTATTGGTGCTCTTTTCTGTAACGTACACCCTGACCACCTCATTAGCCAAAGGGCATAGTCCCATTTCTATTGGCCAGCATGCTCACAAACGCAGAATGTGGCACGTGCCTTTCTCCATGTACCGCCAGGGCCGCACCCCAGTAAAGCCGGAGGAGTCCTTCTTCCTATTGGCATGCGTTCTTCTGATGCACGCTTTGAGCAGCACATGATAGGGCAATCGCTACAGAACCATTTACATAGTCCAACATAGTGAGGAACGTAGAATGGGGCACGTGCGAGTCTTCAAATACGTTGAGGGCCGGCCCGAGTAGAGCAGGAGTCCCTCTTCCTATTGCCGCACATCCTAAGCAACTCATTGGACAATCCCCACAGTTCAATTTTCGTGGCCGCCACCCTCAAAATTCCTGCATGTGACTTGTGTGCTGCGTGCGGCTGTGGGGGAATAACTTGCCTCCAGGACAGGGGGAGTTCATACTAAGGGGCAACTCTTAAGAGTTGTTTTTTTTTTGTTTTTTTGTTTTTTTTTAGATCCTGCTACAAACACTGTTTGTCTGTTTTCAGTAGTGTTTGAGTTTTCTTCTACACACATTAGTTCAGTAAACTCTTCACTGCATCCTGTAGACGAGCAAACAAAACCATATTAAAGTAGGTAGGGGATTTAGTCTTCCAGCGAATCTGTGAATGTGTGTTTTTCTTTCTTTTCTTTTTGTGTGTGCAAGCACATTTTTTTTCTGTATTTTCTCTTTTTATGTGTTTTGGTTTGCCTGTCCTCACATTTTTACAACATTCTGGTCAATGCTTCTTGCACAGTGCGAAAGATAACGGCATTGCCAATGGTGCTCAAATAAATGCCATTTCTACGGAACCACTGCATATTTTGCGACCTCATGAATGATCTCTTAGTGGGTGGAGAACATACCAGCAGTCTGCATAACAAGACGCATAAATCTGTTTATAATACACCTTCCGACTGCTGGCTGAGGACAAATTACACCGTCATGGACCCACACTGCTCTTGGTGTGATGCATGAGAAAACCACTTTGGCAGTAGGGAAAATATGCATTAGTGCGGACGGATTAATCGTCCACACAACATGTAACCAAAATGTGCACTTCTATAGTGCACCACGCCACAGTCCACGTACGTGACAGACGCCACATATCTGCAAAGCCGAACCATCCCGCCAAAACTGTAGTCACCCTGACAGACCCAGAAAGCGTCCACTCCTTACAACACGAAATTACCACCAATGCATCTTTGCATGCAACACCTGTGCAGATGACGCACAAAGATATCACTGACGATGAGCACGGTGCGTCTCTCCATCTCGACCACCCTCATGACACAGTATTGTGACGAAATGGTAACGCCCCTTCCTATGAACCATGCCCTAAACTTTTAATTGTCTATTTCCCCCAATTCCATTTCCACCCTGCTCATAATGGGAGGATGTGGATGTGCGCTTTCCCATCTACAGTGAGGGCCACGGCCCATTAAAGCTGTGCCAATACTTCTACCTTTGCATGGTCACTTTTTGCAGCACTCCCCAAATTGGGTGCTGTCGCATTTCAAAACACGCATGCACCAATCGCATACAAAACCTCTGCACTGCAATCTGTCATTCTGTACACCACTCCTTTTTTTACCGTTCAACACCCTCAGTACACGTTCCGTTTGTTTGAAAAGTCCCTCCACCAGAAATGTCTGCTAAAGAAGGCAGTATTGCAGCATCCACAAACATCCTAACACGCCCCGAGCACACATTTAGGTATGCAGACAACATTGCAACCCTTCCACACCCACCGCAACACTGCACATCCAAGCAAGCAACCATGTGGGCACCCAACATTATCCATATACTTAGCACCAGTTCTACCCATCTCCCTCAAACCATAAAACACCCATGAAGGAAAATGTGTCACACTTGGCAGAAGCCCCAAGCATAGTGCAGCCTGCACCACCCCTACGCACTACCGATCACACGCTATTTTGTCACTGCCAACCTATGCACACCACCTTCACAACATTGGGCCTACTTCAATAACTTTGCATACAGCAGAGTAATCAACCACATATAAGCTGCCCTTCAACCATACCCACTTCCATAGTCGCATTACGTACGCACTGCACCCTGTGGCCGAACTACCCAACTTCTCATTGCACCATCTCCTGCCGCACACCAAATACTGTGGCATGTTCCAACTATCACCACAACCATAGAATGCACAATACATGCTTTGCAACTCACTTGTTCTGCTGTAGCACATCGACAACATGCTTCACAGGCATTTCACAAACCTCACCACCCTGTGCCGCATGCACTGCCAAACCTGCATTGCTCCAGTGGGTCTGCTCCTTGCATACATTCCCACCACCGTAATTGAACAATACATGTCAGCATATCCCCAACTACCTCTATGCACATATGCACCACTGGCACAAGCATTGCACCCAGTGCCCACACAGCATGACTTTTTTCTGCAGCAACTCGAACCACAAAGTACCACCATGGAGGTATGCAGTAACAAATTTCAACAGTTACCATAATGTACAAACGAGACTCTCTCCTGCATCCCTGTACACTTTCAATCACATGCTAGGGGCGTACCCACTACCATTCACAAACTATTGTGCCACTTCCAACCTACCCACTATCTATTTGCAACAGGGGCCTATAACGGCTGAAATGGGCTCCACACCATTCCTTACATGTCACCACCTTCTACCTCATGCACATTGAAATATTCATTACTGGCATGCGTGTCCTCAAGGCCTAGGCTCTTGAATGCATGGCCTAGGCTCTTGAATGTATGACCTATGTCCTACGACCATGCATCCAATAGTCTAGGCCTTGAGCACACTCATGCCAACGTAATGCCACCATGCATTTCTCCGTGTCAGCTTCTGCAACAATGCACATAAACACCACTGCCACCAACACTCCTAACCCAACCTATACACCTCCATGGCGCTACGCAGCAGCAAATGCACACAGTTAACATGATGGCCACGTGGGCAGCTACCATTTTGCACAAACGTACCAGGCGTATGTAGCAGCACTTCACCACAACTCCCCCACACCATAAACACACAACCACAAGCATAGGTCGCACTTACCAGAATGCACAAACATACCACATCCTCCACCGCCATTCACAAAGTACTATGTCACTGCCAACCTACCCACAATCAGTCTGCAGCACTAACGCTACTGCAACCAATTGGCACACACCGCACTTTGCAAGCACCACCCTGTACCGGATGCAGACTGAAACATGCCTTCCTGCGGCGAGTATGATGCAGCCCTACGCTCCTCAGTTAATGCCCTACAGCCTTCGGAATACGGCCTTCGCCCATGCGCCCAATAGTGTAATCCTTCCACAGAGCCATCGCACCTTCATTCACCCATGCATGTCTCCATGTGCCCAACTACCACTTTCCATCCTCAGCGCACTGCTACCCGCGCTCCCACGCAACCCATCTCATGTGCAATTCACTCCTCATCTGCAAATGAGCTGCCACCACTAACCACGAAAACAGTCCCCCGAAAACAGGTTGTGGCAGAAACTAAGGGACCGTTGCTACAGCTACCGCCAATCACCACAGACAATTCTAGCCTACGTATGTCACAACAACCACTTCTCACTTCCCCCAGCCATTCCTTCCTTTATGGCCGCCGACACAATGCGTACAGTACATTTTGGAGACCCTGCCGCTGCTGCACTGTCCTCCGGTACACCATGGCGGCTTCCCCAAAAAATGTTAATGCACAGTACGCTTCCCTCCAGCCAACTACCGGCTGCGTCCAAACGTCTCCGACACCACGCCATACCGCAATCCAATGACACTTCTGTCCGCGGAACGAACGGGGAAATGGGTCCAGGCAGCGGACCCGATATCACTACTTTTTTGGAACGTACATTTTAGTATTTTGTAACAAATTTACCGGTCCAATTTCCACTGAATACACAAACTTGCGCTTTCTGGCCCAGGCCAACGCTCCTGGTGCAAATTTGGTGACAATCGGTCCAGCCGTGCGACATGTAGCCGTGCGCTATGTTTTTCCCCATTCAGTCTATTGGGAAAAAAAAATGTTGGGACCCCTCTAGAACTTTTCCCACTCCCCACACAAAACCTTGCACAACTTGGTGAAACATTCAGAGCTGCCCATATACTCTTTTTTTGCAAAGTTTGGTTAGGGTTCGTCCAGGGGAGCGAAGTTATAAGACTCAGAAAAAGTGCTCTTCCTATGAGTTTATCAACTTAACCACAACTACACAGCCGATATCGCGGTCTGTGTAATATATATTGAACAGCAGGGGTGAACGACATGACCCCTGCGGTACACCACAGGACAGAGCTATAGGATTAACCTGGGCTCCAGGCACGGGCACTCTAGATGTCGTAGGACCAAGGAAGGAGTTAGTTGCAGTTTCTGAACAATTTGCAACAGTTACGTTTTTTATGTAAAAAGTTTGTGATTAACAATGTCAGATGCTGACGAAAGATCTAGCAATAACAGAAGAGCTGGATGACTTTTTTCAATTTCCATAATATTTGATTTAAGATCTAAAAGAGCGGTTTCCGTTCCATGGTGGGATATGAAGCTGGACTGATGGGTATTTAGGAAATTATTTTCCTCTATCAAACTCTGAAGCTGTAAGTATGCAACTCTGTCCAAGACCTTCAATAAATAGGGAACATTGGTGATGGGCCTATAATTCTTTGGAACTGCAGGATCAAAAGTATCCTTTTTCAGCAGGGGAGTAACCCAAACATCCTTAAGGATGGCAGATACGGTACCTGATTCAAAGGATAGATTTATCATTTTGGTGATCCACGATCTAGAGTCTTTCAGAATGTCAGTGGGGCAGGGGTCCCCTAGGCATGATGTAGACTTCATATTCTTAATCTCTAAAACGTCCTCTTCAGGGCAGCAATGAAATGTAACTTGGGAGTAATTTCGGATAGGTATGAATGTGTGTTATTAGTTTTAATGGGTTCATTATTTGGAGCTAATCTGGTCAGCTGTTTGGCACTAGACAACCATTGACCCGCAGTTTTATTTGCAAACTCATCCTGAATGGATTCACACCATGATGAGTCTTTAGAAACTGGTAAAAAGGACGAATGATTTTCAAATACTTTCAGGATTTTAAAAAGTTCTTTGGAGTTAGATTGTGCATTATTGATGGGTGCATTGAAGGTTTTCTTTATCAGCTGATATATGATGATATGTTTATATAGTTGGATACTTTTCTTAGAACTCTCAAGTTGCTCCTAGGTGGGCTAGCTCAGTGAGAAAGCCCTACAGCAAGGGACAAATGGAGCAAACCTTCACAGGTGAGTCCGAGAATCTCCAACACAAGGACCTGATGAAGAAAAGCAGTCCGAATTTCCAGTGGGGAGCCTTCAGATTGGAGCTCCTGAAGCAGGAGCCGTGATGGTTGTGGTTTGATAGCCGGTAAGGCATGGTCTGCAGTAGAAGACCCCTGACCTAGATGCCTAGCTGAGGTCTGAGGGAACCCTTCAAGAAATGTAGACCGTAGAATGCCGACTAAGTGGTGGTAGATGTGAGACCCAGCAATGGTGACCCTTTTACTGACCCGTAACCAGTGACCTTTTGGCAAAAGTGCTGCAGGTCACACTCTGGATGTTTCCTCATCTGAAAGATGGTCTCTGGGTTCTGCTACACAGATAAATTGTCAATGATGCATTGGACTCGTGCAGTTTTTGGATCCCAGGATTAGAACTTTATTTTTGGCTTTTGCAAGGTGTAGGGCCTAGCTCAGTTGGTTCTTCAAAAATCTCAAATGACGCCCAAACTCTTGCCACGTGCAGATGGTGTAGTGTGCTCTGTGAACCTTGGGTACCGCCCTATCTTCCCCTTCAGCTCTCTTCTCCTGCCCCTCATGCCATCCTTATTCATTCCCTTCTCTCTGGCTGCCTTCCTTCCTTTTTACTTCCTCATCGCCCTATCATGCTGCTTGTTCCTTCATATTAACTCTCGAAACTAGGACTTCATTCCTCCTTGTTATCGCTGCCTCTGCCACTTCGTTTTTTTCCCTTTCACTCCTACTTCCACCTCCAGGTTTGAAACGCCTTTCCTCTCGGATCTCCTTCTCACCCCATCGTTCAGCTCGGTTCGTCTCACTCCCTACACAGCTACTCCTCTCACCCTCCTTCATACCTCCAAATTGCTTCTCGCCTCTGGCCCACTGTTTATTCTCCTCTACTCTTCACTGCTACATTGCTTCCTCCATTCTACTACTACTACTACTACTCCTTCCTTACTCATTCATTTCTACACCCTGCTTCTTCTGTACATCTCTTCCAAACACTTTTCCCCTTCATATGTTTCTCGATCTCTCTGTCCTTGTCAAACTGCAGGGATTCCAACTCTTTTTCTGCACTCTTAACACACATGCTGCCTTCCAACTCTACCCTTGAACCCTTTTTTTCCTCACTGTTGCTTGGTAGGTTTTGTGTAATGCCCATAAGCACGTACGTTGCAGCAGGCATGTGAGCTACAATCTTTACAACATTAAGTGCAAGCCTATAGCGTCTTGGGTCCATGGCAAGTAAAATAGGGATCAGAATGTTCTTCCTCGAAGAGCAATGAGACAAAATAATAGAAAATGAGCCCAAGTTCCCCATGATTTACACTAGCACAAAGGTGACTCCATCGTAGCCAGCATACCTTGCCAGCAGGCCCTTAAATGGATCAATAGAAGAACATTGAATCTGTATCACAAGGACAAAGTGAGTAATTTTAAAAACAAATCCTAGACAATCTGGGGGGTATCTTGGCCGTAAGTACTTCTTAATCATGCTAGTGCTTAATAGCATGCCATTCCTTCTATGCGCCATGACTTCTAACAATTGGGGGAATCATCTAGGACATTAGAACAATGTGCTAAGAAGCCAGTCACGTTAATAACACTTGGGAGCACAAACACGGTAAGGCACTAACTGCATTGGGCACAACACGGCAAAATCAGTCACACATGGAACATTACGTGGGACACATGGGAGGAGATCCCAGCAGGAAGAATCAAAGTGGGGCAACTGATAGCAGTATATTATAAGATGGAAAGTAAAGCAGTAAGCAGGGTGGCAAGGGTCGCAGACAATCCCACCCCACCACATATTGCAAGGCATATCATGCCCTTGTAAGAAAAGAGAGAATGTAAAACGAAGCATTTGAAGTCATAGCGAAGCATGAAAAGGCCTAATAAGATAAAGCAGCCTGGTCTCCTTGCATTCTTACCTCAAGCGTCTTGAGTCGTTTCCCTTCCTCATTTTGCCACTGTGTGCATGGCTGTGTGAGTATTTCACCGTTTTAGCCCACACAGTGTACAGCACAGAACCAGATATGAGGGATTCAGAGGCTTTAAAGTGAGTCACAGCACCAAAAAAACTCTTCAATCATCCAGCAGCGAAAGCATGGAAAAACCACATGCCCGAACAACCACCCCCCTACCACGTCAATGACTTTTCTGTTTTGGCCAGAGAGATTGTCCCGTGAGGGAGCAAAAAGTGGATGCTCGGTTGAACAATCCTCATTTTTTCTCCTCCGAACCTAAACGCTAGTCTTGCACATCTGATAGTCCATTGGTAGTGGCTTCCTTGGTACGCAGAGATGCTCTGATGAATTTGGTTTGCAACTCTGCCGCTTGCGGAAACTCACACTTAGTTGTGCTGAGATTCAAAATGTTTTCACGCTGTGGGGGCCTGGATAACATGGCCTACTAAAACACATTTGAACAATACTAGTTAGTCTGTCTCTTAAAGGGCCAAACATTGTGCTGTGCATGCGATAACCCCTGCACCTAGATGTTGTTAGGAGATGTGGTGACCAAAGGATCCTTCCCACACCACACCGGTTCCTTGCATCCAATTAAACTGAGGCACCCATGCCCCATTGTTATCTTGCCAGGCACCCCAAGGGACAGGCAGGGGACTCGGTTTTCCCCTTTTGTGGTGGGCCCAAACCTGATTTCCATATGGTCTTCCCCTTTCTGTAATTGGCAGGCATAGGAATGATTGTCTGGAGGGTTGTCCAAAGCAATTGCTTGAGTTCATTCTAAACCGACAAGCCTTCACTTCTTTTGTGGTGTTTAAATCACCCTAACTGTGACAGGTATACCCAGACTTGCGTCCCGAGTCTGCTGTGCCTAGAGATCCAAGCTACTTCAACTGATGCCGAAACCTGTCTGGGGTTGCTTGTGGTCTCATGCAGAAGGGATGTGATGAAACAGTTCAGTCCAGACTGCCCCTTTTGGGGTGGGGCCAACAAGCCTGATTTGCCTGTGGTCTTTCCCCTTTCTGTAAGGGCTTGGCTGGCTTAGGACGATGTTCTGAAGAGATGTCCAGAGCAATTGCCAGAGATTTGGATTGATTCGGAACCTTCCAGCCATCACTACCTTTGTGTTACCAAAACAGTAAAGATTTGTAGGAAAGAAAATATACAAATCAATAATTGCTCAAAGTAGATAAAAGAATCATGAAGTAAAGAAATAGTTTGAATAATTTGCCTGTGTTTGAGCATGGTAAAATGAGCCCAAAACACATTGGCTGCCCTGTTGTAATAGCGGCCTTTTAGGAGGGTATCTTGTTGTTTTGCCAACATGATTTCTTTCGAAGTCATTTTTACTGAAAACATTGCAACGAAAAAACTAATTAAAATATATAGGAGCGGGAGGGTAAGAGGTTGAAAGGGGTGGTGAGTGGGTTGGGCTAGAGGTAATAGCATAGGGGAAGGGGGTTTAGGGGAGGACTGTCCAAAATAAAAATAAAAAATAAGATGAGTTTATTCGTAATTTTTTGCTGTGAAAATGTATTCGAAGAAAAAGTATGTCAGCAAAGGGACATAGAACCTTTAGGAGATATACAAAACGTACTGGCATCCTGACTAAGACTCCCGTACCACATTGGATCGGTTTTAGATGATTAGTTCTCATGCAAGTCCAATGATCATTTATAAATGTGCATAGTAATTGAATTAGAAAAATATATTTTGTATTTGATCACATTAGTAATTGAATAGTTCGTCGTTTGGATTTTTATGCTGTCAGATCACCACCGTGGTGATGTCCATGCACGTAAACATCATAGTGAAGGCGTATTAAGTCCTGCCCATGACAGGAGTCTGTAGGAAGGGATATGTACTACCAGATCACTATGACGTGTAATTTGTAGTATTCATTTTTCCACATATGCCCCCCTGAGAAACCTTCAGGTGTCTCACCATCTAGTCCCCAGGGATCTGTCAACCAGGTGGTCCAGGGCACGGCCATCGCTATTGGATCCAGTTCCTGGAGGTGAGACCGTCAGGAGGATCACCTGGATGGGGGGGTCTTTGGGGAGTGGAAGTGGGACACCAAAGGGTGAGCCGCGGTATCCCCTTCCTTATGGCGCCTTTTCCCCATCCTACCAGGTAGAATATCTAAAAACTCAACCCCCTCCCCTTTTCTGACACAAACACCTTCTCACGGATAGTTTGTGAGCGACAACATACTAATGCCAGAGCTGTATACCTGCCATGTCCCAACACAAGGGTCAGACAGAGTCAGGCAATTACTGATAACTACACACACCCCTGACTCCATTACACTTCCCCACACAGATAAAAGGCGGAGCATGGAAGCACACTCTGAGCAAGGCCCAACGCATGAGGAAGCATCTATTCTGAGACAGCAGTTCATAACGAGGAGAAAGGCAGCGAGATCGGAGAGGACGACAAGGAGGGAATTACCCTTGCCCTTTTCAACCCAGAACCGCGACTTTCAAGAGGCCTCAAGGAAAAGAAACATAAGACCAGGAATTGTAGCTGACGAATGGTGTAGCGTGTGTCAACGGTACACGGGGCCCTCCTGCACTGATTGCCACCATGGTACCGTCCTTTACTTCGACAGCAAAGCAACGCCAACGATTTCAGCACAACCGGTGAGTTGGAGAAACTGATAACAGACAGGACTGTGTTATGCGCAAGGTTGCAAGCAACAACATTGTATGAAGAAAGACTTCAATATAATTGAACTTTGTGGAACTGAGATTGGTACCAGATACAGTGGTCCGGTGCCGCGTGGGTGCTCCCTCGTAGGTCTGTTTTGTGCCACCCTCTCCCCTTTGAGCGGGCAAGAATTGTTGAACTGTAAAAGCTAAGTGGTCCTGCAGTGGGTTGCGTTGAATCACGTGCACACTCGAAAGTCTTCGATTGTCTGGAAACTGAAGTTGGTCTGAGCCCGGCTGAGGGGGGACTAATTGTAGAGAAGTTGGTCTGAGCCCGAAAGAGTGGGATCATGGGTGAACAACACCTCAGAAGATCGTTGTAGGAAATGTGAACCCGACTGAGGGATGTCTACAAATTGAAGTTGGTCTGAACCCGACTGAGGGAGAATAACTGTAAAAGAAGGACCGGAGTCCGGCTGAGGGGATCCTGGATGAAGAGTAAATCGGCCAATGTGAATATTGAGAAAGCAACTTTTCTTTATGGTTTATTGGATAGCAGATCTTCTAAGCAAGAGACTTTGAACTAAAGAGAATTGGGCATAGAAGGCCCTGATGTTGGTGAAAGGAACTGTGAGCTCTGGAGTTGGAGTGTGCTGTGCTCAAGTGACCCGCCTTGTCCCGTGCTAAAAACGTGGGGAAGGGAGACCCCGACCTACACATCCTGACTGATCATTTTGTGAACACTTCTTTCTTTTTGTGAACATTATCCCACACTATTTTGTAGCATAGCGATAAGGATTGGCAATAGTTTTTTTTTAGTATAGGCCTTTTTATTTTGACTAGACTCCACAAGGATAATATTATTATTTGATGATTGTAGTTTGCTCCCATCTTAGATTTAGGTTTAGATTAGGTGTTTATATCAGCCATTTTGCAGTTGAATAAACACCCTTGAACAGTGATCACTTGTCTGTCTTACTTTGATACCATGCCATCCTTACACCCTCCCTCACTCTTGCATTTTTCTGCCACGTATTTCCTAATCTGGCCCATCTTTCTTCCTTTCCTTGTCTTTCTGACTCTTTGCTCCCCTATTTCCCTGTATTTGAAGCCCTCTTGCTCCTTGCCTTAATCTTTTTTCTCAATGTCAGCCCCTCTGTGAAGAATTGCATGATTCTCCCCAGAGACCTGGTCTGGGACCTTCCTCATGTCGCCATTGAAAGGCATATGCTTCATGATCCCGATCCTGGGGGTGGTATACTGCGGGAGGATCACTTGGGGACTTGGGGGGGTTGGGGGGGAACAGACGAGGAAGAACAGGATAACCCCCTATTTACCTTTTCCTGCAATCCCATCCTTCCAATGGCTATTTGCCAGACTGTAGAAGAACCTTTGTGGAAGAAAGTAAGTCCCAGAATCCTAGTGGTACTGGGGCGAGGATGAGGAATGAAGAGGCATGTAGATGTTATAGTTTGGCAATTAAGCCTGGTAGCCATTGCAGTAGTCAGGCAATTAAGGCTAATAGCCTATTCCTGAATTCTATCATTAAACCTGTGGGGCATAAAAGGCCCCTGCAATAGAGGAGTAGAAGGAGCTGGATTGAGCGATGGAAGGCTGGCTGTAGCAGCAGTAATAGTAGAGAAGTACAAGGCTGGCCAATCACAAAGTGGAAGAACAAAGGACACCGGAGCGTGGATACAGCAGATTTCACCTGCAAACCCCAGAGTCCTGTTCTTCCAAACTCTTACATGCAGAAGAAGACGTGCTGGTGGCTGCGTTTTACCATTGTGGGCCATGTTGCAGTGATTGCAGAGCCATTACTGTGCAGGAGACGAAGGCCAGAAGCAGAAGGCAAGTCAAGAGTCTTGGGAGAAAAGGAAACCGGCCTAACCGAAGACAACTCTGCTGGAGAACAGTATGGGTCCCCAGTGAGCCAGAAGTCGGAGCAGAGACATAGTAAGTCAGAAAAGCTGTGCAACCTGCAAAACCAGTGTCACTAAATGCACGAGCCTTGCCGGTAAGCGCCTAAGTGACTCGCATGTGGCGGAAAGCGAGTAAAAGTTGTCGATATCTTTGAAGTCTTGTTAAAAAATGGACTTGTAACGTGCGCTTATAATGAAAGCTTTAATGTTTGCGTGAGAAAGAAAAGGCATTTAAATCCATTGTTGAACACTAAACCTTTGTTGCTGACTAGCAGAGTGATCGTGTGTCCTTAATTGAGGAAAAGGAACACTTTATAGATCATTACGGAATTCCTAACATTAACATTATACGAGTTGCAAGTACAAAGAGTCAGAACTCCATCAAAAGAAGGTTGCGTGTAACCAATTGTTTCCCAATGGAAGAGAGTTGCATCCTTCACCGTTACCCTGGAATACAATTCTTAATTCAACTTTAAACATTGAATTCTTTCACAAAGAGAGTTTGTTTGCGTAATTGTGTTTTCACTTGAAAGACTGAACTCTATACAGTTTCCAGAAGTGACATTCTTTCAATTTCAAATAGTCTAAAACATTGAGGAGAAGAAGCATTGCCCATGCCAAGAGGCACCCCCTTTTTCATGGTGAAACCTGTCTTGCCAAGAGTTGGAGCCATCTAACTTCACTGTGAAGTTGTTATCAAGTGGTATAAGAAACAAGTACACCATTATTACCTGAAGCTGAAAGAGTGGCACATAAGCTTTTGGGTAATTGCTTGGGCTGATAAATGGCACAAAGGTGGGAACAAAGCTGGGGAAGGGTAACCAAATGCTTGTGAACAATACTCTGAAGTACAATACAATATGTGGTTCGAAAGACTGCTAAAGCTAGAAAGGAGAGAGTCTTGTGAGCAGAAGCAGGATTTGTTTTGTGGTACTTTGTCAGACTGAAGAGGCAACAAGGCTGCTCATTTTAAGAAAACTATTAAAAGGAAGAGTGCCTTGCCCACCCGAGGAGGTTTAAATGACTTGTCTAAGCCTGATTATTCCGAAATACTGAGCTGTCTTGTGGTGGTACATTAAGCTGTCAGCGGGGTATTGTGTGATTGTACCGAAAACATTTTTTCAATGGATTTTTTTGCCAAAACAAATCCATCGGAAACACAGAATTTAACAAATATATATGTATATGGGGATGTGAGCGGTTAAAACTGGTAGGAGGTGGTTTGGGTGGGGTTTAAAACATAGGGAAACAGGGGTTGGGGGGTAGAGTTGAGGGAATGACCCCTCAAAATAAAAAAGAAAATTCTTTGATTTTTATTTCCAATGGATTTTCTTTCAATAAAAATCAATCGCAAATGTGTTTTTATGAAAAATCAGTGAACCACAAGGGATGTCACATTGAATTGATAACGTACTGTGGGACAAAGGTGACTGTTCTCATAGTACCAACAGTAGAAGCGTGGTTGTAGAAAACAGAAGCAGCAGCACAAAGAAAGCTTCTGGATAAATATACCAAATGTAAAGTTGTAATTGAACAAGTATTGTGTATTATTGACATTTGGATAATATTACACTTTGTTGAACTGTGGCTAAATAATTTGAGAGACAAATTATCATCATGACCAATATTAACATTTGGAGCTATTTATTTTACCGGAAGTTGGAAAATAATTGTTACCAGTGGATTTGTGTTTGTTGAACTTTTGATTTGACTTTGAAATTTCAAGATTGGTTCAAAACCTTTTTTCTTTTGTTGAACCTTTTGGGGGTTGACTTGAATCCTGGGCAAGGGATCTCACCCAGGACAGATGAATGCTATTCAGATATTGGTTTGCTATTGTTTTTTATCTTGTGTTGCTATATAAATTCCTTTGTTTTAGTGTGAAAGTCAGATTACCCATGCCAGAGAATGTTCCCTTAGCCTCTAGACAGGTAGGGAATTCCTCTGTAGAGTAGGGCAAGCAAGGTATTTTCTTTACGCAACTTCTAGATTCCAGGAGGCAGCACAGGAATCTGAATTCTTTATCCACAAAGGTCAATCATCACGTTTTTCCTTTCCAGAAGCTCCAGCCCTCAACAATACATTGAGTGCTATGAACACAGCTCTGCTAGCCGTGGCAAAACTATACGAGATTCTGGAAGGGAAAATAAGCCGTCAAACTAATAGATTAGAACAAGTAATTGGAAATGTGAGCAGAATTGAGACTTACCTTAATTCCAGCAATATAACCAATCCCCCCCCACAAGTCTGACTAAACGAGCCTGTAGCATCTACTAATGTACCATCTGAGCAAGCTACTAGTGAACCCAACCAGCCAGAGATCATAACTTTACTCGCAAGGAAACCGGAGGATGCCCAGGCGCACCAACCACCTTCCGACTGTTCCAATCCCGACATCAGGAGTATGCCAGAGGCACCAAATGTCCAAACTGGTGATCCTCAATACAACAGTCCTAGTGACTCAGAAATGGTGGTGGAAGCAGTAACTATTTGTGCCGGCGGGAACGAAACCGCCGGGTCAAATAGAATTGCCACTTACTTCTGACAATGGTCACAGGAAATGTCGACAGTCAAGAAGATTCGACAACTACAGTCCCCAGGGCGTACAAGAAGAATTGTAAAGGCCGCGAGTCAACTGAGGAGACATCAAGATGTCCAAATCCCCATGGCTGCCATTAAAGTCTTAGAGTACGACCTTGTCTCCCACTGTGTACAAGCCATTAGACGATCTGGTAGCCCTGTCCCTGGAAGCTGGCCTGAGTGGGAGAACTATCAATGTCAACCAGAATCCTAAGGCCATGTTGCCCATGAAATTAATGTCCTTTCATTCCAATGCTTTAAATACTGTAACACAATTAGTGGCTCCAGCTACGGAGCAAGTATATTCAACCATTGCTACACTTAGAGATGAAATTCGAGCTTCCATTGATTCTTATGTCTCACAAAAGTCATTCGAGGCAGAGCCTGCAGGGTCATTCCAGACCTTTGCCAAAGTCCCGGTCGTCGGCTCCGAGGCTTTACCACCATGGCTAGCTCCAAAAGAAAAGACTGCTGGTTGAATATAATCCCCAACAGTTGTATATGACCTTGCCATCCACTAACCCTGATGTTCAGGTAAGTGGTTGGCAAACGGATACCATACAGATCCCTAATGTTCCAATTAAAGATGCCCACAAACTCGCACCATTCCATGCGGCTCCCATAATGTCAACAGGACATAAGAGATATAATAAAGATGTCCATTGATATTTATATTGCAGAAACTCAGGATAGAACTCATGGTGATGATAACATCCAATGAGCAACCTTTCCTGATGTGAGTGCATTGCTCCAGGATCCTACAGTTTTGTCGAAATGTGAGAGACTGTTAAAACAAGCAGACAGCGTCCCACTCATACACATGAATTGGACTCTGGTAACTTCGATGGCCACGCATAACAACAATCAGACAAATAGCGAGAGCTCAAATAGACAAAAAAAAATCGTTGTCTAACATTGAGATGTCAGGATTTGCCAGGCGCTCAATATGTCCTCAATAGAGCGAGTATTCAGAACCTCTGTGCCGAGATTCCAACTTTAAAGAACCTAGTTACAACAGATAGTTGAATTTAGTAATGGTCATGAGTTGACCGAGGCAAGACTTTACATGCCATCTGGACTGGTTGCCAATATAATATGGGAAGCCAGGATGGCTATGTTCGATCTGGATTTTATATTAACCAAAGCCACTACTCAGCAAGTTGAAAAGACGATAATCAAGATCTATAGCCCCGCTCAGAGGGCTATAAATGAGAGCACGGAACCTTTCAAGTTATTCCCTAGCAATACAAGCTCATGATGTTAGATCATAACAGTGCGAGAGTCCTGAAAATCTTGTTAGCCTAATTTCCTGGAATACGAGAGGTCACAATCATATAATCAATTCCTGGGAAATGACCTGGGGATATTTGACATTATTGCGCTCCAGGAAACCTTGCTGATGACAGCGCCGGTATGGGCGTCTCACACGATTATTACTACACCTGCCACCAAGCAATCAATGGGTCGCCCAATGGGTGGGTTGTTAATAGCTGTCAAAAAAGCCACTGGTTTAACTAGTGTCCATCTCCCTCGTCTTGTTTTCAAGTTGCGAGGGTATCCAGAGGAACTCTAACATTCGCCATTGTCAATATATATTGAAGCAAACACTAGTAGCAGACTTGTTTTTTAAGCACTTTCTCTTTATATTAGACACACTATTCCCAGACCCCGAGTTATCACATACTTTTATCATGAGTGATTTGAATTCACATCTATTTGCTAAAGAGGATCTTGAATTTGTACGTGATGAAAGAATATGGTCCCTAATTATGAAAGAAAGGGGTTTTGTGATGCTGAATGGTATAATAGCAGGTGATGTTCCGCATCAGCCCACATGGAACAGAGGCCAACAACAATCTATTTTGGATTATATTTTCGTGAACTCTAACTCTCAGAAATATGTATTATCTCTAAAGGTTATTCCTACAGATCTAAGTGATCTGTGATCACTTAGATCATAATATGCTATATGCCTCTTGTATGCTTCCATCGAGTCGAAAGCCCATGCAAAAAAATCAGCACCTGATAAACATGGAGGTGAATAATGCTGGTAGTCGCCTGCGATGGAATCCGTATAAATTGTCCCAACTCAAATTCAAATTGATAAGACCTGCGACTCCCCTTTCCCAGATGGCTCAGACTGTTATGTGCAATTGATGCAGACTTTTAAAGAACACAAGCTACCTGATGCAACCATCAGGATTAGACATCGACATGTCTTCGATTGGGAATTGCAGCAACGTAAATCCCACCTGAGGAGGAATCTTTGCAATCTGAAAGACAAATCGAACACAGATAGTCATAATAAAAAAACAGTTGCAGATGGCACACAAGGCATGGTTGAAATAGCAGAGATTTCTCCAGCACCAACGTGATAACAAGTACATGCTCAATCAAATTCTAACCAAATCCACGAGTGGTATTTGGGCATGCCTGAATAATGCTACTTCCAAGTCACAGGGTGCTCTATAAATCAATGCAATATCCAATGAGGTCTGGCAGGAGTACTTTGTTCAAAATCTAGCTCATTCATTCCCAATAGAAGTAGAAGATATTTGTTATTGTATTAACAATCTGAGTCTATCACGGGCAGTTGGGCCTGGCGGTTTGCATAATAGCATGATGACTTACCCCCAAGAGTGGGCAGAAATACTTCATCAGATTTTTAGATATATCTTTATTGTGGGTCGAATCCCCCAGCTTGTCGATACAATCTATAATTATCCCCATTTTTAAAAAGGGCAATAGGGATGAGCCTAAATCGCCCGGGTAAGATTTTTGCACGTCTTTTCCTGAAGCAATTTAATTCATGGTTAGATGCAAATAACTATTGTGATCCTTTTCAAACTGGCTTTTTACTGGGTATTGGTACAGCTGTTAACATAATAACCTTGAATAGTATCCTGTCCCAAGCGCAGCAACGTCAACAGGCTTTATACATTGCCTTTATAGACTTTCGTATGGCGTTCGAGGCAGTGCCACGTGAACTGTTATATAAAAAATGGATGGACAAGAGATGCCTGGGGTTTATCTTGAAATGGGTGATTGACCTTCATACTGACACCTTTATCCAGATCAAATTATCCAATGACAGATTACTCTCTGACCCAATACATACTGCCCGTGGACTAAAGCAGGGTTGTCTACTGGCATCTGCCATGTTTCATTTTTTTATTTCTGATGTTGAAGGCTGTTTCGCTAATGTCAGAGCTGATTCCTCAAAAATCAACGGAGAACAGGTGAAATTCCTACTTTATGCAGATGATATGGTACTATTTTCTAAAATGCCTAGTGGATTATGAGCACTTCTGGATGCACTTGATAAGTATACACAGATAAATTGTATTTTAATCAATGTGGCAAAAACCAAAGTTATTCAATTTGGAAATGCTAAACAACGCATCACCAAGTACAAATGGCCGCTTCAACAAATATCCTTGGCATCGGTGTCATCTTACATATATCTAGGCACTTTTGTGCCGAATCAACAGGGTACCACTGCATCTGAGCTGTACACCAAACATAAATTACACACAGCTATTTCCCAAGCCCGTTTAATTAAAGTATTGTACATTTTCCATCATGCCAATTTTAATGTATTACAAGAAAAAATTAATTCCTGTAATATTGTACGGCTCAGAAGCTTTAACAGGGAATTCATACCAGTATTGGGCGAAATTGGAAGGTGGGTACTGGAAACAAGTATTAAACTTACCAGCATCCGAATCCATATGCTTAGTAAGACATGAATTGGGTTTGCTCTCATTGTACGCAATGTGGAAGTGGAAATTGTGTTGTCTTTATCGGAAATGTCTTTTGGCTGCTTTGAAAGCTGCCTTGTTATATCTAATAGCGGATTATTTGTTAAATTCGCTGGACTCATTCCCTGCCAGTGAAGAAGGGAGGTGGGCAATAAAAGCCAGAGCGGAACGTTGCGCTTGCAAGGAAATGATTTTTGACTCGGAAGGCAGCAAGTGGCTGAGGGTTGTATGTACGTTGTCCACATACTCTACGGTAATGGTAGACTAAGGAACGTTTTTCAGTCACACTGCGCCAACACAAAGAGTATAGAGACACTGCTTAAATTGCAGATTTATTAGGTGAGACGGTGTACAGCCTGACACGTGTTTCGAGCAGTCCTTGCTCTTCCTCTGAGGCTGGTACATGGTAAATATAAAGTCAAATCTCACAAAAACAATGTTACGCAAAAATACAAAAAAGAAAAAAAGAAAATTGAACCATTTGAGATGAGAGTATTTCATAATACCATTCAAATTTAGATGGCATGATATGGGCAATTTTATTCACATGAGGCGGGCGGTAAAGCAAAACCAAATGAAGGGATGATTCCCCAATGTGTTAGCACAGGTATGTGAAAGATATTGTTTTGCAACACAATTTCTGTTTAGAAATGATCCAGACAAAATACGTGCATGGGCACACATGATCGTAAGTTCATAGCCAGGGACCTCATTTAGGGGTCTCCCTTGCGACCTCTGTGGTCTCCTTTGCAACCTCTAAAAAAAAAAAAAAATTTAAAGAAGTTTTTTTTTTTTTTGGAATGCAAGCTCCTGGCCTGTGGCTCTTTACTTCTGGGGTGGCTGGCTTTCTTGTTCAGGCCCCTTAAAAAAGAAGAAAAATAAGAACAGGAGTGCCACAAGTCTAACACTTTCAGCATTGACCCTAAATAAGAAAATAGGAATACCAAATGTCTTTCTGGAATTCTATACAATAATTGCTAGGCTCATTAAATGTTTTTCACGCACACTTCAGGGGGTGAGTCACTGATTTAGTCTGTTCTTAAACGCTTCACTCAGCCTTTCATCCTTATAAGGTCGATAAATGTGTACCAACACAGGTTGGGTGATATTGGGTGCATATTTTGTCTATATAAAGTGCTTAAGCTTAAGTGCTATATAATAACACATCACTATCATTTGGACATGGACGTCTGCTTGAATACACAGTAATTTGGTAATATGGGCCTATATACACTGATCTTAATGATACATATGGCGATTCATTCTTGTATGAAATGTACATCACATAGTGATATCGTAACTATATTTTTTGTAGTGTACAATGCTATGTGATGCCACTTCCTGTTTTGTCAACAGGTGAAATGTCGTGTTCCATCGCTAACCGTGATATCACTTCAGGGGGGGTCAAATGACATCACTTCCTGCAAACACTGACCAGAGCTTGGTGTAAAAGAGATATAATTATTTATTTAAAACACATCTAGTTAAACACACTGGCACTAATATCAAGCAATTCAAGAACACGGTCACTAAAAGATATACACTCCCTTCAACGATTATTAGACAAGTCTTAAGTAAAGCAACACTTATTTTCAGACAGCGTTGAGCGCTTAACGAAGATGGCACTCTAATCAATCGGTTAAAAAGGGAGAGAACGGCAGAGCAACGATAGAAACCGATCGCAACACTTTTGGAAGAACACAGTAGGAGAAAATGGCAGGTTAAAACCGTAAAGTCAAAGTTAACAAGGCCGGACCCACTTTACGAGGCTGCGGTCGAAATGTGTCCAAGGTCACACGGTTAAAAGTGCCCAAAAGTCTTGCAATAAGTTCAGAAAGAGTTGGACTAAAAAGAAAGGGTCCAGTTAGATGGTCAAGGCGGCCAGCCCAGTCCAGAAGATTAAGGGATTATTGTTACCTTGTAGCAATCTTTAGAAAGGGAGGCCTGGCGGACACGGTACCTTAAAATGGTGAGAACGCTCCAGCGGGGGCAGTTGTTCCTGGCAGTGGGTGCAAGTCGGTGCTTCGTCCGGGGGAAGAGGATCTTGTCGGGAAGGGAAGCAGGAGTCCGTTGCACTGCCAGGGAAGAAACCAGCCGCAGAGTTCTCAATTAAAAGGAGCAGTCCTTATATTCGCGGTCTAGTGGGGAGTGGCTATCTGGTTGCCGGCGTGCTTGGCACAGACAATTCGAGCACAAGACGTCCTGGGATGCGAGAAAAGGAGGTAAACTGGTTGTGCCCACCAGTCAGGGGAAGAATACTCTCCAGCAGGGAGATCTCCTCTGTCGTTGGGAAGTGGTGAGTCGGTTCAGCAGGGCTCCAACGGTGGTGTCGTCGTAGCAGGTCGGCTCAGCTTCTCCCTCGTCGGATTTTCAGGTCATGTGGCGACTTCTGAAGTTCCAGTCCCCAAAGCCCTGCTTTTATGCAGCACACCCCCATTCACTCAACCTAGCTTTCAATCAAACATGCTAAGTGGTGAGCCGGCCGGCTCACCACTTGGGCCAATCACACAAGAGTGCGACTTGAGTTACCAAGGTAACTCAGTCCAGGGTGCCTAAACCCCCTCCCGCACCCCCTGTGGTACCCATACAGAGTGGCACCACTTTTGGAGGCTTCTGTGGAGAAGCCCGGCAAAAAGTGGAACAAAGGGCTCGCCTTGGGTTGGAGTCACAGAAGAGAACACAAACGCCATTTTAGAATCGAGTTCTGGCAAAAAATACCAACGGCGAATTAATATTAAATAAATAAACCGGCTGTATGTTTGAGGCTATAAGAATTAAATAATGAAAGTTGGTAGCCGCGAACAATGGGAAAATCCCATAGAGATATATTCACAGTCGAATATAAAGTAGAGTATTTTTCTTTGTCCAAAGGCACAAGACAAGGGTGCCCTCTGTCGCCTTTTTTGTTTGATCGCAAGCAGGGAAGAGTTCGTTTTATACGAAACAGTGTTTTTGGGAATTTGGAGACAAAAATGGTAGACTTCTGGCAAATAAGCTTAATGGTCTGGTGGCGGACAAGTGTATTTCATCTATTGAAAATGATGAAGGTGAAGTATTTCATAGAAGTGGAGAGTTTAGACTATTTTATGAAGAGTTGTATAAGGAGCAGTTACGTCCTACTGAAACGGATTTGCAGTCTTTTTTTGATAAAGTTCACCTTTCAGGACTTGGGGATGACAAAAAATTGATTCTTGATTCTGCGATAGACATGGCTGAGGTTACTAATGGAATATTACAATTGAAAGATGGAAATTCGCCAGGGCCGGATGGGAGTTTCGGAATTTAATAAAAAAAAAATGTGTAGAGCAAATATCACCTATTTTATGTGTTCTCTTTAATTACTTTTTAGAGACGGTACAGTATGTAAATCAATGACAGACGTGATGATTATTGTCATTCCTAAGCTTGATAAAGATCACAGAAAGTGCAGTAATTATAGACCTATTTCGCTGTTGAATGTGGACTTCAAGATTTTGACAAAAATATGGGCAAATAGGCTTATGGTTAATATGGGAGATCTGGTGGATGAGTCTCAGGTGGGTTTCATCCCAGGTTGTTATGGATTGATAACATCAGGACTGTTTTAGATGTCATTGGAATGCATTATAATAAAAAATCAAAGGGGGTCATTGGGTTTTTTGATGCGGAGAAAGCGTTTGACAGAGTTAATTGGAGGTTTTTGGAATACACTTTATTAAGTATTTTTCTTTGTCCAAAGGCACAAGACAAGGGTGCCCTCTGTTGCCTTTTTTGTTTGATTTAGCACTTGAACCGTTGGCTGCTTAAATTGGGCAATGTGGAGAAATAAAAAGGTTATGTGTTGGGGGTGTGGAAGTTAAAGTTTTGTTTTATGCGGACGATATGTTGATCCTGCTATCTAACCCTGAACAATGTGGATTGGTTCTGAGACGGATGTTTGAGGAAGTGGGTAAAATATCTGGTCATAAAATAAACTGGGACAAGACTGAGATTCCCGCTGTCTAAAGAGTGTAGTAGGGATATTCTAAAGGTATGGCAATGCAAATGGTCCCCTGAGTATGTTAAACATCTCGGTGTGTGTATATATATCATTGGTGATTTGAAGAAAATTATGCAATATGATATTGCTAAACTCATGGATAACATTGTGTATCCAATAAGAAGATGGGAAAGACTTCATTTATCATTATGGGCAAAGATAAATGTGATAAAGATGATTTTATTACCAAAAGTGTTATATATTATTCAGTTGATTCCATTATTAATTTCCAAAAAGCAGATTTTGCAAATTGATAAAAAAATTTCAATGTTTCTTGTGGGGGTTGGGTAAAAGACAGCGGATTCCTAGATTTATGTTACTGCAAATTGTGGAAGAAGGTGGTTTTGGTTATCCTGATTTGTATAAGTACTGTAAGGCGTTTCTGCTCAAGAAGTGAACTTATTATTATACAAATAATGGGCCTCATTACGAGGTAGGAGGTAGCCATGGTGCTATTAGCACCATGGCTACCTCCTTACCGCATTCCGGGTCCGGGTTCCCGAAATAGGGATTTACCGGGTCATCTCAACCTTGGAGGACCCGATAAGTCCCCATTCGTGCCCCCATAGGGCTCAATGGGAATGGGGATGGAGCTAATTGCGGTACCGCAATTTGCGGTACCTTTATTAGCTCTGAAGTCCCTTAACGAGTCCCGTCCTTAACACCTGGTCAGACCAGGCGTTGAGGAAGGGACTCGCTAAGGGATCTCGGAATAGGGTGGTAAGGGATTACCGGCACCGGTGCCCTTACTGGTGCCCGTAATCCCTTAACTCGTAATGAGGACCAATGATTTCATAGGTGCTATCTGGCTGCGCATGGAGAGAGGAGTTTGCAATCCGTATCGTTTTAATAACATTTATACCATGGGTAATATGTTGGTCAATAGATTAAAGATAAAGTCTACAGTAGCAACCAGACAGGCCTTGCGGTTGTGGTTTGGAGAGAATAGTCAGTCATATGGATTTAGTGATGATGCTTCTCTGGCATAATGAGGTATTACAATTAAACATTAGATGTTTGATTTGGCAGAATTGGGTTCGGAAGGGGGTTTTGACACTGGGTGATGTATTTGATGGAGATAGTCTGTTGACATTTGAGGACATGCAGAGGAAATTTGGGCTGCATCAAAGAGAAAAACGAAAATATGAAGAACTGAGCTCCCTGATTCATCTCAGGAAAAGTATGATTGGTAACTCATTAGGAACCAAACCTGCATTATGTCAATTGCTTACGGGACAGGAATATTCTGTGCGTACATACATGAACTTTATGCAACTGGAAAATAAACATGTTGTGGCGTGGGATAAATTGAGAACGGTGTGGTCGGATGATCTAAATATGAACTTAACAGACAGGGAATGGAAAGATATTCTTAGGGTAAGTGCCAATGTGGGTACGGGTTTGAACTTGCGTCTGATTAGACAGAAAGTAGTAGGTAGAGTGTACTGGACACCAGTTAAAATGTATAAACTGGGGTTACAAACTGATCATGATGTACAATCTATTTTGGGGTCCATTCAATGCCTTGTATGATTGACTATATAGGCTGTGGATTAGTGTGAGGAGTGGGTGAAAACGATTTTTTATTTTTTTATCTTCTTATTTTCTGTGTTATTCACTGTTATACATTTTGGGGGTTTGGTTTGGTGTTTGTGAGTGTGTGTGTGTTTTATGTTGGATGTTTTTATTGACTTGTATTTTGCTCTTTTATTGTCTGCATAAATTGAACATTTCTTAGTATGTCGGGGGGGGGGTTGGTTGATTATGCTATTTGTTGACATGTAATTTAGTTGATGAATGATTTTGAATTGTGTTGTATGGTTTACTGTACATTTCTGTATTGAATTGTAATTCATTTGTTGACGTACTAATAAAAAGATTTAAAAAAAAAAATCACTCGCTTTGCCAGTAATAAACCAAGGTTAAGCAATTTAGGCTACGTGGGGTTCATTTTGCTTACTGATCCCAATAGGCACATAGCTGGATTCCATTTGATGAGTTGGTCCGACATGTCGCCCAGGGTGCTACACGTCTCCCCAGTATTTGGACAGTCTCATGCACGACCACAACATGTGTAGTATGTCTGCACCCTCGCTCCCACACCTGGGGCACTTTCCATCTGCAGTGGGATATATACTCTGAAGCCTAGCCGGGGTGTAATAGGCTCTGTGTAGTACTTTATAGTGTATCAAGCGGTATCGTGAGTTGCATGACTCTTTGTCAGGCCACACATCTGTGTCCTTTGCTTGTTTGGGAAGGTGTGACCCACGTCTTGTTCCCATTTCCCTGTGGCATCCTGGGTTGGTGGCTCCCGGGTTGTTGATATCATTTTGTATAGTGTCGAAGCAGATGTCTTGGTCACGTCTGCAGTAAATATGTAGCCTAAGCCCAAATGTGCCGGTGGTTCGTTCGGGAATGTCTCCCATATATTCGCCATGGCAGAGCGTAGTCGTAGATATTGCAGCTTTTGTATAGGGTTGTCCCCAACAGTCAATCTGACTTCCTTCCAGTTAATTAACTGTTTATCCAGGAAAAGATCTCCTAATCTATTAATACCGTTGCCTCCCCAATGTGGGGATAATCTTTTATCTTGTGTTGGGGGGGGATATAGAGTGTCTCCCACAATGGCATATTTGGATTCTATAGAACCTCGTGTCCGGGCTTCCCTGCGATTCTGGTCCAAGCAGTACATGTTACTAGTGCTGGGTTGGTGGTGTTATCGTGTCTGGTTTTTGCTTCTGCCGCTTTGTGTAAGAATTTTGTTGGGCCCCCAGTATATGTGTTTCAATTGTTGTGTGTGCAGCTCTTGGGATACCTTCCACCCATTGTGCTGCATAGTGTGCCTGTGCCGCTAGATAGTATAGTTCGAAGTCTGGAGCGTTGAGTCCTCCCTGCAGGTAAGGTTTAGTAAGTCTTTGCCAGCACACCCTGGGCTGGCCGTTTCACACAAATATTGAGCATGCTCCTTGGATTTTAGAGAATAGAGAGCTTCCCGGCCATACAGGGAATGTGCTGAATAAGTAAGAGCCTGGGTAAGATTATCATTTTAACCTGTGCAAGTCTGCCCATCAGCGTGATCAGGAAGGATCGCCATTGTTCAAGTTTGGTACAAAGCGCTTCTGTGAGTGTCTCGTAGTTTAGCGTGTAAACAAGTTGTGTTGAACGTGCTACTTCTACTCCCAAATATTAGACCTGATAGGGGGCCCATACGAGACCATTTAGTTCTGTGGGTTTTTGGGTGGCTTCTGTGAGGGGGAACATCTTGGACTTTGTTGAGTTCAATATCAGGCCAGAATATTCCCCAAATTCTTTCACCGCACCCAGCACTGTCCCCAAATTGATTTCTGGATCCCTTAAGTAAAGCATTATATATCGTCTGCATATAAAGTGTTGAGTTCCAGTTTACCCGCCAGTGGGATCCTGACCTTGCTGTGTCTGCCTCTTAAGTCTGCGAGCGGTTCTATGACCATTGCAAATAGGAGGGGTGATAGAGGACAGCCCTGATGGGTGCCCCCTCCCAGTTCCAGAATTGCTGATAGTGTCCCATTGACACACACTCTGGCGTACCGTTTTGTATATAGTATCCTAACCCAGCTTATAAAGTTCGGCCCAAACCCATAATTGTTCAGAACCCTGAATAGGAATGGCCAATAGACTGTATCAAAGGCTTTTTGCATGTCCAACGCTAGTGCCGCTCCCTGCATATCTTTAGGGATTGCAGTAAGTATGTTAAAACAGCAGCAGATGTTTGTTGCGTGGATCTACCTAGTATAAAACCTGCTTGGTCTTCATGGACCATATGTGGCATCAAAGGAGTCGAGCGTGTGGCAAGGATGGTTGTGAATATTTTCGCATCTGTGTTTATCAGAGATGGTGGTCTGTAGGATCCGCATTCCTCAGTTCTCTTCCCAGATTTTAGTAGCTGCGTTATAATTGCTTCTCGAGTCGTTTCTGGGAGTTTGCCTGTTCCCAAGACTTACGTCCAGACATAGTTGAGCCGGGGCACCAAGCTCTCCTCAAATTCTTTATAAATTTCAGCTGCAAGGCCTTCGGAGCCTGGTGCCTTCCCGTTGGCAGTATCTGTCTATTGCCTCCTCCATGGCTGTACTCTTGGGGGGGGGGGGCGAGAGTATAGACGGGAGTAAAAGTCGTAGAAGACTTTTTCTAGCTCATTCCGATCAGTCACCACTACCCCATCTGTCCGGTGTTAAACATGGAATGACTGCTCCCTCTTTCCCCTCTCACCATCCTAGCTAAGCGCCTGCCTGGTCGTTCTTGCTCTCCATATCGCCTTGCGGCAGCGTGTCTGTCGAAGTAGCGTATCTTGCGGTCCGCCGCTGCTCTGAATTCCTCTAGCTGGATCTTAATATCTAGCTTGATCTGTGCTATGGGCGCAGTGGCATATTGCTCCTGTAATTTGGCGATGTCACCCTCCCGCCTTCCCAGCTCCCTTCTAATGTCTTTGTGAACCCCGAGCTCCGTTGACATAGCAACGCCTCTTATATATGCTTTAAAGGTATGCCAAAGTATTGCTTGGCTCTTTACTGAGCCGTCATTGTTTTCAAAGTATTCATTGATATGTTGGGTGATGTTGGTCTTGTATACGTGTTCTGAAAGTGCAGCTGCTTTGAACTGCAATGGGGTCTTTGTGGGGAGACTCTGGGAATGTGCATGGTATCAAGATTGGGGAATGGTCTGAAAGTGTTCTAGACTATTTCATTGCCTCTGTCACCCAGCCCAGGGCTCTCTGTGACAACAAGCAGATGTCTATCCTAGAATGCATATCATGCAGGGATGAATAAAAGGTGTACGCATGCTTCGTTCGGTGCAGTGGTTGCCATACATCGCGGAGGTCCAGGTCTGCTATGTACGTAGTCTGGGGGTGCTAGATGTGCGGTCTAATTGAGTGTCAAGTATTGTGTTGAAATCGCCCACGCTGATTATATGTGCTGTAGGATACTTGGTACATTTCCGAAATAGCCCATCTATATTTGGGCCATACAGATTGATGAGTAAGACTTCCACTTCAGCCAGCTTCCTGTGGTCTATCACATATCGCCCCTCCGGGTCGCTCTGCGTGGCATAGTGTATAAATGGCACTGATTTGTGTATTAACGTCAGTGCCCCTCGGGCTCTACTAGAGTAAGACGTGTGAAAGCGTTGGTTTCCCCATCCTGGTGTCATCTTGTCTGCCTGGTGTCCCAGAAGGTGCCTCTCCTGGAGATATACAATTTGAGCTCCTAGCCTGTTGATGTATGCCATTATCTTCCTCCTCTTCACCAGCATCCCAAGCCCTCTCACATTCCAGCTTATTAATTTGATACCAGTTGTATTCTTCTCAGCCATACTCGGCACTATTTCTGATTAGCTTGAACTTATTCAAGTGTCCCAAAAGTTCCTCATGTGTCCATTCAATATGCATCTGTGCATTTTTAACTTTAACTCCCCAGCCAACATAGCTACCTCCCTCCCCACCCTCATAGTTCCCCGAACTTCAACTATGTGATTCCCTGCACCCCTCCCATTTCCTCCCCCTGTGGGTAGTTTAACTAGTTCGTGCACCCGCATTGCGGGGGTCGCGTCTGTGGCAGCCGAGGCCAGACACTATAACGTATCTGCCCTTATAATCTCCAAACTTGTTACGTTACCAGAACACATAATAAAACTGAGGCATCCTTAATTCAACGTCTGACTTGTTACTTTAGTCATCTTGGTCACGCGCCAGTGGTGTGCCCCCAGTGTTATCCTTGCAGCCAGGTATCTGTTTGGGAAGTGTTGGGATGTTTGTCTCCACAAAGGTGTCAGCTTCTTCTGGGAAGGTGAAGAAATATGTTTTGTTGTTGTGTTGTAGGCGCAATCTAGCTGGGTACAACATTGCGTATGGGACCCTCCGCTCGCGGAGCATCTTCTTAACGCCCGTGAAAGATCACCTCTCCTGTTGGACTGCCAGCGTGTAGTCCGGGAAAATTCGAATTACACTGGAGCCTATCTTGAGCTCCTGTTTCTCTCCCTGTAGTTCATCAGTCTGGCTATGATCGGTCTGGGATATGTGCCAGGTTTGGGACGAGGCACCAGTGATCTGTGTGCCTGTTCAACGACAAACATGGGTGACCAGCCAGGGTCCCCCAGCAGTTCTTTGAGTAGGTCTCTTTCTGTAAGTTCCATAGGGCCCTTCAGTGCATCCTCGGGCACCCCCACTATGCGCACATTATTGCGACGGGACCTTGCTTACAAATCCTCACATTTGAGCGTCACTGTTCCCAGATCCTTAGCCATTTCCGTTAGGGTATTAAAAAGTGATTAAAGTGCATCTTCCGTCGTACTGATCTGTGTTTCGGCCTCCGTGATACGGGTCATGGCTTTCTCGAGTTGGTTTATGATCAATGTTACATTCACGTTGATTCCGTCTAGTCTGTCATTCGGTGCAGCAAAGCCTTGTTGCATTGATGCAAGGACCGCTGGGTCCATGTTAGCTGGCATAGTGGTTGATGGGGATTGCATGGTCTGTTCGGGGCCATTACTGCTCATGGTGGTTGACTTGGTGACTGCTGTTGTAAACTTATCTATGGCACCTTTTCTCTTCTTAGGTATTGCCCCTCTGGGCATTGTATTATACCTTGCTGCTGTCACTGGGTTGGGCCCCACCTCTAGTGACAATGAGGTTTTCACATTTATTGCCTCTCCTGCTTCCCAGTGAATTTTTTGGGTCTTAATCTGTGTTGAATCTGTGACCTTGGTGTCGGGTGTATCCAGCACGCAAAGTCCAGGCCAGTGTTTCCTGTTAGCAGGGGCTGATTTATGCCTGTGTGGTCAGCCTGTGAATCGCCTTACTGATGTAACTAAATGTGTGCCATCTAGTCCAGAATGTTGGTGTTTATTGTGCCCTTGGGCAGAGCCATCCCTGCTGCGCATTAGTTATTGTCGATGATGCCTGCCTTTTGCTAGTCCCCCACTTCGCTTGAAGTGCTCCACTACAGAGGGGTTGGACCGCCGTAGATGCTTGAGGCAAATCCCTTATGCATCCTGGGCGATGACGCAATCTGGGAGTTGTTTGCCTCTAGGCCAGAGTAGGCCAAAGCTTGTTCCAGTTCAGTGTTGGCCGTAAGTGGTCTATTGATGCCAAGGGGTGCTCCGTTGCCTTCCGGGCGCTGAAGCAAGGGCACTCTCACTCCTGCCTTGGCCAGGTGAAGCAGCCAGACTGGCGGTGTGGCTGGTTGTGAGGGCTCGGAGCCACCTATTCATTCATGACTTCTCGCTCCCTTTGTATCCCATTGCGGTGGCCGATTTGTTGGTTCTCTGGGCACTTTGCCAGCAGGTACGCCGGTAGTCTCTGTGCACGGCTACTGTGTATTTTTTACGGTCCCCACGTTGCCGCCCCGGGCCCTATTTGTATTGCTGATCATGGTGAGGGATATTTGTCAAAATGTTACGAGGGCCGTTGCGGACGCACTTCATCAGCCGTGGCTAGCGCCCAGGATGGGCTGTATGTGAGTGAGGGGCCCCCGGGTCCGGTGCTGCCCGGGAAGGTTGCCTTTCCCGTGTGCCCGAAAGTAACGGTTCTGCCTCCCCCAACATGTGGCTTACCTTTGATGGACCATTACAAGACTGTGTACTCGCAGGTGGCTCAGCACCCAGGGCCGGACTGCTTCATTGCCGCTCGCAGAGCTGTTAGAGTTGCGGTCCCAGGAGTGATCCTTGGAGGAGCTCCTTTGCGGTCTGGGATGACAGTTTGCATGGCCCGCTAGCGCTCGACGATTCCTAACTGAAGCTCCAGCGTGCCTTCTTCTGACGATAAGAGGCTGCTCCTGACCTCGGGTCTGTTGTTGGAGGACGATATTGCCTCATATCCCCAGGATATGGGTACAGACAACGAAGCGGTGGCCCGCATTCTCAGAGGCTCCCTCAGTGACAGCGCCTGCTGTCTGTTTGCCACACGTGCCTGCGCTCGTACAGTTTTCCACGTGGTGCCAGGCACCAATTCACTGGAAATTTCACGTACGTGTAGGAGACCACTTCATACACCTTTCCTGACGTTGCAATGAAAAACCGGGCTGATTTCAGCAAATTCTCTCGGTCTGGGCCTCTGCTAGCCACGGAGCTCACGCACAGTGCTTCATTCTTCCGTGTGCGCAACAGCGCCCCCCTCGAGACCACCACAATTCGATCAGAGAATGCGCACGAGGCAGTGGTTTTCCAATCAATGACGAAAGATCTAATACCAATCATTAATCTCTCTTCTTACACTGAGTCAATCAGAACAAAATCTTTTGGTCAAGGGTCTGTCCTTTGTGGCAGTTACAAAAGCAGACCCGTTCAATTGTGAAATAGAATTATGGTAATTCTTTAGAAACATTAGCCGTAAAAAAAATGTTGATGTATACATGCCAGAACAACGCATTATACCAGCCAAACTGAAACATCAGGGAAGGAGAATGAAAACATCACTGGCCCCAAGATAGGATCTTGATTCATTCCTCCCAATCATGTATGCCCTCCTGAATTGGAAGTTTTTGAAAATATATTCATCAGACAAATGTTAGAGGTGGTTAAACACAATTTTCAACAAGACAATCTAAACGCACAGGGGCATGTTAGCCTACAAAATCTATGCAGGAAACAATATATTAACATACAACCCACCAGTATAGGTGGTGGAATAGAGATTCTGAACACTGTCGATTATGAGAAGGAATGTGAATGACTACTAGCAGATAACACGCCATACCATACAAAAAATTGGAGAGAGATCCCATGAAACATCTACAAGAAGAGATTAGTTTCACAAGCCATGCAGAGAATGAAGGGTGGATATGTAATGAGGAATTGCAGTTTTCTACAGAAGGATCACCCTAGAATTGCAGCCTTTTATACCATCCCACAAATTAATAAATATATGAATAACCCACCCGGATGACCGGTAGTGTCGGCCATCAATTCTCTACTGGAGCCATTGTCGGTGTATATTTTCTCAAACAGTTTGTAATAAAGACCCCCCTCATAAGTGAGAGATTCCACTGATATGATTAATATCATAGAGGCTACCAACATCAACACCTCAGACATGCTTGTTACTATGGATGTTGAGGCACTATATACCTCCATGCCACAAATCGAGAGCCTTGAAGTCCTGAAAATCATTTTGGACACACATACTAATTAGAAAGAAAACACCTACCAACATCATCTTAGAATGTGTCAAGTTGGCCATGATGGAAAATATCTTCTTGGTTAAAAAGCAAATGTATAAACAGAACAAAGGGGTGAGTATGGGCGCCACCTTTGCCCCGGATGTGTCAAATTTGTATATGGCAAACTTTGAACAGCAATTTGTGTTGTCTATTAACTTGTTCTTGACCCACATTGTGCTATGTAAGAGATAGATCGACAACATGTTCCTCATATGGAGAAGCTTGATTGAACAACTTGAAGAATTCCACAAATGGGTGAATACCCGTGACAGTAACATCAAGTTCATGATAGAATGACAATTGTGTTAATTTTCTGGATCTGAAGATCTTCAAAGAACCAGGGGGTTTACGTACCACCCTGTTTAGAAAACCAACTGATAAAAACAGTCTTCTACACTACACCAGCTTACATCATTTGGGGTTGAAGACAAATTTGCTATATGGTCAATTCCTTAGGATTCGGAGGAACTGTTCATAGAGGAAGGGACTTTCAAATACATGCGGATCAGCCAAAGAATAGGCTGCAGGAGAGAGGTTATTCACAGAAATTGGTGCGGAATAACTGTAAAGTCTATTGTCTTGCCCGGGAACTTCTGACAAAAGACAGATACATATGGGTCATCTTTTCAAAGATGCAAGGATCTATGAAGAGGAGTCCTGGTAGAACCGTCTGATGAGCGGATGCAATACTAAATCGGTAATCGCCGTGGGACAATTCTTCTTGAACATTGGTTTGGAGACAGCCAGGACTAACTTAACCAAACCTAACTTCGGACGAAGGCTCCTAGCCAGACAAATGATAAAACATGGAAGAGCCCGTTCGACATGTTGAACTATACATTTACATTGTCGATAAACATTAATAGTTAAGGAAGACAAAAGAAATAATTGACAACATTTTCGTTCCATTTCCTGTTTTCTTTTGCTTCGCCTCATCTCCTTATTCCTTTTACATTTTTTCTATGTGCATGTCTTGCAAAAATGGTATAAAAACAATTGAGTCAAGCAAACAATTAAAAAAAAAAAAAACTGTAAAAGGGCAGCCACCACTGATAGGGAAATTTGCCTAAGTCTGTCAACAGTGATCTTCCTCTGTGGTCTGATTTGTGTCGCCACTTTCAGTCATATTAGTAATACGATTAAGAACATTATCCACACAAATTGGCACTTGGTTAAACATTGTGTATCCCTGGCCAAGAAACCTATGTTTGCATTTAAAAAAAACTTCAATTTGAAGCAACAATGAGTGCACACATTTAGAGATGCTGGGGAATAGCCAACATTGCTCAATGCGTGGGGATTACCCCCCATCACATGACACTACAAATGCAGTAAATGTGGCGTGTGTCAGTTTACGGATACAAAACGCGTATTTGAGCAAGGACACATCAGGTGGGAATTCCGCACCCACACTAAATGTCGAACAGAAAGCACCATATATATATCATATGTCCGTGTGGCTTATTGTATGTGGGACAGACTACCTGCCCGATGAAACAACGCATATCAGAGCATCGCTCTTGTATCAGAAATAAAGTGAGTGACAAACCACTGGTAGAAGACTATTCTAAGCTTGAGTAACGCTCACCTGATTCCCACGGAGGCGCTGATCCCGGCTGGGCTGCTATCGTTTCTTCAATTGAGAAGCGTAGAGCTCGGACGACTCTCAGGACTGGGCTTCCTCTTATCGAATGTCTGACTTGCAGGGTAAGTTTTCTGCAGGTGGAAGAAAAAGGGTTAATCACCGTTTGATGGGATTCCTTCTCCCACCAATCGCCAGTTTCTCCCACAGCCTAGCTTTCTACTTGTCTCGGCAAGCTCTCACCTTAGGCGTATAAATGCTGAGCTCTCCATCCTGCGTCTGGTGCAGGGGTGCGTGGATTCCAGTTACGTCAATGGATGAGTTCAGTGTTGAGGCTCAAGTCTTTTGCGGCTTTAGTTGTGGCACTGGCGCTGGGATGCCGAAGAGCGATGCCGCCGTTACTGCACGAGCGGATGCCTGTAAGTATACTGTAGTCTTTAGGCTTTAAAAGATGGGCACCTCAATAATGTCCCTTTTCCTTTGTTTCAGGCCTCGGGATGCTGTGGGCGTAGTTTTCCGTTGCCGCTGCACGCGCCGATGCACGTAAATATAATGTTCGTTGGCCGCTTTTAATGGCACCTCTAATATTGTCCTTTTTCTAGTTTTCAGGTGCCGGGATGCTGCGGGCTTTATATCCGTTGCCACTGCACGTGCCGATGCACGTAAGTATAATGATCGTTGGCCACTTTTAATGGCACCTCTAATAATGTCCTTTTCCTGTTTTTCAGGTGCCGGGATGCTGAGGTTGATGCGGCCGCTACTGCGCGTGCAAAAACTGGTAAGTTAAGATGAATGCGACTGCCTTCACCCGAACCCCTTTTTAATTGTCCTTTGCCTTTCAGGTGCAGAGAAGCTGCCGAAGAGAAGGCCGCGGTTAGCTCCGTTGCAATCACAGATGGATCAGGTAAGCGGGCGCGGCTGCGAGCGAGTTGCACTTTTCTAACCTTATGTTTATTCTTTGCAGGTTTTGCCGGTGACTGGATTCCGGGATCTGGTAAGTATTGTTCTGTGCCTTTCTTCATCCACAGGTTGCTGCGCGGAAGCTGAAGATGACTCTGGACCTGGAATGCAGGAGCCGACTCGGTGAGCGTCCTGCTGCTGCTGCAGAATAATGCGAAGCACGTGTTTTCCATCGGGCGTGGTTTAAATAGCAGAGAAGTGCTTCCAGTGTGTGTCTTCCACCGGTTCCATCCTGGTAAGAAAAGAGTTCCTGAATGGAGGGAATAGTTCCTCCCAGCCCTGATGGCTGGGTACTTCAACCAGACTGGTTTGTTCTGGGTAGATTTGCAGCATGGTCTGCCTCAGGTAAGTCCACCCAAGCATTATTACACTGTTTATCAATATGAGCCCAGCGCCTATGGCGCCGGGATTGAAACCCTTCATGAGCCTGGCGCCAAGGGCGCCAGGACACAGTCCAAAGGGCTCCTGTAGGGGTCTGCTGGGTCCGGAGTAGTGGAAGCCGGGTCTGCTTCCGAGGGCGCTGGGCCAGTCCTGGCCCCTCGGGAGTAGCGCCCATGACAGCTTGGACGTAATGACCGTGATGTATTTTGGTTCATTCTACAGACCATCAAGCCACATATGCAGCTGTCCAAAAATACATGGATATACAACAAGAGATGGCCTCTCTGCTCATTATGAACACAAGATGAGGCAACGGCTTTTGTTAGTTAGGAGGAGCCTGTGGGAGAAGTGAAGACAGAACCTGCTCGGGGGGATACTACACAGCAAGCGTAATTGACCATAGGAGGAGGGAACTACCGCGTTGAGGCAGCAACAGCTTGGCGCAGATGAAAAGATAGAACCTACTCGAGAGAAAGTAAATAGCAAGCATAATGGGTGCTTTAGCATACATTTACATACATAGACTGCTTTGTGCATTGGTGACCGGGTGTACTGCAGCCTAAACACATAAATAGACTGGGGTATTTGCTAGACAGTGTTGATTTATTTTGGGACTAACATATAGGGGTTCTAAGAGTTGCTGCATTGATACGTCCTACAGATTGACTGATGCCCAAAAAACCATTGGAGCCATAGAAAGGATAGTAGATGAGTACAAGTGCTCCACATCTGTGCCTCCATAGATGCGCTGAAAACAAGAAAGAGGAATTAATTTTCTCCCAAAAATAAATAAGCATATATTAGCAGCAAGCCATACAGAAAGCAAAAAAGTGTATAAAGATACAGTGATGGCTAAACGGATTCCACCATCGGTATCATTAGGTTTCTTTTATAGGTCAAATAGAAGAGGCAAAACCCCCGGGGCTACCTGCCTAAATAGAATGATGCAGCGGATGGCGCGTCACGCAACATAAGATGTCCCATGGGGCTTTGCTGGATCGGTAAGGAAACATGCAGCACAAGCTGTCTGTAAGCAGGATATGTTGAGAATGTTTCTCCATGGACGTTGATTCTTTCCTCTATCCCTCCTGTATCTTGTAATAATAGAGGGAAGCAGTCTGAAAAATGGCAGGTCAAGTTAAACGCCTGGTTGAGAACATCCGAGAAATAGTATGTGGCAAACAAAAGGTATGCACCAGTGTGATGTTCATTTGTAACCGAAATTGTATTAATGATTTAGTCATTCCAACTAGTAGAGTACAAACAGGGATTGTGTCCTCTGACGTATTCCTTACCTTTGATAATACGTTTCCAGCTTGCTGGCCTCGAAAAAAATTTCTGTAGAGGGCGCTGTGCGTCGACGTCCGCAGAGTCGATGTCTCTCGACGGCCACCGTATCGGCGCCGACGTCAACATGCCCATAAATAGCCATGCGCTGCGTCCATTGCTCAGTTCTGTTTTTCCGTGCTTCGTGGGGCCTCGGAACGTCGTTGCTCAGTTCAGTCAGTATATTTATCTATTTCTACTCGAATATACCTTATAATTCTCGATGGCTTCTTCATCAGAACCGACGACGCTGCGATCCGGCTTCAAGAAATGTTGAGACTGCAGTAAAAAAATGTCAATAACGGATCCACACAGGATCTGCTTATGGTGCTTGGGATCCGAGCACCATTGTTCGGAGTGTGAGGACTGCATGTCCATGACGGCGAAAGCCTTGAAGGAGCGCAAGGGGAAGCTCGAGAGAGGTAAGTCAGCCAAAACCTCCTCGAAAGTTTCGTCGGCTGAGTGGAGGCATTCGTCTCCTCGCCGTCAAACATTCCCATTCTAGATCTCGAAGCAGCTCCCACCATTCGTCGAGATCAGAACACTCAAAAAAGAGACATCGAAGGTCCCATTCCTCGTCTTCTGTGTCCCCAGAAAGAGTCTCCTGTCCCACCAAACACAGGTCTCAAGCTGAGTGGGAGGAATTCAGAAAGAAAATGTTAAGCGTCTTCGAGAACGCGGCCTCGACCCCCTCGAAGACCGCTGAGGATGATACCCCGGGTGAAAAACCCCAAAAATCAAAACGCCGCGAGTCGCAGCACCCGGCGAAACATTCCACCCGAGAGCGCCATGAGCCATCGGGTAAGAAGGCACCGTCTTCGCCGTCGTCGAGGATTCCTTCGACGCACGGACCGGCGCCATAAACGCCGTTGTCGAAGGGTTCCTCGACGCCATCATCGACGCCGATGAGAGAGGACCAAGGCCACCCCACAGCCAACAGTGATTTCAAGGGCCTCCAGCACGACGCCGAGACCGTCGTCGATGCCCTTGAGTAGGATCCCGATCCTCTCGAGTTCTTCGAGACCCCTTCCAGTTTTTTAGACGCCGTTTTCGGCGCCTTCGAAGCCTGTTACATCGGCGTCGACGACATCGACGTTTTCTCGTCCAATAACGACGAGTTTGGCTCCTTCTGCCTTAGAAATGGGTTTTACTCCATTTCAGAGGTCAGAATACCCTGGACTTTCTTCAATTTAGGAAGAAGGGGAAGATTCTGACCAGGAAACATTCGGGTTACAGAGGACCACACTGCCTACTGCAAAGGATTTCACCTCTGAGGAAAGGAGGGTGAAGGAACTACAGAAGTCACTACATGAGGCAAGTGGGCTGGACACTTCCCCAGAAGTGGAATTTGTTAAGCCAGACCCAGGGGAACATGCCGAAACACCATATAGAACCCTGATGGCAAGAATAATTGAGTTTATGGGTTGGGCTGCGCCTTCACCTGTTTTCCAACAGGATGACCTAACAGATATATTGGACAAAGGCCCACAGGAGGACCCGGTGGTCCCCTTCCATGCAGCCTTACAAAGAAAAATTGCATCTAATTGGGAAACTCCCGAAGTTATCCCTGCAGTCAATAAAAGATTGTTAACCAAGTATAGGGTAGCGGCTGCTGACCCTGAATACCTGTCAAAACACCCGACCCCAGAGAGCCTAGTGGTTCAAGCGGCAACTTCATCTAGCAGTAGGACCGCTTACCCTACTGTCCCACAGGATAGAGATGACGAGAGGTACTACTCTATAGCAAAGAAAGTCTTCTCTGTCTGTAGTATGGCGTTGAAGTCCATCAACGCCACCTGTACGCTCGCCAGGTTCAGTCACACACTATGGGAGTGTGCTTCATCAGCGGCTGACTGCATACCCGAAGGAGAGGAAAAGGAAGCCTTCCTTAACATTATTAAAGATGGCAAAGATGCCATGTGCGAATCACTTCAAACTGGCATCGATTCCGCTGACAGTATCAGCAGGGACATGGCGGCAAGTACAACAATCCGCAGGCATGCGTGGTTGCGAAAGTCTGGCTTTGCCCCTGATGTACAGGCCAGATTTTTGAATATGCCCTTTGACGGCTCTTCATTATTTGGGAAAAAGGCTGATGACAGTCTGGAAAAGATACAGACTTCTAAAGCAGCAGCAAAATCTTTAGGAGCTGCTATCTGCCAAACTCCTTTTCGCCCCTCAGGAACCTCTGGGAGAGGAAAGTCCTTTCGCTATTATTCCGCATTCGGGAAAGGCAGAGGACAGCCGGCTCAAAGAGGCCAAAGGAGATCCACCCGAGGTGGACGGGTCAAAAGTACTAAGACCGCAGCAGCAGGTGCCTCTTTACCTTCGGCATCTGCATCAGCCACCCCCAAACCACTCTGAGGCCTTCCCACACAATACACCTGTAGGGGGCAGGTTAACTCACCATCTGACGGAATGGCAGGCTATTACATCAGATGCTTGGGCATTGGAGACAGTTGCCCAAGGTTACTGCCTACCCTTTCTACACACTCCTCAGAGTCATCCACCAGGGAACAGCTCTCTAAAAGTTCCAGATCAGCGCCTTTTGCAGGAAATTATAGACCTGCTAGAGAAAGGTGCCCTAGCACCGGAACCTGTAGCGGACAGGAACAAGGGCTGGTACTCTTCCCCCCCCCCCCTACTTTCTCATACCAAAGAAGGACAGAGAACTGAGACCCATCCTGGACTTACGAGAATTGAACAAGTTCCTCAGGAAGGTCAAGTTCAAGATGGTAACTCTCTCTCAGATCCTTCAGGCCCTCCAGCTCCAGGATTGGCTGGTATCTCTGGACCTTCAGGATGCTTATTTCCATGTGCCAATCCATCTGAAACACAGGAAATACCTGAGGTTCGCAATTGGCGAATCTCATTATCAATTTCGAGTTCTGCCATTTTGGCTGACCTCCGCCCGAGGGTCTTCACCAAGCTGATGTCGGTAGTGGCGGCGAGTCTAAGGAGGGAAGGGATCCACATCTACCCCTACCTGGACGATTGGCTGATCAGGGCCGTATCTTCGGAACAGGGCCAGGCCCAGCTAGATTATGTCTGCCACTTCCTTTACAGACTGGGCTTCTCCCTCAATTTAAAGAAGTCACAGATGATACCATCACAGAGACTCCAGTTCATTGGAGCGGTCCTGGACACTTCCCTGGGAAAAGCCTCGCCACCAGAGGTGAGGGCTCAAGATATTCTACAGATGGTCACCAAGTTTCAAAATGCTCAACGTCTCCCAGCCTTCGACTTTTTGAGGTTGCTAGGCCTCATGGCATCCTGTATCTTCCTTGTGCCAGAGGCTCGCCTGAGAATGAGATCTCTTCAGTGGGCACTGAGAAGTCAGTGGTCGCAATTCTCAGGGAGAATGACAGATCTCCTCCGGATTCCAGACCAGGTAGCCCGCGACCTGCAATGGTGGGCCTATCCAGAGAACATCTTGAAAGGAGAACTGTTTTGACAACCATGGCCGGAGATAACAGTAGTCACAGACGCCTCACTCACAGGGTGGGGAGCCCATGCCAACGACTTGACCATCAGCGGTCGTTGGTCTCCATCGGAGTACAGACTACACATCAACCTATTAGAGCTGAGAGCGATCAGACTAGCGCTGAAAGCTTTCCTGCCATCAGTACAGGGGAGAAATGTCCTGATAATGACGGACAACATGGTGGCCATGCACTGCCTCAACAAAAGAGGAGGCGTAGGGTCACTGCCACTGTGCAGAGAGGCGATGCAGCTCTGGTTTTGGCCATTCCAAGAAGGAATCTCTCTATCAGCAGTCCACCTAGCCGTAGAGAAGAACTTGACAGCGGACGCTCTGAGCAGGCAAAGCACAGTCTCCCACGAGTCGGAGCTAGCTCAGGAAGTCCTTCAAGAGATCTTCGCCCTTTGGGGAACTCCTCAGGTGGATCTGTTCGCCACAAGCAACAACAGGAAGTGTGATCTGTTCTGTCCAAGGGAATTTCCCCCGAGAGCAGCTCTAGGAGATGCGTTCGTAGTGGACTGGGAGTTTCCCACCAGTCCATGTTATTCCTCAAATGATCAGGAGGTTGAGAAGATTCCGGAAAACCATGATCCGAATTGCCCCGGATTGGGCCAGGAGAACGTGGAACCCGGACCTTCTAGATATGTCTCTGTCCTCCAATCCGTCTTCCACTCGAAGAGAATCTTCTCTCGCAGAAGGGAGGTCAGGTTCTCCATCCAGACACCAGAACCCTCAACCTTCACGCTTGGCTTCTGAAAGGTTGAGGTACAAGGATTGGGATCTCCCTGATGACGTCATGGAGGTGTTGCTTTCGGCCAGAAGACCAGCAACAAAGTCTTTATACTGCTGCCGTTGGAACAAATTTTGCAGCTGATGTAGGCAACAGAATATCGACCCTTTTTCATGTGGTACACCAACAGTGTTATCGGCAAACTCAGGCCTTCAAGTGGGCACTGTAAAAGGCTATCTGGCAGCGCTCTCTATCTTCAAGCGGACTGCGGAGGAACCATCGTATTTCAAAATTCCTCTAGTGGTACAATTTCTCAAGGGACTAATGTTTACTCTCCAAAACAATTCCAGGTTTCCTAATGGGACTTAAATTTAGTCTTAAACTTCTTAATGGTCACTCCATTCGAACCACTTCACTCTTGCGCGCTGAGATTTCTCACGCTTAAAACTGTCCTATTGGCAGCACTAACATCTGCTAGGAGGGTGAGTGAACTACAAGCGCTCTCCTGTAAACCCCCACATACAATCTTCCACAAGGACAAAGTTGTCCTACAGGTGAAGCCTAATTTCCTCCCAAAGGTGGTTTCTGAATTTCATATTACTCAGAAAATTACCTTGCCTTCCTTCTACCCTCCTCCCCATCCGGGGAAAGAGGAAAGGCTACATAGGCTGGACCCTAGGCGAGCTCTCAGCTTTTACATCAGCAGAATGGCTAGGATCAGGCAAGCAGACCAACTGTTTGTAGGATACTCGGGTCACCATCTCCAGGTGGATTATTTTGGCCATCCTGGAATGTTAGACTAGCAGAATGTTAGAGCCACCCCAAAATCTCAGGGCTCATTCAACCAGGGGTATCGCAGCCTCTTCAGAGCTCCAAAGAGGGGTACCGGTCTGGGACATATGTGCGGCTGCCACATGGTCGTCCGCACATACATTCACAAAATTTTACAATCTGGATTCCTCCACTGCTCAAGAGACTAGATTTGACAAGGCCGTATTACATTCGCTCCATCCCTAAAGGGATACATAACACTATCACTCCCACCTCCAATTACATGCCACTGCTTTGGGAGTCTATCAAATATAAGGAATACGTCGGAGGACACAATCCCTTCGAAGAACAAGTTACTTCTTACCTGGTAACGTTCTTTCGACGGGATGTTCCTGTGACGTATTCCTTATCGCCCCTCCCAACCATCCCTTGTGGTTGCAGCTTACGCTCTTTCAAGGTCACTAACCAATTCAGGCATGACTTTTCTTATGCTACAAAACGGAACTGAGCAACGGACGCAGCGCGTGGCTATTTATGGGCATGGTGACGTCTGCGCCGATACGGTGGCCGTCGAGGGACATCGACTCGGCGGACGTCGACGCGCAGCGCCCTCTACAGAAAAAATTTCCGAGGCCAGCAAGCTGGAAACGTATTATCGAAGATAAGGAATACGTCGGAGGAACATCCCGTCAAAAAAACGTTACCGGGTAAGAAGTAACTTGTTCTTCTAATGTAGTTGTATTTGTTTCTATTGTAGACACCTTGAATACTGAAGTTTAGTAGGAGTGGCACATGATTTAGATGCCATCCTTGTCCTGATGAAGGCCAGAGCAGTATTAAGTCTGAATTTATGGCTAACGAGAACCGGCTGAAACGCGTGTCGACGAGCAGTCAAATAGACACAACCAATGTTATTAGTTTGAGGTGGTTAGTAACAGTATAGAGAAGTTTTGAGTGTGGTGTTCTAGTTATTAGACAAGATGTCGTATTATAACTTGGCGGTTGTGTGTGGAAAAAGGAATGGCTGTGTGCGAGTTGGATATTCATGTATTCAGTGGAATTGAGGTGTCAGTGAATATTGGGTGTAGTTTTGGATATTTATGAATTGTTTTTTTACAAAATCAGAAGAATAAAATGAGATGATCGAATCATTCTGGAAAAATTAAAAGGTGTGATGACAATAATTTAAGTATCTTTTGTTCTGTCTGGTACTATTCGTCTTGATCAATGTTGTGTTTAAATATGGTATGAGAGCTTGGGAGCTCAAGACTGTATCCGGTACCCTTATTCATTATATATGATCTAGTAGTGGTCAATTAAGCCTAGTGGCCATTGCAGTAGTCAGGCAATTAAGGCTAATAGGCTACACCTGAATTCTATCATTGAAACTGTGAGGCATAAAGCCCCAGCAAGAGAGGAGTAGAAGGAGCTTGAATGAGGGATGGAAGGCTGGCTATTGCAGCAGTAGTAGAGGAGAAGCACAAGGCTGGCAAATTACACGAAAGTGGAAGAACAAAGGATACCGGAGCGTGGAGACAACAGATTTCACCTGCAATCTGTCACGATCTGAGGTCCACGTGGATTAGTATACCTCCGTCCCCAAGTACCATTCAGAGGAGAGCAAACAACTCGCTGACCGGTTATTGGGACCACATGTGACGGGAACAGAGAACATCGGGTCCCGGATGGCTGCAAGGAAAACACAAGGTTAGCCGATAAGTAGAGGGAATCTACAATTAAGTGTAAACAGATAGGTAGAAAAGCACCTACCCTTAGGGATGACCGATGACAGCTAAGAACCTAACTGTTCCCCCTGAAGGTGTTGTGGATTGGGTTAGAGGAAAGGGAACCTCAATGTAGCAGGGTCTAGCATGGTCTGAGAGTAACACAACGTGATGCAGTACTTGATTCCAGATGCAAAAGTACCTGAGCCAAAGGGGTAGGAAACAAGGCAGTCCAGGAGAGCAACATCCATAGGTATGAGCAGTTCGAGTAGGCAGTCCGCAGTAAACTAAATCCAAGGGGCAAAACCAAGAGCAATCCAATAGAGCAAGATCCAAAGGTCTAAGCAGTTCGAGTAGGCAGGGCAAAAACAGATCAAAGGGACAAAACCAAGCGCAATCCAAGAGGGAGAACGAAGTCCGGAATACAAAAGTTCAAATCCAATAACACACGGAACACAGGAGTCGCTAAACGCTGTAGGAACAGATGAAAAGCACTGATTGAGTGCTGGAACTCTTTTATTACATTCTTGCTAGTCACGTGACCACGTTTCGTGTAACTTCCTGGTCACGGTACTGCTTTCTGGGTCACGTGACCTCCTTCCGCGATGCGCCGTGTCCAATGAGCGACTGCGAAGGAGGACGGAACTTCCGTGTGCCTGCAGGCGCCAGGGCAAGCCCCAACGCGACTGGGGAAACAAGCACCAGGGATGCCTCATCGCGCGGCAGCTGGGCAAATGCAGAAGCCGAGGGAGTCTGTGGCCTGTGCCGCCGCCGGTCTCCGGTCCCGCGCTGACATGCTGCTGAGCCAGGTAAGTGCGTGGAAGGCATGACACAACCTCAGAGTCCTGTTCTCCCAAACTCTTGCATGCAGAGGAAGACTTGCTGGAGGCTGAGTTTTCACCATGTGAGCCGTGTTGCAGTGATTCCACAGCCATTACTGTGCAGGAGACAAAGGCCAGAAGCAGATGGCAAGCTAAGGGTCTCGTGAGAAAAGGAAACTCCCACATCAAGTGGCCGAACCAAAGACACCTGTGCTGGAGAATGGTGTGGGTCCCCAGCGAGGCAGAAGTAGGAGCAGAGGTATACTAATTCGGGAAAGAAGTGCAATCGGCAAAACCAGTGTCGATGAAGCCGGCGAGTGAAGCACGGCATTCAGATACAATGTGCAAGCCTTGCCGTTAACTGTAACCAGCGCTGAAGTGATTTGCATGTGGCTGAAAGCGAGTAAAAGTTGTTCAATATCTTTGAAGTCTTGTTAAACAATGGATTGTAACATGCGCTTATCGTGAAAGCTTTAACGTTCGTGTGAGAAAGAAAAGGCATTTAAATTCATTGTTGAACACTAAACTTTGTTGCTCACTAGCGGAGTAGTCGCGTGTCCTTAATTGAGGAAAAGTAACACTTAATAGATCATTACAGGATTCCTAACATCGACATACAAGTTGCAAGTACAAAGAGTGAAAACTCTATCAAAAGGTTGCGTATACCCAATTATGTTTCCCAATGTAAGAGAGTTGCATCCTGGGTAACGGTAAAGGATGCAACTCTTACATTAGGAAACCTAATTAGGTACACGCATTCAATTTTGAATTCTGTCTCAGAGAGGTTGCGTGTGCTTAATTGTGTTCACTTGAAAGACTGAACTCTATACAGTATCCAGAATTGCCATTCTCCAGCATGGGCTCTGGCATGGATTCACATGCTCATGAATATTCCCCATCATTAGGCCGGGAATCCTCGGTAATAGAAAAAACTGTTTTACTTTCACTTACAAACTGTCGTTCTCCTATAAACCAATAACTCAGCTCTGGGTTATACTGCCCCCAGCCAATGACTGCCCTCTCCCGAAGCCCCTCCTCTGGCAGCCGCCATCAGATTTTTACAGCACATTCAAGTATTGGGAATCCTCGTGTTTTGCTTCGAGAGCTTTTCTACGTTTTCGTGCTTTTTCATAAAAAAATTCCTATTTTTGTCAAATAGAGCCCGTTTGCTCTTTCGTTCCTTTGACTGGCAAGCAGGGATCAGTTTGTCGGCGTCTTTTGTCGCCCCTCGAGGGCAAGAATCGTCGAGTGTTTATATCGAAGATTCCAGAAGGTCTTCGGGCCTACACAACACACAGGCCATGTCAGAGGAGGACGGACGGAGGTTCTCTCTTCAAGCTGTGCTCCAGCTGGCGATTGACGAATGTGTTGGTGGAGGACAAACTCCCAGTTCCTCTGTCTCCATCCGGATCACAAGGAAGCAGATTGCGAAATTTGCCTGGGATTCCTCAAACAAACAGTCAAGGATCGGCACAGTAGTATTGTGGCGTGGCTCAACAGCCAAGGTCTCTACCCCGTGCGGCAAGCAGGGGCATGCCTTACTCAGGACCGGCTGGTCCAAGGAGCAGGCTTCTAAGTCCTGAGAAGGCGCTCCATCCGTGGGGGCCCAAGATGAGGCCAAGCATCGCTAGTCTATTTCCTTCGGGGTTGCTGCGCAAGCGGGTCCCGTAACGAGCAGGGTGTGCTCATCGTCACTGTCTATCTCAAGCCATCGCTCCAGGAGCCTCTGGGTAAGGTGTCCGACCTACCCCTGAAGGCCCAGGTAGCCCAGGAGAAGTCCTACTCGACAATCGAGCTGATGGCGGCCGCCCTCTCAAAGGCGAAAGGTGCTGACCCCGGCCAGGGGACCCCTGTGACGCCCAGGCGGGAGGCTTCGGCCAAGCGGTGGAGAAAACACCAGAGAAAAGAATGCCAGCCCTGATGCAAAAAACTGGGAAGCTGGGAGAGGTGGTGTGAGGGGGGAGGCAGTGGAGGCCTCTACCATGCTCCAGGGCAAGGATATTTCTTCTTCAGACGAAGAGGACATGGTGGACATGGTGGACGTGAGGAACAACTACGACGGCGGAAACGCAGAGGACGGCGGTGGAATCGTCGAGGGGGGGACGATGCCAGCAGAGCCGACGACGTAGACGCTGTGCCCAGCAAGCCTACTCCTCCACCTTCCAGGGACGTGTCGCTGGACATCCTGTGAACTCTCACACGTTGCTGTCGGAGATCCAGAGGAGTATTCGGATGGCACCCCCAGCGCCGGCCCTGGTGGTACCCGGCCTCCCACCGGCGAGGAAGAGGAAACTGCATCCCACACCTCTGCATCAGCTGCTTCACATACCCCCCCCCCCCTAGTGATACGGGGAGAGGCACAGCGCTGACTGGCACGGATGACAACGGCAGCGTTTCCCCACCGCCGAGCGGTTCTCCGCCAACCAAAGTGGTATCGTTCCACTCCACGGTCACCCGCATGTCATTTTTAGCCATTTTAAGGTCAGATTTAACTCACTGCACATTGCATACATCGGTACATACAGTATACGGGTTATTGAATACATATTTCATCTTTTACAAATCAATTACATAGACGTTTCTGCATCTGAAGCCATTTCACACAGGTATATCCTGAACGGGGCCCATATGTCCTTTGGACGACAGCTCGGTGTCCCAGTCAATGTGTATTGTTCCTCAGATTCATTTACGTAAGCCAAATCTCGAAGAAAATTCTTGGTTTTGGGTGGAAAAGTTTGTCCAGCATTTCAATATGCATCTTTTGGCTACAGCATATGAGACATTAAACAATCTCCTGGTCTTTTCAGCTTGTTTGCCTATATCTCTGAATAGATATTTTTGCGGAGACATGTTCGCAGGGATCTGTGTGATATCTTCAAGTATTTCCGCTACCTCTTTCCAGAATGCAGCAATTGGGGGGCATTCCCAATACATGTGATATGCTCCTGCCTGACTAGTTTTGCATTTAGGGCATTCCCCGGAATTAGTCACTGAGAACTTGGCCATCTTCGTGGGGGTGTAGTGTAGCCTATTTAGGATCTTGAACTGGATAAGTCATAGGCCTGCGTTCATAGATATCGATTTGGTAAGCATACAGTATTTAGTCCATTTTTCATCTGGAATACTTAAATTTAGGTCTTCTTCCCATTTGGATTTGACATGATTCGTAATGGGTGTGTGTATTTGTACTAATGAATATAGTTTCGAGACTCCCAGCCCCGTACCTGATGTGGTAGCTTGTATACACGGGTGGGATGGTGGCTTGTCTGGGAAGAGTGGCCAGTGTGCACTAAATGCAGATTTCATCCTATGATGATCAAGCGTTTTAATTGGTCCCCCACCTATTGCCTCCCCAAATTCCTCCATTGTTACAAATTTGCCATTCGGGAACATGTCTCGCATTTGAATTTCTTTGTTTGGGTCCCAGTGTCTTTGTATTGTTTTTATCCAATGTGGGCAGTATACCGGGGTATTTCCACAGGGGTACATCTGGGTCAGATGGGGATTCTATTTTCAGTTTTTTATACAGTGCTGTCCATGCGCATACTGTGGATCCCACTGGGTCAAAGGGACAAGATCTTTGTATTGAGGATAGAATATAATAGAACGGAGGTCTATGGGATATGCAGCAAACCTTTCGAGCCATATATGAGGTGAACGATCCTCAAGGTCATACCAGTGTTTTGCAAATTGCGCTTGCGCCGCAAGGTAGTATAACTCAAAATCAGGTGCCGCTAGCCCTCCAGTACAATAAGGTTCAGTAAGCTTTTCCCATTTCATTCTAGGGGTTTTCCCGTCCCACACAAAGGGTGTGAGGCAAGGAAGCCTTGGGTCTAGAAAATAGTGAAAAAATAATAAAAATTGATGTCATCTCTGTTTGAAGAGGCAACGCGGAATTGGTGATTGCTCTCCTCTCCTGAAGGTTGAACATAAAATCATTACACGAGGGAACTAGCTGCCCTTGCTGAGAACTCAACCGAAACATGTCGACAGATTTCCAACCCCCTGAACATAGACAGAGGGGCACATTGTAAATTAATCAAGTGTATAATTAACAACTGCTTGAATTGCCATTTTGATACGGTCAAGATATCATTTTTTCTATCTTTTGTGAATATGATTGCATGAAGAAGTTGTGAATGAAGTTTGTATGGAGGGATGTGTTTTGGTTTATGGAGCCATATTTTACATGAATAGAATTGTCACTGTACAATTTGGTGTGTTTTTTGTAAAATAAACAGTTAATGATTATGATTTAAACAATAATCAGATGTTATCTCCGGTCTGGTTGGTCTAATCTCTTCTATTACATTATAAATTGCCTGAAGGGCCACAGACAAAAAATCAGGCGTCCCTTACATTTTTTCTCTAACATTTCATGACAGGAATTTTCATCCCTTTGTCCCTGTCAACATTCCCCGCCATTGTTTCTGTTCATCATTGTAGTATGGTGCAAGCACCGTTTAGTATGCATAGTGCAATTCTCTGTTAGACCATCATCAAAACAAGTTTTACAACTCTTAAACTGTTCAACAAATAGTCCATCCTCTCCCCTCCCGCCCTCCACCCCCATCATCTACCCCAACTTGATGATTGAACCTTACAAACTTTTGGAGATCTCCTGGGGTTGCCATGTTGTCGCTGTATGGCCACCCATTCCATGCTCACAGCCGGGCGTCCTCATTCACTTGTGGTGCACGTCTTCTTATTTGTTTTCTTCCGTTTCATCTTTGTAGACCGCATTTACTACGATTTGTCTCATATCCAGGTAGTGTCAGTTCGCCTCAGGGGGAGGTCTGTCATTTTGGTCCGGGCCACGTCCTGCCGGGGGTAGAGGTATATGAGCTTCTATATAGGCCGGCGCAGCTGCCGGATTCTCAAAGAAATGTGCTCTTCCTCCGTGCTGGATACGCATTTTGACAGGGAATATTAATGCATATTGCATCTGGCGTGCTCTCAGCAGTCTTTTTCACTGGTTCATAGGATCGTCGGTTGGTCTTGACTCCTGCCGAAAAATCTGGGTATATGTTAATACGGTTTTCTTCGTAATGCAGTGTGCCTTGTTCACCAGCCTTTTTTAGAATCGTATCTCTGTCTCTGTAATGTAAGAGGCGTGCTATGATCGTACGGGGCGGTGCACCTGGTTTCGGCATTGGGGCCAGTGTACGGTGTGCTCTCTCGACCAGGAAATGTTCAGAAAAAGTTTCGGGCCCAAAGAGGGTCTGCAGGAGAGCTTCAACTTGTTGTTCCATAGCTCCTTTACTGAATTTATCCGATACCCCAAGGATTCTGATGTTTCTCCTGGAGTGAGATTCGAGATCCACACACTTGGTTTGTATTTTAAGAAAGTCGTTTTTCAATTGCGTTATGTCTCGATCATGGTTAGCAATCGTGTCTTCGTTGGTGGTAATTCTGCCTTCGGCTTCTGTAATTCTGGAGCTTTCTTTGTCTTCTCTTGGCTTCAATTATCCGATGGTTGAAACAATATCATCTAATATCACATTTATCGCGAGGAATCCATTTTGGACAATCGTAGTTAGCCTGTCGACTCTGTCTTCGCTTTCGGCTTCAATTCGGGTATTGGAGGCAGCCGACGTTCCCGCCCCAGAATCTGTCATTTGGCTATTAGTAAATGAGTCCATTGGCCCCTTCTTCCTGGCCCCCGCTCCTTTTGACGTTTTATCTGGCATTTATGCTATCCTTGTGTGTTCTTTTTCAGTGTGCTGATTAGGGGCCTACCATGAATTTAACGTATTCTCCGCCCGTAGTCGTCTTGGCATGCGGTATCTTGTAAAGAGTCCCAAGCCTCCGGCACCGTGGGCCAATTTGTTTCTCAGGATTGTTTTGTGGTTTTTCAGAGTACCACCTTTAACTGTGCATGGGGTCGTGCAGTGTGTCTTTTAGTCCATCTTTTCCCTGCCGTGGCCCTAGTTTTATCTCGTGTTTTTTTTTTTTATCCAATTATTATGATCTCCCCCTTAGTCTGGATATCGACTGTTTATGGGCTTTTGATCTGTTACCCAGCAGGATCTATTGATGTTGTGTTCAGGTTTACGTGTTCTGCTGGGTAATAGTCGTGCTCCCAAGATGGTTATGGTATGTGACAGTCTCACTTCCTCAAACTTCCTGAGGTTTGAGTTCCAATGTTAAATTGCGCCGTTTGTGGGTTAATCCCACCCTGTAGGTAAGGTGGTTATATTCCGGGTTGTTTACCCCCTTCGCCCCACGTGTCTCCCTCCGGGGGGGGGCAGGATCTGCATTGTGCTTATTCAAGAGTGGGTTGTGTTCTCCCACATATTTGGGAGATTATGCCCTTTTCATCCGTTTTTTTTTTTTGCCTTCTAGGATTTTAGCGTTGCAGCTGCTGGCTATGGGGCGTCACTGTTTCCTTCTATCTGTGGGCCGCCGTATCGTAGGAGCGTTTTTTCTTCACCCCCTCATGTATATTGTCTTATACTTCACACACAGTTTTAGTTCGTATAGTTAGTTTTCAAGAGGCGGTGTCCGTGTTCCCCGCCGCCCATCCTGCAGGGGGGGGGGGTGGAAGGGATGCACGAGGACCCACGCAGTTAATTAGCTGCACCAAATCCCACTTAGGGGCGAGCAGCCATCACGTTGCTGCGTATTCGTTCGGCGCTCCTGCCTCGCTGCGGTCCTTTCCTCCTTACCGATGCAGCTCCCGGGATACCTGGAGGGGGTGGCTCCGACAAGGTAGAGGGTTCCTCAGGGTAGCGGTTGCAACCCATGCTTTTTGGACGTCATATGGATTAAGGTGTCGGGAGTTCCCACTCCTGCTTCTTTCTCTCGTTTACGCCACACCTTCACTTTTCTTCCTATGCCACAGACGCGACGGCCTCCTCCGCATTCACAGGATTATGTTCGGCTTCACTTGTCCGCTTGTGCCAGGCTGCTGGACTTCTATGGTCTGTTGGCTAGAGCGTCTGCAGCTGTTTCCTAGTGTCGCGTGGTTCTGGGAAGCGGCTCGCGCCCCTCTCCTTCCCCACCAGAAATTAGATTAGCTCTATTTCCTTCCCTCGTTAGTGTTTCTCTCGCGGATTTCTACTGCTGCTAGTGAGGATCTTCAGCTTCAGTATCCGCTTCTTTCAACTGTCCGCGGGGTGCTCCGGGTTAGGATCTTTTCTGTCAGGATATTTGCCGGGACGCAGCTCTGGCTCTAGGCGGCCATTTTTGTTGCTCTCAACAGGGCCCCCCGGTCGCCCGCATGTCTGAGCTCTTCCAGCTGACGCCAGAGGAGACCAGGAAGGAAGTCTTCCTTCACCACTACTGAGAGGTGAAGAGGGAGATCATTCTGGCAGTGCCTCTCCTGGACGGCCTTTGGGATGAGGGCCTGGCGCTGATGAAGAATCCTGCCATAGCCTGGCAAAAAGACAGGCTGGAGAAGAAATACTGGGTGCTGTAGTTTACACCCAAGTACCTGCGGTCCCAACCCTCCTTGCTGATCTCGTCGGCTGCGGGGAAGAAGTCCTCAAATCCATAGTCTTCAGCCTCAGTTCCCACGGACAGTGAAGGGAAGAAGTTAGACACCATGGGTAGGAAAGTGTTAGGGAGAATTCTCTTATAAGGCTAATTTCCCAAACCTAGTGAGTCCCCCAGAAGCTTTGCTGGATTTTTGGGGTTTGTTTTTTTTCTCCTGCTAAGAGTGAGACTCTTTTCCTCCCACTCTTAGACATGATTTGAGGTGTCCTTTTGACTTGGTATGTGTTCATGGGCTATGGGGTAACTTCTTTCTACTCCATAGGGCATCATCTCTTTTGTATGTGTGTTACACAGCACCCTCGGTGCAGTAACACAGGGGTATCATAGTGACCCCCAGACATAGGCTCCATACCCTGGGACTGACTACTGTCTCCCAGGGCATGTCAAGTCACCATTGGCTTTACTAGTCCAATTCTGTGAACAGAACCAGTACAAACCATCATATTGTGGAAGTACTGGGTAGGGGTAATTCGATTTCCCCTGGGTCTGTTTTCAAGGGGGCACGGTCCAGTCCCCCCCTTGTCGAGTTTCTCGCTGGTGGCAGTGGTTACCACGCGAAATATTCCTTCGGAATACTCTCTATGGGATTTTCCCATTGATTTTAAACGCACCACTTTTTGGTGCAATGTTAAAGATACCTCCGGGTTATTTATTTAATATTAATTCCCCGGTTGGGTCTTTTTGCCAGAACTCAGTTCTAAAATGGCGTTTGTGTCCGTCTCTGTGACTCTGACCAAGGTCGAGCCCTTTGTTCCACTATTTTGGCAGGCTTCTCCACAGAAGCCCTCCAACTGGTGCCACTCTGTCTGGGTTCCATAGGAGGGGTGGAGGGGGGATTAGGCACCCTGGACTGCATTGCCTCGGCAACCCAAGTCGTACTCTCTTCTGATTGGCCCAGTGGTGAGCCGCCATGTTCACCACTTAGCATGTGTGATTGACAGCTAGGCTGATGAATGGGGGTTTTTCTGCATAAAAGCAGGGCCTTTGGGACTGGAACTTCAGAAGTCGCCACAGGACCTAAAGAATCCGAAGAGGGGAGAAGCTGAGCCATCTACGACACCACTGTTGGAGCCGTGCTGTAAAGACCTCACCACTTCCCCAAAGACAGAGGAGATCTTCTTCCAGGAGCCTTCTTCCCTTTGAGCTGGTGGGACCAAACAGTTCGCCTTTTTCGCCTTCCTGGACGACTCGTGGTCGAATCGCCCGTGCCAAGCACTCCGGTGGCGGATAGCCACGCTTCACCACTAACCGCGAATAAAAGGATTGTACCTTTTTAATCAGGAACTCCGCGGCTGGTTTCTTCCCTGGCAGTGCAACGACCTCAAGCTTTCTTCCTCGTCGAGATCCTCTCTTCCTCTGGTCGAAGCCACGACTTGCACCCGCTGCCAGGAATAAGTGCCACCGCTGGAGCTTCCTCACCATTTCAGGTACTGTGTTCCGCCTGGTCTCCCTTTCAACGGATTTTCCAAGGTGTCTCGTAAATCCTTGACCTTCCAACTGGGTTGACCTCAGACCTGCTAACTTTGCCTTTCTGATCTGATCCAACCTTTTTCGACTTTGCTGCAAAGACTTTGAGTGCATTTCCACTGTGTGATCTTGGGCACATTCCGCCTTGCTCTCCAAGAGTGGGCCTGGCCTATGAACTTTTTGCTCTACTGTAGACGCTGCCTTTCTTGACTTGCTGTGGTTTCTTAAAAGTGTTAGTACTGTTATTTCCATACTTTGCCTTTTCTCTCCCTTTTTAAACAAATTATTGGAGTGCCATCTAAGGTTACGGCGCTCATCTCTGTTTTGCTAATAAGTGGTGTCTTAACTTAGACTTGTCGAATAATTTAACTAGGGAGGTGTATATACTTATAGTGCCTGTGTTTGAACTTGCTTGATATATTAGTGCCAATGTATTTTCATAAGTGTGTTTTTAAATAAATAATTATATACTTTTATACCAAAGCTCTGGTCAGTGTTTACTTGCCCTACTGTACTTTTTGTACCTAATGTGTATACTCTAGTTACTGCTTAACTCTTCTTGAGAGAAGTCTGACTGCTCAGCCACAGCTACAGGATTCTGCCTAACAGAAAGTGATATACCCGGTGGCAATGATGGTCAAGGGGGTGAATGGTCTTGCGATCCTGGCCAGGTACGAGAGGGAACTGTGGTATAAGATGGCCCCGCTGCTGGAATTTCTCCCTGACAAGCGGGTCGAGGCGCTGGAGATCCTCCAGGAGTGCGAGGTGGCATCCGGCCATGCCATCACTGTGGCCCTTGATTTCCCAGACATGGGGTTCAGACAGATGGGGAACGGTGTCTGCTTCAGTCATCGTGGCTGGTTGAAAGCCACCAGTTTCGGCAGGAAGTTCAGACGAGGGTCCTGGCCGTGCCGTTCCGGGACAATCTTTTTGGGAAAGCCGTCGACAAATTGTTGCAAGCCAGCAAGACCGACACGGAGACGGGCCGTGCCCTGGGCACGCTCAGCAACATTGCCCTTCCTTTCGTGCCTTAGGAGGTAAATCTGGAAGATCTCCAAAGGGTTTTGGCGGGGGATCATCCTCGTACCACCAACCCTCCGTTTCCACGACCCAGCAGGCCTACAGGGGTCGTTCCAAGGCTTTTGGAGGTGGCCCTGAAGCAGGATTGAACCAGCCAGTATGCCGTGTCCCCACCTATGCACCCCAGTGGGAGGCCGGCTGGCGGGCTTCATCAGCGAGTTGGAAAAGATCTTGACCGACCGATGGGTGCTGGACCATCTCTCGCCCACTGACACACTCTAGAGTTCCAGCAGAATTGTCCGCAGATACCACTGGTGGTCCGGCAGGAACAGCACATCACTCAGCTCCTGCAGAAAGTATGGGCCATGCTAAGAAAAGGGGCGATATAGCTGGTTCCAAAGCGACTCCAGGGGTCCGGAGTCTACTCCAGATACTTCTTTGTAAAAAAGGCTGGGAGCTGGAGGCCCATTCTCGACCTGCGTCGTCTAAACAAGTTCAAGTCCCAGAAATTCAGGATGGTTGCGTTGCAACACATGCTCAGCCAACTGGAGGAAGGGGACTTCCTAACGTTGCTAGATCTAGAGGACGCTTACTTCCACGCCACCATTCAAGAGCAACATGGGAAGCTCCTGCGCTTCGTCGTAAAGGGAAAGCACTACCATTTCAAGGCCCTCCCCTTCGGACTAAAGTCAGCGCCTAGGGTGTTTACAAATTGCCTAGCACCTGTGGCGGCCCATCTGTGTCTGCAAGGGATACATATGTACCCGTACCTCGACGACTGGCTCATCCGAGCCAAGTCAAGGTAAATTGCTGTTCAACACACAGACAGGACTGCCTTGCTGCTGACGGATCTGGGGTTCTCAGTGAACTCGCCGAAGTCCTGCTTGATTCCATCGCAGAATGTGCTGAGCCAGGGGTCCAGGCTCAACATGGTCTCCTACCTGGCGGCCCCCTCAGAAGAGAGGCTATCGGCCATTTTGGGCACGGTGCAACGGCCCTTGGCACTGAAGATCGCCACAGTACAGACCAACAAGTTGCTGCTCTGCATGATGTCGCCTGGTATTTACCTGATCAGGCTCTGCAGGTTGCGGATGCGGCCCCTTCAGGAATTCCTGGACACTCAGTGGGTCCAGGTGTCCAGAATCTTTGCAGACAGGATTGTGCTTGATGAGGAGTTTCGTCGAGCGATAAGGTGGTGGGGCGTGCGCTCCAACACAGCCCGGGGCACGGATTTCCAGAGTCCCCATACCAAGAGATGGTCGCCACAGACGCATCGCTGGAGGGCTGGGGAACCCACACCGGACGTCTCCACGCCAGAGGCCTGTGGCTACTGGAGGAGAGGGATCTCCACATCAATGTCCTGGAACTGCGAGTAGTGTTCTGGGCCCTCAAGTTGTTCCTTCCATCACTCAAGGGCTATGTGGTGAGGGTCTTCACGGACAATACCACCACGTTGTTCTACATCAGGAAGCAGGTGGGCACCAGATCCCCAGCGTTCTCCAGAGAGGCGCAGGACTTGTGGCACTGGGACATCACCCTGGGGAAGTCAAGAACACAATCGCCGACTCCCTCAGCAGGGAGCTGCCATCTTGCCATGAGTGCGAACTTCGACAGGATCAAGTGGGCAGCCTCTTCAGCTGGGGCAGACCCCAGATCGATCTTCTTGCGACGGCAAACAAACTCCAAATGCTAGAGGTTCGCCAGCAGGTTCCACCAGCTGGGGAGCATGGAGGACACATTCTCCTTCCCGTGCAAAGGCCTGTTCCTGTACGCATCCCCGCTGTTGCCTCTCCTCCTGCGAGTCATCAATCAACTAAAACTGTGCCAATGCAGGATGATCCTCGCCGTCCTGGCGTGGCCGAGGCACTTTGGTAACTCTCCCTCCCCTCCTGCCCCTCTGCGGCTCTTCTTGGTCATACTGCCACTTTACATGCTACAAATTATGAAGCTGGCTGTCGGAGGAGGGGCTCAGGGAGATGGCACTCATTGGCTGGAGGTAGTATGACCCAGAGCTCAGTGATTAGTTTATAGGAGAATTACAGTTTGTAAGTGAAAGTGAAACTGTTTTTTATTTTACTGAGGATTCCCGGCCTGATGACGGGGAATATTAATGAGCATGTGAATCCATGCCAGACCCATGCTGGAGAACAGTTACAGGCCTTTCTATTTCAAATAAGTAAAGAGTCTAAAATATTGAGAAGAACAAGCATTGCCCAAGTCAAGAGGGATAAAGGTGACTGTTCTCATAGTACCAACAGTAGAAGCGTGGTTGTTGGAAAACAGAAGCAGCAGCACAAAAAAGCATCCTGATAAATATACCAAATGTACAGTTGTAACTTAAAGAATTGTGTATTATTGACATTTTTAGAATGACACTTCTGTTGAACTGTGGGAGACAAATTATTATCATAACCAGGATTACCATTGGTGGTAATTCTTTTCCGGAAGTTGGAAAGGGATCTTTTCATCCAGGAACAAAAGAATTGTTACCAGTGGATTTTGGTTTGTTGGAACTTTTGCTTTGACTTTGAAATTTCAAGATTGCGTCCAAAACCTTTATTTTGTCTTGTTGAATCTTTTGGCGGTTTACTTGAATACTGGGGAAGGTATCCCACCCAGGACAGATGAAAGCTATTTCGATACTGTTTATGTTGTTTATTATATTGTTATATATAATTACCTTTTATGTTTGTTTAGTGTGAGGGCCAGTTTACCCATGCTAGAGAATGTTCCCTTAGCCTCTAGATTAGGTAGGGAATTCCTTTGTAGAGTAGGGCCAGGAAGATATTTTCTTAATATAACTTCTTTAATAAAATGGCATATTTTGAGAAAACTACAAGCAGTTGTCTGCGCATAACTGACCCCTCAAGCCCTTCCACTCATTTCTCTCTCCCTGTTGCTTTAACTTTTCCTCTACCTTCCTGCCTCTCTTGCTATATTCCTTTCTCTCTTCACTGCCATTTCCCAATCTGCATTACCCCACTGGCTCCCTTGCCACTTCCTACATCACTGCCTTTCTTCCTCAGATTCCCTCCCTCTATCATCAATTGCAATGTTTTACTGCCTCTTACCAAATCATTGCTCTCCAAACCCCTGTACTTACCCTCTCCCTTTTATTCCTTTTGCTGCATCCTTGCTGCTAGGATTGCATTTTTCCATTTCACTCTTGTTAATTTCCAACCCCTTCTTTTACATCCCCCACATTGCCTTCCATTCTGAGAATGTTTGCTTTCCTCTGTTAGTGTGGTTGGATATTGTTTTTCTTCTAGTGCTTTCCTCACTCTCCGCACTTGGCTTTATGGCACTAAGCATTGAGGCTTAAGCATCAATTAGCCTAAACTGCAAAGCATAATTAATTTTTAGTATGTCTCTCCCTGCTTCTTTCTTTGCAACTCAGGAAATGCAGCAAATGAAGGAGCAGTTTCAGAAGAAACTTGAGACCAGACTGAAAGAGAAATGTTCCTCCCTGCTAACCTTTCACCAGCCTGAGACAGGTAAGTTGTCAAGAACTACAAAATCTGAAACCTTAAGTTCAGCAAACCGCAATGATACCACAAGTCCCTGGTCTATAATCGGCCATGCAGAAGCCGGGGGCCCAGTTGGAGTTTGACCTCTATCGTTTTCTCTCTCTCTCTGTAAGATATGAACAGTGACTTGCTGAAGGCCATGAAAGCCCTGCAGTTGGTGGTGATCTTGCAAGATGAGAAAAGACGGTTGCAGAGCGAGACTGAGAAGTGCAAGGAAATCACAGCGCTGTTGGAGAAGCAGAAGATGGCATTTCCTCCGGTAATGGTTGGGAAGATTTGGGTGGAATGAGGGAGTGATGGGGCTCATTTTTAGGCCCAAGGAATTTTTGCGGGGGGGAATTGGTTTCTGCTTTTGTTTTTATATTAACTTCTTTGAATGATGCTGTAAACAAAGCCATTATGCAGGCTCGGTGCTACCGTGTCTGCATGGGCACAACATTAATTCAACATGTAAGACTGTCTTTTGAAGCCATGGTCTGACGACACTCCTCCCCACACTCATCTATTATTCACCTAAAGCACAATGATCCGTTTCATTTTTATTGTCATGTGGTTATTATCAAATCTTTGACAAAGCAAACAATTACTTTATTACATTGCATTGACACTCAAATAAAAATGTAAAAAATCATGAAAGAGCTACATCCAAAGAATTTGTTAAAATGCACAAATAAATACAATAGATATACTCAACATCAAATTGCTAAAATACATAGTTATCACCATGCTAAAAAAATTAATTCAAGCTTCAAAGATCGAATTAAGTTGTACGACCCGCTAAACAAAGGTGCCAGAACGAGTACCTGTATTCCGCGGTAAGTTGCGGGACAAAACACTTAAAATAAACCTCCTGCTTTCCCGTAAACTCTGGAGAACCAAGAACAAGAAAATGCTCCACCGTTTCCACTGTGGAGGGTATATTACAAAATCGACATGTCACCAACAGTGAGGATGCGAAATTCTAACCACACATTTTCCCTTTGTAGGAATTAGATTCCATTGAAAACAACCAAAAGGTCGCCGAAACGATGGGTGGGGTAAATGGTTAGCAACATTGCAATAGTCTTGGCATTTTCATAGTCTGATTTGAAGTGGTTCAGGGAATCATAGGAGTACATGTGTAAATTGTCACTGTCCAATTGTCACTGCCCAATCCTGTCTTTAAAGATTTTTCTTTAACATTGTGTGGGTTTTTCAATATGTCCGTCAAAGACAGACCCAACCCAGAGAGACCACCATGGTAAGACTACCATCCGAAAAAGCAACAAGATATTTATCACCTGCTTTCTCAATTATCCCCTTCAAATCTGTATACAATCAAGAGTCCAATTGTGAGATCATCATTTTGTAGTAAAGTGCTAAGTGCTTCCAATGCGCTCTACTCTTTAAAGAAAAAAGACCCAAGTCATATCTCATCACAGCAAGTGGGACACTGTTAGGTACATGTAAGACTTGTCTCCATAAGTTTGCATCAATTTGCAGGAAACAATTCAAGTGCCTATCCTGGTAGTATCCCAATACCGTTTAGAATCTTTGCGATTATCTTCCCCTCATAAAATCTAATAGCCAGGATGATAGAAAACTTTCCATACTTAGAATCTACTCTTAGTAGCTGGTTATCCAAAAAAGTCCATGAGAAAGCTGCCAATTCTTCACTAACAACTTAGATTCATGAGCACAAATAGGAAATCCCAAGTATGTAAAGTGTCACACTTTCTCCAACACTTCATATTCCACATACCATTAAAATCCCTTGGTGCCTTTTTCCTTTTTAGTTACACAAGACGCAACTTTATTTTTTTTTTGTTGATTTGATGGCTATGTGCTGTCACAAAGATGTAAACGCATTTATCAAACACTGGAGTCCCATGGGGATGATGTCAAATATTAGAAAATCATCTGCATAGGCAACCCAGGTAACCTTCAACTTATCAACACATGGGGTCACACAGGTAGAGGTTCAATAGGGAGGGTGCAAGAACACACCCCTGCCTAAACCCTTTTACAGTTCCCATTTTCCTAGACAAAGTGCCTGCACGATCCAAATGGATCTTAATGTTCGTATTTGTGTGTAGGGCAATTATCACTCGGAGAAGCCCAGATGGGATACCCCAACCCTGTAACTTTGACCACAACAGATTACAGTCTACCATGTTAAAAGCGGCATATAGGTATAGCGTTGCCACAAACACTGAATCTGTTTTTTTGTTCCAGACTTGACTTTGATTTGCCTTAAGGATCAAGCCATTCAGGCGGTTATGGTTTTTCCGGAAGCAGATTTGCCACTTTGGAATCCCAATAGCTGCCCTTTGCCAGGACTCCAAGTGCTCTAGCTGTATAACCGAGAAGACTTTACTGTCCGCATCCAAAAATAGCAATTAGGCAGTAATTGGTTGGTTTAGAACGAGAGCGCCTCTTATAGATTGGGACAATATGTGCAGTAGACCATAAGGGCGTGAGTAAACTTGTTTCCACAGTATCGTTAAAGGTGGTCTTTTGTATTGTTGCCCCGATTGCTGGATCGTCCTTGTTAGGCCGAGGGGCCCAAGAGGAGCTGATATTTTGAATAATTCGCAATACTGAGTGACAATCAAATGATCAAACCCAACCATTGTTGTCCCTAGGAGGGAGACTGAAAGAGTTGTTCTTCACCCTACTAGACAAAGCAAATACCCTTTCAAAGTGTGCAATCCATTGGTCTTCCGATATTGACACCATTCTATGGAAGGATTGAGGCCCATTCATCTTGTTAATTAGGGTCCAGAATGCTTGCACATCTTTTTTGTGAAAGGATGTGGCATTAATTTAGCTTCTAACTGTAAGTGCAGGGCCCAGTTACTCCTCAACCATGGTCTATAAGTATGTTGTATTTGCTTTATCGCGAGCTCTCTTTGCTCGATTCAACCTGAACCCCGGTTTTGTATTGTCCTGGTCTCCGCCCACATAGTCCTTTTCTTATGGACGTGTTTCTTAGTCAAATTTTTACCTCGAAAATTGGCTGTAATGCCGGAGCAGAGCAAATCTTTCACAAAGCCTTCTATATTCTGGACTCCAAAATAAAAAAATTATTGATTTGATTTTTTGTTCCGCACCACTCGCCCATTGGCCTCAGGGTGGACACAAAAGACGAGAAACAAGACGACCAAACAATGGATTACAGATGGGGAAAGGCAGTGGACAGTTTGTTTTAGTCAGGTTTCACGTTAAACAGGAGGGCATTAATCAGTTACTTAAAGTCCTTGAGAGAAATGGCCAGCCTTAGATCCAGGGAAAGCTTATTCCAGGCTGAGAGGGCTTGAATATCAAAGCTGGTTCTGCCGAAGCTTGTCAATTTGAATCTCGGTTGAGACAGTTTATGTAGGTTGTAGGTTCGTAAGTTGCATCTCAAAGGGAGAGGGACAAGCCGGTTTGCTAGATACTGAGGTGCATCACGATTTTGGCACTTGAACGTGGGGGATAGTAGTTTGAGTAACACTATGTTTCACAGGTAACAGTGCAATTCCCTCCGTGCCTTGGTTATATGTTCTTTCTTGGATAGGCTGTGTATTGCCCGAACAGCACCATTTTGGATAACCTTGGGTGCTGTGATCTTATTTTTTGAGGTACCCAACAATAGACTGTTGCAGTAAACATGGCGTGAGTTAACTAAGGCCGTAGCCAACAGTGATCTATTGCTCAAAGAGCGAAAAGGGAGGATTTAGTTAAACAGTTTGATGACCTAGCCACATGATGCCTGTATTTGAGCAACCTGAGGTTTGATGGTGAGCTCTATGTTCAGAATAACGACCACGGTTTTAACACTTTTGGCTACTCTGATATTACTTCCAGCAATCGGGAAGCGTTCATAGTCCGGGGCAAGTTTGTTTAGCCTCTGTCTGGAAGCAAGGATTAAAAGCTCTTTTTTTGGTTGTTAAGAGCAAGGGAGTTTGTCACCATCCTTTCCTGAACAGACTCATACATTTTATTGATGGAATGAGTCTTGATTGTAACAGCCAGACAATTCCAGTATGACCTACCTGGGTGTCATCTGCATAGTTGGTGTACTGGACACTGTGAGCAACCCAAGCATGTTCTCGCTAGAAATCCCAGTATCCTTTGTTCAGGTGGCCTGGGTAGGGCCAGTGGAGGGCTTTCTGGATTCTCCTAAACTCCCCAGTGAAAACTATACTTCCCAGAATTCCTCCCCTCTGTTCCTTTCTAAAGCTACTGAGATGAGGAAGAGAGAGATTGGGAGGATGAAGATTACCAGCAGGGAACCACAGACAACAGACTCCCCCCAACTACAGCAGATGATACCTCTAAAGAGGACAGTCAGAGTCAGGCATTCCCTTGTAACCACTCGCACCTGGTTCTAGTTAAAACCTCCAGGAAGTATAAAAGGCGGAGCTGGAAAGCACACTCTGAGCGAGTTGGAGATGCGGGTAGGTGCAGGAAGCCAGAGAAAGACCCGAAGAGCTGCAGAGACCCTGGGAGATCTGGAGGAGGAGAAAACCACCCGGACACTGGCCCTGTGAGTCCACAGTAGACAGCACTGAGGTGTGGGAGCTGTACCTCCAGAAAGCAAGACCATGGGCAGCTGGGATTGCCTGGCGGTACTTACAGTAGGACTCCTCCCCTGGACCAGTCAGGTGAACTCAGGTCTCGGAGTCAGCCGAAGAGACCCTGACCTCAGAAGATTATCCCCTCTTAGCTCCTGCAGCTCACAAGGTCAGAAAGTGCAGTTTTGGGGAGCTGAGAAGTGGGAGCAAAATCCTGACAGTGCAGTCTGGGACTGGAAGTCCCAAAACCCTTTTGGAAGTTTGGGAACCTTGGCAGAGGGAGGCCCTTTATGAACCTTGTGAACATTTGAAGGAGAACATTTTGGAGAATAGTCTGCGCCCAGAAGAGGGAGGCCCTTTGTGAACTCTAACAGGGGTCCGAGCCCGGCGGAGTGAGACCCTTGTGAAATTTTGTGGAAAGAAACTGGCACCAGAGACAGTGGTCCAGGGCCACGTGGGCACTCATTCGAAGGTCTCTGGCTGGTCCCCCTCTCCCGAACAAGGAGAAACTGCAGGCACCAAGAGGCCCTATGGGAGGTCAGAGTAAGGTGTCCAAGTGGTCATACGAGGGTCACACCAAACCTCTTGTATGGTCAAACGTTTTTGACATGTGCTGGTGAATGAATTGTGCAAAGCCTGACTCGGGGCTTTAGAGAAATAAAGCCTGACTCGGGGCTTTAGAGAAATAAAGCCTGACTCGGGGCTTTAAAGGAAAGTCTGTCTGGGGGCATTAAAGGAAAGCCTCACTGGAGCAAAGACCCAGACTTGAGTAAAGTGAAGAACCTAAGGGGTCTAGAATGGCTTTCTGATGAAATTGTGAACTGTGGCGAATGTTAACCCGACGGAGGGATGCCGAGAGAAAGCCAGGGGAAGGGAACCCCCACTTTCTTATGTGAACGGGGGGTACTTACGAGTACTCCCACTTCATAAAAAAACACTGGACCCCAATGTTCCCACTAATTACTGCCCTATCACAACGGTACCTTTCCTCCTGAAAATACTTGATAGAATGGTTTACCTGCAAATTCAAATGCACAACCTTCTTGGCCTCTACCAGTCTGGCTTCTGCCCTGGTCACGGAACGGAAACTGCCCTTTAGACCTCAAAATCCAAATGGATTAGATCAAAGACCAGGGTAATCTAGCCATCCCCATCCTGCTCGACCGCTCAGCAGCCTTTGATTTGGTAAATCACAATATACTCTGCCAACACCTCTCCCTAGCAGCCCACTTCCCAACCAAAGCCATAAAATGGATAGAATCTTTCTTGTCCAACTGCTTAATGAGTGTTTTCAACCACTGTGGCTACCCCACCAGCCGCAGTCACTTGTGGAGTACCACAAGGCTCCTGTGTCTTACCAAAACCTTTCACCAAGCCACTCTTCAACCTCTTAGACAGCCTGGGTGTCACATACACTAATTACGTGGATGACACCCAAATACTCCTACCCATCACCAGCAATTATGACTCTGACTCCAACATACTGAACGAAATATACTTAACCATTCAATCCTGGATGGCGCAACACAAGCTCTGCCTCAATGACGAGAAAACGGAACTACTCCTCATTGGCACTCAATGTCGGCTAAATAACCTCTAACTCTTATAAATCCTTCACCATTGATGGAAACATTATCACTGCATCCAAAGAGGTAAAAAACGTAGGAGGATATCTAGACTCATCGCTCTCCCTACCAAGGCAGGTAAACGCGATCGCCTCAGCTTACACCGCCAAACTGATAATCGCCAGCAGACCATTCCTGACCTTCGACAACTGTATCGCCCTCGCCAGAGCCCTTATACTGTCTAGGATTGACTACTGCAACTCCCTCTTTGCAGGATTTAACTCGTGCAACATTAACAAACTACAAATCTTCCAGAACAATGCTGTTAGAGCTGCACTCAAAATTACTAAAAATAACCCCATCACATCAGCTAGACTCAATATCCACTGGCTCCCGGTCCGGTAACGCATCACATTCAAAACCTTATCTTGATCCGCAAATGCCTAACAAACAGTGCCCCGATCTATCTAGCTAGACAAATCTCCAAGGCCCAAACCAATAGACCTACCCGTTCGGCTTATACATGCCTCCTAATGTTAGGGAGAATTCTCTGTTAAGGCTAATTTCCCAAACCTAGTGAGTGCCCTAGCAGCTTTGCTGGATTTTTGGGGTTTATATTTTTCTCCTGCTAAGAGTGAGACTCTTTTTCTCCCACTCTTAGACATGATTTGAGATCCTTTGACTTTGCAATGTGTTTAATGGGCTATGGGGTCTTTTACTCCATAGGGTTTCATGTGGTTTTTGGTAAGCGTGTTACACAGCACCCTCAGTGCAGTAACACAGGGGTGTCACAGAGACCCCCAAACATAGACTCCATACCCTGGGACTGACTACTGTCTCCCAGGGCATGTAAAGTCACCATTGGCTTTACTAGTCTTAAATTGGGAACAGAACCAGTACAAACCATCATATTTTGGAAGTACTGGTAGGGGTAATTAGATTGCCCCTGCGTCTGTTTTTCGAGGGGGCACTGTGCAGTCCCCCCTCGTCGAGTTTCTGGCTGGTGGCAGTGGTTACCACGCGAAATATTCCTTAAGAATATTTACTATGGGATTTTCCCATTCATTTTAAACGCACCACTTTTTGGTGCAATGTTAAAGATACCGCCGGGAGTAGGGCAATGCAGTGGGAGGACCATGGAGGGGGCTCCAACATCCCCATTTTGTACAAAGTATTGTATCAGGGCCGAGGCACGATTTGAATTTTGAAAGGCCAAATCTGCACAGGGGAGTGTTGCAGTCTAAAAGTGGGGTAGAGTTGGCCAATCGGTATGGGGCCTTAACCCCTTGTGAGGAGTTGGACTGACGTCTGGTTGGGAGGTGTTGCCCTCATGAGCAGATGGGTTGTGTGGGTGAGGAGAAGCCGATGGGTCTGGAAAATGTGGGCGAAGCAATGCCACCTTTTACAGCATTTGCTGCTGCCAGTTTTTTATCTTGGAATATAGGAGGAATATAGGGGGGCAAGGGAAACATTTGAGGAGGAGGATATAATGGAGTTTTAGAGGTCCCATGATGTCATTCTTCTCCAGGAGACTTGGACCTTGGATACACCTCATTTGGGATACCATCGGGCAAGAACCTGAGGGGTAGATGCTATGGGGGGCTGGCCATTTTGATCAAGGCATCGTTGGTCTGCTGGGTCCAGGTGGTGGAATCCAAGTTGAACTTCCTGCAGGTTCTCTGCATTACATCCCCCAAGGGTGGGTCCAGTATTTATCTGGAACATTTATAACAGCCCTCACAAGGCTCAATGTATTTCTGGATGATTTTCTCACTAAGGGTAGGAGTGGTAAAGAGTATTGCATCTGGGGAGGTGATTTTAAAGTTAGAATGGGCCCAGGGGTGCCACATGATATACTGTATCTATTGGAGGATTGGACATTGAATATCCTGCCGCCCAAGATGACAGATGAGAAGGTGTGCGTCAAAGGTCTTCAATTGTATCTTTGGCTTCAAGAATGGGGTATGAGCACAGCGAATGGACGCATAGCTCCAGATATCCCATGTAATCGTACATTCCCCAACCATTAAGGTTCATCCACGATTTACTATTTTTGCATCTCCTTAGAACTACATCCTCCGAGCGGATAGGACAGAATCAAGAGGCGGTGGCCTGGCTATAATTGCCAAAACACATCTCAACATCAGACTCTACTCCTCTACCCACCTCCCATCATGCGAATCACTCACAGCCAAGCTGCCCATTACTAAATCCCAAACGATATCCATCCACCTACTCTACAGATCGCCCGGACCTCTAGGATCCTTCGAGGAAGACTTTAGCACCATCCTCACTAACAACCTGAAAAACTCCTCCCAGAGCCTTCTCCTTGGAGATTTCAACCTAGGTTTTAAAGACCCCAAGGATCACCACGCCACCCTCATCAACAATACCCTATCTGAATTAGGCTTCACCCAAAAAGTATCTGGCCCCACCCACAACAAAGGGAGAACCCTTGACTGGGTCGCAGACTTCAACTGTGTGGCTGCCATCACTGACAACTCCCCCCCCCAACCTTGGTCCGACCACCACCTACTCTGCTTCAAACTCGAAGCCTCGAGCCCCATCATTAACAACGAGATAGCCTCTGCCATTCCCACGAGAAGTAAGAAAAAGATCACAGTGGAAAATCTGATCCCTCTGATCCAACCTACACTTAACCAACTCCCCGCCACCCTCAACCCCCATGACCTCGTCGAAGGCTATAACAAATTCATGCGCACAGCCTTAGACTCCATTGCACCTTCAAAACTAAGAAAATGCAAACCCAAAAAGCACCTCAACCACTGGTTCTCTAATCACCTTAAAACTCTCAGAACAGAAAAACGCAAAAAGGAACAGGCCTGGAGACCATCTCCCACAGACCTCAATAAATCAATACTCAATAAAATAAGGTCCAACTACAAAAAAGAAATTATAGCTGCCAAGCAAGAATCCTACAACATGAGAATCGCGCAATCTAACTCCAGTACCAAAGAGCTATTCACAATAATTAAAGAACTGGAAACACCAGTGCTAATTCCTGACACCTGTGTGAAGGACAAACAATGGTGCTCTAGTGTCCAAAATGCCCTAAACAATAAAATCACAAACCTTCAAACTAAAATTAAAAACAAGAAAGAATCCTTAACTAAACAGACCAACCCTACCAACACGACCCCGCGCCCCACGCCCCAACTCCCGTTGCCTGCCCCCTCCCGCTTTAGCTTCTCCAAGGTCTCCACTCTAGAAGTGGAAAAAATCATCCTTAGTCTAAAGCCATCCAATTGTCAGGGCGACCTCTGCCCCCCTCAAATCATTAAAAATGCGGCAAGAAACCTCTCTCCATTCATCACAAGACTTATCAACGCTTCGTTCTCCTCAGGCACCGTCCCCAGAAACCTCAGAGTCCTGGGTCCTCCCCCTTCTCAAAAAAACCTTCCCTCGTCCCGTCCATTCCCACAAACTACAGACCCATTATCACCGTTCCCTTCCTGCTCAAGATTTTAGACAAGACAGCCTACCAACAAATACAAAAATTCCTCGAATCAAACCATCTACTCTGTATTTGGCAATCAGGTTTCAGACCCCAACACGGGACAGAAACAGCCCTTATCGACCTGAAGGCTCAAATCGACACTCTGAGAGACAATGGGAAAACTGCCCTACTGCTCCTCCTAAACCTATCCGCAGCATTTGACCTGGTCGACCACAAAATCCTATGCAATCACCTCGACTCTGCTGCCCACTTCTCCCAAGAAGCCATCGGCTGGATCGAGTCCTTCCTCAACAATAGATCCATGCGTGTCTTCTCTACCACAGCGGCCGCAGACCCCGTCCCCAGTACATGCGGAGTACCCCAGGGTTCCTGCGTCTCACCTACACTGTACAATGTGTTCACGAAGCCCTTGTTTGATGATCTAGATGGTCTGGGTATCACCTACACTAACTATGCCGATGATACCCAGATCCTCATCCCGTTGACGGGAGACTACAACCATGATTTGGCCTTGGTGAACAGGGTGTACCTCATCATCCAGGCAAGGATGGCATCACACAGTCTATGCCTGAATGATGACAAGACTGAACTCATCATACTTGGATCCACTGCAAACCTAGCCAAACTAGACCACAATTACACCAGCTTCAGAATAGACGGGAACCTAATTAAAGTAGCCAAGGAAGTGAAAACCTTGGGAATATACATTTACTCCTCCCTCTCTTTCCATAAACAGATCAGCTCCTTGGCCTCCTCCACGGCCTACACATGTAAGCTCATAAGAGCAGCCAAACCTTTCTTATCCACCCAGAGCTGCATTACCTTAGCCAGAGCCCTTATACTATCAAAACTGGACTACTGCAATGCCTTCTAAGTAGGAGCTAGCAAACAGATTATCAACAAAATACAGACCCTGCAAAATAACGCTCTCAGAGCAGCGCTCGGCATCCCTAAGAAAGAACACAATAGGAGAGCCCATAATGGCTCAAAACTACAGACAAAATCATGCTCAAAGTAGCCTCACTTACACACAAGTGCCTCAACAACGCTGCCCCCAGCTACTTAGTCGACAGAATAAGCAAACACTCGTCCAACAGACCTACCAGAACCTCCAACGCTAATCTACTCACTGTCCCCAGATTCAAACGCACCAAAATGGGGAGCAACAGCTTCCAAGTGAAAGCAGCCCAGCACTGGAACTCCCTACCACCCCCACTAAGGGCACCCCAAATCTACTCACACTTTAGGCGCAACTACATACACTGGATAAAGAACAATGACTGCTAATCCCATCCTACCCAGACCCGGTACACACCTTGTAAATAAGTTTACTCGTAAACCTGCATACCCACGTTGTAAATATATATACACTTGTAACCTGCATACTTCCTTGTCTTTATCATGATTGCTGTAACTGTTTTCTACCCGATTGTAATTACTGTAAATACTGCAATGCAATGCTATGTGAAGTGTAACTAAGCTTTGAATAACCTTGCTGCTCCTGCGCCCTCCTACCCTCGGGTTTGGTGCGCATTACAAATAAATAAACTACAAACTACAAACTGTGGTGCAGTATTGTGAGCTTTAAGATTCTGATGGAGGCTAGAAGTGACCACCAACCCATATGCTTAAAAATGAAGGGTTCCTTTCGTGGAGGGAGAGGGGGTGGTTAGGGCTAGAAAAGTCCTCAGTAAGCCATGGAAATTCACACTCAGTTGTGTCAGAGAGAATAAAATGGGAAAGAATACGGAGAACAAAATTACATTCACACATGTCGGAAAATCTGTCTCTCATTTTGGATATACTGGATGACACTGTACCCACTGGTCATGTAGTGACACAGTTCACGAAGTTACAGGCAGCTTTGACTAAGGGATTTACGTTTAACTCCACCAAAAAGGGTAATTCCCATAGTGGAGGGTGGTTTGATGAAGCCTGCGGTGCTGCTAAAACAACTCTTTTGGGTGCTCTGAGAGCACCGACCGGTGTAAGAAATGAGATTGCCCAGGCTAGGGTGCTCTACCGGGGGGAGCTGAAGGGAAGAAAGGGAAATTGAGGAGTTATGGGAGGGCTTCCTGGACGCCTCGAGGAGGAATGACCAGAAGGCATTCTGGGAGTTCGTAAAGGGGGGCAAGCCTGATTCTAAATGGAAGAGGTCAAGTGGAATGTCTGTGGAGGATGAGGTATGGGTAGGGTATTTTGGTGACCTGTTTGGAGAGTCACAAGCAGAAGGGCAAGGGAGCGGTGTGCAGCTGTTGCAGTTCGGGTTGGATGAGGTATCCCGGGCTATTGAGCAACAGGCCAACAATCTTGCTCCGAGCCCTGATGCTATCCCATCAGATATTTTCGTAGACAATTTGGGTCTTTGGGCCCCTTTTGTTGACTGTTATTCAATGCCTGTTTGGATACAGGCTTGTACGCACTGTTGTGGAAGGCAGTGATTATTTTCCCGATTTTTAAGAAGGGGGATCCACATAGTACAAAGTCCTATAGACCCATCTCATTACTGGATACCACATTTAAAATATTTGGAAGGGTATTGTTGGGGGTACATTGAGGCCTGGTTGATGGAGAAGTTGAATCTCGCGGATATCCAGTTTGGATTCCGTCCAGGTGTGGGCACCATTGAACAGAGACTTAATCTCTACCTGCTTGTTTCCCACTCAGTGTTTTGCAAGGGGCAGGGTGTGTATCTCGCCTTTATGGATCGGAGCACAGCCTTTGACAAAGTAGGTAGATCAAAGCTGTGGACCGTGCTCGGTTCCATGGGCTGTCCAGAGAACATCTTGGTGGTACTAAAGGCATTACATAGCATGAATGAGGCATGTGTGCACAGTGGTGTGGGGGGACACTGCACTTGCTTCCTGGTCTGTTGTGGAGTCCGACAGGGGTGTGTCCTCACCCATATCCTCTTTACCCTCTATATAAATGGCTTTTTAAAAGCCTTGGTGGATACAAGGGCAGATTTTCCTTTCCTGGGGGGCGTAGGGCCATTCCGGTTCTCGCATATGCTGATGACACTGTGCTAATTGCCAGAACCCCAAGGGCCCTACAGGTGTTGATCTCTGCTTATGCAGCCTTATGGAAGATCTAGGGCTCAAAATCAACACGCAGAAATGCGCGTTGATGGAATACTCGGTGCATTGGGGTCCAGTAAAGATGCTCCCAATGATTTGCAACAGAGAAATAATTCCCAGAGTCCAGGAATTTTATTACCTGGGGGTCAGATTCTCGCAGTCGACCACGGCCCTGGCCCATATTAAGAGACAATCTGCCAAGTTCAGCCAACAAGTGGGAGGGATTTCGTGATTTTTGTCCTGCTGTAAGGGACAACCTTTGGATGTGGTTTTAAAAATGTACGCCGCACAGACTAAAGCAGTCGCCCTGCATGGAGCACCTCTTTGGGGCTTCCAGACTGTCAGAGATGCAGGTGAAGTAGAACTCTTTTTTTGAGAAGGCTTTTGGCTCTCACATGATCAGCGCCTTGTATCTCTAGCCATAGGGAACTGGGAGTGGAATTCTAGGAGGTCCAGTGGGCCTTGGCCATAATGTTTTGGATCAGGCTATGGGCTAATGAGTGTGCTTCGGTATGCCACTTTGTCATCAAGTCCCTATTGGTTAAGCGTAACTGGAGGAAAATCCTGTGGCTCTCTTATATTGACGGAGCACTGTTCAGTGGAAATTACAAGGCAATATTTCCAATAGGGAATAGGGAATCTGTTAACTAAAAGCCTTTTGAGATCCTACAAAGAGTGCCTATGTGAAACGTTTGAGGAAAAGAGATCTCATTAAACCTGTAACGATTTCAGACCGAACACATGCAGTGATCAGCCGGGTGGAAGGATGCCGAGTCTGTGGCATTGCTAGAGAGGACTTGGCACATTTTATTTGGTTTTGTTCCGCCTATAAAAATATCAGAAGGCTTACTATATTCCCGGTGCTTAGGTCAGCTAATATTCGCTCCCATAGCCAGCACTAACCTTTCTCCTGACAACAGATTTGGTTCTGATAGCAGGGGCCCTATTAACTTTCTTGAAAAGAGCGATGTACAGAAGGAAGGGCCTGCTCTCGTATTTTGTACCGCAAATAGGTTATCTCTCGTAGAATTGGAAAGCACGGTCTAAGGGACATTGGGAGTACCATGTGTGTCTTTTTTACCCTTTTATTAATTTTGTGCTTGATATATATGCAACATTTATTAAGGTTGTATGGATCACATGTGCTTTGCTTTTATGATGTGCACGTTTTTGAATGCTTACGTGAATCGAACTATAATTATTGTAGCATTGCATCTTGTTGGCTTTTATTAATAATTAGGCTTTATATATAGCGCTACAAACCCTCAGGTATCTGAGCGCTGCTTATTATTACCCACGGTGTGTGGTGCTCATTTATCGACCTCGGAAGGATGAAAGGCTGAGTTTGGCCCCGCCGGGATTCGAACCTGCGTTAACAGGCTCTGCACGGGTGTCAAAGCGGGCGCTCTACTCGCTGTGCCACTTGACCGGCGTACTTGGACACTTGTACTGAATTCAGCCAAGAGTTACATTCTTTCTAGCTATATGGTTCAAATCTGTACTGGATCTCTGCTATGTCGGTTTGCATGTTATGTTATTTTATCCAATTGTTGGAATGTTGTTTTGACTGATCTAGTCTATTAAGGTTACTCCTTTTTATATGTTATTATGAGCAATAGTTTTAAGCATCCATGCGTTGTATTATTGTACACTGTATGTGTTTGATGGATTATTTTTTTTATCTGAATAAACATGTTGAAATGGAAAAAGGTATTAACACAATGTAGTGCAATCATATTGACTTTCTTTACAAAAGTGGGGTTGCAACTCCGACGGTTACCAGCCGGGTTAATCCTCAAGGGAAGAGCATTTGTATGTGGAAAATCACAAACCGGAGATTGAAAAAGGAAGATGGTGGATAAATAACTATGATCACTGAAGCTGTTCTCATGAATGGACAACTGAAGGCAGCGCTCAAACAATGTTAAACTCGCATAGATGTAATCAATAGTAGAGTATAACCTCCCATTGTTCCATGTGAATTTACTAGGCTCATCTCCATTTACAGAGCCATTCAACCAAGCCAAGCCCCTGTAGATTTTGCACCCACACTTTACCAAACTGAGTATTTACCGTAAGAGAATGAGATGTTCATAAAACGGATTAATTTGGTATACATCTAGCATTCAATTCTCCCAGGAGGATTAGTTGGCCATCCTTATTCTGTTCCAACCAACCATTCACATGGGAGACTATTTCTTTGATGTAAACACTTAAGGGCCCTAAGCCTGTATGCCAAAATATGTTTAGTAGCAGAATGTCCCTAGTGGTATCCAATCTAAGTCTAATGTGAGTAGCCAGTATTCCAAACATTAATGAATTGGAAGAAATAATGGAAATCGGGCTGGAAGTTTTAACCACGGTCAACAGTCACACAAACTATCTCCCCAGAGCACCTTTTCACGCTGGTTGACATGCAATTTGGTAACCATTGAGGGCTGGACTTTGTAGTAACCAGGCTTCTTGTAAAGCAATCAGTGTGTGGTTTCCAAACAAGCTTCCCACTTCTGAGTTAGATAGAAAATGTTTGACCCCTAGTATTCCAAGAAAGTACTGATAGATGAAATCCTGTTTGGTAAATATTAAGGATGCATTGAAAACTTCGGCTTTTTATTTACCATAGACACCCCACAAAGCCAGGCCAGGCCACACCAGACCACTTTAAAAATGTAATGCCATCTCATTATTTCCAAGGAACTGATTTTGCCTTAGTTGTGTGTTTTCCCTTCAGAGAGCCTCCACCATGTTCTTTAGAGACTTCTCCTGAACAGAATGATTTCCCTGGGCAGGGGAGATCTCTGTATAAAGCGAGTGATCAAATCCCATAGACCTTGTTGCATCTAGTTCCTTAAAAAGCAGATTGAGAACAATTTTAGATTTAAGAGATCTGCAAAAAAATACTCTCAACATCCAGTGAAGTAACAGAAGGAAATGAGCGCAGCAACTCCAATGCATTAGAGCGATTCAGTACAATGGATTTGTTGTCGGGAAGAACACACTCGAGCAAAACCAGCAACTCCTTAGAGTGGGTCCTAAAAAAACAAACTCCGGGAATCTGCCTCTGCCCCCTGCCTGTTCTCCCCACTGATTTTACGAAGTGCCGTCGTTCCATAGGTGCCCTCACAATGTCAGCACCCCACAATCCCTTCATAACTGGATGAATTATTCGGGTTTGTATAATAGGTTTCTGTAGAGCATGGAACAGCAAAGGATTTTGTTAATGGAGTGACAAAAGGTTTGAAGCTTAGTGTAGAACCTTTCTGTGTCACACCTTGACTAAGAGAAAAAAAAATTCCATGCAGATATAACATCAGAGGCACCCATCTCGGCTTCTGAGTTCCTTGTCATCCCATTACTACCCCTCCCTACGTGTTGCTGGAGCTTGGAGGGATTCTGTGTACCCTTATCACAAGAAAAATCTTGTAAAGGCAGGGGATTTGCCTGCAGTTGATGTTCGTTATTTAATATATCAGAGCCAGCCCATGGCAACCGCCCAGCCCCGAGGTAGTTTGTATAGCATTCGGGGATCACTGATCCGAGGTAAAGTATCAGCACCCAAAGGTTGCCACTTGCCGGACTAGTGGTTCCCAATCAATACCCCGAATACATGACCTTTGTGGGAATTCAAACCTCTAGAGAACTGCCTTGTGAACCACCTCAGCTAAGTAAAATGTAGGTCTCTAGATCTTAATTTTGTTTTAACCTCAGATTTATTTTTTTATATAAAGTACAAAAAAACCTTTTTAGATGCTTGTCTTTTCTTATTGGGCAATACAATATTTTTAGATTTCTGAACTTGTTTTTCCTGGTTTCTTAGAGGCATGTTTCAAAGGCGCCTTCTCAACAACATTCACTGGCAATTATATATAAGGAACATGAGTGGCAACAGTAAAGACAGACACAAGTGATCATAGTTCAAGGTTGTTTATTGAAGACTGAAGGCAGGGGGATAAAATGCCTATCCTAAATCTAGATCTAAATCCAAGATGGGAGCAAGCATTGACCATCAAATGGAAAGAAAAATAAGGCAGTCCTAGTGGCGTTGTGTCAAATAAAAGGGCCTATACTAAAGAAACATATTGCCAATTCCTTACAACTAATTATAGAAAGAGTGTGGGATAGGGTTTCAATAAAGAAAAGAAGTATTCCAAATAATAGGTCGCGCCGTGATTTCCAGGGGTCTTCCTTCCTCACGCTTTCAAAACGTGACAAGGTGGGACCTTGGAGCACAGCACACACTCAAGCTTTCTCAGCACGAGCCGACCGTTCTGTTCCAGCTATCGGGTAGTTCGATGGTAAAGTCTCTTTTCACAAAATTCTCTTGCCTTTGAGGCCTGATGTATCCAAAAAACAAACACAAAGTTATTTTCCATAGTTCACGTTGGGTGGTGGATTCACCCCTGGGTCCACCTCTCGGCACTGATCCCTTGCGTATCGTATTCAACCATTCAATTGAACAGTTCCTTTTCCATTGAACTTTGGGTGATTACTTTTTGCCCCTGAATCTCCCTCGACTGGGCTTGGACTCACTTGACAAGGGGGACAATTCACTTCCCCTGGTCTACCAATACCTCTTACTTTCCTCAGTATTCATGTCTTTTTAAACAGTATTTCAGCCTTTTTCTCTGATTATCTGCTTCCCTCTTCCAGGTTCACTTTCGCCAACTTCTACAAACAGTTCCCAGTACTTCGGGACTCTACCCCCTTTTTGTTAGCATCCCTCCATGGGGTTCACTCTTGCCAACCTTTTACAGAACGCACTGTTCATATGCTGATCTCACCATGTGGGATTTATCTTTTCACTTAGCTTCTCAATCATCTGTTGGTCAAAGACTTTCGACGGTACAGAGGATTTTACAAGAACCCTATAGGACCACTTTGACCGTTCTTTGCCTCTTCCCAGGGGCTTCTGGTTACAGTAGTTTCTACCTTCGGATAATCGCCCAGAGTTTCCTACTTGAACACCCATGTGGTGCCATACTCCTCTGTTGCTGGTTTTCCCCTTCTTTTATCAATGTATCATTTAGCCTTTCAAAGTTCAAATTAGCCGTTGGCTACTTTTGGTTCAACACAGTTTGGTCTCTTATAGATTCTCCCCTCGACTCAACGGCTGTGATGAACTGCTTGCCTTTCTTTATCCTGGGCGTCAAGGTCGGTACCACCGAGACCAGCATCCTTCACCGTCTTGGTTATCAGCGGAGGAGGGTCTTGCGTACCGTGGATATCTGCTGCAACACACGCTGGCTATTGTTTCCAGTCTTATGATTCCTTCTGTGGAGGATTCATAGGCCTTGGTCGGAAAGGCAAAGGTTGCTTCTCTACCTGTCACCCTCTCAGTCTGCGCCGTCTTTCTCCTCTTCAACGGTTTTGCTGAGTTAGCTCTCATGTTGTGCAGTCTGCCTTGCTCGTCCTGTCCTTTCGCGCTCCACCTTTTAACCCTGTGGGGAAGGGAAAGGGCCGTTGGGTGTGTGATATTCTGGATTCTGGTCAATTGCCTGACCCTTGTATTGGGACATGTCTGGTAAACGGCTCTGGTTTTAGTCCGCTATCTTCCATGTGGTGCAAAAGTTTTTGTGTCGGGAAAGGGGGATGGGGGGCAGTGTTTTGGAATATAATAGTGGTAGGATGAAGAAAAGGTGTTGAAAGGGGTTACCACGCCTCACCCGTCGGTGTCCGACTCCTACTCCCCAAGGACCCCTCATCCGGGTGATCCTCTCTCACTAGTCCACCCCCAGGAACTGGATCCAATAGCTATAGCTGTGTCCTGGCTGCCTGGATGACCGATCCCCGGGGACTAGTCAGGGAGACACCTTCAGGTTTCTCACACAATGCAGTCTGTTCATGGTCAGGCCCCCAGACTTCCCCATTTTAAATCAACATATCCCTCGTCCCCAACCACAATGTATTGAGCTCCTACAGTTAAATCAACCAGGTCCAAGGCCGATCTTGTGTGACCTGATGTATGGCCATATACCACCGCAGGAACTAGCTCTTAAGTTTTCAGTTGCTCAATGAGGCACATAGATAACTGATTTAGTGTACCAACACGAATGGCTCCTGGTTTAGTGAATAGGCAGTCAATATGGCCATCTTGTATGATTAAGTCTGAGTCGGTTTGATGAGACATAATGACTGCAGCCAAATGTACTTTATCCATCCCAGGTTTTTTAGCTGGTTGTTCAGCGTATCTCTGTTTACAAGTTTACAATCGCAGTCACATGAAGTTTCACATTTTCAAACTTAAATAACAATAATTCAAGCAGCACTGAGTGAGTCTTTGATTCTGTTTTAGCGACTCATAGAGTGAAACTAATATCGCCAAAACTTGATTAATTTCTCCCAAAGCTTCAGGGAGTGGGAAGTCATCTGGGCCATTAGTGTGTTTAAAGGCTGCAGAAAACTGCCCTGTACGGGCAAACGTAGACGAAGAAAAGGAAGAAAGATTAATCCAAATCATCTTCGGCTTCCCTATGGGGTTCTGCATGGATCGCTGCAACTGTCGCACACGCTGGTATAAGATCTTGTTGAGCCAGAGATTTCAAAATATTAACTAACTCTCCCACTGCTTGCACAGCATTAGAATCGTTCAGAGATATGCCCATCAGCATACACTCTGAAGGTGAAGCAGGTGATTGCGGTAAGGGTAACCATACAGCCTGCAACAGATCTTGGTTAGAAATTGTGGACTGAATAGATGCCAGGTCTGTAGAAATCACTGACCCACCTCTTAAATACAAAGTCTTGCCTGGAGAATAAAACAGTAGAAAAGGGCTATGAATCTGCACCGCCAACCCCCAGAACCACACTTCCTTTACTCCCCAACAGCAAGCGGTGTCAATGCTTCACCGGTTGAAGTGACAGCACAGCCTAAATGTCTTTTAAGGCCTGTTGACTAAAATTTCCACAGACGGATAAGAACTCTTTGTAGTTTTTCGCTAAGGTCTTCACTGTTCAATTTCCAGGCAGGGGGCCACGAGGATCTGCTCACATAGGGCAACAGCCCAGATCCTCTCCACTCCCAACGTGATGGAACACGACTGAACACTTAGCAGAACACTTTGCAAACTCTTTGCGCTCTCGCAATGTTTTAAAGATGGAAGAATTAAAGGGACAGTCCCCCGAGTCTACACTTCTCCATGGTGAGCGCACAAACAATAGAGCAGCGAGGCTTCCACCAAAAGAGACCCGCTCGACTGAGCACTTAGCGGAACAATTAATGTGCATTTGAAAGTAGCAAAGTCTGCAATAGGGTGCTGCAAATTGGGGCATATACAACGAGGCACCATCAGATCAGCGGTGTGGGAGTTTGAAGAAGTGGCGAGTTTGGCAGCAGTTGGATATTCGAGAGTCTGGAGGAGCAGAGGAGCTGCAGGGGGAGAAAGAAGAGAGGCGGCAGTAGCTGGAAAGGAGGAACAGGAGGAGGGAATAAGACCTGATGAGGAAGATGTGTTGGTGGAGAAAGGAGGAACATAGTAGAAAGGAATAAGAATTGACTAAGCGGTAGTGGTGAAATGAGGAGCAGCGGAACAGGTGGTTAGTGGAAGACTTGAGGTGGATGTGTCGACCGAAGAAGCCAAGAGTTGGCAGGAAGGTTGGAATGGTACACCTGCACATCAAGCCTAGAAGTGGTGTGAGAGTTGCAAAAGTTTGAATGAGCTTGTGGCAAGGCATCTGTTACGATCACCTGGTATCCACGAGGGCGCCACACGATACTGGATGGAGGTCTAAGCGCTATCCCGGACTCCTCTCTGCTTGGTTATTTGCCAGACTTTTGGTAGCGCCTATAACAGGAGAATGGAGGGTTAAGATACTGGTTTTGTGATGGGTGGACTCCCACCTCCCTCTGGTCCAAATCCCCTCCATTGGGATTATTGCTCACCTTAGGTTTTTGTGCGTTGAACTCTTCGTCCTGCGTCTCTGTGCAGGGGTGCGTAGTTTGTGTGGTAGTTCCGTGGACCTAGTTGTTTCACTGGTCCGTGTGCCCTTATGTCGGGTCCAGACCGGATGTGACTCCGACTCTGCTTGCTGTCTTCCAGGTGAGTTATGTCTTTTCAGCCTTTATTCTGTCTTTCTTTCCCTCTGTTTTTTCTGTCTTCTCAGCGTCTTGCTCCACTACGCTGTTCACTAACAATGTCTCTTTTGTTTTCACAGGGATAATAATAATAAATAATAAAGCACTTACCTGGGCTTACCTGGATGGTTGAGATCTCTGAGTTGCCACGCCGATGGCGTAGACCACAGTGAGTTATTGATGCGCAGAGCGCAGCGCTGTTTATTGGTGTTAATTGCTAACCTGTGGTCTCTTCTCTTCTTTGTACAGGTTGCGGTGATGTTCCGGAGTGATGAGCGATCGAAGCGCTGCTTGCCCAGGTAAGTGCTTTGTTAATGCTGACCTTGTTCCTTCTCCCTTGCAGGTTGCAGTGAAACCCGCAGATGGGCGAGGTAAGAGAAGCGCAGGGTGGTGCCAGGACTCACTGCTTGCCCAGGTAACAATTGTTATTAATGATGTCCTTGTTTCTTTACCTTTGCAGGTTGCTGTGAACTCCGGAGGTAAACTAAGCGCAGGATGGATTCAAGGCCGGTTACTTCACAGGTAAGTGTTCTTGCTCGCAAATGCCGTTCTTGTTCTTCCAGGTTATTAATGGAATCCGGATCTAGGGCTGCAGGATCGGGCCGCCGGAGAAGCAGATGAGCAGGAGCTGGACACAGTGAGCGTTACGCTGCAGGAGTGCAGAATAACGGGAATCGTGTTCTGCTGTTTGGGTGTTGTTTAAATATCCCAGGTAAAGTAGTTCCAGGCCCAGACACACCCAAAACACTAGACCGTATGGCTTGGTTCTAAAGAACTGAGCTGTGTAATAGGCCTCCATGTTGGATTAAGGTCCAAAACTGGTATTACTTTATTCCTGATAATGAGCCTGGCGCCAAAGGTGCCAGGACTGACTCCATGTATGTTTCTGATGGAGTTTTAAGGCCCTTGGGGCCAGTGTGAAGGGCTTTAGCCCCACCGCTGCCAGCTGGCTGTTATACCTGAGGGGGTCAGGGGCATGGATCGTGACAGCACTCCCCCCTAAGGCCCCTATCAAGGTATTTCCTCCGTCTGGCCCTGGTTTGGTCGGATGGTTCCGATGAAATCGTCTCACCAGGCGTGGCGCATGGACGTGCTCGCTAGGCTCCCATGTCCTGTCCTGAGGGCCGTATCCCTTCCAGTCCACTAAGAAATATAACTTTGACCTGGTGAGTTTAGAATCTAGGATGTCCTTGCCTTCAAATTCGGGTTCTCCGTTAACCAGTACTGGATTTGGTGGTGTTTTGACCCAAGTTCCAGGCTGAATAGGTTTTAAGAGTGACACATGGAATACAGGATGGATCTGCATATTTGGTGGTAAAGCTAGTTTTACTGCCACAGGATTTATAATAGTGTCATGATTCCTGCCCCTCATGTCCCCAGCCCTCCAAGATGTCAGGCTGGAGCCAGGCCACGATCACCTACATGGCCCTCAAGGGCCTCCGCATCCCTCCAAAGACCCACTTGGAGTCAGACTTGGCGCTTGTGGCACCAGACTCACTCATTCCCATAGGATAACGTTGGGGATTGGACTTGTAGTGCTTTGATGGGGACAAGATGGATGCCCCCACATATTTCGGTTCCCAGAACTGCATGTGCAGTCTAGTCTTTTGGGTGTGGTTCAGCCCAGAGGCACCTGGGATACCCAGAGACTATTTAAGCCACACCCAGGCTGAGAAACATGCTTTGTTTTTTCTGCACCTGCAGCGTGACACTCACCGTGTTCGGATTGGTCTCCAGTAGGCCTGCATCTTTCTTCTGCGCTCAGCTCCTACAAGAACACAGTTGGGAACAGCCTTACCTTGCAGCACTTCGGCCCATCCATCGCTTCTTCTGTTCTGCTGGCATCTTCGGCGGTGTCATTCCCATCCTGGCATGCTGCTTCCTAAGGAAAACGGAAAAGAACAAAAAAGGCATTAGTAAGCATTCTGCAAATCTTCGCTTATTTTTAAAGACTGTACGAGCTTCAAACGCTTACCTGAATCCCAGACGCTCTGGGGAACTCTGTCTCCTGAACCTCTCATCCATCTGCAAGAGGGAAAAGACACTCCAGGTCAGCGTGGAAACATCTAGAGGCGCTGCATACCGCGCTTACTCACCACATTTCTTCTTCATAACTGGCATCCACGCTGAAAACGTTGCAGCACCTAAAAGACACAGAAAAAGAACTCAGTTCAATACAAATACGAAAGGGTCGGATCGCGCTCTCACTCACCTTCAGCGCTACTCATCTCAGTAGCACGTTGCCATCCCCAGACGCCGGCCATCATCTAAGGAAGGAAAGGAAATCATTATACTTACCAGTCGGACTCTTGCCAGTGAAGTAACTAGGCAGCAACGAGCCCGCAACAATCAACGCGCCCCTGCGCTGAAAGCGGGACGGAGAGCACACTTTCTAAGAAAACAAGGTGAGCTGTGGATCAAAGGGAAGGGTTGGACCCCGGGGAAGAAGGGGTTCAAGCACACAGAGACAATAGGGAGTTAAACACTACCAATCCTGTGTTTCAGGCCCAGTCTCCAGTCGAGTAGACTCCAGGGAAGGGTTTGAGGTCGTAAGAGGTCAGAACAGGCTGAGTGACGTCCCCGTGGATACCAGGTGAGCGTTACAAATAGCCTTGATGGTATAGGGCCCTAGATATCTGGGATGAAATGTTGTATGGGCACGTGCCGAGAGACCAACCAGACTTCATCTCCGACTTGGTAGTCTGGGGCTTTTCTTCGGTGTTGATCAGAGAATCTTTTCTGTCTTTCTTTGGCTTGGATCAAGTGTTCTGCTGCCTTTTTGAAGGCTTGAGTGATGGTTGTATGTAAAGTCTTCACCGCAGGCATTTCCAAGGCCATGGGGGTATCTAATGTGGAAGTACGTGGGTGCCTTCCATATACGGTGTAGAATGGACTCTGTCCGGTACTGGTGTGTAGCAAGTTGTTGTAGGCATATTCGACTAGCCGCAGCACATCCTTCCAGCTTTCTTACACTTGATGTAACATGCACCGTAGGTTTTGCTCTAGTGTCTGATTCGTCCACTCCGTTTGGCCATCAGTTTGGGGATGGTGACTAGTGGACAGACGAATATCGATTTGGGCAATTGCACAACTCTTTCTCCAGAAGTTAGACACAAACTGACTCCCTCGGTCAGAAATCCCAACGGAGGGGAAACCATGTAATCGTACGATTTGCTCTAAAAACACCTTTGCCAGACTGGATGCGTTTGGTAGACCCTTAAGCGGAATGAAATGGGCCATTTTAGAGAATAGGTCAACAACCACTAGGATAGTGTTGAACCCTTGACAGGGACGCAGATCTGTGATGAAATCGAGGCAGAGTGTGTGCCAAGGTGCAGGTGGAATTTCCAGGGGTTGAAGAAGGCCCTCAGGTCTTTCTTTCTGGGATTTATTCTGTGCACAAATGCCACATGACAGAATAAACTGCGTAATTTCCTTTTGCCAGGTCGACAACCAATAATTTCTTTTCACCTTGGCTAGGGTCTTGGCAATTCCTGGATGTCCTATCAGGGAGTCGTGATAACTAGAAATGACTTGTTCTTGTAGTGCTTATTCGGTAGATACAAACGCCCTCTGAAATGCGGGAGTTGGTTCTTTGTTGTGTAATGTTCACCTTGATTGGTCCAGTCTTGTAGAGCCTCGGTGTTCATTAGGAGCTAAATTTCTTTTTGGAGTTCGTCCAGAGATAACATTGTTGTAAGTCCTAGTAGTTTGTCACCTGGAATAATGGTCACCAGGTCTGGGGTTGAATATTCGTTCTCCAGCATGGGGTTTGGCATGGATTCACATGCTCCTGAATATTCCCCGTCGTCGGGCTGGGAATCCTCGGTAAAGAAAAAATCAGTATCAGTTTCGTTTCTGATCTGTCTTTCTTAGTAGTAACCAATCACTGGTCTCTGGGTCATACTGCCCCCAGCCAATGACTGCCCTCTCCCTAAGCCCCGCCCCTGGCAGCCAGCCTCAGATTTTTACCGCACGTTCAAGTGTTGGGAGTCCTCGTGCTATAGCTCTCGAGCTTTTACTGCGTTTTGCGCTTTTTCAAAGAGATTTATCTCATTTTTCGGTTAAATCGAGCCTCAAGCTCCACTATCTCTACTTCTGATCAACGAGGATCCGTTTCGGAATTTTCTACGCCCCTCAAGGGTGAAGTTTTCGTCGAGCTACGCTTCTTGGAGGATTCCAGAAGTTTCTGAGGCCTACCTCGGACATGGCCGAGGAGAAAGGAAGCTCGTGGCCCGGCAAGCTGTTCAGGATCTGCCCTGGATGCAAGCTACAGAACTTATTCAAGGAGGACGAGCACTCGCGGTGCCTCTGTCTTCACGAAGACAAAACGCACGTGGAGGAGGACTGCGTTTTTTGCATGAACATGTCTGAACGGACCATGAGGGATTGTCGGACCCGTCTCGCCAACTGGCTGGAAAAGAGCCCAGAAGGTGAGAAGTAGTAGTCTGAGTGGTCTTCTAAATCCTGTAAGGGCACCCCGGCGACGGGGGCCCCACAGAAGGCTAAGCACCACGAGTCAGCGGGCACCGGGAGCGTCGAACGGTCGGGCTCCTCGGCTGCCAGGCAGGGCGCACCTTCACCGACGCCATCGACCACGAGCCAACGCTCTGGCTTGGGGAAGCGGAAATCCAAGAACCCGGCTAAGCTTCTGGAAAGGCCCTGGTGGATCTCGAAGGAGCCGGCCCAAGAGGTGCGACGCAGTGACCCTCCCCCTGTGGTGAAGGCCTCAAGCGCGCCCAAGGTGGCGAAGACCTTGATTCACTCGGCCAAGGCCTCTATTGAGGGAGTCGCTTCAGCCCTGGCGAAAGCCTGGTGAGGCTGCCCCAGTGGTGGCGACCTCGGGGCCCAGAGTTTCCCTGCTCCCACGGAGGGAATCCTCTTTTAAGCCCATCGAGAAGACCTCCGTGGAAAAAGAGGGGAGGCGGTGGCCATTACGGACACGGACACAGCCTCCGAGGAGGAGCGGGTCGAAGAGGGACTCGACAAGAATTTGGATGAGATCCGTCCCCACGGGAGGGATCCCGACGAGGCGGGCGACGAGAGCGAGGGTGGCGACGACGAGGCTCCCGTGGAGGAGCAACTGTCGCACCCGGCTCAGCCCGAGCCACAGGATAACTCGGCAGCCATTTTGACAGCAATCCAGACCTTATGCACGGAGCTAAGGACGAGATTGCCCTTGCCCCCGACGGACGACCCGACTGAACAGGGCCCATCTGGAAGCCCTCCAAGCAAGAGGAGGATTCATCCAGCCCCGCCTGTTCAACCCTCACGGCCCTCTTAGCCTTTGTCTCCTTCCCCAATCCCGAGGGATGACACGTTAACAGATACGGCCACTACGAGGACGGATGACGACGGCGGTGACGATGGGACGGATATCCCGTCGCCGATTCCTCGGGCTTCCCCGCCTGACGAAATTGGCTCGTTTCACGCCATGATTGCCATGGCGTCTGAGCTTTTCCAGCTCTGCCGAACAGAAGGAAGGCTTCCTCTGCCAGCAGCTCGAGGCCAAGAGGAAGACGGTCCTCGCGGTACCGTTGTTGGATGACATTTGGGACGAGGGACTTGCTCTCCTGAAGAACCCGTCCACGACGCCTGCCAAGAGGGACCGGTATGAGAAGCAGTACCGGGTCCCTGACGCCGCTCCGTTGTGCTTTAGAGCGCAACCGACCCCGGATTCGGTCGTTTCGCCAGCGGCCAAGAAGAAAGCGGGGGGGGGGCATCGGCTTCGACTTCTACTTCCTTGCCGGACGGCGAGGGAAAGAAACTGGATGCAATGGGACGACGGGTCATCTCATCGGCAACGAGGACGATTAAGGTGGCCAATGCCCTTGTGATCGTGGCCCGCTACGACAGGGAGTTGTGGTACAAGATCGCCCCCCTGTTGGACTTCCTACCGGACGACAAGAGGGCAGAGGCCCTGGCCATCTTGCAGGAAGGCGAGGTGGCGTCGGATCATGCCATAACGGTGGCCACGGACATTGCTGACACCGGTTTCTGCCAGTTGGGCAACAGCGTTTGCCTTAGACAGCGAGGGTGGCTTAAGGCGACAGATTTCTGCCAAGACGTGCGAGCCAAGGTTTTGGACATACCCTTCAACGGGAAAAATCTGTTTGGAAAGACAGTGGCTGAGTCCCTCCAAGCCATCAAGACTGACACAGAGACGGCTCAGGCCCTCGGAGTTCTTCAGCAACGACGACCGTCCTTTTGGAACTCTGGAGGCAAGCAAGGTGCCTCCAAGGGATTCGGCGGTGGCTCCTCTACATACCGCCAGGCGGCCCGATCCTCATCGCAAGAAGCCTACAGGGGACGAGGCAAGTCTGGGGGATCCCGCCGTCGTCGTAGGCGGCCTCCAAGCAGGACTGAAACGGCCGTTGCGTCGGGCCCCCACCGAAGCACCCCGGTGGGACGCCGGCTGGCGAAGTTCGTCAGCGTGTGGGTGTCGCAGCACCGAACGGTCGGTGGAGATGATGTCCTGGCCCAGGGCACGCCCTTGAATTTCTAAAGAAATGCCCCCCCATTCCGCCCATGGCCAGGAAGGAAAACCTCGCCCCTCAACTACTGTTGGAAGTAAGGGCAATGTTCAAGAAAGGTGCCATCGAGCTCGTCCCGAAGACGTTTCGGGGCTCCGGAGTTTACTCAAGATACTTCCTCGTAAGAAAAGACGGGAGGATGGTGCCCCATCCTGGACCTGCGTCGACTAAACAAGTACATCAAGGCACACAATTTCCGGATGGTCACCCTCCAGCACCTGCTGGGACAGCTGGAAGAGGGCGACTTCCTGTCGTCGTTGGATTTGGAGGATGCATACTTCCACATCCCCATTCTAAAAGGACACCGAAAGGTCCTCAGGTTCGTAGTCCAAGGACGGCACTACCAGTTCAAGGCCCTCCCGTTCGGACTGAAGGCAGCACCCAGGGTATTCACCAAGTGCTAAGCACCGGTGGCGGCGCGGCTGCGCCTGCAGGGGGTCCACGTCTACCCCTACCTGGACGATTGGCTCATCCGAGCAAGGACAAGTGAGCTTGCCGTGGAACACAAAGCCAAGACCGTTCAACTGCTCACGGACCTGGGGTTCTCCATCAACTTCCCCAAATCACACCTGGTCCCGTCGCAGGTCGCACTGTTTCTGGGGGCCAAGCTCGATACAGTGGCGAGACTAGCCTCGCCGTCGGAGGAAAGGACAAAGGCCATCCCGGGCAAGGTGCAGCGACTACTGGCCACGGATGAGGTCCATCAAGTCCCTGTTCGGGATGATGTCCTCATGTATTTATCTTGTGCGCCTGTGCAGGCTTCGGATGCGTCCTCTACAGGAGTTTCTCGACGCCTGCTGGATCCAAGCGGCAGGCAGCTTCGAGGACAGGCTCTCTCTCAACGAGACTTTCCGACAAGCGATCCGGTGGTGGGGCACCCGCGCTCATCTGACGGCGGGCACAGTCTTTCAGACCCCGACCCACCAGGTAACTGACTACAGACACCTCCCTGGAGGGGTGGGGAGCGCACACTGGAGATCTTCACCCGAGAGGCCTTTGGATCCCGGAGGAGAAGCTGCTCCACATCAACGTTCTGGAGCTCTGTGCAGTGTTCTGGGCCCTTAGGTCTTTTCTCCCGTCCCTCAAGGGCAAGGTGGTGAGGATCTTCACACACCACAATGTTTTACATCCGAAAGCGGGGAGGAACCGGATCCCCAGCCCTGTTCTAGGAAGCCCTGGACCTGTGGCATTCGGCCGTTGCCCAGGGGATGTTTCTGGTACCCTTTCATCTATCAGGGATAAAGAACACTGTCGCTGACTCACTCAGCAGGGAGCTGCGCTGGTGCCACGAGTGGGAACTGCGTCAAGTGGATCGACTCTTCCAGCGTTGGGGCAAACCCAAGATCGACCTGTTTGGATGGCGGCAAACTCCAAGTGCCAGAGGTTCGCCAGCAGGTTTCCCCAGCCGAGGATCATGGGCAATGCTTTCTTGTTCCCCTGGGATGGCCTCTTCCTATATTTGTTCCCTCCGTTGCTGTTGCTGCTCCGACTCATCAACCAGCTCAAGAGGTCCCGGTGCAGGATGATCCTCGTTGCACCGGCGTGGCCGAGACAGATCTGGTTCCCGGACCTTCTGGACTTGTCAGCGTCTCCACCAGTCAAGCTGTCGACGGACGCGGATCTTCTCTCCAGGGAAGGAGGCGCCAGACTTCATCACGACCCAGAGTCGCTGAACTTGCAGGCCTCGCTCCTGCAGCACTAGAGTTTGGAGGGTACGATATCCCGGCTGACTGCAGAGAGGTTCTTGCAAAGGCCAGGGCGTCCTCAACTCTCAAGTGCCACGGACATAAGTGGAAGAGGTTCTCTGTCTGCTGCTGTGCACAGAAGATTAACCCTCTCCGGATTACGGCCCCTCAAGTGCTACCATACCCACTGTCGCTGGTCAAGGCTGGACTAGCTCACGCTTCCATCAAGATACATCTGGCAGCGATTTACCGATATACCAGAACTACAGGACGGCCGTCCTTGTGGTCTCATCGCCTGGTGAAGGAATTTATGAAGGGACTATTCCGATCGTTCCCGCCGGTGAAGGCTCCAGCCCGCTCGTGGGAACTCAAGGTGGTTCTGACCAGGCTCATGGGGGCGCCATTCGAGCCTAGGCATTCAGCACTGTTGAAGTTCCTGTCGTGGAAAATAGCATTTCTTGTGGCCATCACCTCCACACGGCGTGTGGGAGAGATCCAGGCCCTATCCTGCAAGCCTCCATACTTGACTTTTCACAACATGAGGGTGGTGCTGAGGACGCACCCCTTCATTCCCAAGGTGCCGTCGGACTTCCATCTCAACGAACCGTTGGTGTTACCAGTTTTTTACCGTTGTCTTTGTCGCTGGCCGAGAGGACTTTGCACTCGCTGGATGTAGCTAGAGCACTGAAGTTTTACGTGGAGCGAACGAAGAGTTTTCGGAAGACGTCACAGCTGTTTGTGAACTTTGGACCTGTGAACCAAGGGAAGGCTCTGTAGATGGCTCTCCAGCTACATCATGCACTGTCATCGGTTGGCAAACCGACCGTCCCCCGGCCGTCCGAGAGCCCATTCGACCAGAGCGACCGCTGCTACCACGGCGTTCTTGTCTGGTGTGCCCCTGCTGGCCAATCTGCAGGGCTGCTACGTGGAGGTCGACCCACACCTTCACGAGATTCTAGTGCGTCGACCAGGATTCCAGGGAGGAGTCCAGAGTCTGCCAGGCAGTGCTGCGCAACCTGTTCGCTTATGGTGAGCCTGGTGAGGAGGTAAGAGTTGCTTAATGTTGAGTTGTATTGCTTACTGTTGAGCCTTGCCACCTCCCGTGGTTGTGCATGTGTGTACTGCTATGTATTCTTATATTCATGAGCATGTGAATCCATGCCAGACCCCATGCTGGAGAAGGAACAAGTTACTTACCTGTAACTGTTGTTCTCCAGCATGGGTCTGGCATGGATTCACATGCAAACCCTCCCTCCTACCCCTCTGCGGCTCTTCAGTTGGTCATACTACCACTTTACGTGCTACCAAATCTGAGGATGGCTGCCAGGGGCGGGGCTTATGTAGAGGGCCATCATTGGCTGGGGGCAGTATGACCCAGAGACCAGTGATTGGTTACTACTAAGAAAGACCGATCAGAAACTAAACTGATACTGATTTTTTTCTTTACCAAGGATTCCCAGCCTGATGACTGGGAATATTCATGAGCATGTGAATCCATACCAGACCCATGCTGGAGAACAACCGTTACAGGTAAGTAACTTGTTCCTTCTCATCAATACCCATGCAGGATAGGGCGTCGGTTTTTCCGTTCTGGACTCCAGGTCGGTGCGCGATTATGTAATCATATTCTGCAAATAATAAAGCCTGTCGCAGTTGACAGGATGATTGAGCCTTTGCTGTCCTGAGGTATTGTAGGTTGCGATGGTCAGTGGTTACTGTGATGGTATGTCTGGCACCTAGGAGGTAATGCCGCCAAGCCTTAAAGGCTGCCTTGTTCGCTAGGAGTTTCTTGTCTGTTATTGCATAGTTGAGATCAGGCGTAGTACATTTTCGTGACCAAAAGGCCACGGGATGTAACTGGCCTGTTTTGGAATCCCTTTGCGAAAGAACAGCCCCATTGCCATGCTGGAGGCATCCGTTTCCACTACATATGAGAGATCTGGGTGGGGGTGTTGTAGCACCGGGGCTGAGGTAAATCCTTTCTAGAGTTCCTACCCATTGGAACAGTTTGTTGTTTTTTCATAATAAAGAAGTGGTTGGGTGTACAATCTGGGAGAAACCCGGGATGAATCAGCGATAAAAGTTTGCAAAGCCGAGCATACTTTGGCCACCTTTGACTGAAGACGGTGATGGCCAACTAAGGATGGTGTCTACTTTGTGGATATCCATACGGACGCCTCTGGGAGTGAGGACAAAATCAAGGAACTCAACTTCGGTGACATGGAAGGAGCATTTTTCAAGTTTGGCGTATAGCTGGTGCTGTCAGTTTTGCAAGGACGGAGCGAACGTGCCTGATATGATCCTGTTTAGAAGAGGAGTACACCAAGATGTCGATGTAAGGGGTACAGGATAATGGTTTTTAACTGTTACCTGGTTTAGTGCGCGGTAGTCGATGCACATTCTCAAGTCCCCCTCCTTCTTGGGTACGAAGAATAGGGGCGAGGCTGCCGGGGATTTGGACGGGCTGATAAAACCTTTTGCCAGGTATTGGTCCAGATATGATTTCAAGTAGATTTTCAGGTTCGGTGAGTGCATAAATTCAACTACACAGGTATGAGGTTGATCTGACAGTTTAACGGCCTGTTAGTGGGTAAGGTATTAGTCTGTTCTTTTTGGAAAATGTCTTGGAAATCGTAGTATTCGCTTGGTAGTGTACTTGTTACACCTAGTACCAATGCTTCTTTATCTTGGACAGGTGTCTCTGGGTTAGACGATGGCATTTCCACTTGGTAGCACGCATGGGCACACTCATTGGAGAAGGCTAATTTCTTGGCTCGCCAGTCGATGTTAGGATTGTGAGCCTCCAACCACGGCATCCCTAGAATCACCCAGAACTGAGGGGCCTTGATAAGGTTGAAGGCAATGGCTTCCCGATGTCTGTCTTGGCACAGAAGGGTCAATTCTGCTGTGCGTTGAGTTACAGGACCAGAAGCTATCTCCGTGCCGTCGACAGTGGTGACCGTCTCAGTTGTCGTTTTCTGACGGGGGAAGCCCCATCCTTGTTGCCAGGCCTTAGTCTATGTAGTTGGCAATGGCTCCGCTGTCTATGTATGCCTCCACAGCATGCACCCGAGATGGTTGTTGGCGACTGATCAAAATCACAGGCAGGGCAAGGTGTGAGGTCTGTGGCTCTTTTCCTTCGCTCGACAAAGGGACCTCTACGCTTGCAAGGCCTGGAAGTTTTCCAACTTTTGTTCTCCTCCTTCCTTCTCTGTAGCTCTACCTTTTCTCCTAGCGGGTTTTATGGGACATTCTCTGAGGAAGTGACCTAATTTCCCCCGTTTTGGGGGAGCCCAGGAGACTCCAGGCTGAAGCCCCAGCAAGCATAAATACGACGTTTTAAATGCTTCTGTTTTCTTTCTAAGTTAGAAAGAAACCTGCAGCATTTATAAATAAAACCACGTTGTATTTAGGTTTGCTGTGGCTTCAGCTTCGAGTCACCTGGGCTCCTCCGGGTTGGGGGAGCCCAGGAGACTCAAAGGTGAAGCCGCCGCAAACATAAATACAACGTTATAAATGCTGCGGTTTTCTTTCTAAGTTAGAAAGAAAACCGCAGCATGTATTTTGCAGTGCTTTGAAAAAAGAATGTAATTTGAAGCACTTGCCAGCAGCAGCTTGTGTTAATCTCTGCTCTCTGGCAATAATGAAGCAAAAGCCACCTGCTGGTAGCTTTTGTTTATTACAGCTGGCTGGCTTTTGCTTCATTAGTTGTAACGCCCACCTGGTATCCACGGGGACGTCACTCAGCCTGTTCTGACCTCTTACGGCCTCGAACCCTTCCTTGGAGTCTACTCGACTGGAGACTGGGCCTTGTTTTCTTAGAAAGTGTGCTCTCCGTCCTGTTTTCAGCGCAGGGGCGCGTTGATTGATGCGGGATCGTTGCTGCCTAGTTAATTCACTGGCAAGAGTCCGACAGATAAGTATGAGTCTTTTGAACAGTTCTCTAACTTCGTTCCTTTCCTTCCTTAGATGATGGCGTCCGGGGATGGTGACGTGCTGCTGAGATGAGTAGCGCTCAAGGTGAGTTAGAGCGCGATGCGACCCTTTCGTATTTGTATTGAACTGAGTTCTTTTTGTGTCTTTTAGGTGCCGCGACGTTTTCAGCATGGATGCCGGTCATGAAGAAGAAATGCAGAGAGTAAGTGCGGTAAGCGGCGCCTCTAGGTGTTTCCACGCTAACCTGGAATGTCTTTTCCCTCTTTCAGACGGTTGAGAAGTTCTGGAGACAGAATTTCCCCAGAGCGGCTGGGATTCAGGTAAGCGTTTGAAGCTCGTACAGTCTTTAAAAATAAGCGAAGATTTGCTGGATGCTTACTAATGCCTTTTTTCTGTTCTTTTCCCTTTTCCTTAGGAAGCGGCGTGCCGGGATGGGAATGACACCGCCGAAGATGCCCGCAGAATGGAAGAAGCGATGAATGATGGGCAGAAGCGCCGCAAGGTAAGGCTGTTCCTAACAGTGTTCTTGTTGTTGCAGGAGCTGAACGTAGAAGAAAGATTCAGGCCTACTGGTGACCGATCCGAACACGGTGAGTGTCACGCTGCAGGTGCAGAAAATACAAAGCGTGTTCCTCAGTCTGGGCGTGGCTTAAATAGTCTCTGGGTATCCAAGGTGTCTCTGGGCTGAACCAAACCCAAAAGACTAGACCGCACATGCAGTTCTGGGAACAGAAATATGTGGGGGCATCCGTCTTGTCCCCATCGATGCACTACAAGTCCAATCCCCAATGTTATCCTATGGGAGTGAGTGAGTCTGGTGCCACAAGCGCCAAGTCTGACTCCAAGTGGGTCTTTGGAGGGATGGAGAGGCCCTTGAGGGCCATGTAGGTGATTGTGGCATGGCTCCAGCCTGACATCTTGGAGGGCTGGGGACATGAGGGGCAGTAATCATGACATTAGTGCCGCAAGGGCAGAGATTAACACAAGCACAGGAGGCTCATCCATTTCACAAAATGGATGCCACCTAGTGCTCGAAATGTGTGACTTTGAGCCTCATTTGCACAAAAGTTTACATGGGAACTTTCTTAATAAATATTTTTTATATATATTTTTTATCATGGCCCATCTTTTGAGCCAATAACATTTTTGAGTGCACTATTCCTTTAAGATTGATTGGGGGTCTTCACTGACGATTACTATTTTTATAAATGCTGTGTTGTGCCATGTCTTATGTTTAACCCAAGTATTTATTTGAACGAATAAATACTTTGTATGATGAAAGTATCATAATGTGTGTAGTATATTGGTTGTGGGTAGCTGTGGGGAATAACTGTACTTCGCTACCACCCTGCTTTCATCCTTTGTGTTAAACCAGACTGCTCTATCATAGCAACTCCATTTGAGAGTTTGATATTTTCATTTGGCTATAATCCCTATTCTGCCTTTAGATTAATTCGTTTTATTGCCATCCCGACAGGGTTGTGAAAAATCCCCGTAACTCAGGCCATGTCAAGATACATGCGAGGGGAGAATAACCCTGCGACTGTAAGTTGGATCAAGGAAACCTATTGGGCGCCATATCCCTTAAACACTGTTAGCAATTATTTGGTTGGATAAGCATTCCCATAGACAAGTTCTTTTTTTCAAATTGAGTTAACCCATCCTGACCCCTTTTTTCTAGTTACTTTGTTTTCTAGATGGGTTTCCCAGGAACGTTATGATGTTAACCTCGCCCATCCTAATATTTTTAATAAAAGTGTTGAACTTCACTAACAATTCCTTTGTGTTCTGTTGATCCTGCCCCACTGCTGGCTTTACAAATGACTTGGGCACGGGGGATAGGTAGATTGTAGTTGAGTCTGTGTGCAATGTTTCAAGGGTGGAACTTCTGTGATGGCAATCGTAGAGAAATGGATGAGGTCGGGAATCAAAGGGATCACTGAGGAAGGACGTTTTATTACAGATTGTTTGGGCATTCCAGGCTCCCAGGCTAACATCAGTGTTGTCTGAGTTAGAGTGCACAAATGGAGGAGGGAATCTTGGTTGTTCCAACTGGTAGAGTGAGGTGGAAAGGTTAGGAACAGGAAGATGGGTATGTTAGCCATGCAGGGGTGCAGATAACAGTAAATTGTTGATTTTATGTTGTGCTTCATTCTGGGTTTCTTTAGCTTCTAAGCCCTGTAATAATTTTCACTATGTATTGCCCACTCATGGTACTCAATTAGTAGACCTGCGGAAGGCAGGGTGCTAAAGAGCAGAGTCAGTCCAACCCAGTTATCCAATCCATGGTTCAAGGATTCTTCCTGTTCCCAAAGCAAGCTTGTTGCAATGGAGTTATCCTTTCTGCTTCCACAGAGACCCCAAGTAAATATTAGTAGTAGGAACACTGTGACTAGCAAGGAGCACGGTGGAAGAGAGGAGGCAGCTGGCCTGCAGGTATGCAAGGAAATAGTGTTCAGGATGTGTGGCCAATCAGGAAGCGGACACGATTTAAGGGCATGGTTCACTGATTTTTTATTTTCTTTTATTCAAGCAAAGTTTGAAGGCTGCTTAGCTTCCCCTATCACTCTGGAGATTGTAGGGAAGGTATGGTGTCACAAGTATGACAGTGACACAATGCGTAATATTTAAAAAAACTTTATTGAAGTTTCTGGGGTTTGGAAAACTCCTACTCTGCCCTATAACTAAGATGGGAGTAGTCTCTACCATCAAATGATAAACACAACTGTCCTATCCGTCAAATCAAAATGGCCAATGCTAACAAAACCTAATGCCTGCCATATCTCTTTACAAAAAGTGTATAATTGGAAAATATAAGCAAAGGAAAAATCAGTGTTTGAATTAATAAAGGTAGCTAAATGCAGCTCTCCTCCCCACGTCGGACCCTACGGAATAAAGCGGTCTTTGTAGACAGGTTGACACACTTTGGCTCGGGTTCTTAGTACAATAAACAGTTACAAAACGATGATCGAGACCCGCCTGGCCTTCCACGTTTAAGTCTCTTGTTCAGACCTCCAAATAATGTTTCAACACAAAGTTCACGTAGTCCCCTTCGGTCAGGCTCGGACCTCCAAACACAAAGTTCAACAAAACTTGCAAAGGTGGGCTCCCTTCCCCAAGTTTATTACACGTCCGGTCTCCCTCAGCCGCGCTCAGACCACTTTCAGGTGTCGAAGGCTTTCGTATCTGTGTGGCTTCCTCCGCAGGACCACTTCGACTTATAGTTCAAGATTCAACTTTCACTCTCCCCTTCTCTAAGAGGTAATTCTGCTTACTTTGCTTTTGCTCTTCATTCGCTTTATGGTTACAAACAGTGCACACAAAGACTTTCGAGTTGGCTACTTCCTTTCGCAGAACACTCAGTTACTCAGTATTGCTGATTCCACAGTTACCTTCTTTTATTTAAAGTTAATTCACAGGTCTACCTTTCTTCGTGTCTTATCTACACGCGTAGAGCCTTCACTTGCGATTTAATGTTGCCTCTTCAAACTTTCTTTAACACACACCAGTCTCTCAGGTCACTTGCCAACTCACCGGCTGTGTGTGTGTTTCTTTCTTGATTCTATGTTATCTGATTCATTATTCAAGGTTAGTACACAGGCTTGGCCTCACCTCCCCAACTCTGCAGGTCACACGGGAGGGTTGCTGGTGTCCTTGAAACACAATGCAGTCTTCACTTGTGGGATCTGGTCTTCTCCATGTGTCTTGTGCGACCAGTCGGAGGCAATGACATTCAGTAGGAAACTCTTCTTTGGGGTTTTTGACCCCCTGCTCTCATCCCCTACTCTGTTGCTTTGCTCCAGTAGGTTTGCCTTCGCCCTGGAAGTCCTGCTCGTACTTGTGTTCCGCTTTGCTCAGTGTCTCTTTTGGGTTTGCCTTTTATCAGTGTAAGGAGAGCTAATTGGTATCAGGTGGATTAACAAGACATGTCCAGTACGGTGTATGAGAGAGAGCCCTGTTCCTCTGTCACCCTCTTCCTCGGCCCAGTGTTTGTGTAAAAAAGGGTGGGGGGTGGGAGTTGGGACCTCAGAGAATCCTACAAAATAGGATGGGGTAGATGAACAAAAAAGGGTGTACTACTGCGTCTCGCCATCGGCTGCCTCACCCCCACTCCCTGAAGATCCCTCACCCAGGTGATCCTCCCGCACCAGTCCACCCCCAGGAACTGAATCCATAAGCGGTCGCTGTGTCCTGGCCACCTGGATGACGACAAGTCCCCAAGCACTAGCGGGTGAGACACCCTTTGGTTTCTCACGGGATCCCTGCCTATCTTACTAACTAGGGTGCTTGTCTGTCCCGTGTGAAAGTCCAAAAAGAAATAAGTCTGCTGACCAAACTAACCTAACTGAACCTACCACTATATAAACTAACTTATACCATGAACAGTGACTCCCTTCTCTTGAGGATACTTCTCGTACCAGTCTAATGTTGTTTAATATATCAGTCTTTAATAGTCTCTTGTGATTTCATGGATTAGTTTATGTAATTCTTCAAAGGGATCGACTGTTCTTCTTTCCTTGGGATTCACTTTTACTAACCTTTTTGTAAAATCGATTCTCCAGTTTGAGGGTTTCACTGCATTCTTGACTTTGATTACTTACTTGGATATCTCTCCTGGAGATTTATAATGCAGACTATTCTTCTTTAGTTGACTTGCTATATATCTCATTGAGTTAGTTTCTCTGAACTCTGATTCATACAATTCTCTTTTCGTATTATTCGGTTCTTCTTGTTCAGAATGTTGAATGCTTTGCCCCTTTTCCCAGGGTACTATTATCCACTGTTCCTTCCTCTTGAAGCTTTGATTATTAGAATTCCCCTCTTTTGGGTTATTGCTTTGAAAGTTAACTTTTGATTATTCTTTTGTATGCCCTCATTTCTAATGAGACGAGTACTTGTAAGTTATAACAACCCCTTAGTGTACTCCCGTTCTCCCCATTACCTTCCTGTCTTCTGGGGAAAGTCCTCGGGAGTCCGGTGCATCTGGAGCCCTCTGCATCGGGAGCCCTCTCCCCCCTGGGACCCTGCTCTGGTTTCGCCTCATTGGGATTCACCATCCCGTGGGGATCCCACGCTGCAAAGTCAAGCGAGTATGAATCTTATGGCCCTCCTCGCCTATGCGAGTCTTTCTCTCTCTGGATGATACATAACTCTGATCTTCCCATATCTACATACAGGTTTCTCTCTGAGGCTGCCTCTCTTGTTCACGTCCGGTGTCTCTCAGCCTATATTGTTCAATGTGCTTGTCGCACTAGATTGGGTATTTTGATTTAAATGGACATGTTCTTCTTGATAACGTCTGAGTGTTTCTTCGTCCCAGTCTTCATCTTTAGTATTTTCTTTTATGGTCGGGCATCTCATGTAAGCTATGGTATGCACAGCTGTAGGAGGAGGAATTCCTTAGATTCGTCACAGATGGTAGTGACCAAAAATAAAGTAGATTAGGTTAGGCTGGTAACAGTAGTAAATATGGTGAAAGAAAGGTTAGACTGGCTGACCATAACCAGAGACGATGAAAAATGGGATGAATAAAACCATTTTAGTCCTTTAGTGAGCATAAGATACAGTGAGAAGTAGGTCAGGCTATTTCAAGTTAAAAAACAAACTCTTGCTGAAACGTGTACTCAAAAGAATGTGCACAGGACATGCCACACAGGAATGCTGTCCTTAATAATGTAAGCAAATTCACTGTGAGGGCTGAACATGGGTGTGCACAGCCCTTAAGAAAACATAGGCTTTAGACAACAATGGATAACCAGTGGGAGGAGGGGCAGAGGGTGCTGAGATGCATATTGGTAGTGAAGTATAAATATCGGAAACCTGACACAGTAAGTTGGGGTAAGGCGAGGCAAGGGCGGAATGTGCCAATCTGAGGAATTGTGGGGGGGGGAGCAGGTGGGAGTGTAGGGGTGGAATCAAGGGATGAAAGGGGGCCCACTCCCTCCCATGATTAAAAACTAAAGAAATTAGGTGGCACAATCTTGAAAAGCCAGCAAGCTCAGTAAAGTGTGGCGTTTGAAACATGCAGCATACCTTATGTAACATGTCGACCAAGAGCCAAGTTGGATGTACAATAGCTTAGTCCCGTTGCAACAAGATGATAGGCTGGTGGTGGCCACAGCATCCAAGAGTTCTGAAGGTGCACTCTTTCTTCAGCTATCCAAATGAGTGAGGGGTCACACTGCTCTTTATTTCCATTTTTAAGGAGACCGTTTTCATCTGGTTAATTGTACTACTTTTAATAACTCCATCTTCCTAAGGCTCAAGCACACGATTGAAGGATGTGGGTAGGTTCTTCTACTGGGTCATTTGTGTTTCATATTCAGCCCTGTTCAAATGCTGAATTGTAGTTGATGTATCTATATAGCATAGTAAACTTTATTTCCACAAAATAAAATGTCATGAAAGCAGTATAAAAGACATATATATATTTCGATGAACAATATGCAGGACATCACCAAACCACTGATAAAAACACCACTTGTGCAACATAAAATTAAATGCATAACAATGGAACGGCCCCTATCCCATTGCAAGATGGCCGCCGGACCATGAGGGTGCTCGTCCTGGTGCTCCGTCCTGGGCCATGGCATAAGGGGAAATCAGCAGCAACAAAAGCACGTTCCGTGTGATATTCCCACCGACAGTTGTAAGAGAACTCTGAGACCGTCTCTACCCACCCCCAATCCCAATGCTGCAACAAAACGAAACTGCCTGCCGCAGGGGGAGTAACGGACAACAGCACCACAACATTCCCTGGGTTGACAGCCGACATAAAGGCTGCACACTGCCTGGTTCGGAAAGGAGGGCCGAGAGTGCTTGGCAAGAACGAAGAAGCCAACAACGAACTGTGAGGGGTCGTGTAATACCTCTAAACCGAAGTGAGGTAGTGTTAAATGGATTTCTGATCTCTGACCTGGAGGGGCCAAGTGTGCGGAATTCGGTGCGAGGGTGCCGAGGACACAGAGCTAGCAGTATACCAAGTTTCGAGGGCCTCCTCGAAACGGCAGCAGTGACAGAGCAAAGCAACTGGGTAAACTGGTCAGTCCACTGGTTGGCCCTGGGACACTTCCGAGAAAGCTTATTTGCAGGGTTTGATGAAGGTGCTGAGAATAGTTGGTCCCACTATTCCTATGGGTCGAAGCATCTTTGCAGACCTTCTAGGGTGACCAGATGCAGAGGGGTCCCATGGGGCGGCAGCGGGGTCAGGGTGCCAAACCTTCCAGCGGGTCACCAACGGTTCCTCGACTCAGCTTCGTAGTTGCAGGATACTTGGATCCTATCCTTTGTTCAGTGAGAACTCAGGAGATTGACATGGTAGTGGTGTTTTCAGCCTCCTCTTATCCAAAGTTCCCTTCGCGCCAAAACTGAGAGGACCCAATGGGAGATCTGCTCACAAACACACACTCCATACGTGGACCAATCACGGACCATGGTGGTCCCAGTCATTCAGGGCACTCCAGACTCTCTGGCACCCAGGATGTGTATTGGAACCAGACGTTCCAGCCCACATCCTGGATGCAGACAAACAAGGCATGCAGAAGCCTGCGAAAGCATTGGGATTCACGGGAAAGTGCATGACCAAATAAGGACTGACCCGGGGTGACTCGACCTGGGGAAGGTGAAGGGGCAAGATGGACAAAGGACAGGACAAAGAACCTTGTGGCATGGCCATTTTGGAGCCAGGCCACCTATTCATGCAAAACAAGAGACGTGTGAGAGAAGCGAAATTAACAGGCACACAAACCAAATCAACGAACAAATGAAAAGGGGCTGACGACAAATCGATAACACATGCCGTGGGAGAAGAATGTAAGAAAGTTGCTATGCTAAGGAGAAATGGCCCCGGATGGAGGGGCAGACACTAAACTATCTTGGAATCTGACACAAGACTGAGTATCCTGGCTAGATCTCATCCCAGAGTTGTACAAGGCCCAACACCCTAGAGTTCCACCTAGGGGGGTTCGCGAGAACCCAGCCCGAGATGGTGTAAAGGGATGGGGGACCTGGAGGTGGAAGCGGAAATGGTGGTTGTTAAAATGTGAGAGTTTGGGAATGGTTTTTTGTATGGTACACAACTGATGCAGGTTTTAAAATATGGGGAAGCAGAGGCAGCGACAATAGTAAAGAGACAGAAGGACTTTCCAGATATGGCTGAAATGAACATTGTATCTCTGAATGTGCAGGGCCTAAACTCACCTGCAAAATGCCACTCTATACTTGGGAGGCTCTTAGAGCTTCAGACATCCATAGTGTTTCTACAAGAAACGCATTAACTCCCCAAACATGAGAAAAGACAGTTGTATAAAGCCTTCCCCAAACAATACTATGCCTCCAGTGGGACAAAGACGAAAGGAGTTGCAATCCTGATGGGAACCAACCTGTCATTTACAAAACGGTTCTTGCATAGAGACCCAGAGGGAAGGTTCTAGTATTTAAGGGCATACTGGTGGGGCAGATGTACACACTGCTGGCAATATATGGGCTTAATGAAAAGCAGGACATTTTTCCGGTGAAAATGCTCCAAGAAATAGGAAGTTGGTGTGAAGGGCAGGTGATCGTCCGGGGAGACTTTAATTGTGTAATGAACCCCACTAGACAAAACACTCCCGCTGTCCTCGGCAGATAGCAAGAATAGGCAAGCACTGGGGAAACTATTCCGAGACCTAAGGATAATGGAGGCATGGAGATTTTTCTATAACCAGTAGAGAGACTACACGTATTACTCAGCAGTACACAAAGGTTACTCAAGAATAGACATGATCTTAGTCTCTGCAACAATAATACCCCTTGTGATAAAGATAGAAATTGGAGTAAAAATACCTACCCGACCACGCCCCAGTGATAATACAAATTGAAAGTCCCAAGGTAAACCTGGAAAGCTGCAAACACTGGAGATTAAATGAGTTGATTCTAGGAGAAATGGCACTGAGAGCACATATGGAGGGGGTGATTGGTAACTACTTCAAAGAAAATGAGAATGGGAAACTGATTGGAGAATAGTCTGGGACGAATGTAAAGCGGTGGTGCAGGGAGAATTCCTATCCCAATCCATAAGATATGCCAAGGGTAGAGAAGCGATTAGAAAGAAACTGGAGGGGGAGGTTAAGGAAGCGGACGCCCAACATAAAACCCGGCAGATGCAAAAATCGCAAAGGGCACTGAGGAAGATTAGAGCACAATTGGAAGCTCTCGTAGCAGATTGCACGGCAGGAGTGTTAATAAGCACTAAACAAACTTATTACATGCAGGGAGGGACAGCCAACCGATATCTTGCGGCAAAACGTAGACCGCAAAAAGCCCAGGATTCTATTTCATGCGGTCTTGTTGATACAAGAAGGGCTGGGTTCGGTGCTACAGACTAGGTATATGGAAATGCTACACCTACCCCAAACACCCAGCGAAGATGAGGAAACCCTGGAAGCACCCATCACGTCGCAAGAAGTTAACGAGGCAATCACCTCGCTGCCTAACAATAAAACGCTGGGCCTTGACGGCTTAGAGAATGGTTTTTATAAAACCTTTAGGGCTCAACTGCTTGTACCATTAACTAGACTTTTTAATCACATAAGAGAACAAGGGGTGATCACGGAAGATATGGGGAAGTCTAAGACCGTGGTGGCCGCAGCATCCAAGAGTTCTGAAGGTGCAGTCTCTCTTCAGCTATCCAAATGAGTGAGAGGTCACACTGCTCTGTATTTCCATTTTTAACCCTTTAAGTGCCATGGGTATTTCTCCCCAGTGCCAGGGCCTTTTTTTGGTGATTTCGGTATGTGGCCATTCAATGGCTTGTAACTTTTTTGTTACATTTGTTCGGCCAAATTTGGCTCCTTTTTTTCCCACATGTAGGCGGTCGTAACGCCACCAAGGAATCCTAGGTTCCTGTAGGCGGGTGAGAGAAAATAAGCAAAAAGGGCGAACATTTTGGGTTTTTTTCAAGAAATGCCAATAAAATTATGTACAAAGAACCCTGTGGTTTTTTTCCTTGTAAGAGCTAGGATCGAATGGTTTCCAGGTTGAGTGGAAACGAAAAAAAATTATTTTGATGTGGTTATTAACCATTTTGTGAGAGGTAGGCGATTTTGGCCATTTTTGCCAATTGGACATGCATGGACGGAATGGAAGAAAAGGGTAGGAAAGCCGAATTGGAGGACAGAAAGGCAAGTATTTCTGAAAAGTAGACAAAATTCCAAGTTTCGGAAAAGGTGATTTGCGTAGGTCAGGCAACAACTCGGTAGGGGAAACTGCCATAGATTGGGGGAAAAGCGGGAAAATGACCGAAAAAAAAAGTCTTGAAATACAGCCGGAGATCGAGGCGGAGAAATGTGAAGACTCGCCTTGTATTTTCACGCTGACGTGCTTTACGCACGCTGACGTGAAACTGAAGGTAATCCAGCCCCCTGGCGGTGAGGGGGGACCTCCCCCTCACATAGCCCAGGGGTTGGATTACAGGGTTATTGCATTGCAGGGATCTAGTAAAACAGAGTGCCAAAACCGACGAGCCGGCTCGTCGGTAGCACTTAAAGGGTTAAAGAGACCTTTTTCTTTTGTATTGTGCCTGCCTGAGGTGGGGTAGCTTGTGATGTCTTGTGGAATGTTTGTGTGGATGATGGAATCTTCTGAGTGAGTGTTCTGTGTAGTGGCAGTTACAGCTGGCTGGCCCTGGGTGATGGGAGCCGGTGTTTGTCAAAGCTAACGTCCTGTATGTCTTCATGTGGATTTGTAACTATGAACTTAGAAATAAACTTACATGAAGTTACCTCAAAGAGCTTGGAACCTACTTTTTAACATTTTCATCTCGTTAATTGTTACTTTGAGAACTCCATCTTCCGAAAGCTCACACAAGATAATGTTAGGAGAGCCATAGATATCATAGTCTTCGGGACCAAAACTGGGCAACGATTCTCGATGGCTGCGTTTGACGCACGGCAGGCCTTTGATAGCCTGGACTGGAAGTATCTGCGTTTGGATCTTGAGGCGTTTGGTTGCGAACCCGAATTTACCAGGATGATTTTGGTGAACTTCCAAATACCTTCAACAACCTTTCTGGTCAATGGGCAAACCTCGGTACAGATTAATATACAGCGAGGCACACGTCAGGGGTGTCCCTTGTCCCCCTTGGTTTTTGCCATGGCTATGGAGACACTTGCGGTCGCAATCAGACATGATCAAAGAATTCAGGGACTAACCAGCCGAAAGGAGATACATAAAATAGCATTGTACGCAGACGACACAAGTAACTCCCTGCCTGGGGTGATGGAGAGCCTGCAGGAATATGCAGCAATCTCAGGGTTTACCATTTATCATATGAAATCCAAAGGCCTTAACATAACTGAATACCTACAAGAAATAAACAGTCCAGGCAAAGACCACCCCTTGATATGGGAAGAGTACACCATAGAATACCTGGGGATACAAATAAGAGAATACAAGTGACTATATGGGGCAAACATAACCCACCTTTGGAAACACGTAGATGGGACGCCCAGGAACTCTCCTTGTTCACACTAATATCAGCGGTGAAAATGACACTACTGCCCTGTCTATTGTACATAGTGAGCTCGCTCACAGTAGAGATACCACCCTGCATGTGTAAGACATTAGTCTGAAATTGTAGCCTTTATATGGCAAGGGAAGAAACCTATAGCACAATAGAGTCCTGACACGGCCGCCACTCTTGGGTGTCCCAGACTTAGAGAGTTACATCCTGGCGGTACAATTAGCACCTATGCTGAAATGGGCAACAGAAGGGACACTCAAGGGTTGGTGTGAAATTGAACAAGGGGTCACATCCATACCCTTGAAAGCCCTACATGCCATGTGAACAACTGCCTGTGGGGCAGACAGACAGCTGCTGGAAGCTACAAAGATATCACTATGCGGGTGGGATCAAGCCCTTAGAAAGGGAAAATACCCAGGGGACTAGGTCCTTATACCCCAATGGCTTACAATAACGACTTCACCCCGGGCCAAAGAAAGAATTTCTGGGATGCTTGGAAGGGAGAGAAACCTCTAGTATTAAAGGACTTCTTTCAGAACGGGAAGCACCTACAGTTCAAAGAATGCAAACATAAATTTGGGATAGGGGATGGGGAACGGTTTAAATATATACAGGTCAGGGGCTGGGTCTCGCAGAAAGAGGTTATAAAAGCAGACACAAGAGCCTGATGGCACTAGAACTAACCCTCCAGGAGGAATTGATGGCCAAAGGATTAGCAAGACTATACAGATTGCAGAATAGGAAAAAACTGGGGTAACAACGCCCATACATGACCAGGTGGGAAAAGGATTTTGGAGCCCCAATCACGGTAGAGGCATGGGAACAAATCTGGAAGAGGGCATATGAAGTATCTGAAAGCACACCTATCCAAGACACAACATGCCAAATCTGCTTCAGATGGTACTTGACACCCCTCCGGCTACATGGGATGAATTCACACTCCCCCCCCCCCCCCGTGCTGCAAACAATGCGGGGAAACGGGGGACCTACAACACATGTGGTGGAAATGCCCAAAAGCCACAATATACTGAAAAGAGATCCTGGGGCACATAAGAGATCACAGAGGCACAATTGCTGCATTCACCCTTGGTAGTCCTGCTGGGGGCATAAGTAGAAGGGATATATGCGGCAAGTGGCAACAGAGCAGCTCTCATTACGCACCGCCTGATGGCCGCACGCATGACATTAGCCCAAGGATGGAAAACAGTAGAAAGACCCATCATAGCGTGGTGGTGGGTGAAGATCTGGGGGGTCTTAGCGATGGAGAAGTATGTGCGCTAAAAGCTGGGAAATACAACGAGTTCCTGGCGATATGGTCCCCATTCCAGGAATATGAGCAGGACAGAAAAGCACAATTTCACAAACCAAAGCTACTTAAGAATGTACAAGTGTACTGACTTTAGTCTGAGAGTGCTGCTTATCCTCCTTGGCAAGCAGAGATAATGGAACGAAAACCCCTATCGATGCAACGTACCATAAAGGTTGGGGATAGGGAGGGAGGATACAGGGGTTAGTTGTGGGGTATGATAATAACATTTAAAATCTCATGTTTGCTGAAACCATGTAGCGTACTAATGAATATTGTACCTTTATAACATCTGATATCAACTGTGATAATAAGAAAGGTGGTAACTTGACTGGAAGTGTCTAACATGAATGAAAAATAAAGTTAAAAACACATAACCTATCCGCAATAAATACATAGACACAGTATTGAATCTGCCTTACCAATGCGGCTGGGCCACTCTACTCATGAGACTGCTCACCAGAAGACAGAAAAACTCTCTTCCTCGCATGTAGGAACTGACTTAAAAATAACTATTGATTCCAAGATGGCGGCTGGTAGAGGATAGACGTACCAGCCGCGCGCTCTGGCACCGCAGGGAGAAATTGTGCGGTCCACCACCCCGCCACGAGACGGTTTCACCTGCAGCTTTGAGGGTCTCCCGCCCGCCCCCCGGCGCGCCTGCGGGAGGCGAAGCCAGACGATCATCGGGAGGAGGGCTGATCCCTGGCGTTGCGTGTGTCCCGGCCTGGATCAGCCTGTGCCGTTGCCGAGGAGCCCGCCTCTTGCGGAGCGGAGCCTGATGAGAGGCAGCAGACGGGCGGCGGGCGCTGCCAGCCGGATGTCATCTGGCTGGGGGAGCTCAGGCCCGGGGACTGCTCTGAGGCGGGGAGCGGGGGCCCGCAGCTGGAGCGCCGGTGAGCTGGAGGCGCTGTAACTCTGGACGGGCGCCCGCTGCTCCAGCAGAAGGAGAGAGACGAAGGACTGGCGAGTCCCCGCCTGGGAGACGAGCTCGGCTGCAGGCTACGGGAGGAAGGCACAACCCAGAGGCATTGTGGTGAGTTGGGGACCCCGAGGGGAAGCTCGAGGTGGAGCGTGCGGGTCTCCGGCTGACGGAGAGAACTGTGACGAGAGCGTTCGTAGGGAGCTGCCCTAGCTGCTCCCGGAGTGTTGGGGGTTTGGGTTTGGGTTTGGGCGGGGGCGGCGACAAAGGCGGCAGTGTAGCCTAAGAGGCTCCCCTTATGGACCTTTTCAGGAGGAGGCAGCTGCATCTGAGAAGCCCGTAGTACCCCCTAACCCCGAGGCTTCAATTATAGTATATTTCCTCCAGTGCTAAAGCTGGTTGCTGAGGATTACTCCAGGCTGTGTGGCCCCCCGCATTGAACTTGAGCCTGCTTTTTACAGCATCCAACCCCCCGCCCCCCAATTGCAGCTCCCCAGCGGTGCCACACTAGTGGTCCGCTGAAGTGAGGGCTCCCTGGGCGCAGCAGCCGCCGTGAACATATTTTGAGGCCCAGGTGGGGAAGGTCCCGAGGGGGAGTTCATCGGTGCGTCGCCGGCTCGCGCTAGGAGGCGCGGGGGCAGGCGAGCCGGGATGAAGACATCGGGGGTAGGGCAGCCGCTTCAGGAGGTGGAAGACTGAAGGGGAAGAAAGCGCCGGATCCCACTCTGTGCGCTGCAAATCGACGCGATGGCGGCACGGAATAAAGGGAAAAGCGGCAACTCGACACAGGACCCACGGGACCCGCAGGGCACCCTCCGCTCCTTATGGTCTGTGCAGGATGGAGGCGATGGCTCGGAGGGCAGTAACGAAGGGCTTGAGGGGACGGGACCCGCCGGGGAGATGCGGGATTTATCCCCGGTCAACAGGCAGGACTTTGTGGGTGAGATCCAGGCTCTCCACTCCAGCTTGGCTAAGACATTCCAGGAGCAGTTCCAGCTTATGCGGTCAGACTTAAACAAAGCGCTGGGGGAAATCGAGCAAGATTTAAGGCAGCTGGGGGAAAGGACTGATCTGCTGGAAAGGGGGCTTCAAGAAGTGGAAAAGGATTCTACTGCTAACAGCGAAGCCATAGAGCGCCTCAACGTGGCAACCCACAATCTGGAGGTGCAGATGGAGGATCTAGAGAACAGATCCCGAAGGATTAACATACGGGCGAGGTTTCTGCCGGAGTTGGTATTGGACAAGGACTTAAAACAAGAGATTCGGGGCCTTTTCGCAGAAATACTGGTGGAGGCTGGCCCGGGTAGCATTGAGCTGGGCCGCGTCCATAGAGTGGGCAGGCTGTCCAAGGGGCCCTCCTCGAGACCGAGGGACGTCCTTGCGGCCTTCACCAGATATGCTCAGAAAGAGGCGGTCCTGCAGGCGGTGAGGAAAAAAGAGCCAATAGCGTTCAAGGGCCAACAAATAGCTTTATATCAAGACCTGGCAGGTGTATCCTTGTTAAAGAGGAGACAGATGGCACCAGTACTGAAGGTATTGATCAAGTGAGGGGTGCACTGTAAGTGGACTTTTCCATTCGGCCTCGTTTTTGATTGGGAGGGCCATCAGAAACGGATAACGTCTGTCCAGGAGGGGGCTGATGTGTTGCAAATCGACTTGGAGGGGAGGTCCTCCGGGAGTGAGGGTTCGGTGGCAGGTGGCAGGTGGCAGGCCAAGGCAGAGGGTGTGGGAATGGTCAACGGTGGGGGACAAAAGGCGGAAGGGAACGCGAGGGAATGGCAGAGCATCCAGGGAGGGCGAGAAGGTTCCTGGGTAGAGTGAATTGCTGGCAAAGGGGGGGGACATACGCAACAACCCGATGGGTAAGGAGTGGTGGACCCGTAAAGGTGGCAGACGGGCTCAGGGGCTCGGGGTGCAACCTACTGGGATCCGGAAGGGCGATGAGGCCCGATTGGGGGGGGGAGGGTGGAGCAGAGGGAGCGGCTGCTCTGGGGAGTTAGTAAGTGGGATGGGAGGCGGGTGGGAGGGGGATCTCACCCTAAGTTGGGGATTCGGGGTGGGGGAAGAGAGGGTGGGGAGTTGGGTGGAGGTCGTAGCGTTCAGGGGGTAGGCTTGGTCTTCAAGGAAGTGAGACATGGAGGTAAGGGGCAGAGGGGTAATGGAGGCTCAAAATTTATCGATGGGGAGGAGGGCGAGGCTTATGGTGGGACTGGGTGCGACTGGCAGGGGCTGAGCAGGGCATGCACGCGAGTCACCAACTCAGTATTCAAGTGGTTAACACATAATGTTAGGGGTTTGAACTCCCCGCTAAAGCGCACGAAATTAGAGCAGTTCACCAGGTCTCGGGAGACCAGACGTTTTGGCTATTCAGGAGACGCGTTTGCTGCGGAAGGACCAGCATCGCCTGAGGTTGAAAGGTTACTTGCAAATATTATTTGCATTGGGTCCCACGAAAAAAGGGGGAGTGGCCTTGGCATTCGGGAGGGGGATGGACTTTCGCGTGAACGATACCCTTCGGGACAAGAACGGCAGGTTTGTCATGGTAAGGGGCGAGTACATGGGCACTCCATACACGATGGCTTCGGTGTACGGCCCAAATGCGGGCCAGGATCCTCCGGGAGACATTGGGCACCTTACAGGAATTTGCGAGAGGGCAGGTGGTTCTGATGGGGGGATCTCAACCTGGCTTGGTATAGGAGGGGGGACCGCACGCAGCAGGGGAGGGATAGCGGAGGTGCAGTAACTTCGCCTCAATTAAAGGGACGGTGGGAGGAAGCGGGCCTGCGGGATGTGTGGAGGGCACTAAGGGGAGAGGAGAAGGGATTTACCTTTCTTTCAGAAGTGCATAGAACTCAGTCACGTATTGATTACATTTGGGTGTCGGCGAGCTTGGTTGGAGGGGTGGAGTCGGTAGAGGTAGGCCCCATGCGGATCGCTGATCATAAGGTAGTCCGAATGGAACTTCAATTGGGGGGGGCGCAGGCAGGGGGTGTGGAGTTGGAAATTCGCAGAGAGCTTCTGAGGGATCAGGCGATGAGGGAGGAGATAGATAGCAAGATCCGGGATTTCTTCGTGCGGAACAGCAGCATTGACACGAGTTTAGAGACTAGGTGGGATGCTTTCAATGCGACCTTGAGAGCGGAATTGATTGCCCTGCAGGCAGAGAGAAATAGATTATTGAAGGGGCTAGAGACACAGTCGTAAGGTGAACTCTAGGGCGCCAGAGTGCTCATGGAGGAGAACCCCACCAGGAAAGTGTACAAGGAGTATAGGGCAGCAAAGGGTCAGTTGCGAATCTTCAGGACTAAAAAGGCCGAGGCAGCTATGCTTAGAGTTAGACAAAGATTCTATGCGAAGGCCAATAAGGCGGACTCACTCCTGGCAAGCTTACTGAGGCGGAGTAGGGAACGGAATGTTATTGTGGCCATGAGGGATAAGAGGGGGGTAAGGATCACTCGGACAGAATAGATGAAGGGTAGGTTGGCGGAGTTCTATAAGGAATTATACTCCTCGCAAAATACGGCTCTGAGACCACAGAGGGACTTCCTTGGGGGTCTCCCCCCTTCCGCGGCTGTCCAGGGACGAGAGGAGTGAGTTAGGCCAAAATATTACTGAAGACGAGGTTAGAGCCACTATAGCGGCTCTCCCCCGTGGTAAAGCTCCTGGCCCAGACGGCTACCCTGCATCATTTTATAAAACCTACTCCCACTTGTTGGTTCCACACTTAAAACAATTGTTCAACTCTTTCGGGTCTAGAGGTGGTATAACCCCCTCGATGGAGGAGGCCAAAATAACACTTATACACAAGGCAGGTAAAGACCCTGAGGAGTGCACATCGTATCGGCCTATTGCCCTCATAAATACAGAGGCGTAAATATACACTAAAATATTGGCCAGGCGGCTGGAAAAGTACCTGCCCGCGCTGATTCACCAGGATCAGACAGGGTTTCTGGCTGGGAGGCAGATGGCTGATAACATCAGAAGGGCAGCCCATATAGTCGAGAAAACTCGGAAGACGTCCACTCCGGCAATCCTCTTGGCGCTCGACGCCGAAAAAGCGAATGATCGGGTGGAGTGGTCGTTCCTGTTCTTGGTCATGGAAGCAATGGGCCTCGGATCAGAATTCATCAATATGGTCGCTGCAAACTATAAAAACCCTAGCTCACGGATCTTAGTTAACGGAGAGGTATCGCATCCTATTAGGCTTCAGCGGGGAACGAAACAGCGGTGTCCTCTATCTCCCTTGCTCTTTGCTATATATTTAGAACACCTGTTAATAGCTATAAGGGAGACAGACAGGATTCAGGGCGTACCTTTCGGGGGACACCAGCACAAGGTCGCGGCTTTTGCAGATGACATGCTACTCATGCTGATGCAGCCGAAGCGATCCATCAGGGCATGCATAGAAGTGTTGACTGAATTTGGGGGAGTGGTGGGATTGCGGATTAATTGGCAGAAGTCTGAACTGATGAATCTATCCCTTGGTTGAGGACGAGGCAAAAGAACTGAAGGCACTCCCCCCTTTCAAGTGGAGCCCGGGCGGGTTACGATACTTGGGGATTCAGGTGACCCCTTCCCTAGGCGGCTGGTTTAGTGCAAATTACCCCCCCCGTTTTGAAGGCTATCAGAAAGGACCTGAATGGGTGGAGTAATCTTAGGATTTCGTGGCTCGGGCTGTGGGCAGTACTAAAAATGGTGATCCTTCCCCGCATACTTTATCTATTCCAGGCAATCCCTCTGTCTATCCCAGCGGGCTTCTTTAAGGAACTGGACCGGGTGGCCAAGCAATTTGTTTGGGAAGGAAAGAGGCCGCGTATTTCTTGGCGCCTCCTCATGGCGTCCAGAGGACGTGGGGGTTTGGGTCTACCGGATTTTAGGCGTTACCATGAGGCTGCGCTTCTCCAGGTGATCAGGGAATGGTTCGCAGCGCGCTATGATAAGCATTGGGTGAAAATGGATAGGGCAGTGGCCCAAAATCACCTGGGGGGGGGGAAAGTACTATGGCTCCCCCGAACGCAGAGGCCGCCTCATATATATTTAAGCGATATTACGAAGGGTATGGTAGACACATGGGACAGGGCAGTGGCGAGGCGAGGGGTCTCCTCCTTCCAGTCCCCGTTTACGCCGCTATTTAATAACGGGGACTTCACACCAGGGCTGGAGAGAGGGGCATTCCGGAGGTGGGAGGAGGGAGGGAGGATGTAGGACCCTTAGAGATATGTTTCTTCCCCATGGAGTAAAAACATTTGAGGAATGTAAGCTACAATTTGGAGTTGGGGAGGGGGAAAGGCTCAGATATTTTCAAATTCGAGACTGGGTCATGTCAACGGAAGTTAAGAAGGCAGCAACACGCGATCTGACACAATTTTAAAGTTTCTCCTAACCCATGATGGTTCCAGAGGGCTTATCTCGGATTTATATAAACTGCTAGAGAGCTTGCCCCCAAACGTTATCTGGCCATATATGAATAGGTGGGGGCAGCAGGGGGGGTTGGGGGGAGATGGAGTGAGATGGAGTGAGATGGAGTGGGGAGACTGGGAGGCACTGTGGAGGTTAATGCCCAAGGTGGCTTGGGCTTCTCAATTACAGGAAGCATGGTATAAGTATGTCTATGGCTGGCATTATACCCCTGCCCGGTTGCGTGAAATGTACCCAACGGCTTCTAATGTCTGCTGGAGGGGATGTGGGGAGGTTGGTACGGCTGCACATATATGGTGGGATTGCCCGCGTATTAGGTCCTTCTGGCGTGATATGGTGCATGCCCAATCTACAGCCCTGGGGTCAGGAGACGGTCAAGACCCTCGGGAGATTTTGTTGGGAAAGAATGTAAAGGAAGGGGGTCGGGGGAGCCGCAAGGCGAAAGTGGTTTTTACCCTTGCGGCGATGGGGCTAATTGCTCAAAACTGGAAAAGCCCGGTGATTCCCGTGGAGCAGGACTGGTTTAGGAAAATGTGGGATATTGTCTCATTGAAATGGGCCGCGTACGCGGCGGTGGGGAAGTTTGAAAGTTCTGCAGCCGATTGGGGTGAGACACTGGACTATTTGAAGGGGGAGTTCAGGGAGCAATGGTGCCCCCAAAGACTAAAGCTGCTGGACTTCCACTATTGAGGAGGTGGAAGGGGGACATTGATCTACTGATTCTACTTGCGCTGCAACCGGGGTTGGGGGGGGGGGGGCGGGAGGGAAATTTTGTTGGTTTTCTTCATATTGAATTTTTATGTTTTAATATTGAAATCAATACAGAGATGTTAAAAAAATAAAAATAACGATCGAACAACCAACACGTGGAGTTGCAACTCTTAAAGGCTGTACTACAATTATGAATGCCTGAATCCTTCATTGTAGGAAGCAGTTCTACTTTTATTTCTGGCATAAGTCGGGCAAAATAAAAAAAATGCAATACATTCCATTTTCCACAGCAGCCCTTCATAATTTGCAGTTAGTCAGACCATCGGAGTTAGCCCAGAGAACATTCACCACCATTGGAGGCAGATTATAAAATTCTGCCCTTGTGTTTACACATCTGTCCTTGGACAGATGGGACTATAATAAGTAAGCTTGTATTTCACAAGAGATGAGGGTTAAGTGACTGATTGGAGAGAGCTTTAATAATTTGGTTTCCTCTCAAACCCCCTCCAAGTAAAAAAAAAAAGACACATTTGCAAAGATTTTTATTTATTTATGCATTTATAATGGGCCGAAACCCTGCAGGCATAAGGGCGCTAAAACATTAAACCAAGACACAAGGACGAACAAAACAAAAGTGCTGGATCGGCTTCTGTCTGGATGGAGTTTATATATTTTTTTTTTTTTTTAAAGAGGTGAGTCTTGAGATGCTTCCTGAAGATTCTATAATTGGGTTCTATGCGAATAGCCAGGGGAAGCTTGTTCAACTGCTGAGCTGCACGCACTTGGAATGATCTCCCAGCACCCGTCACTCAATTAACCGACGGCACCTGCAACCTGCCATGTGCTTCAGACCTCAGTGGCCTGTTGAGTGTGTATCTTGTGAACTTCATCCTGAGATAAGCCAGTGCCACCCTGTACAGGCATCTATGCACTAGCGTCATGGCCTTGAAGAGAATTCTATCCTCAATCCTGAGCCAGTGAAGTGCTCTCCTTCCTTCAGTCACATGATCTCTTCTGTTAATCCCTTTGACCACGCGTACCGCGTTGTTCTCCTTTATCTGTCATTTCTCAATGCCTTTCTTGGTAGCACCCAGCATCAGTGAGTTACAATAATCCAGACGCAACAAAATAATGGCCCTGGCAATAGTCGCTGTGTTCTTTTCACTGAGGAGGGGCCAGATGGCTCTCGGGAGACTAATATAGTAAGCATTGTTTTTATGAAGATAGTTAGACTGGGCGTCTACACCCAATGATCATCATCCCCAGGACTTTGTCTTGGGTAACTACCTTGATACATGAATCTTTAACAGCAAACGCCTCATATTCTACTCCTAACTTCGCTCTCGCTTGTCGAGAGCCGTTTTGGCTGTTTAAGCACACATCCAGTTGCCTTCCATCCACTTATCTATTATGCCGTACAGTGCTGCAATCTTAGCCCTATCTGTTTGATCTCCCTTTAACTCCAGCACCAGCTGTGTATCATTGGCGTAAATTGGTGAAATATACGCAGACGGATTCTAATATTACAGATAAGCATTTCATAAAAAGATTGAAGAGTAGAGGGGATATACTGGCTCCCTGTGGAACCCTAGCACTTATATGGGCTGGCCTAGAGAACTTCTCTCCCCAGTGGATTCTTGCTACTAGATCTGCCAGAAAGGAGACCAACCAGGCTAGAGCTGCATTGGAGCATCCTGCCGTTTTCTCCAGGACGTGCTGTAGAAGTTGATAGTTTGTTTTTTTATTTGTAATGCGCACCAGACCCAAGGGTATCAGGTCGCATCAGTTACAAGAAGATGCAAAGCTTGGTTACATTGAATCGTACAGTGATGTACATTACATCAGAAGAAGGGTATGCAGATATATACAGATATTACAAGGCATTGCTCATGAAATTGAGATTACCGCCATGGGGTAGCCGGTAGTGGAGCATGAAGTGAAATACATCAAATACAAAAGCAGAATATGCAAATATAGGCAAGGTGCACCGAGTTGAGATTACTTCCATGGGGATGGCAGGTGGGCGTTACAAGTTACATTTCAGTTACACAGATGTGAGTAATGCATCAAGCGAGTTAATGGTCGGTGGATTTCAACCACGAGATGGTGTTAGTTCTGAAATTCTGGTAGAATTGGTCAAGGGAGTTCCTTAGTTTGGCCGCTTTGACAGGGAAACTATTGTCTTCGATCGTGGATAGTTTTAATTTAAGGATGGACAAGCGGTCCCTGTGTGCTGATCTTGTTGGTTTTAGGGATGTTTGTTTGTGGAATCTCTCAGAGAGGTAGATAGGAGCAGCGTTGTTAAGAGATTTATGGGTAAGCATCATTGTTTTTAGTATGATTTTTGTCCTTGGTACGGAGCAATTATTCGGTCTACTCTCGCAGATGTGTTCTCTTCTGAAGATGCCTAGGGCTGCTCTAAGGGCATTGTTTTTTAGGATTTCGATTCTTCCTATGATGGATTTGTTGGAGCCTATGTATAGGGCATGACAATAATCCAAGCGGGACAGTATGAGGGCTCTAGCCAGAATGGTGCAGCTGTTATTGGAGAGAAATGCCTCACCAGTTCTAATGAGTTTACACGTGTATGCTGTAGAGAATGCTAACGTGTTGACCTGTTTGGAAAAGGACAGAGTAGAGTCGAGGTAGAAACCTAGTGTTTTTACCTCCTCTGCTACCTTGATGCAGTTACCATCAATTATAAAGGAGGAGTAGTCAGATCTAAGTTTTTTTAGGTTGGTCGGGGTGCCCAAGATGCCCACTAGATCAAAAGTCATGCTTAAATCCAATAGCTTTAACGTCCCTGTCTTGCCCTTATCCATAATCGATAGCATATATGATTGCAAATCCATGGTTTCCATGCTATGAGCAGCACGGAAGCCCGACTGCTGCTCTTGCAGGATGTCATTGGCTTCAATGTGTGATTGAAGTTGTTCTGTGGCTATTTTATCCATGATTTTCAAGATAAAATTGGTATTGGTTATCGGACACAGGTTACCAGGGTCCTTGGGGTCCAAGGCAGGTTTCTTGGCCAGGGGCGTGATGGTAATATTCTTAATGCTTTGGGTCACGATGCCATCATGGATGGAGGCATTGATTATTTTTTTCAGAACTGGGCCTAACAGTTCCTTATTTTCCAAAATTATTTTAGGAGGAATTACATTTTCTGCACAGGAGGAGGGTTTCATCTTCGTCAGCACTTTAATCATCTCTTCTGAGATGGGTTGAAAGTTGAAGTTCGCTAGTTCCTGCTGCTGCAGTTCCATGGCTATGGATAAGTGGATCTCCTTAGAAGCTTCTCTAGCCAAGATAATGGACACTCTGGCTTTCTGAATTTTGTCAGAGAATGCCTTTTTCTCCAAGTCACAGAACTCCTTAGATGGAAAATGTGAAGGGGGCAGTGCTTTGGGTTTTTCGACTGAGTTAAGATTATCAAACAGCTTACTTGTCGAGTTGGTGCAGCTTGTTATAGTAGATAGATTTGGCCTCTCTGATACTCCTCCTGTATTTAGACTTGGCACAATTCCAACGTTCTTTGTTGCCTAATGACAGATCTTTTTGGCAGATCCTTTCCAATCTTCGTTTCTCAATCTTAAGATCACAAAGCTTTCTGTGGAACCATCTCTGATGGTGGTGGTTCTTCCTAACCATTTTAAGTTTGAGGGGTGCATACTGCTCCACCACTTCATGTATATGGTTGGTGTATTGCTTCAGCATTTGTTTACATGAGTCCCCAATTTGAAAACTGTTGGCTATCTTTATTAGGCATGATTCCAGCTGATCTGGGCCTAAGCCTTTAAAATTTCTACTCTGTACCCTGATGTGAGGGCTGTGACTTGGTTTTGGTATGTCACCCGGTGTATTTCAAAGGAAACTTTAAAATGATCCGCCCAAATGCACGGCTGAGTTACCATGTTCTGAATGTTGAGGTTCTGCGTAACAATCCAGTCTAGCTGGTTTCCTTTCTTCGTTGTGGGTTCATTGTTTTGTACTATGTAATCAATGTTTTTCACTGTTTTCTCAAGAAGAATAGCTTCTTTGTCTGGAGGATTTCCACGCCACCTATTGACATCCCCAACCAATAGCATGGCGGAATTGGTGGATTTCAAAATGTTCAGCTGTTGTGTGATTTCACAAAAAAAAAGTCTGAGACAAGAGAGGGTGGCCTGTATTTCACAATAAAATTGATACATTCTTTAGGAGTGGGTGAGTATTTAAGATGGAACGATTCCAGCCAGTGCAAACCAGAGATGCCTTAAATAGTCTAATTGACTCTCTTGCTATTATAGCAACCCCACCACCAGCCCGCTACCCCTATTCCATTGATATATTATGTACCCTTCCGGATGGCTTTGTCACAAACTGGACCCATGAGGTCCTTAAGCCATGTCTCAGTTAGAAATAGAATATCCAGATCTTCCTCTAAGATAAGGTCATGGATATTCTCGTTGTGCTTACTAAGGGAACGTGTGTTCAAGAGGCATGGTTTTAGAACCTTCGGGTCATGCTGTTTATTCTGACCATCAACTGATATGTTATTTAGCTTGGGACCCACATGCTTAGCTGCTGCGTGGATAGATGAAGTGGGCCCCACCCGCTCCGAATGAATGGCAGCGGTTGAGTGGGCCAGAAGGGTCCTAGCTGCGCTCTTAGTCGTCACAGCGGCCGTGACTTAACCAGAAGGTACTACTATCACCTTATTTATGAGTGGTTCTGACTTGGGTGGTGTAACCGAGACCATGGTCTGAAACTCAGCCTTAACAGCAGTTATCCCACATGGCCCTCCCTTTTCCCTCTTTTCTTGGTTCCCACTTGTGGGCAATCTAGAGTTCTCTTCCGCTGCAGTAACCCCAGTCCCTCCCTCACAACTCAGTGCTGCCAGCACCATGTGTTTAGCCTGGACCTTCATTTTCGCAGAGTTAAGAGACCTTGCCGTGGACTGTTCTCTTGCCAAGGGAATAGCCTCAAGTACTTCTGTTATGCCCATTGTGTCCAACAAGTCTAAGTTGGGTATATGTATTAGAAGTAGAGTACTTACCAACGCAGCCGCGTCAAGCCGCTGTCATACGCTGTGGTGCCTGGAGACTGTGGCCGCATTGGAGAGTATTTCCGTCATGTTTCTTTCCGAACGTGCATCACCAGTCTAGTCTTTTGCTTCACAATGGCCACTGGGAGGTACTTTACACTGTCGCTCCCAGCGGCCGTTACGTTGCAACCGTCCCGACTCGCTAGTCTCTTTGGTTAACACGCTAGTGTTTCCACTTCTGCTTCGCACAGAGCTTTGCTATCTCTTTGGGCTTTCCCCTCTCGCCTTCCTTTTGTACCCAGCCTCGCCTGTTACTTTTTGTCTTCTTTTCCCTGTTTGTTCCGCTTCCTGCTCCGCGGTCCTCTTCTGTCAGCCTCCTTTTCTTCTGGTTCGGTTTACCTTTCCCGGCTCCTTCTGCATTGGATCCTGGGATTTTTTCCCTTCATTCATTTCTTTTGTCTTGGTTTCGGATTGTTTCAGTGTCAACACTCTGTGAAAATGTACTCCTGCTAGAATTCTTAACGGCATATCTACATCTACGTGCCGGCTGGGAGAAAGTTACACGAATCCTTCAAGAGGGTTTTTTCAAGCTTTGCGCTTATTTCCCCTCGTTACATTTGGCCTGTCCCCGGGAAAGGAGCCACAGGTCTGCAGCTTACAGGAAGCCACTGTGGCTTCTACCCAAGGAAGGCACTTGCTGCAAAAGAAAGAAAGGGATTACCTAATCAGAAGACACCTAAGCGAAGACCCATCACCATCAAACAGCTCGGGTAAGGAGGAAAGTGAAGAGAGTGGGCCGGTGGAGCTAAGGGAACAGGAGAGTTACGACAGTTTGCAAAGCCAAATACTCACTATGGCAACGGCTGAACAAGTCCAGGAACTCTGGTCTGCGATACAAGGCCTATCCCAGGAATTACAGAAAGTTAAGGTGGAGAACGCTGTGTTAAAACAACTAGTCACCGCTCGTGAACTACCGACTAAGAATGACCTCAGATGCCTCTCTCATCTGGGAAATTCGACGGCACCCCTAAGAAGGTCAAGGAATTTTTTGAAGCCTGTACTGTGTATTTTACATTCAGGCCCCGTGCATTTGCTTCAGATCAATCTAAGGTGGGGGTTTCTCATCACCAATATGACAGGAAATGCACTCACATGGGCTACGCCTCTGGTTACCAGTGCCAACCCCATCCTGCAAGACTTCAGAGGTTTTCTAGCACTTCTTAAATAGACTTTTGAACGACCCGAATTGACATATACCGCATGTGAAGATTTGTTGGATGGTAGACAAGGGTCATCAGACCTTCTTTCCTACATCACCACGTTCATGACTTTGGCCACAGGTGCTGGGTGGCCCGAACAAGCGCAATATCCGATCTTTCGTAGGGGTTTAAAGGAAGAGATAAAAGATGTGCTGGCTCGTTCTCCAAGGCCCCCTACTTTTACCGACCTGTTGTCTGCAGTACTCCAGATCGAATACTGACTTCAAGAAAGGCGTCAGCACCAGCCCACTATCCTGCACTTACCAAAGAACCTATGCAAATAGGAGCTACCAGAGCCTCCCTCTCAGCAGAAGAAAGAAGACGTAGGAGAGAGAAGGGACTATGTGCATATTCCGGTTCAGACCAACATCTTCTGAAAGACTGTTCAAAGTTACCGACCAAACGGCAGGGAAACAAGCACACTTGGTCCAAGTAGGGACTGGTAGCCGAGGGAAATCACCCATTAAGATCAGCCCCTATGTCTCTCTTTTGGTCGTTGCTGCAGAGGTCAAGGAGGATTCCAGGTTGATGGCGATCTCTGTTCTGCTTGACATCAACCATAGTCCTATAGATTCTTTGCCATTACTTGATTGTGGTGCTGCAGGTAATTTTGTTGATACCTTATGGGCAGACCATGTGGGACTACGCAGGGTTACTTGCAAAGAAGGGCAAAAGGTGGAAGGCGTGGACGGTTCGCCTCTTTCTTCAGGTCCCATGATCCATACCACAGAAGAATTGCAAGTAACCATATTTCAACATACAGAAGTCATAACGTTTGATATTATACGAGCAGCACATTTTCCCATCATTCTGGGAATCACTTGGCTTCGCAAGCATAACCCTCGCATAGATTGGGTCACTAATCAGTTAAGCTTTGAATCCAGCTACTGTAAACAGGAATGCCTTCCACAACTCAATTATAGCAAGGTACAGGCTGTGTTGTCTGCTCCGGAGGACATTAGCGTGCATGCTGTCATGACCCTTGCCCCTGGCCCTCACTGGCCAGTCAGCCTTCCAGTTAGGGCTAGGTCAAAGGCCTTAAAACCTCATCTAAGACTCTCTCGGAGTCAATCCTGGCGCTTATAACCATCATGAAGACCAACATTAGAATGGGACTATTTACTTGGAACTAGTTAACTGGGGATGGGGGTTCAGGCAACATGGAGGCACACACATAGCTCAGTTACAAGGAACTGAGCTATGCGGTCTAGTCTTTTGGGTGTGGCAGGCCTGGGACTATTTTACCTGAGACTATTTAAACCGCACCCAAACAGCAGAACATGCTTTGCGTTATTCTTCTGTGGGCAGCGTAACGCTCACCGTGTCCAGTTCTTTGATGCCAGTTTACCTGAAACCAAGGACCTGCAGAGAGAGAGAGAGAACACTACGAAACTTACCTGGAACAGTATCCGGTCTTCAATCCATCGCTGACTTCAGTTCCACTCACCTGACGGTACGAACTCCATCATCCGGCACCGCATGCATCCTGGAATACCATAACCTGAAAAGAGGAGAAAGAAAGACAGCATTAGTAAGCGTTTACTCACGTTTCCTGCTGAATGAAGAAAGCCACACAATTCTTACCTGGGTAGTCATCTCCTGGTCAGTATCATTGCTGGAACATTACAGCACTCTTGGCGAGGAACATCACAACCTGCAAGGAGAGAAAAGACACAGGTTAGCAATATAAAAGGCGAAACAGCGCCACGCATCGCGCATTACTCACCGGACAGCATCACGCAGACCGCGCTTTCGCCTACCGGCCCATGCTCATCTTCAAACTGCATGACAACACCAAAATACCTTTCCATACCTAAAACGAAAGAAGCAAGACATTATTATTCGAACTAAGAGGAACATAAGAACTTCATATAAAGACTGTAAAGCAGCAAACCTACGGAGTCGCAGCAGGCCTGGATTCCCACAGGGGGGCTTGCACCAGTGAAGTAACTTGGTCGTTGCTCGACCCCCTCATCTACGCGCCCCTGCCACGAGGAGCAGGACGGAGAATCCATCTTTTATAATATTAAGACCCATTTTTAACCAGAGGCCTCACCAAGGGACCGGGAGAGGGTTCGAGAGTGAAAATCATCCAACCAGGGCTGGGTGGCGTCCCCGTGGATACCAGGTGAGCATAACACATGCCTTACCTAAGTACTGTTTGCCTTTTCATGCAGTATTCAAGGAAAGAAAACCCGCTCCATTGCCTCCTCATCGGCCAGAAGACTGTTCGGTTGAATTGGAACCCAATGCTTTGGTACCCTTCGGAAGGATGTTTTCTCTATCACAAACTGAAAGACTGGTTCTACATAACTATCTGGACTCTAATTTACAAAACTGTCTCATTCAGACCTCCAAATCACCGGCGGGGCCTCTCTTTTTTATCTCAAAACGGGATTGGTAGATTTGCGCCCTTGTATCGACTACAGAGGCCTGAACAAGGTCACAGTCAGTGACCGTTACCCCATGACGCTGATCAGAGATATCATTAAGCCAGTGCAAGGCGCACAGGTGTTTACTAAGTTGGATCTCTGGAATGCTTATCACCTACTTAGAATAACCGACGGAGATGAATGGAAGACAATATTTCGGACCCCTTTTGGATTGTACGAGTACAAGGTGATGCCATTTGGGCTAGTCAGTGCACCAGCCATATTCCAAAGGTTTATGGATTGGATGTTTTCGGACCTATTGTTTATTTCAGTTATCATTTATTTGGATGACATTTTGGTATTTTCATCCAACAAAGAGGAACACGCATGTGATGGAGGTCCTGGACAGATTACAGACTAACCAACTACTTGCCAAACCGGAAAAGTGTGTTTTTGAAGTTTCGTATTAATAGGGTTTATACTTTCCCAAGAAGGAATATCTATGGATCCTCACAAAGTTTCAGCTATCCTGGATTGGCCTGCTCCAACTTCAGTGAAGAAAGTGCAAAGGTTTCTGGGGTTGTCAAACTTTTACCGACGTTTCATACCCATATTTTCTGAAATCGCCCTCCCCATTACTTCACTGCTAAAAAAGAACTCGGGACCTTTTTTTTGGGTCCAATGAGGCAGACAAGAGCTTCCTCCAACTGAAAAATCTCTTCTGTTCCGCACCAATATTACGACAACCTGATCAAAATAGTCCATTTATAGTGGAAACAGATGCTTCTGGCTTTGCCATTGGTGCAGCCCTCCTACAAGAGGAGGATGGAAAGGAGTACCCCATTGCTTACCTTTCCAAAACACATTCGCCAAGTCAGTTGAATTATTCAGTTTTGGAGAAAGAGCTGCTTGCCATGAAACAATCATGCGAAGAATGGCATCATTTACTTCTAGGAGCCAGACATGCTTTTGTACTCCGAACTGATCATAAAAATCTTCGAGTACTACAGGCAATGGAATGTTCCAACTCCCGTCAAGCCCGCTGCGCCCATTTCTTTGCTCAGTACAACTTTAGCATTACTTACCTGCCGGGTTCAAGGAACACTCTAGCAGATGCCCTATCTCGGAAAGATCACTTCCAGTCAGATCAACGACGGCCTGGAGAATTGATGTACCCCAACATAACTATATTAGCTCATGTCAACACTTTCTTACAACAAGTCAAGGAAGGTTTAGTAACTGAAAGTACCTCGTTCAAGAAATCTCCTGAAGAAGGGTATGTGATAAAGGATGGTCTATGGTTCCATCATGGTCGTCTATATGTACCAACGGGCCCTTTACGGAGAAAACGTATAAGTTGGTGTCATGGCCATTTTACTGCAGGACACAGAGGAAGAGCTGCCACCACAGAGCTGGTAGAAAGATCATTCTTCTGGCCCACACTCCGAAAGGACATTAAGACGTATTTAGAGGCGTGTCCAGTGTGTGCCGCGGCTAAACCCCGGAATGGAAAGCCACTGGGGCTTCTCACACAGACAGAGGTACCGTCTCGACCTTGGGAACTCATCTCTACTGACTTTTTGGAAGAACTGCCAGCTTCGGAGTCTTGTACATGTATTCTGGTCACGGTGGACACTCCCCAAGATGGCGCATTTTTCCCCATTACCTGGTTTACCCACAGCAGTATCTATGGTGGAAGTCTTTGTAAAGGACATTTTTCATCTACACTGACTCCCCGACAAAGTAATTTCCGTTAGGGGAAGCCGCCAATATGTATCTAAGTTCTGGAAGGCACTCGGTAAACGTCTTAATATTGAAAGAGCATTGTCGTCAGGATTTCACCCCCAAACTAACAGGCAGACCGAAAGACTCAACGCCACATTGGAGCAGTATCTGAGATGTTACTTGAACCAAAATCAAGACAACTGGGTGAGACTACTTCCCACCGCTGAGTTCACATACAACAATTCCAGACATTCTACTATTGGCATGACCCCGTTTTTCTGCAATTATGGTCCACATCCACAGGTGATTTTTCCTCTTCTCTCCAAACCTAGCAGTTCACCCGCAGCAGAAACGGTGTTATCCACCCTTTCCAAAGCACACAAGACTGCCATTGATAATTTAAAGACCAGTCAGATTGGTTACAGAACTCAAGCTGACAAACACTTTAAGGAGTGTCCTGAGTGGACGAGGGGCATTAAGGTCTGGTTGTACACAAAGTTCCTTCCTAGATGGGTACGCCCCACTAAACTTTCGCCCCGTTTTCTGGGGCCATTTCCCATTGTATCTAAGATCAATCCTGTGGCCTTCAAACTTAAACTACCTTCTAGCCTCAGCCGCATTCATCCCGTCTTTCATTCTTCTCTTCTTAAGCCTTTCGTGCCTGATGCCACACTCAGAATAACATTCCAACCTACTACTAACACCGATGTAGATCCCTCTGAATACGAAGTATCCACCATCCGCGACTACCGCTATTACTGGGGTTGTTTGGAATACCTGGTCTCTTGGAAGGGGTACCCGGAGTCGGTGGATTCTTGGAAACCTGCTTCTTTTGTACATGCCCCCAGATTCTTTAGGCTGCATCCCAGCAAACCGGGGTCCCCCAGCCCTAGAGGAGGGCATACTGTCATACGCCGTGTTGCCTGGAGATTGTCGCCGCTTTGGAGAGTATGCCGCGGTTCCCGCCGCTATTGAACTTTCCGTCACGTTTCTTTCCGAACATGCATCACCAGTCTAGTCTTTTGCTTCACAATGGCCGCTGGGAGGTACTTTACACACTCACTCCCAGTGGCCGTTGCGTTGCAACCGTCCCGACTCGCTAGTCTTTTTGGCTAATACGGTAGTGTTTCCACTTCTGCTTTGCACAAAGCTTTGTTATCCCTTTGGGCTTTCCCGTCTCGCCTTTTGTACCCAGCCTCGCCTGTTACTTTTTGTCTTCTTTTCCCTGTTCATTCCACTTCCTGCTCTGCGGTCCTCTTCTGTCAGCCTCCTTTTCTTCTGGTTCTGTTTACCTTTCCCGGCTCCTTCTGCATTGGATCCTGGGATTTTTTCCCTTCATTCCTTTCTTTTGTCTTGGTTTCGGATTGTTTGTGTCAACACTCTGTGAAAATGTACTCCTACTAGAATTCTTAACGGCATATCTACATCTACATCTACGTGCCGGCTGGGAGAAAGTTACACGAATCCTTCAAGAGGGTTTTTTTCAAGATTTGCACTTTTTTCCCAGGGAAAGGAGCCACAGGTCTGCAGCTTACAGGCAGCCAGCCACTGTGGCTTCTACCCGAGGAAGGCACTTGCTGCAAAAGAAACGATTACCTACCCAGAAGACACCCAAGCGAAGTCCCATCACCATCAAACAGATCAGGTGAGGAGGAAAGTGAAGAGAGTGTGCCGGTGGAGCTAAGGGAACAGGAGAGTTAAGACAGCCGCGTACTGCTGCAGACTGCACCTAACGTCCGTGCCGGGTTTCAAGTAAAATTGACTTCCGGAAACTACAATCCAGCTGGGGATTGTAGTTTCAAAGTGCTATCAGTGCGTGCTGGGGCGCAGAGCTCCTCTGATTCAACTTGCACAGCTGTTTACAGGAATAATAAAAGCACTAACTCCTGGTAAAGTTCACAATGTAAAACCACTAGCAAGAAATTATTACGAGTTCACAGTGCAAAATAGAAGAGCTAATCTGAATAAAAGCACACGATTTAAAGCAACAATTAATTTTATCTAAAAGAGACTTGTTTGAAGATCTAAAATTTGTGTTACCAGTTGCTACCCAATTGTGAAAGTGACTTGGAGCATTTATTTTTCAAAACAAAGACTCAATGTGTTGAAGCCACAGAATATTGTTTGGGCCGGTCTTCTCAAGGTAGTCTCGAATTATAGGTTGGGTTAGAGTGACCCTATGGTTGTTCCATCGCCGCAACCAATAGACTATGGGTTCGCTGGAAATGTCCTTCAAATGGCTTAAACTATATTCCTTATGTACTGCGAAGTTTGGGGCAGACTGTGGGATAGTCCTGAGATTCTTCTTCACGAAAGTGTTTTCGATTTGTAAGCTCGATAAATTCAAAAAGCCCCAAACAGTTACATCGTATTTTGCAATTGCCACCGGGTTAGCTTTGTAGACTGGGGTCATCGGTATAGATTGTGCTTTAAATTGCTTCATAAATCTAAACACTCCTCCCACTGCCTGATGCATTTTCCTCGCATGTATAGTAATATAAGCTTTGCTATTGAAGTCTGAAGTAAATCTCACTCCGAGATAATCAAATTCCTTCCACATGCCGTTCTCTTTGGTGTAGATTGAACCCATGTCAAATTGCTGTGCTCTGTATACAGATCCCAGGACCCATGTTATATACAATGGTGGTCGTCTCATACAGTTAGTGCTCTGTACTTAAACCTTTGTTCTTTTTGCAGGTCCAGCTCCGATGCCTCTCTTTGCTACAGAAGATGGCCCAGAACATTCGGCTCACTGCCCAGTCTGAAGTTGATCGTCTTAACGTTGATTACTACGAGAGCAAATGCCAGGCCATGGTCTTGAAAATAAAGTGAGTTTGGATTGGCAAGGGTGTTGGGTAGGAGTTGTGGCTCTGGCCTGAGCCACTGATCTTTTTGATTGTCCCATACTGGTTCACTGGCCTTTTTTCCGCCGTCATCATCCAAGACGTCACTAAGGATGACACTCTGCTCATTTAGCGGTGCCAACCCCAGAAGATGGTGGCAGCAGTGTTATGTTGCATGAGGTAATGGCACTTTCAGTAAATGAAAAAATAGAGAACCAGTGCGTTTCCTGGCACAGAGGTCGCACACTCTTGCATTAGGAACTTTAAAAGAGGGACGCGTCTAAACTTCACCTATTATCTTTGTGTGGAAGGATATGGATGTGACCATGTTAGATATATTTTTCATTTTTACGCCAAATCTCCTTCATCTGTGAGTCACCCAGCCCTTTTTGATGGACTTCTGGATTTTTTGGTCAGTCTCCTGAGTGAGTGGGAATCTTTTTCACCGCTCATTCTTTTGCTCTGTCTATGGGAACCTTTTGTACCCCATTTTTATACTTTCTCTTTTGGGAGTCCTACTTTCCTTCAAGTGTCCATAGCATCTGTAATTTACTTTTGCAGCAAACAGCACTGTCTGTGCAGTGTTGCTGGGGAGCCCATTGGGCTCCCTTTTGTATTTTCTTTTATTCTCCTTGTGAGAACACATTCCCAAGGGTAGAGGGATACTTTTAACCTTCATACATTTTATATTGCGACTTCAGCACACACCACCTTATGTGAAGTGCTAAGGGGTTACACTATATCCCCTTTCTCACTGCTCTTGTAACATTTTTGTTACAATGACAAGCATACCTGAATGGCTGGTGTCAGTGGACGTGTTCTACCGACTTTTGTGGAATTTTTACACGCATGCTGTGCTCACTGCCCCGGTAATGCACAGAAGGGTCACCATTGACCCAAAATGGTGACTATATTATTTTTTGCCATTTCTTGTGTGCTTGTCCTTTCTTGGTACTTCTGCTCTGCGGGCAGGGTTTGGGGAGGAGGGGGAGGTCCTTGTTTGACTTTAGTTTTTGACAGCAATACTTTAAGCCCGCCAGGGCTTCAGAGTGTCTGTGAGGCTAGGAAGCAGGGGAAGATCCCGAAACTCTGCTGGTCTTGGTCTTATGGCATGCCTGCTTGGAACCAGTTCCAAATGGGAGGCTGGCTGCCCTGAAAGGTGATCCACCCCCAAAGTTTGAATGTGGCATAAGTGCTGATTGTCTGGGTTCCTGGATATGAATCTGGATTCCTGATGCACAGACAGGTTCCTTAAGTTTCAAGAAATAGTGGAGGAGTATGAAATGGGCAGAGGACAGCACTCTGAACAGTAGCCTGCGCCAGACCCTGACAGGATTGTGAATGTTAGCAATGCCACACTTAGTTGAATTGTGAACATTAGCCTGCCCAGACCCATTACTAGATTATGAAAGATAACACTGCCGCACTTAGATTTCTAAACATTATCCTGCGTCTCTTCTAGATAGGATTGCGAATGTTAGCAATGCCACACTTAGTTGAATTGTGAACATTAGCCTGCCCCAGACCCAGACAGGATTGTGAATGTTTGCAATGCCACGCCTGTCCAGACCCACACTAGATTGTGAATGTTAGCAATGCCACACTTAGTAGATTTGTGAACTTTAGCCTCCGCCAGACCCAGACGGGATTCTGAATGTTAGCAATGCGACTTCCGCACTTAGTTAGAATTGTGAACATTAGCCTGTCCAGACCCATACTAGATTGTGAATGTTAGCAAAGCCGCACTTAGTTAGATCTGTAAACAGTATCCTGCTTCACTCCTAGATAGGATTGTAACTGTTAGCAATGCCGCACTTAGTTGAATTGTGAACATTCGCCTGCGCCAGACCCAGGCGGGATTCTGAATGTTTGCAATGCCACGCCTGTCCAGACCCACACTAGATTGTGAATGTTAGCAATGCCACACTTAGTAGATTTGTGAACTTTAGCCTCCGCCAGACCCAGACGGGATTCTGAATGTTAGCAATGCGACTTCCGCACTTAGTTAGAATTGTGAACATTAGCCTGTCCAGACCCATACTAGATTGTGAATGTTAGCAAAGCCGCACTTAGATCTGTAAACAGTATCCTGCGTCACTCCTAGATAGGATTGTAACTGTTAGCAATGCCGCACTTAGTTGAATTGTGAATATTCGCCTGCGCCAGACCCAGGCGGGATTCTGAATGTTAGCAATGCGACTTCCGCTCTTAGTTAGAATTGTGAACATTAGCCTGTGCCGGACCTGGCAGGATTGCAAATATTGGCAATGCTGCACTCAGAATTATGAACATTAGCCAGCGCCAGACCCCGACAGGATTGTAAACGTTAGCCTGAGTCGCTTCTAGATAGAAATGCAAATGTCGGCATATCTCACACTTGGGTGGAGCTGTGAACACTAGCCTGAACCGCATCTGGATAGAAATGTTATCATGCCCCACATGTGTATCACTGTGTAACCTGCTTTCCTGTTCCCCCTCCTGTCGCTGTAAGCCCAGTCCCATGTCTCTGTGTCTGTGTTGCCCTATTTCCTACCATCCTGTTCACGTGCCTGGTCTCTGGCGCTTTAAAGATAACCATCATATTGTTAGGCAGAAACCTGTGCAATTCCCTTAGGGACCACTGCAAAAGATTTAAGACTACAGGTGTTTGGCAGTAAACCCACTTGGTAGCAGTCTGTACCACACAGATTCACTGGTAGCTGTGGCTGAGCAGTCAGACTTCCCTCAAGAAGGGTTAGGCAGTATACAGAGCATACAAAATAGGTACAGAAATACAGTAGCACAAGCAAACACTGACCAGAGCTTGGGTGTAAAAGTATATAATTATTTATTTAACACACACTTATAAAACACACTAGCACTAAATTGGTAAGATAAGTTCAAAACACAGTCACTATTATCATATGTACATCCCTGATTACTTGTTGGACAAGTCTTAGTTAACACCACTTATTTCCAGACAGAGGTGAGCGCTTAACGTCCGATGGCACTCCAACAAGTTAAATAAAAAGGGAGGGAAAAGAAGAATTATGGAAGCATACACACTAAACACTTTTTAAAGAACCACAGCAAGTTAGGAAGGCACAGTCTACTGATGAGCAAGGACGTTTAGGTGCCAGGCCCACTTTCAAGGGAGCCAGGCGGAAGATGCCCAAGATCAGACAGTTACACAGAGTCTTCAAAGTTTGTGGAGGTAGTTCGAAAAAAGGTTTAGTTCAGTGCAGGAAAGATAGCTAATGTGTCCCAGGCTAACCCAGGTTCGAGAAACGAGGATTTAATACACCCCGTTCAATCGGTTGCAAGGGAAGCCAGACGGAACACGTTACCTTAAATGGAGAGGATCCTCTAGCGGGGGCAGTCGCTTCTGGCAGCGGGTGCAAGTCGCTGCGTTGTCCAGAGGAGAAGAAGATCTCGTCGTGGAGGAAGGATGAAGGTCGTTGCACTGCCAGGGAAGAAACCAGCCGCGGAGTTCTCCGGTACAAAGGTACTACCCTTTCGGTTCGCGGTAGTGGTGAAAACGTGGTATCACGGTTGCCGGGGTGCTTGGCACAGGCAAGGCGGCCACGAGATGCTCCAGGAAGGTGAAAAGAAGGTAGACTGGTTATCCCCACCAGTCGAAGGAAGAAGGCTCTTTGGGCTGGAGATCTCCTCTGTCGTTGGGAAAAGTGGTGAGACGGTTCAGCAGGGCTCCACCGGTGGTGTCGTCGTTGCAGGCCGGCTCAGCTTCTCCCTCCTCGGATTCTTAGGCCCTGTGGCGACTTCTGAAGTTCCAGTCCCCAAAGCCCCGCTTTTATGCAGCATACCCCCATTCACTCAGCCTAGCTGTCAATCAAACATGCTAAGTGGTGAGCCGGCCGGTTCACCACTTGGGCCAATCACACAAGAGTGCGACTTGAGTTACCAAGGTAACTCAGTCCAGGGTGCCTAAACCCCCTCCCACACCCCCTGTGGTACCCAGACAGAGTGGCACCACTTTTGGAGGCTTCTGTGGAGAAGCCTGCCAAAAAGTGGAACAAAGGGCTCGACTTGGGTTGGAGTCACAGAAGAGAACACAAACACCATTTTAGAATCGAGTTCTGGCAAAAAATACCAACCGGCGAATTAATATTAAATAAATAAACCGGTGGTATGTTCGAGGCTATAAGAATTAAATAAAGTTGATAGCCTCGAACAATGGGAAAATCCCATAGAGATATATTTGCGGTTGAATATAAAAAGTAGTATCCACTGCCACCAGCCAAAACTCGATCAGGAGGGACGGAGACATGCCCCCTCGAACAACAGACCCCGGGGCAATCGAATTGCCCCGACAAGTATGTCCACAATATGATGGTTTGTACTGGTTTCTGTTCATAATTTGGGACTAGCAAAGCCAATGGTGACTTTACATGCCCTGGGAGACAGTAGTCAGTCCCTGGGTATGGAGTCTATGGTGGGGGGTCGTTGGGTCACGGAGGGTGCTGTGTAACCCACATCAAAAAGAACTCGAGACCCTATGGAGTAAAAAAACCCATAGCCCATAAAACACATGGGAAGTTAAAGGAACACCTCAAATCATGTCCAAGAGTGGGAGCAAAAGAATCTCACTCTTAGCAGGAGAGAAAAAAATAAACCCCAAAAAATCCAGCAAAGCTGCTGGGGGGACTCGCTAGGTTTGGGAAATTAGCCTTACAGAGAATTCTCCCTAACACATATCACATCACTACGCTTACTCTCTATTATACACCATCATTCAACTAGAACACAGCTATACCCCTGATTAATTCGGCCTAGCTGTTCACATACGAATACGACCCATGAACACCTCATCGCCCTAATAAAACGCAGCTAGCCAAGCACATTCTGGCCTAGTTGCTCACATATGCTTACTTCAGGCCTAACGCAGCCATGCCCAGTCTGGGTGTCCATCCACCAGACTGCACACATCCAACTGATATCTTCAGCACCACACCTAACTCTAGGACGCAGCTACGATCCAGCGATTACATCAGCTGAACACACATCTGGTGCACCCACGCACCCTACAACACTATCTCTCTCTACTGACCAGAACTATGGTTCCCAAAGGCGTTCAAGCTACCAGCGCTTTGAGGTCATACCACTGATATATAGAGCGCTATATAAATGCCAAGTAACATAACATAACGTACTCTCGATTGACAAACAAAGTAAAGAAAAGGTGGAAGGTCATTCCACCCCCCCAGAGGAGGATCATGTTCTTGAATTGTTTGTCACTTCTGAGGGAGGGCACAGGGTGTTCAGGTTGTCTCAGGGACTGCTGGGGACAATAACGAGAGCGAAGCTCAAAGGGAAACAGATATGGACTATTGGAACTAAATCCGAAGAGGAAGAAGAGAAGACTCCTGCAACTACTTCCAGCACCCGGAGAGGCCTGCTGCGTAACCACTGCTGTGCTGACCCCTTCTTACATGCGACAGAGGAGCTCGGAAGAGCACAACTTTTTCTCTTTGCATGGTGGGAACAACCAGTTTTGCGACGACCTGCAATTTGAGCCTGAGACCTTCCTGGGCTGCAAACCACCAATACCCTGGAACCTATGTCCATCCTGCAGTGCATAGTCTTCCGAAGAAGTAACCCTCCAGAAACTTTGGCGGAATCTTTCCAGACCACGAGAGGCAAGATTCGACTCAAAGTCCCCTCCCCAGCGTGCAGGACCAAGCAAGCGAGGCAAATTGATCGGGCAGTAACAGCTCTTCATAAGTGTTTGTGAAAAGGCTCAAAAACTGCAGATCCACGTTGGAGCACGAAGAATACTTTGCTTGGGATCCCCTCTCTCAACTGCTGCTGCAAAATCCTTTCCAGAGTTGCTTCTTTCATCACCACGACCAAGGAACAGGAGACCAGGTGTGCAGCTGCTGCATCGTGAAGGCATCCATCCGGCTTCCGATTCATCGCTCCTCGGGTACTTTAAGACTTGCGGTAATACTTACCTAAAGTCGTTCTGCCACTTGCTGAGGTGGCCATTTGTGCGTTTGGGTGTTCGCCCATACACGTTCGCCCAGGCCTAAGTTTGATGGGTCAGAAATGTGAGGCAGAAAACATTGTGAAGGTTTTTCAAAAGGTGCCATTTTATTAACTCAAAAGGTTGGATAAATGCCTCACTATCTCTACCCTGACGAGGATGTTCCTGCCTAAAATAAACTAAAGGAAACACTCTATCTGTCCCTCAAACTTAAACATACACAACTGTGGCATCCCTCAGGGCTCTATCCTATCGCCATGGTTCTTCAACATCTAAGATGGCCCCTGTTGCCCACCTGATCTTCACCTACTCCCCTCATTTGCAGTGTTATGCAGATGACACAGAGCTCTTTTTCCGGCTGCCTTACTCTACCTCCTCCTCTTTATCCTTCATACCGGACTGCCTGACAGCCATTCAGGCATGGTGCACTGCTAATGATCTCTGCCTCAATGCCAGAAAGACTGAGATCTTTCTCATTGGGTGCCTGCTCCTAGTCCCGCCCACCCCCCCCCTCACTCTCTTGCCAGACGCCTTGGGTCCACTCCCCTCACCCACTTGTGAGGCAAAAAACTTTGGGATCACCTTTGACTCCTCTCTCTCCTTCTATCCACATATCATAGACCTTGCCAAGAAGTTGAATTTTCAGCTGCATCTCCTCAAGGGCATTCTACCTTTCCCCTTATTCCCCCAGACCCTCAATATCTATAGAGCCATTGTTCTCTTTCTAGGCTTGACTACTGCAATGGCCTCTTTCTCAACCTTCCTCTTCCATCCCTTTGCCCCAGCCAACTAATCCAGAATAGGACTGCAAGACTTATCCTTGGCCTCAAGCCCAGGCCCGCATCTCTCCAGCCCTAAAATCTCTCCACTGGCTCCCATGACTGCAAGGATCAAATTAAAGACCCTATCTTTCATCCACAAGGCTGTCTGGGGTCTGGTACCTCTTTATATCCAGCTTCATCTCCCAGAAAATCTCACAGCCCGAGTCCTTCGGTCTTCTGGTGCCAACTCTCTGATGGTCAAATGTTTCTCCAAGCCGAGAGTTGGAGGTAGATCACTCTTCTCGGCTGGCACCTCCACCTGGAACAGCCTCCCCCCAAACTTGAACAGGATCCTAAGTTCCAGAAACTTCTCAAGACCTTCCTTTTCTCCTCTTCCTTCCATCTCCCTCCGTGCTAAACTCTCCACCTGACGCTGGACTGGGGCCTATTCCCTTCAGAGTCATACAAGGGCCAGATCAGCCCCACCAGTCCCCCCACCCCCCCAGCGTCCTCTGCCAGCACTTGCCCTTGGGCTCCCTTTCTTGGACTATCTCAACTTCCTCTTTCCCACTGCACTCATCCTCGCCTCCCCTTTTTGCCCTGACACTTTTCGCTTCTGCCCAACCAGCACTTGGTCGCCCCAACCCTGGGGACACCCCACTTCTGCTCTTCTCCCTCTACCCCACCCCCCCCTTGCACTTATCAACTCGCTCATGCACTTGCACGATAGGATTGTCACAAGACCAATATAACTGTTTTCTTTGTTGTATTCTTTGATTTCCCATGTCCAACCCCTGCACCCCTTTTTTTTGTCTTGTGGCGCCTGCAAACACCAAACACCATACAAATGTCCAATAAATAAAATAACAAGGCAATTATGTAATGCAGTTCACCAATAACCACTGCAATAGTTATAGTCTGATCAAATTCTCCTTCCCTTCCCCAGATTTAAGCAGGATTCTGTTTAAAAGTTCAAAAAAAAAAAACTCCAGGGAATCCAGTCTCTTAATAAAGTTCCAACTCGGGTCTCTTTGTTTCACTTTGATGGTAAAAGTTCCAAGATTATATTCAACCAACATGTCACAAGTGCTTAACAAATGTCCCTCCTTTTTTGGCAAAACACAGTATAACATCACATTTGTTGCATCTTAAGTAATATTCAGCTGAAACTCCCTTCCCATCCCACCCCAACAAACCATAACAACACACATGGCTAATTTCCTACCAAGGGTTTGCCAGTTCCCTTTTCCCTCCTCCCTCTCGACTTACTCTAAACTCATTCTGCCTACTCAACAGTTGATTTTCCTTTGCTTTGGATCCTTTCTCCCCCCCATTTCCTCTCCGCGGTCGGGGTTCAGGGAGATTTATCATCCGAGGAGCTGAACAATGCATGTGCTAAAGCATTCCTGGTTGTCAAATTTGCCAGGTTTCTTCCCTACCAGTCTGGATCTCCTCGTACCACACAATAGCCTCTGCCATGGAGCAACCCCTCGGATTCCCCCACCACTCATTTATGCGTGGACCCTCCCTCGATTTCCACGCCATGCCAGTCCTTCTCTTTGCCAATACCCAGGCAAGATCTATCATCCTGTATTCAGATAGTTTTTAGGGTGCCTAAAACACTCCCATTAGACAGGCTTCCGAGGTCCATTTATAATTGGTTATGCCTCCTCGTCTGGGCCTCTCTTCCATCTCCTGCCAGTACCCTCGGGCCACAGGACATGCCCAAAACATATGCTTCATATCTGTGATCCCCGCCCCGCACCTCGGACACGTCTGAGCCCGGACATTGAGTAATTAGGTGTGGTGTCATGTAAGCCCTATTATGCACGTACAGCTGAATCAACTTCAATGGGGCATTTCGCTAGACCTTTTTCGGGTAGGCCAATGCCTGGGTCCATTCCGGCTCTTTAAATTCTCTGCCTATATCGGTTTCCCATTTACTCCTCCCATTGAGCTTACTATTGTCCCCAGTAGTCCCTGATACAACCTGGACACCCTGTGCCCTCCCTCAGAAGTGACAAAACAATTCAAGAACACAATCCTCCTCTGGGGGGTGGAATGCCCTTCCACCTTTTCTTTACTTTGTTTGTCAATCTAGAGTATGTCAAGTGCTGTCCTCTGCATATTCCATACTCCTCCACTATTTCTTGAACCTTCAGGAACCTATCAGATGTAAAGAGGTCTCCCACCATCGCCAGCTATTTGGCCTCCCACTGCGTCCTAATCTGTACTAGGTATCCTGTGTCCTTACCATATATCGCTGCAAGAGGCATGTGGGGGGGAGTATGGTTCCCCTTATTTCAGCAACCCTTTGATCCTGACCCAAATTGCCTTGCCAAGCTGCAGGAGCCTGGTAGGGGGGTTCTGATTCTACTGTCTCTTAACCACAGTGCTTCTTTTTGTAAGTAGGGGTTTTGTTTCGTGCTCGGCAGTTTCTGCTCCACGGTCTCTGTCTGGCAACCGCCCTGCAACATGTTGTCCAGCCAGATAATACAATTCTAGATGGGGTAGTCTCACTCCCCCATCCTAATTATCTCTGCATAATATAAGCAAAGGCCATTCCAGCGCCATCCCGATCCCCCATATAAACCCCCTTACTACTCTATTCAACTCGTTAAAGATCAGTCTTGGTATAATGTACAGAACAGTGAGGAAGTGATACAGCAATCGGGGGAGGCAACCATTTTCAACAGGGCAATTCTACCCATCACCAAGAGGGGTATTTTCTCCCAAAACTTAATCAAGTTCTCACCCGTCATTTACCCTTGGCGTTTTATTTTGGTGGGTCATTTTAGTGTCATGATATATATTGACTCCCAGATATATGAACGTGTCAATCTTCCATTGCAATCCCAGGTTTGAGAGTCGCGAGTACGCCACTCCTACCTATCCTGGCAGTGGGAATATGCAGGATTCTGCCCTACTTATCGCTATTCCTGACAGCTCTGCAAAGTTCTCAACACTTTGAGATATGACTCCATGCTCACTTCGGGGCTGCACATATATAATAAAATGTATTCTGCGTATAACGAAACATGGTGTGTCCTGTTCACGAGGAGACCGGTGTCCCTAAACTCTCTTCCCAAAAACACTGCTAGTGGTTCTAGGGTCAGAACATATAACACGGGAGAGAGGCGGCATCTCGGTTTGGTGCCTCTTCGGATGGAAAACTGCCCCGACACCTGTTTGCCTGTCCGTACCCTTGCTAGCGGGCCAGAGTATCCGCTTCATAAACCCCTCTCCTACTCCGAAGCTTCTTAAGGCGGCAAATAGCCACTCCCACCTAACAGAGTCAAATGCTTTAATAGCATATAATGCTACTACCGCACACCCCTCCTCCCACTCCCTTGTTCCTTCAATGATTGCATATAATTTCCTGATGTTCTACGATGTCGCCCAACCTGGAGCATATGCATTCTGGTCCGGGTGGATCATTAGCCCAATTACTGTTTGCAATCTAGCTGCTAAGGCCACTGTAAGCATCTTGGTATCCTGATTAATCAAAGATGTTACGATTCACAATACTTTCCTTGCTTCCCAGGTTTCAAGATTGGGATTAAAATAGACTTTTCCATTCTATCGGGCAAACTACCTTTGTCATACTCTTCCTCGAAAGACCGGAGCAGCCTCTGGGCAAATTCGTCAATGAATTCTTAAATTTGGCTTACCAATGTGGGCAGTGTAGCAATCGCTCCTCACACCTCCTCTATCATAAGCGGTGTTCCCAGCTCTCCCTCTTGTTCTACAGTTAAGGTGGTAGGTCTATATCCATCAGGGGGGTCCCTAATCTCCTGGCATTTATCTTCTCCCTTTCACTATATAATTTTTGATAGTATCTCTGAAATGTTTCATTAATCTCACTCTGTGACCTCCATAATTCAGTGCACTCCATTTCTGTCACCCCTTCTCGATTATTCGTGCTCAGGCACAGCCACGCTAGTAGTCTACCCGTATTTTCTTCTTGCCTGTGTAATTTCTCTGTGTCTCTAGCAAAACTAGATGATCTATGCATTTCTGCCTTAGAGTAATGAGTGTGCCTTCGGTCTTCCCGCTCCGGGGGGGGGGAGGGGGAGGGGTAGCGAGATGGGGTAGGGGTGCTTTCCTCTTTTTAAATTTTCGCTTCAATGTTGGCTAAAGCACGCTCCAGCTCCCTTCGGATGCCGCCGGACTTTTCCATGGCAGTCCCCCTTATCACCACTGTGAAGGAGTCCCACAGTGTCCCCTACTACTTACACTCCCTTCATTGATACTGAAATAATCTTCTATTTATTGCGCTAAGCCTTCCCGAAATGGTTCATCCCGCAAGGCCTTAATTAATCTCCAGGTGGGTACCGGGCTGGCTTATTGTTCATCATCCATCCTACCCTACTGTCAGAGGGGAGTGGTCTGACAGCGTCCTACCTTCGTATGAGGCTGTCACAAATTCCCCTAGCTGATCTATTCCCGTAAAAAACATAATCAATACGGGAATACACATCATGCACACCTGAATAATAAGAGAACTACCCCCCCCCCCCAGTACCATCAACCAGTGCCAGATATCCTGTAACTCCAAGTGCTCCAGCAATATCCTCAGGTCCTTTGCAGGGGAAGATGGAGTTCCATGTTTATCATTCAACCTATCTTGCCCAGGGTACAATTAAAGTCTCACCCTCCACCCCCCCAGATCCATTTCATTCCTCTGTAGGGGTTTAGATTTTTATATAAGGAACAGAAGAAAGACGCATTCTTATTGGGGGCATAGGTGTTTATCAGATAAACCTCGGTCTTATCCAGGAAACCATGTATCCGCACAAACCTCCCTTCAGTGTCTGTGCAGACCTCTATTTTCTGAAAGGCCACTGTTGGGGCAACCCAGATGAGCATGCCCCTTGCATAACTGACCCAAACCCACCCCCCCATTTCCGTAAAATCGTAGCTTTTCTCTTTGTAGAGTAGGGTGCATCTCTTGTAGTAGTGCTATCTGTGCACCCTTTGGTCTCATGAATGACATCAGTCTGACTCGTTTTACGTAGTCATTCAGACCCCAGACATTCCAATTCTCTCCATTCCCGACCCTCCATTTCCTCCATGAACCTCTGTTTGTTATTGTTCTGTTCATTCGAGCCATGCGATAACCAGAACAACCTGTATAAAACGGTAACAAACCACTCATCAGAACTCTTCTGTCGAGGCATTTCCACCATTCATTCCAGCTTTGTTCGGGAACTTGGTGGGTCGACAACAACAGATATCAGCCAGTTTCTCCAAGGGGAAGAAGTGGTAAACTAACATTAGGAACCGTGTGTGCGGCGTCAGCATCCCAGCTTAACTATTCCCTGCATCCAGTTCCAGAAAATAGAAAAAGAAAAACGGTGACGCAACAAAACCAGCGCTGTTCGCTCTGATACCATAATCGTAGCATTCTCTGTTGTCTCTGCATCCAAACTTCCTTTCTTATTGCAGCATTTCTCCTTCCAATAAAATGTCATGTGTTATCTTCCTCTGCCATCGGCTTCATTTTATTCGAAGCCATTCACGCGTTGGCCTCCCCAGGGGCATCGAAAAACCATGTCTTCCCTGCATGTATCACTTTCAGCTTTGCTGGGTACAGGAATTTCACACTCTGTCGTCGTAGTCTTTCTTTCATCGGAACAAATTTACCTCTCCTTCTTTGAACTTGTAGGCTCTAGTCCCTGTAAATTGCTATCTTAGCCGATCCACTCTTTATCATCCCCCCTCTTTGGAGAAGTCTACAATCTTTTCTTTATCTAAAGTTGAATATATTTGTGGTGATGGGTAATGGGGGGGGGGGGGGAGGTCCTTCCGGTCAGTGCTCTGTGGGCTCTCTCCACTGTGAACCCTTCTGATAGGGATCCGGGGCAATTTCTTGAAGCAACATGTTTTCAATATATGTGGTAAGGTCTCTGCCCTACAGCAATCCCAGGGCCCTAATATTATTTCTCTGTGCCCTCCTTTCCGCATCTTCCTGCAGCATCTGGACCCTCTTCGTTAGTTCCCGTACTGTCACTTGCAAGTCTTTTGTGGTAGTTGATATTTCTGCCACTTTTCCTTCGGTCTCTCCTACCCTGCTCACTAAGTTCCACAAATCCTGCCGCAAGAGGCTCACATCCCACTTAATTTTGTCTGTGCTGGATTCCATTGATGATCTCAGAGCTGTGATAGCTTCTAGGACCCTAGTACCTGCTCCCTCCGCCAGGGTCCCTTGGTTGTCAGACATTGGTTGCCCCTCATTCTCTACAGGGTCTTGTTTATGCACTCCTTTTTTGGCAAACGTTTCAATTTCTTTTCTTATTCCCCTCCGACATGGGCTTCTCCTGCACTTTCCTGTGCCTGCTTACTGTGTTGTAATTGTGTTTTTTCGTGATCAGTCTGTGCCAGACTTTATTGTGCCCTCTCAGCTTATGCGATTGTTCCTCCTCTGTGGAGCTGCTCGCTGGTACAATCCTCTTGTTAGTTTCCCTGTCTACAGTCACTCTCTTCCCCACTTCCACCTGGCCCCCTGGCTCTGCTCAGGCTTTGGTTGCAGGGTCCTCCCCGCACTAACGGGCACCACAGGATGCTAGCGATCATCTGACTCCTGTGTGTGGCTAGCAGGGGATGGGGGGGGGGGGCTCAGCTGCCATCAGGGAGAGTTATGCTACTGCTCGGGGCTCCCAGCTGTCTCGCGATTGGAAGGGGACTGAGGTTAGGGATTCACTGCTTGCGGGCCGAGGGGGGGTCGGGGGGAATGACCGTGTCCCTCCCGTCTGCACTGCTGGTCGCACCAACGCATAACAGTCTGGTTAAGGATGATACGCCTCCTCTATGTCCCGCTACACTCCAGTGCAGCTTTTAAGCGGGTGGTCGCGTGCCTCACTGGGCCATGTTCCCTGCGCAACGTGGGCTCCGCCTCACCTTTTTATTCCACGTTCTTGGTCCCCCAGTACCTCTACGATTATTGCTCCCTTCTGCACGTTGCTGAGGGCACAGAAGGGACAGGGCTATATTTCACCTGCAACGCTACTCCACTTTCTCCTTGAAACCTTCAGCATCCCCTCACTGTCTTTGCATGGCACCCGCCATTTTGGAAGCACTCTCCTGCCAGGCCCGAACAAACTACTACTTGTTGGTACTTCAGTGGTAAAGGTTAAACAGGTTGGTAATGTTGTGTGCGCCCTAATCTTAAGTATAGAAAATGTTTTACCAGAAACAAAAACCACGCTGGTGCTGTTTATTACACCCGTTTATCTGCCACACTCTGTAGTTTATGCTAATCTCCCTCTGAATATTGTTTTCCAGAAGGGCAGTGCCTGCCATTCTTGTTTCTTCCCTTTTCTGTTAACCACCTGCTAATAAGAATTCTGCTCCTCTTTCCCACTTCTTTGGCAATGTGGGTTTAAACCATTCTCCTTTGAGACCACATTTCTAGAAGGGCAACAGTCTTTGTCATTGCTCTGTATCATAACCACCTTCTTTTGGCTTGGGCAATTCTGGTTCTTTTGTAATTTCTTAGGTCTTGTTCGGCATTCAAATATTGCCCTCTTTGGTGGTTGGTTCTCACTCTGTCCTACAATCTCACAATCAATCACTCATCCCTGGTATGATTATCCAGTTCTTAATTTGCCCTCTGCACCTTCTTAAATCAGCTTGATTCACATTAGAAGTATTTGTCTGCTTTGTATTATTTCAATATTCAAAAGGTAAATTCTTCTGCTATAATGCTACTTAGTTCATCTCAATTGTGAGATTCAATTGCCTGGACTTGGCAAGCGGGCAGTTACGCAGCGCTCTGCGGTCACAATGTAACCGTGAACTCGCCGGGTCTAGGGTGTGCATCCTTCCGCCTCACTGCCTCTGTCTTCTGCTTTGGGTTCCCTGCGCAGCACAGCAATCTCCTCTGCACGGCTTCCCGCAGCCCTCGTCTGTCAGTTTCAGAACTCTTCTGGCTTCCACAGCAACGCAGAACTCCTCCGACTCCTGTGCTCGTCTTACAGTGGGGAAAGCTGCAAAATGGTACGCCTTCCACTGCACAACCTCTGCAGCTGCAAATTCGAGCCTTTGGGACGCGTTCTGGAACGGCATCACAATTACAGGTCGCGGTGTCTTAGAATAAGAATAGACGGAATAATCTACAAAGTGGTTTTTCCCTACCTGGAATTGCATACTGCCATTCTAGAAGTCTTTTTACATTTCAGTTTACTTACCTGAATTATTACATTGCTTTTATATTGTGTTTACTCATTGTGATAGTACTTACCTTTCTAAAGATTTCTCTTTGCTTTCGCGTATGTATAATAAACCAATATTGTTATATAACTTTTAGAGTGTGTGTTATTTGGTCCATATATATGCTACAAGTTCTTTGTACCTTCCTGCAGGTCTCTCTCCCTTCTAAGATAGGCCTTGGTGCTCTGCCATAGCTACCCTTACCTTGAGTGGTGCAGGCCTATACTAGAAGTTGGAGTTCTCTATTGCCAAATAGTCTTATAAAGTCCTCAATAGCTGGACCTTAGGAAAAACTCCCTAATAGTCCATATTTAGTCTTGGCTGCTCTGAGCCAAGAAATGTGGGGATAGTGCCAGCCTAGACCAAATCTGGCGAGTATGTGATAAGGGTGTCTGGGTTCAAAACTGAATCCAAATCCTGTGTGTTTGCCCACAAAGAATCCCAGGAAGGTCAATGTGGTGACCCCCAGTTATAGTTTAGGCCAAGAAATGTTAGGATGCACAATTGTCTTTGGAGCCTAAGTACAAACCCAACTTCCAATGTTCTGATACTAGAGAGCAGTCTCTTTCTTTTTCTTTGGATTTGTTCTGTGTTATTCATCCACCTTTTGGTATCGTGGCACTATACCAATTAAAGTATGAAATGCAGGTGATTTCTCATTGCTTGATTAACCGTGTGTTTACATATTTCCAGAATTTGAGATGGTCTGTTATTCACTTGATCTCAAGAGGCAGACTGTCCTGCAACTTTATGGGCCGTAGTAAAAGGTTTACACCCACTTTGTGTCCAGAAACAGAACAATGAAAAGATTGTATTACGTTGTTCCCACTCCTGGATAGTGTAAACCAGGACTCCGATGTGCCCGAAAAGATCACCATTAATGCAGGATGTTATGAACTAGGCCTAAGGCCTTAAGTTGTAGATGATTAGCGACCAGAAACCAATTAAGTTGATCAAAAACTTCAGATGTGTTGTCTCAGGCCAACTTTGCATAGTAAGCTAGCCCCAAGGTTTAAAATCTGTTGACATTTAATTATGGCAGTTTTTAGTAAGACAAGATAGCTAGTACTGCAGTAGTCCGATTTGCACGATATTAATACATTTAAAATCCTAATCTAGGTATTGTAGAACTTCATAATTCTCGTAGATGTATAATGATTTCTGATGCTTGTTAATCTGCTTAGAATCACATGCTGTGCATATGGTCCGACATACAGTGGTAACTAGAGTTTCGAGGGGGATTGGGTCCTCCGACGTATTCCATATCTATGACATGTAATCACCACAGCTGTGCTGCTTCGGAAACTTTTTTCTTAGTCCTGCGTCGATGCGCCGTCGTCGAGGACCTCCTCCAACGTCATCCGATGTGATAAGTAGGACGCACGATGCACGTAGCCTCAGTTCTGTTTTTTCCGCAAACGTTTCGCTTCGTGAATCTCGGTTAACGCCTCGACTCTTTGGAGTTCTGTTCGTTTTGTGAAAATCCTTCGTGTGAAGATGTCTTCTACTTCGTCTTCGACCCCGCGTCCGGGCTTCAAGAAGTGCGGGGAATGTGGGTCCAAGATGTCGGTGACGGACTCGCACGACGCCTGCCTCTGGTGCCTCGGGGAGGCCCATGACATGGATGACTGTATCGACTGCCAGTCGCTCACGTCCAAAGCCTTACGCGAACGTAAGGAGAAGAAGTAGTTGTTGGTAGGTCGGGTGTCCATGCCCCGGAAATCGAAGTCGTCTTCCAGGTCCTCTTCGGAGGACTCTGCCCGGCACGTCGCTTACCCCACCAGCCATGCGACGCCAGAGGAATGGGCTTCCTTCGGGAAGAAAATGCTGGCGATTCTTGAGTCGCAGGGTACTAAACCGTCCGCGCCCCCGAGTGGGGTCGGTCGTGAGAGGTCGAGAGACACCGCTCGCAAGAGTAGTCGGCACGAGTCACGGGAGAGGTCCCGTTCGGACAAGGGAACTCGTTCTCGACGTACCCTTTCCAGGTCCCGGTCATCGACACGTTCGAGACCGTGTGCACCTGTGATGTCTTCGAAGAAGACATCGACGTCTGAGGCGTTGAGGGCGTCGACAGGCTTTCTCGAGGCTCCGGCTCCGAGGAAGTCGTCGAAGCCGTCGACGCTCAGGTCGTCGGACACGCTCGGAGCTCTGGCTTCGAGGACTGTGTCGACGCCGCCGATGTTGGCGGCGCTGCATCTGACGTCGACGCCGATTTACTCGACGCTGATCCTCTCGGCGCCGATGCCTGTTCTCTCGATGCCGGCGTCGATTCACTCGACGCCCTCGACGCCTTTCGAGGCCGGGGTGTCGGAGGTACCCCGTGGCACGGGGGAACCCCCTAGGAAGGCTCTGGTTAAGAGCAAGCACTCTCGGGTGCCTTCTTTTCGCCACCGGTAATATATTTCAGAGGCTTCTGATGGCCTGGTTCCTAGTCAGGTTCCAGATGAAATTGTCTCGGGCCATAGTCAGTTTGACGATTTGAGGCTGTCGCTGCATGATGCCAGTGGACTGGACACCTCTCCGGAGGTGGAGTTTTGTAGGCCTGAGCCTGGCTCTCATGCCGATTCCTCGTACCGGCGCCTTATGGCTAGGGTTTCTGAGTACTTGGGATGGTCTGCTCCCCCAGGGGAGTTTGTGCAGGATGATCTCAGACATCCTTGATGTTGGTCCCCCAACTGACCCGGTACTGTCGTTCCATATGGCTTTACAGAGAAGGGTGGCGGCGGCTTGGACTGCTCCAGAGAGTCTCCCAGCGGTGGGCAGGTCCTTGTCGCGAAAATACCGTCCAGCCAGTAGCGACCCCTGCTACTTGACCAGGCACCCCACTCCGGAGAGTTTGGTGTGCAGGCGGCCACGGCCCCGGCAAAGCAGGCGTCATACCCTACCATCTCTCCTGACGACAAACGTTTTGATGGCTGGGCGAAGAAAGTGTTTTCTTCTGGTGGTAGGGCGCTTCAGGCGGCCAACTCCATTTGTGCCTTGTCTCGTTTCTCACACACTCTGTGGAACTGTGTTGCGTTAGCGGCTGAACATATTCCTGAAGGGGACGAACGGGATGGTTTCCTTGCTATGGTCCAGGATGGTAAGGATGCCATGTGTGAGTCAGTTCAGTCGGGTTTGGACTTGGCTGAATGCGTCAGTAGGTCCATGGCGGTGAGCACCGTGATACGCAGGTTTGCGTGGTTGCGGAAGTCGGGGTTTGCTCCTGATGTGCAGTCCCGGCTCCTCAACATGCCCTTTGGCGGTGAGCACCTTTTTGGCAGCAAGGCTGACGAGAGCCTTGAGAGGTTGCAGACCTCAAAAGCTGCAGCGAAGTCGTTGGGCGCTGCAGTTCGCCAACCTCCGCCTTTTCGTCCTAGGGGACAGCAATGGAGGGGTGGTTCCTTTCGCTATTACTCGTCCTTCAGTAAAGCGAGAGGAGCTGGCAGTCAAAGAGGCCAACACAGGGGTACCAGAGGTGGACGACAGGGTACCCGTGGTGCCAAGGCCGCTCGGGCAGTTGACTCTTTGCCCTCAGGTAACGCTGCAGCCGCTACCACTCAGTCATGAGGCCATGCCCCATGGTTAGCCGGTTGGGGAAAGGCTGGCGCAGCATCTTGTAGAGTGGCGTGCCATTACTTCAGATGTGTGGGTTCTGGAGATCATAACCCACGGCTACTGTCTTCCCTTTCGGCACAGGCCTCACGACAATCCACCGGGGAACCTCTTTGCAGAGTCAGGATCCGCTCCTTGCGCAGGAAATTCAAGCCCTGCTGGAGAAAGGCGCCATAGAACTGGTGCCTGTAGCGGAGAGGAACAAGGGATGGTATTCCCCTTATTTTTTGATTTCGAAGAAAGACGGGGGATTGAGACCCATCATAAACTTGCGCGGTTTGAACAAACTCCTCAGGAAGGACAAGTTCAAGATGGTTACTCTCTCTCAAGTCCTCCAGGCCCTTCAGCTTCAGGACTGGCTGGTGTTACTCGACCTCAAGGATGCTTACTTCCATGTGCCGATCCATCCCAAGCACAAGAAGTACCTGAGGTTCGCGGTTGGCGACTCACACTTTCAGTTTCGGGTCCTGCCATTCGGATTGACCTCCGCCCCGAGGGTTTTCACCAAGCTCATGGTGGTGGTGGTGGCAGCGCATCTCAGGCAAGGGGGGATTCACGTCTACCCCTACCTGGACGATTGGTTGATCAGGGGGAGCTTTCCCGAGCAAGTCCTGGATCATCTGTCCGTCACCTGCCACTCCCTTCACAGGCTGGGCTTCTCCCTCAATTTAAAGAAGTCCCATTTGACGCCAACACAGCAGCTCCAGTACATCGGAGCAGTGCTAGACACTTCCCTGGGGCAGTGTTTTCCTCCCCAGGTGAGGGCTCTTCACATTCAGCAGATGGTGCACAAGTTTCAGCATGCCCAGACGCTCCCAGCGTTCGAGTTCTTGAGGCTGCTCGGCCTCATGGTATCCTGCATTCTTCTGGTGCCAGAGGCTCGCCTGCGGATGAGATCTTTGCAGTGGGCACTCAAGACGCAATGGTCGGAGTCCTCCGGCAGGATGTCGGACCCGGTTCAGGTGCCGCCCTCGGTCGCCCGGGACCTTCTGTGGTGGGCCGTCGAAGGCAACTTGATGAAGTGGCCTCCATTTTGGCTTCCCTGGCCAGAGGTGACGATCGTGACGGATGCATCCCTCACGGGATGGGGAGCTCATGCCAACGGGCTGACAGCGGTTGTTGGTCTCCGTCGGAGTCCAGACTCCATATCAATCTGTTGGAGCTGAGGGCCGTCAGGCTAGCCCTGAAGGCTTTTCTGCCGACTGTGCGAGGAAAGAGTGTCCTGATCCTGACGGACAACACAGTGGCCATGCACTACCTCAACAAAAAGGGGGGGGGGGCAGGGTCACTTCCTCTGTGCAGGGAGGCGATGCAGCTCGAGTTCTGGGCCATCCAGCAGGAACTTTCGATCTCGGCAGTTCATCTGGACGGAGACGAAAACGTGACGGCGGACGCTCTGAGCAGGCAGAGCGCAATCTCTCACGAGTGGGAGTTGGCTCAGGAGATTCTTCTGGAGATCTGGAGATCTTCGGCCTTTGGGGGACCCCTCAAGTGGATCTCTTCGCCTCCAGTGTCAACTCCAAAAGGAGCCTTAGGAGACACGTTTGTGGTGGAGTGGTCATTCCCGCTGCTGTACGCGTTTCCTCCAGTCCCCGTCATCCCGCAAGTGCTGCGGAGGTTACGGAGGTTCGGTTCCCGGATGATCCTCCTTGCTCCGGCGTGGGCTCGGAGGACGTGGTACCCGGACCTTCTCGACTTGTCCATCTGCCCTCCACGTCGTCTTCCCTACCGAGACGATCTGCTCTCACAGGAGGGGGGGGGGGTCAGGTTCTCCATCCAGAGGTCAGATCCCTCAACTTTCACGCTTGGCTTCTGAAAGGTTGAGGTATAAGGATTGGGACCTCCCGGAAGACGTGATGGAGGTGTTGCTTTCGGCCCGAAGGCCAGCAACAAAGTCTCTGTGCCGTTGGCGTAAGTTCTGCGACTGGTGCAGAGTTCAGAATGTGGATCCTTTTGCATGTGACATCCCCATGGTTCTGTCCTTTTTACTTTCTTTGGCCCACAGGGGCTTGCAAGTGGGTACCATTAAAGGTTACCTGGCGGCACTGTCCATCTTTAAGCGCTCGTCTGAAGAGTGTTCTTACTTTAAAATCCCTTTAATTTCACAGTTTCTGAAAGGGCTGACTAATGTGTTCCCTCCGTCACCTTTCCTGGTGCCCGGTTGGGATTTAAACCTTGTTCTTAAGTTTCTTATGGGTGCTCCGTTTGAGCCTTTACATTCGTGCCCTTTGAGGCTGTTAACTCTGAAAACTGTGTTTTTAGTTGCGGTTACTTCCGCTCGCAGAGTGAGTGAGTTACAGGCACTTTCAGTTAAGCCACCCTTCACTGTATTTCACAAGGACAGGGTTGTCCTTAGAGTTTGTCCTTCTTTTCTTCCGCAGGTAGTGACGGAATTTCATTTGGCCCAGAAGGTTGTTCTTCCGGCATTCTATCCTCCTCGGCATCCTGGTAAGGAAGAGGAGAGGCTCCATAGGCTTGATCCTAGGAGAGCTTTAAGCTTTTATGTTTCACGCATGTCCCGGGTCAGAGTGGACGATCAACTCTTTATTGGTTACGCTGGAAAGCGTTTGGGGCAAGCTGTGATGAAACAGACTTTATCTCGCTGGATTATTTTGGCCATCTCGGAGTGTTACCGCTTGGCGGGTAAGGACCCACCAGCTGGCTTGCGGGCCCATTCTACCAGGGGTATGGCTGCATCTACTGCCCTGCAGAGGGGTGTTCCTATTTGCAACATCTGTGATGCAGCCACCTGGGCTTGTGTACATACATTTGTACGTCACTATTCCCTGGATTCCATCCGAGGACAGGATCTGGCCTTTGGCAAGGCAGTCCTTTGCTCTGCTTTTTGATTGGCTATTCTAAATTTTGATTCTAAATTGTTTCCTTCCTCCTTGCTCTGGGAGTCTGTCATAGATATGGAATACGTCGGAGTACCGAATCCCCTCGAAGAACAAGTTACTTTCTTACCTGGTAACGTTCTTTCGATGGGATGGTCTGACGACGTATTCCATATCGCTCCCGCCCTGCCTTCCCCGCTGCAGAATTTCTTTTGCGATTGCAGCTTACGTTCCGCAAGGCTTTGTGTCTGACTGGCAGTTGACTAATGTCACACGTTCTGGGGGAAAAAACTACAACTGAGGCTAAGGGCGTCGTGCGTCCTACTTCTCACATCGGATGACGTCGGACGTCGGAGGAGGTCCACGACGATGGCGCATCGACGTCATCGACGCAGGACGCAGACGCCGAAAAAAGTTTCTGAAGCAGCACAGCTGTGGTGATTACATGTCATAGATATGGAATACGTCGTCGGACCATCCCATAGAAAGAACGTTACCAGGTAAGAAAGTAACTTGTTCATTGCATCTGGTCTTTCGAGGATTGAAAGGGGACGTCGGCATAGGCATGTCTGTAACACTATCCCTATCGTGACGTGTAGTGTACCCAAAATCCCTTACGTGCCGAGGTCCCTCTGTAAAGACTGGAGGGGGTTGTCTGTACTCCTGCTCTCTATATGGCAGAGGAGAAGCGCAGAGGACCCCAGACAAGTTTTTCTCCAGCATGGGGTCTGGCATGGATTCACATGCTCATGAATATTCTCCAGCATGGGGTCTGGCATGGATTCACATGCTCATGAATATTCCCCGTCGTCAGGCTGGGAATCCTCGGTAAAGAAAAAAACCAGTGTCGGTTTCGTTTCTGATCTGTCTTTCAAAGTAGTAACCAATCACTGGTCTCTGCGTCATACTGACCATAGCCAATGACTGCCCTCTACCTAAGCACCGCCTCTGGCAGCCATCTTCGGATTTTTACCGCACGTTCATGTGTTGGGATCCTCGTGCTATTGCTCTCGAGCGTTAGTGCTATTTTTTCACGTTTTTTGCTCAAAAACTTCGTTTTTTCGGTCAAAAGAGCCTCAAGCTCCACCGACTCTCCATCCGATCAACGGGGACCCGTGTCGGATTCGTCTGCGCCCCTCAAGGGTGAAGATTTCGTCGAGCTACGCTTTGGAGGACTCCAGAAGCTTCTCAGGCCCGGACATGGCCCAGGAGAAGGGAAGCTCGACGCCCGGAAAGCTGTTCAGGGTCTGCCCTGGATGCCAGCTGCAGAACGTCTTTAAGGAGGACGAGCACTCCTTTTGTATCTACTGCTTACATGAGGACAAGACGCACGTGGAGAAGGACTGTGCGTTTTGGGGCAATATGTCGGAGCGGACCATGAAGGACCGCCATCAACGTCTCGCCAACTGGCTGGAAGGGAAGAGCCCGTCAGGCGAGAAGAAGAGGAAGAAATCCGAGCGGTCTTCTAAGACCTTTGAGGACGCCCCGGCGACGGGGGTTCAACACAAGGCCAAGCACCGCGAGTCCGCTGGCACCGGGAGCGCCGAACGGTCGGGCTCTATGGGCGCCAGGCAGGGCGCACCATCCCCGGCACCATCAACCACGAGCCAACGCTCTGGGTCGGGTAAGAGGAAGGGCGAGCACCCGGCAAAGCTCCTGGAGAGGCCCCGGTCGAGCTCGAAGGCCCCATCGGAGGGGGAGCGAGGCAGTGTCCCCCCCCCCCCTCAAGGATAAGGCGGTGAGCGCACCTAAGGTGGTGAAGGCCTTAATCCATCCGGCCAAGCCCTCTATCGATATTGTCGCGGCGACCCTGGCTCAGCCTGTGGAGGCTACACCAGTGGTGGCGACCTCGGGGCTCAGTCTCCCTGCCACCTCGGAGGGAGTCCTCTTTTGTGCCCATCAATAGAACCCCCGTGAAATCCCCGGCGGGGAAGAAGGGGGGGCAGGGCCTCGTCGTACATTCGGCTTCAACCTCGGAGGAAGAGCTGATCGAGGTCTTAAGCCACGGCCTTGGCGTGGAAGAAGACCGGCCCGTCGGGTTGGATCCCGACGCAGGTGACGACGACATCGTCGAGGGTGCCGATGGGGCCCCTGATCGCCCGTCGGATTCCCCTCTGCCAGCGCCGCAAGACAACTCGGCGGCCATTTTGTTGGCTATACAGTCCTTATGCTCAGAGATAAGGACGAGACTACTGTTGCCGACGGAGGAACCTCTCCCGTCGGGGGAGCCTGAACCGGGACCTTCTGGCGTTCCCCCGCCCAAGAAAAGGAGGATTCACCCTCCACCTCCTTTTCAGCCGTCGCGCACCGTCCAGCCCTCCTCCCCGTCCACCCGAGGGGATGATACGGGGACTGACACGGCAGCGACGGGTACGGACGACGAGGTATACGACGAGGATCAACGGCGCGAGGCCAAGAGGAAGACGGTCCTCGCGGTGCCTCTACTGGACGACATTTGGGATGAGGGCCTCGCCCTCCTCAAGAACCCTTCCACTACGCCAGCTAGAAGAGACCGGTACGAGAAGAAGTACCGGGTCCCGGACGCGACCCCCCTGTGCCTCCGGGCGCAGCCTACCCCGGACTCCGTCGTCTCCGCGGCGGCCAGGAAGAAAGCGGGGGGGGGTGCGGCCTCCACATCGACTTCCCCACCAGACGGCGAGGGAAAGAAATTGGACACTATGGGACGCAGGGTCATCTCGTCTGCAGCGACGACGATTAAAGCGGCCAACGCCTTGGCTATCGTGGCCCGCTACGACAGGGAGCTATGGTACAAACTGGCTCCCCTGCTGGACTTCCTACCGGACGCCAAGAGGGCGGATGCCCTGGAGATCCTACAGGAAGGTGTGATGGCGTCGGACCACGCCATCACTATTGCGACGGACATCGCCGACACTGGGTTTCGCCAGTTGGGCAACGGCGTGTGCCTTAGGCGGCGTGGATGGCTCAAGGCTACGGACTTCCGTCAAGACGTACAGACCAGAGTCCTGGACATGCCGTTCGATGGGAACAACCTGTTTGGGGAAAACAGTGGACGATTCCCTTCAGGCCATTAAAGCGGACACTGAGACGGCCCGGGCCCTTGGGGTTCTGCAGCAACGACGGACGCCCTTTCGGAGCAGCGGAGGCAAGGGCGCCTCCAAAGGTTGCGGCGGCGGTTTCTCCACCTACCGTCAAGCGGCCCGCTCGTCGTCTCAGGAGGCCTTCAGAGGACGAGGCAAGTCCGGCGGACCCCGCCGTCGTCGCCAAGGAGGTCAAGGCGGCAAAGCCTCGTCGAAACAGGATTGAACCGACCGTGGGGTCGGGCCCCCACCGATGCACCCCGGTGGGAGGCCGGCTGGCGAGCTTCGTCAGCGTGTGGGAGTCCATCTCCACCGACCGTTGGGTGCTGGACGCCTTAGCCCGGGGCCACGCGCTCGAGTTTCAAAGAAGGTGCCCGCGCGTCCCCCCAGTGGCCAGGAAAGAGCTTCACGTCCCTCAGCTTCTCCTGGAGGTAAGGGCGATGCTCAGGAAGGGCGCCATCGAACTCGTCCCAAAGAGGCTTCGGGGCTCCGGAGTTTACTCGAGATACTTCCTCGTGAAGAAGAAGACGGGAGGATGGCGCCCCATCCTAGACCTGCGACGTCTGAATAAGTTCATCAAGGCGCAGAAGTTCCGGATGGTCACCCTCCAGCACGTCCTGGGTCAGCTGGAGGAAGGAGACTTCCTGTCGTCTTTGGATTTGGAGGATGCCTACTTCCATATTCCCATCCTAAGGGGGCACCGAAAATTCCTCAGGTTTGTGGTCCAAGGGCGTCACTACCAGTTCAAAGCCCTCCCCTTCGGACTATGGTCGGCACCCAGGGTATTCACCAAGTGCCTTGCACCGGTGGCGGCGCAGCTGCGCCGCGAGGGGATCCACGTCTACCCCTACCTGGACGACTGGCTCATCCGAGCCAAGACGAGGGAGCTCGCCGTGGAGCACACGGCAAGGACCGTCCAACTTCTCACGGACCTGGGATTCTCCGTGAACTACGCCAAGTCCCACCTGGTACCCGCGCAAAACGCACTGTTTCTGGGAGCGAAGCTCGACACAGTGTCCCTTCTGGCCTCCCCGTCGGAGGAAAGGACCAGGTCCATCCTGGGCAAGGTACAGCGGATGTTGGCTTCCGACGCGGCCAAGGTGAGGTCCATCAAGTCCCTCCTCGGAATGATGTCTTCTTGCATCTACCTCATTCCCATGTGCAGGCTCCGGATGCGCCCGTTGCAGGAGTTCCTGGACGCGCGCTGGATCCAAACGACGGGCGGCTTCGAGGAGAGGATCACACTCGACGAGAGTTTCCGCCGAGTGGTCCGGTGGTGGGGCACCCGCGCGCATCTGACGGCGGGCATGGACTTCCAGACCCCAGACCACCAGGAGACAGTGACCACGGATGCCTCCCTGGAAGGGTGGGGAGCGCACACCGAAAATCTGCACGCGAGAGGCCTTTGGCTCCTGACGGAGAAGTCCCTCCATATCAACGTCCTGGAGCTCCGTGCAGTGTTCTGGGCCCTCAGGTCCTTCCTTTCGTCCCTCAAGGGCAAGGTGGTGAGGATCTTCACCGACAACACCACCACCATGTTTTACATCAGGAAACAGGGCGGAACCAGGTCCCTGGCACTGTCCAAGGAGGCGCAGGACCTGTGGCATTGGGCCGTCGCCCAAAGGATGTTTCTGGTGCCGTTTCATCTGGCAGGGATAAAATACACCATCGCCGACTCACTCAGCAGGGAGCTGCGCTCGTGCCACGAGTGGGAACTACGGCAGGATCTAGTGGATAGCCTCTTCCGACGGTGGGGCACACCCCAGATCGACCTGTTCGCGACGGCGACGAACTCCAAGTGCCGGAGGTTCGCCAGCAGGTTTCCCCAGGCGAGGAGCATGGGCGATGCTTTCTCGTTCCCCTGGGAGGGCCTGTTCCTCTACGCGTTCCCTCCTTTGCCACTGCTAATCCGGCTCGTCAACCAGCTCAAGAGGTCACGGTGCAGGATGATCCTCGTCGCACCTGCGTGGCCGAGGCAGATATGGTTCCCGGACCTTCTGGACTTGTCAACGTCCCCGCCAATCAAGCTGCCGGTGGACGCGGATCTACTCTCCAGGGAAGGAGGCGCCATCCTCCACCACGACCCGAAATCGCTGAACTTGCAGGCCTGGCTCCTGCAGCGCTAGAGTTTGGAGGATACGACATACCGGCCGACTGCAGAGAGGTTCTTGCAAAGGCCAGGGCGTCCTCGACTCTTAAATGCTACAGACACAAATGGAAGAGGTTCTCTGTCTGGTGCCACGCGCAGAAGATTAACCCTCTACGGATTACTGCTCCCCAGGTACTGCCGTACCTGCTAACGCTGGCCAAAGCTAGACTGGCACACGCGTCCATCAAGATTCATCTTGCTGCGATCTCCCGATACACCAGAACCACGGGGCGGACGTCCTTGTGGTCTCATCGTCTGGTGAAAGAGTTCATGAAGCGACTGTTCAGATCGTTCCCGCCGGTGAAGGCTCCGGCCCCGGCGTGGGAGCTCAACGTGGTGCTGACCAAGCTCATGGGACCTCCGTTCGAGCCTCTGCACTCGGCCCCGTTGAAGTTTCTGTCGTGGAAAACGGCGTTTCTTGTGGCCATCACCTCCGCACGACGGGTGGGAGAGATCCAGGCCCTTTCCTGCAAGGCCCCGTACTTGACTTTTCGCGACACGAGGGTAGTGTTCAGGACGCACCCCTCCTTCATGCCCAAGGTACCGTCGGACTTCCATCTCAACGAACCCTTGGTGTTGCCTGTGTTCTTCCCGTCGCCTTCGTCGCCGGCTGAGAGGACTTTGCACTCGCTGGATGTGGCTAGAGCGCTGAAGTTGTACGTGGACCGCACGAAGTGTTTTCGGAAGACGTCACAACTCTTTGTGAACTTTGGACCTGTCAATCAGGGGAAGGCTCTCTCGCAGGCTTCCATTTCCAGATGGCTCTCCGGCTGTATCATGTACTGTCATCGGTTGGCAAACCGACCGCTGCATGGCCGTCCGAGAGCCCATTCCACCAGAGCGATCGCAGCTACCACGGCGTTCCTTTCTGGTGTGCCCCTGCTGGACATATGCAGGGCTGCTACGTGGAGGTCGACGCACACCTTCACGAAATTCTACTGCGTCGATCGGGATTCCAGGGAGGAGTCCAGGGTCGGCCAAGCAGTGCTGCGCAACCTGTTCGCCTGAGGTGAGCCTGGTGAGGAGGTAAGATGCTTAATGTTGAGTTTGATGTGATGCTTAATGTTGAGCCTTTGCCACCTCCCGTGGTTGTGCATGTGTGTACTGCTATGTATTCTTTATTCATGAGCATGTGAATCCATGCCAGACCCCATGCTGGAGAAGGAACAAGTTACTTACCTGTAACTGTTGTTCTCCAGCATGGGTCTGGCATGGATTCACATGCGAACCCTCCCGCCTACCCCTCTGCGGCTCTTCACTTGGTCATACTGCCACTTCACGTGCTACCAAATCTGAAGATGGCTGCCAGTGACGGTGCTTAGGTAGAGGGCAGTCATTGGCTGTGGTCAGTATGACACAGAGACCAGTGATTGGTTACTACTACGAAAGACAGATCAGAAACGAAACTGATACTGGTTTTTTTCTTTACCGAGGATTCCCAGCCTGAGGACGGGGAATATTCATGAGCATGTGAATCCATGCCAGACCCATGCTGGAGAACAACAGTTACAGGTAAGTAACTTGTTCCTTCCCCGTCGTCAGGCTGGGAATCCTCGGTAAAGAAAAATCAGTATCAGTTTCGTTTCTGATCTGTCTTTCGTAGTAGTAACTAATCACTGATCTCTGCGCCATACTGACCACAGCCAATGACTGCCATCTCCCTAAGCCCCGCCTCTGGCAGCCATCTTCAGATTTTTACCGCACGTTCACGTGTTGGGATCCTCGTGCTATTGCTCTCGAGCTTTAGTGCTTTTTTCACGCTTTTTCTTAGGAAAATGTTCTCTTTTTCGGTCAAAACAGCCTCAAGCTCCACCGTTTCTTTATCCGATCAACCGGGACCCGTATCGGATTCTTCTAGGCCCCTCAAGGGTGAAGATTTCGTCGACCCACGCTTTTGGAGGACTCCAGAAGTTTCTCAGGCCCATCTCGATCATGGCCCAGGAGAAGGGAAGCTCGACGCCCGGAAAGCTGTTCAGGGTCTGCCCTGGATGCCAGCTTCAGAATGTCTTTAAGGAGGACGAACACTCCCTCTGCCTCTACTGCCTGCATGAGGACAATACGCACGTGGAGAAGGACTGTGCGTTTTGCGGCAATATGTCGGAGCGGACCATGAAGGACCGCCATCTGCGTCTCGCCAACTGGCTGGAAGGGAAGAGCCCGTCAGGCGAGAAGAAGTCCGAGTGGTCTTCTAAGACCTTTGAGGGCGCCCCGGCGACGGGGGTCCAATAGAAGGCCAAGCACCGCGAGTCCGCTGGCACCGGGAGCGCCGAACGGTCGGGCTCTACGGGCGCCAGGCAGGGCGCATCCTCCCCGGCGGCATCAACCACGAGCCAACGCTCTGGCTCGGGTAAGAGGAAGGCCGAGCACCCGGCAAAGCTCCTGGAGAGACCCCGGTCGAGCTCGAAGGCCCCATCGGAGGGGGAGCGAGGCGGTGACCCTCCCCCCAAGGAGAAGGCGGTGAGCGCACCTAAGGTGGTGAAAGCCTTAATCCATCCGGCCAAGGCCTCTATCGAGACAGTTGCGGCGGCCCTGGCTCAGCCTGTGGAGGCTACACCAGTGGTGGCAACCTCGGGGCCCAGAGTCTCCCTGCCACCGCAGAGGGAGTCCTCTTTCATGCCCATCGACAGGACCCCCGTGAAACCTCCGATGGAGAAGAAAAAGGGGGGGGCAGGAGGTCGTCGTGGATTCGGCCTCAACCTCTGAGGAGGAGCTGATCGAAGTCTTAAGCCACGGCGTTGGCGTGGAAGAAAACCAGCCCGTCGGGAGGGACCCCGACATAGGAGACGACGAGAATGTCGAGGGTGCCGACGGGGCTCCTGACCGCCCGTCGGACTCCCCTCCACCAGTGCCGCAAGACAACTCAGCGGCCATTTTGTTGGCTATACAGTCCTTATGCTCGGAGATAAGGACGCGATTGCCGTTACCTCCAACGGAGGAACCTCTCCCGACGGGGGACCCGGAGCCAGGCCCTTCTGGGAGCCCTCCTCCTAAGAGAAGAAGGATTCATCCTCCACCTCCTTTTCAACCATCGCGCCCTGCACAGCCCTCCTACCCGTCGACGACCCGTGGGGATGATACAGGGACTGACACGGCCGCGACGGGCACAGACGACGAGGTTTACGACAAGGATCTCCCATCTTCACCTCCTCTCCGGGCTTCCCCACCCGACGAGATTGGATCGTTTCATGCCATGATCGCCAGGGCATCCAAGCTTTTCCAGCTCTGCCCGGAAGAGAAGAAGGAAGGTTTCCTTTATCAACGGCGAGAGTCCAAGAGGAAGACGGTCCTCGCTGTACCTCTAATGGACGATATCTGGGATGAGGGTGTCGCCCTCCTCAAGAACCCATCCACAACGCCTGCGAGAAGGGACCGGTACGAGAAGAAGTACCGGGTCCCGGACGCGGCCCCCTTGTGCCTTCGGGCACAGCCGACCCCGGACTTGGTCGTCTCTGCGGCGGCCAGGAAGAAAGCGGGGGGAGGGAGGCGCCTCGGCCTCTACGTCAACCTCCCCGCCGGACGGCGAGGGAAAGAAATTGGACACGATGGGACGCAGAGTCATCTCATAGGCAGCGACGACAATTAAGGCTGCCAACGCCTTGGCCGTCGTAGCGCGCTACGACAGGGAGTTGTGGTACAAAATCGCCCCCCTGCTGGACTTCTTACCAGACAAGAGGGCGGAGGTCCTAGAGATCTTGCAGGAAGGAGAAGTGGCGTCGGACCACGCCATTACGATAGCGACGGACATCGCTGACACTGGATTTCGCCAGTTGGGCAACGGTCTGTGCCTTAGACGGCGTTGATGGCTCAAGGCAGCTGACTTCCGTCAGGACGTGCAGACCAGAGTCTTGGACATGCCGTTCGACGGGAACAACCTGTTTGGGAAAACAGTGGACGATTCCCTACAAGCCATCAAGACGGAGACGGCCCGGGCTCTTGGTGTTCTCCAGCAACGACGGCCGCCCTTTCGGAGCGGCGAAGGCAAGCAGGGTGCCTCCAAAGGTTCCGGCGGCGGATTTTCCACCTATCGTCAAGCGGCCCGTTTGTCGTCGCAAGAAGCCTACAGGGGACGAGGCAAGTCGGGCAGACCCCGTCGTCGTCGCCAAGGAGGGCGAGGCGGCAAAGCCTCGTCGAAGCAGGACTGAACCGGCTGTGGGGTCGGGCCCCCACCGAAGCACCCCGGTGGGAGGCCGGCTGGCGAACTTCATCAGCGTGTGGGAGTCCATCTCCACCGACCGTTGGGTGCTGGACGTCCTGGCCCAGGGTCACGCGCTCGAGTTTCTAAAGAAGTGCCCACGCGTCCCCCCCGTGGCCAGGAAGGAACATCACGTCCCTCAACTTCTCTTGGAGGCAAAGGCGATGCTCAAGAAAGGCACCATCGAGCTCGTCCCAAAGAGGCTTCGGGGCTCCGGAGTTTACTCAAGATACTTCCTCGTGAAGAAGACGGGAGGATGGTGTCCCATCCTGGACCTACGACTGAACAAATTCATCAAGGCACAGAAGTTCCGGATGGTCACCCTCCAGCACGTCCTGGGTCAACTGGAGGAGGGCGATTTCCTGTTGTCGTTGGATTTGGAGGATGCCTACTTCCATATCCCCATCCTAAAGGGACACCGAAAGTTTCTCAGATTCGTGGTCCAAGGGCGTCACTACCAGTTCAGAGCCCTTCCCTTCGGATTGAGGTCGGCACCCAGGGAGTTCACCAAGTGCCTCGCACCGGTGGCGGCGCGGCTGCGCCTGGAGGGGATCCACGTCTAGCCCTACCTGGACGACTGGCTCATCCGAGCAAAGACAAAGGAGCTCACCGCGGAGCACACGGCAAGGACCGTCCAACTACTCACGGACCTGGGATTCTCCATAAACTACGCCAAGTCCCACCTGGTGCCCGCGCAAGACGCACTGTTTCAGGGAGCGAAACTCGACACAGTGGCGCTTCTGGCCTCTCCGTCGGAGGAAAGGACGAGGGCCATCTTGGGCAAGGTGCAGCGGATGATGGTTGCGGACGCGGCCAGGGTGAGGTCCATCAAATCCCTCCTCGGAATGATGTCTTCTTGCATTTATCTCATCCGCCTGTGCAGGCTTCAGATGCGCCCGTTGCAGGAGTTCCTGGATGCTCGCTGGATCCAGACAATGGGCAGCTTCGAGGACAGGATCACACTCGACGAGAGCTTCCGACGAGCGATCCGGTGGTGGGGCACCCGTGCGCATCTGACGGCGGGCATGGACTTCCAGACCCTGGGCCACCAGAAGACAGTGACCACGGATGCCTCCCTGGAAGGGTGGGGAGCGCACACCGAAAATCTGCATGCGAGAGGCCTTTGGCTGCCGACGGAGAAGTCCCTCCATATCAACGTCCTGGAACTCCGGGCAGTGTTTTGGGCCCTCAGGTCCTTTCTTCCGTCCCTCAAGGGCAAGGTGGTGAGGATCTTCACCGACAACACCACCACCATGTTCTACATCCGGAAGCAGGGCGGTACCAGATCCCCAGCCCTGTCCAAGGAGGCTCAGGATCTGTGGCATTGGGACGTCACCCAAGGGATGTTTCTGGTGCCGTTTCATCTGGCAGGGATAAAAAACACCATCGCCGACTCGCTCAGCAGAGAGCTGCGCTCGTGTCACGAGTGGGAACTACGACAGGATCTAGTGGACCACCTCTTCCGACGGTGGGGCACACCCCAGATCGATCTGTTCGCGACGGCGACGAACTCAAAGTGCCGGAGGTTCGCCAGCAGGTTTCCCCAGCCAAGGAGCATGGGCGATGCTTTCTCGTTCCCCTGGGAGGGCCTGTTCCTATATGCGTTCCCTCCATTGCCGCTGCTGATCCGGCTTATCAACCAGCTCAAGAGGTCACGGTGCAGGATGATCCTCGTCGCACCTGCGTGGCCGAGGCAGATATGGTATCCGGACCTTCTGGACTTGTCCCCGTCAATCAAGCTGCCAGTGGACGCGGATCTTCTCTCCAGGGAAGGAGGCGCCATCCTCCATCATGAACCGAAGTCGCTGAACTTGCAGCCCTGGCTCCTGCAGCGCTAGAGTTTGGAGGTTACGACATACCGGCCGACTGCAGAGAGGTTCTTGCAAAGGCCAGGGCGTCCTCAACTCTTAAATGCTAAGGACACAAATGGAAGAGGTTCTCTGTCTGATGCCACGCACAGAAGATTAACCCTCTACGGATTACGGCTCCGCAAGTACTGCCGTACCTGCTGATGCTGGCCAAGGCTGGACTGGCGCACGCTTCCATCAAGATTCATCTTGCTGCGATCTCCTGATACACCAGAACCACGGGACGGACGTCTTTGTGGTCTCATCGTCTGGTGAAAGAATTCATGAAGGGACTGTTCAGATTGTTCCCGCCAGTGAAGGCCCCGCCCCGGCTTGAGAGCTCAACGTGGTGCTGACCAAGCTCATGGGACCTCCGTTCGAGCCTCTGCACTCAGCTCTGTTGAAGTTCTTGTCGTGGAAAACTGTTTCTTGTGGCCATCACCTCCGCACGACGGGTGGGAGAGATCCAGGCCCTTTCCTGCAAGCCCCCGTACTTGTCTTTTCACGACACGAGGGTAGTGCTCAGGACGCACCCCTCCTTCATGCCCAAGGTGCCGTCGGACTTCCACCTCAACGAACCCTTGGTGTTGCCTGTGTTCTTCCCATCGCCTTCGTCGTGGGCTGAAAGGACTTTGCACTCGCTGGATGTGGCTAGAGCGCTGACGTTCTACGTGGACCGCACGAAGAGTTTTCGGAAGACGTCACAACTTTTTGTGAACTTTGGACCTGTCAATCAGGGGAAGGCTCTCTCGAATGCTTCCATTTCCAGATGGCTCTCCGGCTGTATCATGTACTGTCATCGGTTGGCAAACCGACCGCTGCCTGGCCGTCCGAGAGCCCATTCCACCAGAGCTACCACGGCGTTCCTATCTGGTGTGCCCTTGCTGGACATCTGCAGGGCTGCTACGTGGAGGTCGACGCACACCTTCACGAAATTCTACTGCGTCGATCGGGATCCCAGGGAGGAGTCCAGGGTCGGCCAAGCAGTGCTGCGCAACCTGTTCGCCTAAGGTGAGCCTGGTGAGGAGGTAAGAATTGCTTAATATTGAGTTTTGGATGTAATGCTTAATGTTGGGCCTTTGCCACCTCCTGTGGTTGTGCATGTGTGTACTGCTATGTATTCTTTTATTCATGAGCATGTGAATCCATGCCAGAACCCATGCTGGAGAAGGAACAAGTTACTTACCTGTAACTGTTGTTCTCCAGCATGGGTCTGGCATGGATTCACATGCAAACCCTCCCGCCTACCCCTCTGCAGCTCTTCACTTGATCATACTGCCACTTCACGTGCTACCAAATCTGAAGATGGCTGCCAGAGGCGGGGCTTAGGGAGATGGCAGTCATTGGCTGTGGTCAGTATGACGCAGAGATCAGTGATTGGTTACTACTACGAAAGACAGATCAGAAACGAAACTGATACTGATTTTTCTTTACCGAGGATTCCCAGCCTGACGACGGGGAATATTCATGAGCATGTGAATCCATGCCAGACCCATGCTGGAGAACAACAGTTACAGGTAAGTAACTTGTTCCTTATGCGGTAGCGAGCAATCGAGGCTTAAGTTCTCAGGTGGTGATGCAGGCTGGTTCTTAAGTACAGTGTAGTCCCCAAGCACCCACAAAGGAATGTCCATACACTCTATTAGTTAAAATACAGTCTTTATATAATTAAGGTTCAAGGTTATATACACAATCACAATAACTCACTTTGTGCTCTGTTAATCTACAATGGCAAAATATACACAGTTCTATGTGGTACCACAATTACTTTGATTCCTTTAAAGTGCATTAACTAGAAGTAGTTTGAATGTCACACAAATCAATAAATCCAGTGAACCAACGATAGACTTTAGGAGTAAAACGGTTGGTTAGAACAGTTGGCGGAATACTGCCCCTGTTTACCCAGACATAGTTTTGTGTGGACATCCCCCCCCCCACCTGGGCAACCTGTAAATCAAGATATATCGTACAAGCCCAGTCCATATTGTGTTCTCAAGAGCCTTATTTCCTTCTAAATAGGTCTACGACCCCAAAGTACCTGGTTACGTAGAGTTCTTCGATGAGTCGTCGACTGGCCCTTCTTGAGTGCACTCCATTTCAGGCAGCAGCCACAGGTCGTCGAGATTCGGTGAAGAAAAGGGTGAGCACTGTGGTTGCAGCAGCAGTTTCAGTTCTTGCGGTGCTCGTTGACGATCGGCTGAAAATGTCCTGCAAGCTGAGGGTTGCGGGGAACCTCGGCGACGAGTGTTCATATCTGCAAAGAGTTACTGAAGAACTTTGGCCCAGCAAGGGCGTCAAGTCATCCGGCGTCTCTGTGGGCTTTGGGTGGCGGTAAACCCACCAGCGGATTCTCCTCGGTAGTCAGCGGCCTTGACTTTCTCAGGCAGGATGAAAGTGGTCGACCGTGATGAAGGGAGTCCGTGGATCAAATGTTCTTAGGCAATGGGAGCACGGTTGCTCCGGTCGGTGACGGTGGACGGCTGTCCGGTGCTTCTCTTCGTTCTCCTCAGCGGTCCCCTTCTCCGGTCGGTAGCCTTTCGTAGGTCTGTCTACCAGGGAGCTTTGTCAAAGATCATCTGGCGCAAAATGGTCCCTCGTAGCTTGGGAGAGGTCTCCTAGCCAGGTCCTCTCTTGGATCAGTTCCTAGAAGGCACAGCAGCTTTCAGATTAGTGAAGGACAGCCGCAGCAGTTCTTCTTCTTCCAGTGGGCTTCAAAGTCGAGCATCAGTTTCAACTTCAGCTTCTGAACGATTTCTAGCAGGTAGAGGCCCCCAGATGTACTGTTGATCTCCCGTTCACTCTGCTGGGTCACACTCAGGCAACCAATCATTCAGAAGGGCATTCAGGCAGTCAGCCAATCAGGCGCACTGTGCATTCTGGCCATGCTTCTCCATCCAGACACCCACAACACAGAATGTGGATTCTGACAAGCACTCTGCCATTCAGCACTACACACTGCATTCATACCAGTTTCCGGCATGGCTGTCTCAGTCTTTTTGTCAAACACCAGATACTAGACACCCATAACATAGAATGCATATTCGTCACACTCTCCACCCAGGTCCCACCCCACGGGCGTACCCACAACATACAGTTGTTGGGAAGGCTCCATCCAGTCTGGCCTGGACTTCCCCACAACACCATATATGGAACTTGCCAGTCAGGGGGAAGGGACAGAGTCAGGGCTTCCCGAGACTTCAGGAAAATTAAGTTAACAGGCGATAGAAAGCAAGAGGCCACATGGGCCATCTTGTTTCATATCAGGAATCCACTGATTCCAATGACGGGTCCATGGCATCCCAAAATGGAGGACGCTCAGGGCACCTGTGAATTCAGCACGGGGCTGCCACCAGCCCGTACCCTGCTCTGTGGGCCACACACAGGTGTCTGAAAACATACACTGGGAGCACAGGGTCGTGCTGCCACCCATGGGTGTCATAAGGGTATCCCAAGGGTCTGTTCACCAAACCAAATATAGAAAGAGCCGCACCGCCAGGAGTCCCACATGAACTACATCACGGAAATCAAGACAGAACTGATAGTAAGCAATAAAGGACAAGGATTCAGAGGCCCTGACCCTCTGATGCATTTCCAGCATCACACCCTCAGATTGTTTTTTTCCGCCCAGATTACTGGTCGCCTAATGCAGAGCTCTTACATAGAGATAGCGTTATTGTCATTATTATCGACTTTGTCGTTATTCCCGTTAAGTCACTTAGACAGTTGAATCTTATGAAACAACGCTGAAGACTGCTGCAGACTTTCAACGCCTTTTGATTCCGGCGGCGCTGCTGTCCACGTGGCCGGGCCTTCTGGCCAGCCTACACAGTAGGGAGAGTGGGGTCGGGGTGGACATATTGTTTACAAGTAAAATATGTCTTAACTCTTTTACCCTCTCTGCTCCCTGGGTTTTGTCATCGCTGTAACTGTCTTTCGCTATGGAAAAGACACCATTTAGATTTTGCCCCTCATGCAGGACCAAATATCCGTGGAAAGACGAGCACGCTCGATGCAACAACTGTCTTCCGCTCGACCACAACAAAGCAAGTTGCGCAGCCTGTAGACTTCTGCGTCCTTTAAACGCTTAAGGAGCGCCGCTTGAAGCGGTGGGCGGCCTATGGCATGTCGCAGGCCGAATGTTCTTCCCCTGCTGTTGCAACCGCTGAAAGTGATGGGGGAACTAGCGATGACGAGACCTCTGTGTCGGAAGCCATTGACCTAACGGTGGACTGCTCTGGGTCCGCAATGCCCGTTCCCAACCCCACCAGGACTGACACGAGTCAGGCTATGGGGAAAACACTGGGCGACAGGGGCGTATACGATCATAACACCAAACGCACAACCCAAGGTTCTGCTTCGGCGGCATTGTCGAAGCGTATCAAAGCGCCAATGGAACTATCAAAATCTTCACTGGGATCCTCTGATCGGCAGCCTTCCCCGCAACTGCAGTCGCGGCTTGCGGCTGGGCAATCCAAAGTAAAGTATGCTAACACTAAAAGACACACGGACGTCGAGGCGCTCCAGGAGGACGTGCAGACGCCACTTAAGGCCCAGGTGGCACCAAAATCCACCGCTCAGCTGCCGGTTCAATCGGTGACGTTGAAATCTACCGCTCAGCCTACGGTTCAGCCGGTAGTCCTCCCAGATTCTCCGACCATTGGTGAGAGCATCGCAAGGATTACTTCGGCAGTTAAGCTGTAGGAACGGTTGAAGGAAACGGTGAAGCACAAAGAACGGCCTAGAGACGTGCCGAAAGACACCCCACAGCACCCAAACACCGCAAGATGTATGCTGAGAGGCCTGTGCCTTTGTCAGGCACATTAGAGGAAAAATCTTGACGTCACAGGGAAGAAGACAAACCCTTTCCTCCCATGGACCCCTCTGGTTCATCCTCGTGGACCAGGGAGAAATTTGAGGGATGTATGGACAGATTAGAAATGTGTCTTAGTCTGAGACCATTGCTCTAAAGAGGCCTCGAGAAGACTTTCCTTCTACGCATGTATTCAAGTTTGAAAGGACTTTAGAAGATCCACATGAGAAGTATACCTGTGTCCTCACAGATGATGATGTTATGGACACTTGTGATCAGGATGAGGATGGCACCTTTCTGGAAAACTACAATGTGGATGATCAGACAGGTCTTCTGTACAATTGGGAAGACAGCCGTCAGGTTGATGTTCAACCCTGGACGCCCCCTACTCACACCCAGGACCCCGATGTCCAGATTCCCCCCTCCAATAGGGCTCCCCAGTGGATGACAATATGGCGTTCAACACCATCTTAAAAAAAGCAGTTGACGATTTTTAGATCGCCACTCGAGGCTTTACCAGATTCTGATTTCGTGGAGGATATACACAAAGAAAAACCTCGGGCCCGCCAGGCCATCCCTTTGTTGAATTCAATCAAGAGGAGATTGGCACCTTCCTTGTTGATGCCAGCCCAGACCAGGGCGGTGAACCCTAGGGTGGAGAAGCTGTTTAGGCCTTCTCCGACCGACCCTGCCTACATCAAGGGTCATGCCACCCGAGATTCTTTAGTGGTTACCACAACTAGAAAGCGGGCTGATGTTCCCCTGTCTACAGGAGAGGCACCACCCGATAAGGAGTCCAAGAGACTTTATGCACTGGGATAAAGGGTAACGACGGCTGCTGCGTATTCCACCCGTATAGCCAATAATACCAGGCTATTGGCCAGCTATGCAGACGTCCAGTGGAACCTTCTGCAAGAAGGCCTTCAAGAAGTGCAAGAACCTACACAGGCCAAGTTGCTCGCCATCGTTTCCGAAGGCAAGCAGGTCAACCAGAATGTGCTCAAAAACACTCTGGACGCTGCCGAGACAGCGGGAAGAACCCTGGCACAAGTTACCTTGCTCAAGAGACATGCATGGCTGAGGAACCCAAGCAGCACTGATTAACAAACCCGTTGAGGAGACCAACCTGTTTGCCAAAGCAGTGGACGATGCACTCGAAACAGCCAAGAAAGAACATGAAACACTCAAGTCCCTTTAACAGATTACCCAGAAACCCTCTGCTCTGAGAGGAAGCGGCTTGTGCTGGTCCTTTTGTGGGCAATCTCGTTTTCCCCATAACCAGTATAATGAAGGAAACAACTGGAATTCCGGACAAGGGTCTAAGACCTCCACCACTTATCCACCCAGAGGGCAGAGGCGTGGGAAAGGTAGAGGCAAAGGTTCCAACGCCAGAGGCGCCCCTGCCTCTGGTCAGAAATCGCCTCCGGATCCAGGTCTCCTCCCATGCCATCCCGGTCGGGGGGCGGATAACATGTTTACTTACTACATGGGAGGGGATAACAGACCAGTGTTTACTCAAGAGGGTTGCCCACGGGTACTGATTAGAATTTGCCCGACCACCCCAATTCAGACCGCCAAGATCAAGACACCTAACGACCTGCAAATCCTACTGCAACAGGTGGAGATCCTTCTAGGAAAGGACGCCATAGAAGTCCTCCCTATTCTATGGTAAACGAGGGTATTTATTCAGTGTACGTACTAGTATCCAAAAAGGATCTCGCCATGCGTCCTGTACTAGATTTGCGCCCAGCAAACACATTTGTGAAAACTCAAAAGTTTTGTATGGTCGCGTTACTGGAAGTAATCCCGCTGTTGAAACAGGGGGATTACATGGCAACACTGGACATGAAAGATGCATAGTTTCATATTTCAATGTTGCCAGCGCACAGAAGATACCTAAGGTTCATGATAGAGGATAAGCACTATCAGTTCAAAGTACTCCCCTTCGGCATTGCCTCGGCGCCAAGGGTGTTTACGACGGTTCTGGCAGTAGCGGCAGCGCACCTGCGCAGGCTATCCGTCCAGGTTTACCGTTACCTCGACGACTGGTTCATAACAGGGGAGTCCTACGAAACATGCCTATTGAACACTCAGAAGACAATAGACCTCTTATTCGTTCTGGGATTCTCCATCAACGAGAAAAAATTCAGCCTAGACCCCAGTCAAGTCAGTTTCTAGGGGCTCTAATTTGGGCGAAAGACTGCCTTGTCTTCCTCTCCAACGAAAGGGTTCAAAACATGCTGTTTCATATCCCTCCGTATGTAGCCAGTTGGGAAGTGACGCTATGCATAGCCATGCGACTGTTAGGGATGATGGCGTCCTGCATTTACGTAGTTCCTCACGCACGTCTGCGCATGCGTCCCATGCAAGAGTGGTTCAACATCCAGTGGTGTCAAGCCAGCGGACAATGGTAAGATCTGGTAGTTGTTTCGCCAGCCCTCGTTCTCTCTCTGCAGTGGTGGTCGAGGGAAAACCTCTTGAAGGGGAAAACCTTCACCACCCCCGCAGTAGAAGCCTCTCTCACGACTGACGCATCTCACAGGGTGGGGTGCTCTCCTGCTTCAGCAGAAGGCGCACATCATGTGGTCCCCACAAGTAGCATCCAACCACATAAATCTGTTGGAACTATTAGCAGTATTCAAGGCACAGAAAGCCTTTCAGGCACAGTTACAGGTGAAAAAAGTCCTGATCTTGACAGACAGCACCACAGCCATGTATTACCTGAACAAACAAGGGGGCACACACTCTCCAGGGCTAGCCAGGCTGTCCCAGAACATCTAGATGTGGGCTCTCAAACAGAGGATGTTCCTGTTGTCCGAACACGTTCCAGAGACTTCCCACTGCTTGTAGAGTACAAATGGCGACTACACGAAGACATCATCCCCAACGTTTTCGCAGAATAGGGTTTCCCAGAGATCGACTTATTCACAACTCTGGAGAAGCTCAATGCCAAGATTACGCTTATAGGTACCCACAGAACCGCTCCAAGGGGAACGGGCTCTGGATAGCATGTTCAGGGAAATGTGTTTACGCTCCTCCTCCCCCCGCTCCCCGACTCCCTTACTCAACAAGATTGTGCACAAGATGAACCAGGAACCAATCACCATGATATTGGTGGCCCCCATGTGAGCCTGCCAACCCTGGTTCTCATCTGATGAAGTCCCTGTCCCCTCCTATGAAACTGCCCTGCCCGTACAACATGGTATCTCAGGACAGGGGAGAAACACTGCACCCATGCCCGCAAACTCTGAGCTTAGCGGCCTGGCTCCTTCGGACACCTTCAACTCCCTCCGAGATGTATGGACATACTCGGGGAAGCAAGAAAACACAACACCCGATACTGCTATTCCAGTAAATGGAAACGCTTTATCTGGTGTAATGCCAAGGGCGTCAATCCCATTCACTGCTCTCCTTCTCACATTGTATTGTACCTGACCCACTTACTGGATTCAGGCCTGGCTTTTAATTCCCTAAAGGTTCACTTAGCTGCTCTTTCAGCCTACACTATGTAACAGCAAAAGGTGTTGTGGTGGAAAATGCCAATTATCAAGGCTTTCATGGAAGAGGTTAAAGGGATTCATCCCCCCCATTTCTTACCAAGCTCCCGGGTGGGATTTAAATGTGGTTCTGACTAGACTCATGGGGTCATCCTTTGAGCCTATGCACAAAGCAAGTCTAAAAGACCTTACCTATAAGTCAGCCTTCCTAGTCTTTCAGTACTAGACCCTTTCGTTACTGTTCAGAGATAAGGTGGTTATGCGCACTCACCCTCGATTTGCGCCTAAATTTATTTCCAAGTTCCACGTGAACCAGTCAACAGAACTGCCCACTTTCTTCCAGAAACCCACTAACATGGCCGAAAGAAGCCTTCACACGTTAGATGTGCGCAGGGCAGTCATGTTTTACCTAGAAAGAACAAAACCACTGAGGAAAACAAATCAATTTTTTGTTTCTGTGGCAACTGGCAGAGAAGGGGATCCTGTCTCTAAGTCCGCTATCTCAAGGTGGATAGTCAAATGCATCACACTTTGTTACTCTTGCTAAAATGGAACTTCCCTTCAAGCCTAGAGCACATTCTACTCGAGGCACTGGGGCTTCCATAGCATTCATTGCAAATGTTCCACTTGAGTCTATTTGCAAAGCGGCAACCTGGAGTTCTGTACACACTTTTACAAAACACAATTGCCTAGACACTCATTCTATGTCTGATTCTCAGGTGGGACAAGCAGTACTAAGATATCTTTTCACTACTGTTCCTTCTCACAACCCACCTCCAACTCCGGGTACTACTCGCTAGTCTATGCACAGCATGTGATTCTAAGCAGATTAACAATCATCAGAAGACCTGCTTTACGCACCGTAATAGCGTTTCTGATGATTGTATCTGCTTAGATTCACATTCGCACACCCTTCCACCCCGCTCGGGTGGAAGGAGCATAAACGTCTTACTACTTTCTCTCTTTTATGTACTCTCACATTAGCCTTGGACTCCCTCATGGCAGAACAAATACAATCGGAGGGACCTCAGCATGTAAGGGATTTTGGGTACACGTCACGGTAGAGATAGTGTTAAAGACATGCCTATGCCAACGTCCCCTTTCGATCCTCGAAAGACGAGATGCAATACTCTGCGTTTACCACTGGATGTCGGACCATATGCACAGCATGTGCATCTAAGAAGATACAATCATCAGAAATGCTATTACTGTGAGTAATGCATGCCGTTTTGGCAATGTGTGATCTGCTCAGTCAGGTTTAATGCTACATCTTTATGCCCAGATATTTTACTATGGTTTCAAACCATGGGCAAGTGCCCAGACAATAATGGCAGAACTCCTAAAACCATTCCATCTGATACCTTTGCAAAGAAGCATCTGTTTTTATGCTATTCATGTTCAGGTGGTTGTTGCACATCCATTTCTCCACAGATTCTAGGCAAGATCAGTTTTTCTATAGCTGTAGTTCTTGAGTCCCCGTCATGGCTAACCAGAATCTGGGTATCATCAGTTTGCGCATAATAAAAATCCAATCTGAAGGACACCACTATTTTTACCAATGGAGCCACGTATAAATTAAAAAGGAGTGGAATGTGTGCTCAGCCCGCGGGGCATGAGGCCAGAAGGGTGGAAGGAGACACACATGGAGGGATTGTGATTAACTGGTAGTGCTCTGCAAAATACGATTTTAAGCCTGTTACAAGCTATTCCTTGAAAACCCAAGTAGCAGCTGGTTCCTAGTGTTGACGGCCACGTAAAGGTCATGCAACATCAATGCACCCAGACTGTGGAGTGTGCAGTGTTATGTAGATGGTCCAAGACACTCGCAAATACGGTTTCCTTTCCCTCCCTGCTCAAACCTGCTTGTTGGCAGTGTAAAAGGCCATGGGCTTCAGAGTCTGTGAGTTCAATCAATTAACCCACATAAGGGAGTTAAGATATGGGATGAATGTTTTCTATAACTAGAAAGGCCAGATCAGGCTTTTTAATTAGTGGTTGTATTTAAGCAGATTTGAACCCTTTAACCACTATTCCTGTCTTCAGCGAGGCACTGAGCATTTATTTCATGTCCGAACACTAGCAAATATGTTTTTTTAAGACATGTCATAAGGAGATGTGGAGGCTTTTAGTTGTAATAAACTTTGCCCTCTTTTCATCAATTAGCTCAAAAGAATGAATTGCAACTTAACTATTCTCATGAACAGTCCGATGTCTCTCTGAGCAGAAGGTTTTGTAGTTTGCCATACCCTACTGCAGACAACTTATTTTCTTTGTAAAACAAAGATCTAGGTAGTTACATAATTCAAGAGATGCAGCTATAGGATTATTGTTTTTACTCTTTGAATATCAAAAACTTGTTTTGCCAAGTTTGCGCTCTTTGCACTCTTATCAGTAATTAAGTAGCATTTTAATTCTTCGGTTGGATTCTTGTATTAATGCAAGATTTTGAAATGTCGCTTTTTCAGTTACTCATTGCTGCTTCTCTACTTGGGTCCTCAGATGTGTACTATTTAGACTCTGCTCTTTTGGGAACCATTTTTGGACCTTGATGGTAATCTGCACTAATCCTTTGTTAATCACTCATAGGAGTTGGAAAGCCCTGAGAAGCAACCTTATAGTCAACCTAAAAGAAATTTAAAAAAATTACAGCGAGTGTTCCGCATTCGCCTTTCCGCCGGGGGACCCCTTTTTACCACTTCTTCCTGATGCACGCTTGTTACGCTTGTGTTCGAGGAAGCAAAAGCGTACTAGAAGCCACTCTGCCATTAATATATTGATTTTGAATTGCCACTCAGAAAAGCCGACATATCCTCGTGTGGAGGATCTACACACAGGCCAGCCAGCTGCCCCCTGTGATTGGCCCTACCCTTCTTGAAGAGCCAGTCATTGCTGCTGGCAGGCGGAAGCCGGCTCCTTCTTCCAAGGCCCCTTGAGTAAGGCCCCTGTTTGTGCCTGTCCGGGCTTGGAGGGACCCCTCCCTCTTACACCCTTTAGCAAACTATGGGACAGGCTCCAGGCAAGAAGCCTGTAACCCCATGAACCTGGGTCCTTGGAACTCCTCGAACCCTGCTAAACACCTGTAAGTGATGTATGAACATTGTCATTGCCTTCCACAATAACCAAAACTGTTAACCAAGGTGTGCCTACACCATTATGCCTTACTTATTCTCACTTGATCCTTCTTTCATCACATTGTGTATCTTCATTGCATTTTGTGTTGTGTAACATCTCTGCACCCATCAAAAACCATTGCACCTGCTCTCTTGTTTGCCTTGGCTATTAGGCGCCTGGTGAGTCTGTGCTCAGCCTGTGCAGTGCGGCCCCTCCCCTTTCTTCCAACTATCCTCCACCGCCCCTATGGCACTCGCCATCTCCCCTCTCTTCTCTAACTGCTACACTATCACCCATCTTCCCTCTCTCACAAAGTCTCAAAGGAAAAAGTTTAAAAAAGACATCCTGTCCACCAACCATGGCCTACCTATCGCAGACACCTATGTCAACGCAACTTCCAGTCAGATATTCACTGACATCCTCTTTTCTGTCCCTCTCCAGATCTATGGATTTCGAGTCAATTGGGTCCTCCAACGTATTCCTCATCTTAGATGCATTCCATCCAGCTTTAGCTGCTTCGGAATTTCAGCAGAGGGCACTGTGCGTCGATGTCGAGTCGATGGTCCCTCAAAGGCCTCCGTCGAGGGTGACATCATCGGGTATACAAGTATCACGCACGGCGCCCGTTGGCCTCAGTTCTGTTTTTCCACGGTGCATGTTGCTTCAGAGATTTGGCGCGCCTCGAGTTCTGTGACGCAATAAATAACTAAAGAATATTCAATATGTCCTCGTCATCGACTCTGACCCCGCGATCGGGTTTCAAAAAGTGTAAATCTTGCGGTTCGAAAATGTCCATCACGGACCCGCACCGAGAATGTCTGTGGTGTCTCGGGGAAGGCCACGACATGGAGGCTTGTACGAAGTGTCAGGCGATGATAGGGAAGGCCTTGCGAGAGAGGAAGGGAAAACTTGCAGGTAGGTCGTAAATCCGACCGTAAAGCCTCTAGCATCGAGTCGAGGTCCCGTGAGGAGAAGTCTCCTCGACGCGAAAGGCATCGGTCTAGGTCCCGAAGCGATTCCCGTCACTCTTCGTCGAAAAAATCCAGAAAAGACAAAAGGGAAGGATTCCTAGCCATTGTTAGAGATGGAAAGGAAGCCATGCAGGAATCCCTTCAATCTGGATTGGGCACTGCAGATAGTGTGAGCAGGTCCATGGGTACTAGTACGGTAATGCACAGATTTGCGTGGTTACGGAAGTCTGGTTTCGCACCAGACGTGCAGAACCGTCTTCTGAACATGCCCTTGAAGGATCTCACCTTTTTGGCAGCAAGGCTGACGGGAGCCTTGAGAGGTTGCAGACCTCAAAAGAAGCTGCCAAGTCTTTAGGAGCTGCTATTAGGCAACCTCAGCCTTTTTGTGCGCCAGGACAATCTTGGAGGGGACTATCCTATCATTATTATTCCTCATATGGAAAGGCGAGAGGAATGACCAGTCAAAGGGGCCAGAGAAAGGCCACTCGCGGTGAACGAGGAAAACGTGCAAAGCCAACTCCAGCTGCAGCCTCTTTGCCATCAGCGGCTGCAGCAACCGCCACAAAAACACTTTGAGGACTTGCATCACAAGACACCAGTGGGAGGCAGGCTGTCGCAGCATCTGCAAGAATGGCGAGCCATTACTTCAGATGTTTGGGCTCTAGAAATAATAGCCCAAGGTTACTGCCTTCCTTTTCTAACACAACCTCAAAGCAATCCACCAAGGAGACACCTTTTTGAAGTTTTCAGACCCGCTACTGCAGCAGGAAGTTCTAACCCTGCAAGAGGAAATGTGCTATAGGGCCAGTACCTGTAGCGTAGAGAAACAAGGAATGGTACTCCCCTTACTTTTTGATCCCCAAAAAGGACGGAGGACTGAGACCCATCTTGGATTTAAGAGGCTTGAACAAGCTCCTCAGGATGGACAAGATCAAGATGGTTACTTTCTCAGATCCTTCAGGCCCTGCAAATTCAGGATTGGTTGGTGTCATTGGACCTCCAGGATGCTTATTTTCATGTGCCAATTCATCTCAAGCACAGAAAATACCTGAGGTTCGTAGTTGGCGACTCACACTGTCAGTTTAGAGTCCTTCCATTCGGATTGAGCTCCGCCCGAGGGTCTTCACCAAGTTAATGGTAGTAGTGGCAGCGCACCTCAGGACGGGGGGGGAGATTCATGTCTACCCCTACCTAGAAGATTGGTTGATCAGGGCACGTTCTGCAGAACAAGCACTGAATCATCTGAAAGTCACCTGCCACTTCCTCTACACATACTGGCTTCTCCCTCAATTTCAAGAAGTCACAAATGACACCTTCCCAACAGCTCCAGTACATAGGTGCTGTATTAGAAACATCCTTGGGAAAGAGCTTGCCTCCCAAGTCGAGGGCTCAAGACATTCTTCAGATGGTTTCCAAATTCCAAAATCCCTGACTTTAGCCTACCCTGACAACTACTCCATAATTCGATGCGACAGGGATACGAAGCAAACCAGGGGGGGGGGGGGGGCGGTTTAGCATTCATATTCAAGAGTTGCTCAATCTCAGATCACTAACTCTATGCAGCTGCCATCAGCCGAATTACTCTCAATAATACTTATCAATTTCTCCCAACCACACAGCCTCAGTGCATCTCATATATAGACCACCGGGTCCTACCTCCACATTCTCTGAGGACATCTCTTCCATCTTAGCCTCCAGCATCAAGCCTAAATCTCAAATCATCTTACTTGGTGACCTCAACTTGGGATACAAGGATATAAACGATGACAAAGCCAATGACATAGGCAAAACAGAAAGGTGATGGCTGGAAGGTTTTGAATAAATCATAACCACTGGCAAAGCTCTGGGCAACCCTCCAGACCATCGTTTTTCAGCCTGCCAAGCCATTACAGAAGGGGAAAAACCATATGCAAATCAGGCTTGGTCCTACCCCAAAAGGGGCAGTCCAGCCCGAACTGCTAGGTCACATCCCTTCTGCACGAGACCACAAGCATCCCCAGACATGTTTCAGCCTTGTTGGGCGTCATCAGTGAGGAGTAGCTTGGGTCTCTAGGCCCGGCAGACTCGGGGCCCACGTCTGGGCATGCCCGTCCCACTCGGGGTGACTTTAGCAAAACAGAAAGGTGATGGCTGGAAGGTTTTGAATAAATCATAACCACTGGCAAAGCTCTGGGCAACCCTCCAGACCATCGTTTTTCAGCCTGCCAAGCCATTACAGAAGGGGAAAAACCATATGCAAATCAGGCTTGGTCCTACCCCAAAAGGGGCAGTCCAGCCCGAACTGCTAGGTCACATCCCTTCTGCACGAGACCACAAGCATCCCCAGACATGTTTCAGCCTTGTTACTAGGGGAATCCAGACGTGGACCCCTTGCTCACTATTCTTAGAGAGGCACAGCTCCTCCCTACTGATGAGGTCCAACCAGACCGAAACACGTGTCTGGGGATGCTGTTGGTACTCTTGTTCAGAGGAGAATTGGCTAGCATTTCGGCGCTGGACTGCCCCAGGGCAGGACAAAGACTGATATGTTTGGGATATTTCTTCTCTGTGAAAGATAGTGAGCTAAAGACTCTGGGTAAGTCTCTCGTAACCAGGACTAATGTCTGGCAGAGAGACTCCCAGGACCCCCCTTGTCAATTTGCATATTCAAGTAATTTTGGGTCTCACCCTAAGTTACTAGGGGAATCCAGACGTGGACCCCTTGCTCACTATTCTTAGAGAGGCACAGCTCCTCCCTACTGATGAGGTCCAACCAGACCGAAACACGTGTCTGGGGATGCTGTTGGTACTCTTGTTCAGAGGAGAATTGGCTAGCATTTCGGTGCTGGACTGCCCCAGGGCAGGACAAAGACTGATATGTTTGGGATATTTCTTCTCTGTGAAAGATAGTGAGCTAAAGACTCTGGGTAAGTCTCTCGTAACCAGGACTAATGTCTGGCAGAGAGACTCCCAGGACCCCCCTTGTCAATTTGCAAAGCCAATGACCTAGCCAGTGTCCTGGCCGACTTCGGCCTTACCCAACATGTCAATGTACCTACCCATAACAAGGCCGTACCCTTGACTGGGTTTCAGACATGAACTGTGATCTAAAGGTAACTTCATTGACACCTTGTGCGTGGTCTGATCACCATAAAATAATATTTCCATCACTTCTAGCCCTCCCACAGACAAACCTAACATTGCCCTGCCAACCTATACTCGAAACAAGAAGGATATTACAGTTGATAAACTAATCCCCCTTATACTCTCGTTACTGAATTCGGCCTCCGCCTCCTGCTCGGACCCCACCGCCTTAGTCGATACATACAACCGGGTCCTGCTGAAAGCTCTCAACACTATTGCCCCACTCAAACTATGCAAACAAAAACCTTGCAATCATCTCCACTCACGCGTTACAAATAACATATCATATCATGGTTCACCCCTTACCTGCGCGAATTGCGCATAGCTAAAAGAAAAGCTGAGGCACATTAGAAAAGCTCACCTACACCTGTCAACAGAAATAACCTTACAATCGCCTCCCTCACTTACAAAGAAGCTATCCTAGCGGCCAAAAAAGAAGTTTACAACATCAGGACTTCGCAAGCGCAATCTTTCAAGATCCTTAAGGAACTAGAGTCCCCAGTCGCTCCATTGGATTCATGCACCCCTGACGCTGATTGGTGCTCCAATATCCAAAAAGCTCTTCTAAACAAAATTGCCTTGCTCCAAACCAAAATTAACAGCAAAAAAAGCCACCTCTCTGACTCAGCGGGCTACCCCCAGTCTTACACTACCCCCGCTCCGAAGCATGCTTTCAAACCTTTCAGCTTCTCACCCCTTACCACCAAGGAAGTTGAAAATATCATCATGAAGCTTAAGCCTTCTAACTGCCAAGGTGACTCCTGTCCTGCGCCAGTTGTAAAGGAAGCGGCGCATGACCTCGCACCATTGATTACTTCCTTTATCAACTCCTCATTCATATCGGGTATAGTACCCGACAATCTCAAAGACGCTTGGGTCATCCCCCTAATTAAAAAACCTAACCTCGATCCCAGCAATCCCACCAACTACAGGCCCATCACTATGGTTCCTTACCTACTCAAAATCTTGGATCGTGTCGCCTATCTACAAATCCAGGACTACCTCGATACCAACAACCTACTAGGGCTTAGACAATCTGGCTTCCGACCTAGACACGGTTCGAGACTGCCCTGATTGACTTGAAAACCCAAATCGAAGACCTGAAAGGCAAGGGCAAACAAGCTCTTCTGCTCCTCTTCTACCTCTCTGCTGCATTTGATTTATTCGATCACCAAATCCTCTGCCAGCACCTTAAGATAGCCGCTCACTTCTCCGACGCAGCTACCTCCTGGATAAGTTCCTTCCTAGCAAATAGATCTTTGAGGGTCTTCTCCTCCTCAGCTGCGGCCGACCCAGCGCATGTCCCTTGTGGAGTCCCACAGGGCTCTTGTGTATCGCCCACGCTGAACAACGTATTTACTAAACCGCTCTTTGATATTCTTGACTATCTGGGTGTCTCTTTCACGAATTATGCGGACGACTCCCAGATACTCATCCCTATCACTGGCGACTATGTAACAGATGTCAACGCACTCAACTCAGTTTACTCAGTCATCCAGGCCTGGATGGCACACCATGGGCTCTGTCTGAACGACGAGAAAACTGTGTTACTCATCTTAGGCTCTCAGTCTAAACTTATGAAACTTGACCCAACAATAGAACTCCTTCATTATTGATGGAAATTTTATTAAAGTCACCAACGTCACGAAAACACTCGGAATTTACCTAGATTCCACTCTATCTCTCAACAGACAAACCAACTCAGTAGTTTCAGCCTCATCGTACATGTGTAAACTCATCACAGCGTGCCGCCCCTTCCTATCAATAGACAACTGCTCGATCCTTGCCAGGACCCTCATCATGTCCAAAATTGATTATTGTAACGCCCCTTATCTAGGGTGTTAGGCAGAATCCTGTGCAGTTCCCTTAGGGAACACTGCAAAAAGATTAAGACTACAGGAGTAAGCAGTAAACCCAATTGGTAGCAGTCTGCACCACCCAGATTTACCTGGTAGCTGTGGCTGAGCAGTCAGACTTCTCTCAAGAAGAGTTAGGCAGTATGTAGAGTATACACAGTAGGGCTAAAAGTACAATAGAGCAAACAAACACTGACCAGAGCTTTGTATAAACAGTATAGTTATTTATTCAAAACACACTTGAGCAATATACTAGCACTCTCAATCAAAAGCAAGTTAAAACAGTCGGTTAAAGTATACACACCTCCCTTAATAACTATTAGACAAGTCAGGGTTAAAGCACAACTATTTAAGACAGAAGTGAGCGCTTAACCTAGATGGCACTCCAATAGTTTGTTAAAATGGGTGAGAAAAGGCAGAGCATAAAATAAAACAGTTCCCAACACTTTTTAAGAGTTCTGAGCAAGGGAAGAGAGGCAGGTTATACTGTAGAGCCAAAGTTCATAGGCCAGGCCCACTTTAAGTGGAGCAAGCAAGATGTTCCCAGGATCACACGATTTAAAGTGCACTAAAAGTCTTTGCAGAGTGTCAAAAAGAGGTTGGTATAGTTCAAGAAACAAAGTTTAGCAGGTCGGGGGCCAACCCAGTATAAAAGCCAAGGATTTAAGGGTCACCTTGAGCAATCTGTAGAAAGGGAGGCCAGGCAGGACACAGTACTTTAAATGGGAAGGAAGCTCCAGCGGGGGCAGTTGTTCCTGGCAGTGGTTGCAGTTTGTTGTACCGGCCAGAGGAAGAGAGGATCTCGTCAAGGAGGAAGTCTGGAGTCGTTGCACTGCACAGGGATGAAACCAGCCGTGGAGTTCCCGATTAAAAGGTGTGGTCCTTTTATTCACTGTCAAAAGTGGTGAGCTTGGCTATCCGGCTGCCGGGGTGCTTGGCATGGGCGATTCGACCAAGTAACGTCTTTGGAAGTGAAAAAGGGTGAACTGGTTGGTCCTACCAGCTCAAAGGGAGAAGACTCTCGAGCAGAAGATCTTCTATGTCGTTGGAAAAGTGGTGAGTTTGTTGCAGCAGGGCTTCACCGATGGTGTCGTTGGGTTGCAGGTGGCTCAGCTTCTTCCTTCTTCGGATTCTTAGGTCCTGTGGCGACTTCTGAAGTTCCAGTCCCAAAGGTCCTGCTTTTATGCAGAAAACCCCCCATTCATCAGCCTAGCTGTCAATCACACATGCTAAGTGGTGAGCCGGGCGGCTCACCACTGGGCCAATCGGAGTAGAGTGTGACTTGGGTTGCCCAGGCAATGCAGTCCAGGGTGCCTATTCTCCCCCCTCCACCCCTCCTATGGAACCCAAAGAGAGTGGCACCACTTGGAGGGCTTCTGTGGAGAAGCCCACCAAAATAGTGGAACAAAGGGCTCGACCTTGGTCAGAGTTACAGAGATGGACACGAACGCCATTTTGGAACAGAGTTCTGGCAAAAAGACCCAACCGGGGAATTAATATTAAATAAACCGGCGGTATCTTTAACATTGCACCAAAAAGTGGTGCGTTTAAAATCAATGGGAAAATCCCATAGAGACTATTCCTGTGGAATATTTTGCGTGGTAACCACTGCCACCAGCCAGAAACTCGACAAGGGGGGGACTGGACAGTGCCCCCTTGAAAACAGACCCAGGGTTAGATATATTAACCCCTTCCAGTACTTCCACAATATGATGGTTTGTACTGGTTCTGTTCACAATTTTGGACTAGTAAAGCCTATGGTGACTTTACATGCCCTGGGAGACAGTAGTCAGTCCCAGGGTATGGAGTCTGTTTGGGGATCACTATGACACCCCTGTGTTACTGCACTGAGGGTGCTGTGTAACACACATACAAAAGAGATGATGCCCTATGGAGTAAAATAAGCTACCCCATAGCCCAAGAACACATACCAAGTCAAAAGTACACCTCAAATCATGCCTAAGAGTGGGAGGAAAGAGTCTCATTCTTAGCAGGAGAAAAAAACAAACCCCAAAAATCCAGCAAAGCTGCTGGGGGACTCACTAGGTTTGAGTAATTAGCCTTATAAGAGAATTCTCCCTAACTTCGGGTCCAACCAAAGAAATCTCAACAAACTCCAGGTCACCCAGAACAACGCCATTAGGGCCGCTCTCAATATCTCCAGGCGTTCACACATCTCATCTACCAGGTGCAACCTACATTGGCTACCCATTTCACTTCGTATCTCACTTAAAACTTTGGTCTTAACACACAAGGCACAAAACAACGCCACACCTGCTTACCTGTCCACTCGCTTCACACAACATAGTCTCCAGACCTCTGAGATCTCCTCAGGCGCACACAATAACCATCCCTAGCTTCAAGCTTCAGACATCTAGGGGCGTGAGTTTCCCAGTTCTTGCCGCTAAGCTGTGGAATTCCCTTCCCAATGATCTGAGGAATGTCCCAGCCTTCCACTCCTTCAAAATCAAAACTAAACAGTGGCTCTACGAACAGGATGCATTGGCCTCAGCCTTGTAATTCATGCAAGAGGTCACACGCAATCAGGCCACTCACTGTTTATACTGTATATTCATTCCTTGTATTATCGAAGATGCATGTTCTTCGTTTATGTAAATATGTTTATATAATTGCATTATGTACCTATCTATGTAACTCCTTGTGTAACACTTTCTGTAACCTTCTTTCCAAACATGTGCCCTGAAGCATACATGCCAACCCTCCCGATTCAGGCGGGAGACTCATGATTTTTATGTGAAAAATGTTGCTATTTTTCACGTTCTCCCACCTAAAATAATTCCAGCCCCAATTCATTCCAATGGGAAACTTTGTCTCCCGATTTCGCGGACGAAATCTCCCTCCCAGGTGCCTCGGAATGTTGGCATGTATGCTGATGCCCTTAGGCAGGGTGCGCAATACAAATAAATAAATACAAATACAAATGCCCAAAGTCTCCAGGCCTACGACTTTTTTAGGTTGCTGGGCCTCATGGCATCCTGCATCTTCCTAGTGCCAGAGGCACGCCTGAGGATGATATCCCTTCAATGGGCTCTAAAGACTCAATGGTTCCAGTTCTCAGGTCAAATGATGGATTTTCTTCAGATTCCGAACAGGGTTCGGCAGGATCTTCTGTGGTGGACTTGCACAGAGAATATCCTAAAAGGAGAACAGTTTTGTCAACCAGTGCCAGAGATTACAATAGTGACGGACGCCTCACTCATGGGGTGGGGAGCTCATGCCAACGAGTTGACAATCGCGGTCATTGGTCTCCATCGGAGTCCAAACTACACATCAACCTTTTAGGGCTGAGAGCAATCAGACTAGCGCTGAAGGCTTTTCTACCATCTGTCGGAGGAAAAAAAATGTCCTGATAATGACGGACAACACTGGACATGCATTATCTAAACAAAAGAATGGGTGTAGGGTCACTACCTCGGTGCAGAGAGGCAATGCAGCTCTGGTATTGGGTAATTCAAGAAGGAATCTCCTTAACAGCAGTTCATCTAGCCCGGGAGGAGAATATGACGGCGGACACTCTGAGCAGGCAGAGCACGGTGACCCACGTGTGGGAACTGGCTCAGGAAGACATTCAAGAGATCTTCGCCCTTTGGGGAACCCCTCAAGTAGACCTATTTGCGACCGGAATCAACCGGAAGTGTGAAAGGTATTGCTCAAGGGAATTTCCCCCGACAGGAGCCCTAGGGGACGCGTTTGTGGTGGAGTGGAACTTCCCACTATTATACGCGTTCCCTCCGATTCCCGTCATTCCTCAGGTCATCAGGAGACTGAGACGGTTTGGAAACCGCATGATCCTAATTGCCTCGGATTGGGCCAGGAGAACGTGGTACCTGGACCTTTAGACATGTCCACCTGTCCCCCGTTACGTCTTCCTCCGAGAGAGGACCTTCTCTCACAAATGGAGGGCCAGGTTCTCCAGCCAGAGGTCAAGATTCTATACCTTCACGCTTGGTATCTGAAAGGCTGAGATACAAGGATTGGGACCTTCCAGTTGACGTCATGGAGGTGTTGCTTTCGGCAAGAAGGACCAGCAACAAAATCTCTATACCCTGGTCGTTGGAAAACGTTTTGCAAATGGTGCAGAGAAAAGAATGTTAATCCTTTTCTATGTTCCATTCCGGAGGTACTGTCCTTCCTCTTGTACATAGAGGTCTAAATGTTGGGACCATTAAAGGTTATCTTGCAGCGCTTTCCATTTTCAAGCGCTCGTTGGAGGAATGCTCCTATTTCAAAATTCCTTTAGTAGTACAATTCTTAAAAGTACTCACCAATGTGTTTCCTCCTTACCCTTTCTAAGTACCAATTTGGGATCTTAATCTGGTTCTAAAATTCATGTGTGCCCCTTTTGAACCCTTGCACACTTGTCCATTAAGATTGCTAACATGGAAAACTGCTTTCCAAGATGCTTTAACATCTGCAAGAAGAGTGAGCGAATTGCAGGCACTGTCTTCTGGGCCACCCTATACTGTGTTCCATAAGGACAGAGTGGTATTAAGGGTTAAATCCTCGTTTTTGCCTAAAGTTGTGTCCGATTTTCATTGAAAATCAGAAAATAGTTCTACCTGCATTCTATCCTCCACTTCATCCTAGTAAGGAAGAGGAAAGATTGCACAGGTTTAATCCGAGAAGAGCTCTAAGCTTTTACATTTCTAGGCTTTCCAAGCTTAGAGTGGATAATCAACTTTCCATTGGCTACGCCAGAAGGAAATTGGGTCAATCGGTGTCAAAACGAACCATATCACGTTGGATTGTGCTTTGCATGTCAGAATGCTACAGATTAGCGGAGAAAGAACCACCAGAAGGCTTAAGGGCCCATTCCACCAGAGGCATTGCCTCTTCGACAGCCCTTCAAAGAGGTGTTCCCATAAAATCCATTTGTGAAGCAGCAACTTGGTCATCGCTGCATACTTTTTCAAAATTCTATAGTCTGGATGCTTCCCAGTCTAAGGAGCTTGCTTTTGGTAAAGCAGTACTATACTCTGCCATTTAAGGGTATCAAAAATCTCCTCCCTCCTCCAGAGAATTGTCCATACTGCTTTGGGAGTCTATCTAAGATAAGGAATACGTTGAAGGACACAATCCACTCGAAGAACAAGTTACTTACCAACTGGTAACGTTCTTCTGATTGGATGTACCTCCAATGTATTGCACAATTTACACAGTAGAACAAGAGTGGGGGCGGGGGGAACAGAACTGAGGCCAACGGGCACCGTGTGTGCTACTTGTATACCCAATGACATCACCCTCGACAGAGGCTTCGAGGGACCATCGACTCGACTACATCAACGCATGGTGCCCTCTGCTGAAAAATATTTCCGAAGCAGCTAAAGCTGGATGGAATACATCTAAGACGAGGAATACGTCGCAGGAGCTTTAATCGAAAGAATGTTACCAGTTGGTAAGTAACTTGTTCTTCTCATTTCTACTCTCTCCCCTCTCACATCCTCGCCCATTAATGGTGGCACCAAATGGGAGATCCTCTTGGCGGGCTTCCCATCATCCAGGTGTTTCATTAATGTCTGTCACGCAGGCATTATCTTGGTTCAGGGTCCTCAACCCAATCTTCCCTCTCTTTGAGCAGCGCCTGCTGTCCCACATTAACTTACTTCCCTCACCTGCTACTTCTTCTCTCTCTGTCCCCCCCTCACTCCCCTCCGGCTGTTGTAGCACGCAACTGTACCCAACTGTGGAAGACCTTCAAAGGTGGAGACCTCTTGCATCTAGCCACGCTTAATGCTCGTTCTGCCATCAAACGCTCTGCCAATATCTGCCTCCTCCTTGATGACATTGACCTTGACATCCTTGGTCTTACCGAAATGTGGTTCAATGCCAGCTCAGTCACTGCTTTTGACTCCCTTCTCTCTGATGACTAAAAGATAATTTCCAAGTCTCACCCTAACCGTGCTGGCGGTGGGGTTGCTCTGATCTTACCTGAGTGGGTCCCTTCTTCCCTCATACCCATCCAGCCTTAGTCCTCCTTCGAGAGCCTAGTATGCAAGCTGGTCATCTCTCGGACCATTCCCATGATCTGCAGGCCATCTGGCTCTACCACCCTCTTCCTCTCTGAATGGGCCGATTTCTCCTCTCTCATCGCAACACCCTCTCCATTCTCCCTTCCGGTCCTACCAACTCGGCTGGACACACATTCGATGACTTCATCCACACAGATATTTCACTCTCCTCCCCACTGATCACCCCTCTCTCCTGGTCAGACCATTCTCTACTCTCACCTGGGCCCTCTCTGCCCTCTGACCACTCCTCCCCCATCCGTCCGATGAAACAAGTGTCAGCTGCTGCATTTGCATCTACCTTCATTCCTGACTGCCTATCTGCCATCCAGTCCTGTGTGTACTTCCAACAATCTCCGCCTCAACGCCAGCAAGACAGAGATCCTTCCTATTGGGACTCTTGCTTCCTCCTCTTTCCCTTACTCTGGCTATCTTCTATGGGTTCTCCCCCTTCATCTAAAGCCAGAAACCTTGGAGTCATTTTAGACTCCTCTTTATCCTTCCTGCCTTGGACCTTGCCAAGAAGGCCCACATTCAACTCCACCTCCTCAAAAGAATTCTTCCTTTCCTCACTTTCCCCCCAGAAGCTCAATGTCTCCAGAGCACTGGTTCTCTCTAGGCTACACTGCTGCAATAGCCTTTTCCTTAATCTACCCTCATCTCTACGACCTCTCCAGGGAATCCAGAATAGGGCTGTGTGAGAAACCAGAAGGTCCCTCAAACGCTAGTCCCTGGGGGTCTCTCATGGCCAGGGCACGGTAATCACCTTTGGCTCCAGACCCTGGGGGTGGACCACTGCGGGAGGATCACCTGGGTGAGGGGTCTTCGGGGAGTGGGACACCTGATGGCGAGACGCAGTATCCCTCTCCCTGCAACACCTTTACGCCATCCTACCAGGTAGGATATATGGGAACTCGACCCCCCCCCCAACACCTCTTTTCCCTGCACAAACACTTTTACATTGACAGCCCGTTCTGGGAGAAAACAGACTCACCCAAGCAGTGTACCTGACATGTCCCGCTACTATGGTCAGGCAAGGTCAAATTACTGGTAACCATTCACACCTGACTTCCATTAAGCTTCCCCACACGGATAAAAGGCGGAGCACGAGAGCCCACTCTGAGCAAGGCAAAGAACATGAATGAACAGCAGTTTCGAGATGGCAGATGGACGAGGGAAGAAAATCTGCAAACCAAGAAGGGTTCACAAGGAGGAAGATACCCTTGACCTTTACGGCAGAAAGCTGTTGCTTTCTAGAAACCGTCTGATTAAAAAAACGTGAGGCCAGGAAACCAGACTGAAGAATCCTGCTTGGTGTGCGGGAGATACCTGGGGCCCTCCTGCATGGCTGACCGAGTCGGGGAGAAACAGCAGCTGCTGTGGTACTGCCCTTGGCTCCAAGATCAAAGCAACATCAACACTGCCAGTGAGTCGGGGAGGCCGATGCAAGACCGGTCTGTGTTGAAGTCAAGGTTGCAAGCGTCAACATTGTAAAAAGAAAGAAAGAGATTGGTAACGCGATTGATGAAAGATGCGAGGAAGGCCTAATGGCTGATGGATGTTTGAACTGTAGCAAAGAAGATACAATATTTGTGAGAGTGGTCTAGCACTGCGAGTGTGCTCAATCGAAGGCCTCTGTGGTATATAACCAAGAAGTGCCAGAAGTGAAAGTAAAACCGAAAGAATGACAAATGCAATGAATCAAAGTGGTCCTGCAACGGTTTAAGCAAAACCCATCGCACAATCGAAAGAATTTGTTTTTTGATACAATGGGGTCTGAGCCTGAACAAGGGAGATCTGTGGTCCGAGCCCGAACGTGGGAGACCAATTGCGAACCTGTGAATGTGAGAATCCTGACAAGAAAGGAGTTTTGGTGTTTGTTTGTAAGGCCCTCTGCAATAAGAGACTGTCATTGGGGGGGTTATATGTGATAATGTCCCCACAAAAATGTTGAGGGGGGGTGGAGAGAGAGAAAGAGAGATGCAGCGAGTTGCAGCTGCTCAACTATTCGGACATATTATTTCTTAAACACTTTTCTTTTGCCTACATTGTTGTCGCACACCATTTTTATTTGTAAGTAAGGATTGGCAATAGGTTTATTAGTATAGGCCCTTTTATTTTGACAGAGACTCCACTAGGACTGCATTATTATTATTAGATGGTTGTAGCTTGCTCCCATCCTTAGATTTAGGTTTAGATAGCCGTTTACCCAACCCATTTGATGTTTGATGAACACCCTTGAACTGTGATCACTTGTCTGTCTTCACTGCTTGATACCATGCCTTCCTTACAGCTGCAAGACTTATCCTTGGCCTCAAACCCAAGGACCACATCTCTCCTGCCCTAAAAGATCTCCACTGGCACCTGGTTGCTGTGAAGATCAAATTCAAATACCTTTGCATCATCCACAAGGCTGTCTGGGGCCAAGGCTCAGGCTATCTACAACTTGCTCTCCCTAAATACTTCCCCCTCCAGTTCTTTGCACTCTTCCGGCACCAACTGTGTGTCAAACGCTTTGCTAAACAGCAAGCTGGTGGCCGATCTCTTTCCTTGGCTGGCTCCCTCATATGGAACAGCCTCCCGCTTCCTCTTAGTCTTGAGCTGGATCTTCTCAAATTCCAGAAGCTTCTCAAGACTTTCCTCTTCACGTCCTCCTTCCCGTCCTCATCCCCTCTGGTAAACCCCTCAGTTGCTGAGATTGGTGACCAGGGCCCGTATGTGTCGTCCTGGCCTCCCACCACCAATCGCCTCCAGCCTCTGCACGCTCCCAGCACTTGCATTGGCACCCTCTGACCAATGCCACCATGTGCCTGCACTTATTTTTTGGCGGCTGACCACTCACCCAGGCACTTAAGCTGCTCAGCCTGCTAGCACTTCCCTCTTGTACACCCAGCACTTTACCCTCATCTCCCCCCACTCCGTCATCCCTTCTCTCTCTGGACTCGCACGTTCTGAATGCTCACAAGGCCTAGTAGGTCTGTCTCTACCTTTTTATTGTTATATCGATTCTCATTCCCATGTTCCCTCCATTTTGCCTTGCTTTGAAACACAATTTACTTGATGTATAAGCGCCTTACTGTCCTGAAATGAAGGCTATTTCAGTAAACCACTAAATAAATCAAAGGATGCAGGTGGTAAGGTCAGACCTCAGGGCGCACAAAAGACACGACAGGACAACAAAGAAGCAAGTCGGAGCTGAAAGGGGGTCATAAAAGATTACTCCATGTTAAAAAGGTGAGTTTTTATGCCTTTTTTTTAATAGGAGGTAGTTTTGGATCTGTCGTAGCCCAGCCGGCCGGGCGTTCCAGAGGAGACGGCCCGGAACGTCAAGAGTGGTGCCACCAAATTTAGCAGTCTTAAATATGGGGGGAGCAAGGACTGTAGCAGAGGAGGAGCGGAGATTTCTTCCATTGCTCTTGATTTGAATACGTTCAGACAGGTAGATGGGGCTACTGAAAGAGAGGCATTTATGCGTCATAGTGAGCATTTTGTGTGTAATGCGATGTTTAACAGGAAGCCAATGAAGCTTCTTTCTGAAGATGGAGATATGGGAACGGCGAGATTGATTGTGGTCCGTACAGCATTGTTCTGTGCCACTTGTAAGGATTGTATATTTGCGGCAGTAGTGCCAGACAGTAGGCTGTTGCCATAGTCTAGTCTGGAGTTTCAGTGCCGTAGACAGAAGTGCGCAGTTTTCAGTTGTTATAAAAGGACGGATGTAATTTATACGCTTTTTGATCAGTCAGCAGCTGGACCTGATGTTGGAGACATGCGGTTTCATGGATAATTCGTCATCTAAGACAACTCCCAGAGTTTTTACCTTCCTTTGGACAGTAATGTTGTTGTCTGCAATAGGGAAATGGGAGTAGTTAGTATCTAGTTTGCTCCGGGTGTTCTTGGAGGATACTATCATTAGTTCAGTTTTGTTGCTGTTTAAAGCTAGTGAGTTACAAGCCATCCAATCCTGGATGGCTTTGTAGATGTTATTGATGGCATCAACATCATTTCTGTACTGACCGCTTAGCTGGGTGACGACCTGTGTCGTCTGCGTAGTTAGTATACTGAACACCTAGCTTGTTAAAGAAGTCCAGAAGCGGTCGAATGTACAAGTTGAAAAGTAATGGCGACAGGCAGGAGCCTTGTGGGACACCACAGGTTTGAGAGATAGTGGAGTGATGACTACCTACACTAACCCTAACCATGCGAGGGCCCAAGAAGGATGTAAAGGATACAGGTTGTTGGAGCACCATCGACCAGCTGGAAGTCTGAGATCGATCACTGGTGGACACGGCGGTGAGAAGATAAAGGGATCCAACAGTAGACCTTCCAATTGATGAAGCTCTCTGTCTGGTACTAAACCACAGACAGAATGAATAATCAATGGAAAGAGCAAGGAGTATTCAACAGACACCTGTAAACTAACAAACTATCAATATTCTTCTCAAGCACTCAGAACTGTATAACAACCCCTCTGAACACACACTGACCTGTTGGTGAAGTCAGAAATCCGAAGTTGGTCCATATAGAAATCCAGTTAATCCACAAGGAAACAACGTCTAGGAAAGGGGAAGGTTAGTATGGAAACTAATCCCAAAAGGCACAAGGGCCACACTAGTGTCGGGTTGGTGCACCCCTGGATAGCGTCCCAAAAGTACCGTGCTCGTAGGCATATCCAATAAAGGTAAAGGGTAATAACCAACAGAAAATCCACACACAGTGTTTGTTCCAATGAGTATTAAACGTTCCCATGCCCTTAGAAGTAACAAAGTCAGCTGGCATTGGATTTGGAAATGAACTGGAAAACAGCCGGCAGAGAGTGCTTAGAATCTCTGGAGCACAGTGTCTAATAGCACGCCTCGCTTGAGACTGCTAGGGAAGGTCTCCGTAGAACGCAGTAAAAGAAATGAAAAGGCACTCGCTGGAAAACACTTACATAGAAGGAACCCGCTCGGGGCGCGAGTAATAAGTGTGCGAGTAAGTGGGTTATGTTATGAGGAAATAAATCCAAGAAAAACAGAAAACTCGCTTGGATGATAAGTAAACACCCACGAGCGCTCTCGGACAGAGGAGGTGAGGTCCATGACTGCTGTAGATGGCTTGAAATCAGAATACTGGGAGTGTCGGAGCTTCCGACCAGGATTGCAACAACAATCCAAAGCAGCGAACGTAGCTTGACGTGCTGCTAAATACGTGTCCAAGAAAACATGACTTTACCGGCGTATTGGCTGCTGGCGCCGTTTTCCCAGAAGAGCATCAAAAAGCCTCCACCGTGTATAGAACGGTCTAGCCATTCTGTATGCATAATGGATACCGTGCGTAGTGTGATGTACCGGAGTGTTGTGCACCCCAAGGGGAGAAGGCACAGGCATGAAACTTAAAAATTCACCATAATTAAATAAACCTATCCATTAACATGCAAACAAAGGGATGAGTGTGCAGTGGAAGCTTCAGACTGGTAAGTGTCCGCCCCACCACTGAAGCTAACTATGTAGCCATCTATCTCTCCTATCTTCTCCAACTGCTTTGCTATCTCCTATCCTTTTTCTATCACTAAATATGGCCGGAAGAAACTCAAGAATGACATGTTGTGCTCCAACCCAGGCCTTCCTATTGCAGAAACCTAGGTCACGGCTTCCTCCAGAGACTCACTGGCATCCTTTTCTTTGTGAACGCACCTGACCTATGGACTCACTACATGGTTGGCTTTCTCTCTCCTATCACCTCTTCTCCCATTAATGGTGGTACTCGCTGGGAGGTTCTCTTGATCTCTTTGCCATCTCCAGAGTCATCATTAATGTCTATTTCAATAGAACCATCATGGTTCAGGGTCCTCAAACCAACATTCTTCTCTTTGACAGGCTCCTCCCTAGCCTCTTTAACCTCACCTCTCCCTCCAGCCAGGCTCCCTTGCCTTCTGTGCCTACTTCCTCCTCTACACCGGCGTCCTGTCCTTGCCGTATTGTCCCGGCTGCCTTGTTGGCCTTGGGCCCTCCGCCATGCTCCACTATCCCTCTGTCCCTCTTGCCACCCTTTGAGGGGTTGGGGGGGGTACCAATGTCCCCTGTCTCCCCCCCCCCCCCCAGTCCCACTGAGGAAGACCTTCATAGATGGCAAGCTGCACCTCGTTGCCACACTCAACACTTGCTCTGCCGCCAAACATTCGTCTGACATCTGTTGCCTCCTCGAACTCCTGGATCTTGACACGCTCGTTATCACGGAGACATAGTTCAAGGATAGCACTGTCACATGCTTTGACGCATTCCTCCCTGAAGGCTACAAAATCCTCTCTGCGCCCAGGCCAAAGACGACAGGTTGGGGAGTGGCGCTGATCTTCCCAGAATGGATACCTGTATCCATCATCCCTACTCAGGCCTACTCCTCCTTTGAGTGCCTAGTTTGCAGACTCTACTAATTTTTTTCTCCTTATGGCCCCCCTCTCGACCACCAGGACAGTCCACTCTCTTCCTCTTGGAATGGGCTGACCTGGTTTCCTCTCTACTTTCCTCCTCTTCTCAACTCCTCCTGATGGGTGATCTTAACATCTGTCTGGACTACCCGGACTCCTCGGGACCTTTCCACAACCTATGCGACTCCCTCTCTATCCTACCCTCTGGCGCCACGCACACTGCAGGGCCACCCTGTGGATGCTATCATCTCTACTGACATCCCTCCCCCTCTCACTACACCTCTCTTGGACTGACCATTCTAGTCTCTCAACACACCTGAAGCCCTTCTCTCCTCTTGCAGCAGCTCACCGGCACAGCCACTCGGCTTCAAAGTCAACAGACTCATGAAAAAAGTGACAGTGGCTGCCTTTGCCTCCACCTACTCTCTGGCCATTCCTGTGGCTCACTACCACCCTAATAGCCCTTGCCAACCCTAGTCTCTCTATCTCCAACACTCTTGATACTCTTGCTCCTGTTATGAGGGTCCAACTGAAGCCTTCCAAAAAGTGAATTTCTTGGTACGACTCCGATCTGGCTGCCCTTAAACGCAAATGGAGGGAAGCTGCGCGGAAATGGAATTCATCGAAGAACCATCTGACAAACTGGCCTGCCCCCTCCTTCAAAGGCAATATCAACTCTATATCCGCTCCAAAGAGAGTCTTTATTTAAGCCTGCATCAAGCAACATGGCTGAACTTTTCAAAGTCTGTAAGGAACTGGCCAATCCTACAGCAGCATCTTCTTCTGTCATACCCACACCACCTTTGCTTGGCCCTGGCTGCACACTTCATCACAAAAACCCAAGACATCCTTTCCTCCCTCCCTTCCACACTACAGCATACACCAACTCCAGAGCCTCCCTTGACCCCCCCCCTCCACTTTTCTTCTCTCTCACCCGTCTCACCAGATGAGGTCGCCAATCTGGTCTATGAAGACTTCATCCAAACAGGTGGACCCCTGCTCCTCCAAAACCATTAAGGCTAACATTGACTCCCTTGCCCTAGCCTTGGCTGATCTCTGCAATCTCTCCTATTCTACTGGAATTTTACCAACTGCTCGGAAGCACTCCCTTGTGCACCCTCTGGTCAAGAAACCCTCTGCCGACCCCTCCATTCTGGCAAACTACCGCCCTCTCTATCGCTCCTTTTTTGGTCAAACTCCTGGAGAAGTTGGCCATCTCTCAGCTGACCCTCCACACTGAATCTATTGGGTGCTTCCACAACCATCAATCTGGCTTTAGGGCATCCCGAGGCATGGAAACTGCTCTTCTGGACGCCAGTGAAGACCTGCTCTCAAACCTTGACACCAACACCCCTCCTGTGCCCATTCTCCTTGACCTCTCCTCTGCCTTTGACACGGTTAACCACAGCATCCTGATCGCACGTCTCTGTGACACCCTGAGAATCACAGGTCAGGCTCTGGCCTGGTTAACCTTCTTTGTCCCCGACCTTCCATCCCAGGTGGAACTTTGAGCCTTTCTTTTGAATATCTCTTTCTCAACCTGTGACATTCCCCAGGGATCTAAACTATCCCCCTGGTTCTTCAAAATATATATGGCTGCCTTGGCACGTCTGGTTGTCACTTTCACCTAACTTTCAGTGTTATGTGGATGACCCGCACTATCTTTCAGGCTCCCCGCAGCCGCCTCCTCCTTGTTCATATCGGACTGTCTGTCCGCTATTCAGTAATGGTGTGCTTCAAACGACCTCTGCCTCAATGCCAGTAAGACTGAGATAGTTTGCTTTGGGACCCCTGCTCCCGCTTTCACAGTGGCCAGCCTCCCTTGGCTCTGTGCCCACACCCACCTGCAAGGCTAAAAATCTTGGGGTCATAAAAAGTCGATCAGCTACACCTCCTCAGAGGTACTGTAACTTTCCTCACTTTCCCCCAGCGGCTAACCATCTCCAGTGCCCTGGTTCGCTTTAGGCTGGACTACTGCAATAGCCTTTTCCTCAACCTCCCTGCTTCTGCTCTGCACCCTTGGCAACTCATCCAGAACAGAACTGCAAGAACTATCCTTGGCCTCAAACCCAGGGACTGCATCTCTCTGGCGCTGAAATCCCTTCATTGGCTCCCCCTGGCTGCAAGGATCAAGTTAAAGACCCAAGGCATTGTCCACAAGGCCATCTGGGGCCTGGGACCTACCTACCTGCAGCGTTGCCTACCTAAATACTGTCCCTCACGAGCCCTCCGCTCATCTACCTCCAACCTTCTGCAAGTGAGCCGGTTCCTCAAGTAGAGATTTGGTGGGAGATCCTTATCCTCGGCAGGTTCCTCCCTCTAGAATAGCCTCCCTGCTGGCACCCACCTTGAGCCTGATCCTCTTCAAGACTTTCCTCTTCTCCTCTTTCTCCTCTCTCCCTCTACCTGCAAACCTAGCTCTCTACTCTTTCCCTCTCTCCCTACTTACAGCTTGCTGTCTGGTGTACCTCAGACTCTTACAGGTCCCGGGCACCCCCCCGCCAGTCCTCTCTTGCACTTCCCAGCACCCCATCCTCACTGCACTTCAGAAACACCCCATGAGAGTGGCTCTCCCTGCACTTACCCCAGTCTCCATCGACTGGGTGCTGGACCCCCCTCCCTGGACCGTCTGTGCACTTGCACGATCCGAATGCACCATGCCTGAAGATCGTCTGTCTGTTTCTCCCCTGTCCCTGCCCCTTAATTGCACTTGGTAAAACTGCAGAATCGCTGTCTGGCCCATTTGCTGTGTCTCAACTGTTAAATATATTATGTGCGCTTAATCTGCCTGTGCAGACTATTATCGTCTTAGAATTTCAAGGGCTCTGACCGACTGTTGTTTTACCCCTCGTTTCCCACCCTCCTTGAGTGCTTTGAAACACTTGCCGGTTTATAGGCGCTCCATAAATAAACCATACTATGCCAAGCTGCTTCTGTTCTTAAGTTAACAAGAATACTGATCACAGCACATATAAGTGAATACGCCAAAAACTCTAGTAGGACCTCTCACTTGCTTGCCTGATGCAGAAAATTCAGTGCATTTTTTTACATTAAAAACCATGCTGTTGTGTAGTGAGGTACGGAGGCAGTGAACATGTCTGCCGGTTAATAACCAATGTCTAAATTAATCAATTCTGTAATGCATTTTGTTTTTATTGGCAGATTTTTTAGTTCAGGAAAGTCAAACACTCACAAATAATTGCACCTTGCTCTTGGGCAACGATTGGGAAACGGTGTAGTCAAGTGCCAAAATTGCAGACTGGGCTTAAAGTGTGTGATCCTGGGCAGCTCATTAAATCTCAAGAGTGACTGACCTGTCATTGCAAGCCCCTTCTATTTCAAAAGGATCAGCCCCTACAAATAGTTAATTCCTCAGTATGCACTCTTTAAAACATTTGCAATCACTGTTTAAAGGTCATAGTTTGTATATTCACACCACAAGCTTATATTAACACTCCCAAGGCAACAACACTTAAAAAGCCATGGTCTCTTCTAATCTGTCTGTCTGGGTACATGCAACGTCCTGGTAATGTATGATCTGCATCCTCTCAATGCTGTGGTATGTGTACATTACTCATTGCTTCTAAGGTTTCTCGTTCATGCTTCAGCATCTGTACAATCTGTTAGGGTGCTAATCTGAGTTCTCGACCTATGCTGGGGTATGTGTACCTTGTCACGTTGCTACTGATTAGGGTCCTGTATCAATAATGTAGGCTGTATGCCTTCCTTGTTGCTGTTGATCTTAAACTGTACCTATACTAGAACTGAGATATCCTGGCCGTAGACAGCTAATGCTGCCCTTGTAATGACACTTCACTCATTATTCTCCTTGCAGCATTCATGTCGGCAGTACGGAGACTTCAAGGGAGTCCCCACACTTATTTAAATCATTACAAAGGCAACATATCATGCTACATGTAGTGATTGTGATGGACGGATGGGGGCGGGAAATGGCTACCCATATCTTGGGTTCCCTTACATTTTTAGTTCGGGTATACCCATGGTGTCTGTGCCTGGGTTCCAAATGATGTCAAGATGCTCTTGGATTAAAGGATTAGATACAAAGACACAGGGAACATACCGTTTAGGTGAGAAATGAGCCAGAGCTCCATCTGCACCAGATTTCTGTCTGCAGTTCGTATATATCTAATGAAGTAAACCAATAATTTCACCAATTTCTGTGCTTTCCTTGCATGCACATCGAGCCTGAGCATAGGAGTAAACATCTTGCGGCGAAATATTTCCCTTCTCTGACCACAGGACGTTGGATTTCAGTATGCCAAAACGGACAAGTATGCACAAAAGCCTCAGATCCATATTAAGAACTATTCCCCACCTAACGTCCTCAACCATAAAGGAAAGCACTGAGAGCCTCTACAGAAAGAGCTTGTTGCTAAAACACAAATAAAGCCCAGAAATATCTGTGATCGTCCAGCTCTGACATAACCAGGAGCCCTTGGCTGGCCATCTGTTGGGGGTTAACACCTTTATTTTCAGATTAACAAATGTTATGCATATTACGCATAGTACCGAAAATGCTTGTGTGTGTCAAAATATGACTACAAGCAGGTGACTGAAAGCAGTTAAGTCATGTGTGGGAGTTTTGCAGAGGTGCCATATCGGGTGTGAAAAAATAAACTTTCGGGATTTTACTTTCACTTCATATTGCATTCTGGCACATGTAGCCCAGCATCTATAATATGTACAGAAATGCAAAATGGCATGTGATACAAATACCAGGACTTTTAGAACTTGATTTTAGAGCTCTGTTTTGTCATGCATCGAAACCGGGATGTGCGTGAAAGAATGGTTGGGTGGGAAAGAGATCATGTTTTTCTGCATTTCTACCTTTAGCAGGTTCTATGAATTGGCATATTCAGCAGTTACTTTACATGCATTTTGCTTTTCTGTTCCAGAAGAGAAATTATGTACATGTTTGAATTTTTCCAGAGCCAACTCTTTATTTTATCTTTACACTGTCGATTAAATGACTACTGTTTAGTTGGTAAAAAAAATTCTATGATATGATATCTTGCTTCATGCCAGAGACCAGCCTCTAAGCATGGAACCTGTATTAGAACCTGTGACGCTCTGTGTTGTCTTGCTTCCCAGATAACCGTGTTGCCCCTGAGCTATCCTCACAGGGAATACTAACATGAATTATTTATAATCTTATGAAACCACTGGTACGCCCCATAATGCAGGGAATTGTACTCTTTTGCCTGTGCCAATCTCTCTGGTGAGTCTGAATGTTTGTCATTCTGTAAGAGGAGCAGATGCTGTCAAATCCCCCACGTGCACCATAAGGCAATCTTATGTTCTAAAACAGCAAATTGAATCGCAAAGTTAACTCTTCCTTTCAATGAAGCACTTACGTTTTTATATCACATCAGGATTGGTATTACTACATGAAGGGTCTCCTACTATGAGGGTGACTTTCCTCCTTGGATTATTGCCTCTTTGGGGAGTCCATACACGGATTGTAACAGGCTCTGGAGAAAATGCGGAAGATATAGCGCCTGGTGATTTCCAGGCTGTAAAGAAAAAGAACATGGGTTTGAGAGTGCACAGGATATCTATGCCCCAGCTCATTTTCCCCATGTATCAATTCCTAACTGAATTAAGAGTTGAATGAGCGGTTGAACCTATGTTATGTTAACTTGCATTTGTATAGCGCCTCCTGCCATAGTTCATGGTTTCAAATCGCTTTACCTGTCAGAGGCAAAGGAGGAGTATGTCAGAACTTTCAGTAGTGGGAAGCAAAGTTGGGTAGATAGTGGGGATGAAGATGAGGGGTTGATAAGATGCACAGGAAGGCATGAGAAGGGAAAGGCAGAGCAGCTACGTGCACAAGTGGATCGAATTTATTGTGGGACTCAAATGTATTTTTATGGGGCACAGCACCAACAGGAGAGATGGCTGGAGAGGCTTTCTCTGCACAAAAAGCAGGAGGGGGAGGTGTATGTCTGGAAGTGACTCGCTGCATGGTGTGCCTGGGCATGTTGAAGTCATGCCCAAGAGAGCACATGTGGCAAAGCCCTTACACTTCCCTAGCCCCCTCCCCCCAAAACAATATCTGGGAGGGGTTGTATGTCTGAAATCCCAATTTGCCAAGGTTGCAAAAGCTCCTTGAAACGCAAGCAAAAGAAACTCACATTTTTTGCTTTTCTCATTCATGTCATGGTAACCAAAATCGTAGGCTTGTGCGCAAAGTGCTCATGGTCAGACTTTGAGCCTTCCACAGTGTACTGGTGAGCCAAGACATGTAAAAACCATGCCCAAGAAATTACAGCGTGCAAAGCCCCTCTCCTTACCCCCCTAACCCTGCTACGCCTTAAAGGCCACAAACAGCCTGATTCTATATATATATATATATATAAGTTTTTTTTTTTGATTACATTTATAAAGCGCACCAGACCCAGGAGTAGCAGGGTGCAGAAGGTTATGCGAGGCTTACATATGTTACAGATATACAGGCAAAACAAAATATGAACTGTTGTCATTACATCGGAAATACAATATAATACAATATACAAGACTTAAATTTCATTTAGAGGCAGAGTAGTTTACAGCTAGGTAGTTGGAGCTATATACAATTTACAAACTTGCATTAAATCTTACTAAAGTGCCCTAAAATCAGGGCAAATTAGTTCTCAGTCAGGTTGAGGTGGATAATGAGGTTCTTTCTGAAGAACGCGTAAGGGAGGTCGGCTCCCAGCTGGTGTGGCAAGGAATTCCAGAGTTTGGCGTCCTTCACGGGGAAACTAGTGCCGCCAATCTTAGAAAGTTTAAATCTGGGTACTAGCAGACAATTTGTATTGAGGATTCTGGTTGGTCTACTGGAAGTTCTTCTGGATATTCTGTCAATGAGGTAGCTCGGTGCCACGTTATGAAGCGCTTTGTGTCAGAGAGGTGATTTTTAGTTGTATTTTCTTATGTGTCGATAACCATTTGTGATGACGGCTGATGGCAGAGATATACACTCTTTTGTTGATGCCTAGTGCAGCTCTAATGGCGTTATTTTGTAATATTTGGAGTTTTTGTATGATGGTTTTATTAGCACTACTGTAGAGGGCGTTGCAGTAATCTAGTCTTGATAGAATTAATGCTCTGGCCAGTATGAGGAAACTGTCGTTGGAAAGGAAGGGCCTGCCTGCTCTGATCAGTTTGCAGGTATATGCTGTGGTAGAGGCCAGAGAGTTTAGTTTGGTGAAGGACATCATAGCATCCAGATAGAAACCAAAAGTTTTTGCCTCCTTGGAGACGATGGTATTGTTACCGTCGATGATGAAGGAGGCATATTCATGTCCTAGTTTGGAGATGTTGGAAGGGGAGCCAAGGATTATCAGCTCTGTCTTGTCATCATTCAGGCACAGGCCATGAGTGGCCATCCATGCCTGAATGATGAGATACATTCTATTCACCAGTGCCAAGTCCTTACCATGATCCCCAGAAAGTGGGAGGAGGATCTGGGTGTCCTCTGCGTAGTTAGTGTAGGTGACACCCAGACGGTCCAGATCATCGAACAATGGCTTGGTGAATATGTTGTAGAGAGTGGGGGATACACAGGAGCCCTGAGGGACTCCGCTCATGATGGGTGTAGGGTCCGCAGCTGCAGAGGGAGAGAATACTCCGCTAGTTCTGTCGCTCAAGAAGGATTCTATCCATTTAACAGCACCGCTAGAAAAGTCGGCTGCTGTAACAAGATGCCTACAAAGGACCCTATGATCAACCAGGTCGAATGCAGCTGAGAGATCAAGTAGCAATAATAATGCTGTTTTCCCTTGGTCTCTCAGCTCATCGATTTGTGTCTTCAAGTCTATCAGTGCAGTTTCTGTTCCATGTAGTGGTCGGAATCCTGATTGACGGACTCCTAGGAGTTTGTACTGTTCGAGGTGTGTTTGAATCTGTAGATAAGCAATTTTATCCAAGATTTTAAGAAGAAAGAGTACTGTTGTGATGGGGCTGTAATTGGTGGCGATAAGTGGGTCTAAGGTTTGCTACTTGAGCAGCGGAAGTACCCGAGAATTTTGAAGTTGGCTAGGACAATGCCGGAAGCAAAGGAGACATTGATCAGTTTGGAGATGAAAGGGGAGAGGTCTCTCGCAGTATGTATATATATAATCTGAGGCTTGTGGAATCTGCTTAGATCACATGCTGTGCATAGGCCGACATCTAGTGGAAGCTGCGGAGTATTAGTTTGTTTTTCGAAACTCGAAAATGGGCGTCGACACAGGGCGTGCCAGTAATACTATCCCTAGTGTGACGTCCACTGAACCCAAGATCCCTCACGCGTCTAGGATCCTCAGATTGTTTTTTTCCGCCATACTGGTCGGAAGCATTTTGCGGAGTCCCTTGGCCTTAGCCATACTTTTGCTAAAATATCGATTAATTTACATCCTTTCCCCATCCCAAGGTCGAACTTCGACACTCAACGCCAGCTGGAGAAGAATTCGACCGTCGGCTGCTGCATGACGGATTTGGGCCTCGGAAGGCCTCTGGCCTCGGCCCGGGCCTTGGAAGGCCTCTGGCCTCGGCCCTGCAAGTAGGGAGAGTGGGGGGGTGGACATACTCTACACTCTTGGTATATAGGTACACCTTATACATTTCCTACAATTACCAGCCCGCTGCCTCAAGGTGCGTATGGAGGGTACCCCTTTTCAATTCTGCCCCAAGTGCAATCGCAAATACCCTTGGGTCGACAGGCACGCCACGTGCAATCTCTGCTTGCCGAGGGACCACCCCGAGGCGAACTGCAGAGCGTGTAGTAGGTTTAAACCTAAGACACTTAAGGACCGTTCGACAAAGCGTTGGGCCCACCATGCCAGGCAGCCATGGCAGCGGAGGGCGCCTTCAGCGATGCCGTGCTTTTGGATGGCGAGGGCATTACGGCGTCGAAAGACAGCCGAGCGCAGGTCCCTGACCTCGGAAGGTCGTCCGACAGGGCGGCTATGGGGAAGACCCCCGGCGACACAAGCGCTTCACTCACCACTCACACAAAACACACGAAGTCCAACCGAGACTCGACGACGTCGAGTTCTCGGAAAGAGAACTGTCCGAATCGGTGTCCTCTGGGCGTTCTCGATCGAGATCGCCGCATGACTCCAGGCAATCATCCACTCTTGCCAAGAGTGCCTCGCTCCCTAAGCTAACAGAAGTTCGATCGTCGGAGGACGAAGACGACTTCCACCCCCAGGCCGCTCTCCAGGAGTCGGAGCCCGCAGACAAGATCAGCGCAGCCCCATTTTCAAAGGACAGGGACTCTACCCCCGATCCTCGACGCCAGGCATCGAAAACCTCCGGAACCACAAAGGGACAGGGAAAACACTTTTCCACTCACGGAGAGGGGGGGAAAACAGCAGAAGAAGCAGCCACTGCACTCTTCCACACCTGTGAAACACTCCACTCCTCCTAAACAGACAGACAACCCAAGTCTGCTGCTATTTCTAAAACCAGCAAATCTCCTCAGGATAAGCCTTCTAGACTTTCTGAGAGTCATTCCCAGTTCCAAAGAATGGTCGAGTGATGACATAGATAGGGTCATGTCAAGGATGTCTTCCTTGGCAGACTTTTATGATAAAAATCCAGACAATTTCGTTTCATATAATCCACAAGGGGCTACACCCTCAGGCTCTAATGATCCTATCTCCCCCCGAAGTAAGAAGCCCCGGTTTGAGACACCTGTGAGGTCTGCGGACCCCTTCGATGTACAACCATACTCACGGCCATACTCACAGTATCAAGGAGAGACTTCCTTTGGTGAGGACCAAGAATTTGGCATGGTAGAAGAGCAAACCGGGACGGGCTACTTTTGGGATGATAAGGACCAAGAAGAGGAAGAGGAAGACCCTGAAACCTACAGAGTAGATTCCCCGGTAGAGAAGGAAGCCCCGGTTACCGACTCACCTGTCGATAACCAACCCCTCCTGAACGAGGTTCTCGCACGAGCAGCAGAACATTTCCATATTGACACCCACGGTGTCCAAGAAGAGAGGGACTTCGCCGAGGAGTTAGTGGGAGAAAGGAGGTCTGTTGCCCAGACCATCCCTATCCTTAAGTCTATTCAGCGAAGAATAGACCCGTCCCTGGTGAACCCGAACCTCACCAGAGCAGTCAATCCCAGAGTTGAAAAACCTTTCAGGGCAGCCCAGTCTGACCCTCTCTATATAAGAGGACATCTGAAGCCAGACTCCCTGGTTGTCACTAACACTTGTAAGAGGGCTGGAACACCCTTGTCATCGTCCGAAGCTCCTCCAGACAAGGAGAGCAAAAAACTATATGGTTTTGGCAGGAAAGTAGCCTCAACTTCCGCCTATCAGGCAAGGATTGCAAACTCCACCACCCTGTTGGCCAGCTACAACTGCCATCAGTGGGAAGAAGTCGCGGCACTCATAGCCTCTGCACCAGAACCCTTAAAGGGCCAGTTAGCACGAATTTCCGCAGAGGGTAGAGCCGTGTCTGGTTGCATTTTAAAAGCAACTTTTGACGCCGCGGACAACGCAGGTACTGTTATCAAGAGACATGCGTGGTTACGGCAGTCTGGTTTTAAGGCAGAAACCCAGGCATCATTGTTGGACAAACCGATGGAAGCCGATCTGTTTGGTAAGGCGGTCGAAGACGCGCTGAAGAATGCCAAGGACGAATATGAGACACTCCAGTCCCTTGGCCAGTTAACCAATAAACCCCCTAACCAGAGAGGGAATGGAAATTTTTGTCGCCCACACGGCCAAAATTCCCAGAGAGGATCTAACTATTCCCAGGGGCAGGGTACACAGTGGAACAACAGCCTACCCAGGGTTACGGCAGGGGTAATAGGAGAGGACGTGGTAAAGGCAGAGGCAGCCCCAGTAGAGGAGGCGGCACGCCTCCACCAAAGCTGTGACGCTCAGTTCAGGGTCCCTTCTCACGCAACCCCAGTAGGGGGACGCATTTCCAACTTCACCAGGCTTGGGAAGGGATCACATCAGACAGATGGGTGCTGTCAACAGTATCCGCAGGGTACTGTATAGAACTACTGCAGCGTCCCCGGAACCATCCTCCACGACAAAGAGTACACTCTTTAGAACATCAGAAGATTCTCCTCGAGGAGATCGCCAATCTGCTAGCAAAGGACGCGATAGAACTCGTCCCGGGACACCAGGTAAACAAGGGTATTTATTCAACTTACTTCCTTGTGCCAAAAAAAGATTTGACAATGCGACCCAGTATTGGACTTACGGCCTGCCAACAAGAATGTCAAGCCCCAAAAGTTTCGAATGACTACGCTACAAGAGGTAATCCCCCTCCTAAAAAAAGGGGGATTACATGGCAACCTTGGATATGAAAGATGCTATTTTCATATTTCCATGTTCCCAGCGCACAGAAGGTACTTGCGCTTCAAGGTGGACAGTCGGCACTACCAGTTCAAGGTACTGCCCTTCGGGATAGCTTCGGCACCAAGGGTATTCACCAAGGTACTGGCGGTGGCGGCTGCACACCTACGCAGTGGGGCAATCCCGGTGTACCCTTATCTGGACGACTGGCTCATAACGGGGGAAACCCCAGTAATTTGCATAACAAACATTCAAAGGACTATCGACCTCCTCCGCGAATTAGGCTTCTCAATCAACGTGAAAAAGTCAAGCCTGGTGCCAAGCACCTCCAAACAGTTCCTAGGAGCAATCCTAGATACTCGAGAGGGGTTGACATTTCCTTCAGAGGAAAGAATTCGGAAAATACTACTGCAAATTCCGCAATATCAGTCCGGTCACCAAATAACGGTACGCAAAGCAATGCGTTTGCTGGGCATGATGGCGTCATGTATTTACCTGGTCCCCCACGCGCGCCTGCGCATGCGTCCCATGCAGGAATGTTTGGCGAAACAGTGGTCTCAGGCAAGTGGTCAGTGGGACGATCTAGTGGTCGTTTCGCCAACACGAGTACAAAGCCTTCACTGGTGGACAAGAGAGAATCTTGCACAGGGGAAACCCTTTTACGATCCCGAAGTACAGGCAGTAGTCACTACCGATGCATGTCTGACAGGGTGGGGAGCTCACCATCTCCACCACACAGCTCAGGGTCTCTGGTCTCCCTCAGTGGCCAAGAACCACATCAACCTGCTAGAGCTTCTGACAGTATTCAGAGCGCTTCAAGCGTTCGAGCCCTACCTACTAAACCTGTCAGTGCAAATCCGGACGGACAGCACGACAGCCATGTTCTACCTGAACAAGCAAGGAGGGACTCGTTCGCCAAATCTGTCCAAGCTTGCCCAGAAAATCTGGATATGGGCACTCAGATGGAACATCTTCCTGTCATCGCAACATGTTCCAGGGGAGCTCAATTCCCTAGCGAATGCCCTGAGCAGAGACTCCCTCCCAGAGGAACACGAATGTGTTCTACACAGAGAGGTCGTAGAAGATATCTTCTCTCAGTGGGGTTTCCCCACTATAGACTTATTCGCAACAAGCGAAAACGGACAATGCCCAGGATTTGCATCCAGGTTCCCCCAACCAGACTCCCAGGGGAACGCCCTGTGGATGAACTGGTCAGGGATGTTTGCGTACACTGTTCCACCAACTCCTCATCAGGATGGTGGTCAACAAGATGAACAGAGAGTCGATGACGCTCGTCCTAGTTGCTCCCATGTGGGCAAGACAACCGTGGTTCCCACACCTATGCAGGATGGCGGTGTGCGAGCCCATCAAACTTCCGGCCTGGTACAACCTACTGTCCCAGCACCAAGGTCAAACAGTGCATCAGCAACACAACTCAATGATCCTGGCAGCATGGCTCCTGAGGTCATAGAGTTTGGACATCTCAATTTACCACAGGGGTATATGGACATCCTAAAGGAATCTAGGAAACCAAACACAAGGCACTGCTACTTTGACAAGTGGAAGAGATTCGTTATCTGGTGCCAGAGTAGACAAATCAACCCAGTTGATTTCACTCCTTCCACTATTGTTACATACATGCTCCACCTGCTAGATGCAGGATTGGTTTTTAACTCACTGAAAGTACACCTGGCAGCCCTGTCGGCATACACCACTTCCCATAACAAGGTCTTGTGGTGGAAAGTACCAGTAGTTAAAGCCTTCATGGAAGGAGTAGAGAGACTTCACCCTCCTATTTCAAACCCACCACCAGGGTGGGACCTTAATGTGGTACTATCTAAGCTCATGGGCCCCCCTTTCGAGCCCATGCATAAAAGCAGTCTCAAACACCTGACTTATAAAGCGGCCTTCTTAGTAGCTATTACTTCTATAAGAAGGGTCAGTGAAATTCAGGCTCTGTCCGTGCAGGATCCCTTCTTTACTGTCCATAAAGACAAACTGGTTTTACGCACACACCCTAGGTTCTCACCTATGTTTATATCTAAATTCCACGTAAACCAGTCCATCGAGCTTCCGGCTTTCTTCCAGGACCCTCAAAGCTCGGCTGAGGTGAAACTACACACCCTAGATGTGCGTAGGGCGGTCCTCTACTATGTAAATAAAACCAGACCGCTAAGGAAAACAGATCAACTGTTTGTCTCCGTAGCTACAGGCAGAGAGGGGGATCGCGTCTCTAAAGGTGCCATCTCGAAGTGGATTATTAACTGTATCCAGATGTGTTACTCACTCTCTGAAAGAACTCTGCCTTTCACGTCAAGAGCCCACTCTACTAGAGGCATTGGGGCCACTCTGGCTTTCATTGCAATTGTACCCCTTGACACCATTTGCAAAGCAGCTACTTGGAGCTCTATTCACACTTTTACTCAGCATTACTGCATTGACACCCATTCCAAGGCAGATACACAAGTGGGACAAGCAGTTCTAAGACACTTATTTGCTCATGACCCTTCTCACATCCCACCTCCTTCAGGTACTGCTCGCTAATCTATGCACAGCATGTGATCTAAGCAGATTCCACAAGCCTCAGATGAGATACATTACTCACCGTAATCGTATTTCTGATGCTTGTATCTGCTTAGATTCACATGCGACCCGCCCTTCCTCTCCTCTGAGAGAAGGGCCATGGTTGCTTGTAGTCTTACCTTTCTATCTATCTGCTTGGATTATCTGTACTCACGCTACTCCTCATGCTACCTCATGTCAGAAAAAATACAATCTAAGGATCCTAGACGCGTGAGGGATCTTGGGTACAGTGGACGTCACACTAGGGATAGTATTACTGGCACGCCCTGTGTCGACGCCCATTTTCAAGTTTCGAAAAACAAACTGTAATACTCCGCAGCTTCCACTAGATGTCGGCCTATGCACAGCATGTGAATCTAAGCAGATACAAGCATCAGAAATACGATTACGGTGAGTAATGTATCATATATAATGAGGCTGCGAGAGACCTCTTCCCTTTCATCTCCAAACTGGTCAATGCCTCCTTTGCTTCCGGCATTGTCCCAGCCAACTTGAAACAATATATATATAATGTTGCGCTACTAAAAACCTGTGAAATTCACAAAAAAAACTTTATAAACGTGAAATTATGGTTCAAAGTAAAACCGAAAAACCCCTGCAATTCACCAGTTATGGTAGGCTAAGCAACCATAACTGCCTGCACCACTGTGCACTACTAAAACCCAGGACATGAAAGGTGACATCTCTAATGTCATTGATGATATTGTCCAAAGAAGCCGTCACTCGGCATCTGGAAACCATGACACGCACAGTACGCCAAGATGTAGCTAAGCGGAAAACGTAAGAGAAAATCTGTGTCAATACCCAACCTTTTGCAAAAAATGTCAAAAAGACACAAACAAGGTGGAGAGTAATAAGCAAATCGAAGTGGTCAAACATGACATTTTAAGGAAATACTAGCGTTGACCATGGGTAAATATAGTGACAGCCTACAAACGCTGAGAATGTGCACTCGCCGTAAGGTTAAAAAAAATGGCAACCACACAGTAAGATGTTAATTCAGTTATAAAGCCAAAAAGAATGGGCAAGTAAGAAAAAATGACATCTCGGGCAAAAATAACATTGCAAAGAAGAAATATTAACGCTCAATAAGGGTGAGTCTAGTCATAGCCTGCACATGTGGAGAATGGGCACTCTCCGTTATTGGAGGAAAATTACAACTGCGCAGAAAGATAATACTACAATTAATGTTTCTGTAATAAAAAATAAAACGCGGATCGGTGTAGAGTCGTGAAAATTAAACTTACATGATGTTTACTGCCTCCATTGTTTTTGCCCAAGTCAGACAGCAATGCATTCGCACCAAAGGATCTTTGTAAACTGATATTTCATGTGCCTTACAAACGTTTTTAAAATACAACCTTATCAAGTGGTATTTTTTCCAAACTTTCATTCCTTGCATTGCTTTGAAATTTCCCTTTCGCTCAAGGTCAAAAAACAATTGCCCCTTATGGAGTCACTGGGATGCGTGGGCCTACTAAGCTCGCAACCAAAAAAGCAAAGCAAGTGACCTTCACTCAGAAGGCAAATACATTCTGACTTTGCAACAACATATGAGAATCCAATCATGAGAGCCGCTACTCCAATACACTTATAGAACCACTGCTTCCTACAAACAGTGCAGGTGGGGGCCTCAGATTTCAAAACGTAGGACGCCATTCTGAGTGCAATATTATGCTAAATACATTGTACGACGACGCAGTAATTGGTCGCCGTTCAGTGAGCACCAAATTCCACTTTACTGTGTGACTTTGGTGACAAGAAAACACCACCTTTTGACTTTCTGCTGCCACATTCCATCCCAACCTCATTAAAGCTCACCTTCGGAAACAGTATTTCATAAGTTTTAGAAGTGCAATGGTGTCTTGTCTTGTTTTGTATGTGTGACCGGTGATGTCCGCGAACACCAAAACATGAACAAAAGATGGCGGGGCAGCGAAGAAATCTGACGCAGTTCACGCTGTTCCACAACCAATCAGTGAAAGCGCCAGATGTCCGCGGATATGACGCCAGCCCTTAGCCAATCGGTGTCTTGTCCGCGGAGCGAACAAAGAAGTGTGACCGCGGAGCGGACATAGATAACACACATTTTTAGAGACATACATTTTGGTCGTTTTAAAGGAAACTACTGGACGGATTGTCAACAATTTACAAAAGCACGCTTTCGGGACATAGCCTCTGCCGCAAATTTGGTGAAAATCCCTCCAGTGGTTTGGCCTGTAGGCGTGCGCAAAGTTTTTCCCCCATTCAGTCTATGGGGGAAAAAAGACGTTTTGGGACACCCCCTACAACTTTCCCCCCATGGACCAAACATCACCAAAGTTTCCAAAAAAGTTTGCAAAAAAATTCAGAATGGCTTTTTTTGCGAGGTTTGGTGAGGATTCGTCCAGGGGGAGCGATGTTATAAGCCGCCCAAAAAGTGCTCTTCCTATGGAAACAGCAACTTAACCATAACTACACAGCCACGGTAGTGGCTGTGTAATATATGGAAAATATGGGCACATATAACTGAGGGCGGTATTTCACCCATCCTTTCTTTGGGAGCAGAAACCCAGGCGGCTTTCCTGGAGTCCCCCCCCCACCCCCACCCCCGTCCCTTCCCGAGTCCTACTAGGGCTTTTACGGTAATGGTGTGTGAGGCAGGAATCCTTTTAGCCCAAGGCTGGGCGCTTATGGGAGTTAATTTACATAATCTAGCCTTTGACTAGCCTTCTCGCCCTGGCTGCAGTTACTGTGTACTGTTACTGGAGGGCACCATGTGAATGTTAAGTCAAAATAGGGGTGTATGGTCTATTTAACGGATTAGGTTTCCAGGTCTACCTTCTACGTTTTGTGGGTTGCTAACTGGTGTTTTATGGCTGCTTCAAAAGCACTTGAAAATTAGACATTGAAAGCAAAACATTATAATGAAATCTCAACATACTATAACATGGCCTAACCAACAAATATAAAAGGAAACTTATGGATATTTCCCTGTCCTGCTCTAAAAGGAGTAACTGAGTACATACAGTAGTACTCGGGTAGATTCTAGTTAACGTGCATTTAGCTTTGGTAAAAGAACACTTTGACAGCAGAGCAAGACATTACAAACTTGTTTGTGCAGCTTAAAACATGACATGGCATAGCATAACACAACACAGTGTAGCAAACCAAACCCAAATCAGTGTAGCACTTCAAAACTTGCCTAGGCATAGATAATATAGCTTAGTACACACACCTATCAAAACATCGCACACCCACATTTTGCTCCAGAAACGCCTTCTGCTGCTCTTGGGTTGCTGATATCAAGGTGAAATGGGTGCTCTTTTGTAGGCCAAGGCATTGGTTCTTCCAAGGCGAGTGGTCCCACCTCTCATCTTCCTTCACTCTACCTTAGGGCAAATTGCTGATTCCTTTCATTAACAGGTGCCATTCCTCCTTTGAGTAAGAGGTGTTCTCTCTCTTGGACAGAGGGAGGAGCATTTGGGTGCTTTTTGGTGGGAGAGTGATGGCTCATCCTTTGAAACAACTGGTTGCTTTCATAAATGGAGTTTCCAATGGATTGTGTCCTCCCATGTATTCCTTATCTTTTGATAATCTCCTTCCAGCGTTAGCTGCTTTGGAATTTGTTTTCTCTGTAGAGGGTGCTGTACATGGTCATCTCGATGTCCCTCGACGCCCTCTGTCCACTCTTGAGCTTGACATCACTGACAGTACATATAGAAACGTACCGCGCCCGTTACTTTAGTTCTGTTTTTCCTGTAGACAGTTCGCTTCGCATACAGTGCGCTTTCGTTGTTTTCAACGGTTATTCTTGTTAATGTCCACTCCAAAAACAGGATTCAAGAAATAGGGCGACTGTGGGGCCAAGATGTCAATTATGTACTCGCACTGGATTCACCTTGTGCTCGAGCCTGAGACACCAGAGACAGAGGACTGCAGTTCCCGTCAGTCCATGACAGGAAAGGCGCTTAAAGAGGAAGGGGAAAGTCACTGCGCGTAGGCCCCTGTATAAATCCCCAATGATGACTCTTTGAAGAGAAGATCTTCCAGCAAAATGATTTAGAGGGGGGGTTTACCACTGCAGAGGCACTGGCAAGAAGTGCTCGCGATCTTGCAGTGGTTCCCATTAATCTTCTTCGGTTCCTCACCAATCCTCTCCGGCTTCTCGTAAGAAGGCCAAGAAAAGAGATCACAGATCCAGCTCGACGTCTTCTGACTCATTACCCGAGCACAAGATTGCATGTCCATGTAAGTCGACCCTTAAGGCCGAGTGGGAGACTTTTCGTCTTCAAATGTTAAAAATCTTTGAGAAGGCTTCTCTGGCTCTTTCTATAGAACTGAAAAAGTTGCCTGACCCCATTGCACCTCCTAGGGCCGAGAAAGCGTCTTCTAAGGTTTCAGCTTGTATGCCGTCGAGCCCGGGTTCTAACCGTCGACCCCTCGAGCGCATTGGAGGCTTCGAGCCGAGCGGAGGCCTAAACCTCATTCCTCTGTCACTCCGTCAAGTCACAGGTAGAGTTCTTCAAAGTCAAATCCTTCGGCGTCGAAGCCATCGACGTCAATGGAACCTGTGAATGTGTTAAACCTTTACCAAAAAAATACTTTTTTTAAGTCCACGTCATCCAATTAGTCCTCTGATCAGGATACCCCTCCTTTTGGACTTGAGTATGGAATCTACTTTCTGAGGAATCAAGACTATAACACTTGTTTGACTCTTGAAAGAATGCAAGTGGCCTTGACACCTCTCCTGAGGTGGACTTTGCAACATCAGATCCCTCACAGCATGCAGAGGCCTTTTACAGGTCACTCATGACTAGGGTCACTGACTATCTGGGATGGGGAAGACCTGCTAGAGTTTTTTAGCAGACTAATCTCACTGATATCTTCGATAAGGGTCCACAGAAGGATCCAGTGTTACCATTTCACTCTGCTTTACAGAAGAGGGTAATGGCTAATTGGGAAACTCCAGATACAAACATTGCAGTCAACAAGAATCTCACTAGAAAAGATAAGCCTTCTAGTGTAGACCTGGTTTTTCTATCCGAGCATCTGACTCCCGAAAGCTTGATAGTGCAGGCTTCCACTTCAACATCCAGGGCTGCCACTTATCCAACTATACCACCGGACAGGGACGATTAAAGATTCGACACTCTGACTAAGAGAGTCTTCTCTGCCAGTAACATGGCATTAAAATCTAACACTACTTGTGCCCTAGCAAAATTGACCCTTATGCTATGGGACGTCATAGCCATGGCTGCAGGACACCTCCCCATAGGGGAGGAAAGAGAAGGGTTTCAGAATATTAAAGATGGCAAAGAATCTGTGTGAACCCTTGCAATCAGGATTAGTTACTGTGATGCGCAGATTCACTTGACTGTGGCAATCTGGTTTTGTACCTGATGTTCAGTCTTGGTTATTGAACATGCCCTTTGATGAGTCTCATCTCTTTGGAAGAAAGGCAAATGAGTCTGGAGATGCTTCAGAGATCTAAAGCGGAAGCTAAGTCGCTTAGCGCGGCAATACGACAGCCACAACAGGCGCATAACACTTCCGAAGGTTGGAGGGGTCGGCCCTTTCAGTATTATGAATCATTTGGAAGGGCAAGGTCAAAGGCAAACCAAAGGGTCAGAACAGTTTTCCTCGAGGTGGACGAGGTTGTGATGCAAAGTCCGCCCAAGAGACAGCCTCTTTGTCGTCAGACACTTCCACAAATGCCCCAAAACCTCTCTGAGGCCTTTGTCCTCAGGACTGTTGTCAGGGGAGGGGGGGCAGGCTTAGTCAACATTTGTAAGAATGGTGGGGTATTGCTTCAATGCTTGGATCTTTCAGGCCGTAGCCCAGGGTTACTGCCTCCCTTTCTTAAAAAGGCCTCTGGATCATCCACCAGGAAGCCACTACCTCAGGGTTCTGGATCGTTCTGTAGCGGTGGAGTCAAGTACCCCGATCCAAAGCTCAGCCCCCATGTTGCCTATATGTTGGAAACCAGAAATGACCACACGTGCAGTTCCAGTAAGAATGCCTATACCACAAAACTTTTGAGACAAGGTATCCATTGAGAAACCCCCACATACATGCATGAATACATAGTGTTCTTTTGGATGGAGTGCCAGAAGAAGTGTGCATTTGAAACCAGAATAAGGCTGATGACATCATGGGAAGTAAGAGCAGACTCACCCAGAAAGGATGAACAAAGTGAAAGAACATAATTTTCTCTAAGGTTTGAAGAAGAGGTGACAAAGATGAGCAACATTTCGGGCTCGAGATGAAGATGCTCATGCTATAGAAACAATTAAGAGGATGCAAAGTCATTTTACACTTGTACAGATGCAGAAACGCAAGTAGGGGAAAAGTAATCGTAAAGGCTGGCTACGTAGTGGATTAGATTGCGGAGATGCACCAATGTATACATAAAGGAATGTACAGAACCTGGATATTCCACGATGCACTTTAGCAAGGCTTGAAATCCCATGTTTGGAAAGGATGTCAGTTTGTGGCGCAGTTGGATATTACTGATGGCAAGGAGGAATTGCCCAGCACCAAGAAGACGAGGCCACAGTGAGTTGGGCGCCTGTCAAAAAGGCTACAACTAATGTGAGAAAAGAACAAACTTTTTTTTGAAGCGGAATGAAAAAACACTGAAGGCGTCAAGAGTTCATCATTTAATAAAATGAAAATGCAGCAAAAAGCTCAAAAGAGTGGTCTCTGGTCACATGAGTGAGATCAAAATAGCTTGGGTCGAGCTACACCGAAACCAGAAGACAGATTGATGCCACACTCCCTACGTTTCTCGGGTGCAAGCAGCTTCTGCAAGGCCAAGTTCAAAGCCTTAATTGACTGGCAGACTGCAGGAGTGATGATGCATGTTGGGCTATTGGTGGGGAGGCAAGACCACCATTTGGGATGGGGCTTAGTTTCCCACCTGACTTGAGATGCCCAATCATAACCTCTGGCTATATAAAACAAATACTTAGATGTTCCCTGAAAGCCAACCACTGTTACTCGTAGGGTTTTTGTAGTTTGCCACGTAGTATGACGTCAGTAATGACAAGTTTTTGTTATAAAAGTACTGTTTTTTCTCAAATGTGTTGAGATCGTGCTATGCCACGTCGAATGATGTCTGTTGTACTCCCAGTTTTAGACAATTGATAATAAAACGGAAAGCAGTTTTGCCAACTTCCTAAGTCATTTTGATTATTGATGTTTGAGTAACTTCTGCATCCCCATTCACTGCTAAGTTTTGCTACCTCGTCTCAAAGGACTCTAGGTCTATGAGTTCAGTTCCTTCTGCAGGAGGTCTCATCCTGCTGGAGAAAGGTGCCGTAGAGTCAATACCTGTAGCAGAGTGGAACAGGGGGTGGTACTCCCCTTGCTTTTTGATCCCCAAGAAAGAAATCGGATTGATACCATTTTGGATTTGAGATACTTGAACAAGTTCCTCGGGAAGTACAAGTTCAAAATGGTTACTCTTTCTCAGATCCTTCGGGCCCACCAGCACCAGGATTGGATGGTATCATTGGACCTTCAGGATGCTTACTTTCATGTGCCTATTCATCACAAGCACAGGAAGTACCTGAGGTTCGCCATTTGCAGTTCTCACAATCAGTTTCGGGATCTGCCATTCGGGCTCGCCTCCGCCAAAGGGTTTTCACCAAGTTGATGGCACTAGTGGCAGAGAGAGTTGGGAGGGGCTCACAACTACGCATACCTAAATGATGTCCAGAACCGGGTCTTGGAACATCTCAGCATCACCTGCCACTCTCTCCACAGACTGGGCTTCTCCCTCAATTTCAGGAAGTCCCACATGATACCTTCTCAAAAGCTTCAATTTATTTGAGCAGTCCTGGATGCTTCCTCAGGGAATGCCTTGCCACCCGAGGTGTGAGCTCAGCACATTTGACAGATGGTCGACAAGTTCTATAATGCCCAACATCTTCCGACCTTCGGTTTTGTTTATTTTTTATTTTATTTTTTTAGGTCGCTCGGCCTCATGGCATCCTGCATTTTCCCAGTGCCAGAGGCTCGTCTGAGAATGAGATGTCTCTATTTGGCCCACTGGTCTCAGTGGTCTCAGTTCTCCTGCAGAATGACTGACCTACTTCAGATTCCCAGCAGTGTCGCGCAGGATCTCCTGTGGTGGGCCGTGAGGAGAACGTGTTGAAGGAGGAACCCTTTTGGCAACCCTGGCCGGAGATAACAGTAGTTACGGATGCCTCCCTCATGGGTTGGGTGAGCCCATGCCAACGATCTTACGATCAGCAGTCGCTGGTCTCCATCGGAGTCTAAACTACAACATCAACCTTTTGGAGCTGAGGGCAATCAGACTAGCGCTGATGGCCTTTCTGCCCTCTGTACAGGGGAAGAATGTCCTCATAATGACAGACAACACAGTGGCCATGTACTCCGTCAACACAAGAGGTGGTGTAGGGTCACTACCACTATGCTGAGAGGCAATGCAGCTATGGTTCTGGGCATTGCACAAAGGAGTATCTCCTCTCACGGCCATTCACCTTGCCGGAGAAGAGAACACAGTGGCAGACTCTCTTAGCAGGCAGAGCACAGTCTGCCGGTTTATAGTCATTATATCGAAAACAAAGTCGAAAGTCAAAATATAGAAAAAATAATGTCGAAAATAAATATCTTTTTCAATACGTTTTTTATTCGAAATGGGGGGGTTCCCCCAAGCCCCCTTTTTTCTATTCTATCCCTTTTTTTTACTTACTAAACCCAAAAAATACATGTAAATAAAAAAAGAATACATTCGACTTTTTTTTCGACATTTTCTTTTCGACATTTTTGACATTCAACTTTTTTTTTCTCCACTTTTTGACTGCACACCCAGTCTGCCATTAATGGAAGCTAGCTCAGGAAGTCCTTCATGAGATGTTTCCCCTTTGGGGAACCCCTAAAGTGGATCTGTTTGCATCTGGTGTCAACACAAAGTGCAGCTTGTTCTGCTCCAAGGAATTTCCTCCAAGAGGAGCTCTGAGATGCATTCATGGTGGTCTGGGAGTTTTTCCACTCCTGTATGCGTTTTCTCCAGTACCCGTCATTCCTCGAGTCATCAGGAGGTTGGGGAAGTTCAGGAAGACCATGATCCACATTGCAGATGATTGGGCCTGGAGGACGTGGTTTTCGAACCTTCTGGACATGTCCATATGCCTTCATTCGTCTTCCCCAAAGAGAGGACCTTCTCCCGCAGGGGAGGTCGCATTCTTCACCCAGAGATCAGGACTCTCAAACTTCACGCCTGGTTTCTGAGAGTTTAAGATATAAAGATTGGGACATCCCAGAAGACGTAATGGAAGTGTTGATTTCGGCTAGAAGACAAGCAACTAAGTCTTTTTGCCTTTGGAATAATTTTGGCAGCTGGTGCAGAGATAAGAATGTAGATCCTTTTTCTCTGTGACATACCGATGGTGTTAGCCTTTTTGATATATTTGGCCAACCAGAGTCTCCAGGTTGGCACTGTAAAGGGATACCTGGCGGTACTATAAATTTGCAAGCGCTCGCTAGAGCAGGCATCCTATTTCAAGAAGATCTCTATTGTAGTCCAGTTTTTGAAAGGACTCACTGATGTCTACCCTCCAGTCCCTTTTATTGTACCGGTTTGGGACTTGAACCTGGTAGTCAAATACCTTGTGTGCTCCTTTTTAGCCACTACATTCATGTCCTCTAAAGATATTAACGCTCAAAACTTTCCCCACAGCCATTACATTGTGCGTAGAGTCAGTGAACTCCAGGCTCATTCATGTAAGTCGCCTTTTACCACCATTTTCAAGCAGCATGTGTTTTTTTTTTTAAATTTTATTTTCATTTTCAAACGATCAACAGCAAGTGAACTTACCCCACGCCCTCCCCGCTCTCCCTCCCCACCGGAGACTTCTCTGAGCCACCTAAACATCTCATGCCTTAAACAGGTCCAAAATCCTTATATTGTGCGGCCACCATTGCATCATATAGTCTGATTGGAGTTATTCCAGCATGACACCCCCGTCTTTTCCAAAACTGTCCTTCCCACCCCTCAAGGAGTATGAATGTTTTTCCATCGCAATCAGCGACCAAACCCTTTGCAGCCAATTGAAAATCAGAGGGGCATCCAGACTTTTCCAGCTCTGGGCAATAGCCGCCCAAGCCGCCATCAACAGGCCCATAAAACATCTCCAGTGCGTTTTGCAAAGTGGCCTGGCAGTAGTGTCCTTGGGTCCACATAGCCACACTCTTACCCCCATAAGTGCGGTCTCTGGGAAGATCTTTTGGAGTTGCGCCTTTACATCCCCCCAGAAGCCTTGCAACTTGTTACAGTCCCACCAGACATGCTTCCATGTTCCCACCTCTCCACAGTCCCTCCAGCATTGGTTGGACACCTGAGGAAACATTATGTGCAGTCTTTCTGTGGTTAAGTGCCACTGCGTCATCACTTTAACCCACAGTTCCCTCGTCTGCACAGAGCGAGCTAACCTCGGTATATCCCCCCACAGGACTTCCCAATGTTCTCTGCTAATGGGTTCTTCCAAAGTTTGTTCCCATTTTCTCATATACGACCAGGTAACCTTTTCATCGTGCCCAATAATTAACTTGTAGAGAGTGGACACTAGTTTCTTTGTGCCCGGATTGGTTGTTACAAAGGTCTCGACGCGAGAGAGCTTCCGAGCGGCCGCCTGCTTTATCGGGGGGTATTTAGCCAGTGTTTTAGTTGCTCATATCTGAAGCTGTCTGCCTTTTTAACCTTCAATGCTTCCGCACACATCTTAAAGGATAGGACCTCCGATCCCTCCATTATTTACCCTATTTGCGAACACCCAGCCAGCTCCCAGTTTCGGTATGCGCCCATCTCCATTCCCAGGGGAAAGTCTGGGTTCCCAAATATGGGGGTAAAGGGGCCTGGCACTGTTGATAAGACGCCACATTTTGTCAATTCTTCCCACACCCCGAGGGGGGCCTTCATCACCACACTCAGTCCTAGGTTAGCGTGCCTGTGCCGTTTGTCTTTCCACAAAAGCTCCCTCAGGGGAGTTCTCGCTACCACCCTGTCCTGCACTGCCCACACCTTCTGCTGCACTTCTCCCAACCACTCTTTGAGCACCCACAGCTGCGCCGCCTGATAATAATTGTAAAAGTGCGGGAGAGCCAACCCCCCTTCCTCCACTGGGGCTGTCAACACCGCCTGCGAAACCCTAGGGGATTGCCTCCTCCAGATGAATGAGGTGATAGCTTTGGCCAGGGCCCTGAAAAAGGAACGAGGGATTTTTATCGGGCTGGCTTGGAAGTAATATAATAGCTTCGTCAATACAAACATTTTAATCACCACCACCCGCCCCAACCACGAAATCACCAGGGGTTCCCACCGTTCAAGGTCCCTCTTAATGTCCCCAAGGAGCTGCGAGAAGTTCGCCCCGTACATGCAGGCCACCTCCTTCGTCAAAGAGACGCCCAGATATTTTATGCCGTTGTCCGCACAGCTCAACCCCAATGTCCCCGCTACATCTTTCACCTCCCCCGTGTCCCCAGCTAACGGGAGTGCCTCAATTTTGCTCCTGTTTATTTTTAGTCCCGTGAGTACCCCATACTCTTCTAATTCCTTGATCACCATCAGAAGAGTGCAGGCCGGCTCCCCCAAGATCAGTAACAGGTCATCGGCATATGCGACCACTTTATGCTGCTTACCTGCCATCTCTATCCCCTCTATCGCGCCCATCTTATCCTTGTTAACAATGGCTCCAGGGAGATGGCGAACAGCCGGGACAGGGGGCAACCTGTCCGTGACCTCCCCGTTGACAGCTATCCTGACCGAGGGGGTATTATAGCATGCTTTAACCCTCTTGAGGAAGTTGTCTCCGAATCCCATTCTCTGTTTTAAACAGCCAGGACCATTCCACCCGGTCGAATGCCTTTTTCGGCATCGACCACCAGGAGAGTCGACGGATGCCGTGTATACCCACTTTCTCCACCAGGTGCGCCATACGCCTCAAGTTGTCATGGGTCTGCCTGCCCGGGATGAAACCCGATTGATCCTCACGGATCAGTTCTGGGAGCAATGGAGATAGTCTAAGGGCAAGACTTTTAGTGTAAATTTTAGCGTCCTGGTTTATCAGGGCTATTGGTCGGTGTGAGCTTGCAGAGGTCCGGTCCTTCCCTGCCTTGTGGAAAACCACCACTTTCGCCTCGTTCATGGTCGGAGAGACATTACCCTCTCCTCTAAAGGAGTTGTACAATTTAGTTTGGAAGGGAATCAAGTCCTCCGCATATATCTTATAGAAGGTCGCCATAAAACCATCGGGCCCTGGGGCCTTGCCCATCTGAAGACTCTTAATGGCCTGATGCACCTCCTCCTCCCGTATGTCGCCCTCCAGCACTTCTCTATCCCTTTCTGGTATACGTGGGAGTGGGAGAGGATCGAGGTATCTGTCTTGGTCTTCCTCGATCGGGCTTTCAGAGGTGAATAGATCCTTATAAAAGGACCTGAATTCCTCTCCTATTTCAGCGGAAGTGGAGAGCCTTTCCCCTCGTCTAGTAACTAATGCCTTGATCAGCCCCTCTGTTGCTGTGCCCTTAACTGTCTCACGAGCAATTTTTCCGCTCTATTGGCCTTGGCGTAGTATCTGTGTCGAAGGCGGAGAAGACTCATCTCCGCTTTTTTCGTGCGCAGGACATTCAGCTGGCCCGGCACATGCTGCATGGAACTCCTCAAGGAGAGCGTCGTTTTTTTTGCACATTCCCTTTGAATGTCCGTTAATTTTCCCTCCAACTCTCTCTCCCAGGCCTGCCTTTGCTTGGTTTTGGCCGCTCTATTTGCAATAAATTGCCCCCTTATAACAGCCTTCAGGGTATCCCATACCACACCCAGTTTAACCTTGCCCGTATCGTTGGTAGCGAGAAACTCCCGTATTTCTGCCCTGATTTCTTCTCCCATTATTGGGTCCTGTAGAACCTCTTGTGGGAGCCTCCTTCTCCAGAGTCCTGCTTGCCTATGTGACCATTTCACCTCTAACTTCAATGGGGCATGGTCCGAGATCGAAATTGGCCCAAGTTCTATGTTCAAGATCTTTCCCAACAGTCCTGCCGTCACCCAGAAGTAATCTATACGAGACATTGAGTCGTAGACATGCGAGTAATGGTTGAAGCCACGCTGCTGAGCCTTACGCTCTCTCCACACATCTACCAGCGACATATGACTCATTAGCTGTCGGAGACGTTTCGAAGGCGCCCCTAGACCCCGACTGCCCCCGGAGCTCCTATCTATATTCGGGTTCCACGCCAAGTTTAAATCACCCCCCACAATGATTTCCCCCTCCGCATAGCCCTCTAACTTCCCCATTGTTTCCCTCAAGAAGCCATCTTGCCCCGTGTTGGGGACGTAAATAGTTGCTAGCTTACAGTGGAGTCCGTCAATCGTTACCTTTGCAAACAAGTACCTCCCCTCCTTATCCTTTAGTGTTCCATGAAGGAGGACACTCCGACCCCTGCAAACTGCTATCAGGACTCCTGCCTTTTTGTCCTGCGCATTGGACTGCCCCAGCAGATCATACCCCTTAATGCTCAGCTTGCTTTTGTCCCGCACCCGAATGTGGGTCTCTTGCAGCATGATAATGTCACTCCCCTCTCTTTTCAGAAGACCCTCTACCTTTTTTCTTTTAACCGGGTGACTGAGCCCCCTAACATTAAATGTCAATACCTGCAGATCGCCCATGGGCAACATCTTAAAGGAGGCCCGGCACCCCTTCCCAACTTACCCCGAGAGCCCCTCCGGCCTTCCCCCGACCCTTCCCTTTCCAGCCCCACCCGCTACCCGCCCCCCAAATGCAAACAAACCAGCCCGCCGGTAACCCTTCACTCACACCCCCCCAACTTCCAACAAACATCTACAACAAACCAAAGAAGAGACCAGGTGTCTAACATAGCAAGGGAGGTTCGCCCCTCACTTCCGTCCACATGCACACTCTGGTGTAACTGTGCAGGGGCTCCTAAACCCTGCATTTACCTCTATTTTCGGTTCCAGTTCAACTGCCCACCTCCGGGCCGCCCTCCAATGATCAGCGACAAGCCATTGCCCGCACAAAAGACCCAGGGAGACCCAACCCCCCACCCGAGTAGGCCTCAGATCTCTTAAGGGGATTGCATCCGATACTGCCCTCCGTTTTTCCCTGTTGTGCGAAGCCTTCCCATTCTGACCCGATCGCCATCCGGACAGATTTGGGCGTCTGGCCTCCCTCTCCCGGCGGGGGTCTTCTTCATCACTCACCTCCTGGAGCCCCATAATCCGAAGCCCTCCTTACATGTTTGCACTCTCTTCTGCTTGCCATTCCATATGAAAAGAAGGCCGAATGGGAAGGTCCACTTATATCTGATATCTTTAGCGGTCAGTTCCTTAATCACTGGAGCCATTCTCCTTCTCTTCTGCAGCGTGACCAGCGCAAGGTCCTGGCAGCGTGACAAGAGCAAGGTCCTGGAAGAGTTGAATGTCCACCCCATTAATCCGGATGTGTTCCATGTCTCGCACCTTCCGCAGAATCACTTCCTTTTGCTGCTAGGACGAGAGGGCGACCAACACATCTCTGGGCTGTTCCCCGGGTTCGCCCGTTCTCTTTGGGCCCACCCTGTGAACCCTGTCAACTCCCATGTCTTCTGCACTGTCCGCCCCCAGGATGTCCCTAAAGACCTCCTGGACTGCAGTTTTAAGGTCCTTATCCAATACTGATTCAACCATATTCTTGATCCTAAAATTCGAACGCCGAGATCTATTCTCTAGATCTTCACACTGCAGTTCTAAATTGTGAGCAGGGTCGCAAGGTGGTCTAGGACTTTCCCATTCCTGAGGGGTGAGTCCTCCATACTTTGAACTGATCTCTCCAGTACGTCCGTCCGCTCCTCCAGCTTCGAGACATCCGCTCTAATCTCTTGTAGCGCCTGCTTCATGTCTTCTCTAAGGGAGCTATATTGCTCCTGCACCGTGGATATAAATGTCTATTGTAGTTCCTTGAAGCAGGAGTGGAGCTCGTCCTTCGAGGTAGAGGCCCGGGTCGGACAAGACTGTTCTGCCTGGAGGTCCTCCGCTCCTGCCCCTTTCGGGTGCATTAATGAATATGATGCTCACATCTGAACCAAATTCACATCTTGTCTGGTAGTGGTGGGTTGCGCAAGGGATGCACCACTCTTCCCCCGCGGTTTGGGCATTTAAACGGGGGTCTAGGGGAGCACAACCCCCTGTACTTCTTGTGTAGCGGACCTTCCTTCCCTTCCGCCCACGGCCCTCCTGTGTTCCCAGGTCCAATCTCCCCGGGCCCGGCGAGAACGTGTCCCAGAGCGCAACCAACAGGCTGGAGGGTGGGTCTCTGCTGTCACCCGCCGTGGGGAGGGGGGTTCACCAGTCTTGTCCTCCCGCACTATAGTGAGGGTGGCATCCCATTTCAGCCTCCCCTCTCTGAACCTCTGCATGTAGTTGGGGAGTTCACTCCAGTCTTTCGCTCCCGGCCCCCCCTGCTGCAGAAATATGAAGTGGAGCGCCACCTTCCACTTCCCACCAGCTCCACGGGTGCGTCCCATGCCGCCCACCGCAGCGATGCCGCTCACCTTCCCAATCTGGAGGAGCGCCGTCCGCCTCCCGGAGCCTCCCTGTTAGAAGTCCGCTCCAGCGCCGACAATTCGCCCCTCTCGAGGCACCGCCTACAGGGCCGCTGGAGCAGCGACTGCACCTGCCGCAAAGGGCTGCCCCCCGCAGCCGATCACGCCTCCAGGCAAGCGCTAAACCAGAGCATCACCTCCACCGTGGGGAGGCTCTATGCCCGGCGGGGGGCCTTCACTGTCCCTCCGGCTTCGCCCTCCGGAGTGAGTCGGTCCTCCATGTTGGTGGGGGATGGGCACTCTGCATGCCCGATCACTCTCCCCCCGAGGCTCTCGGAGTCTCCACACCGCTGCTCCCCTTGTCGCCGATGCGAGGGAGAGGGAGCAGACAGCCCGTGCTTGTCGCTGGCTGTTTTGTGCACAGTTAATCGGGCGGCCCGGTGGGAGAGACAGCTGGGCACGTCTCTACGCCGTGGCCGCCATCTTGGATCCCCCAAGGATAATGTATTTTTGAGAGTCCGTTTCACCTTTCTTCTAAAGGTAGTTATGGAGTTTAATCTTGCTAAAAAAATTGGCCTTCCTACTTTTTATCCTCCAACTCGTCCATCTGAGGAGGTGGAAAGACTGTATCGTCTTGAGAGAGCCTTGAGTGTTTACATCTCTAGGATGGCAAACCTTAGACAAAACAACCAATTGTTTGTTGGTGACACGGGTCAGAAGCTAGGACTGACTGAGACCAAGCAAACCATGTCCTGCTAGATTATACTTTGCATTTCAGAATGCTATAATTTAGTGGGTAAAGACGTTCTGGTAGACCTGAGGGTGCATTCTACAAGGGGTGTGGCCAATTCATCGGCTTTACAGAGAGGGGTACCAGTACAAGACATTTGTGCGGCTGCCAGTTGGTCCTCTCTGCATACGTTTTCAAAACATTACTGCATGGAATCTGCGTCGGGACAGGAGCGAGGATTTGGGAAGGCTGTACTTCACAGCATTAATAATAAGTACATTCTTAGTCCCACCTCCTGCACATACTGCTTTGGAAGTTTATCAAAGATGAGGACTACGCAAGAGGATACAATCCAATCAAAGAACAAATTACTTACCCATGTAATGTTTTTTTCGACTGGATGTTCCGCCCACTTACTCCTCATTGCCCCTCCCAGCCTACCACTCTGTAGAATTTCCGTGTATTGCACCTTCCTCTCTTTACCGTCTGGTCGTTTTGACCTCGCAAATTCCTGTGCCCTGTAAAGAGGGGGAAAAACTAGAACTGAAGTAAGGGGCGTGGCGTATCCTATATGTACTGTGGGTGATGTTGTGCTATAGAGCGGACAGAAACTGTCGAGGGACATTGAGTCAACGCTGCACATCGCCCTCTGCAGAGAATTTATTTTCCAAAGCAGCTGATGCTGGAAGGAGATTATCAACAATGAGGAATGTGTGGGAGGAACATCCAGTTGAAAGAACATTACTTGAGGTAAGTAATTTTTTTTTTAAATTGTATTTTAGTTATTCATATATTTTACTTGGCCAAACCCTAGGCGTGTGCTTCTGGACAGAGTGCTTAAGGACCCAAAGCATGCCATTGACTCTGCGTTACTTGGTGTCATGGTGAACATGAGCATGTTGAAGCCCTACCAATAAAACACTGATGGCAAAACCCTTCTGCTTTCTTCCCAACAGCCGCCAACAATGTTTGGGTGGAGTTTTGTCAGAAGTCTGAATTTGACCAATTCTTTTGTGTCAGCTCCCCCGAAAAGCGAGCTAAAAAAACGTTTAATTATATGGGGGTGTTTCCTCAATAATCTCATGGATGCCAAAAGCTTTTTTTTTTTACCAAAACTCTAGGCTTGTGCTTCTGTGCAGAGTGCTTAAGGAACGGAAGTATGTAATTTGCTGCATGTTGGTCAGACGTTTGAGTCTTTGATAGTGTCCTGTTATGTTACCTTGCATTTGCATCCTGCTATAGTTCATGGCTTTGATGCTTTTTGTCTGTCGGAGAGGCAAAGGATGAGCATGATGGAACATTCAGCAGTGGTAGGGAGAAGCAACGTTGGGTAGATAGTTGGCATGAGGATTAGATGAGATGCGCAGGAAGGCATGAGAAGGAAAAGGTAGAGGAGCTATGTGTACAATTGGACCAAATTGATTGTGGGACTCAACTGCGTTCTATGGGGTGCAGCACCAAGAGGAGGGAGAGCTGTAGAGGAGGTGTTCTCTGTACAAAGGGGGGTAGGTCTAGAAACACCATGCCCAAGAGAACAAATGCAGCAAAGCCCTTATGCTTACTTCCCTAGAGCCCCAACAACATATGTCAGATGAGCCTATGAAGAACTCCTACCATAGGTTGAAAGAGTCTATAGGCCAGATAACCGCCCGCCGACAAATTGCCTAAACAAATTCAAAAGTCAATAATCAACAAAGTTCACTGGGACCTGCGGCACAAGGGCATAAAGCTAAGTAACAAATTTCACAAAGTACCACAATAATTAAGTATCCTCTTAGTACTGTTGCAGACAACTTCCTGCTAGATTAAACATAGGTGATGAAAACATCGACGGTAGACCCATGATCGCAGAAAAACATCAGTTCTTGGGCTTTCCAAAACATCAGGAAAAGTCTAAACCAGAGACTGGGGCAGAGGCAGGGATTTAGCCAAACAGAGCAATACCAAAGGCAATAAGGGCGATCCAAAGACAAATCCAAAGAACAAAGGCCAGCAGTCAAAGGAACAGAATACAGATACTGAGATAACACTGCTCATCTTTACAGAAATGGGATCAATTTGTTTTGACTAGCAGCAAACGTTTGCTCTCGTCCATATTCATTGAGCAATTGCAGGCTTCACACAGCAGTGTTGGGTGCAGCAACGTCATGACCCTGCATGCAGCGTTCCATGAGTGGGATGTCAAGCGCACATGTCATGATGCCTACCCTCGGGCATCAGGACCAAGCCCATCAGCTCCGGAAGCAGGCATCCAGATACCTTTTAAAACCCCAACAGCCCCGGTGTCATGATGCCTACTCCTGGGAAGCCAGTTCAGGCCCAGCGTCCCCGAAAGCAGACGACATGCCACAGGGAGGGACCCAGCAACCCCTTATAGGGGCTCTTTGGACATTGTCCTGGCGCCTTTGGCGCCAGGCTTGTAGAAGGCATCAGTCCTGGCACCATAGGCGCCAGGCTCATTATGGGAGTGCTTGGATGGACTTACCGGATGCAGACCATGCTGCCGGATCCAGACCTCCTTGAGGTCTGAAAGGGACTATTTTACCTATGGGACTATTTTACCACTCGGGCGTGGCTGAGGAAGAATACTTACCTGGAACTACTTTGGGGGCTATTTAAACCACGCCCAGACAGCAGCTCACGCTTCGTGTTGTTCTGCAACTAGCAGCTGGACGCTCACCGTGTCTGCTCCTGCATCCTGGCTCCAGCCACGCCCGCCTGCAACCTGGAACACCTGAAAAGGAAGGAAAGGAGAGAAAGGTGAATAATTGAACTTTACCTACCTCCATCCGGAGTCCGAAACCATCACTCCAATCCTGAGAAAAGACATTATTTTTAGAAGCGCATCATATCGCTCGCTGCAGCGCCGCGTTCCACTCACCTTCATGAGGTGCCCTCGGGCTCTTCAGCGACCATTGGCACCATCCGTCGCCTTTCAGCGCCTAAGGAGAAAAAGAGACCAAACAAAGGTGAGCGAAGAAACAGATCGAGGAAGGCCTGATTCTTCCACCTTAAGACTTACCTGATTATTGTTGGGACAATCTTTCCTCACCTCGGGTCGGCGCCGCTTCTTTGGCACTTCCATACCCCGGCCCCTAAAGGGAAAAAGACATACGCATTAGTGGGTGAAAGCAAGATCACTAAGGGAACCATCCATCAAAAAGACTCACCAGAGTTTACCTTCGGCGAATCCATTCCTCTACGCGGATTCTTCATCCTACATCTGAAATAGAGAAAAGGACAACGGACAATTAAGGCTTGAACTTTTGCAACCGAATACTTACGGCCTCATATCTGAAAAGTCAAGCGGAGTTGAATACTCACCAAACCCGAGATCCAGTGAAGTAACTGGAAATGAACGCGCCCCTGCATTTGAAGCAGGATGGAGAGCTCGTCCATTCAGACTCTAAGGTGAGACTCTACGTGGAATCGCGGAGGGGGTTCGAGGAGTGTGAGAGGGGGAAGTGGGGGAATCCGACACATTATCCAGCAGACAGTTAATCACCTTTTCCATCTACAGAAGGATTCTTCTACGGGCCAGACAGGCGAGGTTTGGGGGTCCGGTCCAGTCCGTCTTCCGAGTCCTGCGCATTACCTTAGAAGAGGTCATAGCAGTCCAGAATAGGTTGGCGCCTCCGTGGGAATCAGTTGATTACACCCGGCTTGGGGCTGTTTGGGTTCAGTCCTGGCGCCTTAGGCGCCAGGCTCATAGACTTTACTTACCTGATGCAGACCATGCTGCTAGTGAGTCCAAGCCAACGTGAGACCTGGATGGGACTATTTTTCTACAGGGACTATTTTTTACTCTGGCGTGGTTCTAGGGAACTTCTTACCTGGAACAACTTTGGAGGCTATTTAAACCACCCCCGAGCAACCGCACACGCTTCGCGTTATTTTGCATCCAGCAGCGTAACGCTCACCGTGCCTGCAGTCTGCATCCAGTCTTCTGCCACGCCCGCCTCGAACCTGGAGCTCCTAAAACCAAGAGGAAAGAAAAGGACAAGATTAGAAAACAAACTATTTCGAATTCCTCACCTGATTTCGGATCCATCTCGCCTCCGGACCTGGAAGGAACATTTCTGTACGCGTTGCATCTCCAGCTACAGCGCTGAGCCATACTCACCAGTCCTCGCGGCATCTTTCGATTCGGCGCTGCCTCCATCATTTCTTCGCCGAACTCCGGCACCTGAGGGACAAAAGAAAACAACAAGGTGAGCCGAGAAAACAAACAAATAAAACACTTATCATCATAGCATTACCTGATTACCACCGGAGGCATTATTCTATAACTCTCCACATCTTCATGTGCCGCACCTGCAAAGGGAGAGAAAACAACACGTTAAACACCGGCAACATTTACCGGACGGTGCCGGGTAATAGACTCTTACCCCTCGTGGCAGTTGGTGGGGCTCGGGTATCTTCTCACGATCTTAGTTGCAAGACAAGGAAGGAAGGTGGGACAAGAGTGAATCATCGGACATATTGAACTCTATGAACTAGATACTTACCGAACTTTGCCAGGAAACCTCAGAGTCAATACTCTCCGGAACTCTCCCACGCCTTCAAACCAGTGAAGTAACTGGCATCAACGCGCCCCTGCAATCCACGCAGGATGGAGAGCTCATCATTTAAATACATAAGGTGAGGTTCCTAAAAGGGGATATCGGAGGTGACAAGAAGGGAGAACGAGAACAGTGGGAGGGAGCTACCACTCAAATCCACAGGTGGCTAAATCCCTTTCTCCACTTGCAGGAGAATACTTCTATGGATCAAGCAGACGAGATTAGGCGGGCCAGTCCACACAGTCATCTCGGCACTACGCATCACGTTGGTGGAGACCGCAGCTGTCCGGGTCCGATCGACGCCCCTGTGTGAATCAGGTGAGCGTAACAGCACACTGCATTCTTGGAACTCGTAGTTCGGCTGTGACAGAGCTGATTGAGCTTCCACTCGACCCGCTGGCCCAAATGCGTGCGGACCCTGACAAACATAATGCATGCCCTTATCAAGGACTACAAAAGGGTACCCTTATCACAGTTTCTTTTGATGTGTCTCTACAAAGTACAGTCATAAAACTCAGATTATTTTGTGGGCTCACATTACTTGGTTCAATAACAATGGAAGTCTGCTTTTGGTTGAACTAGTTAGCTTCAGGGATGGCTGCCTAAGGGCTGAGCTCCTGTGCCAACTGCGGAGAATAATATCCTTCCTTTACTGTGGCTGAAGACTCATGTGCTGCTGGGACAAGATTTTGGACTTGCTTACCAAGATGACCGCTGATAAAGTGGATATCAGGACTAGGCTAATCAAATCTGAAGGGACATACCTGGATCTCAATACAAAGGTAGTCTTTGTTGAGAACCATCTCACTTCAGTTGATGACCAGACCATACGCCTTGCTGATCAAGTTAGACACCTGGAGATGGTGAATGAAAAATTATCTGCTAAGCTCTCTGAGCAAGAAAACTTCTCAAATCACAACAATGTGAGGATTGCTAGATTTCCTGAAAATGCTGAGCATGGTAACCCAATATCCTTCCTTGAAAAAGCATTGACCTCTGTGCTTAATTTGGACCCTAAAATGCCACTTGAGACTGAGAGAGCACATAGATCTCTTGGACAAAAGCCAGCTTTGGGTCAAAGACCTAGACACTTCATTGTTAAGTTTTTAAGATACCCAACCAGGGAACTTACTTGAGAAAAACTCGTGAAATTGGTGACCTTGCTTGGGGAGGAAATAAAATAATGATCTTTGCAGATTTGAGCAAGGACATTATAGAGAAAAGGAAGTGTTTTCAAACTTTCAAGGAGAAGGCTAAGAATAAACATCTGAAATACTATATAATCTATCCAGCAATTCTGCGTACTGTCGTGGAAGGTCAGGTACATTCATTTTCTGACTATAAACAGGCTGAAGCATTTCTTTCTGACTTGGAGCCTGAACCAATGGAAGCAATCTCTGTTCCCCAAAGGTCGTCTATACAAAAAAGAAATGAGACAAATGATTCTTTGATTCCTTATTGCTAATTGTTTTAATCTTTTGCATCTACGTTATTTTTCAGGCTTAAATTGTATTTTTTTGTGTCACCACAAGTCACTGTTCAGTTTAATGGGTTTTTTTATTTGTTGTTACGGCGAAATATACTACAGTAATGCACCCTGCGCTCGCTTAGCGTGTGACTTGGCGTGAGCCAGCAGAGTAATGATGTCAGCCGGATGATTCCTCTTCTATGCTCTTGCGGGGATTCTATGGATGAAGTGACTGATGATGCGTTGCCCACTGGAGCAGAGGTTGGTGTATGCGTTGTCGCCGGGAGTGGATCTACTTAAGCTGATGCCTTGGAGTCGTACAAGTCTGTTCCTGGCACGTTACGCATGGGGTCTCCTTAAGTTAATACCTGTGACAAGGCTATGCGGATTAATATTTTTACACGTTTTATAAGTGTACTGCAGCTGGGTCGCATGCCTTTCTCCCGTACACACAACACTGAACAGTGCTTCATTCCTACTTGGCTTTGATGGACAATGCCCTTGAATCTTGGGGGGTTTGATGGGTGCCACACCGTTTGCCCTGACCTTTCTGAGAGGGCAGCGAATGTGACGTTTGGCGTCCTGTTTGTAACTTGGAATCTTATGTGCTTGTCTGTCCATTAAGCCCTCATTCCATCCTCTGGTGCACTCACATGATGGGACAACGTAGTGGTTGTTTATATGCCTGCCATGTGAATTCCGACAAATACCTGGTTTATGTCAGTCTGTGTGCTCCTACTGGGGTCTCTCTGGTCAGCGGGCACATTTGACTCTTTTACATTAGTCTGAATGGCTTGTCTCCCTCTCCCCAGAAGGGCAGCCATGCGGATAGTTATGTGTTGTATTTTCATATTACCTCAAAGTCTGGTGAAGCTCATTCTTCATGCAATGAATTGAATTTGTGGTCTGTTTTACTTTGTTTTTGTTTTTTCTGACGTTTTCAATTTTAAAAAACTGCTTGCTGTTTCTTCCGGTCTGTGATCCTTATTCCTATGCCTGCTTGGTTCCTTCTAATTTCTTTTTTACAGTAGATGTGTCCTTTCTCTAATTTGTTCACTGACATTTTTGGTTCTTTGGGGTAATTTCAGTTCAGTTTAGCTGTTTTGGAGCATCGTTGTATATATGTTCTTTGGATCCATTTATCTATTTTTGCATAGGTTAAGACAGTTTTATGTTGACCGTTTGAATGGAGACTCTGGATGTTGGTCGCGTATGCGTATGCATGTATGCTGTTTGCATTTTAATTTGTTTGCTATGCATGTTCACTATTTGGCTTCATTTAATATGTATCTATTTGGAGATTAGGCGGGTTGGGGTGTCAATTTGAATCGGACATAACATAGGGTGTGTTGGTTTTGTCCGTAAGTTACATGTCAATTGATATTTACGTTAAGTACTTGTTATTTTGTGACACATTACGAATTGTATATATTACTATATAGAGCAAATGATAAGTTAGCTTGAGAGATTGGTTTGGATGGAGTTCACCTATTTATCTTGAATGAGTTTTACATGCACACAATGTTAGATTTTTCATGGTATACCTTTTGAAAATGTAACACTTACGTGTCGCTCCATATTTTACAGCTTTACTCAAATGTTGGAAGGATACAATAAATCTTTTTACAGATAGGCATGGGTTTCTGAAGGGTGGTTGAGAATAGGTTTCGATCTGTAAATATAGTAACTGTTGATGGGCCTGTTTTTTGTTGGGCTCTTTTCAAGCAATATGTTTATATGTCTGTCTTTTGTTTTGATGTTTGTTTGTTTGGGGGGGCTTTGAAACATCCTTTACTCTGATGCATTTCTTTGTCGCTCCTCTGTATTTTGTCTTGATTAGTGTAAAGGACATTTTATTTGGGGGTACTGTGATAATATGTTCAATTCTTGATGAAAGTCATGGTGTTATGGGAATACTTACGATAGGAACTTGGAATGTCAACGGTTTGAAGTGTCCGTTCAAAAGAAAAGAAATTCTGTCCAGAATTTGGAGGGAAAGAATTGATATCTTTCTTATTCAGGAGACTCGTTTTGAGGATGGCACTGGAATCCCTTTTACTAATTCTAGGTACACAAAAATATGGCTAAATAGCTATACAACAAATTCGAGGGGTGTGGGGATTATGATTCGAAGGGGTTTGGGTGTAAGTGTGGATAAGGTAGCCATGGATGATGCAGGCCGAATCATTTTAATTGACTTGAAGTATGAAGATAAAGTCATTACTGTTGGCTCTGTATATGGCCCATTTACAGCAGGGGGACATTTTTTTTGGCTCTCTAACAAAACTTCTGTCAGATATGAGAGGGGAGGTAATTATTTTAGGAGGAGATTTCAATTGTGTTTTAGATTTTAGGCTAGATAGGTCTTCGACATGTTCTTTTACTGGTCAGAAATCTAGTAGAGAATTTCGAGACTTCATTGAGACATTTGATTTAATTGACTCCTGGAGGTGTTTGCATCAGGATATGAAAGAGTTTTCGTTTTATTCCCCGGTTCATGACTCTTTCAAGGATTGACTATATTCTCACTTGAGACAGGTTTGCTGAGGCTATAATTGAGGCTAGGATGTGTGAACGACAGCTCTCGGATCATTCACTAGTTTTGGTTAAATTGCATTTGGATCCGCACAAACTGGATTTTGGCAGATGGACACTAAAACCATTTATCTTAAAGGAAGAGAGGGCTTTGTCATCACTTCATGGTTTTATATCTAATTACTTTAATGAGAATGAAGACTCTGCTGGTAGTCTAATGGTATGGGATTCTTTCAAAGCCTCGATCAGGGGTCAATTAATACATTGGACAGCTATAGTGAGGAAGAAAAGTGAAGCAAAAATAAGCGATCTTGAAGTGGAATTAGGTAAACTGCAGTCTGTTTATGTGCATACCGGAGTAATTAAAGATCGTATGAGGATGAACAGGGTGAGGGATTTGTTACGTTGTGAGACTGATTTGCAATTTGATTGTGGTGCATTTTATTCAAGACCACGCTTTTGGGAGAAGGGAGAGTGTGGGGGTAAATTGTTGGCAAACAAGGTACGTGGCCTTTGGGAGTGGTCTTGTTCAAAAAATAAGAAATTAGTTTGGCAGGATTTTGTTGAAGAGAGCAGAAATTAGTGAGTGTTTTCGAGAGCAGAAATTAGTGAGTGTTTTCGCTTATTTTATGAGTCCTTATATACTGAGAACCATGATCCTTCGGAATGTGAGCTGGAAGAATTTTTTAATAAAATTGAAGTTCCATGCCTCTCTACTGAAGCTAGAGAATTCCTGCAAAACAAAGTGGGGTCTGGGAATCTCTACCAGCAAGAACACAGCCCAATGACCTGTTCGTGGATGAATAACCCCTGGGAGAGAGACTACCAAGTCTTTAGCTCACTGTCCCTTTCACAGAGAATAAATGTCCCCACATATCAGCCTTTGTCCTGCCAATGGGCAGTCCAGCGCAGACATGCTAGGCAATTTTCCTCTGAACAACAGTACCCCCATACACGTGTTTCAGCCTTGTTGTGCATCATCGGTGAGGTGAAACTGTGCCTCTCTAAGAACAGTGAGCAAGGGGTCCACGTCTGGATTGCCCTGGTAACTTAGGGTGAGACCCAAATTTAATTTATGCAAAACAAAGGGGGGGTCTGGGAATCTCTCTACCAGCACAAACACAGCCCAATGACCTGTTCTTAGAGAATTCCTGGATGCTCCTATTTTAGAGGAGGACGTTTTAGTGGTCATAAAGGGTTTGCGGACTGGTAAATCACCAGGCCCAGATGGGTTACCAACTGAATTTTATCAAGCTTTTGGTGAGCAGGTGGCACCGGAACTATGTGATCTCTATAATCGGTTTTTAATGGAAGGTACTTTGTGTCCTTCAATGAGGGAATGTTACGCTCACCTGGACCTCACAGGGGTGTCGATCGGACCCGGACAGCTGCAGTCTCCTTCAATGTGATGCGTAGTGCAGAGATGACTGTCTGGACTGGCCCGCCTAGTCTTGTCTGCTGGACCCGAAGAAGTATTTTCCTTATGTTCGTAAAAGATGAGCTCTCCATCCTGCGTGTCTTTCAGGGGCGCGTAGATACCAGTTACTTCACTGGTTTGAAGGCGTTGGGAGAGTTCCGGTAAGTATTGACTCTGAAGTCCCTGGCGGGATTGGTAAGTATCAAGTTCAAAGAGTTCAATGTGCCCGATGTTCACTTCCTTCCTTAAGTTGCAACTGAGTTCGTGAGAAGAAGGTCTCGTAGCTGCTGCTGGCGTTCAAGTAAGAGTCTGTGTTACCCAACGCTGTCCGGTAACTATTGCATGCGTTAACTTGTTGTTTTTCTCCCTCTTTACAGATGCGGCATATGAAAATGTGGAGAGTTATGGAATAATACCGCCGGTGGTAAATCAGATTAGTCTATGGTGGTAAGAGGTTGTATTTGTTGATTCCCTTGGCTCACCTTGTTTTTCTTGTGTCCCCTAGGTGCCGAATTACGGCGAAGAAATGGAGACCGTGCCGGATGGAAAGATGCTGTGAGAACTGGTGAGTATGGCGCCGTGCTGGAGCTGGCGAAGCGACGCGTGCAGGACTGATGTAATTTCCAGGACCGGAGATGAAATGGTTCCGGAATTAGGTGAGGAATTTGAAAATAAGTTCGTTTTCTAACCTTGTCCTTTTCCTCTTCTTTATTCTAGGAGCTCCGGATTCGAAGCGGGCGTGGCAGAAGACTGGATGCTGGCTGCAGGCACAGTGAGCGTCACGCTGCTGGATGCAGAATAACGCAAAGCATGTGCTGCTGTTCGGGTGTGGTTTAAATAGCCTCCAAAGTAGTTCCAGGTAAGACGTTCCCTAGAGCCACGCCTGAGTAAAAAATAGTCCCTGTAACAAAATAGTCCCATCCAGGCCTCATGTAGGCTTCGGCTCTTTTGCAGCATGGTCTGCATCAGGTAAGTAAAGTCTATGAACCTGGCGCCTATGGCGCCAGGACTGATTTCTATGATGAGCCTGGCGCCTAAGGCGCCAGGACTGAACCCAGACAGCCCCTAGCCGGGGCTGCTGAGGTTTAAACAAATGTCTGGATGCTTGCTCCCGGAGCTGAGGGCCTTGGTCCTGATGCCCGGGGGTAGGCATCATGACAGGGAAGCAATTGGATCTGTGATTCCTAAAGTGGGGAAAGATGCTTCAAAATGCGGTAACTATCGTCCGATATCGCTTCTGATAGATAAGAAGATATTTATGAAAATTCTGACTACTAGGTTGGATAAGCATATGGGTGATCTGATTGATAAAACCCAAGTGGGATTTATGCAGCAGCGATACGGTCATGATAATATTAAGACTCTCTTAGATAATCTGAATCTCTCCTCCTCCGGATCAGAGGATTTACTATTTATATTCTTAGATGCTGAAAAAGCATTTGATAGTGTGAATTGGACTTTCTTAAATTTTACTTTGATGAAGATGGGTTTTGGTCCTCTATTTATAAATGCTGTTGGAGCGTTACAGTCAGACATTAGTTTTTTTTTTTTTGTAATTTTTTTTATTTTATTCACACCAACCAACAATACAAACCAAACACACAGTGTAAATCATAATCATTACTATTAACATCTTTTAGTAAATAACCACTGCTCCCTCAATCCCACCCCCCCTTTATGAGCCTAACTATCCCTCACATCTAATATCTGCTACATGGGCAAGGTATCGCTCTCATCGGAATCTACTGCAGCCAATATTGTTCTGAACAGTTCTGCTATCGATGATTTCCATGCCATCAGGGTGCTCGTTTCCTCGTCCCCACTCATACTACTCGCCTCTTGCCATTCAATCGTTTCAGCTTCCGCCGATTTCTGCATCTCCTTCCACCACACCTCCACGCATGGCTTATAACACTTTTTCCATCCCATAGATACCCTCCGTTTTGCAAGCACATATGCCAGATCTTTCAACTTCCCAACATGTTTAAGTTTCTGTGATCTGGGGAATCCTCCCAGCAAGCAGGCCCATGCAGTGTCCGTAACAAGTGTGACCCCCTTCTCTGCCAATTTTTGTGCTATTTCTCCCCAAAAATCTTCAATTACTGGGCGTGACCAGAACATGTGTGTCATGTCAGCATTTTCTTTGTTAAACTTAGGGCACGCCTGTCGCCCAACATTTGCGAACTTAGATATCTTCAGAGGGGTCATATATGCTCTATGCGTTATAAACAGCTGTATTTGTTGTAACCTGGCGTTCCTTGACACTTTTTTGTGGTTGCCCAGGGCCCGTTCCCATACCTCATCTTCCATGTGGGCTCCCACCTCTGATTCCCAGTCCAATCTCAGTTGCATTAATTCCTTGTCAACCTTAATCATCACCATCTCATACAATCTAGAAATCTCATGCCCCCCTTCCCACATGTCATATATTGTCCCCATCACTGCGTCTGTTTCTCCTGTCAACACTGTTTCAGGCCATGTTTTCCGTATTTTCTGCACCAATCTATGATACGTAACGTATTGGCCCACATGCAATTCAACCTCCTCCCCGAGCTCGCCAAATTCCTTGATGGTCCCCACTAGCAAAATATCTCCTAATGTTAACAGCCCAACTGATTCCCAATAGGTTCTAATAATCCCTCTCAACTGCTCATCTCCTCCTGCCAAGGCAACCAGCGGCACCTGTGGGGTGCACGGGGATGGGTCTTCCATCATCCGGCATGCTCGACGCCACATTTTCCACCCAAGCGTCATCATCCCAGGGCGCTCCTTCATTTCTGACTCAGGCAACCAAATGATTTCCCTTAAATAAAACTGAGCACAGTCCTGTCCAAGCAACCTGTGTTCGGCGGTCACCTCATCGGAAAGCCATTTGGCCACATATTGTAATTGACCTGCTACATAATAGACCTCAAAATTGGGCAACTTGATTCTCGTAGGGGTTCTGTAACTTCCATAGCGCCATTCTATTCCGGGTACCATGCCACAGGAAGTCTCTACACAAGCTGTTCAGAGTTCCAAAAAATTTCTTGGGTATCATATATGGAATATTGCTAAAATAATGTAGAAGTCTAGGCAGAACCACCATCTTAAGCATTGCCCCTCGTCCCATCATTGCTAGCGGCAACTTTTCCCAAAACTTCATACATTTGCGTATTTTCTCAATGGCTATTTCAGTATTAATCTTATGCTCCTCTTCTACCGTGTGACACACATCTATTCCAAGATACCAGAAGGAGCCAACCACCCATGGTATTTGCAACACTGGTAACCTCTCTACAGGGGTTCCCTTATAGCTACCCAATGGAAATATACTCAATTTTTGGGGATTCACCGCTATGCCAGACAGTCTCGCATACCTCTCCATCACTTCCAGAATATACTGGAGATTTTCTTCTGGGTATTTCAAGTAAAGTAACAGGTTATTGGCATATAGGGATATTAGGTGTGTGTCCCCCCCCCTACCTCAATACCTACCGTCTCATATTGTTGTCTGAGGTGTATTGCCAAGGGCTCCAAAGCCAAAATATGCAACATCGGGGACCAGGGGCACCCCTGCCTGGTGTCTCTGATAAGTTGCCATTTCTCCGAAATTACCGCTCCTGTCCGAACTCTGGTCATCGGTTCACTGTATAACATCTGTACCCACCTAATGTAACCTGGCCCCATTCCATACCCCCTCAGGGCCGCCAACAACCACGGCCACCGAACCGAGTCGAAAGCCTTTACCGCGTCTAGCGACACAATAGCCATTTCGCCTTCATTTTTACCTCCCCATTCAACCACCCGGTGAAGCCGCCTATGATTGTGAGTTATGTTCCTATTCGGGACATAGCCTGTTTGGTCAGGATTTATCAATTTGCTAATTACTCTCCGCAATCTATTTGCCAGGACAGCCGTCAATATCTTACTGTCCTGGTTTAACATTGATAACGGCCTATATGAGCCACAGCTATGCCCTGGTTTGTTAGGTTTGGGGAGCGGTATTATGATTGCTTCTCTGAACGACTGCGGCAATCTTCCTACCTCAAACGCCGCGTTAAACATTTCTAACATTGGAGGGAGCACTTCATCCCTGTATACCTTATAAAACTCACTGGGGAACCCATCCGCACCTGGGGTTTTACTAGTGGGCAACTGCTGTACGACCTCCTTCAGCTCCTCCAGGGTAATTGGCGCCTCAAGCTCTTCTCTTTCCTCTTCGTTTATTAGGGGCAATCCTATATCTTTAGTGTTTCCATTATCTCCTCTTGGCTGCCCCCTTCCTTGTCCTCGTATAATACCTTATAATAATCAGCAAGCTCCCTGTTGATTGCCTCCTTGGTATCCACTACTTCCCCATCCTCTCTAGTTACCGTCCTGATCGGGGGTCTAGGGGTTTCGCTCTTATATAGCCACGCCAAAAGGCGGGTGGTTTTATCCCCTCCTGCATGTTGTCTTTCCACATACTTTTTATAGTTGAGGTTGCAGAGCCTTTCCCAGTGTTCTACACACCGCTGTTGCAATGTGAGTACTAACTCTGTATCTATCTGATCATTTCCCAATGCTCTTTCTAGTTCTTCTGCTCTTTGTAGGTTAGCCAGTACTCCGCTCTGCAAACCCTTGGATTTAGCTATGGCAACCCCTCGCATTACAACCTTAAAGGCTTCCCATAGAATACCTGCCGAGTCAACGCTACCAGTATTCATATCAAAGTATTTGATGATCTCTTCTCTTACATCCTCTCTAAAAACTGGATCCTTGAGAGCCTCCGCTCTGAGGCGCCATGTCGGAATCCTCGCCCTCGGGCGGCAATATTGCCTTCTTGTTTCTTAAGGAGAGAAACGACATTGGTGCGCTCTTACAAGTACCTCCTGGGCATGATGTCCTCCTCTATATTCCTCATACCAAATTGCAGGCTTTGCATGAGGCCCGTTCAGGAGGCACTGGACCACCAATGGAAACAAGCTCTCGGTTCGTGGGAGGACATCGTCCAGATTCCTACGTCACTGCACAAGGCTCTTCGATGGTGGAACACTCCGCAGAACCTTTTACAGGGAATGCCGTTTCAAGCACCTACGTCGACCCTTCTCTTAAGGACGGACGTGTCTCTTTCGGGGTGGGGTGCTCATCTTGCGGACCTACATACCAAGGGCTCCTGGTCACCCCAGGAGTCACAACTGCACATCGTGTTGGGACTCAGGGCCATTTGGTGGGCACTGAAAGCTTTCCTTCCGGTAGTAGCGGGGCAGGTACTCACTGTACAGACAGACAACACAACCTCTATGCACTACACAAACAAGCAAGGAGGCACGAGGTCAGAGATCTTGTCTCAAGAATCTCAACTACTATGGGCATGGGCCCTGCATCACAGAGTCCAAATCCAGGCAGAACATCTTCCGGGAGTGGACAATGTCCTAGTGGACAAGCTGACCAGGGACTATACGTCTTCACACGAATGAGAGCTGTACGAGAAGGAAGCCCAACGGATTTTCAACTTATGTGGCCATCCACATCTCGATCTTTTTGCCAACGGAGCCAACAAGAAATGCAAAAGATTCGCCTACAGGTACCCAGAGAGTCAGTCAGTAGGAGACGCGTTCTCAGTGGATTGGACGGGGAAATTCCTATATGCCTTTCCCCTCATCTCCAGGATACTACGCAGACTGAGAGAGCAGAAATGTTCTATGATCCTAATTGCACCGGACTGGGCATGGCAGGTCTGGTACTCGACCCTACAGCACCTGTCCCGATGGCCCCTGATTCGCCTCAAGACGCATCAGTATCTATTGACGCAGCAGAACTGCAAGGTCCTCCATCACGATCCAGCGAGCCTGTCTCTCAAGGCCGGGTTCCTGAGCAGCGCAAACTGATGAATCTCAATCTGCCTGCAGAATGCTGGTATATAATCAGGGCCTCAAAGGCGCTTTCTACACGCATCACTTCCACTAGGAAATGGCCTCGTTTTTCCAAGTGGTGTGAAACATATGCTATTGATCCTCTCACATCTTCGGTTGAGCAAGTACTTCCCTACTTATTACACTTATCCAAAGCAGGTCTTTCGCTGTCTTCAATCAAGGTCCACCTGTCAGCCATTACTGCATACACGACTGCTCCGGAGACGCAGTCCTTCCTTTCCCTTACGGCCGTTAAGGTCTTCCTTAAAGGACTTCTGCGAACATACCCGCCTACGCTGGTCCCAACCTTGAGCTTGAACACTGTGCTAAGAGCCCTCATGGAGCCTCCTTACAAGCCCATCCACAGATGCGACATAAAATCCTTGTCATGGAAAACAGCTTTCCTGATGGCTATTACTTCGGCCAGGAGGATCAATGAGTTACAAGCTTCATCGTCTGAACCTCCCTTCACCTTGTTCCATATCGACCGTGTCATTTTAAGACCACACCCTAAGTTCCTTCCAAAGGTAGTATCGGAAATTACTGTCACGGAACGCATTGTCTTACCAACTTTCTTCCAGTATCATTCTTCGGAAGCAGAACGAACATTACATTCTCTCGAGATAGCAAGAGTTTTAAAGTTTTATTTGCAAAGGACTAGAGAGTTCTGTTCTTCAAATAGACTGTTCATCGCTTTCTCTGGCCATACAAAAGGGCCAGCATATTTCCAAACAAGGTATGGCGCGCTGGGTCTCCTCTTGCATCACCCACAGCCATCTAAAGAAAGGCGACCCCCCTTCCCAAACCACCCTCAGCGCACTGCACCAGACGGAGAGCGGCGTAAACAGCATTCCATGCAGGGGTGGCCTTGAAAGACATATGCAGAGCCGCCACGTGGAGCACTCTGCACATGTTCGCAAAACACTACTCCCTGGCTGAAGATGCCAACAAAGAAACTGCAGTTGGACAGGCAGTGCTCGGCCATCTCTTTGCATAATGTAGGACCAGCCTCTTTTTCCCACCTTTCCCGGAGTATGTAACCGTTGTGTTGCTGCATGGTAAAGGTTTGATCAGAAATATGTTTTCTGTATTTGCATATATGGACATGATGATGGCATGTTTTTTAACTGCTTGGTATTCTATTCAAGCATCTGAATCTATGAAAGAGCCAATGCTGGAGAAGTCTGTTACTTACCTGTAACTGTATTTCTCCAGCATTGGTATCTTTCATAGATCCACCCGCCTCCCCTGAGAGGCTGCTCCTACGCTCAGCATCCATCATACTGTAGTCGCTACGGTTCAGAATCTGAAGATTGCTGCCTGGGGCAGAGCTTAAGCCCTGCCACCTCATTGGTTGGGGTAAAAAAGGACCAAAGTGAGGTGGAGGGACTACATAATAGAATGGCCCATAGGCCATAATGGGCTATGTGCATGCATTTCTAGGTAGCAATGTATGTATATTAAAAAAAAAATGTAATATTTTTATCACCGAGGATTACCAGTCTGACGGCGGAGAATATTCAAGCATGTGAATCTATGAAAGATACCAATGCTGGAGAAATACAGTTACAGGTAAGTAACTAAGACTACCACTTTAAAGGCCTCCCACAGTGGACTAGCGATGGACACGCTACCCTCATTGTATTGGAAGATTTCGGTCATGCTAGTTTTGATGTGTTCACAAAAGGGGATATCTGTAGGGCTTCACTCCTCAGCTTCCATGTTGGAGTTCGTGGCCTACGAGGTGCGTATTAACATGTCGCCTGCAAGGGGGTGTGATCTGACAAAACAGAACTTTTGTATATTCTACCTGTGACAGTTAGTTTAGTAGTTCCCTACCTCCAAAAAAATAGTCCAACCTTGTCTGGACGTTATGCAGAGCAGAAATGTAGGAGTAGTGCCTATTGTGTGGGGCTGTAAAGTTCTCCAAACATAGACTTGTTCAAAGTCTGTCAAGAGTGTCTGTAGGGTTCTTGCTGGTGGGTTAGGTCTTTGGAATTTTGCATATGATCTGTCTACCTTGGGATTCAAGACACAATTAAAATCCCCCCCATCCCCCGTATGATATTCCTAGTTTCGATACGGGCCTAGTCTCTGGTACAACGTCTGAAAAAAGGCTGCCGTTCCTTGGTTGGAGCCTATGTGTTTATTAAACCGACTTCCAAATTCTCCAAGAATCCCTATATAAGTACCATTCTGCCCTTGTTGTCAGTTTTACACTTAATTACCTTAAAAGGTACTGAGGGTGCGATCCATGTCAGCACTCCTCTTGCCTATACTGAATATGTCGATCCCCAGGTTTGCCCCTTCCATTTTTTAGTAATTAGTGACTGCTTCTCCCTAGTGAGGTGGGTCTCCTGTAACAGCGCTATATCGATTTTGTGTCTACATAGATGCGCGTAAACTCTGTTTCTTTTAACATAATTATTTAATCCCCGGACATTCCAGGTCAACAATTTTATATCAGTAGCCATTGCTATCTATCCCCAGTACCTGGGCACAGTGTACAGTAACGAATGACGGCTCCTTCAATGTACTTCTATGGGTTGGGCAAACTAATATTGATGCTTTAAGCAATTTTATAATCCGCACCGGCAATGCAATTTCCCCCATAACTCCCATAACTTCCCCAACACATAACAAATGCCCTGCATCATTGCCCATGCTCGGGCATAACTGCTTTTCGCTTACTCCCAGGAGGCCAAGTCTCTGGTCATGTGCGCAGCGGGCAAACTCAGGAACAAGTGGTCCGTGAAGAAAAAACTCTGCGGGTGGGACATCAGAAGCCCGGGAACCGGACACCATTTCCGGACTGTGGTGTAGCCATTAGGTGGATCCTGCAATCATGCAAACCCAATCAGCGGCTGCGGTTAGTGGAAACGGGCCGTGCCCTGCTTCTTCGCTCCCTTGTGGTCATTCACCAAATATCAACAGATTATGCATTGTACAGAGTACTCGGTGCTAGGTCTGTTCCCAGTTCAGGTTCCCTTCATGGAACGGAGGAGACCTAGGGTTACGGTGGGATGGTGCGTTCTTCCACGCGGGCTTCGATCTGTTCTGCGTCCATCCATGTCTATGCCTCTTCTGGGCGGTCAAAGAATAAGGCGTGGTTCTTATACAGGATCTTTAAACGTGCCGGGTACATTAGCATATACTTCTGGCCTGCTCTACGTAGTCTGGCTTTAACCATGGAGAAGTGTGCTCTGTTCTTCTGAACTTAAAAGGTGTAATCCGGATGCACTTTGACGACACCCTCCGTAGTATGCCTCCTTGCCTTGAGTAAGATAGGATCTTCTCCATAGCTCTGTAATTCAGGACCTTTGCGATAATCGAATGTGGCGGAGCACCCGGTGGCGGCTTCTTCATGATGGCTCTATGTGATCTTTCTATTAAGAAGCCTTGTGAAAGGTTCCCAGACCCGATCTCTTGTAACATATTCTCGATGTGCATTTTGGGATCTGTCCCCTCTTCACCCCTCAGGTAGGCCGACAATGCGAACATTGTTTCTATGGGCTCTGCCCTCAGCATCCTCTGCTCTGTTTTCCAGTGGGTCCACCTTTTGCTGCAGGATGTGGATTTGGGTGTGGTTCTCGTGGGTTAGTGTGCTGTTTTCCATCAGTTGTTCTTCCTGTTCCGTTGTCCTTTCCGATCATTTTCTAACATCTTGGTGCAAAAGACCCACATCGACAATGACAGCGTCTATTTTTGAGCCTAATGAGGTTTTTAGTTCGCCAGTGGCTAGCAGGATTTGGTTCCCTTGCTGTCGGCACTGGTATCCTTGCTCAATGGTCCTGTTGTGGCGTTTGCAGAGTCTTGCACAGATTTCGTATAGCTATCCATCATAGTCTGGTTTCCTTTGGTTTTAGCTGCTTTGAAAGGCATTTGCAACAGGGTTTCCCCTGCAGTGGGGTGCTGAAATACGCAGTATTAGTGGGCTTGACCAATTGTAGGGAGTGGCACCCGTCAGGCTGCACTGCAGGTCCATAGGACTCCTGACCTCGGCCATGCTATCGTCAGGGAAGACAGTGCAGAGTGGCTGTTATCTTGGCGCTATTTTACAGGAAGCATTCCTATAATTTCCCCATCCGCTAGGTGCAATTTCAAGCCCTGGGTGAGCAAATGGCCCATTGACGCAAGTGGCCTTGGGGTCTCACTTAGTGCTTAGTCAGTGACTGGTGGTGCTCCTCAAGCTCACTGGCCCCATGGACCCCAAGCGGCTAAGTACATATGCCTAGTTGGAAGCAAGTTAGCACTTCATCTATCCTCCGTCTGCTTAATTATGCACAAAGTCTCTGCTTTTGCCATGGTAAGTAGATGAATAACGAAGTCCGCGCGGTCGCGCCACCGCCCACAGCCTTCACATTAGTGTGCTGAACCTGAAGGTAGCCCAGAAGGCGCAATGGCGTAGTTACGGCTTTATGACTGCAGAAAACCCCAAAGTTACAGCATGTGTTGAGGGACACTGAGGGGCCAGAAACACCCTCGCCTTCACTGTAATGAAATATGACATGGCATTTATAACGCGCCTATACACAAGTGTTGCAAGGTGCACAGTTCTGCAATCGGGGCACAGGGTGTGTTGTCACGTTCTTTGTGCTGTTTTCCACGTGGGCAGCGGACCCTTGGGATGGTCCAAGAGCAGCCCGTGTGGGGGCCGGTATAATGGGTGTTACATTAGCTTAATTCCTGCTTGTTACACCCCTGCAGGTTTGCGGACTTCAGTGTTATGGAAACATTAGGGATCCTAGATTGTAATTCCATTCATTCGGCGGGCACTGCAGGCACATCAACTGGACTGCAGAGGGGCTGCCAGTGATTATTTGCAGAGGGGGAGTGGCGTGCTGATCAGCTGTAGCACTGTAATGAACTACGCACACAGTGCACGCTAGGTTGCATACGTTCCGCTCACCTCACAGTGCCAGTCACTGCTGTGCCTTTTTCTCTTCAGTCAGGGAGCTCACGTGTGCTGGCCGTGTCCTCTGCCATATCGGCTCCTCTTCTCCCGGAGGATCTGCTCACCATGTTCTGGCCGCCTTCTTAGATGGCGCAGCAGTCACTCTTCGTTTTCTGCAGGGCTTCCTGCAGTGTTCCGTGACCGCAAGCGGCCCCACAAAGCTGAGAATGCACCGCACAGGATTTGTATCGGTGCTCACACGGACAAGGAGCGTTCCAAAGCGGCAGAGCAGCTGTTTCAATCGGATCATGAAGGAAAGGGCATGAGCTCACTCTAAGGCAGCATCACTCCTTGGCTGCTGGCCACACCCCCCTGCTGTGTGAAGTTATTTTGAAATGCAAGGAAAAGGAGTATGAAAAGTTAAATCCGTTTTTTGCTGACTTCATGTTGCTTGAAGTGAGCCCATTGTTAAGTTTACAAAATTGGAATGCAGTGCAGGAGAAATGTAACTCATCGATTTTGCTCCCATTCCAAGCGGCTCAGAGTAGTCATGTGCTTGAGGGTGGTTGAGTAAAAGGGAGGTGGTTCTGATGGAGAATGACATCACAGAGAAAGGCAGGCACTTTTACATGTAATGTAAGTATAATTGTATTGTGGGCCGTCTCAGGGAGAGGGCTCAAATAGCACTGCAGCTGGAAGGCTAGTTCTCTTGGGCTGGTGCTGGTGTCTCAGAAGATTATGGCAGTCTCGAGCACTCTTAATATCTGGCTGGCCCTGAGGGCATGCAGAAGTTACGGACAGGCAGAATGGCTGGGGAAGGACTTCCTGGGCTTCCAGGCTGAGACGGGGAGTGAACCATATTAAGAATTCTCCCGTCCGGGTAGTTTGACAAAGGTTGCTTGCAGTTCGGGTCACACACAATATATTTCTTGGGTGAGTTCCCAGTTAATTGAGGAGAGTGTACTTGTGTGAAAGCACATAGTGTAATTGTATTGTGGGAGCTGCAGGCTGGCAATACTTTACACTTAAAATGGTGACAGCAATTTTCCATGAATTTTATTCATTGTCCGAATAGCAAGTTTCAGTTTTAGTGGGAGGGTTAATCTGCTCAAGGTTAGAAATTGCAATGTCCTGACCAATTATTGCAAGAGGTTATTTAAAGTTTAATGTGAAAAAGCACATTTATCGCAGGGAAGCAACCCCAGATGATTTGTATTTCTGAAGGTGTCATTTTCGTTTTTTTTTGTTTATTCAAAACAAACAATGCAAACCAAACTTTGCAGTGTGTGTTAACATTTCAATTAGTACATCACTTAAATGTGCACACTGCTTCCCTTATCCCATCCCCCATTTCGTGCCTCTGCTATTTCACTTCCTATTCCTGCATCCTGTGACAGGGTGTCCATTTCTATAGGTTCCACTGGGTCTCTTATTGACCAAAATACCTCAGCTACTAACAATTTCAAGGCCATCAGGGTCTGTCTCCTCCTCCCCCCAAGCGCTGCTCGCCTCTTGCCACACCATAGTTTCTGCCTCTGCCCATTTCTGCAAGTCCTTCCACCATACCTCTATTCGTGGTCCGTGGCATGCCTTCCACCCCATTGCAATCCTTCTCTTCGCAAGCGCATATGCCAAGTCCTTTAGTTTGCTTAGATGCTTGAGCTTGCGTGGTCTAGGGAACCCCCCCAGCAAGTAGGCCCACACTGTATCAATCACCATCTGAACCCAGTGTTCTGCTAGTCTGTGTGCCACCTTGCTCCAAAAGCGCTCGATAATCGGGCATGACCAGAACATATGCACCATGCCCACATTCTCTTCATCACATTTAGGACACGCTTGCCGTCCTGCATTTTTAAACCTAGATATTCTCTGGGGTGTCATATACGCCCTATGCGTAACATACAGTTGCATCTGCTGCAGTCTTTCATTCCGCGACACCTTCTTATGGTACCCTTGGGCACGTTCCGACATCCCACCCTCCATCGGGGCCCCCACTTCTGCTTCCCAGTCTAGTCTCAATTGTGTTGCCTCCTTTCTTACTTTCGACATCATCAGCTCGTATAGTCTAGATATCTCATGTCGCCCCTCTGCTATGTCATATATTACATCTATGGTAGCATCTGATTCTTCTTCCAACACCACTTCAGGCCATGTTCTCTTAATTCTCTGCACCACTCTGTGGTACGTAATAAACTGGCCAGCGTGCAACCCGGTCTCTTCCCCCAACACCTCAAAGTCTATTATAGTTCCCTCTTACCAAACATCACCTATTGTTGCTATCCCAACAGGCTCCCAGTGGTTTCTAATTATCATCCTTAGTTGCTCATCCCTGCCCGCCAGTGCTACCAGGGGTACCTGCGGGGAACACAGGGATATGTTCTCCATCATCTGGCATGCCCTACGCCACATCCTCCATCCAAGTACCATCATCTTTGGACGCCCCACCATTGCTACCTTAGGAAGCCACACAATCTTGCTTAAATAAAATGTGGTACAATCTTGTCCAAACAGCCTAGATTCAGAAGTCACCTCCTCTGAGAGCCATTTAGCAATATATTGCAGTTGACTTGCTATATAATAGACTTCATAATTCAGCAGCTTTATCCCCCCCCCTTCTCATAGAAATTCTGCAGCTTCCAAAGGGCCACGCTTTTCCGTGTGCCATGCCACAGGAAATCCCTGCACATACTGTCCAGTCTAGTGAAGAACTTCTTTGGTATCCAGTGTGGTATATTCCCAAAGTAGTGCAGGAGCCTAGGTAAGACCACCATCTTCATCATTGCCCCACATCCCATCATTGCTAAGGGTAATTTCACCCAAAACCTCATGCAATTTTCGATTTTCTTAATGGACACCTCTGTGTTGCGCTCATGCTCCTCCGCCACCGTGTGGCATACATCCACCCCCAAAGAGTGAACCGTGCTGACCTCCCAAGGTATCTGTAACACTGGTAGCTGTTTCAATGGGATACCTTTATATCCTCCCAATGGGACCAGGCTAGATTTCTGAGGGTTCACCGCTATGCCAGACAGCCTCGCATATCTTTCATAACCTCCAGTATGTATTGCAGGTTTTCCTCTGGGTGTCTCAGATACAACAGCATGTCATCCGCATATAGGGAGATAAGATGTCGTTCCCCTCCCACAGCAATGCCTATCGTATCATATTGTTGTCTCAAGTATATCGCTAAGGGTTCCAAAGCCAAAATATAGAGCATAGGAGACTAAGGACATCCTTGTCTGGTACATCTGCGGAGTTGACATCTTTCTGATATCACTGCTCCTGTCTTGACTCTGGCTAGCGGTTCGCTGTATAACATTTTCGCCCACCGTAGATACCCAGGCCCCATTCCATAACCAGCCATGGCCGCCAGCAGCCATGGCCATTTAACCGAATCGGAGGCCTTTATTGCATCCAGTGACACAATTGCCAGCTCCCCTTCGTTTTCGTTCCCATATTCAATAACTCGATGGAGTCGTCTGTGAGTATTAGATATATTTCTATTCGTGTGGTAGCCCGTCTGGTCAGGATGTATCAGTTTGCCAATAACCCTCCGCAGTCTGTTTGCCAAGACGGCCGTCAATATTTTGCTCTGTTGATTTAGCATTGGCAGGCGTTTATATGAACCGCAGCTATACCCCGGCTTATTAGGCTTAGGAAGCGGTATTATGATTGCCTCTCTGAGCGACACTGGGAGTTTGCCCAGCTCGTATGCTTCGTTCAACATGTCTAGCAGTGGGGGGAGCACTTCTCCTTTAAATTTACTTGGGAGTCCATCCGCCCCTGGTGTCTTACTGGTGGGCAACTGTCTCACCACTTCTAGCTCCTCTAAAGTAATTGGGGCATCTAGCTCTTCCTTTTCCTCAGCACTTATCTGTGGCAATCTTATATCCTCCAATGTTTCTGCTATCACCTCGCAATTGCTCTCCACATCATCCCCATATAGTAGCCTGTAGTAATCCGCGAACTCCTGGTTAACTCCCTCTTGGGTGTCAACCACATTACCATCTTCCCTTGTTATTGTTCTAATCATGGGTCTGGGGGTTTCACTTTTATATAGCCACGCCAGAATCCTTCCCGGTTTATCCCCACCCCCAGCATGCTGTCTCTCTATATATTTTTTGTAATTAAGGTTACACAGCCTTCCCCATTGTTCCGCACATTTTTGCTGCAGTCTGACTGTCAGGTTGGTTCCTTCCTTAGTATTATCTCCCCCTCTCAATGCCCTTTCCAGTTATTAATCCTTGTTTTGCAGGTCAGCCTGGATCGCACCCGGCAATCCTTTAGATTTCGCTATAGCTGCCCCTCTTATCACAACTTTAAAGGCTTCCCACAATGTACCCGCCGAGTCTACACTACCGGTATTCGTTTCGAAGTAAATAACAATCTCATCCCTCATGTCTTCCCTAAATAGGGGGTCCCTTCGTGCCTCTGCTCTGAGGCGTCATATCGGAATCCTCACCCTTGGGGGTTGGTATTGCCATGCAGGGATCAAGGGCGAGTTGTCTGAGAGGACCCTCGCTTTATATTCAGCTTGCGTGACCTCCATCAGTACATCTGGTGTGACAAAAGCATAGTCCAGCCTAGTATGTAACTACTGCGGGGCTGAACAGTGCGAGTATTGCCTCTTATGAGGGTGCCGTGCCCTCCACGCATCTTCAAACCCAAAGTCATTGAACAGCCTCCAACGCCTTAGCAGCTGGTGCGGGTCTACACATTTTCCCATCCAATCTATCAACCTTAGGGTTTAATATGCAATTGAAGTCTCCTCCCCAAATCACTGCACTCCCCACACACTTGCCATGGTTGTTGTACAGTGTTCTGAAGTATGCCGCTGTGTTTTGATTCAGTACATACGTATTTAGAATACTTCTCTCCCTGTTTTCCACCATTCCCCTCATGATGACCTTCCTCCCATCCATCTCAACTATCGTCTGTACCAGCTGAAACGGGACATGTGGCGCCACCCATATAAGTACTCCCCTGGCATAGGCCGAATATGTTGAGCCCGCTATAGTTCCCTTCCATTTTTTTCTCAATCATCTCCATTCTATCTCGCGTCCGGTGAGTCTCTTGCAGCAGGGCTATGTCTATCTTCTGTCTGCGCAGGTATAACATAACCTTGTTTCTTTTTAAGTAGCTATTGAGCCCCCGTACGTTCCAGATAATTATTTTAAGGTCCCCCATGGCTTATTAAATCCCCACCCCTTCTCCCATCTGTGCAGTCCATATTCAAATTCAATCCCTTTCTGTATAGGCTTGTTTCCCAACTAAAAGTCCCCTTAACTAACAACACGTCAAACACCCCAACTTTCCCCACACCAAACACCCAGATCTCCCACCCTCCCACCTCCCCGCCCTGCCCCAACAATATCTCCAACTTCCCCTGAACTCCCACATCTCCATTCTCCCTCCGTAGCCCTAACTTGCCCCGTCTCCTCAACTGTTGCCCAGCTCCATCCCTGGATCTCAGGCACCCCCGCATCTAGCCCTTTCTGGCAGTCGCCTTACTCGTAGCTCAGCAGGGAGGTGTGGCCCTAGTGGCGGTCCCTCTAATCTAACTCTTGGGGGTAGGTTGTCTTCATCTATTGCTCCCTATTCAAAAAATCAAGTTCCTTGCACCTCCCTTCTCCTTATTATCGTTACACACATTATATTCCAGTCCAACATGTCCAAATGCCTCCTGATATAACAACCCTGCGCCCCTCGCCATCAACCTCAGTATTCTTGACTATTAGATCACTTATCGTTACTTCCAGGACCCTGCTCCTCAGTCTACTACGGACAGCCATGTGCAGCCACGCCGCTGCTTCCTCCGGAGATTCAAAAAAATGTGCTTTGTCTTTGTAAAGGATCTTAAGCTTAGCGGGGTACAGCAACATATATTTATATCCAGCCGTGCGCAGCCATCTCTTAATCGCCACATAACTGTAGCGTTGTCTCTGGACTAACATAATATAGTCAGGATATGCAGTGATGGTCGCTGATGCTCTCTTGATCGTCCCCCCTTTCCTGAAGATCTCCAAGATCTTTTCCCTGTCTCTGTAATTCAGGATCTTCGCTATAATTGCTCTCGGGGGGAGGGGGTGGGTTTCCAGGTTGCGGTTTTCTCATCAGGGCCCTGTGCGCACGTTCCACAGCAAATCCTTAGGAGAGCTTATTTACACCTATTTCCTGCAATATTATGTTCTCCACGTAGTTTGTAGGGTCTTGGCCTTCCTCCCCTTCCGGCAAGCCAACCACGCGTATTTAGTTGCGCCAAACTCTTCCTTCTGCCTCCTCTGCTCGATTTTCCAGGTTGGTTACCTGCTGCTTCAATATGTGCACCGCCTTGGAGTTATCCTTGCTAGTGTCTGCGTTGATTTTAACAGCACTCTCCAGGCCGCTGGTTCTTTCCGCCAATGTTCTTAAGTCTTGCCATAGCAAGTTGACCTCCACTCCGACCGCATCTATTTTTGCTTCCAATGCAATCCTTCGTTCTGCCATCGTCGTCCCCCACGAGGCCTTCAGCTCCGTTATGGCTGGCAGAATCATGTGATTGTCACTTGGCATTGCCGCCCCAGAGGGCGCAGCAATTCCATTTTGCGTGGGGGTGGTGGGCGTCTACTGCGATTTAGCAAAGATGTCCATTGTAGGCTGTTTGCTTTTAACTTTGCCGCCCCTCGCCGACATTTCTGTCTTGTTAATTATTGTTGCCAGTTTGTGGGTACCTAGTCAGCTCCTACTATCTTACGGTACATCAGCTTTGGCGTCTCCGATTTTAGACACTGTGGGTGAGCCAGGTTGCAAAGGGTGAGCACAGGATGGTTTGTGCTCTCAGGGCAGTGGCGCTGATGTATTGTGACCCATGGGGTGTCCTACCTATGCTTCAGCCAGCCCACTGTTCTGCATCCACCTCTTTTGCCCGGTGTGACACGGTCAGCAGTCCCCTTTATGTATGCATGCCTAAAGGTGCTGTATCACTGCCTCAATATTTTAGTGCCGTGTCCAGTGGGGGGCTCTGGGTACGTGGCACCTCTCACTTTTGCCTGTGCCCCAAGTGGGCTCGTTAACCACCACTGGGTACTCTTTCACAGTGTCCTAGCTACAGGCGCTCCAGGCTCCAGCCTCACAGGCTCGCAATATGGCCCACCCAGAGCCAGTGTTATAATGCACTTGCTAAGGCATTTCCATTGTGCAGGGCCAGGTAGTCTCATCCCCTTTACCATTTGGGGCATGCACTTTCAGGGACTGCAAGTTTGTGTTCAGCCCTTCAGTGAGCCCGACGCCCTTTTTTTTCGTTTGGGTGATCATCCACCTTTCCGTGCCCCCTCACGTACTCTCACTTGGTCGGCCGTGCCAGGCTATGATTTGTTATATTCTCATTCGTCACACTGTCGGCCCGTGTGCTTTCAGGGTCTGCGGGGACGCGTCTAGCCCCACATCATGTCCGACGTCTTTTTTTTTAAAAAGAAAATGTATTTTTCCTATTGCTGATCCTCCGAACGTCTGTGTACCCCCAGCACACCCCCTCAGTCCGCTTTGCCTAGTCTCCAGTTTTCCGTGTCCCTGTTAGCCCTCCAGCTGCTTCGCGTGTGCTGGCTGGGAGCCACAGACCGCTCCGCACAATCCCTCACATTAGTTGAAGGTCCGCTGGCGCACGCAAGCTCTTCTGCATTCTGGCAGCCTGGGCACCTTCACTCTGTTTCCAGTTCGCATACGTGAGCTGTCCTGTCATTACAGGCAGCCCGCTTCGGCTCCGTGTGTCACTCGTTGGGGTCGCGCAATGCTGGCTCTGAGTCCTTTGTCTTACCTCTGCCGCCATTTTGTAGCCAGCCTTCTCTTCCTTCGCGGGGGCTACAATGTAACAGAACTTCTGTTACTGGCATCCGATCCTGGCGTGAGGCACTGCATTCAACGACGCTCCTCTTCCCATTGACTCATGTCTGCATGTATTCCAAAAATAACTGTTTGCAGGTGTGCAAAGCTACGGATCACTTGTCGTATCTGGGAGCCCCAACAAAGAGCAGCCTGTTACATGGCTGCCAGGCCACGCACCCTGTCATTTTCGTTTTTGCATCTGATGTAAAATGCTATGAGAGAACACTGTGCTTTATATGCTGTGTTTTGATATTCTGCATAATTCTAACCTTCTATAAATAACAGAAGTGAGAACATTGAATTTATCTCAGCATACTTATTATACCTTCTGGTCTCCTGTGGTAACAGATATCTGTGAATAACATATGGTATATTCATTTTACCGCAGGCAGTAAATTCATTATGCCGTGTGTGGTAAAATACAAACCAAAGTTGGTCACTGTAAATTGTGTTCTTCTAAGAGGCTCTGAATGAATTTTCATATTTGGTTTACATGGTAAATGTATTCTGAGATACTGCCAACAGGCCATAATGTGGCATTGTAAATAAAATACTGCAAGGGCATTAAGTTATGTTCTAGAGTGTACTAATTCCATTCTTGGTTTACTGTTAATGACCCCGGTATAAAATCAATTATCAGGCAGTACTCCATATTCTAGACTTACCAGAAATAAAACAAAAAATATCAACAAAAATGACAGCCAAGAAATATCTCCAACAGGCCCGATCATTGAAGGAGATCTGGGTGAAACAGTGCTCAAGTGAGGACAAACCTAGAGAATATTCCATTTTATACAAATGTGACAGGAAATAAAAGCTTGTGGTTGCAGGCCTGCAGATTCAGTTTTTAGCACCCTCACAAACTAGCCATGACGGTCCAGGCCACCCCCGCCCCCACAGAACTGCTGCATTTCCTATTTTCTATGCGGATGACTTTGCTGCCTCCATCAAAATCACCAAAATATGGGAACCCTTGCATGCCCTTCTCTTTCCCACCATCTCCCTCATTCTCCCATCTTTCCCACAAGCCTCCATCTCACTTTTTTCACCCACCTCTTGCACTAAACTGCTACCCATCCAGCGATCCAAATGACTCCTCTGCACCAAAAATTATGGATGTTTCACCTGTCCTCTCCACTCACCACTCAACCATACGTCTCTCTCAACTGGCATCTTACCAGACTACTACAAAACAGTCGGTCATACCCATCCTAATGGAACCAAGTGCTGATCCCAACAACCCCTCATTTTATTTATGTCTCTTGCTCCCTACCACACGAGGTCTGTCTTCAACCACATAGTTCACTATATCAAGCTAAAATCCCTGTTTGTGCCCCTCCAATTTGGGTTCCGGTCTATACATTTCACCAAAGCTGTACTCATCCATGTTGCCATTTCTCTTACCACTGCCCAAAACTCACTGCCTCCATTTTCATCCTCCTAGACCTTACAGCTGCCTTTGACACCGGATCATCCCCCTCTCCTTGAATTTTGTTTTCCCTTCTTGGCTTCAAGAACACCGTAATCTACCGGCTATCCTCCTATCTCTGGCTGCTTCTTCACATCATGAGACTCCAGCACCTCCTCCCAAACACTCTTCCCCCAAGCATCAGTTTTAGACCCCCTTTTTTAACCCACAGTCGTCCTTGCTATGCTAACTAGTGTGTCCCCCATTCCTCTGCCTCTTCGAGGCATTCCCGGAAGCGCCATCACCGGTTGCCTTCCTCGTCGGAGGACTCCGCCAGGCGGCGGGTAACTTGTCCCACTAAACACTCGTCGCCGGCCGAATGGAATGCATTCCGCCAGCAGATGATGGCGATTTTCAAATCGCAAGGCACCGTTCCGTCCGCGCCTTCGAGAGAAGCCGGCAAGGAATGAGCTAGAGCCACCACTCGCACGCCTTCGGGCTCGGGCGGTCGGCGCGATCACCAGGAGCCGTCGAAGTCCCGATCGGACAAGGGTGATCGCCATAGCCGTGCCAGGTCCAGGCCCTCGACGCCGTCGGAGCCTGTGAGGTCTTCTAAGAAGGCATCGACGCCGTCAGCGCCATGTCCGTCGAGGGACTCTCTCGAGGCTCTGGCTTCGAAGAACTCATCGATGCCATCGGCACCGCGGCCGTCGAAGGAGACACGCTCGGGGCTCCGGCCTCGAAGCCGTTGTCTATTCCATCGGCGCCCTCGACGCCTTTTGAGGAGAATTTACCGGAGGTGCCCAGGAGGGCTCTGGAAGCTCTGAGAAAGGCTCTCAGCAAGTCCGTGAGGCCTGTTTTTGAGCCCTACTCTGTTCCTCCTCCCAGGGTGGATTTGTTCCAACCCTTTAAGTATATTTCAGAGGTGGAGGAAGGGTCTGATGAGGAGGGGGTTGTGCCTCCTGAGGTTCCTGATGACCTGTTGTCTGGTCATAGCCAACTGGAAGACCTTCGTCAATCCTTACATGACGCCAGTGGTCTTGATACCTCTCCGGAGGTTGAGTTTGGCAGGCCTGAGCCTCCTATAGGCGCCTCATGTCGATGGTGACTGAGTATTTGGGGTGGTCTGCTCCATCTGCTCATTTTCTTCAGGATGATCTGACAGACATCCTGGATCGAGGTCCCCCCACTGACCCAGTGTTCCCATTTCATATGGCGTTGCAAAGAAGGCTGGCGGTGGCTTGGACTGCTCCCGAGAGTCTCCTGGCAGTGAATAAGTCGCTTCCAAAAAAATACCACCCAGCCAGTGGTGACCCCTGCTACTTGTCAACGCACCCTACTCCGGCGAGTTTGGTGGTGTAGGCGGCTACGGCCCCAGCAAAGCAGGCTGCGTACCCTACTATCCCTCCGGATAGGGACGACAAGTGCTTTGATGGTTGGGCGAAGAAGGTATTTTCTTCTGGGGATATGGCTTTAAAGGCAGCCAACTCCGTTTGTGCCCTGGCAAGAATCACTCGCACTCTGTGGAATTGTGTATCGTTGGCAGCTCAGCATATTCCCGAAGGGGAGGAACGGGATGGTTTTCTAGCCCTTGTGCAAGACGGCAAGGATGCCATGTGTGAATCCGTTCAGTCGGGTCTGGACATGGCAGACTGTGTCAGCCGGTCCATGTTTGCGAGCACCCTGATGCGCAGGTTTGCGTGGTTGCGGAAGTCAGGGTTTGCTCCGGATGTGCAATCCCGGCTTCTCCACATGCCCTTTGATGGTATCCATCTTTTTGGCAGCAAGGCTGACGAGGGCCTTGAGAGGTTGCAGACCTCCAAAGCTGCAGCAAAGTCTTTGAGTGCTGCAGTACGACAACCTCCGCCTTTTCCTCCTAGGGGACAGCAATGGAGGGGAGGTTCCTTTCGGTACTACTCTTCCTTTGGTAGATCGAGAGGAGCTGCCAGTCAAAGGGGCCACTGTAGGAGTACCAGAGGTGGAAAGCAAGGTACTCGAGGTGCCAAAGCCGCTCTGGCACTTGCCTCTTTGCCATCGGGCACTGCCGCAGCCGCGTCCGCTCAGTCATGATGCCATGTCCCATGGTTCGCCGGTTGGGGGCAGACTGGCACAGCATCTTGGAGAATGGCGTGCCATTACTTCAGATGTGTGGGTTCTGGAGATCATAACCCACAGCTACTGTCTCTCCTTTCGGCAGAGGCCTCGCAACAATCCACTGGGGTAGCTCTCTTTGAAGCATCCGGATCTGCTCCTTGGGCAGGAAATCGTACCCCTGCTGGAGAAAGGCGTCATAGACTGGTGCCTGTAGTGGAGAGGAACAAGGGTTGGTATTCCCCTTATTTTTTGATCCCGAAAAAAGACGGGGGATTGAGACCCATCATGGACTTGCGTGGGCTGAACAAGCTCCTCAGGAAGGACAAGTTCAAGATGGTAACTCTCTTCTCAAGTCCTCCAGGCCCTTCAACTGCAAGATTGGTTGGTGTCTCTAGACCTCAAGGATGCTTACTTTAATGTGCCGATTCATCCAAAGCACAGGAAGTACCTGAGGTTCATGGTTGGCGACTCGCATTTTCAGTTTCGGGTCCTGCCTTTCGGATTGACCTCCGCCCGAGGGTTTTCACCAAGCTAATGGTGGTGGTGGCAGCGTATCTCAGGAAAGGGGGGATTCACGTCTATCCCTACCTGGACGATTGGTTGATCAGGGTGCGCTCTCCCGAGCAAGCCCTAGATCATCTGTCCATCACCTGCCACACTCTTCACAAGCTGGGCTTCTTCCTCAATTTAAAGGAGTCCCATTTGACACCTACCCAACGGCTCCAGTACATCGGAGCAGTGCTCAACACATCCCTGCGGCAGTGTTCGCCTCCCAGGTGAGGGCTCATCACATTCTGCACATGGTGGACAAATTTCAACATGCCTAGAGTCTCCCGGCGTTCCAGTTCTTGAGGTTGCTAGGCCTCATGGCATCCTGCATTTTTCTGGTGCCAGAGGCCAGGCTGTGGATGAGATCTTCTGTGGTGGGCCGTCGAAGGCAATCTGATGAAGGGTGCTCCATTTTGGCAACCGTGGCTGGAGATAACGATCGTGACGGACGCATCCCTCACGGGTTGGAGAGCTCATGCCAACGAGTTGACGGCCAGCGTCCAGACTCCACATCAATCTGTTAGAGCTGCGGGCTGTCGGGCTAGCCCTGAAGGCTTTTCAGTGGTCTATGGGGGAGAAGAATGTCCTGATTATGACGGACAATACAGTGGCCATGCACTACCTCACCAAAAAGGGGGGGCAGGGTCACTCCAGTTGTGCAGGGAGGTGATGCAGCTCTGGTTCTGGGCCATTCAGCAGGACATTTCGATCTCAGCAGTTCATCTGGCCAGAGACAAAAATGCGGCGGCGGATGCTCTGAGCGGGCAGAGCACGGTCTCGCACGAGTGGGAGCTGGCTCAGGAAGTTCTGTTGGAGATCTTCGCCCTTTGGGGAACCCCGCAAGTGGATTTCTTTGCCACCAGTGTCAACCGGAAGTGCGAAAGATTCTGCTCACGGGAATTTCCTCCAAGAGGAGCCTTAGGGGACACATTCGTAGTGGAGTGGTCTTTCCCACTGCTGTACGTGTTTCCTCCAGTCCCCGTCATTCCGCAGGTGTTGCGGAGGTTCGGTTCCCGGGTGATCCTCATTGCTCCGGCATGGGCCAGGAGAGCGTGGTACCCGGACCTTCTCGACATGCCCATCTGTCCTCCATGACGTCTTCCCTACTGAGACGATCTGCTCTCATGGGAGGGGGGTCGGGTTCTCCATCGAGAGGTCAAGTCCCTCAACCTTCACGCTTGGTATCTGAAAGGTTGAGGTATAAGGATTGGGACCTCCCCAAAGACATGATGGAGTTGTGGCTTTCGGCCAGAAAGCCCGCAACGAAAACTCTGTACTGTTGCAGAAAGTTCTGCGACTGGTGCAGGGTACAGAATGTGGATCCTTTTCAATGTTCCATTCCTTTGGTTTTGTCTTTTTTGCTTTCCTTAGCCCACAAGGGCCTGCAAGTAGGTACCATTAAGGGTTACCTGGCGGCGCTGTCCATATTTAAGCGCTCGTCTGAGGAATGTTCTTATTTTAAGATCCCTTTAATCTCTCTGTTTCTAAAAGGGCTAACTAATGTGTTTCCACCGTCGCCTTTCAGGGGGCCGGATGGGATTTGAATTTGGTTTTAAAGTTCCTAATGGGATCTACGTTTGAGCCCTTACATTCTTGTCCACTGTGACTGTTGTCCTTTAAAACTGTATTTTTTGTTGCAGTTAATTCCGCACGCAGAGTGTGAGTTGCAGGCACTTTCCGCCAAACCACCCTTCACTGTGTTACATAAAGGCAGGCTTGTCCTTACGGTGCAGCCTTCCTTTCTTCCGAAGGTTGTGTCGGAATTCCATCTGAGCCAGAATGTAATTCTTCCGGCGTTCTATCCTCCTCCACATCCTGCTAAGGAAGAGGAGAGACTCCATAGGCTGGACCCTAGGAGAGCTTTGAGTTTCGATCTCTCACGGATGTCCCGGGTCAGATTGGACGATCAGCTCTTAATTGGTTATGCTGGAAGGCGTTTAGGGCAGGCTGTTTCCAAGCAGACCTTCTATAGATGGATCATTTTGACGATCTCTGAGTGTTACTGTTTGGTGGGAAAGGACCCTCCAGTAGGCTTACGGGCTCATTCTACTAGGGGTATGGCTGCCTCTACTGCCCTACAGAGGGGTGTTCCGATTCCCAATATTTGCTTAGCAGCCACATGGGCCTCTGACCATACTTTTGTGAAATATTATTCCTTGGACTCTATCCATGGGCAGGATTTGGCCTTTGGTAAGGCAGTCCTCTATTCAGCCATTTGATTGGGCATTCTAAATTGATGCAATTGTAAAATCTTTTCCCAGCTACATACTTTGGTACTGCTTTGGGAGTCTGTCAAAGATGTGGAATACGTCAGAGGACACAATCCCTTTGAAGAACAAGTTAGTTATCTTACCTGGTAACGTTCTTTCGATGGGATTTTCCTCTGACGTATTCCACATCGTACCCTCCCTACATGCCCCTCTACAGAATTTCTTATGTGATTGCAGCTTACGTTTCCGCAAGGCTTTCTGTAGTCATACTGGCAGGAAATTGGTGCCACAGGTTCTGGGGAAAAAACAACAACTGAGGCTACGGGCGTTGTGTGTCCTAGATATAACATCCGGTGACATCGACCATCGACAGAGGCCCTTGAGGGACAGCGTATCGATGTCATCTACGCAGGACGCCTACGCTGAAAAAGTTTTCCGAAGCAGCACAGCTGTGGTAATTACTGTCAAAGATGTGGAATACTTCGGAGGAACATCCCATCGAAAGAACGTTACCAGGTAAGATAAGTAACTTGTTCTTCCTTTCCGTTTGGTGTATTAGTAGGGGTTTAACTGAGATTTGTTTTAAGTTTCTCAGACGCTGCTGGGGAGTGCCAAGTATTGCTTACTCCTCCGGTCTCAGAGCCTTGATCTTACTTCTTAGGTCCCTTTCCTGCCCTTTTCTTCTCGATGACCCCTAGCCTAATCAGCTCACCTCTGATTATTGCTTTGAAGGCCTCCCAGAGCGTTGGGACACTGACTTCTCCATTGTCGTTGAATTGGAAATATTCTGTGATTCTTCCCAATGGACCCTGAGAGATTTCCTTATCTTTAAGGAGGAGCTCATTAATTGCATACCAAGTTGTGGTCAGACCAAGGCACAGGCTCTGTGGTGGATTCAAGAACCTGGGCTTTCAGGCCATCATCCAAGAAAATATAATGTATTCTTGAGTAAGAATCGTGAACCTGGGAATAGTCTGTGAAGGGGGAGTCACCCTTTCCTGTGTGAACCAGCGAGTCCATCAACCCCAACTCAGTATAGATTTGGTGAAAGCGGCGAGGCAAAGTCACCTGACCCTGGGGAGACTGGAAGGGATTCTTCTTCTCCTGTCCTTCTCTGGATCGAGGACCATGTTAAAATCTCCTCCCGTCACTAGGGAGCCCTCATCAATAACTGGAGTTTATCCTGTACTGTCTCCCAACATGTCACCTGGCCCTCGTTGGGACAATACACTGACCCTGCTGTAATCCTTCTCCCTTTTACCCTCCCCTTGATATAAAATAAAGCAGGCTTCCGGGACCCGCATCACACCTTCAACCACCATCCCCAGCTTACTTGCCACCACAATCGCCACCCCTTTTCGTTTGGAAGTATCTGGCACCCAATGGACATCTTCAATGGCCTTCGCTTCCAAGTACGGTTCTTTTCCTTTTTGCCAGTGTGTCACTTGCAAGAACATCAAATCAAGCTTCAATCTATTAAACTCCTGCATCGCGAGGGAGTGCTTTATTGGGGAGTTGAGGCCTCTAACATTCAGGGAATCCACCCTGAGAGCAATTTCCGAGTCAACTATCGGGGCCCCTCCACAGAATCGCAACCCCACCTCCTGGTGTGTCAAACCGTAGGAGGCCCACTGTCAGGCCCACTTTTGCCATGGGTTTTACCTTGTAAAAAAACAGTGCAATATACAGAAACAACCATGCAAGAAGACCGGCAAGGAGATTGACTGATTCAGATGAAAATCAGGGACCGCTTTTGGAAGGAAAGAAGGATTCGTCCTCAGGACAACCTTATCCTTATGAAAAACCAGAAAGGGATGCTCCACTGACAAGGCCTGGAGCTCACTCACACGTCTTGCCGAAGTCACAGCGACCAAGAAGGACACTTTCCACAAAAGGTGATTAAGGTCTACAGTAGCCATTAGCTCAAAAAGGCTTATGGCACAAGGCCGTAAGGACCACGTTCAGATCCCACGTCGGATGCGGTTTGCGAACAGGACGGTAAAGACGCATGAGACCCGCGAAGTGCTTTTTAACCACTGGGTTTGACAGTGAATAAGAGCACTGATCCGTGGATAGGTATGCAGCAACAGCCGAAAGATAAGTCCTGCATGTCAAGACATGGATGCCCGACTCAGCTAGATGAGAGACAAAGGACAGCACCGTGTCTATCATAGCCCCCCTGGGGTCCAGCTGTCTGACTAAGCACCAGTGGCAGAACCAAAGTCATTTGCTTCTGTATTGAGATTTCGTCGAGGGCTTTGTGGCCGCCTGAATAATATGTATGTTATCAGCGGACAAGTTGAGGTGTTATAAAGATCTGAACTCAGGCACCATGCCGCCAAGCTGAACGATTGTGGGGAGGGATGCCACAGCTGCCGATCTCTCTGGTGAAGCAGGTCGTGAACCAGCGGAAGCCTGATCGGTGCACACACTGACAGATGCTGAAGCTCTGAAAACCAAAACCTGGCCGGCCACCATGGTGCTATGAGCAGAAGAGAACCATTCACTGTGCTCCTCAGCTTGCACAGCATCCGATGAATCAGAGGCAGAGGCGGGACAGCATAGGCTCTCATTTTGAGCCAGGGAATTTCGAGGGCATCCCCCAGAGAGGAGGCTCCCAGCCCATTCCTGGAGGCATACAAGGGAAGCTTCCTGTTTGACGCCATTACAAAGAGGTCCACTTCTGCAGTGCCCCAACACTGCAAGATTTGCAAGAGGACTTCCGAGTTCAGTTCCCACTCATAGTTGACCATTGTATGTTGGCTGAGGGCATCCGCAGCAACATTCAGCTGACCCGGGATGTGCACTGCCACCAGCCAGATGCCATGCTGAACCGCCCGTTCCCATATCTGAATGGCAAGATCCACAAGAGGAGGGGACTTTGTACCCCCTTGCTTGTTGATATAAAACATGGACACCACATTGTCCGTGCGGATCCGAACTACTTTGTTGACAATGACAGGCTGGAACGCTTTGAGTGCCAACAAGATCGCCAGGAGCTCCAAGTGATTTATATGAAGGAGCTTGTCCTGCGGTGACCAGAGATCGGAAACTTGAAGGTCCAACATCGCACCCCATCCCAGCAGAGAAGAGTCCGTCGTGATTGTCACTAGTTGGCCGGGATCCTGAAAGGCTGCGCCCACCGACAGATTGCTGAGAGACGACCACCACACAAGGTCCGCTCTCATAAAAAATGGAACAGGAATCCTCTTGGAGTCTCGGTCCACTGCTTGGCGCCAAGAACTCTGAAGAGCCATCTGTGTTCGCCTCATCTTGAGGTGAGCAAGAGGAGGAGCCAGCACACACTAGGCCATGAGGCCCAGAAGCCTCTGGAACCACCAGGCCGACATGCTCTCTGACTGCGCAAACACCTGACACGTGGCCAACAAATCCACCATTCTGTCCCCGGTCAGATACACTCTGCAATAGATCGTGTTCCACCAAAAACCCAGGAAAATCAGGTCCTGAGAGACCATCATGGAGGATTTCCGCCAGTTCACCGACAGCCCAAGATTGAACAGGAGCTGGAGGAGAGACGGAAGATTGCTCAAGGTTGATTGAGGACGGGGGCGTGGCCAACTGCCTAGTGATGAGCAGGTAAACCTACGGAGCTCCCGGGCCACTGCAGGAATCCTGCCGAAATCCTGATGAATTACCCCCATGAATGGTGATAGTGGTGCAGTGGAAGGAAGCTAGAGTTACTGGGAGCCATTGGTTCTAATCTGGAGGGTGGACCCGCTGGAGGACCGGCCTTAACGCGTGTTGAAGTCTTGGCGGCTGACAGGAGGAAGCGTGTGCAAGGTGGCGGTGTGAGGCGGCTTGCCGGGTGCCCAGACATCTGTGGGGCATACCCGCTGCTGGTGGGGGAGAGACACGGGGACGGCGGTCCTGGTCCGACAGGTCGGAGGAACCTGGGAGCGGCGGAATCGGTGTGCGGTGGAGGGCTGGGGGGGGCGCCCCCTGTTTAGAGTCTGTGAGCCCGAGTGGAAGGAGGGAGGCGGCGAGGAGGAGAGTCTGCAGCCCCGGACTGTTGGAGTGGACGAGGCCACCCCTCCTCCGGAGCGGAACTGACTGGCCCCTCTGGGCTGGGGATCGGCATCTGCCCGCTGGCTGCAGACGGCGGCGTGGCCCTGCAGCGGGTCCCGAGGAGAAGGAGGTATGCTGCAGCTGGACTGGAGGCGGCGGAGGGGCTAAGGAGGAGCTGACGGACGAGGGGGAGAGGCTGCCGCCTGGACTGTTGGTGCAATCGGGCCCGCCCCTGGTCCGGAGTGAAGCTGGTCGGCCCCTCTGGGTTGGGGGCCGGCGGCAGCCTGCGGGCTGCGGCCGATGATGTGGTCACGCGGCGGGGGCCGAGGAGAAAGACTTGCCACGGGAGGACTGGAGGCGGTGGAGGGGCTGAAGAGGACTTAACGTGCAAGTCTGGTTGGAGGAGACGCAGCCCCTGGCTGGTGTCGTCTGACAGAGGCCTCCTGTTTGTGGCAAGTGGGCGGTTCAGGAGTGGCCCCCCCAGGACTCCAAGTGGTGCGGACGCAGTGCAGGTGAGAGGGGTGAGTGGCCCCCACGTTGGACAGAGGGGGTTATTTGGCATGGTGTTATTGGGCCCGGAGTGGCAGAGGCTTCCTTGTGACTGCAGAGCAGAGAGAGCGGTGAGGAAGGGGCGCAAAGACCCCAGCATCCAGGTTGGAGGAGTTGGGAGGCCCGGACTGGGGGCAGCCGGGTGGCCCATCACTGGAGTATACAATAGGTGCCTTCAAAAGGAACTTGAGCGTGAAATTTGCCGTCTGGTGGCCCCTCTGGGACAAGTGACACTGGCCCTTGGAGAGTGCACCTTGGTGAGGGCATAAAATACTGTACTGTGGCACCAGTGGCAGCTGGTCTGTTTTTGAGTGGGCCTCCCTGGTGGCACAAGGGGTGGTCGTGACTGCTGATCTTGGGAGTTCAGTGTTGAGCTGAGGACTGGGTGGCCAAAGGGTGAGGTCAGCCGCCGTAGTTGCCATGGGTAAAAGCCAGCAGCGAATGGAAAGTTATGCAGAGGCGAAGGACACAGGGCACAGGCAAGATGGGCCTGGGCACCAGGCAGGAGAGGGACCTGCAGGAGGGGGGACAAGTGTGGTAACTTTGGACTTGCTAATGGAGGCGATACAGGTCTCCAGGTCCACCCTCCAGGAGAGCATCAAAGAGGTAGGAGTGGATGTATCCCTGGTGAGGGCGGACCTTTGTAAAGTGTGTGAAAGAGTGACAGAAGTGGAGCAGAGGGTTAGCACGGTGGAAGACAAGGTCCAGAAGCTCAAAAATCAGGTGGCGGGCCTGGTGGGGGTGGCCCGATTCCTGGAAGCTAGACCAGAAGATGCGGAGGGACGCTCTAGACGTTGTAATATCCGTTTGGTTGAAATACCAGAGAGGGAGGAGGGGCCCAGTGCAGAGCTTTTCGTGGAAGAACTGATCCTAAAGACTTTGGGGATTAAGGGTGTCTCTGCCCTTTTTACAGTAGAGAGAGCTCATAGGGTCCTGGGCCGACCCCCACCGCCGGGGGCCCCTCCAAGGGTAAAGGTGGCCAAAATTATGAATTTCCGGGGTCGGGATGCCATCCTGCAGGATGCCCGCAGGGTGGGCCAGTATGAGATTGGGGGTGCGAGATTGCGGATTTTTGCATCCTTCACGCTGGAGGTGCAGCGCCAAAGGTGGTCATATGATGCTGAGAGAGGTCGGCTACGGGAACTAAACTTGAAGTAAATGATTTTTTTTTCCCGGCCAAGTTGAAGGTGTTGTCGGGGGGGGGGGTGGGGGTCTTGGTTTTTTGCGTCCCCAAGAGAGGTGTGGGACTGGCTAGACACAAGGTTGCAAAAGGAGGATCCCCCGCTCGGGGGTCCTAAGGAGGCGGTGCGCTAAGATGTTGCGGAACGGGGATGAGGCGGAGAAAGGGGAACAGAAGCTATTACCACAGGTTGAACTATCTGGGAACAGGGGGGATATGATACTGGAAGAGTGGCAGGGGGAAGGTAGTGGTTCCCGCCAGATCAAACGACCCTGTTGGCAGCTAACCGGGGAAGGGGAGGAAGTGGGCGAGTCTGGCAAGCTAATGGGTCTACAGTTAAGGGCAGAGAGAAAGGGGAGGATGAGCCCCCAGGGGAGTGGGCTCTCCTATTGTAGTTGGGGGATGTGGGAGCTGAGGGGGGGGTGGTTAGAGGGGTGCAGGACGGGGAGGCTCCCGGGGAGACAGAGTGAGGTGGGGGAGGGGGATCTGGGGGGAGGGTTGGGTGTTTGGGTGCCAGGTTGGGGTCAGGCACGGGTGGGTAGGGACTAGATATATGGAGGAGGTGGGAGGTTTGACACAGCAGCAATCAGGTATGTGGTAGGAGTAGTGGCGGAGGTGGATGTGGGTATTAAAGGTTTTGGGAGAGATGATGGGGTAACCTGAGTGTAGACACTAATTTTTTGGATGGGTAGGCTGGGGAGTCTGAAAATTGGGACATGGAATGTTTGGGGGCTGGGGAACTATCAAAGGAGGGGTAGAGTGGGGTAGTTCCTGAAGCGGCAGGGGATACAGGAGATGCATGCGGGGGCAGAGATGTTGGGGAAACTGGGGAAAATGTGGGGAGGGCAAGTAATTGGTACGACATATTCCACCCAGGCTAGGGGGGTGCTCATTTGGGTGGCCGGGGGTGTACCATTGAAGGTGGAGGCGATATCAAAGGATGAGGTGGGTAGGACGGTACTTGCACAGTGTTCATGGGAGGGTAGGGCAGTCTGTTTGGTTAACTCGTATGCGCCGAATGTGGACGTCAGGGAATATTTTGGGGGCGTATAGGGGAGACATGATAATTTGGGGGGGGAGATTTTAACTGTCACCTAGACGAGGGGCTGGACGGGTCTGGAAGTAGGGGGTGTCTAAGAGGTATATGACGTGTAGTCTCCATGGGATAATGAAGGAACTCGATTTGGTGAAGGTGTGGAGGGAGACGCACGGGTAAGAAAGGGGGTACTCTTATTACTCCGGTGTGCACGGTTCCTATTCACGGTTGGATTATATTTTAACGGGCAGGGAGGATTGTCGGTTATTTGGTGATATGATGTATCTAGCTCGAACTCTATCGGATCATTCCCCCTTGGTGACTACGTTGTTTGGGGCCGCTGAGAGGCCCCCGCGGCGGTTGTGGCGGTTGCAAAGGGAGGTGTTGCAGGATGGAGCTTTTGTAGGTGAGCTTAGAGAAGGGATTCAAATGTATTTCGAGCTGAACGAGGGTTCGGTGGAGTGCTTTGGGAGGCCTTCAAGGCGACCATGAGAGGGAAATGCCTGTTCATGACGGTTGGGAGGCGTAAGCGGCTTCTGGATACGCTACGCCGCACGGAGGCCCAAGTGACTGAATTAGACAGGGAGGTGGCGAGGGGCGTGGAGGTGGGGGAGGTGTTGGCGCGGGAGCTGGAACTCTATCAGTGTACCCTGCCAGAGCTGTCGCTCTTTGACAGCAGCAGGTGGGATGTTAGGCTGCACAGGGAAGGGGACAGGGTGGGTAAACTGTTGGCTTGGTTGATAGGTAGAGAACATCCGGACCAAGTCATAACCCAACTTAGTTAAGCACGGGGGAGGTAGTGGGAACCCAGAGGGAGATCAACGAAACCTTTTTTGCATTCTATAAGGAGTTGTACACAAGTGAGGGGGGAATACGTGGAGATGGAGGTAGTGGATCTTTTGGAGTCATTGAGGTTACCAAAACTTGGGAAGGACCAACGGGATGAATTGGACGCCCCGATTGGGGAGGGAGACATTCGCTGGGCGATCCGTATAATGAGAAGGGGCACAGAGCCGGGTAGTGACGGGTTCCCAGTAAAGTTTTATGCAATGTTTGCTGACCTCCTGGTGCCGCAGCTTCAAAAGGTGTATGAGGAGGCCTTTCAGAAGGGTTGCCTCCCAGAGTCTATGAGGGAAGCAGTGATTTTAAAAGGGGGAAAGGACCCAAGGGATTGCGCAGCATATCGGCCCATTTCCCTGTTGAACGTGGATGGGAAAATCTTGGGGCAGATCCTGGCGGCCAGGCTTGCGAGGGTGGCTCCGGGTTTGGTCCATGCAGACCAGTGCGGGTTTATCAGGGGAAAGAATACATCCGGTAACCTCTCCCGTTTGCATCATATCATGGACTTGGTGAAATCACAGACACGGGGAGATGGCAATAGCTTTGTTCGACGCCATGAAGGCGTTCGACTCCTTGGAGTGGAGATGGCTGTTCAGGGTGTTGCGGGAGTTTGGGTTCGGGGAACATATTTGTAGGTGGTTGGCCCTCTTATATAAGAACCCGCTGGCGATGGTGAGGACTAACGATTGGGTGTCTGAAACGTGGGAATTGCAAAGGGGGACCCGGCAGGGTTGTGCGGCTTCCCCAATTTTGTTCGCCCTGGCCCTGGAACCTTTGGCGGCGTACTTGCGGCAGGAAATGATAGATGCCGGAATTGAGGTGGGAGGTCAAAAGCATATAGTGTCCCTATAAGCGGACGATTTGTTGTTGTATGTGGTCGACCCTAGAGTGTACCTGCCGGACCTGCTAGAGATATTGCGAAACTTCCAGCATATGTCGGGTTTCCGCATTAATCCAGAGAAGTCGGTGTTGTTCCCGGTGGGGTGTTTACGGGATTGTCCACTGGGGGATTTGCCGGAGTTGGGAATAAAGTGGGAGACGTAGTCATTTCAGTATTTGGGGATTTGGGTATTTCATGAGATGGTGGACACGTTTGTACACAACACAGGGAGGGCATTATCTAAAATAGGGGACTCGGCCCAATTTTCGAAGGTCCTGCCCCTTTCTCTAATGGGCAGGGTGGCGCTATGCAAAATGGTGATCCTGCCACGGTTGCCTTATTTTTTTTAACTAATATACCATATGTGGCCAAAAAGGTATTTTGTAGAATGCTGGATGTTAAGATTAGGGAGCTGTTGTGGGGTACGGGGAGGAGAAGGGTGTCTTTAGACATATTGCGGAGGAATAGGGCGGAGGGGGGACTGGGCCTCCCAAATTATGAACAGTATTTTGTGGCGGCACAATTGCAATTGGTGCTGATATGGGACCAACCGGGTGGGGAGCCCCTTAAGGGTCTGATGGGGGACCTGCCGCAGAGCTACAGGCCAGCTGAATTGCTTTTACACCCACTTGGGGACAGGGGTAGAGGCGGTGAGAGAAACGTGGAGGAAGTATGTGGGTGGCAGGGGAGTGGTGGGGGTTTTGAGGGCAACCTCACATGGGGGGGGGTTGATCAGAAGCTCCGTCGGGCGATTGGGAGGGTAGGGCTACAAAGGCTCCGGGAGAAGGGGTGTGAGAAGGTAGGGGACCTTTTTGAAGATGGGGAAACTACTTACCTGTGAGGAATGATGCCAGAAGTGTGATCTACCACAGGGCCTCTTTTTAGCACACGGGGCAGTGGTTCGTAGGTTGGCGGAGATGTGGGCAGGAATTCCAGAGGAGCCGGAGTCTTGCTCAGTGCTCCGAGTTCTTCTGGAGCAGACGGTGGGCAGGGCGCGCATGTCGCAGATTTATAAAGCTCTGCGAGAGGGGAACTCGGAGGGGGAGCTGAGGGTTAAGGAGAAGTGGGAGGCTGACATGGGACGTCAAATACCGGAGGAGGAATGGACGCAGGTTTGGGAAATTGGTCCGGAAAACATCAAGGAATGCCCGCTTCCAGCTGGTCCAATTTAATATTTTGCATAGGACATATGTGACTCCGGTGGTGCTTCACGCAATGAACGGGGAGCTATCGGACGAATGTCCCAGGTGTGGCATAGCGCAGGTGGGGTTTTGGCACATGGTATGGGATTGCAGGATAATAGTTGAGTTCTGGGAGGTGGTCCTTAAAGGAGTGAATGAGCTTCTATAGACCGGATGGGAGCGGTGTCCGGAGATTTGTCTGTGGAGGAAGTTACCAGGGGGGAAGAGGCACAAAATACGGAATAGAATGGGCCGGTTTCTGTTGATACTGGCTAAGCGGCGAATGGCGGTAGTGCCCACAGGTTCCGGCGATTAATCAGTGACGGAAAGATGTGCAGAGGTGGGGCTTGGCGGAACTAACGGTTTTGCAGGAGGTGGACCCGGAGGGGGGGCAATGAGAATGTAACAATCCATTGGTCCCAATTGCTAAATGACCTGTCAAGTGACAATGACCTACAACGGCCGTGAACAGTTACAGGTAGGGATGGGAGGGGAAGGGAGAAAGGTTGAATGTGGAAGATATGTACCTGGGAATGGCTGTGAACGTTTCCAACCCACAGAGGAAATAGGGATGAAAGAGGACGATATTCTGTGCCATTGGAGGGCGTGGAAGCCCGGAGGACATATTCGGACTTTGGAAAGGCGGGGTAGAGCGGGGAGGACCGGGGTTCCTTTTGTTGAAATCAAAGTTACTTAATGTGTTGGGGGTAAGGTATTGGGGATCATGGGGGCGTGGAAGGGGAGGGAGGGGGGTTGTTTGGGTTTTTGCGCTGTTCCGTATTAAAAGCCAATAAAGAGTGTTTTTAAAAAAGGTTGATTGAGGACAAAGACTGTGCAGCAGCCAATCGTCCAAATACAGATACATATGGATACCCTGAAGCCGAAGATGAGCTGTGATAACCAACGTCATCTTCGTAAAGACACGCAGTGCCAAGCTGAGGCCAAACGGGAGCACTCAGAACGGGAAATGCTCCTCCCCCACAGAAAAATGTAGGTATTTCCGATGCAGACTCCAAATCAGAATATGCATATAAGTATCCTGAAGGTCCACCATGCTCAGCCAATCGCCCTTCTGTAAAGAGGACTTTATCTGACAGGGCGTGATCATCTTGAATTTCTCTTGGGGTAGAGAGAGATTGAACTGGGAAAGGTCTAGGATGGTGCGCAGGCCAGCCTGGTTGGGTTTGGGCACCGTAAACAGCCGGGAGTGGAAGCCCTCCCCTCACTCCCGAACGTGTTCCACCACTCTGAGATCCAGCAACATCTGTATCTCGGCTCTGAGGGAGGGCGACCCTAACTGCTGGAAGAGAGGATTGAGGGGTGTGGTAGGGGCAAGCGGAAGCCCGCACGAATGACTGACAAGACCCACCGGTCCTCAGTGATGGCCTACCACGCCTCCCAGTGAGACGCAATGCGCCCTCCCACTGGGGTTGCATGCGAGCGTAGAGAAACTTAATTTAGTTGGTTTATCGGTGGTGCCGCCACCTAAAGCGGAGGCTGGGGAACGGGAGAAAAACCTGCCCCGTTGTTGCTGTCGGCAGGAATTTCCTGATGGAGTATCGACCCTACGGGACTTCCGATCCAGATATCCCCTAAAACCAGAGGAGGACCGAGGCTGCAAAGATGTTCTCTGAGCCCTGAAAGGCGGTTTCACCAAGACAGACAAAGACTTGGCGGTCTGGGTGCCGTCCTTAGTCTTAGTCAGTTCCACATCTGTCGTTGAGTGAAAAAGCTCCTTGACATCAAAAGGCAGGTCCAGAACTTTATCCTGCACCTCTTTAGAGAAATTGGTAGCGTGCCTCCAAGCCTGACGAGTGGTGTCCACGCCAAGCATAAGGCCCCGGGCCGAGGTGTCGACATGCTGCGACGCGGCCTCCAGCATATCCTGCGCCAAGACCCTGGCATCTGACAGTCCCGCTTTAAAATCCTCTAGTTTATTAGTGGGAATGAATTCCTCAAACTCTGACAGACCTTTCCACATTTTCATATTCGCCCCCGCTAATACCAGTTCTGCGTTAGCTTGAAGTAACTGCAGGGCTGAATTAGCGAAAATCTTCCTCCCCAAAGAGTCAAGAAGCTTGTCTTCTTGGCTAGAACCTGCGTTGTCGCTGTAGAAGACGATGAAGTGGGTCTAGATTGTAATGTAGCAGCAGCCACCACCATGGAGGAAGGGGGCGGACACGATGCTAAGGCCACTTCTTCCGATGAATGGAGCCTATAACGAGCGTCAATCTTTTTATTTACAAAACAGTCCAGAGTGTTATTTCTCCCAGACTTTACGGACCTCGGCTAAAACGTCCTTTTGCAAGAACAAGCCGGTGCGCACCAAAGGAGACCGGGTGAGCACCCCCGAAAGCACCCTTCCTGCAGAACGGGTGCCTCGGGTACTGGAACATCCAGAAGACACATGTCCAGCACCCGGTCGTGAAAGGCTCTAATAGGGCAGGGCTGATCCTCGCTGTCCTGATCCCCCTGTGCGTCGGCCGACACATCCGGATCAGGCTGCACAACATCTGGCACTGCTGGAGATTTGTCCACTCGAGACAATGAAGGCAAGGGAGGGAGGGCTGATGTAGGCCCGGCCGGTTGAGGCGCCGCTGGCGGAATCACCGGTGCCACAACCGGGACCGGCGGCGCAGGAGGGCATATCTCCCTAAACAAGCTTCGAAAATACTCCTGCATGGGGTCGGAGCGCATTAGCTTTTGAAATTTGCCAAAAAAAGCATTGTCCGCCGACGATTTGGGGGCGACTGAAGGAGGCCTCTCATGAGCGGAGTAACTCCATGGACGTAAGGGAGAGGGTTGCCAAGAGGGCCCTTCTCCACTGTTATCAACATAGATCAAGGGCGCAGGTGCCGCAGGAAGCGAGACATTGTGCGGTAGGGGCATCCGAGCGTTCCAGTCAAAAACTGTTGCAATCCCTACCACCAACCCTCATAGGCAAGGCAGCCTACCCTTTGGACCCAGGTTAGGGTCTCCTGTTATGGCCCCAAAGGCCTTGCCATCTCACCAAAGACACTCCTGGCGCCAGGCTCATGCTCAATGTGAAGGTAACATGGGGACCCGAATTTTGTAATGGGCTTGGCCCAACATGGAGGCTCCCACATAGCTCAGTTCAAAGAACTGAGCTATGCAGTCTAGAGTTTTGGGTGTGGTCGGGACTTGGGATACCTGAGGCTATATAAGCCACGCCCAAACAGAGGAACAAGCTTCGCATTACTCTGCGGTTAGCAGCGTGACGCTCAGCTTGATCTCCCGAGTTCCTTACCTGCTTTCCTGGAGTCGCATACCTGAAAGAACACCAAGAACATCTTTAGTAAGACACTTATTTGTGAGTAGCATCCCCTTCTCAATCCATCGCTCACCCGCTCCAGTGAACACAGCATCTCAGGGCCGCATCCATCTCCGGAACGCCGGAACCTGGAAAGAATGGAAAGAAAACAACATTAGTAAGCGTCCATATTTCAATTCCGAAAGCAGCAAGAACCACCAGACACTTCGAGCCGCTCTTGTTCAGCTCCCGTTCCGGAACCTCACAACGACCTACAAGAGAGAGGAAACACAGGTTAGCACATGAAAAGTCAAGATGGCGCCGCACATCGCGCATGCACTCACCGCGTAGTTCTCTCTGTCAGCATCCATTCTGGGACATTACAGCGGCCTGCAAGAAAGAAGGGGAGACACAGATCAGCGCAAGAAAAGACGAATAGTGCCGCGCATCGCACCTTCACTCGCCGCCTCGTGCTCAATTCCAATCAGCACGACAATAATCTCTTCCTGCACCTAGAGGAAGAAACAGAGACATTCTCAAAGGACAGGAGAAAGAGAAAAGGACAGATTATCAAGACTGTAAAAACAGCGCACTTACCTTAACGAACTGGAGTCACAGCAGGTGTGGACTCGAACAGGGCCCGCACCAGTGAAGCATGTAAGGGAGGTATCCAAAATGGCCGCCGTAGTCTTGGCAGGAGTAGCCACCATTTTGTCAGCACCTGAGGAGAACTGCGACATGTGTAAAAGTGAGACAGGGGTCTCCACAGATGGGTCAGGGGTCTTCATCTTAGCCTAGACACAAGGAACATCGGCCGAGCCAGTACTGCGTGGCCTAGAATGTTTTTGAGACATGCTATCGGCAGGATAGCCTTCAACGGAAGGAAGTCGGCAACGCCGTTAACAGAGGCATTCCGGTCAGAGACCTCACTCTGTGCCCCCTCAACAGAACTGGCATCACCGCTTGAGCGGGATCAATGAGGAGTACACCTCACCGACAAGACCTTAACAGGCCTCTCAGAACTGTTGGTCACCTTAGCCTGCAAACGAGGCACCTCGGACCCGAGTCCGGTAAAAGCCCCTCAAAATTTAGATCAGTACAGAAAGCCTCCACAGAGGCCTCGGGGCGAACCCCGGTGTCTTTACGGGAAGCTCAAGTCAAGGAGACCTCGAAGCAAGCTCCGCTACCCGCCGCCTCAGTAGAACTGGGCCCACAAACAGCCCCCACAGGAGGGGCCTCAGATTATAATCCGGTGTCAATAGGCCCCTTATGGAGGCCCTCGGAGAAAACTCTGGTACACTTTTTAGGCCTAGAAGGCACCTCAGGGCAAGCCCCGGTAACAGGGCTTTTGATGCTCCTCCCGGACCGGGAAGACCCTGGGAAGGAGTCCCCCGGCCGGAAGCCCTAATAATTAAAGAACTCACCGGGCGTTTCTTCTTCTCGTTGATGAAACTTTGAAAGTGTGACGGAGTGGTGCGCTGAAACACTGCCTCCCACCACTCTAAACTACTTTGAAGCGCCCGGACCGAAAAGGAATCGCAGTAAAAACACGAATCCCACCGGTGGTCCGGACCCAAACACTGTAAACAAAGAGTATGGGGAACCGCCCTAGCGAAGCGTCGCTCACAGGAAAAACAAATAGGAAAGTCTAACTGAAATGGCATAGACGGACTGCCACACGACCGATTAGGAGTAGGAGAGGACGACACTGGAAGGAAAAAAATCTTCCAAAGATGCAAGTGCGTCCAGCCCCGATCGAGCGGAGAAAAGGACTGGTGGGCGATGCGCTGGGGGGAGCTAAGGAGGGCGGGGTTATGGCCGCGTGCGGAACCCCGCGTAAAAAGAGAGGAAGGACACATTTTTGAAAAGTGTGATGCTTTTTACAAAGTGCTCCGGTCCTGTCCCACAGGACGGAGGAATGTCCCATAAGTATGGAGGAAAGGGGGCGGGACTAGGAGTAAATCACTTTATACCACAATCCAAGCCCACCCCCACTCTATAGCCATAGTGGTCCCCTCCATCTCCCCTCTCTCCCCCACCCCCCTCCTTAAACTTGTGATAGGGGTAGCTCGCCTGGGCCCAGGGACTCCACAAAGTCAACTCTGTCCCTGCCCCCCCCCCCCCTCCACCATATCCGGTTGCCTCCCTACACCCCGCCGTTTCCAAATGGGACCTTAATGGGAGGGAAGGGATACCAGACTCAGACCCCCTCCAGCCTCTCAACATCCCAGAGCACTCAAAAGGCTACACAGAGTTCAACTCATCGAGGGGGAGGAGTTTAAGCTTTTTCAATTTGCTCAAGCCTCTGACCCAGCACCAGTGCCCAGGCGCCTGAGTGCTCACAGCCACCTGGTCCCTTCCTTCAACCGAGCAACTGGGGGTTCTCCCCACCTCCTTTTCTGGGCAAACTCCTGGAAAAGCTCACCATCTCGCAGCTTAAACTCCGATTCTGTTGGTTGTCTCCAAGACCATCAGTCTGGCTTTAGAGCTGCCAGAAGCACGGAAACTGCTCTCCAACCTTGACTCTAACATCCCTTCTGTCATCATCCTACACGATCTCTCTTCTACCTTCGACATGGTCAACCATTCCATCCTGCTCAACTGTCTCTGTGACAACCTGGGTATCGATCAGGCTCTGGCCTGGCTGACTGCTTTCCACTCTGATCGACCCTCCCAGGTCCAACTTGGGTCCTTCCTTTCCTCTATCTCCCTCTCTACCTGCGGTGTTCCCCAGGGTTCTAACCTCTCGCCCATCACATTGCCGTTCTCAGCTCCAATTTTCAATGTTATGCGGATGACACTCCACTTATTTTCAGGCTTCCCTCTGCCTCCTTTTCTCATCTCTGACTGTCTGCTATCCAGGAGTGGTGTGTCGCCAACAATCTCTGCCTGAATGCCTGCAAGACGGAGATCCTCCTCATAGGCACACCTTCACCCTCCTTTCCTGTCACGCTCTGGCCGGCCTACTCCTACTCCCACCTGCGAGGCTAAGAACCTCCGGGTCATCTTCGATTCCACACTTTCCTTTTCTGCCCACATCTTCGATGTCTCAAAGTGAAATTTCCAACTGCACTTCCTCAGAGGTATTCTGCCTTTCCTCTCCTTCCCCCAGAAGCTCACTGTCTCTCGAGCCCTGGTTCTCTCTAGGTTGGATTACTGCAAAAGCCTCTTTCTAAATCTACCTGCTTCTACTCTCCACCCTTTGCAACTCATCCAAAACAGGACCGTGAGATTTGTCCTTGGCCTCAAACCTTGGGATTGTATCTCTCCAACCCTGAAATCTCTTCATTGGCTCCCAGTGGCTGCAAGGATTAAATTCAAGACCCTTTGCATTGTCGACAAGGCTTTCTGGGGCCTGCACTCTAAATACCTTCAACTCTCCCTGTGTAAATACCTGCCCTCTCAAGCTCTTCGCTCCTCCACTTCCAACTCCCTCAGGGTCAGTCATTTCTCAAAGAAACAAGCTGGGGGGAAGATCTGTCTTTGGCTGGGGCTTCCCTCTGGACCAGTCTCCCAGCCACACAAACTTCTCTCCTCCTCTCCCCTGCTGATCAGTTATGCTTCAGCATTGTGCACTTGGTTACCCTCTGATTTTGGGCCCAGGTACTTGCCCACCCTGCCACGGACCTGCACTGCCTCTTGATAACCCTTGCACTTGGGTCTGTATCTGTAACCCTACAGCCCCCACCCCCTTTTTTCTGCACTTATCAGAAACCCCCTGTCTGTGCCTTATACCTAGCACTTACCACTTGCTGGCTGTTTTTTTTATTCCTTTGCTCAGCACTTTCCACTTCTCCCCTCCCCCATGCACTTTCCCCCTTCCCTCTCCCCTGCACTTGCGTGTTCTCAATGTCACTGGGCCTAGTAAGATCGTCGCTTTTTTCTCCCCTGTTCCCTTCGCTTGCCTCGTCGTGTATGAACGTGATACAAATAAAATATCAATGCCTCACAGTTCACTGAAAATTCTATTGATGTCCTCCGTCACCAATTTATATTCGGATCACTCGTATTCGAAAGCCAGAGAAAAGGGGAAGCCCCATCTGTACTGTACCCCCTTTGAAGAGAGCCACTTGGTGAGGGGACCACAGAGACGGTGTCTAGCCAGTTTGAAGGACCTGAAAAATGATAATCCGCGCCTCTCCCCACTTCATTGGGCCCACTTTTTTCTTGCTCACTCCAGGATTCTGGTTTTTCAGAGAAGTAATGAAACCTGGCCAGAATCGAGCGAGGGCCCCACGATCCCCCACCTGCATGATTTGCCCTATCAATGGTGGGCTCAGTGGTATTGTCCTTGTTGAATAGTTTCTTTATGACCTCGTTGATACCTCTAACAATGTTGCTCTGTGTTGGACCCTACTTCTCAGGGAAACCAAAGAAACAGAGATTAGATCGACGTTCCCGATTCTCAAAATCGTCCATTCTCAAAGTTGCCTCCTCCTCCCTAGCTCAGAAATCTGCTCATCAAGTTGCATCTCCAAAACGTCCACACATCTTTTCTCCAGCAGGGCTGACATATCCTGTCTGATAGATCTTTCCTCTTCCGAAATGATGGAAACGGGAAGCTTTGGGGGCCCAGCGCCCACTCGCAACCCCCGAGGATGGAGCAAACTGAAACTGGAGAATGGCGGCCTGCCAGTCCATAAGTCTGGGAGAGATCCCCCCCAACAAGCTATTACTGGGACAGATGTGAGCGACTGCTGAGTTCTCCTGGCTTTATGTAGCGGGGGGAGCACAGGGGCCCTCCACTGGCCCGGCCACGTACTAGCTGGCCCACTCCTACTTCCCCTCAATCCAAAACGTATATTTGTTTGTTTACTTCAGAAAAGCTCCAGCCTCCGGCATCCACATAAGGGCGTCCTCCGGGAGCCCCCAGGGTGGCGCCTCGCACCAATGAGCAGGTTACTGTCCCAGCTGGGGGGGGGGCAGGACACAGCACGCCTGAGCTGGAGGGTCCCCACCCAGACCCAGGGCACCCCCTCATAGCCAGATGTACCCCACCCACCAAGGGGGATGCGCCACTGGCAGGTCCCCACTCACCGCCAGCTGCTGTGCTCTTGCCAAGCAGTTACCACTGCAATCGCGCGTTGGGAGCTCCTGTTTATGATGGGTTCCTCGTAGCACCACTTGAGAGCTCTGTGAGGTGGGGATAGGGGTGGCGAATGCCAAAAGATGGAATCCCTCCACTCACTCCAAGTTCGGTTGGCACATGGGCAAAGCCTGCCCCTCCTCCCCTGCCTCACCAGAGGCTCCTGAGCTATGGGGCTCAGCGTCGACTGGCACAACTTGGTCCGTTGGGGCCGCCAGGTACTCACCCAGGAGCCCCCTCCACACGGTTTTCTCTGCTGTCACACTGCGCGGGAGATAATCCTGCCTCCTCTTCATAGCAGTCTCCAGGAACGCCTGGCGGAGGCCTCACCAGACGGCAGCTCCCGGGCCTGTGGCCTGGTCTTCCCCTTTGGAGAGTTATGTTCTGAAAAGCCACCCCTATCTGCGGCTGCACTCCAGTTTCACCAGCGTGGGTTTTTAGGGGGGCTCGGAACCCTATAATCCCTGTGAGGGATGGAGCGACGCAGAAGGTTTACTGCATGTCCGCGGCCCCTGGTTGCCGATCCTAAATTATACTTTTAAAGGGGTATTGATCTTCCCTTATTTTCTCATACACATACACTGCCGGGTATAATCTCCTTGCAGGTCTTGCTAACTATTCACCAAACACAAATTGTCTCTTGAATTTCTTTACTTCTTGGCTTCCTAGACTCTCAAGTACTGGAACTATGAAGATTAATGAAGATGTATGAGGTTATCTTTCTTAATCTTGATAATTAATGTCCTGAATGGTTTTAAACAGTTCCCGACTTCCCAGCCCTCCCCCGTGAGCTTACTGCTATGTTCTCCCTTATGCCACTTCCCCTGATGCCGACTGGGTCTGTTTCCAACTTCCGTTTTGCTTGGGGGTCCCTCCATTACAGTGACACAGTGCTCTCCCTGCACTCTGCCTTCTACTCTGGTACAAAGTATGCCTCTTAGTTTCGCGTCCCTTGGTTGGTCGTTCTGTTTCTCTTTCTCTATCTCTTTCTCTCTCTTTCTCTCTCTTTCTCCCTCTTTCTCTCCCCCCCCCCCACTCCCTCACCACTGTTCACCAGCAGTGTTCTTTCGCTATGCAAGTGCGGCTAGGCTTCTCTTCTGCTTCCCTACTCCGCATGCCAGTGAAGTCCTTGGGCCGGCTTACCCTCTCACCGTCTCCACTCCAGAGCGTTAGGGGAAATGTCACTGGCTCGGATACCGTCCTCTTCCCACTTGCCGCTATATACTGACTTCCTAGTCGGTACTCGAACAAGAGCTCTTACCTTGGTTTCCCTCGCCCGTTTTGAATGGGCCTTCACCAATCAGCTGAGAACAAAGACTAGACCAAGCATGTTGGTTCTTGCTTTTCCATACTCGCACCCTCTTCTTTGGTTCAGTACTTTCAATTGGAGACGTTCAAATGTTTTTTTTTTTATTGAAAACATACTACAGTTTAGAACACAAGGTTCAAACGTTTGTTTCAAATGTCTTGATATCAACTGAGCGTCAAACATCACATTTTCAAGCTCAAAAGAAAATCACAAAACATTTTTTAAAAAAAATAAGTTCCATTGTACGGCCACTCCACATCATCTACCAGAAACGGAATCCTTAACATTGGGTTCATATGGGCAAATACGCACATTGTTTCTGGTTTTATCGCGAAATGCTTAGGGATCAGTTGTTAAGAGCATATCCAAGTAATTTATTGTAGCACAAACAAGATTAATATTACTGCCCAAGAGGATCGTGGCCCACCAAGCCACCATATCATCATCTAACCGAGCAAAGTTACCAAGATGTAACGTTCGTTGACTAGAAGTTTGAGTACATTCAACTACTAGATGTTTTAAGGATTCCATCGCTGAGTGGCAAAACCGGCATAGATTGTCAGTGACTGATTTATCGTGGCGTTGCCATAGAATCTCTTTAGTTTTCAAGGTGTTTGTGCATATTCTAAGAAACTGAGTTTGGTGGTGGCGAGATGGACAATGGAGCAAATACCTGGACTGCACATTTAGTTTTTTCTGGGGAACGCCAAGTGGCTTGGTAGAAAGTAAAGTAGCTTGTTTCTCCTGGTTAATGATCCATGTCCACGGCTCAATTTGTTTTGGCGTATTGCGGGCGTAGCAACAAGTCTTCTTTGGCAATGTCTGCTGCACACAAAAATGCAAGAATTCGCTGAGTCCAGAGATTTAATAAGCCTGAACACTCCATGCCTGAATTGTTGAGAAATATTCGATATGCCGGCTCGGGAGATTCAAGACAGAACTTTCGCAGCATTGACATGGATTTTCATACAACTCTACTGAAAAGCGAATTCAATGACAGTTCATGCCTTAGAGTCACCATTGAAACTGATTGGGGCATTTTCAAAACGTATCGCCAAAAGCGACCCTCTAAGACGTGCCAGAACTGTTCGCTGATGTTCCAGCCTGCCTCGGCCCCAAAGGTATTAGCTGGTACCACTTTTTGAAGGTAAAATGTCAAGACAAGAGCTAGTGAAAATTTGACGTAGTTTTTATTTATCTTGGCGCCCTGAAAAGCAAGCTTTGACAACTTGTCCTTCAGGTCCATTACCCAATGATGTTCACAAACTGAGTTATTGAATTGGATCCCCAAATACCTGATCGATGGAACAGAAGCAAGGAATTCCCCATCGACTGACCAACTGAACGATTTATCTTTCCTGTTGCTCACACTCCCAATGGAAACTATTTTAGTTTTTGAGGTGTTTATTACAAGTTCGTTGAAAACTAGAGAGTCATGAAACCCTACTAGCAAACTTTGGAGACCGACTTGCATTTGATCAATTAAAACCAAGTTGTGGGCATATACTAGATGGTTTACAGGGACATGATTAATCTTTGGAGGGAAACACTTGACCTGTTTCAGATGGAGAGGCAAGTCAGCAAGAAACAATTTAAATAGGTCAGCTGCGAGGGGACAACCCTGCTTTGCACCTTTGGCAGTCGGTATGAGGTCTGATAGCTCGCCAGCAGTGTTTAGGCGGACTCTGATCGAGGTATTGACATGAAGTGCTATGATGGGATCAAGAATATTTGCCGGACAGTTCCATTTCGCCAGTTTAGCCCAAAGCAGGCCTCTATTGATACTATCAAATGCCTGCTTCATATCAATAAACGCAAGATGTAATTTGCAGTTTGATTTTAGGGCTTCAAGTTTCAAAATTGACAATATCGATAGGTTGACATCTACTCCGACTTCCTTTGTGAATCCGGTTTGCTGCACATCCAAGATTAACGATGTGTCTGCCCAATTCACCAACTTCTGTCTGAGATTTGACCCAAAGATCTTACTGATCGTATCTAGAAGGGCAATTGGGCGATAGTTGGCAGGCTTGTCCCAACTGCCCTTCTTATAGATCGGAACAACGATTGCCGTTGACCAGGACCGTGGAATCCGCCTTGAATAGGCAATATGTCAGGGGGCGCTGTTGCGCACATCGAAGATGGCCGCTTGATTGTGTGTTCCCGCTCCTAATTAAAATCCTGAGACTGGATATCCTGTTATATGCCGCCTGGAGAGCTGAAACTTGAGGCACGGACGGCCGAAGTACCCGTCCATACACAGTGAAAATCCTGAGCTGCTGCGAGGACGCTGCCCGGAGTGTCCCCAATCGATCCTTGCCCGGCCCCTGCCGGGGACGCGATCCGCCTGAGGGCTCCACGGTGTAGTGGCTGGAGACCGTGGATCGGAGGTGGTGTGAGGCTGCAGTGGGCGGGGCTTGCACTCTGGCAATGCGCTGAGCCCTCGCACTCGGCGGGGGACAGTGCTGCGGGCCGCAAGGGCACAGGGGCTGGGCACCTGCCTGAGGCCGATCTATGAGGTTCCCCAAGCCGCGCTGTCTGCTGAGGCCCGAGCGGGGCTGTCGACGCGCAGCTGGAGGCGTGCGGTGCGAAGGGGACGCTCGGGATGAGGTAAGGAGGCGGCGGTCCGGCGAGTGGGGGGGAAGGAGCCCATACACCCAGGCCATACGTGTGAGGTGGCCTCGGGCCCCCCGCCCTTCCCCCGGCGGCTGGATAGTGGGACATGATCGGTGGGTTTCCGCTCTGTGGCCGCTGCACCAGGGGGTGTGTCTTCCTGTGCTGCTGGGCTTCGGGCCGCGTGCTATGAGCCACCCTGACTAACTTTGCTGTGCCCATCTTGTAAATTCTACCAACTGGGCCCCTAGGGATCCCCCGTGGAGTGGTGACACCAGACCAGATTACACCACAGGGGCCATTGGGGATGTGAATTCATTGTTGATCCGCTGGCTGCGACGGACCTGCCCTCAATCCTCCTGCTACTCTGATGGGCCTCCGGCACAGACCTGCTTTCTTTGACAGCTGAGGGCAGATATACCCTGGAGGCCACGGAACTGCTCCTTACTCATTACCTTTATTGTAACATATGTGGGAGGACACAGTCCATTGGAGGTGGACACCCCTGCACCCCTGGAATCCCCCCTTTTATTTTCTCTCTCATTGCAACACTAAGCTACCTCTGCCAGTATCCACACCTGCGGTTGACAGGAGTCAGGAATAAGAGAGGGGAAAAGATAATACCACAAAACAGTGAAAGCCGATATATAAAATGAGTGAATCACAGAAATCTGGGAAGACGGGCTAGACCCCCAGCAACATGAAGAAGGGCCCTATTGATGCCTACACGGGCGGCCAGACCCAGACCATGGCTGCAGAGGCATGTACTAGTGCTAAAGAGACCCTGTGCACCGAGGGCGAGGAACAAGAGGACAGGCTAATGACAATAGTGCAAAATGGGTTCCGGGCAGTTAACATTAAGATGGATGATATAGTATCCACTATAGGTTCCCTCAAAGCAAGGGTCGAAAAAGCAGGTGCACGTGTCACTGAAACGGAGAACAGAATAAGCACTAATGAGGATTCCATTGCACACCATAGCAGAGATATCAACCAACTCAAGGAGGCCATGACCAAAATGCAAAACAAGTGCGAGGATCTGGAATCACGATCAAGACGTAACAACATCCGCGTGGTGGGAGTGGCAGAATCCTTTGGCAAGGGTCAGATGGAAAAGCAGCTGGAAGTTCTACTTAAAACCTTACTCGGCCCGGAGACATTCTCAGACCATTTCCTCGTGGAGAGGGCGTACAGGACATCAGCCCCGCCCCCTAAACCAGGAGCACCCCCACGTGCGAGGCTCCTCAATTATAGGGACAGAGACACGATACTACGAAAGGCAAGAGAGGCTGGAACGCTCCATCACGACGGGAACCGCATTCATATATACCCAGATTTTTCTGCCGGGGTTCAGGCCAGTAGAAGATCTTATGAACCGGTTAAAAGACTTCTTAGAGACCGCCAAGTGCCATATGCCTTGATGTTTCCAGCCAAGCTGCGAATACAACACGCGGGGAGGGCTCACCTCTTCGAATCCCCGGCTGAGGCCACGCAGTACATTGAAATCTCTATACCTCTTCCTCCCAGAGCTGGCAGACCGGCACAAAACAGGCCTAGGCCGGAAGACTAGACGACATGTGGGGGGGGGGGGCGTTTGCATATTGATATGGCTGCCGGCCGTATGAAAATCTGATAAGTTGGAAAATGTTCTGGGCGGCTCCATCTAAGTTTTTTTACTGGAGAGCTGGGGCCAAATAGGCAGTCATGTGTAGCGACATGCCCACCCCTGGAATGCTCCAGCAGTTAATTGGGATATGTCATCAAGTTGAGGGAGAGGATGTGGGAGGAAGGGGAAGGGGAAGGGGAGGGGGAGGGGAGGGGGAGGGGGAGGGGAGTGTGGTTGCTGATGGTAGAAGTTTTGGTCACCGTAGGATGTCACCCTGGTTATAGCTTGGCTATGGTTACCTGTTGTTTGTTCAAAAAGTGGTTGCATTGGGAGCGGCGCTGGTCGGCTTGCATAGAGTGCACAGTCTAGTTGGTCATGGCGTTTTGAAGATTTGCTATCATACAATGCTGGTGACGGGATGCAAATAAAATTGCTTACATGGAATGTAAGGGGTCTGAATAAACCGGCGAAAGTCAAGAAAATTGCTAATTATATTGCCAGACATGGCCCCCAGATCCTGATGTTACAAGAGACTCATACAATGGGTAGCACCAATCTACACATAATGCTCAAGTGGGGTGTCCAGCGTTTCTATACGGATTATTCGACTCAGGCCAGGGGGTTAATTACTCTTATACACCCTAACTTGGGATTTCGGCCCGACAGCCATAAGGTGGATGGACATGGTAGATATGTGGTCATATGGGGCAAACTCGCTGGTCAACAACTGCTGGTGGTGAATACCCATGGGCCAAATATAGATGACCCTGCTTTCTATGTAAATATGTATCAGATGATCACAGCCTGTGGTTTCTCTAATGTGTTATGGGGAGGAGACCTTAACGTGGTGCTGGACCCTGTTTTGGATAGGTCCTCCAGGGTCAGTAGAACCCCTAGTAAAACTTCCTCCACCCTGGGCAGCACCCTTGGTCAATTGTCAATGGTGCATGCCTGGCGTATAATGCACCCTGGGGACAGGAGATATACATATTTCGAGGGGATTGGGTCATCCGACGTATTCCATATCTATGACATGTAATCACCACAGCTGTGCTGCTTCGGAAACTTTTTTCTGCGTCCTGCGTCGATGCGCCGTCGTCGAGGACCTCCTCCGACGTCATCCGATGTGATAAGTAGGACGCATGACGCCCGTAGCCTCAGTTCCGTTTTTTCCGCGAACATGTTGCTTCGTGATTCTCGGTTCACGCCTCGACTCTTTAGAGTTCTGTTCTTCTCGGTTCTTCGAACCTGTTCGTTTTGTGAAAATCCTTCGTGTGAAGATGTCTTCTACTTCGTCTTCGACCCCGCGTCCGGGTTTTAAGAAGTGCGGGGAGTGTGGGCCAAGATGTTGGTGATGGACTCGCACGACGCCTGCCTCTGGTGCCTCGGGGAGGCCCACGACACGGATGACTGTATCGACTGCCAGTCGCTCACGTCCAAAGCCTTACGCGAACGTAAGAAGTTGTTGTCGGTAGGTCGGGTGTCCAAGCCCAGGAAGGCGAAGTCTGCGGGGCTTTCGACGGATGATTCGAGGGGTGACTCTCCACGTCATCGTCGGAAGTCTCGTGGGTCTCCTTCTAGGAGTCGGTCTCGCCACTCCTCAGCCTCTTCGAGGCATTCTCGGAAGCGCCGACACCGGTCGTCTTCCAGGTCCTCTTCGGAGGACTCTGCCCGGCACGTCGCTTACCCCACCAGCCATGCAACGCTGGAGGAATGGGCTTCCTTCGGTTAGAAAATGCTGGCGATTCTTGAGTCGCAGGGTACTAAGCCGGCCGCGCCCCGAGTGGGGTCGGTCGTGAGAGGTCGAGAGACACCGCTCGCAAGAGTGGTCGGCACGAGTCACGGGAGAGGTCCCGTTCAGGCAAGGAGACTCGTTCTCGACGTACCCGTTCCAGGTCCCGGTCCTCGACGCGTTCGAGACCACATGCACCTGTGAGGTCTTCGAGGAAGACATCGACGTCTGAGGCGTCCAGGGCGTCGACAGGCTTTCTCGAGGCTCTGGCTCCGAGGAAGTCGTCGAAGCCGTCGACACTCAGGTCGTCGAGGGACACGCTCGGGGCTCCGGCTTCGAGGGCTGTGTCGACGCCGCCGATGCTGGAGGCGCTGCATCTGACGTCGACGCTGATTTCCTCGACGCCGATCCTCTCGGCACCGATGCCGGTTCTTTCGACGCCGGCGCCGATTTGCTCGACGCCTTTCGTCTCGGAGCTACCCCGTGGCACGGGAGAACCCCCTAGTAAGGCTCTCGTTAAGAGCAAGCACTCTCGGGTGCCTTTTTTTTCGCCACCTGGACTATATTTCAGAGGCGGATGAGGATTCTGATGGCCTGGTTCCTAGTCAGGTTCCAGATGAAATTGTCTCGGGCCATAGTCAGTTTGACGATTTGAGACAGTCACTGCATGATGCCAGTGGACTGGACACCTCCCCGGAGGTGGAGTTTTGTAGGCCTGAGCCTGGCTCTCATGCCGATTCCTCGTACCGGCGCCTTATGGCTAGGGTTTCCGAGTACTTGGGATGGTCTGCTCCCCCAGGGGAGTTTGTGCAGGATGATCTGACGGACATCCTTGATGTTGGTCCCCCAACTGATCCGGTACTGCCGTTCCATATGGCTTTACAGAGAAGGGTGGCGGTGGCTTGGACTGCTCCGGAGAGTCTCCCGGCGGTGGGCAGATCCTTGTCGCGAAAATACCATCCAGCCAGTAGCGACCCCTGCTACTTGACCAGGCACCCTACTCCGGAGAGTTTGGTGGTGCAGGCGGCCACGGCCCCGGCAAAGCAGCCGTCTTACCCTACCATCTCTCCTGATAGGGACGACAAACGTTTTGATGGCTGGGCGAAGAAAGTGTTTTCTTCTGGTGGTATGGCGCTTCAGGCGGCCAACTCCATTTGTGCCTTGTCTCGTTTCACACACACTCTGTGGAACTGTGTTGCGTTAGCGGCTGAACATGTTCCCGAAGGGGACGAACGGGATGGTTTCCTTGCTATGGTCCAGGATGGTAAGGATGCCATGTGAGTCCGTTCAGTCGGGTTTGGACTTAGCTGAATGCGTCAGTAGGTCCATGGCGGCGAGCACCGTGATACGCAGGTTTGCGTGGTTGCGGAAGTCGGGGTTTGCTCCTGATGTGCAGTCTCAGCTCCTCAACATGCCCTTTGACGGTGAACACCTTTTTGGCAGCAAGGCTGACGAGAGCCTTGAGAGGTTGCAGACCTCGAAAGCTGCAGCGAAGTCGTTGGGCGCTGCAGTTCGCCAACCTCTGCCTTTTCGTCCTAGACAGCAGTGGAGGGGTGGTTCCTTTCGCTATTACTCGTCCTTCAGTAAAGTGAGAGGAGCTGGCAGTCAAAGAGGCCAACGCAGGGGTACCAGAGGTGGACGACAGGGTACCCGTGGTGCCAAGGCCGCTCGGGCAGTTGCCTCTTTGCCCTCAGGTAACGCCGCGGCCGCTCCCACTCAGTCATGAGGCCATGTCCCATGGTTCGCCGGTTGGAGGAAGGCTGGCGCAGCATCTTGTAGAGTGGCAAGCCATGACTTCAGATGTGTGGGTTCTGGAGATCATAACCCATGGCTACTGTCTTCCCTTTCGGCACAGGCCTCGCGACAATCCAACGGGGAACCTCTCTTTGCAGAGTCCGGATCCGCTCCTTGCGCAGGAAACTCAAGCCCTGCTGGAGAAAGGCGCCATAGAACTGGTGCCTGTAGCGGAGTGGAACAAGGGATGGTATTCCCCTTATTTTTTGATTTCGAAGAAAGACGGGGGATTGAGACCCATCATGGACTTGCGCGGTTTGAACAAACTCCTCAGGAAGGACAGGTTCAAGATGGTTACTCTCTCTCAAGTCCTCCAGGCCTTTCAGCTTCAGGACTGGTTGGTGTCACTCGACCTCAAGGATGCTTACTTCCATGTGCCGATCCATCCCAAGCACAAGAAGTACCTGAGGTTCGCGGTTGGCGACTCGCACTTTCAGTTTCGGGTCCTGCCGTTCGGATTGACCTCCGCCCCAAGGGTTTTCACCAAGCTCATGGTGGTGGTGGCAGCGCATCTCAGGCAAGGGGGGATTCACGTCTACCCCTAGCTGGACGATTGGTTGATCAGGGGGAGCTCTCCCGAGCAAGTCCTGGATCATCTGTCCGTCACCTGCCACTCCCTTCACAGGCTGGGCTTCTCCCTCAATTTAAAGAAGTCCCATTTGACGCCAACACAGCGGCTCCAGTACATCGGAGCAGTGCTCGACACTTCCCTGGGGCAGTGTTTTCCTCCCCAGGTGAGGGCTCTTCACATTCAGCAGATGGTGCACAAGTTTCAGCATGCCCAGACGCTCCCAGCGTTCGAGTTCTTGAGGCTGCTCGGCCTCATGGCATCCTGCATTCTTCTGGTGCCAGAGGCTCGCCTGCGGATGAGATCTTTGCAGTGGGCGCTCAAGACGCAATGGTCGCAGTCCTCCGGCAGGATGTCGGACCCGGTTCAGGTGCCGCCCTCGGTCGCCCGGGACCTTCTGTGGTGGGCCGTCGAAGGCAACTTGATGAAGGGGGCTCCTTTTTGGCTTCCCTGGCCCGAGGTGACGATCGTGACGGATGCATCCCTCACGGGTTGGGGAGCTCATGCCAACGGGCTGACAGTCAGCGGTCGTTGGTCTCCGTCGGAGTCCAGACTCCATATCAATCTGTTGGAGCTGAGGGCCGTCAGGCTAGCCCTGAAGGCTTTTCTGCCGACTGTGCGAGGAAAGAGTGTCCTGATCCTGACGGACAACACAGTGGCCATGCACTACCTCAACAAAAAGGGGGGGCGCAGGGTCACTTCCTCTGTGCAGGGAGGCGATGCAGCCCGAGTTCTGGGCCATCCAGCAGGAAGTTTCGATCTCGGCAGTTCATCTGGCCGGAGACGAAAACGTGACGGCGGACGCTCTGAGCAGGCAGAGCACGATCTCTCACGAGTGGGAGTTGGCTCAGGAGATTCTCCTGGAGATCTTCGCCCTTTGGGGGACCCCTCAAGTGGATCTCTTCGCCTCCAGTGTCAACCGGAAGTGCGAAAGGTTTTGCTCGCGGGAATTTCCTCCAAAAGGAGCCTTAGGAGACGCGTTTGTGGTGGAGTGGTCGTTCCCACTGCTGTACGCGTTTCCTCCAGTCCCCGTCATCCCGCAAATGCTGCGGAGGTTACGGAAGTTCGGTTCCCGGATGATCCTCATTGCTCCGGCATGGGCTCGGAGGACGTGGTACCCGGACCTTCTCGACTTGTCCATCTGCCCTCAGCGTCGTCTTCCCTACCGAGACGATCTGCTCTCACGGGAGGGGAGGGTCAGGTTCTCCATCCAGAGGTCAGATCCCTCAACCTTCACGCTTGGCTTCTAAAAAAGGTTCAGGTATAAGGATTGGGACCTCCCTGAAGACGTGATGGAGGTGTTGCTTTCGGCCCGAAGGCCAGCAACAAAGTCTCTGTACCGTTGGCGTAAGTTCTGCGACTGGTGCCGAGTTCAGAATGTGGATCCTTTTGCATGTGACATCCCCATGGTTCTGTCCTTTTTACTTTCTTTGGCCCACAGGGGCTTGCAAGTAGGTACCATTAAAGGTTACCTGGCGGCGCTGTCCATCTTTAAGCGCTCGTCTGAAGAGTGTTCTTACTTTAAAATCCCTTTAATTTCACAGTTTCTGAAAGGGCTCACTAATGTGTTCCCTCCGTCACCTTTCCTGGTGCCCGGTTGGGATTTAAACCTTGTTCTTAAGTTTCTTATGGGTGCTCCGTTTGAGCCTTTACATTCTTTCCCTTTGAGGCTGTTAACTCTGAAAACTGAGTTTTTAGTTGCGGTTACTTCCGCTCGCAGAGTGAGTGAGTTACAGGCACTTTCAGTTAAGCCACCCTTCACTGTATTTCACAAGGACAGGGTTGTCCTTAGAATTCGTCCTTCTTTTCTTCCGAAGGTAGTGACGGAATTTCATTTGGCCCAGAAGGTTGTTCTTCCGGCATTCTATCCTCCTCCGCATCCTGGTAAGGAAGAGGAGAGGCTCCATAGGCTTGATCCTTGGAGAGCTTTAAGCTTTTATGTTTCACGCATGTCCCGGGTCAGAGTGGATGATCAGCTCTTTATTGGTTACGCTGGAAAGCGTTTAGGGCAAGCTGTGACGAAACAGACTTTGTCTCGCTGGATTATTTTGGCCATCTCGGAGTGCTACCGCTTGGCGGGTAAGGACCCACCGGCTGGCTTGCGGGCCCATTCTACCAGGGGTAATGCTGCATCTACTGCCCTGCAGAGGGGTGTTCCTATTCGCAACATCTGTGATGCAGCCACCTGGGCTTCAGTACATACATTTGTACGTCACTATTCCCTTGATTCCATCCGAGCACATGATCTGGCCTTTGGCAAGGCGGTCCTTTGCTCTATTTGATTGGCTATTCTAAATTTTGATTCTAAATTCTTTCCCTCCTCCTTGCTTTGTACTGCTTTGGGAGTCTGTCATAGATATGGAATACGTCGGAGGACCCAATCCCCTCGAAGAACAAGTTACTTTCTTACCTGGTAACGTTCTTTCGATGGGATGGTCCGACGACGTATTCCATATCGCTCCCGCCCTGCCTTCCCCGCTGCAGAATTTCTTTGCGATTAGAGCTTACGTTCCGAAAGGCTTTGTGTCTGACTGGCAGTTGGCTAGTGTCACACGTTCTGGGGGAAAAAACTACAACTGAGGCTACGGGCGTCGTGCGTCCTACTTATCACGTCGGACGTCGGAGGAGGTCTTCGACGACGGCGCATCGACGTCATCGACGCAGGACGCAGACGCCGAAAAAAGTTTCCGAAGCAGCACAGCTGTGGTGATTACATGTCATAGATATGGAATACGTCGTCGGACCATCCCATCGAAAGAACGTTACCAGGTAAGAAAGTAACTTGTTCTACTCGTCGGTCCACGACTCTGAGTCCAGGATAGACTATTGGTTTGTTACATCGGTTATGTCCTCTAAGTTGCTGAAGTGTGAAATCTTGCCCCGTACGTTTTCAGACCATTCCCCAGTGCTGATAGAATTAAGGATTCAGAATGCCCCATGTCCTGCTGTGAGGTGGAGAATGCCGGGCAGAATGCTGGAAGACCCTGGAGTGGTGGAAACACTACATACGGAGATAGCAGAGTTTTTCACCAAAAATGTGGGAACGGTAAACAAATGCTCTACTGTGTGGGAATCTTTTAAAGTATGGGTCAGAGGAGTACTGCTGTCCAAATCTGTTGGCTTGTTAAGGGCTGTGTGCGCTGAACTAGTAGATATTGAAAGTAAATTGGGTGTGCTGGAGGGAGACTACACCCGGACACATAACAGGGACCTATTGGCGGACATACACACACATCTGCAAAAATTTGATAAACTGGCCGCTAGGGAGGTGCAATACGCGGCGGAACCCATGCGGGCACGTAGATATGGCGAAGGTAACAAAGCTGGCAGGACACTCTCTAATCTGCTCAAGTGTAATAATCTAACCAAATTACTAGTATAGAGACAGAACAGGGGGAGGTACTTTTAGGGGAAGATGAGATAAATAATTTGTCAAATTTTATAACAAATTATATTCTAATCAAGATAAAAAGTCTGCTGCAGACATCCAGGACTATCTTGCGACCCTTAGCCTACCCCAACTCCCAGAGGCTGAGCGCGCAGCGCTAGATCAGCCGATATCGGCAGAAGAGGTCACTGAAGCTATTAAAATGTTATCAGGAAAGGCACCTGGATCTGATGGGATAGGGGCAGAATTTTATAAAGAATTCCGAGAAGAGGTTGTCCCGGTGCTTCTGCAGTTATGGGAGGAATCCCTTGAGTGCAATGTACTGCCACCATCACTGAGAGAAGCGGTGATCACGGTGCTCCCCAAGCCACGACCACCACCACAGGATATGTCGTCCTACAGACCCCTGTCACTCATAAACACTGACTCCAAAATATTTGCAAAAGTGATGGCCAATAGACTTTTGCCGGCAGTCCCCGGTCTGGTCCATCCCGATCAAAATGGGTTCATCCCTGCCAGGTCCACATCCCTAAATCTCTGAAGACTCTTTGGGTTGATAGCACAGATAGACCCCAAGAGAAGAGCGGCTGCAATATCTTTAGACGCAGATAACGCCTTTCATTTTGTGTCCTGGGTCTACCTTGTTGCGTTGCTTGAGGCATTGGGATTGGCCCTAACTTTATTAGGTATGTGAAACTATTATACACCAAACCCAGGGCACGAGTCCTGACTAATAGGACCATATCGGACCTGTTCATGTTGAGCAGGGGCACCAGACAGCGCTGTCCATTCTCGCCCCTGTTTTTTGTATTAACTATAGAACCGATGGCAGCTGCGGTGAGGCTGAGACACACGGACGAGGGCATAAATATAAAAGGGTCCATCCAATTAATCTCACTATACGCTGATGGTACGCTATTGTACATCCGTGAACCCGAAATTAATATAGCACCCATAATGGTGGAAATACAGAACTTTGCGGCCTACTCGGGATACACTGTGAACAGAGCCAAGTCCGAAATATTCTCACTTCCACCTTCCACTGAGTGCCCCGAAGTGTTGCATGGACTTAAATGGTCTGACCGACACATTAGATACCAGGGGATTCTGGTATCCAGGGATAGGAACATGCTATACCAGGACAACTGAGACCACACTACAGACCATCATCACGAAACTCCAGATGTGGGGGCGGTTGCCAATATCTCTACATGGCAGGGTGGCGGTTCTCAAAATGATAATCCTTCCTAAGCTTCTTTATCTGTTTGGCAACATTCCCATATGGCCTGGAAGGACCTTCTTTACTAAGCTCTGTTCCATAGTGGTGACCTTCCTCTGGAATGGGAAAACCACTAGGATTAGCTGGGAGAAGATGGCTGAGTCATACTCCACGGGCGTATAGCGGCTCCTGACTTTGAACTATATTTTCATGTGGCACAAGCACAATTTGCAAAATAATGGAATACCACACAGGAGACACCCCATGCACTGATAGAGGAATTCACTACACACCCCACAAATATACAATCAGTCCTCTTTGTAACGCAATACAGAGACACATGTGAGTACAACCCCGTCAGCTTTACGGTTAAGGCTTGGGAGGCCATATGCAGAAGGTTGCAAATAGAAACGCCCTATAATCCGAGGTACCTCTCTGGAACTATCCAGGTATACCCCCCACACATGACAGCGCAATTCAGGAGGCCTGGGACCCCCAACATGGAAATGAAAATTGGGGATATGTTCATAAATGCCAAATGTGTGTCCCTGGAGGACATAGTAAGAGCATTTGGTGGCGGACAACTTGGAACACTTCAATATTACCGCATGCGGTCAGCATTTCAAAAGAAATGGCCGCTGTTCCTAGACAAACCTCAGCCACACCCATGTTTACAGATGGTGACTGCTGCGGGGGGCTTGGGAATTTCTAAATTATATACGGCAGTACAGACCCATACCCCCACTACTAATCAAATAAAAGACACATGGGAAAGGGATCTACAGATGCCCATCGAAGACGAGAAATGGAACAGATATTGCTCACTGACTAAAAGAATATCCCTAAACACGGGCCTGCGGCTGATTCAATTTAAGATTCTTAATAGACTACATTACACCCCTATTAAAATAGCGAAATTCACTACAGGTGCGTCGGATGCATGCCCCAAATGTAATATGCCACAGGCTGGAGACTACCATATGTACTGGGAATGCCGGGAGGTGCAGAACTTTTGGAGGGAGGTCACCGAAATGTTGGAAGAGATCACACAAATTCCCCCAGACCTGAAGCCCCAAAAATACCTTTTTGGAGACATAGGCAAATGTTCAGAGAAAGTTAGAAGATTGTTCAATGTTGCATGTGCTGTTGCTAAAAAATGTATTCTATTGAAATGGAAAAGTGTGAGCCCACTCGGCATTGGTCAATTCCTTCGCAAACTAACATATGTGAATGAATCGGAGGAACAATATGTTGTGACCCGACCCACAGTTTGTAGACCTAAGGACATATGGGGCCCAATCAGAACATATCTATGTAATTTGGCCTGTGATGATATATAAATATCATGATCATAATGTCAATAATTTGTTTGTATATGTGTGGTGCGGGCTGGGGAGTGCCATGTATCTTTGTGTGACCACTAATAAAAAAGAGTTTTTTAAAAAAAGAATAGGCAATATGTCGAAACAGCCTTTCAATAAAGCAAGACCAATCCTTCAAATGTTTTTTGAGCATTACATTAGTGATCATGTCTGTCAGGACCAGCTGCACGTGAATTTTTTAGTGCAAAAAAGCACGTTCAATGTCATTACAGGTCATGTCAACTGCCCATAAGATGTTAAGTCTATTGGGCCCCAGCTCTAAAGAGTTTTACTATGGTTTCTTCCAGGATGTTTAAATGCCACATTAGAGTAAGCCTTAAGGGCTTGAGGTTTTGAAGAGGCGTCCTTGAGTATTAAGGAAATGGGGGAATTCCATATCTGATCCGGTAATATCTACATCGTCCCCCGAGAATCATCTCCCCCCTTGTGGTCCTCCCTCAAATAGCCACCCCCAGGAGAGTTGGGTAGCTTTTGCCTTTCCGCACCCCGCACTTTCCCCCTTCCCTTGTACTTGCGCAATCTCAATGTCACCTGGCCTAGTAACATCGTTGGCTTTGTCTTCCCTCTGTTCCCCCTCCCTTGCCTAGTTTTGCCTTGAAACATTTGTGTATAGGCGTGTTATAAATACCATATCATATCATTTCCCTGGCCACCTGGGGAGAGACTTTCCCCAGGAAAGGAATGACATCTCCGGATTCATCACACAGTGTAATATGAATCTTGTAAGAGCATTTGTTTACTAACTTTTGGTGGCGCTCTAGGCCTGGTTGCCAAAATGTTACTGCCCTTTTATTACTCTAGGTGCTATATGTAATATGTTGTACATTTGTATCGTGCGTGCTACTATACACTAGAATTGTTGGAATTTAGTTGTCTGTGTAGCATTTTGAGGTTCCAATTATAAATTGTAAATGTATGTTTATTCTTGTCTAGGATTTACTTTTCTGTCCGGCTTGTAGCCGTATATTTATTGTGCCCACCACCAGGTGGTGGGCATACATTTTACGGGTGGGTAGGGGTGCGCTATGGCCCTTGGTTTTTTTATGCATGCACTGTGTCACTAATGTGTTATATGTAACCCAAAGTACTAATTTGAGCGTATAGATATAATATATGCAATTTCTATAATAACATGTATATTTTTCAGTATCCCAGTGTGTTGTGTTCTATAGGGGTAACTATTGGGAACAACTGTACATCATTACCAGCCTGACTCCTCTCTCGAGTTAAGCATAACTGCTTAGCCATGGCTACATCTTTTAGATAGTTTGATCTTGCCTTTTTGTTGGAAACTTTCTTTAGGTAAGATGGTTTTGCATCCCTCGCCAGAAGGCTGTGAAAAAACATTCCGAACAGCTATCATGGAATATATTCCTTTTTTACCTGAAGACAACCATCTCTATTTCTCATCACACTTTTCCCAGGTGAAAACAGCATTTTGTTTTCAAATGGCCACTCTTGTTCTTTGAGGACATTAAACTATGGAAAATAATTTTGAGTATTGCATCTGTTGATTTTTGGACACTTTATATTGTAAGCACTGCCAATTAATGTCTTCCCTGGTGCTAACAACCCTTTCTTTTTTCCAGAATAGAGGAGCTTCAAATTTTAGTCGACACCTACACATTACCAAAGTTGGAGGTACACAAAATGATCCGGTAAGGTTGTGACACAATATCTAATGCTTAACCAGTGTGAGCTTATCTGTCTCTTTGCAGGACGTCATGCATTTGTGCATGCCCTACGACTCCTGATGCTGCCTCAGTGTATCCCAGGTACACTGTAGGACTTCATCTTTGTGCCCCAGAGGCATTTGAGTTTTACTGGTCTGCCTTTCCTTTATGAACTCCCTCTTTGAGTGCCAAATTGTGTTTGACAAGTCTAGGATGTACAAGTATTGCTTACAAAGCGTGACATCCATTAACATTTTAGCTCATTTGAGCCCTTTTTGTAGCTGGTGGTCTCCCACTAACATGGTATTCTACTTTTTTTTTACTTCGTTTGGAGCAAACTGTCCACTGAGATACCTTTTCTGAGGTTGCGTTTTAGATCTGTACACTTGGGATCACCACTTTTTCATTCCCTCCACAGCACAGTCCAAACTACACAGTTGAAATTGAGGTTCGAGGACCTTATTCTTCTCTCAACAGATTGATGTGTTAACTGTTTGCTCTCTATACAAGCAGGACCCCCTAATTTTTGTTTATTATAGTATTTGCTAAGCATGACCTCACTTAAGAATAACTGAGTGATGTACAGTAATTAAGAATGGGAGGAAAACCGACAAACGATAGGATGAAGTTATATATAGGGGATGCAATAAAGATTACAATAATTCAAGATGGTGGTATCATTGTCTATTCTACTGATAAGACAAGGGATGTTTGGAGAAGAGATCCAGGAGTTACTGGAATGCATGAGAAAAAGGAAGAAAATGCTGAGTGAGCCAATTTTTAGCTAGAGTCCTGCTTCTGGGTGATTTGCGCTTTCCATATTCTGTGCTGGAGGGCAATGTCCTGGGGATAGGGGAGCACTGCTGGTGTTCTACTGGCAGCTCCTTTGTCAAACTCAACTTGCCAACCTTTTCTAGATCTGGGGTTAGCCACAAAGTGTCCTCAATCCAGGGTGTCTGTGAAGCCCTGCTGGGGCGAATGTCGTGTCTCGTGCCACAACTTAAACACTATTTCAGGGCTTTCCTCTAAAATGCCCTCTGGAACAAAAAATTCACATTTCCCTCCCAAAGATTGACTACCTTGCAAATGTATTTCTTCTCATATGCTTAATAAAAAAGGGCATTAGCAGACCCCTCTATTTTTGGCTGTGCCGAAACAAATCAAATGTTCAAAGTCTCTACAATGAGATGTTTAGAGATGTAGCCGGGTCCACTAATGGTAAATCGTGGAAGTTGCATAGACGCCTGCACAGCTTGCTGTGCACTATAGAGATGTTGCATCTTCTCACCAAAAGTGTTGGAGTCAATGAGGATACTGTGAGGGTAATCAAGTCTAAACTGGACATCGTCTATTTAAAGACTATGATTTTTGATGCCTCTAATTTATCACACTTTGCAGGTTCTTCGCCATTTAAAACCAACGTAGACCCCAAACTCTATTTCAAATGCATGTTCCCTAGCAAAAAAAGCCCTATTTATCTAATGTAGATGGACTGTCTTCCCTGTTGCACAGCTAACCCAAATATGGCCCTGTGACTCTTCTAAATTCAGTCCATCTTGTACTGCAGAAGTCGAGTCTGATATGCATTTCTTATTGACCTGCCCAGCATATGGCAACTTGAGGAAGAGAGGGCTTTATCCCACTTGCTTTATGTATCAGGCACACTCCACAATTGGCTTAAGGTTTATAGCTGTTGCTCTAAAACAAGTTGTACAACAAAGGCTGAAGGGCAGGAAGGAAAGGACTGGCGAAACAGTATCTAACACTAATTAAAAGAAAGAATGTAAAGTGTTATCTTAAAAGAAGTTGTGGTTAGCAGGCCTAATGGCAACAAATCTTTTCTGTGTGCTGGAAAGAAAGTCGCTAAAGTGATTTCTGCTCTGTTGGATTGAAAATCTGAAATTAATATTTTGTTTTGCACCCTGTTCATGTCTGGTACATACACTGTGTATTGGTGTTCATAAACTGCATACTAGAGAGAATCTGACACCTTGTGGCCCACTTCTACACGGACAATGATCATAGATGTGGGTGGAGCCAGTGGAAATAAACATGATGTATATTGTGGTATAGGTGTGGTTATTTGCTTGGGTGACCAAGTACTCCCGTCTGGCACTGTAGATGCCCCAAGATTGCAATCGGAGGCTTGCACCGTATTACTAATGAGTCTTGGCCCTAGGTCAGTTTTGTTTGTTGCCGTCATTCACTTTAGGGCTAACTAATAGGTAGATGTCACAGAGCAGGTTCTGTCGTCCTGGTTGGTGATTACTGAGCCACTAGTAGCCGATTCCTTATGCAGTAGGATCATTGGCTATAATGGAGGGGGAGGTTTGGGGAAAGGGGTCGTCTGGTCTGACTGCTTCCAGGTAGACATGGGCTTCAGTAGAGGAGCTATGGGTAAGACTGGCTGATCGCAGACATTCCAATTAATAAACTGCTGACTGTGCTACTGGTGAGAGTGGCAAAGGCAAATGATTCTCATATAATGCTCCTGGCATGGTCCACTGCTACACAAAACAATCGGGGAGTCTGATTTGAATTAACAAATGACCTTAAGTGTTAACTAAGGTACCTGTTCTATCACACAAGAACACTTGTAAGGTAGAACATTTCTTGGAATGTTGATTCTTCACTACAATGAATGTGTAAGGTATCGAAAACCCTAGACAGAAGAACGCCCTTTCCCTGTGTGGGGTGCCTGTCCTTAGGAAGGAGGTGATGGGCCACCTATCTAATGGGGAAACGGAGGAGGAAGCTGTCCCAGTATTTACAAGGTACACTATTCCGACTTGTCTTTTACTGGCTGCAACAAAATTGGCATGAGGGGGCTAAAAGGGGGACTGTGCCCAATCTACTTATTATTCCGTAAACATTTCAGGAAGCGCATGTTTCCTTGAGGCACGTTGGCCCTCTATTGCTTTTATTCACCTTCGCAAGAAGTGTCTCCACGGTATATAGGTAGAGTAGTGTTTAATAGATCCGTCCTAGCAATGCGGATAACAGAAAGTAAAGAAGATTCTAAAATTCCTGTATGGACTGAAAGGTGTCCATCAGACTATGACCAATGTATTTACTGGTTTGTCAGAAAAATTGAGGTAAGTAGGGGCCCTAACGCAAACCGATGTTTTTGCTTTTAGTGGCAAACAAATGGGGATTGCAAAATAACCCACAAAAAAGTTTAAAAAGGTGGAGAAGACTGGCCACCAGGGGACGCATAGACAAGCATGCTCTCTGTGTGAGCTCTGCTGCCACGGCACCCAAAGTGGATTGAGGCCCAACGAATGGACCCCCCCCCCCCCTCTAACCCCTGTGAAAGAAAATCAGGTGAACGCTGTCGGAAGCCCCCCCCTCCCCTCCCCCCCCTCTATGGGAAAAATTCCGGTTGAAAACGGCAAGGTTATTCCAGAGAAAATGCCATCCGAAGATGCGGCCACCAGACCCGGCAAAGCAAAATTGAAACTGGAACAGCGCACACGTGCTGACGGAGTCCTGTGGGCCCACGGGCAACAGCGCACTGGTGCGGACACCAACGGTGAAGGATCCGGAGGAATGTCCAGCAGCTGAGAGACGTGAAGAGGAGGGTGTCGCTCGCTGAAGAGCACTCGGCCCTCTGTTATCCGCGGATGCCACTGGGTGCAGGGAGTTCACTGCGAGGCGGACCTGGCCGCCCCTGGCCCCGCTGAGGTTAGTGGCACGTGGTGTTCAGCAATGTGACAGAGCTAGTAGCGTCCGGCTCCCGCGAACCGCGTTGTGCACAGAAAGAGCACTGTAAAGCAGGACCTGGCCGCCTCCAGCTCCGCTGAGGCCAGTGGTCTGAGCGAAACAGCGCAGCGGGTGCAATTTGAAGACCCTCGCCCGACGAGAACCAAAGACCGTGGCCCATGTGGTCTGAATGGGAGGCTCCCCCTGCCTAATAAAGATCAAGGACAGCGGCCCACGAGGAGCCCTCAGCACATCTGCGTGCCCGATCGCCCCCACTACAACTTAAAGTAAACAGTCTGGGGGAAAAAACGGAGCACACTCTTGTGGAGCGAGATGTGCCTGAGCAGGTGGAGGACCCTGAAACTAATTTAGTCGACCCAACTGAAATCTCTCTGCTACAACTCCTACCCCACAATTCCCCCTAGACTCCTGGAAGCACATCACAAAGGGGAGAGTACCCAGACCTACCATCATGACAACGAGAAGTCCATAAACAGAGTGAAGGGCTAATGAGGAAACAATAGCCTCACAAATCCAAGTGTGGGGCAGGCCGCTTTAAACACAAACAGAGCGGAATCGTAGTGTCCAAAAGACCAGTTGCCATCAACCCAACCACGTGCAGAAAGAGGAAGCCCATACACCCTAACAGCACCAACTCTTGGAGCCCAGGCAATCTTCAGCTACTCATAATACCAGGCAACTAATTAAAGACGCTCCAATTCTACCTTAAACTCATGTAAAAAGGTCCCAGCAAAGAACCTGTACCATAACCAGGTCCTGTAATTATTCTGAAATCATCCCCTGACACGTTCATCCAACGTGACCTCGCAACCCACCTTCTCCCAGTGCAGGTAGGTAAGGAGAGGACGGAACTCGCCATACAAAAGGCACGAGAAATAAAGGCTGTGGGGAGAAGTGTGACCCTATGATTACAGGCCAAAGGGATATTGAAGAACCGTCCCTGCCTCCAGGCACTCATGTACATAAAGAAATACCTGCCAAAATAACATTTCTGCCCTGCAGAGAAGAGCAGAACTAAGTGCCTTATCTAGCAGAACGCAGGAAGACACAACGCTACCTTGTCAGAACCTCCAATAGTAGCTCAGTCCCGCCCACACTTATTGGGTCCACCTCGCATCACCAATGCTACCCCCCCAAAGGCATAAGACAGAAACTAGCCCCATTCGCTTACACCACCTTGCCTACCGGGACTAGCGACCTCAACGTGGCAACCACAGAAACTACAGAAAACTAATCAGCGGCCACAAAAGGGGACATTGCAGCCCTATTGGGAGAAATAAAGAGTATGGGGGCCAGCATAGGAGATAAAATAGACAGGATCACACAATGCCTGGACAACATGGAAGAAAGGCATGAAGGTGTAGAGGACAACCAAGCTTCCATAGATACCCTGGAGGCACAGCTCGATCAGAGGATGACAGAATTAGAACAGGAAGAAGATTTTAAACTCAAGCTCGATGACCTGGAAAACCCGGAAAGACAGAACAACCTAGAAATTTTGGGGATTCCGGAACGGGAAGGGGAAAAAGAAAGTGACCTGAGGAAAACCCTTCATGACATTATCAAACTCCGACTCGTCCGGAAGAAGACTGGCGGTTGGCGACCCATCCTGGACCTTCGTCGTCTGAACAAGTACATCAAGTCCCAGAAGTTCTGGATGGTCAACCTCCAGCACGTGCTGGGACAGCTGGAGGAAGGTGACTTCCTATCGCAGCTGGACTTGGAGGATGCCTACTTCCACATCCCCATACTAAAAGGACATCGAAAATTCCTGCGATTTGTGGTCCAAGGGCGACACTATCAGTTCAAGGCCCTTCCCTTCGGATTGAAGTCAGCGTCCAGGGTGTTCACCAAGTGCTTAGCACCAATGGCGACACGGCTGCGCCTACAGGGGATCCACGTCCATCCCTACCTGGACGATTTGCTCATCTGAGCAAAGTCAAGAGAACTTGCCGTCGATCACTCAGCGAAGACCGTCCAACTGCTCACGGATCTGGGAATCTCCATCAACTTCGCAAAATCCCACTTGGTACCGTCGCAAGTCGCCCTGTTCCTGGGAGCCAGGCTCGACACAGTGGCGCAATTGGCTTTGCCGTCGGAATAAAGGACGAAGGCCATCCTGGGCAAGGTACAACGGCTGTTGACCATGGACGTGGCCAGGGCGAGGTCCCTCAAGTCCCTACTCGGCATGATGTTCTCGTGCATCTACCTCGTGCGCCTACACCTGTGTATAGGCGCGTTACAAATATATCATATATCATATCATATCTATGCAGACTGCGCATGCAACCACTTCAGGACTTCCTCGACGCCCGTTGGATGCAAGCGGCAGGCAGCTTCGAGGACAGGATCTCACTCAACGAGACTTTCCGCCAAGTGATCCGTTGGTGGGGCACCCACGCGCATCTGGCGGTGGGCATGGACTTCCAGACCCCGGCACATCAGGAAATGGTGACATCGGACGCCTCCCTGGAGGGATGGGGAGTGCACACCGGAGATCTCCACGGAAGAGGCCTTTGGCTCACGGAGGAGAGGTCACTACACATCAATATCCTGGAGCTCTGAGCCGTGTTCTGGGCCCTCCGGTCGTTCCTCCCGTCCCTCAAGGGCAAGGTGGTAAGGGTCTTCACCAACAACACCACCACGATGTTCTACATCCGGAAGCAGGGGGGCACCAGATCTCCAGCCCTATCCAAGGAAGCACAGGATCTGTGGCATTGGGCCGTCGCCCAAGGGATGTTTCTGGTACCCTTCCATCTGGCAGGAATCAAGAACACCATTGCCGACTCACTCAGCAGGGAGCTGCGCTCATGCCACGAGTGGGAGCTGCATCAGGATGAAGTGGATCTTCTGTTCCGACGATGGGGCAATCCCCAGATCCACCTATTTGCGACAAACGCCAAGTGCCAGAGGTTCGCCTGCAGGTTTCCCCAGCCGGGGAGCATGGGCGATGCCTTCTCTTTCCCCTGGGACGGCCTATTCCTGTATGCGTTCCCACCGTTCCCGTTGCTGCTGCGACTCATCAGTCAACTCAGACGGGCACGGTGCAAGATGATGCTCGTCGCACCTACTTGACCGAGGCAGATTTGGTTCCCGGACCTTCTGGACATGTCAGCGCGCCCCCCCCCCCCCCCCAGTCAAACTGCCGACGGACGCGGATCTTCTCACCAGGGAAGGAGGCGCCATCCTACACCACGACCCGGGGTCGCTGAACCTGCAGGCCTGGCTCCTGCAGCACTAGAGTTCGGAAGATACGATATCCCGGCGGACTGCAAGGAGGTGCTTGCAAAAGCCAGGGCATCCTCGACTCTCAAGTGCTATGGACACAAATGGAAGAGGTTCTCTGTCTGGTGTCGTGCGCAGAGGATTAACACTCTGCGGATTATGGCCACTCAAGTGCTGCCGTACTTGCTATGGCTGGCTAAGGCGGGGCTGGCACATGCCTCCATCAAGATCCATCTGGCGGCTATCTCCTGCTACACCAGAACTCCGGGCGGTCATCCCTATGGTCTCATCGCCTGGTGAAGGATGAAAGGACTGTCCTGATTGTTCCCGCCGGTGAAGGCCTCGGCCCCGGCGTGGGAGCTCAACATGGTGCTGACCAGGCTCATGGGGCCGCCATTTGAGCCTCTGCATTCGGCACCATTGAAGTTCCTGTCGTGGAAGACAGCGCTTCTTGTGGCCATCACCTCCGCACGAAGAGTGGCAGAGATCCAGGCCCTCTCCTGTAAACCTCCATACCTGACATTTCACAAGACGAGGGTGGTGCTGAGGACGCACCCCTCCTTCATGCCCAAGGTGCCATCAGACTTCCATCTCAACAAGCCCTTGTTGTTGCCTGTTTTCTTCCCGTCGCCTTCGTCGCCAGCTGAGAGGACTTTGCACTTGCTGGATGTGGCTAGAGAGCTGAAGTTCTACACGGACCGCACGAAGAGTCTGCGGAAGACATCACAGCTGTTTGTGAACTTTGGACCTGTGAACCAAGGGAAGGCCCTCTCGAAGGCTTCCATTTCCAGATGGCTCTCCGGCTGCATTATGCACTGTCACTGGTTGGCAAACAGACCTTTGCCCGGCCGTCCGAGAGCCCATTCGACCAGAGCGATCGCTGCTACCACGGCGTTCTTGTCTGGCGTGCCCCTGCTGGACATCTGCAGGGCTGCTACGTGGAGGTTGACGCACACCTTCACAAGATCTACTGAATCGACCAGGATTCCAGGGAGGGGTCCAGAGTCGGCCAGGCAGTGCTGCGCAACCTGTTTGCCTGAAGGTGGGCCTGGTGAGGAGTTAAGAGATGCTTAATGTTGAGTTGTTGAAATGCTTAATGTTGAGCCTTGCCACCTCCCGTGGTTGTGCATGTGTGTACTGCTATGTATTCTTGTATTCATGAGCATGTGAATGCATGCCAGACCCACGCTGGAGAACAGCTACAGGTAAGTAACTTGTTCCTTGTCAGTTCAAAACAACCAAGTCTCACAAGTCCTTATAGGGGTGTCTAACAAACTGGCCTTATTGAAATTGACTACAATTTCCACTCACCCCCCCACACAATACACTCTCACACCTAGCATTATATTTTCTCCATTAAAACCCTTGCCGGTTCCATTGTTGACTCGGAAGATTTCCAACATTATCTCTGATCACGCCCCTGTATGTACCTCCTTTAATCTTTTTGATATCAACAAGACCTCCTCCCGTGAGAAACGTAATAACTTCCTACTACAAGATCCACAGTTCATCCAATCTATTCAATCATTTGCACATCAATTCTATGCTGCCAATCAAGATTGTGATACATCTGTTGTGAATAATTGGGATGCGTTTAAGACTGCACCAAGAGGCCATATTATGGCTTTTTCAGGAAAAAAAAGCATTGCGTAGAAAACATCTGGATGATTTTTATTCCCAGCTTACCTTAGCAAAATTATTATCACAATTCTAACTCCGCTAATCTTAGTCAGGTCATGGCCTTGCGCTTCCAAATTAATAATGAGATTACTGATCTAGCTGCAGGGTCCATTCTCAAATATAAGACACAAATTTACCAGACATCCAATAAAATTAGCAAGGCGCGCCAGCCTCTTACTTGAAAACAGAAAAAGAAAGATTTTTTATATCCTACATCAAGAACTCATCGGGCACCTCACATAATCACCCCAAGGAGATACTAAACTGCTTCAAAAAGTTCTATGCAGATTTATATTCTCCTGACAACTCTATTCCTCATAATAATAAAGTTTCATTTGTCAATAATGTTAATAGATCTTCATACCCTCAAACTGATCTTTCCCATTTAGATAATAATATTACACTTCTAGAGATTACTCGAGCCATTAGGGGGTTTAGGCAAGGGAAAAGCCCCCGGTACAGATGGCCTTTCCACCGAATTTTATGAAAGTCTATCTCAGTCCCTCACACCCAAAACCTGATTTTCCTACTTTATATCTCAAAAATCTTCATCTGGTTCCTTCTCTGAAGCCCTACTCATACTATTCCCTAAAGCAGATAAGGACCCAACACTTCCCAGTAATTATCGGCCCGTATCCCTTATCAATATCGAAGGTAAAATCTTTGCTAAGATTCTAGCCAATAGAATTGAATCCTCTCTCCCTGCTCTGATTAAATCAGACCAAGTTGGCTATGTAAAAGGACATAACATTTCTTCCAATGTAAGGCTGTTACTGGATGCCATTCATTTAGCGGCAAAAGATAAAAAGGACAAACAAGGTTATGCGGCCATTGCATTAGATGCAAAGAAAGCTTTCTACCGTGTCAATTCGGACTTTATGTTCCAATCCTTAGAGTGGCATGGTTGTGGCGACATTTATTTCCCTGGTTAAACTTCTCTACTCTTCCCCTAAATCCTCAATCTGCATCAACCGTCAATCTTCCTCCTCCTTTCCTCTTCTTAGGGGTACCAGACAGGGGGGGTCCTCTTTCCCCAGTCCTGTACATTCTCTCACTCAAACCATTATTAGAATTTATTAGATCCAATAAAAATATTCCTGGAATTTCAGGTGGAGCTCCTCCTATTCAAATTGCAGCCTATGCCGATGACATCCTCATTCTTATTAAGAATGCTAAACTTCACCTCCCTAACTTACTCAACACACTATATCAATTTGGCCAAGTATCGGCATACAAACTCAATAAAGACAAGTCTGAAATTTTGCCCCTAACTCCCTACTGTCTCAAGCATTATATTGATACCTTTGGCATCAAATATCTAGGTATTTGTTTTGCTTCGACAATCCATGATACTATCAAACTCAATACTCAGATTTTGTTGGATAAACTCAAGGATCTAACTTCCAGATGGTCCCCTCTTTATCTCTCATGGTGGGGATGGCTTGACGCAATTTAAATGATGCTCTCCCCTATTGTTTTATATCATTTACAGTTCCTTTCTGTCCCTCTGCCTCTTTCCTTTTTTAAATCCATCTAATCTACTCAACTTTCTCTGGTGTAATGGTAAAAGTAAAAGGGTCCCATTCCCAAGCTAAAAGCACCGCCTTATGACATGTGTGGGGTAAGGTTCCCCAATTTTAAACTGTATCACTCTGCTTTTCGATTGGAACAATCCCGATGCTGGTTTGCTTGCCCAAAAACATCTGATTATCCCCCATGGTCTATTTTAGAAAAACATTTGCTTCATCCCGATGAAATTACTGACCTTATCTACATATTTAATCATTCCTCCATGGCTATCTCTGATCCCATTAAAGCCTCCATTTCTGCCCTACAAATTGTTCTCTTTCCTCCTACTAAAACTCCTAACAAGGGCCTCTCCCCTTCATTCTGGCACAATAAAAACATTGGGATCAATATTAGAACCTTGAATCGGAGATTGTGGTTGGAAAAAGGCATTAGATGTATTCAATAAATCGTTCATGGCCCTTTTATTCTCTTTTCAACAATTAAAACACCAATTCTCCATTTCCAATGTGGACTTTAATTTTTATAACAAACTAGTCAACTCTTGCCTTGATGCTCTCCATCATTTTTCAAATGACATTCTCTCACCGGATGCTTTTAGACTGCTACAGTTTATCATGATCTCCAATATTAAAGCTTCTAAATTTTACAGTATTCTTGCCTCAACTTCTGTGGTTTCTCCTGTGCGTCTAAGATGGGAAAATTATTTTGGTTGCACTCTTGAAGACCGCACATGGTCCCTTCTCTTTTCTAAAATTAAATATATTTGTGTCCACTAATATGACACATTTTTTTTCCTTCACAGAGCGTTTATTACTACTGTAAAACTAGCTAAATCTAAAACTGATACTAAAGATAAATGTTAGTCTTGTGGTTATGCTCCAGCCTCATATGAATGTTTTTTAATTGCCCTTTTATTTTCAGGTTTTGGCAAGATATATGGAAGTACTTTAAACTTATTTTTTCTGTGGATGAGCCACTATCTTTTTTGAACATCTTCTTAGGTAGCCTGGCTATCAATATCAACCTTTCACACGACTCAGCCAAACTTTATGATCTATGTATCGTCATTGCATTAAAACTCATTACAGCCAATTGGAAAGACTTCCGTTCCCTATCTGTCAGGGGATGGTGGAACAACATCTGCCACATACAAAGAATGGAACTATGTATGGCAAACAATCGAAATTCTAGTTCTAAGTATAATGCTAAATGGTGCTTTTTCATACACTACCTAGACTGTTTTAATGCAACTACGCCTGGTACATGAACCTTTACATTCATATTCAACTCTTCTTTCCTTGATGTATCAACAGATCTACTTATATGTTATGTTACTTTGCATTTATATAGCGCCTTATGTACCATTGGTATGGTCTGAAATCGTCGGTAGGTTGAACACCCTTCGGAACTGAAGTTCAAGTCAGTAGAGAGAGTAGAGGGAGGTAAGGTGCATGTGTGCACCGGATATGTGTGCAGCTGGTGTGGCATTCGTGTAATCTTAGCGGTAGGTGTGGTGGTTGAGAGATCAAGAGTATGTGTTAGTTCTGGTAGGATTTATCCAGACCAATTGTGGCTGCGTTAGGCCTGAGGAGAACCCCTGGCTGGGGGGGAGGGGGGGTGTAACCAGCAATGTTTAGAGTGATGGGGAGTATGAGGCAGATGTTGATATGAGAACAGCTATACTGAATGGTGTCATAGTATCTCTGTGTTCTAGTTGAATGGTGGTGTAAAGAAAAGAGTAAGCGTGGTGATGTGATATGATGGGTTACATGCTCTTTCAAACGTTCCATGCATTCCAAACCATTCCATGTAAGTCGCGCAATTCTATGCGCTCCAATCCGCTCCATGCACTCCAGTCCGCTCCATGCACTCCAGTCCGCTCCATGCACTCCAGCTCGCTCCACGTACTCCAGTCTGTTCCATGTACTCCGATCCGTTCTGTGTATTTCTAAGTTGTTTTATGCACGCCATCCATGTATTTCACCTTTACCATCCACATACTTCCCCGTACCTTTCACATATTACACCAGTACCTTCCACATACGTCACCCGTTCCATCCGCATACGTCACCCGTTCCATCCGCATACGTCACCCGTTCCATCCGCATACGTCACCCGTTCCATCCGCATACGTCACCCGTTCCATCCGCATACGTCACCCGTTCCATCCGCATACGTCACCCGTTCCATCCGCATGTGTCACCGGTTCCGTCCGTTCTATGCACTCAGCGGCTCTACGTACTTATCCGCTCTAGGCACTCGCCCGCTCTAGGCACTCGCCCGCTCTAGGCACTCGCCCGCTCTAGGCACTCGCCCGCTCTAGGCACTCGCCCGCTCTAGGCACTCGCCCGCTCTAGGCACTCGCCCGCTCTAGGCACTCGCCCGCTCTAGGCACTCGCCCGCTCTAGGCACTCGCCCGCTCTTGCGTACCCCTCCGCTCTACCCACTAGTCTGTTCTTACGCATTCATCTACTCTACATACTCTTCCGTTCTTACGCACTCTTCCGCTCTTACGCACTCTTCCGCTCTTACGCACTCTTCCGCTCTTACGCACTCTTCTGCTCTGGGTACCCATCACGCTCTGCACACTCAGCCGTTCCCCTGCACTCATATGCTATGCCTGATACCACAAATATTGCATTCATGAAACTCTGATTGTTATATTACTTTGTTATATTACCTTCACATACATCCCCTTCCTCCTTCCCCCTCTGTTTTCGTATTTTTTTTTTGTCTGTCTCCTGGTCTGTCTCCCCTATCTAATACATTTGCAGAATTCTCTGTTGCAATTCTTTCCTCAGTATTTGGTTCCATATCTCTAAATTGTGACTAAATTGCTTATCGATCATATATTATATGTCTAGTATCGTTATTAAGAACATCTCGATGTTCTTTCATTTTTTTAGTCCTCATGGACATCTGCACTGTTATAAGTTGTATTATTGTTAAATAAACAAATTCCAATAAAAACCTATGGAAATAAGAAAAGTTGCATAGCTACCTTCGTACCACGCATTCCCAATACAGCTAATAATGGTTTGAAATACTCTCCTTAAATCCATAGTAATAGGGCAAATTAGCATGTGATGTGTTAATGTTTCATTAGTAGAAGCACATAGTGGGCATAGCCCTGATCTTGATGTTGTACATGTGTGGGTGTACCATGCTATATGCAATATCCCCAGCCTCATTCGTACGTACAGAGTGTGCTCGTAAGTGTGTTGAATTTCATCCAGAAGGCTCAGCGAGTTTCCCGTCATTTTACTGCGTGGAAACTCCAGAGTATTCTTCAAGGAGGCCCATTTCTCTTCCAGCCTTTCCATAGCTTTCCTCCTTGTCTTTGCTTTAAGCTCCATTTTAACAGAATTATTAAATTCAGTGGATTATCCCAGAGAGTTCACTCATCCCACGTGTATAATAGATGCTTTACGTGGGCGAGCCAACCACAACTCTTTGCCCCTTCCAAAAGTATAAAGGTTTTCAGAGCCTCCCGATGTGTTGACAGGCCCGGTACAGACCATAGACTAACCCAATAAAGTACCGCCTTCAGAGCAATCTGGTCAGCTGTATACAAACATTAAGGAGTGCTAGCACCAAGGATGTCGGGCGCTTGTAGGTAGCAGCAGTAACTTTTTCAAAAACATTCTCAGTACTTGATGACGGGACCGATTTTAGAATAACCCCACAGCTCTGCCCCATAAAGTGCCACTGGTATGGCCTGCTTATCATATAGTTCTAGTGCCGGGGAAATTGCCCCACTACCATGACTGGAATAAAAAGAGTATATTCCACCGCTATACTTCCCCAGGCTAGCCTTGGCCTTAATAAGTTGATCAGACCTGCAACCTGACTCATGAAACCTAATTCCCAGGAAGTCAAAAAATGTGACTTGTTCCAACTTTATGCCATCTGCCATTATTTTCAGAGGAATATTCTTCATATAGGGTGGCTTAAAGACAACAACTTTAGTTTTGGCAGCATTCATTTCCAAGCCAAGATTGCTAGACTTGCTCTTAAAAATTGACAATGTGGTCTCAAGACCCTTAGGGGATGTCGACAGGATGACCGCATCATCAGCATATAAAAGGGTAGGCCATTTCTTGGTCGCAATTCTTGGGGCGTCTAGAGCATCCATTTCTAGTGCATCTATTAGGCATCCATTTCTAGTGCATCTATTAGGCCTTGTATAAAAAGTAGGAAGAGAAGAGGCGCTAGGACACATCCCTGGTCCACCCCTCTATTCACTACAGACTGCTTTGATTGCTCCCCCCCGCCCCAACTCCAAAGCGGACTGATGCCTCAGATTTTGAGGATAGTAGTTTAATAGAATCCACCAGTGGCTTGGGTACATTACGTTCCCCTAATACCTGCCAAAGGGTAGTTAATGAGACAGCATCAAAGGCTGATTTTAGATCGAGAAAGATAGCGTGAAGCTTAGTTTTGGACAGCATTACATATTTGTGAATCAATAAGAATAGAAGAAAGCAATGATCCACGGTACCTCTACCAGTGCAAAGCCTGCTTGCGCTCCTGTAATAACCTCTGCTTCATTCAACTGCATTTGAAGTCTGGTCAGAATTATTCTTCCAAATATTTTCCCGACACAGTTTGATAACGAGATATGGCGGTAATTCTCTGGAAGTCCCCTCTGCCTTTCTTATATATGGGGACTATGGTTGCCTCTCTCCAAGTCTTAGGGATTTCTCTCGCATCCTTGAAAACCTTAAGCAGAATTGGGGCCCAGATATAAGATTTCATCTTTGCAGAAGTCAACAGGGATCAAATTGGGGCCAGCAGCTTTTCCCTGATTTTGTAAAATCGGGGCATTTTTGACCTCAGCAATCGTAGTCGGCCAAGGCACTGATTGGATTAGGTAATTCTCTTTTTGCCCAGGCTCAGTACCTGCTAGTAGATCTGGGTTTGCATACAGTCTAGAGAAATAAGTCTGCCTCTCTTCGGTGGAAATGTGCCATTGGAGAGCTTGGTTGGGGTTCAGCTCCTTAGATTTTACTAGTCTCCATAAAGCCGCGCTATTTCCCTGTGCCAGTGCCGTATGGCTCACTCTGCTTTTCTTGTTAGTATCAGGGCCTTATATTTTGCCCTGAGATCCCGGAGAGAGTGGTTATTCAGCACTGCACCAGCTCTTTTACATGATACAATGGCTTTCTTTACCTTTCTACAGTCCTCGTGATTCCAAGCATTTGGCACTATGGTCTTCTTTTTCAGTTGGTCTGGTACATATGTTAAAAAGGGAGGCAATTTCCTGCTCATTAGTTCGAATTCTGCAATGATCATTTTGTTAGACCGCAATTGTGGTTATTTCCCAGATTATCTCTGATGGAGTCATACACCTCTGACTTTAAGTCTCTTTTTATCCAAGTGGCCCAATTCATAGTTTTCCTTGCAATGTCGAATCCAGTCGCAGCATGGCTCCTGTACCGGTCTGGCTTCAGCAATTAACTTAAGGCCTTTATGCAGAATTTTAGCACAAGGGGGTGGGGATCGCTCTCGCTTCTTTCTACAATTGCAAACCCTAGGGCCTTAGACCAGCATTTAGCTTCCTAGACTACTGTGAAATAGAGAATGTTATATTAAGTTTATTTTTATACCACGCACCGTTGCCATTTCCATGTTCGCATGAATTGTGAATCAGTCGCAAGTCCTAGATCCATTTGAGACAAAGAACTTGAAACAACCATTGGCTAATGGGAATTGTTGTCGTGCTAAGGAGGATGAGAAGAGTCTCTTACTGTTAGGGATTGAAATCCAAGTGCCCACATTTGCTTAAGCAAGAGACTTGTATAACTGGGACAAGTGACCAGGCAAACATGCACGATCTAGACCACCTGGCAAATTTGTATTAGTAACATCTTTAAATGTTATTTCTGGTCTAATGCCTTTATGAGAAACTGACACAAATATAAGACGCTTTTTGCCAAATGGGGTAATCATTTACAGTGTGGCTGTTGAGCAGACAGTTTGTCCATCCTGTTCTGTGAGGAAAGTAGTTGTGATGGGACTGGTCGTCCTCTGACTGTCTATGCAAGTGGAATGTTGAGTGAATGCCAGAAACGATGATCAGACGATAGTTAAGCCTGAAGCTGTATGGTTGAGGGTGGCCGGTGGATCTTCAAATGTCTTCTTTTGAAGGGCAATTAGAAAGAGTAACTAGAACTGAAACGATGTAAATTGAGAAGAGCTATATTTTTAACTTGGCCCTCAAGTGCAATCTATGCTGTTAGAAGCTTTTTTGCAACATATAACTGCCATTTTAGAGGTTTTACTACCGTAGTAGGCACATTTATCAAAATGTGACCTGGGCTATAGAGAACAACGTGGAAAAAACCTGGAAGATATATATGATCACCAGGGTGTTAAAAGATGTGAAATGGTGAGAAAAAGAAAAACTACCAAAGAAATCGGACCTTCAGCGCAAAAGACCCTTGTTGATGCTTTGACCTTTGCACTGGTGGGACCAATTAGTCTAGACCTTTGCTTGAGAAGCACGCAGTCAGAAGCCATCAGAAATGCCCCAGAACCACCTTGTGGGTTGCCTAGCTCGGCAAAGGATGCTAAACTGCACTGATCACCGTCCTGAACTGGGTCTTGGGACTCTACAGGTTGACTTGTGGCTGAAGCCTGTGCCCACCCCCCCAACTCCCTCGCCCCAGCTCCTCTCCATAAGGAAATGGGGCCTTCGTAGAGGCGAGTCTTCCTTGCAACCACGTTTCATGCCTGCTGCCCCCAGTTTGTGTACTTTGCTGCGGTCCATCTCTGCAGTGTCCTGGGGGTCTCATATTGCGGTAAAGGTGCAGATTCAGCGCTGCCAATTGGGGCGCTCCTACCAGGTGCGGGAGTGATGGGGAATGGGAAGAGGCATCCCATCCTTGACAGCTGCAATGTGCAACTTAAGCGCTGTACAGTGCGCAGGTATAGCTAGATAAGTCTGTGGGGAAGAGCGGAGGTGAGAGCACCCAGGGAGGATAGGGGGCAGGGGCAAGGGATAGTACAGTCGAATATGAACCACAGAGCAGCCATCTAGGGACACAAGTCGCAGGTAAGTAAACCACTTGTCTTTTTGCACCCATAGACCTTGTGTTTCAGGGCAGACATGCATTTCTCGAGAGTGCTCTTCTAAAGCATGGTGCTGGAGAAATGTTGCAAACTAACCATCCCCAGGAGACATTAGTTGCTGGGAAATGGGTTCAGCTGATACTTTTGAGGTCAGCGATCTGGGCACCTGGGCATTGGCTGGGAAACAAGGGGATTTAAATAATAAATACAGGCAAATTGAAGGAAAATCACAATGGGGTAAGCAGTTTCAAATCGCCCCTTGGCAGATCGGTCTGGGAAGAGGTCTGTGAGGTGAACCCGTTGAGGACCAATCATGGAGAGCAACAGTCTTGTGTCCTTGCCGATGTCCGCGGGCCACCTCATTGGTTGGATACCGTGGAAATGTCTCTTCATTGCCAAGTTCAGGATATCTTCTTGTTTATCTCATGAGAACTGCCCACTGGCAGATAATTAAAGTTCCAGTGGTCAGCACAATAACGTAATGCAATAAAATGTCATTTTGGGGTGTTGTGGGAAGGTTCATGACGTCATGTGGGTGGAGTTGGGCAGCAAGGGTAAGGAGGAGTTGCTCCAATCATGACTAAGTACTGTATATTTAGCTATAGGGGACTGACGTGGTCCCACCAATAAGCTTTGTTGGGTGGTGTTACTAACTGATACCATTTTTGTTATGCTAATTATGTGAGAAATGGATAAAAAGTTTGCCCGCAGTAGGCAGCGCTGATAGCTCCCTTAATTCAGTTCTTTTCCACTGTGCTGTTTAAAGTGTACTCTCGCAGCTGTCTGGACCTGTAATAGATGGCATTACTTCCTGCTTGGTGTACGCTCCTTTTGAATTACTTTGGTGTTCTTGTCACTCCTTGCTTTTCGAGGACCCCCAATACATTTTGGAGGTCCCAGTGAGATCCTCTGCTCCCTTGGCCAGCTGAGGGTATTCCGGCTGCACCCCCCAAACCCCCCACCCCCGAAGGAGCGGGTCAGGCGAGCGCAGACTAGTCTCATGTGCACAACCAAGGAAATCCTGCAGATGCCAAGTTCCCAAAGGTCTGCCTGGTCCCGAGCGCGGCCATAAGGGAAGGCCTTGTGCCGGGAGAACTCGAGGATCTCTACGACACGGGAGTATACCCTTGCATGAGAGTGCAATACCGTGGTAGCATGCCCACGGATGGGGAGAGGGATTTTTTCTTATAGTGTCTACGACTCATCCTACAGGGGGGTGGGGCGATTGACCGCAGTAGTCTTAGAGTTTAGTTCCACCCCTTCGATAGAGAGTGGGCTGTAGAGTTGCGTCGTTTTTGGGAAGTGGGGCATTAATGATTGGTTAACTTGTTGAAGGAGAGCATGCAATAGGCTAGTATATGTTGGTTATGTTTAGTCTGGTTTGTGGTGTGTTGTTGATTTAGCAGTGGTTGAGTTTTTGTCGGTGTATGTAGTGTCGGCCAAGTGGAAGGGTTGACACCAGAGATAACTTGTACATAGCTGCGCTTAGCTTAGTAGTGGCAGATGCAGGGCCCGAGGAAGGGTGTGGCCCGGCGTCTGCACCTTAACATGAGGGAATTGGAAAACAGGTGGGCCTGTGGAGAGAGACATTATTGTAGTAACCCTGCTTGTGTGAGCGGGCCTAAGGAGAAGGCCGTTAAGCAAGATGGGTGTAAGTGGGTGGGCCTGTGGAGATGGACAGCAAATGGATGGGGTGTGAGCCGAAGGAATGGTAAATCTAGGAGGTGAGGGGGTGTGTGAAAGTGGGGATTTGGGCCAAGGTGTGCAGGTTATATGGGTAATTTGAGGTTTGGGGGTAGGGCTACATTGAATAAGTGGCAGGGAGAGCTTAGGCACAAGTATAGTCGGACAGCGTACGGGGTGGGAATGGCTTTCAGGATGGACAAGCCCCTGGATCATTTATGTAATAAGTTGCCCCAATTTCATGATAAAATAATAAAGTACCACATTCAGTGGACTCGGACACTTCAGGACAGTGCTTCCACAAATGGCCAGGGTGGGGGAACGTCCGATAGTGGAATACTAGAAAATATGTTCTTGTGCTTGCTAGCAACATATATAAAGATAAAAGCTTAAGAGTCAGCAAAATATTTGAGGGCTTTGTAAGCTCTATGAAGAGAAATAAAAGGAGCCCAGGAAGGGGGTAGAAGGACAGTGATTCCACCACACCCCTGCCCTCCCCCCTAGTGCTCTGCCCCTCCATACGGGTTGTATCCCACATTTAAATCTGCTGTGGGGTACACCAACCCACAGCGTTGCCCCCAAGTAGGGGGAAGCAGAAGGGGTTGGATAAATGAGCGAGTAGAGCAGTGCTAGGGAAACAAAGGAAAGGTGGGGGCGAAAGTATGCTGCGAACATAGAGAAAAACATGCAGCGACAGAGACTGTTCAAAGAGGCGAAGAAGGTAATGGAAAAGGAGGTCTGGTGGTAGGAGAAAGAATGAAGGGCAGCTGGGGGTGAACGTCAGGGAAGATAATGTTCAAATTGGATAATAAGGAGTTTGACATGGGGGAGGGAGGATCGGATACATCTGTCGAAGACTGCGAGTTCCCATACGGGGAGACGGAGGAAGTAGAATTAAGCATGGGGGACGAGGACTCCTGGGCGGCAATAAGGAGAAGGAGAGGGGGCGAAGGCAGAAGAAAAAGGGGGACACGGAGGAGACGAGCAGAAACTGGTCAGCAAGCCTCCATAAGAGAAAGGCAAAGATAATGATGGCAACAACTGCGAGAGGTGGGCTGGGCCCTGGGCCCTGAACCACCCAAATTCCCCTATTATAGAAGGGGAGTGCCGTGGCAGACGATGGACAAAGACAATCTAATATACAGCTTTCCCTTCCTTACGGCAGTAGCGAACAAGTGGATATAAGCCCTCAAAAAGGAGACAGCAGGGGTCACCCTGCCAATCAGGGATAGGAAGAGCTTGTTCGCAGCAGTGATAGGGGAGCGAGGGGACAGAATATGGAAGCAAGCGGGATACAACAGAGTTAAGTTAAGTACAAATATGCACAATGGAGCCCCCTTTAATAACTGCTGCGTCCACGTATGGAAGGTGCTAAGAAGCATGTACACAGATACTTCAGATTTATGGGCCCTGATGGCCTGCAAGATGAAGCCGGACGAGGACCCTGTAGAATAGATACGAAAATATACAGGAGCTTTGGACATTGAGAAACAAAAACCTTGGGATGAATACATACCCATTGTTTTATAATATATTGGCTTGAGGGCTACCCCCGGATGTGCATACCTCCCTGGATGAGATACTAGGGATAGAAGCAAATGGGGTGTGGGGGGCCAGAGATGCAATCCACTATCGTACACTTTTGTAAACGGAAACAAGAGAGGGAGACGGAATCAGAATATAATGCATTTAAGGGAGAGAGAACAAGCCTGTGCAAAAAATCTAGTTTAGCTCTCCATGGAGGGGGCGGTGCTCACCGCAGGGCCTGTATAAGTGGCTCCCGCCTAACAGGGGGGGTTCCCAGTAGAGGGTGCACTGCAGAAAGGAGGGTACATACAACCACAGTATGCCCCACCGTGGCTTTTACCCACAAGGGGGGAGGGGCCTATCAGCCAATGGGATATTATCAGGGGAGAGGATATCCACAAAGGGGCTTGGGGAGTCTGGTACAGAGGGGCAGGGCCTAGGTTTCTTGGGCTGTGTTTTCTCAATGGTCAACAGGGCCCCTTCGCGAAAATGTGTCCATTTCAGCAGCAAGTTCATTATAATACCGGGGACCACAGACAAGGAGCAACCAACACAGCATCAGGCCCCAATACAACAAGGCACAAGAAAGAAATGATGTACGAATTTATTTTGGCATTTGTATAGCGCTTCTAGGCACTTTTGCTTACGAAGGATGGTTACAGTAGTTGCTTGCATAGGTATTTAGGTTACAGAGGTTGCTTGCATAGGTTACAGACATTGGTTATGTTAATTACATCATCATGGGGTTATCGTGATTACATAGACAACATCTTAGATACGGTAGATTTGTTGCTTTTTGGTAATCTTGTGAGCAGGAAGCGGGATTGGAAATGGTTGTGGGTGGAAGGGTGGTGCTAGTTGTAGGTTGGTGTATGTTAGAAGTGCATTTAGGGTCTTGGGAGAAGAGCCAGGTTTTTAGTCCTTTGTGGAAGGACCAAAGGGATGGGTCTGATCTCAAGGTCAGGGGCATAGAGTTCCATTGTTTGGCTGCGATCACAGGGAAGCTGCAGCCTCCTGTTTTTTGCAGTCTAAACCTAGGGCTGGCAAGGTGGCAGGAGTAGACTGAGTGGGTAGGTCGATTGGATTGAGTTTTGGAAATGTGTCTAGCTAGGTAGATTGCAGTGCTGTTCGAGAGGCATTTGTGAGTTAATTATAAGGTTTTGAATTTGATTAGATCCTGCACCGACAGCCAGTGCGCATTCCATCTGGTTGAGGAGACATGTTCTTTTTTAGGGTAATTGAGGGCAGCTCTAACTGGATTATTCTGGATTATTTGTAGTTTGTTGATGTTTCTGGTGTTGGACCCTACGAATAGGGAGTTGCAGTAATCAATTCTTAACAGAATGAGTGCTCTGGCGAGGGTGATGAAATTGTCAGACGTTATGTAGAATTATATTGTAAAACAAATACAGAACAAATATAGCATGACATGGAGGATGATAGAAGCACTTGCTAATCAACAACTAATTGCAATGAAGAAATTGAGAAAAAGAAAGCATGACAGGGGGAAAGGAACAGGACATGATAGTGGTTGCTTGAAAGTAGGAGCTAGTCAATAAGAGATCAGTACAGAACATTTAGCTTCCTAGACCACCTTGAGATGGAGAATGTTATGTTAAGATTTTATACCACGCACCACTGCCATTTCCATGTACTCTATGAATTGGCACACATTGGAAATCAGTCGCAAGTCCTAGAACCCTTTGAGATAAAGAACTTGAAACAAACCATTGGCTATTGGGAATTGTCGTGCTAAGAAGGAGGCTGAAAAGAGTAATTTACTATTGGGGATTGAAATCCAAGTGCCCACATTTGCTTAAGCAAGAGTGTTGTATAACTGGGACAAGTGACCAGGCAAACATGCAAGATCTGGACCACCTGGCAAACTTGTATTAATGAAATCTTTAAATGTTATTGCTGGTCTGATTTTCTTTTTGAGAAACTGCCACAACTAAAAGACACTTTTTGGTAAATGGATTACTCATTTACATAGTGGCCGTTAAGCGGACAGTTCATCCATCCTGTTCTATGAGGAAAGTGGTTTTGATGGGACTGGTCTTCCTCTGACTGTCCATGCAAGTGGAATGTTGAGTGAATGCAGGAAACAATGATCAGATGATAGTTAAGCCTGAAGCTATGTGGTTGAGGATGGGCAGTGGGTGATCAAATATCTTATTTTGAAGGGCCATAAGAAAGAGTAACTAGAACTGCAGCTATGTAAATCAAGATGAGCTATACTTTTTACTTCTGGCTCGAGTGCCATCTATGCGGTTAGAAGCTTTATTGCAACACATAACTGACTATTTTATAGGTTTTACTACTGCAGAAGGCATATTTGTCAAAATGTGTCCTGGGCTATAATGAAAAACGTGGAAAAAACCTGGAAGAAATGGTCACCAGGGTGTTGAAAGGTGTGAAATTGTGAGAAAAGGAAAAACTACCAAAGAAATCTGAGCTTCAACGCAAAGATCCTTGACAATACTTAGACCTTTGGACTGGTGGGACCAATTATCCTAGACCTTTGCTTGAAAAGCAGGCAGTCAGAAGGAATCTGAAAGGCCCCAGAACCACCTTGCGAGTTACCTAGCTCGGCCAAGGCGGCTAAACTGCACTGATCACCGTCCAGATCTGTTGCTTGGGACTCTACAGGTCGAATTGTGGCTGAAATCTGCACCACCCCTTCCCCCCCCCCCCCCCAGCCCCCGCTGCTCTCCAGAAGGGAAGGGGCCCTTCATTAAGCAGAGGCCTCGCAACCACTAGTCATGCCTGCTGCCCCCAGTCAAGATGAACTTTGCTGCTGCACATCTCTGCAGAGTCCTGGGGGTCTCATCTTATTGTGGGACTTGCCGTTTAGCCTGAACCAAACTGGACGCTGATGTCAGCCATTGCAGCTGTGGCTCAAGGACCCCCTGCAACTTAACCAGAAGCATAAGTTAGTGACCTAGTGATTCCTAGCACCCTAGGGGTGTTCACTTAGAAAATTGAAATTCAGGGTGCAAGCCTCCATACCCGTTTTGTCCCCCACCCTTCCTGACATAGAGTATATATGGGCCTAAAGAACACACTCTTAATCTACCTTGGCGGCCCGGATCAGTGGAGTTCTTGGCAAGGATTTCGCGCAAAAGCTAACCCATAGTGTGGTAGAATTTGCTTTGTCAAGGCAAGTTCTCAGGGAGTGGCGGGGGTTCTTTCAAGATTTCCTGCTCCCTATTCAGATACTTAACCTAAAATGGGGACTCTTGAAACATTAGTCCTACTTACCTGGTAGGGCAGGACTGCTTAAGGTCAATGGGCTTTACATTCATACGGCAGAGTATATGGTCTACAATATAAATGCATTGTTTCTTCACTTTACTGCTTACAGTTTCTAATGGATTATTTCCTCCCACGGGTTTGTCATCTATGATACCCCTATCTCAGAGAAGATGTTCTCGGCAAACCATACTGCCACCGGGGGCGCAGGGCTGTTCCTTCGTTTGCTCCGTCTGACTCCTCTATGCACTTCACGACAGACATTACATCATGGTCAGTATATATAGCTGCACTGTGCATAGTAACCTCAGGACCTTTTTTCCATGCACTGTGTTCTCGAATTGGCAACATGCACGTTGAACTTTATATTTTTCTCCAATGCCAGGCCTACTCCTTATAAAGCCTCTAGCTTCAATCCTTGTGCAGATTGCAGCCAACAGATATCGGTCTCGGATCTGCACCGAATTTGCCACTAACGCTTGTGCGAGGGCCACGACACCCAAGAATATGGGTCATCCCAGTCCATGCACCCGAAGGCCCTCTGCGAAAGGGCAGCAAAGATCCACATATTCATCCGCAAGGCAAATGGTGAGGCTCCGTGGTCTCAGGTGAGGTTACACAGGGTGACACTCCGAAGAACGGGCAGCCCCGCTCAAGGAAACGGAGAAGTCGAATAAACAGATGTCCGGTCAAAGGTTCGACACCAAAAGGATCGAATGACCAAAGGGTCGAGGTAATAGGACCGAAAACCAAAGGGTTGAATTTTTTTTTTTTAATATATATATTTTTTTTGGGTTTTCCTATTGTAAAAGTGTTTTTTGCACCAAAAACAGGGGTTTGGCCCCTCCCACCCCCTCAAAAAAGAAAAAAAAAATTAGACCCTTTGGTTTTCGGTCCTTTTGATTTGACCCTTTGGTCATTTGATCATTTGCATTCGAACATTTGACCTAGAACCGAATAAACATCTGAGAGGTCATGCTCTCCGAGTGAGTCCTCACACAGACCTTCGTCTTACTCTTTAGAAAAGATTAGCCACCATTCCAGGGATTGCCCTGAGCAGCCGGCGAAGATGCCTTTTCCGACCCAATCCTCCACGCTGCAGGAATGGGAAAACATTCTCTGAAGATGTTGGATGCTGTAGGGTCCCACAGCAATTGTTGCGACTGGCAGAGACCCTCTGGGGACCACTCCTGCATGCCTAAGGGCTCGGGCTTGGACCAGAAGAAAACCAAGATCTCTCTGCGCCAAGAGGCCCTGCCGTAGGGCACCGCAGCCTTGCACCGGCGTCATCTACACCGACCAGCGTCGTGGACACTGCAGCTCTGCAGGTATACTTTCCACTCCCTAGGGACATCTTTATGTCAAAGATGTACGAAATCTGACAAGGTCGACCAGGTCCACTTTGGGTTTCAACCTATGAGTTCTAGGGAGTTGAGGGATTTTCCCAGAAGCATTCTACGGGGAAGATGAGGATGTGCTGGGCCTGGCAGCGGACCTGCGAGCCCCCAGTGTCGTTGACACCTCCCCAGAGATGGACGTTTTACCAGCTCCCACCCCAGGAAAGCCTTAAGCCGCCTTCCAGCGTTTGATGGCTAAGGTGCCCAGTGCTCTGGGGCTCTCTGCTACGTCCAAGGTTCAGTATGAACTTTGCAATATTCTGGAAGATGCCCCCAATAAAGACACTTTGAATGGATTGTGTCCTCCCGCGTATTCCTGTTCTATGATATTCTATATCCAGCTTCAGCCAAACAATTACGGCATAGGCTGCTGTGCGTTGATGCAGTTGACTCGAAGTCCCGCGAGGGCCGCTGCCTCGAGGATGATGTAATCGAAGGCATATATCGCATGCCCAGCCTCTGTTGGCTACAGTCCATTTTTTCTGAGTACGCTTACGCTTCAAGAACTACAGCGTGCTTCAGTATTTCCTTCGCAAAATATACCAAACTATCTTGGTCTTCGACACCATCTACCCGAAGACCAGGTTCAAGAAGTGTGAAGACCGCGGTTCCAAAATGTCGCTAACCGATCCGCATCAACTATGCTTGTGGTGTCTCGGTGTGGAGCACAAGACCTTGGCCTGCTCGAAATGTCAATCAATGACTGGAAAAGCTCTGGCGGAGAATAAGGGGAAATTGGCGGTAGGTAGAAACCCTAAGAAATCCCAATCGACTACCCTGTCAAAGAAACCTTCTTCTGACGATGCGAGAGGTGACTCTCCTCGAAGAAAGAAGGCAAAAAGGCCCAGGTCAAGGAGTGGCTCCCACGACTAGTCGTCGTCAAGGAAGTCGAAGAGGCACCATAAGTCGCCCACTTCGTTTTGAGAACGCTATAGCCTATCCCACTAAGGCCTCCACTCCTGCTGAATGGGAAGCATTCCGGTTAGAAATGCTAAATAATGCTGAAAAACCGAAACCCTCGACAAGCCTTGGTCCTACCCTGCCTTCTAAAGCTGGTAAGGAAAGGGCTTGAGCCGGGGACGAAGGCCAGATCCACATCGAGAGCTGTTGAGGCCTCGACAAAATGAGAAATCATCGAAGGATCCTTCGAGTGACAAGTCGAAAAATAGGTTGAGGTCGTCGACGCCCTCGACGCCAGCTGCGCCATCGACGCCAGGCAGCCCATCGACACAAATGGCGCCAACAAAGTCGAAAACGTCTTCATCGAAGACCTTGATTCCTTGAGTGTCGAGCTCAACATTTTTTTAAATCTTTGACGCCCTTACCAGAGAAAACTTTCACTCCTTTACCATGAAAGGATTACTTTTTCACTGACCTCTATTTATGAGGACAGTGAGCCATCTGATAATGCCCCTTTTGAGTTACAGTATGGTACACCAAATGTCCTTGAAAGTTTTATATCAGAGGAATCCAGGCTAAAGGACCTATATGAACACATTTTAATTGCAGAGAAATAGCAGTTGGAAACAGCAAGGAAGCTGGGTGGCACAAAGCAGCGTGTTAAAAGACTTTGTGCAGTGAGCATTGCCAAGTTGGAAGGGAGCCACGAAGGACGCAAGAAAATGGCGGCATTGAACAAAGGAGACTGCGAAAGGGCCTGAGCTACTTGGCCTATGGAGGTGGGGAGTGGAGCTGCCCAGCTGTGAAGAAGCACCCATGACGGGTACGCTACACAGAACTTTCACTTTCAAGGATAGTTGGAGTTGCAGAGGGGCATCCAGAGTGCCGTTGTAGAAGGCACTCGGCCGATAAAAAGTAGAGGCTGCGAACGTGATAGACGGGATAGCTGAGACACAGCAGGCGAGCCGCTTGAGACTGTGGGGTGTTGCTGCAGGCAGAGATGGAGAGACGTTGCACCGAGGATCCTCAAACGCCCAGGAGCCGTCCAAGAGCAGCTGAACGGCGGTCCAACATTAGCGAAGCAAGCAACGGGCTGAAACAGTACAGCAGAGGCAGCGCAACGGGGAAAGGAGCCCACGGAGGACACCAGCTGAGCTGCAGTTCGCTAAGGACGTGAAGCGCAACAAGAAGCGGTAAGGTGGCAGGGGCGTACATTTTTAATCATAGGACATAGACTGTTGGGAAGAGGGCTACCCCTCGCCGCCTGCAGTACTCTGGCCCATTGTCGCGGAGGCGGCGCGCCTGAGAGGCTAATTCCAGCACGAATCTGCCTAAGCGGAGCGGAGGCACCGGACAGAGGGTGCCGACCATGAGTCTGAAGCTCCGTCCACTGACATTGTATAAACCGAGCACAGCCAGTGGCCATTAGACCCTGGGGCACATTAGCCCCAGACCTAGTAAGTAGCCCGTAGACCTCACCCAGTCTGCTGGCAAGACTTTACGCCCCAGGAAGGCGAGCCCCCAGAGGCCCAAGGGACATGACGCCACCAGGAAACATGGCGGAATCAGGGCAGCAGCAGATCCTAGAGGCCATTGCGGCACTCCAAACAATGCTGGAGGCCAAGATCGACGCAGTGGCTATCGATGTGGCACTATTGCGGCCAAACGTCCGGCCTATAGCTGAACACACCGGGAAACTGGACCAGCAGGTCAAAGAGAATACAGAAGTGAGGGTGCAAACATTGAAAGACATTGACATTCTCCAGCAAAAAGTGAAATTACTGGAAGACGGGGCTGAGGAAGTGGAAGGTTGGGCATGCAGAAACATCAGGATCGTGAGGCTACCCGAGGGAGCGGAAGGTTCCGACCCCACCACGTACATTGAGAATATGTTGATCTAAGAAATAGGGGAGGAAGAACTCACGCAGCGGTTTACGATGGAAAGAGCACATTGTTCCCCCATTAGAAAACAACCACCAGGTGCCCCGCCGAGGCCTGTGATAGCCAAGGTGCTAAAATATAAAGACCGAGAAAAGATCCTGCCTTTCTCCAGGTCAGGGGGGACGATCCAGAGGGCATCAGCGAAGATTTCAGTTTATCCGGACTACACCTTTCAGGTTCAGAAGAGAAGGGACCAGTATATCATGACCAAGGCCAGGCTCAGGAAAGCAGGCCTCAAATATATGTTGCTATATCCTACTAAGCTAAATGTGATATACAATGGCAAAAGTTATTTCCTTTGAGCGCTGATGGAAGCACAGGAGTAGGACACCAGGAGCCTGGTCTTGCGGCTAGGCTGAATGGAGCGGAAACTGGGAAGTCCCAGCATGCTTTGCATAGTGTGACAAGTTGTGTTTGGTTTGGAGTGGGGTTGGGAGGTGAGGGGAGGGGGGCATGGAAATGGGGAGCCTGACATACATGGTCCAAAGCTGCATCGAACTTATGCTGAGGCGGGCAATAGGGTGGTGGCCTCATTGATGCCCTGGACTCAATATCACAGTGGCTGACAAAGTCAAGATCATAACATGAAATGTCTGGGGATTTAATTATGTGAAGCGTAGAAGAGTGTGCCTGTATATCAAGAGGAACAAGGTAGGGATAGCTATGTTACAGGAAACACACTTAAACGTTCAAAAGCAAAAAAAACCTGGCAAGGGCGTGGGGAGGGCTGATGGTGGGCTATGCTTGTTAGACATATGCAAGAGGGGTCCTCATATGGGTGGACCCAGCGGTCCCACTCAAAGTGTTGATCTTGAAGACAGATAATGAGGGCAGGATGGCGATGTTGCACGGTATATTGGAAATCCGTGAGATATGTATGGTGAACACATATGCCCCAACCATGACGCCACAGTATTTTAGATCATTGTATGTGAAATTGGGACTCTGGTTTGGGTGGGGGAAATTTCAACTGTACATTAGACCCTACCGTGGACAGATCGGATGAGAAGCACAAACGGTCATTTGTCTCCTCCGACCAAGATGCTAAACTCGCTGCTGAAGCACTTTCAGTTAAGAGACCTATAGAGGATACAGCACGGGAGAGGCAGGGAATACTCTCATTATTCTGTCCCGCATAAGGTATACACAAGAATAAATTGTGTTGGCGGGTGAGAAACATGAAGTTGAATTCTCGGAGGCAGGATATCTAGCCAGCGTCCTGTCAGACCCCACCCCACTGGTAGTGAGATGGCGGGTGTCTGCCCCTAGACCACCTATACCTACATGGAAGTTGAGAAGTGAAGCACTGCTAGACAGAGCATTTGCCGAGCACATCACTAAGAGGACAATCAAATATATTGCAGTAAATGAGGAAAGTGTACAGAAGGTGGGCACGGTATGGGAGGCGTACAAGGTGGTTATAAGAGGGGAAATGATAGCGGAATCGGGGGGCGTACAAAACGTTATTGTTAATGAACTGCAGAACATGGAAGAGAGGCTGAAGGTATTAGAAGGGGAGACGAGGGTACATAAAGAGCATGTAAAGGAAGTAGTAGAACTGAAACGGGCATGTCTGAAGCAATGGGATAGATTGGGGAAGTTCAATCATACAAAATGCGAAAGGAGCCATGCTCAGGGTGATAAACTGGGAAGAATGTTAGCCTGGCTGTGTAAGCGAGATAACACCAGATCCCCCAAATGTTCCATCCAGAATAGGGACTGAGAAGAGATAAACACACAGGTGGGGATCAACAAGGTTTTCACAGATTATTATAAAGCATTCTATGCGAAACCCTTAGTAGGTCATGAAAGAGACCTGCAGGACGTACTGGACCTCATTACCCTGCCCCTATTAGATGCACTTCAGGCAGAGTCCCTAGAGGCGCCCATAGCTGAAGAGGAGACTGTAGCCACCATTAGAACACTGCCTACTGGCAAGGCCCCAGCCACAGATGCATTCCCCAGTGAATTTTACAAGGCTATGGAGATACGCTGGCGCCGCTGATGACCAAGGTGTACAACGAGGCATATGCCTATCAAATACTCCCTGACAGCCTGCGAGAGGCCTTGATAATACCACTACTAAAACAGGATAAGATGAGCACGGACTGCGTATCCTATAGGCCACTGTCGCTGCTGAACCAAGACAGCAAGATTCTTACGGTGATCCTGGCAAATAGGCTTTGCAGGGTGATGCATGTGCTGATCCACCCAGATCAGTCTGGGTATGTACCGGGGAGGAACATTGCAGAGAACCTTAGGAGATTGCACCAAGTGATCTACAACACTGAAGATCACAAGGAAGAATGCGCGGTTGCTTTACTAGATGCGACTCAAGCATTTGACTCTATGCATTGGAATTGGTTGTATGCCTCAATGACAAAGATGGGGATAGGACCACAGTTTATGAAATGGGGGTACATCTGATATATTCCAAACCAATGGCAGAGTCCGAACCGGTAGCATATATCCAGACAAGTGGCAACTATATAAGGGCACAAGACAAGGCTGCCTACTGTCCCCAATTCTATACATTATAGCGGTGGAGCCCATGGCTGCGTTTTTGAGGCAGGAATATGGAGATGCAGGCATAGAGACGGGAGGGGTAAAACATGTAGTGTCCATTTATGCGGATGACATTTTGCTGTATCTGAGCAATTGAGAAGTAAACCTGCTATACATTCTCGAGACGTTAGATAAGTCTAGTGCACTGACTGGAATTAAGGTAAATAAAAGAAAGTCATGCTTATTCCCGCTGGCTGCGATGGCAGAGGTGGGGGGTGGGGGGGATCGCCAATCCTCCCTCTGCCGTGGAGTAGGAACTCCTTTAGATACTTGGAATCAACATTTGTCGAGACCCCACACAGGCACACAAATCCAATACAGTTAGGGCTAAAAATGGGCTACTGTAATCCATGGAGTTCTTAAGTAAACTACCCTTGTCCGTGATGGGCAGAGCGGCGCTGCTGAAAATGGTGGCGCTGCCGAGACTCGTGCATTGTTTTGGAAATGTCCCATATAACATCCCAAGCCAGTTTTTCAGTGACTTGGAAAAGATATGCAGAGGGTTCCTGTGGCGGGAGGGGAGGAACAGGGTGGCCCTGAGCACACTGCAAAGTCCGTATGAACAGGGAGGGTTAAAAATACAAAATTTCGAGCTGTACTTCCTAGCATGCCAGCTGCAGCATGTGGTACGATGGATGGCAGATGATCCCATGACAGAAACAGCGCTGGTGCAGCTGACTATCAAAGGTAGATACCTAAGAGACCTACTGTGGATTCCATTCCCCCTGGGGTACAATCTGATTACCCTTATGTGATAGAACTGGGCATCCAAATTTGGAGAGGAGCTTGCGGAATCATGGGACTGGTGGATCCCCTCTCGCCGCAGGCACCGATTGGGGCAATTCTGGAGGGTAGACCGGGAAGCAGGGGAAATGTGAGAACAAGATGGGAGGAGTGTGGGATAGCTACAGTGGGGGACCTGCAGGATGAAAAGGGGCTGATGATGTTTGAGGAGTTGCAGGAAACCACGGGTATATACGGGGGCCAGTTTCTGTTGTGGTGAAGGTACTACGGGATTGTAGGCCAAATAGCAATGATAATACCATAGGGCGTGAAGACATTGATACACTTTTTAGCGGTGGCAGAAGGCTTCGCTAGGATCTATGAATTACTGATAGACCGGAATTCGAGAACGGATTTGAAGTGCAGAGAAAGATAGGAAACTGAATTGGGGAAGATGTTTGAGGATAAAGAATGGAACAAGGTGAAGTTGTACCACAAAAAGGTCTCTAGGAACGGCAGACTACAACTAATACAATTATAGATTACACAAAGAGCATACCTCACGCCTGCCACTAACGCAACCTTTAAGTGCCAGAGATGCAAGATGGTAAATGCTGGGTTGGTACACATGTTTTGGGGATGTCCGACAGTGCAGGGGTTTTGGAAAGAAGTAGCATAGAACTGGATATCCTAACCCCAGAAGCTTGCATGCTCGGTACATACTAGCTAACGTAGCATAGCCATGAAGTGGAAAGATGCTAAAGAGCCGAGCGCCACTGGTTGGTGGAGGGAGTTGGGAAAGTGGGTCACCGCAGAAACTAGAGCATGGGAAAGGGCACTCGGTGAGCAAAGAATCAAGCTGGGAATGGATATTCAACGATGGATAGCGTTGACTGTAACTCTGTTTGCATGCAATGAGGAAGAGGAGGCCCCAGAGGCTGCAGGAGGTGGATCACATGCAGAATGATTCTCAGGCAGAGCACAGTCTCGCACAAGTGGGAACTAGCTCAGGAAGTACTTCGAGATCTTCACCCTTTGGGCAACCCCCTCAAGTGGACTTGTTTGCAACCACTGTCAACAGGAAGTGCAAACTATACAGCTCCAGGGAATTTACCCCAGGATTTGCTCTAGGAGACGCATTTGTGGTGGACTGGGAGTCACCTCACGTGATCAGGAAGTTAAGAAAGTTCAGGAAACACATGATCCTAATTGCCCTGGATTAGCCCAGGAGGACTTTGTACCCGGATCTTCTGGACATATCCATCTGCCCTCCAATATGTCTTCCACAAAGAGAGGACCTTCTCTCAAGATAGAAGGGTCGGGTTCTCTATCCAGAGGTCAAGACACTCAGCCTTCACGTATGGTTTCTGAGAGGCTGAGATACAGAGATTTGGACCTCCCGGATGACGCAATGGAGATTTTGCTTTCGGCCAGAAGGCCAGCAACGAAGTCCTTGTACCTCTACCGTTGGAACAATTCTGCTGCTAGTGCAGGGACAAGAATGTAGACCTTTTACTATGCAAAACACCAGAGGTGTTATCCTTTGTACTGTACCTAGCCAATCTGGGGCTGCAGGTGGGAACAATTAAAGGCTATTAGGAGGCGCTATTTATCTGAAAGTGATCGTCTGAAGAAACTTCATATTTTAAGACACCACTGGTGATACAATTTCTGAAGGTACTCGCCAGTGTGTTCCCTCCATCTGCTTTTCAGGTTCCCGTTTGTGACCTTAATCTGGTGTTAACATTTCTCAAGTGTGCACCATTTGAACCACTACATTAATGTCCATTAAGGTTACTAACGTTCAAGATGATTTTGTTGGTAGCACTAACTTCAGCCCATAGAGTGAGTGAGTTGCAGGCACTATCATCTAAATCACCCTTTACAGTATTCCACAAGGACAAGGTCGTCCTGAGGGCTAAGCCTTCATTTTTGCCTAAAATAATTTCAGATTTTTATGTAGGACAAAATTGTTACCCACTTTCTATCCTCCACCTCATCCTGGCAAGGTGGAAGAGACATTGCACAGAGTAGATCCATGTAGAGCTCTAAGCTCCTACTTTTTTAGATTGTCCAAATTTCGTCTGGATGATCAACTTTTTATAGGTTATACAGGTCGCAAACTGGGTCAGGCTGTAACAAAGCAGACCATATCAAGGTGGATTATTCTAGCAATTTCATAATACTACAGGCTGGCGAGAAAAGATGCTCCAGAAGTCTTGAGGGCGCATTCCACCAGGGGCATGCCTACCTCTTTGGCTCTGTAAAGAGGTGTTCCTATTGTAAACATTTGTAAGGCAGCTTTGTTGTCTACAATACACACTTTCACAAAGCATTACTGCCTTGATTCTTCCCCGAGTCAGGATGGAAGCTTTGAAAAAGCTGTCCTCCATTCTGTTCATGGAAACCATTGATAAATTCTTACTCCCTCCACCAAAACAAACACTGCTTTCAGAGTCTATCAAAGATGAGGAATACGTGGGAGGACAACTTACTTAACCCATGTAACGTTCTTTGGACTGGATGTTCCTCCACGTATTCCTCATCGCCCACCCAGCCTACCACGCAGTAGGATTTCCCATGCTGTTACAGCTTTTGCACCTTCAGAGCCTAGTACGGTCAAACCTGTGTTGATGTGGGTAGTTCTACTGAAAGAAAAAACAGAACTGAAGCCAACAGGCACTGCACATGCTATACATGCCTTCAATGATATCATCCTCGAGACAGAGGCCCTCGAGGGACATCGAGTCGACTGCATCGACGCACAGCGCCCTCTGCCGAAAAAGAAATTCCGAAGCAGCTGAAACTGGATATTTAATATCAAAGATGAGGAATACGTGGCCCTGAATGCCTGTTCCCCCATGGCAAAGTGCTCCTTCTATTTTTGAACAGCTGAGTATGTCTGAAGGGAGGGGTGAGGCATGGTTTCCTGTCCTTGGTCTCTGATGGCACTGAGGCGGTACACCAGATGCTGCAGTCAGGGTAGGTCCATGGCCACTAGCACAGTGGTCAGGTGCCACTCTTGGCTGAGGATGTCAGGGTTTGCGGCCGGCGTCCAGATAAAGTTGTTGACGTGTCTTTTGACAGCCTAAAAATCCTTTTGGGGCTAAGGCCGATGACTCCCTCCAGAAGGTCAAGCCGTCTAAGGCAACTGCTAAGTATTTGGGGCTAACAGTGCAGCAGCTCTCCCACAGCTGTTGCTTCGGAGCTGGGGTTTTCCTCCCTTAACCACCTTGGCCCAGAGGGGCCATGGTCAGTCTGCCACAGGAAGAGGGCAGTCACTCCCCGAGAGGTAGAGGTTGGGGTACGCAGAGGGGTGGCACTGCCATGGTTCCCAACCTCCGTCACTGGCTTTATTAGTCACTGGTGGGTGGGGGCGAGGGCTTTCCTTATTCAGCCTGGAATGGTCGAAGATAACGTCCAACGCTAGGGCCCTACAAGTAGCTGACGGGGATAATGCCTCCCATTCCTTCAGCCTACCCCAGCCCACGGCGACCACAGCCCTCTGGCTACCCCCTTTTTCTCTGGGCCCCATCCTCCTGGAGGAGGTTCATCAATTTCTGTTGAAATGTGCAGTCCATCTGTTTCAATGTTCAGAGTGAGGAAGGGGGTTGTACTCCATCTATTTTTGTAGCAGAATTGGGATGGAGGCTTGCACCCCATTTTGGATCTGCGGTTGCTGAACTTGTTCCTATCCAGGGACAATTTCAAGATTGTTGCTCTAGCCCAGATTCTGCAAGCCCTCGATCTGCTGGAATGGTTTGTTTCTCCAGCATGGGGTCTGGCATGGATTCACATGCTCATGAATATTCCCCGTCGTCAGGCTGGGAATCCTCGGTAAAGAAAAAACCAGTATCAGTTTCGTTTCTGATCTGTCTTTCGTAGTAATAACCAATCACTGGTCTCTGCGTCATACTGACCACAGCCAATGACTGCCCTCTACCTAAGCACCGCCTCTGGCAGCCATCTTCAGATTTTTACCGCACGTTCATGTGTTGGGATCCTCGTGCTATTGCTCTCGAGCGTTAGTGCTATTTTTTTCACGTTTTTTCTCAAAAAGTTCGTTTTTTCGGTCAAAGGAGCCTCAAGCTCCACCGACTCTCCATCCGATCAACGGGGACCTGTTTCGGATTCGTCTGCGCCCCTCAAGGGTGAAGATTTCGTTGAGCTACGCTTTTGGAGGACTCCAGAAGTTTCTCAGGCCCGGTCATGGCCCAGGAGAAGGGAAGCTCGACGCCCGGAAAGCTGTTCAGGGTCTCCCCTGGATGCCAGCTGCAGAACGTCTTCAAGGAGGACGAACACTCTTTTTGTCTTTACTGCCTACATGAGGACAAGACGCACGTGGAGAAGGACTGTGCGTTTTGCGGCAACATGTCGGAGCGGACCATGAAGGACCGCCATCAACGTCTCGCCAACTGGCTAGAAGGGAAGAGCCCGTCCGGCGAGAAGAAGAGGAAGAAATCCGAGCGGTCTTCTAAGACCTTTGAGGACGCCCCGGCGACGGGGGTCCAACATAAGGCCAAGCACCGCGAGTCCGCTGGCACCGGGAGCGCCGAACGGTCGGGCTCTACGGGCGCCAGGCAGGGCGCACCCTCCCCGGCACCATCAACCGCGAGCCAACGCTCTGGGTCGGGTAAGAGGAAGGCCGAGCACCCGGCGAAGCTCCTGGAGAGGCCCCGGTCGAGCTCGAAGGCGGAGGGGGAGTGAGGCAGTGTCCCCCCCCTCAAGGATAAGGCGGTGAGCGCACCTAAGGTGGTGAAGGCCTTAATCCATCCGGCCAAGCCCTCTATCGAAACTGTCGCGGCGGCCCTGGCTCAGCCTGTGGAGGCTATACCAGTGGTGGCGACCTCGGGGCTCAGAGTCTCCCTGCCACCTCGGAGGGAGTCCTCTTTTGTGCCCATCGATAGGACCCCCGTGAAATCCCCCGTGGGGAAGAAAAAGGGGGGGCAGGGCGTCGTCGTAGATTCGGCCTCAACCTCGGAGGAAGAGCTGGTCGAGGTCTTAAGCCACGGCCTCGGCGTGGAAGAAGACCGGCCCGTCGGGATGGATCCCGACGCAGGGTACGACGACGACATCGTCGAGGGTACCGACGGGGCCCCTGATCGCCCGTCGGATTTCCCTCTGCCAGCGCCGCGAGACAACTCGGCGGCCATTTTGTTGGCTATACAGTCCTTATGCTCAGAGATAAGGACGAGACTACCGTTGCCGACGGAACCTCTCCCGTCGGGGGACCCAGAACCGGGACCTTCTGGTGTTCCCCCTACCAAGAAAAGAAGGATCCACCCTCCACCTCCTTTTCAGCCGTCGCGCCCCTTCCAGCCCTCCTCCCCGTCCACCCGAGGGGATGATACGGGGACTGACACGGCAGCGACGGGTACGGAGGACGAGGATGTACCGTCGTCGCCTCCCACCAGGGCTTCTCCGCCCGACGAGATTGGATCGTTCCACTCAATGATCGCCAGGGCATCCGAGCTTTTCCAACTCTGCCCTGAGGAGAAGAAGGAGGAAGGTTTCCTTTATCAGCGGCGCGAGGCCAAGAGGAAGACGGTCCTCGCGGTGCCTCTATTGGACGACATTTGGGATGAGGGCCTCACCCTCCTCAAGAACCCTTCCACGACGCCAGCTAGAAGAGACCGGTACGAGAAAAAGTACCGGGTCCCGGACACGGTCCCCCTGTGCCTCTGGGCGCAGCCTACCCCGCACTCCGTCGTCTCCGCGGCGGCCAGGAAAAAAGCGGGGGGGGGGGTGCGGCCTCCACATCGACTTCCCCATCGGACGGCGAGGGAAAGAAATTGGACGCTATGGGACGCAGAGTCATCTCGTCTGCAGCGACGACGATTAAAGCTGCCAACGCCTTGGCTATCGTGGCCCGATACGACAGGGAGCTCTGGTACAAACTGGCTCCCCTGCTGGACTTCTTGCCGGACGACAAGAGGGCAGAGGCCCTGGAGATCCTGCAGGAAGGTGAGGTGGCTTCGGACCACGCCATTACCGTTGCGACGGACATCGCCGACTCTGGGTTCCGCCAGTTGGGCAACGGCGTTTGCCTTAGGCGGCGTGGATGGCTCAAGGCTACGGACTTCCGTCAAGACGTTCAGACCAGAGTCCTGGACATGCCCTTCGATGGGAACAACCTGTTTGGGAAAACAGTGGACGATTCCCTTCAGGCCATTAAAGCGGACACCGAGACGGCCCGGGCCCTTGGAGTTCTGCAACAACGACGGACGCCCTTTCGGAGCAGCGGAGGCAAGGGCGCCTCCAAAGGTTCCGGCGGCGGTTTCTCCTCCTACCGTCAAGCAGCCCGCTCGTCGTCTCAGGAGGCCTACAGAGGACGAGGCAAGTCTGGCGCACCCCGCCGTCGTCGCCAAGGACAAGGCGCTAAAGCCTCGTCGAAGCAAGATTGAACCGGCCGGGGGGTCGGGCCCCCACCGAAGCACCCCGGTGGGAGGCCAGCTGGCGAGCTTCGTCAGCGTGTGGGAGTCCATCTCCACCGACCGTTGGGTGCTGGACGCCTTGGCCCGGGGACACGCGCTCGAGTTTCAAGGAAAGTGTCCGCGCGTCCCCCCCGTGGCCAGGAAAGAACTTCACGTCCCTCAACTTCTCCTGGAGGTGAAGGCGATGCTCAAGAAGGGCGCCATCGAACTCGTCCCAAAGAGGCTTCGGGGCTCCGGAGTCTACTCGAGATACTTCCTCGTGAAGAAGAAGACGGGGGGATGGCGCCCCATCCTGGACCTGCGACGTCTGAACAAGTTCATCAAGGCGCAAAAGTTCCGGATGGTCACCCTCCAGCACGTCCTGGGTCAGCTGGAGGAAGGAGACTTCCTGTCGTCGTTGGATTTGGAGGATGCCTACTTCCATATTCCCATCTTGAAAGGGCACCGATCCTCAGGTTTGTGGTCCAAGGGCGTCATTACCAGTTCAAAGCCCTCCCCTTCGGTCTACGGTCGGCACCCAGGGTGTTCACCAAGTGCCTCGCACCGGTGGCGGCTCAGCTGCGCCGCAAAGGGATCCACGTCTACCCCTACCTGGACGACTGGCTCGTCCGAGCCAAGACAAGGGAGCTCGCCGTGGTTCACACGGCAAGGACCGTCCAACTTCTCGCGGACTTGGGATTCTCCGTCAACTACGCCAAATCCCACCTGGTGCCCGCGCAAGATGCTCTGTTTCTGGGAGCGAGGCTCAACACAGTGTCCCTTCTGGCCTCCCCGTCGGAGGAGAGGACCAGGACCATCCTGGGCAAGGTGCAGCGGATGTTGGTGGCCGACGCGGCCAAGGTGAGGTCCATCAAGTCCCTCCTCGGAATGATGTCTTCCTGCATCTACCTCATTCCCATGTGCAGGCTCCGGATGCGCCCGTTGCAGGAGTTCCTGGACGCGCGCTGGATCCAAACGACGGGCAGCTTCGAGGAAAGGATCACACTCGACGAGAGTTTCCGAAGAGCGATCCGGTGGTGGGGCACCCGTGCGCATCTGACGGCGGGCATGGACTTCCAGACCCCAGCCCACCAGGAGACAGTGACCACGGATGCCTCCCTGGAAAGGCACACCGGAAGGGTGGGGAGCGCACACCGAAAATCTGCACGCAAGAGGCCTTTGGCTCCCGACGGAGAAATCCCTACATATCAACGTCCTGGAGCTCCGTGCAGGGTTTTGGGCCCTCAGGTCCTTCCTTCCGTCCCTCAAGGGCAAGGTGGTGAGGATCTTCACCGACAACACCACCACCATGTTTTACATCCGGAACCAGGTCCCCAGCACTGTCCAAGGAGGCGCAGGACCTGTGGCATTGGGCAGTCGCCCAGGGGATGTTTCTGGTGCCGTTTCATCTGGCAGGGATAAAAAACACCATCCCCGACTCACTCAGCAGGGAACTGCGCTCGTGCCACGAGTGGGAACTACGGCAGGATCTAGTGGATCGCCTCTTCCAACGGTGGGGCACACCCCAGATCGACCTGTTCGCGATGGCGACGAACTCCAAGTGCGGGAGGTTCGCCAGCAGGTTTCCCCAGGCGAGGAGCATGGGCGATGCTTTCTCGTTCCCCTGGGAGGGCCTGTTCCTCTACGCGTTCCCTCCTTTGCCACTGCTAATCCGGCTCGTCAACCAGCTCAAGAGGTCACGGTGCAGGATGATCCTCGTCGCACCTGCGTGGCCGAGGCAGATATGGTTCCCGGACCTTCTGGACTTGTCAGCGTCCCCGCCAATCAAGCTGCCGGTGGACGCGGATCTGCTCTCCAGGGAAGGAGGCGCCATCCTCCACCACGACCCGAAATCGCTGAACTTGCAGGCCTGGCTCCTGCAGCGCTAGAGTTTGGAGGATACGACATACCGGCCGACTGCAGAGAGGTTCTTGCAAAGGCCAGGGCGTCCTCGACTCTTAAATGCTACGGGCACAAATGGAAGAGGTTCTCTGTCTGGTGCCACGCACAGAAGATTAACCCTCTACGGATTACGGCTCCCCAAGTACTGCCGTACCTGCTGACGCTGGCCAAAGCTGGACTGGCACACGCGTCCATCAAGATTCATCTTGCTGCGATCTCCCGATACACAAGAACCACGGGGCGGACGTCCTTGTGGTCCCATCGTCTGGTGAAAGAGTTCATGAAGGGACTGTTCAGATCGTTCCCGCCAGTGAAGGCTCCGTCCCCGGCGTGGGAGCTCACGTGGTGCTGACCAAGCTCATGGGACCTCCGTTCGAGCCTCTGCACTCGGCCCCGTTGAAGTTTCTGTTGTGGAAAACAGCGTTTCTTGTGGCCATCACCTCCGCACGACGGGTGGGAGAGATCCAGGCCCTTTCCTGCAAGGCCCCGTACTTGACTTTTCACGACACGAGGGTAGTGCTCAGGACGCACCCCTCCTTCATGCCCAAGGTACCGTCGGACTTCCACCTCAACGAACCCTTGGTGTTGCCTGTATTCTTCCCGTCGCCTTCGTCGCCGGCTGAGAGGACTTTGCACTCGCTGGATGTGGCTAGAGCGCTGAAGTTCTACGTGGACCGCACGAAGTGTTTTCGGAAGACGTCACAACTCTTTGTGAACTTTGGACCTGTCAATCAGGGGAAGGCTCTCTCGAAGGCTTCCATTTCGAGATGGCTCTCCGGCTGTATCATGTACTGTCATCGGTTGGCAAACCGACCGCTGCCTGGTCGTCCGAGAGCCCATTCCACCAGAGCGATCGCAGCTACCACGGCGTTCCTTTCTGGTGTGCCCCTGCTGGACATATGCAGGGCTGCTACGTGGAAGTCGACGCACACCTTCACGAAGTTCTACTGCGTCGATCGGGATTCCAGGGAGGAGTCCAGGGTCGGCCAAGCAGTGCTGCGCAACCTGTTCGCCTGAGGTGAGCCTGGTGAGGAGGTAAGATGCTTAATGTTGAGTTTGATGCAATGCTTAATGTTGAGCCTTTGCCACCTCCCGTGGTTGTGCATGTGTGTACTGCTATGTATTCTTTATTCATGAGCATGTGAATCCATGCCAGACCCCATGCTGGAGAAGGAACAAGTTACTTACCTGTAACTGTTGTTCTCCAGCATGGGTCTGGCATGGATTCACATGCGAACCCTCCCGCCTACCCCTCTGCGGCTCTTCACTTGGTCATACTGCCACTTCACGTGCTTCCAAATCTGAAGATGGCTGCCAGAGGCGGTGCTTAGGTAGAGGGCAGTCATTGGCTGTGGTCAGTATGACGCAGAGACCAGTGATTGGTTATTACTACGAAAGACAGATCAGAAACTAAACTGATACTGGTTTTTTCTTTACCGAGGATTCCCAGCCTGACGACGGGGAATATTCATGAGCATGTGAATCCATGCCAGACCCATGCTGGAGAACAACAGTTGCAGGTAAGTAACTTGTTCCTTCCCTCGTCCTCCAGGATGCCTACTTCCATGTGCTGATTCATTGAAAGCATAGGAAGGAGCTAAGGTTCACGGTGGGCCAACACTATCACCAGTTCAAGGTGCTGACATGGTCTTTCCTCGGCTCCCAGGGTTTTCACCAAGCTGCTTGCAGTGGTAGCAGCTCGCCTCAGGAGGAAGGCGATTCATGTCTTTCCCTACCTGGACGACTGGCTTGTCTGAGCTTGCTCCCGGTTCTGGTGGCAGAGCAACTGCTCCGTACATGCACTCTTTTTGCACAGCTTGGGCTTTTCCCTGAACTTCAAAAAGTCTAAGGTTTTAGCATCCCAGTCTCTCCAATTTCATCAGGGCAGTCTTGGACACTCGCCTGGGCAGGGCTTTCCCACCCAAGGATTGAGTGGCAAACATATTTTGGATGGTAAATGTCCTCCAATCCTGGTAACAAGTCTCGGCCTCAGCGTTTCTACGACTTCTGGGCCGCCTGCATCTTTATGGTGCCGGAGCCAAGGCTGTGCATAAGATCGTTTCATTGGCTACTCCGTTTCCAATGATGTCAGTTTCGGAGCCACATGTCGGACCTACAGGTCTCGAACTAGGTGGCTCAAGATCTCAAGTGGTGGGCCCTGCGATACAACTTGCTGATAGGCACGTTGTTCCACCAACCTTGGCCCCAGGTGACGTTGGTCACAGATGCATCTTTGACTGGTTGGGGCACTCACCTGTCACACCGAACGGTGAGCGGACTGTGGTCTCCCGCAGAATCTCGGCAATGCATCAACTTGCTGGAGTTGAGAGCGATCAGGCTGGCCCTGGTCGCTTTCCTCCCCTCAGTGATACACAAGACTGTGCTGATCCTGACTGACAATGCAGAGGCCATGCACTACCTCAACAAACAAGGTGGTGTAGGGTCCTTTCCTCTGTTCGGAGAAGCAATCGACTTTGGTTCCGGGCTCTGGAGGATAGTGTCTCTGACGGAGGGTGTTCTGGCTGGACAGGAGATTGTCACCACAGTTCCCTTGCGCAGCAGGCTTTGCCTCCCTCAAGTGGGAGCTCTGCCAGGAAGTTCCGTAGATCGTCTCCTTTTGGGGGACTCCTCAAGTGGACCTCTTCACTTCGAGTGTCAACAGGAAGCAAAGAGCTCTGAAGAGTTCTGCTCCATGGAATGTCCTTGCCTGGGAGTTCTGGGCAACGCACTGACGGTCAAGTGGACTTTCAACCTCCTTTATGCGTTCCTGGTCATTCTACTGGTTCTCAGGAGGATGTGCCAGTTCGCAACTACGATGATCGCTCCAGACTCTACCCGGAGAACGTGGTATCTGGAGTTGCTGTAAATGGTCATTTGCCCTTTTTGGTGCTTCCCGAGAAGAGTCGACTTGCTCCCCAATCAGAGGGGCGGGTCCTCCAACCATACCTCAGCAGCCTGAACCTTCATGCTTGGCTACTGAGTCTGATATATAAAGAATGGGACTTGACGGACAACACCTTCGATGTGCTCCGTTCAGCTTGGAGGCCTGCTGTGAAATCAATTTATGCTTGCAGGTGGTGTACATTTTCGGTTTGGTGATGGGAAAGGGGCCTGGATCCTTTATCCCATCCTCTATCACTCTGTATTGGATTTTCTGCTTGCCTTTGCCCAAGTGGGGCTGCAGATTGGCACTGTAGAGGGTTACCTCGCCGCTATTTCGATTACCAAGAGGTCCCTGGAATGGGCTCATTTTTCACAATCCCCACTGTTATGCAGCTCTTGAGTGGTTTGTGTAACCAGTTTCCTCCCCGCCAGTTTATGGTTCTGGTGTGGGATTGGAGTGTATTTTTAATGTTTCTTATGGGTGTTCCTTTTGAGCCCTTCATTAGGATACTTACCCTCAATGTGGTTCTCCTGGTTGCCATCACTTCCGTAAGACAGGTGGGAGGGGTCAGAAATGCAAGGCGCTCAACTTGGTAAAGGTTTTACACAGGTAGCCATTTTATTAAATCAAAAGGGTGTGATAAACGCCTCGCTTTCCCTAACCTAACATTGGTGTCCCTGCCTACGAAACTAGGACTAAAGGAAAACACTTTAACAAAAGGAATCTGTCCTTCACACTTATAACAGTTATGCTCCACATAAACCTGGTAACGGTGTATCCTTACATGCTGGGTTGGACCCCCTTCCGCAGATTCAAACCAGGATTTTCAACCAAAGTTCCAAACAAGAAAGTTCCTTTTTATAGCAAAGTTCTGATCATAAAGTTCCTCTTACTCCAAAAGTCTTACACTTGGCATTTGACAAAGGTTCCACCAAACGAAAAAGTATTTTTCTCCACACTTCAGTTCAATGCAATTTCTGCACTTCTACAATTCTTTGTATCAACAACAATGTTTTGTCAGGATGGTTTCACCCCAATTGATTACACATTAGTGGCCTTGCCGCTTTCTCTTCTCCGCAACATCCAACACAATGTAGTACTTTAATTATTTCTTCCTCGTCTACTAACCTGCCAGAACTATCACTAACAATCCCTTTCCTGGTATATTCACCTGCCAGGACAAATAAACTCCTAACACTACTACTGGTACTCTTGGTGAGCCTTTATTCAAACTTTTAGAGAAGTCTTTTTCAACAACATCAAAATTCATAACTGCTTCTGGGAAGACATGATCTACATTTGTGCCATTTGTTCCACTGTTTTATTTGCCCCATGCAATGCAGGTTGTGCTCCTCTACTCCTTGATACTAAGGGCTTCTCTCCCACCCCTCTTGACTTCCCACTTTCACATCAAGAAACTGCTGACAATATTATCACGCTTGCCCATCTTTAGCTTAGGCAATGCTTGTAAATGTCTTCATCACTCTGGGAATAATAGTTGCAATCTTTCTGCAACAATGTTCTCTAATTGGTTTGCCAATGCTGGTTATATGGTTTCTGAAATATTTCCCCCTTTTTACTCTGGCAATGGTGTTATTCTTCAGTATTGCCCCCTTTTTACTTTGGCAATGGGGGTTCGTATCTTGCTTCAATATTGCCTCCTCTTTGTCTTGGCAATACGCTTGGTCTTGGTAACAATAATTGTAACCTCCCAGGAGGATAGCTCAACGGCAACGTGCTCGCCTTGGAAGCAAGACGACACGAAGCAACACAGGTTTGATCCCCGGGTCCACGCTTAGAAACCTCTGGGTATTTAAGCGCATTTTGAATACACAACTAAGACAAAAAAACAATTACGCAACAAAAAAAAGAAAAAAAACTATTCCTGTAACAGCGCCCCGATGGCCGCGGGCTGTGTGAGCGGTTTAAAAATGCAAAATAAAATCGCAAATAGCCTGCAGTCGACTATGGAGCGTTCCGGGATTACCCGCCAAAGGTAAAGTCACTGGTTGCTTTATACACGTCCACTCGAGCCGCTGTCACTGCCCGTTCAGCTGCTTCTGGCAAGACCGACTTCTTTGGTTGTTTTCCAGTGACCCGCGCCCACCGGGAAAGGAGTGTTTCTCACTCCTTGTGTACCCTGGCACTGCCCAGCAACAAGCATAAGGCATGCAATAAGGAGAGCCTCTCTTTCTCTCCAAGGCGAAAGCATGACAAAACACTGCATCATGCTGTGCGACCTCTGCACTTCAGATTATTGATCGTGAAGACCCTCTCAGGACCAACATCCGCTTCAAAGACATCAGCAGCTCTGGCATCTTCAGTTTTCCAGCTTCTGCAGCTGTTGCTGGCAACTCCTGCTCAACCTTCTTGTTCTCATGGCCTTAAATATTCAACTGTCCCACTCCGGTATGGGTCATTAGAACCACTAGACTGCACATTGCAGTTTTGTGCCTCTAACCCCCCCCCCTCTTCTTCGTCCCAGTACTTAAGGCATTGTGGGACTTGAGGTCCCCAATGTTTTGGTTACTTTTTACATCACAAATATATTTTAACTTCATTTGATTCACTCTGGTTATTAGATATATTTATAGAGATTTTAGAGGCGTCAATAGTTGGTTCAGATTTAAGGGAGAATCATATACATCAGAAGCCTGGGTATTAAGGTTCTGGTTCCCATATTGATCAGAATAGTTCTCCCCACCAACCATGTGGGTAATTTTGGAAAGAGAAGCCTCACTCTGACAAGCCATTAAATATTCTGGCTTCCTAGAAATCTCTCCCTCCAAAGAAGAGAAATACCACGTCTCTCCTAATGGATTTGTCTTGTCCCCTTGGGGCCCTTCTTCCAGGTGATCTACCCGGCTAATACCACCCCCAGGATCAGGTAGTGGCTGCCTTCCCCTGGCCACCTTGGAGTAGACATTGGGCTGGGATTTTGTGAGAACTCTGCAGGATTCATCACACGGGTTAGTGAGCTCCAGGCGTTGTCTGTTTTACCTCCCTATTTTGTTTTTTTCCAAAGAGAAGGCGCTGTTGAGAGTAAGGCCTTCCTTTCTGCCCAAGGTGCTCTCGGATTTCCAACTCTCGCAGAAGCTCCATCTTCCTGTGTTTTTTCGTCCGTCTCACCCTTCCAAGACAGACGACCGATTCCATCGGCTGGACCCAGGACGGGCCCTTAAGTACTACACATCTCATATTAGAGAGTTTCAGGAAAGATGACCAGCTTTTCATTGTTTACGCTGGTGCTCAGCTGCCAGGGCTGCGACCAAACATACCCTTTCCAGATGGGTCATTCTCTACATCTCCTAATGCTACGATCTGGCTGGGAAGGATGTGCCCGAGGGTCTTGAAGCTCATTCTACCCAAGGAGTGGCTGCCGCCTCTGCCATGCAGAGGAGTCCATGGCCTGAACACTTGCCAGGTGGCAATGTGGGTGTCTTTTCACACGTTTGCTAACCATTACTGCTTGGATTCCCTTGTGGGCCATGATTCCTGTTTTGGTACGGCAGTCCTACAGAGTTTTCTGGTTTTGATGGTGGTGCCCTTGCTTCCTCTCTTTTCCAGATTATGTACTGCTTTGGGAGTCAATCATAGAAAAAGAATCCATGGAAGGAAAGAATCCATTAGAATAATAAATGTCTTGCCTCTTGGTAATGTTCTTTCTGATATATGTTCCTCCCACACCATCGGTTCTACCTTCTCTCAGCTTCAGAATTCTATGGAAAAAGAATGGAACTGAGGTCATGGGGTGCCATGCCGCTATATATACACTGACCCCAACGTTATGTCTGGCACAGGAGCTGAAGAGGAACTGTGCTTCGCCCCGGCATTGGAAAGCTTTCCAGAGAACAGCTGCACTGGGATAGGGATATAATAGATGAATAATCTGTGGATGGAACAACCATCTGAAAGAACATTACTGAGAGGTAAGTCATTTGTTTCTTGCCCTGTTTCATTAATTTGAACAGATTTTACTGTTTTAATTGTAAGGTGTGGGGGAAATCACTTTCAGGTCAGCAACTGTGTATTTGTGTTTAGAAGTTTATTTTAGTGATGGCTGCTAGACCTTTACTTGATCTGCTGTGGGGTATCGCAAGTAAGACTCAGACACAAAGGCATAGATTTGAGAGCCAGTCTCAGGTTTGTGGGGTATGTGTTTGGTTCCCTATTCAGCTTCTGAAGGGAAAAGCCTAGTCAATTCCCATTTGGGTCATAGTTCTGGGCAGAGGTATTTTGGGCCGAGGTGCATTGTTAATTGTAATTTCTCTGGACAGTGCTGCTTCCTGTGATCCATTATCCATCCCAGGGGTCTGAAGAGTCTGGTGTGTGTTGGTCATTGTAATTTCATGGGAACCATCTGAAAGAGTACGGAGACTTGGCCAGGACAGAGGCTGATGGGGGGGGGGGATTAAGACAGACACGCCAATATACATGTGCAGTGTTATGCCTGCTAGGGCTCAGCAAGGGGATCAGCAATGTCATTCCTCATTATTTTGAAAGGAACTCCAACCACTGGCAAAGGGACAAAGTGTCCCTAGATCTTGCTAATTCACTGCCCTGAGGTTGTGTATGCTATACCCACAGGAGATATGGCTGAAGCCCCAGCCCTCACCAAATGGGTCCCAGCTATAAATCGGTTGACAGTCACAGGAACAGATCCACCAACTATTATTACCCCTATGGAAAGACCAGGTCCCAAATGCCTTGAGTATACCTCCAATCTTGGTATTGGCCCTGCTAGAGCACGCTTCCAACTCCCCTAGGCAGGCCCAAACCCACAGTGTAGCAATGAATGGCTTTATTTTTTAAGGCACTCACAAAATTCTGAGTTCAATGGAAAGTGTGGACAAATGTTTTCTTTGCCACCATTGCTGAAGAAGCATTTAAGAGCAAACGCCAGACAAGCCCCAATCGTAGTAGTTGAACAGATAAAACGTTGCAGTCCACCCACAAATAGATTGAAGAGGAATTTACTTTCATTGAATAGTCCCAAACCTTGACAGCTGCCTTAGACGCAAGGAGGATTTGATGTGGGCTGAAACACCAAATACTTCTCATGCTCACATGTGTCGATCTAGTCTCCCGGAATGACAGGAAACCTCGGGAAATGAGTTCCTTCACCTGTAAATATATGTATCTGACAGCCTTCACAAGGGCCCTGCAGTAGTTCAAAATCGTATCAAGATGGAGATTGATTTCACACAAAGCTTTTGGAGGGGTATGTGAGGGGTCAGAAATGTGAGGTGGACAACTTTGAGGATTTCCCTGCCTAAAATATACTAAAGGAAACACTAGCAAAGGATATCTGTCCCTCACACTTGTACATATAACAACCAAACAATGAAATGCATAGCAGTTCTAAATAAACAATAATGATTGAATTTGTGATGTCAACAGTCTTTGTAACCTGGTTCAATTCCCCTAGCCCACGATCAAACATGATTCAGTTTCATCCAGGAATACTCTCCTGCCCGAACAGCATTTCACAATAACAAGTGCTTTTGGGGAAAATGTCACTTAACAAGAGTTTCACAACCACTTCATAATATTCAACAATTTGCAGCTTCTAAACTCCAAACACTCTTCAGGAAAAACAAGATTTACATCAGCACTCTTTGATACTGTTCTGAAAATAATGCTCCTCCCTTCCGAATCTCTTACCAGAAAGACAGCCTTTTTGCCACTCTTCTTTCCTCGCTACACAAATAACAAATGACTGATAGGCAAAGGGTCTTTCTTCTCTTCCCTCGACTTAGACAATCTGAGTTTACACCAGCTGTCATCACAGGTTGTACAAAATGTGGGCAACAGGTGTCACTGCGCATGAACCTTCCAATAGCCCTTTGCCGTTTTTGGCTATGTCTACTAGATTGTAATGCCTTGGTTTTTACTTCCTCTTGGCTTGGGCAATGTAGATTGTTGGCGTTTCCCACGTAAGTGCTGCTTCTGCTGTGCTTCATTAGAGCACGATTCAAAATTGCTTTCCAAGCCACTTGAATTCACACGCAAGTATTCCTCACTCGCCAGATGCCTCCCTTGCATACGCAAACGGGGAAGGAGCGCTCTGGCGTCACAAACAAGATGTGAACTCCCTGGGTAACATGTGCTCTTCTCTTCTCTTCCTCTTGGTGCTTGCAGGATTTCTCTTCTTGTGGCTTCTCACGACTTGGCAAATCTTTTCTTAGTCTGCCGCCACCCACGCCACCTGCCAGTGCTGGATTACCAAATAGGCAAAGTAGGCCCCACTCCTTTTAGGGACCCCGCGACAACGGATCAAAGTAATATTGATTTGATCTTCAAAGAAAATTACAATCAAGCTTTCTTAAATTGTTTCCAAAAGATAGCAAAAAAATGAATCCACTCAAAGAAACTAACGAAAACTTGACATTAAAGATTATAGACCAAATACTGTATTAATGTAACAACTTAAAGTACATAAACCAGAGACCTCAGATTCACATAAGTTTGTCACTTAAAAGCTCATCTTCTGGCAGCTGTCTGTTTATAAAAATATCTGGTGCAAACTCTGCACGTGTAATGTACAGTAGGGATGGCCATCTCGGCTATTAGCGGCCGATGTGCACACTACTTAGTTCAATGTTATCCCACTAAAGTGTGCGCAGGCGCAGTAACTCACGAGAGAGCTCCAGAAACAAAGCTTTCTGTGAGTTAGTGTGTTGAGAGTTCCTGCTGACTGCAGACCAAGTAAAAGCTTCAAGAATACAGAGTGTATATATGCATAAGGTACCCGACATCTGCGTTACTAAGTTAGCTTTTCTGAGTTATAATGAAGTTTGAGTAACTGTACTGTCAAATTACTGTAACGTAACAAATCTATCTTTTTCAGGCACTTTTACTAATTTTTGGCTGAGGCTTAAGAATTCTTTCATTTTCTAGAACACAGAGAAAATATTGTTTGTGGTTTCTCTTTTGTAGACCCATAATGTCGGCACCCAAAAAGAAGAGTTAACAAAGCGGTGCAAAAAACTCAAAGCGTATTCAGGAGATAATTTGCGAGGGGTGCCCCACATTTTTGACTGCCTACGGGCCTCCACAGGGTTTAATCTGGCACTGCCACCTGCAAATGGAACCCTTGCTGCTCCTGAGGTTCTCCGATGCACGCCAGCCACCACAGACTTTAAGGCCCTTGGGTGCACGCCAGCCACCTGAAAGAGCTTCATTCACTTCCCGCTGCCCAGTCTCTGCAGATGAGTTCACCAGAGGGCAAGCTTCCCTCTTGAACGCTTCCTGCTGCACGACCTCTGCACCTTAGGATTTGAGAGGCAGAGACTCTCTCAGGACCAGCAGTTACACTCTGCCACACAATGGTCCTAGCATCTTCTCTCTCCTCCAGCTTCTGCTTGGACTGAAAACCCCTTTGCTTCTGCCTTTTGCAGCTCTTCTCTCCTTTCCTCCCTCTTTTGGCCTGCACCTGAGGGGACCTTTTAAACCTCTGTCTCCCTCAGGTGTGGGTCATTTGCATTAATGATTTGACCACTCCTGTAACACTGCACCTCTTCAACCATCTTCCTCGTCCGAGTACTTGGAGGATTAGGGGACTTGAAGTCCCCAATAACAGGTTTTTGGGTTTGAACTTCACTTACACCTAGATTTGTTCTTTATAACACTCTTTAAAGGGATATTATAAGGATTAGTCACTAAACCTGATTGAAGAGGGAAAGGTAATTCTTTTAGGTTATTACAACCGAAACATGGCTAAACGAAAATTACAAAATCACACTCCATAACTGCCTCCCTGACAACTTCAAGTGCGCACAAGCAAACAGGAAATATAATAGAGGGGGGGGACTGGCAATAGCGTACAAGAAACACCTAAACATTTAAATAGAAGGCCCATTAAGCATAGATAACTGCACATCTCTAATCCTCCGCTTATCAACAAACCCCAAAACAAACCTCAAATTCATTCTGGTATACAGACCACCGTAAGTACAATGCAACCTTTGTGGATGCCTTGATGGAAGCAATAGTCAGCCTAGCCATCAAAGAACAACAACTGATAATCCTTGGTGACTCCAACATCTGGTTTGACGAAGAAACCACAATCACACAAAACTTACTAGTTAATCAACTGAAGACAATGAAACTACATAATCTAGTCAAAGGAGCAACTCATGCGGCATGACATACACTAGACGCAATCTTCGCCAACAAAAACCACAGCGCCTCCAATTCACATCCTCTGAGCTACCACCATCATTCCATTCGTGATCATGCTGGCTACACCCACAACCAAGCAACCGAACAATCTGCCAACCATCATGAAAAGAAACTGGAGGACCATCAAAAACAGCAACTTAACTGAACTACTGGACATCAAAAAAACATCAACAACAACCATGGACGAAGCAGACCTTGACAATCGGAACTATTTCACAATTGGATCACCACAACAATAGACAAGATCTCCAAGGAAAAACCTTTCACCCCATCACGCAAAAGAGCAACAGCAAAATGGTTTACCCTGCTACTCAGCGCTATGAAAAGAAAAAACAGGAAACTGGAACTAGAATGGAGGAATAAAAAAAGACTGGCCCAAGAAAATTCAATTCCAACAACTAATCCACTCATACAAAAAAGAAATCCAAAAGGCCAAAAAGAAATACATCGACGACTGAATAACCAAAGGCCCCACCACCCAAAAAGAACTGTTTAAAATAATAAACAAAATCAGACCCCCCCACTGCAACAACACAACAATACCCTATGCAACAACCTTGCAGACCATTTCAAAAACATAATCAGCACCATCCAACAGATCATACAAAGCAGATCAAGCAACCTCAACATGCAACCCACCCACCCATCCTAGGACCATCAAAACAAACTCTGAAGATTCCCCCAAATATCAGTGGAGACATTTGTCAAGTTGGTAAACGATAGCAACAGAGCAGGCTCCCCCATGCACCCCTACCCCGCAGATATATAAAAATTTATCCTCACACAAGGAACTCTCATGGAATACTAGAGAAACCTTCTTAACCAATCAGTTTCAACAGGGAAAGTACCGCAATCTTTCAAATCGGCATCCATCAAGCCGCCACTCAAGGACACATCAGGCAACGTGGAGGACCTCCAACTACAGACCCGTCTCCAATATCCCATACCCAGCAAAACTACTCAAAACAAACATCTATAGAATTACACAAGAATTCATAGAAAAACACCTACTGCTGGATCAGGCACAAGTAGGCGTCAGACCAATGAGAGGAACGGAAACAGCACTGCTTTCAATCTGGGATGGTCTAAAAGCGAATGTGGATCAGACAAAGCACAGCTCTGATACTTTTGGATCTCTGCAAAATTTGACAGTCGGCCCAGACATCCTCATTGTGAGATTGGAGGAAATAGGTATCGCTGACCTAGCTCTACTATGGATTAAATCCTTCCAAACAAACAGAACAGAAACCATATGGATCGAACCTTTCAAATCCACCCCAAGAGTATCCACATTCGGAGTACCACAAGGATCATCTTTCTCCCCATTGCTCTTCAACATATACCTGGATCCACTAACCAAGTTCATTAAAAGACACGGCCTCACATGCTATAACTACGCTGACGACACACAAATAGTCTTCAAAATACAAGACACACAGGAAGAAAATGCATCACTGGAGGGCTGCCTCAAAGACCTCTACAACTGGATGAACTCAAACTCAACCCGGGCAAAACAGAAATAATGATCATATACAAAAACAGAGAAAACAACTGCTACATCCCATGGCCAATTGAACTTGATACCGCGCCACCTTCATTGACAGTTGAGGACCTCAGAGTTTTGATGGACAACGAACTAATGTTAGAGCCACAAGTAAACGCTAAAATCAAGAAATGCTTCTAGCTCTAACGCATAGTAACAAAGATCCTACCATTCCACTTTCACCCACAAAATGCTCAACATCATCGCTCTCATGTCCAGAATAGACTACGCCAACAGTCCATACCTAGGAATGCCAGAACGTTTCCTAAAAAAAACTGCAACGCATCCAAAACGCTGCGGCCAGACTCCTGCTCAAAGTACCACAAAGAGAACACAGTACACCAGCACTGAAAATGCTACACTGGCTACCAATAAAACAACAAATAAAGTTCAAATCAATGTGCATAATGCATAGAGCAGTCCACGTCCAAGGAGCAGAGTTACTAATAGAGAAAATAAACATCTACCACCCAACAAGACCACTCAGATCAAGCAACAACATCTGCCTGGAACAAAAATCATACAACAGAAGAACATTTGGAGGATCGTCATTCTCTCACCTGGCACCAAAAACCTGGAATGACCTACCAAGAAACATATGTAACACAAGAGAACATCTTCAATTCAGAAAACTACTCAAAACTTGGCTCTTTACTTCGGAACCAGAAGGAAATGACTAGAAAGTGCATACTCACCGGAAACGAGAACCCCAGAGAGTGATCCCATCATCCCTAACTTCCTACCTTGTCTCCCATAACCGGAAGGCGGGGGGAGGATGCCACTTACATATACCATTATGCCAAAGCAGCAACGCAGGTAGACTAGGATCTCGCTTCAGAACGGGCAAGGAGGGACCTTGAGGGCAGAGGGAGTACGAATACCCGCATACTGCTAGTCTATAGAGGAATCGTAGGCAGGTAAAGCCCACCAACATGGAAAAGTGCAGGAAGGGAGCTGAATCTTGTAATATTTACATCCCAACACCAGAGTGGGGGAACATGCATGCTTCAACCAGGTACACAAATTAATAAAGTAACTCAAAGGAAAACCGCCACCTCATTATACCTTCCAATGAGATGTACAAACTACAATACCAAACTCACAGGATTACTGCAGATGTGGTGCAAAGAACAAACACAATGCTTATTGAGATACTAATTTAAAATCTTTTTTTTTTAAACCAACTAATCCAAAATAAATAAAATCTCAACTTTCCCCATAGACTTCACACTGAAACCCACACAACCACTTCACCACACTGCAAAAACAGACAAACAACATATAACCCTTTTTCAACAGTACCTGGCAACTCTCACCGAACCGTTAACCGCATTCAAGCTCAGTGCACTCTGAAAGCCGAACTGAAGCTGCCAACAGGACTTCACAGCTCTCACTATCCTACTCCCGCTGCACCCTACTAACCCCTCCCTTCCTCTTTCAGATCCGCCAGAGCGCCTGGGGACCACTTCCGGTGGTGACGGTGCACGGTACAAATACCTTTAACATAACATAATCTATAGATTCCATTTCACTGTACCTTTGGGTCTAATGGAGGTCTTTAGTTTGACAAGCCTTTGAGACTTTGAAAGTCCTAGGGGTTCGTGAGTGTTTTTACCCGTGTTTACATGTGTATTTTATGGCACAGCAAGATGGTTTTTACAAGAACTTGTGCAAGTAACTTATGCGTTACGCAGCCATCCTAACACCACCCCCAACGCAGAACACCACCCTCAAGGTCAGGATCAGAAAGCGTCTGCCTTTCCCTGGCCACCTGGGAGGAGATTTTAGGCAGGGAATTAGTGAGGAATCCGTAAGATTAATCACAGGTAGTAGCATACACATAGGTCATATGGAAGTATTTCATGTGGTGGCAAAGCAAGCTTACAATTTGCGTTTTGCGAATATGAAGCGGTACATGTGGCGATGCTTCTAGCCGTTTGCGACCAGTCCCTTGACAAATCTTCAATGGTCTCATCTTCATGTTCACTTTTCGGTGTTATACGATACTGCTGGAAAGATGGCGATGGGCACAGTGTAAATGCTGGGTGATATTTAGGGATTTGCAGAGGTCTCTAATAACCTGACCAATAAAGTGGGTGTCTATTGTAACTAAGGGACCAACACAAGGGAATACATTTCGTCAGTAACTTTTTTTGCCAATGTGCTAGCATCTGCCTTTCTGCGGGGATAGGCCTCTACGCACCCTATGAACTCATCCACTACAACTAAACAATTTTCGTAAGATAGAAAGGTTCTCCAAAATCTATCTAGATATTAGGGAACTGCCCTTTTGGAGCTTGGTATGCTGAAGGCATAGTCTTGACAGCTTGATAAATATTAAGTGGTAAGCACATGGGGCATTGGCTACAATAATGGTGAACTACAGTCTGAAAGTAAGGACCAAAGAATTCAAGGTTAATCATTCCACCTTACCAATATGAGCAACCGGGTCCGACAGTCGGGCGAGGTAGGATAAGAGCGATGTTGTCACCATCGGGCGGCCATCAGGGCTGCACCATGAAGTAGTAGTTCAGAACTATGGCTTGTTGAAATTGTTACATTCCGTTCCGACAACCGTGGAAAGGAAATCTGTCCAATTTCATTCACCTTTGCACCAATCCTTCGTTCTGCCACCCCCACCGATCAGAATGAGTGGCAGAAAGTTACTCATGCCACTGCGCGAACCCAAAAGTTTCACATGATGCTGCTCAAAACCCTGCACAAATCAAAAAGAGCAGAATTAAGACTCTTGTGCCGAAAATCTGTGCAATTTTCTTGTGCCAAAGTGCAAAACTAATACGGGTCGACAAAAGGCCCATGAAAAGTTTCTCGTCTCGCTGCACAAAACTAGCATGCATCGCAAAGACTCACCTGAAGTTTCTGTGAGGGGTCAGAAATGAAAGTCGAACACAGTTGTCATGGTTTTGGTTAAAGACTTTTCTTAACTTAAACGTGTTGGGAAAATACCTCTCTTACCTGGGTGTAAAGAGGAGTTTCCCTACCTAAACCCCAAAACTAAGGATCTGTCTGTCAGGATGTCAGAAATCAAAAGCCGGCCTTGTGATTCCAAGATGGCCGCCGGTGAGACGACCCGTACTAGAGGCGCTCCCGGAGCCCCCAGCCAAAAAAGTGGGTTAGTTGGAGCAGCTTCCCTCCCCAGGTGCCCCTGCCTGCTGGTACTGGTGTCAGGAGCTATAGCGCCTGGTCGGGGTGCGGCGCGAACTCCAGGGATCCGCTTACCACGGAGGTGGCGGAGTGTGACCTGTCTTGTGAAGGCGCCGTCGGGGCTGCCCTGGAGCACATCCCGGCTGAGTCGGCAGGACGGAGCATTTTCAGTGGCGGTGTGGTGCTCCCAGTGGGGTTGAGGGCTTGGATTTTGGCGGTCCTGCGGCCCGGCCTGCAGCTGCTCCCTCCCCCGTGATCTTGGGGGCTGTTCCTGCTGCCCCGGGGAGAAGAGGGGCCGAGGGGCCCTCAGTGGTGCAGCACTGCGGGGGACCCAGTGTGCTGGCAGAGAGGAGGACTGCAGTGGTGTGGCTGGCTGGGTGTCCCGCCAGAGGGAGGAGGGACCCGCTCCGCCGCAGCGTTGAGCGGGAGACCAGGGCGAGAGGCGGAACCCCGAGCGGGATCGGCGGCCATCCTAGGCGGGCTTGGAGTTGCCCTTGCCCCCAGACTGCGTGGGAGAGAGTGGTGGACCCGGCCCGCGGCAAAGGGGAATGGAGGAGCCCTCTGCTATGAAGGGGGCCTGGCACATCACCTGCGGCTGGTGAATGCGGAGGCAGTGGTGTCACCGAGGCCCCTCCAGGGGGTGGGGAGGAACCCCCAGTGGGGAGGCACACAAAGGATCGTTCCGGGCCTTCTGCGGTGAGATTGCCGTCTGCAGGGGGTAGCAGCAGAGGAGCGTGGAAGAGGCGGGGAACCTTTTTTTTTTTTTGTTAAACTTAGGTGGCACGGTGGGGGATGGCTGTGGGGAGGCGCTCAGGAGGATATTACTGGGCATTACTTGGGCATTGGGTGCCATGCCTGCTTTCTGGCCCCCCTGCCCCCACCTATAATTCCTGCATTGGGGCTGTGTTACAGTTGGACAGTGAAGCAGCCCTGGGGTATCCCTGTGCCCCCCTCGCCCCATTGATTTGAAGCAGTGCTGGTGCTGGGGAGAGTGGTGGGGACGGGCTGAGCACCCCTTATAGCGAGAGGCCCGGCGACACCTCAAGGGGAGGAGCGGTGGTCTCTCTGGAGCAGTACTGTGGGCCTTGGCCGCTGTTGGACTACGCCTAATCACCGACAGGGGGACCGACTGACCTGGAATCTCGGGAATCGGTGCTGGGGGTAGGTGTGCCCCGGTGCCCTCGGGGTGAGTGGGCCGAAGACCCGGTGGTGAACTGAGAAGACAGTCCCGCACGAAGAGTGACGTTGGACTCTGTTGAGGGGGCGGGGTACCCAGGGGGACTACTCCTGGTGGAAGATGTCTAAAGGCAAAGGGAGGGTCCCGGGGACTCCGGCGAAGGGAGAGAAGAAAGCACTGGAGGGCGCTCTTCAGAGGTTGTGGAGAAAAGAGGAGGGGGCTGAGCCCGGGGGAGGGAGAGAGAGCGACGGCAGAGTGGAGGGCCTGGCCCTGGAGGACGGACATGAGGATGAAAGGGTCACAAAGAGGCTTTTGGAGGAGTGTTTTCAATCCTTCGGAGATAGAATGGCTCAGGTCATGCAAGTACACCTTGATAAGATGGAGGAGTTGGCCGAGCAATACGAGAAGTGAGGGGCGGCTTGGCCAACTTGGGCTTAAGGGTGGACACGAATGAAAGGGCGCTACAAGATTTGGTAGAAGACTCTCATAAAGTGCAGGAGTGGGTGGAGAGTCTTGCCACTGCCACCCACAACCTAGAGCTTCAGTCAGAGGATCTTGAGAATAGATCCAGGAGGGACAACATTAGGGTGAAATTTCTACCGGAATCTGTTGCAGACTCGAGCCTCCAGTAGACGGTGAGGCTTTTGTTCGCTCCCCTTGCAGATGTTTCCACCCCGGATGAGATCAGGGTGGACCGGGTTCACAGAGTGGGACCCAGAAGAGATGAGCCTGGTGCCCGACCGCGGGGTGTGCTTGTGGCGCTGCATGACTATGCACAAAAGGAGAACATTTTACTGGCCGCGAGGGGGGCGGACACCATTAGCTTTAATGGCTTGACGATTCAGTTGTTTCAGGATTTGCCGGCTATTACCCTGTGCAAGAGGAGGCGGATGCGCCCGATAACGCAGGAGCTCCAGAAGACGGGCTTGAAATACAAGTGGACACTTCCGTTTGGCTTGGTGTTTAAACTGGACAGAAAGCAAAGAAGGGTCACGTCTGTGGAGGGAGGGGGTGTCTATTCTCGGGATAGAGGTGGATCAGTCCTCTGGTGAATCACCAGACAGGGGGAAAACTAGCACCAAATGGAAGGAGTGGGAGTGGTTAACACAGGCACCGAAAAGGAAGGCGAGGAGGAGGAGGGGCCCAGCAAGGGATCCCCCTGGGGGATTGGTTCCAATCCCAGGAGGGGAGGCACGGAGCATGTCGCCACATTGATTTTCGGGTTAAGTTTTGGTTCATTTGGGGATACCCAGGGAGGGGTGTTTAGTTGAGGTTGAAATGGCTGGTGGGAGAGTTGGGGTCATGGAGGAATACCTTTGGGTCAGGGTGGACCTGCCAATGGGGTCACTGGGGTGGTTAAGCGGCACTGCTCCTGAGAGAGAGGTTCAGGGGGGGCTAGAGGCTGGTAGTGCGCACCCAGTGAAGGGGGGGTCACGGGTCTGGGGGGGGCGGAATCAGGATATGGGTTCTGTTAGGAGATCCAAGTTCTCTATGGGCTATGGATAAGGGTTTAAAAATGTTGTCCCTAAACGTCAGGGGTTTGAACTCGCCGGTGAAAAGGAAAAAAGTGGAGCTTTTGCTGGCGAGGGAAAAACCTGACATTATTAGTTTTCAGGAAACTCATATACAAAAGAAAGACAGATGGATGGTGAACTTGAAGGGGTTTCGCCGTCTTCACCAATCGAATGGCAAGGGGAAGAAGGGGGGTGTCCTTATAGCCCTTAGAAATGATTTAGATGTGGGAATCATAGGTTCTTCTCAGGATGATTTGGGTAGGTTCCTGGTGTTAAATCTTCAGAGCGGTAGGGAGGTCTGCTGAGTGGCTACCCTATATGCACCAAATACGGGACAGGACCACTTTATACAAAATGTGCTGGGCAAACTGGAAAGGGTAGCTAGGGGAAATATAGTACTTATGGGGGATTTCAATTTAGCTTGGGATCCAGCGAGAGACAGGAGCATGAGGCTCTTTCAACTGCAAACTAGGCCTTCCAGGGAGCTACAGTCCAAATTGGAGAATCTAGCACTGGTAGACGAATGGCGGGAAAAGAGGGGTGATGACAGAGGGTATACTTTCTATTCTCATGTGCATGGGTCCGCCTCCAGGATAGATTGTTTGGTTGTCTCGCTCGCTGGTGGGAAGACTCAGGGAGATTGAAGTGGGAGCGATCTCGCTATCAGATCATGCTCCGATAGTATTGGAGCTTGCGCGGCAGTCGCAGGCGGCGGGGCTCTGGAAGTGGAAGTATCCTTCTCACATTTTTAAAGATGTGGTGTTGCAGGAGCTGCGACAGGAGATAGGTTGCTTCTTTCAGACGAATGATACGGAGGGCATGGATTTAGGAATAGTGTGGGACGCTTTTAAAGCTACCATTAGGGGGGTGATTATTGGGATCAAGGCGAGAAGGGATAGGGAACGCAGGAAGATAGAGGAAGATCTGGAAGCAAGCCTAAAAGTGGTCATGCAAGAGCTGGCTATTAGACCCTCCGCAGAGACTAGGAGGTGCTATAGGGTAATTAAGGGCCAATTGGACACGATTATCTCGGCCAAGGCGGAGAGAGCACTGCTGTACCTCAAGCAGAGGTATTATGTGAAAGCGAACAGGGCGGATAGGGTGTTGGCAAGAAAGTTGAGGAATGAAGAGAAAAACAGAACAATCTTGAGAATTAGGACAGCGGAGGGGGGTGTGGTTACAAAGACCCCAGAAATCAAGAGGGAGTTTGCGAGGTATTATGGGGAGGCATATAGATCTGAGGGGCCAGCGGTTGGGGGTCAAGAGAGGTTCTTGGAAGGTTGTCAGCTTGCTGGGGTTGGGGCAGCGGATAGGGAGGAACTGGAGAAGGACCTAACTATAGAAGAGGTTCATAAGGCTATTGCAGCTCTTCCCCTTGATAAAGCTCTAGTGCCGGATGGCGTCACTGCAGCTTTTTACAAAACGTATAGGATGTGCTTGCCCCAAGACTGGTGCCTTATATAATACCTTTGGGGAAGGGAAAGGGATATCCCCAACTATGGACGAGGCGAAATTAGTGTTAATCCCTAAACAGAGGAAGGATCCTTCGTCGTGCGGAGCGTATAGACCGATTGCTTTAATTAATTCGGACGTAAAAATCTTTACTAAAGTCTTGGCGTCTAGGCTTGAACCTCTCCTTCCTTCTCTAGTAGAGCGTGACCAATCAGTTTTTTTTAAGGGGAGGCAAACGCATGACAATACCAGGAGGATTGCCCACCTGCTAGAGAAAGTGAACAAATTCAGGATGGAGGCCATCGTGGTGGCCCTCGACGCTGAGAAGCGTTTTATAGAGTAGAATGGGGCTTTCTCTTTGCCACTATGCGAAAGATGGGTTTCGGGAAAAAGTTTATGTGCAAGATAGAGGCGAACTATTGTAATCCCACACTGCGCCTGATGATCAATGGGGAGGCGTCTGAGCTGGTGACAGTCTCTAGGGGTACGAAGCAGGGCCGTCCGCTGTCGCCGCTTCTTTTTGCGATATACCTAGAGCCCCTCCTGGGCAAAATTAGACTTCGCCAGGGGATTAAAGGAGTGTTTTTTGGGGGAAGGGAACATAAGGTGGCCGCCTTTGCGGACGATATGTTGCTGACTCTGGCGAATCCCTGAGAGTCCTAGGGGGCGGTCGAGGGAATCTTTGGGGAATTCGGCCAAGTTGCGGGGCTGCGGATCAATAAAAGTAAGTCAGAGGTGCTGTGCCTACAGATGGCTCCTGGGGTGGAGGAACAGTTAAGGGAGAACTTTGAATTTGCCTGGGCGAAGGGTCAGTTAAGGTACCTGGGGACTGTTATCACGTGGACGATAGAGGGACTGTATGAAGCAAACTACTTACCATTATTGGGGAAGATTAAGGGGTTGCTCTTAGGCTGGGGTCCACTAGCTGTGTCTTGGTTAGGTAGGATTAATGCCTTAAGAATGGTTATTCTTCCAAAGTTGTTGTACTTATTTATGGCATTACCGGTAAGGATACCAGCCCCTTTCTTTAGAAAACTGAGGAAGCTCACTGAAGCCTACATATGGGGGTCAAAGAAGCCTAGAATTCCCAGTAGGTTGATGCAAATGCCCAGAGACAGAGGGGGCATGGGAGAACCAGATATGGTCAACTATTACCGAGCGGCCCAGTTGAGGGTAGTGCGGGACTGGTCGAGCGATGATGGGGTAAGGTGTGGAGAGAAATGGATAGAGCTGTGGTAGGGCATGGGCTGGAGGGAGTTTTGTGGCTTCCTCGTGAGGACCGACCCAGGAGGTTGTACTGTAGCGCAATTGAGTAGTTGGTGAGTAGATTGTGGGACGAAGTGGTGTGTAGATCGAAAATCACCACCTTTCCCTCTCCTGTCACGCCCCTACTTGCTAATCCTCAGTTTTCCCCCGGGCGGGAGATTGAGTCCGGGTTTGATGTGTGGCGGGAGGGGGGCTGCAGGTTCCTTAAAGACCTTTATGAAGGAGGGCATTTGAGGAGCTTTGTCGCCTGCAAGGCCTTGTTTGGGGTAGGGGAAGAGGAGCGGTTTCGATATATGCAGTTAAGGCATTGGGCTTTACATCCTGTTATGAAAGGGGCAACAAGGGAATTTTCCCCAATTTGAGAAATATGTGACTACTAAGACTGGGGATAGACACCTGGTGGGGGATCTGTACAGGTTGTTTAAGGAGGGGGAGGTGGTGGGAAAAAGGGGTTTTATGGCTAGGTGGGAGACAGAAAGTGGGCATTCAATTGCACTGGACCGGTGGCAATCCCTCTGGGCGCAGATTCCCAAGTTGACGAACTCCCTACAAGTTCAAGAAATTTGGTTGAAACTGATGCATCTCAGTGGCATCTCACCCCTTACAGGTTAGCTAAAATGTATCGGTCTGCATCAGCTCTGTGCTGGAGGGGATGTGGGGAGGAGGGCTCCTGAAGGCATGTCTGGTGGCTCTGCCCAAAGGTTGCCCCTTTCTGGGTCAAGATCCAGGAGGCGGTGCAAGGCACGATGGGTATTCTTATCGCTGAGGGCACAAACACTGGGTTGTTCATGTTGGGGCTGGCGGTGCCCTGGACGAGATACGGATAAAGGGCCAAAGGAAGGTGTATGTGATTTTGGTGATGGCAGGGGCACTGGTAATAGCACGGAAGTGGAAGGCAAAGGAGGTGCCCACGGAACATGAATGGATAGGAAGAATTTGGAGTCTAGCGGCTCTGGAGATGGTGACGTACTCGCTAAAAGGAGAGTATCAGCAGTTTCTTTTGGACTGGGACCTGGTTTTGCAATTCCTAAAAAGAGACTCGAGGGCTGCCTGGTGCCCGCGCAGTATGAAACTTGCCCGCGCAGTATGAAACTTTTGGGACTGGCGTAATAGGGGGTCATAGACCGGATGGAGGGGTGGGGAGATTAGAGATGGGAGGACCTTGGGCTTTGAGTGGTCCCATCTGGTGGAAATTGGATGGCCTGGTATTAGGGGGACAGGGGGTAGTGGGCGAGAGATGAGCGTAGTGACGGCGGTAAGTAATACTGAAACTATGAGAGTTGTAGTGTTCTATCAGATCCCGTGGGGGTAGGTGGTGTTAGATGTGGGCGGGGGAGTTGGGGGAGGGGGTTGGGTTATGGTTACTATGTTTGGTGGTGGTTCTAAATACCAATAAAAAGTTCTAATTAAGAAAAAGCCGTCCTTGCGTCCAAACATTCTATCCTGACTCTCACACTACAAACAAAAAATAAAGTGAAAAGGGAAATATGTTTAACCTGATATTTGCAAAAAGTGTTGATAAATGAAAATAGAACAGCTCCAACATAAATGTTCTCCAAGATGAAAAGACCCTGGTTCCAGAGGGGAATTCCCTGGTATGACAATGTCTCTTGGTCTAACAGTTCTTTGTCTCTTTCTTGGCCCACAACAATCCTGTTAGGTACAAAGCTGTTTGGCATTGTATGTCCTTCTTTAACACAAGTTCCTTCTTTAACAAACAATGTCCTTTCTTGACACTTCTTGTAGGTTTGTAATGTGCCTGGTATATTCCCCTGCCAGGACTTCTCTTTTACTTTAAGCTGCCTCGTATACCCTTGCCAGGACTTCTCAAATATTACTCTTCCTCTTTACGTCCAAAATTGTATATACCTTCTTTGGTTCAGTATATCTGTTTCAAAGTTTGTTTTAAGCTTTCCCCACATCTGCATTCCATGCACTCATCTTATTGAGGCTCAGGTTTGTACACTACCCTTTTCACCCTGAATGTTCTTATTGTTCCTGTTTCTGCAGCCCTACAATGTTCAAATTATGTTTGGCACATTCGCTGGGGTCCCCACTTTGATTAGGCGGTCACACCGGCTCTGTGTAGCGTCTTCGGTCCCATTCAGGATTACTCGGCGTAGCTTTCCCTCTTGCTTCCTACTCTGGTCTGCTCTGACGTCTCTCCCGCTTCTCTCGCGGCTCTTCTCCTGCATGCTTGCTTTCCTTCAGGTTCTGGTAAGGTTAATGCTGCTTCTACCGGCTGCTGAATGCCCAGGAATCCTCTTGCAGTTCCTGGCATCTTCACAGCATGTCCTGCTCGCGCAAAGTTACTTTCCTTCTCTGCTGATGAGGCCCTTTGCTCCACCTCACCGGCTCATACCTCCAGCTTCCACACGCATCTGAGGGAGATATAACGTCTTCTCCAGAACAGCCTCTCATAGTTGGATCTCTATTTTTAAATGCCCCACGCACAGGTGTTTTCTCCAAGTAATTAGCACGCTCATTCAGCTTTTGAGCCTCCTGCTGCTCTGAATCATTTCCTTCATCCTCTTTGTCTCAGTAGTTAGGTGGTTGTGCGAATTGAAGTCCACTGATAACCATTGATGCACAGTACTTGGAGAATATCTCTCAATGATTCCATATGAAATATCAGTTCTATATGAAGGGGAATTGGAACTGACATTTCTTTTTTGGTGAGCTTTTACTCTTCAGATCATGAATGGGAGGTTGGCCTAAAGGATGTTGGGAAAAGGTTTCCTTATTTTCCCTAAAGGAGGGGAACAGATGCATGGTAATAGACCATTAGGGTACTTGGTATCAGGGGGTCTTCCTCATGGGCAAATGGGGCATACCGATCCTCATCCAATGAAGCCGTGACATCTCCACAGTAGTTGTCTCCTCCCATGTGATCCTCCCTCATATAGCCACCCCCAGGGTCAGGATCAGGTAGCGGCTGTCGTCCCCTGGCCACATTGGAGGAGGTCACCACCGGGGAATCCGTGATGACTCTGTTAGACTCATAAAAGTGTGAATTCTGCACTTTTCGCTTCACGGGCGAAAATTTCACCCTCCCCCTATTCCCAACTTAAAATTTCTGTGAAATCAATATGCCTTCTCTTATTCAGGAGCTAAGTCTTGCAACACTGTCAGATTACATATAGTGGCAATCAGTGACTGGTATGCTGAAACACAAATAAGGATATAATTGGGAGAGAGAGGGTATCGGAGAGCCACTGTAGTGATTCATCAGCTTGAGTATTGCCTGGAGCAACATAAAATTGAGAATTCATGTGTATTCATTTAGCTATTGTGAGGGTAGAATGAATTGGAAGTGCAGATAATAAAATGGCTACCTAGGTGTGTTAGCCTTGCTTGTACGGCTGTTTCCACAGTACGCCCGAGTCTTTAATACCAAGGGCTGCTTGTTTCTGATGGTCGTCAAAGGGACATAAAGTTTCTACCTATATGTAAATGTTATCGATATGGTAGATTGTCCCAGAGTGCCTGCGGATGAAAGCTACGGTAATGTAAAATCATATTGCATCTGCTAGTTTTTGATTGCGGATACTGTGACGAATCCCAAGATTGTCGCTTCTCCCTGAGGGGGAGACCCTTCCTATTAGACCAGGGAGTTGAGGCCGCTACCCGACAGTCCCCTTGGAGGTGGTACTCAGCGGGGATCTCATGGGGAGATGTTCTTCCTTGTACCAAGAGGAGGAGTCTGTCCCCATGAGATCCCCGCTGAGCCCGGAAGAGGGGGATCCAAGGGTGAAGAGTCATCACTCAGCGTAAACATGGAAAGAAACTTTGTTTTTGTTATTTTGGATACATTTTGCCCTCAGCGGCAAGCGATTTTTGCAGAAAAGAGACTGAATCACTGAAGGTCCTGATATCGCTGAAAGGAACTGTAGCCTCGTGCTGGAGAAGCCCAGGAGTGGGCCGTGCTCAAGAGTGCCACCTTGGCCTGTGCTAAAAACGTGGGGAAGGGAGACCCTGGCTACAACATCCTGGCTTATCTTTTGTGAACACTTCTTTCTTTTCTTGTGAACACTATCCCACACTCTTTTGTAACTTAGCGGTATGAATTGGCAATCGTTTTCTTTAGTATAGGCCCTTTTATTTGACAAGACACCAATAGGACTGCGTTATTATTATTTCATGGTTGTATCTTGGTCCCATCTTAGATTTAGGTTTGTATTAGGCGGTTTTCGCACCCATTTTATACAGTTTAATAAACACCCTTGAACTGTGATCACATGTGTCTAACTGTTGCCACCATTAGTTCCTTACAACTGCTGGAACATGGTGTTTGTGTTACCGAACAGTTTGACCCAGGCAAGGGATACAGTTCCCCAAGAAGAAATCAAAGTATAAAAGTGAACTATTGCCCTTCTGGATTCAATATGCAACATTTTTGGGTCTTCTCCAGCATGGGGTCTGGCATGGATTCACATGCTCATGAATATTCCCCGTCGTCAGGCCGGGAATCCTCGGTATAGAAAAAATCAGTATCAGTTTCGTTTCTGATCTGTCTTTCTCAGTAGTAACCAATCACTGGTCTCTGGGTCATACTGCCCCCTGCCAATGACTGCCCTCTCCCTAAGCCCCACCCCTGGCAGCCATCCTCAGATTTTTACAGAACGTTCAAGTGTTTGGAGTCCTCGTGCTTAGCTCTCGAGCTTTTGCTGCATTTTTGCGCTTTTTTCAGGAGATTTTCTCATTTTTTTCGGTTAAAAGAGCCTCAAGCTCCACCGTTTCTACTTCCGATCAACGGGGATCCGTTTCAGAGTTTTCTACGCCCCTCAAGGGTGAAGATTTCATCGAGTTACGCTTTTGGAGAGCGGTCTTCTAAGTCCTGTGAGGGTGCTCCGGCGATGGGGGCCCAACAAAAGGCTAAGCACCACGAGTCCGCGGGCACCAGGAGCGCTGAACGGTCGGGCTCCTTGGCTGCCAGGCAGGGCACACCCTCCTCGGCGCCATCGACCACGAGCCAACGCTCTGGCTCGGGTAAGAGGAAGTCCGAGAATCCGGCGAAGCTTCTGGAGAGGCCCCGGTCGATCTCGAAGACTCCGGCAGAGGGGGAGCGAGGCTCGCACCCTCCCCCGAAGGTGAAGGCCCCAGGCGTACAGAAGGCGACGTTGGCCGTGATTCACCCTGCTAGGACCTAGATTGAGGATGTCGCCGCGGCCCTGGCTCAGCCTCTGGAGGCTACACCAGTGGAGGCGCCCTCAGGTACCAGAGTCTCCCTGCCACCGCGGAGGGAGTTGTCTTTCAGGCCCATCGAGAAGACCCCCACGAAGTCCTCGTTGGAAAGGGGGGGTGGTGGCCGTCGTGGATACGGACACGACCTCTGAAGTGGAGCTCATCCAAGTCGTGGCGGAGACCCAGACCATCGGGAGGGATCCCGACGAGGGCGACGGTGACGCAGACGAGGCTCCTCGAGCCCTCACGCCTGTCGTTTCCGGCACCGCAGGACACCTCGGCGCCCATTTTGTTAGCCATCCAGTCCTTATGCTTGGAGATAAGGACTAGGTTGCCCCTTCCCCCGACGGAGGAGCCTGAGCCAGACCCGACGGAGGATCCGGAGCCAGGCCCTTCGGGGAGCCCACCGCCTAAGAGGAGGAGGACGCATCCTAGGCCTCCTCTCCCGCCTCTGCGGCCTTCTCTGCCTTCCCCCCGGTCCACTTCTCACGGGGATGATACAGGCATGGACACGACTACGATGGGTACGGATGACGACGGAGGCAACGACGGGACGCTCGCCCCCTGCCCGGGCGTCCCCACCCGACAAGATTGGATCCTTCCATGCAATGATCTCCAGGGCATCCGAGCTCTTCCAGCTCTGCCCCAAGGAAAAGGAGGGGTTCCTTTACCAGCGGCGCGAGGCTAAAAGGAAGACGGTCCTCGCCGTACCGCTTCTTGATGACATCTGGGATGAGGGGCTCGCCCTCCTCAAGAACCCTGCCACGGCTCCTGCGAAGAGGGACCGGTACGAGAAGTAGTACCGGGTCCCTGACGCTGCCCCCTTGTGCCTTAGTGTGCCTTAGGGCGCAACCTACCCCGGAGTCGGTCGTTTCGGCAGCAGCCAAGAAGAAAGCGGGGGGGCATCGGCCTCGACTTCAACCTCCGCTCTGGATGGTGAGGGTAGGAAACTGGATGCGATGGGACGACGGGTCATCTCATCTGCAGCGACGACCGTCAAGAAGGCCAACGCCCTGGCCATCGTAGCCCGCTACGACAGGGAGTTGTGGTTCAAGATCGCCCCTCTGTTGGACTTCCTTCCGGATGCCAAGAGGGCTGAGGCCCTGGAAATCTTGCAGGAAGGTGAGATTGCCTCAGACCACGCCATTACGGTGGCTACGGACATCGCCGACACCGGTTTCCGTCAGTTGGGCAACAGCGTTTGCCTGAGACGACGAGGATGGCAAAAGGACGGATTTCCGCCAGGACCTTCAGACCAAGGTTTTGGACATGCCCTTCGATGGGAACAACCATTTTGGCAAGGCGGTTGACGAATCCCTTCATGCGATCAAGACGGACGCGGAGACGGCCCGTGCACTGGGTGTGCTCCAACAACGACGGCCGTCCTTTCGGAGCTCCGGAGGCAGACAGGGTGCCTCCAAGGGAGCCGCCAGCAGCTCCTCTACTTACCGTCAAGCGCAAGTTCTTCGTCGCAGGAGGCCTACAGGGGAAGCGGCAAGTCAGGTGGATCCCGCCGTCGTCGCCAAGGTGGTCAAGGAGGCAAAGGGGCCTCCAAGCAAGATTGAACGGTCCGTCGGGTCGGGCCCCCGCCGAAGCACCCCGGTGGGAGGTCGGCTGACGAAGTTTGTCGGCGTGTGGGAGTCCATCTCCACCGACCGTTGGGTGCTGGACTCCCTGGCCCTGGGGCACGCCCTCGAGTTCCAGAAGAGGTGCCCCCGCATTCCTCCCGAGGCCAGGAAGGAAAATCACGTCCCTCAACTGCTGTTGGAAGTACGGGCGATGCTCAGGAAAGGTGCCATCGAGCTCGTCCCGAAGAGGCTTTGGGGCTCCGGAGTTTACTCAAGATACTTCCTCGTGAGGAAGAAGACAGGAGGATGGCGTCCCATCCTGGACCTGCGACGACTAAACAAATACATCAAGGCACAGAAGTTCCGGATGGTCACCCTCCAGCACGTGCTGGGACAGCTGAGGAGGGCGATTTCCTGTCGTCGTTGGACTTGGAGGATACTTACTTCCACATCCCTATTCGAAAGAGGCACCGAAAGTTCCTCAGGTTCATGGTCAAAGGGCGGCACTACCAGTTCAAGGCCCTCCCATTCGGATTAAAATCGGCGCCCAGGGTGTTCACCAAGTGCCTAGCACCGGTGGCGGCGCGGCTGCGCCTGCAGGGGATCCACGTCTACTCCTACCTGGACGACTGGCTCATACGGGCAAGGACAAGGGAGCTCGCCGTGGAACACACTGCGAAGTCCGTCCAGCTGCTCACGGACCTGGGTTTCTCCATCAACTTTCCAAAATCCCACCTGGCCAGAGTGAGGTCTATCAAGTCCCTCCTCGGAATGATGTCGTCCTGCATTTATCTGGTGCCCCATTGCAGACTTCGGATGCGGCCCTTGCAAGAATTCCTCGACGCCCACTGGATCCAGACGACGGGCAGCTTCGAGGACAGGATCACGCTCGACGAAACGTTCCGTCAGGCGATACGATGGTGGGGTGTCCGGTCTCATCTGACAGCGGGAACAGGCTTCCTAGCCCCGGCCCACCAGGTGACGGTGACGACGGATGCCTCCCTAGAAGGTTGGGGAGCGCACACCGGGAGCCTCCACGCAAGAGGCCTTTGGTGCTCGGAGGAGAAGACTCTCCACATCAACATCTTGGAGCTCCGCAGTGTGTTCTGGGTCCTTCCATCCGTCCCTCAAGGGCAAGGTGGTGAGGATCTTCACCGACAACACCACCACAATGTTTTACATTCGGAAGCAGGGCGGAACCAGATCCCCTGCCCTATCCACGGAAGCCCAGGATCTGTGGCATTGGGCCATCGCACAAGGGATGTTTCTGGTACCCTTTCATCTGGCAGGGATAAACACCATTGCCGACTCACTCAGCAGGGAGCTGCGCTTGTGCCACGAGTGGGAACTGCGCCAGGATCAAGTGGACCGACTCTTCCGACGATGGGGCGAACCCCAGATCGATCTCTTCGCGATGGCGGCAAACTCCAAGTGCCGGAGGTTCGCCAGCAGGTTTCCCCAACCGAGGAGCATGGGCGATGCTTTCTCATTCCCCTGGGACGGCCTGTTCCTTTATGCATTCCCGCCGTTGCTACTCCGGCTCGTCAACCAGCTCAAGAGGTCCCGGTGCAGGATGATCCTCGTCGCACCGGCGTGGCCGAGGCAGATCTGGTTCCCGGACCTTCTGGACTTGTCAGCGTCCACACCAGTCAAGCTACCGACGGACGCGGATCTTCTCTCCAGAGAAGGAGGCGCCATTCTTCATCACGAACCAGAGTCGCTGAACTTGCAGGCCTGGCTCCTGCAGCACTAGAGTTTGGAGGATACGACATCCTGGCCGACTGCAGAGAGGTTCTTGCAAAGGCCAGGGCATCCTCAACTCAAGTGTTACGGACACAAATGGAAGAGGTTCTCTGTCTGGTGCCGGGCACAGAAGATTAACCCTCTGCGGATTACGGCCCCTCAAGTATTGCCGTACCTACTGTCTTTGGCCAAGGCTGGCCTATCTCACGCTTCCATCAAGGTACATCTGGCTGCCGTCTCACGTTACACCAGAACTACAGGACGGGCGTCCTTGTGGTCTCATCGTCTGGTGAAGGAATTTATGAAAGGACTGTTCCGATCATTCCCGCCGGTGAAGGCCCCTGCCCCGGGGTGGGAGCTCAACGTGGTACTAACTAGGCTCATGGCGGCCCCATTCGAGCCTATGCATTCAGTGCCGTTGAAGTTTGTCGTGGAAGACAGCATTCCTTGTGGCCATCACCTCTGCATGACGAGTGGGAGAGATCCAGGCCCTGTCTTGCAAGCCTCCATACTTGACTTTTCACGACACGAGGGTGGTGCTGAGGACGCACCCCTCCTTCATGCCCAAAGTGCCGTCGGACTTCCACCTCAACGAGCCCTTGGTGTTGCCAGTTTTCTTCCCGTCGCTTTCGTCGCTGGCTGAGAGGACTCTGCACTCGCTAGATGTAGCTAGAGCGCTGAAGTTCTACGTGGACCGCACGAAGAGTTTCCGGAAGACATCACAGCTGTTTGTGAACTTTGGACCTGTGAATCAAGGGAAGGCTCTCTCGAAGACTTCCATTTCCAGATGGCTCTCTGGCTGCATCATGCACTGTCACCGGTTGGCAAACCGACCGCTGCCCGGCCGTCCGAGAGCCCATTCGACCAGAGCGATCGCTGCTTCTACGGCGTTCCTGTCTGGTGTGCCCCTGCTCGACATCTGCAGGGCTGCTACGTGGAGGTCGACACACACCTTCACGAGATTCTACTGCGTCGACCGGGATTCCAGGGAGGAGTCCAGAGTCGGCCAGGCAGTGCTGCGCAACCTGTTTGCCTAAGGTGAGCCTGGTGAGGAGGTAAGAGTTGCTTAATGTTGAGTTGTTGTATTGCTTGATATTGAGCCTTGTGCCACCTCCCGTGGTTGTGCATGTGTATACTGCTATGTATTCTTATTTTCATGAGCATGTGAATCCATGCCAGACCCCATGCTGGAGAAGGAACAAGTTACTGACCTGTAACTTGTTCTCCAGCATGGGTCTGGCATGGATTCACATGCGAACCCTCCCGCCTACCCCTCTGCGGCTCTTCACTTGGTCATACTGTCACTTCACGTGCTACCAAATCTGAGGATGGCTGCCAGGGGTGGGGCTTAGGGAGAGGGCAGTCATTGGCTGGGGGGCAGTATGACCCAGAGACCAGTGATTGGTTACTAGTGAGAAAGACAGATCAGAAACGAAAATGATACTGATTTTTTCTATACCGAGGATTCCCGGCCTGACGACGGGGAATATTCAGGAGCATGTGAATCCATGCCAGACCCATGCTGGAGAACAACAGTTACAGGTAAGTAACTTGTTCCATATCTAAGATTGAAGCTGGTAAAATGGGCGCAGGTGGCTGGCATCTTAGATGTACGACAAACAGGTTTCACAAAGGGTGTTTGTGTCGATGTAAATCTTTTGATTCTTACAATCTTAAAATTGGAAGCTCTGAAAGCAAGATTCACTAAACATTTATTGACATGAAGCAGGCCTTTGATAGCTTAAATCGAGTCCTACTTTGGGCCAAATTAGTAAGATGGAATTGCCCAGTAAACATTCTTGACCCAATTATGGCCCTCCACTCGAATACTTCGATTCGCGTGCGACTCAATAAAAGTGGGGAATTGTGGGACACTATACCGACGGCAAAGGGCGTCAAACAGGGGTGCCCCCTGGCCGCCGATCTGTTTAAAATATTTTTGGCCAACCTGCCCGTACATCTTGACCAGGTGCACTGTTTTTCACCCAAAATAAATCAAGTTCCAGTAAGATGCATTGTTTATGCAGATAACTTGGTCTTGATAGACAGAACTCAAATTGGTCTCCAACGGCTGCTCACATGCTTACGACTACTTGGCTAGAATGAACTTATGATCAATGCAGAAAAAACAAAAATCGTGTCCATTTGTAACGTCAGCAGTAAGAGAGATGGAGCTTTTAGGTGGGCTGTTGGTGGTCAGTGCCTTTCCTCTCTATACTTGGGGGTCCAGTTCAATCATTCCATCTGCGAACATCAGTGGGTGAAAGAATTGAAACTGAAGATAGCAAGGCTTGCACTGCAAGGTGCAAAGATGAATAAAAACTATGGGAAATTTTCTATATCACTGGTATTGATGATTTATCTGCAAAAAGTCATTCCTATAATAACTTTTGGAGCAGAAGCAGGAGGTGGTGGAGATTCACCGATCAAACTCAGGGAGTGGGAGGAGACCTGCACGAGCACTATTGGAGTTGAATCCATAGAGGGAGTCGGCGACATGGAGCGTGGTGCGCCCACAACATCAGATGGAGGTGAGTGTCCACATAAAACAATGCACTGTGAAAGGTGAGGTACCCCCCAAATCGGAGCCCTGAATCAGCTCATGGATGCGTCCACAAACATACATGCACACAACCCTGCCCATGTGAGTGACACACCCCAACACATGCACGCATCACCACAGACACGTGCCACCCAGACCCATGCATGAATGACCCACCCGACAGTCCCATGACCTGAATGCCCACTGATGAAGTCACAATGCATAGAACAGCATGATGAACAACATCTGCATGAAGCACATTGACCCATCACCAATGCCATCCCCCTCTCTGTCCCCCACAGGTTCACAGACCGACATCGATGAGCAGGACACTGCAACGCAGGCTCCACTTGCCAAGAAACAAGCCAGAGCAAAGGAGCCAGGGAGCACCGCCAGCACATCAAGGGGCACAGGGAGGAGTGCGCTCCTGCAGAGGGGCAAACACAGCAACCCACCCACGTCACCACGACGTGAAGCTACGGCAGCAACAATCACTGCACCCCTGGTCCAGGGACTGCAACCTGCAGACGGGCAAGCCTTTCCGGCCTCCTACCCCCACCATCACCACAGGCTCCTCTCTCGAGGGGTGGGGGGGGTCACCCTGGACAACCACTGCGTCCATGGCACCTGGACCTGGCAGGAACAGGAGTATCGCATCAATGGGCTGGAGCTAAAGGCCATCTGGCTAGCACTCAGGGCCTTGCTTCCAGTTATCGAGGGCAAGGTAGTCCTCATTCGGACAGACAACTCGACCAACATGTTCTATGTCAACGAGCAGGGAGGCACCAGATCCCCTCTACTATGCAGACTAGCAGTCAGCATGTGGGATTGGGCCCTGGAGAACAATAGCTACCTCACGGCCTTCCACCTTCCAGGGGAAGCCAACCTGGAGGCAGACAGGCTCAGCAAACTGGGAGCAGATAATTACAAGTGGCAGTTGAACGACCTCGTACTGCAGGAGATCTTCAGCAGATGGGGTCCCCCCAGGTGGATCTCTTTGCCTCCTGAGACAACAGGAAGTGGCAACTGTTCACCTCCTGGCAGAGACAGGGACCCAGCTCCCTGGCCGATGCATTCCAGATCCAGTGGGAAGGAATGACTGCATATGCCTTCCCGCCCACACCACTGATGCACATTAATATGCAAGATCAAGGAGGCTCGCCGCCTCAGCATCATTCTAATAGCCTCGTGGTGGCCAGCCATGCCATGGTTCTCGGAGCTGCTCAGCCTCTCAGAGAGGCCTCCCATTCGCCTTCTGACGGGCCCAGCACATCTTCTGGTGCAGCAGGGGGGGCAGGGTCATCCACCCCGCGTCTCAGAAACTAGGCCTCACAGCGTGGTTCCTGAGCAGGTCACGCTAAGGTACCTCAGCCTTTCCCAGGCTAATGTAAAGATCATACAGGGCGCTAGGAGCAAATCTACCAGGGCCCAGTATAAGAGCAAGTGGACCAGGTTCTGCCACTGGGCGGACTCGAAGAATATCAACCCCCTCGCATGTACATTGGATGATGTGTTCTCCTTCTCTGCGCACCTCGCCCTTTCGGGAGTGCCGGTGGACACTTGCCGCACTTACTTGGCAGCTATTGGGGCCTACAGAACCTCGGAGGAGGAAGTCTTCTCCTCTTCCAATCCTATTGTAAAGATGCATTTGAGGGGACTCGCCAGACTCTACCCACCCATAAAAAGGCTGCACCCTGTGTGGGACCTAAACATTGTTTTGTGGGCCCTGGCGCACAAACCATTTGTACCGATGGCTAGTCACCATCAAGATGGCCTTGTTAGTCTGCCTCACCTCGGCTTGCAGAGTCGGCAAAATACAGGCACTGGTCGCCTCAGAGCCCTATACTACATATCACAAGGATAAGGTAGTCCTGCGGACACACCCAGCGTTCCTTCTGCGTTCCACCTGAATGAAGAAATAGTGCTGCCTATGTTTCTTGCGGAGCATAAAGACTAGGCGCAGAGAGTTCTTCACTGCCTCAATGTCAAGCGGGCATTGAAATTCTACCTGGATAGGACCAAGGACTACTGCAAGTCGGACGCATTGTTTGTCACGTTCCGCAGTTCAAGATTGGGGTACCAGGCCTCCAAGCCTCCATAGCCCGATGGATGATCTCGGCCATCAAGGGAGCTTCTGAGGGACAGCAGAAGCCACTTCTGGCGAACATGCTCGCCTACGCGGTCAGAGGCAAGGCAACGGCCATCGCTTTCCAACGTCATGTTCCCTGGCAAGTCAAAAGCAGGGCAGCAACCTGGGCCACGCCTTCGGCTTTCTGCAAGCACTACAGTTTGGATGCCACCTCTAGAACAGAAGCGGCTTTCGGACAGGCGGTTCTTAGAAACCTGCTTGCTTAGGAGGGTCTCCTCTCGCCCCTGGGGCTACACTCAGTTGTAATCGCCCATGCAGTATGGAGGAAAGGGGACGGGACGTAAGAGTATTTATAAGTTACTCACCATAGTGACTAACATACTCTTAGTCCTTAGTCCCCTTTCCTCCATACGTCCCACCATCCTGCCATCTAATAAAACTGGTGTCATTAGGCAATATTAAATCTATTGTCGAAGCCTCTATGGGCCTGAGGTGTGGTGCCGGAGGGCTGAGACAGGGCAACGCATGCTCCCAGGGCAGCATCCCCGCCCGCCTCTAAATTTAAAGCGGAAGAAGGTTTTTTCTGGAGAACAAGGTTCCGCCTCGCGTCCCTAGGAAGGGACGCCCACGCAGTATGGCGGAAAGGGGACGACGGACTAAGAGTACATTAGTCACTACGGTGAGTAACTTATAATTTATCTATGGAGGAAAAGAAGTTTGGACTCTGAATAGTCACTATGGTGAGTAATGTTTATTTTTTTGGCTAACTAGGCCAACATGCTGCATGCTCCATAATGACTTCTAGGTTCTTGTAAATCTGAGTATTCTGGAGGAAGGGAGAAGACATACAAAAAATGTACAATGTATTGACTATAGTGTGTCATGTACTTGCAGTATCTGTCCTGCTTCTAGCAGACATATCCCCCGCCCCCTTCTCCTATTCTCCAAGTTGTGGCCTTTGAGAGAGTGGGACTGAGAAATGGAAGCTGGGGCGAGCCGACAGTGGTGAGGTCTAGACAGTGGTAATGACGCACCTGCACTCAGGCTTCAATTGATTTGTTTTGCTATGCTGGGCAATCAATGCTCTGGTCTTGGTACCAAAGGATGGGATAGCCTAGGAGTCTGAAGGAAAGATAGACGAGAAAGTACTTTGGTAGGTCAGAATCAGGAGCTGCACACGAAGGCATGAGTCTTAAGACTTTAATGAAAGAAAAAAGAAGGGACAGAGTCTGGCATTCTCCTTTTGTTACCGGCCACACTTCCTATGAGTGTTTTGGCACAGTTGACATCTGCTGGCTTTGTGGAGCAGCTCTTCTGATTGGTTCTTTTAAGAATGCTCCTGCAGGGGGCTGGTGAGTCTGCTTCTTTGCTTTCTTCCATGATAACTGAGGCTAGGTTGGACCAGTAGCTGAGACAGGCAGTACAAAATGGGTTATAGGATTAACATACACCATAGCTCCCATATATCTTCCTGTCACCTAAGGATTGGGAAGGTGGGGAGTCGGGGGAATCGCCTCGAGGGGACCCCATTTGCCCTGCCCCCTAGGGTGTGTTAAGCATAGCGATCTTGCCTTCGTGGCCGCTAAGTGTGTGACTTTCCCCTTGGGAAGAGGTATCAATCTCCTTCGAATCCCCAACTGCAGTAATGATCTCGGCCTAATGGAAGGTTCACATGGAGAAGGTTGAGATGGTGTTAAAGCAGGTGGGCGGTAGCATTTGAGTTTAACCAGAAGATGTAAGGACATTCAGTATTATCTCCCCTCCAAAGCCAGGCATCTTGAAGCACCTTTCATACAAGTGAGTTTTGGGGCAGGCAAATGTAAATAATCTGCAAATAGCAGAGAATTTAATTTGCAGAGGACTATTGGGGCTCCCCACCTCCTCTGCAAATATTATGATTATGGAGGAAAACTGGCAGAAACAAATTTGCAAGAAGGCAGCTTTAACACCAGTTCTTTTGTGGGTTAAAGTGCGGGACCAGAAGGGGACAAGGTCTGCAAAGTTCATCTCCAAGAACTAATATCCCTGAATGGTGCACCTTCTGTGTTATGGCTGGCCCACATATAAAAGCCTATTCGGTACCCTGCACCTTAATAGTTTGGCATTTGCCCAATTCCATTTCTCTCCACAACCTTAAAACAATTAGAACAACCTCCTGGGAAATTATTTCTTCAGTAAAACGTGAAGCTGATAAGGCAAATGTAAGGCTGGAGCTCTATTATGATGAAATGCTTTGAGACTCAGTAGCCATCTCTCGAAGAAATATGAATTTCAGAAATAGTCATTATACCTCAAGTTCCGGCTAGGGGTTCCACCATTGAGAGCTATATTGGGGGCTTGAAATGGGGGAAAGCAAATGCATCTCTTCACTGAAGTGGGCAGTGGCAGGAAGCACTGCCCACATTTTCTTTGGGGTGAAATCACTTGTCTTGCCTATGGCAGCTCTGGATAGGACCCATCTTGAGGGAAGCCAATATTATATGCTTACGACGCTCTTATCTGGGCATGCTCAACACCAGCCCAGTGGTAGTTAGCACTTTCATATTTTATCTGGAAACCTGCCAGGAAATTGAGCCATTCTATTAAATATTCTAATCCACTATGTCAACTTAAAGAAGTCATTAGGACTCCACTTTCAAGCACCTCTAACCCTTAAGTTATGGATTTGTGCTGTCTGTTTTATGTTTTTTATAAATGTTAGATTTGTAATATATTATTTTTAGTTTTATGATGCATTTGTAACAGTAAATGGAGTTGCTGATCAATAAAACTGAACTGCGCAATTATCTCATGCTGCCTCGAGTTGTTTTGCCTTCGCTGATGCCGCTTTTTAGTTCAACCCTTGACTGAGTATTCTTTTATTTTTTACAATCTTTATTTTTGAAAAAGGACAACATAAACATATGGAAGTGTATAACAATTCACATATGACCATTGATCTTTCACTTCTTTATTTGTATCATGCAATCTTATTTGTCCATAACATTTTAACTTTAATAACTCCCAACCTGCCCCACCCCTATTTAATTGAGGTTTCGGGTTGAAGGTGAAGTGATAGAGGACTTTCATTGTTGATCATTTCTGGGTTCCCTTTATAGTATTAAGGCCATTTGACATCGAGTTTTGGCTGTTTTCAGACAACGGAGAATTTGCAGAGTATCCTCGCTCTAAAATAGTTCTGTTCCTTATCTACATGGAATGGGTGCCAAGTTGCCAAAAACCGTTGCTAAGTCTGATTGGCCAAAGCCGTCACTTTCTCGATCTCCATCACTCCCCACAGTCTCACACACCACATAGCCGCTATGGGTCTCTTCCTGTCTTTACAAGAATGGGCTAGAGTGATCCTTGCAGCAGACAGCATGTGGGTAATAAGGGTGGAGTTATTTCCAGTGGCGTCATAAACCCCTTCCACCGTGGCGCCCAGCAGTACCACCACAGGGTTCCAAGGTAGCTGAACCTTTACCTCCTTGATGTGGCTCAGGATTTTCTTCCAATACACTTTTGCTGTAGGGCATGTCCACCACATATGTCCCAAATCTCCAGTTAAACCACAGTCCTGCCAACATAGAGGAGAGTGATCAGGATTGATAGTGTAGTCGGTGTGGTGTCATGTACCACCTAAAGCATATTGTGTATTCCAACTCCTTAATCAGTGTGCATTAGGAGCTTTTCAATGCACAGTGCCAAATCTGGCCCCATTTTTCCTCTGTTGTTGGTTCCCCAAGGTCTTGTTCCCATTTCAACATGTATGGCAAAATGTCCCCCGAACCTGTATTGTCCAGTAGGCGGTATAGTCTCGAGACCCCCTTTGTTGCTAGCCCTTCCCTTATCGTGAGTTCCAATCATATGGGTGATCTGTTGGCCACTGCTCTGCTCGTCTGGTTCAAGACCCAGTGTGTAATTTGAGCATAGTGAAATCGTTCCTGTTCTGGGACTTGGAATGTATCCTTACAGTCTTCAAATGTCAGCGGGTTCCCACCTGAACAGAAGTCCCTTAGTGTCAGCGTATGCTGTCCTGCCCAGTGGGTCCAGAAATTGGTTTATATCCCAGGTGTAATCAGGGTTGTAGGTCATTGGCGTGAACGGGCCCACCCCCGGTTGTATTTTCCTACTTCGTAAGTCTTTATCCCAGTAAAAGGGTGGTTTTGCTGGCGTTTAACAAAGTTTCGAATGGATTGTGTCCTCCAACGCATTCCACATCTTTGACGTGTAATGTCCACAGCTGTGCACTTTGGAAACTTTTTCGGCAGAGGGCATCCTGCGTCTATGGTGTTGGGCCCATGTCCTTTGAAGGTTTGCGTCGAGGGTGACGTCACAAGATGTTATAAATAGGACGCGCAGCGCCTGTAGCCTCAGTTCAATTTTTTCCGCAAACGTGTTAACTTTGTGAGACTCGGCGCACCGTGTTGTGTTTTCTTCATAGAAGATGGCTTTCTCTTTGACCCCTCCGACTCTGCAGTCTACCTTTAAGACCTGCCGGGACTGCAAGTCGAAGATGTCGCTCCCTGACCCACACTGCATTTGTTTGTGGTGCCTGGGTGAGTCGCACGACACCGACTGCTCGAAATGCCAGTCGCTGACTGCCAAGGCCTTGCGGGAGCGGAAGGGGAAGCTCCAGGTACGTAGGGGCTCGAAGCCTGTTAAGTCCTGTGCTTCTAAGTCCAAGTCCAAGGGGGTTTCCACCGACGACTCGAGGGGAGACTCTGGGGTTCAGAAGGATTCTATGGGATCTCGGTCCCAGAGGGGTTGCCGCCACTCGTCTTCCTCGTCCCGGCACTCAAGGAAGCGCGGTCACCTTCCCCGTCCTCGTCCTCCTCAGAGGATGGTGCCTCGAGGAAGGTTACGTGCCCTACGAAGTCCTCGACTCCGGAGGAATGGGCGGCCTTTAAGAAATCCATGATGGTGATTTTTCAAACGCAGGACACGGGTCCGTTCATGCCAGAATCGGTCTCGTTCCGTGGCTCGCACGCCTTCGGGTTTGCGACGCCATAAACATCGGGGGCTGTCGAGGTCCCGTACAGACAAGGAACCGAAAGGTCGCAAGACACATGTTTCTAGGTCTCGGTCCTCGTCCCCGGCGAGACCGCAGCTACCTATGGAGGGCTCGATGCCGGCGTCGACTCGGTCGGCGCCGTGTCCGTCTGACTCGGATGTCGACGCTTTGCCGTCATACCAGCCCACAGTGCTGTCGGCACCTGTGTCGACACCGAAGCCTTCGGTGCTCCGGACGTCGAGGTTGTCGATGCTCTCGATGTCGAAGCCTTCACTTTCGGCGCCTTTGGGGATTTTTTCTCAAAGTGTGCCTTTGGAGTTCCCGGACATTGTGGATCTTCTGAGGAAGGCTACGCCGAAGTCTGTGTGGCCAGTTGTGGCCTCCAGGCCATCTTCTGTCACCAGACCTGGGTTTCATCTCCCTCTGGCTGACATTTACGAAGAGGAGGAGAGGTCTGAGTTTGAGGACCCTGGTGAACTGGATGAGGCTCCACAATTTTCTGGTGACAATCAGTTGGAGGAGTTGAGACAGTCTCTCCATGATGCCAGTGGGTTGGACACTTCCCCCGGAAGTGGACTTTGGTAGACCTGAGCCTGGGGCTCATGCGGAGTCTTCATACAGAAGGCTCATGTCACGGGTCTTGGAGTATCTGGGCTGGTCCAGTCCTCCTGAAGACTTTTTGCAGGACGATCTGACAGATATTTTAGATTAGGGTCCGTCCTCTGACCCGGTTTTGCCTTTTCATCCTTTCTTGCAGAAAAGGGTGGCGGCTGCTTGGCAGTCCCCGGATTCTCTTCCGGCTGTTAAGAAGTCCTTGACAAAGAAATGCCGCCCTTCCGTTAGTGACCCCAGCTATTTATCTACTCACTCCACTCCTGAGAGTTTGGTGGTTCAGGCGGCTACGGCCACTTCGAGGCAGGCGGTATACCCTTCCATCCCTCCGGATAGGGACGACAAGCACTTCGACGGTTGGGCACGGAAGGTGTTTTCTGCTGGGAGCATGGCCTTGAAATCGGCCAACTCCACGTGTGCCTTGGCAATGTTTACACTCTGTGGAATTGTGTATCTTTTGCGGCTGAGCGTATTCCCGAGGGGGAAGAAAGGGATGGTTTCCTTGCTATCGTACAGGATGGCAAGGATGCCATGTGTGAGGCTCTTCAGTCGGGTTTGGATACGGCTGACAGTGTGAGCCAGTCCATTGCTCCGAGCACTGTTATATGCAGATTTGCATGGTTGCGGATGTCGGGGTTTGCTCCGGATGTGCAAAGCTGTCTTCTGAACATGCCCTTTGATGGCGCACATTTATTTGGCAGCAAGGCTGACGAGAGCCTTGAGAGGTTGCAGACCTCAAAAGCTGCGGTGAAATCTTTTAGCGCTGTGGTGCGTCAACCTCTGCCTTTTTGTCCTAGAGGACAGCAGTGGGAGGGGGGGGGGTTCCTTTCGTTTCTACTCCTCTTTTGGTAGAACGAGAGTGGCCGCCAGTCAAAGGGGCCAGCGAACGAAAAAAGTACCCATGGTGGTCGGGGAAATCGTGGTGCCAAAGCCGCTCAGGCAGCTGCCTCTTTGCCTTCAGGCACTGCCGCAGCCACTTCCAGTCGTGAGGCCATGTCCCATGGTTCGCCGGTTGGGCGCAGACTGTCTTAGCATTTCGAAGAATGGCGTGCCATTACTTCAGATGCGTGGGTTCTGGATACCATTGCCCACGACTACTGCCTTCCCTTCCTTCGGCAGCCCCACGACAATCCACCGGGGAACCACTCTTTGAAGAGTCCGGATCCGCTCTTTGCGCAGGAAATCTTGTCCCTGCTGGAGAAAGACGCCATAGCCATAGAACTGGTGCCTGTAGCAGAGAGGAACAAGGGGTGGTATTCTCCTTATTTTTTGATCCCAAAGAAAGACGGAGAATTGAGATCCGTCATGGCCTTGCGTTGGTCGAACAAACTTCTCAGGAAGGACAAGTTCAAGATGGTCACTCTTTTTCTCAAGTCCTCCGTGCCCTTAAACTTCAGGATTGGTTGGTGTCTCTGGACCTCAAAGTTCCTTACTTCCATGTGCCGATCCATCCTGCGCACAGGAAGTACCTGATGGTTGTGGCTGGCGACTCGTACTTTGTTTTGGGTCCTGCCATTCGGATTGACCTCTGCCCTAGTGTCTTCACCAAGCTCATGGTGGTCGTGGCAGCGTACCTCAGGCGAGGGGGGGGGGGGGAGATTCATGTCTACCCCTACCTGGATGACTGGCTGATCTGGGCGCGCTCTCCCGAGACTGCGTTGGATCATCTCAGTGTCACCTGCCACAGCCTCCACAGGCTGGGCTTCTCCCTGAATTTCAAGAAGTCGCACCTGATACCTTCCCAACAGCTCCAGTACATCGGGGCTGTGTTGGACACGTCCTTGGAAGCGTTCGCCTCCCAAGGTAAGGGCTCATCACATTGTGCAGATGATGGACAAGTTTCAACATGCCCAGAGTCTCCCGGGTTTTGAATTCTTAAGGTTGCTTGGCCTCATGGCATCCTGCATTTTTCTGGTGCCAGAGGCCAGGTTGCTGATGAGATCCCTGCAGTGGGCTCTCAAGATGCAGTGGTCGCAGTTCTCCGGCAAGATGTCGGCTCCTGTTCAGATTCCACTCTCGGTCTCCCAAGATCTTCTCTGGTGAGCCAACGAAAGGAAACTGATGAGGGGGGGGACAGTTTTAGCAACCTTTGCCGGAGGTGACGGTAGTGGCTGATACTTCCCTCACAGGATGGGGCGCTCATGCCAACGACTTGACCACCAGCGGTCGTTGTTCCACGTCAGAGTCCAGACTCCACATCAGTTTGTTAGAGCGGAGGGCCATCAGGCTGGCCCTGAAGGCGTTTCTGCCCTCTGTATGGGGAACAGTGTCCTAATCATGACGGACAACACAGTGGTCATGCATTACCTCAACAAAATGGGGGGGGGGTCACTTCTGTTGTGCCGAGAGGCAATGCAGCTCTGGTTCTGGGCCATCCAGCAGGAAATTTCGATCTCTGCAGTTCATCTGGCCGGAGACGAAAATGCAGCGGCGGACGCTCTGAGCAGGCAAGCACGGTCTCCCATGAGTGGGAGTTGGCTCAGGAAGTCCTTCAGGAGATCTTCGCCCTTTGGGGGAACCCTGCAAGTGGATCTCTTTTGCCACCAGTGTCAACCGGAAGTGCGAGAGATTCTGCTCAAGGGAATTTCCTCCAAGAGGAGCCTTAGGAGACGCGTTCGTGGTGGATTGGTCATTCCCACTGCTGTCTGCGTTTCTTCCAGTCCCTGTCAATCCCCAAGTGTTGCGGAGGTTCGGTTCCCACATGATCCTCATTGCTCCGGATTGGGCCAGGAGAGTGTGGTACCCGGACCTTCTGGAAATGGCCATCTGCCCTCCACGCCGTCTTCCCCACCGAGAGGATCTACACTTGCGCGTGGGGTGGGGGGGTGGTCTGGTTCTCCATCCAGAGGTCAAGACTATCAAACTTCACGCTTGGTATCTTGCGGTATAAGTATTGGGACCTCCCGGATGACGTGATGGAGGCTTTGCTTTCGACCAGGCGGCCTGTAACAAAATCCCTGTACCGCTGCTGTAAGTTCTGCGACTGGTGCAGAGGTCACAATGTTGATCCTTTTCAGTGCTCCATTCCTATGGTTTTGTCTTTTTTGCGTTCTATTGCCCACAGGGGCCTTCAAGTGGGTACCATTAAGGGTTACCTGGCGGCGCTGTCTATCTTTAAACGCTCGTCTGAAGAATGTTCTTATTTTAAGATTCCTTTGATTTCGCAGTTTCTTAAGGGACTGACTAATGTATTTCCACCGTCACCCTTCCAGGTGCAGTTTGAGATTGGAATTTGGTTTTGACGTTTCTCATGGGGGCTCCGTTTGAACCTTTGCACTCTTGTCCTTGAGATTACTGTCCTTCAAGACTGTGTTCTTTGTTGCGGTTACTTCCGCTCGCAGAGTGAGTGAATTGCAGGCACTTTCATATAAGCCACCCTTTACTGTGTTTCACAAGGACAGGGTTGTACTGAAAGTACGTCCCTCTTTTCTACCTAAGGTAGTCTCTTAATATCATTTGAGTCAAAAGGTGGTTCTTCCATCTTTCTACCCTCCTCCTCATCCTGGTAAGGAAGAGGAGCGTCTCCATCGGTTGGATCCTAGGAGAGCTCTTAGCTTTTACATTTCTAGGATGTCCAGGGTCAGAGACGACGATCAACTCTTTGTAGGATATGCTGGACACCGATTGGGCCAGGCTGTTACCAAACAGACCTTGTCCAGGTGGATTATCCTTACCATTACGGAGTGTTACCGGTTGGCGGGTAAAGACCCTCCTGATGGGTTGAGAGCTCATTCCACTAGGGGCGTGGCTGCTTCCACCGCCCTCCAGCGGGGTGTTCCTATTAGGAATATTTGATGCATTTGTAAAACATTATTCCCTGGATACAATCAATGGTCAGGATATGGCCTTTGGGAAGGCAGTTCTTTATTCCGCAATCTAATTGGGTACTCTAAATTCCAACTGGTAACGTTATTTCAATTGGATGTTCCTCCAAAGCATTCCACATCGCCCTCCCAGCCTGCCCCTCACGAGAATTTCCTATGGAATTGCAGCTTCTGTTTTCTGCATGGCTAAGTGCAGTCCAGCAGGCATCAGACTCATGCCTCACGTTCTGGGGGAAATAACTTAAACTGAGGCTACGGGCGCCGTGCGTCCTATTTATAACATCCTGTGACGTTGCCCTCGACGGAGGCCTTCGAGGGACATGGACCCGACGCTATCGACGCAGGAGGCCCTTTGCCGAAACAGTTTCCGAAGTGCACAGCTGTGGACATTACATGTCAAAGAAGTGGAATGCGTTGGAGGAACATCCAGTCGAAAGACCGTTAACAGTGTTCATCTCCAGTTCCCCTATGTCTTTGTCTCAGAAAACCCAGGTATTCCAGGGGGATGTTCGATGCTTCTCTTTCTATGTTACTCCAACCATTCGAACCCTCCAGTGGGGCCCATTGAAGCATCGGCCTCACCTGTGCTGCCACCAGATACCATCTCATCTCTGGGACTTCCAATCCTCCTAGTGCATGGGGCCGGAACAATACCCTTCGGGGCACTCTGGGTTTCTTTCCCCTTCAGATGAAGTGTAAAATCTCCCTCTGTAGGTTTTTAATGGGTAGAGTCGGGACCTGGATCGGTAGTGAGCTTACAACATATAGGAATTTCGGCAGCAAATACATTTTTATGGCCGTTAATACGCACAAACCATGATGGTTCCTGCATGTCCCACCGCTTGAGATCGTCCGTACGTTTTTCAGTAATCCCGGGATATTGGCCCTGTACAGTCCCTCATATGTAGGTGTGAGTTTTACTGCTAATTAGTCTATTGCCTTTTGTTCCCATATTAGCGGGAAGAGTTCACTCCATTCAGCCACCCCTTTAGGCTCCTCCGTGACATTAAGCGCTTTCGACTTATTGTAGTTGATGTGAAACCCTGAGACCCTCGCAAATTTATTTAATAATGACATGACCCTCGGAAGTGAACGTGTTGTGTTCAGCAAAAAAAAAAGTCATCAGCATATAATGCTATTTTGTTAGTGCCGCTTACTGATGTGACCCCCTGTATCTCTTGGTCTGCCTTGACCGCCTGTGCCAGTGGTTGCATGGCCATGGCAAATATCAAAGGGCACAGCGCGGGCATGCTTGGCTCGTCCCTTTTCTTATGGGGATGCTGTCGGAAAGCTGTCTATTCACCATTAACTTTGTGGCCGTGAATCAGTAATTAGCTAAAACCATGCGAGAGAAGAACGCCCCACACCCAAACTTCTCCAGTGTTCATTTTAAGAAATTACAATCTAGGCTCTAATGTCGTCTAATGCCAGCATTTGTCTGGATCTCTGATCCCATGATGCAACATTTATTGCTCTCCGAATATTATCTTGCGTGTCTCGCCCCACTATGAATCCCGCTTGATCTGTGTGAATGAACCCCGGTAGGATCCCCATTGGTCTCTGCGCTAGTATCTTTGCATACAGTTTTGCGTCCCCATTTAGTAACGATATTGGGCGATAGCTTGCGCAATTTGTCGTGTCTTACCCTGGTTTTAAGAGAACTGTGGTAGAGGGTCCCATGTCATTAGTAATTAGCCCTGTATCTCTTATCTGATTAAACAGTTTGGTTAGTGGGCCTACCAATATGTTCCGAAAGGTTCTGTAGTATACATTTCCAAATCCATCTGGTCCCGGTGCCTTATTACCCAACATTGACCCTATGGCCCGAGCCACCTCCTCCTCTGTTATTGGGGCTTCGAGCAGTATTCTATGCTCTTCCAAAATCCGTGGCAAATCCAGGCCTCTCAGGAAAGCATGTTGGGCCTCCGTGTCTAAATTATCTTCATCAATATTCTGTGAGAAGGACAAATGCATTATATCTGCCTTTTCGGGGTCTCTTCGTTTAAGTTTGTGCGATGAGTTTTTAATTTGGCTAATGTTATTTGTGCTTTGTTTTGTTAACTTTGCCACAAGGAACCGATTGGCTTTATCCCCTTTTATGTAATATGTTTGCTTTGTCTTTATAAGGAGCTGTGCTGATCTGTCAGCAAGGTGTGATTCTAATTTTGCCTTTTCCTTCATGAGCTCTCTCCAGGCTATGTGTTACCCTTTTGCTGTATGTTGTGCTTCAGCTTTCCCCACCTCTATCTAAATCTAAGAAGTGTGTGGTTTGTGCAATGAATTCTCTCCGCAGCACTGCCTTGTTGGCGTCCCACATTGTGCGCCAATCCATCCCCGGCTTGTCGTTCTCATAGAAGTACTTCAAGGTTGTTTCCATGAGAGCCCTGAGATCTAAATCCCTCATTATTACCTCATTAAGCCGCCACGGTTTCCGCGGCCCAGAGGGGATCTCCACCGGGTATGCTATGAGCAGGACCAGGGTGTGATCCGACAAATATCGTACCCCAATCGCCAGCCCAGTGTTTTGTGGGATGAATGTGTCCGAGACCAGGATCATGTCTATACGCGAAAAGCCTCGATGTGCTGCAGAATAGTGTCTATATGGTATGTCCAATGGGTGGAAGAACCACCAAGTTTCTATAAGGTGTCGTTCTCTGAGGACATGAGCAAGTGCCTGCCTGTGTTTGCTGTCGTAGAAGTGGTGAGGAGGGTTTTATCCAGGGAAGCGTCCATCACGCAGTTGAAATCCCCACAATCCGTACTTGTCCCTCACACCACCCTGCGAGTTTGCCCAGGCGATCTGTCCGGAATTGATCCTGCTTTTCATTTGGCGCATATATCGAGACCAGAGTTACAAGTTGGCCCATCAGATGTCCTCCCATAACCAAGTACCGCCCCTCTGGATATAGGTGTAGGAATTGTTTCACAAACGCACCCCTTTCGCAAACAGGATCCCCACCTCCCTTTTCTTAGTACTGCTGGAGTCCAGAAACTGTGTAGGGAATACCCTATGTCTCAACCGGGATTCGTCCCCTGGAAGTAAGTGGGTTTCCTGTAACCATACCACCGAGGCTTGCATTTCTGTCAGCCGCCTCATAATTGACCTCCTCTTAATTGGCGAGTTTAGACCCTCGGTATTTAATGTTACTAGTTTCAGGCCAGCCATAGTCCGTAATCCGTTTTGTCGTGTGTTGGAACCTCAACCAAGACCTTAATATTCACCGAGATTTGTGAGAACCTCTCGTCATTCACCACCCTCACCGCCTGATAAACCACATAACCACCCCTCCCCAACTATAAACCCCAACATTAGAATGTAAATGGTACTACTGTACTTCACTAGGGTCTTATCTCCCACCCGGAATAAAGGACTTAGTTCCCCCCCCTTCTTTAAATATTGATTGACCTAGATTACCCATATGCACCTTTCTGTTTCATTTCAGGTCGTGCCAGTACATGTTAATCCCTCTTACTTCTGGCGAGTTCTTGGGTCATTGCAGATATTTCAACCCCTCTTAGTCTTATTTAGTCTCATCTTCCTCTCTCGTCCACTCAGGTGAGGTCTGCGTTTTTTACCCCCTTATTCCTCCCTTTTGGGAATGGACGACCCACCTTCCATTTTTCCCTCCTGGGCATTGCTGTCGATGTTGGATTCCCTTCTGAGCTCTCTTCCGGTCCGCTACCGCCTTTGTCTCCATCTTCTCCCATCCGTTCCAACATTTCTTCCTCCTTGGATATCGTGTATCGTTGGCCCTTCCTTTCGAAGCAGAGTCCGCACAGGCATGTCCAGCAGTATCTTACATCCTTAGACTTGAGCCAGTCAGTGACTACCCTTAGGCGTTTCCTCTTCAAGAGGGTCACTTGAGCCAAGTGTTGGTACAGTGAAACTGAAGCTTCCTGGAACCACAATGGTTCCTGTACGCGTACTGCTAGCATGATTGCATCCTTTAGTTGGAACATGTGGACCCTGGTCAGGACGTCCGCGGTCAAGTTTTTGCTTAGTTGGTATAAGGAATATACCCTGTGAGTGTGGTCCAGTATGTGATGGAACAAATCTGTAACATATTGTTGTAGGTCTGTCTGATATATATTTGGGGACTCCCTTCCCCCCCCCCCATCCCCTCCACCCCCCTCCAAATGCATATATTGTTACACCGAGATCTAGATTCGGCTGCTTCTTGTTTGTTCAGGACCAGTTCCATTTGCTGTTCCAGGGAGTTCACTCTTTGGGCTAGAACATCCTGATCATGACCCTGCTCCATCACCATTGTCTCCACCTCATCCACCTGTTTCTCCACCAGCAGGACATTTTTGTTAATATCTGCGGTTGATTTGGCCAGGTCGGATGCACTGTCCTTGATGTCCTTTTTGATTTCCATTAGCATCGCTATCTGGTCCAACCTCCTGGTCGTTGGGTCCTCATTATCTGATGACGGTTGAAGGGGTGAGTGTACCAGGGTCATTGTCTGCTGTTGGCCGCATTTTAGTGTCTCTGGCCCTTGCATGAGGGCTTTGATGTCCCCTGAAAAAGGCCCCTTCTGCTTTGTTGCTTGTTTGGACATCTTTGTATTTGGGGACCACCCCAGAGCGGAGTGTGGTAGTGTGAGACCTACGGGGGTTGGCCCCTTATGTATTGGGTTGTCTTGAGGTGTGGTCTGGCGCTCACTGGGGTGTTTATCTGCTCCTCCTTTGCTGTCGTGTTGCGACCCGCTTGTCACAGGGTTGCATTTCTTCCTCTGGATCTGTTGTATGTTGATTTACAGCATGTTGCTGCTCCACTTAGCCCAGCTGGTTGTTCCTGACTCCATGCCTGAGCTTCCCGGAGGTGGGATGTGTCTGTGGCTCCAGGTGCTGTGATGGTGGGGGAGGTGGTGTGTATGCATTTAGCACGGCTGCTGAGTGAGTTCGGGGTCCCTCTCTGACCCACAGGCTGTTCGTAAGCTTCCAAGCCTCACTGGCAAGGTTCTCTGCCCACCTCTTCTCCCAAGCAGTTATTTTGCCTCTAGGGGCCTTCCCATATGTTTATGGGCCTCTGGCAGAATTTATGGCCTGTTAAGTGCCCTGGACGCCTGCAGTCCATCTCCTTTGCAGGGGATGCGGCCACCCATGGCTAACCATGGTCTCTATCACTGTCTCTTCCCCCGTGGCTGTGACTCCTCCTGGGCACACATCCTCTCTTTCACCCCTGTACTGAGTTTTTATGTGTATCTACAAATCCTGAAATGTTTGCCTATGTTCTGCCTATATTATATCTACTTTGAACCCAACATCAAGGGCTCAATGGAAATGTTTAATAAACATATGGCCCGCTGGGCACTCCACTGTGTGGCGCTATCAGGGTTCCTCCTGGCAGAATGGGCATGTCTATGCCAAAGCCCCCCAGGGGGTGGCCCAAGCCGGATAGTGGTGAGAATTCTCAATGACAAGGAACCGGATGCCATCCTAAGGACTGCCCACGAGAATGGAATGATCATTTATAACGGCAACAGAATTTGTTTCTACCCTGATCATATGCTGGCTGTACAATGTGCCAGAAAGTAATTCACTGCCATGAAGGCAGCCCTACAGGAATGAGGACTCCCATGCAGTATGCTGCACCCTACTAAGTTAAGAATTCTAAATAAGGATCATGTTAATTAGTTTTGCTGACCTTACAGCTGCTATGCTTTTTTACTTAAGGCGTGGACCTGGAGCACACCCTTCTCACCCGAGGAACTTGGCGGGTCCTGCTGCCATGGTGAATGATAACCAGATGAGAAACTGTAACCGCGAAGGCAACTGACAATAAGGTTGTAATTGAGCAAAATACTAGGTTGACATTTCACACCTTCCTCCCTCCCTCTCGACTTGCATCCTTTCCCTCCACTCTCCACATGTGAGTAACTGAGTAACTCTCTGCATGTGATTGTTAGGGAGAATTCTCATTGATGGCTAATTTCCCTTACCTAAAGAGTCCCCCAGCAGCTTCGCTGGATTTGAAGGGTTTGTTTCTTTTTACCTGCTAAGAGTGAGAATCTTTTTCCCACTCTTAGGCATTTTTGCTATGTGTGTTCTAGGCTAGTTTTGTGTTTAATGCCTATGGGATCTTTCTCAACCCCATAGGAAGCATCCTTATTCACATGTTACACAGCACCCTCAGTGCAGTGACACAGGGGTGTCGTAGCGACCCCCAAACATAGACTCCATACCCTGGGACTGACTATTGTCTCCCAGGGCATGTAAAGTCCCCATTGACTTTACTAGTCAAATCCTATGAACTAAACCAGTAAAACCCATCTTACTATGGAGGTACTGGAAGGGGTTAATAGTGTTTCCCCTGTGTTCATTTTCGAGAGTGTACCCTACAGTACCTCTCTCAAACGTTTCTGGCTGGTGGCAGTGGTTACTACCATAAATATTCGACTGCAAATATTTCTCTATGGGATTTTCCCATTGTTCGAGGCTACCACATTTTCTGACAGCCTCTAACATACCGCCAGTGCATTTTAATATTAACTTTGCTCCGGTAGGTTTTATTTGCCAGAACTTTAATATAACTTTCTCGTGTCTTTCTCTACAATCCTAACCCAGGTCCTTTGTTCGTCCGTTTGGCGGGCTTCTACCCAGAAGCCCTCCTTCCAGCGCCACTGAGTGTGGGGTGGGTCCATTGTGTGGGAGGGGGAGTAGGACCCCTGGACAGGGTTGCCTCAGCAACCCATGTCGCACTCTATCATGATAGGCTGCAGGGACTCCCGCCAAGATGACCACTCCACTGTGTGAGTGACAGCTAAACTGTATGAATGGGGATCTTTTTGCATAAAAGCAGGGTCCTGAGGACTGGAAGAGCACAACGTCGCCACTGGAACTAAGAAGCCGAAGAGGAGAGAAGCCAAAGACATCTGCAACGACTGAACCACCGGTGAAGCCCTGCTGCAGCGTCTCACCACTTTTCTCCACACGGCGAGAGATCATCTTCACCTGCAAGAGCCTTCTTCCCTTGAGCTGGTGGGGCCAACCAGTTTGCCAATCGCCTTCCCGGGCCTGCCTTGGTCGAATCTCCCGTATCCAGTACTCGGAGGCCGGAAAGCCAGGCACCAATCCACCCGGACCGCGATTTAAAGGAGCGTACCTTTTATTCGTCGGACAGCACCGCGGCTGGTTTCATCGCTGGGTAGTGCAGTAACTCGAACCTTCCTCCACGACGAGAGCCTCTCTTCCTCTGCCGAATCACCCGAACTGCAGGAACTACCAGGAACAACCGCCACCGCAGGAGCCACTTCTCCATATTAAGGTACATATTTCCGCCAGGACGCCCTTTTCTTCGCGGTAGTGCTAAAGGTGTTTTAAATCTTTTACCTACCTGTTGGGTTGGCCGCCCCTCTCTCTTAACATTGTCTTTTCAACTTTTGCAACCACCTCTTCATGTATCGTTAACCAAAGTCTTGACTGCAGCTACAAGAACATTTTGCTCCTGGGCACTTGCCCTGTAACACTAACTCTGGCACAGGCCTATTGACTCTGGTCACATTGTTAGACCTGCCTTCTCGAGATTGATTCTCCATTCGAACTGTGTAGTGCACCCCTTTCTTATAACTACTCTTTCTTCCCTCTGCATAATCATTGTGAACTGCCATTTTATTCAGTTTTCATTTTAAGTATTGCTTACACTGATGCACTGTTTTGCTGAACTTGGTTCACAACTGATGGGAAGTGTTGCTAGGGTGTATAAGAACCTATTTCTGAATAACTTATTTTCCCTCCCTTGTGAAGAATTGTTAGAGGATCCCTTGTGTGTAGTTTTCACTGTGCCATTTTGCTCAGTTTTCACTCTGGTTCACTTAGTCTACAATTCACATAGGTAGTGTGTATATTTTTCCTTGACTTAATTTAACTTGCTTGATACTTGTGATACATGTGTTTGATTAGAAGTGTATAAAATAAATATATATCTACTTTTTAACTACCAAGCTTAGTTCAGTGTTTCCTTGTGCCATAGTCTAATAGACCTATTGTGTAAACCCTGAATACTGTTCATCTCCCTCTTGAGATAAATCGGACTGCTCAGCCACAGCTACCAACTAAATCTTTGTGGTGCAGACTGATACCAAAGGGGATTTATTGCTCTCACCTGTAGTTCTAATCTGGTGTAATGCTCCCTAAGGGAACTGCACTGGATTCTGCTTAACAGTGATGAGACCAGTTTGCTCTATCTACAGCACATTGTGAGCAAACAAAAAACAGTATCACATTCACAAATTGCGAGAAATTGACTAGGGAAATGGAGATGGCAGTACTGGGATTATATTCCAGTGCAGTAATCTAAGATCCTGAAGGCACAACACTGTGCTGCTGCTTCAACCGCATGGTGATAAATATTGGTGGAGAGAGACGAGGATATATAATGAAAAAAGCACATGTGCTTAGGATCAAGGTGTGGTGACCTAGTAGTGAAGGGAAGAGCTAACTCACTGCAAAAATAATGGACCAATAAGGTTAGGCAGCCCCAGACTGGTTGGTCCCAAGCAAGACTGTGAGGGAGGCAGGGGGGTAATGATGGATTCAAGAATAACCACATATATCTGATCACTAGCCTGACAATGCTGTCTGTCAGTGATATAACAATGTTGTGCATCCCTATGTGATAGATGGAGGCAATGAATTTCATGTTAGGTATGAGGTTTTCCAGCATTGGATTCACATGCTCTTGAATATTCCCTGTCATCCAGGTGGGAATCCTCTGTAACAGCAAAGCAGTTTAACTAGAAACTGCTTGTCACTTTAGTGCTCTATTAGTCATATGGGGTCATACTGGCCACAGCAATTAGACAGGCCCCCTTAGCTCCTCCCTGGAGGCCAATTTCAGATTATTTTTCACTGCACGTTAAGTGTGGGGAGTCCACAGGTTTTTCTCCGGTTTGGTTCTGGATCACCCCTCGCCTACGGCAGTGAGTTTTTCAGACCATCCCCTTGCCTTTGGAGATTCTATCATTCTTCTGATGCTTTCAGGAGTCCGTGGAGATGACACAAGAAGGAAGAGCCTGTTCAAGGCCTGCTCGACAAGAATGTTTACCTTGAGAATTTTCAGGGACAGTGTGTTTACTGTCTTCACCCGGACCACAACTTGTCCAACTGTACCATCTGCTTGTCTTTTTCATCGAAGACCTGCAAGGACCACCACTGGAGGTTAGTGGCATGGTTGAAGGGGGTGTCGGGGCCTCTGACTCGGCCTCAGTCCTTAGTTATGCCTCTGCCAGGCACAGCAGACCCCTAGAACGCACGCCCTCTTGAAAGAGGTTGAGGTCCCTGTAAGAATCGTCCTGGGGAAGAAAGCTAAAGAGAGACATGAAGCACTCTGGCTGCAGCCTCGTTGACATCCTCGTCTACACCTACAGTCCCCTTGTTGACCACTACAGCAGCCAGAACATAGTTGTTGATGGTTTCGTCATCCATGATCCTCCACGACCCATTGTTCACCTAGATCCTTGTCACTGAACAAGGCCACCTCGTCGACAACCAAGGCAACTCCTTCCAGCATGTCCACCACTTTGTCAACAACGACCAAATTATTGTTACAGCAAAGACTAAGTCTACTACCATACCATCATTGACAAAGCCTATTCAAAGGCCATTGGTCTCCACTTTCCCAAAGGGAATCACTTTGGACAGGGATGTTACGTTGGCATTGGCCTACCTTCCCAGACCAACTCATGCTCAGCCACTGTTTTCTATAGCTCCGCATGTATTGCCTGCAGTCCCCTGTCCATCCATTCCTGCCCAGAGCATGGTAAGGATTCAGACATGGACATGGACATACCAGAAGTTGAGTACTCTGAGGAGCCTGTGCTCCATGTGGTGAACATGCCTCTGCCAGCCCCACCAAAGCAAGGCCTTTCCATAGCAAAAGGCCATCAGCAACCACTTTTGGGGACCCCTGTTCAGAGGAGCAGCCCGCTTTTCCTATACAGGTTCCTACACCGTCTGGCTCCAGGGTTGTTTCAATGGACATACTCTCCACACTGCAGACATTAGTTTCCAACAACAGCTTCCTGCGACACCGTTGCCTTCTCCAGCACCACCTGATACGTTTCCATCAAGGGAAGGTCTAATTCCAACGCCACCCTCTGGTCCTCCTGTGACAGTGCCACTGTTACCACATATTGACTGCACGAATACGGACACCGACGATTACCCATCGAATGGCTCTCCAAGCACGCACTCTACAGATGAGTTTGAAGATCTAGTTTCAGGTGACAGTGAGCCAAGATTTGCCCCCAGACAAAATTGGCTCCTTTCTTGTCCTCATCTCACAAGTGGCAAAGCTTTTTGATCTTCTTCCCTAAGAGCAGTAAAACACAGATGTTCTGTACTAACTGCAGAGGATGCCAAAAAATCAGTGGTGGCCATTTCAGTACTGTAGGATATTTGAGAAGACATGCTCCTAGTAATGGGAAACCTTTTCTCAGCATCTCCCAAGATGAACCCTTTAAAGAAATGAAATAAAGTACCACCACCCAAATGCCTGCACACACAACCTTGTCCGTACTCACTTGTTCCTGCAGCTGCCCGCAAGCTTTCAACCAATCCTTCCTCACCCTGTATGGTACCAAGGAGGGCAAACAACTAGAGGCCTCTGGAAAGTGGGTCAGATCTACAGCTGCAAGACTATCAAAGCAGCTAACTTGCGTGCTAGTCTCTCCTGCTACGATCGTGAGCTGTGCTTCAAGCTGACATGAAGCGCATACGCTGTTACACAAAGATGAGGCAGCATCAGGCTTTGCCATTTTGAACACTGTGCACATAGCGGATACTGGATTCCGCCAAATGTGTAATGGAGCAGTGCTGCACCGCCACGGCTGGTTAAAAGCCACTAACTTCAGACCCAAGGTCTAATAAAAAGTGGTAGAAATGTCTTTTGACGGCACTGACCTTTTTGAAAAAAAGGTTGATGAGACCCTACAAGCCATCAAGGCTGGCACAGAGACAGCATGCTCCCATGGCACACTGCAATGGCGCTGCCAGTCTTTTCACTCCGGTAAAGTGAGGTTCTCACAAACTTCATGGGACTACAGATCCTCTTACTGTCCAAAGGCAGCCCAAACCGGCACCACCCAGGAGAGGTATAGAGGTTGATCTCAACCCTATAGAGGAAACCAATGATGATGTAGATCTTCCTGCAGGGGTCAACTACCAAAGCAGACCTGACCAAGCCATCGCCCAGATTTCCTGCTTCAGCACCCCAGTAAGGGGCTGCTTGCCGACTTTGTTGAACAGTGGAAACACATCGCCACCGACTAATGGGTGCAAGCCATCATGCAACAAGACCATATTCCAAATTTCATTGGGAAATGCCCCTCCATTCCGCCTGTCCTAAGGGTGGAAAAGCATCAATTCTTCTTCAGGAGGTAGGGTCCCTCCTAAACAAGGGGGCAATCAAGCTTGTTTGACCACATCTCAAGGCATTGGCGTTTACTCCAGATACTTTATGGTAAAGAAGTCGGGAGGATGGAGACCAATACTAGGCTAAACAAATTCTGGAAATCTCAAAATGGCCACATGGTAATGCTACAAGACATCCTAGATCAACTGGAAGAAGGGGATTTCCTCGCCTCTCTAGATATAGAGGATGCTTACTTTCATATCCCCATCCACTGGGGGCACAGACGCTTCCTTCGGTTTCAAGTCCAGAGAAGACACTATCAGTTCAGAGCTCTGCCCTTCGACCTGATATTAGCACCTAGAGTATTCATAAAATGTTTAGCTCCAGTTGCGACCCACCTCTGTCGTTCAGGATCCACGTGTACCCATATCTGGACCACTGATGAGTTTGCACCCTATCTGTACCACTGGCGTCGCAACACATCAGATGAAATCCAGTGTCTAACATCACTAGGGTTCTCCGTGAACTTTGCTAAATCATGCTTGCATCCTATTCAAAACTCCCTATTCCTGGGCTCTTGTCTCAACACTTTTGCATGTGTGCCACGCCTTCAGAGGAGGGAGTGAAGAAGATGCTGAACAAGGTCCAGAACTTATTGAGCCTCCACATTGCGTTGGTCCGCTCACTCAAATCCGTCCTGGGAATGTTATCATGCATCCCATTTATTCCTCACTGCAGGCTCCTTACAAGGCCTCTTCAGGAGGTGGCGGATGCCTGTTGGCAACGGTATCGGGTCCTGGATAGACAAGATCTGCCTTCCACCACCATCCTTCCACCAAGCTCTCCAATGGTGGAGACGCAGACTCAACCTCACTCTGGGAGCCCCCTTTCATCTTTCAGCATATCGTCACAGTGAAGACTGATGCATCCCTGGAAAGGTGGGGAGCCCACACTGAACAGTTCCAAGCCAGGAGTCTATGGCCCTCAAATCTTTCAAACCTCAACTGCAGAACAAGGTCTTTCAAACCTCGCAGACAAAAACTGCCACCACCACCATTTTCTATATCCGCAAGCAGGGTTGGGCCCGCTCTTGTGTTCTAACTGGAGAGGCACAAGCGCCGTGGAAATGGACGCTGGCACAAGCCATTTGGCTAATTCCCTTTCACCTGCCAGGCATCCACAATACAATAGCAGACTAACTCAGCAGAGTACGTGGTTCCTGTGATGAATGGGAGCTTCACCAGAGCCAAGTTCTCGATCTCTTCTCTGATTGGGGGCATCTTGACATCGATCTGTTTGCTACAGCGACCAACAAGAAATGTGCCAAGTTCGCAAACCAGTTTTACCAGCAAGGGAGTCTGGGGGACATGTTCTCATTCCAGTGGGACGGACTGTTCCTGTATACGTTTTCCCCAATCACTCTACTACCTTGGTTGTCAATACACTCGGAGAGCTGCTGCAAGATGATTCTAGTGGCACCAGCCATGCCTCTGTAAATTTGGTACTCAGACCTGCTGCACCTGCCACTGACACCCTACGTCAGGTTGCCTTCTTTACCCAACCAGGGAGGGCGGGTCAGTGCTTCATCACGGCCCTACATTACTCAACTTGACGGCCTGGCTCCTGCACCCTAGAATTCAGAGACTTACTGCTACCCACAGTATGCAAAGGGATTCTTGCCAGGGCAAGAGCAGCATCCACAATGTCCTACTACAAAAGCAAGTGGATATGCTTTACCATCTTGTGTGCAACTCAACACCTAGATTTTTTGCAAAATCAAGCAGCGCAAGTCTTGCCATTTCTTCTGTCTTTAGCAGAATCCGGACTGTCGCACTCGTCCAGAGTGCATTTGCCCACCATTTCATGCTATACGCATACCACAAACCAGCCTTCTCTATGGTCTCAGAGGTTGGTGAAAGAGTTCTGTAAGGGCCTGTTTAGTGTCTTTCCCCCAGTTCGGGCCCCAGCTCCAGAATGGGTACTCAGTGTTTTCCTCTCCAAACTTATGGGCCATCCCATCGAGCCTCTACATAGAGCCTCTTTGAAATTTCTCTCCTGGAAGACTGAATTGCTAGTTGCCATCCCTTCGGCCAGTCTGCAAGCGCTCTCCTGCAAGCATCCCTACCTGAGTTTTTACCAGTCTAAGGTGGTGCTCTGGACGAATCCTTCCTTCATTCCAAAGATCCCTTTGCCATTCCACCCGAATGAACCCTTAATTCTACTAGTGTTCTTTGGCACTCCTTTGTCACCGGCCGAGCAATCTTTACATTTTCTTGATGTCGCCCAAGCCCTAATATTCTATGTGACTCACACCAAGGCGTTCTGAAAAAACATTGCAGCTGTTTGTTGCCTTCAGGCCTGTCATCACGGGCAACACCCTTTCAAAGTCTTCCATTGCAAGATGGCTGTCCGCGTGCATTTCCCACTGCCATCGTCTGACCAACAGGCCCCTTCCTGTAAGACCTAGAGAAAATTCAATGAGATCTGTGGGATCTACTACGTCTTTCCTCCTGCTATACATCTGCAGGGCAGACGCGTGGAGGTCGATCCACACCTTCACAAGGTTTTACTGCGTCAATAGGGATTCCAGTGAGGAGTCCCGTATCAGCCAAGGAGTGCTTTGCAACCTGTTAACATGAGGTGAGTGTTCCAGAGGCGAGTTGGTTACTTTTGCTGAGCTATGCCTCCATCCGTTTTGGTTGTGTATATGTACTGCTATATAATCTTATTTAAGAGCATGTGAATCCATGAAAGAGCCAATGCTGAAGAAGGATTAGGTTACTTACCGTTTAGTCCTATTCTCCAGCATTGGTATCTTTCATGGATTCACATGCAACAATCCTTCCTACCCCTCTCTGGCTCTTCTTGGCTCCTACTGCCATATCATCTGAAGACAGCTTCCAGGGGAGTAGCGAAGGGGACCTGTCTAATTGGCTATGGTCACTATGACCCGAAATTACTCTATTAGAGCACTAAAGTGACAAGCATTTTAAAAGTTTAAAGGTAAACTGCGTTACTGTTAACAGGGATTCCCAGGCTGACAACGGGGAAATATTCAAGAGCATGGGAATCCATGAAAGATGACCATGCTGGAGAACAGGAGTTACAGGTAAGTTACTTATTCAGTATGAAGGAAGTGCTGAAAGCGGTATTGGGAGTGCTGGCAGGGGCACAGCATGGAATAAACAGATTAGGACATAAAGTATAGTGTAAGAGATTGACTTCATGACAAACATTCATTTTCTGTTACCACATCAATTTTACTATGATGGGAATGATGGAAATGCAAGGAGTTTGAAAAGAAAGTTTGTGACCTTGGATGATTCCGATGGTAGCTGAGATTGAGTGTCTAGATAGTTTTCTGGGTTGCAGGAATAAAGGGCGTTATGGCCGAGTATTGTCATCTGTTAGTTGCTGCAACAGATGTGTGAAAGGAAAGTTATTTGCAACACATGTACATGTTCTCCAGCATGGGGTCTGACAAGGATTCACATGCTCATGAATAGTCCCTGTTGTCCAGCTGGGAATCACTTGGTAAAAGAAAAAAACGTTTTACTTTTACTTGAAAACTATTTGTCCTCTAAACCAATCACTGTCCTCTGGGTCATACTGCCCCCATCCATGTGTAGTCCTCTCCCTAAGCTCCAACCCTGGTGGCCATCTTCAGATTTATACTGCACGCTTCAGTTTTGGGAGTCCTCTTAGTGCTCTCCCATTCTTTTTGCCTAATATTTTGAGCTTTTTGGTAAAATTTGAAAGTTTTGACTGATGTTTGAATTCATAATTCGACCGGAGGTCGATTACCAGCAGCGGGGATCCGCTGTTGGTGAAGATCAAACTACATTGAGGATCTTTCATTGGAAGGCTCAGGTTTGGGCCTACTTTACGTCTTTTTTTCCATGACCGGGGAGAAGAGATGCCTCTTCAAACTCTGCCTGAAATGTGGACTAAGGAATGTTTTGGTGGAGGATCGACACCACAAATGTCTCTTCTGCCTGCATCCGGACCATGATGAGAAGGGATGCAAGGTCTGCCGTGGGGTTTCGAAAAAGACAAAGAAGGACCGCTACAGGGGCTAGTGGCATGGTTAAAATCGGGTAAAGCCTCTGACTCTGAGCATGATCAAGCTTCCCCCAGGACTGGCTGGTCCTACAATCGAACTCCCTCAGATAAGAGGTCAAGGTCCTTTGAAGAAACCCCACCCGCACGGGTCAAAATGAAGGCAAGGCTTCACACCACGGATCCGACTTGGTTCGCCGCTGCTGCGGGTGCCAGCTCGGGGGGGGAGGGAGGACAAGGTCGCCATCACCAACCACATCCACAGTGAGCCTGCTGGCGAGGGTCGCACACTGTAAGATAGTCCTTGACCCCTTTGAAAAATCTGCTTGCCATTGGCGGACAAGGCGCCGAAGGAGAAATCCAAGGTGGGCCCTTCTCCACCTCCATCGAAGCCTCAACCAGCCAAGACCGCACCACCATCAACTGCGTCATCACCGGCTGCAGTTGCCACTCCGACGACCCCATCGACTTCCTCATCGACGACCACTACCTCTTCAAAAGGAGGGCAGGCCACAAAGGTGGTGCCCACAGTCACAGAGACGGCTACTCCGCTGGTGTCCTTACCGGCACGGTGTGAGTTATCTGCCACAGATTTGGCAAAGACTCCCAAAAAGGGGACAGCAGCCTCTCCCCCCAAAGGCCCCCACCCCCCCTCAATATGTCTTAGGAGCGGGGGAGGGACTAGGGCTCCGACGACCCTTAGGAAGGGTACAGAACATAGAGCTGAACCAAGTGTGCCAAGCACAATTATACTAGCTCTGATGAGGGTGACGACCTACTATTCAGACCACGAAGGGGGCCAAGGACCCTTGTTGTAAGGAGGGTTGTCGCACGGTTGAAGAATCCGTACACCGCCCCGCCCAAGTGGCCCGAGATGAAATAGAGAGTCCCGGACTTGGCCCCCAAGTGCCTGAGGTCCCAACCTTCACCTGACTCTGCGTTCTCAGCCACGGCCAAGAAACGCTCTGCGAATCAGTTGTCCTCATCCATGGTACCCCCGGACCAGGAGTCGAAGAAGCTAGACGCAATGGGGTAGTGGATTATCTATACGGCTACCAGCACCATTAAGGATGGTAATGCATTGGCCATTTGGTTAGGCTACGACCGGTTGCTCTGGTATAAGCTGGGCCCTATTCTTGACTTCCTACCTGATGACAAGAAAGCAAAAACTCTTGAGCTGCTCTAGGAGGGGGAGGTGGCCTCGGACCACGCCATCACAGTGGTGGTGGACATTGTGTACACTGGATTCAGTCAGATGGGAAACAGAGTGTCTCTTTATCAGAAGGGATGGCTGAAAGCCACCAACTTCATGCCGGACGTTCAGTCTAAGGTGTTGGGTATGCCATTTGACGGAGAAAACCTGTTTGGCAAGGCGAACGCCAAGTCTCTTCAAATCATTAAGACCTACAAGAGATGGCACGTTCGCTGGGCACCCTGCAGCAACGTCGGTCATCCTTTCGTTCCTCAAGGGGAAAACCTGGCAGGTCTGGGCTACACCACCTCTTATCAGCAGTCTTCCAGTTCCACGATGCAGGAGGCATACAGAGGTCGCTCGCAGGCATACAGCATCAGAGGACAGAGCCAGTGCCGCCTGCAGGGCAGGGCACCTAAATGGGCCTGAACTGGCCGTGGACTCAGGCCCCCACTTGTGCACCCCAGTGGAGGCCAGCTGGTGAGGTTCGTCAGCGCGTAGAAGACCATCACCACCAACAGACAGGTGCTGGATTCTCTCGGAAAGGGGCACACCTTGGAGTTCCAACGCAGGTGTCCTCGTATTCACCCTGTAGCTCGACCAAAACATCACATAGTGCAGCTGCTGCAGGAGGTCCAAGCCATGTTGAAAAAAGGGGGCGATAGAATCCGTTCCTCTGCTGTTCTGGGGTGTACTCCAGATTCTTTCTGGTCCGAAAGAAGACAGGAGGGTGAAGTCTGATCCTGGACCTGCAACGCCTCAACAAGTATGTGAAGTCTCAGAAGTTCAGGATGGTCACGTTGCAGCACATGCTTGGCCCACTGGAGAAAGGTGATTCCTTGGCATCTTTGGACCTGCAGGACGCCTACTTCCACATCCTCATCCATCGGAAGCAATGCAAGTTTCTGCAGTTTGTGGTCCAGGGGCAGAACTTGCAGTTCAAGGCACTTCCCTTCGGCCTGAAATAGGCCCCGCCGGTCTTCACAAAGTTATTGGCTCCGGTGGCGGCGTATCTTCGTCTCAAGGACATCCACTTCTACCTTTACCTGGACAAGTGGTAGTTTGATCCCGCTGCCATGCTCTGGCGAGCCAGCACACGGCAAGGACCGTGTATCTGCTGACGGATCTGGGATCCTCCATAAGTATCCAAAGTCCTGCTTGGAGCCATTGCAAGAAGCTCTGTTTCTGGGGGCACGACCCAACACAGTGGCTTGTCTGGCGGCTCCCTCGGAAGAGAGGGTGGTAGCCATCCTAGGGAAGGTGCTGCGTCTGTCGTCAGCGTGGTCGACTACTGTGCAAGTCGCTGTTGGTCATGATGTCCTCCTGCATCAATCTCGTCCTCCTTTGCAGACTGTAGGAGTTTCTGGATGTGAGATGGCTGCAAGTCTCTAGTTCCTGGAATGCCTAAATACCCCTCAATGAGGAGTTCTGACGAGCAATACAGTGGTGGGGCGTGCACTCATCTCGCGCAAGGGGCCCCACTCCAAGCCCCTCCTTACCAGGAGACAGTCACCATGGATGCTTGTCTGGAAGGTTGTGGAGCTCATACCGGACATTTGCAAGCCAGAGGCCTCTGGCTGCCAGAAGAAAAGACTTTCACATCAATGTCCTGCAGCTTTCGGGCCGTATTCTGAGCTCTCATTTCTTTCCTGCCATCTATGAGGGGCAAGGTGGTAAAGGATCTTCACGAACACCACCACCACCATGTTCTACAACCAGAGGTAGGGCAGGACGCGTTCTCCGGCTGTCACCAGCGAGGCCCAGGATTTGTGGCACTGGGCCATTCATCAGGACATGTTTCTCATCCCCTTTCACCTGGCGGGCACCAAGAACACCATTGCAGACTCGCTCAGCAGGGAGCTACATTTTTGCCACGAGTGGGAGCTTTGCAAAGACCAGGTGGATTTTCTATTCCACAAATGGGGTCAACCCCAGAACGACCTTTTCGCGATTGCAATTCATTCTAAGTGTCAGAAGTTGAGCAGCAGGTTCCCACAGCCGAGAAGCATTGGGGGGTGCATTCCCCAGAGCCATCGCGGCAACGACAGCGTTTCTCTCTGGTGGCCTCCATGCTTGACATCTACAGGGCTGCTGTGTGGAGCTCTACACATACTTCATGAGTTTCTACCGCTTCAACAGGTAGGAGTGCCGAGTCAACCAAGCGGTATTACGCAACCTGTTCACTTTAAGTGATTCTGTTCCAGGGGCAGGTGTGTATTGCTTCTGTTGAGCCTTGCCACCTCCCGTGGTTGTGTGTATGTACTGCTGTGTAATTGTTATTGTTGTTCATGAGCATGCCAGACCCCTTGATGGAGAAGGTGTAAATTACTTACCTATAACTATTGTTCTACAGCATGGGTCTGGCATGGATTCCCATGTGATCCCACTGTGGCTTTTCTTGGCTCATACTGCCACTTTATGTGCTTTCCAAATCTGAAGATGGCCACCAGGGGTGGAGCTTAGGGGGAGGACCTTCATTGGATGGGGCAGTATGACCCAGAAGACAGTGATTGGTTTAGAGGAGAAATACAGCTTTCAAGCGAAAGTGAAACTGTTTTTTCTTTTACCGAGGATTCCCAGCCTGACTGGGGATATACGTGAGCATGTGGATCCATGCCAGAACCATGCTGCAGAACAATATTTACAGGTAAGTAACTTAAACCTTCGGAGTGTGATCTGTACCCAGGTGTAATATGTGTCTCAAATATACTTAAAACGCAGTATGTGACAAGAACAGGAAGATGGCATGGAAAAGATGTGCAAATGGAGTTGTTATAAATCTTTTATGCCGCATGGTAATTTGGAGCATCAGGTGAGGTGGAAGGGGAGAGTGAAGCAGTATGCACCATATGTAAATTCTCTGCACATGTAATAAATCCAGATGTGATTGAAAATATAATCTGACCTACAGTATGCCACATGATGGAGGTGGTCGGAGAACACTGCAGAGTTGGCAACAATCCAGTATTGTAATGAACATAGTGAACAGTAAGAAAGATGTTTACCGTACTGCCGGGGGACTTAACAATAAAATAAAAGTGTAAAGTTTTGCTGCACTTGCGAAAATAAAAGGTCAACATAGCTCTGCTCTAGGAAACGCACCTTTGTCCCCAAAGCTAATAAATAAGCCTGGGTCACCCCCTACTAAAATAAATACCTCCTCGGACCCTACCCTCGCCACCAACTGCCGTCCAATCACAACTGTATCATACCTCCTTAAAATTCTCAACCTAACTCGATACACCCAACTCCAAACCTACTTGAAGAAACACAGCCTCCTTGGCTCGTGCTAATCTGGATTCAGACCGAGGCACAGTAGAGAGACCTCCCTCCTTTACCTCAAGATATAGCTCGATTGTATACGCAATGCTGGAGAACTCGCCTTCTTCCTCCTACTTGACTTTTCTGTGTCCTTTGATCTTGTGGACTACAACATCCTCGTCAGCTCCTCACCTCTAAATGTAACTTCTTCAAAGAAGCCGTCAGCTAGGTCAACTCCTTTCTCAGCAAGCGCTCCTCCAGGATTTTCGATGGCTCTGAAGCGACTCTCCCCATCCCTGTCTCATATTGGGTCCTGCAAGGCTCATGCCTATAGCCTACGCTGTACAATATGTACACCAAGCCTCTATACGACCCCCTTGACAGTCTTGAAATTCCTTACACAAACTTTGTTGATGACACGCAAGTCATGCGGAAGCTCACTGGGAACCGTGCCATTGACACTGCCTATATCAATTGGCTCTATAGTATTATCCAAGCTTGGATGGCAGAATACCATCTGTTTGAATGATGATAAAACAAAGCTTCTTATTGTGGGCTCCCAGCACCGACTCAAAAATCCGGACCTGCCGTTTGTATTATTCTCCATCGATGGCAACATCACCCTTGTCTCCAGCCATGTGAAAACCTTGGGCGGGTACCTAGACTCTAAGCGATCTATGCAAAAACATGTCAAGGCCCTTGCAGCATGCTCCACCAAACTCATTTACCTCAGCAGAAGGTTTGTTGTCTGACAACTGCCTCATACTAGCCAGGGCAATTATTGACAGTAAACGGGATTACTGTATTGCCATACTCTATGAAACCTCTACCAAAAACCTTTTAAAAAATTCAACTGATCCAAAACAATTCCCTACGGGCTGACTGGGATATGCAACTCATGGATCACATCTCTCAGGCGAGGGGCAGACTGCATTCAGTTTAAAATTATTTCAATTGCTCACTGATGTATTCACAGGGCTGCACCCTCCTATCTCAACCAGCGTATCTCACAAAGTGCCAAACCACGCTGCTTATGCTCCTCTTCCACCTTGGCCTTAGACACTCCAAGATACACCAGAAAAAGAGCAGGTTGGGTAAGCATCAGTCATAGCTCCCACTCTCTGAAGCGCCCTTACTGCGTTTATCCAAGTAGAGCCTTCATACCCAACCTTTAGACAAAAGCGGAAAACCGTTTGTAGTTTCTTACCTACCCAGAGCTTCCAGCTTATAGCAGTTTTGCGATCCTGCAAAATACAGCGAAAACTGCAGTTTAAGAAAAAAAGCACAACTGCAGTTTTTGCAAAAACACGTGCGAAAATGACCGTGTTTGCAAAAACGCCGATTTAAAAGACTCGGAAGGGGCAGATTCTCAACTTTTTTTGACTCAAGAAATAAAATGTGTAAGCACATCTCATCACGTGCGCAAAACAAAGAGCAGCCCGATCCACAAAGGACATCTGAATGGGCGCATCCTATAAGCACCCATTTAGATGGCCTTTTTCACCCCTTTGCGCAAATCGGGGATGTTTCTCCGCATTTAAAAGCGCATCCCAAATGACAAACAACATTTTAAATATGCATAAATTGTACGCGACCCTTTGCGTCCACTTTGAATAGGTGAGCGGGAGGTGCCACTGCATGACAGGGTCTTTCATGACCTGGTCATGCAATACATTTCTTTTTTAATAAATGGGACAGCAGTGGTATGGACCGCTGCTGTCTTACTTGCATTTATGTTCCTAAACGGATAGAAATGTGTTTTTTTTTTTTTTGGGTTGCATTTTACAGTGGCAGGCCACTGGGCCCGACATGGTGAAATGCGCGGGGAGCCTGTTGAACATCGTCAGGAGAGTGCTTCCAAGGCCAGTTTTTTCAAGTCGGCTGGCCAGCGCATCATTTGCGCTACAGCTCCGCCCTGTGGAAATGTGCAGGTCACCTTTGAGAATGATTTCCTGCTCATTTACAAAAATGTGTTGCCTAAAAGTAGCATATCCTCTGCTCTATTTTTAGATGCCCCATTTTTTCAGGAACTGGGCCAAAATCTACAGTTTCAAAAATAAAAAAATAGTCGCAATCTGAGAGGGAAAGGAGAGAGAGGAATGATGGGTGAGCTGTGGAATGATGGGCAAGAAAGCAGAGGGAGAGCAGTGGATCAGAGGGGGAAGTGGTGGGCAAGAGAGCAGAGAGGAAGCAGTGGGCCGGTGGACCAGAAATCAGAGAGCTGAGCGGGAGGTACAGAAAGTAGAGGGAGCATGGGCTCAGGGGCAGCAGTTGGTGAAAAGAAGAGAGGGGTTGGCCGGAAAGAGGCAGTGAACTGCAGATCGGGAGAAAGGATGAGGGAAGAGTGCGATAGAATGGGGGGGGACGATGCAAGATGCAGGAGTAGCACAAAAGAATGAAGGGATGTATACTGCTGGAGGAACTGGGGAGCGTAAGGTGGCAGTTGGCAGTATGATTTGGAGTGTGGCAGGGACTGGAGAGTGCAAATTGTGACTTGGCAGTGTGACAGAATATGCAAGCATGTGTATGACTGAGAATGAGAGGTTCAGGGATGCAAGTTGTGATGGGGAATTGGTGAGACTTGTGAGGAGTGTTGGTGTGAAAGGTGTGTGGGTGTTTGAGGATTGGAGAACATAGAAGGGTAATATGTTCAGCATTACAACTGATAATGATCAATACCGTTAATAAAATTAAATAAATAGGCATGCACATTAACCCAAAAACATTGCCAAAACAAACACTGTTCTGCCAAGCCAGAGACATCTGGGACAATCCCTATTACGTTGCTACAATAGGTACAAATGACACCCTGGCTCTCATATAGCCTTGCACACTGCCTCTTTCCTGCAATGTGCCAGTCTTACACCCTCCAGTGAATAGTATATGTGCTGCATAATTTGACATTTGATGCTGCAAAATGTGCTATTTCATGCTGCAATATCCTGTAGGGTCTGCCTACCGAATCATACAGCTCAGTAGATTATGTACATTATTTGTGTGAGACGGAGTACATAGAAAATTACACTGGGTAAAACTATTCTAAATCAATCTATACACATCAAACATATTTCATTCAAAGCAAAGAATGAGTGTGAGTATGCAAAATATTGCTGGACTTAGTAACCCAGCTTTAGGAATATGAAATGAGGTAACCTTCATAATGCAATACTTCTTGATGATATTGCTTTTGGGCTACTGGGAAGTTGACGCAGTAATGGCTAAGGAGAGCAAATGCTTGCAGCCTTTGGCACTTAGATGTCATAAATACCAGAGCCTTTTTTCAAAATTGTTTTCAACAGCCATGCCTTGAAAATGTAACGTGCAGTCCACATACCACATGGGGGAGCAAACCTTCTCTTAAGTACCTAGTGGCAAAAATTGCATGTAGAATACCTGCGTTATTCAGGATAGGTTATACCGCTCAGGCTGAGTGTTTTTTTTGTGCAAATTATTCAAAAGTGCATAATACTTTATGGATGGGAACCACACATAGGGCAAAGGTCAGAGTACCTCCCCTGCCATCTTAGTCATATATGCAGCTGGTAGGACTCCTAGACTTTTCCCCCCCTTCAGAATTCATGACATGGGACAAGGCATTCCTATATTACTACAGCCCCTCTCCAACCCAGACCCTAGCCCAGAACAGTATCGGTTTGAATGAAATCCACGCCAAGATCCTGGTATTGTCAAGTTCTAGATGGACCAGGGCCGATGCGGCTGACACAGGCAAAAGCAACAATTTATTCAGGAATTTATTCTCACATGTGGATAAATCAGCAGTGTTAGCATGGCCCCACAATTCTGAACCGTATGTAGATGCAGGTATGGCTTGGCTGTGGAATAATTCCAAAGCGAGGAGATTACACCTCTGCCGTGTTTAGCTTGGAAAGACAGTATTCCCCCACAGTATTTCGTTAGAGTGCTGATTTAGTAGCCTGTGGCTCCCAGCTACCAAAGTCCTCGAACCTCACTCCGAGATAATCAAAATCAGTGACTTGTTCAGTGGGGGAATCACGTACACTCAATCGTAATGATCTCTTTTTGGCACGAGGTGGCCTGAAGACCATCACTTTGCATTTTGTGTTGTTTAAGGATAACTGCAATTGAGCACATTTATTAACAAAAATGGTCACCCTGCGGTATAGTGGCCAAGAGGACTGTGTCGTCTGCATACAAAAGTGCAAGATATTTGTCAGCATCCATCCGGAGGCATCCCTGGCACCCCTTATCAATGCATCTTTTATTCTCCACCATGGGGTCTCGTATGGATTCACATGCTCACGAATATTCTCCATCGTCAGGCTGGGAATCCTCGGTAAAAGAAAAATAGTTTCACTTTCACTTAGACTGTATTTCTCCTTTAAACCAATCACAGTCCTCTGGGTCATACTGCCCCATCCAGTGACAGTCCTCTCTCTAAGCCCCTCCCCTGGCAGCCATCTTCTGATTTTTACTGCACACTTCAGTGTTGGGAGTCCTCGAGTTTGCTCTCCGAGCTACTTCTACGTTTTTGTGTTTTCGACGGAAAAAGGTTCTATTTTTGTTACGAGAGCCTGTGTACTCTTTTCTCCATCTGCCGACAGCAGGGATCCGCTATCCGTGAATTTCAGCGCCCCTCAGGGGCAAAGATCATCAGTTTCCATAAGGCCATCAGGCCTACTTCGCGCACTCCGAACATGACGGAGGAGAAGGGAGGAAGATCCCTCTTAAAGTCCTGCACCAAGTGCGGGCTACGGAAAGTGTTTGTTGAAGACAAGCACCTGCAATGCCTCTACTGCCTGCATCCAGACCACAAGGAAGGAGAATGCGAGATAGGCCTCGGTTTCTCCAAGAACACGACGAAGGATAGGCACAGTAGACTGGCGGTGTCGCTGAATGCCAAGGCCTCTCCCCGGTGCTCCGAACAGGGTCATGCCTCACCCAGGACCAGCCGGTTCGAGGAACGTTCTAAGTCCTTTGAGGGTGCCTCATCCGCAGGGGCCCAAGACGAGGCCAAGAACTGCAAGTCGGGTCCACCGAGGTTGCCGCGGAAGCAGGTCCTACGGTGGACAGGGCGCGATCAACATCACCCTCCGCCTCCATTGCGAGCTGGCAATAGAGCTCCTCCTAGAAAAGGAAATCGTCGAACCCTGCTAAACTGCGGGAGAAGCCACGGAGGGAGGAAAAGGCTGAACTGGCCAAGAAGGCCAAATTGGCATAGAATACGACTTTGTCAGCGATAGAGTTGGTGGCGGCTGCTCTCACGAAGGCTAAGGGGGCTGGCCCAGTGAAGGTAGCCCCCGCAGCGCAGAAGGTAGCCTGGCCGCCGAGGTGCAAAACCGCTGCAGTGACTTCAGTGGCGAAGTCTGCTGGCACGCCGGAGAAGGGGATACCATCTCAGGACCCAGTTCGGCCCATCAGCGTGGAAAAAAGGGCGAGGGGCAAGGAGGACCCGGATCAATCCCATGCCGTGGCCCAAACCGTGAAGTTTTGTCCACAGCCAAGGACCTGGAGTCAATACACACGGTCCATGTGGACATGGACGAGGACGGCGCAGGGCCTGCCTAGTGTTCCGATCATGCCAGCTCTGCCGAGGGATGTGTCTCTTGACATCGTATCGACCCTCCACACCTTGGTGTCGGAGATCCAGAAGAGAATGCCACAGGGCCCGGTTGCAATGGTCCCCCAGCCGCCCGATCAGCCGCAAGCGAAGAAGAGGAAGTGTCACCCGATGCCCCCATTTCAGCCTCCTCATCGATGTCGGGCCCCCTCTCTCCCAGCAGACCCAGACAACGGTACGGGATGGATATGGCCACATTGAAGGACGACGATATCGTTGCAGCGGGAGGCGGGTCTCTGCAGCATAGGGCGTCCCCACTGGATGAGGTGGGGTTGTTCCATTCCATGATCGCCAGAGCCTCCAAGCTATTCCAGCTTGTGCCCGAAGAAACCAGGAAGGAGGGTTTCTTGCACCAGAGGTTCGAAGCCAAGAGGAAGACATTCATGACGGTGCCCCTTCTGGACGTCGTGTGGGAGGTGGGTCTGGCCCTCTTGAAGAACCCTTGCAAAGCTCTCGCCAAACGGGTAGGCTGGAGAAGTAGTACCGGGTGCTAATTCCACACCAAATGTGTCTTAGGTCGCAAACATTGCCGGATTCGGTGGTTTCAGCAGCCGCGAGGAAACTGTCGGTTAGCCTATCCTCGTCTTCAGTCCCTACTCACAGGGGAAGAGGATGGATGCCATGGGAAGGAAGGTGATTTACACCGCAGCGTCTACCATCAAGGCGGCCAACGCACTGGCGATTCTAGCCAGGTACGACAGGGAGCTGTGGTACAAGTTGGGCCGATTTTGGAGTTCCTCCCCGACGACAAGAAGATGGACGCAAATGCTCTCTTCCAGAAAGGGGAGGTAGCATCGGATCACGCAATCACAGTGGCGGTGGACATTGCCGACACAGGGTTTCGGCAGATGGGGAACAGTGTCTGCCTTCGTTGCCAAGGCTGGATGAAGGCCACGCAATTTCCACCAAGAGGTCCAAGTGAACGTACTGGACATGCCTTTTCGACAGATAACCTTTTCTGAAAGGTCGTCGACGAGTGCCTACAGGCCATCAAGGAGGAAAGTCGAGCAGGTCTTCAAAAGGTTTCTCCTCATCATACCGTCGGGCATCCAGATCCATGACTCAGGAAGCATACAGAAGCCGTTTCCAGGCCTACAGTGGAAGACGACAGCGTCGCCAGCAAGGCAGGCCACCTGCACCGAAGCAAGCCTGAACCGGCCAGGACATGGGAAAAGATCACCACCGACAGATGGGTGCTGGATGTTCGCCCAAGAACATATCTTGGAGTTTCAGCGTAGGTGACAGTGGATCCCTCCAGTGGCCCGTCAGGATCAACACATCCCTCAGCTCTTGGAGGAAGTACAGGTCACGTTGCAAAAAAGGGTGATAGAGCTAGTTACCCAGCGACTCTCTGGCTTCGGAGTCTACTCTAATACTTTAGTTTTACAAAGGTAGCGGGCGCCCCTCTCTCGCAAGAACAGACATGATAACCTGTTCAGTGGTTATTAACCACTTGAGAGTTCGCAGCCACTGCTTTTACTCACTGTGCCTTTCACAGATGGGAAATATCCATTTGCATATCAGTCTTTGTCCTGCCCAGGGGCAGTCCAGCACCGAAATACAATGGCAATTCCAATCTGAACGAGAGTACCACCAGCAACCCCATACACGTGTTTCACCCTTGTTGGGGATCATCAGTGAGGTGAAGCTGATGCCTCTCTAAGCACAGGCCAGACGTGGTCTCCCTCTCACTGTGCTTAGAGAGGCATCAGCTTCACCTCACTGATGATCCCCAACAAGGGTGAAACACGTGTATGGGGTTGCTGGTGGTACTCTCGTTCAGATTGGAATTGCCATTGTATTTCGGTGCTGGACTGCCCCTGGGCAGGACAAAGACTGATATGCAAATGGATATTACCCGTCTGTGAAAGGCACAGTGAGTAAAAGCAGTGGCTGCGAACTCTCAAGTGGTTAATAACCACTGAACAGGTTATCATGTCTGTTCTTGCGAGAGAGGGGCGCCCGCTACCTTTGTAAAACTATTTTTTAAGGAACCTGGGATTGGTAACCCTAGGTCTCCTGGGGGCAACCAGACGTGGTCTCCCTCTCACTGTGCTTAGAGAGGCATCAGCTTCACCTCACTGATGATCCCCAACAAGGGTGAAACACGTGTATGGGGTTGCTGGTGGTACTCTCGTTCAGATTGGAATTGCCATTGTATTTCGGTGCTGGACTGCCCCTGGGCAGGACAAAGACTGATATGCAAATGGATATTACCCGTCTGAAAGGCACAGTGAGTAAAAGCAGTGGCTGCGAACTCTCAAGTGGTTAATAACCACTGAACAGGTTATCATGTCTGTTCTTGCGAGAGAGGGGCGCCCGCTACCTTTGTAAAACTACTCTAATACTTTTTTGTCAAAAAGACCACCGGGGACTGGAGGCCCATTCTAGATCTGCGACGTCTGAACAAAAACCCAAGGATTCAGGATGGTCACGTTGCAACACGTGCTCGGCCAAATGGAAAAAGGAGACTTCTTGACGTTGCTGGACCTGGAGGACACCTACTTCCACGTCCCCATTCACAGGAAATACCGAAGGTTTCTATGCTTCATAGTGCAGGAACAGCACTACCAGTTCAAGGCCCTACCTTTTGGATTGAAATCGGCCCCCAGAGTGTTCACGAAGTGCCTGGCACCGGTGACGGCCAATCAACGTCTACGGCGGATACACGTATACTCGTACCCCGATGACTGGCTCATCCGGGCCTGCTCGCGAGAGTTGGCCGTCGGGACACACAGAGGCGACCGTCCAGCTACTGACGGATCTGGGGTTCTTCATGAACTATCCAAAGTCCTGCTTCACACCATCGCAGAATGCACTGTTCCTAGGAGCTAGACTTAATACGGTCTCCTGCCTGGCGTTGCCTTCGGAGTAGAGGGTAGCAACCATACAAGGGAAAGTGCAGCGGCAGTTGTCGATAAAGACCGCCACAGTGTGAACCATCAAGTCGTTGCTCAGCATTATGTCGTCCTGCATCTATCTACAGGTTACCGATGCGAACTTTTCGGGAGTTCCTGGACACTCGCTGGATAGAGATGTCCGGAAGCTTTGTGGAAAAGATCCCGCTCAATGAGGAAGTCCGTTGAACGATAAGGTGGTGAGGCGTCTGCTACAACATACCCCTGGGAACAAGGTTTCAAAACCCTCCATACCAGGAGACGGTCACCATGGACGCTTCGCAGGAAGGCTGGGAAGCCCACACCGGGTGCCTGCATGCCAGAGGCCTGTGGCTGCCGGAGGAAAAGGATCTTCATATCAACATCCTGGAACTACAGGCAGTGTTCTGGGCCTTCAAGTCTTTCCTTCTATCTCTGAAGGGCAAGGTTTGAGGATCTTCACGGACAACACCACCACAAGGTTCTACATCAGGAAGCAGGGGGGCACTCGATCCCCAGCACTCTCCAAGGAAGCACAGGACTTGTGGCGCTGGGCCATCGGACAAGAGATGTTCCTCTTCACCTAGCGGGAGTCAAGAACACCATTGCAGACTCCCTCAGCAGGGAATTGCGCTCCTGCCATGAGTGGGAACTCCGGCAGAACCAGGTGGAGCGCATCTTCGTCAGTTGGGACAGGCCCCAGTTCAATCTGTTTGCGACAGCGGCAAACTCCAAATGCCAGAAGCTTACCAGCAGATTCCACAAACTGAGGAGCCTGCGATATGCGTTCTCCTTCCAGTGGGAAGGCCTGCTTCTGTACGTGTTTCCTCCGTTGCGTCTCCTGCTACGAGTCATCAACACACTCAGACAGTGGCAATGCAAGATGATGCTCCTCGCACTGGCGTGGCAGAGTCTTGCTACGTGGTGGCAGTCTCAGAATATTACCCCTCTGAGGTTCACGGCCCTGCAGATTCTTCATTACTTGCTTTCCTTGGCCAAGGCCGGACTGGTGCATGCCTCTATCAAGGTACATCTGGCAGCTATCTCCCGCTACATCAGGTCTCAAAGAAGATCTTCACTTTGGTCTCACCAACTCGTCAAGGAGCTCCTCAAAGGAATGTTTCGGTCTTTCCCGCCGGTGAAGGATCCTGCCCCGGCGTGGGAACTCAACGTGGCGCTGACTAGGCTCATGGAGGCCTCCTTCGAGCATATGCATCAAGTCCCTCTCAAATTCCTCTTGTGGAATACGCCTTTCCTTGTGGCCATCACCACTGCCAGGAGGGTAGGTGAGATCCAGGCCCTATCCTTCAAACAGCCATACCTGAGTTTCCACGAATTGAGGGTGGTGTTGCAGACATACACCCCTCTTTTATGCTGAAGTCAGAATTCCACCTCAATGAGCCTTTGGTGTTACCTGTTTTTTTTCTCAAAGCCATTAGTCACTGGCTGAAAAGGCCTTGCGTTCGCTGGACGTTGCGTTTGCCCTCAAGTTCTACGTGACGCACACAGAGTTTTCTGAAGACTTCTCAAGTATTTGCGAACATTTGTCCTGTGAACCATGGGAAGGCTTGTCCAAGGCTTCCATCTCAAGGTGGCTCTCGGGCTGCATCATGCACTGTCATCAGTTGGCGAACTGACTGCTGCCCGGCTGTCCGAGAGCCCACTCCACCAGAGCGATTGCTGCGACGACCGTGTTTGTCTGATGTGCCCCTGCTGGACATCTGCAGGGCGGCTACGTGGAGGTCCACGCACAACTTCACAAAGATTCTGCTGCGTTGACAGGGATTCTAGGGAGAGGAGTCCAGAGTCGGCCAAGCAGTGCTGCGCAACCTGTTCTCTTGAGGCGAGTCTGTTCCAGCTGTAAGAGTTGATTGCTTCTGTTGAGCCTTGCCACCTCCTGTGGTTGCGTAATGTTGTACTGCTATGCATTTGTTATTCATGAGCATGTAAATCCATGCCAGACCCCATGCTGGAGAAGGAACAAGTTACTTACCTGTAACTATTGTTCTCCAGCATGGATTCACATGCAAACCCTCCCTCTGGCCCCTATGCGGCTCTTCTTGGTTATACTGCCACTTTACGTGCTTACCAAATCTGAAGATGGCTGCCAGGGTAGGGACTTAGGCTTAGGGAGAGGACTGTCATTGGATGGGGGCGGTATGACCCAGAGGACAGTGATTGGTTTAAGGGAGAAATACAGTTTGTAAGTGAAACTGTTTTTCTTTTACCGAGGGTTCCCAGCTTGACGATGGGGAATATTCATGAGCAAGTGAATCCATGCCAGACTCATGCTGGAGAACAATAGTTACAGGTAAGTAACTTGTTCCTTTCTTGTTTGTAGACATTGAATGAAATGGGGACCAGGGAACAACCCTGCCTTACTCTGACATTTACCCCAAAATCTTGGGTTTGCTCGTCCCCCTGCCCAAATCTAACAGTGGTTGTGTTGGCAGAATATAATGAGCGTATGATAGCTACCATATCGGGCGGGGCACAACGTTTCAGCAGAATATTCCACAGGAGTTCTCGTGAAAAGGTATCAAATGCCGTTTTTAGATCCACGCAGACCACATAAAGGTACATTTTTTTAAAGATAGTATATTTAGCTATGATTTTAAAAAAAGATGAAACAATGATCTATTGTACCCCTATTTGGTCTAAGCCGGGCCTGCAAATGACTAACCATATTTTAACGATATGCCCACTCCTGCAGGAGTTTAAGAATGAGTTTCCCAAAGAGCTTACCAACACCGTCCAAAAGGGAGAAGGGGTGGTAGCTGGCTGGAGAATCTTTACCACCCTTTTTGTAAATAGGAACAATTGTCAACCTGCGCCAGGAGGCTGGTATCTCGCCAGTACGCAAAATCGCATTAAACAGCCTACACAACACTGGGGCCCAAATCACTACCTCATCTTTGAAGAGGTCTACCGGGATCAGATCAGGACCTGTAGACTTTGAATGTTTTAGGGAGTTACGTTCTGCCTCCTCCTCCCCAACAGAAAATGAGAAGATTGCCAGGGATAGTGGTGTGTGTGTATGTTTCGGAGCTAGGTTCTCATGTCAGTAGATATTTACGAAGTTGGATCGCCATTCGGTTTCCCAGTTACTTTGTAAATCTCGGTCCCCCTTCAAATTCTTGACAGTAACCAGCTTCCAGAAGGAGCAAGCATCCGTTGATTGCAAGGCACTGTATAACCTACCCCATTGGTCAGAGACAAACTCATTTTCCTCCCAGTTCGTTCTTTGTAGTTTAGTCTCAGAGCACACAGGGCAACTTTGTCAATCCCCTGTGGGCTGGCTGTTTACACAGTGCACAATCTCCCTTTTAGCACTGTGGCAGGCCTGTTCATACCACCCTGCCTTGGGGAAAACGTATTTCTTTGCTTCACATGCGGGTAATGACACCAAAGGAACTAAATTCCTTTTGAATACCGTATTATCACTAGAAGCTGAGTCACAAATTGCACTAATATTGCTTAAGATAGAGGCATACATGGACGGTTTCGAGCCCTGTTTCAGCAAGTGTACCCATCTAACCCCTTTTCGTGCATGACCAGTACCTACCTTCGGCTGGTCAACATGATGGGGCATGGTCCCATCCTTGCCCCTTCATATCCCACGATTTCTACTACTAGAGGAAAAGGGTCACTCTCTGGTCTCTTACAGATTGCAAAATCACAATCCTGTACCAATCATTTCCTGTGATTAAAATGTAATTGATCAGGGAGCTCCCATCAGCTCCACTAAGTTTTTTTTGCAGACTGATCACATTCAAAACGGCTGTTGCAGGCCCTTAAATTCAATTTATACAGAATGCTCACTGACTAGGAAAGGCGAAGCACGCAGTGGAAAGGGATGGCGGGGAGGGATGGTAATAAGCGGTGGGATATCCCAAGTCTCCTCTTGGTCGTCCCACGATCCTACAAAATCATTGTGTGGTTCTAGCTGGAGAATAAAATCACACACCACAACAATACAGTAGTGGTGTTGCGGGGACGGGCTAATATCTTAAACTAATTCCTGGAGGCCAGTCAAAGTCTTCGATCCCTTAGCGAGTCTATTATACAAATTGAATAGACATACCCCGTCCTCCTTGCCCATACATATCTTCCACATTTGTAGGTTCGGTGAGCCAGAGTTCACAACCTCCTCCTATATCATATAGATGTAACACATTTCATTCCGCAGTTCAGTACAATGGCTAAATATTCATTCATTCATTTTGTCATGCGTTTAGCGCCTTTCTCCATAATGATGGTCCCAACGTGGTTGTTGGTTGAACACCTTCAGACGGGCCAGAGTTCAAATTTGGGAGAATTGAGAGTTGCTATTATGCATGTGTGCATGCCAGCCATTTAGGTTTTGTGAGGGTGGCTAAGACCCTGTTTATCACTCATGTCTGAATGGCATCTGGATGGGCGCAATGGAGGTAAATTATGAACTAAACAAGGGTGGATTGTGTTTAAGGACCTAGAGAGTTGTGTGAAGCGCTTTGTCATTCAAGGTAGCTTCATTCTTATGGCAGACGTGTTGTGCAATAGTGTTTGAGTTTGTCCAAGCCCAACAGGGCGATATCAATTGAAAGCTTTGTGTTAAAGTGGGATTGAGCCCAGCGAAGGGAGACCCGGGTGAAACAAAAATCACCCGAGAATTTGTACATGTGGAATACTAAGAAGAAAGGAACTTGATGTTTGTCGTGGTGCATCAGGCCCTCTGAAAAGAATTTTCAATGGCAAAGAGACTTTGGCACAGAAGGGCATGGTGTTGAAGTTGTGAACTGCATCCTTGTGCTCGAGAAGCCAGAGACCGTGCTAAGCTTGAGTGTGAAAACATGAGGAAGGGAAGCCAACGGCTTGAATATCCTAGCATATAATTTCTTGAACACTTTTCTTTTACATTACATCGTTTCCCACACTATTTGTATTTAGAAGTAAAGATTGGCAATAGGTTTATTAGTATAGGCCCCTTTTATTTTGACAGACTCGAAAAGGACTGCGTTATTATTCAATGTCATAGCTTGCTCCCATCTTTAGATTTAGGATTAGATAGGTGTTTTTCAAACCCAATAGAAGTTCAAAAAACACCCTTGAACTGTGACCACTTGTCTGTCTTACTGTTTGATACCATGCATCCCTTACACTGCCCTTTGCGCGTCCCTCCTCAACCCTGCCCTCTGTACCATCTGTGCCCTCCCTCCTCCCCCCTGCCCTTTGTGCCGTCCCTCCTCCTCCCTGCCCTTTGTGCCGTCCCTCCTCCTGCCTGCCCTTTGTGCCGTCCCTCCTCCTCCCTGCCCTTTGTGCCGTCCCTCCTCCTCCCTGCCCTTTGTGCCGTCCCTCCTCCTCCCTGCCCTTTGCGCCGTCCCCCCTCCCCCTGCCCTTTGCGCCGTCCCCCCTCCCCCTGCCCTTTGCGCCCTCCCCCTGCCCTTTGCGCCGTCCCCCCTCCCCCTGCCCTTTGCGCCGTCCCTCCTCCCCCTGCCCTTTGCGCCGTCCCTCCTCCCCCTGCCCTCTGCGCCGTCCCTCCTCCCCCTGCCCTCTGCGCCGTCCCTCCTCCCCCTGCCCTCTGTGCCGTCCCTCCTCCCCCTGCCCTCTGTGCCGTCCCTCCTCCCCCTGCCCTCTGTGCCGTCCCTCCTCCCCCCTGCCCTCTGTGCCGTCCCTCCTCCCCCCTGCCCTCTGTGCCGTCCCTCCTCCCCCCTGCCCTCTGTGCCCTCCCCCCTGCCCTCTGTGCCGTCCCTCCTCCCCCCTGCGCCGTCCCTCCTCCCCCCTGCCCTCTGTGCCGTCCCTCCTCCCCCCTGCCCTCTGTGCCGTCCCTCCTCCCCCCTGCCCTCTGTGCCGTCCCTCCTCCCCCCTGCCCTCTGTGCCGTCCCTCCTCCCCCCTGCCCTCTGTGCCGTCCCTCCTCCCCCCTGCCCTCTGTGCCGTCCCTCCTCCCCCCTGCCCTCTGTGCCGTCCCTCCTCCCCCCTGCCCTTTGCGCCGTCCCTCCTCCCCCTGCCCTTTGCGCCGTCCCTCCTCCCCCTGCCCTTTGCGCCTTCCATCCTCCCCCTGCCCTTTGTGCCATCCCTCCTCCCCCTGCGCCGTCCCTCCTCCCTCCTGCCCTTTGCGCCGTCCCTCGTCCCCCCTCCCCTTTTTGCGCCGTCCCTCCTCCCTTTGCACCGTCCCTCCTCCCTGCCCCTTGCGCCCTCACTGCTGCCCGCCCTCGCTGCTTTCCCGCTTTTGGGCCCTCGCTTTCTCTCCCCATTTGCACTGCCACTGCTGGCCTAGCTTTAATAGATTGGATTTTTTGTATTCTCTCTTGAGTTGCCATATATTCCTTATTCCTCCATCAGTGCTTCCCTTACCCCCCGGCTGTGCCCTTCATTTCCCTCCCTTGTTGTCATTTCTTCTTCTTCCATGTGCTCTTTCTCCTCATTCCTTCCCTCCATGCTAAATGTAAAATGCAATAAACTACAAACGGCAAAAATAGTGGCATTGCCAATGCTTGTTGTTTACTGTGTTTCAGGGATACACTGGAAAAGGCAATATGCGCAGAGGAGCAAGAGATGGTGACTTCCCGCATGCTCCTGAATGCCTACGAGGACCTAGGCCCAGAGTTTGAGGATCTAATGAAGGAGTACACCCGATTGAAGAAGGACATTGCCACCACCAAGTGGGCCCTTGCGGAACTCGGAAAGACCAGCAAATGAGAAGATGAATGCAGTGCCTTCTCCCCCGACCAGTGCAAGTGTGAAACAGACGCTGCTACGGTGACAAACATTTGTGTGACCACTTAGCGGTCCTGGGAACATATTGTAATCATCTGAATTGTTGATTGTGGTTTAGCACATTCAGGCACTAAAGTGTCCCTCTGAACGTGTACACATCTTTGATGGTCTTGAATTCACAACTTCTTCAGATAACTTCAATTGATCCAAGGGACCCCTAAAGCGTGGGGCATTGGCAAGTGCAGGTGCTAGTCAAGATCACTTACATTACACTAAGGGGAACGTGTGAATATAAACCGTTTCTTTACATTGGTAAGCTTGCCCTAAGAGGGCTCTGCAAGAGCATTTAGACTGGTGGGAGGCAGGAGTGGGGACTACAGACCTAGGGTTAAACGTGTACAGAATCTTTATATTGATAGAAATCTCACAAGGGCGGGCAGTGAGCGCATACAGATACTTAACTTTTACAGAGGGGACCTTCAGGGGATATATGAAGTGTGAGTAAGGAAAGTCCATAGGAAAAACTCAATTTTTCCAGTCAGGTGGCACACGTTTGAGAAGATCTCTCAATTACAATTGCTGCACAGTGCCACACGACTTGCATAGCCAGAGCTCAGTCTTTGACCAACAGAGGGCAGATACCATTGTCTATTAGAGTGGCTGCCCGATATGCCCCATGCTCTGAGCCATTGCAGCCTGGGCAGCGTGCCTCTCTGCAACATCACCATGTGCACATGTTGATAATATTAACCACGAGGCAACACATTATAACTTTAACATTAGGGAATTGAAGGTAATAGGTAACTTCACAATGGAGTAGGAAAATAATTGTTTAAGATAATTTCTCGCTCGACCAGGGCGAGGCGTCTGTTATTAAACATTACTTACACTTGATTCACAGAAATGTATGTATTTTTATTTTTTGCTCAATTGTGAAGTCTGCCATGCAGATTACCGATTATACTGTTTTAGGAAAAGGGATATCCTATAACAGTGATTTAAGATATGGAAGTGTTACCGTTCCTGCATACTGGATTGAGAAAAGTGATCAACAGATGTATTGATCTAAACAGAGGAGAGTCTGTTACTTGTTACTCTTTGCTGTTTTGTTAAAGGCATTGGTTGTAGATATTCAAACTAGAACATTGTGGGAATATGTTTATGGCATGTCTACATTTGCAGAGTAATTTAAACAGATGATTTATGAAAAGAGTCTGAATTTATTGTTGCAGAAAAGCAACACCGCATTTATCTGTATTGTAAACATCCTTTTCTGGAGAAAGTAAAAACATTAAAAAGCAAAAAACGTTATTCCTAATAAAATGTCTTGTGGTATTACCAACAAGTCGATATTAGGACCATCTGCAATGCGAGAATACTGAGTTTGGCTTAGCCTGAATATATGGGTATGTTGTAATGAATGAATGAAGGACGATTATTGTATTTGACACTACATTTAAATGCAATTTCTTTAGCTTTAGGATTTTTAATAGTTAAATATCTGCATACACAGTATATCTAGGTAATACAATCTGATACAAATCTTTGGAAGGTTTCCTACATGTGTTTAATGTTCAGAGAATGTAATTTAGATACATCCAGTGTTCATTGGTGACTGTTGTAGGAAACTTACCTTGTGATATTGCCCAGTCTGTGGGTTCCCTACCCCAATCCCGTCGGTCCTTTACATGGACTTATCACCTGTGTGTCAGACCCCTTTCCTACATCCCCCTAAAGTTTGTTGATCTTCTGGAGGTAAATAATTCCTACAACTTCATCTATCCTCATGTGGGCCTCAATTCATACCTAAATATTCCCCACTTCCTGCTCGTAATATCAATACTGCCCTGCCATGGCAGCCCGTGTCTCCCATCAGAGTCTCTGCGCTTCATTTCCCTTCATCTTCTCATCTAACTCGTAAAAGCCGAGCCAAGCAGACCTCTGCTCCGATTATCCATACCCTGCTTTCCTCACTCAACTCGAATGTATTCATGGAAGATGCCTCCCGGGCCACTTGTTTCCATTTGAACCACGCCCATGCGGTTGTCCTTTATTTTTCTCTTTCTTGCACTATTCATTATAGCCCCCTAAACCCAAACACATTTTCCCAAAATTCTGAGCTCCCATTCCGATCCCATAGTCTTTTTCTTGAAGGGGTAGGTGATTATTATGTTGCTGTATTTCTGCACTGAGAAATTATTAATGTATCTACCCTGCAATGCAGCCACTTACAAGGGCACTTGCCAAACAAGACTTGCATAAACCAAAGTTAGATCTGCAAATGTTTTCTATCCGATTAACCAGCACACTCCTTTCTTTCTTTAACTCTCTGTCCATCACAACATAAACACTAACTCACTGAATTTATTTCTGTGAGAAATGCACGTTTTCGTTGTACCAAAAATGTGACTATCAACTCCTGGTGTCTATATTGTCTTTCTCCTACGCAAGCAGTTTATCATGTTTCTTTTGGTACTGACTACCTTTTTTTCCTACTCATCATCGTCAATGGCAAGATAATTTCGAAACATATGCATGTAATTGCAAGTAATCCTTGCAATTTGTATTCCATGCAGAGCCTACAACTTCAACCAGCTATACTGGTATAATCTAATGTAATATCAACTGAGTTTCTACACACCACTCTACGCAATGCGTCACTCAGTCATCTGCTCAGGCTGTGCCTTTCTGAAACTCTTCAGCTCCACCACCATTGGCACACATGCATATATACAGACCACCGAAACGTAATGCTGTTCTCTTTTTACTTTTTCCTCGAGGTACAAGGGGGAGGTGCCTTTTTTCTCCATGTTAAATTTGGACAGGTGGCCTCGTCCCTCACTACTGGTCTTAGTGCTGCCCCTTTGATATAAATTTGATTGACCCCCAACATTTTTTATATAAATTTGATAAGAGCCAGAATCATTTTGATATCAATTAAATGGAACACCCAAAAATGTTAATATACATTTGATATACATTTGATATCAAATTTGATATAAAATAATGGTGTATAGATAGGTGCCGTGAGGACCGCCCATACGTTTGATGGCGTCCAAAAATAAACCTTTAAATTGAGTTAGCCTCATCACCTAGTAATATCAAACTTTAATATAAAACTGATAAAACCCTGCTTTGGGGGTATAATAGAGGTATAGTTCAACACATATACATTTAATGCAGTGATCTTCCAACTTTTTTAGCCTGGCCCCCCCTGAGCAAAATTTGGGCGGGCTGAGCTCCCCAAAAAAATGCCAAATGGACAGTATGTACAAATGGCTATGAACTATTGCTTGCTGGTACCGCACCCTAATCCCAGAATAATCCCTGGGCTCCCCCACATGCTATCCCAGTGCTCCTGGCTATCCTGCTCCCACCCAGTCCCTGGGCTCCCCCCCCCCCAATTTCCCAGTGGGAACTGGTGACATTTTTAAGTGGAGGGGCATAACTATTTCCCACAAAAATGGCATAGTGACCAAGCGCAGCGAGGGAACCCGAACCAATCAATGGGGGTTCTTTGAGGGTTTTCCGCCTGTGAATTATTTTTAAATAATGGGTTAAAATGTTGCATTTTAGAGTATACTTAAAAAAAGAAATGAGTAGAAAGCCAGTTTGCAATTGGCGCTGGGGGCCCAAGAGGGGAAAGCATGGTATTGTTGACTGGACATCTATGATAGATATCCAGTAAAAATAAATACCATCCCTGTCCCCTGGGCTCCACAGTGCCTCAGGAGAGCTGATTTTGGCAGGCGGGTAGGGGGATTGTGCAACAAAGGCCTTTTTAAAAGGCCTTTGTTGTACAACCCTTCATGCCCCCTCTACCCGCCCACTCGCCAAAATAAGCTCAACGGACCAAAACAAACACACACATTCACGCAGCAATTACTCTATCATTCATACGAGCACCCATCACCATACACTGACAATAAAAGCATACACGCATCCATACACATGGAAATAAAAAATAAATTAACATAAACGTACCTTCTGCAGGGGCCTGCGTGTGGGTGCTGAGGAGCTGCGCTCCAGATTGCTCTGTCCGTATGTGCGCGGAGGCGCAGGAGTTTCCCCCTCACACATACAGACATGCATTTCCAATGAGCTATGCAAGGCTGGCGAAGCAAAACGCCCTGCGTTGCATGGCTCAGTGAGCATGTGCGGCTGGGCAACTGAACTGTCAAAGGGAAACGGTGTTTGTTTCAGCCGGCCCAGAAGAACTTGCTCAGCTGAAAAAAGGCACCTCACAGTTTGAAGACCTCTGATATAATGCAACCAAAATCATACAATGTGCTGTAAAACGCTAGAAAAATTGTGCACAACCAGCATGAAAATGTTTTTTTATACTGGCATATATTGTGGGTAAAAGGCATCATAAAATTCTTAGGGAAATGCATCTGGCACAGTTAGGGACTTGCATCTATTGGCTTTTTTCACGAGTTACCCTACAAAACCTGTTGCAAACTGGCAGACTATTTTACAAATTTTACACAAAGTATGTTGAATAATGCCGCATTTTATTATGCAGTAAAATTATTCTAGGCTTATGTTCGAACAGACACTATTCATAGGAGAACCCAAAGGCGTCTGAGCAAATCTGGGCAACACTCCTAACTTTTACAGGTTCTGGGTGGGAACGCAAATTCTGTCCGACTGCCCCTTCTCTGAGGTTGGTTGATGTGCCCAGCTTACTGGCTATATTGTACTCCGTCGTCCTCCCATCACACATTCCAACCCGTGTCGAGAGCACACCGGGACCTGGAAGGCAGGACTCGCCCTAATGGTGCTTAGCTGCTATATATATATTTATAATATATATTTTGAAAAACCTTCGTAGCAAGTACGGAGAGCGGAATGCACTCCTGGGAGCAGCTGGGGATCAGGTGTCCTTTCAGCAAAAAGAGATCATCACTGCAAATCCAGGTCACACAAAATGTCTTTTAGTAAATGTGCCTTAGAGAAAAAGAAACCTAGTAAAATCATGATGCATTTCGCGGTATTCCAACCGCTTGATCATATATATATATATACACACACATGGCCACATTGGTATTCCAGCGACCCACACTCACGCGTTCCACCGGTGTGAAAACAGCCAGTCCCGCCCTCTTGTAAACGGACACCCTGACTCCAGGTGGTGAGAACTCCAGAAGAATGGGGGCCGAGTTGCATTCTCTGCACGTAAAACTTTCAGCACTTATGCCCTTGAGCATCACTGCGCAGCATCGCCTCACGGGTGTACAGTTGTACTGTTTGGGTACTTGAAAGCGGATGCATGCCTAAATAAACGCCAGTACACGGTATCTCGGTAGCCTTCAGAGCTGTAGTCAATCCGTGGTTTTAGCTCTGCGAGGAATCGGGAATGAAACTTGTAAACATGGATTTCGCTAAAGACTTATTGATAAATAAACGAGGTTGGGAAAATGCCTTGCTGTCCCTGCGCTAAGGGTGTTAACCTACCTAAACTCAAACCTAAGGATCTGTTGGTGTTAGAATGTCCAAAACAAAACCGCTGTGTGACCAAAATACTGTTTTGATCCTCACATTCTATGTAAAGAAATCTTAAGACTGTAATTGTTTAAAAAAAAAATCCAAATGGTAAAAGGAATGAATATCTTCCTGTCTAAGAACGCCTCATGTTCAAAACGCAGTCTCTGACCCGCACGTGTCTATCAAATACTGCCCTAACATACTTGTCCAGTAAATTCTCCAAGGCCATCCATCAGATCTACGCGCGCTACCTACTTGCACTTACTTGCCATTCCCAGATACAGGAGTCAGAAGGCCGATGGCAGCAGCCTCCCTGTGATCGCTGCCAAACACTGGAATGCCTTGCCTCTAGGTCTAAGATCAGATGCCTCCTTATGGTCCTTCCGCAAGGACCTCAAAACCGGGCAATTTTCCCAAGAGCTCCAAGAGTAACTGAACTCGCACAATTCTGCACTTCTCACTGCACCACACAGACCAGAAACTCAGATCTATGCACCGTGTATGTACCACCTATGTTTGTAACCTTTACTTGCATGTAAACCAGTGCCCAGATGCCCCTGGGTTCAGTGCGATTTTAAAATATCAAAATAAATAACTCCACTAAAAGTCAAGGATATAGCTTTGTAATCCAAAGGGTGTTTCCCTTCACCTGGATTCTTCTCCACAGCTTCTTAAATAATGACAGTTCTTGTCTTTCCCCTTATTTAATTTCGATGTCATATATGTTTATCTTTGGCTTTTGGGTTGTTAGGATACCTGGTTAGGCTACCTGATATACTCGTCTGACAGGCCTTTCTGCATTCATACACTTGCAGTTGACTGGTGTACTCTCTTGTCAGGACAATGTGTCTTCAAACACTTGTGATTGCCTGGTGTACTCTCCTGCCAGGACTTCTATATTCACACACTTGTAATTGCCTGGTATTCTCTCCTGCCAGGGCTTTCTGTATTTACACACTTCTTATTGCCTGGTGTACTCTCCTGCCAGGGCTTCTTATATTCAGATACTTTGAATTGCCTGGTATAATCTACTGACAGCATTTCTTGGTTATACACTTTTGTTTGCCTGGTATTCCCTCCTGCCAGGACTGCACATGCGTAGCTGTCTGTCTCTGCAATTCCACTTTTGATACTTCACCACATTAGCTCTTTTAGCGAATTCCTTTTCCCCAACGCCTTTTCGGCTTTCGCTTTCCCAATTCCTTGTCGGCAGTTCTTCTATAGTGCAAATGGGGTCTCTCCTCACCCAGGGCTCTCTGAAGTACACAGACTGAACTGGCAAAGGGAAGGAGAAAACCCAAGGAAAAACTCCCAAAGGAGGTAAAAATAAAAAACTTGCTGCAGAGTGTTAATCCAGTGTTGAAGAGGATCCCGCGAAGGATGATCACAAGCCCCCGACGTGGCCATAGGGTAAGCCAAACGGGAAGGAAGAACATGTGAGGAAGTCCGCTCAGGAGACAGGGGGTGCCATGCAGGGTTTATAGGTAGCAAGAAAACTCGGCTGAGAGAAACAGAAGAAGCAGTTGGCTGAAGGCAAGCAGTGAACAAGTCCACAGCCAGGGAAAAAAGTAGCAGAAAAGTGTTACTGGCAAACAAAGTTGCAATGCATTGCTTGCGATGGGCTGTTTTGAGACAGAGCAGGCGGAGGCTCCTCCGTCCCGAAGCGAAAATCAGGTGGTTCCGCGTCTTGGCTGACGGTGTGACGTGTTGGTTGCCAAATGCCTGGCAGCACCAGGCTGTGGTTGGCAGGAAGCACACAATTGTAGCGCAGCACACCACCTGTCATACAAGCACCCGGGGCGAAACAGAGTGCTGACAACACCGCCACCCATGGCATCCATGGAGCCCCTTTTTCCCATTGCTCCTACTTCCCCTTCTCCAACACTCAAGCTGTATCCCCATTCTTCCGCTGCCATCCCAACGCTGGCCCCATGAACAACGGAATCTATGCAGCACTCCAGGCTACCAAGAACTGCCTGTGATGTCACCAGTTCATCGGCCTTACTGGACCTAAAGATTCAACTGGATGATATCAAAGATGCCAAGAAGCAAGCCCTCCTCTTGTTACTGGGCCTGTCTGCAGCCTTCGACCATGTATACATATTGAATAAATCAAAAGGGCAGCCTATGATCGAGCCAGTCAGGAGTCAACCTGGAATTAGTCAAATGTGTTATCCATTGCGCCACTGGACCGCTGCTACAGCGTGAGCAGGAGTCAGCACTTTTGTAACGAAACAGCACGTGGATGCGCCAATCGAAGGGAGGGCTAAAGCCAGACACGGCCATAGCCGAACACCCCTCCCACCAGCCATTCCGGGGAGTTCAAAGGGATTCCATTCCCCCCTACAGCTGCAGGTCAGGCAGGGAGAGTGGGGAGGTGCACCCGGTCCTACCGGAGGGCGCCAAGCTTCAGTTAGGGGGCGGGGGGAGACGAGGTGTGAGGAAAGGGTGGGTAAGGGGGGGGTCCGAGCCAGGACATCCCCTTTGCACAGCTTAAAGGTTTAGTAAAGAGGGGGAAGCGGTCTCATTCTACTACACCACGGAGCAAGAAGGAAGCGTGTCCTGTGTCTGTGTTCCCTGTGGGCCCAGTTCCAGTCGATGAGCAAGTCGTGGCTGAAGGAGTCCTGTGAGTGCTTCGGGTCGGAGCATTAACGAAGAAAAGAACGGTGTCGCAGTGAAGCAAAAAAAATAAATTTTTTAAAAATCAATAATAAATAAATTTAAACAAAAAGGACGACCAGCGACGAGAAGACCTGCCTGGGATATCAGGAGGGAACTGAACTAAGTTCAAGGGAGCAGCGATGGCGGACATGTACGACGAAGGAAGTCCACGGATAGAAATGATTGAGGATACACAGATAGAGGACGTGTCGGTGGATATCCAGCCATCCACGAGTGCGTCATCCATGGGGCTGGACAAAGCATTTTGGCAACAATTTCAGGCGTTGGCAAAAATCAAGGGTTGGGAAGCAGCAATGTCCCAAATGGGGAGGGCCCCCAGCCCGCTACCACAAACGAGGGCCAGATCAGTGCCCCCCCAAAAAAGAGATAGAGCAAGCTTGAGTACAGGTTCCCAGGAATCAATGGCCAGCTGCGAGTCCCAAGGTGCCAGGAAGAAACTATGCAAAAGCAACAATGTAACGAAGGGGAGGAAAACGAAGGAGTTGGAGGAGGAACTGGCGGTTGCGACAGCTATCATTGGCCGGGCGGAGTCGATGGCCGACAGTTACTGCGAATGAGGCCCGTCAAGGGCCAAGCACGCAAGGGGCGAACGCTAGCTATGGGGCAGGCAGTGCTGCGACCCAGGGGACAGGCTACAAGTCTGCTCCAAACAAGGAGATTTTGGGTGAGTGTGTAGAGGGCCTAAAAGAAAAACTAGACATAGTATTGGCTTGGGTACAGGCCGTTAGGGAGGAAAAGGGCACAGAACTGTTGAAGGGGAAGGGAGCCCTAACACCAAACACGGATAGCACAACCGGCATCAGGGGCTTAAAAGCAGGACCAGTATGGGGGCACATTCAGGATAGGAAGTCAGCCGACAGTAGGTATGACAAGGTAGGAAGAGGGGACTACGGCACCAACGGCACGCCAGAACCGCATAGCGGATCAACAGTAAGCACCAAGTTAGCAGCAAGGGTGGAGCAGGAGAGATCGCGGCCAACACGGTCGGATGCTAACTTCCTTCGAAGTGAAGGAACAAATATGGAGATGGGAGTTTATCAACATTTTCTCCATACTGGAGCACGAGACTAAAGGGTTCCACACAGTGCAAACGTGTAAGGGGCGGGAGTTAGTAAAAGCTAGGAAGTGGGTCAGGCCAGCAGAAAACATAACAAACTGGTTGGAGGCGTTTAAAATACTAGCGCATGTCATCATTGAAAAATTCCCAAATCAAGGACCAGCTCTATACGGTTACAGAAATTATATATCAGAGGAACATAGACTATTTGGGGGCTCTGGTTGGTTGTTAAGGGATCAAAGATTCAGATTGCGTATGGCCAGCGAACCCAGCCTGCAATGGGAACACAAGTTGGTGGGGGAGTGGTTTGACCCAAGGGTAGGGAGCGAAGCAACGGATCAAAGGTTTAATACAGCAGGGGGAGCAGGGAGGATGGCAGAGAAGCTGGGAAATATGGTCGGAGCTGGAGGGCAGAACAGACAATGGTCGCCCGATCTGCAATCTCCTTCGGGAAACAATGGAGGTAGCGCAAGGCAAGGCAGTTGGGGTGCGGGAGGACTGGAGAGATACAGCGGGCAAGGTGTAGGTAGCAATCGGGGGGGGGGGGCAGAGGGACCAGGACAGGAGCAGAGATTAGAGGTGGGCAAGGATACGGGAGAGCTTCAAACTGGTGCAGATATTACAATGAAGGACTTTGCACGTTTGGAAATTCATGTTGCTTCATGCACGTGTGCGCAATCTGTGGGGGGGAGGGACACAATAGAAAAACATGTAACAGAGGAACTGGGCTGGAAAGGAAAGAGCAGCCTCTGGGGGAAATAGGAACTAAAGGGGTAGTTAAGCAAAAGGAGCCAAAACAGAGGGAAAAACGAGTTCGCCAAGTAGCACACTTACTGCTAAATTGTAATTAAAAGCGATACATGTTTCTCACTTATAGTAGTAGCCGCAAGTAGCATGCTTGCTACTAAGTTGTACATAAAGGCTATATGTGTGATCGCAAATAAAAGGTTATTAACAAATTGTCTTCTTTTATCAGGGGGGATAACTAACCGAGGGGACGGCGGCCCGGAGCCTTCCACAGCACGTCCATTGGCGAAAGCAAGAACAGGGAAAGATAAAATAATTTGCAGCAAGTGGAAGGAAGGGAGGTGGAAGGGCATGGGGGAGAAAACACCCATCGGGTTGCTAGCAGACTTGCAGGTGAAAGGCCCGTCCCCAATTAATGTCGATAAACTGTTAAGGTGGTTGGCTAGGTACCCTCGGGTGACCGAGAGGAACACACTATCGCTAGGATTCATGACAGGTTTCAAAATTCCGTATGGGGGCCCACGGCAAGAGTTGCATGCAAGAAACTTAAAATCGGCTTACGAACACTCAGCCGTGGTGACGGAGAACATCAAGAAAGAACTAGCAATGGGGAGGGTGGCCGTTCCATTCAGCGAACCACCCATTGAGAATCTAATCATTTCGCCACTCGGGGTGGTTCCTAAAAAAGAAACGGGGAAGTTCCGAATGATACATAATTTATCCTTCCCGAAAGGAAACTCAGTTAATGACTGGCTGAAGAAGGAGGGCTGTTCAGTCCATTATGCATCATTCGACGAGGCAATCGCTTTAGCACAGAGGGCCGGGAGAGGGGCCTTATTGGCTAAGGTGGACATTGAAGCGGTATTCAGGCTCCTCCCAGTGCATACCGAGAGCTTCCAGCAGGCAGAGAGGGAGATGACAAAATTCGACGAGAACCTATGGGAGCTGGCGATGTGGAAGCAAGACTGAGAAGGATAACGGAAGAAGCATTGGCAGGGGGGACAAGGAGGAAATACAAAAAATGCTTCGAAGTGTTTGGGGAAATCTTACCGGAGACGGGAGGTAACGGGTGGGAAACAAGGGTGGAGGGTTTTATTGTATGGGCCAGAGACAAAGGGAAAAGCAAGAGTTGGGTAAAAAATCACTTGTCAGCAGTAGCGTTTTACGCTCAACTTGGGGGGAGGGCGGACCCAACGAAGAGTTTCCTGATTAGAACGGCTGTGCGGGGCTGGGACACGGGGAGCGCAATAGTGATAGACAACCGATTACCTATCACCATTAGCATCTTAAGTTTGCTACTGGACAACCTAGAAGGAATTTGCAACTCAATGTTTGAAGCACTATTGTTCAAGGTTGGTTTTGCATTGGCATTTTTCGCTGCCTTAAGGATTAGCGAGCTGTTGCCCAGATCCAAAAACGATAACAGCAACAGGACGTTAATGGGAGAGGATGTCACTATTCAAGGGGAAACTGTCAGAGTAAAGATAAGAAAGTCAAAAACACACCAAGAAGGGAAAGGCAAAGAATTGGTGCTGAACAGGCTGGGTAGGGAGAGATACTGTCCAGTGGCATTGACCAGGGAGTACAAGGAAGTGAGGCAAGGGGTAGGAGGATATTTTCTGTTACACAAGGATGGAAAACCATTGACCCAGTATCAATTTAAACAGGTACTACGGTTGGCCTTGCCCGAGAGGGGGGAACATAGTGGGAAAGTCACGTCACACTCCTTTAGAATAGGGGCAGCCACTACTGCGAAAGACAAGGGACTAGGGGACGAAGAAATAAGGAACTTGGGGAGGTGGCAATCAAGCAGGTTCAAAGGTTATATCAGGACAGGTACAATAAAAAAAAATAAAAGGGGGGGGGAGTTAAAATCAAGACAGCGTAAGATAGGGCACAGAAATGCCACGGAGGTTAGAGGAAGGGATGAGGAAGGATGGCTGCGACAGGTCAAATAACACCATTCTCATTTTTTCTCAGGGGCTACCATGGTATGGGTGATGGGGCACTCGTTTGTCAAAAGAGCAGCCGGAGGAACCAGCGAAGGCGTCTGGAACCGTGATCAAGGCCTGACGAATACAGAAGTGCGCTGGATGGGGAAAGGGGGGATGTTATGGGGGCAACTGGAAAGAGAGGTACAGAAGGGAACAGAGAGATACGGAGCTCCCGATATATTGATTATTCACCTAGGGGGAAACGAGTTAGTGGAAACAGGAAGGAAAGCATTGGCACAATAGATGAAAAGTGCAATGGTGAGATTGGGGAGGGGGCTACGCTCCACAGAACTATTATGTCAGAAATTATCCCACGGCAAAACTGGTGGGGGGCTCGCGACCAGCGAAGTGTAGAAGAGTCAAGGAGGAAGTTGAACTCTGAGTTCAGGAAATTTCTAATGGGGATGGGGGCCATAAAACACACCCTAATTTCCCTAAGGTCACCGGGATACTTTGCAGAGGATGGGGTGCACCTCTCAGGAGTAGGAACAGAAGTTTTTAGAATGAACCTCAGGGATGCGCTGGAAAATATGGGATGCATATATAAGGGTAAAGTGGCCAGTACGGATATATTAAAAAAAAAAATGTTTTAAATATATAATTAAAAAAAGGGGGGAGAAAGGGGAGGGAAGCAGTGGGGCGGCGTAAAGCTAGGGACAGAGCGGACGGGGGGGCAGGTAGAGGCAGGTGGGGGAACTCTTGGGCGCCGGAAGCCAAACAAGAGTCATGGCGGAGGAATAGGCAACTGAAGGTAGGGCCGGGCAGGCACAAGGAAACAGGGCGCAAGGGAAACCAAGTAGTCAAAAGGGGGGAAGGGGACACATGTATGAAAAAACAGACGCAGCCACTTCAGTTGGCAGAGGGCTAGTGGTCGGGGGCCAGTGGGGAGCTAAGGGGGAGAGGTCTTGGGGGGGGGGGGGGGGGGGGGAGGGGAGGGGGGAGGAAGCCCCAGGGGAGCGAGGGGCAGACAACAGCGGTAAGAGAAGGTGGAACGAGGGAGAACAGGAAATCTAAAGGGGGGCAGGCATGAGGGTAAGTCACACAATTAACGGGTAGCGAGGAGTGGCCATGGAGACTGGGTGGAAATGGCAGAGGTAGGTACCGGGGATGGGAGAGGGGGGCGAGGAATAACATAGGGACCTGGAAGAAGTTGGGGTTGGGGTACGGAGGGCGGGGTAAGGGAAAGCTTAGAGCAATTACACCTGACCGACAGGGAGAAAAGGGGGGGGGGCAGACAACAGGGGTAAGAAAAAACGTAACGATCCTGCACCTGGGAAAGTGGGGAAACTGTCGAAATGTGGAGTAAAGTAACGGCATCAGTTCCGCTTAACGGAAGCTGCTCACCCAACAAGTTGGCTCACGAAAAATAAAGTGGGAAAAGTAACAGCGTCAGCTCCGCTTAACGGAAGCTGCTCACCATTCAAGTCAGAGTCATGCAAAGTAAAGTGAAAAGTAACGGTGTCAGTTCCGCTCCACGGATACTGCTCGCCAACAAGTGGGGAATGTAAAGGCGTTCTGTTCAGAGTAGAACATCCTGAGCAGTACTGCCAAATTCGAGTAACGGAGCACCTGTAAGCTACCTCCTGCTTAATAAAGCAACTGCGGCCTATCCATCCACAAATAAATGTTTTTGTGTTCTTTCAGGTGGGGGGCGGGGGGGTTGGTGAAGGGCAGAGGAGAGGGAATGGTATGGGGGGCCGCTGAGGTAGCAAGGTTGCTTCATGTCACAGATCACCGTACAGGACCCGGATGGCCGAGTTTGGGGTGTGGCAGCTAAGACGTTTGCTGCTTGAGGCACCATGAGAAACATACTTCTCATTTTTACAAGGAGAGGTAAAAAAAAACGCTACAAGCCCATAGCGGGGAGATCCCCATTGGACACCCCACCTCCTTTGGTCAGTACAATAAACACTGAAATGATTACAAAGACAACTTTTTAAAGTTTGGAAAAACACACGGTCACAGTTTATTAGGAGCAAGACAACTTGGGACGGTCCCAGCCACATTACAAAAAGTCAGATACAGATGGCACTGTCACCTCTTTAGCCACTGGCCAAACTGACAAAAACTGCTGGTTACTTCCAGCTACACTGGTACACCAGTGAGACACTCGGGGGCACTGACCAGGAGATTGTTGGCCTATCGCCCTAAGGAAGGAAGTCAGTGCCTGTCGAGGGATCGGCTCGAGCCCGGCCAATCCCGAGCCGCTGCAGCTGCAGCGTGAAATTCCTCATAGGCTAGGACCGCCCCGATACTCCGCCACGCTTTGATGGTGGTTCACGCTGCCATCAATGCCCCCAAACCCTAGGCCCTTACTTCTCTCTTGACCTCCTTCTTGTTACCATACTCACCATTATTTCATCTGCATCCAGCCCTCTTCAGCTCACCCAATATCGCCGTAAGGAATACATCGTTGCCTTTGTCGGATAAGTGGACCCCATCCGCATCAAAATGAGAAGGCAAAGCGCTCAAGCAGGAATGCCCTACAAACCCCAGGCCCTCTGCCTTGTGGAATTTCGCAACACTTCTGTTGAGGCGCGGAGCTCAAGCAGGAATGCCCTACAAACCCCTGGCCCTCTGCCTTGGTGAATTTCGCAACACTTCTGTTGAGGCGCTTCCTGGATTTTTCCATGCCGGGCAGAGAGATGGCGTCTCTCCACACCCGCCTTTGCACCATTTCTGACCAGAATATTTCCGTGCCTGGTAACTCGTGCGCCGCTTTGCGCAAAGTCACCTGTATTTGGGCGAGCAGGCGTCCACGGCCCAATTTAGCCAGATCATTGCCCCCCAAATGAATCAATAGCCACCTTGGTGCACTCTTCCACTGTAGCCGCCATTGAATGGCCGGCAGCAAGGAATGCCACTTCATTCCAGGAGTGCCCAGCCACACACACTCGGTACCCTTGAATCCCAAGTTGTGTCCGATAGTCCATTGCCTAGCCCTTTTTTCCGTCCGTGTCACAAATGAGTGGCCGATCAGCCACACCGCATCATCTGTGGGGAAAAACATAACCATAACATAAGTTTTGTGCCTACCTGGGTCCAAACCGTCCCCCTTCCTTGCTCTGCCCCCCGAGTGCTTTTGGTATCTAGTATTCTTCTGGGCATGTACTGTGCTGGGGGTGGACATAAAGTCGATAACGGCCAGACTCCCACCTACCCACCTTCATAATAGCCCGGGGGGGACATGCCTTGTTGAAAGGCTGTGGTGGCTGCGCCTATCCTAAAACTATGTGTGGACCAACCTACACCCTGGATGCCCAAGGCTCTCAATGCTATTGACAGCACCTTGCGGAATTGGAATATAGAAAGTGGGGAAGTATCGCGTGAATTAGCAGGGGGCACACACCCGTGGCTCTTAACTGTACAAAGGCCTTAAAAAGGTGCACTGGGCAACATTCTGCCAGGGGGGCCCCATGCAAGACTATGTTACAACCTTTCCCTTGCTGGTCCGTTTTGCTTTTCATTAATAATATACTGACCCCTTCCCCGGTTTCTTTGTGGAAGATAGATACATCCCTCAAAGCAATGGCTCTCCCCGATGTGTCTTTCTTGGATGAAGAAACTATCTCGCTAATCCTAAATGCCCCAAAAAAGGCCCAAGCGAATGCCAACCTGAATAGTACAATTTCGTACTCACTGAAGCATATGCTATGTAACTTGTCCAACAACTTCACCAATAAACCAAAATCAATTGGTTTACGCACATCCTAAGACTTTGGTTCCGAACGGGCCCAGCCTTTCAATGAAGAGCGCACCAAAACACTTTTTGTGGGGTCACCCCTCCCCTCCAATTTGAAGTGGAAGGCAACTGCAGCCAAATGGGATGCCGCCCAACTCTTTGACATGCCCTCTGTGTGAGCCCAGACCACAAAAGCGCGTATCTGATCCTCCGCAGTATGTTCTTCAACCTGCAGCTGAGAAATCACGCTTTTGAACTTACCATAACCTTGCTGGTATCTACATCTTCCTCCGGACGTGAGTGAGCGCTCACTCAACTCAGCGAGCGCCCTGTCCACACCACCAGCTGCCACCACTCTTTTTTGAACTGCGCCCCCTCGAGTCTGGCCACCGGGTGGGCCCTCTGGAACTTGGACCACTGAAAGCGAGAAAGAGCGTCAGCAGCAATATTTGACGTGCCCGGCACATGTCGAGCTCTAAATTCAATGTTGTGATACAGACATATTTCCACCAGTTTTCTCAACAATCTCAACATTGCAGGGCAGGATGCGGATTGTAAGTTAATGACTTGAACTACAGCGTTGTTGTCTGACCAAAAACGAACCCTCTTGTTGGCCAGCACAGTAGGCCATAACAACAGTGCGACAACAATGGGAAACATCTCTAAAACCATTATGTTCTTTGTTCTGCCTTTCTTATGCCACTGCTGTGGCCACTTCTGCGCACACCACTCAGGCCCTAGGATTACCCCGAAACCTTCACTCCCTGCAGCGTCTGAAAACAACTGTAATTCAGTGTTGGTTTCCCAAGGGGTTCGCCAGATTTGTACGCCATTGAAGCTGTCTAAGAATCTGTACCACATCCTTAAATCTTTAAGGGCGGTGCTTAATCTAATATGGTGCTGCTTCTTAACCACACCAGCCGTTGCCCTGGCCAGCCTTCTTGCAAAGACCCTGCCTGCAGGTATTACTTTGGCCGCAAAATTCAGCTTTCCCAGGAGTTGTTGCGTTTTTTCTAGGGTGGTCCTATCCTTTGACAGATTTTCAATCTCAGCCTTCAATCCAACAACCTTATCATCCGGCAACCTACAAGTGCCCTTAACCGTGTCTATCTCAATCCCAAGGAATGTCAGAACCTTGCAAGGGCCTTCTGTCTTCCCAGGAGCTAAGGGAACACCCAACTCTCCCATCAATTGTTGAAAAGCAGACATTGCTATTGCACAATCCTCTGACCCGTCCTTGCCAGAAAATAGAAAGTCGTCTAGATAGTGAACTATTGCCCCCCGTTGCTCTCGTCTGCACGCCGCCCATTCGAGGAACGTGCTGAATGTCTCGAAGAAGGAACAGGACACTGAGCACCACATGGGCATACATTTGTCCACAAAGAAACCCTCCTTCCACTGGAAGCCCAGCAAATGGAAGCTGGCTGGATTCACTGGTAATCAGCGGAATGCAGACTCGATGTCGACCTTGGCCATCCAGGCACCTCTGCCCAACTGGCAACCACCAACATAGCCTGGTCAAAAGAAGCGTAATGAACAGAGCATAGTTCAGGGCTCAGCCAGTCGTTCACCGACTCACCCTTCGGGTAAGACAGGTGGTGAATGAGCCTGTACTCACCCGGTTCTTTTTTGGGAACTATGCCTAATGGTGACACAAAGAAGTTGGGAAGGGGGGGGGGCAACAAATGGTCCAGAAATTCTGCCTAGTTCCAATTCTTTGTTCACTTTCTTATCGACTTCCCCAGGGAGATCCCTCGCTGAAGGTAAGTTCCTAGCAAAGCGGCAGGTAAGGGGTCCATCATAAGGAATAACAAATCCTTCCGTGAAACCTTGAAATAGCAAATCCCTCTCGCGCTTTCTGGGGTAATAGTTTAGCTGTTCCACTAAGACCTGTAAATTGACTGGAAAGGGACCCTTTTTAGACAAATCCAAAGTCTGTGTTACTGCGCCTGTTGCCAGTGGTGGGAGGGTGGTGGTGGGAGACCTACTATCATTTTCGCTGTTCCCTGCCCCCTGTAGCACCTTCCCGCTTGAAACATTTGACCAGGGGATGGTTCCCCCCCCACATTTTCCACACTCGTGGCTGAACCTACACTTAGGAACCCAGTTGCAGCTGCCTTTATTGAAAAACCGGCACCTCCTATTCGCTGCTTTCTTATCCTCCTGTGGTCCGTTTTTGCTACCAGATCCTGAAGTACTTGCTTCTTGGCCCCCCCGTCCCTGAGAGGCACTGAGAAAGGGTTGCCCCTTAAACCCATTGTTTTGCTTACTATACCAATTCTTCTTCCTGCTTTTGTAAACATCTGTCCAGGCAATGCTCTTCCTTTGTTTACCACCCATAAAAGTGACCCAACCGTCCATCATTTTTTGATCCCATGTCATAGCGGGGCAGTGTTCCATCATCTTCCTAAACTTCCTGTCATAGTCTATCCACCCTGTTGAACCGTATTCCCTAGCTTCCTCTACAATTGCTTCCCTATATGTCACCAGACCTGGCCCGTGCTCGGGATTCTTTTCCATCACTACAGCTGACAATATATCAAATGCTTTCTCCCAGTTAGTGATGTTCTCCTCAGGGTGATATTTCCGGTGGCTCTTATTGTTCTCTTCAGCACTTAATGTGACATTGGGGCTGGCATCATCTATTGCCAAAAGAATGAATATGTCAATACTCTTTCTGGCCCATATCTGCTCCCTAATGTCCTGGGGTATCTGCCAGGCCAAGGAAGACCGGCCCGATAACAAGGGGGCTACTGTCACAGGTTGTTCAGCTCTTTCCGGTGCTGAAGGCGAGGCAAGGGAAGGGCCGGGTGTGCTGATGGCGGGACATGGGGCTGTTGCGGGAGCAGTGAGGGAGATAGAGGTGAGATGATTGTTAGTCGTAGAGCCCAAGCTGGTACCCTCCCATACGCTCCTTGCCACAGGTAGGGTCGCCGCTGCTGCAGCCGGGGGACCATTACCCCTGACCAACAACAACAATTCTTCTAAAATCATCCCAAACCTCTCATTGCCCACAGCGCCAACACCCAATGGCGTCATACCCGACTTCTCCCATGCAACCTGTAACGGGGGGGTTTCATGGGACTCGTTTGAGCTACGTTCACATTTGCAATACCTGGACCTGTTACCAGTGGCAGGGATGTAGCCCCTGTTTGCGCCAGCTCACTGGCATTTTGCACCGTAGGCGCCACCTGCAACATCTCCGTTGTTTTCTCTTGGCAGGTAGGGGTTTCAGTGTGACTGCGCTTGGGGGACGGGGGGGGGGGGGGGGGGGGAGTATCCACCACGGGGGGAGGTCAGATCTGGGCCTCCACCACCAATGGCTGTGATTGCGGTGCTTGCTTTTTGGCTAACACTTTCTTAGCCCAACCCTTCCCCTCACTGTGCATCCTTCCCTGGAATAACGCCCAGATGGCCCCTTCGTCCTCTTCCTCACTTGAACCCGGGGTGTTGGGCACTTCCACAATGCAGTGGAATAGATCCTGTGAGTCCTCCACCGACGACATCCTGCGCGGAAGATGGAAAATTTGCACGTTACCCACCGGCCTTCCTGCACTACACATTGCTCTACCGAATAAAGTGCACTATGAAACTATTGTTTTACCCCTCTTACTGAACCGCCCCCAAGACAATATTCCTGGCCTTTACCTTACCCACTTCCTTTCTTTTCTGATAAAAAACTTTATAATTCCTCTTAACGCTGTTCCTTTGCCTGACCTGTATTCAAAGATCAAACAGTTAAGCATTTTATTCATCCCCATATTGCAAATCGGAAAAATCCCAACACCACCACAGGCAGAAACAATGAATCAATGAGAAAGAACATGCCCATTACGTTTCGGACCTTGCATTAGCACTCGGGTCCCCAGCATTACAAGATCCAGCCCTCACTACTTGAGCCACTGCTGTCCATGCAGACCTGGGGGGGAGGGGAGTGGGGGGAGGCGTGTGAGATTGGGCGCTTGCTAAAGTGTACCACCTGGCCATAATTCAAAACATTGGCTGCTGTGAAATCCGAACCCACGCCTCCAGAGCGCTGCTTATTCATCCCCTCCGTATGCAGTGCAAAATTATCGACTTGGGGAGATGAAAGGCCTAATTCAACCCTGCCGGGATTTCGAACCTGCTTTAGTAGGCTCTGTATGAATGCTCATGCAAGCGCTCAACTCGCTGTGCCGCTTGAGCCCTTACACGGCTGTACTCCACTTTAAGCATACATTGCAGCATAAACAAAACAAACTCATGGCGCGGCGGCGGTGTTCGCGCTCAGGGGGAATAAACCAACAAACGCATGGCGTTCAGCGAGCCTTGTAGTTTAACACCACAAAAACATGGCGTGGGGGCCACGACGACACACCAAATTTACCTAACCGATGTTCGCGCTCGGGGGAAAATATTTCAATTCATTTGGGGACTCCAACTGGAGCTCTGCTGATTTTGAGCCATGCAACCTTGCACTCGGGAGAAGAAAAGCTTATTTTTAACGCCCTGCCGCGATTCGACCCTGAACCTGCGCTAGAAGGCTCTGCCTGTAAATGCGAGCGCTCTATTCGCTGTGCCACCTGACCGGCTTAGCTGGAGCCAAAATTCAAAGGCCTCAGCTCTCGGGCCACAACAACATTACCGCAAGATACAGGCCGTACATGGCCGCAAGACGCTTTAAACGAGCCTTGCTCTTTAAACAAAACAAACGCATGGCGCGGCAGCCATCATTACATCTCCTTAGACATAACATACATCGTGTTCGTGCTCGGGGGAATTCCGCCCACCCTGTATCTTTCTTTAACGCCTCGAAAATCAAAAGGCATATTTAGGGTCCAGCCGAGACTCGAACCTGCGTTAGCAGGTTCTGCCTGACTGTAACTGACGAGCGCTCTATCCGCTGTGCCACATGACCTGCCTGGACTAGAGCCAAAATTCCCAGCACCTTGGCTCTCAGGCCTCAACAACCTATCCGCCAGATCGCGCCCGTAAACGGCTACAAAAACTTTCACACGAGCATTGCCTCATAAAAACAAAAAGCGCATGGCACGACGGCCATGAATAGACACCACATATACCACTTCTGGCAGCATCTCTACAGGGCAGGAGCCCTCCTCGCACCGTGAGGATCCAGCATTTGATGCCTCCCCCAGCCCCGATCGACCGCCGACGTTCAACACGGTCTGCAGGAGCAGCCGTGGCCATCTGTACAGCGCTGCTGGAGCAGTCGCTGTGAAGCACTCCCTGTGCTTCTCCTAGGTGAGCCCCACTCACGAGTGCGCAGTGCATCCCCTCAGGCACCCGAAGCCCACTGCCCGCACCACGCCGCCGAAAGAGCCTCCCAAAATGGCCGCCGCCATTGTTTACTGCGTTGCCTAGCAACGGCGTCTCGTTCATCTACTTGCCAGCCCGCCGGCAGGCGGAAGCCGGCCCAATCGAGGAAGGCCCAGAGAGCAAGGCCCTTCCTGTTTGCCCCTGCCCCTCACTTCTGGCAGCATCTCTACAGGGCAGGAGCCCTCCTCGCACCGTGAGGATCCAGCATTTGATGCCTCCCCCAGCCCCGATCGACCGCCGACGTTCAACACGGTCTGCAGGAGCAGCCGTGGCCATCTGTACAGCGCTGCTGGAGCAGTCGCTGTGAAGCACTCCCTGTGCTTCTCCTAGGTGAGCCCCACTCACGAGTGCGCAGTGCATCCCCTCAGGCACCCGAAGCCCACTGCCCGCACCACGCCGCCGAAAGAGCCTCCCAAAATGGCCGCCGCCATTGTTTACTGCGTTGCCTAGCAACGGCGTCTCGTTCATCTACTTGCCAGCCCGCCGGCAGGCGGAAGCCGGCCCAATCGAGGAAGGCCCAGAGAGCAAGGCCCTTCCTGTTTGCCCCTGCCCCTCACTTCTGGCAGCATCTCTACAGGGCAGGAGCCCTCCTCGCACCGTGAGGATCCAGCATTTGATGCCTCCCCCAGCCCCGATCGACCGCCGACGTTCAACACGGTCTGCAGGAGCAGCCGTGGCCATCTGTACAGCGCTGCTGGAGCAGTCGCTGTGAAGCACTCCCTGTGCTTCTCCTAGGTGAGCCCCACTCACGAGTGCGCAGTGCATCCCCTCAGGCACCCGAAGCCCACTGCCCGCACCACGCCGCCGAAAGAGCCTCCCAAAATGGCCGCCGCCATTGTTTACTGCGTTGCCTAGCAACGGCGTCTCGTTCATCTACTTGCCAGCCCGCCGGCAGGCGGAAGCCGGCCCAATCGAGGAAGGCCCAGAGAGCAAGGCCCTTCCTGTTTGCCCCTGCCCCTCACTTCTGGCAGCATCTCTACAGGGCAGGAGCCCTCCTCGCACCGTGAGGATCCAGCATTTGATGCCTCCCCCAGCCCCGATCGACCGCCGACGTTCAACACGGTCTGCAGGAGCAGCCGTGGCCATCTGTACAGCGCTGCTGGAGCAGTCGCTGTGAAGCACTCCCTGTGCTTCTCCTAGGTGAGCCCCACTCACGAGTGCGCAGTGCATCCCCTCAGGCACCCGAAGCCCACTGCCCGCACCACGCCGCCGAAAGAGCCTCCCAAAATGGCCGCCGCCATTGTTTATTGCGTTGCCTAGCAACGGCGTCTCGTTCATCTACTTGCCAGCCCGCCGGCAGGCGGAAGCCGGCCCAATCGAGGAAGGCCCAGAGAGCAAGGCCCTTCCTGTTTGCCCCTGCCCCTCACTTCTGGCAGCATCTCTACAGGGCAGGAGCCCTCCTCGCACCGTGAGGATCCAGCATTTGATGCCTCCCCCAGCCCCGATCGACCGCCGACGTTCAACACGGTCTGCAGGAGCAGCCGTGGCCATCTGTACAGCGCTGCTGGAGCAGTCGCTGTGAAGCACTCCCTGTGCTTCTCCTAGGTGAGCCCCACTCACGAGTGCGCAGTGCATCCCCTCAGGCACCCGAAGCCCACTGCCCGCACCACGCCGCCGAAAGAGCCTCCCAAAATGGCCGCCGCCATTGTTTACTGCGTTGCCTAGCAACGGCGTCTCGTTCATCTACTTGCCAGCCCGCCGGCAGGCGGAAGCCGGCCCAATCGAGGAAGGCCCAGAGAGCAAGGCCCTTCCTGTTTGCCCCTGCCCCTCACTTCTGGCAGCATCTCTACAGGGCAGGAGCCCTCCTCGCACCGTGAGGATCCAGCATTTGATGCCTCCCCCAGCCCCGATCGACCGCCGACGTTCAACACGGTCTGCAGGAGCAGCCGTGGCCATCTGTACAGCGCTGCTGGAGCAGTCGCTGTGAAGCACTCCCTGTGCTTCTCCTAGGTGAGCCCCACTCACGAGTGCGCAGTGCATCCCCTCAGGCACCCGAAGCCCACTGCCCGCACCACGCCGCCGAAAGAGCCTCCCAAAATGGCCGCCGCCATTGTTTACTGCGTTGCCTAGCAACGGCGTCTCGTTCATCTACTTGCCAGCCCGCCGGCAGGCGGAAGCCGGCCCAATCGAGGAAGGCCCAGAGAGCAAGGCCCTTCCTGTTTGCCCCTGCCCCTCACTTCTGGCAGCATCTCTACAGGGCAGGAGCCCTCCTCGCACCGTGAGGATCCAGCATTTGATGCCTCCCCCAGCCCCGATCGACCGCCGACGTTCAACACGGTCTGCAGGAGCAGCCGTGGCCATCTGTACAGCGCTGCTGGAGCAGTCGCTGTGAAGCACTCCCTGTGCTTCTCCTAGGTGAGCCCCACTCACGAGTGCGCAGTGCATCCCCTCAGGCACCCGAAGCCCACTGCCCGCACCACGCCGCCGAAAGAGCCTCCCAAAATGGCCGCCGCCATTGTTTACTGCGTTGCCTAGCAACGGCGTCTCGTTCATCTACTTGCCAGCCCGCCGGCAGGCGGAAGCCGGCCCAATCGAGGAAGGCCCAGAGAGCAAGGCCCTTCCTGTTTGCCCCTGTTCGCCTCTGGAGTCCCGGAGTCGGCCCTCCCTGGACTTGAAGGCTGCTACGTGAGTAGAACACCACACACCAAGACTGCTCTGCACTGCCCCAGACTCTGAATTGCGTAAATTCTTAGATCCTACTTGTAAGTCACTCCTCGAATCTGTAATTTCTGCACATGTATCATTGCAATGCCAAAATCCTGTACTCTTGATTCAAAATGCCTCATTTCGTACTTATAGACAATGAATGCTTTTTGCACATTTCTACCATCTGACACCATCTAGGCAACTAGCGCCTCGCACTACTAGAACCACCGCTGCTCAGTCTCGCCTCCCTCCACGTGCACAACAGAGTACTCCAGCATGCTACCAGGGCTGCACCACCAGATTAGCACTCTACTACTCATAGGCACACTCCTCACCACCGCAATATATGGACGACATTATCTACACTCCTGCTTACCTAGCCCCAGCATCATGATGCAGTCCAACACAAATTCAACACCTTCTCACTCTAGTCCCAACACCGCGCATCCTCACACCTCTACACCTAATAACTGCACCAGACTGTGCAGACTGAGGACACGCACACTACCTAGGTCCTTCTCATCGCAACACATCCCAACTTCACACAGAAACTATAGACTAGGTTCTCGCACATCCGTCTCCCACAACCTAATGGCCAGGACTCATCACATCCTCACACCGTGTACTAACCTCACACCCACTCCTAAACCATCCACCCCACCCAACCTCAAGCAAAAAAAACAAATGAAACAGCGGCCTCCCAACAGAAGTCAGGTAGCACCAACACTCAAATGCGCATTACTTAACACTCGATCGCTCACCGCCCATGCCCTAGAAATCAACGAGCTCATCTCCAGCCTCGACTTAGATCTGCTAGCCATCACAGAGACTTGGCTACATGAAGCGTCAGGCCCCGCCATTACCCTAGCTGTACCAGTAGGCTACTCCATCCTTAGACAAGACAGACCTACAAAATCAGGGGGAGGGGTTGCCATAATCCATAAAGACATCCACCATATCAGACCCACACCCCACAATTGGGAAGGGAATGCAGACATACTATCGGCCAAACTACCCCTCTCTCACAACAACACCATTAACATTCATGTCATCTACCGGCCCCCAGGACTCCCAGCCGACTTTCAAGGGCAAATCACGCATATTCTCAGCGAAAACCTAAAAAAATCCACCAAAACCTTACTCCTAGGTGATCTTAATCTAGGCTATAATGACCCAAAGGACAAAACAGCAACCTCCTTCCTCAAGGACCTCTCCAACCTAGACTTCACACAAAAAATCGTGTCACCCACCCACACCAAAGGCAGAACTCTTGATTGGCTGGCCGACCATAACTGCAGCTCCTCTATCACATCTAATACATTCCTCCCTTGGACAGATCACAGCTGCATACAATTCTCCATCCCTACGATACCTACCAAAAAAACTCCAGTACATAAATCCGCCACCTTAGCCAGAAGCTCCAAAAAATTAACGGCTGACAATTTACGCCCCCTTCTCAACACCCCATGCCTCGCCCCTCCTTTCCCACAAGATCCTAACATCCTAGCAGACATACTCAAGGATACACTCACCAATGCTATAAATTCCATTGCTCCTCTAGAAGAGAAAAAAGAAAAAAAATCTTTCCATTCAAACGCATGGTTCACAGAGGACCTCCAAGCTCTGCGTAACAAAAAGCGCCAAGCACTTAAAAACTGGCAGGCCAACCCATGTGACATCACCAAAGACTCATTCATAGACACCGCAAAAAAATACAAAACCGCCATTTTCAATGCCAAATCTGAATCATACAACCGTCGAATATTAGACTCAAAGTGCCACTCAAGAGAACTCTTCTCTATCTTTAAAGAGCTCACAGTGCCTCCCACTTCCTCTGACGAGATCATTAAGGATGAAGGCTGGTGCAACAGTATCCAAGCCGCCATGCTCAACAAAATAGACCTCTTACAAAACAAAATCCGTGACCACTACAATACCCTGCCGAAACAGAGTCGGCACTTAGATTCCCAATCGCCTAGCAAAACCACTAACATTCCCAAATTTGCCTTTAAAGAAGTTTCAGAACTAGAAGTCCTGGACATACTGAAACACTTGAAACCATCGACTTGCAAAGCCGATACTTGCCCCCCTAAGTTAATCAAGGACTGCGCTGAACCACTTGCCCCAATCATTACCGCATTCATTAATGCCTCATTCAAGACCTGCTCTGTCCCAGATAGTCTTAAAGAAGCTTGGGTGCGCCCACTTCTAAAAAAGCCCACTCTCGACCCCACAGTGCCTAACAACTACAGACCTATAACAACAGTCCCCTTCCTTCTCAAGATTCTAGATAAAGTGGCACACAGCCAAATCCAACTATACCTCGAATCTAACTCCATCCTAGGTACCAGACAGTCAGGCTTCCGCAAAGGTCATGGAACCGAGACTGCTCTGCTGGACCTTAAAAACCAAATAACCAAGATATTGGACATAGGTAAACCCGCCCTTTTACTTCTCCTCGACCTCTCTGCGGCATTCGACCTAGTGGACCACAAGACCCTCACCACACACCTCTCCCACTCCGCACATTTCTCTGACCAAGCCACCTCCTGGATAACATCATTTCTTGAAGGGAGGGCCATGAAAGTCTTTTCAAACACTTCTAGCGCAACACCATCCATAATACACTGCGGTGTCCCTCAAGGCTCCTGTACAGCACCTACGCTTTACAATTTATTCACTAAGCCCCTATTCGAGAAACTTGATGCACTTGGGATTGCCTACACCAATTACGCTGACGACACCCAAGTGCTCCTCCCTCTAACAGGCTCATACCACAAAGACGCCCTAGCTCTAAAACTCATATACGCCACCATTCAAGCCTGGATGGCCACTAACGGCCTATGTCTTAACGGGGATAAGACTGAAATCCTTATCCTCGGCCAAAAGTCCACACTGGCCAGGCTAGATAGTTGCTATGCCAATTTCAACATCGACAACTGTACTATCCCAGTCCTATCTTCTGTGAAAACGCTAGGGGTCTACATTGATGCAACTCTGTCCATGGACAAACAAGTTAGTGCCATTGTCTCCGCATCTGCACTAAGCACTAAACTCATCAACGCCATCAAACCATTCCTCTCCAAAGAAAACTGCCTTTCAATAGCAAGAGCTACCATAGGCGCTAAACTTGACTATTGCAATGCACTCCTAGCCGGCACCTCTGAAAAAAACCTAAACAAACTTCAGGTCACCCAAAATAACGCTCTAAGAGCTGCCTTAAACATCTCCAAAAGGGACCACATCTCACTGGCAAGACAATCAGTTCACTGGCTCCCTGTCAAAGAACGCATCACCTTCAAGGTACTGACTACTACCCACAAATGCATCCACCACACTGCACCATCATATCTCTCAGACACCATTCTCAGACCGACCTCATCCAGACCTACCAGACTGTGCTACACCAACCAACTCACTGTACCACGCATCAACAAGATTACAGCAGGAGGGCAGGGTTTTCCCTACATAGCACCTAAACTTTGGAACAATCTCCCCCACGCCCTAAGAGCAGAAGGCTCCCTCACAGCGTTTAGAAAAAAACTCAAAACCTCTCTCTTTAACTAAAACTCCTTCACCTACAGCCAATCAGGCACACACTGCTAAATACTGCTACTGCCCAAACTTGTATGCCTGTATGCTAAATACTGCTACTGCCCAAACTTGTATGCCTGTATGCCACTATGCTGCAACTAAGACGCGCTTTTCCTGTAACCAGCGCTATTCTGTAACCAGCGCCACGATGCCTCAGGGCTGTTTCTGTGCGCTTAACAAATACGAATAAATAAATAAATAAATAAATATATCGATTAACGGTGTTTGCGCTCAGGGGAATCTCACAACAATGACAAGAGTCCTATACATAAAGCGATAATTGCCCACGAGAGCCGGTTGCCGCCACGTTATTAATCAAAATGCATCATATTGTTGACAGAATAAAGGGCAGGCATATTTCAACATTTGAATTCAATCCTTATACTCTGGTAGCTACTTTGAACCCACAGACTCCTGTGTAGATAGAAGCCCAACCATTACTCCAATGCATTCCCCCTGCCCATTAGCTGGCCATCGCGGCGGCCATGGAAAAACATAGAGGAAACCAACATATCGGGATAGTTCCCTTGCACGAGTCGGGTCCGCTCAAGCTGACTAGTACGGCGGGCGAACGCGCCAGGAAAAGCTGGCATGGCGGGCGCCGCCCCTTAGTGGGGGCGGTCCAGGCCGCCCTTTCCCCCCCCCCACAGCTGTAAGAAATAACGCGCCGGGGGACGGGATGATGACGTAATGCGGGGCCCGCCCCCCGGGAGGGCGCGAAAGCTTCGGCGCAGGGCGGGAAACCGGGGAGAAGCCGGTCATAAAAGCCCGGACTTGTGTGAGCATTCACACATCCTCCCTCGGTTTCCCGCCTCGCCGGAGCTGCGTTCGTTTTAAATTCTTGTTGCAGTTCCAGGAGGGAGAAGGCTTCCAGGGTTCCTGTGGAAGGAGATGCTTGGTTCCAGATGGAAGATTAGCGGTTGCTGCAGAAGAGTTCCAGAAGGACGGATCATGGTTGCAGTTGGAAGCGGCGGTCGAAGGGCAGTGCGGAACGAAGGTACAGCCCATGTGGGTTAATAGCATCAAATGGTTGAGGCCTCGGGGCGAGGGCGGGCGCGTGGCCGTTTGTTAGGATCAAGGCGGGGACAGAAGGTGGGCCGTGCAGGGTCCCGCGGCAAACATGCTTGAGGCGTCGTTTGTTGAATGGGTATGGATGCAGAGAGGCAGCACGGTTGCATGTTTGGCGCGGGCGGGGGCGCTGATGGGGCGCAGGCTGCTATTGGCATGTGCACAGGGGGCCACCTGGGGGGGGGCATGGTGGTAGGTTTGGCAGGGTCGCGGCATCCTGGGCGCCGGGGGTCGGGTACAGGCCGATGGACCAACGAGGCACCAAGAGTCATTGGTGTGGTTGCACACCCACACCGTCAAGCATGCTGGGTCACACCATGCGCAGCCACGAGAACAAGGCGAACAATGGTGACACCGATGTCTGGCAGCCATGGTTGTCGGACTGATTGGGCAGCGTGGGACACCGCACAGGGTTTCCCAGCTTTGTTGCCTTCACACGGCAGGCTCCATGAAGTGGTTTTGTTGCTGACTCTGGGGGCAATGTGTTGCATGGTGCATGCCGGGCTTGTGGGGCTCGGGTCAGATCGCAGTGGAGCATTGAGTATAGTCATGGACATCGGGATCGCAGTTGCAGAGCTCAGGACCGGCAGGCGAACGGGAGCGGCTCAGTGCGGGTGCAAGGGTTTTCAGGCAGACAGGCGGTGTGTTGGCATTGTGCGGCTCCACTGATTGCAATTCTGGTGACCCCCTCGGTGACAACGTGGCCTTCGGGATACGAACCGAGGGCATTGTTAGCCGGGTGCTCTGGGGAATCCCTCGGGGGAACGGCGTGGCATGCCATATGCGGGTATCCAGGTCACGGTGGCTCTGGTGTGTGTAGCGCGTTGGGGGCAGGCATTGTGCATTCACGGGCCATGGTGATTTGGTGTCTATTCGCGGGCTCCGGGGCGGGGTTTTGGTTGGTCATCTCGGCGGAGAGGGAGGCTCGAGATCTGTGGGAGCGTCGTGGGCGTCGTTTTCAGAAGGTGGGGCGATTGGGTAAGGGAGGTCAGGGGGTCCGCCGGGGGGAGCAGGGCCGGGCACACGTGGGGTGCAGCGGAGAGAGATGCATTCGGGCGTGGGAGGGGGCAGCATCGGGTTGCGTAGCTGGGCACGCGTGACAGTCTAGATCAGGGGCGACCTCTTGAGTCGGGGAACACGTGGGGATTCGGTCGCGGGAGGGTCCAGATATACTGCCCACAGCAGCGCATTTTGTGCAATGGCGGGGTGCGGTTTGTGGTTGGCCCTGATGGGTTTCAGTGGGAAATGGGCCCCCGGCTCGGATCCACAGCGGGCGAGCGTCGGGAGAGGGGGTCAGAAAGGGCATTCCAGTTTGGATGGAGACCGCACAGTCCAGCGGGGGCACAGGCGTCCCACGGGTGAATGCAGGAGGGGGGCGAGTTAGACAGTCACGAGCACGGTCGGGCTTGTCGTGGCGGCTGAGAGGCGGACGTATTCACACGGCGCTGGGAACGGGTGCAAGTGGGGATTTTAATGCTGCGGGTTGTCGATTGGGGATGGTTTCATTGCGTAAATGACAGGATCTGAGGATGTGAACGGGGGAGAGGTATGGGGCGAGGAGGAGTTTGTACGGCAGGATGTTGCAATGTTAGTTTTGTGTTATTCGGGTTTGGTTCTGGTGCTGCATTGGGGGGTATTGACCGCCATGCGGGCCTGGCCGTGGACAGGGATGCAGGGCGGGACTTGGGTTCAAGTTGTCGTTTGTGACATGATTTTGGGGCGATTGGGTTCGGGCTGTGGTGTGCTGCACACGCGGCCGGCGGCCTGCACGGGGACGAGTTGCTGGAGGATGCAGGGTCACGGCGCTGGGAGCAGAGCTGTGGTGATTGGGGAGCAGGAGACCCGCTGGGGTTGGACAATGGGCACTGTTTGGCGGTGTCGGATCCTGGCCGCGGTGGTTAGCGGGGGGCAATGGCAGTGGCTGGCTGTTTTGGTGCGGGCCAGGTCGGAGGGTAGGTGCGCCAGAGTGGGGAAACGGGGGAAGTGCATGCTGGGCATCGTAGCGAGCTGGGGGGAGTCAGCATTTGTGTCCTGGCTTGCCACGGGCGGAAGGGGGGGGGGGTTAGGTGCATTGTAGCCGAGGGAAAGGGTCGTAGGGCATAGACTACAGGCCGTTTGGTGAGGCTCCACAGGAGGTGGACAGTGGGAGGGTCTCTGAGGTCAGCAACCTCGTGGCTACGAGCGGTGGCATGGAATTGTTCATGACACAGGCGCCGCTGCAAAGCGGGTACAGTTTGGGCTGCCACATGATGGGTGGTCGCTGGTGCTCCAGCAGTACGAGATCGTACTGGGAGTCGCAATGGGGAGCGGTGAGCAGTTGCTTGGCACAGTGTGGTGTTTCGGGAGCGTTTATTTGAGCACGCAGGCGGGGAGGGTCTGACAGTTGGATCGGTCTGGGAGGAAGGGGTGGGTGGGCAAGGTATTAATTTGTGCTTCGCTAGTGGTTTCTTCGAGATAGTTACTTTTCTGCTACGTGGGCGGGGAAGGTGTATCAATTTAATGGTATTTAAGTGCGGGAGGGTCGCGTTTTCTATCTGAAATGCCATTTGTTTGTGCTTTCTGGAAGTCGGCAAAGCACTGGGGCGAGGTGGTGATAACCTTGGGACGGTGCAGGGCTAGTGGTAGAACAAGCTACTTGGGAAATGCTCTGTTGTTGGTGGCATCGTTTTGGGGTTGCTCGTTGTTTACCAGGCATGGCCTACGTGGTGGACACATGTGGCTGCTGGGCGTATGGTGCGTGGGACGCAACATGCTGGAAGTCGTAAAACGGCTTTTAGTGGTTGGAGGAGGGGCTGGAGTAAAGAAGATTGCGCATGGCAGCAAGCATATGCTGGTAGGGTGGGAATACGATGATTAGAGGTATGGGCAACAAAGGGGTGTCATAGAATTAGGTTGCCTCGCGGGCAATGGCGACAGCCTGCATAACGGGGGACATTTACAGAAATGTAATAAATCCAGCAGAGGGGCCAATCAAGGAATGGGGAGGGAAGACTAGTGGCATGGCACAGTTGCTTTGAGGGCATGCCCCTCTTGCGGCCACGGCGGTTTATGGCCGCAACGCAGGTATTTTGACGGTAATGTTGCTTGCATGGCAGGCCCCATTTGGCGACCATGCCACCATGGGCGCACCAGTGACTAGCACTTGTTTAAAATTGCTGTGGGAAAGGGGCTTCGGGAGCACTGGGAGTGAGGATGGGAGTGGTAGCGCCCCTCTGGCCTTAAGTGGGAGTCAAGGGTTCGCATGTATTAAATAAGGAAAGGTAACGTATGGGGGTAAATATTAGGGACCGAGTTGATGAGGCTGCCCCTGCTTTCCCTGTGTGTGCATGGGGACTTCTCTCCTTTCCGTGTCGAGGGTAATATCACGGGCCGCATCAGGCACGTTGGACCCGACAATCAGTATGGGGTCGCCGGGGAAGCACGGGGGGGTGCAGAACTTATCTAAAACGATTGGTTGGGCAGGATGGAACGGGGTATCATGCGAGGGAACGACGATCATGCGTGCGGTGGAAGAGGGTGGGTAGTTTCCTGCGCTGCTGTCTGGCACCTTGTTGGCTTGGGGACCAGAATATTCAAACCCAGCGCGGCGCAGGGCTTGTGGTGAATTACCTGTCGTGGAGCTCATTCAGGGGGCGCGTGGCGTTGTAGGGTAGGAAAAGGTTATGTCATGGGGGAAGACGAGGGTAAGAGGTGGGGGGACAAAGAGCTTGCAATGCCTTGTGGGTAAGTGTTAAGACTGAATTAAGTTGACCTCCAACCAAAGGAGATATACAAAAATAATATTTTAAAACAGCGCAATTTCTTCATATATGAATTGAACTTTAAACCACTTCCATGGCACTGAGGACGAGTCACTTCACTGTGCGGCTAATAGTTTTGACCAGTGTTGGGAGCAAGACCACACGGAGCACCACACATTCTCTTCGAGCCCCCTCACCCCGTGCAGAGAGTGGCTGGGGATTGGGGTGCTCGGTCCGGCGAAACAGGGAGTAAGGGGGCACAGTATTAAGGGGTACAGAACCAGACACCGGGAATTGGGGGGGACAAGGGTAAGAGCACGCTTTGTCATATCTCCACAGTAGCAACCAGGGTTTGGGTCGTGGGGCACTCCTTCGTGGCCTGGGCAGCGGCCAGAGCACGGCAGGCGTTTAGGGACGGGAACTTGGGACTACGGAACACACAGATCAGTTGGATCTCCAAGGCTGGCTTGAAGGTCTCATCCGTATGGGGAACTTTGGAACAGGCGGCAAGGGAACACCCCTGGCCTGATATCGTATTGTTACATATAGGGGGCAACGATTTGGTGACAAAAGGAAGGAAGGACCTGTCAGAACTATTGCGAAGCCTCTTCATAGGATGGGGAGTGGGCTCAGGGGATGCGAGGTGATGTGGTCGGAGATAATCACAAGACAGGAGTGGAAGGGGGCATTGCGCCACGGCGCCATAGAAGAAGCAAGGCGCAAAACAAATAATCGCATGGGCGGTTTTCTGAAAGGCAGGGGGAGGATTTGGATTCGCCATCCCCTCATCACTTAAAAGTACCAGGGTATTTTGAAGGGGACGGGACCCACCGGTCCGAGGTGGGCACTGCTTTGATGTCATTGGAATGGATGACGGCACTTCAAAATGCGGGATGTGTATGAGAGGCCTGAGGGGGGGGGGGCACTTCCAAGGATGTCAGCCATTAAAATACAGGGAGTGCCCTGTGGAAGCAAGCTGGAGGGGGGGGAACTCTCTGCCGCCGGCAGCCAGCAGAGGGTCTTGGAGGAGTCACAGGCCAATCCCTGAATAAAGCACTGCCAGCAGACCCACAGGGGAACGAGCAGCCAAGAGTTTAGATGCACGGCGCCCCAAGAGCAATAGGCTTGGGGGAGGCCCTGGGGAAAAAGGGGAGGGATGTAGGGGACTTGGGAGGCAATTCCAAGACCCAAATTGCGGGGGGGGGGAACGAACAACAAACTAAAAGAGGGCAGCAAGTGAAGCTGGTTGGGGGGGGAACAAGAGGAGAATATGGGGGGGTATGCTACCGGGACCAAAAAATACAGCAGGGGGAAGTCGTCACGAAGGGGGAGGGGCAAGAGGGGGGGAGCTGGAGGAGGGAGTAAGAAAGGTAGGAACATCGGGGGGGGGGGGAGCTCGGACAAGGAGGGCCAGCAAGGACAGGAAAGAGGGGGCCTGGCGGGGCGCAGCATAAGGGGACCGGGGGAATGGGGGAGACAGTTGGGAAAGGAAGATAGTACGAGGGACAGGGAATCCGGAAGAGATATGACACCAGCCAGGGGGGGGGAGGACACCTGCTAAGGCTGCAGTTGGAGGGGGGGGGGCGCCTTGAGTGAGAGGGAATTGCAATGTTTCTGGGGGCTCGGGGACACAGGAGGGAGACCTGGGGGGGGGGGTTGGCATAGCGGGGGTAGGACTAGGATACCAATAACCGGAACAACGCGAAGGCGTAGGGGGGGCTGAGTAGAGTTTGGTAAGAAAAGGTTAGATGGACGTCGCAAGCGACGGCCAACTAGGCAGGCAGAAAGTGGGGGACGGCATCGGAGGGCGGTGCCGGCCCAAATACGGATACGTAAATATATTGTAAGGGCACTTGTGGTGGTGCCGGTATAGGAAATTGTAAGGGCACTTGTGGTGGTGCCGGTATAGGAAATTGTAAGGGCACTTGTGGTGGTGCCGGTATAGGAAATTGTAAGGGCACTTGTGGTGGTGCCGGTATAGGAACCTGAACATTAGCGAGACACCGCGTGGCTGCCGGTTTTAGCTAGAGCCCGATTAGGACTCGGGGTAAGTCTGCGGGGGGTCGGGCATCCGCAACAAAGACCTAGCAAGGGGCAGGGGGGAATGGGGGGGCAAAAAATTGACAGCAACAACGGCCGGGGTAGAGAGAGGTGGATAGCCAGGGCCGGGCTCAATCCGAGGCGTCCACCGGACGAGGACGATGGGGAGGGGGAGGGGGAGGGGGGGGAAGCCCTAGGTAGCCGCACTTGGAATAGTATATCAGTGACGGTGAATTACGGATCGCCTGTAAGATAACTCCAAGACTTTATGCAAATAAAGCTGCTGAGGCATGTTAACCTTCCAATCACAAACTGGTGTCGTGTCAATTTTTACTTCCGCCTGCATGGGATGACTGATGCGGAGAGGGGGGGGGGGTGTAGCAGGGATGGAGGGGGGGGCAAGAAGGGGCGGATAAAGTGGGGAGGGAAGGCAAGGCGCTGAGTGCCCACGCTATGGCTGCGAGCAGACCCCTGTCCTCCTCCCTCCCCCTCATTTTTAAATACTTTCTAGAACAAAAAGGCAGCACTTGAATGAGCCAACCTGGAATCTTCTGCTCCGTAGGCAGACGCGTTATCCATTGCGCCACTGGCCCTCTGCTGCAGTGACTCTTGGAATCAGCACTTTTGTTACGACCCAGAGGCTCATCATGCGGATTGAGCCATCATGAGCAACTTAGTTCTCATTTTTATAAGGAGAGGTGGTTGAAAACACGCCTACGAACTGACAATGAGCAGGCGTCGTAGTTCCCATTTTTCCTCCCGAGTAGAGGTAGAAACACGCTGCCACACTGACTACAAACACACAATGAGCTTCGAGTGCCTTGCGTGAGAAGGCTCATTTTTAAATACAGAACAAAAAGGCAGCATTTGAACGAGCCAGCCAGGAGTCGAACCTGGAATCTTCTGCTCCGTAGGCAGACGTGTTATCCATTGCGCCACTGGCCCGCTGCTGCACTGTGAGCTTTCAGCACTTCTGTTACGAACCAGAGGCGCAGGTCAGGCTGCCTGCGACATCACGAGAAACTTTGTTCTCATTTTTACAGGGAGAGGTAGGAAAACGCTACCAGCACACAATAAGCAGGCGTGTGACATGTGTTAAAGAAGGCTCATTTTTAAATACTTTATTGAAAACAATACATACAAACATCTGACAAAGAACGCATTTGGCATCAGATACTGCCCGGATTGCAACTCTCTGCACGTATTTTCTGGCGAGTTCTACGGACCAAGCATCTCATTTATTGTACGATAGCACTCACATTTTCATGCGCAAATAACAGATTTAGAATGTTTTCACTTTTTAGTATTGTACCATTTTATGTGCTCGGTGCTCTTCAGTGTTAAATCCGCGGAGAGGGTGATCTGTACCCAGATCAACCCCAAAAGTGCCATACAGATATGAAATAGATAAGGCCTGAGTGATAGGCGTGCCAAGGAGTACTCGACGTGCATGCCACAGAAACGCGAAACATGCAACAAGTGAGAGACATAAAATGGGGTTTTTCACTTTAAGAAAATAACATATAATATATTGAATACAATTTTTTGTTTACTTCTTAAAAGGTGTTTTATTGAGCTGTAGCCTTCCTCTTAGAGAGCAGGACTAAGAAGCCCGGCTGGAGCATTTCAGCACATTTTTATTTCCTTTTGGCGATCGCTGTGTCAGGGTGTTGGGTTGGGGCTCCAAGATTGCCGAACACCAGGCGAGCAGTCTATCATGGGGAACAGTTTAGTATACAACACCGGTGCGATGAAGGCACATTGCCTACTCTGCATTTTAAGCACCACCTATAAGCCGAAACCGTTGCATTGAAGTGCAGGTAGGAGGGAGATGACATGTGAAGAGGGACACACGACTTGTTTTTTTTTTTTTGGGTTATATATTTGATGAATATTGTTGGTTGTTTATCGTCTAATTGACTGCCTTGGGCCATGCTTACCTCTTTGGCCATTCCCACCCACTCCTTGCCCCACCCACCCAAATCTCAACCCCTGGTATCTATGTTGTTTCTAAGCAGTCTGCTGTGAGTTAATGGCTTAATTGCCGCTGTAAATGGCTACCGGTATAATAACAAAAATCTTACCCAATTCTACCTGACCTTAACTCACTACCCCACCCCCTCTATTCCCACCTCTCCCCTCTCACCCAATTTACCCTTATCCCCACCCTACTCTACCACCGCTGACTATACCCCAAACCACTCTACACCTACCCCACTCTTCGCTACCCACAATATCCCTCACCGCTGTACACCTACCCTACCCACTGCCCCACCCCACTGTACCCCTATCCATCAAACCACTGTAGACTGGCAAGGTGACACGAGGTCCTTTGATCCCAATAGATTACGCCCAGCCTGCCCATATCGTCAGATCACTACCAAGTTAAGGTACGTGTTTGTTGAGTCTTCAACTTACCCCAGACCTACACTAGTTGTTCAAGATCAGACAGGCAGTCAAAGTGAACAGGCACGCCTTTGACAGTCTCTCTTCGGATGTAGGTAGATGCACAAAGTATTCTATTCTGAGGTCCATCCATTCTGTCATGTAAGCGCCAAACAGCCCTTTCACGGGAAGACCCTTCAAAAAGTAAAGACTCCGCTTTCTGTATGTTGGCATGTAGCACGTAGCCCATCGTGGCAGATAGTGTACATCACGTATCTAGTGGTGGCCCCATGTTGTGATTCTTCACTTGCCAAATCATAGCAGTGCTAAAAGGTCATGGCCAAGAGGCCTCAGCGGCAGGGGATCTGCGTCCAGTGCAAATTGGCACATGCCAAAACGTCCTGAGCAATGGAGAAGGCAAAGAAGTTTCATTAGTGATGCAATGGGAGGATAAATCGTGTTCCAGATGTCGGGGACATCACTCAGACCTGTTAAGGGCCTCCATCACACCACTGAGGAATCATCCTTGTTTGTTACTGTTTGCAATGAATGATTGAAGGAGTTGCGTATCTTCAGATCTATAGATTCCTGCTATGATATGACATGATATTGTATTTGAATCGTACTCATACACGCGTGTTTCAGAGCGTGAAGAGGCAAGGGAGGGGAAGAAGGGAGGACAAAACAGCGATCTTCCTAGGCCCAGTGACATTGAGAATGCTCAAGTGCAGGGGAGAGGGAGGAAAGTGCAAGGGAGAGGGGCGAGGTGGAACGTGCTGAGGAAGGGATAAAAACAACAACAACTGGTAGCGCAGCCAGCAGGGTGGCAAGTGCGAGGTTTAAAGCGCAGACAAGGGGTGTCTGATAAGTGCAGGTAAGGGCACTGTAGGGTTACAGATACAGACCCAAGTGCAAGGATTGCGTGCAAGGGTTGCCAGGAGGCAGTGCAGGTGTATGGCTGGGTGGGCAGGGACCTGGGCCCAAAATCAGAGGGTAGCCAGGTGCACGGAGCCGAAGCAGACAGATCAGCAGGGGAGCGGAAGAGCAAAGGCAGAAGCAAAGAGGAAGGTCTTGAGGTGCTTCCGGAACCAGAGATGGTTCTCCTCAAGTTTCAGTGTGGCAGGCAGGCTGTTCCAGAGGGAAGCCTCAGCTGAGGAAAGAGATCTACCCCCAACTCGTTGCTTGGAGAAGCGACTGGCCCTGAGGGAGTTGGAGGTGGAGGAGCGAAGAGCTCGAGTGGGAAGGTATTTACGGAGAGAGAGTTGAAGGTATTTTGGACCCAGGCCCCAGTAAGCCTTGTGGACAATGCAGAGGGTCTTGACTTTAACCCTTGCAGAACCTGGGAGCAATGAAAAGATTTCAGGGCTGGAGAGATACGATCCCTGGGCTTCAGACCAAGGAAACGTCTTGCAGTCCTGTTCTGGACGAGTTGCAGAGGACGGAGAGTAGAAGCAGGCAGATTTAGAAAGAGGCTGTTGCAGTAGTCTAGCCTAGAGAGAACCAGAGCTCTAGATACAGTAAGCCTCTGGGGGAAGGAGAGGAAAGGAACAATACCTCTGCAAATGTGCAGTTGGTAGTTTGACTTCTTAGAGATGTCAGAGATGTGAGAAGAAAAGGAGATTGTGGAGTCAAAGATGACCCCGAGGTTCTTAGCCTCACAGGTGGGAGCAGGAAGAGGGCCAAGGGAGGCCAGCCAGAGAGTGGCGGGAAAGGAGGGTGCAGGTGTGCCGACGAGGAGAATCTCTAACTGGGATTAAGGCAGAGATCATTGGCAGCACACCACTCCTGGATGGCAGACAGATGGTCAGAGATGAGGGAGGGAAGCCTGAAAACAAGCAGAGTGTCATCCGCATAGCACTGAAAGTTGAAGCAGAGAGCTGCAATGCGGTGGGCAATGGGTGCCAGGTATTGGTTGAACAGCCAGGGAGAGAGGTTGGACCCCTGGGCAGTGGTCGAAGTGTACGAAAAGAAGTAGTGGAACTATGTTCCTACTGGCCTGCACCCACTCCCCACAAACCCCACCGCCACGACCTCTCCCACACACAATACAAAGCCCCAACCACTAACACCTGCTGTTTAAGGGAACGTTCAGTGCAGTGCACTGAAAGTGCAAGCTGCAACGTCTTCCTAAACTTTTATTTTAAAACGAAAGCATTCTGGAACGGTTTCTTTTTAAAATAACAGTACAGGAGCTGTAAAACGTAATTTAAAAAAGTAGAGGAGCACCGCTCCCGACCGCTCCCGCTCACTTCGACCACTGCCCCTGGGGAACACCACAAGTAGAGAATGAGATGGCGAAAAGGAAGGACCCAAGTTGGACCTGGGAGGGTCGAACAGAGAGGAAAGAGGTCATCCAGGGCCTGATCGGTGATACCCGGCTTATCACGGAGACAGTTGAGCAGGATGGCATGGTTGACCATGTCAAAGTAGTAGAGAGATTGGGTAGGATGAGGACACAAAAGGGATGTTAGAGTCATGGTTGGAGAGCAGGTCTTCACGGGTGTTGGGGAGAGCAGTTTCCATGCTCCTGACAGCTCTGAAGCCAGGCTGATGGTCATGGAGACAACCAACAGAGTCGGTGTGAAGATTAAGCTGGGAGATGGTCAGCTTTTCCAAGAGTTTGCCCTGGAAAGGAGTGATAGAAACCTGCGATAGTTAGCCGGGCCGGAGGGGTCGGCTGTGGGATTTTTGAGAAGAGGGTGCACAAGAGAGTGCTTCAGAGTGGAGGGGAAGATTCCAGAGGTGAAGGAATGGTTACGGAAGTCGGCCAGATTCAGAGCAAGGGTGTCAATGTGGTCCTTGATGGTTTTGGACGAACAGGGAAGAACCTGTTTTGACTGGAATCACACAATCTCCTGGGCTTACGCCAATCTGGTTTCCAACCAAGCCACTTCACTGAATCGGCCTTACTGGACCTAAAGATTCAACTGGATGATATCAAAGATGCCAAGAAGTAAGCCCTCCTCTTGTTACTAGGCCTGTCTGCAGCCTTTGAATAAATCAAAAAGGCAGCCTATGACCGAGCCAGCCAGGAGTCAACCTGGAATTAGTCAAATGTATTATCCATTGCGCCACTGGACCGCTGCTACAGCGTGAGCAGGAGTCAGCACTTTTGTAACGAAACTGAAGTTTGCTGCTTGAGACACCATGAGAAACGTACTTCTCATTTTTACAAGGAGAGGTAGAAAAAAACGCTACAAGCCCACAATGAGCGGGAATGAGCAGGTGAGCGAGCGTGTGCCATGCGTTAGAGACATCATGAGAAACTTAGTTCTCATTTTTCCCAGCGGAGAGGTAGAAAAAACGCACTAACTACGAACAAACAATGTGCTCTTGTGTGCCATGCGTGACAAGGCTCCTTTTTAAATACTTTCTAGAACAAAAAGGCAGCACTTGAACGAGCCAGCCAGGAGTCGAACCTGGAATCTTCTGCTCCGTAGGCAGACACGTTATCCATTGCGCCACTGGCCCTCTGCTGCAGTGACTCTTGGAATCAGCACTTTTGTTACAGCCCAGAGGCTCATCATGCGGATTGAGCCATCATGAGCAACTTAGTTCTCATTTTTATAAGGAGAGGTGGTTGAAAACACGCCTACGAACTAACAATGAGCAGGCGTGTGCCATGTGTTAGAGACATCATGAGAAATAACGTAGTTCCCATTTTTTCTCCCGAGTAGAGGTAGAAACACGCTGCAACACTGACTACAAACACAGTTAGGGAGCTCGGGAAGCTCCAAGAAGACACGGACGCCAGCGGGTACAACAAGGAACCGTCTTTTTTCAATTACAACTGGGAAGTGTTCCCCCGACACCCCCTTCCTCCTCCTCACGTCACTTCCCCCCTGTGACGTCCTCCTTACATGTGGCTTGCCTTAAAGGGGCAGCCACCCATAACAACACCCCCGGACAAATGTCCTTGCAACCAACTCAACTTGGCCAACTGGCACCAACGTCAACACTCCTCCACTAACCTGGGAGGCCTCCTAACGTTCCTTTGTGGCCTTCCTCGCGGCTCCGGGTGGGGACCGCCATCAGCGTCATGCTCAGGGTTGACCTGACTTTGAACCTGTGGTTCGAGGGGGATCCACGTTTCATCATGACTGTCCATGACTTCCGGGTCGGGGTCCTCAGGCGGCAACTCATCCTCAACCGGTCTGGTAACGTGCTTGAACCTTGAACTGTTGCGAGTCACTTCTTGATGTCCATTTGTCGCTGTTATCATGGTGCCTTTTATCGCCACCACTCTAAGCGGCTCAGGTGAGAATTGTGAGTCTGTTTTTCTTGTTGCGGCTCTCTGCACCCACACTTCATCTCCTATTTGTAGTTCTTTGGGTTGTGCTCTCCTCCTCCTGTCAGTCTGTTCCCGCATCTTCTCTTTGGTCGCTCTGTCTCGTTCGATGACTTCTTGGTCTGCCTCAGGCCGGTTCGTCGGGTTGTTGACGAGCCTGGTCCTGACCTGGTATTTCATCATAAGCTCTGCTGGGGTTCTGTTCGTGGCTTCATGAGGGGTGTTCCTGTAGTCCCTCAACATTCTGCACAGCGCTTGATGGGGGTCAATCCCCTCTAGGCGCGCCCTTTGTATGGTCTTTTTAATGGACGCCATAAATCTTTCCGCCATGCCATTGGCTTGTGGCCATCTCGGTGTCACTCTTTGGTGACGGAAGACCATGTGTTTCGCGAATACCCCAAACTCGTGACCACTGAAAGGGGCACCATTATCGGATTTTAGCGTGTCTGGTATCCCCCACTCGCTGAAGACTTCATCAAATCTTGCAGCGACGTGGGCGAACGCTGTTGATTTGACTCGTTTTACTATGGGGAACCTGGAGTGTTCGTCAATAAACAGTAACAGGTAATCTCCTTCCTCCCTTGGTCCATAGAAATCGACCGCTACTCTCTCCCAAGGATGATCAGGGATTGTGGTTATCCTGAGCGGTACTGGCGGGTCGGGTCTTGCTGTGCACTGGCATGCCGCGCAGTTCTTGACCCACCGGTCAACCATATCGTCCATGAAGGGGAACCAGACATTGCATCTTAACAGACGTTTGGTGTTCTCCGCACCACGGTGCCCTTCGTGGGCAGTTTTGATGACTTCCACGCGTAGTGTGGAAGGTATGACAATTTTGCAACCCCTTACCAGAATGACTTTGTCTTGGACTGCCAACTCGGCGTGCACCTTCGCCAGTCTCTCCATCTCATCGCGGCACGCTCCAGGGTGGTTTTGTACCGCTCTGCGAAAATCCTTCCACTTTCCATTTTCCGTCAGACTGATGGCTAGGGCCATGGAAGGGTCTGCAGCCGACGCCACCGCAATTGTTTCAATGGATATGGCAGGCGGTAACGCGTTGGTCGTTACGTAGCTGATGTATTCTACGTCTCCCTGTCGAGGTGTGGGGCTACCGCCCGGGTGTCTGGAGAGGTAGTCTGCTGGGTTGTTCTCACCTCCAGGTCGGTGAACAATGTCAAAGTCATATTCTTGCAGACGGATTCCCCACCTCTCAATCCTGGGTGGCATTTTTGTGCACGGGTTGCCGAAAAGGGAAAGCAGGGCCTCATGATCTGTGATCAATGTGAACTTTTTCCCAATGACGAAATTATGAAAATGCTTGCACGCCCAGACGGCTGCCAGGCTCTCTTTTTCTGCCTGGGAGTACGCCGACTCCGGCGGGGCCAGCGCTCTACTGGCATAAGCAACTATGTGCCTTGGATGCGTGTCTTGTCCACTGGTCTGCGCCAGAATGGCACCTAGTCCCACCGGGCTGGCATCTACCACTATCTCAGTGTGCCAGTCAGGATCAAAGTATGCCAGTTTTCTCGCCTCAGTCAACGATTGTTTGATGTTGTCAAACGCAGCTTGGCACTCCTCAGACCATGCAAATGCGACCTCCTTCTGAAGCAGGCGCCGGAGAGGTTCAGTGATGGATGCGAAATGTGGGATGTACCGAGCACAGTACCCTGCCATTCCCAAAAATCACCTGACGTCGGCGACCTGAGTGGGTCTTTCCAGCTGAAAGATGGTGGCTACTTTGTCTGGGTCGGGAGTCATCCCGTCAGCCGAGAAGATGTGGCCAAAGAATTTGAGCTTGGCCTTGCTGAATCGACACTTGTCAATGTTAATTGTTAGTCCGGCCTCTTGCACTGCCCGGCACGCTTCTCCAAGGGCAACATCATGTTCCTTACGTGACTTTCCGAAAACCAAGATGTCGTCGCTGTAGTTGAGTGTCCCGCTTACAGGGCGTATGATCTGTCGGATCGTTTCATGGAATATTTCCGCCGCCGACGAAATTCCAAAATTTAGCCGTTTGTAACGGAACAGTCCTTCATGTGAAGCAAAGGTGGTTATGGGTCGTGAGTCCGGGTGGAGTACCATCTGATGATACCCCTGATTCAGATCCAATTTCGAGAAGAGGACGGATTTGTTCAATTGGACTATCATGTCCTCAATTTTCGGACCAGGGTGCCGTTCTCGCTGTATAGCCGTGTTGGCCACCCTCATGTTCACACATAGTCGTAGGCGACCACCTTCTTTCGGGACAATCACAAGGGGAGAGACCCACTGTGTCGGACCGGTGGCCGGTTCAATTATGTCATTTTTCAACAGTTGGTTTAGCTCTTTCGACACCGTCTCCTGCAAATGGAACCCTACCCTGCGCGGGTGTTGCGGGACCGGTGAATTATTGGTCTATGTGTAATTTGATCGGCGGGCCATTCCATCTGCCCAACCCCTGGCATAGTTGCGGGAACTCTTTGATGATGTCTTCTTTGTGATGGCAGGGGTGTCACGGGTGACTATGTTGCCTATGTGCTCCATCTTGCTATGTGGTGGCTCCGCAGACTCAATGATATCTCCAGCCCGGACAGGTATGTTGATTAGGCCAAGGTGTGATGCCGTCCTGTAGCTTAGTAAACACCGACCTTTGGTGGGGCTTTTTATGACATGGATGACCGTGTCGGTTACTTGGCCAGCAAATGTAAGTCTCCTTTTGAACAACGCAATGCACTGCAGCGGGGCATCCGCCCCCCCATTGATAGATCTTCGACTTTGACGGGCTCAGCTTCGGTTTATCATGCAGTCGTTGAAACTCTGTTTCCCCTATAATGTTCACTGTCGCCCCTGATTCAATTAGAAAACAGAACTGCTGGTCGCATATATTTATCAAAATCTTGGGTGCTTCCTGGGCTTCCCTTTCATCCATGATAAGGTTTACAAACTCATCCTGGTCATGCAGGTCATACGCGAGACCATAGTCGAGCTCCCCATGTGGTTCTAGCGAAGGGTCATGGCGTGTCGACGGTGGTCCATCATATTCGTCCGTCAGTTGCACGGTTTGTCCTTGCGTGACATACTCTTGGCAGTCTTCCTCCGGGTATACCTCCTCAACCACTCTTACATATCTCCTGGGTCCTTGCTGGTATGGTCGAGGCTGGTAAGACTGGTTGGGGAATGATCTTTGGGTTGGTCTCGGTTGTGTGCCCGTGTACACTCTCGGAGTGGGGAATGGTTTTCCTTCCCTGCACACAGATTGAAAATGTCCTTCCCTACCACAGTTGCCACATTTTCGGGACAGCGCAGGGCAGGAACCTGCATGTGGGAATGCCATTCCACACCTGTAGCATTGTCTTTGCATTCGCGGGGCTGTCGTGGCGTGTCTGTCGTAGCTTTTCTGGTTGCCAGGTTGCATTGCAGCTATTACATCACTCTTGTCAAGTTTTGTGGTGGCGTTGGTGGCCATGTGAGTGGCCTGCTTTTCCACTCTCTCGAGTATGCGTGCCATCTCACTCACTTGTTCTATTGTGACAGGTTTCTTTAGAAGTTGTTTCTGTAGTGTAGCTGACACACAGCCCTCAATGACCCTGAGTCGGATCGCTTCGTCCAGTGAGAACTCATGGAATAGACAATGTGCTCCTTTGACTCGAAGTCTCGTGATGAACTCGTCGACTGTTTCTTCTATGCGTTGCGTGCACTGGTTAAAGACATATCTCTCATAGTGTCTATTGGGGGCGATGACAAGGCGTTTGTTTAGGGCTACTATGAGACTGCTGAAATCAGTGATTTCTGTTGGCGGTATGGTTTTGATGAGCATCTTTATCTCAGTGCCGGCCGTGTTGATGAACATTCTTCGTAGTCGCGGAGAGGTTTCTTCTCCAGCTGCCTCTATAAAGTTATTGAAGTCCTCCAACCATTCCACCCACCTCGCACCTTTATCTGCTTGAGGCGTCATGGCGAAGGGTGGAGGCATGCGCCAAGCCGTGACGGTGGACCTCGATACCGCAGGCGGAGGCTGCAAGCTGGATGATGCCTGATCCGGAGTGGTGCTCATATTGGATGCGGTCGGTGTTGCTTGCAGGTTGTAACCGTCAGGTGACTTCCTTGTGGGCCAAACCGGCTAGTCTTGGGCACCCCAAGTCGAACTGTGGGTTCTTGTGGGGTGATAGTGGCACTGTTGTGGTGGATGCAAGTACTGCGGCGAAGAAGAAGGCTGCCAGAGGAATGAGGAGTAGTAGTATGGTGGGAAAAAAAACGTTTTTTTTTTTCACTACTTTAACGTGCTTGCTGGCGGGTACCCCTTCGTGTAGTTGGGCATCTCTGGAGTCTTGTCTGCTCCTCTGGCGTTGGCCGTTTTCCCGGGCTGCGCCGTGTTTGTTTATTATATATCTTTTTTTTTTTTCGACCACGGCGGGATCGCACGTGTGGAGCGGGTGCCTGCAGGGCCGTAGCGGGGATCCGCGGGCTAGTGGGATCACTAGCAGTGGAGGAGGACGCACGGAGGGATCTCCGTAGCAGGAATAAGGAGGACCGCTGGCTGGAGAGTCCTCGTCGCCAAATGTTAGGGAGCTCGGGAAGCTCCAAGAAGACACGGACGCCAGCGGGTACAAGGAACCGTCTTTTTTCAATTACAACTGGGAAGTGTTACCCGACACCCCCTTCCTCCTCCTCACGTCCTTCCCCCCCCCCCCCCCACGTCCCCCCCCCGACGTCCTCCTTACATGTGGCTTACAGTGAGCTTCGAGTGCCTTGCGTGAGAAGGCTCATTTTTAAATACAGAACAAAAAGGCAGCATATGAACGAGCCAGCCAGGAGTCGAACCTGGAATCTTCTGCTCCGTAGGCAGACGCGTTATCCATTGCGCCACTGGCCCTCTGCTGCAGTGACTCTTGGAATCAGCACTTTTGTTACGACGCAGAGGCTCATCATGCGGATTGAGCCATCATGAGCAACTTAGTTCTCATTTTTATAAGGAGAGGTGGTTGAAAACACGCCTACGAACTGACAATGAGCAGGCGTGTGCCATGTGTTAGAGACATCATGAGAAATAACGTAGTTCCCATTTTTTCTCCCGAGTAGAGGTAGAAACACGCTGCAACACTGACTACAAACACACAATGAGCTTCGAGTGCCTTGCGTGAGAAGGCTCATTTTTAAATACAGAACAAAAAGGCAGCATTTGAACGAGCCAGCCAGGAGTCGAACCTGGAATCTTCTGCTCCGTAGGCAGACGCGTTATCCATTGCGCCACTGGCCCGCTGCTGCCTTGTGAGCTGCATTCAGCACTTTTGTTACGAACCAGAGGCTCAGGTCAGGCTGCCTGAGACATCACGAGAAACTTTGTTCTCATTTTTACAGGGAGAGGTAGGAAAAACGCTACCAGCACACAATAAGCAGGCGTGTGACATATGTTGAAGAAGGCTCATTTTTAAATACTTTATTGAAAACAATACATACAAACATCTGACAAAGAACGCATTTGGCATCAGATACTGCCCGGATTGCAACTCTCTGCACGTATTTTCTGGCGAGTTCTACGGACCAAGCATCTCATTTATTGTACGATAGCACTCACATTTTCATGCGCAAACAACAGATTTAGAATGTTTTCACTTTTTAGTATTGTACCATTTTATGTGCTCGGTGCTCTTCAGTGTTAAATCCGCGGAGAGAATGATCTGTACCCAGATCAACCCCAAAAGTGCCATACAGATATGAAATAGATAAGGCCTGAGTGATAGGCGTGCCAAGGAGTACTCGACGTGCATGCCACAGAAACGCGAAACATGCAACAAGTGAGAGACATAAAATGGGGTTTTTCACTTTAAGAAAATAACATATAATATATTGAATACAATTTTTTGTTTACTTCTTAAAAGGTGTTTTATTGAGCTGTAGCCTTCCTCTTAGAGAGCAGGACTAAGAAGCCCGGCTGGAGCATTTCAGCACATTTTTATTTCCTTTTGGCGATCGCTGTGTCAGGGTGTTGGGTTGGGGCTCCAAGATTGCCGAACACCAGGCGAGCAGTCTATCATGGGGAACAGTTTAGTATACAACACCGGTGCGATGAAGGCACATGGCCTACTCTGCATTTTAAGCACCACCTATAAGCCGAAACCGTTGCATTGAAGTACAGGTAGGAGGGAGATGACATGTGAAGAGGGACACACGACTTGTTTTTTTTTTGGGTTATATATTTGTTAAATATTGTTGGTTGTTTGTCGTCTAATTGACTGCCTTGGGCCATTCTTACCTCTTTGGCCATTCCCACCCACTCCTTGCCCCACCCACCCAAATCTCAACCCCTGATATCTATGTTGTTTCTAAGCAGTCTGCTGTGAGTTAATGGCTTAATTGCTGCTGTAAATGGCTACCGGTATAATAACAAAAATCTTACCCAATTCTACCTGACCTTAACTCACTACCCCACCCCCTCTATTCCCACCTCTCCCCTCTCACCCAATCTACCCTTATCCCCACCCTACTCTACCACCACTGACTATACCCCAAACCACTCTACACCTACCCCACTCTTCGCTACCCACAATATCCCACACCACTGTACACCGACCCTACCCACTGCCCCACCCCACTGTACCCCTATCCATCAAACCACTGTAGACTGGCAAGGTGTGTAGGGTATTTTGTGGAGATTTGGGGCCTGACGGTATTTTCTTACCGCCGAAATATAACTTAGCAACAATCACTCCTTGTATTCAGATTGGGCCATGTACAACAATAATACAGTGAACATGCATTATTTCAGCACCCAGGCATGCATATTTGGTATGCGTGGGTGGTAGGCGCGGTTGGTGGTATTTTGGTGAGCATAATTCCCTTGTTTTATTTGTGGCCCCAATGTCCAAAATCCCTTATCTTTGCTTAGATTTTTCGTGTAATCACTAGAGAGACCTCAGACCTACATTTTAGGAAAACCACATTTTTCAGTGATAGTGTGCCACCATGGGCGATCTCACTGACTTATTTACGACAGAGAGCTATATATGGTAATCTTGTGGTAATTTCCACTACCTTATATACGGTAGGGAGCTATGTTCAGAGAGTCTCTCTTCCCGTTGGCTCATGTACCTCCAACGAGCTATGCTACAATCACTCACAACTGTTCATACTGAATCTGACATGCACACATCTGTCTTAAAATGACCATTGCACTGTTTAAAAATCTCCCCACTTCATCGGCATTGTAATGGTAAATATTAAATACACCACCCGTCTGTTTTCAAATATTTTTCTGTATTATAAAAGTTGCATTTAAACACGATCTCACTCTTTACAGAAATAAATAAAATGGTACAGTAAAAGCATTGTCTATGACACACTGCAAAGAGAGTGGCGGAGAACAGAACTCAAATTGCAACATTAGCATTTGATTAAGGCATGCACAGGAATCCTACACTGACTGCATATTACCGTACACACTCAGCTCCCACACTTCTCATTACCTTATCTTTTTAGTTGTTCTCTTTGGCTGTTCTCTTTGTGAATGTGGCTCCCTTGGATTAACTCCAGCAAAAAGGAACGCTTGCCTTCTCAAACCGGGTTCATTGCCTGGAATTCTCAGCTTTTTAAGATAGGAACGCCTCAGCCAGTGGAAAGGTCCTTCTTTCAGCTCTCCCCAATCTCGACTGCCAAATCTTGACTGTAGCAGGACGCAGGGATCTGCATTCAGTCAGGAGTCCCACAGCCAGGTCTTCTCCCCAGTAGTGCAGAAAAATTTCTCTCTGTCTTTTTCCCCCGATACTGCCCACTAAAACTTTCATCTCAGCCCTCTGTATGACGTGTCCCAATGAAATCCATCATCTCTCATCCTCCTACTCTCAACAATAGCTTCGCTTATACATTTGCAATTGTTGCAAATCTGACTTCCTTCTTCCTGCAGTTACTGTGCACAAAAACACAGAGAAGCAGGCAGAGAAAAAAAAATCTGCACACACATTTAAATGGCTTTCAGAGTATGCCTAATTCTGCAGTGGAGAACACATTTTATTAGTGGGTTATGTTAAATAAGGTTTTATTAGTCAGGTTAATGGTTAATAGGTTAGCTGTTAATTTTCAAATGTGTCTCTCGCACCATAGGCATTTCAGGTGAAAATAGTGTGCATTTTTAAATGAGCACGTGTGCTTTTAACTGTAAAAATAGATTTGCATCTTATATATTAAAATCGTTTTTGACTGAACAGCCTGTCTTTCCTTGTTAATCTGGTAACCCATATAGCAATGCACCGCACCCTTGTGGTGGTAATGCAAAAAAAAATGTGCTACTTGTGCAGTAGTGCTGTACTCTGTGCTGTTTGCTACCTGTGTAGTAGTGCTGTACTCTGTGCTGTTTGCTACCTGTGTAGTAGTGCTGTACTCTGTGCTGTTTGCTACTTGTGCAGTAGTGCTGTACTCTGTGCTGTTTGCTACCTGTGTAGTAGTGCTGTACTCTGTGCTGTTTGCTACCTGTGTAGTAGTGTTGTACTCTGTGCTGTAACACGCTAAATATCCTTACATATACCCTCCTTTTGTTTTTAGAACTTGGCTATAATCCAAGCCAATTCCTAAAAACAACTTGTTCTTTTTTTTTTTTTTACAATATAGCAATCCAACAAAATGAATATTCATGTGCATCAATGAAAATTTGCAATCAACATTTCATCTGAGTCCATCAGTTCATAAAATGTTCCACATTTGCCTTCTCAGTGGAAGTGGCATTACTTTAAGTTTAAATTTTCCAAGTCAATTAAAAACAACGAAATAAAACAACTAACTAAAACAAATAATTAATATAACAAATTAAAAGAAATAATTAAAATAATAAATACGTGGAACTTCATATGCCGGAACTTTTGTTTTGTCTCTTTTGGTATGTCCCGACCAGCGATGTTATTCGGTTCATTCGAGTACTCTTTCATCTTGGCAATCTTGAATCCACAGTAGTCATCTCTTTTGGCATTCCGGTTATTTTGTCTTCACCTCCACCTGGAAGCAGGCATCTTTTGGTCTTCATCCAGGGGACTCCAGGACTCCATCGTCTCTCCCATGGGCTCTGATCTCGGAACCTCCGATCAAATAATGTTAATTGTCTAAATCAAAATAGAAAATAAACAAATTAAGTACATAGCATAATACTAACTTCATCCTTTTGCCAAAAATAAAACATGCTTGGTAAAAATATTTCATTTTTTTTTTATTTTTTCTGAAATTAAACACAAGTTAAAAGAAAACAAACAGATATTCAATATTTAACACACTTTCTCTCTGCACACCAACCATGAGCTTCCATTATATGTGCATTTATTTATTTATTTATATTATATATTTTTACATATCTTACAGTGTTTATGTGCCATCATAACAATCAACTTTTTTTTTTTTTAACTTCTTTGTCACTGCCTCCTGACTACACCCACTTATTTTCTCCTTTTTTGTTCAAGGGACTTTATCTGTCTCTACATGCTCAAGCTGCCTGATCTCATGTCTGGGATGGCATGGTTTGATTTGATTTACATGGACAAACTGCTCTATTGCTGTTTCACCTTCATTTTTCAAAATTTTATACACTACAGGAGAGACCTTATCTATAATTCGAAATGGCCCCTGCCAGGCCGCTAGACATTTAGAATTTTTCTGTTTACTTTTTCCAAAATGAAACTTGTACACCTGATCCCCTACACTGTATTCCTTTACTGATGTCTTTTTATCATAATATGACTTTGCACTGTCAGCAGCTCTTTCCAGATTTCTCTGCACAAAAGCAAATGCATGTTGCAAATGTCTCCTCAGTTCATCAATATATTCATGAACTGTGGATGCACTCACAAGGGTTTGCTCATGTGTTCTGTATAGTAGGTGTTGTGGTAACACCATTTTCCTACCTGTTAAGACCTCATGGGGGCTAACACCTGTTGCTTTGGCAGGAGTCGACCTGATTGCCATCAAAACCAATGGTAAACGCAAATCCCAGCTGGAACCTGCTTCTGCCACAAATTTCTTTAAAATATCCACAACAGACCTATTGCTTCTTTCAACTGTACCTGAGGACGCCGCCCGATATGCGATATGTAGTTTCCTTTTCACACCTAGTATTTGCCATACCTTACTCATTAGAGTACTTGTGAAATGACTTCCTCTGTCTGACTCAATTCTTTGTGGCAACCCAAACCTTGAGAACACATGGTTCACCAGTAATGTGGCTGCTGTTTGCGCACTACAATCTGGTGCAGGAATGCACTCAATCCACTTCGACATCAAACATACTACTCTCAAAATATAACGGTGTCCCCTGCTCGACCTTTTTAAAGGACCTACATAGTCTATTTGCAAATCTGACCATGGGAGAGTTAGGCCTCTTTTCATCAATGGTGCTCTATGCATTGGTGAAGCAGGTTTACTAGACATCCTCTAGTATATAATTCCACATCTTGGGACATATGAGGCCAGTAAGCATAATCTTTTAGTATTTCTAATGTTTTTTGTGAACCTCTATGGCCTGCAGTTATGGCATCATGTGCATGGTGTAGCATTAGTCCTCTGAATGAAAGGGGTACTACCCACTGTATTTGCCCTGTTATGGACTCTCTAATCATGAGCCCATCCTGTAATCTAATTCGTGTTTTGTTCTTTAATAACACCCTCAACTCTTCTTTTCCCATACAATCTTTTTCTGTTAAAGGATTTTGTTCAGGATCTATCAAATGATTATAATAGATTCCCAAAATGTGATCATTCTTTTGTGCCTCAATCAAATCTTGGTCTGGCGTGTCATGACTCCACTGCACCACCGGTTGATCTATCTCCTTTGGTGCTTTAGAACGTGTCACTGCATCAATTTGTATTTCACCCATTAAATAATCAATATGTAGCAATTCTCCCATCACAGCCCCAATCTTAGCCAGATGGTCTGCCTTATCATTTCCCTCCTTATCCTCTCCTGGTGTTTTTAAATGCCCACACATTTTTCTCCAGTATATTGTTAAATTATTTTCTGACACCAATTTGTCTATGGCTTGTATCATTTTTCCATGTTTAAGTGGCTTTTTGTTGTATGTAACCATGCCTCTTGCTTTCCAACCAGGCAAATACTCCACAAAGCTATTCCGTGCATAGTCAGAATCAGTCACCAGGACAATTTCACTGAACTTTTTATCAACTGCAGTAGCAATTGCTTTATAAATGGCTGCCAATTCCGCCACCTGACTGCTCCTATCCCCAATCCTCATCCCTATACTGGGAACGCCTTCACATTTCAACCAGACATTTCCTTTTCCTGCCACTAATTGTTTATTACTGTCATTTTCAATGTGAAAAGCACAACCATCCACATATACAGTTGGCAAATCCTTGCATGTTTTTTCATCAAAAGCTTTGTGTGATGATTGTTCAAATTCCTGCAAACTAGTTTCCACTTCCATTTCATTTGGTATTTGTTCAGCTGCACAGTCATGTAAGTCAGCTAACCCTTGAGCAATTGGGCTCTTTTTATTTTGTCCATATCTCACTTCTACGGGAAAACCTTGTAATGCCAGCGTCCATGAAGTGATTCTGGATTGCGCTAGATTGCCTGATCTAATCCTTTTACTCTCTAAAAATTGCAAAGGTTGATGATTTGTTTCAATAATCACCTTTTCTCCCTGAACAATGGGGCGGAAATGTTGTAGCGCCCACACAGTGGTTAATAGGGCCTTTTCACATTCATTAAATTTCATTTCAACTTGGGAAAATGCCTTACTTGCATATGCAATGGTTTTGTGATTCAAATCTTGTTTTTGTGATAATACTGCTGACATACAATGTTCAGAAAAACCTATTTCTATAAAGAAATCCCTGTCCTTTATGGGGTAGGCTAAACATGGTGCCTTTACAAGACATTCCTTCAATCTAGCCACTGCATCAGACTGCTCTCTTTCCCATCTCCAGGGAGTATTTAGTTTAAGCAGTTTAGTCAATGGTTGAGTGATCTCTGCATAATTCTCAATGAACTTTCTGTTATAGCCTGTCATCCCTAATAAACTTTTTACTCCTTTCACATTTTTAGGATCTTTTAATCTTTGTATGGCCTCTATTTTCTTCCTTTGTGGATTTAGCCCATGTTCAGTCACTTCATGCCCTAGAAAGTTCACTTTTTTCTTGCACCATTGTGCTTTTTGCAAAGATACTTTGGCGCCTGCTTTCTGCAATTGGCCAAGTACATGTCTTATTTCATCAAAATGGCTTTTCAGGCTTTCGTTTTTTATCAGGACATCATCCACATAAACTATTGTTCCTCTTTCCGCTGCAGCCGGCATGGCCTTTCTCAAAAATATGCCAAATTCACTCCCACTATTGATGTACCCGAACGGAGCTCTAAGCCAGGCATATTGAGTCCTGTCAAATGTAAAGGAAAATAAGTGTTGTATCTCCTCTGCCAATGGCACACACCAATATCCAGAGGTGAGATCTAATGTGGTAAATACCTTTGAACCATGTATCTGAGCTAGGCCCTGATCAATGAATGGTAGTGGCCATCTAGATACTGGTACTCTTTTATTTAACTCTCTTAAGTCTGCACACAGCCGCCATTGACCATTTGGCTTTAACACACCTAAAATAGGCGTATTGGATGTGCTATGAATGGGCCTGATTATTCCCCGTGATTCCAAATTTTTAATGATCTCTGCCAATGATTCTAAACATGCCAGCGGTAGTCTATACTGGCGTACAAACACTGGATTTCTGCTACAACCTTCTGGTAGTGTGGCCACATGTAAATCAGTTAAACCACAATCATAAGCATCTTTTGCAAATACATCCTTAAACTCCATAAATATTTCCCTCAGATTGTTTCGATCCTCATCGCTGTCACATGCATCCGCTAAGGAGATCTGCTCTTCTACCATTCTGGAAAATTCTGGAAACTCTTCTGGTAAAGGAATCTCAGCGCTTTCCTCTAACTGTGTGGCTGTATCTTTTTGTAGAGCTGCCACTTTTAAATATTTTGGCATATCAGCTTCCACTTCAATGGGCTGATTTCCTGTTTCATTTTCATTTAAATTAAATATTATGCAATCCTCTTGATGGCAACACACTGTCTCATTTGAATCATAAGGATACACAGAATTAATTTTAAATATTCCTTTGGGCTGAGAGTCCAGGTGTTCTGGCAACTCGCCCTTGGCATCTACATATTTTTCAGGAATATTCCCAATCACCATGTTATTTACATCTGCCGTATAATGTGATTTTTGTATGGCCATTCCTAATGGGGAGTTTTCCTCTAAATGAATATCCCGACAACCTTTATTATTTACCATGATTTTTACAGATCCCTCACCAATGTCTACCAATGGAATGTATTCATAATCCAGGCCTTGCTGTTTTATGGATTCATTCAGGCATACAAATGCATCAGAGCCTTTCATCTGCTGTCCATTTTTGCATTTCAGTGTTATTGCAAACTGTTTTGTAAATGCAGGAATAATAGTATTTATCCTCATTTGTAATTCGACTGCATAAGGAACCAGTTGTGCACAATGATAAGCCCTTCTTTTGTCTTCAAATTCAGGTGCCGGACCACCTAGGCGTGACCATATTTTTTGATTAAGGAAATCTAACACCATACACATTCTGTGCATGATGTCATTTCCCATGTAAAATTCATTTTGTGCTCCACTCACTATCCATACATTATGGTAAATTATTTTCTGCCCAATGCTAATTTTAAGCATGCATCTGCCTGCAATTCGGTTTTCAAAGTCTGGACTGTCCAACCCAGAAACATATTGGTTTTTAATCCTAAATTTCGGGATTTCTTCCCTCTCCATAATTTTTTGCAACAATTTCTCATTAATGAAACTCCTTTCATGTTCAAGTGCTAAAGTGGCTTCTATTGTTTTAAGATAATCATTTATACCAACATGAACCCATGGTTGCTCATCTTCCATGTGTACTCTGCCAGAGTGGTAATGTGTTCTTCTGAATCTGTTTTAGGAGCAATATTCTGTTTGCATGTTTTCTCTTTTAAATAGAAACGTAATGTGTGCTCATCTATGGCAGTCTGCCAATCTTTCCTTGGGTCCAAGTATATTTGTACAGGTAGTTTTTCATTGTCGCTCTGCATTTTGTCTTGACACATTAATATAACAGTGACACTAGGTATGCAGCTATTCTGGAGATATACCTCCACAGCATCATTTGTTTTGGCAACGGTGTGACATTCATTTATATTGCTGTTTTGTGATTTTAGTTTCTTAGGCCTCAATGGTTTTTTGGTTAAGGACCACAGCACTCCATTCACCCCATCTATGAGAGGAGACAATCTTTTCAGGCAATCTGTCCCCATCAGAAATGGAATTTCACAAATAGATGTGATCAATACCTCTTGTTTCATTCTGTGCTTTCCTATTTTTATGTCAACCTCAGTTACACCTATGATGGGCACCTCCTCCCCATTAAAGTTATGCACTGGGCCTTGATTTGCCTTCACTGTGATCTGACTCTGTGGAGGCCTCCCTTCATTGATACTCTTTACCAGCTCCTTGGACATAATTGTGGCCTGTGCGCCAGTGTCAATCATAGCGAAGGTGTGGCATTTTTCTTCTACAGTGATGGGTGCATAATATCTGTCCTCAACTTCCTCTAATACACATAAGAAATGTGAATTCTTACTGATTTCAGGGCTCACCTTTCTCAGGTCTTTTTCACTTTTGGCTAAGCACATTGGTAAATGAAAAGACATTTTTCCCTCCTTTTTACCCATTTCTGTGCGAGATATTTTATTCATTTCTCCATGTTCAGAGGTTTTTTGGAGTGTGGCCACTGTTCGCCCATCCATCTGGGTAACATCAGAGACCACATTACAACCTTCCAACTGAACATGTGTAACAACATCATTCAGCAATTTGTCATTTTTTAATTCTGTGCATTTGTGATCATTTAGTGTAATACCAGCCCTTTCAGCCTCTTCAAAAATATGTGGCTCAAAGAATTCTTCAGGTGATTGACTTGTACCCTCCTTGTGAGTATTTCCTTTTTCTGTCTGTGTTTGGTCATTGTTTTGCTTGCCCAGGGAAGGAGCTATGGCATCCCCACTTACTCCCTGTTCACTGGTATTCCCCATGCATGAGTCATTTTTCTTAAGTCTGTCCCTTTGTTCTTTTGGAATTCCTAATGTTTCTTTTTCATTTGTGCAAATCTTTACTGTTTTATTTAGCTCTAAGTTAAACCGTACCTCTTTTTTAGAAGTATTTGCACTTTCTATCACAATTTCATTTACTGGTACTTTCATTTTTAATCCATTAGTCATCTCAGAGTTGTTATGCAAAATTATATCAGAGCAATCTGTCATTTTGGCACTGCAGTTATCATGAGTACTTAGTCACTTTTCGGAAGCCCCCCGGTCATTGCTATGGCCATCAGCCCCCTCTTTGGAAGGTTGTTTTTGCGCTGTATAGAGCTTTCCTATTTGCTCAGCTAACATTTTCACTTGGGCCTCAAGGCACTGGAACCTTTCCATCTCTCTAGGATCCTCTTTCTGTGGCCTAGGTCGATATTGGTTGTTTTCCCCCTGATTGGATCTATTCTGATACCTCTCAGGTGATTGATGTCGGTTGGGATGGTTTCTGAACTCTTGATTCATTTGTGGAGGGGAGCGGGTTGCACCCATCCTTTGATTATAGTCCCCTGGTGGGGAATCATTGTACTGGCGTGGATTGTAGTTCACGTTTTGCCTCATGTCCTGTCTCTCAGATTGTGGGTACTGGCCCCTATGTTGATTTCCATTATCAGTAAATCGATCCAGATATCGGGGCCTATCCTGATTACCATATATCATGGTGCTGGGATCAAATCTGCCCTGTGTCCCCAATGACTGGTAGGGACCATCATTTCTTTGATCTTGATTTTGTCTCTGGTTATTGTTCATACCTGCCATATCAGGCCGATATCCTACCCGGGGTCTATCCCCTAAATATCCAGGGCTGATGTAGCTCTCTCTATTACTAGGATCATGTGTTTGGAACATTGGTACAGGAAATGGCGATCTTTGTTGATTACCCCTTTGTTCAGGGGTCACATTAATTTTACCTTGGCTTTGAGCAGACTCAAGGGACATTTTGGCTGACCTGATTTCCATTACTGTGGCTGAGGGTTCTTTAGATTTAGGCCTGGTATCTTTCATTTTATCACTTTCTCTACCCTGACAATAGAGTACCTCATATAGCTTTGTGCTTTGATGTACAATCCATTCAAGGGACTTGTCACGGTCAAATTCACGGACCAATTGGGATATGATGTCTTTCTGTAGCCCATAGAAGTATGCGGTTTTAAACTCATTGGAATTTGAGTCAAAAGATACATCAAAGCGAGAGAATGCTCTTTTTAAGTCTTGTAAAAATTGGCGAGGGGATGTATTAGGTCCAGCAGTAATTGTGTACGCGACTTTCTTTGCCTCCTGCAATGACTGAAAAGCAGAAAAATGACGCCTAATTTCTTTTTCAAACTCCAGCCATGTCATATTCTGCTGTTCATTTAATCCCCTTATGATGCTGGCCGTCGGGGCATCTAAAGTTAAATGAAAATATTGTCTGTACTGTTCCCTAGGTATCTGGAGTGCTTTAAAAATGTCATGCACCGCTTCTAAGTGATCCTCAATGCAGCATTCTCCTCCCTTTTTAAATGGTTTGATCAGGGCTTTAATGGATTTCATTATTTTTATGGGGCTACTTGTTGCAATGCATGGAATTGCACTATTTTGTGATTCAATCCTGTTTTCAGGTGTATGAGATTGGTGGCTGCCCCCAATGGGAGTATCAAATCCCCCAAGGGCGCTGCAACCAAGTTCAGTCACCGGCCCAGTCACTGGGGCACTAGCTCTTTGGGCAGAGCTAGAATTCACCTCCACTCCATTGAATGTGGTACCCTGCCGCCTCTCCTGGGACCTGGGAATGCACATTTGCTGTTCTAAGTCCTTACACTTTTTAAGGAGTCTGTTGGCTTCATCTTGCAAATAATTATTTTCATCATTCATTTTATTAATCACCTCCTGCATATCGCACATTTGCATTTGGCATTCATTGAACTCTTTATTTCTCTTGTCTCTTTCTTGAATCATTTTAATCATTTCTTGTTCTGCACTCTGGAGATCACCTTCTTTTTCACAATGTTCTTTTTGTAAAATCTGCATTTCTGAAACAACCTCATCTTTATCCTGCCTAATGTGATCCACTAAGGCTTTTAAGTGTGCCAATTCTTGCTCACTATCTTCAAATTGTTTCTTGCTTTTGGATAACTGAGCATCAAAGTCTCTGCATTTTAATTGCATGTCTTTTTGGCATACATCCAATTCTGCTCTCAACATTTCCTGATTTTTACTTGCCCCTTCTAATTCAGTCTTTAACCTGTTAATTAGCTGAGTATCATTCTCTTGCATTCGCAGGGACTTGTTTAAAATAAACCATATTTTGCCGCATAGCCGTATTAAACAGTCTTTCTCTGCACTTTTATCGGCTGCATTCAATAATCTTGTAAGGCAGACCTGAATTATGCTGCCTTCTGCAAAAATACTGTCTAGTTTTTCTTTCTGCACCTCACCCTGAATGCGGTTACTCCATTCTAACGTGCTATTCGAAGACCAATTCCCATGTGCAAATAACTTTGCCTCTAAATATTGCACTAGATCTGAGAATGTGGTTTCCCTTTGTGACATTCTGAAATTCGTTTTTAGTGGCACACTGCTATTATAAAATGGGTTCCCTTTAATGTGCAAATGGCAGTGTGAGACACGCTTGCCACGCCCAGTAGGTACTCTATGATCACTTTCCCGGCCTGCAACGCACCATAAATGTGTAGGGTATTTTGTGGAGATTTGGGGCCTGACGGTATTTTCTTACCGCCGAAATATAACTTAGCAACAATCACTCCTTGTATTCAGATTGGGCCATGTACAACAATAATACAGTGAACATGCATTATTTCAGCACCCAGGCATGCATATTTGGTATGCGTGGGTGGTAGGCGCGGTTGGTGGTATTTTGGTGAGCATAATTCCCTTGTTTTATTTGTGGCCCCAATGTCCAAAATCCCTTATCTTTGCTTAGATTTTTCGTGTAATCACTAGAGAGACCTCAGACCTACATTTTAGGAAAACCACATTTTTCAGTGATAGTGTGCCACCATGGGCGATCTCACTGACTTATTTACGACAGAGAGCTATATATGGTAATCTTGTGGTAATTTCCACTACCTTATATACGGTAGGGAGCTATGTTCAGAGAGTCTCTCTTCCCGTTGGCTCATGTACCTCCAACGAGCTATGCTACAATCACTCACAACTGTTCATACTGAATCTGACATGCACACATCTGTCTTAAAATGACCATTGCACTGTTTAAAAATCTCCCCACTTCATCGGCATTGTAATGGTAAATATTAAATACACCACCCGTCTGTTTTCAAATATTTTTCTGTATTATAAAAGTTACATTTAAACACGATCTCACTCTTTACAGAAATAAATAAAATGGTACAGTAAAAGTATTGTCTATGACACACTGCAAAGAGAGTGGCGGAGAACAGAACTCAAATTGCAACATTAGCATTTGATTAAGGCATGCACAGGAATCCTACACTGACTGCATATTACCGTACACACTCAGCTCCCACACTTCTCATTACCTTATCTTTTTAGTTGTTCTCTTTGGCTGTTCTCTTTGTGAATGTGGCTCCCTTGGATTAACTCCAGCAAAAAGGAACGCTTGCCTTCTCAAACCGGGTTCATTGCCTGGAATTCTCAGCTTTTTCAGACAGGAACGCCTCAGCCAGTGGAAAGGTCCTTCTTTCAGCTCTCCCCAATCTCGACTGCCAAATCTTGACTGTAGCAGGACGCAGGGATCTGCATTCAGTCAGGAGTCCCACAGCCAGGTCTTCTCCCCAGTAGTGCAGAAAAATGTCTCTCTGTCTTTTTCCCCGATACTGCCCACTAAAACTTTCATCTCAGCCCTCTGTATGACGTGTCTCAATGAAATCCATCATCTCTCATCCTCCTACTCTCAACAATAGCTTCGCTTATACATTTGCAATTGTTGCAAATCTGACTTCCTTCTTCCTGCAGTTACTGTGCACAAAAACACGGAGAAGCAGGCAGAGAAAAAAAAATCTGCACACACATTTAAATGGCTTTCAGAGTATGCCTAATTCTGCAGTGGAGAACACATTTTATTAGTGGGTTATGTTAAATAAGGTTTTATTAGTCAGGTTAATGGTTAATAGGTTAGCTGTTAATTTTCAAATGTGTCTCTCGCACCATAGGCATTTCAGGTGAAAATAGTGTGCATTTTTAAATGAGCACGTGTGCTTTTAACTGTAAAAATAGATTTGCATCTTATATATTAAAATCGTTTTTGACTGAACAGCCTGTCTTTCCTTGTTAATCTGGTAACCCATATAGCAATGCACCACACCCTTGTGGTGGTAATGCAAAAATAAATGTGCTACTTGTGCAGTAGTGCTGTACTCTGTGCTGTTTGCTACCTGTGTAGTAGTGCTGTTTGCTACCTGTGTAGTAGTGCTGTACTCTGTGCTGTTTGCTACTTGCGCAGTAGTGCTGTACTCTGTGCTGTTTGCTACCTGTGTAGTAGTGCTGTACTCTGTGCTGTTTGCTACCTGTGTAGTAGTGTTGTACTCTGTGCTGTAACACGCTAAATATCCTTACAGGTGACACGAGGTCCTGTAAGAGGATTCAATTCAACACTACAGCTAAGTCAATGCCTAGTCTGGGATACTGAATGGAAACCCTTATTGATATATCTTTATGTCCAGTTCATGCGTTCTGGATGACTACCCCTATATAACACCCCTCTCTTGGAATCCTCCTGACCCCACTGAGCCAAGAAGTAGTTCTGTTTTGCAAGTTAAAAGGTTTATTTGAGAATTTAAACAATATAGATATATATCACACTTTATAATAAATTAATAATTGGATATCACACTTAATCTGATATGTAATCAATAATGGATAGTCTGGCACTAGCACACTTCTTTATAATCAATGATGAGTGGTTATAGGATGGATAAGATAGCAACAATACTTTATGGTTTCAAATGGATGCAAGGTGGAATGAAAATGCAGTACAGAAAATACTCAATATGATTTCAACAAAACAATGTAATCACTTTTCTCTGGCAATTCCCTTCCCCCTTTATGCAATGCAAGGAAATGGAAGGAAGGCACACAGTTCTCAGAAATGCAATCAAATGTGATTCAGTTCACCCCAGCAAGCTTAGACTACAGATCGGAGTTTTAAACACAGGCCCAAAATGCTTTTATATGTGCTGGCAATGAAGTGAAAAATATACTAAACTGCTTTTAATTCCCTATAGGAGGTTCAGGGTGAGTGGTATCAAGTTAATATTAGTCCAGGCTCACTTTAGCAATGCTCTATAATGGTTGTCTGGTTGCAAACGAATTTTTGCAACGGAAGGCAAGCAGCAGCAGATTTTTACACGTGGAGAAATTGGCAAATCGCGGTAAAATTTGCGAGTGCGTTTTTCGCGATTGCGGCAAAACTATAGGGGGTAGGAATGTGGTTCTAAGTTCGCAGAAAAGCCACGATTCGCAGCCTTCAGGGGAAAGTTACTGCATGTCTCTAGCACAAACGGTCACGGAGATATGAGCTATTAAATAAAGGTCGTTTTTCAGATTTGAAATTTTAAAGTTCAAAAAGACAAGTGCAGCTTGCAACTAGAAAATGACAAGTGACAGCTTTACAAATGACAGGTGACAGTTAGGAGACAGTTCTACTTAGATTAAAATAGCTTGAATTATATTATTTTAACTAAGAGATTGGTTCTGCACAGTTTGCTAGGTACTCACACTATATTCTTGAATTAAATGGGCCTCGCCACGGATCTGGTCAGGTTTTAGACTGGACTCTGGTCTCTGCACTTCACAGTGATCTGGGTCAGCTCTCTCTGGTTCTGCTAATTTGATAGATTTGAAGTCTCTATGTCTGCTCTCTGAAGGTTGAGGGAGGTAAAGTATGGATTTTCCCGGCAGAGCTTCCAGCTGCAAATGGATTTGAAAGTCCCTATCTGTCCTGTCTGTCTGCTTTTATGTGTTTTGAAAATGGGTGTGTGTGCAGCATCACTAGACCCTACCCCTCTCCACTTGCCATTGGCCCAATTCTCCCCTCTCCCATAATTGGGGAAGGAACTGTGAGTCAGAGGGATGTCATTTTATGGCTTGCAGAGAGGACACTCCCCTGTCAAATTGCACATAATCTATATTTGATAAAAAAAGACATATTTGCACAGGTACACATTTGTTTAAAATTACATGCACCCCTCACATATCACAGGAGGTATCCCCTGTTCAAACTCTGCTCTTCCTGGGGGCTTGCATTCAGAAATGGCACATATTTCACTTTTTAACTGATTTTGCAATATCGGACATTAACCCAAATTTACACACATGTGCTCAAGGAGTATGGACATTAGTTGATGAAGTGTCAGATTTTTCACATGCACACATTTTGAGTAATATCCTCTTTTCCGCTAAAACCCCCCTGAACATACCACCGGGTCCTAACACGTCTTAAAATGTGGGCAGAAAAATCTCAAAAATTATGGTGTCATTTAAATAATTTTCACAAGTCCGTACTATGAGTTATTCATCTTTTTAGAGTTATGTTCTGGCCCCAAAGGGGTGTGGTTTCCCCCCAGCACAAGGTTGAATTTCTGGTTTTTCCAGTTCTGCCAAGCCAGCTTGCTCTCACAGGCAGTGCTCCTCCCCTGTCCTTCCAGGAGGAAGCTCCATTTACGACTCCCGCCAATAAAACATTTGCCTGAGTCAGGACAGGGCTTTGTTCAGAGCTCCTGTATTCTGTGGGGGCTCCCCTTAATTCAATTATCAGAGAGATGGCATATCCTTAGTGTGGCCAGCAAAAGGCAGATAGGCCTGGGAACACAGCTGTGACTCAAGTTTCACTCCTGATGGGGGGGTAGTTGCCAGACAAAATTGGAATCTCTTTAAGCCAGTTTTTAGCTACATGTCATTTCTGTTCCCCAATTTTCTGCATTCAAATAAAACTAAACATTTTTACATATGCAGCTAGAATGCTGATTCTAAGTTTAAAACTATGACATTTAAACAATTGAAACCTATGTGACACTCAAAAGTAGGTCACTCAGTCAATTTAAACATTTAGATTTTTAGTGTCTTTCAGTCCAAATTTACTTAAACTGCTGAAATCCACAGCTCAGCCAGTCTTGTTATAAACCTTCAAGTCACTTCAGAATATAACTTTACATTGGATCCACCTCTCAGTAAGTCTCTCTTTGGCTTGCTTTGGCTTCATTTATTCAGTTTTACACAAAATCTGGTGGTTTTAAAACGCCGGCTTTCTGATAGTGGTGAGTACTGGTACTGCACCCCTTTTTGGGATTTAAGAAAATGAATTCCCAACAGTTATGGGTTTGCTTTTGGCAATCAGCATTGCCACTCCCAATGGTTTCAGACTACTGTGTGGGTAGTCCAATGGTGGTTTTAGGCAGTGTCCTTCTGTGCCCATAACATCGGCAAAAATGAGTGGCAGCCTATTCTTCATGCATTTCCCTGTGCATTTTCTGGGAAGCTCTGGCCATCATGATGTTTGCCATGTCAGTACTGCACAGTTTTGAGGTAGGGCTTGGATGCGTGGATAAAAACATCCCACAGTCCTTTGATCCCAATAGATTTCGCCCAGCCTGCCCATATCGTCAGATCACTACCAAGTTAAGGTACGTGTTTGTTGAGTCTTCAACTTACCCCAGACCTACGCTAGTTGTTCAAGATCAGACAGGCAGTCAAAGTGAACAGGCACGCCTTTGACAGTGTCTCTTTGGATGTAGGTAGATGCACAAAGTATTCTATTCTGAGGTCCATCCATTCTGCCATGTAAGCGCCAAACAGCCCTTTCACGGGAAGACCCTTCAAAAAGTAAAGACTCCGCTTTCTGTATGTTGGCATGTAGCACGTAGCCCATCGTGGCAGATAGCGTACATCCCATTGCATCTAGTGGTGGCCCCATGTTGTGATTCTTCACTTGCCAAATCATAGCAGTGCTAAAAGGTCATGGCCAAGAGGCCTCAGCGGCAGGGGATCTGCGTCCAGTGCAAATTGGCACATGCCAAAACGTCCTGAACAATGGGGAAGGCAAAGAAGTTTCATTAGTGATGTAATGGGAGGATAAATCGTGTTCCAGATGTTGGGGACATCACTCAGACCTGTTAAGGGCCTCCATCACACCATTGAGGAATCATCCTTGTTTGCAATGAATGATGGAAGGAGTTGCGTATCTTCAGATCTATAGATTCCTGCTATGATATGATATTGTATTTGAATCGTACTCATACACGCGTGTTTCAGAGCGTGACGAGGCAAGGGAGGGGAAGAAGGGAGGACAAAACAGCGATCTTCCTAGGCCCAGTGACATTGAGAATGCTCAAGTGCAGGGGAGAGGGAGGAAAGTGCAAGGGAGAGGGGCGAGGTGGAACGTGCTGAGGAAGGGATAAAAACAACAACAACTGGTAGCGCAGCCAGCAGGGTGGCAAGTGCGAGGTTTAAAGCGCAGACAAGGGGTGTCTGATAAGTGCAGGTAAGGGCACTGTAGGGTTACAGATACAGACCCAAGTGCAAGGATTGCGTGCAAGGGTTGCCAGGAGGCAGTGCAGGTGTATGGCTGGGTGGGCAGGGACCTGGGCCCAAAATCAGAGGGTAGCCAGGTGCACGGAGCCGAAGCAGACAGATCAGCAGGGGAGCAGACGAGCAAAGGCAGAAGCAAAGAGGAAGGTCTTGAGGTGCTTCCGGAACCAGAGATGGTTCTCCTCAAGTTTCAGTGTGGCAGGCAGGCTGTTCCAGAGGGAAGCCCCAGCTGAGGAAAGAGATCTACCCCCAACCCGTTGCTTGGAGAAGCGACTAGCCCTGAGGGAGTTGGAGGAGCGAAGAGCTCGAGTGGGAAGGTATTTACGGAGAGAGAGTTGAAGGTATTTTGGACCCAGGCCCCAGTAAGCCTTGTGGACAATGCAAGGGTCTTGACTTTAACCCTTGCAGAACCTGGGAGCAATGAAAAGATTTCAGGGCTGGAGAGATACGATCCCTGGGCTTCAGACCAAGGAAACGTCTTGCAGTCCTGTTCTGGACGAGTTGCAGAGGACGGAGAGTAGAAGCAGGCAGATTTAGAAAGAGGCTGTTGCAGTAGTCTAGCCTAGAGAGAACCAGAGCTCTAGATACAGTAAGCCTCTGGGGGAAGGAGAGGAAAGGAATAATACCTCTGCAAATGTGCAGTTGGTAGTTTGACTTCTTAGAGATGTCAGAGATGTGAGAAGAAAAGGAGAGTGTGGAGTCGAAGATGACCCCAAGGTTCTTAGCCTCACAGGTGGGAGCAGGAAGAGGGCCAAGGGAGGCCGGCCAGAGAGTGGCGGGAAAGGAGGGTGCAGGTGTGCCGACGAGGAGAATCTCTAACTGGGATTAAGGCAGAGATCATTGGCGGCACACCACTCCTGGTTGGCAGACAGATGGTCAGAGATGAGGGAGGGAAGCCTGAAAACAAGCAGAGTGTCATCCGCATAGCACTGAAAGTTGAAGCAGAGAGCTGCAATGCGGTGGGCAATGGATGCCAGGTATTGGTTGAACAGCCAGGGAGAGAGGTTAGACCCCTGGGCAGTGGTCGAAGTGTACGAAAAGAAGTAGTGGAACTATGTTCCTACTGGCCTGCACCCACTCCCCACAAACCCCACCGCCACGCCCTCTCCCACACACAATACAAACCCCCAACCACTAACACCTGCTGTTTAAGGGAACGTTCAGTGCAGTGCACTGAAAGTGCAAGCTGCAACGTCTTCCTACACTTTTTTTTTTAAACGAAAGCATTCTGGAACGGTTTCTTTTTAAAATAACAGTACAGGAGCTGTAAAACGTAATTTAAAAAAGTAGAGGAGCACCGCTCCCGACCGCTCCCGCTCACTTCGACCACTGCCCCTGGGGAACACCACAAGTAGAGAATGGGATGGCGAAAAGGAAGGACCCAAGTTGGACCTGGGAAGGTCGAACAGAGAGGAAAGAGGTCATCCAGGGCCTGATCGGTGATACCCGGCTTATCACGGAGACAGTTGACCAGGATGGCATGGTTGACCATGTCAAAGGCAGTAGAGAGATTGGGTAGGATGAGGACACAAAAGGGATGTTAGAGTCATGGTTGGAGAGCAGGTCTTCACGGGTGTTCAGGAGAGCAGTTTCCATGCTCCTGACAGCTCTTAAGCCAGGCTGATGGTCATGGAGACAACCAACAGAGTCGGTGTGAAGATTAAGCTGGGAGATGATCAGCTTTTCCAAGAGTTTGCCCTGGAAAGGAGTGATAGAAACCTCCGATAGTTAGCCGGGCCGGAGGGATTGGCTGTGGGATTTTTGAGAAGAGGGTGCACAAGAGAGTGCTTCAGAGTGGAGGGGAAGATTCCAGAGGTGAAAGAATGGTTACAGAAGTCGGCCAGATTCAGAGCAAGGGTGTCAATGTGGTCCTTGATGGTTTTGGACGAACAGGGAAGAACCTGTTTTGACTGGAATCACACAATCTCCTGGGCTTACGCCAATCTGGATTCCAACCAAGCCACTTCACTGAATCGGCCTTACTGGACCTAAAGATTCAACTGGATGATATCAAAGATGCCAAGAAGTAAGCCCTCCTCTTGTTACTAGGCCTGTCTGCAGCCTTTGAATAAATCAAAAAGGCAGCCTATGACCGAGCCAGCCAGGAGTCAACCTGGAATTAGTCAAATGTGTTATCCATTGCGCCACTGGACCGCTGCTACAGCGTGAGCAGGAGTCAGCACTTTTGTAACGAAACGGAAGTTTGCTGCTTGAGACACCATGAGAAAGGTACTTCCCATTTTTACAAGGAGAGGTAGAAAAAAACGCTACAAGCCCACAATGAGCAGGTGAGCGAGCGTGTGCCATGCGTTAGAGAAATCATGAGAAACTTAGTTCTCATTTTTCCCAGCGGAGAGGTAGAATAAACGCACTAACTACGAACAAACAATGTGCTCTTGTGTGCCATGCGTGACAAGGCTCCTTTTTAAATACTTTCTAGAACAGAAAGGCAGCACTTGAACGAGCCAGCCAGGAGTCGAACCTGGAATCTTCTGCTCCGTAGGCAGACGCGTTATCCATTGCGCCACTGGCCCGCTGCTGCACTGTGAGCTGCATTCAGCCCTTTTGTTACGAACCAGAGGCTCAGGTCAGGCTGCCTGCGACATCACGAGAAACTTTGTTCTCATTTTTACAGGGAGAGGTAGGAAACACGCTACCAACACACAATAAGCAGGCATGTGACGTGTTAAAGAAGGCTCATTTTTAAATACTTTATTGAAAACAATACATACAAACATCTGACAAAGAACGCATTTGGCATCAGATACTGCCCGGATTGCAACTCTCTGCACGTATTTTCTGGCGAGTTCTACGGACCAAGCATCTCATTTATTGTACGATAGCACTCACATTTTCATGCGCAAATAACAGATTTAGACTGTTTTCACTTTTTAGTATTGTACCATTTTATGTGCTCGGTGCTCTTCAGTGTTAAATCCGCGGAGAGGATGATCTGTACCCAGATCAACCCCAAAAGTGCCATACAGATATGAAACAGGTAAGGCCTGAGTGATAGGCGTGCCAAGGAGTACTCGACGTGCATGCTACAGAAACGCGAAACATGCAACAAGTGAGAGACATAAAATGGGCTTTTTCACTTTAAGAAATAACATATAATATATTGAATACAATTTTTTGTTTACTTCTTAAAAGGTGTTTTATTGAGCTGCAGCCTTCCTCTTAGAGAGCAGGACTAAGAAGCCCGGCTGGAGCATTTCAGCACATTTTTATTTCCTTTTGGCGATCGCTGTGTCAGGGTGTTGGGTTGGGGCTCCAAGATTGCCGAACACCAGGCGAGCAGTCTATCATGGGGAACAGTTTAGTATACAACACCGGTGCGATGAAGGCACATGGCCTACTCTGCATTTTAAGCACCACCTATAAGCCGAAACCGTTGCATTGAAGTACAGGTAGGAGGGAGATGACATGTGAAGAGGGACACACGACTTGTTTTTTTTTTTTGGGTTATATATTTGTTAAATATTGTTGGTTGTTTATCGTCTAATTGACTGCCTTGGGCCATGCTTACCTCTTTGGCCATTCCCACCCACTCCTTGCCCCACCCACCCAAAACTCAACCCCTGGTATCTATGTTGTTTCTAAGCAGTCTGCTGTGAGTTAATGGCTTAATTGCTGCTGTAAATGGCTACCGGTATAATAACAAAAATCTTACCCAATTCTACCTGACCTTAACTCACTACCCCACCCCCTCTATTCCCACCTCTCCCCTCTCACCCAATCTACCCTTATCCCCACCCTACTCTACCACCACTGACTATACCCCAAACCACTCTACACCTACCCCACTCTTCGCTACCCACAATATCCCACACCACTGTACACCGACCCTACCCACTGCCCCACCCCACTGTACCCCTATCCATCAAACCACTGTAGACTGGCAAGGTGACACGAGGTCCTTTGATCCCAATAGATTTCGCCCAGCCTGCCCATATCGTCAGATCACTACCAAGTTAAGGTACGTGTTTGTTGAGTCTTCAACTTACCCCAGACCTACGCTAGTTGTTCAAGATCAGACAGGCAGTCAAAGTGAACAGGCACGCCTTTGACAGTGTCTCTTCGGATGTAGGTAGATGCCCAAAGTATTCTATTCTGAGGTCCATCCATTCTGCCATGCAAGCGCCAAACAGCCCTTTCACGAGAAGACCCTTCAAAAAGTAAAGACTCCGCTTTCTGTATGATATGATATGATATGATAGTTTATTTATATAGCGCCTATACACAATGTGTTTCAAAGCGCTTCAAGGCAAGGGAGGGAACAAGGGAAAATACAACCACATTCTTACAGGCCATGAACAGTAAGGATGTGAAATTAACTATCGTACTCAGCCTGACGACATTTCAGATAGTGCAAGAGCTAAGACATAGATAAGGAAGGGAGGGGGAGAGTGGGAAGGAAATGGAAACAGACAGACGACTACCGTACTAGGCCTGACGCCATTTCTGGTAGAACCGGAGAAAAACAAAAGGTGAGGGAGAGGGGTGCAGAAAGGGAGGGGAGGAACAAAACAAGCGACTATCATACTAGGCCTGACGACATTTCAGATAGTGCTGGAGGGGCGGTGGGGAGGAAAAAAACAGTAATGGAAGGGTGGAGGAAACAGACGAGGTTGCTATCATATTAGGTCCAGGGACAATTCTGATAGATTAAGTGCATGGAAGAAAGTAAGGGGAGGAGATAGGAAAAGGGAGAAGGGAAAGGAGGAGAGAAAAGAGAGTAAGCAGTCAAAAAGAGTGGAGAAGCAAGAGTGGAGAGCGAATACAATTGCAGAAGTCAGTAGTAACACATAATGTTGCAGGCCAGGATACAAGATGAAGATGGGAACAGCATGATTCAGGGCCACCATGAGTACAAGATGCAAAGGAAGTCCAGCATGAGAGTTGAGAAAGAGTGTTGGCATGTAGCACGTAGCCCATCGTGGCAGATAGCGTACATCACATTGCATCTAGTGGTGGCCCCATGTTGTGATTCTTCACTTGCCAAATCATAGCAGTGCTAAAAGGTCATGGCCAAGAGGCCTCAGCGGCAGGGGATCTGCGTCCAGTGCAAATTGGCACATGCCAAAACGTCCTGAACAATGGAGAAGGCAAAGAAGTTTCATTAGTGATGTAATGGGAGGATAAATCGTGTTCCAGATGTTGGGGACATCACTCAGACCTGTTAAGGGCCTCCATCACACCACTGAGGAATCATCCTTGTTTGTTACTGTTTGCAATGAATGATTGAAGGAGTTGCGTATCTTCAGATCTATAGATTCCTGCTATGATATGACATGATATTGTATTTGAATCGTACTCATACACGGGTGTTTCAGAGCGTGACGAGGCAAGGGAGGGGAAGAAGGGAGGACAAAACAGCGATCTTCCTAGGCCCAGTGACATTGAGAATGCTCAAGTGCAGGGGAGAGGGAGGAAAGTGCAAGGGAGAGGGGCGAGGTGGAACGTGCTGAGGAAGGGATAAAAACAACAACAACTGGTAGCACAGCCAGCAGGGTGGCAAGTGCGAGGTTTAAAGCGCAGACAAGGGGTGTCTGATAAGTGCAGGTAAGGGCACTGTAGGGTTACAGATACAGACCCAAGTGCAAGGATTGCGTGCAAGGGTTGCCATGAGGCAGTGCAGGTGTATGGCTGGGTGGGCAGGGACCTGGGCCCAAAATCAGAGGGTAGCCAGGTGCACGGAGCCGAAGCAGACAGATCAGCAGGGGAGCGGAAGAGCAAAGGCAGAAGCAAAGAGGAAGGTCTTGAGGTGCTTCCGGAACCAGAGATGGTTCTCCTCAAGTTTCAGTGTGGCAGGGAGGCTGTTCCAGAGGGAGGCCCCAGCTGAGGAAAGAGATCTACCCCCAACTCGTTGCTTGGAGAAGCGACTGGCCCTGAGCGAGTTGGAGGTGGAGGAGCGAAGAGCTCGAGTGGGAAGGTATTTACGGAGAGAGAGTTGAAGGTATTTTGGACCCAGGCCCCAGTAAGCCTTGTGGACAATGCAGAGGGTCTTGACTTTTATCCTTGCAGAACCTGGGAGCAATGAAAAGATTTCAGGGCTGGAGAGATACGATCCCTGGGCTTCAGACCAAGGAAACGTCTTGCAGTCCTGTTCTGGACGAGTTGCAGAGGACGGAGAGTAGAAGCAGGCAGATTTAGAAAGAGGCTGTTGCAGTAGTCTAGCCTAGAGAGAACCAGAGCTCTAGATACAGTAAGCCTCTGGGGGAAGGAGAGGAAAGGAATAATACCTCTGCAAATGTGCAGTTGGTAGTTTGACTTCTTAGAGATGTCAGAGATGTGAGAAGAAAAGGAGAGTGTGGAGTCGAAGATGACCCCGAGGTTCTTAGCCTCACAGGTGGGAGCAGGAAGAGGGCCAAGGGAGGCCGGCCAGAGAGTGGCGGGAAAGGAGGGTGCAGGTGTGCCGACGAGGAGAATCTCTAACTGGGATTAAGGCAGAGATCATTGGCGGCACACCACTCCTGGATGGCAGACAGATGGTCAGAGATGAGGGAGGGAAGCCTGAAAACAAGCAGAGTGTCATCCGCATAGCACTGAAAGTTGAAGCAGAGAGCTGCAATGCGGTGGGCAATGGGTGCCAGGTATTGGTTGAACAGCCAGGGAGAGAGGTTAGACCCCTGGGCAGTGGTCGAAGTGTACGAAAAGAAGTAGTGGAACTATGTTCCTACTGGCCTGCACCCACTCCCCACAAACCCCACCGCCACGCCCTCTCCCACACACAATACAAACCCCCAACCACTAACACCTGCTGTTTAAGGGAACGTTCAGTGCAGTGCACTGAAAGTGCAAGCTGCAACGTCTTCCTACACTTTTATTTTAAAACGAAAGCATTCTGGAACGGTTTCTTTTTAAAATAACAGTACAGGAGCTGTAAAACGTAATTTAAAAAAGTAGAGGAGCACCGCTCCCGACCGCTCCCGCTCACATCGACCACTGCCCCTGGGGAACACCACAAGTAGAGAATGAGATGGCGAAAAGGAAGGACCCAAGTTGGACCTGGGAAGGTCGAACAGAGAGGAAAGAGGTCATCCAGGGCCTGATCGGTGATACCCGGCTTATCACGGAGACAGTTGAGCAGGATGGCATGGTTGACCATGTCAAAGGCAGTAGAGAGATTGGGTAGGATGAGGACACAAAAGGGATGTTAGAGTCATGGTTGGAGAGCAGGTCTTCACGGGTGTTCAGGAGAGCAGTTTCCATGCTCCTGACAGCTCTTAAGCCAGGCTGATGGTCATGGAGACAACCAACAGAGTCGGTGTGAAGATTAAGCTGGGAGATGATCAGCTTTTCCAAGAGTTTGCCCTGGAAAGGAGTGATAGAAACCTCCGATAGTTAGCCGGGCCGGAGGGATCGGCTGTGGGATTTTTGAGAAGAGGGTGCACAAGAGAGTGCTTCAGAGTGGAGGGGAAGATTCCAGAGGTGAAAGAATGGTTACAGAAGTCGGCCAGATTCAGAGCAATGGTGTCAATGTGGTCCTTGATGGTTTTGGACGAACAGGGAAGAACCTGTTTTGACTGGAATCACACAATCTCCTGGGCTTACGCCAATCTGGATTCCAACCAAGCCACTTCACTGAATCGGCCTTACTGGACCTAAAGATTCAACTGGATGATATCAAAGATGCCAAGAAGTAAGCCCTCCTCTTGTTACTAGGCCTGTCTGCAGCCTTTGAATAAATCAAAAAGGCAGCCTATGACCGAGTCAACCTGGAATTAGTCAAATGTGTTATCCATTGCGCCACTGGACCGCTGCTACAGCGTGAGCAGGAGTCAGCAATTTTGTAACGAAACGGAAGTTTGCTGCTTGAGACACCACGAGAAAGGTACTTCCCATTTTTACAAGGAGAGGTAGAAAAAAACGCTACAAGCCCACAATGAGCAGGTGAGCGAGCGTGTGCCATGCGTTAGAGAAATCATGAGAAACTTAGTTCTCATTTTTCCCAGCGGAGAGGTAGAATAAACGCACTAACTACGAACAAACAATGTGCTCTTGTGTGCCATGCGTGACAAGGCTCCTTTTTAAATACTTTCTAGAACAGAAAGGCAGCACTTGAACGAGCCAGCCAGGAGTCGAACCTGGAATCTTCTGCTCCGTAGGCAGACGCGTTATCCATTGCGCCACTGGCCCGCTGCTGCAGTGACTCTTGGAATCAGCACTTTTGTTACGACCCAGAGGCTCATCATGCGGATTGAGCCATCATGAGCAACTTAGTTCTCATTTTTATAAGGAGAGGTGGTTGAAAACACGCCTACGAACTGACAATGAGCAGGCGTGTGCCATATGTTAGAGAGATCATGAGAAATAACGTAGTTCCCATTTTTTCTCCCGAGTAGAGGTAGAAACACGCTGCAACACTGACTACAAACACACAATGAGCTTCGAGTGCCTTGCGTGAGAAGGCTCATTTTTAAATACAGAACAAAAAGACAGCATTTGAACGAGCCAGCCAAGAGTCGAACCTGGAATCTTCTGCTCCGTAGGCAGACGCGTTATCCATTGCGCCACTGGCCCGCTGCTGCACTGTGTGCTGCATTCAGCACTTTTGTTACGAACCAGAGGCTCAGGTCAGGCTGCCTGCCACATCACGAGAAACTTTGTTCTCATTTTTACAGGGAGAGGTAGGAAACACGCTACCAACACACAATAAGCAGGCATGTGACATGTGTTAAAGAAGGCTCATTTTTAAATACTTTATTGAAAACAATACATACAAACATCTGACAAAGAACGCATTTGGCATCAGATACTGCCCGGATTGCAACTCTCTGCACGTATTTTCTGGCGAGTTTTACGGACCAAGCATCTCATTTATTGTACTATAGCACTCACATTTTCATGCGCAAATAACAGATTTAGACTGTTTTCACTTTTTAGTATTGTACCATTTTATGTACTCGGTGCTCTTCAGTGTTAAATCCGCGGGAGAGGATGATCTGTACCCAGATCAACCCCAAAAGTGCCATACAGATATGAAACAGGTAAGGCCTGAGTGATAGGCGTGCCAAGGAGTACTCGACGTGCATGCCACAGAAACGCGAAACATGCAACAAGTGAGAGACATAAAATGGGGTTTTTCACTTTAAGAAATAACATATAATATATTGAATACAATTTTTTGTTTACTTCTTAAAAGGTGTTTTATTGAGCTGCAGCCTTCCTCTTAGAGAGCAGGACTAAGAAGCCCGGCTGGAGCATTTCAGCACATTTTTATTTCCTTTTGGCGATCGCTGTGTCAGGGTGTTGGGTTGGGGCTCCAAGATTGCCGAACACCAGGCGAGCAGTCTATCATGGGGAACAGTTTAGTATACAACACCGGTGCGATGAAGGCACATGGCCTACTCTGCATTTTAAGCACCACCTATAAGCCGAAACCGTTGCATTGAAGTACAGGTAGGAGGGAGATGACATGTGAAGAGGGACACACGACTTGTTTTTTTTTTTTGGGTTATATATTTGTTAAATATTGTTGGTTGTTTATCGTCTAATTGACTGCCTTGGGCCATGCTTACCTCTTTGGCCATTCCCACCCACTCCTTGCCCCACCCACCCAAAACTCAACCCCTGGTATCTATGTTGTTTCTAAGCAGTCTGCTGTGAGTTAATGGCTTAATTGCTGCTGTAAATGGCTACCGGTATAATAACAAAAATCTTACCCAATTCTACCTGACCTTAACTCACTACCCCACCCCCTCTATTCCCACCTCTCCCCTCTCACCCAATCTACCCTTATCCCCACCCTACTCTACCACCACTGACTATACCCCAAACCACTCTACACCTACCCCACTCTTCGCTACCCACAATATCCCACACCACTGTACACCGACCCTACCCACTGCCCCACCCCACTGTACCCCTATCCATCAAACCACTGTAGACTGGCAAGGTGACACAAGGTCCTTTGATCCCAATAGATTTCGCCCAGCCTGCCCATATCGTCAGATCACTACCAAGTTAAGGTACGTGTTTGTTGAGTCTTCAACTTACCCCAGACCTACGCTAGTTGTTCAAGATCAGACAGGCAGTCAAAGTGAACAGGCACGCCTTTGACAGTGTCTCTTCGGATGTAGGTAGATGCCCAAAGTATTCTATTCTGAGGTCCATCCATTCTGCCATGCAAGCGCCAAACAGCCCTTTCACGAGAAGACCCTTCAAAAAGTAAAGACTCCGCTTTCTGTATGATATGATATGATATGATAGTTTATTTATATAGCGCCTATACACAATGTGTTTCAAAGCGCTTCAAGGCAAGGGAGGGAACAAGGGAAAATACAACCACATTCTTACAGGCCATGAACAGTAAGGATGTGAAATTAACTATCGTACTCAGCCTGACGACATTTCAGATAGTGCAAGAGCTAAGACATAGATAAGGAAGGGAGGGGGAGAGTGGGAAGGAAATGGAAACAGACAGACGACTACCGTACTAGGCCTGACGCCATTTCTGGTAGAACCGGAGAAAAACAAAAGGTGAGGGAGAGGGGTGCAGAAAGGGAGGGGAGGAACAAAACAAGCGACTATCATACTAGGCCTGACGACATTTCAGATAGTGCTGGAGGGGCGGTGGGGAGGAAAAAAACAGTAATGGAAGGGTGGAGGAAACAGACGAGGTTGCTATCATATTAGGTCCAGGGACAATTCTGATAGATTAAGTGCATGGAAGAAAGTAAGGGGAGGAGATAGGAAAAGGGAGAAGGGAAAGGAGGAGAGAAAAGAGAGTAAGCAGTCAAAAAGAGTGGAGAAGCAAGAGTGGAGAGCGAATACAATTGCAGAAGTCAGTAGTAACACATAATGTTGCAGGCCAGGATACAAGATGAAGATGGGAACAGCATGATTCAGGGCCACCATGAGTACAAGATGCAAAGGAAGTCCAGCATGAGAGTTGAGAAAGAGTGTTGGCATGTAGCACGTAGCCCATCGTGGCAGATAGCGTACATCACATTGCATCTAGTGGTGGCCCCATGTTGTGATTCTTCACTTGCCAAATCATAGCAGTGCTAAAAGGTCATGGCCAAGAGGCCTCAGCGGCAGGGGATCTGCGTCCAGTGCAAATTGGCACATGCCAAAACGTCCTGAACAATGGAGAAGGCAAAGAAGTTTCATTAGTGATGTAATGGGAGGATAAATCGTGTTCCAGATGTTGGGGACATCACTCAGACCTGTTAAGGGCCTCCATCACACCACTGAGGAATCATCCTTGTTTGTTACTGTTTGCAATGAATGATTGAAGGAGTTGCGTATCTTCAGATCTATAGATTCCTGCTATGATATGACATGATATTGTATTTGAATCGTACTCATACACGGGTGTTTCAGAGCGTGACGAGGCAAGGGAGGGGAAGAAGGGAGGACAAAACAGCGATCTTCCTAGGCCCAGTGACATTGAGAATGCTCAAGTGCAGGGGAGAGGGAGGAAAGTGCAAGGGAGAGGGGCGAGGTGGAACGTGCTGAGGAAGGGATAAAAACAACAACAACTGGTAGCACAGCCAGCAGGGTGGCAAGTGCGAGGTTTAAAGCGCAGACAAGGGGTGTCTGATAAGTGCAGGTAAGGGCACTGTAGGGTTACAGATACAGACCCAAGTGCAAGGATTGCGTGCAAGGGTTGCCATGAGGCAGTGCAGGTGTATGGCTGGGTGGGCAGGGACCTGGGCCCAAAATCAGAGGGTAGCCAGGTGCACGGAGCCGAAGCAGACAGATCAGCAGGGGAGCGGAAGAGCAAAGGCAGAAGCAAAGAGGAAGGTCTTGAGGTGCTTCCGGAACCAGAGATGGTTCTCCTCAAGTTTCAGTGTGGCAGGGAGGCTGTTCCAGAGGGAGGCCCCAGCTGAGGAAAGAGATCTACCCCCAACTCGTTGCTTGGAGAAGCGACTGGCCCTGAGCGAGTTGGAGGTGGAGGAGCGAAGAGCTCGAGTGGGAAGGTATTTACGGAGAGAGAGTTGAAGGTATTTTGGACCCAGGCCCCAGTAAGCCTTGTGGACAATGCAGAGGGTCTTGACTTTAACCCTTGCAGAACCTGGGAGCAATGAAAAGATTTCAGGGCTGGAGAGATACGATCCCTGGGCTTCAGACCAAGGAAACGTCTTGCAGTCCTGTTCTGGACGAGTTGCAGAGGACGGAGAGTAGAAGCAGGCAGATTTAGAAAGAGGCTGTTGCAGTAGTCTAGCCTAGAGAGAACCAGAGCTCTAGATACAGTAAGCCTCTGGGGGAAGGAGAAGAACGGAATAATACCTCTGCAAATGTGCAGTTGGTAGTTTGACTTCTTAGAGATGTCAGAGATGTGAGAAGAAAAGGAGAGTGTGGAGTCGAAGATGACCCCGAGGTTCTTAGCCTCACAGGTAGGAGCAGGAAGAGGGCCAAGGGAGGCCGGCCAGAGAGTGGCGGGAAAGGAGGGTGCAGGTGTGCCGACGAGGAGAATCTCTAACTGGGATTAAGGCAGAGATCATTGGCGGCACACCACTCCTGGATGGCAGACAGATGGTCAGAGATGAGGGAGGGAAGCCTGAAAACAAGCAGAGTGTCATCCGCATAGCACTGAAAGTTGAAGCAGAGAGCTGCAATGCGGTGGGCAATGGGTGCCAGGTATTGGTTGAACAGCCAGGGAGAGAGGTTAGACCCCTGGGCAGTGGTCGAAGTGTACGAAAAGAAGTAGTGGAACTATGTTCCTACTGGCCTGCACCCACTCCCCACAAACCCCACCGCCACGCCCTCTCCCACACACAATACAAACCCCCAACCACTAACACCTGCTGTTTAAGGGAACGTTCAGTGCAGTGCACTGAAAGTGCAAGCTGCAACGTCTTCCTACACTTTTATTTTAAAACGAAAGCATTCTGGAACGGTTTCTTTTTAAAATAACAGTACAGGAGCTGTAAAACGTAATTTAAAAAAGTAGAGGAGCACCGCTCCCGACCGCTCCCGCTCACTTCGACCACTGCCCCTGGGGAACACCACAAGTAGAGAATGAGATGGCGAAAAGGAAGGACCCAAGTTGGACCTGGGAAGGTCGAACAGAGAGGAAAGAGGTCATCCAGGGCCTGATCGGTGATACCCGGCTTATCACGGAGACAGTTGAGCAGGATGGCATGGTTGACCATGTCAAAGGCAGTAGAGAGATTGGGTAGGATGAGGACACAAAAGGGATGTTAGAGTCATGGTTGGAGAGCAGGTCTTCACGGGTGTTCAGGAGAGCAGTTTCCATGCTCCTGACAGCTCTTAAGCCAGGCTGATGGTCATGGAGACAACCAACAGAGTCGGTGTGAAGATTAAGCTGGGAGATGATCAGCTTTTCCAAGAGTTTGCCCTGGAAAGGAGTGATAGAAACCTCCGATAGTTAGCCGGGCCGGAGGGATCGGCTGTGGAATTTTTGAGAAGAGGGTGCACAAGAGAGTGCTTCAGAGTGGAGGGGAAGATTCCAGAGGTGAAAAAATGGTTACAGAAGTCGGCCAGATTCAGAGCAAGGGTGTCAATGTGGTCCTTGATGGTTTTGGACGAACAGGGAAGAACCTGTTTTGACTGGAATCACACAATCTCCTGGGCTTACGCCAATCTGGATTCCAACCAAGCCACTTCACTGAATCGGCCTTACTGGACCTAAAGATTCAACTGGATGATATCAAAGATGCCAAGAAGTAAGCCCTCCTCTTGTTACTAGGCCTGTCTGCAGCCTTTGAATAAATCAAAAAGGCAGCCTATGACCGAGCCAGCCAGGAGTCAACCTGGAATTAGTCAAATGTGTTATCCATTGCGCCACTGGACCGCTGCTACAGCGTGACAGGAGTCAGCACTTTTGTAACGAAACGGAAGTTTGCTGCTTGAGACACCATGAGAAAGGTACTTCCCATTTTTACAAGGAGAGGTAGAAAAAAACTCTACAAGCCCACAATGAGCAGGTGAGCGAGCGTGTGCCATGCGTTAGAGAAATCATGAGAAACTTAGTTCTCATTTTTCCCAGCGGAGAGGTAGAATAAACGCACTAACTACGAACAAACAATGTGCTCTTGTGTGCCATGCGTGACAAGGCTCCTTTTTAAATACTTTCTAGAACAAAAAGGCAGCACTTGAACGAGCCAGCCAGGAGTCGAACCTGGAATCTTCTGCTCCGTAGGCAGACGCGTTATCCATTGCGCCACTGGCCCTCTGCTGCAGTGACTCTTGGAATCAGCACTTTTGTTACGACCCAGAGGCTCATCATGCGGATTGAGCCATCATGAGCAACTTAGTTCTCATTTTTATAAGGAGAGGTGGTTGAAAACACGCCTACGAACTGACAATGAGCAGGCGTGTGCCATGTGTTAGAGACATCATGAGAAATAACGTAGTTCCCATTTTTTCTCCCGAGTAGAGGTAGAAACACGCTGCAACACTGACTACAAACACACAATGAGCTTCGAGTGCCTTGCGTGAGAAGGCTCATTTTTAAATACAGAACAAAAAGGCAGCATTTGAACGAGCCAGCCAGGAGTCGAACCTGGAATCTTCTGCTCCGTAGGCAGACGCGTTATCCATTGCGCCACTGGCCCGCTGCTGCACTGTGAGCTGCATTCAGCACTTTTGTTACGAACCAGAGGCTCAGGTCGGGCTGCCTGAGACATCACGAGAAACTTTGTTCTCATTTTTACAGCGAGAGGTAGGAAAAACGCTACCAACACACAATAAGCAGGCGTGTGACATGTGTTAAAGAAGGCTCATTTTTAAATACTTTATTGAAAACAATACATACAAACATCTGACAAAGAACGCATTTGGCATCAGATACTGCCCGGATTGCAACTCTCTGCACGTATTTTCTGGCGAGTTCTACGGACCAAGCATCTCATTTATTGTACGATAGCACTCACATTTTCATGCGCAAATAACAGATTTAGAATGTTTTCACTTTTTAGTATTGTACTATTTTATGTGCTCGGTGCTCTTCAGTGTTAAATCCGCGGGAGAGGATGATCTGTACCCAGATCAACCCCAAAAGTGCCATACAGATATGAAACAGGTAAGGCCTGAGTGATAGGCGTGCCAAGGAGTACTCGACGTGCATGCCACAGAAACGCGAAACATGCAACAAGTGAGAGACATAAAATGGGGTTTTTCACTTTAAGAAAATAACATATAATGTATTGAATACAATTTTTTGTTTACTTCTTAAAAGGTGTTTTATTGAGCTGTAGCCTTCCTCTTAGAGAGCAGGACTAAGAAGCCCGGCTGGAGCATTTCAGCACATTTTTATTTCCTTTTGGCGATCGCTGTGTCAGGGTGTTGGGTTGGGGCTCCAAGATTGCCGAACACCAGGCGAGCAGTCTATCATGGGGAACAGTTTAGTATACAACACCGGTGCGATGAAGGCACATGGCCTACTCTGCATTTTAAGCACCACCTTTAAGCCGAAACCGTTGCATTGAAGTACAGGTAGGAGGGAGATGACATGTGAAGAGGGACACACGACTTGTTTTTTTTTGGGTTATTTATTTGTTAAATATTGTTGGTTGTTTATCGTCTAATTGACTGCCTTGGGCCATGCTTACCTCTTTGGCCATTCCCACCCACTCCTTGCCCCACCCACCCAAAACTCAACCCCTGGTATCTATGTTGTTTCTAAGCAGTCTGCTGTGAGTTAATGGCTTAATTGCTGCTGTAAATGGCTACCGGTATAATAACAAAAATCTTACCCAATTCTACCTGACCTTAACTCACTACCCCACCCCCTCTATTCCCACCTCTCCCCTCTCACCCATTCTACCCTTATCCCCACCCTACTCTACCACCACTGACTATACCCCAAACCACTCTACACCTACCCCACTTTTCGCTACCCACAATATCCCACACCACTGTACACCGACCCTACCCACTGCCCCACCCCACTGTACCCCTATCCATCAAACCACTGTAGACTGGCAAGGTGACACGAGGTCCTTTGATCCCAATAGATTTCGCCCAGCCTGCCCATATCGTCAGATCACTACCAAGTTAAGGTACGTGTTTGTTGAGTCTTCAACTTACCCCAGACCTACGCTAGTTGTTCAAGATCAGACAGGCAGTCAAAGTGAACAGGCACGCCTTTGAGAGTGTCTCTTCGGATGTAGGTAGATGCACAAAGTATTCTATTCTGAGGTCCATCCATTCTGCCATGTAAGCGCCAAACAGCCCTTTCACGGGAAGACCCTTCAAAAAGTAAAGACTCCGCTTTCTGTATGTTGGTATGTAGCACGTAGCCCATCGTGGCAGATAGCGTACATCCCATTGCATCTAGTGGTGGCCCCATGTTGTGATTCTTCACTTGCCAAATCATAGCAGTGCTAAAAGGTCATGGCCAAGAGGCCTCAGCGGCAGGGGGTCTGCGTCCAGTGCAAATTGGCACATGCCAAAACGTCCTGAACAATGGAGAAGGCAAAGAAGTTTCATTAGTGATGTAATGGGAGGATAAATCGTGTTCCAGATGTTGGGGACATCACTCAGACCTGTTAAGGGCCTCCATCACACCACTGAGGAATCATCCTTGTTTGTTACTGTTTGCAATGAATGATTGAAGGAGTTGCGTTTCTTCAGATCTATAGATTTCTGCTATGATATGACATGATATTGTATTTGAATCGTACTCATACACGCGTGTTTCAGAGCGTGACGAGGCAAGGGAGGGGAAGAAGGGAGGACAAAACAGCGATCTTCCTAGGCCCAGTGACATTGAGAATGCTCAAGTGCAGGGGAGAGGGAGGAAAGTGCAAGGGAGAGGGGCGAGGTGGAACGTGCTGAGGAAGGGATAAAAACAACAACAACTGGTAGCGCAGCCAGCAGGGTGGAAAGTGCGAGGTTTAAAGCGCAGACAAGGGGTGTCTGATAAGTGCAGGTAAGGGCACTGTAGGGTTACAGATACAGACCCAAGTGCAAGGATTGCGTGCAAGGGTTGCCAGGAGGCAGTGCAGGTGTATGGCTGGGTGGGCAGGGACCTGGGCCCAAAATCAGAGGGTAGCCAGGTGCACGGAGCCGAAGCAGACAGATCAGCAGGGGAGCAGACGAGCAAAGGCAGAAGCAAAGAGGAAGGTCTTGAGGTGCTTCCGGAACCAGAGATGGTTCTCCTCAAGTTTCAGTGTGGCAGGCAGGCTGTTCCAGAGGGAAGCCCCAGCTGAGGAAAGAGATCTACCCCCAACCCGTTGCTTGGAGAAGCGACTAGCCCTGAGGGAGTTGGAGGTGGAGGAGCGAAGAGCTCGAGTGGGAAGGTATTTACGGAGAGAGAGTTGAAGGTATTTTGGACCCAGGCCCCAGTAAGCCTTGTGGACAATGCAAGGGTCTTGACTTTAACCCTTGCAGAACCTGGGAGCAATGAAAAGATTTCAGGGCTGGAGAGATACGATCCCTGGGCTTCAGACCAAGGAAACGTCTTGCAGTCCTGTTCTGGACGAGTTGCAGAGGACGGAGAGTAGAAGCAGGCAGATTTAGAAAGAGGCTGTTGCAGTAGTCTAGCCTAGAGAGAACCAGAGCTCTAGATACAGTAAGCCTCTGGGGGAAGGAGAGGAAAGGAATAATACCTCTGCAAATGTGCAGTTGGTAGTTTGACTTCTTAGAGATGTCAGAGATGTGAGAAGAAAAGGAGAGTGTGGAGTCGAAGATGACCCCAAGGTTCTTAGCCTCACAGGTGGGAGCAGGAAGAGGGCCAAGGGAGGCCGGCCAGAGAGTGGCGGGAAAGGAGGGTGCAGGTGTGCCGACGAGGAGAATCTCTAACTGGGATTAAGGCAGAGATCATTGGCGGCACACCACTCCTGGTTGGCAGACAGATGGTCAGAGATGAGGGAGGGAAGCCTGAAAACAAGCAGAGTGTCATCCGCATAGCACTGAAAGTTGAAGCAGAGAGCTGCAATGCGGTGGGCAATGGGTGCCAGGTATTGGTTGAACAGCCAGGGAGAGAGGTTAGACCCCTGGGCAGTGGTCGAAGTGTACGAAAAGAAGTAGTGGAACTATGTTCCTACTGGCCTGCACCCACTCCCCACAAACCCCACCGCCACGCCCTCTCCCACACACAATACAAACCCCCAACCACTAACACCTGCTGTTTAAGGGAACGTTCAGTGCAGTGCACTGAAAGTGCAAGCTGCAACGTCTTCCTACACTTTTATTTTAAAACGAAAGCATTCTGGAACGGTTTCTTTTTAAAATAACAGTACAGGAGCTGTAAAACGTAATTAAAAAAAGTAGAGGAGCACCGCTCCCGACCGCTCCCGCTCACTTCGACCACTGCCCCTGGGGAACACCACAAGTAGAGAATGAGATGGCGAAAAGGAAGGACCCAAGTGGGACCTGGGAGGGTCGAACATAGAGGAAAGAGGTCATCCAGGGCCTGATCGGTGATACCCGGCTTATCACGGAGACAGTTGAGCAGGATGGCATGGTTGACCATGTCAAAGGCAGTAGAGAGATTGGGTAGGATGAGGACACAAAAGGGATGTTAGAGTCATGGTTGGAGAGCAGGTCTTCACGGGTGTTCAGGAGAGCAGTTTCCATGCTCCTGACAGCTCTGAAGCCAGGCTGTTGGACATGGAGACAACCAACAGAGTCGGTGTGAAGATTAAGCTGGGAGATGGTCAGCTTTTCCAAGAGTTTGCCCTGGAAAGGAGTGATAGAAACCTGCGATAATTAGCCGGGCCGGAGGGGTCGGCTGTGGGATTTTTGACAAGAGAGTACTTCAGAGTGGAGGGAAAGATTCCAGAGGTGAAGGAATGGTTACAGAAGTCGGCCATATTCAGAGCAAGGGTGTCAATGTGGTCCTTGATGGTTTTGGACGAACAGGGAAGAACCTGTTTTGACTGGAATCACACAATCTCCTGGGCTTACGCCAATCTGGATTCCAACCAAGCCACTTCACTGAATCGGCCTTACTGGACCTAAAGATTCAACTGGATGATATCAAAGATGCCAAGAAGTAAGCCCTCCTCTTGTTACTAGGCCTGTCTGCAGCCTTTGAATAAATCAAAAAGGCAGCCTATGACCGAGCCAGCCAGGAGTCAACCTGGAATTAGTCAAATGTGTTATCCATTGCGCCACTGGACCGCTGCTACAGCGTGAGCAGGAGTCAGCACTTTTGTAACGAAACGGAAGTTTGCTGCTTGAGACACCATGAGAAAGGTACTTCCCATTTTTACAAGGAGAGGTAGAAAAAAACGCTACAAGCCCACAATGAGCAGGAATGAGCAGGTGAGCGAGCGTGTGCCATGCGTTAGAGAAATCATGAGAAACTTAGTTCTCATTTTTCCCAGCGGAGAGGTAGAATAAACGCACTAACTACGAACAAACAATGTGCTCTTGTGTGCCATGCGTGACAAGGCTCCTTTTTAAATACTTTCTAGAACAAAAAGAGGCTGACCGGCCCCCGCAGGGGGCGCTAGAGGGACAGCCTACATAGCGGGCTGTCCCTTCTGGCCACCCCCTTCCGGTTGCTGGCTGGCTCCCTCCCCTTCCGCCTTCCCCCCATGTCCAGTAGCGGAAGGGGGCGTTTCGGGGGACCTGCCTTCCGGGCGGGTCTCCTAAGGGACGCTTATAAGGGCGGGAGCGACTGATCACAGTCTCTTTGTGGCAGCAGCTCCCGCCCTGTGTTTGAATTCGTTCGGTGTGTAAGCAGTTCGGTCGGTGGACATTGTGAGAGTGGTAAGTATTGGGGGGGAAGGGTCTGCTCGCCGACCGCCGTGTCAGCTTGAGCGGACCCGACTTAAGGGGGGGAAGAAAGAGAATTCTTTTCTGTTATCGCGCAGCGCTGCGTTTGTTGTTGATGTCCTTACTGTTTCTTTGTATCTATCGTCGGGCATTTGAGTGCGCGTCGGTTCAATGTAATTATTGTGCGCTTCTAGTAATCATGTTTACCCGGTTGTTATATTTAGAATGGGTCCGGGGGAGATATTTTTGAATGGGTCCACACGATGTTTCAGGATGTTTCGAAGGTCATATCCTTCTTTATTGACGGGTTTGGATGGGTGACCAGGGTTGTTAGCCTCGACTTTGTTTTTGTTTCTTTGCATGGCCGACGTGCCTCGCAGGCATAGCCGATTCTAATACAAACTTCACTTTATATGTAAGGTTACATGGGGTGGAGATATTGGATGATTGCCTTTATGCGGTGCTGTCAGGTAATTGCAAAGTTACATGGAAAGTTGCGCGCATTATCTTTTTTGTGTTTGAATTGCATGGTCACCACGCCTCGCTAATCGGGGGTAGTTAAAAACGTTAGGATTACCTTAGCCAGTCTCAGTGGTACAGTCAGTAAGAGTTGTGACTTGAACATGAAGGGTCGAGGGTTCGAGCGAACTACACACGGACATGGTGCGCCACACCCAGCATCACGTTTCGTTTACATGGCCGCCGCGCCACACTTGAAAAATTATTGGAAATGTTTTCAGGTGGGCTGAGTTTCTTTTGTATATGGCCACCGCGCCATACTTGAATGGATCAAATGTAAACGTTTCATGTGCAATGCATTCTATGCACATATTTGGAACGCTTTATGTTTAAGGGAAGGGTTAATTAAGTTACGCTGGCTCTGGTTCTCTGCGGCCATGCGGGTCAGAGTAAGAGGGCCATCGAGACGAAACGGGCGGGTTAGATGATTCGTGTCGCTTCACTGGTTCTTTATTTAGGTATTTTATGTCATGGCAATGTCCATCCGTGAGCGCCAGGTTTGCATGTGATCCAGTAGGCATTGGCTTCCTGACCCATAGCACGCCAATTATAGCACGGGCTGTTAGACCCTGCTGACGGGCAGTCCGGAGCTGCGCAGTTAGCAAAGCGCGACCACCCATCCGGCGTCTCAGCGAGTTGGGCTGAGGATGTGGAGCAGGCGGTGGCAGGGCCCATACCCGGCTGAACCGAGCTCGCACGTGGTCTTTCAGCCACCGCAACCTCTGATCCAATGGCTACAGCCTCGCACGCCGCAATAGGTCGGGCATAGAGCGGGATGGGGCCTTCAAGCCGCGCCATGCAAAATGGCCCCGGTGCCTTGGGAGTAATATGGTTAGGACCACGATTCTGAATGCTTAGGGAACAAGTGCCGGCAGGATTTGGCAGACAACAACAAGGCGAGTTTTGTATCTTTTACCACTTGTTGCCCACACAATGCTGCATGAAGGTATGCTAGTGTGTGGGTTGTTATTTGAATTCAAAAGGGTCAATAGATTTCGTATTTCAATACAAGTTTTGAAGTAGCCGCCCGATGCTCCAGGAAGAACTCGCATCGGTCACATCAAGGGGTGTACAATTGGATTATGAAATGTTAACTTCACGGTTTATCTTTAATGCAGGTCAGGCAAAGGAGCAGCTTCTTAGGTGGAAACTAAGCTTTTGCGACAGTGAAAGAAGAGTGGTAAGGTATAGGTCACTAAACACTGTTTTCAAATTGACGGCATAAGGTGGAAGAAGGCATTAATAGCCATGCATACCAGTGGGTTCATTAAAGAAGGGCAGTGAATGATCCTTTGTCACCCTTGTCATGCAGTGACTGATCCTTTTTTCAATCTTTAGTATAGGATGTCGTCTGTCGATGAATCACAGGACCTATTCCACTCCATTGAGGAGGTGCCCAACACCCCGGGTTCTAGCGAAGAAGATGACGAAGGGGCCATCTTGGCGTTATTCCGGGAAAGGATGCGCAGCGAGGGAAAGGGCTGGGCTAAGAAAGTGTTAGCCAAGGAACTTCCAGCGCTCCCCCAACAATTGGCTGTAGAAGTTCAGATATGCCCATCCCCTCTGGGTAACACGCCCCCCCCAACGGAAGCCACACCGAAACCTTTACCGGCCAAGAGAAAACGCCAGCAGAAGGGTAAGAAGGGTACTGAATTGTTGCAGGTGGCACCTACGGTGCAGGCTCCATGTGAAGTAGGCCTAGCTGCAGCAGTCACGGCAATTATTGCCACCCATGGCAGCAACTGGGCTTGGTAGTGTGAACACATTACAGATTGGTACAGGGCCAACAGCCCTGTTACAGGCTCCAACGGGGAGTGTTGCAGTTACGCCACCAGTCATTGGCGTGGTAGGTAATGGTAGGTTTGGAATGATTTTGGAGGAACTGCTGTTAATGGTCAGGGGGAGCGGGGCCCCTGCGGCAGGGACAGCCTGCATACCTATGGCCAGGAGCGTGTGGGAAGGTAACCAGGTGAGCATCACGAGCATCAATCCATTGACCTTGCCCAACCCCGTTGTTCCCAGGACAGCCCCCGGGCCCGCCCACAGTGTGCCTATGCCGGCCCCAGGACCCGCCCCCGTTGTTCCCACGACTGCCCCAGGTCCCGCCCACAGTGAGCCTATGCCGGCCCTAGGGCTCTCCCCCGTTGTGCCGACGACCACCCCAGGGCCAGCCCCTGGTGTTCCCAAGTCAGCCCTATCACCTGCCACTGCCACCCCCCTCTTCCCTTGCCCCACTCGCAGCACCTTTAACAGCAGAGCAGCCAGTGACAGCGGCCCCCCTCTTGTCAGGCAGGTCATCCTTGGCATGGCACATCCCCCAAGACATTAGAGAGCAGGTATGGGCTAGGAAAAATATCGACATATTTAGCCTGCTGGCAATAGAGGATGCCGGTCCCAATGTCACTTTGAGTGCAGAGGAAAACAATAAGAGGCACCGGAAGTATCATCCGGAAGAGAACATCGCCAACTGGGAGAAAGCGTTCGCCATACTGTCTGTGTTAGTGATGGAAAAAAACCCTGAACACGGGCCAGGTTTGGTGAAATATAGAGAATCGATTGTTGAAGAAGCAAGGGAATATGGTTCCACGGGATGGATTGATTATGACAGAAAATTTAGACATATGATGCAACAATGCCCCGAAATGACTTGGGACCAAAAAATGATGGAGGGTTGGGTCTCTTTCATGGGGGGGAAGCAAAGGAAGAGTATTGCTTGGGATGATGTTCATAAAAGTGGTAAAAGGAATTGGTACGGTAAACAAAACCCTGGTGGCAAGGGGCAACCCTTTCACAATGCCCCCCAGGGACGGGGGGGGGGGGCAAATGTCAGGTAACACAGGAGCGGGTAGTACGAACGGGTCTCAAGGAGAGAAGAAAGCAGGGAACAGGTCATGCAGGTATTTTAACAAAGGCAACTGCAACTGGGGCCCTAAATGCAGGTACAACCACGAGTGTAGTAAATGTGGGGGGAATCATTCCCTGGTCAGATGTTTCAAGCGGGAAGGTCTCCCTGGGGGGAAGGGCCAGCAAAAAGTACAGTAATCCCTCCCCCACCCCCCCCGGCAGTCACAGCAACTTCACAAAAGGGGGATTTGTCCACAATGGGCCCCACTCCGTTCAACTTGCAGGTACTAGGGGAGCATTTAAAGCATTATCCCAGGCAGCGCGAGAGGGATCTGCTATTCCAAGGCTTCACGGAAGGATTTTCGATTCCTTACGAGGGCCCCCTCACATGTCGCTTTGCTAAGAACTTACCTTCGGCAAGGGAATTGCCAGGGGAGGTCGATAGAAAAGTGAGCAAGGAACTAGAGCTAGGCAGGATTGCGGGTCCATTTGATGCCCCACCTCTCCCAAACTTTATTGTATCACCACTGGGCATAGTTCCCAAGAAAGAAATAGGTAAGTTCAGGCTCATTCACCACCTGTCATACCCGAAGGGTGAATCTGTTAATGACTGGCTGAGCCCGGAAACTTGCTCTGTGCATTATGCTTCATTCGATCAGGCAATGCTGGTGGTGGCCAACATGGGGAAAGCGGCTTTAATGGCCAAAGTGGACATAGAATCTGCATTTCGCCTATTACCAGTAAACCCGTCCAGCTTTCATCTGCTCGGATTCCAGTGGAGGGGAGGTTTCTTTGTAGATAAATGCATGCCCATGGGATGCTCAGTGTCCTGCTCCTTTTTCGAATCATTCAGCACATTCTTGGAGTGGGCAGCACGCAGAAGGGAGCAGCGTGGAGCAATGGTACATTATCTGGATGATTTTTTATTCACGGGCAAGAAGGGATCCCAGGACTGTTCAAGTGCAATGTCAGCCTTTCAGCAATTGATGGGTGAAATGGGAGTTCCCTTAGCTCCTGGGAAGACAGAGGGTCCATGTACAACTTTAACATTCCTGGGCATTGAAATAGACACTGTTAAAGGGACTTGCAGGTTGCCAGAGGACAAGGTTAAGGGGTTGATGGCCGAGATTGGGAGGAATTTGGAGAAGGAAAGGACCACCTTAGAAAAAATGCAGCAACTTCTGGGCAAGCTTAATTTCGCTGCGAAAGTCATCCCAGCGGGTAGGGTCTTTGCAAGAAGGCTGGCCAGAGCAACAGCAGGTGTAGTTCACAAACAACACCATATTAGACTAAGCGCAGCCCTCAAGGAGGACTTAATTATGTGGTGCAGATTCTTGGACAGTTTCAATGGGGTTCAGCTGTGGCAAACCCCATGGGAGACTAACAGCGAGCTACAACTGTTTTCGGATGCAGCAGGAAGCGAAGGTTTCGGGGTCATCCTAGGGCCCGAAAGGTGTGCCCAGAAATGGCCCCAGCAGTGGCAGAAAAAAGGCAGAACAAAAAATATAATGGTCCTGGAGATGTTCCCCATTGTAGTGGCTTTGTTGTTATGGCAAGAAAGTTTGGCCAACAAGAGGGTCCGTTTTTGGTCAGACAACAAAGCGGTGGTGCAAGCCATTAACCTCCAATCTGCATCCTGCCCAGCGATGTTGAGTCTACTCAGAAAACTTGTTGAATTATGTCTCTTCAATAACATTGAATTTAGAGCTCGACATGTGCCGGGCACTGCTAATATTGCTGCTGACGCTCTCTCTCGCTTTCAGTGGTCCAAGTTCCGGATGGCACACCCGGACAGCAAGCCGGAGGGAGCTATGTTCAAAAAGGAATGGTGGCAGCTGGTGGCGTGGACAGGGCGCTCGCGGAGTTGAGTGAGCGCTCACTCTCGCCAACCGTAAGATCCAGGTACAAACAGAGTTATGGTAAGTTTAAGAGTGTCATCTCTGACCTACAGGGCGGGATACAGACGGCCGAGGAGCAGGTGCGTGCCTTCGTGGTCTGGGCACACTCTGAAGGCTGGTCAAGGAGTTGGGCGGCAGCGCATTTGGCGGCAGTTGCCTTCCACTCCAAATTGGCGGGGAGAGGGGATCCCACAAAAGGTTTTCTGGTGCGCGCGGCGCTAAAAGGTTGGGCCCGTTCGGAGCCAAGGGCCAAGGACTTGCGGAAACCAATTGACTTTGGGATAATGGTAAAATTGTTGACCAAGTTACCAGACATATGCTTTAGTGAGTATGAAACAGCACTTTTCAGGTTGGCATTCTCATGGGCATTTTTTGGGGCATTTCGGATTAGTGAGCTAGTCTCGGCCTCCAAGAAGGACGCATCGGGGAGGGCTATTACTTTGGGTGATGTATCTCTGTTCCATGATGATTCAGGCGAAGGGGTCAATATAAGGTTGAGGAAAAGCAAAACTGATCAACTGGGAAAAGGTTATAATATAATACTCCATGGGGCCCCCCTGGCTGACTCTTGCCCGGTGTCCCTTTTTAAGGGTTTTGTATTGATGAAAGCAACTACTGCTGGCCCCTGCTCACCCATGCTGACACGTCCCCCCTTTCTATATTCCAGTTTCGCAAAGTGCTGACAATGGCTTTGAGGGCCTTGGGTATCCAGGGGGTTGGTCCACTCACAGTTTCAGGATAGGTGCAGCTACCACAGCATTTCAACAGGGGATGTCCCCCAAGGCAATCATGAAAGTGGGGAGGTGGGTGTCTGGCCGTTATCTGTTGTATGTCCGACCCCAACACGGTGCATTTCCAACAGACTACTAGAGCCCAAGGACTTGTGGGCCGGGGTTTGAGGTGCGGGTATGTTGTTTTGATCCCACCAGACTTATGTTGTGATATGTTTTTTCCTTCAGATGATGCAGTATGGCTGATCGGCCACTCTTTTGTGACACGCGCTGAGCAAAGGGCCAGGCAATGGACGATCGGCCATAACCTGGGGCTTAAGGTTACCGAATGCGTGTGGCTGGGCACTCCTGGTATGCGGTGGCATTCCTTGCTGCCTGCAATTAACTGGCGTCTCCAGTGGAGGCGGGCACCAAGGTGGTTGGTAATTCATTTGGGGGGCAATGACCTGGCCAAGCTGGGTCGGGGATGTTTGCTCGCCAAATACAAGTCACCTTGCGCTTATTGGCACATGAATTGCCGGGCACGGAAATATTCTGGTCGGAGGTCGTACAGAGACAGGTGTGGAGAGACGCCATGTCGCTAGCCGGCATGGAAAAATCCCAGAAACGCCTCAATAGAAGTGTGGCGAAGTTCGCCAAGGCCAAGGGCCTGGGGTACATAGGGCACTGCTGTTTGAGCTCCTTGCCTTCCCATTTCGATGCCGATGGGGTACACCTATCTGAGAAAGGCAACGATGTTTTATTGACGTCTATATTGGTCGAGTTGAAGAGGGCTGGTTGCAGATAATCAGTGGTAAGTGGGGTGAAGAGGTGAAGGTCTGGGAATTTTAAGGGAGTAAGGTTCCTAGGGTTGGGGGCATTGATGGCAGCGTCAGCCTCCATCAAAGCGTGGCGGAGTATCGGGGCGGTCCTAGCCGATGAGGGACTTCACGCTGCAGCGGCTCGGGATTGGCCGGGCTCGACGGGCACTGACCCCCTTTACTTAGGGCTTTAGGCCAACATGCTTCCTGGTCAGTGCCCCTGGTTCCTGCTGGCAGTGCCAGTGTAGCTGGAATGACCAGCAGTCTCTGTCAGTTTGGCCAGTGGCCAAGTGGTGACATGGTTCACCGGTAATGAGGTGACATGGTTCACCCTGATCTGACTGATGTAATGTGGCTGGGACCGTCCCAAGTTTGTTCTTGCTCCAATAAACTGTGACCTTGTGTTTTTCCAAACTTTCCAACAGTTGTCTGTGTCTCAATTTGTGGGTTGATTCCAGCCAAGGGAGGTGGGGGTGTCCAGTGGGGATCTCCCCGCTAAGGCAGCACTTGAACGAGCCAGCCAGGAGTCGAACCTGGAATCTTCTGCTCCGTAGGCAGACGCGTTATCCATTGCGCCACTGGCCCGCTGCTGCACTGTGCGCTGCATTCAGCCCTTTTGTTACGAACCAGAGGCTCAGGTCAAGCTGCCTGCGACATCACGAGAAACTTTGTTCTCATTTTTACAGGGAGAGGTAGGAAAACGCTACCAGCACACAATAAGCAGGCGTGTGACATGTGTTAAAGAAGGCTCATTTTTAAATACTTTATTGAAAACAATACATACAAACATCTGACAAAGAACGCATTTGGCATCCGATACTGCCCGGATTGCAACTCTCTGCACGTATTTTCTGGCGAGTTCTACGGACCAAGCATCTCATTTATTGTACGATAGCACTCACATTTTCATGCGCAAATAACAGATTTAGAATGTTTTCACTTTTTAGTATTGTACCATTTTATTTGCTCGGTGCTCTTCAGTGTTAAATCCGCGGAGAGGGTGATCTGTACCCAGATCAACCCCAAAAGTGCCATACAGATATGAAACAGGTAAGGCCTGAGTGATAGGCGTGCCAAGGAGTACTCGACGTGCATTTCACAGAAACGCGAAACATGCAATAAGTGAGAGACATAAAATGGGGTTTTTCACTTTAAGAAAATAACATATAATATATTGAATACAATTTTTTGTTTATTTCTTAAAAGGTGTTTTATTGAGCTGTAGCCTTCCTCTTAGAGAGCAGGACTAAGAAGCCCGGCTGGAGCATTTCAGCACATTTTTATTTCCTTTTGGCGATCGCTGTGTCAGGGTGTTGGGTTGGGGCTCCAAGATTGCCGAACACCAGGCGAGCAGTCTATCATGGGGAACAGTTTAGTATACAACACCGGTGCGATGAAGGCACATGGCCTACCCTGGATTTTAAGCATCACCTATAAGCCGAAACCGTTGCATTGAAGTACAGGTAGGAGGGAGATGACATGTGAAGAGGGACACACGACTTGTTTTTTTTGTTGGGTTATATATTTGTTAAATATTGTTGGTTGTTTATCGTCTAATTGACTGCCTTGGGCCATGCTTACCTCTTTGGCCATTCCGACCCACACCTTGCCCCACCCACCCAAAACTCAACCCCTGGTATCTATGTTGTTTCTAAGCAGTCTGCTGTGAGTTAATGGCTTAATTGCTGCTGTAAATGGCTACCGGTATAATAACAAAAATCTTACCCAATTCTACCTGACCTTAACTCACTACCCCACCCCCTCTATTCCCACCTCTCCCCTCTCACCCAATCTACCCTTATCCCCACCCTACTCTACCACCACTGACTATACCCCAAACCACTCTACACATGCCCCACTCTTCGATACCCACAATATCCCACACCACTGTACACCGACCCTACCCACTGCCCCACCCCACTGTACCCCTATCCATCAAACCACTGTAGACTGGCAAGGTGACACGAGGTCCTTTGATCCCAATAGATTTCGTCAGCCTGCCCATATCGTCAGATCACTACCAAGTTAAGGTACGTGTTTGTTGAGTCTTCAACTTACCCCAGACCTACGCTAGTTGTTCAAGATCAGACAGGCAGTCAAAGTGAACAGGCACGCCTTTGACAGTGTCTCTTCGGATGTAGGTAGATGCACAAAGTATTCTATTCTGAGGTCCATCCATTCTGCCATGTAAGCGCCAAACAGCCCTTTCACGGGAAGACCCTTCGAAAAGTAAAGACTCAGCTTTCTGTATGTTGGTATGTAGCACGTAGCCCATCGTGGCAGATAGCGTACATCACATTGCATCTAGTGGTGGCCCCATGTTGTGATTCTTCACTTGCCAAATCATAGCAGTGCTAAAAGGTCATGGCCAAGAGGCCTCAGCGGCAGGGGATCTGCGTCCAGTGCAAATTGGCACATGCCAAAACGTCCTGAACAATGGAGAAGGCAAAGAAGTTTCATTAGTGATGTAATGGGAGGATACATCGTGTTCCAGATGTTGGGGACATCACTCAGACCTGTTAAGGGCCTCCATCACACCACTGAGGAATCATCCTTGTTTGTTACTGTTTGCAATGAATGATTGAAGGAGTTGCGTATCTTCAGATCTATAGATTCCTGCTATGATATGACATGATATTGTATTTGAATCGTACTCATACACGCGTGTTTCAGAGCGTGACGAGGCAAGGGAGGGGAAGAAGGGAGGACAAAACAGCGATCTTCCTAGGCCCAGTGACATTGAGAATGCTCAAGTGCAGGGGAGAGGGAGGAAAGTGCAAGGGAGAGGGGCGAGGTGGAACGTGCTGAGGAAGGGATAAAAACAACAACAACTGGTAGCGCAGCCAGCAGGGTGGCAAGTGCGAGGTTTAAAGCGCAGACAAGGGGTGTCTGATAAGTGCAGGTAAGTGCACTGTAGGGTTACAGATACAGACCCAAGTGCAAGGATTGCGTGCAAGGGTTGCCAGGAGGCAGTGCAGGTGTATGGCTGGGTGGGCATCGACCTGGGCCCAAAATCAGAGGGTAGCCAGGTGCACGGAGCCGAAGCAGACAGATCAGCAGGGGAGCGGAAGAGCAAAGGCAGAAGCAAAGAGGAAGGTCTTGAGGTGCTTCCGGAACCAGAGATGGTTCTCCTCAAGTTTCAGTGTGGCAGGCAGGCTGTTCCAGAGGGAAGCCCCAGCTGAGGAAAGAGATCTACCCCCAACTCGTTGCTTGGAGAAGCGACTGGCCCTGAGGGAGTTGGAGGAGCGAAGAGCTCGAGTGGGAAGGTATTTACGGAGAGAGAGTTGAAGGTGTTTTGGACCCAGGCCCCAGTAAGCCTTGTGGACAATGCAGAGGGTCTTGACTTTAACCCTTGCAGAACCTGGGAGCAATGAAAAGATTTCAGGGCTGGAGAGATACGATCCCTGGGCTTCAGACCAAGGAAACGTCTTGCAGTCCTGTTCTGGACGAGTTGCAGAGGACGGAGAGTAGAAGCAGGCAGATTTAGAAAGAGGCTGTTGCAGTAGTCTAGCCTAGAGAGAACCAGAGCTCTAGATACAGTAAGCCTCTGGGGGAAGGAGAGGAAAGGAATAATACCTCTGCAAATGTGCAGTTGGTAGTTTGACTTCTTAGAGATGTCAGAGATGTGAGAAGAAAAGGAGAGTGTGGAGTCGAAGATGACCCCGAGGTTCTTAGCCTCACAGGTGGGAGCAGGAAGAGGGCCAAGGGAGGCCGGCCAGAGAATGGCGGGAAAGGAGGGTGCAGGTGTGCCGACGAGGAGAATCTCTAACTGGGATTAAGGCAGAGATCATTGGCGGCACACCACTCCTGGATGGCAGACAGATGGTCAGAGATGAGGGAGGGAAGCCTGAAAACAAGCAGAGTGTCATCCGCATAGCACTGAAAGTTGAAGCAGAGAGCTGCAATGCGGTGGGCAATGGGTGCCAGGTATTGGTTGAACAGCCAGGGAGAGAGGTTAGACCCCTGGGCAGTGGTCGAAGTGTACGAAAAGAAGTAGTGGAACTATGTTCCTACTGGCCTGCACCCACTCCCCACAAACCCCACCGCCACGCCCTCTCCCACACACAATACAAACCCCCAACCACTAACACCTGCTGTTTAAGGGAACGTTCAGTGCAGTGCACTGAAAGTGCAAGCTGCAACGTCTTCCTACACTTTTATTTTAAAACGAAAGCATTCTGGAACGGTTTCTTTTTAAAATAACAGTACAGGAGCTGTAAAACGTAATTTAAAAAAGTAGAGGAGCACCGCTCCCGACCGCTCCCGCTCACTTCGACCACTGCCCCTGGGGAACACCACAAGTAGAGAATGAGATGGCGAAAAGGAAGGACCCAAGTTGGACCTGGGAGGGTCGAACAGAGAGGAAAGAGGTCATCCAGGGCCTGATCGGTGATACCCGGCTTATCACAGAGACAGTTGAGCAGGATGGCATGGTTGACCATGTCAAAGGCAGTAGAGAGATTGGGTAGGATGAGGACACAAAAGGGATGTTAGAGTCATGGTTGGAGAGCAGGTCTTCACGGGTGTTCAGGAGAGCAGTTTCCATGCTCCTGACAGCTCTGAAGCCAGGCTGATGGTCATGGAGACAACCAACAGAGTCGGTGTGAAGATTAAGCTGAGAGATGGTCAGCTTTTCCAAGAGTTTGCCCTGGAAAAGAGTGATAGAAACCTGCGATAGTTAGCCGGGCCGGAGGGGTCGGCTGTGGGATTTTTGAGAAGAGGGTGCACAAGAGAGTGCTTCAGAGTGGAGGGGAAGATTCCAGAGGTGAAGGAATGGTTACAGACGTCGGCCAGATTCAGAGCAAGGGTGTCAATGTGGTCCTTGATGGTTTTGGACGAACAGGGAAGAACCTGTTTTGACTGGAATCACACAATCTCCTGGGCTTACGCCAATCTGGTTTCCAACCAAGCCACTTCACTGAATCGGCCTTACTGGACCTAAAGATTCAACTGGATGATATCAAAGATGCCAAGAAGTAAGCCCTCCTCTTGTTACTAGGCCTGTCTGCAGCCTTTGAATAAATCAAAAAGGCAGCCTATGACCGAGCCAGCCAGGAGTCAACCTGGAATTAGTCAAATGTGTTATCCATTGCGCCACTGGACCGCTGCTACAGCGTGAGCAGGAGTCAGCACTTTTGTAACGAAACGGAAGTTTGCTGCTTGAGACACCATGAGAAAGGTACTTCTCATTTTTACAAGGAGAGGTAGAAAAAAACGCTACAAGCCCACAATGAGCAGGTGAGCGAGCGTGTGCCATGCGTTAGAGAAATCATGAGAAACTTAGTTCTCATTTTTCCCAGCGGAGAGGTGGAATAAACGCACTAACTACGAACAAACAATGTGCTCTTGTGTGCCATGGCTCCTTTTTAAATACTTTCTAGAACAGAAAGGCAGCACTTGAACGAGCCAGCCAGGAGTCTAACCTGGAATCTTCTGCTCCGTAGGCAGACGCGTTATCCATTGCGCCACTGGCCCTCTGCTGCAGTGACTCTTGGAATCAGCACTTTTGTTACGACGCAGAGGCTCATCATGCGGATTGAGCGATCATGAGCAACTTAGTTCTCATTTTTATAAGGAGAGGTGGTTGAAAACACGCCTACGAACTGACAATGAGCAGGCGTGTGCCATGTGTTAGAGACATCATGAGAAATAACGTAGTTCCCATTTTTTCTCCCGAGTAGAGGTAGAAACACGCTGCAACACTGACTACAAACACACAATGAGCTTCGAGTGTCTTGCGTGAGAAGGCTCATTTTTAAATACAGAACAAAAAGGCAGCATTTGAACGAGCCAGCCAGGAGTCGAACCTGGAATCTTCTGCTCCGTAGGCAGACGTGTTATCCATTGCGCCACTGGCCCGCTGCTGCACTGTGAGCTGCATTCAGCCCTTTTGTTACGAACCAGAGGCTCAGGTCGGGCTGCCTGCGACATCACGAGAAACTTTGTTCTCATTTTTACAGGGAGAGGTAGGAAAACGCTACCAGCACACAATAAGCAGGCGTGTGACATGTGTTAAAGAAGGCTCATTTTTAAATACTTTATTGAAAACAATACATACAAACATCTGACAAAGAACGCATTTGGCATCAGATACTGCCCGGATTGCAACTCTCTGCACGTATTTTCTGGCGAGTTTTACGGACCAAGCATCTCATTTATTGTACTATAGCACTCACATTTTCATGCGCAAATAACAGATTTAGACTGTTTTCACTTTTTAGTATTGTACCATTTTATGTGCTCGGTGCTCTTCAGTGTTAAATCCGCGGGAGAGGATGATCTGTACCCAGATCAACCCCAAAAGTGCCATACAGATATGAAACAGGTAAGGCCTGAGTGATAGGCGTGCCAAGGAGTACTCGACGTGCATACCACAGAAACGCGAAACATGCAACAAGTGAGAGACATAAAATGGGGTTTTTCACTTTAAGAAAATAACATATAATATATTGAATACAATTTTTTGTTTACTTCTTAAAAGGTGTTTTATTGAGCTGTAGCCTTCCTCTTAGAGAGCAGGACTAAGAAGCCCGGCTGGAGCATTTCAGCACATTTTTATTTCCTTTTGGCGATCGCTGTGTCAGGGTGTTGGGTTGGGGCTCCAAGATTGCCGAACACCAGGCGAGCAGTCTATCATGGGGAACAGTTTAGTATACAACACCGGTGCGATGAAGGCACATGGCCTACTCTGCAGTTTAAGCACCACCTATAAGCCGAAACCGTTGCATTGAAGTACAGGTAGGAGGGAGATGACATGTGAAGAGGGACACACGACTTGTTTTTTTTTTTTGGGTTATATATTTGTTAAATATTGTTGGTTGTTTATCGACTAATTGACTGCTTTGGGCCATGCTTACCTCTTTGGCCATTCCCACCCACTCCTTGCCCCACCCACCCAAATCTCAACCCCTTGTATCTATGTTGTTTCTAAGCAGTCTGCTGTGAGTTAATGGCTTAATTGCTGCTGTAAATGGCTACCGGTATAATAACAAAAATCTTACCCAATTCTACCTGACCTTAACTCACTACCCCACCCCCTCTATTCCCACCTCGCCCCTCTCACCCAATCTACCCTTATCCCCACCCTACTCTACCACCACTGACTATACCCCAAACCACTCTACACCTACCCCACTCTTCGCTACCCACAATATCCCACACCACTGTACACCGACCCTACCCACTGCCCCACCCCACTGTACCCCTATCCATCAAACCACTGTAGACTGGCAAGGTGACACGAGGTCCTTTGATCCCAATAGATTTCGCCCAGCCTGCCCATATCGTCAGATCACTACCAAGTTAAGGTACGTGTTTGTTGAGTCTTCAACTTACCCCAGACCTACGCTAGTTGTTCAAGATCAGACAGGCAGTCAAAGTGAACAGGCACGCCTTTGACAGTGTCTCTTCGGATGTAGGTAGATGCACAAAGTATTCTATTCTGAGGTCCATCCATTCTGCCATGTAAGTGCCAAACAGCCCTTTCACGGTAAAACCCTTCGAAAAGTAAAGACTCAGCTTTCTGTATGTTGGTATGTAGCACGTAGCCCATCGTGGCAGATAGCGTACATCACATTGCATCTAGTGGTGGCCCCATGTTGTGATTCTTCACTTGCCAAATCATAGCAGTGCTAAAAGGTCATGGCCAAGAGGCCTCAGCGGCAGGGGATCTGCGTCCAGTGCAAATTGGCACATGCCAAAACGTCCTGAACAATGGAGAAGGCAAAGAAGTTTCATTAGTGATGTAATGGGAGGATAAATCGTGTTCCAGATGTTGGGGACATCACTCAGACCTGTTAAGGGCCTCCATGACACCACTGAGGAATCATCCTTGTTTGTTACTGTTTGCAATGAATGATTGAAGGAGTTGCGTATCTTCAGGTCTATAGATTCCTGCTATGATATGACATGATATTGTATTTGAATCGTACTCATACACGCGTGTTTCAGAGCGTGACGAGGCAAGGGAGGGGAAGAAGGGAGTACAGAACAGCGATCTTCCTAGGCCCAGTGACATTGAGAATGCTCAAGTGCAGGGGAGAGGGAGGAAAGTTCAAGGGAGAGGGGCGAGGTGGAACGTGCTGAGGAAGGGATAAAAACAACAACAACTGGTAGCGCAGCCAGCAGGGTGGCAAGTGCGAGGTTTAAAGCGCAGACAAGGGGTGTCTGATAAGTGCAGGTAAGGGCACTGTAGGGTTACAGATACAGACCCAAGTGCAAGGATTGCGTGCAAGGGTTGCCAGGAGGCAGTGCAGGTGTATGGCTGGGTGGGCAGGGACCTGGGCCCAAAATCAGAGGGTAGCCAGATGCACGGAGCCGAAGCAGACAGATCAGCAGGGGGGTGGAAGAGCAAAGGCAGAAGCAAAGAGGAAGGTCTTGAGGTGCTTCCGGAACCAGAGATGGTTCTCCTCAAGTTTCAGTGTGGCAGGCAGGCTGTTCCAGAGGGAAGCCCCAGCTGAGGAAAGAGATCTACCCCCAACTCGTTGCTTGGAGAAGCGACTGGCCCTGAGGGAGTTGGAGGTGGAGGAGCGAAGAGCTCGAGTGGGAAGGTATTTACGGAGAGAGAGTTGAAGGTATTTTGGACCCAGGCCCCAGTAAGCCTTGTGGACAATGCAGAGGTTCTTGACTTTAACCCTTGCAGAACCTGGGAGCAATGAAAAGATTTCAGGGCTGGAGAGATACGATCCCTGGGCTTCAGACCAAGGAAACGTCTTGCAGTCCTGTTCTGGACGAGTTGCAGAGGACGGAGAGTAGAAGCAGGCAGATTTAGAAAGAGGCTGTTGCAGTAGTCTAGCCTAGAGAGAACCAGAGCTCTAAATACAGTAAGCCTCTGGGGGAAGGAGAGGAAAGGAATAATACCTCTGCAAATGTGCAGTTGGTAGTTTGACTTCTTAGAGATGTCAGAGATGTGAGAAGAAAAGGAGAGTGTGGAGTCGAAGATGACCCCGAGGTTCTTAGCCTCACAGGTGGGAGCAGGAAGAGGGCCAAGGGAGGCCGGGCCAGGGAGTGGCGGGAAAGGAGGGTGTAGGTGTGCCGACGAGGAGAATCTCTAACTGGGATTAAGGCAGAGATCATTGGCGGTACACCACTCCTGGATGGCAGACAGATGGTCAGAGATGAGGGAGGGAAGCCTGAAAACAAGCAGAGTGTCATCCGCATAGCACTGAAAGTTGAAGCAGAGAGCTGCAATGCGGTGGGCAATGGGTGCCAGGTATTGGTTTACAGCCAGGGAGAGAGGTTAGACCCCTGGGCAGTGGTCAAAGTGTACGAAAAGAAGTAGTGGAACTATGTTCCTACTGGCCTGCACCCACTCCCCACAAACCCCACCACCACACCCTCTCCCACACACAATACAAACCCCCAACCACTAACACCTGCTGTTTAAGGGAACGTTCAGTGCAGTGCACTGAAAGTGCAAGCTGCAACGTCTTCCTACACTTTTATTTTAAAACGAAAGCATTCTGGAACGGTTTCTTTTTAAAATAACAGTACAGGAGCTGTAAAACGTAATTTAAAAAAGTAGAGGAGCACCGCTCCCGACCACTCCCGCTCACTTCGACCACTGCCCCTGGGGAACACCACAAGTAGAGAATGAGATGGCGAAAAGGAAGGACCCAAGTTGGACCTGGGAGGGTCGAACAGAGAGGAAAGAGGTCATCCAGGGCCTGATCGGTGATACCCGGCTTATCACAGAGACAGTTGAGCAGGATGGCATGGTTGACCATGTCAAAGGCAGTAGAGAGATTGGGTAGGATGAGGACACAAAAGGGATGTTAGGGTCATGGTTGGAGAGCAGGTCTTCACGGGTGTTCAGGAGAGCAGTTTCCATGCTCCTGACAGCTCTGAAGCCAGGCTGATGGTCATGGAGACAACCAACAGAGTCGGTGTGAAGATTAAGCTGGGAGATGGTCAGCTTTTCCAAGAGTTTGCCCTGGAAAGGAGTGATAGAAACCTGCGATAGTTAGCCCGGCCGGAGGGGTTGGCTGTGGGATTTTTGAGAGGAGGGTGCACAAGAGAGTGCTTCAGAGTGGAGGGGAAGATTCCAGAGGTGAAGGAATGGTTACAGAAGTCGGCCAGATTCAGAGCAAGGGTGTCAATGTGGTCCTTGATGGTTTTGGACGAACAGGGAAGAACCTGTTTTGACTGGAATCACACAATCTCCTGGGCTTACGCCAATCTGGTTTCCAACCAAGCCACTTCACTGAATCGGCCTTACTGGACCTGAAGATTCAACTGGATGATATCAAAGAAGCCAAGAAGTAAGCCCTCCTCTTGTTACTAGGCCTGTCTGCAGCCTTTGAATAAATCAAAAAGGCAGCCTATGACCGAGCCAGCCAGGAGTCAACCTGGAATTAGTCAAATGTGTTATCCATTGCGCCACTGGACCGCTGCTACAGCGTGAGCAGGAGTCAGCACTTTTGTAACGAAATGGAAGTTTGCTGCTTGAGACACCATGAGAAAGGTACTTCTCATTTTTACAAGGAGAGGTAGAAAAAAACGCTACAAGCCCACAATGAGCAGGAATGAGCAGGTGAGCGAGCGTGTGCCATGCGTTAGAGACATCATGAGAAACTTAGTTCTCATTTTTCCCAGCGGAGAGGTAGAATAAACGCACTAACTACGAACAAACAATGTGCTCTTGTGTGCCATGCGTGACAAGGCTCCTTTTTAAATACTTTCTAGAACAAAAAGGCAGCACTTGAACGAGCCAGCCAGGAGACGAACCTGGAATCTTCTGCTCCGTAGGCAGACGCGTTATCCATTGCGCCACTGGCCCTCTACTGCAGTGACTCTTGGAATCAGCACTTTTGATGCGGATTGAGACATCATGAGCAACTTAGTTCTCATTTTTATAAGGAGAGGTGGTTGAAAACACGCCTACGAACTGACAATGAGCAGGCGTGTGCCATGTGTTAGAGACATCATGAGAAATAACGTAGTTCCCATTTTTTCTCCCGAGTAGAGGTAGAAACACGCTGCAACACTGACTACAAACACACAATGAGCTTCGAGTGCCTTGCGTGAGAAGGCTCATTTTTAAATACAGAACAAAAAGGCAGCATTTGAACGAGCCAGCCAGGAGTCGAACCTGGAATCTTCTGCTCCGTATGCAGACGCGTTATCCATAGCAGGGAGATCCCCATTGGACACCCCCACCTCCTTAGGTCAGAATAATAGTACATTGAAATGAATACACAGACAACTTTTTTAAAGTTCTTTGGAAAACACAAGGTCACAGTTTATTTGGAGCAAGACAACTTGGGACGGTCCCAGCCACATCACAAAAAACAGTCAGATACGGGTGAACCATGTCACCTCTTTAGCCACTGGCCAAACAGTCAGATACGGGTGAACCATGTCACCTCTTTAGCCACTGGCCAAACTGACAAAAACTGCTGGTTATTCCAGCTACACTGGTACTACCAGCAGGACACTCAGGGGCACTGACCAGGAGATTGTTGGCCTAAAGGCCTAAGCAAGGGAGTCAGTGCCCGTTGAGGGATCGGCTCGAGCCCGGCCAATCCCGAGCCGCTGCAGCTGCAGCGTGAAGTCCCTCATTGGCTAGGACCGCCCCGATACTCCGCCTGTAACAAGAGAAGAGAATTAGGAACAACTCATACAACACACTAAACTTATCTTATCACTAATTAACTCTGTTCACCTTATCACTCCTATTGATGATGCGAAAGCCTCACCCTGATCCTACTCTACTACCGGTCTGCACGTATTAACTCCCAGTTACTACCAGTAGGACACTGTCCCATATATGCCACTGGCACAAGCTGACAACACTTCTGGTTACTACCAGGAGAACACTGATTACTACCAGTAGGACACTGTCCCATATATGCCACTGGCACAGGCTGACAGCGCTTTTGGTTACACTCCAAATCTTACCGACCTTCAACTTGTTTGCCCCAAGACTTTACTATCAGGCGTGGGTGGGTGGGGATTAACACTAGGCGGGAGCTGCAGGGCAAAAGACTGATGGCCTGCCGCTCCCGCCCTTATAAGTGTCCCCGGGGAGATCTGACCGGAAGCCAGGTCCCCGGGGACACCTCTTCCGCCTCGCTGAGGTGGGAGGAAGAGCAGAGGCATGCCCAGCAACCGGAAGGGGGTGGCCAGAGGGGACAGTCCGCTATGTAGGCTGTCCCTCTAGCGCCCCCTGCGGGGGCCGGTCAGCCTCTTAGCGGGGAGATCCCCATTGGACACCCCCACCTCCTTAGGTCAGAATAATAGTACATCGAAATGAATACACAGACAACTTTTTTAAAGTTCTTTGGAAAACACAAGGTCACAGTTTATTTGGAGCAAGACAACTTGGGACGGTCCCAGCCACATCACAAAAAACAGTCAGATACGGGTGAACCATGTCACCTCTTTAGCCACTGGCCAAACAGTCAGATACGGGTGAACCATGTCACCTCTTTAGCCACTGGCCAAACTGACAAAAACTGCTGGTTATTCCAGCTACACTGGTACTACCAGCAGGACACTCAGAGGCACTGACCAGGAGATTGTTGGCCTAAAGGCCTAAGTAAGGGAGTCAGTGCCCATCGAGGGATCGGCTCGAGCCCGGCCAATCCCGAGCCGCTGCAGCTGCAGCGTGAAGTCCCTCATTGGCTAGGACCGCCCGATACTCCGCCACGCTTTGATGGTGGCTCCCGCTGCCATCAATGCCCCCAAACCTTAGGACCTTACTTCTCCTTAAAACTTTCCTAAACCTCTACATTGTTACCATACTCACCATTGGTTTACTGCAACCAGCCCTCCTTAGCTCACCCAGGCGGCTACTACCAGGAGAACACTGGTTACTACCAGTAGGACACTGTCCCATATATGCCACTGGCATAAGCTGACAACGCTTTTGGTTACACTCAAAATCTTACCGACCTTTGACTTGTTTGCCCCAAGACTTTACTTATCAGGCGTGGGTGGGTGGGGATTCACACCAGGTAACTCGTGCGCCACTATGCGCAACGTCACCTGTATTTGTGTGGGCAAACGTCCGCGACCTAACTTGGCCGGATTGTTGCCCCCCAAATGACTTAATAACCGCCTTGGTGCCCGCCTCCCCTGGAGTCACCAGTGAATAGCAGGCAGCAAGGCATGCCACCTCATTCCAGGAGTGCCGGCCACAGACACCCACGGTACCATTGAATCCCAGGTTGTGGCCGATCGTCCATTGCCTAGGCTTTTTTTTTTTTTTTTACACGTGTCACAAATGAGTGGCCGATCAACCACAGTGCGTCATCTCGGGGAAAAAAAAACATACCACACCATAAGTTTTTTGATCCCCCAGGATCCAACCCGCCCAGCTACCCAGCCCGGCCCTTGAGTGCTCTTGGTATCTAGTATTCTTCTGGGAATGCACTGTGCTGGGGGCGGACATACAGTCAATAACGGCCTGACTCCCACCTCCCCACCTTCATGATTGCCCGTGGAGACATGCCCTGCTGAAAGGCAGTGGTAGCTGCGCCTATCCTGAAACTATGGGTAGACCACCCCTCCCCCTGAATTCCCAAGGCCTTCAAGGCCATTGTCAGCACCATGCGAAATTGAAGTACAGAGAGGGGGGAAGTGTCGGCGTGGAGGGCAAAAGACTGATGGCCTGCCGCTCCCGCCCTTATAAGTGTCCCCGGGGAGATCTGACCGGAAGCCAGGTCCCCGGGGACACCTCTTCCGCCTTGCTGAGGTGGGAGGAAGAGGAGAGGCATGCCCAGCAACCGGAAGGGGGTTGCCAGAGGGGACAGCCCGCTATGTAGGCTGTCCCTCTAGCGCCCCCTGCGGGGGCCGGTCAGCCTCTTTGCGCCACTGGCCCGCTGCTGCACTGTGCGCTGCATTCAGCCCTTTTGTTACGAACCAGAGGCTCAGGTCAGGCTGCCTGCGACATCACGAGAAACTTTGTTCTCATTTTTACAGGGAGAGGTAGGAAAACGCTACCAACACACAATAAGCAGGCATGTGACGTGTTAAAGAAGGCTCATTTTTAAATACTTTATTGAAAACAATACATACAAACATCTGACAAAGAACGCATTTGGCATCAGATACTGCCCGGATTGCAACTCTCTGCACGTATTTTCTGGCGAGTTCTACGGACCAAGCATCTCATTTATTGTACGATAGCACTCACATTTTCATGCGCAAATAACAGATTTAGAATGTTTTCACTTTTTAGTATTGTACCATTTTATGTGCTCGGTGCTCTTCAGTGTTAAATCCGCGGAGAGGATGATCTGTACCCAGATCAACCCCAAAAGTGCCATACAGATATGAAATAGATAAGGCCTGAGTGATAGGCGTGCCAAGGAGTACTCGACGTGCATGCCACAGAAACGCGAAACATGCAACAAGTGAGAGACATAAAATGGGGTTTTTCACTTTAAGAAAATAACATATAATATATTGAATACAATTTTTTGTTTACTTCTTAAAAGGTGTTTTATTGAGCTGTAGCCTTCCTCTTAGAGAGCAGGACTAAGAAGCCCGGCTGGAGCATTTCAGCACATTTTTATTTCCTTTTGGCGATCGCTGTGTCATGGTGTTGGGTTGGGGATCCAAGATTGCCGAACACCAGGCGAGCAGTCTATCATGGGGAACAGTTTAGTATACAACACCTGTGCGATGAAGGCACATGGCCTACTCTGCATTTTAAGCACCACCTATAAGCCGAAACCGTTGCATTGAAGTACAGGTAGGAGGGAGATGACATGTGAAGAGGGACACACGACTTGTTTTTTTTTTTTTGGGTTATATATTTGTTAAATATTGTTGGTTGTTTATCGTCTAATTGACTGCCTTGAGCCATGCTTACCTCTTAGGCCATTCCCACCCACTCCTTGCCCCACCCACCCAAATCTCAACCCCTGGTATCTATGTTGTTTCTAAGCAGTCTGCTGTGAGTTAATGGCTTAATTGCTGCTGTAAATGGCTACCGGTATAATAACAAAAATCTTACCCAATTCTACCTGACCTTAACTCACTACCCCACCCCCTCTATTCCCACCTCTCCCCTCTCACCCATTCTACCCTTATCCCCACCCTACTCTACCACCACTGACTATACCCCAAACCACTCTACACCTACCCCACTTTTCGCTACCCACAATATCCCACACCACTGTACACCGACCCTACCCACTGCCCCACCCCACTGTACCCCTATCCATCAAACCACTGTAGACTGGCAAAGTGACACGAGGTCCTTTGATCCCAATAGATTTCGCCCAGCCTGCCCATATCTTCAGATCACTACCAAGTTAAGGTACGTGTTTGTTGAGTCTTCAACTTACCCCAGACCTACGCTAGTTGTTCAAGATCAGACAGGCAGTCAAAGTGAACAGGCACGCCTTTGACAGTGTCTCTTCGGATGTAGGTAGATGCACAAAGTATTCTATTCTGAGGTCCATCCATTCTGCCATGTAAGCGCCAAACAGCCCTTTCACGAGAAGACCCTTCAAAAAGTAAAGACTCCGCTTTCTGTATGATATGATATGATATGATAGTTTATTTATATAGCGCCTATACACAATGTGTTTCAAAGCGCTTCAAGGCAAGGGAGGGAACAAGGGAAAATACAACCACATTCTTACAGCCATGAACAGTAAGGATGTGAAATTAACTATCGTACTCGGCCTGACAACATTTCAGATAGTGCAAGAGCTAAGACATAGATAAGGAAGGGAGGGGGAGAGTGGGAAGGAAATGGAAACAGACAGACGACTACCGTACTAGGCCTGACGCCATTTCTGGTAGAACCGGAGAAAAACAAAAGGTGAGGGAGAGGGGTGCAGAAAGGGAGGGGAGGAACAAAACAAGCGACTATCATACTAGGCCTGACGATATTTCAGATAGTGCTGGAGGGGCAGTGGGGAGGAAAAAAACAGTAATGGAAGGGTGGAGGAAACAGACGAGGTTGCTATCATATTAGGTCCAGGGACAATTCTGACAGATTAAGTGCATAGAAGAAAGTAAGGGGAGGAGATAGGAAAAGGGAGAAGGGAAAGGAGGAGAGAAAAGAGAGTAAGCAGTCAAAAAGAGTGGAGAAGCAAGAGTGGAGAGCGAATACAATTGCAGAAGTCAGTAGTAACGCATAATGTTGCAAGCCAGGATACAAGATGAAGATGGGAACAGCATGATTCAGGGCCACCATGAGTACAAGATGCAAAGGAAGTCCAGCATGAGAGTTGAGAAAGAGTGTTGGCATGTAGCACGTAGCCCATCGTGGCAGATAGCGTACATCACATTGCATCCAGTGGTGGCCCCATGTTGTGATTCTTCACTTGCCAAATCATAGCAGTGCTAAAAGGTCATGGCCAAGAGGCCTCAGCGGCAGGGGATCTGCGTCCAGTGCAAATTGGCACATGCCAAAACGTCCTGAACAATGGAGAAGGCAAAGAAGTTTCATTAGTGATGTAATGGGAGGATAAATCGTGTTCCAGATGTTGGGGACATAACTCAGACCTGTTAAGGGCCTCCATCACACCACTGAGGAATCATCCTTGTTTGTTACTGTTTGCAATGAATGATTGAAGGAGTTGCGTATCTTCAGATCTATAGATTCCTGCTATGATATGACATGATATTGTATTTGAATCGTACTCATACACGCGTGTTTCAGAGCGTGACGAGGCAAGGGAGGGGAAGAAGGGAGTACAGAACAGCGATCTTCCTAGGCCCAGTGACATTGAGAATGCTCAAGTGCAGGGGAGAGGGAGGAAAGTGCAAGGGAGAGGGGCGAGGTGGAACGTGCTGAGGAAGGAATAAAAACAACAACAACTGGTAGCGCAGCCAGCAGGGTGGCAAGTGCGAGGTTTAAAGCGCAGACAAGGGGTGTCTGATAAGTGCAGGTAGGGCACTGTAGGGTTACAGATACAGACCCAAGTGCAAGGATTGCGTGCAAGGGTTGCCAGGAGGCAGTGCAGGTGTATGGCTGGGTGGGCAGGGACCTGGGCCCAAAATCAGAGGGTAGCCAGATGCACGGAGCCGAAGCAGACAGATCAGCAGGGGAGCGGAAGAGCAAAGGCAGAAGCAAAGAGGAAGGTCTTGAGGTGCTTCCGGAACCAGAGATGGTTCTCCTCAAGTTTCAGTGTGGCAGGCAGGCTGTTCCAGAGGGAAGCCCCAGCTGAGGAAAGAGATCTACCCCCAACTCGTTGCTTGGAGAAGCGACTGGCCCTGAGGGAGTTGGAGGTGGAGGAGCGAAGAGCTCGAGTGGGAAGGTATTTACGGAGAGAGAGTTGAAGGTATTTTGGACCCAGGCCCCAGTAAGCCTTGTGGACAATGCAGAGGGTCTTGACTTTAACCCTTGCAGAACCTGGGAGCAATGAAAAGATTTCAGGGCTGGAGAGATACGATCCCTGGGCTTCAGACCAAGGAAACGTCTTGCAGTCCTGTTCTGGACGAGTTGCAGAGGACGGAGAGTAGAAACAGGCAGATTTAGAAAGAGGCTGTTGCAGTAGTCTAGCCTAGAGAGAACCAGAGCTCTAGATACAGTAAGCCTCTGGGGGAAGGAGAGGAAAGGAATAATACCTCTGCAAATGTGCAGTTGGTAGTTTGACTTCTTAGAGATGTCAGAGATGTGAGAAGAAAAGGAGAGTGTGGAGTCGAAGATGACCCCGAGGTTCTTAGCCTCACAGGTGGGAGCAGGAAGAGGGCCAAGGGAGGCCGGCCAGGGAGTGGCGGGAAAGGAGGGTGCAGGTGTGCCGACGAGGAGAATCTCTAACTGGGATTAAGGCAGCGATCATTGGCGGCACACCACTCCTGGATGGCAGACAGATGGTCAGAGATGAGGGAGGGAAGCCTGAAAACAAGCAGAGTGTCATCCGCATAGCACTGAAAGTTGAAGCAGAGAGCTGCAATGCGGTGGGCAATGGGTGCCAGGTATTGGTTGAACAGCCAGGGAGAGAGGTTAGACCCCTGGGCAGTGGTCGAAGTGTACGAAAAGAAGTAGTGGAACTATGTTCCTACTGGCCTGCACCCACTCCCCACAAACCCCACCGCCACGCCCTCTCCCACACACAATACAAACCCCCAACCACTAACACCTGCTGTTTAAGGGAACGTTCAGTGCAGTGCACTGAAAGTGCAAGCTGCAACGTCTTCCTACACTTTTATTTTAAAACGAAAGCATTCTGGAACGGTTTCTTTTTAAAATAACAGTACAGGAGCTGTAAAACGTAATTTAAAAAAGTAGAGGAGCACCGCTCCCGACCGCTCCTGCTCACTTCGACCACTGCCCCTGGGGAACACCACAAGTAGAGAATGAGATGGCGAAAAGGAAGGACCCAAGTTGGACCTGGGAGGGTCGAACAGAGAGGAAAGAGGTCATCCAGGGCCTGATCGGTGATACCCGGCTTTTCACTGAGACAGTTGAGCAGGATGGCATGGTTGACCATGTCAAAGGCAGTAGAGAGATTGGGTAGGATGAGGACACAAAAGGGATGTTAGAGTCATGGTTGGAGAGCAGGTCTTCACGGGTGTTCAGGAGAGCAGTTTCCATGCTCCTGACAGCTCTGAAGCCAGGCTGATGGACATGGAGACAACCAACAGAGTCGGTGTGAAGATTAAGCTGGGAGATGGTCAGCTTTTCCAAGAGTTTGCCCTGGAAAGGAGTGATAGAAACCTGCGATAGTTAGCCGGGCCGGAGGGGTCGGCTGTGGGATTTTTGAGAGGAGGGTGCACAAGAGAGTGCTTCAGAGTGGAGGGGAAGATTCCAGAGGTGAAGGAATGGTTACAGAAGTCGGCCAGATTCAGAGCAAGGGTGTCAATGTGGTCCTTGATGGTTTTGGACGAACAGGGAAGAACCTGTTTTGACTGGAATCACACAATCTCCTGGGCTTACGCCAATCTGGTTTCCAACCAAGCCACTTCACTGAATCGGCCTTACTGGACCTAAAGATTCAACTGGATGATATCAAAGATGCCAAGAAGTAAGCCCTCCTCTTGTTACTAGGCCTGTCTGCAACCTTTGAATAAATCAAAAAGGCAGCCTATGACCGAGCCAGCCAGGGGTCAACCTGGAATTAGTCAAATGTGTTATCCATTGCGCCACTGGACCGCTGCTACAGCGTGAGCAGGAGTCAGCACTTTTGTAACGAAACGGAAGTTTGCTGCTTGAGACACCATGAGAAAGGTACTTCTCATTTTTACAAGGAGAGGTAGAAAAAACGCTACAAGCCCACAATGAGCAGGAATGAGCAGGTGAGCGAGCGTGTGCCATGCGTTAGAGACATCATGAGAAACTTAGTTCTCATTTTTCCCAGCGGAGAGGTAGAATAAACGCACTAACTACGAACAAACAATGTGCTCTTGTGTGCCATGCGTGACAAGGCTCCTTTTTAAATACTTTTTAGAACAAAAAGGCAGCACTTGAACGAGCCAGCCAGGAATCTTCTGCTCCGTAAGCAGACGCGTTATCCATTGCGCCACTGGCCCTCTGCTGCAGTGACTCTTGGAATCAGCACTTTTGTTACGACCCAGAGGCTCATCATGCGGATTGAGCCATCATGAGCAACTTAGTTCTCATTTTTATAAGGAGAGGTGGTTGAAAACACGCCTACGAACTGACAATGAGCAGGCGTGTGCCATATGTTAGAGAGATCATGAGAAATAACGTAGTTCCCATTTTTCCTCCCGAGTAGAGGTAGAAACACGCTGCAACACTGACTACAAACACACAATGAGCTTCGAGTGCCTTGCGTGAGAAGGCTCATTTTTAAATACAGAACAAAAAGGCAGCACTTGAACGAGCCAGCCAGGAGTCGAACCTGGAATCTTCTGCTCCGTAGGCAGACGCGTTATCCATTGCGCCACTGGCCCGCTGCTGCACTGTGAGCTGCATTCAGCACTTTTGTTACGAACCAGAGGCTCAGGTCGGGCTGCCTGCGACATCACGAGAAACTTTGTTCTCATTTTTACAGGGAGAGGTAGGAAACACGCTACCAGCACACAATAAGCAGGCGTGTGACATGTGTTAAAGAAGGCTCATTTTTAAATACTTTATTGAAAACAATACATACAAACATCTGACAAAGAACGCATTTGGCATCAGATACTGCCCGGATTGCAACTCTCTGCACGTATTTTCTGGCGAGTTCTACGGACCAAGCATCTCATTTATTGTACGATAGCACTCACATTTTCATGCGCAAATAACAGATTTAGACTGTTTTCACTTTTTAGTATTGTACCATTTTATGTGCTCGGTGCTCTTCAGTGTTAAATCCGCGGGAGAGGATGATCTGTACCCAGATCAACCCCAAAAGTGCCATACAGATATGAAACAGGTAAGGCCTGAGAGATAGGCGTGCCAAGGAGTACTCGACGTGCATGCCACAGAAACGCGAAACATGCAACAAGTGAGAGACATAAAATGGTGTTTTTCACTTTAAGAAAATAACATATAATATATTGAATACAATTTTTTGTTTACTTCTTAAAAGGTGTTTTATTGAGCTGCAGCCTTCCTCTTAGAGAGCAGCACTAAGAAGCCCGGCTGGAGCATTTCAGCACATTTTTATTTCCTTTTGGCGATCGCTGTGTCAGGGTGTTGGGTTGGGGCTCCAAGATTGCCGAACACCAGGCGAGCAGTCTATCATGGGGAACAGTTTAGTATACAACACCGGTGCGATGAAGGCACATGGCCTACTCTGCAGTTTAAGCACCACCTATAAGCCGAAACCGTTGCATTGAAGTACAGGTAGGAGGGAGATGACATGTGAAGAGGGACACACGACTTGTTTTTTTTTTTGGGTTATATATTTGTTAAATATTGTTGGTTGTTTATCGTCTAATTGACTGCTTTGGGTCATGCTTACCTCTTTGGCCATTCCCACCCACTCCTTGCCCCACCCACCCAAATCTCAACCCCTTGTATCTATGTTGTTTCTAAGCAGTCTGCTGTGAGTTAATGGCTTAATTGCTGCTGTAAATGGCTACCGGTATAATAACAAAAATCTTACCCAATTCTACCTGACCTTAACTCACTACCCCACCACCTCTATTCCCGCCTCTCCCCTCTCACCCAATCTACCCTTATCCCCACCCTACTCTACCACCACTGACTATACCCCAAACTACTCTACACCTACCCCACTCTTCGCTACCCACAATATCCCACACCACTGTACACCGACCCTACCCACTGCCCCACCCCACTGTACCCCTATCCATCAAACCACTGTAGACTGGCAAGGTGACACGAGGTCCTTTGATCCCAATAGATTTCGCCCAGCCTGCCCATATCGTCAGATCACTACCAAGTTAAGGTACGTGTTTGTTGAGTCTTCAACTTACCCCAGACCTACGCTAGTTGTTCAAGATCAGACAGGCAGTCAAAGTGAACAGGCACGCCTTTGACAGTGTCTCTTCGGATGTAGGTAGATGCACAAAGTATTCTATTCTGAGGTCCATCCATTCTGCCATGTAAGCGCCAAACAGCCCTTTCACTGTAAGACCCTTCGAAAAGTAAAGACTCAGCTTTCTGTATGTTGGTATGTAGCACGTAGCCCATCGTGGCAGATAGCGTACATCACATTGCATCTAGTGGTGGCCCCATGTTGTGATTCTTCACTTGCCAAATCATAGCAGTGCTAAAAGGTCATGGCCAAGAGGCCTCAGCGGCAGGGGATCTGCGTCCAGTGCAAATTGGCACATGCCAAAACGTCCTGAACAATGGAGAAGGCAAAGAAGTTTCATTAGTGATGTAATGGGAGGATAAATCGTGTTCCAGATGTTGGGGACATAACTCAGACCTGTTAAGGGCCTCCATCACACCACTGAGGAATCATCCTTGTTTGTTACTGTTTGCAATGAATGATTGAAGGAGTTGCGTATCTTCAGATCTATAGATTCCTGCTATGATATGACATGATATTGTATTTGAATCGTACTCATACACGCGTGTTTCAGAGCGTGACGAGGCAAGGGAGGGGAAGAAGGGAGTACAGAACAGCGATCTTCCTAGGCCCAGTGACATTGAGAATGCTCAAGTGCAGGGGAGAGGGAGGAAAGTGCAAGGGAGAGGGGCGAGGTGGAACGTGCTGAGGAAGGAATAAAAACAACAACAACTGGTAGCGCAGCCAGCAGGGTGGCAAGTGCGAGGTTTAAAGCGCAGACAAGGGGTGTCTGATAAGTGCAGGTAGGGCACTGTAGGGTTACAGATACAGACCCAAGTGCAAGGATTGCGTGCAAGGGTTGCCAGGAGGCAGTGCAGGTGTATGGCTGGGTGGGCAGGGACCTGGGCCCAAAATCAGAGGGTAGCCAGATGCACGGAGCCGAAGCAGACAGATCAGCAGGGGGGTGGAAGAGCAAAGGCAGAAGCAAAGAGGAAGGTCTTGAGGTGCTTCCGGAACCAGAGATGGTTCTCCTCAAGTTTCAGTGTGGCAGGCAGGCTGTTCCAGAGGGAAGCCCCAGCTGAGGAAAGAGATCTACCCCCAACTCGTTGCTTGGAGAAGCGACTGGCCCTGAGGGAGTTGGAGGTGGAGGAGCGAAGAGCTCGAGTGGGAAGGTATTTACGGAGAGAGAGTTGAAGGTATTTTGGACCCAGGCCCCAGTAAGCCTTGTGGACAATGCAGAGGGTCTTGACTTTAACCCTTGCAGAACCTGGGAGCAATGAAAAGATTTCAGGGCTGGAGAGATACGATCCCTGGGCTTCAGACCAAGGAAACGTCTTGCAGTCCTGTTCTGGACGAGTTGCAGAGGACGGAGAGTAGAAACAGGCAGATTTAGAAAGAGGCTGTTGCAGTAGTCTAGCCTAGAGAGAACCAGAGCTCTAGATACAGTAAGCCTCTGGGGGAAGGAGAGGAAAGGAATAATACCTCTGCAAATGTGCAGTTGGTAGTTTGACTTCTTAGAGATGTCAGAGATGTGAGAAGAAAAGGAGAGTGTGGAGTCGAAGATGACCCCGAGGTTCTTAGCCTCACAGGTGGGAGCAGGAAGAGGGCCAAGGGAGGCCGGCCAGGGAGTGGCGGGAAAGGAGGGTGTAGGTGTGCCGACGAGGAGAATCTCTAACTGGGATTAAGGCAGCGATCATTGGCGGTACACCACTCCTGGATGGCAGACAGATGGTCAGAGATGAGGGAGGGAAGCCTGAAAACAAGCAGAGTGTCATCCGCATAGCACTGAAAGTTGAAGCAGAGAGCTGCAATGCGGTGGGCAATGGGTGCCAGGTATTGGTTGAACAGCCAGGGAGAGAGGTTAGACCCCTGGGCAGTGGTCGAAGTGTACGAAAAGAAGTAGTGGAACTATGTTCCTACTGGCCTGCACCCACTCCCCACAAACCCCACCGCCACGCCCTCTCCCACACACAATACAAACCCCCAACCACTAACACCTGCTGTTTAAGGGAACGTTCAGTGCAGTGCACTGAAAGTGCAAGCTGCAACGTCTTCCTACACTTTTATTTTAAAACAAAAGCATTCTGGAACGGTTTCTTTTTAAAATAACAGTACAGGAGCTGTAAAACGTAATTTAAAAAAGTAGAGGAGCACCGCTCCCGACCGCTCCCGCTCACTTCGACCACTGCCCCTGGGGAACACCACAAGTAGAGAATGAGATGGCGAAAAGGAAGGACCCAAGTTGGACCTGGGAGGGTCGAACAGAGAGGAAAGAGGTCATCCAGGGCCTGATCGGTGATACCCGGCTTATCACAGAGACAGTTGAGCAGGATGGCATGGTTGACCATGTCAAAGGCAGTAGAGAGATTGGGTAGGATGAGGACACAAAAGGGATGCTAGGGTCATGGTTGGAGAGCAGGTCTTCACGGGTGTTCAGGAGAGCAGTTTCCATGCTCCTGACAGCTCTGAAGCCAGGCTGATGGTCATGGAGACAACCAACAGAGTCGGTGTGAAGATTAAGCTGGGAGATGGTCAGCTTTTCCAAGAGTTTGCCCTGGAAAGGAGTGATAGAAACCTGCGATAGTTAGCCAGGCCGGAGGGGTCGGCTGTGGGATTTTTGAGAAGAGGGTGCACAAGAGAGTGCTTCAGAGTGGAGGGGAAGATTCCAGAGGTGAAGGAATGGTTACAGAAGTCGGCCAGATTCAGAGCAAGGGTGTCAATGTGGTCCTTGATGGTTTTGGACGAACAGGGAAGAACCTGTTTTGACTGGAATCACACAATCTCCTGGGCTTACGCCAATCTGGTTTCCAACCAAGCCACTTCACTGAATCGGCCTTACTGGACCTAAAGATTCAACTGGATGATATCAAAGATGCCAAGAAGTAAGCCCTCCTCTTGTTACTAGGCCTGTCTGCAACCTTTGAATAAATCAAAAAGGCAGCCTATGACCGAGCCAGCCAGGGGTCAACCTGGAATTAGTCAAATGTGTTATCCATTGCGCCACTGGACCGCTGCTACAGCGTGAGCAGGAGTCAGCACTTTTGTAACGAAACGGAAGTTTGCTGCTTGAGACACCATGAGAAAGGTACTTCTCATTTTTACAAGGAGAGGTAGAAAAAACGCTACAAGCCCACAATGAGCAGGAATGAGCAGGTGAGCGAGCGTGTGCCATGCGTTAGAGACATCATGAGAAACTTAGTTCTCATTTTTCCCAGCGGAGAGGTAGAATAAACGCACTAACTACGAACAAACAATGTGCTCTTGTGTGCCATGCGTGACAAGGCTCCTTTTTAAATACTTTTTAGAACAAAAAGGCAGCACTTGAACGAGCCAGCCAGGAATCTTCTGCTCCGTAAGCAGACGCGTTATCCATTGCGCCACTGGCCCTCTGCTGCAGTGACTCTTGGAATCAGCACTTTTGTTACGACCCAGAGGCTCATCATGCGGATTGAGCCATCATGAGCAACTTAGTTCTCATTTTTATAAGGAGAGGTGGTTGAAAACACGCCTACGAACTGACAATGAGCAGGCGTGTGCCATATGTTAGAGAGATCATGAGAAATAACGTAGTTCCCATTTTTCCTCCCGAGTAGAGGTAGAAACACGCTGCAACACTGACTACAAACACACAATGAGCTTCGAGTGCCTTGCGTGAGAAGGCTCATTTTTAAATACAGAACAAAAAGGCAGCACTTGAACGAGCCAGCCAGGAGTCGAACCTGGAATCTTCTGCTCCGTAGGCAGACGCGTTATCCATTGCGCCACTGGCCCGCTGCTGCACTGTGAGCTGCATTCAGCACTTTTGTTACGAACCAGAGGCTCAGGTCGGGCTGCCTGCGACATCACGAGAAACTTTGTTCTCATTTTTACAGGGAGAGGTAGGAAACACGCTACCAGCACACAATAAGCAGGCGTGTGACATGTGTTAAAGAAGGCTCATTTTTAAATACTTTATTGAAAACAATACATACAAACATCTGACAAAGAACGCATTTGGCATCAGATACTGCCCGGATTGCAACTCTCTGCACGTATTTTCTGGCGAGATTTACGGACCAAGCATCTCATTTATTGTACGATAGCACTCACATTTTCATGCGCAAATAACAGATTTAGACTGTTTTCACTTTTTAGTATTGTACCATTTTATGTGCTCGGTGCTCTTCAGTGTTAAATCCGCGGAGAGGATGATCTGTACCCAGATCAACCCCAAAAGTGCCATACAGATATGAAACAGGTAAGGCCTGAGTGATAGGCGTGCCAAGGAGTACTCGACGTGCATGCCACAGAAACGCGAAACATGCAACAAGTGAGAGACATAAAATGGGGTTTTTCACTTTAAGAAAATAACATATAATATATTGAATACAATTTTTTGTTTACTTCTTAAAAGGTGTTTTATTGAGCTGTAGCCTTCCTCTTAGAGAGCAGGACTAAGAAGCCCGGCTGGAGCATTTCAGCACATTTTTATTTCCTTTTGGCGATCGCTGTGTCAGGGTGTTGGGTTGGGGCTCCAAGATTGCCGAACACCAGGCGAGCAGTCTATCATGGGGAACAGTTTAGTATACAACACCGGTGCGATGAAGGCACATGGCCTACTCTGCAGTTTAAGCACCACCTATAAGCCGAAACCGTTGCATTGAAGTACAGGTAGGAGGGAGATGACATGTGAAGAGGGACACACGACTTGTTTTTTTTTTTGGGTTATATATTTGTTAAATATTGTTGGTTGTTTATCGTCTAATTGACTGCTTTGGGTCATGCTTACCTCTTTGGCCATTCCCACCCACTCCTTGCCCCACCCACCCAAATCTCAACCCCTTGTATCTATGTTGTTTCTAAGCAGTCTGCTGTGAGTTAATGGCTTAATTGCTGCTGTAAATGGCTACCGGTATAATAACAAAAATCTTACCCAATTCTACCTGACCTTAACTCACTACCCCACCACCTCTATTCCCGCCTCTCCCCTCTCACCCAATCTACCCTTATCCCCACCCTACTCTACCACCACTGACTATACCCCAAACTACTCTACACCTACCCCACTCTTCGCTACCCACAATATCCCACACCACTGTACACCGACCCTACCCACTGCCCCACCCCACTGTACCCCTATCCATCAAACCACTGTAGACTGGCAAGGTGACACGAGGTCCTTTGATCCCAATAGATTTCGCCCAGCCTGCCCATATCGTCAGATCACTACCAAGTTAAGGTACGTGTTTGTTGAGTCTTCAACTTACCCCAGACCTACGCTAGTTGTTCAAGATCAGACAGGCAGTCAAAGTGAACAGGCACGCCTTTGACAGTGTCTCTTCGGATGTAGGTAGATGCACAAAGTATTCTATTCTGAGGTCCATCCATTCTGCCATGTAAGCGCCAAACAGCCCTTTCACTGTAAGACCCTTCGAAAAGTAAAGACTCAGCTTTCTGTATGTTGGTATGTAGCACGTAGCCCATCGTGGCAGATAGCGTACATCACATTGCATCTAGTGGTGGCCCCATGTTGTGATTCTTCACTTGCCAAATCATAGCAGTGCTAAAAGGTCATGGCCAAGAGGCCTCAGCGGCAGGGGATCTGCGTCCAGTGCAAATTGGCACATGCCAAAACGTCCTGAACAATGGAGAAGGCAAAGAAGTTTCATTAGTGATGTAATGGGAGGATAAATCGTGTTCCAGATGTTGGGGACATAACTCAGACCTGTTAAGGGCCTCCATCACACCACTGAGGAATCATCCTTGTTTGTTACTGTTTGCAATGAATGATTGAAGGAGTTGCGTATCTTCAGATCTATAGATTCCTGCTATGATATGACATGATATTGTATTTGAATCGTACTCATACACGCGTGTTTCAGAGCGTGACGAGGCAAGGGAGGGGAAGAAGGGAGTACAGAACAGCGATCTTCCTAGGCCCAGTGACATTGAGAATGCTCAAGTGCAGGGGAGAGGGAGGAAAGTGCAAGGGAGAGGGGCGAGGTGGAACGTGCTGAGGAAGGAATAAAAACAACAACAACTGGTAGCGCAGCCAGCAGGGTGGCAAGTGCGAGGTTTAAAGCGCAGACAAGGGGTGTCTGATAAGTGCAGGTAGGGCACTGTAGGGTTACAGATACAGACCCAAGTGCAAGGATTGCGTGCAAGGGTTGCCAGGAGGCAGTGCAGGTGTATGGCTGGGTGGGCAGGGACCTGGGCCCAAAATCAGAGGGTAGCCAGATGCACGGAGCCGAAGCAGACAGATCAGCAGGGGGGTGGAAGAGCAAAGGCAGAAGCAAAGAGGAAGGTCTTGAGGTGCTTCCGGAACCAGAGATGGTTCTCCTCAAGTTTCAGTGTGGCAGGCAGGCTGTTCCAGAGGGAAGCCCCAGCTGAGGAAAGAGATCTACCCCCAACTCGTTGCTTGGAGAAGCGACTGGCCCTGAGGGAGTTGGAGGTGGAGGAGCGAAGAGCTCGAGTGGGAAGGTATTTACGGAGAGAGAGTTGAAGGTATTTTGGACCCAGGCCCCAGTAAGCCTTGTGGACAATGCAGAGGGTCTTGACTTTAACCCTTGCAGAACCTGGGAGCAATGAAAAGATTTCAGGGCTGGAGAGATACGATCCCTGGGCTTCAGACCAAGGAAACGTCTTGCAGTCCTGTTCTGGACGAGTTGCAGAGGACGGAGAGTAGAAACAGGCAGATTTAGAAAGAGGCTGTTGCAGTAGTCTAGCCTAGAGAGAACCAGAGCTCTAGATACAGTAAGCCTCTGGGGGAAGGAGAGGAAAGGAATAATACCTCTGCAAATGTGCAGTTGGTAGTTTGACTTCTTAGAGATGTCAGAGATGTGAGAAGAAAAGGAGAGTGTGGAGTCGAAGATGACCCCGAGGTTCTTAGCCTCACAGGTGGGAGCAGGAAGAGGGCCAAGGGAGGCCGGCCAGGGAGTGGCGGGAAAGGAGGGTGTAGGTGTGCCGACGAGGAGAATCTCTAACTGGGATTAAGGCAGCGATCATTGGCGGTACACCACTCCTGGATGGCAGACAGATGGTCAGAGATGAGGGAGGGAAGCCTGAAAACAAGCAGAGTGTCATCCGCATAGCACTGAAAGTTGAAGCAGAGAGCTGCAATGCGGTGGGCAATGGGTGCCAGGTATTGGTTGAACAGCCAGGGAGAGAGGTTAGACCCCTGGGCAGTGGTCGAAGTGTACGAAAAGAAGTAGTGGAACTATGTTCCTACTGGCCTGCACCCACTCCCCACAAACCCCACCGCCACGCCCTCTCCCACACACAATACAAACCCCCAACCACTAACACCTGCTGTTTAAGGGAACGTTCAGTGCAGTGCACTGAAAGTGCAAGCTGCAACGTCTTCCTACACTTTTATTTTAAAACAAAAGCATTCTGGAACGGTTTCTTTTTAAAATAACAGTACAGGAGCTGTAAAACGTAATTTAAAAAAGTAGAGGAGCACCGCTCCCGACCGCTCCCGCTCACTTCGACCACTGCCCCTGGGGAACACCACAAGTAGAGAATGAGATGGCGAAAAGGAAGGACCCAAGTTGGACCTGGGAGGGTCGAACAGAGAGGAAAGAGGTCATCCAGGGCCTGATCGGTGATACCCGGCTTATCACAGAGACAGTTGAGCAGGATGGCATGGTTGACCATGTCAAAGGCAGTAGAGAGATTGGGTAGGATGAGGACACAAAAGGGATGCTAGGGTCATGGTTGGAGAGCAGGTCTTCACGGGTGTTCAGGAGAGCAGTTTCCATGCTCCTGACAGCTCTGAAGCCAGGCTGATGGTCATGGAGACAACCAACAGAGTCGGTGTGAAGATTAAGCTGGGAGATGGTCAGCTTTTCCAAGAGTTTGCCCTGGAAAGGAGTGATAGAAACCTGCGATAGTTAGCCAGGCCGGAGGGGTCGGCTGTGGGATTTTTGAGAAGAGGGTGCACAAGAGAGTGCTTCAGAGTGGAGGGGAAGATTCCAGAGGTGAAGGAATGGTTACAGAAGTCGGCCAGATTCAGAGCAAGGGTGTCAATGTGGTCCTTGATGGTTTTGGACGAACAGGGAAGAACCTGTTTTGACTGGAATCACACAATCTCCTGGGCTTACGCCAATCTGGTTTCCAACCAAGCCACTTCACTGAATCGGCCTTACTGGACCTGAAGATTCAACTGGATGATATCAAAGAAGCCAAGAAGTAAGCCCTCCTCTTGTTACTAGGCCTGTCTGCAGCCTTTGAATAAATCAAAAAGGCAGCCTATGACCGAGCCAGCCAGGAGTCAACCTGGAATTAGTCAAATGTGTTATCCATTGCGCCACTGGACCGCTGCTACAGCGTGAGCAGGAGTCAGCACTTTTGTAACGAAACGGAAGTTTGCTGCTTGAGACACCATGAGAAAGGTACTTCTCATTTTTACAAGGAGAGGTAGAAAAAACGCTACAAGCCCACAATGAGCAGGAATGAGCAGGTGAGCGAGCGTGTGCCATGCGTTAGAGACATCATGAGAAACTTAGTTCTCATTTTTCCCAGCGGAGAGGTAGAATAAACGCACTAACTAAGAACAAACAATGTGCTCTTGTGTGCCATGCGTGACAAGACTCCTTTTTAAATACTTTCTAGAACAAAAAGGCAGCACTTGAACGAGCCAGCCAGGAGACGAACCTGGAATCTTCTGCTCCGTAGGCAGACGCGTTATCCATTGCGCCACTGGCCCTCTGCTGCAGTGACTCTTGGAATCAGCACTTTTGATGCGGATTGAGACATCATGAGCAACTTAGTTCTCATTTTTATAAGGAGAGGTGGTTGAAAACACGCCTACGAACTGACCATGAGCAGGCGTGTGCCATGTGTTAGAGACATCATGAGAAATAACGTAGTTCCCATTTTTTCTCCCGAGTAGAGGTAGAAACACGCTGCAACACTGACTACAAACACACAATGAGCTTCGAGTGCCTTGCGTGAGAAGGCTCATTTTTAAATACAGAACAAAAAGGCAGCATTTGAACGAGCCAGCCAGGAGTCGAACCTGGAATCTTCTGCTCCGTAGGCAGACGCGTTATCCATAGCGGGGAGATCCCCATTGGACACCCCCACCTCCTTAGGTCAGAATAATAGTACATTGAAATGAATACACAGACAACTTTTTTAAAGTTCTTTGGAAAACACAAGGTCACAGTTTATTTGGAGCAAGACAACTTGGGACGGTCCCAGCCACATCACAAAAAACAGTCAGATACGGGTGAACCATGTCACCTCTTTAGCCACTGGCCAAACAGTCAGATACGGGTGAACCATGTCACCTCTTTAGCCACTGGCCAAACTGACAAAAACTGCTGGTTATTCCAGCTACACTGGTACTACCAGCAGGACACTCAGGGGCACTGACCAGGAGATTGTTGGCCTAAAGGCCTAAGTAAGGGAGTCAGTGCCCGTCGAGGGATCGGCTCGAGCCCGGCCAATCCCGAGCCGCTGCAGCTGCAGCGTGAAGTCCCTCATTGGCTAGGACCGCCCCGATACTCCGCCTGTAACAAGAGAAGAGAATTAGGAACAACTCATACAACACACTAAACTTATCTTATCACTAATTAACTCTGTTCACCTTATCACTCCTATTGATGATGCGAAAGCCTCACCCTGATCCTACTCTACTACCGGTCTGCACGTATTAACTCCCAGTTACTACCAGTAGGACACTGTCCCATATATGCCACTGGCACAAGCTGACAACGCTTCTGGTTACTACCAGGAGAACACTGATTACTACCAGTAGGACACTGTCCCATATATGCCACTGGCACAGGCTGACAGCGCTTTTGGTTACACTCCAAATCTTACCGACCTTCAACTTGTTTGCCCCAAGACTTTACTATCAGGCGTGGGTGGGTGGGGATTAACACTAGGCGGGAGCTGCAGGGCAAAAGACTGATGGCCTGCCGCTCCCACCCTTATAAGTGTCCCCGGGGAGATCTGACCGGAAGCCAGGTCCCCGGGGACACCTCTTCCGCCTCGCTGAGGTGGGAGGAAGAGGAGAGGCATGCCCAGCAACCGGAAGGGGGTGGCCAGAGGGGACAGCCCGCTATGTAGGCTGTCCCTCTAGCGCCCCCTGCGGGGGCCGGTCAGCCTCTTAGCGGGGAGATCCCCATTGGACACCCCCACCTCCTTAGGTCAGAATAATAGTACATTGAAATGAATACACAGACAACTTTTTTAAAGTTCTTTGGAAAACACAAGGTCACAGTTTATTTGGAGCAAGACAACTTGGGACGGTCCCAGCCACATCACAAAAAACAGTCAGATACGGGTGAACCATGTCACCTCTTTAGCCACTGGCCAAACAGTCAGATACGGGTGAACCATGTCACCTCTTTAACAACTGGCCAAACTGACAAAAACTGCTGGTTATTCCAGCTACACTGGTACTACCAGCAGGACACTCAGAGGCACTGACCAGGAGATTGTGGCCTAAAGGCCTGAGTAAGGGAGTCAGTGCCCATCGAGGGATCGGCTCGAGCCCGGCCAATCCCGAGCCGCTGCAGCTGCAGCGTGAAGTCCCTCATTGGCTAGGACCGCCCCGATACTCCGCCACGCTTTGATGGTGGCTCCCGCTGCCATCAATGCCCCCAAACCTTAGGACCTTACTTCTCCTTAAAACTTTCCTAAACCTCTACATTGTTACCATACTCACCATTGGTTTACTGCAACCAGCCCTCCTTAGCTCACCCAGGCGGCTACTACCAGGAGAACACTGGTTACTACCAGTAGGACACTGTCCCATATATGCCACTGGCACAAGCTGACAACGCTTCTGGGTACTACCCGGAGAACACTGGTTACTACTAGTAGGACACTGTCCCATATATGCCACTGGCATAAGCTGACAACGCTTTTGGTTACACTCAAAATCTTACCGACCTTTGACTTGTTTGCCCCAAGACTTTACTTATCAGGCGTGGGTGGGTGGGGATTCACACCAGGTAACTCGTGCGCCACTATGCGCAACGTCACCTGTATTTGTGTGGGCAAACGTCCGCGACCTAACTTGGCCGGATTGTTGCCCCCCAAATGACTTAATAACCGCCTTGGTGCCCGCCTCCCCTGGAGTCACCAGTGAATAGCAGGCAGCAAGGCATGCCACCTCATTCCAGGAGTGCCGGCCACAGACACCCTCGGTACCATTGAATCCCAGGTTGTGGCCGATCGTCCATTGCCTAGGCTTTTTTTTTTTTTTTATTTTTTTTTACACGTGTCACAAATGAGTGGCCGATCAACCACAGTGCGTCATCTCGGGGAAAAAAAAACATACCACACCATAAGTTTTTTGATCCCCCAGGATCCAACCCGCCCAGCTACCCAGCCCGCCCCTTGAGTGCTCTTGGTATCTAGTATTCTTCTGGGAATGCACTGTGCTGGGGGCGGACATACAGTCAATAACGGCCTGACTCCCACCTCCCCACCTTCATGATTGCCCGTGGAGACATGCCCTGCTCAAAGGCAGTGGTAGCTGCGCCTATCCTGAAACTATGGGTAGACCACCCCTCCCCCTGAATTCCCAAGGCCTTCAAGGCCATTGTCAGCACCATGTGAAATTGAAGTACAGAGAGGGGGGAAGTGTCGGCGTGGAGGGCAAAAGACTGATGGCCTGCCGCTCCCGCCCTTATAAGTGTCCCCGGGGAGATCTGACCGGAAGCCAGATCCCCGGGGACACCTCTTCCGCCTCGCTGAGGTGGGAGGAAGAGGAGAGGCATGCCCAGCAACCGGAAGGGGGTTGCCAGAGGGGACAGCCCGCTATGTAGGCTGTCCCTCTAGCGCCCCCTGCGGGGGCCGGTCAGCCTCTTTGCGCCACTGGCCCGCTGCTGCACTGTGCGCTGCATTCAGCCCTTTTGTTACGAACCAGAGGCCCAGGTCAGGCTGCCTGCGACATCACGAGAAACTTTGTTCTCATTTTTACAGGGAGAGGTAGGAAAACGCTACCAACACACAATAAGCAGGCATGTGACATGTGTTAAAGAAGGCTCATTTTTAAATACTTTATTGAAAACAATACATACAAACATCTGACAAAGAACGCATTTGGCATCAGATACTGCCCGGATTGCAACTCTCTGCACGTATTTTCTGGTGAGTTCTACGGACCAAGCATCTCATTTATTGTACGATAGCACTCACATTTTCATGTGCAAATAACAGATTTAGAATGTTTTCACTTTTTAGTATTGTACCATTTTATGTGCTCGGTGCTCTTCAGTGTTAAATCCGCGGAGAGGATGATCTGTACCCAGATCAACCCCAAAAGTGCCATACAGATATGAAACAGGTAAGGCCTGAGTGATAGGCGTGCCAAGGAGTACTCGACGTGCATTGCACAGAAACGCGAAACATGCAATAAGTGAGAGACATAAAATGGGGTTTTTCACTTTAAGAAAATAACATATAATATATTGAATACAATTTTTTGTTTACTTCTTAAAAGGTGTTTTATTGAGCTGTAGCCTTCCTCTTAGAGAGCAGGACTAAGAAGCCCGGCTGGAGCATTTCAGCACATTTTTATTTCCTTTTGGCGATCGCTGTGTCAGGGTGTTGGGTTGGGGCTCCAAGATTGCCGAACACCAGGCGAGCAGTCTATCATGGGGAACAGTTTAGTATACAACACCGGTGCGATGAAGGCACATGGCCTACTCTGCATTTTAAGCACCACCTATAAGCCGAAACCGTTGCATTGAAGTACAGGTAGGAGGGAGATGACATGTGAAGAGGGACACACGACTTGTTTTTTTTGTTGGGTTATATATTTGTTAAATATTGTTGGTTGTTTATCGTCTAATTGACTGCCTTGGGCCATGCTTACCTCTTTGGCCATTCCCACCCACTCCTTGCCCCACCCACCCAAATCTCAACCCCTGGTATCTATGTTGTTTCTAAGCAGTCTGCTGTGAGTTAATGGCTTAATTGCTGCTGTAAATGGCTACCGGTATAATAACAAAAATCTTACCCAATTCTACCTGACCTTAACTCACTACCCCACCCCCTCTATTCCCACCTCTCCCCTCTCACCCATTCTACCCTTATCCACACCCTACTCTACCACCACTGACTATACCCCAAACCACTCTACACCTACCCCACTTTTCGCTACCCACAATATCCCACACCACTGTACACCGACCCTACCCACTGCCCCACCCCACTGTACCCCTATCCATCAAACCACTGTAGACTGGCAAGGTGACACGAGGTCCTTTGATCCCAATAGATTTCGCCCAGCCTGCCCATATCTTCAGATCACTACCAAGTTAAGGTACGTGTTTGTTGAGTCTTCAACTTACCCCAGACCTACGCTAGTTGTTCAAGATCAGACAGGCAGTCAAAGTGAACAGCACGCCTTTGACAGTGTCTCTTCGGATGTAGGTAGATGCACAAAGTATTCTATTCTGAGGTCCATCCATTCTGCCATGTAAGCGCCAAACAGCCCTTTCACGAGAAGACCCTTCAAAAAGTAAAGACTCCGCTTTCTGTATGATATGATATGATATGATAGTTTATTTATATAGCGCCTATACACAATGTGTTTCAAAGCGCTTCAAGGCAAGGGAGGGAACAAGGGAAAATACAACCACATTCTTACAGGCCATGAACAGTAAGGATGTGAAATTAACTATCGTACTCGGCCTGACGACATTTCAGATAGTGCAAGAGCTAAGACATAGATAAGGAAGGGAGGGGGAGAGTGGGAAGGAAATGGAAACAGACAGACGACTACCGTACTAGGCCTGACGCCATTTCTGGTAGAACCGGAGAAAAACAAAAGGTGAGGGAGAGGGGTGCAGAAAGGGAGGGGAGGAACAAAACAAGCGACTATCATACTAGGCCTGACGACATTTCAGATAGTGCTGGAGGGGCGGTGGGGAGGAAAAAAACAGTAATGGAAGGGTGGAGGAAACAGACGAGGTTGCTATCATATTAGGTCCAGGGACAATTCTGATAGATTAAGTGCATAGAAGAAAGTAAGGGGAGGAGATAGGAAAAGGGAGAAGGGAAAGGAGGAGAGAAAAGAGAGTAAGCAGTCAAAAAGAGTGGAGAAGCAAGAGTGGAGAGCGAATACAATTGCAGAAGTCAGTAGTAACGCATAATGTTGCAAGCCAGGATACAAGATGAAGATGGGAACAGCATGATTCAGGGCCACCATGAGTACAAGATGCAAAGGAAGTCCAGCATGAGAGTTGAGAAAGAGTGTTGGCATGTAGCACGTAGCCCATCGTGGCAGATAGCGTACATCACATTGCATCCAGTGGTGGCCCCATGTTGTGATTCTTCACTTGCCAAATCATAGCAGTGCTAAAAGGTCATGGCCAAGAGGCCTCAGCGGCAGGGGATCTGCGTCCAGTGCAAATTGGCACATGCCAAAACGTCCTGAACAATGGAGAAGGCAGAGAAGTTTCATTAGTGATGTAATGGGAGGATAAATCGTGTTCCAGATGTTGGGGACATCACTCAGACCTGTTAAGGGCCTCCATCACACCACTGAGGAATCATCCTTGTTTGTTACTGTTTGCAATGAATGATTGAAGGAGTTGCGTATCTTCAGATCTATAGATTCCTGCTATGATATGACATGATATTGTATTTGAATCGTACTCATACACGCGTGTTTCAGAGCGTGACGAGGCAAGGGAGGGGAAGAAGGGAGGACAAAACAGCGATCTTCCTAGGCCCACTGACATTGAGAATGCTCAAGTGCAGGGGAGAGGGAGGAAAGTGCAAGGTAGAGGGGCGAGGTGGAACGTGCTGAGGAAGGGATAAAAACAACAACAACTGGAAGCGCAGCCAGCAGGGTGGCAAGTGCGAGGTTTAAAGCGCAGAGAAGGGGTGTTTGATAAGTGCAGGTAAGGGCACTGTAGGGTTACAGATACAGACCCAAGTGCAAGGATTGCGTGCAAGGGTTGCCAGGAGGCAGTGCAGGTGTATGGCTGGGTGGGCAGGGACCTGGGCCCAAAATCAGAGGGTAGCCAGGTGCACGGACCCGAAGCAGACAGATCAGCAGGGGAGCGGAAGAGCAAAGGCAGAAGCAAAGAGGAAGGTCTTGAGGTGCTTCCGGAACCAGAGATGGTTCTCCTCAAGTTTCAGTGTGGCAGGCAGGCTGTTCCAGAGGGAAGCCCCAGCTGAGGAAAGAGATCTACCCCCAACTCGTTGCTTGGAGAAGCGACTGGCCCTGAGGGAGTTGGAGGTGGAGGAGCGAAGAGCTCGAGTGGGAAGGTATTTACGGAGAGAGAGTTGAAGGTATTTTGGACCCAGGCCCCGGTAAGCCTTGTGGACAATGCAGAGGGTCTTGACTTTAACCCTTGCAGAACCTGGGAGCAATGAAAAGATTTTCAGGGCTGGAGAGATACGATCCCTGAGCTTCAGACCAAGGAAACGTCTTGCAGTCCTGTTCTGGACGAGTTGCAGAGGACGGAGAGTAGAAGCAGGCAGATTTAGAAAGAGGCTGTTGCAGTAGTCTAGCCTAGAGAGAACCAGAGCTCTAGATACAGTAATCCTCTGGGGGAAGGAGAGGAAAGGAATAATACCTCTGCAAATGTGCAGTTGGTAGTTTGACTTCTTAGAGATGTCAGAGATGTGAGAAGAAAAGGAGAGTGTGGAGTCGAAGATGACCCCGAGGTTCTTAGCCTCACAGGTGGGAGCAGGAAGAGGGCCAAGGGAGGCCGGCCAGAGAGTGGCGGGAAAGGAGGGTGCAGGTGTGCCGACGAGGAGAATCTCTAACTGGGATTAAGGCAGAGATCATTGGCAGCACACCACTCCTGGATGGCAGACAGATGGTCAGAGATGAGGGAGGAAAGCCTGAAAACAAGCAGAGTGTCATCCGCATAGCACTGAAAGTTGAAGCAGAGAGCTGCAATGCGGTGGGCAATGGGTGCCAGGTATTGGTTGAACAGCCAGGGAGAGAGGTTAGACCCCTGGGCAGTGGTCGAAGTGTACGAAAAGAAGTAGTGGAACTATGTTCCTACTGGCCTGCACCCACTCCCCACAAACCCCACCGCCACGCCCTCTCCCACACACAATACAAACCCCCAACCACTAACACCTGCTGTTTAAGGGAACGTTCAGTGCAGTGCACTGAAAGTGCAAGCTGCAACGTCTTCCTACACTTTTATTTTAAAACGAAAGCATTCTGGAACGGTTTCTTTTTAAAATAACAGTACAGGAGCTGTAAAACGTAATTTAAAAAAGTAGAGGAGCACCGCTCCCGACCGCTCCCGCTCACTTCGACCACTGCCCCTGGGGAACACCACAAGTAGAGAATGAGATGGCGAAAAGGAAGGACCCAAGTTGGACCTGGGAGGGTCGAATATAGAGGAAAGAGGTCATCCAGGGCCTGATCGGTGATACCCGGCTTATCACGGAGACAGTTGAGCAGGATGGCATGGTTGACCATGTCAAAGGCAGTAGAGAGATTGGGTAGGATGAGGACACAAAAGGGATGTTAGAGTCATGGTTGGAGAGCAGGTCTTCACGGGTGTTCAGGAGAGCAGTTTCCATGCTCCTGACAGCTCTGAAGCCAGGCTGTTGGACATGGAGACAACCAACAGAGTCGGTGTGAAGATTAAGCTGGGAGATGGTCAGCTTTTCCAAGAGTTTGCCCTGGAAAGGAGTGATAGAAACCTGCGATAATTAGCCGGGCCGGAGGGGTCGGCTGTGGGATTTTTGAGAAGAGGGTGCACAAGAGAGTACTTCAGAGTGGAGGGAAAGATTCCAGAGGTGAAGGAATGGTTACAGAAGTCGGCCATATTCAGAGCAAGGGTGTCAATGTGGTCCTTGATGGTTTTGGACGAACAGGGAAGAACCTGTTTTGACTGGAATCACACAATCTCCTGGGCTTACGCCAATCTGGATTCCAACCAAGCCACTTCACTGAATCGGCCTTACTGGACCTAAAGATTCAACTGGATGATATCAAAGATGCCAAGAAGTAAGCCCTCCTCTTGTTACTAGGCCTGTCTGCAGCCTTTGAATAAATCAAAAAGGCAGCCTATGACCGAGCCAGCCAGGAGTCAACCTGGAATTAGTCAAATGTGTTATCCATTGCGCCACTGGACCGCTGCTACAGCGTGAGCAGGAGTCAGCACTTTTGTAATGAAACGGAAGTTTGCTGCTTGAGACACCATGAGAAAGGTACTTCCCATTTTTACAAGGAGAGGTAGAAAAAAACGCTACAAGCCCACAATGAGCAGGAATGAGCAGGTGAGCGAGCGTGTGCCATGCGTTAGAGAAATCATGAGAAACTTAGTTCTCATTTTTCCCAGCGGAGAGGTAGAATAAACGCACTAACTACGAACAAACAATGTGCTCTTGTGTGCCATGCGTGACAAGGCTCCTTTTTAAATACTTTCTAGAACAAAAAGAGGCTGACCGCCCCCCGCAGGGGGCGCTAGAGGGACAGCCTACATAGCGGGCTGTCCCTTCTGGCCACCCCCTTCCGGTTGCTGGCTGGCTCCCTCCCCTTCCGCCTTCCCCCCATGTCCAGTAGCGGAAGGGGGCGTTTCGGGGGACCTGCCTTCCGGGCGGGTCTCCTAAGGGACGCTTATAAGGGCGGGAGCGACTGATCACAGTCTCTTTGTGGCAGCAGCTCCCGCCCTGTGTTTGAATTCGTTCGGTGTGTAAGCAGTTCGGTCGGTGGACATTGTGAGAGTGGTAAGTATTGGGGGGGAAGGGTCTGCTCGCCGACCGCCGTGTCAGCTTGAGCGGACCCGACTTAAGGGGGGGAAGAAAGAGAATTCTTTTCTGTTATCGCGCAGCGCTGCGTTTGTTGTTGATGTCCTTACTGTTTCTTTGTATCTATCGTCGGGCATTTGAGTGCACGTCTGTTCAATGTAATTATTGTGCGCTTCTAGTAATCATGTTTACCCGGTTGTTATATTTAGAATGGGTCCGGGGGAGATATTTTTGAATGGGTCCACACGATGTTTCAGGATGTTTCGAAGGTCATATCCTTCTTTATTGACGGGTTTGGATGGGTGACCAGGGTTGTTAGCCTCGACTTTGTTTTTGTTTCTTTGCATGGCCGACGTGCCTCGCAGGCATAGCCGATTCTAATACAAACTTCACTTTATATGTAAGGTTACATGGGGTGGAGATATTGGATGATTGCCTTTATGCGGTGCTGTCAGGTAATTGCAAAGTTACATGGAAAGTTGCGCGCATTATCTTTTTTGTGTTTGAATTGCATGGTCACCACGCCTCGCTAATCGGGGGTAGTTAAAAACGTTAGGATTACCTTAGCCAGTCTCAGTGGTACAGTCAGTAAGAGTTGTGACTTGAACATGAAGGGTCGAGGGTTCGAGCGAACTACACACGGACATGGTGCGCCACACCCAGCATCACGTTTCGTTTACATGGCCGCCGCGCCACACTTGAAAAATTATTGGAAATGTTTTCAGGTGGGCTGAGTTTCTTTTGTATATGGCCACCGCGCCATACTTGAATGGATCAAATGTAAACGTTTCATGTGCAATGCATTCTATGCACATATTTGGAACGCTTTATGTTTAAGGGAAGGGTTAATTAAGTTACGCTGGCTCTGGTTCTCTGCGGCCATGCGGGTCAGAGTAAGAGGGCCATCGAGACGAAACGGGCGGGTTAGATGATTCGTGTCGCTTCACTGGTTCTTTATTTAGGTATTTTATGTCATGGCAATGTCCATCCGTGAGCGCCAGGTTTGCATGTGATCCAGTAGGCATTGGCTTCCTGACCCATAGCACGCCAATTATAGCACGGGCTGTTAGACCCTGCTGACGGGCAGTCCGGAGCTGCGCAGTTAGCAAAGCGCGACCACCCATCCGGCGTCTCAGCGAGTTGGGCTGAGGATGTGGAGCAGGCGGTGGCAGGGCCCATACCCGGCTGAACCGAGCTCGCACGTGGTCTTTCAGCCACCGCAACCTCTGATCCAATGGCTACAGCCTCGCACGCCGCAATAGGTCGGGCATAGAGCGGGATGGGGCCTTCAAGCCGCGCCATGCAAAATGGCCCCGGTGCCTTGGGAGTAATATGGTTAGGACCACGATTCTGAATGCTTAGGGAACAAGTGCCGGCAGGATTTGGCAGACAACAACAAGGCGAGTTTTGTATCTTTTACCACTTGTTGCCCACACAATGCTGCATGAAGGTATGCTAGTGTGTGGGTTGTTATTTGAATTCAAAAGGGTCAATAGATTTCGTATTTCAATACAAGTTTTGAAGTAGCCGCCCGATGCTCCAGGAAGAACTCGCATCGGTCACATCAAGGGGTGTACAATTGGATTATGAAATGTTAACTTCACGGTTTATCTTTAATGCAGGTCAGGCAAAGGAGCAGCTTCTTAGGTGGAAACTAAGCTTTTGCGACAGTGAAAGAAGAGTGGTAAGGTATAGGTCACTAAACACTGTTTTCAAATTGACGGCATAAGGTGGAAGAAGGCATTAATAGCCATGCATACCAGTGGGTTCATTAAAGAAGGGCAGTGAATGATCCTTTGTCACCCTTGTCATGCAGTGACTGATCCTTTTTTCAATCTTTAGTATAGGATGTCGTCTGTCGATGAATCACAGGACCTATTCCACTCCATTGAGGAGGTGCCCAACACCCCGGGTTCTAGCGAAGAAGATGACGAAGGGGCCATCTTGGCGTTATTCCGGGAAAGGATGCGCAGCGAGGGAAAGGGCTGGGCTAAGAAAGTGTTAGCCAAGGAACTTCCAGCGCTCCCCCAACAATTGGCTGTAGAAGTTCAGATATGCCCATCCCCTCTGGGTAACACGCCCCCCCCAACGGAAGCCACACCGAAACCTTTACCGGCCAAGAGAAAACGCCAGCAGAAGGGTAAGAAGGGTACTGAATTGTTGCAGGTGGCACCTACGGTGCAGGCTCCATGTGAAGTAGGCCTAGCTGCAGCAGTCACGGCAATTATTGCCACCCATGGCAGCAACTGGGCTTGGTAGTGTGAACACATTACAGATTGGTACAGGGCCAACACCCCTGTTACAGGCTCCAACGGGGAGTGTTGCAGTTACGCCACCAGTCATTGGCGTGGTAGGTAATGGTAGGTTTGGAATGATTTTGGAGGAACTGCTGTTAATGGTCAGGGGGAGCGGGGCCCCTGCGGCAGGGACAGCCTGCATACCTATGGCCAGGAGCGTGTGGGAAGGTAACCAGGTGAGCATCACGAGCATCAATCCATTGACCTTGCCCAACCCCGTTGTTCCCAGGACAGCCCCCGGGCCCGCCCACAGTGTGCCTATGCCGGCCCCAGGACCCGCCCCCGTTGTTCCCACGACTGCCCCAGGTCCCGCCCACAGTGAGCCTATGCCGGCCCTAGGGCTCTCCCCCGTTGTGCCGACGACCACCCCAGGGCCAGCCCCTGGTGTTCCCAAGTCAGCCCTATCACCTGCCACTGCCACCCCCCTCTTCCCTTGCCCCACTCGCAGCACCTTTAACAGCAGAGCAGCCAGTGACAGCGGCCCCCCTCTTGTCAGGCAGGTCATCCTTGGCATGGCACATCCCCCAAGACATTAGAGAGCAGGTATGGGCTAGGAAAAATATCGACATATTTAGCCTGCTGGCAATAGAGGATGCCGGTCCCAATGTCACTTTGAGTGCAGAGGAAAACAATAAGAGGCACCGGAAGTATCATCCGGAAGAGAACATCGCCAACTGGGAGAAAGCGTTCGCCATACTGTCTGTGTTAGTGATGGAAAAAAACCCTGAACACGGGCCAGGTTTGGTGAAATATAGAGAATCGATTGTTGAAGAAGCAAGGGAATATGGTTCCACGGGATGGATTGATTATGACAGAAAATTTAGACATATGATGCAACAATGCCCCGAAATGACTTGGGACCAAAAAATGATGGAGGGTTGGGTCTCTTTCATGGGGGGGAAGCAAAGGAAGAGTATTGCTTGGGATGATGTTCATAAAAGTGGTAAAAGGAATTGGTACGGTAAACAAAACCCTGGTGGCAAGGGGCAACCCTTTCACAATGCCCCCCAAGGACGGGGGGGGGGCAAATGTCAGGTAACACAGGAGCGGGTAGTACGAACGGGTCTCAAGGAGAGAAGAAAGCAGGGAACAGGTCATGCAGGTATTTTAACAAAGGCAACTGCAACTGGGGCCCTAAATGCAGGTACAACCACGAGTGTAGTAAATGTGGGGGGAATCATTCCCTGGTCAGATGTTTCAAGCGGGAAGGTCTCCCTGGGGGGAAGGGCCAGCAAAAAGTACAGTAATCCCTCCCCCACCCCCCCGGCAGTCACAGCAACTTCACAAAAGGGGGATTTGTCCACAATGGGCCCCTCTCCGTTCAACTTGCAGGTACTAGGGGAGCATTTAAAGCATTATCCCAGGCAGCGCGAGAGGGATCTGCTATTCCAAGGCTTCACGGAAGGATTTTCGATTCCTTACGAGGGCCCCCTCACATGTCGCTTTGCTAAGAACTTACCTTCGGCAAGGGAATTGCCAGGGGAGGTCGATAGAAAAGTGAGCAAGGAACTAGAGCTAGGCAGGATTGCGGGTCCATTTGATGCCCCACCTCTCCCAAACTTTATTGTATCACCACTGGGCATAGTTCCCAAGAAAGAAATAGGTAAGTTCAGGCTCATTCACCACCTGTCATACCCGAAGGGTGAATCTGTTAATGACTGGCTGAGCCCGGAAACTTGCTCTGTGCATTATGCTTCATTCGATCAGGCAATGCTGGTGGTGGCCAACATGGGGAAAGCGGCTTTAATGGCCAAAGTGGACATAGAATCTGCATTTCGCCTATTACCAGTAAACCCGTCCAGCTTTCATCTGCTCGGATTCCAGTGGAGGGGAGGTTTCTTTGTAGATAAATGCATGCCCATGGGATGCTCAGTGTCCTGCTCCTTTTTCGAATCATTCAGCACATTCTTGGAGTGGGCAGCACGCAGAAGGGAGCAGCGTGGAGCAATGGTACATTATCTGGATGATTTTTTATTCACGGGCAAGAAGGGATCCCAGGACTGTTCAAGTGCAATGTCAGCCTTTCAGCAATTGATGGGTGAAATGGGGGTTCCCTTAGCTCCTGGGAAGACAGAGGGTCCATGTACAACTTTAACATTCCTGGGCATTGAAATAGACACTGTTAAAGGGACTTGCAGGTTGCCAGAGGACAAGGTTAAGGGGTTGATGGCCGAGATTGGGAGGAATTTGGAGAAGGAAAGGACCACCTTAGAAAAAATGCAGCAACTTCTGGGCAAGCTTAATTTCGCTGCGAAAGTCATCCCAGCGGGTAGGGTCTTTGCAAGAAGGCTGGCCAGAGCAACAGCAGGTGTAGTTCACAAACAACACCATATTAGACTAAGCGCAGCCCTCAAGGAGGACTTAATTATGTGGTGCAGATTCTTGGACAGTTTCAATGGGGTTCAGCTGTGGCAAACCCCATGGGAGACTAACAGCGAGCTACAACTGTTTTCGGATGCAGCAGGAAGCGAAGGTTTCGGGGTCATCCTAGGGCCCGAAAGGTGTGCCCAGAAATGGCCCCAGCAGTGGCAGAAAAAAGGCAGAACAAAAAATATAATGGTCCTGGAGAAGTTCCCCATTGTAGTGGCTTTGTTGTTATGGCAAGAAAGTTTGGCCAACAAGAGGGTCCGTTTTTGGTCAGACAACAAAGCGGTGGTGCAAGCCATTAACCTCCAATCTGCATCCTGCCCAGCGATGTTGAGTCTACTCAGAAAACTTGTTGAATTATGTCTCTTCAATAACATTGAATTTAGAGCTCGACATGTGCCGGGCACTGCTAATATTGCTGCTGACGCTCTCTCTCGCTTTCAGTGGTCCAAGTTCCGGATGGCACACCCGGACAGCAAGCCGGAGGGAGCTATGTTCAAAAAGGAATGGTGGCAGCTGGTGGCGTGGACAGGGCGCTCGCGGAGTTGAGTGAGCGCTCACTCTCGCCAACCGTAAGATCCAGGTACAAACAGAGTTATGGTAAGTTTAAGAGTGTCATCTCTGACCTACAGGGCGGGATACAGACGGCCGAGGAGCAGGTGCGTGCCTTCGTGGTCTGGGCACACTCTGAAGGCTGGTCAAGGAGTTGGGCGGCAGCGCATTTGGCGGCAGTTGCCTTCCACTCCAAATTGGAGGGGAGAGGGGATCCCACAAAAGGTTTTCTGGTGCGCGCGGCGCTAAAAGGTTGGGCCCGTTCGGAGCCAAGGGCCAAGGACTTGCGGAAACCAATTGACTTTGGGATAATGGTAAAATTGTTGGCCAAGTTACCAGACATATGCTTTAGTGAGTATGAAACAGCACTTTTCAGGTTGGCATTCTCATGGGCATTTTTTGGGGCATTTCGGATTAGTGAGCTAGTCTCGGCCTCCAAGAAGGACGCATCGGGGAGGGCTATTACTTTGGGTGATGTATCTCTGTTCCATGATGATTCAGGCGAAGGGGTCAATATAAGGTTGAGGAAAAGCAAAACTGATCAACTGGGAAAAGGTTATAATATAATACTCCATGGGGCCCCCCTGGCTGACTCTTGCCCGGTGTCCCTTTTTAAGGGTTTTGTATTGATGAAAGCAACTACTGCTGGCCCCTGCTCACCCATGCTGACACGTCCCCCCTTTCTATATTCCAGTTTCGCAAAGTGCTGACAATGGCTTTGAGGGCCTTGGGTATCCAGGGGGTTGGTCCACTCACAGTTTCAGGATAGGTGCAGCTACCACAGCATTTCAACAGGGGATGTCCCCCAAGGCAATCATGAAAGTGGGGAGGTGGGTGTCTGGCCGTTATCTGTTGTATGTCCGACCCCAACACGGTGCATTTCCAACAGACTACTAGAGCCCAAGGACTTGTGGGCCGGGGTTTGAGGTGCGGGTATGTTGTTTTGATCCCACCAGACTTATGTTGTGATATGTTTTTTCCTTCAGATGATGCAGTATGGCTGATCGGCCACTCTTTTGTGACACGCGCTGAGCAAAGGGCCAGGCAATGGACGATCGGCCATAACCTGGGGCTTAAGGTTACCGAATGCGTGTGGCTGGGCACTCCTGGTATGCGGTGGCATTCCTTGCTGCCTGCAATTAACTGGCGTCTCCAGTGGAGGCGGGCACCAAGGTGGTTGGTAATTCATTTGGGGGGCAATGACCTGGCCAAGCTGGGTCGGGGATGTTTGCTCGCCCAAATACAAGTCACCTTGCGCTTATTGGCACATGAATTGACATGAATTGCCGGGCACGGAAATATTCTGGTCGGAGGTCGTACAGAGACAGGTGTGGAGAGACGCCATGTCGCTAGCCGGCATGGAAAAATCCCAGAAACGCCTCAATAGAAGTGTGGCGAAGTTCGCCAAGGCCAAGGGCCTGGGGTACATAGGGCACTGCTGTTTGAGCTCCTTGCCTTCCCATTTCGATGCCGATGGGGTACACCTATCTGAGAAAGGCAACGATGTTTTATTGACGTCTATATTGGTCGAGTTGAAGAGGGCTGGTTGCAGATAATCAGTGGTAAGTGGGGTGAAGAGGTGAAGGTCTGGGAATTTTAAGGGAGTAAGGTTCCTAGGGTTGGGGGCATTGATGGCAGCGTCAGCCTCCATCAAAGCGTGGCGGAGTATCGGGGCGGTCCTAGCCGATGAGGGACTTCACGCTGCAGCGGCTCGGGATTGGCCGGGCTCGACGGGCACTGACCCCCTTTACTTAGGGCTTTAGGCCAACATGCTTCCTGGTCAGTGCCCCTGGTTCCTGCTGGCAGTGCCAGTGTAGCTGGAATGACCAGCAGTCTCTGTCAGTTTGGCCAGTGGCCAAGTGGTGACATGGTTCACCGGTAATGAGGTGACATGGTTCACCCTGATCTGACTGATGTAATGTGGCTGGGACCGTCCCAAGTTTGTTCTTGCTCCAATAAACTGTGACCTTGTGTTTTTCCAAACTTTCCAACAGTTGTCTGTGTCTCAATTTGTGGGTTGATTCCAGCCAAGGGAGGTGGGGGTGTCCGGTGGGGATCTCCCCGCTAAGGCAGCACTTGAACGAGCCAGCCAGGAGTCGAACCTGGAATCTTCTGCTCCGTAGGCAGACGCGTTATCCATTGCGCCACTGGCCCGCTGCTGCACTGTGCGCTGCATTCAGCCCTTTTGTTACGAACCAGAGGCTCAGGTCAGGCTGCCTGCGACATCACGAGAAACTTTGTTCTCATTTTTACAGGGAGAGGTAGGAAAACGCTACCAGCACACAATAAGCAGGCGTGTGACATGTGTTAAAGAAGGCTCATTTTTAAATACTTTATTGAAAACAATACATACAAACATCTGACAAAGAACGCATTTGGCATCCGATACTGCCCGGATTGCAACTCTCTGCACGTATTTTCTGGCGAGTTCTACGGACCAAGCATCTCATTTATTGTACGATAGCACTCACATTTTCATGCGCAAATAACAGATTTAGAATGTTTTCACTTTTTAGTATTGTACCATTTTATTTGCTCGGTGCTCTTCAGTGTTAAATCCGCGGAGAGGGTGATCTGTACCCAGATCAACCCCAAAAGTGCCATACAGATATGAAACAGGTAAGGCCTGAGTGATAGGCGTGCCAAGGAGTACTCGACGTGCATTTCACAGAAACGCGAAACATGCAATAAGTGAGAGACATAAAATGGGGTTTTTCACTTTAAGAAAATAACATATAATATATTGAATACAATTTTTTGTTTATTTCTTAAAAGGTGTTTTATTGAGCTGTAGCCTTCCTCTTAGAGAGCAGGACTAAGAAGCCCGGCTGGAGCATTTCAGCACATTTTTATTTCCTTTTGGCGATCGCTGTGTCAGGGTGTTGGGTTGGGGCTCCAAGATTGCCGAACACCAGGCGAGCAGTCTATCATGGGGAACAGTTTAGTATACAACACCGGTGCGATGAAGGCACATGGCCTACTCTGGATTTTAAGCATCACCTATAAGCCGAAACCGTTGCATTGAAGTACAGGTAGGAGGGAGATGACATGTGAAGAGGGACACACGACTTGTTTTTTTTGTTGGGTTATATATTTGTTAAATATTGTTGGTTGTTTATCGTCTAATTGACTGCCTTGGGCCATGCTTACCTCTTTGGCCATTCCCACCCACTCCTTGCCCCACCCACCCAAAACTCAACCCCTGGTATCTATGTTGTTTCTAAGCAGTCTGCTGTGAGTTAATGGCTTAATTGCTGCTGTAAATGGCTACCGGTATAATAACAAAAATCTTACCCAATTCTACCTGACCTTAACTCACTACCCCACCCCCTCTATTCCCACCTCTCCCCTCTCACCCAATCTACCCTTATCCCCACCCTACTCTACCACCACTGACTATACCCCAAACCACTCTACACATGCCCCACTCTTCGCTACCCACAATATCCCACACCACTGTACACCGACCCTACCCACTGCCCCACCCCACTGTACCCCTATCCATCAAACCACTGTAGACTGGCAAGGTGACACGAGGTCCTTTGATCCCAATAGATTTCGCCCAGCCTGCCCATATCGTCAGATCACTACCAAGTTAAGGTACGTGTTTGTTGAGTCTTCAACTTACCCCAGACCTACGTTAGTTGTTCAAGATCAGACAGGCAGTCAAAGTGAACAGGCACGCCTTTGACAGTGTCTCTTCGGATGTAGGTAGATGCACAAAGTATTCTATTCTGAGGTCCATCCATTCTGCCATGTAAGCGCCAAACAGCCCTTTCACGGGAAGACCCTTCGAAAAGTAAAGACTCAGCTTTCTGTATGTTGGTATGTAGCACGTAGCCCATCGTGGCAGATAGCGTACATCACATTGCATCTAGTGGTGGCCCCATGTTGTGATTCTTCACTTGCCAAATCATAGCAGTGCTAAAAGGTCATGGCCAAGAGGCCTCAGCGGCAGGGGATCTGCGTCCAGTGCAAATTGGCACATGCCAAAACGTCCTGAACAATGGAGAAGGCAAAGAAGTTTCATTAGTGATGTAATGGGAGGATAAATCGTGTTCCAGATGTTGGGGACATTACTCAGACCTGTTAAGGGCCTCCATCACACCACTGAGGAATCATCCTTGTTTGTTACTGTTTGCAATGAATGATTGAAGGAGTTGCGTATCTTCAGATCTATAGATTCCTGCTATGATATGACATGATATTGTATTTGAATCGTACTCATACACGCGTGTTTCAGAGCGTGACGAGGCAAGGGAGGGGAAGAAGGGAGGACAAAACAGCGATCTTCCTAGGCCCAGTGACATTGAGAATGCTCAAGTGCAGGGGAGAGGGAGGAAAGTGCAAGGGAGAGGGGCGAGGTGGAACGTGCTGAGGAAGGGATAAAAACAACAACAACTGGTAGCGCAGCCAGCAGGGTGGCAAGTGCGAGGTTTAAAGCGCAGACAAGGGGTGTCTGATAAGTGCAGGTAAGGGCACTGTAGGGTTACAGATACAGACCCAAGTGCAAGGATTGCGTGCAAGGGTTGCCAGGAGGCAGTGCAGGTGTATGGCTGGGTGGGCAGGGACCTGGGCCCAAAATCAGAGGGTAGCCAGGTGCACGGAGCCGAAGCAGACAGATCAGCAGGGGAGCGGAAGAGCAAAGGCAGAAGCAAAGAGGAAGGTCTTGAGGTGCTTCCGGAACCAGAGATGGTTCTCCTCAAGTTTCAGTGTGGCAGGCAGGCTGTTCCAGAGGGAAGCCCCAGCTGAGGAAAGAGATCTACCCCCAACTCGTTGCTTGGAGAAGCGACTGGCCCTGAGGGAGTTGGAGGAGCGAAGAGCTCGAGTGGGAAGGTATTTACGGAGAGAGAGTTGAAGGTGTTTTGGACCCAGGCCCCAGTAAGCCTTGTGGACAATGCAGAGGGTCTTGACTTTAACCCTTGCAGAACCTGGGAGCAATGAAAAGATTTCAGGGCTGGAGAGATACGATCCCTGGGCTTCAGACCAAGGAAACGTCTTGCAGTCCTGTTCTGGACGAGTTGCAGAGGACGGAGAGTAGAAGCAGGCAGATTTAGAAAGAGGCTGTTGCAGTAGTCTAGCCTAGAGAGAACCAGAGCTCTAGATACAGTAAGCCTCTGGGGGAAGGAGAGGAAAGGAATAATACCTCTGCAAATGTGCAGTTGGTAGTTTGACTTCTTAGAGATGTCAGAGATGTGAGAAGAAAAGGAGAGTGTGGAGTCGAAGATGACCCCGAGGTTCTTAGCCTCACAGGTGGGAGCAGGAAGAGGGCCAAGGGAGGCCGGCCAGAGAATGCCGGGAAAGGAGGGTGCAGGTGTGCCGACGAGGAGAATCTCTAACTGGGATTAAGGCAGAGATCATTGGCGGCACACCACTCCTGGATGGCAGACAGATGGTCAGAGATGAGGGAGGGAAGCCTGAAAACAAGCAGAGTGTCATCCGCATAGCACTGAAAGTTGAAGCAGAGAGCTGCAATGCGGTGGGCAATGGGTGCCAGGTATTGGTTGAACAGCCAGGGAGAGAGGTTAGACCCCTGGGCAGTGGTCGAAGTGTACGAAAAGAAGTAGTGGAACTATGTTCCTACTGGCCTGCACCCACTCCCCACAAACCCCACCGCCACGCCCTCTCCCACACACAATACAAACCCCCAACCACTAACACCTGCTGTTTAAGGGAACGTTCAGTGCAGTGCACTGAAAGTGCAAGCTGCAACGTCTTCCTACACTTTTATTTTAAAACGAAAGCATTCTGGAACGGTTTCTTTTTAAAATAACAGTACAGGAGCTGTAAAACGTAATTTAAAAAAGTAGAGGAGCACCGCTCCCGACCGCTCCCGCTCACTTCGACCACTGCCCCTGGGGAACACCACAAGTAGAGAATGAGATGGCGAAAAGGAAGGACCCAAGTTGGACCTGGGAGGGTCGAACAGAGAGGAAAGAGGTCATCCAGGGCCTGATCGGTGATACCCGGCTTATCACAGAGACAGTTGAGCAGGATGGCATGGTTGACCATGTCAAAGGCAGTAGAGAGATTGGGTAGGATGAGGACACAAAAGGGATGTTAGAGTCATGGTTGGAGAGCAGGTCTTCACGGGTGTTCAGGAGAGCAGTTTCCATGCTCCTGACAGCTCTGAAGCCAGGCTGATGGTCATGGAGACAACCAACAGAGTCGGTGTGAAGATTAAGCTGGGAGATGGTCAGCTTTTCCAAGAGTTTGCCCTGGAAAGGAGTGATAGAAACCTGCGATAGTTAGCCGGGCCGGAGGGGTCTGCTGTGGGATTTTTGAGAAGAGGGTGCACAAGAGAGTGCTTCAGAGTGGAGGGGAAGATTCCAGAGGTGAAGGAATGGTTACAGACGTCGGCCAGATTCAGAGCAAGGGTGTCAATGTGGTCCTTGATGGTTTTGGACGAACAGGGAAGAACCTGTTTTGACTGGAATCACACAATCTCCTGGGCTTACGCCAATCTGGTTTCCAACCAAGCCACTTCACTGAATCGGCCTTACTGGACCTAAAGATTCAACTGGATGATATCAAAGATGCCAAGAAGTAAGCCCTCCTCTTGTTACTAGGCCTGTCTGCAGCCTTTGAATAAATCAAAAAGGCAGCCTATGACCGAGCCAGCCAGGAGTCAACCTGGAATTAGTCAAATGTGTTATCCATTGCGCCACTGGACCGCTGCTACAGCGTGAGCAGGAGTCAGCACTTTTGTAACGAAACGGAAGTTTGCTGCTTGAGACACCATGAGAAAGGTACTTCTCATTTTTACAAGGAGAGGTAGAAAAAAACGCTACAAGCCCACAATGAGCAGGAATGAGCAGGTGAGCGAGCGTGTGCCATGCGTTAGAGACATCATGAGAAACTTAGTTCTCATTTTTCCCAGCGGAGAGGTAGAATAAACGCACTAACTACGAACAAACAATGTGCTCTTGTGTGCCATGCGTGACAAGGCTCCTTTTTAAATACTTTCTAGAACAAAAAGGCAGCACTTGAACGAGCCAGCCAGGAATCTTCTGCTCTGTAAGCAGACGCGTTATCCATTGCGCCACTGGCCCTCTGCTGCAGTGACTCTTGGAATCAGCACTTTTGATGCGGATTGAGACATCATGAGCAACTTAGTTCTCATTTTTATAAGGAGAGGTGGTTGAAAACACGCCTACGAACTGACCATGAGCAGGCGTGTGCCATGTGTTAGAGACATCATGAGAAATAACGTAGTTCCCATTTTTTCTCCCGAGTAGAGGTAGAAACACGCTGCAACACTGACTACAAACACACAATGAGCTTCGAGTGCCTTGCGTGAGAAGGCTCATTTTTAAATACAGAACAAAAAGGCAGCATTTGAACGAGCCAGCCAGGAGTCGAACCTGGAATCTTCTGCTCCGTAGGCAGACGCGTTATCCATAGCGGGGAGATCCCCATTGGACACCCCCACCTCCTTAGGTCAGAATAATAGTACATTGAAATGAATACACAGACAACTTTTTTAAAGTTCTTTGGAAAACACAAGGTCACAGTTTATTTGGAGCAAGACAACTTGGGACGGTCCCAGCCACATCACAAAAAACAGTCAGATACGGGTGAACCATGTCACCTCTTTAGCCACTGGCCAAACAGTCAGATACGGGTGAACCATGTCACCTCTTTAGCCACTGGCCAAACTGACAAAAACTGCTGGTTATTCCAGCTACACTGGTACTACCAGCAGGACACTCAGGGGCACTGACCAGGAGATTGTTGGCCTAAAGGCCTAAGTAAGGGAGTCAGTGCCCGTCGAGGGATCGGCTCGAGCCCGGCCAATCCCGAGCCGCTGCAGCTGCAGCGTGAAGTCCCTCATTGGCTAGGACCGCCCCGATACTCCGCCTGTAACAAGAGAAGAGAATTAGGAACAACTCATACAACACACTAAACTTATCTTATCACTAATTAACTCTGTTCACCTTATCACTCCTATTGATGATGCGAAAGCCTCACCCTGATCCTACTCTACTACCGGTCTGCACGTATTAACTCCCAGTTACTACCAGTAGGACACTGTCCGATATATGCCACTGGCACAAGCTGACAACGCTTCTGGTTACTACCAGGAGAACACTGATTACTACCAGTAGGACACTGTCCCATATATGCCACTGGCACAGGCTGACAGCGCTTTTGGTTCCACTCCAAATCTTACCGACCTTCAACTTGTTTGCCCCAAGACTTTACTATCAGGCGTGGGTGGGTGGGGATTAACACTAGGCGGGAGCTGCAGGGCAAAAGACTGATGGCCTGCCGCTCCCGCCCTTATAAGTGTCCCCGGGGAGATCTGACCGGAAGCCAGGTCCCCGGGGACACCTCTTCCGCCTCGCTGAGGTGGGAGGAAGAGGAGAGGCATGCCCAGCAACCGGAAGGGGGTGGCCAGAGGGGACAGCCCGCTATGTAGGCTGTCCCTCTAGCGCCCCCTGCGGGGGCCGGTCAGCCTCTTAGCGGGGAGATCCCCATTGGACACCCCCACCTCCTTAGGTCAGAATAATAGTACATTGAAATGAATACACAGACAACTTTTTTAAAGTTCTTTGGAAAACACAAGGTCACAGTTTATTTGGAGCAAGACAACTTGGGACGGTCCCAGCCACATCACAAAAAACAGTCAGATACGGGTGAACCATGTCACCTCTTTAGCCACTGGCCAAACAGTCAGATACGGGTGAACCATGTCACCTCTTTAGCCACTGGCCAAACTGACAAAAACTGCTGGTTATTCCAGCTACACTGGTACTACCAGCAGGACACTCAGAGGCACTGACCAGGAGATTGTTGGCCTAAAGGCCTAAGTAAGGGAGTCAGTGCCCATCGAGGGATCGGCTCGAGCCCGGCCAATCCCGAGCCGCTGCAGCTGCAGCGTGAAGTCCCTCATTGGCTAGGACCGCCCGATACTCTGCCACGCTTTGATGGTAGCTCCCGCTGCCATCAATGCCCCCAAACCTTAGGACCTTACTTCTCCTTAAAACTTTCCTAAACCTCTACATTGTTACCATACTCACCATTGGTTTACTGCAACCAGCCCTCCTTAGCTCACCCAGGCGGCTACTACCAGGAGAACACTGGTTACTACCAGTAGGACACTGTCCCATATATGCCACTGGCACAAGCTGACAACGCTTCTGGGTACTACCCGGAGAACACTGGTTACTACTAGTAGGACACTGTCCCATATATGCCACTGGCATAAGCTGACAACGCTTTTGGTTACACTCAAAATCTTACCGACCTTTGACTTGTTTGCCCCAAGACTTTACTTATCAGGCGTGGGTGGGGATTCACACCAGGTAACTCGTGCGCCACTATGCGCAACGTCACCTGTATTTGTGTGGGCAAACGTCCGCGACCTAACTTGGCCGGATTGTTGCCCCCCAAATGACTTAATAACCGCCTTGGTGCCCGCCTCCCCTGGAGTCACCAGTGAATAGCAGGCAGCAAGGCATGCCACCTCATTCCAGGAGTGCCGGCCACAGACACCCACGGTACCATTGAATCCCAGGTTGTGGCCGATCGTCCATTGCCTAGGCTTTTTTTTTTTTTTTACACGTGTCACAAATGAGTGGCCGATCAACCACAGTGCGTCATCTCGGGGAAAAAAAAACATACCACACCATAAGTTTTTTGATCCCCCAGGATCCAACCCGCCCAGCTACCCAGCCCGGCCCTTGAGTGCTCTTGGTATCTAGTATTCTTCTGGGAATGCACTGTGCTGGGGGCGGACATACAGTCAATAACGGCCTGACTCCCACCTCCCCACCTTCATGATTGCCCGTGGAGACATGCCCTGCTGAAAGGCAGTGGTAGCTGCGCCTATCCTGAAACTATGGGTAGACCACCCCTCCCCCTGAATTCCCAAGGCCTTCAAGGCCATTGTCAGCACCATGCGAAATTGAAGTACAGAGAGGGGGGAAGTGTCGGCGTGGAGGGCAAAAGACTGATGGCCTGCCGCTCCCGCCCTTATAAGTGTCCCCGGGGAGATCTGACCGGAAGCCAGGTCCCCGGGGACACCTCTTCCGCCTCGCTGAGGTGGGAGGAAGAGGAGAGGCATGCCCAGCAACCGGAAGGGGGTTGCCAGAGGGGACAGCCCGCTATGTAGGCTGTCCCTCTAGCGCCCCCTGCGGGGGCCGGTCAGCCTCTTTGCGCCACTGGCCCGCTGCTGCACTGTGCGCTGCATTCAGCCCTTTTGTTACGAACCAGAGGCTCAGGTCAGGCTGCCTGCGACATCACGAGAAACTTTGTTCTCATTTTTACAGGGAGAGGTAGGAAAACGCTACCAACACACAATAAGCAGGCATGTGACGTGTTAAAGAAGGCTCATTTTTAAATACTTTATTGAAAACAATACATACAAACATCTGACAAAGAACGCATTTGGCATCAGATACTGCCCGGATTGCAACTCTCTGCACGTATTTTCTGGCGAGTTCTACGGACCAAGCATCTCATTTATTGTACGACAGCACTCACATTTTCATGCGCAAATAACAGATTTAGAATGTTTTCACTTTTTAGTATTGTACCATTTTATGTGCTCGGTGCTCTTCAGTGTTAAATCCGCGGAGAGGATGATCTGTACCCAGATCAACCCCAAAAGTGCCATACAGATATGAAACAGGTAAGGCCTGAGTGATAGGCGTGCCAAGGAGTACTCGACGTGCATGCCACAGAAACGCGAAACATGCAACAAGTGAGAGACATAAAATGGGGTTTTTCACTTTAAGAAAATAACATATAATATATTGAATACAATTTTTTGTTTACTTCTTAAAAGGTGTTTTATTGAGCTGTAGCCTTCCTCTTAGAGAGCAGGACTAAGAAGCCCGGCTGGAGCATTTCAGCACATTTTTATTTCCTTTTGGCGATCGCTGTGTCAGGGTGTTGGGTTGGGGCTCCAAGATTGCCGAACACCAGGCGAGCAGTCTATCATGGGGAACAGTTTAGTATACAACACCTGTGCGATGAAGGCACATGGCCTACTCTGCATTTTAAGCACCACCTATAAGCCGAAACCGTTGCATTGAAGTACAGGTAGGAGGGAGATGACATGTGAAGAGGGACACACGACTTGTTTTTTTTTTTTTGGGTTATATATTTGTTAAATATTGTTGGTTGTTTATCGTCTAATTGACTGCCTTGGGCCATGCTTACCTCTTAGGCCATTCCCACCCACTCCTTGCCCCACCCACCCAAATCTCAACCCCTGGTATCTATGTTGTTTCTAAGCAGTCTGCTGTGAGTTAATGGCTTAATTGCTGCTGTAAATGGCTACCGGTATAATAACAAAAATCTTACCCAATTCTACCTGACCTTAACTCACTACCCCACCCCCTCTATTCCCACCTCTCCCCTCTCACCCAATCTACCCTTATCCCCACCCAACTCTACCACCACTGACTATACCCCAAACCACTCTACACCTACCCCACTCTTCGCTACCCACAATATCCCACACCACTGTACACCGACCCTACCCACTGCCCCACCCCACTGTACCCCTATCCATCAAACCACTGTAGACTGGCAAGGTGACACGAGGTCCTTTGATCCCAATAGATTTCGCCCAGCCTGCCCATATCGTCAGATCACTACCAAGTTAAGGTACGTGTTTGTTGAGTCTTCAACTTACCCCAGACCTACGCTAGTTGTTCAAGATCAGACAGGCAGTCAAAGTGAACAGGCACGCCTTTGACAGTGTCTCTTCGGATGTAGGTAGATGCATAAAGTATTCTATTCTGAGGTCCATCCATTCTGCCATGTAAGCGCCAAACAGCCCTTTCACGAGAAGACCCTTCAAAAAGTAAAGACTCCGCTTTCTGTATGATATGATATGATATGATAGTTTATTTATATAGCGCCTATACACAATGTGTTTCAAAGCGCTTCAAGGCAAGGGAGGGAACAAGGGAAAATACAACCACATTCTTACAGGCCATGAACAGTAAGGATGTGAAATTAACTATCGTACTCGGCCTGACGACATTTCAGATAGTGCAAGAGCTAAGACATAGATAAGGAAGGGAGGGGGAGAGTGGGAAGGAAATGGAAACAGACAGACGACTACCGTACTAGGCCTGACGCCATTTCTGGTAGAACCGGAGAAAAACAAAAGGTGAGGGAGAGGGGTGCAGAAAGGGAGGGGAGGAACAAAACAAGCGACTATCATACTAGGCCTGACGACATTTCAGATAGTGCTGGAGGGGCGGTGGGGAGGAAAAAAACAGTAATGGAAAGGTGGAGGAAACAGACGAGGTTGCTATCATATTAGGTCCAGGGACAATTCTGATAGATTAAGTGCATAGAAGAAAGTAAGGGGAGGAGATAGGAAAAGGGAGAAGGGAAAGGAGGAGAGAAAAGAGAGTAAGCAGTCAAAAAGAGTGGAGAAGCAAGAGTGGAGAGCGAATACAATTGCAGAAGTCAGTAGTAACACATAATGTTGCAAGCCAGGATACAAGATGAAGATGGGAACAGCATGATTCAGGGCCACCATGAGTACAAGATGCAAAGGAAGTCCAGCATGAGAGTTGAGAAAGAGTGTTGGCATGTAGCACGTAGCCCATCGTGGCAGATAGCGTACATCACATTGCATCTAGTGGTGGCCCCATGTTGTGATTCTTCACTTGCCAAATCATAGCAGTGCTAAAAGGTCATGGCCAAGAGGCCTCAGCGGCAGGGGATCTGCGTCCAGTGCAAATTGGCACATGCCAAAACGTCCTGAACAATGGAGAAGGCAAAGAAGTTTCATTAGTGATGTAATGGGAGGATAAATCGTGTTCCAGATGTTGGGAACATCACTCAGACCTGTTAAGGGCCTCCATCACACCACTGAGGAATCATCCTTGTTTGTTACTGTTTGCAATGAATGATTGAAGGAGTTGCGTATCTTCAAATCTATAGATTCCTGCTATGATATGACATGATATTGTATTTGAATCGTACTCATACACGCGTGTTTCAGAGCGTGACGAGGCAAGGGAGGGGAAGAAGGGAGGACAAAACAGCGATCTTCCTAGGCCCAGTGACATTGAGAATGCTCAAGTGCAGGGGAGAGGGAGGAAAGTGCAAGGGAGAGGGGCGAGGTGGAACGTGCTGAGGAAGGGATAAAAACAACAACAACTGGTAGCGCAGCCAGCAGGGTGGCAAGTGTGAGGTTTAAAGCGCAGACAAGGGGTGTCTGATAAGTGCAGGTAAGGGCACTGTAGGGTTACAGATACAGACCCAAGTGCAAGGATTGCGTGCAAGGGTTGCCAGGAGGCAGTGCAGGTGTATGGCTGGGTGGGCAGGGACCTGGGCCCAAAATCAGAGGGTAGCCAGGTGCACGGAGCCGAAGCAGACAGATCAGCAGGGGGGCGGAAGAGCAAAGGCAGAAGCAAAGAGGAAGGTCTTGAGGTGCTTCCGGAACCAGAGATGGTTCTCCTCAAGTTTCAGTGTGGCAGGCAGGCTGTTCCAGAGGGAAGCCCCAGCTGAGGAAAGAGATCTACTCCCAACTCGTTGCTTGGAGAAGCGACTGGCCCTGAGGGAGTTGGAGGTGGAGGAGCGAAGAGCTCGAGTGGGAAGGTATTTACGGAGAGAGAGTTGAAGGTATTTTGGACCCAGGCCCCAGTCAGCCTTGTGGACAATGCAGAGGGTCTTGACTTTAACCCTTGCAGAACCTGGGAGCAATGAAAAGATTTCAGGGCTGGAGAGATACGATCCCTGGGCTTCAGACCAAGGAAACGTCTTGCAGTCCTGTTCTGGACGAGTTGCAGAGGACGGAGAGTAGAAGCAGGCAGATTTAGAAAGAGGCTGTTGCAGTAGTCTAGCCTAGAGAGAACCAGAGCTCTAGATACAGTAAGCCTCTGGGGGAAGGAGAGGAAAGGAATAATACCTCTGCAAATGTGCAGTTGGTAGTTTGACTTCTTAGAGATGTCAGAGATGTGAGAAGAAAAGGAGAGTGTGGAGTCGAAGATGACCCCGAGGTTCTTAGCCTCACAGGTGGGAGCAGGAAGAGGGCCAAGGGAGGCCGGCCAGAGAGTGGCGGGAAAGGAGGGTGCAGGTGTGCCGACGAGGAGAATCTCTAACTGGGATTAAGGCAGAGATCATTGGCGGCACACCACTCCTGGATGGCAGACAGATGGTCAGAGATGAGGGAGGGAAGCCTGAAAACAAGCAGAGTGTCATCCGCATAGCACTGAAAGTTGAAGCAGAGAGCTGCAATGCGGTGGGCAATGGGTGCCAGGTATTGGTTGAACAGCCAGGGAGAGAGGTTAGACCCCTGGGCAGTGGTCGAAGTGTACGAAAAGAAGTAGTGGAACTATGTTCCTACTGGCCTGCACCCACTCCCCACAAACCCCACCGCCACGCCCTCTCCCAAACACAATACAAACTCCCAACCACTAACACCTGCTGTTTAAGGGAACGTTCAGTGCAGTGCACTGAAAGTGCAAGCTGCAACGTCTTCCTACACTTTTATTTTAAAACAAAAACATTCTGGAACGGTTTCTTTTTAAAATAACAGTACAGGAGCTGTAAAACGTAATTTAAAAAAGTAGAGGAGCACCGCTCCCGACCGCTCCCGCTCACTTCGACCACTGCCCCTGGGGAACACCACAAGTAGAGAATGAGATGGCGAAAAGGAAGGACCCAAGTTGGACCTGGGAAGGTCGAACAGAGAGGAAAGAGGTCATCCAGGGCCTGATCAGTGATACCCGGCTTATCACGGAGACAGTTGAGCAGGATGGCATGGTTGACCATGTCAAAGGCAGTAGAGAGATTGGGTAGGATGAGGACACAAAAGGGATGTTAGAGTCATGGTTGGAGAGCAGGTCTTCACGGGTGTTCAGGAGAGCAGTTTCCATGCTCCTGACAGCTCTTAAGCCAGGCTGATGGTCATGGAGACAACCAACAGAGTCGGTGTGAAGATTAAGCTGGGAGATGGTCAGCTTTTCCAAGAGTTTGCCCTGGAAAGGAGTGATAGAAACCTGCGATAGTTAGCCGGGCCGGAGGGATCGGCTGTGGGATTTTTGAGAAGAGGGTGCACAAGAGAGTGCTTCAGAGTGGATGGGAAGATTCCAGAGGTGAAGGAATGGTTACAGAAGTCGGCCAGATTCAGAGCAAGGGTGTCAATGTGGTCCTTGATGGTTTTGGACGAACAGGGAAGAACCTGTTTTGACTGGAATCACACAATCTCCTGGACTTACGCCAATCTGGTTTCCAACCAAGCCACTTCACTGAATCGGCCTTACTGGACCTAAAGATTCAACTGGATGATATCAAAGATGCCAAGAAGTAAGCCCTCCTCTTGTTACTAGGCCTGTCTGCAGCCTTTGAATAAATCAAAAAGGCAGCCTATGACCGAGCCAGCCGGGAGTCAACCTGGAATTAGTCAAATGTGTTATCCATTGCGCCACTGGACCGCTGCTACAGCGTGAGCAGGAGTCAGCACTTTTGTAACGAAACGGAAGTTTGCTGCTTGAGACACCATGAGAAAGGTACTTCTCATTTTTACAAGGAGAGGTAGAAAAAAACGCTACAAGCCCACAATGAGCAGGAATGAGCAGGTGAGCGAGCGTGTGCCATGCGTTAGAGACATCATGAGAAACTTAGTTCTCATTTTTCCCAGCGGAGAGGTAGAATAAACGCACTAACTACGAACAAACAATGTGCTCTTGTGTGCCATGCGTGACAAGGCTCCTTTTTAAATACTTTCTAGAACAAAAAGGCAGCACTTGAACGAGCCAGCCAGGAATCTTCTGCTCTGTAAGCAGACGCGTTATCCATTGCGCCACTGGCCCTCTGCTGCAGTGACTCTTGGAATCAGCACTTTTGTTACGACGCAGAGGCTCATCATGCGGATTGAGCCATCATGAGCAACTTAGTTCTCATTTTTATAAGGAGAGGTGGTTGAAAACACGCCTACGAACTGACAATGAGCAGGCGTGTGCCATGTGTTAGAGACATCATGAGAAATAACGTAGTTCCCATTTTTTCTCCCGAGTAGAGGTAGAAACACGCTGCAACACTGACTACAAACACACAATGAGCTTCGAGTGCCTTGCGTGAGAAGGCTCATTTTTAAATACAGAACAAAAAGGCAGCATTTGAACGAGCCAGCCAGGAGTCGAACCTGGAATCTTCTGCTCCGTAGGCAGACGCGTTATCCATTGCGCCACTGGCCCGCTGCTGCACTGTGTGCTGCATTCAGCACTTTTGTTACGAACCAGAGGCTCAGGTCGGGCTGCCTGAGACATCACGAGAAACTTTGTTCTCATTTTTACAGCGAGAGCTAGGAAAAACGCTACCAACACACAATAAGCAGGCGTGTGACATGTGTTAAAGAAGGCTCATTTTTAAATACTTTATTGAAAACAATACATACAAACATCTGACAAAGAACGCATTTGGCATCAGATACTGCCCGGATTGCAACTCTCTGCACGTATTTTCTGGCGAGTTTTACGGACCAAGCATCTCATTTATTGTACGATAGCACTCACATTTTCATGCGCAAATAACAGATTTAGAATGTTTTCACTTTTTAGTATTGTACCATTTTATGTGCTCGGTGCTCTTCAGTGTTAAATCCGCGGAGAGGATGATCTGTACCCAGATCAACCCCAAAAGTGCCATACAGATATGAAACAGGTAAGGCCTGAGTGATAGGCGTGCCAAGGAGTACTCGACGTGCATGCCACAGAAACGCGAAACATGCAATAAGTGAGAGACATAAAATGGGGTTTTTCACTTTAAGAAAATAACATATAATATATTGAATACAATTTTTTGTTTACTTCTTAAAAGGTGTTTTATTGAGCTGTAGCCTTCCTCTTAGAGAGCAGGACTAAGAAGCCCGGCTGGAGCATTTCAGCACATTTTTATTTCCTTTTGGCGATCGCTGTGTAAGGGTGTTGGGTTGGGGCTCCAAGATTGCCGAACACCAGGCGAGCAGTCTATCATGGGGAACAGTTTAGTATACAACACCGGTGCGATGAAGGCACATGGCCTACTCTGCATTTTAAGCACCACCTATAAGCCGAAACCGTTGCATTGAAGTACAGGTAGGAGGGAGATGACATGTGAAGAGGGACACACGACTTGTTTTTTTTTGGGTTATTTATTTGTTAAATATTGTTGGTTGTTTATCGTCTAATTGACTGCCTTGGGCCATGCTTACCTCTTTGGCCATTCCCACCCACTCCTTGCCCCTCCCACCCAAAACTCAACCCCTGGTATCTATGTTGTTTCTAAGCAGTCTGCTGTGAGTTAATGGCTTAATTGCCGCTGTAAATGGCTACCGGTATAATAACAAAAATCTTACCCAATTCTACCTGACCTTAACTCACTACCCCACCCCCTCTATTCCCACCTCTCCCCTCTCACCCAATCTACCCTTATCCCCACCCTACTCTACCACCACTGACCATACCCCAAACCACTCTACACCTACCCCACTCTTCGCTACCCACAATATCCCACACCACTGTACACCTACCCTACCCACTGCCCCACCCCACTGTACCCCTATCCATCAAACCACTGTAGACTGGCAAGGTGACACGAGGTCCTTTGATCCCAATAGATTTCGCCCAGCCTTTCCATATCTTCAGATCACTACCAAGTTAAGGTACGTGTTTGTTGAGTCTTCAACTTACCCCAGACCTACGCTAGTTGTTCAAGATCAGACAGGCAGTCAAAGTGAACAGGCACGCCTTTGACAGTGTCTCTTCGGATGTAGGTAGATGCACAAAGTATTCTATTCTGAGGTCCATGCATTCTGCCATGTAAGCGCCAAACAGCCCTTTCACGGGAAGACCCTTCAAAAAGTAAAGACTCCGCTTTCTGTATGTTGGCATGTAGCACGTAGCCCATCTTGGCAGATAGCGTACATCACATTGCATCTAGTGGTGGCCCCATGTTGTGATTCTTCACTTGCCAAATCATAGCAGTGCTAAAAGGTCATGGCCAAGAGGCCTCAGCGGCAGGGGATCTGCGTCCAGTGCAAATTGGCACATGCCAAAACGTCCTGAACAATGGAGAAGGCAAAGAAGTTTCATTAGTGGTGAAATGGGAGGATAAATCGTGTTCCAGATGTTGGGGACATCCCTCAGACCTGTTAAGGGCCTCCATCACACCACTGAGGAATTATCCTTGTTTGTTACTGTTTGCAATGAATGATTGAAGGAGTTGCGTATCTTCAGATCTATAGATTCCTGCTATGATATGACATGATATTGTATTTGAATCGTACTCATACACGCGTGTTTCAGAGCGTGACGAGGCAAGGGAGGGGAAGAAGGAAGGCAAAACAGCGATCTTCCTAGGCCCAGTGACATTGAGAATGCTCAAGTGCAGGGGAGAGGGAGGGAGGAAAGTGCAAGGAGAGGGGCGAGGTGGAACGTGCCGAGGAAGGGATAAAAACAACAACAACTGGAAGCGCAGCCAGCAGGGTGGCAAGTGCGAGGTTTAAAGCGCAGACAAGGGGTGTCTGATAAGTGCAGGTAAGGGCACTCTAGGGTTACAGATACAGACCCAAGTGCAAGGATTGCGTGCAAGGGTTGCCAGGAGGCAGTGCAGGTGTGCGGCTGGGTGGGCAGGGACCTTGGCCCGAAATCAGAGGGTAGCCAGGTGCACGGAGCCGAAGCAGAAAGATCAGCAGGGGAGCGGAAGAGCAAAGGCAGAAGCAAAGAGGAAGGTCTTGAGGTGCTTCCGGAACCAGAGATGGTTCTCCTCAAGTTTCAGTGTGGCAGGCAGGCTGTTCCAGAGGGAGGCCCCAGCTGAGGAAAGAGATCTACCCCCAACTCGTTGCTTGGAGAAGCGACCGGCCCTGGGGGAGTTGGAGGTGGAGGAGAAAAGAGCTCGAGTGGGAAGGTATTTACGGAGGGAGAGTTGAAGGTATTTTGGACCCAGACCCCAGTAAGCCTTGTGGACAATGCAGAGGGACTTGAATTTAACCCTTGCAGCCACTGGGAGCAATGAAAAGATTTCAGGGCTGGAGAGATACGATCCCTGGGCTTCAGACCAAGGAAACGTCTTGCAGTCCTGTTCTGGATGAGTTGCAGAGGACAGAGAGAAGAAGCAGGCAGATTTAGAAAGAGGCTGTTGCAGTAGTCTAGCCTAGAGAGAATCAGAGCTCTAGATACAGTAAGCTTCTGGGGGAAGGAGAGGAAAGGAACAATACCTCTGCAAATGTACAGTTGGTAGTTTGACTTCTTAGAGATGTCAGAGATGTGAGAAGAAAAGGAGAGTGTGGAGTCGAAGATGACCCCAAGGTTCTTAGCCTCAAAGGTGGGAGCAGGAAGAGGGCCAAGGGAGGCCGGCCAGAGAGTGGCAGGAAAGGAGGGTGCAGGTGTGCCGATGAGGAGAATCTCTGCCTAAATGGGATTAAGGCAGAGATCATTGGCGGCAGACCAGTCCTGGATGGCAGACAGACGGTCAGAGATGAGGGAGGGAAGCCTGAAAACAAGCAGAGTGTCATCCGCATAGCACTGAAAGTTGAAGCAGAGAGCTGCAATGCGGTGGGAAATGGGTGCCAGGTATTGGTTGAACAGCCAGGGAGAGAGGTTAGACCCGTGGGGAACACCACAAGTAGAGAATGAGATGGCGAAAAGGAAGGACCCAAGTTGGACCTGGGAGGGCCGATCAGAGTGGAAAGAGGTCATCCAGGCCAGGGCCTGATCAGTGATACCCGGCTTATCACGGAGACAGTTGAGCAGGATGGCATGGTTGACCGTGTCAAAGGCAGAAGAGAAATCGAGTAGGATGAGGACCCAAAAGGGATGTTAGAGTCATGGTTGGACAGCAGGTCTTCACAGGTGTTCAGGAGAGCAGTTTCCATGCTTCTGACAGCTCTGAAGCCAGGCTGATGGTCATGGAGACAACCAACAGAGTCGATGTGAAGATTAAGCTGGGAGATGGTCAGCTTTTCCAAGAGTTTGCCCTGGAAAGGAGTGATAGAAACCTGCGAAGTTAGCCGGGCCGGAGGGGTCGGCTGTGGAATTTTTGAGAAGAGGGTGCACAAGAGAATGCTTCAGAGTGGAGGGGAAGATTCCACAGGTGATGGAATGGTTACAGAAGTCGGCCAGATTCAGAGCAAGGGTGTCAATGTGGTCCTTGATGGTTTTGGACGAACAGGGAAGAACCTGTTTTGACTGGAATCACACAATCTCCTGGGCTTGCGCCAATCTGGTTTCCAACCAAGCCACGGCACTGAATCGGCCTTACTGGACCTAAAGATTCAACAGGATGATATCAAAGATGCCAAGAAGCAAGCCCTCCTCTTGTTACTGGGCCTGTCTGCAGCCTTCGACCATGTATACATATTGAATAAATCAAAAAGGCAGCCTATGATCGAGCCAGCCAGGAGTCAACCTGGAATTAGTCAAATGTGTTATCCATTGCGCCACTGGACCGCTGCTACAGCGTGAGCAGGGGTCAGCACTTTTGTAACGAAACAGAAGTTTCCTGCTTGAGACACAGTGAGAAACGTACTTCTCATTTTTACAAGGAGAGGTAGAAAAAAACGCTAAAAGCCCACAATGAGCAGGTGAGCGAGCGTGTGCCATCATGAGAAACTTAGTTCTCATTTTTCCCAGAGGAGAGGTAGAAAAAACGCACTAACTACGAACAAACAATGTGCTTTTGTGTGCCATGCGTGACAAGGCTCCTTTTTAAATACTTTCTAGAACAAAAAGGCAGCATGCGAACGAGCCAGCCAGGAGTCGAACCTGGAATCTTCTGCTCCGTAGGCAGACGCGTTATCCATTGCGCCACTGGCCCTCTGCTGCACTTACTCTTGGAATCAGCACTTTTGTTACGACGCAGAGGCTCATCATGCGGATTGAGCCATCATGAGCAACTTAGTTCTCATTTTTATAAGGAGAGGTGGTTGAAAACACGCCTGCGAACTGACAATGAGCAGGCGTGTGCCATGTGTTAGAGACATCATGAGAAATAACGTAGTTCCCATTTTTTCTCCCGAGTAGAGGTAGAAACACGCTGCAACAGTGACTACAAACACACAATGAGCTTTCGAGTGCCTTGCGTGAGAAGGCTCATTTTTAAATACAGAACAAAAAGGCAGCATTTGAACGAGCCAGCCAGGAGTCGAACCTGGAATCTTCTGCTCCGTAGGCAGACGCGTTATCCATTGCGCCACTGGCCCGCTGCTGCACTGTGTGCTGCATTCAGCACTTTTGTTACGAACCAGAGGCTCAGGTCGGGCTGCCTGAGACATCACGAGAAACTTTGTTCTCATTTTTACAGCGAGAGGTAGGAAAAACGCTACCAACACACAATAAGCAGGCGTGTGACATGTGTTAAAGAAGGCTCATTTTTAAATACTTTATTGAAAACAATACATACAAACATCTGACAAAGAACGCATTTGGCATCAGATACTGCCCGGATTGCAACTCTCTGCACGTATTTTCTGGCGAGTTTTACGGACCAAGCATCTCATTTATTGTACGATAGCACTCACATTTTCATGCGCAAATAACAGATTTAGACTGTTTTCACTTTTTAGTATTGTACCATTTTATGTGCTCGGTGCTCTTCAGTGTTAAATCCGCGGGAGAGGATGATCTGTACCCAGATCAACCCCAAAAGTGCCATACAGATATGAAACAGATAAGGCCTGAGTGATAGGCGTGCCAAGGAGTACTCGACGTGCATGCCACAGAAACGCGAAACATGCAACAAGTGAGAGACATAAAATGGGGTTTTTCACTTTAAGAAAATAACATATAATATATTGAATACAATTTTTTGTTTACTTCTTAAAAGGTGTTTTATTGAGCTGTAGCCTTCCTCTTAGAGAGCAGGACTAAGAAGCCCAGCTGGAGCATTTCAGCACATTTTTATTTCCTTTTGGCGATCGCTGTGTCAGGGTGTTGGGTTGGGGCTCCAAGATTGCCGAACACCAGGCGAGCAGTCTATCATGGGGAACAGTTTAGTATACAACACCGGTGCGATGAAGGCACATGGCCTACTCTGCATTTTAAGCACCACCTATAAGCCGAAACCGTTGCATTGAAGTACAGGTAGGAGGGAGATGACATGTGAAGAGGGACACACGACTTGTTTTTTTTTGGGTTATTTATTTGTTAAATATTGTTGGTTGTTTATCGTCTAATTGACTGCCTTGGGCCATGCTTACCTCTTTGGCCATTCCCACCCACTCCTTGCCCCACCCACCCAAAACTCAACCCCTGGTATCTATGTTGTTTCTAAGCAGTCTGCTGTGAGTTAATGGCTTAATTGCCGCTGTAAATGGCTACCGGTATAATAACAAAAATCTTACCCAATTCTACCTGACCTTAACTCACTACCCCACCCCCTCTATTCCCACCTCTCCCCTCTCACCCAATCTACCCTTATCCCCACCCTACTCTACCACCACTGACTATACCCCAAACCACTCTACACCTACCCCACTCTTCGCTACCCACAATATCCCACCCCACTGTACACCTACCCTACCCACTGCCCCACCCCACTGTACCCCTATCCATCAAACCACTGTAGACTGGCAAGGTGACACGAGGTCCTTTGATCCCAATAGATTTCGCCCAGCCTTTCCATATCTTCAGATCACTACCGAGTTAAGGTACGTGTTTGTTGAGTCTTCAACTTACCCCAGACCTACGCTAGTTGTTCAAGATCAGACAGGCAGTCAAAGTGAACAGGCACGCCTTTGACAGTGTCTCTTCGGATGTAGGTAGATGCACAAAGTATTCTATTCTGAGGTCCATGCATTCTGCCATGTAAGCGCCAAACAGCCCTTTCACGGGAAGACCCTTCAAAAAGTAAAGACTCCGCTTTCTGTATGTTGGCATGTAGCACGTAGCCCATCTTGGCAGATAGCGTACATCACATTGCATCTAGTGGTGGCCCCATGTTGTGATTCTTCACTTGCCAAATCATAGCAGTGCTAAAAGGTCATGGCCAAGAGGCCTCAGCGGCAGGGGATCTGCGTCCAGTGCAAATTGGCACATGCCAAAACGTCCTGAACAATGGAGAAGGCAAAGAAGTTTCATTAGTGGTTTAATGGGAGGATAAATCGTGTTCCAGATGTTGGGGACATCCCTCAGACCTGTTAAGGGCCTCCATCACACCACTGAGGAATTATCCTTGTTTGTTACTGTTTGCAATGAATGATTGAAGGAGTTGCGTATCTTCAGATCTATAGATTCCTGCTATGATATGACATGATATTGTATTTGAATCGTACTCATACATGCGTGTTTCAGAGCGTGACGAGGCAAGGGAGGGGAAGAAGGAAGGCAAAACAGCGATCTTCCTAGGCCCAGTGACATTGAGAATGCTCAAGTGCAGGGGAGAGGGAGGGAGGAAAGTGCAAGGAGAGGGGCGAGGTGGAACGTGCCGAGGAAGGGATAAAAACAACAACAACTGGTAGCGCAGCCAGCAGGGTGGCAAGTGCGAGGTTTAAAGCGCAGACAAGGGGTGTCTGATAAGTGCAGGTAAGGGCACTGTAGGGTTACAGATACAGACCCAAGTGCAAGGATTGCGTGCAAGGGTTGCCAGGAGGCAGTGCAGGTGTGCGGCTGGGTGGGCAGGGACCTTGGCCCGAAATCAGAGGGTAGCCAGGTGCACGGAGCCGAAGCAGACAGATCAGCAGGGGAGCAGAAGAGCAAAGGCAGAAGCAAAGAGGAAGGTCTTGAGGTGCTTCCGGAACCAGAGATGGTTCTCCTCAAGTTTCAGTGTGGCAGGCAGGCTGTTCCAGAGGGAGGCCTCAGCTGAGGAAAGAGATCTACCCCCAACTCGTTGCTTGGAGAAGCGACCGGCCCTGAGGGAGTTGGAGGTGGAGGAGAAAAGAGCTCGAGTGGGAAGGTATTTACGGAGGGAGAGTTGAAGGTATTTTGGACCCAGGCCCCAGTAAGCCTTGTGGACAATGCAGAGGGACTTGAATTTAACCCTTGCAGCCACTGGGAGCAATGAAAAGATTTCAGGGCTGGAGAGATACGATCCCTGGGCTTCAGACCAAGGAAACGTCTTGCAGTCCTGTTCTGGATGAGTTGCAGAGGACAGAGAGAAGAAGCAGGCAGATTTAGAAAGAGGCTGTTGCAGTAGTCTAGCCTAGAGAGAATCAGAGCTCTAGATACAGTAAGCTTCTGGGGGAAGGAGAGGAAAGGAACAATACCTCTGCAAATGTACAGTTGGTAGTTTGACTTCTTAGAGATGTCAGAGATGTGAGAAGAAAAGGAGAGTGTGGAGTCGAAGATCACCCCAAGGTTCTTAGCCTCAAAGGTGGGAGCAGGAAGAGGGCCAAGGGAGGCCGGCCAGAGAGTGGCAGGAAAGGAGGGTGCAGGTGTGCCGATGAGGAGAATCTCTGCCTAAATGGGATTAAGGCAGAGATCATTGGCGGCAGACCAGTCCTGGATGGCAGACAGACGGTCAGAGATGAGGGAGGGAAGCCTGAAAACAAGCAGAGTGTCATCCGCATAGCACTGAAAGTTGAAGCAGAGAGCTGCAATGCGGTGGGAAATGGGTGCCAGGTATTGGTTGAACAGCCAGGGAGAGAGGTTAGACCCGTGGGGAACACCACAAGTAGAGAATGAGATGGCGAAAAGGAAGGACCCAAGTTGGACCTGGGAGGGCCGATCAGAGTGGAAAGAGGTCATCCAGGCCAGGGCCTGATCAGTGATACCCGGCTTATCACGGAGACAGTTGAGCAGGATGGCATGGTTGACCGTGTCAAAGGCAGAAGAGAAATCGAGTAGGATGAGGACCCAAAAGGGATGTTAGAGTCATGGTTGGACAGCAGGTCTTCACAGGTGTTCAGGAGAGCAGTTTCCATGCTTCTGACAGCTCTGAAGCCAGGCTGATGGTCATGGAGACAACCAACAGAGTCGGTGTGAAGATTAAGCTGGGAGATGGTCAGCTTTTCCAAGAGTTTGCCCTGGAAAGGAGTGATAGAAACCTGCGAAGTTAGCCGGGCCGGAGGGGTCGGCTGTGGAATTTTTGAGAAGAGGGTGCACAAGAGAATGCTTCAGAGTGGAGGGGAAGATTCCACAGGTGATGGAATGGTTACAGAAGTCGGCCAGATTCAGAGCAAGGGTGTCAATGTGGTCCTTGATGGTTTTGGACGAACAGGGAAGAACCTGTTTTGACTGGAATCACACAATCTCCTGGGCTTGCGCCAATCTGGTTTCCAACCAAGCCACGGCACTGAATCGGCCTTACTGGACCTAAAGATTCAACAGGATGATATCAAAGATGCCAAGAAGCAAGCCCTCCTCTTGTTACTGGGCCTGTCTGCAGCCTTCGACCATGTATACATATTGAATAAATCAAAAAGGCAGCCTATGATCGAGCCAGCCAGGAGTCAACCTGGAATTAGTCAAATGTGTTATCCATTGCGCCACTGGACCGCTGCTACAGCGTGAGCAGGAGTCAGCACTTTTGTAACGAAACAGAAGTTTCCTGCTTGAGACACAGTGAGAAACGTACTTCTCATTTTTACAAGGAGAGGTAGAAAAAAACGCTACAAGCCCACAATGAGCAGGTGAGCGAGCGTGTGCCATCATGAGAAACTTAGTTCTCATTTTTCCCAGAGGAGAGGTAGAAAAAACGCACTAACTACGAACAAACAATGTGCTTTTGTGTGCCATGCGTGACAAGGCTCATTTTTAAATACTTTCTAGAACAAAAAGGCAGCATGCGAACGAGCCAGCCAGGAGTCGAACCTGCAGACGCGTTATCCATTGCGCCACTGGCCCTCTGCTGCAGTGACTCTTGGAATCAGCACTTTTGTTACGACGCAGAGGCTCATCATGCGGATTGAGCCATCATGAGCAACTTAGTTCTCATTTTTATAAGGAGAGGTGGTTGAAAACACGCCTACGAACTGACAATGAGCAGGCGTGTGCCATGTGTTAGAGACATCATGAGAAATAACGCAGTTCCCATTTTTTCTCCCGAGTAGAGGTAGAAACACGCTGCAACAGTGACTACAAACACACAATGAGCTTTCGAGTGCCTTGCGTGAGAAGGCTCATTTTTAAATACAGAACAAAAAGGCAGCATTTGAACGAGCCAGCCAGGAGTCGAACCTGGAATCTTCTGCTCCGTAGGCAGACGCGTTATCCATTGCGCCACTGGCCCGCTGCTGCACTGTGAGCTGCATTCAGCACTTTTGTTACGAACCAGAGGCTCAGGTCGGGCTGCCTGCGACGTCACGAGAAACTTTGTTTTCATTTTTACAGGGAGAGGTAGGAAAACGCTACCAGCACACAATAAGCAGGCGTGTGACATGTGTTAAAGAAGGCTCATTTTTAAATACTTTATTGAAAACAATACATACAAACATCTGACAAAGAACGCATTTGGCATCAGATACTGCCCGTATTGCAACTCTCTGCACGTATTTTCTGGCGAGTTCTACGGACCAAGCATCTCATTTATTGTACGATAGCACTCACATTTTCATGCGCAAATAACAGATTTAGACTGTTTTCACTTTTTAGTATTGTACCATTTTATGTGCTCGGTGCTCTTCAGTGTTAAATCCGCAGAGAGGATGATCTGTACCCAGATCAACCCCAAAAGTGCCATACAGATATGAAACAGATAAGGCCTGAGTGATAGGCGTGCCAAGGAGTACTCGACGTGCATGCCACAGAAACGCGAAACATGCAACAAGTGAGAGACATAAAATGGGGTTTTTCACTTTAAGAAAATAACATATAATATATTGAATACAATTTTTTGTTTACTTCTTAAAAGGTGTTTTATTGAGCTGTAGCCTTCCTCTTAGAGAGCAGGACTAAGAAGCCCGGCTGGAGCATTTCAGCACATTTTTATTTCCTTTTGGCGATCGCTGTGTCAGGGTGTTGGGTTGGGGCTCCAAGATTGCCGAACACCAGGCAAGCAGTCTATCATGGGGAACAGTTTAGTATACAACACCGGTGCGATGAAGGCACATGGCCTACTCTGCATTTTAAGCACCACCTATAAGCCGAAACCGTTGCATTGAAGTACAGGTAGGAGGGAGATGACATGTGAAGAGGGACACACGACTTGTTTTTTTTTGGGTTATTTATTTGTTAAATATTGTTGGTTGTTTATCGTCTAATTGACTGCCTTGGGCCATGCTTACCTCTTTGGCCATTCCCACCCACTCCTTGCCCCACCCACCCAAAACTCAACCCCTGGTATCTATGTTGTTTCTAAGCAGTCTGCTGTGAGTTAATGGCTTAATTGCCGCTGTAAATGGCTACCGGTATAATAACAAAAATCTTACCCAATTCTACCTGTCCTTAACTCCCTACCCCACCCCCTCTATTCCCACCTCTCCCCTCTCACCCAATCTACCCTTATCCCCACCCTACTCTACCACCACTGACTATACCCCAAACCACTCTACACCTACCCCACTCTTCGCTACCCACAATATCCCACACCACTGTACACCTACCCTACCCACTGCCCCACCCCACTGTACCCCTATCCATCAAACCACTGTAGACTGGCAAGGTGACACGAGGTCCTTTGATCCCAATAGATTTCGCCCAGCCTTTCCATATCTTCAGATCACTACCGAGTTAAGGTACGTGTTTGTTGAGTCTTCAACTTACCCCAGACCTACGCTAGTTGTTCAAGATCAGACAGGCAGTCAAAGTGAACAGGCACGCCTTTGACAGTGTCTCTTCGGATGTAGGTAGATGCACAAAGTATTCTATTCTGAGGTCCATGCATTCTGCCATGTAAGCGCCAAACAGCCCTTTCACGGGAAGACCCTTCAAAAAGTAAAGACTCCGCTTTCTGTATGTTGGCATGTAGCACGTAGCCCATCTTGGCAGATAGCGTACATCACATTGCATCTAGTGGTGGCCCCATGTTGTGATTCTTCACTTGCCAAATCATAGCAGTGCTAAAAGGTCATGGCCAAGAGGCCTCAGCGGCAGGGGATCTGCGTCCAGTGCAAATTGGCACATGCCAAAACGTCCTGAACAATGGAGAAGGCAAAGAAGTTTCATTAGTGGTGTAATGGGAGGATAAATCGTGTTCCAGATGTTGGGGACATCCCTCAGACCTGTTAAGGGCCTCCATCACACCACTGAGGAATCATCCTTGTTTGTTACTGTTTGCAATGAATGATTGAAGGAGTTGCGTATCTTCAGATCTATAGATTCCTGCTATGATATGACATGATATTGTATTTGAATCGTACTCATACACGCGTGTTTCAGAGCGTGACGAGGCAAGGGAGGGGAAGAAGGGAGGACAAAACAGCGATCTTCCTAGGCCCAGTGACATTGAGAATGCTCAAGTGCAGGGGAGAGGGAGGGAGGAAAGTGCAAGGAGAGGGGCGAGGTGGAACGTGCCGAGGAAGGGATAAAAACAACAACAACTGGTAGCGCAGCCAGCAGGGTGGCAAGTGCGAGGTTTAAAGCGCAGACAAGGGGTGTCTGATAAGTGCAGGTAAGGGCACTGTAGGGTTACAGATATAGACCCAAGTGCAAGGATTGCGTGCAAGGGTTGCCAGGAGGCAGTGCAGGTGTGCGGCTGGGTGGGCAGGGACCTTGGCCCGAAATCAGAGGGTAGCCAGGTGCACGGAGCCGAAGCAGACAGATCAGCAGGGGAGCGGAAGAGCAAAGGCAGAAGCAAAGAGGAAGGTCTTGAGGTGCTTCCGGAACCAGAGATGGTTCTCCTCAAGTTTCAGTGTGGCAGGCAGGCTGTTCCAGAGGGAGGCCCCAGCTGAGGAAAGAGATCTACCCCCAACTCGTTGCTTGGAGAAGCGACCGGCCCTGAGGGAGTTGGAGGTGGAGGAGAAAAGAGCTCGAGTGGGAAGGTATTTACGGAGGGAGAGTTGAAGGTATTTTGGACCCAGGCCCCAGTAAGCCTTGTGGACAATGCAGAGGGACTTGAATTTAACCCTTGCAGCCACTGGGAGCAATGAAAAGATTTCAGGGCTGGAGAGATACGATCCCTGGGCTTCAGACCAAGGAAACGTCTTGCAGTCCTGTTCTGGATGAGTTGCAGAGGACAGAGAGAAGAAGCAGGCAGATTTAGAAAGAGGCTGTTGCAGTAGTCTAGCCTAGAGAGAATCAGAGCTCTAGATACAGTAAGCTTCTGGGGGAAGGAGAGGAAAGGAACAATACCTCTGCAAATGTACAGTTGGTAGTTTGACTTCTTAGAGATGTCAGAGATGTGAGAAGAAAAGGAGAGTGTGGAGTCGAAGATGACCCCAAGGTTCTTAGCCTCAAAGGTGGGAGCAGGAAGAGGGCCAAGGGAGGCCGGCCAGAGAGTGGCAGGAAAGGAGGGTGCAGGTGTGCCGATGAGGAGAATCTCTGCCTAAATGGGATTAAGGCAGAGATCATTGGCGGCAGACCAGTCCTGGATGGCAGACAGACGGTCAGAGATGAGGGAGGGAAGCCTGAAAACAAGCAGAGTGTCATCCGCATAGCACTGAAAGTTGAAGCAGAGAGCTGCAATGCGGTGGGCAATGGGTGCCAGGTATTGGTTGAACAGCCAGGGAGAGAGGTTAGACCCGTGGGGAACACCACAAGTAGAGAATGAGATGGCGAAAAGGAAGGACCCAAGTTGGACCTGGGAGGGCCGATCAGAGTGGAAAGAGGTCATCCAGGCCAGGGCCTGATCAGTGATACCCGGCTTATCACGGAGACAGTTGAGCAGGATGGCATGGTTGACCGTGTCAAAGGCAGAAGAGAAATCGAGTAGGATGAGGACCCAAAAGGGATGTTAGAGTCATGGTTGGACAGCAGGTCTTCACAGGTGTTCAGGAGAGCAGTTTCCATGCTTCTGACAGCTCTGAAGCCAGGCTGATGGTCATGGAGACAACCAACAGAGTCGGTGTGAAGATTAAGCTGGGAGATGGTCAGCTTTTCCAAGAGTTTGCCCTGGAAAGGAGTGATAGAAACCTGCGAAGTTAGCCGGGCCGGAGGGGTCGGCTGTGGAATTTTTGAGAAGAGGGTGCACAAGAGAATGCTTCAGAGTGGAGGGGAAGATTCCACAGGTGATGGAATGGTTACAGAAGTCGGCCAGATTCAGAGAAAGGGTGTCAATGTGGTCCTTGATGGTTTTGGACGAACAGGGAAGAACCTGTTTTGACTGGAATCACACAATCTCCTGGGCTTGCGCCAATCTGGTTTCCAACCAAGCCACGGCACTGAATCGGCCTTACTGGACCTAAAGATTCAACAGGATGATATCAAAGATGCCAAGAAGCAAGCCCTCCTCTTGTTACTGGGCCTGTCTGCAGCCTTCGACCATGTATACATATTGAATAAATCAAAAAGGCAGCCTATGATCGAGCCAGCCAGGAGTCAACCTGGAATTAGTCAAATGTGTTATCCATTGCGCCACTGGACCGCTGCTACAGCGTGAGCAGGAGTCAGCACTTTTGTAACGAAATAGAAGTTTCCTGCTTGAGACACAGTGAGAAACGTACTTCTCATTTTTACAAGGAGAGGTAGAAAAAAACGCTACAAGCCCACAATGAGCAGGTGAGCGAGCGTGTGCCATCATGAGAAACTTAGTTCTCATTTTTCCCAGAGGAGAGGTAGAAAAAACGCACTAACTACGAACAAACAATGTGCTTTTGTGTGCCATGCGTGACAAGGCTCATTTTTAAATACTTTCTAGAACAAAAAGGCAGCATGCGAACGAGCCAGCCAGGAGTCGAACCTGGAATCTTCTGCTCCGTAGGCAGACGCGTTATCCATTGCGCCACTGGCCCTCTGCTGCAGTGACTCTTGGAATCAGCACTTTTGTTACGACGCAGAGGCTCATCATGCGGATTGAGCCATCATGAGCAACTTAGTTCTCATTTTTATAAGGAGAGGTGGTTGAAAACACGCCTACGAACTGACAATGAGCAGGCGTGTGCCATGTGTTAGAGACATCATGAGAAATAACGTAGTTCCCATTTTTTCTCCCGAGTAGAGGTAGAAACACGCTGCAACAGTGACTAAAAACACACAATGAGCTTTCGAGTGCCTTGCGTGAGAAGGCTCATTTTTAAATACAGAACAAAAAGGCAGCATTTGAACGAGCCAGCCAGGAGTCGAACCTGGAATCTTCTGCTCCGTAGGCAGACGCGTTATCCATTGCGCCACTGGCCCGCTGCTGCACTGTGTGCTGCATTCAGCACTTTTGTTACGAACCAGAGGCTCAGGTCGGGCTGCCTGAGACATCACGAGAAACTTTGTTCTCATTTTTACAGCGAGAGGTAGGAAAAACGCTACCAACACACAATAAGCAGGCGTGTGACATGTGTTAAAGAAGGCTCATTTTTAAATACTTTATTGAAAACAATACATACAAACATCTGACAAAGAACGCATTTGGCATCAGATACTGCCCGGATTGCAACTGTCTGCACGTATTTTCTGGCGAGTTTTACGGACCAAGCATCTCATTTATTGTACTATAGCACTCACATTTTCATGCGCAAATAACAGATTTAGACTGTTTTCACTTTTTAGTATTGTACCATTTTATGTGCTCGGTGCTCTTCAGTGTTAAATCCGCGGGAGAGGATGATCTGTACCCAGATCAACCCCAAAAGTGCCATACAGATATGAAACAGATAAGGCCTGAGTGATAGGCGTGCCAAGGAGTACTCGACGTGCATGCCACAGAAACGCGAAACATGCAACAAGTGAGAGACATAAAATGGGGTTTTTCACTTTAAGAAAATAACATATAATATATTGAATACAATTTTTTGTTTACTTCTTAAAAGGTGTTTTATTGAGCTGCAGCCTTCCTCTTAGAGAGCAGGACTAAGAAGCCCGGCTGGAGCATTTCAGCACATTTTTATTTCCTTTTGGCGATCGCTGTGTCAGGGTGTTGGGTTGGGACTCCAAGATTGCCGAACACCAGGCGAGCAGTCTATCATGGGGAACAGTTTAGTATACAACACCGGTGCGATGAAGGCACATGGCCTACTGTGCATTTTAAGCACCACCTATAAGCCGAAACCGTTGCATTGAAGTACAGGTAGGAGGGAGATGACATGTGAAGAGGGACACATGACTTGTTTTTTTTTGGGTTATTTATTTGTTAAATATTGTTGGTTGTTTATCGTCTAATTGACTGCCTTGGGCCATGCTTACCTCTTTGGCCATTCCCACCCACTCCTTGCCCCTCCCACCCAAAACTCAACCCCTGGTATCTATGTTGTTTCTAAGCAGTCTGCTGTGAGTTAATGGCTTAATTGCCGCTGTAAATGGCTACCGGTATAATAACAAAAATCTTACCCAATTCTACCTGTCCTTAACTCACTACCCCACCCCCTCTATTCCCACCTCTCCCCTCTCACCCAATCTACCCTTATCCCCACCCTACTCTACCACCACTGACTATACCCCAAACCACTCTACACCTAGCCCACTCTTCGCTACCCACAATATCCCACACCACTGTACACCTACCCTACCCACTGCCCCACCCCACTGTACCCCTATCCATCAAACCACTGTAGACTGGCAAGGTGACACGAGGTCCTTTGATCCCAATAGATTTCGCCCAGCCTTTCCATATCTTCAGATCACTACCGAGTTAAGGTACGTGTTTGTTGAGTCTTCAACTTACCCCAGACCTACGCTAGTTGTTCAAGATCAGACAGGCAGTCAAAGTGAACAGGCACGCCTTTGACAGTGTCTCTTCGGATGTAGGTAGATGCACAAAGTATTCTATTCTGAGGTCCATGCATTCTGCCATGTAAGCGCCAAACAGCCCTTTCACGGGAAGACCCTTCAAAAAGTAAAGACTCCGCTTTCTGTATGTTGGCATGTAGCACGTAGCCCATCTTGGCAGATAGCGTACATCACATTGCATCTAGTGGTGGCCCCATGTTGTGATTCTTCACTTGCCAAATCATAGCAGTGCTAAAAGGTCATGGCCAAGAGGCCTCAGCGGCAGGGGATCTGCGTCCAGTGCAAATTGGCACATGCCAAAACGTCCTGAACAATGGAGAAGGCAAAGAAGTTTCATTAGTGGTGTAATGGGAGGATAAATCGTGTTCCAGATGTTGGGGACATCCCTCAGACCTGTTAAGGGCCTCCATCACACCACTGAGGAATCATCCTTGTTTGTTACTGTTTGCAATGAATGATTGAAGGAGTTGCGTATCTTCAGATCTATAGATTCCTGCTATGATATGACATGATATTGTATTTGAATCGTACTCATACACGCGTGTTTCAGAGCGTGACGAGGCAAGGGAGGGGAAGAAGGGAGGACAAAACAGCGATCTTCCTAGGCCCAGTGACATTGAGAATGCTCAAGTGCAGGGGAGAGGGAGGGAGGAAAGTGCAAGGAGAGGGGCGAGGTGGAACGTGCCGAGGAAGGGATAAAAACAACAACAACTGGTAGCGCAGCCAGCAGGGTGGCAAGTGCGAGGTTTAAAGCGCAGACAAGGGGTGTCTGATAAGTGCAGGTAAGGGCACTGTAGGGTTACAGATACAGACCCAAGTGCAAGGATTGCGTGCAAGGGTTGCCAGGAGGCAGTGCAGGTGTGCGGCTGGGTGGGCAGGGACCTTGGTTCGAAATCAGAGGGTAGCCAGGTGCACGGAGCCGAAGCAGACAGATCAGCAGGGGAGCGGAAGAGCAAAGGCAGAAGCAAAGAGGAAGGTCTTGAGGTGCTTCCGGAACCAGAGATGGTTCTCCTCAAGTTTCAGTGTGGCAGGCAGGCTGTTCCAGAGGGAGGCCCCAGCTGAGGAAAGAGATCTACCCCCAACTCGTTGCTTGGAGAAGCGACCGGCCCTGAGGGAGTTGGAGGTGGAGGAGAAAAGAGCTCGAGTGGGAAGGTATTTACGGAGGGAGAGTTGAAGGTATTTTGGACCCAGGCCCCAGTAAGCCTTGTGGACAATGCAGAGGGACTTGAATTTAACCCTTGCAGCCACTGGGAGCAATGAAAAGATTTCAGGGCTGGAGAGATACGATCCCTGGGCTTCAGACCAAGGAAACGTCTTGCAGTCCTGTTCTGGATGAGTTGCAGAGGACAGAGAGAAGAAGCAGGCAGATTTAGAAAGAGGCTGTTGCAGTAGTCTAGCCTAGAGAGAATCAGAGCTCTAGATACAGTAAGCTTCTGGGGGAAGGAGAGGAAAGGAACAATACCTCTGCAAATGTACAGTTGGTAGTTTGACTTCTTAGAGATGTCAGAGATGTGAGAAGAAAAGGAGAGTGTGGAGTCGAAGATGACCCCAAGGTTCTTAGCCTCAAAGGTGGGAGCAGGAAGAGGGCCAAGGGAGGCCGGCCAGAGAGTGGCAGGAAAGGAGGGTGCAGGTGTGCCGATGAGGAGAATCTCTGCCTAAATGGGATTAAGGCAGAGATCATTGGCGGCAGACCAGTCCTGGATGGCAGACAGACGGTCAGAGATGAGGGAGGGAAGCCTGAAAACAAGCAGAGTGTCATCCGCATAGCACTGAAAGTTGAAGCAGAGAGCTGCAATGCGGTGGGCAATGGGTGCCAGGTATTGGTTGAACAGCCAGGGAGAGAGGTTAGACCCGTGGGGAACACCACAAGTAGAGAATGAGATGGCGAAAAGGAAGGACCCAAGTTGGACCTGGGAGGGCCGATCAGAGTGGAAAGAGGTCATCCAGGCCAGGGCCTGATCAGTGATACCCGGCTTATCACGGAGACAGTTGAGCAGGATGGCATGGTTGACCGTGTCAAAGGCAGAAGAGAAATCGAGTAGGATGAGGACCCAAAAGGGATGTTAGAGTCATGGTTGGACAGCAGGTCTTCACAGGTGTTCAGGAGAGCAGTTTCCATGCTTCTGACAGCTCTGAAGCCAGGCTGATGGTCATGGAGACAACCAACAGAGTCGGTGTGAAGATTAAGCTGGGAGATGGTCAGCTTTTCCAAGAGTTTGCCCTGGAAAGGAGTGATAGAAACCTGCGAAGTTAGCCGGGCCGGAGGGGTCGGCTGTGGAATTTTTGAGAAGAGGGTGCACAAGAGAATGCTTCAGAGTGGAGGGGAAGATTCCACAGGTGATGGAATGGTTACAGAAGTCGGCCAGATTCAGAGCAAGGGTGTCAATGTGGTCCTTGATGGTTTTGGACGAACAGGGAAGAACCTGTTTTGACTGGAATCACACAATCTCCTGGGCTTGCGCCAATCTGGTTTCCAACCAAGCCACGGCACTGAATCGGCCTTACTGGACCTAAAGATTCAACAGGATGATATCAAAGATGCCAAGAAGCAAGCCCTCCTCTTGTTACTGGGCCTGTCTGCAGCCTTCGACCATGTATACATATTGAATAAATCAAAAAGGCAGCCTATGATCGAGCCAGCCAGGAGTCAACCTGGAATTAGTCAAATGTGTTATCCATTGCGCCACTGGACCGCTGCTACAGCGTGAGCAGGAGTCAGCACTTTTGTAACGAAATAGAAGTTTCCTGCTTGAGACACAGTGAGAAACGTACTTCTCATTTTTACAAGGAGAGGTAGAAAAAAACGCTACAAGCCCACAATGAGCAGGTGAGCGAGCGTGTGCCATCATGAGAAACTTAGTTCTCATTTTTCCCAGAGGAGAGGTAGAAAAAACGCACTAACTACGAACAAACAATGTGCTTTTGTGTGCCATGCGTGACAAGGCTCATTTTTAAATACTTTCTAGAACAAAAAGGCAGCATGCGAACGAGCCAGCCAGGAGTCGAACCTGGAATCTTCTGCTCCGTAGGCAGACGCGTTATCCATTGCGCCACTGGCCCTCTGCTGCAGTGACTCTTGGAATCAGCACTTTTGTTACGACGCAGAGGCTCATCATGCGGATTGAGCCATCATGAGCAACTTAGTTCTCATTTTTATAAGGAGAGGTGGTTGAAAACACGCCTACGAACTGACAATGAGCAGGCGTGTGCCATGTGTTAGAGACATCATGAGAAATAACGTAGTTCCCATTTTTTCTCCCGAGTAGAGGTAGAAACACGCTGCAACAGTGACTAAAAACACACAATGAGCTTTCGAGTGCCTTGCGTGAGAAGGCTCATTTTTAAATACAGAACAAAAAGGCAGCATTTGAACGAGCCAGCCAGGAGTCGAACCTGGAATCTTCTGCTCCGTAGGCAGACGCGTTATCCATTGCGCCACTGGCCCGCTGCTGCACTGTGTGCTGCATTCAGCACTTTTGTTACGAACCAGAGGCTCAGGTCGGGCTGCCTGAGACATCACGAGAAACTTTGTTCTCATTTTTACAGCGAGAGGTAGGAAAAACGCTACCAACACACAATAAGCAGGCGTGTGACATGTGTTAAAGAAGGCTCATTTTTAAATACTTTATTGAAAACAATACATACAAACATCTGACAAAGAACGCATTTGGCATCAGATACTGCCCGGATTGCAACTGTCTGCACGTATTTTCTGGCGAGTTTTACGGACCAAGCATCTCATTTATTGTACTATAGCACTCACATTTTCATGCGCAAATAACAGATTTAGACTGTTTTCACTTTTTAGTATTGTACCATTTTATGTGCTCGGTGCTCTTCAGTGTTAAATCCGCGGGAGAGGATGATCTGTACCCAGATCAACCCCAAAAGTGCCATACAGATATGAAACAGATAAGGCCTGAGTGATAGGCGTGCCAAGGAGTACTCGACGTGCATGCCACAGAAACGCGAAACATGCAACAAGTGAGAGACATAAAATGGGGTTTTTCACTTTAAGAAAATAACATATAATATATTGAATACAATTTTTTGTTTACTTCTTAAAAGGTGTTTTATTGAGCTGCAGCCTTCCTCTTAGAGAGCAGGACTAAGAAGCCCGGCTGGAGCATTTCAGCACATTTTTATTTCCTTTTGGCGATCGCTGTGTCAGGGTGTTGGGTTGGGACTCCAAGATTGCCGAACACCAGGCGAGCAGTCTATCATGGGGAACAGTTTAGTATACAACACCGGTGCGATGAAGGCACATGGCCTACTGTGCATTTTAAGCACCACCTATAAGCCGAAACCGTTGCATTGAAGTACAGGTAGGAGGGAGATGACATGTGAAGAGGGACACATGACTTGTTTTTTTTTGGGTTATTTATTTGTTAAATATTGTTGGTTGTTTATCGTCTAATTGACTGCCTTGGGCCATGCTTACCTCTTTGGCCATTCCCACCCACTCCTTGCCCCTCCCACCCAAAACTCAACCCCTGGTATCTATGTTGTTTCTAAGCAGTCTGCTGTGAGTTAATGGCTTAATTGCCGCTGTAAATGGCTACCGGTATAATAACAAAAATCTTACCCAATTCTACCTGTCCTTAACTCACTACCCCACCCCCTCTATTCCCACCTCTCCCCTCTCACCCAATCTACCCTTATCCCCACCCTACTCTACCACCACTGACTATACCCCAAACCACTCTACACCTAGCCCACTCTTCGCTACCCACAATATCCCACACCACTGTACACCTACCCTACCCACTGCCCCACCCCACTGTACCCCTATCCATCAAACCACTGTAGACTGGCAAGGTGACACGAGGTCCTTTGATCCCAATAGATTTCGCCCAGCCTTTCCATATCTTCAGATCACTACCGAGTTAAGGTACGTGTTTGTTGAGTCTTCAACTTACCCCAGACCTACGCTAGTTGTTCAAGATCAGACAGGCAGTCAAAGTGAACAGGCACGCCTTTGACAGTGTCTCTTCGGATGTAGGTAGATGCACAAAGTATTCTATTCTGAGGTCCATGCATTCTGCCATGTAAGCGCCAAACAGCCCTTTCACGGGAAGACCCTTCAAAAAGTAAAGACTCCGCTTTCTGTATGTTGGCATGTAGCACGTAGCCCATCTTGGCAGATAGCGTACATCACATTGCATCTAGTGGTGGCCCCATGTTGTGATTCTTCACTTGCCAAATCATAGCAGTGCTAAAAGGTCATGGCCAAGAGGCCTCAGCGGCAGGGGATCTGCGTCCAGTGCAAATTGGCACATGCCAAAACGTCCTGAACAATGGAGAAGGCAAAGAAGTTTCATTAGTGGTGTAATGGGAGGATAAATCGTGTTCCAGATGTTGGGGACATCCCTCAGACCTGTTAAGGGCCTCCATCACACCACTGAGGAATCATCCTTGTTTGTTACTGTTTGCAATGAATGATTGAAGGAGTTGCGTATCTTCAGATCTATAGATTCCTGCTATGATATGACATGATATTGTATTTGAATCGTACTCATACACGCGTGTTTCAGAGCGTGACGAGGCAAGGGAGGGGAAGAAGGGAGGACAAAACAGCGATCTTCCTAGGCCCAGTGACATTGAGAATGCTCAAGTGCAGGGGAGAGGGAGGGAGGAAAGTGCAAGGAGAGGGGCGAGGTGGAACGTGCCGAGGAAGGGATAAAAACAACAACAACTGGTAGCGCAGCCAGCAGGGTGGCAAGTGCGAGGTTTAAAGCGCAGACAAGGGGTGTCTGATAAGTGCAGGTAAGGGCACTGTAGGGTTACAGATACAGACCCAAGTGCAAGGATTGCGTGCAAGGGTTGCCAGGAGGCAGTGCAGGTGTGCGGCTGGGTGGGCAGGGACCTTGGCCCGAAATCAGAGGGTAGCCAGGTGCACGGAGCCGAAGCAGACAGATCAGCAGGGGAGCGGAAGAGCAAAGGCAGAAGCAAAGAGGAAGGTCTTGAGGTGCTTCCGGAACCAGAGATGGTTCTCCTCAAGTTTCAGTGTGGCAGGCAGGCTGTTCCAGAGGGAGGCCCCAGCTGAGGAAAGAGATCTACCCCCAACTCGTTGCTTGGAGAAGCGACCGGCCCTGAGGGAGTTGGAGGTGGAGGAGAAAAGAGCTCGAGTGGGAAGGTATTTACGGAGGGAGAGTTGAAGGTATTTTGGACCCAGGCCCCAGTAAGCCTTGTGGACAATGCAGAGGGACTTGAATTTAACCCTTGCAGCCACTGGGAGCAATGAAAAGATTTCAGGGCTGGAGAGATACGATCCCTGGGCTTCAGACCAAGGAAACGTCTTGCAGTCCTGTTCTGGATGAGTTGCAGAGGACAGAGAGAAGAAGCAGGCAGATTTAGAAAGAGGCTGTTGCAGTAGTCTAGCCTAGAGAGAATCAGAGCTCTAGATACAGTAAGCTTCTGGGGGAAGGAGAGGAAAGGAACAATACCTCTGCAAATGTACAGTTGGTAGTTTGACTTCTTAGAGATGTCAGAGATGTGAGAAGAAAAGGAGAGTGTGGAGTCGAAGATGACCCCAAGGTTCTTAGCCTCAAAGGTGGGAGCAGGAAGAGGGCCAAGGGAGGCCGGCCAGAGAGTGGCAGGAAAGGAGGGTGCAGGTGTGCCGATGAGGAGAATCTCTGCCTAAATGGGATTAAGGCAGAGATCATTGGCGGCAGACCAGTCCTGGATGGCAGACAGACGGTCAGAGATGAGGGAGGGAAGCCTGAAAACAAGCAGAGTGTCATCCGCATAGCACTGAAAGTTGAAGCAGAGAGCTGCAATGCGGTGGGCAATGGGTGCCAGGTATTGGTTGAACAGCCAGGGAGAGAGGTTAGACCCGTGGGGAACACCACAAGTAGAGAATGAGATGGCGAAAAGGAAGGACCCAAGTTGGACCTGGGAGGGCCGATCAGAGTGGAAAGAGGTCATCCAGGCCAGGGCCTGATCAGTGATACCCGGCTTATCACGGAGACAGTTGAGCAGGATGGCATGGTTGACCGTGTCAAAGGCAGAAGAGAAATCGAGTAGGATGAGGACCCAAAAGGGATGTTAGAGTCATGGTTGGACAGCAGGTCTTCACAGGTGTTCAGGAGAGCAGTTTCCATGCTTCTGACAGCTCTGAAGCCAGGCTGATGGTCATGGAGACAACCAACAGAGTCGGTGTGAAGATTAAGCTGGGAGATGGTCAGCTTTTCCAAGAGTTTGCCCTGGAAAGGAGTGATAGAAACCTGCGAAGTTAGCCGGGCCGGAGGGGTCGGCTGTGGAATTTTTGAGAAGAGGGTGCACAAGAGAATGCTTCAGAGTGGAGGGGAAGATTCCACAGGTGATGGAATGGTTACAGAAGTCGGCCAGATTCAGAGCAAGGGTGTCAATGTGGTCCTTGATGGTTTTGGACGAACAGGGAAGAACCTGTTTTGACTGGAATCACACAATCTCCTGGGCTTGCGCCAATCTGGTTTCCAACCAAGCCACGGCACTGAATCGGCCTTACTGGACCTAAAGATTCAACAGGATGATATCAAAGATGCCAAGAAGCAAGCCCTCCTCTTGTTACTGGGCCTGTCTGCAGCCTTCGACCATGTATACATATTGAATAAATCAAAAAGGCAGCCTATGATCGAGCCAGCCAGGAGTCAACCTGGAATTAGTCAAATGTGTTATCCATTGCGCCACTGGACCGCTGCTACAGCGTGAGCAGGAGTCAGCACTTTTGTAACGAAATAGAAGTTTCCTGCTTGAGACACAGTGAGAAACGTACTTCTCATTTTTACAAGGAGAGGTAGAAAAAAACGCTACAAGCCCACAATGAGCAGGTGAGCGAGCGTGTGCCATCATGAGAAACTTAGTTCTCATTTTTCCCAGAGGAGAGGTAGAAAAAACGCACTAACTACGAACAAACAATGTGCTTTTGTGTGCCATGCGTGACAAGGCTCATTTTTAAATACTTTCTAGAACAAAAAGGCAGCATGCGAACGAGCCAGCCAGGAGTCGAACCTGGAATCTTCTGCTCCGTAGGCAGACGCGTTATCCATTGCGCCACTGGCCCTCTGCTGCAGTGACTCTTGGAATCAGCACTTTTGTTACGACGCAGAGGCTCATCATGCGGATTGAGCCATCATGAGCAACTTAGTTCTCATTTTTATAAGGAGAGGTGGTTGAAAACACGCCTACGAACTGACAATGAGCAGGCGTGTGCCATGTGTTAGAGACATCATGAGAAATAACGTAGTTCCCATTTTTTCTCCCGAGTAGAGGTAGAAACACGCTGCAACAGTGACTAAAAACACACAATGAGCTTTCGAGTGCCTTGCGTGAGAAGGCTCATTTTTAAATACAGAACAAAAAGGCAGCATTTGAACGAGCCAGCCAGGAGTCGAACCTGGAATCTTCTGCTCCGTAGGCAGACGCGTTATCCATTGCGCCACTGGCCCGCTGCTGCACTGTGTGCTGCATTCAGCACTTTTGTTACGAACCAGAGGCTCAGGTCGGGCTGCCTGAGACATCACGAGAAACTTTGTTCTCATTTTTACAGCGAGAGGTAGGAAAAACGCTACCAACACACAATAAGCAGGCGTGTGACATGTGTTAAAGAAGGCTCATTTTTAAATACTTTATTGAAAACAATACATACAAACATCTGACAAAGAACGCATTTGGCATCAGATACTGCCCGGATTGCAACTGTCTGCACGTATTTTCTGGCGAGTTTTACGGACCAAGCATCTCATTTATTGTACTATAGCACTCACATTTTCATGCGCAAATAACAGATTTAGACTGTTTTCACTTTTTAGTATTGTACCATTTTATGTGCTCGGTGCTCTTCAGTGTTAAATCCGCGGGAGAGGATGATCTGTACCCAGATCAACCCCAAAAGTGCCATACAGATATGAAACAGATAAGGCCTGAGTGATAGGCGTGCCAAGGAGTACTCGACGTGCATGCCACAGAAACGCGAAACATGCAACAAGTGAGAGACATAAAATGGGGTTTTTCACTTTAAGAAAATAACATATAATATATTGAATACAATTTTTTGTTTACTTCTTAAAAGGTGTTTTATTGAGCTGCAGCCTTCCTCTTAGAGAGCAGGACTAAGAAGCCCGGCTGGAGCATTTCAGCACATTTTTATTTCCTTTTGGCGATCGCTGTGTCAGGGTGTTGGGTTGGGACTCCAAGATTGCCGAACACCAGGCGAGCAGTCTATCATGGGGAACAGTTTAGTATACAACACCGGTGCGATGAAGGCACATGGCCTACTGTGCATTTTAAGCACCACCTATAAGCCGAAACCGTTGCATTGAAGTACAGGTAGGAGGGAGATGACATGTGAAGAGGGACACATGACTTGTTTTTTTTTGGGTTATTTATTTGTTAAATATTGTTGGTTGTTTATCGTCTAATTGACTGCCTTGGGCCATGCTTACCTCTTTGGCCATTCCCACCCACTCCTTGCCCCTCCCACCCAAAACTCAACCCCTGGTATCTATGTTGTTTCTAAGCAGTCTGCTGTGAGTTAATGGCTTAATTGCCGCTGTAAATGGCTACCGGTATAATAACAAAAATCTTACCCAATTCTACCTGTCCTTAACTCACTACCCCACCCCCTCTATTCCCACCTCTCCCCTCTCACCCAATCTACCCTTATCCCCACCCTACTCTACCACCACTGACTATACCCCAAACCACTCTACACCTAGCCCACTCTTCGCTACCCACAATATCCCACACCACTGTACACCTACCCTACCCACTGCCCCACCCCACTGTACCCCTATCCATCAAACCACTGTAGACTGGCAAGGTGACACGAGGTCCTTTGATCCCAATAGATTTCGCCCAGCCTTTCCATATCTTCAGATCACTACCGAGTTAAGGTACGTGTTTGTTGAGTCTTCAACTTACCCCAGACCTACGCTAGTTGTTCAAGATCAGACAGGCAGTCAAAGTGAACAGGCACGCCTTTGACAGTGTCTCTTCGGATGTAGGTAGATGCACAAAGTATTCTATTCTGAGGTCCATGCATTCTGCCATGTAAGCGCCAAACAGCCCTTTCACGGGAAGACCCTTCAAAAAGTAAAGACTCCGCTTTCTGTATGTTGGCATGTAGCACGTAGCCCATCTTGGCAGATAGCGTACATCACATTGCATCTAGTGGTGGCCCCATGTTGTGATTCTTCACTTGCCAAATCATAGCAGTGCTAAAAGGTCATGGCCAAGAGGCCTCAGCGGCAGGGGATCTGCGTCCAGTGCAAATTGGCACATGCCAAAACGTCCTGAACAATGGAGAAGGCAAAGAAGTTTCATTAGTGGTGTAATGGGAGGATAAATCGTGTTCCAGATGTTGGGGACATCCCTCAGACCTGTTAAGGGCCTCCATCACACCACTGAGGAATCATCCTTGTTTGTTACTGTTTGCAATGAATGATTGAAGGAGTTGCGTATCTTCAGATCTATAGATTCCTGCTATGATATGACATGATATTGTATTTGAATCGTACTCATACACGCGTGTTTCAGAGCGTGACGAGGCAAGGGAGGGGAAGAAGGGAGGACAAAACAGCGATCTTCCTAGGCCCAGTGACATTGAGAATGCTCAAGTGCAGGGGAGAGGGAGGGAGGAAAGTGCAAGGAGAGGGGCGAGGTGGAACGTGCCGAGGAAGGGATAAAAACAACAACAACTGGTAGCGCAGCCAGCAGGGTGGCAAGTGCGAGGTTTAAAGCGCAGACAAGGGGTGTCTGATAAGTGCAGGTAAGGGCACTGTAGGGTTACAGATACAGACCCAAGTGCAAGGATTGCGTGCAAGGGTTGCCAGGAGGCAGTGCAGGTGTGCGGCTGGGTGGGCAGGGACCTTGGCCCGAAATCAGAGGGTAGCCAGGTGCACGGAGCCGAAGCAGACAGATCAGCAGGGGAGCGGAAGACCAAAGGCAGAAGCAAAGAGGAAGGTCTTGAGGTGCTTCCGGAACCAGAGATGGTTCTCCTCAAGTTTCAGTGTGGCAGGCAGGCTGTTCCAGAGGGAGGCCCCAGCTGAGGAAAGAGATCTACCCCCAACTCGTTGCTTGGAGAAGCGACCGGCCCTGAGGGAGTTGGAGCTGGAGGAGAAAAGAGCTCGAGTGGGAAGGTATTTACGGAGGGAGAGTTGAAGGTATTTTGGACCCAGGCCCCAGTAAGCCTTGTGGACAATGCAGAGGGACTTGAATTTAACCCTTGCAGCCACTGGGAGCAATGAAAAGATTTCAGGGCTGGAGAGATACGATCCCTGGGCTTCAGACCAAGGAAACGTCTTGCAGTCCTGTTCTGGATGAGTTGCAGAGGACAGAGAGAAGAAGCAGGCAGATTTAGAAAGAGGCTGTTGCAGTAGTCTAGCCTAGAGAGAATCAGAGCTCTAGATACAGTAAGCTTCTGGGGGAAGGAGAGGAAAGGAACAATACCTCTGCAAATGTACAGTTGGTAGTTTGACTTCTTAGAGATGTCAGAGATGTGAGAAGAAAAGGAGAGTGTGGAGTCGAAGATGACCCCAAGGTTCTTAGCCTCAAAGGTGGGAGCAGGAAGAGGGCCAAGGGAGGCCGGCCAGAGAGTGGCAGGAAAGGAGGGTGCAGGTGTGCCGATGAGGAGAATCTCTGCCTAAATGGGATTAAGGCAGAGATCATTGGCGGCAGACCAGTCCTGGATGGCAGACAGACGGTCAGAGATGAGGGAGGGAAGCCTGAAAACAAGCAGAGTGTCATCCGCATAGCACTGAAAGTTGAAGCAGAGAGCTGCAATGCGGTGGGCAATGGGTGCCAGGTATTGGTTGAACAGCCAGGGAGAGAGGTTAGACCCGTGGGGAACACCACAAGTAGAGAATGAGATGGCGAAAAGGAAGGACCCAAGTTGGACCTGGGAGGGCCGATCAGAGTGGAAAGAGGTCATCCAGGCCAGGGCCTGATCAGTGATACCCGGCTTATCACGGAGACAGTTGAGCAGGATGGCATGGTTGACCGTGTCAAAGGCAGAAGAGAAATCGAGTAGGATGAGGACCCAAAAGGGATGTTAGAGTCATGGTTGGACAGCAGGTCTTCACAGGTGTTCAGGAGAGCAGTTTCCATGCTTCTGACAGCTCTGAAGCCAGGCTGATGGTCATGGAGACAACCAACAGAGTCGGTGTGAAGATTAAGCTGGGAGATGGTCAGCTTTTCCAAGAGTTTGCCCTGGAAAGGAGTGATAGAAACCTGCGAAGTTAGCCGGGCCGGAGGGGTCGGCTGTGGAATTTTTGAGAAGAGGGTGCACAAGAGAATGCTTCAGAGTGGAGGGGAAGATTCCACAGGTGATGGAATGGTTACAGAAGTCGGCCAGATTCAGAGCAAGGGTGTCAATGTGGTCCTTGATGGTTTTGGACGAACAGGGAAGAACCTGTTTTGACTGGAATCACACAATCTCCTGGGCTTGCGCCAATCTGGTTTCCAACCAAGCCACGGCACTGAATCGGCCTTACTGGACCTAAAGATTCAACAGGATGATATCAAAGATGCCAAGAAGCAAGCCCTCCTCTTGTTACTGGGCCTGTCTGCAGCCTTCGACCATGTATACATATTGAATAAATCAAAAAGGCAGCCTATGATCGAGCCAGCCAGGAGTCAACCTGGAATTAGTCAAATGTGTTATCCATTGCGCCACTGGACCGCTGCTACAGCGTGAGCAGGAGTCAGCACTTTTGTAACGAAATAGAAGTTTCCTGCTTGAGACACAGTGAGAAACGTACTTCTCATTTTTACAAGGAGAGGTAGAAAAAAACGCTACAAGCCCACAATGAGCAGGTGAGCGAGCGTGTGCCATCATGAGAAACTTAGTTCTCATTTTTCCCAGAGGAGAGGTAGAAAAAACGCACTAACTACGAACAAACAATGTGCTTTTGTGTGCCATGCGTGACAAGGCTCATTTTTAAATACTTTCTAGAACAAAAAGGCAGCATGCGAACGAGCCAGCCAGGAGTCGAACCTGGAATCTTCTGCTCCGTAGGCAGACGCGTTATCCATTGCGCCACTGGCCCTCTGCTGCAGTGACTCTTGGAATCAGCACTTTTGTTACGACGCAGAGGCTCATCATGCGGATTGAGCCATCATGAGCAACTTAGTTCTCATTTTTATAAGGAGAGGTGGTTGAAAACACGCCTACGAACTGACAATGAGCAGGCGTGTGCCATGTGTTAGAGACATCATGAGAAATAACGTAGTTCCCATTTTTTCTCCCGAGTAGAGGTAGAAACACGCTGCAACAGTGACTAAAAACACACAATGAGCTTTCGAGTGCCTTGCGTGAGAAGGCTCATTTTTAAATACAGAACAAAAAGGCAGCATTTGAACGAGCCAGCCAGGAGTCGAACCTGGAATCTTCTGCTCCGTAGGCAGACGCGTTATCCATTGCGCCACTGGCCCGCTGCTGCACTGTGTGCTGCATTCAGCACTTTTGTTACGAACCAGAGGCTCAGGTCGGGCTGCCTGAGACATCACGAGAAACTTTGTTCTCATTTTTACAGCGAGAGGTAGGAAAAACGCTACCAACACACAATAAGCAGGCGTGTGACATGTGTTAAAGAAGGCTCATTTTTAAATACTTTATTGAAAACAATACATACAAACATCTGACAAAGAACGCATTTGGCATCAGATACTGCCCGGATTGCAACTGTCTGCACGTATTTTCTGGCGAGTTTTACGGACCAAGCATCTCATTTATTGTACTATAGCACTCACATTTTCATGCGCAAATAACAGATTTAGACTGTTTTCACTTTTTAGTATTGTACCATTTTATGTGCTCGGTGCTCTTCAGTGTTAAATCCGCGGGAGAGGATGATCTGTACCCAGATCAACCCCAAAAGTGCCATACAGATATGAAACAGATAAGGCCTGAGTGATAGGCGTGCCAAGGAGTACTCGACGTGCATGCCACAGAAACGCGAAACATGCAACAAGTGAGAGACATAAAATGGGGTTTTTCACTTTAAGAAAATAACATATAATATATTGAATACAATTTTTTGTTTACTTCTTAAAAGGTGTTTTATTGAGCTGCAGCCTTCCTCTTAGAGAGCAGGACTAAGAAGCCCGGCTGGAGCATTTCAGCACATTTTTATTTCCTTTTGGCGATCGCTGTGTCAGGGTGTTGGGTTCGGGCTCCAAGATTGCCGAACACCAGGCGAGCAGTCTATCATGGGGAACAGTTTAGTATACAACACCGGTGCGATGAAGGCACATGGCCTACTGTGCATTTTAAGCACCACCTATAAGCCGAAACCGTTGCATTGAAGTACAGGTAGGAGGGAGATGACATGTGAAGAGGGACACATGACTTGTTTTTTTTTGGGTTATTTATTTGTTAAATATTGTTGGTTGTTTATCGTCTAATTGACTGCCTTGGGCCATGCTTACCTCTTTGGCCATTCCCACCCACTCCTTGCCCCTCCCACCCAAAACTCAACCCCTGGTATCTATGTTGTTTCTAAGCAGTCTGCTGTGAGTTAATGGCTTAATTGCCGCTGTAAATGGCTACCGGTATAATAACAAAAATCTTACCCAATTCTACCTGTCCTTAACTCACTACCCCACCCCCTCTATTCCCACCTCTCCCCTCTCACCCAATCTACCCTTATCCCCACCCTACTCTACCACCACTGACTATACCCCAAACCACTCTACACCTACCCCACTCTTCGCTACCCACAATATCCCACACCACTGTACACCTACCCTACCCACTACCCCACCCCACTGTACCCCTATCCATCAAACCACTGTAGACTGGCAAGGTGACACGAGGTCCTTTGATCCCAATAGATTTCGCCCAGCCTTTCCATATCTTCAGATCACTACCGAGTTAAGGTACGTGTTTGTTGAGTCTTCAACTTACCCCAGACCTACGCTAGTTGTTCAAGATCAGACAGGCAGTCAAAGTGAACAGGCACGCCTTTGACAGTGTCTCTTCGGATGTAGGTAGATGCACAAAGTATTCTATTCTGAGGTCCATGCATTCTGCCATGTAAGCGCCAAACAGCCCTTTCACGGGAAGACCCTTCAAAAAGTAAAGACTCCGCTTTCTGTATGTTGGCATGTAGCACGTAGCCCATCTTGGCAGATAGCGTACATCACATTGCATCTAGTGGTGGCCCCATGTTGTGATTCTTCACTTGCCAAATCATAGCAGTGCTAAAAGGTCATGGCCAAGAGGCCTCAGCGGCAGGGGATCTGCGTCCAGTGCAAATTGGCACATGCCAAAACGTCCTGAACAATGGAGAAGGCAAAGAAGTTTCATTAGTGGTGTAATGGGAGGATAAATCGTGTTCCAGATGTTGGGGACATCCCTCAGACCTGTTAAGGGCCTCCATCACACCACTGAGGAATCATCCTTGTTTGTTACTGTTTGCAATGAATGATTGAAGGAGTTGCGTATCTTCAGATCTATAGATTCCTGCTATGATATGACATGATATTGTATTTGAATTGTACTCATACACGCGTGTTTCAGAGCGTGACGAGGCAAGGGAGGGGAAGAAGGGAGGACAAAACAGCGATCTTCCTAGGCCCAGTGACATTGAGAATGCTCAAGTGCAGGGGAGAGGGAGGGAGGAAAGTACAAGGAGAGGGGCGAGGTGGAACGTGCCGAGGAAGGGATAAAAACAACAACAACTGGTAGCGCAGCCAGCAGGGTGGCAAGTGCGAGGTTTAAAGCGCAGACAAGGGGTGTCTGATAAGTGCAGGTAAGGGCACTGTAGGGTTACAGATACAGACCCAAGTGCAAGGATTGCGTGCAAGGGTTGCCAGGAGGCAGTGCAGGTGTGCGGCTGGGTGGGCAGGGACCTTGGCCCGAAATCAGAGGGTAGCCAGGTGCACGGAGCCGAAGCAGACAGATCAGCAGGGGAGCGGAAGAGCAAAGGCAGAAGCAAAGAGGAAGGTCTTGAGGTGCTTCCGGAACCAGAGATGGTTCTCCTCAAGTTTCAGTGTGGCAGGCAGGCTGTTCCAGAGGGAGGCCCCAGCTGAGGAAAGAGATCTACCCCCAACTCGTTGCTTGGAGAAGCGACCGGCCCTGAGGGAGTTGGAGGTGGAGGAGAAAAGAGCTCGAGTGGGAAGGTATTTACGGAGGGAGAGTTGAAGGTATTTTGGACCCAGGCCCCAGTAAGCCTTGTGGACAATGCAGAGGGACTTGAATTTAACCCTTGCAGCCACTGGGAGCAATGAAAAGATTTCAGGGCTGGAGAGATACGATCCCTGGGCTTCAGACCAAGGAAACGTCTTGCAGTCCTGTTCTGGATGAGTTGCAGAGGACAGAGAGAAGAAGCAGGCAGATTTAGAAAGAGGCTGTTGCAGTAGTCTAGCCTAGAGAGAATCAGAGCTCTAGATACAGTAAGCTTCTGGGGGAAGGAGAGGAAAGGAACAATACCTCTGCAAATGTACAGTTGGTAGTTTGACTTCTTAGAGATGTCAGAGATGTGAGAAGAAAAGGAGAGTGTGGAGTCGAAGATGACCCCAAGGTTCTTAGCCTCAAAGGTGGGAGCAGGAAGAGGGCCAAGGGAGGCCGGCCAGAGAGTGGCAGGAAAGGAGGGTGCAGGTGTGCCGATGAGGAGAATCTCTGCCTAAATGGGATTAAGGCAGAGATCATTGGCGGCAGACCAGTCCTGGATGGCAGACAGACGGTCAGAGATGAGGGAGGGAAGCCTGAAAACAAGCAGAGTGTCATCCGCATAGCACTGAAAGTTGAAGCAGAGAGCTGCAATGCGGTGGGAAATGGGTGCCAGGTATTGGTTGAACAGCCAGGGAGAGAGGTTAGACCCGTGGGGAACACCACAAGTAGAGAATGAGATGGCGAAAAGGAAGGACCCAAGTTGGACCTGGGAGGGCCGATCAGAGTGGAAAGAGGTCATCCAGGCCAGGGCCTGATCAGTGATACCCGGCTTATCACGGAGACAGTTGAGCAGGATGGCATGGTTGACCGTGTCAAAGGCAGAAGAGAAATCGAGTAGGATGAGGACCCAAAAGGGATGTTAGAGTCATGGTTGGACAGCAGGTCTTCACAGGTGTTCAGGAGAGCAGTTTCCATGCTTCTGACAGCTCTGAAGCCAGGCTGATGGTCATGGAGACAACCAACAGAGTCGGTGTGAAGATTAAGCTGGGAGATGGTCAGCTTTTCCAAGAGTTTGCCCTGGAAAGGAGTGATAGAAACCTGCGAAGTTAGCCGGGCCGGAGGGGTCGGCTGTGGAATTTTTGAGAAGAGGGTGCACAAGAGAATGCTTCAGAGTGGAGGGGAAGATTCCACAGGTGATGGAATGGTTACAGAAGTCGGCCAGATTCAGAGCAAGGGTGTCAATGTGGTCCTTGATGGTTTTGGACGAACAGGGAAGAACCTGTTTTGACTGGAATCACACAATCTCCTGGGCTTGCGCCAATCTGGTTTCCAACCAAGCCACGGCACTGAATCGGCCTTACTGGACCTAAAGATTCAACAGGATGATATCAAAGATGCCAAGAAGCAAGCCCTCCTCTTGTTACTGGGCCTGTCTGCAGCCTTCGACCATGTATACATATTGAATAAATCAAAAAGGCAGCCTATGATCGAGCCAGCCAGGAGTCAACCTGGAATTAGTCAAATGTGTTATCCATTGCGCCACTGGACCGCTGCTACAGCGTGAGCAGGAGTCAGCACTTTTGTAACGAAACAGAAGTTTCCTGCTTGAGACACAGTGAGAAACGTACTTCTCATTTTTACAAGGAGAGGTAGAAAAAAACGCTACAAGCCCACAATGAGCAGGTGAGCGAGCGTGTGCCATCATGAGAAACTTAGTTCTCATTTTTCCCAGAGGAGAGGTAGAAAAAACGCACTAACTACGAACAAACAATGTGCTTTTGTGTGCCATGCGTGACAAGGCTCATTTTTAAATACTTTCTAGAACAAAAAGGCAGCATGCGAACGAGCCAGCCAGGAGTCGAACCTGGAATCTTCTGCTCCGTAGGCAGACGCGTTATCCATTGCGCCACTGGCCCTCTGCTGCAGTGACTCTTGGAATCGGCACTTTTGTTACGACGCAGAGGCTCATCATGCGGATTGAGCCATCATGAGCAACTTAGTTCTCATTTTTATAAGGAGAGGTGGTTGAAAACACGCCTACGAACTGACAATGAGCAGGCGTGTGCCATGTGTTAGAGACATCATGAGAAATAACGTAGTTCCCATTTTTTCTCCCGAGTAGAGGTAGAAACACGCTGCAACAGTGACTACAAACACACAATGAGCTTTCGAGTGCCTTGCGTGAGAAGGCTCATTTTTAAATACAGAACAAAAAGGCAGCATTTGAACGAGCCAGCCAGGAGTCGAACCTGGAATCTTCTGCTACTTTTGTTACGAACCAGAGGCTCAGGTCGGGCTGCCTGAGACATCACGAGAAACTTTGTTCTCATTTTTACAGCGAGAGGTAGGAAAAACGCTACCAACACACAATAAGCAGGCGTGTGACATGTGTTAAAGAAGGCTCATTTTTAAATACTTTATTGAAAACAATACATACACACATCTGACAAAGAACACATTTGGCATCAGATACTGCCCGGATTGCAACTGTCTGCACGTATTTTCTGGCGAGTTTTACGGACCAAGCATCTCATTTATTGTACGATAGCACTCACATTTTCATGCGCAAATAACAGATTTAGACTGTTTTCACTTTTTAGTATTGTACCATTTTATGTGCTCGGTGCTCTTCAGTGTTAAATCCGCGGGAGAGGATGATCTGTACCCAGATCAACCCCAAAAGTGCCATACAGATATGAAACAGATAAGGCCTGAGAGATAGGCGTGCCAAGGAGTACTCGACGTGCATGCTACAGAAACGCGAAACATGCAACAAGTGAGAGACATAAAATGGGGTTTTTCACTTTAAGAAATAACATATAATATATTGAATACAATTTTTTGTTTACTTCTTAAAAGGTGTTTTATTGAGCTGCAGCCTTCCTCTTAGAGAGCAGGACTAAGAAGCCCGGCTGGAGCATTTCAGCACATTTTTATTTCCTTTTGGCGATCGCTGTGTCAGGGTGTTGGGTTGGGGCTCCAAGATTGCCGAACACCAGGCGAGCAGTCTATCATGGGGAACAGTTTAGTATACAACACCGGTGCGATGAAGGTACATGGCCTACTGTGCATTTTAAGCACCACCTATAAGCCGAAACCGTTGCATTGAAGTACAGGTAGGAGGGAGATGACATGTGAAGAGGGACACACGACTTGTTTTTTTTTGGGTTATTTATTTGTTAAATATTGTTGGTTGTTTATCGTCTAATTGACTGCCTTGGGCCATGCTTACCTCTTTGGCCATTCCCACCCACTCCTTGCCCCTCCCACCCAAAACTCAACCCCTGGTATCTATGTTGTTTCTAAGCAGTCTGCTGTGAGTTAATGGCTTAATTGCCGCTGTAAATGGCTACCGGTATAATAACAAAAATCTTACCCAATTCTACCTGACCTTAACTCACTACCCCACCCCCTCTATTCCCACCTCTCCCCTCTCACCCAATCTACCCTTATCCCCACCCTACTCTACCACCACTGACTATACCCCAAACCACTCTACACCTACCCCACTCTTCGCTACCCACAATATCCCACACCACTGTACACCTACCCTACCCACTGCCCCACCCCACTGTACCCCTATCCATCAAACCACTGTAGACTGGCAAGGTGACACGAGGTCCTTTGATCCCAATAGATTTCGCCCAGCCTTTCCATATCTTCATATCACTACCGAGTTAAGGTACGTGTTTGTTGAGTCTTCAACTTACCCCAGACCTACGCTAGTTGTTCAAGATCAGACAGGCAGTCAAAGTGAACAGGCACGCCTTTGACAGTGTCTCTTCGGATGTAGGTAGATGCACAAAGTATTCTATTCTGAGGTCCATGCATTCTGCCATGTAAGCGCCAAACAGCCCTTTCACAGGAAGACCCTTCAAAAAGTAAAGACTCCGCTTTCTGTATGTTGGCATGTAGCACGTAGCCCATCTTGGCAGATAGCGTACATCACATTGCATCTAGTGGTGGCCCTATGTTGTGATTCTTCACTTGCCAAATCATAGCAGTGCTAAAAGGTCATGGCCAAGAGGCCTCAGCGGCAGGGGATCTGCGTCCAGTGCAAATTGGCACATGCCAAAACGTCCTGAACAATGGAGAAGGCAAAGAAGTTTCATTAGTGGTGTAATGGGAGGATAAATCGTGTTCCAGATGTTGGGGACATCCCTCAGACCTGTTAAGGGCCTCCATCACACCACTGAGGAATTATCCTTGTTTGTTACTGTTTGCAATGAATGATTGAAGGAGTTGCGTATCTTCAGATCTATAGATTCCTGCTATGATATGACATGATATTGTATTTGAATCGTACTCATACACGCGTGTTTCAGAGCGTGACGAGGCAAGGGAGGGGAAGAAGGGAGGACAAAACAGCGATCTTCCTAGGCCCAGTGACATTGAGAATGCTCAAGTGCAGGGGAGAGGGAGGGAGGAAAGTGCAAGGAGAGGGGCGAGGTGGAACGTGCCTAGGAAGGGATAAAAACAACAACAACTGGTAGCGCAGCCAGCAGGGTGGCAAGTGCGAGGTTTAAAGCGCAGACAAGGGGTGTCTGATAAGTGCAGGTAAGGGCACTGTAGGGTTACAGATACAGACCCAAGTGCAAGGATTGCGTGCAAGGGTTGCCAGGAGGCAGTGCAGGTGTGCGGCTGGGTGGGCAGGGACCTTGGCCCGAAATCAGAGGGTAGCCAGGTGCACGGAGCCGAAGCAGACAGATCAGCAGGGGAGCGGAAGAGCAAAGGCAGAAGCAAAGAGGAAGGTCTTGAGGTGCTTCCGGAACCAGAGATGGTTCTCCTCAAGTTTCAGTGTGGCAGGCAGGCTGTTCCAGAGGGAGGCCCCAGCTGAGGAAAGAGATCTACCCCCAACTCGTTGCTTGGAGAAGCGACCGGCCCTGAGGGAGTTGGAGGTGGATGAGAAAAGAGCTCGAGTGGGAAGGTATTTACGGAGGGAGAGTTGAAGGTATTTTGGACCCAGGCCCCAGTAAGCCTTGTGGACAATGCAGAGGGACTTGAATTTAACCCTTGCAGCCACTGGGAGCAATGAAAAGATTTCAGGGCTGGAGAGATACGATCCCTGGGCTTCAGACCAAGGAAACGTCTTGCAGTCCTGTTCTGGATGAGTTGCAGAGGACAGAGAGAAGAAGCAGGCAGATTTAGAAAGAGGCTGTTGCAGTAGTCTAGCCTAGAGAGAATCAGAGCTCTAGATACAGTAAGCTTCTGGGGGAAGGAGAGGAAAGGAACAATACCTCTGCAAATGTACAGTTGGTAGTTTGACTTCTTAGAGATGTCAGAGATGTGAGAAGAAAAGGAGAGTGTGGAGTCGAAGATGACCCCAAGGTTCTTAGCCTCAAAGGTGGGAGCAGGAAGAGGGCCAAGGGAGGCCGGCCAGAGAGTGGCAGGAAAGGAGGGTGCAGGTGTGCCGATGAGGAGAATCTCTGCCTAAATGGGATTAAGGCAGAGATCATTGGCGGCAGACCAGTCCTGGATGGCAGACAGACGGTCAGAGATGAGGGAGGGAAGCCTGAAAACAAGCAGAGTGTCATCCGCATAGCACTGAAAGTTGAAGCAGAGAGCTGCAATGCGGTGGGAAATGGGTGCCAGGTATTGGTTGAACAGCCAGGGAGAGAGGTTAGACCCGTGGGGAACACCACAAGTAGAGAATGAGATGGCGAAAAGGAAGGACCCAAGTTGGACCTGGGAGGGCCGATCAGAGTGGAAAGAGGTCATCCAGGCCAGGGCCTGATCAGTGATACCCGGCTTATCACGGAGACAGTTGAGCAGGATGGCATGGTTGACCGTGTCAAAGGCAGAAGAGAAATCGAGTAGGATGAGGACCCAAAAGGGATGTTAGAGTCATGGTTGGACAGCAGGTCTTCACAGGTGTTCAGGAGAGCAGTTTCCATGCTTCTGACAGCTCTGAAGCCAGGCTGATGGTCATGGAGACAACCAACAGAGTCGGTGTGAAGATTAAGCTGGGAGATGGTCAGCTTTTCCAAGAGTTTGCCCTGGAAAGGAGTGATAGAAACCTGCGAAGTTAGCCGGGCCGGAGGGGTCGGCTGTGGAATTTTTGAGAAGAGGGTGCACAAGAGAATGCTTCAGAGTGGAGGGGAAGATTCCACAGGTGATGGAATGGTTACAGAAGTCGGCCAGATTCAGAGCAAGGGTGTCAATGTGGTCCTTGATGGTTTTGGACGAACAGGGAAGAACCTGTTTTGACTGGAATCACACAATCTCCTGGGCTTGCGCCAATCTGGTTTCCAACCAAGCCACGGCACTGAATCGGCCTTACTGGACCTAAAGATTCAACAGGATGATATCAAAGATGCCAAGAAGCAAGCCCTCCTCTTGTTACTGGGCCTGTCTGCAGCCTTCGACCATGTATACATATTGAATAAATCAAAAAGGCAGCCTATGATCGAGCCAGCCAGGAGTCAACCTGGAATTAGTCAAATGTGTTATCCATTGCGCCACTGGACCGCTGCTACAGCGTGAGCAGGAGTCAGCACTTTTGTAACGAAACAGAAGTTTCCTGCTTGAGACACAGTGAGAAACGTACTTCTCATTTTTACAAGGAGAGGTAGAAAAAAACGCTACAAGCCCACAATGAGCAGGTGAGCGAGCGTGTGCCATCATGAGAAACTTAGTTCTCATTTTTCCCAGAGGAGAGGTAGAAAAAACGCACTAACTACGAACAAACAATGTGCTTTTGTGTGCCATGCGTGACAAGGCTCATTTTTAAATACTTTCTAGAACAAAAAGGCAGCATGCGAACGAGCCAGCCAGGAGTCGAACCTGGAATCTTCTGCTCCGTAGGCAGACGCGTTATCCATTGCGCCACTGGCCCTCTGCTGCAGTGACTCTTGGAATCAGCACTTTTGTTACGACGCAGAGGCTCATCATGCGGATTGAGCCATCATGAGCAACTTAGTTCTCATTTTTATAAGGAGAGGTGGTTGAAAACACGCCTACGAACTGACAATGAGCAGGCGTGTGCCATGTGTTAGAGACATCATGAGAAATAAGGTAGTTCCCATTTTTTCTCCCGAGTAGAGGTAGAAACACGCTGCAACAGTGACTACAAACACACAATGAGCTTTCGAGTGCCTTGCGTGAGAAGGCTCATTTTTAAATACAGAACAAAAAGGCAGCATTTGAACGAGCCAGCCAGGAGTCGAACCTGGAATCTTCTGCTCCGTAGGCAGACGCGTTATCCATTGCGCCACTGGCCCGCTGCTGCACTGTGTGCTGCATTCAGCACTTTTGTTACGAACCAGAGGCTCAGGTCGGGCTGCCTGAGACATCACGAGAAACTTTGTTCTCATTTTTACAGCGAGAGGTAGGAAAAACGCTACCAACACACAATAAGCAGGCGTGTGACATGTGTTAAAGAAGGCTCATTTTTAAATACTTTATTGAAAACAATACATACACACATCTGACAAAGAACACATTTGGCATCAGATACTGCCCGGATTGCAACTGTCTGCACGTATTTTCTGGCGAGTTTTACGGACCAAGCATCTCATTTATTGTACGATAGCACTCACATTTTCATGCGCAAATAACAGATTTAGACTGTTTTCACTTTTTAGTATTGTACCATTTTATGTGCTCGGTGCTCTTCAGTGTTAAATCCGCGGGAGAGGATGATCTGTACCCAGATCAACCCCAAAAGTGCCATACAGATATGAAACAGGTAAGGCCTGAGTGATAGGCAGGCCAAGGAGTACTCGACGTGCATGCCACAGAAACGCGAAACATGCAACAAGTGAGAGACATAAAATGGGGTTTTTCACTTTAAGAAAATAACATATAATATATTGAATACAATTTTTTGTTTACTTCTTAAAAGGTGTTTTATTGAGCTGTAGCCTTCCTCTTAGAGAGCAGGACTAAGAAGCCCGGCTGGAGCATTTCAGCACATTTTTATTTCCTTTTGGCGATCGCTGTGTCAGGGTGTTGGGTTGGGGCTCCAAGATTGCCGAACACCAGGCGAGCAGTCTATCATGGGGAACAGTTTAGTATACAACACCGGTGCGATGAAGGCACATGGCCTACTGTGCATTTTAAGCACCACCTATAAGCCGAAACCGTTGCATTGAAGTACAGGTAGGAGGGAGATGACATGTGAAGAGGGACACACGACTTGTTTTTTTTTGGGTTATTTATTTGTTAAATATTGTTGGTTGTTTATCGTCTAATTGACTGCCTTGGGCCATGCTTACCTCTTTGGCCATTCCCACCCACTCCTTGCCCCTCCCACCCAAAACTCAACCCCTGGTATCTATGTTGTTTCTAAGCAGTCTGCTGTGAGTTAATGGCTTAATTGCCGCTGTAAATGGCTACCGGTATAATAACAAAAATCTTACCCAATTCTACCTGTCCTTAACTCACTACCCCACCCCCTCTATTCCCACCTCTCCCCTCTCACCCAATCTACCCTTATCCCCACCCTACTCTACCACCACTGACTATACCCCAAACCACTCTACACCTACCCCACTCTTCGCTACCCACAATATCCCACACCACTGTAGACCTACCCTACCCACTTCCCCACCCCACTGTACCCCTATCCATCAAACCACTGTAGACTGGCAAGGTGACACGAGGTCCTTTGATCCCAATAGATTTCGCCCAGCCTTTCCATATCTTCAGATCACTACCGAGTTAAGGTACGTGTTTGTTGAGTCTTCAACTTACCCCAGACCTACGCTAGTTGTTCAAGGTCAGACAGGCAGTCAAAGTGAACAGGCACGCCTTTGACAGTGTCTCTTCGGATGTAGGTAGATGCACAAAGTATTCTATTCTGAGGTCCATGCATTCTGCCATGTAAGCGCCAAACAGCCCTTTCACGGGAAGACCCTTCAAAAAGTAAAGACTCCGCTTTCTGTATGTTGGCATGTAGCACGTAGCCCATCTTGGCAGATAGCGTACATCACATTGCATCTAGTGGTGGCCCTATGTTGTGATTCTTCACTTGCCAAATCATAGCAGTGCTAAAAGGTCATGGCCAAGAGGCCTCAGCGGCAGGGGATCTGCGTCCAGTGCAAATTGGCACATGCCAAAACGTCCTGAACAATGGAGAAGGCAAAGAAGTTTCATTAGTGGTGTAATGGGAGGATAAATCGTGTTCCAGATGTTGGGGACATCCCTCAGACCTGTTAAGGGCCTCCATCACACCACTGAGGAATTATCCTTGTTTGTTACTGTTTGCAATGAATGATTGAAGGAGTTGCGTATCTTCAGATCTATAGATTCCTGCTATGATATGACATGATATTGTATTTGAATCGTACTCATACACGCGTGTTTCAGAGCGTGACGAGGCAAGGGAGGGTAAGAAGGGAGGACAAAACAGCGATCTTCCTAGGCCCAGTGACATTGAGAATGCTCAAGTGCAGGGGAGAGGGAGGGAGGAAAGTGCAAGGAGAGGGGCGAGGTGGAACGTGCCTAGGAAGGGATAAAAACAACAACAACTGGTAGCGCAGCCAGCAGGGTGGCAAGTGCGAGGTTTAAAGCGCAGACAAGGGGTGTCTGATAAGTGCAGGTAAGGGCACTGTAGGGTTACAGATACAGACCCAAGTGCAAGGATTGCGTGCAAGGGTTGCCAGGAGGCAGTGCAGGTGTGCGGCTGGGTGGGCAGGGACCTTGGCCCGAAATCAGAGGGTAGCCAGGTGCACGGAGCCGAAGCAGACAGATCAGCAGGGGAGCGGAAGAGCAAAGGCAGAAGCAAAGAGGAAGGTCTTGAGGTGCTTCCGGAACCAGAGATGGTTCTCCTCAAGTTTCAGTGTGGCAGGCAGGCTGTTCCAGAGGGAGGCCCCAGCTGAGGAAAGAGATCTACCCCCAACTCGTTGCTTGGAGAAGCGACCGGCCCTGAGGGAGTTGGAGGTGGAGGAGAAAAGAGCTTGAGTGGGAAGGTATTTACGGAGGGAGAGTTGAAGGTATTTTGGACCCAGGCCCCAGTAAGCCTTGTGGACAATGCAGAGGGACTTGAATTTAACCCTTGCAGCCACTGGGAGCAATGAAAAGATTTCAGGGCTGGAGAGATACGATCCCTGGGCTTCAGACCAAGGAAACGTCTTGCAGTCCTGTTCTGGATGAGTTGCAGAGGACAGAGAGAAGAAGCAGGCAGATTTAGAAAGAGGCTGTTGCAGTAGTCTAGCCTAGAGAGAATCAGAGCTCTAGATACAGTAAGCTTCTGGGGGAAGGAGAGGAAAGGAACAATACCTCTGCAAATGTACAGTTGGTAGTTTGACTTCTTAGAGATGTCAGAGATGTGAGAAGAAAAGGAGAGTGTGGAGTCGAAGATGACCCCAAGGTTCTTAGCCTCAAAGGTGGGAGCAGGAAGAGGGCCAAGGGAGGCCGGCCAGAGAGTGGCAGGAAAGGAGGGTGCAGGTGTGCCGATGAGGAGAATCTCTGCCTAAATGGGATTAAGGCAGAGATCATTGGCGGCAGACCAGTCCTGGATGGCAGACAGACGGTCAGAGATGAGGGAGGGAAGCCTGAAAACAAGCAGAGTGTCATCCGCATAGCACTGAAAGTTGAAGCAGAGAGCTGCAATGCGGTGGGAAATGGGTGCCAGGTATTGGTTGAACAGCCAGGGAGAGAGGTTAGACCCGTGGGGAACACCACAAGTAGAGAATGAGATGGCGAAAAGGAAGGACCCAAGTTGGACCTGGGAGGGCCGATCAGAGTGGAAAGAGGTCATCCAGGCCAGGGCCTGATCAGTGATACCCGGCTTATCACGGAGACAGTTGAGCAGGATGGCATGGTTGACCGTGTCAAAGGCAGAAGAGAAATCGAGTAGGATGAGGACCCAAAAGGGATGTTAGAGTCATGGTTGGACAGCAGGTCTTCACAGGTGTTCAGGAGAGCAGTTTCCATGCTTCTGACAGCTCTGAAGCCAGGCTGATGGTCATGGAGACAACCAACAGAGTCGGTGTGAAGATTAAGCTGGGAGATGGTCAGCTTTTCCAAGAGTTTGCCCTGGAAAGGAGTGATAGAAACCTGCGAAGTTAGCCGGGCCGGAGGGGTCGGCTGTGGAATTTTTGAGAAGAGGGTGCACAAGAGAATGCTTCAGAGTGGAGGGGAAGATTCCACAGGTGATGGAATGGTTACAGAAGTCGGCCAGATTCAGAGCAAGGGTGTCAATGTGGTCCTTGATGGTTTTGGACGAACAGGGAAGAACCTGTTTTGACTGGAATCACACAATCTCCTGGGCTTGCGCCAATCTGGTTTCCAACCAAGCCACGGCACTGAATCGGCCTTACTGGACCTAAAGATTCAACAGGATGATATCAAAGATGCCAAGAAGCAAGCCCTCCTCTTGTTACTGGGCCTGTCTGCAGCCTTCGACCATGTATACATATTGAATAAATCAAAAAGGCAGCCTATGATCGAGCCAGCCAGGAGTCAACCTGGAATTAGTCAAATGTGTTATCCATTGCGCCACTGGACCGCTGCTACAGCGTGAGCAGGAGTCAGCACTTTTGTAACGAAATAGAAGTTTCCTGCTTGAGACACAGTGAGAAACGTACTTCTCATTTTTACAAGGAGAGGTAGAAAAAAACGCTACAAGCCCACAATGAGCAGGTGAGCGAGCGTGTGCCATCATGAGAAACTTAGTTCTCATTTTTCCCAGAGGAGAGGTAGAAAAAACGCACTAACTACGAACAAACAATGTGCTTTTGTGTGCCATGCGTGACAAGGCTCATTTTTAAATACTTTCTAGAACAAAAAGGCAGCATGCGAACGAGCCAGCCAGGAGTCGAACCTGGAATCTTCTGCTCCGTAGGCAGACGCGTTATCCATTGCGCCACTGGCCCTCTGCTGCAGTGACTCTTGGAATCAGCACTTTTGTTACGACGCAGATGCTCATCATGCGGATTGAGCCATCATGAGCAACTTAGTTCTCATTTTTATAAGGAGAGGTGGTTGAAAACACGCCTACGAACTGAAAATGAGCAGGCGTGTGCCATGTGTTAGAGACATCATGAGAAATAACGTAGTTCCCATTTTTTCTCCCGAGTAGAGGTAGAAACACGCTGCAACAGTGACTACAAACACACAATGAGCTTTCGAGTGCCTTGCGTGAGAAGGCTCATTTTTAAATACAGAACAAAAAGGCAGCATTTGAACGAGCCAGCCAGGGAATCTTCTGCTCCGTAGGCAGACGCGTTATCCATTGCGCCACTGGCCCGCTGCTGCACTGTGTGCTGCATTCAGCACTTTTGTTACGAACCAGAGGCTCAGGTCGGGCTGCCTGAGACATCACGAGAAACTTTGTTCTCATTTTTACAGCGAGAGGTAGGAAAAACGCTACCAACACACAATAAGCAGGCGTGTGACATGTGTTAAAGAAGGCTCATTTTTAAATACTTTATTGAAAACAATACATACAAACATCTGACAAAGAACGCATTTGGCATCAGATACTGCCCGGATTGCAACTCTCTGCACGTATTTTCTGGCGAGTTTTACGGATCAAGCATCTCATTTATTGTACGATAGCACTCACATTTTCATGCGCAAATAACAGATTTAGAATGTTTTCACTTTTTAGTATTGTACCATTTTATGTGCTCGGTGCTCTTCAGTGTTAAATCCGCGGGAGAGGATGATCTGTACCTAGATCAACCCCAAAAGTGCCATACAGATATGAAACAGATAAGGCCTGAGTGATAGGCGTGCCAAGGAGTACTCGACGTGCATGCTACAGAAACGCGAAACATGCAACAAGTGAGAGACATAAAATGGGGTTTTTCACTTTAAGAAATAACATATAATATATTGAATACAATTTTTTGTTTACTTCTTAAAAGGTGTTTTATTGAGCTGTAGCCTTCCTCTTAGAGAGCAGGACTAAGAAGCCCGGCTGGAGCATTTCAGCACATTTTTATTTCCTTTTGGCGATCGCTGTGTCAGGGTGTTGGGTTGGGGCTCCAAGATTGCCGAACACCAGGCGAGCAGTCTATCATGGGGAACAGTTTAGTATACAACACCGGTGCGATGAAGGCACATGGCCTACTGTGCATTTTAAGCACCACCTATAAGCCGAAACCGTTGCATTGAAGTACAGGTAGGAGGGAGATGACATGTGAAGAGGGACACACGACTTGTTTTTTTTTGGGTTATTTATTTGTTAAATATTGTTGGTTGTTTATCGTCTAATTGACTGCCTTGGGCCAGGCTTACCTCTTTGGCCATTCCCACCCACTCCTTGCCCCTCCCACCCAAAACTCAACCCCTGGTATCTATGTTGTTTCTAAGCAGTCTGCTGTGAGTTAATGGCTTAATTGCCGCTGTAAATGGCTACCGGTATAATAACAAAAATCTTACCCAATTCTACCTGTCCTTAACTCACTACCCCACCCCCTCTATTCCCACCTCTCCCCTCTCACCCAATCTACCCTTATCCCCACCCTACTCTACCACCACTGACTATACCCCAAACCACTCTACACCTACCCCACTCTTCGCTACCCACAATATCCCACACCACTGTACACCTACCCTACCCACTGCCCCACCCCACTGTACCCCTATCCATCAAACCACTGTAGACTGGCAAGGTGACACGAGGTCCTTTGATCCCAATAGATTTCGCCCAGCCTTTCCATATCTTCAGATCACTACCGAGTTAAGGTACGTGTTTGTTGAGTCTTCAACTTACCCCAGACCTACGCTAGTTGTTCAAGATCAGACAGGCAGTCAAAGTGAACAGGCACGCCTTTGACAGTGTCTCTTCGGATGTAGGTAGATGCACAAAGTATTCTATTCTGAGGTCCATGCATTCTGCCATGTAAGCGCCAAACAGCCCTTTCACGGGAAGACCCTTCAAAAAGTAAAGACTCCGCTTTCTGTATGTTGGCATGTAGCACGTAGCCCATCTTGGCAGATAGCGTACATCACATTGCATCTAGTGGTGGCCCCATGTTGTGATTCTTCACTTGCCAAATCATAGCAGTGCTAAAAGGTCATGGCCAAGAGGCCTCAGCGGCAGGGGATCTGCGTCCAGTGCAAATTGGCACATGCCAAAACGTCCTGAACAATGGAGAAGGCAAAGAAGTTTCATTAGTGGTGTAATGGGAGGATAAATCGTGTTCCAGATGTTGGGGACATCCCTCAGACCTGTTAAGGGCCTCCATCACACCACTGAGGAATCATCCTTGTTTGTTACTGTTTGCAATGAATGATTGAAGGAGTTGCGTATCTTCAGATCTATAGATTCCTGCTATGATATGACATGATATTGTATTTGAATCGTACTCATACACGCGTGTTTCAGAGCGTGACGAGGCAAGGGAGGGGAAGAAGGGAGGACAAAACAGCGATCTTCCTAGGCCCAGTGACATTGAGAATGCTCAAGTGCAGGGGAGAGGGAGGGAGGAAAGTGCAAGGAGAGGGGCGAGGTGGAACGTGCCGAGGAAGGGATAAAAACAACAACAACTGGTAGCGCAGCCAGCAGGGTGGCAAGTGCGAGGTTTAAAGCGCAGACAAGGGGTGTCTGATAAGTGCAGGTAAGGGCACTGTAGGGTTACAGATACAGACCCAAGTGCAAGGATTGCGTGCAAGGGTTGCCAGGAGGCAGTGCAGGTGTGCGGCTGGGTGGGCAGGGACCTTGGCCCGAAATCAGAGGGTAGCCAGGTGCACGGAGCCGAAGCAGACAGATCAGCAGGGGAGCGGAAGAGCAAAGGCAGAAGCAAAGAGGAAGGTCTTGAGGTGCTTCCGGAACCAGAGATGGTTCTCCTCAAGTTTCAGTGTGGCAGGCAGGCTGTTCCAGAGGGAGGCCCCAGCTGAGGAAAGAGATCTACCCCCAACTCGTTGCTTGGAGAAGCGACCGGCCCTGAGGGAGTTGGAGGTGGAGGAGAAAAGAGCTCGAGTGGGAAGGTATTTACGGAGGGAGAGTTGAAGGTATTTTGGACCCAGGCCCCAGTAAGCCTTGTGGACAATGCAGAGGGACTTGAATTTAACCCTTGCAGCCACTGGGAGCAATGAAAAGATTTCAGGGCTGGAGAGATACGATCCCTGGGCTTCAGACCAAGGAAACGTCTTGCAGTCCTGTTCTGGATGAGTTGCAGAGGACAGAGAGAAGAAGCAGGCAGATTTAGAAAGAGGCTGTTGCAGTAGTCTAGCCTAGAGAGAATCAGAGCTCTAGATACAGTAAGCTTCTGGGGGAAGGAGAGGAAAGGAACAATACCTCTGCAAATGTACAGTTGGTAGTTTGACTTCTTAGAGATGTCAGAGATGTGAGAAGAAAAGGAGAGTGTGGAGTCGAAGATGACCCCAAGGTTCTTAGCCTCAAAGGTGGGAGCAGGAAGAGGGCCAAGGGAGGCCGGCCAGAGAGTGGCAGGAAAGGAGGGTGCAGGTGTGCCGATGAGGAGAATCTCTGCCTAAATGGGATTAAGGCAGAGATCATTGGCGGCAGACCAGTCCTGGATGGCAGACAGACGGTCAGAGATGAGGGAGGGAAGCCTGAAAACAAGCAGAGTGTCATCCGCATAGCACTGAAAGTTGAAGCAGAGAGCTGCAATGCGGTGGGAAATGGGTGCCAGGTATTGGTTGAACAGCCAGGGAGAGAGGTTAGACCCGTGGGGAACACCACAAGTAGAGAATGAGATGGCGAAAAGGAAGGACCCAAGTTGGACCTGGGAGGGCCGATCAGAGTGGAAAGAGGTCATCCAGGCCAGGGCCTGATCAGTGATACCCGGCTTATCACGGAGACAGTTGAGCAGGATGGCATGGTTGACCGTGTCAAAGGCAGAAGAGAAATCGAGTAGGATGAGGACCCAAAAGGGATGTTAGAGTCATGGTTGGACAGCAGGTCTTCACAGGTGTTCAGGAGAGCAGTTTCCATGCTTCTGACAGCTCTGAAGCCAGGCTGATGGTCATGGAGACAACCAACAGAGTCGGTGTGAAGATTAAGCTGGGAGATGGTCAGCTTTTCCAAGAGTTTGCCCTGGAAAGGAGTGATAGAAACCTGCGAAGTTAGCCGGGCCGGAGGGGTCGGCTGTGGAATTTTTGAGAAGAGGGTGCACAAGAGAATGCTTCAGAGTGGAGGGGAAGATTCCACAGGTGATGGAATGGTTACAGAAGTCGGCCAGATTCAGAGCAAGGGTGTCAATGTGGTCCTTGATGGTTTTGGACGAACAGGGAAGAACCTGTTTTGACTGGAATCACACAATCTCCTGGGCTTGCGCCAATCTGGTTTCCAACCAAGCCACGGCACTGAATCGGCCTTACTGGACCTAAAGATTCAACAGGATGATATCAAAGATGCCAAGAAGCAAGCCCTCCTCTTGTTACTGGGCCTGTCTGCAGCCTTCGACCATGTATACATATTGAATAAATCAAAAAGGCAGCCTATGATCGAGCCAGCCAGGAGTCAACCTGGAATTAGTCAAATGTGTTATCCATTGCGCCACTGGACCGCTGCTACAGCGTGAGCAGGAGTCAGCACTTTTGTAACGAAACAGAAGTTTCCTGCTTGAGACACAGTGAGAAACGTACTTCTCATTTTTACAAGGAGAGGTAGAAAAAAACGCTACAAGCCCACAATGAGCAGGTGAGCGAGCGTGTGCCATCATGAGAAACTTAGTTCTCATTTTTCCCAGAGGAGAGGTAGAAAAAACGCACTAACTACGAACAAACAATGTGCTTTTGTGTGCCATGCGTGACAAGGCTCATTTTTAAATACTTTCTAGAACAAAAAGGCAGCATGCGAACGAGCCAGCCAGGAGTCGAACCTGGAATCTTCTGCTCCGTAGGCAGACGCGTTATCCATTGCGCCACTGGCCCTCTGCTGCAGTGACTCTTGGAATCAGCACTTTTGTTACGACGCAGAGGCTCATCATGCGGATTGAGCCATCATGAGCAACTTAGTTCTCATTTTTATAAGGAGAGGTGGTTGAAAACACGCCTACGAACTGACAATGAGCAGGCGTGTGCCATGTGTTAGAGACATCATGAGAAATAAGGTAGTTCCCATTTTTTCTCCCGAGTAGAGGTAGAAACACGCTGCAACAGTGACTACAAACACACAATGAGCTTTCGAGTGCCTTGCGTGAGAAGGCTCATTTTTAAATACAGAACAAAAAGGCAGCATTTGAACGAGCCAGCCAGGAGTCGAACCTGGAATCTTCTGCTCCGTAGGCAGACGCGTTATCCATTGCGCCACTGGCCCGCTGCTGCACTGTGAGCTGCATTCAGCACTTTTGTTACGAACCAGAGGCTCAGGTCGGGCTGCCTGAGACATCACGAGAAACTTTGTTCTCATTTTTACAGCGAGAGGTAGGAAAAACGCTACCAACACACAATAAGCAGGCGTGTGACATGTGTTAAAGAAGGCTCATTTTTAAATACTTTATTGAAAACAATACATACACACATCTGACAAAGAACACATTTGGCATCAGATACTGCCCGGATTGCAACTCTCTGCACGTATTTTCTGGCGAGTTTTACGGACCAAGCATCTAATTTATTGTACGATAGCACTCACATTTTCATGCGCAAATAACAGATTTAGACTGTTTTCACTTTTTAGTATTGTACCATTTTATGTGCTCGGTGCTCTTCAGTGTTAAATCCGCGGGAGAGGATGATCTGTACCCAGATCAACCCCAAAAGTGCCATACAGATATGAAACAGGTAAGGCCTGAGTGATAGGCGTGCCAAGGAGTACTCGACGTGCATGCTACAGAAACGCGAAACATGCAATAAGTGAGAGACATAAAATGGGGTTTTTCACTTTAAGAAAATAACATATAATATATTGAATACAATTTTTTGTTTACTTCTTAAAAGGTGTTTTATTGAGCTGTAGCCTTCCTCTTAGAGAGCAGGACTAAGAAGCCCGGCTGGAGCATTTCAGCACATTTTTATTTCCTTTTGGCGATCGCTGTGTCAGGGTGTTGGGTTGGGGCTCCAAGATTGCCGAACACCAGGCGAGCAGTCTATCATGGGGAACAGTTTAGTATACAACACCGGTGCGATGAAGGCACATGGCCTACTCTGCATTTTAAGCACCACCTATAAGCCGAAACCGTTGCATTGAAGTACAGGTAGGAGGGAGATGACATGTGAAGAGGGACACACGACTTGTTTTTTTTTGGGTTATTTATTTGTTAAATATTGTTGGTTGTTTATCGTCTAATTGACTGCCTTGGGCCATGCTTACCTCTTTGGCCATTCCCACCCACTCCTTGCCCCACCCACCCAAAACTCAACCCCTGGTATCTATGTTGTTTCTAAGCAGTCTGCTGTGAGTTAATGGCTTAATTGCCGCTGTAAATGGCTACCGGTATAATAACAAAAATCTTACCCAATTCTACCTGACCTTAACTCACTACCCCACCCCCTCTATTCCCACCTCTCCCCTCTCACCCAATCTACCCTTATCCCCACCCTACTCTACCACCACTGACTATACCCCAAACCACTCTACACCTACCCCACTCTTCGCTACCCACAATATCCCACACCACTGTACACCTACCCTACCCACTGCCCCACCCCACTGTACCCCTATCCATCAAACCACTGTAGACTGGCAAGGTGACACGAGGTCCTTTGATCCCAATAGATTTCGCCCAGCCTTTCCATATCTTCAGATCACTACCGAGTTAAGGTACGTGTTTGTTGAGTCTTCAACTTACCCCAGACCTACGCTAGTTGTTCAAGATCAGACAGGCAGTCAAAGTGAACAGGCACGCCTTTGACAGTGTCTCTTCGGATGTAGGTAGATGCACAAAGTATTCTATTCTGAGGTCCATGCATTCTGCTATGTAAGCGCCAAACAGCCCTTTCACGTGAAGACCCTTCAAAAAGTAAAGACTCCGCTTTCTGTATGTTGGCATGTAGCACGTAGCCCATCTTGGCAGATAGCGTACATCACATTGCATCTAGTGGTGGCCCCATGTTGTGATTCTTCACTTGCCAAATCATAGCAGTGCTAAAAGGTCATGGCCAAGAGGCCTCAGCGGCAGGGGATCTGCGTCCAGTGCAAATTGGCACATGCCAAAACGTCCTGAACAATGGAGAAGGCAAAGAAGTTTCATTAGTGGTGTAATGGGAGGATAAATCGTGTTCCAGATGTTGGGGACATCCCTCAGACCTGTTAAGGGCCTCCATCACACCACTGAGGAATTATCCTTGTTTGTTACTGTTTGCAATGAATGATTGAAGGAGTTGCGTATCTTCAGATCTATAGATTCCTGCTATGATATGACATGATATTGTATTTGAATCGTACTCATACACGCGTGTTTCAGAGCGTGACGAGGCAAGGGAGGGGAAGAAGGGAGGACAAAACAGCGATCTTCCTAGGCCCAGTGACATTGAGAATGCTCAAGTGCAGGGGAGAGGGAGGGAGGAAAGTGCAAGGAGAGGGGCGAGGTGGAACGTGCCGAGGAAGGGATAAAAACAACAAGAACTGGTAGCGCAGCCAGCAGGGTGGCAAGTGCGAGGTTTAAAGCGCAGACAAGGGGTGTCTGATAAGTGCAGGTAAGGGCACTGTAGGGTTACAGATACAGACCCAAGTGCAAGGATTGCGTGCAAGGGTTGCCAGGAGGCAGTGCAGGTGTGCGGCTGGGTGGGCAGGGACCTTGGCCCGAAATCAGAGGGTAGCCAGGTGCACGGAGCCGAAGCAGACAGATCAGCAGGGGAGCGGAAGAGCAAAGGCAGAAGCAAAGAGGAAGGTCTTGAGGTGCTTCCGGAACCAGAGATGGTTCTCCTCAAGTTTCAGTGTGGCAGGCAGGCTGTTCCAGAGGGAGGCCCCAGCTGAGGAAAGAGATCTACCCCCAACTCGTTGCTTGGAGAAGCGACCGGCCCTGAGGGAGTTGGAGGTGGAGGAGAAAAGAGCTCGAGTGGGAAGGTATTTACGGAGGGAGAGTTGAAGGTATTTTGGACCCAGGCCCCAGTAAGCCTTGTGGACAATGCAGAGGGACTTGAATTTAACCCTTGCAGCCACTGGGAGCAATGAAAAGATTTCAGGGCTGGAGAGATACGATCCCTGGGCTTCAGACCAAGGAAACGTCTTGCAGTCCTGTTCTGGATGAGTTGCAGAGGACAGAGAGAAGAAGCAGGCAGATTTAGAAAGAGGCTGTTGCAGTAGTCTAGCCTAGAGAGAATCAGAGCTCTAGATACAGTAAGCTTCTGGGGGAAGGAGAGGAAAGGAACAATGCCTCTGCAAATGTACAGTTGGTAGTTTGACTTCTTAGAGATGTCAGAGATGTGAGAAGAAAAGGAGAGTGTGGAGTCGAAGATGACCCCAAGGTTCTTAGCCTCAAAGGTGGGAGCAGGAAGAGGGCCAAGGGAGGCCGGCCAGAGAGTGGCAGGAAAGGAGGGTGCAGGTGTGCCGATGAGGAGAATCTCTGCCTAAATGGGATTAAGGCAGAGATCATTGGCGGCAGACCAGTCCTGGATGGCAGACAGACGGTCAGAGATGAGGGAGGGAAGCCTGAAAACAAGCAGAGTGTCATCCGCATAGCACTGAAAGTTGAAGCAGAGAGCTGCAATGCGGTGGGAAATAGGTGCCAGGTATTGGTTGAACCGCCAGGGAGAGAGGTTAGACCCGTGGGGAACACCACAAGTAGAGAATGAGATGGCGAAAAGGAAGGACCCAAGTTGGACCTGGGAGGGCCGATCAGAGTGGAAAGAGGTCATCCAGGCCAGGGCCTGATCAGTGATACCCGGCTTATCACGGAGACAGTTGAGCAGGATGGCATGGTTGACCGTGTCAAAGGCAGAAGAGAAATCGAGTAGGATGAGGACCCAAAAGGGATGTTAGAGTCATGGTTGGACAGCAGGTCTTCACAGGTGTTCAGGAGAGCAGTTTCCATGCTTCTGACAGCTCTGAATCCAGGCTGATGGTCATGGAGACAACCAACAGAGTCGGTGTGAAGATTAAGCTGGGAGATGGTCAGCTTTTCCAAGAGTTTGCCCTGGAAAGGAGTGATAGAAACCTGCGAAGTTAGCCGGGCCGGAGGGGTCGGCTGTGGAATTTTTGAGAAGAGGGTGCACAAGAGAATGCTTCAGAGTGGAGGGGAAGATTCCACAGGTGATGGAATGGTTACAGAAGTCGGCCAGATTCAGAGCAAGGGTGTCAATGTGGTCCTTGATGGTTTTGGACGAACAGGGAAGAACCTGTTTTGACTGGAATCACACAATCTCCTGGGCTTGCGCCAATCTGGTTTCCAACCAAGCCACGGCACTGAATCGGCCTTACTGGACCTAAAGATTCAACAGGATGATATCAAAGATGCCAAGAAGCAAGCCCTCCTCTTGTTACTGGGCCTGTCTGCAGCCTTCGACCATGTATACATATTGAATAAATCAAAAAGGCAGCCTATGATCGAGCCAGCCAGGAGTCAACCTGGAATTAGTCAAATGTGTTATCCATTGCGCCACTGGACCGCTGCTACAGCGTGAGCAGGAGTCAGCACTTTTGTAACGAAACAGAAGTTTCCTGCTTGAGACACAGTGAGAAACGTACTTCTCATTTTTACAAGGAGAGGTAGAAAAAAACGCTACAAGCCCACAATGAGCAGGTGAGCGAGCGTGTGCCATCATGAGAAACTTAGTTCTCATTTTTCCCAGAGGAGAGGTAGAAAAAACGCACTAACTACGAACAAACAATGTGCTTTTGTGTGCCATGCGTGACAAGGCTAATTTTTAAATACTTTCTAGAACAAAAAGGCAGCATGCGAACGAGCCAGCCAGGAGTCGAACCTGGAATCTTCTGCTCCGTAGGCAGACGCGTTATCCATTGCGCCACTGGCCCTCTGCTGCAGTGACTCTTAGAATCAGCACTTTTGTTACGACGCAGAGGCTCATCATGCGGATTGAGCCATCATGAGCAACTTAGTTCTCATTTTTATAAGGAGAGGTGGTTGAAAACACGCCTACGAACTGACAATGAGCAGGCGTGTGCCATGTGTTAGAGACATCATGAGAAATAAGGTAGTTCCCATTTTTTCTCCCGAGTAGAGGTAGAAACACGCTGCAACAGTGACTACAAACACACAATGAGCTTTCGAGTGCCTTGCGTGAGAAGGCTCATTTTTAAATACAGAACAAAAAGGCAGCATTTGAACGAGCCAGCCAGGAGTCGAACCTGGAATCTTCTGCTCCGTAGGCAGACGCGTTATCCATTGCGCCACTTGTCCTCTGCTGCAGTGACTCTTGGAATCAGCACTTTTGTTACGACGCAGAGGCTCATCATGCGGATTGAGCCATCGTGAGCAACTTAGTTATCATTTTTATAAGGAGAGGTGGTTGAAAACACGCCTACGAACTGACAATGAGCAGGCGTGTGCCATGTGTTAGAGACATCATGAGAAATAAGGTAGTTCCCATTTTTTCTCCCGAGTAGAGGTAGAAACACGCTGCAACAGTGACTACAAACACACAATGAGCTTTCGAGTGCCTTGCGTGAGAAGGCTCATTTTTAAATACAGAACAAAAAGGCAGCATTTGAACGAGCCAGCCAGGAGTCGAACCTGGAATCTTCTGCTCCGTAGGCAGACGCGTTATCCATTGCGCCACTGGCCCACTGCTGCCCTGTGACCTGCATTCAGCACTTTTGTTACGAACCAGAGGCTCAGGTCGGGCTGCCTGAGACATCACGAGAAACTTTGTTCTCATTTTTACAGCGAGAGGTAGGAAAAACGCTACCAACACACAATAAGCAGGCGTGTGACATGTGTTAAAGAAGGCTCATTTTTAAATACTTTATTGAAAACAATACATACAAACATCTGACAAAGAACGCATTTGGCATCAGATACTGCCCGGATTGCAACTCTCTGCACGTATTTTCTGGCGAGTTCTACGGACCAAGCATCTCATTTATTGTACGATAGCACTCACATTTTCATGCGCAAATAACAGATTTAGACTGTTTTCACTTTTTAGTATTGTACCATTTTATGTGCTCGGTGCTCTTCAGTGTTAAATCCGCGGGAGAGGATGATCTGTACCCAGATCAACCCCAAAAGTGCCATACAGATATGAAACAGGTAAGGCCTGAGTGATAGGCGTGCCAAGGAGTACTCGACGTGCATGCTACAGAAACGCGAAACATGCAACAAGTGAGAGACATAAAATGGGGTTTTTCACTTTAAGAAATAACATATAATATATTGAATACAATTTTTTGTTTACTTCTTAAAAGGTGTTTTATTGAGCTGTAGCCTTCCTCTTAGAGAGCAGGACTAAGAAGCCCGGCTGGAGCATTTCAGCACATTTTTATTTCCTTTTGGCGATCGCTGTGTCAGGGTGTTGGGTTGGGGCTCCAAGATTGCCGAACACCAGGCGAGCAGTCTATCATGGGGAACAGTTTAGTATACAACACCGGTGCGATGAAGGCACATGGCCTACTCTGCATTTTAAGCACCACCTATAAGCCGAAACCGTTGCATTGAAGTACAGGTAGGAGGGAGATGACATGTGAAGAGGGACACACGACTTGTTTTTTTTTGGGTTATTTATTTGTTAAATATTGTTGGTTGTTTATCGTCTAATTGACTGCCTTGGGCCATGCTTACCTCTTTGGCCATTCCCACCCACTCCTTGCCCCTCCCACCCAAAACTCAACCCCTGGTATCTATGTTGTTTATAAGCAGTCTGCTGTGAGTTAATGGCTTAATTGCCGCTGTAAATGGCTACCGGTATAATAACAAAAATCTTACCCAATTCTACCTGACCTTAACTCACTACCCCACCCCCTCTATTCCCACCTCTCCCCTCTCACCCAATCTACCCTTATCCCCACCCTACTCTACCACCACTGACTATACCCCAAACCACTCTACACCTACCCCACTCTTCGCTAGCCACAATATCCCACACCACTGTACACCTACCCTACCCACTGCCCCACCCCACTGTACCCCTATCCATCAAACCACTGTAGACTGGCAAGGTGACACGAGGTCCTTTGATCCCAATAGATTTCGCCCAGCCTTTCCATATCTTCAGATGACTACCGAGTTAAGGTACGTGTTTGTTGAGTCTTCAACTTACCCCAGACCTACGCTAGTTGTTCAAGATCAGACAGGCAGTCAAAGTGAACAGGCACGCCTTTGACAGTGTCTCTTCGAATGTAGGTAGATGCACAAAGTATTCTATTCTGAGGTCCATGCATTCTGCCATGTAAGCGCCAAACAGCCCTTTCACGGGAAGACCCTTCAAAAAGTAAAGACTCCGCTTTCTGTATGTTGGCATGTAGCACGTAGCCCATCTTGGCAGATAGCGTACATCACATTGCATCTAGTGGTGGCCCTATGTTGTGATTCTTCACTTGCCAAATCATAGCAGTGCTAAAAGGTCATGGCCAAGAGGCCTCAGCGGCAGGGGATCTGCGTCCAGTGCAAATTGGCACATGCCAAAACGTCCTGAACAATGGAGAAGGCAAAGAAGTTTCATTAGTGGTGTAATGGGAGGATAAATCGTGTTCCAGATGTTGGGGACATCCCTCAGACCTGTTAAGGGCCTCCATCACACCACTGAGGAATCATCCTTGTTTGTTACTGTTTGCAATGAATGATTGAAGGAGTTGCGTATCTTCAGATCTATAGATTCCTGCTATGATATGACATGATATTGTATTTGAATCGTACTCATACATGCGTGTTTCAGAGCGTGACGAGGCAAGGGAGGGGAAGAAGGGAGGACAAAACAGCGATCTTCCTAGGCCCAGTGACATTGAGAATGCTCAAGTGCAGGGGAGAGGGAGGGAGGAAAGTGCAAGGAGAGGGGCGAGGTGGAACGTGCCGAGGAAGGGATAAAACCAACAACAACTGGTAGCGCAGCCAGCAGGGTGGCAAGTGCGAGGTTTAAAGCGCAGACAAGGGGTGTCTGATAAGTGCAGGTAAGGGCACTGTAGGGTTACAGATACAGACCCAAGTGCAAGGATTGCGTGCAAGGGTTGCCAGGAGGCAGTGCAGGTGTGCGGCTGGGTGGGCAGGGACCTTGGCCCGAAATCAGAGGGTAGCCAGGTGCACGGAGCCGAAGCAGACAGATCAGCAGGGGAGCGGAAGAGCAAAGGCAGAAGCAAAGAGGAAGGTCTTGAGGTGCTTCCGGAACCAGAGATGGTTCTCCTCAAGTTTCAGTGTGGCAGGCAGGCTGTTCCAGAGGGAGGCCCCAGCTGAGGAAAGAGATCTACCCCCAACTCGTTGCTTGGAGAAGCGACCGGCCCTGAGGGAGTTGGAGGTGGAGGAGAAAAGAGCTCGAGTGGGAAGGTATTTACGGAGGGAGAGTTGAAGGTATTTTGGACCCAGGCCCCAGTAAGCCTTGTGGACAATGCAGAGGGACTTGAATTTAACCCTTGCAGCCACTGGGAGCAATGAAAAGATTTCAGGGCTGGAGAGATACGATCCCTGGGCTTCAGACCAAGGAAACGTCTTGCAGTCCTGTTCTGGATGAGTTGCAGAGGACAGAGAGAAGAAGCAGGCAGATTTAGAAAGAGGCTGGTGCAGTAGTCTAGCCTAGAGAGAATCAGAGCTCTAGATACAGTAAGCTTCTGGGGGAAGGAGAGGAAAGGAACAATACCTCTGCAAATGTACAGTTGGTAGTTTGACTTCTTAGAGATGTCAGAGATGTGAGAAGAAAAGGAGAGTGTGGAGTCGAAGATGACCCCAAGGTTCTTAGCCTCAAAGGTGGGAGCAGGAAGAGGGCCAAGGGAGGCCGGCCAGAGAGTGGCAGGAAAGGAGGGTGCAGGTGTGCCGATGAGGAGAATCTCTGCCTAAATGGGATTAAGGCAGAGATCATTGGCGGCAGACCAGTCCTGGATGGCAGACAGACGGTCAGAGATGAGGGAGGGAAGCCTGAAAACAAGCAGAGTGTCATCCGCATAGCACTGAAAGTTGAAGCAGAGAGCTGCAATGCGGTGGGCAATGGGTGCCAGGTATTGGTTGAACAGCCAGGGAGAGAGGTTAGACCCGTGGGGAACACCACAAGTAGAGATTGAGATGGCGAAAAGGAAGGACCCAAGTTGGACCTGGGGGGGCCGATCAGAGTGGAAAGAGGTCATCCAGGCCAGGGCCTGATCAGTGATACCCGGCTTATCACGGAGACAGTTGAGCAGGATGGCATGGTTGACCGTGTCAAAGGCAGAAGAGAAATCGAGTAGGATGAGGACCCAAAAGGGATGTTAGAGTCATGGTTGGACAGCAGGTCTTCACAGGTGTTCAGGAGAGCAGTTTCCATGCTTCTGACAGCTCTGAAGCCAGGCTGATGGTCATGGAGACAACCAACAGAGTCGGTGTGAAGATTAAGCTGGGAGATGGTCAGCTTTTCCAAGAGTTTGCCCTGGAAAGGAGTGATAGAAACCTGCGAAGTTAGCCGGGCCGGAGGGGTCGGCTGTGGAATTTTTGAGAAGAGGGTGCACAAGAGAATGCTTCAGAGTGGAGGGGAAGATTCCACAGGTGATGGAATGGTTACAGAAGTCGGCCAGATTCAGAGCAAGGGTGTCAATGTGGTCCTTGATGGTTTTGGACGAACAGGGAAGAACCTGTTTTGACTGGAATCACACAATCTCCTGGGCTTGCGCCAATCTGGTTTCCAACCAAGCCACGGCACTGAATCGGCCTTACTGGACCTAAAGATTCAACAGGATGATATCAAAGATGCCAAGAAGCAAGCCCTCCTCTTGTTACTGGGCCTGTCTGCAGCCTTCGACCATGTATACATATTGAATAAATCAAAAAGGCAGCCTATGATCGAGCCAGCCAGGAGTCAACCTGGAATTAGTCAAATGTGTTATCCATTGCGCCACTGGACCGCTGCTACAGCGTGAGCAGGAGTCAGCACTTTTGTAACGAAACAGAAGTTTCCTGCTTGAGACACAGTGAGAAACGTACTTCTCATTTTTACAAGGAGAGGTAGAAAAAAACGCTACAAGCCCACAATGAGCAGGTGAGCGAGCGTGTGCCATCATGAGAAACTTAGTTCTCATTTTTCCCAGAGGAGAGGTAGAAAAAACGCACTAACTACGAACAAACAATGTGCTTTTGTGTGCCATGCGTGACAAGGCTCATTTTTAAATACTTTCTAGAACAAAAAGGCAGCATGCGAACGAGCCAGCCAGGAGTCGAACCTGGAATCTTCTGCTCCGTAGGCAGACGCGTTATCCATTGCGCCACTGGCCCTCTGCTGCAGTGACTCTTGGAATCAGCACTTTTGTTACGACGCAGAGGCTCATCATGCGGATTGAGCCATCATGAGCAACTTAGTTCTCATTTTTATAAGGAGAGGTGGTTGAAAACACGCCTACGAACTGACAATGAGCAGGCGTGTGCCATGTGTTAGAGACATCATGAGAAATAAGGTAGTTCCCATTTTTTCTCCCGAGTAGAGGTAGAAACACGCTGCAACAGTGACTACAAACACACAATGAGCTTTCGAGTGCCTTGCGTGAGAAGGCTCATTTTTAAATACAGAACAAAAAGGCAGCATTTGAACGAGCCAGCCAGGAGTCGAACCTGGAATCTTCTGCTCCGTAGGCAGACGCGTTATCCATTGCGCCACTGGCCCGCTGCTGCACTGTGTGCTGCATTCAGCACTTTTGTTACGAACCAGAGGCTCAGGTCGGGCTGCCTGAGACATCACGAGAAACTTTGTTCTCATTTTTACAGCGAGAGGTAGGAAAAACGCTACCAACACACAATAAGCAGGCGTGTGACATGTGTTAAAGAAGGCTCATTTTTAAATACTTTATTGAAAACAATACATACAAACATCTGACAAAGAACGCATTTGGCATCAGATACTGCCCGGATTGCAACTCTCTGCACGTATTTTCTGGCGAGTTTTACGGACCAAGCATCTCATTTATTGTACTATAGCACTCACATTTTCATGCGCAAATAACAGATTTAGACTGTTTTCACTTTTTAGTATTGTACCATTTTATGTGCTCGGTGCTCTTCAGTGTTAAATCCGCGGGAGAGGATGATCTGTACCCAGATCAACCCCAAAAGTGCCATACAGATATGAAACAGGTAAGGCCTGAGTGATAGGCGTGCCAAGGAGTACTCGACGTGCATGCCACAGAAACGCGAAACATGCAACAAGTGAGAGACATAAAATGGGGTTTTTCACTTTAAGAAATAACATATAATATATTGAATACAATTTTTTGTTTACTTCTTAAAAGGTGTTTTATTGAGCTGCAGCCTTCCTCTTAGAGAGCAGGACTAAGAAGCCCGGCTGGAGCATTTCAGCACATTTTTATTTCCTTTTGGCGATCGCTGTGTCAGGGTGTTGGGTTGGGGCTCCAAGATTGCCGAACACCAGGCGAGCAGTCTATCATGGGGAACAGTTTAGTATACAACACCGGTGCGATGAAGGCACATGGCCTACTGTGCATTTTAAGCACCACCTATAAGCCGAAACCGTTGCATTGAAGTACAGGTAGGAGGGAGATGACATGTGAAGAGGGACACATGACTTGTTTTTTTTTGGGTTATTTATTTGTTAAATATTGTTGGTTGTTTATCGTCTAATTGACTGCCTTGGGCCATGCTTACCTCTTTGGCCATTCCCACCCACTCCTTGCCCCTCCCACCCAAAACTCAACCCCTGGTATCTATGTTGTTTCTAAGCAGTCTGCTGTGAGTTAATAGCTTAATTGCCGCTGTAAATGGCTACCGGTATAATAACAAAAATCTTACCCAATTCTACCTGTCCTTAACTCACTACCCCACCCCCTCTATTCCCACCTCTCCCCTCTCACCCAATCTACCCTTATCCCCACCCTACTCTACCACCACTGACTATACCCCAAACCACTCTACACCTACCCCACTCTTCGCTACCCACAATATCCCACACCACTGTACACCTACCCTACCCACTGCCCCACCCCACTGTACCCCTATCCATCAAACCACTGTAGACTGGCAAGGTGACACGAGGTCCTTTGATCCCAATAGATTTCGCCCAGCCTTTCCATATCTTCAGATCACTACCGAGTTAAGGTACGTGTTTGTTGAGTCTTCAACTTACCCCAGACCTACGCTAGTTGTTCAAGATCAGACAGGCAGTCAAAGTGAATAGGCACGCCTTTGACAGTGTCTCTTCGGATGTAGGTAGATGCACAAAGTATTCTATTCTGAGGTCCATGCATTCTGCCATGTAAGCGCCAAACAGCCCTTTCACGGGAAGACCCTTCAAAAAGTAAAGACTCCGCTTTCTGTATGTTGGCATGTAGCACGTAGCCCATCTTGGCAGATAGCGTACATCACATTGCATCTAGTGGTGGCCCCATGTTGTGATTCTTCACTTGCCAAATCATAGCAGTGCTAAAAGGTCATGGCCAAGAGGCCTCAGCGGCAGGGGATCTGCGTCCAGTGCAAATTGGCACATGCCAAAACGTCCTGAACAATGGAGAAGGCAAAGAAGTTTCATTAGTGGTGTAATGGGAGGATAAATCGTGTTCCAGATGTTGGGGACATCCCTCAGACCTGTTAAGGGCCTCCATCACACCACTGAGGAATCATCCTTGTTTGTTACTGTTTGCAATGAATGATTGAAGGAGTTGCGTATCTTCAGATCTATAGATTCCTGCTATGATATGACATGATATTGTATTTGAATCGTACTCATACACGCGTGTTTCAGAGCGTGACGAGGCAAGGGAGGGGAAGAAGGGAGGACAAAACAGCGATCTTCCTAGGCCCAGTGACATTGAGAATGCTCAAGTGCAGGGGAGAGGGAGGGAGGAAAGTGCAAGGAGAGGGGCGAGGTGGAACGTGCCGAGGAAGGGATAAAAACAACAACAACTGGTAGCGCAGCCAGCAGGGTGGCAAGTGCGAGGTTTAAAGCGCAGACAAGGGGTGTCTGATAAGTGCAGGTAAGGGCACTGTAGGGTTACAGATACAGACCCAAGTGCAAGGATTGCGTGCAAGGGTTGCCAGGAGGCAGTGCAGGTGTGCGGCTGGGTGGGCAGGGACCTTGGCCCGAAATCAGAGGGTAGCCAGGTGCACGGAGCCGAAGCAGACAGATCAGCAGGGGAGCGGAAGAGCAAAGGCAGAAGCAAAGAGGAAGGTCTTGAGGTGCTTCCGGAACCAGAGATGGTTCTCCTCAAGTTTCAGTGTGGCAGGCAGGCTGTTCCAGAGGGAGGCCCCAGCTGAGGAAAGAGATCTACCCCCAACTCGTTGCTTGGAGAAGCGACCGGCCCTGAGGGAGTTGGAGGTGGAGGAGAAAAGAGCTCGAGTGGGAAGGTATTTACGGAGGGAGAGTTGAAGGTATTTTGGACCCAGGCCCCAGTAAGCCTTGTGGACAATGCAGAGGGACTTGAATTTAACCCTTGCAGCCACTGGGAGCAATGAAAAGATTTCAGGGCTGGAGAGATACGATCCCTGGGCTTCAGACCAAGGAAACGTCTTGCAGTCCTTTTCTAGATGAGTTGCAGAGGACAGAGAGAAGAAGCAGGCAGATTTAGAAAGAGGCTGTTGCAGTAGTCTAGCCTAGAGAGAATCAGAGCTCTAGATACAGTAAGCTTCTGGGGGAAGGAGAGGAAAGGAACAATACCTCTGCAAAGGTACAGTTGGTAGTTTGACTTCTTAGAGATGTCAGAGATGTGAGAAGAAAAGGAGAGTGTGGAGTCGAAGATGACCCCAAGGTTCTTAGCCTCAAAGGTGGGAGCAGGAAGAGGGCCAAGGGAGGCCGGCCAGAGAGTGGCAGGAAAGGAGGGTGCAGGTGTGCCGATGAGGAGAATCTCTGCCTAAATGGGATTAAGGCAGAGATCATTGGCGGCAGACCAGTCCTGGATGGCAGACAGACGGTCAGAGATGAGGGAGGGAAGCCTGAAAACAAGCAGAGTGTCATCCGCATAGCACTGAAAGTTGAAGCAGAGAGCTGCAATGCGGTGGGCAATGGGTGCCAGGTATTGGTTGAACAGCCAGGGAGAGAGGTTAGACCCGTGGGGAACACCACAAGTAGAGAATGAGATGGCGAAAAGGAAGGACCCAAGTTGGACCTGGGAGGGCCGATCAGAGTGGAAAGAGGTCATCCAGGCCAGGGCCTGATCAGTGATACCCGGCTTATCACGGAGACAGTTGAGCAGGATGGCATGGTTGACCGTGTCAAAGGCAGAAAGGAAATCGAGTAGGATGAGGACCCAAAAGGGATGTTAGAGTCATGGTTGGACAGCAGGTCTTCACAGGTGTTCAGGAGAGCAGTTTCCATGCTTCTGACAGCTCTGAAGCCAGGCTGATGGTCATGGAGACAACCAACAGAGTCGGTGTGAAGATTAAGCTGGGAGATGGTCAGCTTTTCCAAGAGTTTGCCCTGGAAAGGAGTGATAGAAACCTGCGAAGTTAGCCGGGCCGGAGGGGTCGGCTGTGGAATTTTTGAGAAGAGGGTGCACAAGAGAATGCTTCAGAGTGGAGGGGAAGATTCCACAGGTGATGGAATGGTTACAGAAGTCGGCCAGATTCAGAGCAAGGGTGTCAATGTGGTCCTTGATGGTTTTGGACGAACAGGGAAGAACCTGTTTTGACTGGAATCACACAATCTCCTGGGCTTGCGCCAATCTGGTTTCCAACCAAGCCACGGCACTGAATCGGCCTTACTGGACCTAAAGATTCAACAGGATGATATCAAAGATGCCAAGAAGCAAGCCCTCCTCTTGTTACTGGGCCTGTCTGCAGCCTTCGACCATGTATACATATTGAATAAATCAAAAAGGCAGCCTATGATCGAGCCAGCCAGGAGTCAACCTGGAATTAGTCAAATGTGTTATCCATTGCGCCACTGGACCGCTGCTACAGCGTGAGCAGGAGTCAGCACTTTTGTAACGAAATAGAAGTTTCCTGCTTGAGACACAGTGAGAAACGTACTTCTCATTTTTACAAGGAGAGGTAGAAAAAAACGCTACAAGCCCACAATGAGCAGGTGAGCGAGCGTGTGCCATCATGAGAAACTTAGTTCTCATTTTTCCCAGAGGAGAGGTAGAAAAAACGCACTAACTACGAACAAACAATGTGCTTTTGTGTGCCATGCGTGACAAGGCTCATTTTTAAATACTTTCTAGAACAAAAAGGCAGCATGCAAACGAGCCAGCCAGGAGTCGAACCTGGAATCTTCTGCTCCGTAGGCAGACGCGTTATCCATTGCGCCACTGGCCCTCTGCTGCAGTGACTCTTGGAATCAGCACTTTTGTTACGACGCAGATGCTCATCATGCGGATTGAGCCATCATGAGCAACTTAGTTCTCATTTTTATAAGGAGAGGTGGTTGAAAACACGCCTACGAACTGACAATGAGCAGGCGTGTGCCATGTGTTAGAGACATCATGAGAAATAAGGTAGTTCCCATTTTTTCTCCCGAGTAGAGGTAGAAACACGCTGCAACAGTGACTACAAACACACAATGAGCTTTCGAGTGCCTTGCGTGAGAAGGCTCATTTTTAAATACAGAACAAAAAGGCAGCATTTGAACGAGCCAGCCAGGAGTCGAACCTGGAATCTTCTGCTCCGTAGGCAGACGCGTTATCCATTGCGCCACTGGCCCGCTGCTGCACTGTGTGCTGCATTCAGCACTTTTGTTACGAACCAGAGGCTCAGGTCGGGCTGCCTGAGACATCACGAGAAACTTTGTTCTCATTTTTACAGCGAGAGGTAGGAAAAACGCTACCAACACACAATAAGCAGGCGTGTGACATGTGTTAAAGAAGGCTCATTTTTAAATACTTTATTGAAAACAATACATACAAACATCTGACAAAGAACGCATTTGGCATCAGATACTGCCCGGATTGCAACTCTCTGCACGTATTTTCTGGCGAGTTCTACGGACCAAGCATCTCATTTATTGTACGATAGCACTCACATTTTCATGCGCAAATAACAGATTTAGACTGTTTTCACTTTTTAGTATTGTACCATTTTATGTGCTCGGTGCTCTTCAGTGTTAAATCCGCGGGAGAGGATGATCTGTACCCAGATCAACCCCAAAAGTGCCATACAGATATGAAACAGGTAAGGCCTGAGTGATAGGCGTGCCAAGGAGTACTCGACGTGCAAGCTACAGAAACGCGAAACATGCAACAAGTGAGAGACATAAAATGGGGTTTTTCACTTTAAGAAATAACATATAATATATTGAATACAATTTTTTGTTTACTTCTTAAAAGGTGTTTTATTGAGCTGTAGCCTTCCTCTTAGAGAGCAGGACTAAGAAGCCCGGCTGGAGCATTTCAGCACATTTTTATTTCCTTTTGGCGATCGCTGTGTCAGGGTGTTGGGTTGGGGCTCCAAGATTGCCGAACACCAGGCGAGCAGTCTATCATGGGGAACAGTTTAGTATACAACACCGGTGCGATGAAGGCACATGGCCTACTCTGCATTTTAAGCACCACCTATAAGCCGAAACCGTTGCATTGAAGTACAGGTAGGAGGGAGATGACATGTGAAGAGGGACACACGACTTGTTTTTTTTTTGGGTTATTTATTTGTTAAATATTGTTGGTTGTTTATCGTCTAATTGACTGCCTTGGGCCATGCTTACCTCTTTGGCCATTCCCACCCACTCCTTGCCCCTCCCACCCAAAACTCAACCCCTGGTATCTATGTTGTTTCTAAGCAGTCTGCTGTGAGTTAATGGCTTAATTGCCGCTGTAAATGGCTACCGGTATAATAACAAAAATCTTACCCAATTCTACCTGTCCTTAACTCACTACCCCACCCCCTCTATTCCCACTTCTCCCCTCTCACCCAATCTACCCTTATCCCCACCCTACTCTACCACCACTGACTATACCCCAAACCACTCTACACCTACCCCACTCTTCGCTACCCACAATATCCCACACCACTGTACACCTACCCTACCCACTGCCCCACCCCACTGTACCCCTATCCATCAAACCACTGTAGACTGGCAAGGTGACACGAGGTCCTTTGATCCCAATAGATTTCGCCCAGCCTTTCCATATCTTCAGATCACTACCGAGTTAAGGTACGTGTTTGTTGAGTCTTCAACTTACCCCAGACCTACGCTAGTTGTTCAAGATCAGACAGGCAGTCAAAGTGAACAGGCACGCCTTTGACAGTGTCTCTTCGGATGTAGGTAGATGCACAAAGTATTCTATTCTGAGGTCCATGCATTCTGCCATGTAAGCGCCAAACAGCCCTTTCACGGGAAGACCCTTCAAAAAGTAAAGACTCCGCTTTCTGTATGTTGGCATGTAGCACGTAGCCCATCTTGGCAGATAGCGTACATCACATTGCATCTAGTGGTGGCCCCATGTTGTGATTCTTCACTTGCCAAATCATAGCAGTGCTAAAAGGTCATGGCCAAGAGGCCTCAGCGGCAGGGGATCTGCGTCCAGTGCAAATTGGCACATGCCAAAACGTCCTGAACAATGGAGAAGGCAAAGAAGTTTCATTAGTGGTGTAATGGGAGGATAAATCGTGTTCCAGATGTTGGGGACATCCCTCAGACCTGTTAAGGGCCTCCATCACACCACTGAGGAATCATCCTTGTTTGTTACTGTTTGCAATGAATGATTGAAGGAGTTGCGTATCTTCAGATCTATAGATTCCTGCTATGATATGACATGATATTGTATTTGAATCGTACTCATACACGCGTGTTTCAGAGCGTGACGAGGCAAGGGAGGGGAAGAAGGGAGGACAAAACAGCGATCTTCCTAGGCCCAGTGACATTGAGAATGCTCAAGTGCAGGGGAGAGGGAGGGAGGAAAGTGCAAGGAGAGGGGCGAGGTGGAACGTGCCGAGGAAGGGATAAAAACAACAACAACTGGTAGCGCAGCCAGCAGGGTGGCAAGTGCGAGGTTTAAAGCGCAGACAAGGGGTGTCTGATAAGTGCAGGTAAGGGCACTGTAGGGTTACAGATACAGACCCAAGTGCAAGGATTGCGTGCAAGGGTTGCCAGGAGGCAGTGCAGGTGTGCGGCTGGGTGGGCAGGGACCTTGGCCCGAAATCAGAGGGTAGCCAGGTGCACGGAGCCGAAGCAGACAGATCAGCAGGGGAGCGGAAGAGCAAAGGCAGAAGCAAAGAGGAAGGTCTTGAGGTGCTTCCGGAACCAGAGATGGTTCTCCTCAAGTTTCAGTGTGGCAGGCAGGCTGTTCCAGAGGGAGGCCCCAGCTGAGGAAAGAGATCTACCCCCAACTCGTTGCTTGGAGAAGCGACCGGCCCTGAGGGAGTTGGAGGTGGAGGAGAAAAGAGCTCGAGTGGGAAGGTATTTACGGAGGGAGAGTTGAAGGTATTTTGGACCCAGGCCCCAGTAAGCCTTGTGGACAATGCAGAGGGACTTGAATTTAACCCTTGCAGCCACTGGGAGCAATGAAAAGATTTCAGGGCTGGAGAGATACGATCCCTGGGCTTCAGACCAAGGAAACGTCTTGCAGTCCTGTTCTGGATGAGTTGCAGAGGACAGAGAGAAGAAGCAGGCAGATTTAGAAAGAGGCTGTTGCAGTAGTCTAGCCTAGAGAGAATCAGAGCTCTAGATACAGTAAGCTTCTGGGGGAAGGAGAGGAAAGGAACAATACCTCTGCAAATGTACAGTTGGTAGTTTGACTTCTTAGAGATGTCAGAGATGTGAGAAGAAAAGGAGAGTGTGGAGTCGAAGATGACCCCAAGGTTCTTAGCCTCAAAGGTTGGAGCAGGAAGAGGGCCAAGGGAGGCCGGCCAGAGAGTGGCAGGAAAGGAGGGTGCAGGTGTGCCGATGAGGAGAATCTCTGCCTAAATGGGATTAAGGCAGAGATCATTGGCGGCAGACCAGTCCTGGATGGCAGACAGACGGTCAGAGATGAGGGAGGGAAGCCTGAAAACAAGCAGAGTGTCATCCGCATAGCACTGAAAGTTGAAGCAGAGAGCTGCAATGCAGTGGGAAATGGGTGCCAGGTATTGGTTGAACAGCCAGGGAGAGAGGTTAGACCCGTGGGGAACACCACAAGTAGAGAATGAGATGGCGAAAAGGAAGGACCCAAGTTGGACCTGGGAGGGCCGATCAGAGTGGAAAGAGGTCATCCAGGCCAGGGCCTGATCAGTGATACCCGGCTTATCACGGAGACAGTTGAGCAGGATGGCATGGTTGACCGTGTCAAAGGCAGAAGAGAAATCGAGTAGGATGAGGACCCAAAAGGGATGTTAGAGTCATGGTTGGACAGCAGGTCTTCACAGGTGTTCAGGAGAGCAGTTTCCATGCTTCTGACAGCTCTGAAGCCAGGCTGATGGTCATGGAGACAACCAACAGAGTCGGTGTGAAGATTAAGCTGGGAGATGGTCAGCTTTTCCAAGAGTTTGCCCTGGAAAGGAGTGATAGAAACCTGCGAAGTTAGCCGGGCCGGAGGGGTCGGCTGTGGAATTTTTGAGAAGAGGGTGCACAAGAGAATGCTTCAGAGTGGAGGGGAAGATTCCACAGGTGATGGAATGGTTACAGAAGTCGGCCAGATTCAGAGCAAGGGTGTCAATGTGGTCCTTGATGGTTTTGGACGAACAGGGAAGAACCTGTTTTGACTGGAATCACACAATCTCCTGGGCTTGCGCCAATCTGGTTTCCAACCAAGCCACGGCACTGAATCGGCCTTACTGGACCTAAAGATTCAACAGGATGATATCAAAGATGCCAAGAAGCAAGCCCTCCTCTTGTTACTGGGCCTGTCTGCAGCCTTCGACCATGTATACATATTGAATAAATCAAAAAGGCAGCCTATGATCGAGCCAGCCAGGAGTCAACCTGGAATTAGTCAAATGTGTTATCCATTGCGCCACTGGACCGCTGCTACAGCGTGAGCAGGAGTCAGCACTTTTGTAACGAAACAGAAGTTTCCTGCTTGAGACACAGTGAGAAACGTACTTCTCATTTTTACAAGGAGAGGTAGAAAAAAACGCTACAAGCCCACAATGAGCAGGTGAGCGAGCGTGTGCCATCATGAGAAACTTAGTTCTCATTTTTCCCAGAGGAGAGGTAGAAAAAACGCACTAACTACGAACAAACAATGTGCTTTTGTGTGCCATGCGTGACAAGGCTCATTTTTAAATACTTTCTAGAACAAAAAGGCAGCATGCGAACGAGCCAGCCAGGAGTCGAACCTGGAATCTTCTGCTCCATAGGCAGACGCGTTATCCATTGCGCCACTGGCCCTCTGCTGCAGTGACTCTTGGAATCAGCACTTTTGTTACGACGCAGAGGCTCATCATGCGGATTGAGCCATCATGAGCAACTTAGTTCTCATTTTTATAAGGAGAGGTGGTTGAAAACACGCCTACGAACTGACAATGAGCAGGCGTGTGCCATGTGTTAGAGACATCATGAGAAATAACGTAGTTCCCATTTTTTCTCCCGAGTAGAGGTAGAAACACGCTGCAACAGTGACTACAAACACACAATGAGCTTTCGAGTGCCTTGCGTGAGAAGGCTCATTTTAAAATACAGAACAAAAAGGCAGCATTTGAACGAGCCAGCCAGGAGTCGAACCTGGAATCTTCTGCTCCGTAGGCAGACGCGTTATCCATTGCGCCACTGGCCCGCTGCTGCACTGTGAGCTGCATTCAGCACTTTTGTTACGAACCAGAGGCTCAGGTCGGGCTGCCTGAGACATCACGAGAAACTTTGTTCTCATTTTTACAGCGAGAGGTAGGAAAAACGCTACCAACACACAATAAGCAGGCGTGTGACATGTGTTAAAGAAGGCTCATTTTTAAATACTTTATTGAAAACAATACATACAAACATCTGACAAAGAACGCATTTGGCATCAGATACTGCCCGGATTGCAACTCTCTGCACGTATTTTCTGGCGAGTTTTACGGACCAAGCATCTCATTTATTGTACTATAGCACTCACATTTTCATGCGCAAATAACAGATTTAGACTGTTTTCACTTTTTAGTATTGTACCATTTTATGTGCTCGGTGCTCTTCAGTGTTAAATCCGCGGGAGAGGATGATCTGTACCCAGATCAACCCCAAAAGTGCCATACAGATATGAAACAGGTAAGGCCTGAGTGATAGGCGTGCCAAGGAGTACTCGACGTGCATGCCACAGAAACGCGAAACATGCAACAAGTGAGAGACATAAAATGGGGTTTTTCACTTTAAGAAATAACATATAATATATTGAATACAATTTTTTGTTTACTTCTTAAAAGGTGTTTTATTGAGCTGTAGCCTTCCTCTTAGAGAGCAGGACTAAGAAGCCCGGCTGGAGCATTTCAGCACATTTTTATTTCCTTTTGGCGATCGCTGTGTCAGGGTGTTGGGTTGGGGCTCCAAGATTGCCGAACACCAGGCGAGCAGTCTATCATGGGGAACAGTTTAGTATACAACACCGGTGCGATGAAGGCACATGGCCTACTGTGCATTTTAAGCACCACCTATAAGCCGAAACCGTTGCATTGAAGTACAGGTAGGAGGGAGATGACATGTGAAGAGGGACACATGACTTGTTTTTTTTTGGGTTATTTATTTGTTAAATATTGTTGGTTGTTTATCGTCTAATTGACTGCCTTGGGCCATGCTTACCTCTTTGGCCATTCCCACCCACTCCTTGCCCCTCCCACCCAAAACTCAACCCCTGGTATCTATGTTGTTTCTAAGCAGTCTGCTGTGAGTTAATGGCTTAATTGCCGCTGTAAATGGCTACCGGTATAATAACAAAAATCTTACCCAATTCTACCTGTCCTTAACTCACTACCCCACCCCCTCTATTCCCACCTCTCCCCTCTCACCCAATCTACCCTTATCCCCACCCTACTCTACCACCACTGACTATACCCCAAACCACTCTACACCTACCCCACTCTTCGCTACCCACAATATCCCACACCACTGTACACCTACCCTACCCACTGCCCCACCCCACTGTACCCCTATCCATCAAACCACTGTAGACTGGCAAGGTGACACGAGGTCCTTTGATCCCAATAGATTTCGCCCAGCCTTTCCATATCTTCAGATCACTACCGAGTTAAGGTACGTGTTTGTTGAGTCTTCAACTTACCCCAGACCTACGCTAGTTGTTCAAGATCAGACAGGCAGTCAAAGTGAACAGGCACGCCTTTGACAGTGTCTCTTCGGATGTAGGTAGATGCACAAAGTATTCTATTCTGAGGTCCATGCATTCTGCCATGTAAGCGCCAAACAGCCCTTTCACGGGAAGACCCTTCAAAAAGTAAAGACTCCGCTTTCTGTATGTTGGCATGTAGCACGTAGCCCATCTTGGCAGATAGCGTACATCACATTGCATCTAGTGGTGGCCCCATGTTGTGATTCTTCACTTGCCAAATCATAGCAGTGCTAAAAGGTCATGGCCAAGAGGCCTCAGCGGCAGGGGATCTGCGTCCAGTGCAAATTGGAACATGCCAAAACGTCCTGAACAATGGAGAAGGCAAAGAAGTTTCATTAGTGGTGTAATGGGAGGATAAATCGTGTTCCAGATGTTGGGGACATCCCTCAGACCTGTTAAGGGCCTCCATCACACCACTGAGGAATCATCCTTGTTTGTTACTGTTTGCAATGAATGATTGAAGGAGTTGCGTATCTTCAGATCTATAGATTCCTGCTATGATATGACATGATATTGTATTTGAATCGTACTCATACACGCGTGTTTCAGAGCGTGACGAGGCAAGGGAGGGGAAGAAGGGAGGACAAAACAGCGATCTTCCTAGGCCCAGTGACATTGAGAATGCTCAAGTGCAGGGGAGAGGGAGGGAGGAAAGTGCAAGGAGAGGGGCGAGGTGGAACGTGCCGAGGAAGGGATAAAAACAACAACAACTGGTAGCGCAGCCAGCAGGGTGGCAAGTGCGAGGTTTAAAGCGCAGACAAGGGGTGTCTGATAAGTGCAGGTAAGGGCACTGTAGGGTTACAGATACAGACCCAAGTGCAAGGATTGCGTGCAAGGGTTGCCAGGAGGCAGTGCAGGTGTGCGGCTGGGTGGGCAGGGACCTTGGCCCGAAATCAGAGGGTAGCCAGGTGCACGGAGCCGAAGCAGACAGATCAGCAGGGGAGCGGAAGAGCAAAGGCAGAAGCAAAGAGGAAGGTCTTGAGGTGCTTCCGGAACCAGAGATGGTTCTCCTCAAGTTTCAGTGTGGCAGGCAGGCTGTTCCAGAGGGAGGCCCCAGCTGAGGAAAGAGATCTACCCCCAACTCGTTGCTTGGAGAAGCGACCGGCCCTGAGGGAGTTGGAGGTGGAGGAGAAAAGAGCTCGAGTGGGAAGGTATTTACGGAGGGAGAGTTGAAGGTATTTTGGACCCAGGCCCCAGTAAGCCTTGTGGACAATGCAGAGGGACTTGAATTTAACCCTTGCAGCCACTGGGAGCAATGAAAAGATTTCAGGGCTGGAGAGATACGATCCCTGGGCTTCAGACCAAGGAAACGTCTTGCAGTCCTGTTCTGGATGAGTTGCAGAGGACAGAGAGAAGAAGCAGGCAGATTTAGAAAGAGGCTGTTGCAGTAGTCTAGCCTAGAGAGAATCAGAGCTCTAGATACAGTAAGCTTCTGGGGGAAGGAGAGGAAAGGAACAATACCTCTGCAAATGTACAGTTGGTAGTTTGACTTCTTAGAGATGTCAGAGATGTGAGAAGAAAAGGAGAGTGTGGAGTCGAAGATGACCCCAAGGTTCTTAGCCTCAAAGGTGGGAGCAGGAAGAGGGCCAAGGGAGGCCGGCCAGAGAGTGGCAGGAAAGGAGGGTGCAGGTGTGCCGATGAGGAGAATCTCTGCCTAAATGGGATTAAGGCAGAGATCATTGGCGGCAGACCAGTCCTGGATGGCAGACAGACGGTCAGAGATGAGGGAGGGAAGCCTGAAAACAAGCAGAGTGTCATCCGCATAGCACTGAAAGTTGAAGCAGAGAGCTGCAATGCAGTGGGAAATGGGTGCCAGGTATTGGTTGAACAGCCAGGGAGAGAGGTTAGACCCGTGGGGAACACCACAAGTAGAGAATGAGATGGCGAAAAGGAAGGACCCAAGTTGGACCTGGGAGGGCCGATCAGAGTGGAAAGAGGTCATCCAGGCCAGGGCCTGATCAGTGATACCCGGCTTATCACGGAGACAGTTGAGCAGGATGGCATGGTTGACCGTGTCAAAGGCAGAAGAGAAATCGAGTAGGATGAGGACCCAAAAGGGATGTTAGAGTCATGGTTGGACAGCAGGTCTTCACAGGTGTTCAGGAGAGCAGTTTCCATGCTTCTGACAGCTCTGAAGCCAGGCTGATGGTCATGGAGACAACCAACAGAGTCGGTGTGAAGATTAAGCTGGGAGATGGTCAGCTTTTCCAAGAGTTTGCCCTGGAAAGGAGTGATAGAAACCTGCGAAGTTAGCCGGGCCGGAGGGGTCGGCTGTGGAATTTTTGAGAAGAGGGTGCACAAGAGAATGCTTCAGAGTGGAGGGGAAGATTCCACAGGTGATGGAATGGTTACAGAAGTCGGCCAGATTCAGAGCAAGGGTGTCAATGTGGTCCTTGATGGTTTTGGACGAACAGGGAAGAACCTGTTTTGACTGGAATCACACAATCTCCTGGGCTTGCGCCAATCTGGTTTCCAACCAAGCCACGGCACTGAATCGGCCTTACTGGACCTAAAGATTCAACAGGATGATATCAAAGATGCCAAGAAGCAAGCCCTCCTCTTGTTACTGGGCCTGTCTGCAGCCTTCGACCATGTATACATATTGAATAAATCAAAAAGGCAGCCTATGATCGAGCCAGCCAGGAGTCAACCTGGAATTAGTCAAATGTGTTATCCATTGCGCCACTGGACCGCTGCTACAGCGTGAGCAGGAGTCAGCACTTTTGTAACGAAACAGAAGTTTCCTGCTTGAGACACAGTGAGAAACGTACTTCTCATTTTTACAAGGAGAGGTAGAAAAAAACGCTACAAGCCCACAATGAGCAGGTGAGCGAGCGTGTGCCATCATGAGAAACTTAGTTCTCATTTTTCCCAGAGGAGAGGTAGAAAAAACGCACTAACTACGAACAAACAATGTGCTTTTGTGTGCCATGCGTGACAAGGCTCATTTTTAAATACTTTCTAGAACAAAAAGGCAGCATGCGAACGAGCCAGCCAGGAGTCGAACCTGGAATCTTCTGCTCCATAGGCAGACGCGTTATCCATTGCGCCACTGGCCCTCTGCTGCAGTGACTCTTGGAATCAGCACTTTTGTTACGACGCAGAGGCTCATCATGCGGATTGAGCCATCATGAGCAACTTAGTTCTCATTTTTATAAGGAGAGGTGGTTGAAAACACGCCTACGAACTGACAATGAGCAGGCGTGTGCCATGTGTTAGAGACATCATGAGAAATAACGTAGTTCCCATTTTTTCTCCCGAGTAGAGGTAGAAACACGCTGCAACAGTGACTACAAACACACAATGAGCTTTCGAGTGCCTTGCGTGAGAAGGCTCATTTTTAAATACAGAACAAAAAGGCAGCATTTGAACGAGCCAGCCAGGAGTCGAACCTGGAATCTTCTGCTCATCCATTGCGCCACTGGCCCGCTGCTGCACTGTGAGCTGCATTCAGCACTTTTGTTACGAACCAGAGGCTCAGGTCGGGCTGCCTGAGACATCACGAGAAACTTTGTTCTCATTTTTACAGCGAGAGGTAGGAAAAACGCTACCAACACACAATAAGCAGGCGTGTGACATGTGTTAAAGAAGGCTCATTTTTAAATACTTTATTGAAAACAATACATACAAACATCTGACAAAGAACGCATTTGGCATCAGATACTGCCCGGATTGCAACTCTCTGCACGTATTTTCTGGCGAGTTTTACGGACCAAGCATCTCATTTATTGTACTATAGCACTCACATTTTCATGCGCAAATAACAGATTTAGACTGTTTTCACTTTTTAGTATTGTACCATTTTATGTGCTCGGTGCTCTTCAGTGTTAAATCCGCGGGAGAGGATGATCTGTACCCAGATCAACCCCAAAAGTGCCATACAGATATGAAACAGGTAAGGCCTGAGTGATAGGCGTGCCAAGGAGTACTCGACGTGCATGCCACAGAAACGCGAAACATGCAACAAGTGAGAGACATAAAATGGGGTTTTTCACTTTAAGAAATAACATATAATATATTGAATACAATTTTTTGTTTACTTCTTAAAAGGTGTTTTATTGAGCTGTAGCCTTCCTCTTAGAGAGCAGGACTAAGAAGCCCGGCTGGAGCATTTCAGCACATTTTTATTTCCTTTTGGCGATCGCTGTGTCAGGGTGTTGGGTTGGGGCTCCAAGATTGCCGAACACCAGGCGAGCAGTCTATCATGGGGAACAGTTTAGTATACAACACCGGTGCGATGAAGGCACATGGCCTACTGTGCATTTTAAGCACCACCTATAAGCCGAAACCGTTGCATTGAAGTACAGGTAGGAGGGAGATGACATGTGAAGAGGGACACATGACTTGTTTTTTTTTGGGTTATTTATTTGTTAAATATTGTTGGTTGTTTATCGTCTAATTGACTGCCTTGGGCCATGCTTACCTCTTTGGCCATTCCCACCCACTCCTTGCCCCTCCCACCCAAAACTCAACCCCTGGTATCTATGTTGTTTCTAAGCAGTCTGCTGTGAGTTAATGGCTTAATTGCCGCTGTAAATGGCTACCGGTATAATAACAAAAATCTTACCCAATTCTACCTGTCCTTAACTCACTACCCCACCCCCTCTATTCCCACCTCTCCCCTCTCACCCAATCTACCCTTATCCCCACCCTACTCTACCACCACTGACTATACCCCAAACCACTCTACACCTACCCCACTCTTCGCTACCCACAATATCCCACACCACTGTACACCTACCCTACCCACTGCCCCACCCCACTGTACCCCTATCCATCAAACCACTGTAGACTGGCAAGGTGACACGAGGTCCTTTGATCCCAATAGATTTCGCCCAGCCTTTCCATATCTTCAGATCACTACCGAGTTAAGGTACGTGTTTGTTGAGTCTTCAACTTACCCCAGACCTACGCTAGTTGTTCAAGATCAGACAGGCAGTCAAAGTGAACAGGCACGCCTTTGACAGTGTCTCTTCGGATGTAGGTAGATGCACAAAGTATTCTATTCTGAGGTCCATGCATTCTGCCATGTAAGCGCCAAACAGCCCTTTCACGGGAAGACCCTTCAAAAAGTAAAGACTCCGCTTTCTGTATGTTGGCATGTAGCACGTAGCCCATCTTGGCAGATAGCGTACATCACATTGCATCTAGTGGTGGCCCCATGTTGTGATTCTTCACTTGCCAAATCATAGCAGTGCTAAAAGGTCATGGCCAAGAGGCCTCAGCGGCAGGGGATCTGCGTCCAGTGCAAATTGGCACATGCCAAAACGTCCTGAACAATGGAGAAGGCAAAGAAGTTTCATTAGTGGTGTAATGGGAGGATAAATCGTGTTCCAGATGTTGGGGACATCCCTCAGACCTGTTAAGGGCCTCCATCACACCACTGAGGAATCATCCTTGTTTGTTACTGTTTGCAATGAATGATTGAAGGAGTTGCGTATCTTCAGATCTATAGATTCCTGCTATGATATGACATGATATTGTATTTGAATCGTACTCATACACGCGTGTTTCAGAGCGTGACGAGGCAAGGGAGGGGAAGAAGGGAGGACAAAACAGCGATCTTCCTAGGCCCAGTGACATTGAGAATGCTCAAGTGCAGGGGAGAGGGAGGGAGGAAAGTGCAAGGAGAGGGGCGAGGTGGAACGTGCCGAGGAAGGGATAAAAACAACAACAACTGGTAGCGCAGCCAGCAGGGTGGCAAGTGCGAGGTTTAAAGCGCAGACAAGGGGTGTCTGATAAGTGCAGGTAAGGGCACTGTAGGGTTACAGATACAGACCCAAGTGCAAGGATTGCGTGCAAGGGTTGCCAGGAGGCAGTGCAGGTGTGCGGCTGGGTGGGCAGGGACCTTGGCCCGAAATCAGAGGGTAGCCAGGTGCACGGAGCCGAAGCAGACAGATCAGCAGGGGAGCGGAAGAGCAAAGGCAGAAGCAAAGAGGAAGGTCTTGAGGTGCTTCCGGAACCAGAGATGGTTCTCCTCAAGTTTCAGTGTGGCAGGCAGGCTGTTCCAGAGGGAGGCCCCAGCTGAGGAAAGAGATCTACCCCCAACTCGTTGCTTGGAGAAGCGACCGGCCCTGAGGGAGTTGGAGGTGGAGGAGAAAAGAGCTCGAGTGGGAAGGTATTTACGGAGGGAGAGTTGAAGGTATTTTGGACCCAGGCCCCAGTAAGCCTTGTGGACAATGCAGAGGGACTTGAATTTAACCCTTGCAGCCACTGGGAGCAATGAAAAGATTTCAGGGCTGGAGAGATACGATCCCTGGGCTTCAGACCAAGGAAACATCTTGCAGTCCTGTTCTGGATGAGTTGCAGAGGACAGAGAGAAGAAGCAGGCAGATTTAGAAAGAGGCTGTTGCAGTAGTCTAGCCTAGAGAGAATCAGAGCTCTAGATACAGTAAGCTTCTGGGGGAAGGAGAGGAAAGGAACAATACCTCTGCAAATGTACAGTTGGTAGTTTGACTTCTTAGAGATGTCAGAGATGTGAGAAGAAAAGGAGAGTGTGGAGTCGAAGATGACCCCAAGGTTCTTAGCCTCAAAGGTGGGAGCAGGAAGAGGGCCAAGGGAGGCCGGCCAGAGAGTGGCAGGAAAGGAGGGTGCAGGTGTGCCGATGAGGAGAATCTCTGCCTAAATGGGATTAAGGCAGAGATCATTGGCGGCAGACCAGTCCTGGATGGCAGACAGACGGTCAGAGATGAGGGAGGGAAGCCTGAAAACAAGCAGAGTGTCATCCGCATAGCACTGAAAGTTGAAGCAGAGAGCTGCAATGCGGTGGGAAATGGGTGCCAGGTATTGGTTGAACAGCCAGGGAGAGAGGTTAGACCCGTGGGGAACACCACAAGTAGAGAATGAGATGGCGAAAAGGAAGGACCCAAGTTGGACCTGGGAGGGCCGATCAGAGTGGAAAGAGGTCATCCAGGCCAGGGCCTGATCAGTGATACCCGGCTTATCACGGAGACAGTTGAGCAGGATGGCATGGTTGACCGTGTCAAAGGCAGAAGAGAAATCGAGTAGGATGAGGACCCAAAAGGGATGTTAGAGTCATGGTTGGACAGCAGGTCTTCACAGGTGTTCAGGAGAGCAGTTTCCATGCTTCTGACAGCTCTGAAGCCAGGCTGATGGTCATGGAGACAACCAACAGAGTCGGTGTGAAGATTAAGCTGGGAGATGGTCAGCTTTTCCAAGAGTTTGCCCTGGAAAGGAGTGATAGAAACCTGCGAAGTTAGCCGGGCCGGAGGGGTCGGCTGTGGAATTTTTGAGAAGAGGGTGCACAAGAGAATGCTTCAGAGTGGAGGGGAAGATTCCACAGGTGATGGAATGGTTACAGAAGTCGGCCAGATTCAGAGCAAGGGTGTCAATGTGGTCCTTGATGGTTTTGGACGAACAGGGAAGAACCTGTTTTGACTGGAATCACACAATCTCCTGGGCTTGCGCCAATCTGGTTTCCAACCAAGCCACGGCACTGAATCGGCCTTACTGGACCTAAAGATTCAACAGGATGATATCAAAGATGCCAAGAAGCAAGCCCTCCTCTTGTTACTGGGCCTGTCTGCAGCCTTCGACCATGTATACATATTGAATAAATCAAAAAGGCAGCCTATGATCGAGCCAGCCAGGAGTCAACCTGGAATTAGTCAAATGTGTTATCCATTGCGCCACTGGACCGCTGCTACAGCGTGAGCAGGAGTCAGCACTTTTGTAACGAAATAGAAGTTTCCTGCTTGAGACACAGTGAGAAACGTACTTCTCATTTTTACAAGGAGAGGTAGAAAAAAACGCTACAAGCCCACAATGAGCAGGTGAGCGAGCGTGTGCCATCATGAGAAACTTAGTTCTCATTTTTCCCAGAGGAGAGGTAGAAAAAACGCACTAACTACGAACAAACAATGTGCTTTTGTGTGCCATGCGTGACAAGGCTCATTTTTAAATACTTTCTAGAACAAAAAGGCAGCATGCAAACGAGCCAGCCAGGAGTCGAACCTGGAATCTTCTGCTCCGTAGGCAGACACGTTATCCATTGCGCCACTGGCCCTCTGCTGCAGTGACTCTTGGAATCAGCACTTTTGTTACGACGCAGATGCTCATCATGCGGATTGAGCCATCATGAGCAACTTAGTTCTCATTTTTATAAGGAGAGGTGGTTGAAAACACGCCTACGAACTGACAATGAGCAGGCGTGTGCCATGTGTTAGAGACATCATGAGAAATAAGGTAGTTCCCATTTTTTCTCCCGAGTAGAGGTAGAAACACGCTGCAACAGTGACTACAAACACACAATGAGCTTTCGAGTGCCTTGCGTGAGAAGGCTCATTTTTAAATACAGAACAAAAAGGCAGCATTTGAACGAGCCAGCCAGGAGTCGAACCTGGAATCTTCTGCTCCGTAGGCAGACGCGTTATCCATTGCGCCACTGGCCCGCTGCTGCACTGTGTGCTGCATTCAGCACTTTTGTTACGAACCAGAGGCTCAGGTCGGGCTGCCTGAGACATCACGAGAAACTTTGTTCTCATTTTTACAGCGAGAGGTAGGAAAAACGCTACCAACACACAATAAGCAGGCGTGTGACATGTGTTAAAGAAGGCTCATTTTTAAATACTTTATTGAAAACAATACATACAAACATCTGACAAAGAACGCATTTGGCATCAGATACTGCCCGGATTGCAACTCTCTGCACGTATTTTCTGGCGAGTTCTACGGACCAAGCATCTCATTTATTGTACGATAGCACTCACATTTTCATGCGCAAATAACAGATTTAGACTGTTTTCACTTTTTAGTATTGTACCATTTTATGTGCTCGGTGCTCTTCAGTGTTAAATCCGCGGGAGAGGATGATCTGTACCCAGATCAACCCCAAAAGTGCCATACAGATATGAAACAGGTAAGGCCTGAGTGATAGGCGTGCCAAGGAGTACTCGACGTGCATGCTACAGAAACGCGAAACATGCAACAAGTGAGAGACATAAAATGGGGTTTTTCACTTTAAGAAATAACATATAATATATTGAATACAATTTTTTGTTTACTTCTTAAAAGGTGTTTTATTGAGCTGTAGCCTTCCTCTTAGAGAGCAGGACTAAGAAGCCCGGCTGGAGCATTTCAGCACATTTTTATTTCCTTTTGGCGATCGCTGTGTCAGGGTGTTGGGTTGGGGCTCCAAGATTGCCGAACACCAGGCGAGCAGTCTATCATGGGGAACAGTTTAGTATACAACACCGGTGCGATGAAGGCACATGGCCTACTCTGCATTTTAAGCACCACCTATAAGCCGAAACCGTTGCATTGAAGTACAGGTAGGAGGGAGATGACATGTGAAGAGGGACACACGACTTGTTTTTTTTTTGGGTTATTTATTTGTTAAATATTGTTGGTTGTTTATCGTCTAATTGACTGCCTTGGGCCATGCTTACCTCTTTGGCCATTCCCACCCACTCCTTGCCCCTCCCACCCAAAACTCAACCCCTGGTATCTATGTTGTTTCTAAGCAGTCTGCTGTGAGTTAATGGCTTAATTGCCGCTGTAAATGGCTACCGGTATAATAACAAAAATCTTACCCAATTCTACCTGTCCTTAACTCACTACCCCACCCCCTCTATTCCCACCTCTCCCCTCTCACCCAATCTACCCTTATCCCCACCCTACTCTACCACCACTGACTATACCCCAAACCACTCTACACCTACCCCACTCTTCGCTACCCACAATATCCCACACCACTGTACACCTACCCTACCCACTGCCCCACCCCACTGTACCCCTATCCATCAAACCACTGTAGACTGGCAAGGTGACACGAGGTCCTTTGATCCCAATAGATTTCGCCCAGCCTTTCCATATCTTCAGATCACTACCGAGTTAAGGTACGTGTTTGTTGAGTCTTCAACTTACCCCAGACCTACGCTAGTTGTTCAAGATCAGACAGGCAGTCAAAGTGAACAGGCACGCCTTTGACAGTGTCTCTTCGGATGTAGGTAGATGCACAAAGTATTCTATTCTGAGGTCCATGCATTCTGCCATGTAAGCGCCAAACAGCCCTTTCACGGGAAGACCCTTCAAAAAGTAAAGACTCCGCTTTCTGTATGTTGGCATGTAGCACGTAGCCCATCTTGGCAGATAGCGTACATCACATTGCATCTAGTGGTGGCCCCATGTTGTGATTCTTCACTTGCCAAATCATAGCAGTGCTAAAAGGTCATGGCCAAGAGGCCTCAGCGGCAGGGGATCTGCGTCCAGTGCAAATTGGCACATGCCAAAACGTCCTGAACAATGGAGAAGGCAAAGAAGTTTCATTAGTGGTGTAATGGGAGGATAAATCGTGTTCCAGATGTTGGGGACATCCCTCAGACCTGTTAAGGGCCTCCATCACACCACTGAGGAATCATCCTTGTTTGTTACTGTTTGCAATGAATGATTGAAGGAGTTGCGTATCTTCAGATCTATAGATTCCTGCTATGATATGACATGATATTGTATTTGAATTGTACTCATACACGCGTGTTTCAGAGCGTGACGAGGCAAGGGAGGGGAAGAAGGGAGGACAAAACAGCGATCTTCCTAGGCCCAGTGACATTGAGAATGCTCAAGTGCAGGGGAGAGGGAGGGAGGAAAGTACAAGGAGAGGGGCGAGGTGGAACGTGCCGAGGAAGGGATAAAAACAACAACAACTGGTAGCGCAGCCAGCAGGGTGGCAAGTGCGAGGTTTAAAGCGCAGACAAGGGGTGTCTGATAAGTGCAGGTAAGGGCACTGTAGGGTTACAGATACAGACCCAAGTGCAAGGATTGCGTGCAAGGGTTGCCAGGAGGCAGTGCAGGTGTGCGGCTGGGTGGGCAGGGACCTTGGCCCGAAATCAGAGGGTAGCCAGGTGCACGTAGCCGAAGCAGACAGATCAGCAGGGGAGCGGAAGAGCAAAGGCAGAAGCAAAGAGGAAGGTCTTGAGGTGCTTCCGGAACCAGAGATGGTTCTCCTCAAGTTTCAGTGTGGCAGGCAGGCTGTTCCAGAGGGAGGCCCCAGCTGAGGAAAGAGATCTACCCCCAACTCGTTGCTTGGAGAAGCGACCGGCCCTGAGGGAGTTGGAGGTGGATGAGAAAAGAGCTCGAGTGGGAAGGTATTTACGGAGGGAGAGTTGAAGGTATTTTGGACCCAGGCCCCAGTAAGCCTTGTGGACAATGCAGAGGGACTTGAATTTAACCCTTGCAGCCACTGGGAGCAATGAAAAGATTTCAGGGCTGGAGAGATACGATCCCTGGGCTTCAGACCAAGGAAACGTCTTGCAGTCCTGTTCTGGATGAGTTGCAGAGGACAGAGAGAAGAAGCAGGCAGATTTAGAAAGAGGCTGTTGCAGTAGTCTAGCCTAGAGAGAATCAGAGCTCTAGATACAGTAAGCTTCTGGGGGAAGGAGAGGAAAGGAACAATACCTCTGCAAATGTACAGTTGGTAGTTTGACTTCTTAGAGATGTCAGAGATGTGAGAAGAAAAGGAGAGTGTGGAGTCGAAGATGACCCCAAGGTTCTTAGCCTCAAAGGTGGGAGCAGGAAGAGGGCCAAGGGAGGCCGGCCAGAGAGTGGCAGGAAAGGAGGGTGCAGGTGTGCCGATGAGGAGAATCTCTGCCTAAATGGGATTAAGGCAGAGATCATTGGCGGCAGACCAGTCCTGGATGGCAGACAGACGGTCAGAGATGAGGGAGGGAAGCCTGAAAACAAGCAGAGTGTCATCCGCATAGCACTGAAAGTTGAAGCAGAGAGCTGCAATGCAGTGGGAAATGGGTGCCAGGTATTGGTTGAACAGCCAGGGAGAGAGGTTAGACCCGTGGGGAACACCACAAGTAGAGAATGAGATGGCGAAAAGGAAGGACCCAAGTTGGACCTGGGAGGGCCGATCAGAGTGGAAAGAGGTCATCCAGGACAGGGCCTGATCAGTGATACCCGGCTTATCACGGAGACAGTTGAGCAGGATGGCATGGTTGACCGTGTCAAAGGCAGAAGAGAAATCGAGTAGGATGAGGACCCAAAAGGGATGTTAGAGTCATGGTTGGACAGCAGGTCTTCACAGGTGTTCAGGAGAGCAGTTTCCATGCTTCTGACAGCTCTGAAGCCAGGCTGATGGTCATGGAGACAACCAACAGAGTCGGTGTGAAGATTAAGCTGGGAGATGGTCAGCTTTTCCAAGAGTTTGCCCTGGAAAGGAGTGATAGAAACCTGCGAAGTTAGCCGGGCCGGAGGGGTCGGCTGTGGAATTTTTGAGAAGAGGGTGCACAAGAGAATGCTTCAGAGTGGAGGGGAAGATTCCACAGGTGATGGAATGGTTACAGAAGTCGGCCAGATTCAGAGCAAGGGTGTCAATGTGGTCCTTGATGGTTTTGGACGAACAGGGAAGAACCTGTTTTGACTGGAATCACACAATCTCCTGGGCTTGCGCCAATCTGGTTTCCAACCAAGCCACGGCACTGAATCGGCCTTACTGGACCTAAAGATTCAACAGGATGATATCAAAGATGCCAAGAAGCAAGCCCTCCTCTTGTTACTGGGCCTGTCTGCAGCCTTCGACCATGTATACATATTGAATAAATCAAAAAGGCAGCCTATGATCGAGCCAGCCAGGAGTCAACCTGGAATTAGTCAAATGTGTTATCCATTGCGCCACTGGACCGCTGCTACAGCGTGAGCAGGAGTCAGCACTTTTGTAACGAAACAGAAGTTTCCTGCTTGAGACACAGTGAGAAACGTACTTCTCATTTTTACAAGGAGAGGTAGAAAAAAACGCTACAAGCCCACAATGAGCAGGTGAGCGAGCGTGTGCCATCATGAGAAACTTAGTTCTCATTTTTCCCAGAGGAGAGGTAGAAAAAACGCACTAACTACGAACAAACAATGTGCTTTTGTGTGCCATGCGTGACAAGGCTCATTTTTAAATACTTTCTAGAACAAAAAGGCAGCATGCGAACGAGCCAGCCAGGAGTCGAACCTGGAATCTTCTGCTCCATAGGCAGACGCGTTATCCATTGCGCCACTGGCCCTCTGCTGCAGTGACTCTTGGAATCAGCACTTTTGTTACGACGCAGAGGCTCATCATGCGGATTGAGCCATCATGAGCAACTTAGTTCTCATTTTTATAAGGAGAGGTGGTTGAAAACACGCCTACGAACTGACAATGAGCAGGCGTGTGCCATGTGTTAGAGACATCATGAGAAATAACGTAGTTCCCATTTTTTCTCCCGAGTAGAGGTAGAAACACGCTGCAACAGTGACTACAAACACACAATGAGCTTTCGAGTGCCTTGCGTGAGAAGGCTCATTTTTAAATACAGAACAAAAAGGCAGCATTTGAACGAGCCAGCCAGGAGTCGAACCTGGAATCTTCTGCTCCGTAGGCCGACGCGTTATCCATTGCGCCACTGGCCCGCTGCTGCACTGTGAGCTGCATTCAGCACTTTTGTTACGAACCAGAGGCTCAGGTCGGGCTGCCTGAGACATCACGAGAAACTTTGTTCTCATTTTTACAGCGAGAGGTAGGAAAAACGCTACCAACACACAATAAGCAGGCGTGTGACATGTGTTAAAGAAGGCTCATTTTTAAATACTTTATTGAAAACAATACATACAAACATCTGACAAAGAACGCATTTGGCATCAGATACTGCCCGGATTGCAACTCTCTGCACGTATTTTCTGGCGAGTTTTACGGACCAAGCATCTCATTTATTGTACTATAGCACTCACATTTTCATGCGCAAATAACAGATTTAGACTGTTTTCACTTTTTAGTATTGTACCATTTTATGTGCTCGGTGCTCTTCAGTGTTAAATCCGCGGGAGAGGATGATCTGTACCCAGATCAACCCCAAAAGTGCCATACAGATATGAAACAGGTAAGGCCTGAGTGATAGGCGTGCCAAGGAGTACTCGACGTGCATGCCACAGAAACGCGAAACATGCAACAAGTGAGAGACATAAAATGGGGTTTTTCACTTTAAGAAATAACATATAATATATTGAATACAATTTTTTGTTTACTTCTTAAAAGGTGTTTTATTGAGCTGTAGCCTTCCTCTTAGAGAGCAGGACTAAGAAGCCCGGCTGGAGCATTTCAGCACATTTTTATTTCCTTTTGGCGATCGCTGTGTCAGGGTGTTGGGTTGGGGCTCCAAGATTGCCGAACACCAGGCGAGCAGTCTATCATGGGGAACAGTTTAGTATACAACACCGGTGCGATGAAGGCACATGGCCTACTGTGCATTTTAAGCACCACCTATAAGCCGAAACCGTTGCATTGAAGTACAGGTAGGAGGGAGATGACATGTGAAGAGGGACACATGACTTGTTTTTTTTGGGTTATTTATTTGTTAAATATTGTTGGTTGTTTATCGTCTAATTGACTGCCTTGGGCCATGCTTACCTCTTTGGCCATTCCCACCCACTCCTTGCCCCTCCCACCCAAAACTCAACCCCTGGTATCTATGTTGTTTCTAAGCAGTCTGCTGTGAGTTAATGGCTTAATTGCCGCTGTAAATGGCTACCGGTATAATAACAAAAATCTTACCCAATTCTACCTGTCCTTAACTCACTACCCCACCCCCTCTATTCCCACCTCTCCCCTCTCACCCAATCTACCCTTATCCCCACCCTACTCTACCACCACTGACTATACCCCAAACCACTCTACACCTACCCCACTCTTCGCTACCCACAATATCCCACACCACTGTACACCTACCCTACCCACTGCCCCACCCCACTGTACCCCTATCCATCAAACCACTGTAGACTGGCAAGGTGACACGAGGTCCTTTGATCCCAATAGATTTCGCCCAGCCTTTCCATATCTTCAGATCACTACCGAGTTAAGGTACGTGTTTGTTGAGTCTTCAACTTACCCCAGACCTACGCTAGTTGTTCAAGATCAGACAGGCAGTCAAAGTGAACAGGCACGCCTTTGACAGTGTCTCTTCGGATGTAGGTAGATGCACAAAGTATTCTATTCTGAGGTCCATGCATTCTGCCATGTAAGCGCCAAACAGCCCTTTCACGGGAAGACCCTTCAAAAAGTAAAGACTCCGCTTTCTGTATGTTGGCATGTAGCACGTAGCCCATCTTGGCAGATAGCGTACATCACATTGCATCTAGTGGTGGCCCCATGTTGTGATTCTTCACTTGCCAAATCATAGCAGTGCTAAAAGGTCATGGCCAAGAGGCCTCAGCGGCAGGGGATCTGCGTCCAGTGCAAATTGGCACATGCCAAAACGTCCTGAACAATGGAGAAGGCAAAGAAGTTTCATTAGTGGTGTAATGGGAGGATAAATCGTGTTCCAGATGTTGGGGACATCCCTCAGACCTGTTAAGGGCCTCCATCACACCACTGAGGAATCATCCTTGTTTGTTACTGTTTGCAATGAATGATTGAAGGAGTTGCGTATCTTCAGATCTATAGATTCCTGCTATGATATGACATGATATTGTATTTGAATCGTACTCATACACGCGTGTTTCAGAGTGTGACGAGGCAAGGGAGGGGAAGAAGGGAGGACAAAACAGCGATCTTCCTAGGCCCAGTGACATTGAGAATGCTCAAGTGCAGGGGAGAGGGAGGGAGGAAAGTGCAAGGAGAGGGGCGAGGTGGAACGTGCCGAGGAAGGGATAAAAACAACAACAACTGGTAGCGCAGCCAGCAGGGTGGCAAGTGCGAGGTTTAAAGCGCAGACAAGGGGTGTCTGATAAGTGCAGGTAAGGGCACTGTAGGGTTACAGATACAGACCCAAGTGCAAGGATTGCGTGCAAGGGTTGCCAGGAGGCAGTGCAGGTGTGCGGCTGGGTGGGCAGGGACCTTGGCCCGAAATCAGAGGGTAGCCAGGTGCACGGAGCCGAAGCAGACAGATCAGCAGGGGAGCGGAAGAGCAAAGGCAGAAGCAAAGAGGAAGGTCTTGAGGTGCTTCCGGAACCAGAGATGGTTCTCCTCAAGTTTCAGTGTGGCAGGCAGGCTGTTCCAGAGGGAGGCCCCAGCTGAGGAAAGAGATCTACCCCCAACTCGTTGCTTGGAGAAGCGACCGGCCCTGAGGGAGTTGGAGGTGGAGGAGAAAAGAGCTCGAGTGGGAAGGTATTTACGGAGGGAGAGTTGAAGGTATTTTGGACCCAGGCCCCAGTAAGCCTTGTGGACAATGCAGAGGGACTTGAATTTAACCCTTGCAGCCACTGGGAGCAATGAAAAGATTTCAGGGCTGGAGAGATACGATCCCTGGGCTTCAGACCAAGGAAACGTCTTGCAGTCCTTTTCTAGATGAGTTTCAGAGGACAGAGAGAAGAAGCAGGCAGATTTAGAAAGAGGCTGTTGCAGTAGTCTAGCCTAGAGAGAATCAGAGCTCTAGATACAGTAAGCTTCTGGGGGAAGGAGAGGAAAGGAACAATACCTCTGCAAATGTACAGTTGGTAGTTTGACTTCTTAGAGATGTCAGAGATGTGAGAAGAAAAGGAGAGTGTGGAGTCGAAGATGACCCCAAGGTTCTTAGCCTCAAAGGTGGGAGCAGGAAGAGGGCCAAGGGAGGCCGGCCAGAGAGTGGCAGGAAAGGAGGGTGCAGGTGTGCCGATGAGGAGAATCTCTGCCTAAATGGGATTAAGGCAGAGATCATTGGCGGCAGACCAGTCCTGGATGGCAGACAGACGGTCAGAGATGAGGGAGGGAAGCCTGAAAACAAGCAGAGTGTCATCCGCATAGCACTGAAAGTTGAAGCAGAGAGCTGCAATGCGGTGGGCAATGGGTGCCAGGTATTGGTTGAACAGCCAGGGAGAGAGGTTAGACCCGTGGGGAACACCACAAGTAGAGAATGAGATGGCGAAAAGGAAGGACCCAAGTTGGACCTGGGAGGGCCGATCAGAGTGGAAAGAGGTCATCCAGGCCAGGGCCTGATCAGTGATACCCGGCTTATCACGGAGACAGTTGAGCAGGATGGCATGGTTGACCGTGTCAAAGGCAGAAGAGAAATCGAGTAGGATGAGGACCCAAAAGGGATGTTAGAGTCATGGTTGGACAGCAGGTCTTCACAGGTGTTCAGGAGAGCAGTTTCCATGCTTCTGACAGCTCTGAAGCCAGGCTGATGGTCATGGAGACAACCAACAGAGTCGGTGTGAAGATTAAGCTGGGAGATGGTCAGCTTTTCCAAGAGTTTGCCCTGGAAAGGAGTGATAGAAACCTGCGAAGTTAGCCGGGCCGGAGGGGTCGGCTGTGGAATTTTTGAGAAGAGGGTGCACAAGAGAATGCTTCAGAGTGGAGGGGAAGATTCCACAGGTGATGGAATGGTTACAGAAGTCGGCCAGATTCAGAGCAAGGGTGTCAATGTGGTCCTTGATGGTTTTGGACGAACAGGGAAGAACCTGTTTTGACTGGAATCACACAATCTCCTGGGCTTGCGCCAATCTGGTTTCCAACCAAGCCACGGCACTGAATCGGCCTTACTGGACCTAAAGATTCAACAGGATGATATCAAAGATGCCAAGAAGCAAGCCCTCCTCTTGTTACTGGGCCTGTCTGCAGCCTTCGACCATGTATACATATTGAATAAATCAAAAAGGCAGCCTATGATCGAGCCAGCCAGGAGTCAACCTGGAATTAGTCAAATGTGTTATCCATTGCGCCACTGGACCGCTGCTACAGCGTTAGCAGGAGTCAGCACTTTTGTAACGAAACAGAAGTTTCCTGCTTGAGACACAGTGAGAAACGTACTTCTCATTTTTACAAGGAGAGGTAGAAAAAAACGCTACAAGCCCACAATGAGCAGGTGAGCGAGCGTGTGCCATCATGAGAAACTTAGTTCTCATTTTTCCCAGATGAGAGGTAGAAAAAACGCACTAACTACGAACAAACAATGTGCTTTTGTGTGCCATGCGTGACAAGGCTCATTTTTAAATACTTTCTAGAACAAAAAGGCAGCATGCGAACGAGCCAGCCAGGAGTCGAACCTGGAATCTTCTGCTCCGTAGGCAGACGCGTTATCCATTGCGCCACTGGCCCTCTGCTGCAGTGACTCTTGGAATCAGCACTTTTGTTACGACGCAGAGGCTCATCATGCGGATTGAGCCATCATGAGCAACTTAGTTCTCATTTTTATAAGGAGAGGTGGTTAAAAACACGCCTACGAACTGACAATGAGCAGGCGTGTGCCATGTGTTAGAGACATCATGAGAAATAAGGTAGTTCCCATTTTTTCTCCCGAGTAGAGGTAGAAACACGCTGCAACAGTGACTACAAACACACAATGAGCTTTCGAGTGCCTTGCGTGAGAAGGCTCATTTTTAAATACAGAACAAAAAGGCAGCATTTGAACGAGCCAGCCAGGAGTCGAACCTGGAATCTTCTGCTCCGTAGGCAGACGCGTTATCCATTGCGCCACTGGCCCGCTGCTGCACTGTGAGCTGCATTCAGCACTTTTGTTACGAACCAGAGGCTCAGGTCGGGCTGCCTGAGACATCACGAGAAACTTTGTTCTCATTTTTACAGCGAGAGGTAGGAAAAACGCTACCAACACACAATAAGCAGGCGTGTGACATGTGTTAAAGAAGGCTCATTTTTAAATACTTTATTGAAAACAATACATACAAACATCTGACAAAGAACGCATTTGGCATCAGATACTGCCCGGATTGCAACTCTCTGCACGTATTTTCTGGCGAGTTTTACGGACCAAGCATCTCATTTATTGTACTATAGCACTCACATTTTCATGCGCAAATAACAGATTTAGACTGTTTTCACTTTTTAGTATTGTACCATTTTATGTGCTCGGTGCTCTTCAGTGTTAAATCCGCGGGAGAGGATGATCTGTACCCAGATCAACCCCAAAAGTGCCATACAGATATGAAACAGATAAGGCCTGAGTGATAGGCGTGCCAAGGAGTACTCAACGTGCATGCCACAGAAACGCGAAACATGCAACAAGTGAGAGACATAAAATGGGGTTTTTCACTTTAAGAAAATAACATATAATATATTGAATACAATTTTTTGTTTACTTCTTAAAAGGTGTTTTATTGAGCTGTAGCCTTCCTCTTAGAGAGCAGGACTAAGAAGCCCGGCTGGAGCATTTCAGCACATTTTTATTTCCTTTTGGCGATCGCTGTGTCAGGGTGTTGGGTTGGGGCTCCAAGATTGCCGAACACCAGGCGAGCAGTCTATCATGGGGAACAGTTTAGTATACAACACCGGTGCGATGAAGGCACATGGCCTACTGTGCATTTTAAGCACCACCTATAAGCCGAAACCGTTGCATTGAAGTACAGGTAGGAGGGAGATGACATGTGAAGAGGGACACACGACTTGTTTTTTTTTGGGTTATTTATTTGTTAAATATTGTTGGTTGTTTATCGTCTAATTGACTGCCTTGGGCCATGCTTACCTCTTTGGCCATTCCCACCCACTCCTTGCCCCTCCCACCCAAAACTCAACCCCTGGTATCTATGTTGTTTCTAAGCAGTCTGCTGTGAGTTAATGGCTTAATTGCCGCTGTAAATGGCTACCGGTATAATAACAAAAATCTTACCCAATTCTACCTGTCCTTAACTCACTACCCCACCCCCTCTATTCCCACCTCTCCCCTCTCACCCAATCTACCCTTATCCCCACCCTACTCTACCACCACTGACTATACCCCAAACCACTCTACACCTACCCCACTCTTCGCTACCCACAATATCCCACACCACTGTACACCTACCCTACCCACTGCCCCACCCCACTGTACCCCTATCCATCAAACCACTGTAGACTGGCAAGGTGACACGAGGTCCTTTGATCCCAATAGATTTCGCCCCAGCCTTTCCATATCTTCAGATCACTACCGAGTTAAGGTACGTGTTTGTTGAGTCTTAAACTTACCCCAGACCTACGCTAGTTGTTCAAGATCAGACAGGCAGTCAAAGTGAACAGGCACGCCTTTGACAGTGTCTCTTCGGATGTAGGTAGATGCACAAAGTATTCTATTCTGAGGTCCATGCATTCTGCCATGTAAGCGCCAAACAGCCCTTTCACGGGAAGACCCTTCAAAAAGTAAAGACTCCGCTTTCTGTATGTTGGCATGTAGCACGTAGCCCATCTTGGCAGATAGCGTACATCACATTGCATCTAGTGGTGGCCCCATGTTGTGATTCTTCACTTGCCAAATCATAGCAGTGCTAAAAGGTCATGGCCAAGAGGCCTCAGCGGCAGGGGATCTGCGTCCAGTGCAAATTGGCACATGCCAAAACGTCCTGAACAATGGAGAAGGCAAAGAAGTTTCATTAGTGGTGTAATGGGAGGATAAATCGTGTTCCAGATGTTGGGGACATCCCTCAGACCTGTTAAGGGCCTCCATCACACCACTGAGGAATCATCCTTGTTTGTTACTGTTTGCAATGAATGATTGAAGGAGTTGCGTATCTTCAGATCTATAGATTCCTGCTATGATATGACATGATATTGTATTTGAATCGTACTCATACACGCGTGTTTCAGAGCGTGACGAGGCAAGGGAGGGGAAGAAGGGAGGACAAAACAGCGATCTTCCTAGGCCCAGTGACATTGAGAATGCTCAAGTGCAGGGGAGAGGGAGGGAGGAAAGTGCAAGGAGAGGGGCGAGGTGGAACGTGCCGAGGAAGGGATAAAAACAACAACAACTGGTAGCGCAGCCAGCAGGGTGGCAAGTGCGAGGTTTAAAGCGCAGACAAGGGGTGTCTGATAAGTGCAGGTAAGGGCACTGTAGGGTTACAGATACAGACCCAAGTGCAAGGATTGCGTGCAAGGGTTGCCAGGAGGCAGTGCAGGTGTGCGGCTGGGTGGGCAGGGACCTTGGCCCGAAATCAGAGGGTAGCCAGGTGCACGGAGCCGAAGCAGACAGATCAGCAGGGGAGCGGAAGAGCAAAGGCAGAAGCAAAGAGGAAGGTCTTGAGGTGCTTCCGGAACCAGAGATGGTTCTCCTCAAGTTTCAGTGTGGCAGGCAGGCTGTTCCAGAGGGAGGCCCCAGCTGAGGAAAGAGATCTACCCCCAACTCGTTGCTTGGAGAAGCGACCGGCCCTGAGGGAGTTGGAGGTGGAGGAGAAAAGAGCTCGAGTGGGAAGGTATTTACGGAGGGAGAGTTGAAGGTATTTTGGACCCAGGCCCCAGTAAGCCTTGTGGACAATGCAGAGGGACTTGAATTTAACCCTTGCAGCCACTGGGAGCAATGAAAAGATTTCAGGGCTGGAGAGATACGATCCCTGGGCTTCAGACCAAGGAAACATCTTGCAGTCCTGTTCTGGATGAGTTGCAGAGGACAGAGAGAAGAAGCAGGCAGATTTAGAAAGAGGCTGTTGCAGTAGTCTAGCCTAGAGAGAATCAGAGCTCTAGATACAGTAAGCTTCTGGGGGAAGGAGAGGAAAGGAACAATACCTCTGCAAATGTACAGTTGGTAGTTTGACTTCTTAGAGATGTCAGAGATGTGAGAAGAAAAGGAGAGTGTGGAGTCAAAGATGACCCCAAGGTTCTTAGCCTCAAAGGTGGGAGCAGGAAGAGGGCCAAGGGAGGCCGGCCAGAGAGTGGCAGGAAAGGAGGGTGCAGGTGTGCCGATGAGGAGAATCTCTGCCTAAATGGGATTAAGGCAGAGATCATTGGCGGCAGACCAGTCCTGGATGGCAGACAGACGGTCAGAGATGAGGGAGGGAAGCCTGAAAACAAGCAGAGTGTCATCCGCATAGCACTGAAAGTTGAAGCAGAGAGCTGCAATGCGGTGGGAAATGGGTGCCAGGTATTGGTTGAACAGCCAGGGAGAGAGGTTAGACCCGTGGGGAACACCACAAGTAGAGAATGAGATGGCGAAAAGGAAGGACCCAAGTTGGACCTGGGAGGGCCGATCAGAGTGGAAAGAGGTCATCCAGGCCAGGGCCTGATCAGTGATACCCGGCTTATCACGGAGACAGTTGAGCAGGATGGCATGGTTGACCGTGTCAAAGGCAGAAGAGAAATCGAGTAGGATGAGGACCCAAAAGGGATGTTAGAGTCATGGTTGGACAGCAGGTCTTCACAGGTGTTCAGGAGAGCAGTTTCCATGCTTCTGACAGCTCTGAAGCCAGGCTGATGGTCATGGAGACAACCAACAGAGTCGGTGTGAAGATTAAGCTGGGAGATGGTCAGCTTTTCCAAGAGTTTGCCCTGGAAAGGAGTGATAGAAACCTGCGAAGTTAGCCGGGCCGGAGGGGTCGGCTGTGGAATTTTTGAGAAGAGGGTGCACCCCTTCAGAGTGGAGGGGAAGATTCCACAGGTGATGGAATGGTTACAGAAGTCGGCCAGATTCAGAGCAAGGGTGTCAATGTGGTCCTTGATGGTTTTGGACGAACAGGGAAGAACCTGTTTTGACTGGAATCACACAATCTCCTGGGCTTGCGCCAATCTGGTTTCCAACCAAGCCACGGCACTGAATCGGCCTTACTGGACCTAAAGATTCAACAGGATGATATCAAAGATGCCAAGAAGCAAGCCCTCCTCTTGTTACTGGGCCTGTCTGCAGCCTTCGACCATGTATACATATTGAATAAATCAAAAAGGCAGCCTATGATCGAGCCAGCCAGGAGTCAACCTGGAATTAGTCAAATGTGTTATCCATTGCGCCACTGGACCGCTGCTACAGCGTGAGCAGGAGTCAGCACTTTTGTAACGAAATAGAAGTTTCCTGCTTGAGACACAGTGAGAAACGTACTTCTCATTTTTACAAGGAGAGGTAGAAAAAAACGCTACAAGCCCACAATGAGCAGGTGAGCGAGCGTGTGCCATCATGAGAAACTTAGTTCTCATTTTTCCCAGAGGAGAGGTAGAAAAAACGCACTAACTACGAACAAACAATGTGCTTTTGTGTGCCATGCGTGACAAGGCTCATTTTTAAATACTTTCTAGAACAAAAAGGCAGCATGGGAACGAGCCAGCCAGGAGTCGAACCTGGAATCTTCTGCTCCGTAGGCAGACGCGTTATCCATTGCGCCACTGGCCCTCTGCTGCAGTGACTCTTGGAATCAGCACTTTTGTTACGACGCAGATGCTCATCATGCGGATTGAGCCATCATGAGCAACTTAGTTCTCATTTTTATAAGGAGAGGTGGTTGAAAACACGCCTACGAACTGACAATGAGCAGGCGTGTGCCATGTGTTAGAGACATCATGAGAAATAAGGTAGTTCCCATTTTTTCTCCCGAGTAGAGGTAGAAACACGCTGCAACAGTGACTACAAACACACAATGAGCTTTCGAGTGCCTTGCGTGAGAAGGCTCATTTTTAAATACAGAACAAAAAGGCAGCATTTGAACGAGCCAGCCAGGAGTCGAACCTGGAATCTTCTGCTCCGTAGGCAGACGCGTTATCCATTGCGCCACTGGCCCGCTGCTGCACTGTGTGCTGCATTCAGCACTTTTGTTACGAACCAGAGGCTCAGGTCGGGCTGCCTGAGACATCACGAGAAACTTTGTTCTCATTTTAACAGCGAGAGGTAGGAAAAACGCTACCAACACACAATAAGCAGGCGTGTGACATGTGTTAAAGAAGGCTCATTTTTAAATACTTTATTGAAAACAATACATACAAACATCTGACAAAGAACGCATTTGGCATCAGATACTGCCCGGATTGCAACTCTCTGCACGTATTTTCTGGCGAGTTCTACGGACCAAGCATCTCATTTATTGTACGATAGCACTCACATTTTCATGCGCAAATAACAGATTTAGACTGTTTTCACTTTTTAGTATTGTACCATTTTATGTGCTCGGTGCTCTTCAGTGTTAAATCCGCGGGAGAGGATGATCTGTACCCAGATCAACCCCAAAAGTGCCATACAGATATGAAACAGGTAAGGCCTGAGTGATAGGCGTGCCAAGGAGTACTCGACGTGCATGCCACAGAAACGCGAAACATGCAACAAGTGAGAGACATAAAATGGGGTTTTTCACTTTAAGAAATAACATATAATATATTGAATACAATTTTTTGTTTACTTCTTAAAAGGTGTTTTATTGAGCTGTAGCCTTCCTCTTAGAGAGCAGGACTAAGAAGCCCGGCTGGAGCATTTCAGCACATTTTTATTTCCTTTTGGCGATCGCTGTGTCAGGGTGTTGGGTTGGGGCTCCAAGATTGCCGAACACCAGGCGAGCAGTCTATCATGGGGAACAGTTTAGTATACAACACCGGTGCGATGAAGGCACATGGCCTACTCTGCATTTTAAGCACCACCTATAAGCCGAAACCGTTGCATTGAAGTACAGGTAGGAGGGAGATGACATGTGAAGAGGGACACACGACTTGTTTTTTTTTTGGGTTATTTATTTGTTAAATATTGTTGGTTGTTTATCGTCTAATTGACTGCCTTGGGCCATGCTTACCTCTTTGGCCATTCCCACCCACTCCTTGCCCCTCCCACCCAAAACTCAACCCCTGGTATCTATGTTGTTTCTAAGCAGTCTGCTGTGAGTTAATGGCTTAATTGCCGCTGTAAATGGCTACCGGTATAATAACAAAAATCTTACCCAATTCTACCTGTCCTTAACTCACTACCCCACCCCCTCTATTCCCACCTCTCCCCTCTCACCCAATCTACCCTTATCCCCACCCTACTCTACCACCACTGACTATACCCCAAACCACTCTACACCTACCCCACTCTTCGCTACCCACAATATCCCACACCACTGTACACCTACCCTACCCACTGCCCCACCCCACTGTACCCCTATCCATCAAACCACTGTAGACTGGCAAGGTGACACGAGGTCCTTTGATCCCAATAGATTTCGCCCAGCCTTTCCATATCTTCAGATCACTACCGAGTTAAGGTACGTGTTTGTTGAGTCTTCAACTTACCCCAGACCTACGCTAGTTGTTCAAGATCAGACAGGCAGTCAAAGTGAACAGGCACGCCTTTGACAGTGTCTCTTCGGATGTAGGTAGATGCACAAAGTATTCTATTCTGAGGTCCATGCATTCTGCCATGTAAGCGCCAAACAGCCCTTTCACGGGAAGACCCTTCAAAAAGTAAAGACTCCGCTTTCTGTATGTTGGCATGTAGCACGTAGCCCATCTTGGCAGATAGCGTACATCACATTGCATCTAGTGGTGGCCCCATGTTGTGATTCTTCACTTGCCAAATCATAGCAGTGCTAAAAGGTCATGGCCAAGAGGCCTCAGCGGCAGGGGATCTGCGTCCAGTGCAAATTGGCACATGCCAAAACGTCCTGAACAATGGAGAAGGCAAAGAAGTTTCATTAGTGGTGTAATGGGAGGATAAATCGTGTTCCAGATGTTGGGGACATCCCTCAGACCTGTTAAGGGCCTCCATCACACCACTGAGGAATCATCCTTGTTTGTTACTGTTTGCAATGAATGATTGAAGGAGTTGCGTATCTTCAGATCTATAGATTCCTGCTATGATATGACATGATATTGTATTTGAATCGTACTCATACACGCGTGTTTCAGAGCGTGACGAGGCAAGGGAGGGGAAGAAGGGAGGACAAAACAGCGATCTTCCTAGGCCCAGTGACATTGAGAATGCTCAAGTGCAGGGGAGAGGGAGGGAGGAAAGTGCAAGGAGAGGGGCGAGGTGGAACGTGCCGAGGAAGGGATAAAAACAACAACAACTGGTAGCGCAGCCAGCAGGGTGGCAAGTGCGAGGTTTAAAGCGCAGACAAGGGGTGTCTGATAAGTGCAGGTAAGGGCACTGTAGGGTTACAGATACAGACCCAAGTGCAAGGATTGCGTGCAAGGGTTGCCAGGAGGCAGTGCAGGTGTGCGGCTGGGTGGGCAGGGACCTTGGCCCGAAATCAGAGGGTAGCCAGGTGCACGGAGCCGAAGCAGACAGATCAGCAGGGGAGCGGAAGAGCAAAGGCAGAAGCAAAGAGGAAGGTCTTGAGGTGCTTCCGGAACCAGAGATGGTTCTCCTCAAGTTTCAGTGTGGCAGGCAGGCTGTTCCAGAGGGAGGCCCCAGCTGAGGAAAGAGATCTACCCCCAACTCGTTGCTTGGAGAAGCGACCGGCCCTGAGGGAGTTGGAGGTGGAGGAGAAAAGAGCTCGAGTGGGAAGGTATTTACGGAGGGAGAGTTGAAGGTATTTTGGACCCAGGCCCCAGTAAGCCTTGTGGACAATGCAGAGGGACTTGAATTTAACCCTTGCAGCCACTGGGAGCAATGAAAAGATTTCAGGGCTGGAGAGATACGATCCCTGGGCTTCAGACCAAGGAAACGTCTTGCAGTCCTGTTCTGGATGAGTTGCAGAGGACAGAGAGAAGAAGCAGGCAGATTTAGAAAGAGGCTGTTGCAGTAGTCTAGCCTAGAGAGAATCAGAGCTCTAGATACAGTAAGCTTCTGGGGGAAGGAGAGGAAAGGAACAATACCTCTGCAAATGTACAGTTGGTAGTTTGACTTCTTAGAGATGTCAGAGATGTGAGAAGAAAAGGAGAGTGTGGAGTCGAAGATGACCCCAAGGTTCTTAGCCTCAAAGGTGGGAGCAGGAAGAGGGCCAAGGGAGGCCGGCCAGAGAGTGGCAGGAAAGGAGGGTGCAGGTGTGCCGATGAGGAGAATCTCTGCCTAAATGGGATTAAGGCAGAGATCATTGGCGGCAGACCAGTCCTGGATGGCAGACAGACGGTCAGAGATGAGGGAGGGAAGCCTGAAAACAAGCAGAGTGTCATCCGCATAGCACTGAAAGTTGAAGCAGAGAGCTGCAATGCAGTGGGAAATGGGTGCCAGGTATTGGTTGAACAGCCAGGGAGAGAGGTTAGACCCGTGGGGAACACCACAAGTAGAGAATGAGATGGCGAAAAGGAAGGACCCAAGTTGGACCTGGGAGGGCCGATCAGAGTGGAAAGAGGTCATCCAGGCCAGGGCCTGATCAGTGATACCCGGCTTATCACGGAGACAGTTGAGCAGGATGGCATGGTTGACCGTGTCAAAGGCAGAAGAGAAATCGAGTAGGATGAGGACCCAAAAGGGATGTTAGAGTCATGGTTGGACAGCAGGTCTTCACAGGTGTTCAGGAGAGCAGTTTCCATGCTTCTGACAGCTCTGAAGCCAGGCTGATGGTCATGGAGACAACCAACAGAGTCGGTGTGAAGATTAAGCTGGGAGATGGTCAGCTTTTCCAAGAGTTTGCCCTGGAAAGGAGTGATAGAAACCTGCGAAGTTAGCCGGGCCGGAGGGGTCGGCTGTGGAATTTTTGAGAAGAGGGTGCACAAGAGAATGCTTCAGAGTGGAGGGGAAGATTCCACAGGTGATGGAATGGTTACAGAAGTCGGCCAGATTCAGAGCAAGGGTGTCAATGTGGTCCTTGATGGTTTTGGACGAACAGGGAAGAACCTGTTTTGACTGGAATCACACAATCTCCTGGGCTTGCGCCAATCTGGTTTCCAACCAAGCCACGGCACTGAATCGGCCTTACTGGACCTAAAGATTCAACAGGATGATATCAAAGATGCCAAGAAGCAAGCCCTCCTCTTGTTACTGGGCCTGTCTGCAGCCTTCGACCATGTATACATATTGAATAAATCAAAAAGGCAGCCTATGATCGAGCCAGCCAGGAGTCAACCTGGAATTAGTCAAATGTGTTATCCATTGCGCCACTGGACCGCTGCTACAGCGTGAGCAGGAGTCAGCACTTTTGTAACGAAACAGAAGTTTCCTGCTTGAGACACAGTGAGAAACGTACTTCTCATTTTTACAAGGAGAGGTAGAAAAAAACGCTACAAGCCCACAATGAGCAGGTGAGCGAGCGTGTGCCATCATGAGAAACTTAGTTCTCATTTTTCCCAGAGGAGAGGTAGAAAAAACGCACTAACTACGAACAAACAATGTGCTTTTGTGTGCCATGCGTGACAAGGCTCATTTTTAAATACTTTCTAGAACAAAAAGGCAGCATGGGAACGAGCCAGCCAGGAGTCGAACCTGGAATCTTCTGCTCCGTAGGCAGACGCGTTATCCATTGCGCCACTGGCCCTCTGCTGCAGTGACTCTTGGAATCAGCACTTTTGTTACGACGCAGATGCTCATCATGCGGATTGAGCCATCATGAGCAACTTAGTTCTCATTTTTATAAGGAGAGGTGGTTGAAAACACGCCTACGAACTGACAATGAGCAGGCGTGTGCCATGTGTTAGAGACATCATGAGAAATAACGTAGTTCCCATTTTTTCTCCCGAGTAGAGGTAGAAACACGCTGCAACAGTGACTACAAACACACAATGAGCTTTCGAGTGCCTTGCGTGAGAAGGCTCATTTTTAAATACAGAACAAAAAGGCAGCATTTGAACGAGCCAGCCAGGAGTCGAACCTGGAATCTTCTGCTCCGTAGGCAGACGCGTTATCCATTGCGCCACTGGCCCGCTGCTGCACTGTGTGCTGCATTCAGCACTTTTGTTACGAACCAGAGGCTCAGGTCGGGCTGCCTGAGACATCACGAGAAACTTTGTTCTCATTTTTACAGCGAGAGGTAGGAAAAACGCTACCAACACACAATAAGCAGGCGTGTGACATGTGTTAAAGAAGGCTCATTTTTAAATACTTTATTGAAAACAATACATACAAACATCTGACAAAGAACGCATTTGGCATCAGATACTGCCCGGATTGCAACTCTCTGCACGTATTTTCTGGCGAGTTCTACGGACCAAGCATCTCATTTATTGTACGATAGCACTCACATTTTCATGCGCAAATAACAGATTTAGACTGTTTTCACTTTTTAGTATTGTACCATTTTATGTGCTCGGTGCTCTTCAGTGTTAAATCCGCGGGAGAGGATGATCTGTACCCAGATCAACCCCAAAAGTGCCATACAGATATGAAACAGGTAAGGCCTGAGTGATAGGCGTGCCAAGGAGTACTCGACGTGCATGCCACAGAAACGCGAAACATGCAACAAGTGAGAGACATAAAATGGGGTTTTTCACTTTAAGAAATAACATATAATATATTGAATACAATTTTTTGTTTACTTCTTAAAAGGTGTTTTATTGAGCTGTAGCCTTCCTCTTAGAGAGCAGGACTAAGAAGCCCGGCTGGAGCATTTCAGCACATTTTTATTTCCTTTTGGCGATCGCTGTGTCAGGGTGTTGGGTTGGGGCTCCAAGATTGCCGAACACCAGGCGAGCAGTCTATCATGGGGAACAGTTTAGTATACAACACCGGTGCGATGAAGGCACATGGCCTACTGTGCATTTTAAGCACCACCTATAAGCCGAAACCGTTGCATTGAAGTACAGGTAGGAGGGAGATGACATGTGAAGAGGGACACATGACTTGTTTTTTTTTGGGTTATTTATTTGTTAAATATTGTTGGTTGTTTATCGTCTAATTGACTGCCTTGGGCCATGCTTACCTCTTTGGCCATTCCCACCCACTCCTTGCCCCTCCCACCCAAAACTCAACCCCTGGTATCTATGTTGTTTCTAAGCAGTCTGCTGTGAGTTAATGGCTTAATTGCCGCTGTAAATGGCTACCGGTATAATAACAAAAATCTTACCCAATTCTACCTGTCCTTAACTCACTACCCCACCCCCTCTATTCCCACCTCTCCCCTCTCACCCAATCTACCCTTATCCCCACCCTACTCTACCACCACTGACTATACCCCAAACCACTCTACACCTACCCCACTCTTCGCTACCCACAATATCCCACACCACTGTACACCTACCCTACCCACTGCCCCACCCCACTGTACCCCTATCCATCAAACCACTGTAGACTGGCAAGGTGACACGAGGTCCTTTGATCCCAATAGATTTCGCCCAGCCTTTCCATATCTTCAGATCACTACCGAGTTAAGGTACGTGTTTGTTGAGTCTTCAACTTACCCCAGACCTACGCTAGTTGTTCAAGATCAGACAGGCAGTCAAAGTGAACAGGCACGCCTTTGACAGTGTCTCTTCGGATGTAGGTAGATGCACAAAGTATTCTATTCTGAGGTCCATGCATTCTGCCATGTAAGCGCCAAACAGCCCTTTCACGGGAAGACCCTTCAAAAAGTAAAGACTCCGCTTTCTGTATGTTGGCATGTAGCACGTAGCCCATCTTGGCAGATAGCGTACATCACATTGCATCTAGTGGTGGCCCCATGTTGTGATTCTTCACTTGCCAAATCATAGCAGTGCTAAAAGGTCATGGCCAAGAGGCCTCAGCGGCAGGGGATCTGCGTCCAGTGCAAATTGGCACATGCCAAAACGTCCTGAACAATGGAGAAGGCAAAGAAGTTTCATTAGTGGTTTAATGGGAGGATAAATCGTGTTCCAGATGTTGGGGACATCCCTCAGACCTGTTAAGGGCCTCCATCACACCACTGAGGAATCATCCTTGTTTGTTACTGTTTGCAATGAATGATTGAAGGAGTTGCGTATCTTCAGATCTATAGATTCCTGCTATGATATGACATGATATTGTATTTGAATCGTACTCATACACGCGTGTTTCAGAGCGTGACGAGGCAAGGGAGGGGAAGAAGGGAGGACAAAACAGCGATCTTCCTAGGCCCAGTGACATTGAGAATGCTCAAGTGCAGGGGAGAGGGAGGGAGGAAAGTGCAAGGAGAGGGGCGAGGTGGAACGTGCCGAGGAAGGGATAAAAACAACAACAACTGGTAGCGCAGCCAGCAGGGTGGCAAGTGCGAGGTTTAAAGCGCAGACAAGGGGTGTCTGATAAGTGCAGGTAAGGGCACTGTAGGGTTACAGATACAGACCCAAGTGCAAGGATTGCGTGCAAGGGTTGCCAGGAGGCAGTGCAGGTGTGCGGCTGGGTGGGCAGGGACCTTGGCCCGAAATCAGAGGGTAGCCAGGTGCACGGAGCCGAAGCAGACAGATCAGCAGGGGAGCGGAAGAGCAAAGGCAGAAGCAAAGAGGAAGGTCTTGAGGTGCTTCCGGAACCAGAGATGGTTCTCCTCAAGTTTCAGTGTGGCAGGCAGGCTGTTCCAGAGGGAGGCCCCAGCTGAGGAAAGAGATCTACCCCCAACTCGTTGCTTGGAGAAGCGACCGGCCCTGAGGGAGTTGGAGGTGGAGGAGAAAAGAGCTCGAGTGGGAAGGTATTTACGGAGGGAGAGTTGAAGGTATTTTGGACCCAGGCCCCAGTAAGCCTTGTGGACAATGCAGAGGGACTTGAATTTAACCCTTGCAGCCACTGGGAGCAATGAAAAGATTTCAGGGCTGGAGAGATACGATCCCTGGGCTTCAGACCAAGGAAACGTCTTGCAGTCCTGTTCTGGATGAGTTTCAGAGGACAGAGAGAAGAAGCAGGCAGATTTAGAAAGAGGCTGTTGCAGTAGTCTAGCCTAGAGAGAATCAGAGCTCTAGATACAGTAAGCTTCTGGGGGAAGGAGAGGAAAGGAACAATACCTCTGCAAATGTACAGTTGGTAGTTTGATTTCTTAGAGATGTCAGAGATGTGAGAAGAAAAGGAGAGTGTGGAGTCGAAGATGACCCCAAGGTTCTTAGCCTCAAAGGTGGGAGCAGGAAGAGGGCCAAGGGAGGCCGGCCAGAGAGTGGCAGGAAAGGAGGGTGCAGGTGTGCCGATGAGGAGAATCTCTGCCTAAATGGGATTAAGGCAGAGATCATTGGCGGCAGACCAGTCCTGGATGGCAGACAGACGGTCAGAGATGAGGGAGGGAAGCCTGAAAACAAGCAGAGTGTCATCCGCATAGCACTGAAAGTTGAAGCAGAGAGCTGCAATGCGGTGGGCAATGGGTGCCAGGTATTGGTTGAACAGCCAGGGAGAGAGGTTAGACCCGTGGGGAACACCACAAGTAGAGAATGAGATGGCGAAAAGGAAGGACCCAAGTTGGACCTGGGAGGGCCGATCAGAGTGGAAAGAGGTCATCCAGGCCAGGGCCTGATCAGTGATACCCGGCTTATCACGGAGACAGTTGAGCAGGATGGCATGGTTGACCGTGTCAAAGGCAGAAGAGAAATCGAGTAGGATGAGGACCCAAAAGGGATGTTAGAGTCATGGTTGGACAGCAGGTCTTCACAGGTGTTCAGGAGAGCAGTTTCCATGCTTCTGACAGCTCTGAAGCCAGGCTGATGGTCATGGAGACAACCAACAGAGTCGGTGTGAAGATTAAGCTGGGAGATGGTCAGCTTTTCCAAGAGTTTGCCCTGGAAAGGAGTGATAGAAACCTGCGAAGTTAGCCGGGCCGGAGGGGTCGGCTGTGGAATTTTTGAGAAGAGGGTGCACAAGAGAATGCTTCAGAGTGGAGGGGAAGATTCCACAGGTGATGGAATGGTTACAGAAGTCGGCCAGATTCAGAGCAAGGGTGTCAATGTGGTCCTTGATGGTTTTGGACGAACAGGGAAGAACCTGTTTTGACTGGAATCACACAATCTCCTGGGCTTGCGCCAATCTGGTTTCCAACCAAGCCACGGCACTGAATCGGCCTTACTGGACCTAAAGATTCAACAGGATGATATCAAAGATGCCAAGAAGCAAGCCCTCCTCTTGTTACTGGGCCTGTCTGCAGCCTTCGACCATGTATACATATTGAATAAATCAAAAAGGCAGCCTATGATCGAGCCAGCCAGGAGTCAACCTGGAATTAGTCAAATGTGTTATCCATTGCGCCACTGGACCGCTGCTACAGCGTTAGCAGGAGTCAGCACTTTTGTAACGAAACAGAAGTTTCCTGCTTGAGACACAGTGAGAAACGTACTTCTCATTTTTACAAGGAGAGGTAGAAAAAAACGCTACAAGCCCACAATGAGCAGGTGAGCGAGCGTGTGCCATCATGAGAAACTTAGTTCTCATTTTTCCCAGATGAGAGGTAGAAAAAACGCACTAACTACGAACAAACAATGTGCTTTTGTGTGCCATGCGTGACAAGGCTCATTTTTAAATACTTTCTAGAACAAAAAGGCAGCATGCGAACGAGCCAGCCAGGAGTCGAACCTGGAATCTTCTGCTCCGTAGGCAGACGCGTTATCCATTGCGCCACTGGCCCTCTGCTGCAGTGACTCTTGGAATCAGCACTTTTGTTACGACGCAGAGGCTCATCATGCGGATTGAGCCATCATGAGCAACTTAGTTCTCATTTTTATAAGGAGAGGTGGTTGAAAACACGCCTACGAACTGACAATGAGCAGGCGTGTGCCATGTGTTAGAGACATCATGAGAAATAACGTAGTTCCCATTTTTTCTCCCGAGTAGAGGTAGAAACACGCTGCAACACTGACTACAAACACACAATGAGCTTCGAGTGCCTTGCGTGAGAAGGCTCATTTTTAAATACAGAACAAAAAGGCAGCATTTGAACGAGCCAGCCAGGAGTCGAACCTGGAATCTTCTGCTCCGTAGGCAGACGCGTTATCCATTGCGCCACTGGCCCGCTGCTGCACTGTGAGCTGCATTCAGCACTTTTGTTACGAACCAGAGGCTCAGGTCGGGCTGCCTGAGACATCACGAGAAACTTTGTTCTCATTTTTACAGCGAGAGGTAGGAAAAACGCTACCAACACACAATAAGCAGGCGTGTGACATGTGTTAAAGAAGGCTCATTTTTAAATACTTTATTGAAAACAATACATACAAACATCTGACAAAGAACGCATTTGGCATCAGATACTGCCCGGATTGCAACTCTCTGCACGTATTTTCTGGCGAGTTTTACGGACCAAGCATCTCATTTATTGTACTATAGCACTCACATTTTCATGCGCAAATAACAGATTTAGACTGTTTTCACTTTTTAGTATTGTACCATTTTATGTGCTCGGTGCTCTTCAGTGTTAAATCCGCGGGAGAGGATGATCTGTACCCAGATCAACCCCAAAAGTGCCATACAGATATGAAACAGATAAGGCCTGAGTGATAGGCGTGCCAAGGAGTACTCAACGTGCATGCCACAGAAACGCGAAACATGCAACAAGTGAGAGACATAAAATGGGGTTTTTCACTTTAAGAAAATAACATATAATATATTGAATACAATTTTTTGTTTACTTCTTAAAAGGTGTTTTATTGAGCTGTAGCCTTCCTCTTAGAGAGCAGGACTAAGAAGCCCGGCTGGAGCATTTCAGCACATTTTTATTTCCTTTTGGCGATCGCTGTGTCAGGGTGTTGGGTTGGGGCTCCAAGATTGCCGAACACCAGGCGAGCAGTCTATCATGGGGAACAGTTTAGTATACAACACCGGTGCGATGAAGGCACATGGCCTACTCTGCATTTTAAGCACCACCTATAAGCCGAAACCGTTGCATTGAAGTACAGGTAGGAGGGAGATGACATGTGAAGAGGGACACACGACTTGTTTTTTTTTGGGTTATTTATTTGTTAAATATTGTTGGTTGTTTATCGTCTAATTGACTGCCTTGGGCCATGCTTACCTCTTTGGCCATTCCCACCCACTCCTTGCCCCTCCCACCCAAAACTCAACCCCTGGTATCTATGTTGTTTCTAAGCAGTCTGCTGTGAGTTAATGGCTTAATTGCCGCTGTAAATGGCTACCGGTATAATAACAAAAATCTTACCCAATTCTACCTGTCCTTAACTCACTACCCCACCCCCTCTATTCCCACCTCTCCCCTCTCACCCAATCTACCCTTATCCCCACCCTACTCTACCACCACTGACTATACCCCAAACCACTCTACACCTACCCCACTCTTCGCTACCCACAATATCCCACACCACTGTACACCTACCCTACCCACTGCCCCACCCCACTGTACCCCTATCCATCAAACCACTGTAGACTGGCAAGGTGACACGAGGTCCTTTGATCCCAATAGATTTCGCCCAGCCTTTCCATATCTTCAGATCACTACCGAGTTAAGGTACGTGTTTGTTGAGTCTTAAACTTACCCCAGACCTACGCTAGTTGTTCAAGATCAGACAGGCAGTCAAAGTGAACAGGCACGCCTTTGACAGTGTCTCTTCGGATGTAGGTAGATGCACAAAGTATTCTATTCTGAGGTCCATGCATTCTGCCATGTAAGCGCCAAACAGCCCTTTCACGGGAAGACCCTTCAAAAAGTAAAGACTCCGCTTTCTGTATGTTGGCATGTAGCACGTAGCCCATCTTGGCAGATAGCGTACATCACATTGCATCTAGTGGTGGCCCCATGTTGTGATTCTTCACTTGCCAAATCATAGCAGTGCTAAAAGGTCATGGCCAAGAGGCCTCAGCGGCAGGGGATCTGCGTCCAGTGCAAATTGGCACATGCCAAAACGTCCTGAACAATGGAGAAGGCAAAGAAGTTTCATTAGTGGTGTAATGGGAGGATAAATCGTGTTCCAGATGTTGGGGACATCCCTCAGACCTGTTAAGGGCCTCCATCACACCACTGAGGAATCATCCTTGTTTGTTACTGTTTGCAATGAATGATTGAAGGAGTTGCGTATCTTCAGATCTATAGATTCCTGCTATGATATGACATGATATTGTATTTGAATCGTACTCATACACGCGTGTTTCAGAGCGTGACGAGGCAAGGGAGGGGAAGAAGGGAGGACAAAACAGCGATCTTCCTAGGCCCAGTGACATTGAGAATGCTCAAGTGCAGGGGAGAGGGAGGGAGGAAAGTGCAAGGAGAGGGGCGAGGTGGAACGTGCCGAGGAAGGGATAAAAACAACAACAACTGGTAGCGCAGCCAGCAGGGTGGCAAGTGCGAGGTTTAAAGCGCAGACAAGGGGTGTCTGATAAGTGCAGGTAAGGGCACTGTAGGGTTACAGATACAGACCCAAGTGCAAGGATTGCGTGCAAGGGTTGCCAGGAGGCAGTGCAGGTGTGCGGCTGGGTGGGCAGGGACCTTGGCCCGAAATCAGAGGGTAGCCAGGTGCACGGAGCCGAAGCAGACAGATCAGCAGGGGAGCGGAAGAGTAAAGGCAGAAGCAAAGAGGAAGGTCTTGAGGTGCTTCCGGAACCAGAGATGGTTCTCCTCAAGTTTCAGTGTGGCAGGCAGGCTGTTCCAGAGGGAGGCCCCAGCTGAGGAAAGAGATCTACCCCCAACTCGTTGCTTGGAGAAGCGACCGGCCCTGAGGGAGTTGGAGGTGGAGGAGAAAAGAGCTCGAGTGGGAAGGTATTTACGGAGGGAGAGTTGAAGGTATTTTGGACCCAGGCCCCAGTAAGCCTTGTGGACAATGCAGAGGGACTTGAATTTAACCCTTGCAGCCACTGGGAGCAATGAAAAGATTTCAGGGCTGGAGAGATACGATCCCTGGGCTTCAGACCAAGGAAACGTCTTGCAGTCCTGTTCTGGATGAGTTGCAGAGGACAGAGAGAAGAAGCAGGCAGATTTAGAAAGAGGCTGTTGCAGTAGTCTAGCCTAGAGAGAATCAGAGCTCTAGATACAGTAAGCTTCTGGGGGAAGGAGAGGAAAGGAACAATACCTCTGCAAATGTACAGTTGGTAGTTTGACTTCTTAGAGATGTCAGAGATGTGAGAAGAAAAGGAGAGTGTGGAGTCGAAGATGACCCCAAGGTTCTTAGCCTCAAAGGTGGGAGCAGGAAGAGGGCCAAGGGAGGCCGGCCAGAGAGTGGCAGGAAAGGAGGGTGCAGGTGTGCCGATGAGGAGAATCTCTGCCTAAATGGGATTAAGGCAGAGATCATTGGTGGCAGACCAGTCCTGGATGGCAGACAGACGGTCAGAGATGAGGGAGGGAAGCCTGAAAACAAGCAGAGTGTCATCCGCATAGCACTGAAAGTTGAAGCAGAGAGCTGCAATGCGGTGGGAAATGGGTGCCAGGTATTGGTTGAACAGCCAGGGAGAGAGGTTAGACCCGTGGGGAACACCACAAGTAGAGAATGAGATGGCGAAAAGGAAGGACCCAAGTTGGACCTGGGAGGGCCGATCAGAGTGGAAAGAGGTCATCCAGGCCAGGGCCTGATCAGTGATACCCGGCTTATCACGGAGACAGTTGAGCAGGATGGCATGGTTGACCGTGTCAAAGGCAGAAGAGAAATCGAGTAGGATGAGGACCCAAAAGGGATGTTAGAGTCATGGTTGGACAGCAGGTCTTCACAGGTGTTCAGGAGAGCAGTTTCCATGCTTCTGACAGCTCTGAAGCCAGGCTGATGGTCATGGAGACAACCAACAGAGTCGGTGTGAAGATTAAGCTGGGAGATGGTCAGCTTTTCCAAGAGTTTGCCCTGGAAAGGAGTGATAGAAACCTGCGAAGTTAGCCGGGCCGGAGGGGTCGGCTGTGGAATTTTTGAGAAGAGGGTGCACAAGAGAATGCTTCAGAGTGGAGGGGAAGATTCCACAGGTGATGGAATGGTTACAGAAGTCGGCCAGATTCAGAGCAAGGGTGTCAATGTGGTCCTTGATGGTTTTGGACGAACAGGGAAGAACCTGTTTTGACTGGAATCACACAATCTCCTGGGCTTGCGCCAATCTGGTTTCCAACCAAGCCACGGCACTGAATCGGCCTTACTGGACCTAAAGATTCAACAGGATGATATCAAAGATGCCAAGAAGCAAGCCCTCCTCTTGTTACTGGGCCTGTCTGCAGCCTTCGACCATGTATACATATTGAATAAATCAAAAAGGCAGCCTATGATCGAGCCAGCCAGGAGTCAACCTGGAATTAGTCAAATGTGTTATCCATTGCGCCACTGGACCGCTGCTACAGCGTGAGCAGGAGTCAGCACTTTTGTAACGAAACAGAAGTTTCCTGCTTGAGACACAGTGAGAAACGTACTTCTCATTTTTACAAGGAGAGGTAGAAAAAAACGCTACAAGCCCACAATGAGCAGGTGAGCGAGCGTGTGCCATCATGAGAAACTTAGTTCTCATTTTTCCCAGAGGAGAGGTAGAAAAAACGCACTAACTACGAACAAACAATGTGCTTTTGTGTGCCATGCGTGACAAGGCTCATTTTTAAATACTTTCTAGAACAAAAAGGCAGCATGCAAACGAGCCAGCCAGGAGTCGAACCTGGAATCTTCTGCTCCGTAGGCAGACGCGTTTTCCATTGCGCCACTGGCCCTCTGCTGCAGTGACTCTTGGAATCAGCACTTTTGTTACGACGCAGAGGCTCATCATGCGGATTGAGCCATCATGAGCAACTTAGTTCTCATTTTTATAAGGAGAGGTGGTTGAAAACACGCCTACGAACTGACAATGAGCAGGCGTGTGCCATGTGTTAGAGACATCATGAGAAATAACGTAGTTCCCATTTTTTCTCCCGAGTAGAGGTAGAAACACGCTGCAACAGTGACTACAAACACACAATGAGCTTTCGAGTGCCTTGCGTGAGAAGGCTCATTTTTAAATACAGAACAAAAAGGCAGCATTTGAACGAGCCAGCCAGGAGTCCAACCTGGAATCTTCTGCTCCGTAGGCAGACGCGTTATCCATTGCGCCACTGGCCCGCTGCTGCACTGTGAGCTGCATTCAGCACTTTTGTTACGAACCAGAGGCTCAGGTCGGGCTGCCTGAGACATCACGAGAAACTTTGTTCTCATTTTTACAGCGAGAGGTAGGAAAAACGCTACCAACACACAATAAGCAGGCGTGTGACATGTGTTAAAGAAGGCTCATTTTTAAATACTTTATTGAAAACAATACATACAAACATCTGACAAAGAACGCATTTGGCATCAGATACTGCCCGGATTGCAACTCTCTGCACGTATTTTCTGGCGAGTTTTACGGACCAAGCATCTCATTTATTGTACTATAGCACTCACATTTTCATGCGCAAATAACAGATTTAGACTGTTTTCACTTTTTAGTATTGTACCATTTTATGTGCTCGGTGCTCTTCAGTGTTAAATCCGCGGGAGAGGATGATCTGTACCCAGATCAACCCCAAAAGTGCCATACAGATATGAAACAGGTAAGGCCTGAGTGATAGGCGTGCCAAGGAGTACTCGACGTGCATGCCACAGAAACGCGAAACATGCAACAAGTGAGAGACATAAAATGGGGTTTTTCACTTTAAGAAATAACATATAATATATTGAATACAATTTTTTGTTTACTTCTTAAAAGGTGTTTTATTGAGCTGTAGCCTTCCTCTTAGAGAGCAGGACTAAGAAGCCCGGCTGGAGCATTTCAGCACATTTTTATTTCCTTTTGGCGATCGCTGTGTCAGGGTGTTGGGTTGGGGCTCCAAGATTGCCGAACACCAGGCGAGCAGTCTATCATGGGGAACAGTTTAGTATACAACACCGGTGCGATGAAGGCACATGGCCTACTGTGCATTTTAAGCACCACCTATAAGCCGAAACCGTTGCATTGAAGTACAGGTAGGAGGGAGATGACATGTGAAGAGGGACACATGACTTGTTTTTTTTTGGGTTATTTATTTGTTAAATATTGTTGGTTGTTTATCGTCTAATTGACTGCCTTGGGCCATGCTTACCTCTTTGGCCATTCCCACCCACTCCTTGCCCCTCCCACCCAAAACTCAACCCCTGGTATCTATGTTGTTTCTAAGCAGTCTGCTGTGAGTTAATGGCTTAATTGCCGCTGTAAATGGCTACCGGTATAATAACAAAAATCTTACCCAATTCTACCTGTCCTTAACTCACTACCCCACCCCCTCTATTCCCACCTCTCCCCTCTCACCCAATCTACCCTTATCCCCACCCTACTCTACCACCACTGACTATACCCCAAACCACTCTACACCTACCCCACTCTTCGCTACCCACAATATCCCACACCACTGTACACCTACCCTACCCACTGCCCCACCCCACTGTACCCCTATCCATCAAACCACTGTAGACTGGCAAGGTGACACGAGGTCCTTTGATCCCAATAGATTTCGCCCAGCCTTTCCATATCTTCAGATCACTACCGAGTTAAGGTACGTGTTTGTTGAGTCTTCAACTTACCCCAGACCTACGCTAGTTGTTCAAGATCAGACAGGCAGTCAAAGTGAACAGGCACGCCTTTGACAGTGTCTCTTCGGATGTAGGTAGATGCACAAAGTATTCTATTCTGAGGTCCATGCATTCTGCCATGTAAGCGCCAAACAGCCCTTTCACGGGAAGACCCTTCAAAAAGTAAAGACTCCGCTTTCTGTATGTTGGCATGTAGCACGTAGCCCATCTTGGCAGATAGCGTACATCACATTGCATCTAGTGGTGGCCCCATGTTGTGATTCTTCACTTGCCAAATCATAGCAGTGCTAAAAGGTCATGGCCAAGAGGCCTCAGCGGCAGGGGATCTGCGTCCAGTGCAAATTGGCACATGCCAAAACGTCCTGAACAATGGAGAAGGCAAAGAAGTTTCATTAGTGGTGTAATGGGAGGATAAATCGTGTTCCAGATGTTGGGGACATCCCTCAGACCTGTTAAGGGCCTCCATCACACCACTGAGGAATCATCCTTGTTTGTTACTGTTTGCAATGAATGATTGAAGGAGTTGCGTATCTTCAGATCTATAGATTCCTGCTATGATATGACATGATATTGTATTTGAATCGTACTCATACACGCGTGTTTCAGAGCGTGACGAGGCAAGGGAGGGGAAGAAGGGAGGACAAAACAGCGATCTTCCTAGGCCCAGTGACATTGAGAATGCTCAAGTGCAGGGGAGAGGGAGGGAGGAAAGTGCAAGGAGAGGGGCGAGGTGGAACGTGCCGAGGAAGGGATAAAAACAACAACAACTGGTAGCGCAGCCAGCAGGGTGGCAAGTGCGAGGTTTAAAGCGCAGACAAGGGGTGTCTGATAAGTGCAGGTAAGGGCACTGTAGGGTTACAGATACAGACCCAAGTGCAAGGATTGCGTGCAAGGGTTGCCAGGAGGCAGTGCAGGTGTGCGGCTGGGTGGGCAGGGACCTTGGCCCGAAATCAGAGGGTAGCCAGGTGCACGGAGCCGAAGCAGACAGATCAGCAGGGGAGCGGAAGAGCAAAGGCAGAAGCAAAGAGGAAGGTCTTGAGGTGCTTCCGGAACCAGAGATGGTTCTCCTCAAGTTTCAGTGTGGCAGGCAGGCTGTTCCAGAGGGAGGCCCCAGCTGAGGAAAGAGATCTACCCCCAACTCGTTGCTTGGAGAAGCGACCGGCCCTGAGGGAGTTGGAGGTGGAGGAGAAAAGAGCTCGAGTGGGAAGGTATTTACGGAGGGAGAGTTGAAGGTATTTTGGACCCAGGCCCCAGTAAGCCTTGTGGACAATGCAGAGGGACTTGAATTTAACCCTTGCAGCCACTGGGAGCAATGAAAAGATTTCAGGGCTGGAGAGATACGATCCCTGGGCTTCAGACCAAGGAAACGTCTTGCAGTCCTTTTCTAGATGAGTTTCAGAGGACAGAGAGAAGAAGCAGGCAGATTTAGAAAGAGGCTGTTGCAGTAGTCTAGCCTAGAGAGAATCAGAGCTCTAGATACAGTAAGCTTCTGGGGGAAGGAGAGGAAAGGAACAATACCTCTGCAAATGTACAGTTGGTAGTTTGACTTCTTAGAGATGTCAGAGATGTGAGAAGAAAAGGAGAGTGTGGAGTCGAAGATGACCCCAAGGTTCTTAGCCTCAAAGGTGGGAGCAGGAAGAGGGCCAAGGGAGGCCGGCCAGAGAGTGGCAGGAAAGGAGGGTGCAGGTGTGCCGATGAGGAGAATCTCTGCCTAAATGGGATTAAGGCAGAGATCATTGGCGGCAGACCAGTCCTGGATGGCAGACAGACGGTCAGAGATGAGGGAGGGAAGCCTGAAAACAAGCAGAGTGTCATCCGCATAGCACTGAAAGTTGAAGCAGAGAGCTGCAATGCGGTGGGCAATGGGTGCCAGGTATTGGTTGAACAGCCAGGGAGAGAGGTTAGACCCGTGGGGAACACCACAAGTAGAGAATGAGATGGCGAAAAGGAAGGACCCAAGTTGGACCTGGGAGGGCCGATCAGAGTGGAAAGAGGTCATCCAGGCCAGGGCCTGATCAGTGATACCCGGCTTATCACGGAGACAGTTGAGCAGGATGGCATGGTTGACCGTGTCAAAGGCAGAAGAGAAATCGAGTAGGATGAGGACCCAAAAGGGATGTTAGAGTCATGGTTGGACAGCAGGTCTTCACAGGTGTTCAGGAGAGCAGTTTCCATGCTTCTGACAGCTCTGAAGCCAGGCTGATGGTCATGGAGACAACCAACAGAGTCGGTGTGAAGATTAAGCTGGGAGATGGTCAGCTTTTCCAAGAGTTTGCCCTGGAAAGGAGTGATAGAAACCTGCGAAGTTAGCCGGGCCGGAGGGGTCGGCTGTGGAATTTTTGAGAAGAGGGTGCACAAGAGAATGCTTCAGAGTGGAGGGGAAGATTCCACAGGTGATGGAATGGTTACAGAAGTCGGCCAGATTCAGAGCAAGGGTGTCAATGTGGTCCTTGATGGTTTTGGACGAACAGGGAAGAACCTGTTTTGACTGGAATCACACAATCTCCTGGGCTTGCGCCAATCTGGTTTCCAACCAAGCCACGGCACTGAATCGGCCTTACTGGACCTAAAGATTCAACAGGATGATATCAAAGATGCCAAGAAGCAAGCCCTCCTCTTGTTACTGGGCCTGTCTGCAGCCTTCGACCATGTATACATATTGAATAAATCAAAAAGGCAGCCTATGATCGAGCCAGCCAGGAGTCAACCTGGAATTAGTCAAATGTGTTATCCATTGCGCCACTGGACCGCTGCTACAGCGTGAGCAGGAGTCAGCACTTTTGTAACGAAACAGAAGTTTCCTGCTTGAGACACAGTGAGAAACGTACTTCTCATTTTTACAAGGAGAGGTAGAAAAAAACGCTACAAGCCCACAATGAGCAGGTGAGCGAGCGTGTGCCATCATGAGAAACTTAGTTCTCATTTTTCCCAGATGAGAGGTAGAAAAAACGCACTAACTACGAACAAACAATGTGCTTTTGTGTGCCATGCGTGACAAGGCTCATTTTTAAATACTTTCTAGAACAAAAAGGCAGCATGCGAACGAGCCAGCCAGGAGTCGAACCTGGAATCTTCTGCTCCGTAGGCAGACGCGTTATCCATTGCGCCACTGGCCCTCTGCTGCAGTGACTCTTGGAATCAGCACTTTTGTTACGACGCAGAGGCTCATCATGCGGATTGAGCCATCATGAGCAACTTAGTTCTCATTTTTATAAGGAGAGGTGGTTGAAAACACGCCTACGAACTGACAATGAGCAGGCGTGTGCCATGTGTTAGAGACATCATGAGAAATAACGTAGTTCCCATTTTTTCTCCCGAGTAGAGGTAGAAACACGCTGCAACAGTGACTACAAACACACAATGAGCTTTCGAGTGCCTTGCGTGAGAAGGCTCATTTTTAAATACAGAACAAAAAGGCAGCATTTGAACGAGCCAGCCAGGAGTCGAACCTGGAATCTTCTGCTCCGTAGGCAGACGCGTTATCCATTGCGCCACTGGCCCGCTGCTGCACTGTGAGCTGCATTCAGCACTTTTGTTACGAACCAGAGGCTCAGGTCGGGCTGCCTGAGACATCACGAGAAACTTTGTTCTCATTTTTACAGCGAGAGGTAGGAAAAACGCTACCAACACACAATAAGCAGGCGTGTGACATGTGTTAAAGAAGGCTCATTTTTAAATACTTTATTGAAAACAATACATACAAACATCTGACAAAGAACGCATTTGGCATCAGATACTGCCCGGATTGCAACTCTCTGCACGTATTTTCTGGCGAGTTTTACGGACCAAGCATCTCATTTATTGTACTATAGCACTCACATTTTCATGCGCAAATAACAGATTTAGACTGTTTTCACTTTTTAGTATTGTACCATTTTATGTGCTCGGTGCTCTTCAGTGTTAAATCCGCGGGAGAGGATGATCTGTACCCAGATCAACCCCAAAAGTGCCATACAGATATGAAACAGATAAGGCCTGAGTGATAGGCGTGCCAAGGAGTACTCAACGTGCATGCCACAGAAACGCGAAACATGCAACAAGTGAGAGACATAAAATGGGGTTTTTCACTTTAAGAAAATAACATATAATATATTGAATACAATTTTTTGTTTACTTCTTAAAAGGTGTTTTATTGAGCTGTAGCCTTTCTCTTAGAGAGCAGGACTAAGAAGCCCGGCTGGAGCATTTCAGCACATTTTTATTTCCTTTTGGCGATCGCTGTGTCAGGGTGTTGGGTTGGGGCTCCAAGATTGCCGAACACCAGGCGAGCAGTCTATCATGGGGAACAGTTTAGTATACAACACCGGTGCGATGAAGGCACATGGCCTACTGTGCATTTTAAGCACCACCTATAAGCCGAAACCGTTGCATTGAAGTACAGGTAGGAGGGAGATGACATGTGAAGAGGGACACACGACTTGTTTTTTTTTGGGTTATTTATTTGTTAAATATTGTTGGTTGTTTATCGTCTAATTGACTGCCTTGGGCCATGCTTACCTCTTTGGCCATTCCCACCCACTCCTTGCCCCTCCCACCCAAAACTCAACCCCTGGTATCTATGTTGTTTCTAAGCAGTCTGCTGTGAGTTAATGGCTTAATTGCCGCTGTAAATGGCTACCGGTATAATAACAAAAATCTTACCCAATTCTACCTGTCCTTAACTCACTACCCCACCCCCTCTATTCCCACCTCTCCCCTCTCACCCAATCTACCCTTATCCCCACCCTACTCTACCACCACTGACTATACCCCAAACCACTCTACACCTACCCCACTCTTCGCTACCCACAATATCCCACACCACTGTACACCTACCCTACCCACTGCCCCACCCCACTGTACCCCTATCCATCAAACCACTGTAGACTGGCAAGGTGACACGAGGTCCTTTGATCCCAATAGATTTCGCCCAGCCTTTCCATATCTTCAGATCACTACCGAGTTAAGGTACGTGTTTGTTGAGTCTTCAACTTACCCCAGACCTACGCTAGTTGTTCAAGATCAGACAGGCAGTCAAAGTGAACAGGCACGCCTTTGACAGTGTCTCTTCGGATGTAGGTAGATGCACAAAGTATTCTATTCTGAGGTCCATGCATTCTGCCATGTAAGCGCCAAACAGCCCTTTCACGGGAAGACCCTTCAAAAAGTAAAGACTCCGCTTTCTGTATGTTGGCATGTAGCACGTAGCCCATCTTGGCAGATAGCGTACATCACATTGCATCTAGTGGTGGCCCCATGTTGTGATTCTTCACTTGCCAAATCATAGCAGTGCTAAAAGGTCATGGCCAAGAGGCCTCAGCGGCAGGGGATCTGCGTCCAGTGCAAATTGGCACATGCCAAAACGTCCTGAACAATGGAGAAGGCAAAGAAGTTTCATTAGTGGTGTAATGGGAGGATAAATCGTGTTCCAGATGTTGGGGACATCCCTCAGACCTGTTAAGGGCCTCCATCACACCACTGAGGAATCATCCTTGTTTGTTACTGTTTGCAATGAATGATTGAAGGAGTTGCGTATCTTCAGATCTATAGATTCCTGCTATGATATGACATGATATTGTATTTGAATCGTACTCATACACGCGTGTTTCAGAGCGTGACGAGGCAAGGGAGGGGAAGAAGGGAGGACAAAACAGCGATCTTCCTAGGCCCAGTGACATTGAGAATGCTCAAGTGCAGGGGAGAGGGAGGGAGGAAAGTGCAAGGAGAGGGGCGAGGTGGAACGTGCCGAGGAAGGGATAAAAACAACAACAACTGGTAGCGCAGCCAGCAGGGTGGCAAGTTCGAGGTTTAAAGCGCAGACAAGGGGTGTCTGATAAGTGCCGGTAAGGGCACTGTAGGGTTACAGATACAGACCCAAGTGCAAGGATTGCGTGCAAGGGTTGCCAGGAGGCAGTGCAGGTGTGCGGCTGGGTGGGCAGGGACCTTGGCCCGAAATCAGAGGGTAGCCAGGTGCACGGAGCCGAAGCAGACAGATCAGCAGGGGAGCGGAAGAGCAAAGGCAGAAGCAAAGAGGAAGGTCTTGAGGTGCTTCCGGAAGCAGAGATGGTTCTCCTCAAGTTTCAGTGTGGCAGGCAGGCTGTTCCAGAGGGAGGCCCCAGCTGAGGAAAGAGATCTACCCCCAACTCGTTGCTTGGAGAAGCGACCGGCCCTGAGGGAGTTGGAGGTGGAGGAGAAAAGAGCTCAAGTGGGAAGGTATTTACGGAGGGAGAGTTGAAGGTATTTTGGACCCAGGCCCCAGTAAGCCTTGTGGACAATGCAGAGGGACTTGAATTTAACCCTTGCAGCCACTGGGAGCAATGAAAAGATTTCAGGGCTGGAGAGATACGATCCCTGGGCTTCAGACCAAGGAAACGTCTTGCAGTCCTGTTCTGGATGAGTTGCAGAGGACAGAGAGAAGAAGCAGGCAGATTTAGAAAGAGGCTGTTGCAGTAGTCTAGCCTAGAGAGAATCAGAGCTCTAGATACAGTAAGCTTCTGGGGGAAGGAGAGGAAAGGAACAATACCTCTGCAAATGTACAGTTGGTAGTTTGACTTCTTAGAGATGTCAGAGATGTGAGAAGAAAAGGAGAGTGTGGAGTCGAAGATGACCCCAAGGTTCTTAGCCTCAAAGGTGGGAGCAGGAAGAGGGCCAAGGGAGGCCGGCCAGAGAGTGGCAGGAAAGGAGGGTGCAGGTGTGCCGATGAGGAGAATCTCTGCCTAAATGGGATTAAGGCAGAGATCATTGGCGGCAGACCAGTCCTGGATGGCAGACAGACGGTCAGAGATGAGGGAGGGAAGCCTGAAAACAAGCAGAGTGTCATCCGCATAGCACTGAAAGTTGAAGCAGAGAGCTGCAATGCAGTGGGAAATGGGTGCCAGGTATTGGTTGAACAGCCAGGGAGAGAGGTTAGACCCGTGGGGAACACCACAAGTAGAGAATGAGATGGCGAAAAGGAAGGACCCAAGTTGGACCTGGGAGGGCCGATCAGAGTGGAAAGAGGTCATCCAGGCCAGGGCCTGATCAGTGATACCCGGCTTATCACGGAGACAGTTGAGCAGGATGGCATGGTTGACCGTGTCAAAGGCAGAAGAGAAATCGAGTAGGATGAGGACCCAAAAGGGATGTTAGAGTCATGGTTGGACAGCAGGTCTTCACAGGTGTTCAGGAGAGCAGTTTCCATGCTTCTGACAGCTCTGAAGCCAGGCTGATGGTCATGGAGACAACCAACAGAGTCGGTGTGAAGATTAAGCTGGGAGATGGTCAGCTTTTCCAAGAGTTTGCCCTGGAAAGGAGTGATAGAAACCTGCGAAGTTAGCCGGGCCGGAGGGGTCGGCTGTGGAATTTTTGAGAAGAGGGTGCACAAGAGAATGCTTCAGAGTGGAGGGGAAGATTCCACAGGTGATGGAATGGTTACAGAAGTCGGCCAGATTCAGAGCAAGGGTGTCAATGTGGTCCTTGATGGTTTTGGACGAACAGGGAAGAACCTGTTTTGACTGGAATCACACAATCTCCTGGGCTTGCGCCAATCTGGTTTCCAACCAAGCCACGGCACTGAATCGGCCTTACTGGACCTAAAGATTCAACAGGATGATATCAAAGATGCCAAGAAGCAAGCCCTCCTCTTGTTACTGGGCCTGTCTGCAGCCTTCGACCATGTATACATATTGAATAAATCAAAAAGGCAGCCTATGATCGAGCCAGCCAGGAGTCAACCTGGAATTAGTCAAATGTGTTATCCATTGCGCCACTGGACCGCTGCTACAGCGTGAGCAGGAGTCAGCACTTTTGTAACGAAACAGAAGTTTCCTGCTTGAGACACAGTGAGAAACGTACTTCTCATTTTTACAAGGAGAGGTAGAAAAAAACGCTACAAGCCCACAATGAGCAGGTGAGCGAGCGTGTGCCATCATGAGAAACTTAGTTCTCATTTTTCCCAGAGGAGAGGTAGAAAAAACGCACTAACTACGAACAAACAATGTGCTTTTGTGTGCCATGCGTGACAAGGCTCATTTTTAAATACTTTCTAGAACAAAAAGGCAGCATGCGAACGAGCCAGCCAGGAGTCGAACCTGGAATCTTCTGCTCCGTAGGCAGACGCGTTATCCATTGCGCCACTGGCCCTCTGCTGCAGTGACTCTTGGAATCAGCACTTTTGTTACGACGCAGAGGCTCATCATGCGGATTGAGCCATCATGAGCAACTTAGTTCTCATTTTTATAAGGAGAGGTGGTTGAAAACACGCCTACGAACTGACAATGAGCAGGCGTGTGCCATGTGTTAGAGACATCATGAGAAATAACGTAGTTCCCATTTTTTCTCCCGAGTAGAGGTAGAAACACGCTGCAACAGTGACTACAAACACACAATGAGCTTTCGAGTGCCTTGCGTGAGAAGGCTCATTTTTAAATACAGAACAAAAAGGCAGCATTTGAACGAGCCAGCCAGGAGTCGAACCTGGCATCTTCTGCTCCGTAGGCAGACGCGTTATCCATTGCGCCACTGGCCCGCTGCTGCACTGTGTGCTGCATTCAGCACTTTTGTTACGAACCAGAGGCTCAGGTCGGGCTGCCTGAGACATCACGAGAAACTTTGTTCTCATTTTTACAGCGAGAGGTAGGAAAAACGCTACCAACACACAATAAGCAGGCGTGTGACATGTGTTAAAGAAGGCTCATTTTTAAATACTTTATTGAAAACAATACATACAAACATCTGACAAAGAACGCATTTGGCATCAGATACTGCCCGGATTGCAACTCTCTGCACGTATTTTCTGGCGAGTTTTACGGACCAAGCATCTCATTTATTGTACTATAGCACTCACATTTTCATGCGCAAATAACAGATTTAGACTGTTTTCACTTTTTAGTATTGTACCATTTTATGTGCTCGGTGCTCTTCAGTGTTAAATCCGCGGGAGAGGATGATCTGTACCCAGATCAACCCCAAAAGTGCCATACAGATATGAAACAGGTAAGGCCTGAGTGATAGGCGTGCCAAGGAGTACTCGACGTGCATGCCACAGAAACGCGAAACATGCAACAAGTGAGAGACATAAAATGGGGTTTTTCACTTTAAGAAATAACATATAATATATTGAATACAATTTTTTGTTTACTTCTTAAAAGGTGTTTTATTGAGCTGTAGCCTTCCTCTTAGAGAGCAGGACTAAGAAGCCCGGCTGGAGCATTTCAGCACATTTTTATTTCCTTTTGGCGATCGCTGTGTCAGGGTGTTGGGTTGGGGCTCCAAGATTGCCGAACACCAGGCGAGCAGTCTATCATGGGGAACAGTTTAGTATACAACACCGGTGCGATGAAGGCACATGGCCTACTGTGCATTTTAAGCACCACCTATAAGCCGAAACCGTTGCATTGAAGTACAGGTAGGAGGGAGATGACATGTGAAGAGGGACACATGACTTGTTTTTTTTTGGGTTATTTATTTGTTAAATATTGTTGGTTGTTTATCGTCTAATTGACTGCCTTGGGCCATGCTTACCTCTTTGGCCATTCCCACCCACTCCTTGCCCCTCCCACCCAAAACTCAACCCCTGGTATCTATGTTGTTTCTAAGCAGTCTGCTGTGAGTTAATGGCTTAATTGCCGCTGTAAATGGCTACCGGTATAATAACAAAAATCTTACCCAATTCTACCTGTCCTTAACTCACTACCCCACCCCCTCTATTCCCACCTCTCCCCTCTCACCCAATCTACCCTTATCCCCACCCTACTCTACCACCACTGACTATACCCCAAACCACTCTACACCTACCCCACTCTTCGCTACCCACAATATCCCACACCACTGTACACCTACCCTACCCACTGCCCCACCCCACTGTACCCCTATCCATCAAACCACTGTAGACTGGCAAGGTGACACGAGGTCCTTTGATCCCAATAGATTTCGCCCAGCCTTTCCATATCTTCAGATCACTACCGAGTTAAGGTACGCGTTTGTTGAGTCTTCAACTTACCCCAGACCTACGCTAGTTGTTCAAGATCAGACAGGCAGTCAAAGTGAACAGGCACGCCTTTGACAGTGTCTCTTCGGATGTAGGTAGATGCACAAAGTATTCTATTCTGAGGTCCATGCATTCTGCCATGTAAGCGCCAAACAGCCCTTTCACGGGAAGACCCTTCAAAAAGTAAAGACTCCGCTTTCTGTATGTTGGCATGTAGCACGTAGCCCATCTTGGCAGATAGCGTACATCACATTGCATCTAGTGGTGGCCCCATGTTGTGATTCTTCACTTGCCAAATCATAGCAGTGCTAAAAGGTCATGGCCAAGAGGCCTCAGCGGCAGGGGATCTGCGTCCAGTGCAAATTGGCACATGCCAAAACGTCCTGAACAATGGAGAAGGCAAAGAAGTTTCATTAGTGGTGTAATGGGAGGATAAATCGTGTTCCAGATGTTGGGGACATCCCTCAGACCTGTTAAGGGCCTCCATCACACCACTGAGGAATCATCCTTGTTTGTTACTGTTTGCAATGAATGATTGAAGGAGTTGCGTATCTTCAGATCTATAGATTCCTGCTATGATATGACATGATATTGTATTTGAATCGTACTCATACACGCGTGTTTCAGAGCGTGACGAGGCAAGGGAGGGGAAGAAGGGAGGACAAAACAGCGATCTTCCTAGGCCCAGTGACATTGAGAATGCTCAAGTGCAGGGGAGAGGGAGGGAGGAAAGTGCAAGGAGAGGGGCGAGGTGGAACGTGCCGAGGAAGGGATAAAAACAACAACAACTGGTAGCGCAGCCAGCAGGGTGGCAAGTGCGAGGTTTAAAGCGCAGACAAGGGGTGTCTGATAAGTGCAGGTAAGGGCACTGTAGGGTTACAGATACAGACCCAAGTGCAAGGATTGCGTGCAAGGGTTGCCAGGAGGCAGTGCAGGTGTGCGGCTGGGTGGGCAGGGACCTTGGCCCGAAATCAGAGGGTAGCCAGGTGCACGGAGCCGAAGCAGACAGATCAGCAGGGGAGCGGAAGAGCAAAGGCAGAAGCAAAGAGGAAGGTCTTGAGGTGCTTCCGGAACCAGAGATGGTTCTCCTCAAGTTTCAGTGTGGCAGGCAGGCTGTTCCAGAGGGAGGCCCCAGCTGAGGAAAGAGATCTACCCCCAACTCGTTGCTTGGAGAAGCGACCGGCCCTGAGGGAGTTGGAGGTGGAGGAGAAAAGAGCTCGAGTGGGAAGGTATTTACGGAGGGAGAGTTGAAGGTATTTTGGACCCAGGCCCCAGTAAGCCTTGTGGACAATGCAGAGGGACTTGAATTTAACCCTTGCAGCCACTGGGAGCAATGAAAAGATTTCAGGGCTGGAGAGATACGATCCCTGGGCTTCAGACCAAGGAAACGTCTTGCAGTCCTTTTCTAGATGAGTTTCAGAGGACAGAGAGAAGAAGCAGGCAGATTTAGAAAGAGGCTGTTGCAGTAGTCTAGCCTAGAGAGAATCAGAGCTCTAGATACAGTAAGCTTCTGGGGGAAGGAGAGGAAAGGAACAATACCTCTGCAAATGTACAGTTGGTAGTTTGACTTCTTAGAGATGTCAGAGATGTGAGAAGAAAAGGAGAGTGTGGAGTCGAAGATGACCCCAAGGTTCTTAGCCTCAAAGGTGGGAGCAGGAAGAGGGCCAAGGGAGGCCGGCCAGAGAGTGGCAGGAAAGGAGGGTGCAGGTGTGCCGATGAGGAGAATCTCTGCCTAAATGGGATTAAGGCAGAGATCATTGGCGGCAGACCAGTCCTGGATGGCAGACAGACGGTCAGAGATGAGGGAGGGAAGCCTGAAAACAAGCAGAGTGTCATCCGCATAGCACTGAAAGTTGAAGCAGAGAGCTGCAATGCGGTGGGCAATGGGTGCCAGGTATTGGTTGAACAGCCAGGGAGAGAGGTTAGACCCGTGGGGAACACCACAAGTAGAGAATGAGATGGCGAAAAGGAAGGACCCAAGTTGGACCTGGGAGGGCTGTGGGTGCGATTTCTCGCCGTCCATAACCAGTACAAGAGGGACCCTGCAATAACTCAGACAGAAAAGAGCCAAGTTAACATTACTTTATTAATGCACAAGCATTCGCGAATGGGCAGCAAGTTCAAACGTCTCGCAAAGCAAGTCGTCAAAGTGCCGCGCTTTGCCCTGCACATCGTGGTCCTTTTATACCCATCTGTTTTACATTGTCATACATTGCTGCACATAGATTATGTCCACCACAAGGCGGTTCCTCCCAGTCATGACTTTGCATCAAGGTCAACAGTTCAACATCTGCTATTGTGGTTTCCTGTTATCTGTTATTCGCTCTCTCTCGTGCCCCTCTGTGTATCTCTGTGCACGAGGCTGTGCTTACTCATTCCTTCCCCACCCGTAATCTGCAGATAGTTTTAGCAGGCTCAACATGCTTCGACATACAGTGACCAAACACAATTCTTCTGTTAAAAACAAGTTCTTGCCAGGTCAGCAGGTCTCTTTCTAGTTTGCAATTGCTATTCATATATGGCCATTAAACGCCACCGTATAAAAGAGAAGGCCTCTTCTTTTAGCAAAAAGTACATTCTTTTAACGCATATGATGATTAGTACAAACTCCAAGTGTGAGCACAACATTACATATGTATGCGTACCTTCAATCCACCCTTTGCTCACACTTGAGCATCAATCTAAACCTTCCTAGCATAAGCAGATGGCAGGAAAGCAACATCATCACATACTGTATGTACCATAATCTTCTCCAGGCCTCCCATGTCAAAAAATTCCTGTTGTACATGGCTTTTATCCATTGGATTTAGGCGCGTTATGCTGGAAGAACACATGGAAACACAGCACGACACACATACCGGGAAACATTGGATGCAGAGACAAATACCTACAACTATTGCCGCTAGAACCAGTATAGGCGTAAGAAGTTGCCATCCAATTTCTTTCAGGAGCTTCATCCACCAGCTATCTCCTGACCCTTCCTCCTGGTGGATGCTATCCGCCACTTTATGCAGTTTGTTTACTCCATCCAGGATTCCTGTACTCCCTTCTGGTATGTAAACACAGCATTGGGATCCCACCAAAAAACAGACTCCGCCCCTTTCTGCAGTGAGTATGTCTAAGACATACCTATTTTGGAGAGCCACTAGCCGAATTGCTTTCATTTCATAAGTGATGTTTTCCATTAGGTCTGCAGATTCTTCGATTACGAACTCAAGGGCCCTGCTTAGCTTTTGGATTTCTTGACTGTTCATAAAGATGCCCGCTGGAGGAACCAGGACCCCCATCAGATCTATAAACGTTTCCCATCCTGTAGGTTGATACGTAGGAATTTTTGGGTTTACTGCTCGTTTATTTCTGCTGTGTATTTCTTTATGCAGAGTAGACGGGGCATATACCATCACAGCCGGCATTATTCTGGCTATGTAACATACCCCAACAAAATCTTTGGCTAACCACAAATAAGCCCTCTTGTTACAGACGTAGGCATGTCCTTCAATCTGTAACAATCCCTTTGTGTAGTTATTTAGATTCACCATTTGACTGCACCCCGAGATCATTCTTTGATTACCTCTTGCGCTCCTCTTAAAACATATATTCTTTGGCCTAAACTCTTGTGTGATGGTGATAGGGGGAGGAGGTTCTCTTACTATCTGTACCATAGCAGGTGCAAGCCCGATTCCCTCAGTTTTGATTTTATAGCGTATCTTTTCCTTTAGAAGGGTTTTGTTCTCTCCTCTAACATAACAAGCGGTATTCGGTATCATATATTGCTGTGCTGACACTATTCTCATGTAAATTAATGTACACCCCGCATCCTCAGTAACTGGCGATGCGTACACTGGGATGCCTTCACTGCTATGTCGGGGCATGTGGGTGCAGATCCAGCAATCAGTTTTATTCACTACCCCATATGTTGTGTTTATTATCTTCACGTATTCATTTTTAGCATAGTCTTCCGGGTCGTGTTGGTCATAGGCATCTCGATTCCTGCTCTTGACCCAATCTGTTCTCCCTGTTTCATTTGACTCGGGCAACAGGTTCTTTAATTCATATCTAGATGGATGTTCCAGATACCAGAATATTATGGCAAATGCTATTAGTACTACTATCGTGCATACAGAAAACAAAATTTTGCCTCTTGTGGTACAAACTGGTATTTTCCTCTTACCTTCTGTGTTTGAGGAGCATACACTTATCCGTTCAGGGACTAAACCAGCATACACGGGTGTAGACATAGTTCAGTATATGGCTCAGTATACAGCGTATATCAGTTGCAACCTAGCGATATAGCAATATCCCCTATTTAAAGCACCAGTGTCCTTATTACTCTAGTAGTGGTAGGTCTCACTGAAAACCTTCATCCGATCTGTCCCACGTCTCGTAGTGCCTGTCCCAGGAGGGGAACGCCGAAGGCCCTTCAGGCTACAAGCCCGTCGTCTTCAGTAAGGCACAATTCTGCTAAAACCAACAAGAGAGTCCAAATGTTCATCTCCCTAATGATCAAAGTTCAAAACAGTGTCCTTACACGTTGCTTGGCACATACACGTCACGGGATCGGAGGCGATGGGCACACCTGTCACTGGCATCTGGCAGTACACTTGCAACCTGCGGTTTGTCGGTTCCCTTTTCTGGAGGAATCAATAGTGGCAGCGTCTTCTTGACGTGATTCACGTGGTACCAGTGCGGTTTGCCATCAACTTTTACCGCAGTTTGTGTTGCGAGGAGAACCTGAAACGGGCCCCTCCATCTGGGTTGCAGTCCGCTGGTGCGATCGAAGGCTTTTATAACAACCCAGTCACCGGGCTGCACGTCGTGACCTTCTCCTATCAGAGGAGATGGAGCTACTGCGTTCACCTGTGCATTAATAGAAATCAGTCTATTAGTTAACCCAATACAGTACTGTTGTAATGCAGGCCATGCTTGCTCAGACAATCTCTTAGGTGATATGGGGGTCCCAATACTTGGTGGACGCCCCATAACAATTTCGAAAGGAGATAAACCATGTGTACGCTTAGGCATAGTACGCATACTCAATAATGCAATAGGCAATGCATCCGGCCATTTCAGTCCCGTTTCAGCACAAGCCTTTGCCAGTTTGTTCTTCAATACCTTATTTGTGCCCTCTATAATCCCAGCTGATTGAGGATGAAAAACTGCGTGGAAACGTTGATCAATACCAAGGGCCTTGCAAACTTTGCGTACTACTTCACCAGTAAAATGAGTCCCATTGTCAGACCATAGATATCTGGGGACCGTATACAAGGGCACCCAGTGTTTCAATATGCATTGTGCTGTGGAGGTGGCACTATTGTCCCGCAGGGGATATGCTTCCACCCATCCTGAGAACCCACATTTCATCACCAAACAGTAGGAATGTTTATTTACAGGCTCCAGCTGTATAAAGTCCATATACACCACCTCAAAAGGGCAGGTGGGTAACTTACTGTGGCCCGCCGGGGCCGGTACACCTTTCCCCACATTATATAAAACACATATTTCACATTGTTTTGCCCATTGGCGACAATACATTCCCAATCTTTTGTTGTACCACACAGTACTTAAAACTTCTTCCATAGTTCTTGCGTTAACGTGGGTTGGACCATGAGCCACGCTCACTATCACAGGTAAGTATGCGTCAGGTAGTACCCAGGTGTTCGTTTTGGTATGTGCCCATAGCCCATCTACCGTCTCCTCATATTGATCATCCTTGTGCCAAGATAGTCTTTCTTCAATGGTTGCATCTGCTTGGATTTCCTTTACGCGCTCCTTCGTCCCTTCCATAGTCACATCCCTCCCCACTATGAGCTGTCGGGCTTCCCACCGAGTGTCCCTTGTGGCAGCTAGTTTAGCCATCTGGTCAGCCAAAGAATTTCCCTGCGTGACATAATCCAGTGTTTTTTTATGCGCTGCGCACTTCACTACGGCCACCATTTTGGGCAGCGTAAGGGCTTGCAATAATTCAGCAATCAATCGGGCATGTTTAATAGTATCACCTTGAGAGGTTAAGAAGCCACGCTCTCCCCAGAGTTTACCAAAACTGGAAACCACCCCGTGCGCGTAGGCTGAATCAGTATAAATTGTCACTTTCATGCCGCTGCTTAACACTAATGCTCTAGTTAGCGCAATCAATTCTGCCGCCTGCGCCGATTTCTCACACACTTTCCCACTCTCAATCAACTGTTCCCCTGTAGTTACTGCATACCCTGCTGTTGTCTCCCCATTTGGCAGTTTGAAACAGGAACCATCACAGAATAATATACCCTCATTATCAACCAGCGGGGTGTCTTGCAGGTCTGCTCTACCCTTAGTGTGTTCTTCCATTTGAATCACACAATCATGCCTAATGTCATCAGGTGAGGTGGGCAAAGGAAGCAGTGTCGCTGGATTCAAAGTGTTACACCGTTCAATTTTTACATTACTGGCAAACAGGATCATCTCATACTGTGTGAGTCTAGCTGTAGTCAAATGCTGTGTATGCACTCTATTCAGAAGAACATCTACCGTATGTGGAACTTTTACTGTTACTTCACTCCCTAGGATGATACCTGCACTTTGTTTTAGGGCTGTCGCTGCTGCAGCTACTGCTCTCATGCATGGGGGTAGGCCTCGAGCTACTGAGTCCAGAGTGCTAGAAAAATATGCACATGGTCTCTGTTTACCCCCTTGTTCCTGTGTCAAGACTGACACAGCGCAACCTTCCTGTTCATCAACAAAAAGGCAAAATCTCTTAGTATAATCAGGTGTGCCTAAGGCCGGTGCGTGGCATAGAACATCTTTCATAGCTGTCAGGGCTTTTTCCATCTCAGGTGTCCATTCTAATGGGCCGTTTTCTTGTACTTCTTTTAAGGCTTTTAGCATGGGCTGGATCAATACAGAGAATTCAGGAATCCAGTGCCTACAGTAGGATAAAACACCAATTATCCTTCGGAGACCCTTTGCCGTGTCTGGACCTTTTATGGACTGTATCAAAGCAATGCGATCAGTAGACAGGGTTCGCCCCTCTTCGGACAGCTCAAAGCCTAAATAATGGACCTTTTGTTTTACATACTGCATTTTGGCTAGGGCTACCTTGTGCTTATTCTCTGCTAAGTGCATTAGCACCAATCTGGTCACATAATGGCATTCCTCTTCGGTGGCTGCACATAATAGCAAATCATCAACATATTGTATCAGAGCAGTGTTAGCGGGTAGGGCTAGGTTATCCATCTGTGTTTTTAGTGCTTGGCTGAATATGGCGGGACTTTCTGTATATCCCTGCGGGGCTCTAGTAAATCGATACTGTCTATCTCGAAGAGTAAAACTAAACAGGTACCTGCTTTCTTCGGCAATAGGAATGCTGAAGAAGGCATTTTTCAAATCAATTACCGTAAACCATTTTGCTGTTTTGGGAATTAAAGTGAGTACACTTGAAATATTAGGGACAACTGGATATCTGGGTTCTACTATTTTGTTTATTTCTCTTAAATCAATAATAAAACGATAGGGTACGGCTTCATCACCTTTCTTGTGTACTGGAAGGATCGGAGAGTTACAAGGGCTATCATTTGTTGGCTCTACCACCCCTAACCGTATCATGTCCTGTACTATTTGATATAGTGCCTGCTCTCCCTCGTGTGATATGCGATATTGTTTTATCCTGGGCAACCTGGCACCGGGCTTTAGTTTGATTACTACTGGGGAAACATCCAATACTCCTACATCATTCCCATGAGTGGCCCATAGTTCATTCGGGATGTCTTGGAGTTCCGGGGGCAGGGTTTGCATTACTCCTATCATACTCATAGGTTTGCTTATGGTCATTCTCACTCCCTGGGGGGAGCAATATATTGTGGCCCCTAGCGTTTTTAATGCATCAATACCTAACAAGTTTTCTGGGCAGTGATTGGTCAACAGCCACCCATTCTCCCATTTTACCCCATGAAGTTCCGCTTCTACTATTTCACTTACAGGAGTCTTTATTGGATTTCCCCCAAATCCAACTGATACCTTGCTTTTATCCGATAATGGGACAGCGGGGACGGCTCTGATATTCACGGAACTGTTTCCAGCTCCTGTGTCTACCAGACATCTCAAGTTTCGGTGGGGGCCGATCCTAATAGAGGCATAAGGCCCCCTTTGGTCTATAGGAACCTGCACCACTCCCGCTATCTCATTCCGGCATCCTCAGGACATATCGCTTGTGTTATCCTGAAAATCATCGCTATAGTATACCCCTTCTCCACATTCTTCACCCTGGCATACACCTTGTACTTGTGGTGTTTGTTGTGGCTGATACAGTAGATTGGGGGGAGGCGGGGCCGGCCAGGGAACATCCCCTCTTGCTTGTCCGTCAAAGGCATTGGGTTGAGGGGGTTTAAACATTCTATTGTCTTGGTTGCCGTACCCACCAGTCCTATTTCCTGGGGCAAATGTTGTCTGTGAAGGGGGCCGTACGCCCCTTCCTCTCCCACCACTCTGGGGACACTGGGATTTCCAGTGTCCGGGTCTCTTGCAGAAGGCACATACATCTTGGGGTAGCCCATCACTCCTCCCATATAGCGCACCTCCTTGCACTGTACCTCTTCCTGTCCCTTGGCCCCCTATCATGTTGCTGCTATAGCCCTGTGACGGGCCGTTATTATTGTAGTTATACCTGCCTTGGGGCCCTTGATGCAACTGTTGCATCAACACTTTGGTTTTTAAATCCTTCTCTTGTCGTGCCTTTTGTTGTCCCTTTACTCTTTCCCCTCTTTCATAATACCTGGCCATTTCGAGGAGATCCCGGGGGTTTCTAGTCATCCATGTACTTTCTGCCCTCCTAATGTTCTCCTGAATTGGCCCGTGGAGCCCCTCTACAAAGTTTGTGGCAAAGTACCGTTGGCCCGTTTCAGACCCTATCTCTAGCCCACTGTGCGCTTTGAATGCTGCTTCATAACGCAGAAAGTACTGTGCTACCTCCTCACTTGCACCCTGTATCACAGCGGACAGTTTCTCCACATTCACATCAAATGGGGGTAACACCTTTTCTAGAGCCCTCAGGACTGCCATGCCATGCCCCCTTAGGGGTTCAGGATATTCCTCATGCAGTTTTCTATTTTTGCTCGCATCCATTACATCTTTCCATTTTATTGTTTCATTGTCTTTGGCACGAAAGGGGGTCCATATTTCTTCTGGGACAATGGCTAACAATATGTTATCTACATCCTCTACGGTAAATAACCCTGGTCTGAATAACTTTCCCACTTCTTTGTAGAATCCTGCCGGGTCTATACGGGGGTCGGGGATGGACTTGGTGATATGCATTAATTCAATTCGGGATAAAGGGACATACACATAGGTGCGCATCATGTTACCAGTGGCTGCCTCTATGGTGGGTTGGCACTCTCTCATTGGCATTAATAGTGACTTTTCTGTATTTGTTTGTTCACTCACAAGGGCCTGCACTGGTGATGAAGCAGAGGACTGGTGACTAAGAGTTTTCTCTTTTATTTTTTTATAATCTTTTAATAGTTTCTCCACCTTAGCCATCCTCCATTCTTCCGCCCCTGAATCATCCACTCTTATATTAGATAGCAGTTTCTTATCCAATTCCGTCCTAATCCTATTCCACTGGGACACATATCTAGGCTCCTTTTCCTCTTCTATATCATCCACCCTAATAAGAAGATATTTAATTACGTTTACTTGTATAGGCCAGCCAAGGCCCTCCATCAGACTCACCAGGGTGGACATGGACTGCGAGTGTATGGATGCTATCATACGATTAGCTACGTTTTGGCCCGCCTGGTCTGCATCTTTGAGTTTAGCCTCTCTTTCCCTCACCTCTCTTTCCCATGCCCTCTTTTCCTTCTCCCATTCAACACTGCCCCTTATGACTTCCTCTATTATGTCTGACATACATCCCCATAACTGAACACTGGACGCAGTCACTGGTAGTAACGCGACAGCGTCCTGATATGCTGAGGGCAGATCCGCAGTACTCTGTCCTCTCAATTTACAGTTACCCTCATGAAAGGTATATAGTTTAGTGGCCACTGTCCTAAATTCCAAAGGTGTCAAACACCCCAATTGGTCCCGTAGGCTGTCATTGAGGGGTGTGCCATACAGCCCGGTCATAAGGATTTGCAAGTCTCCATCTCTATCCTTTTCTACAGTAGTCGTTCTCCTATGGTCTATCAACCTATCTGGGTCCCCATACTTCATTGGGAATTCCACCCTTTCACCCTCACTGTCTGCCGGTGGAGCTGTAGCTCCTGGAAACAATAATTCAGTCGTTGTTTGTTCTGCTTCTAGCCCTATCACATCTTCATATCGAGGCACCGGCACGGCAGGATACATACCCCCACTGTTCTTAATCATCATATGTCTATCCAACTGATCTAGCCTCTCACCCTTCTCTTTTATCTCTAGATCATGTAATTTTTGATTTACCGTTCTCTTCTGCTCCTTTGCTTTTTGTTTATTCTGAGCATTGCGCCTGCGCATTGCTTCTACCCTCCATAGTCGTATAGCCTCAAACTGTGCGGGTCTAACCCGTCTTTTTACTAACTCTATTTCTACTTTGGATATGCGGTCCACATCAAAGGACCCGGTGTCTGGCCATTTATGCTCAATCAAATCTTTTGTGTATTCGGACCATTCTTTTAAGAACAATGTTGAATTCAATCCATGTTTAATCAACATATCAAATGCAGGGGTTCCTTCAAGAGGGGCATAGTGTCTCTTGCCTATACCACTCTTGCTGGAAGCCGCTTGACCCATTTTGTTGGTATACCGCAATTGCCTAAAACACTCACCTTTCCCAAATATGCACCTATTGGTTAACAATAATAATACATCCTCCTGGCGTATCTAACATATCATATCATCATTTCAACATTACTTCTTCATAGACGGACTTACCACCGTCCTCTTCACAAACCCTGAATCATTATTCCCTTATTCCATCATGCATCCGTCCATACCACTTATCTTAAGGGTCCCGCCAGAGTGTTCCGGACCCGAAGGGCGACAGCCTGCTGTTCCACCGCCAACGGAGCCGGAAAAACAAGGATGACGCGTTGGTTGCAATCAAAGGTGCGGATTCAGTTGTTGGGGCCCCGTGATCAATTCCTTCTCCGGTTCCGCCGCGGCGTTCCTCACCCAGTGACGGACTGTCGCTCCTTCGCGTCCCACTTCTGACACCAAAATTGTGGGTGCGATTTCTCGCCGTCCATAACCAGTACAAGAGGGACCCTGCAATAACTCAGACAGAAAAGAGCCAAGTTAACATTACTTTATTAATGCACAAGCATTCGCGAATGGGCAGCAAGTTCAAACGTCTCGCAAAGCAAGTCGTCAAAGTGCCGCGCTTTGCCCTGCACATCGTGGTCCTTTTATACCCATCTGTTTTACATTGTCATACATTGCTGCACATAGATTATGTCCACCACAAGGCGGTTCCTCCCAGTCATGACTTTGCATCAAGGTCAACAGTTCAACATCTGCTATTGTGGTTTCCTGTTATCTGTTATTCGCTCTCTCTCGTGCCCCTCTGTGTATCTCTGTGCACGAGGCTGTGCTTACTCATTCCTTCCCCACCCGTAATCTGCAGATAGTTTTAGCAGGCTCAACATGCTTCGACATACAGTGACCAAACACAATTCTTCTGTTAAAAACAAGTTCTTGCCAGGTCAGCAGGTCTCTTTCTAGTTTGCAATTGCTATTCATATATGGCCATTAAACGCCACCGTATAAAAGAGAAGGCCTCTTCTTTTAGCAAAAAGTACATTCTTTTAACGCATATGATGATTAGTACAAACTCCAAGTGTGAGCACAACATTACATATGTATGCGTACCTTCAGGGCCGATCAGAGTGGAAAGAGGTCATCCAGGCCAGGGCCTGATCAGTGATACCCGGCTTATCACGGAGACAGTTGAGCAGGATGGCATGGTTGACCGTGTCAAAGGCAGAAGAGAAATCGAGTAGGATGAGGACCCAAAAGGGATGTTAGAGTCATGGTTGGACAGCAGGTCTTCACAGGTGTTCAGGAGAGCAGTTTCCATGCTTCTGACAGCTCTGAAGCCAGGCTGATGGTCATGGAGACAACCAACAGAGTCGGTGTGAAGATTAAGCTGGGAGATGGTCAGCTTTTCCAAGAGTTTGCCCTGGAAAGGAGTGATAGAAACCTGCGAAGTTAGCCGGGCCGGAGGGGTCGGCTGTGGAATTTTTGAGAAGAGGGTGCACAAGAGAATGCTTCAGAGTGGAGGGGAAGATTCCACAGGTGATGGAATGGTTACAGAAGTCGGCCAGATTCAGAGCAAGGGTGTCAATGTGGTCCTTGATGGTTTTGGACGAACAGGGAAGAACCTGTTTTGACTGGAATCACACAATCTCCTGGGCTTGCGCCAATCTGGTTTCCAACCAAGCCACGGCAATGAATCGGCCTTACTGGACCTAAAGATTCAACAGGATGATATCAAAGATGCCAAGAAGCAAGCCCTCCTCTTGTTACTGGGCCTGTCTGCAGCCTTCGACCATGTATACATATTGAATAAATCAAAAAGGCAGCCTATGATCGAGCCAGCCAGGAGTCAACCTGGAATTAGTCAAATGTGTTATCCATTGCGCCACTGGACCGCTGCTACAGCGTTAGCAGGAGTCAGCACTTTTGTAACGAAACAGAAGTTTCCTGCTTGAGACACAGTGAGAAACGTACTTCTCATTTTTACAAGGAGAGGTAGAAAAAAACGCTACAAGCCCACAATGAGCAGGTGAGCGAGCGTGTGCCATCATGAGAAACTTAGTTCTCATTTTTCCCAGATGAGAGGTAGAAAAAACGCACTAACTACGAACAAACAATGTGCTTTTGTGTGCCATGCGTGACAAGGCTCATTTTTAAATACTTTCTAGAACAAAAAGGCAGCATGCGAACGAGCCAGCCAGGAGTCGAACCTGGAATCTTCTGCTCCGTAGGCAGACGCGTTATCCATTGCGCCACTGGCCCTCTGCTGCAGTGACTCTTGGAATCAGCACTTTTGTTACGACGCAGAGGCTCATCATGCGGATTGAGCCATCATGAGCAACTTAGTTCTCATTTTTATAAGGAGAGGTGGTTGAAAACACGCCTACGAACTGACAATGAGCAGGCGTGTGCCATGTGTTAGAGACATCATGAGAAATAACGTAGTTCCCATTTTTTCTCCCGAGTAGAGGTAGAAACACGCTGCAACAGTGACTACAAACACACAATGAGCTTCGAGTGCCTTGCGTGAGAAGGCTCATTTTTAAATACAGAACAAAAAGGCAGCATTTGAACGAGCCAGCCAGGAGTCGAACCTGGAATCTTCTGCTCCGTAGGCAGACGCGTTATCGATTGCGCCACTGGCCCGCTGCTGCACTGTGAGCTGCATTCAGCACTTTTGTTACGAACCAGAGGCTCAGGTCGGGCTGCCTGAGACATCACGAGAAACTTTGTTCTCATTTTTACAGCGAGAGGTAGGAAAAACGCTACCAACACACAATAAGCAGGCGTGTGACATGTGTTAAAGAAGGCTCATTTTTAAATACTTTATTGAAAACAATACATACAAACATCTGACAAAGAACGCATTTGGCATCAGATACTGCCCGGATTGCAACTCTCTGCACGTATTTTCTGGCGAGTTTTACGGACCAAGCATCTCATTTATTGTACTATAGCACTCACATTTTCATGCGCAAATAACAGATTTAGACTGTTTTCACTTTTTAGTATTGTACCATTTTATGTGCTCGGTGCTCTTCAGTGTTAAATCCGCGGGAGAGGATGATCTGTACCCAGATCAACCCCAAAAGTGCCATACAGATATGAAACAGATAAGGCCTGAGTGATAGGCGTGCCAAGGAGTACTCAACGTGCATGCCACAGAAACGCGAAACATGCAACAAGTGAGAGACATAAAATGGGGTTTTTCACTTTAAGAAAATAACATATAATATATTGAATACAATTTTTTGTTTACTTCTTAAAAGGTGTTTTATTGAGCTGTAGCCTTCCTCTTAGAGAGCAGGACTAAGAAGCCCGGCTGGAGCATTTCAGCACATTTTTATTTCCTTTTGGCGATCGCTGTGTCAGGGTGTTGGGTTGGGGCTCCAAGATTGCCGAACACCAGGCGAGCAGTCTATCATGGGGAACAGTTTAGTATACAACACCGGTGCGATGAAGGCACATGGCCTACTCTGCATTTTAAGCACCACCTATAAGCCGAAACCGTTGCATTGAAGTACAGGTAGGAGGGAGATGACATGTGAAGAGGGACACACGACTTGTTTTTTTTTGGGTTATTTATTTGTTAAATATTGTTGGTTGTTTATCGTCTAATTGACTGCCTTGGGCCATGCTTACCTCTTTGGCCATTCCCACCCACTCCTTGCCCCTCCCACCCAAAACTCAACCCCTGGTATCTATGTTGTTTCTAAGCAGTCTGCTGTGAGTTAATGGCTTAATTGCCGCTGTAAATGGCTACCGGTATAATAACAAAAATCTTACCCAATTCTACCTGTCCTTAACTCACTACCCCACCCCCTCTATTCCCACCTCTCCCCTCTCACCCAATCTACCCTTATCCCCACCCTACTCTACCACCACTGACTATACCCCAAACCACTCTACACCTACCCCACTCTTCGCTACCCACAATATCCCACACCACTGTACACCTACCCTACCCACTGCCCCACCCCACTGTACCCCTATCCATCAAACCACTGTAGACTGGCAAGGTGACACGAGGTCCTTTGATCCCAATAGATTTCGCCCAGCCTTTCCATATCTTCAGATCACTACCGAGTTAAGGTACGTGTTTGTTGAGTCTTAAACTTACCCCAGACCTACGCTAGTTGTTCAAGATCAGACAGGCAGTCAAAGTGAACAGGCACGCCTTTGACAGTGTCTCTTCGGATGTAGGTAGATGCACAAAGTATTCTATTCTGAGGTCCATGCATTCTGCCATGTAAGCGCCAAACAGCCCTTTCACGGGAAGACCCTTCAAAAAGTAAAGACTCCGCTTTCTGTATGTTGGCATGTAGCACGTAGCCCATCTTGGCAGATAGCGTACATCACATTGCATCTAGTGGTGGCCCCATGTTGTGATTCTTCACTTGCCAAATCATAGCAGTGCTAAAAGGTCATGGCCAAGAGGCCTCAGCGGCAGGGGATCTGCGTCCAGTGCAAATTGGCACATGCCAAAACGTCCTGAACAATGGAGAAGGCAAAGAAGTTTCATTAGTGGTGTAATGGGAGGATAAATCGTGTTCCAGATGTTGGGGACATCCCTCAGACCTGTTAAGGGCCTCCATCACACCACTGAGGAATCATCCTTGTTTGTTACTGTTTGCAATGAATGATTGAAGGAGTTGCGTATCTTCAGATCTATAGATTCCTGCTATGATATGACATGATATTGTATTTGAATCGTACTCATACACGCGTGTTTCAGAGCGTGACGAGGCAAGGGAGGGGAAGAAGGGAGGACAAAACAGCGATCTTCCTAGGCCCAGTGACATTGAGAATGCTCAAGTGCAGGGGAGAGGGAGGGAGGAAAGTGCAAGGAGAGGGGCGAGGTGGAACGTGCCGAGGAAGGGATAAAAACAACAACAACTGGTAGCGCAGCCAGCAGGGTGGCAAGTGCGAGGTTTAAAGCGCAGACAAGGGGTGTCTGATAAGTGCAGGTAAGGGCACTGTAGGGTTACAGATACAGACCCAAGTGCAAGGATTGCGTGCAAGGGTTGCCAGGAGGCAGTGCAGGTGTGCGGCTGGGTGGGCAGGGACCTTGGCCCGAAATCAGAGGGTAGCCAGGTGCACGGAGCCGAAGCAGACAGATCAGCAGGGGAGCGGAAGAGCAAAGGCAGAAGCAAAGAGGAAGGTCTTGAGGTGCTTCCGGAACCAGAGATGGTTCTCCTCAAGTTTCAGTGTGGCAGGCAGGCTGTTCCAGAGGGAGGCCCCAGCTGAGGAAAGAGATCTACCCCCAACTCGTTGCTTGGAGAAGCGACCGGCCCTGAGGGAGTTGGAGGTGGAGGAGAAAAGAGCTCGAGTGGGAAGGTATTTACGGAGGGAGAGTTGAAGGTATTTTGGACCCAGGCCCCAGTAAGCCTTGTGGACAATGCAGAGGGACTTGAATTTAACCCTTGCAGCCACTGGGAGCAATGAAAAGATTTCAGGGCTGGAGAGATACGATCCCTGGGCTTCAGACCAAGGAAACGTCTTGCAGTCCTGTTCTGGATGAGTTGCAGAGGACAGAGAGAAGAAGCAGGCAGATTTAGAAAGAGGCTGTTGCAGTAGTCTAGCCTAGAGAGAATCAGAGCTCTAGATACAGTAAGCTTCTGGGGGAAGGAGAGGAAAGGAACAATACCTCTGCAAATGTACAGTTGGTAGTTTGACTTCTTAGAGATGTCAGAGATGTGAGAAGAAAAGGAGAGTGTGGAGTCGAAGATGACCCCAAGGTTCTTAGCCTCAAAGGTGGGAGCAGGAAGAGGGCCAAGGGAGGCCGGCCAGAGAGTGGCAGGAAAGGAGGGTGCAGGTGTGCCGATGAGGAGAATCTCTGCCTAAATGGGATTAAGGCAGAGATCATTGGCGGCAGACCAGTCCTGGATGGCAGACAGACGGTCAGAGATGAGGGAGGGAAGCCTGAAAACAAGCAGAGTGTCATCCGCATAGCACTGAAAGTTGAAGCAGAGAGCTGCAATGCGGTGGGAAATGGGTGCCAGGTATTGGTTGAACAGCCAGGGAGAGAGGTTAGACCCGTGGGGAACACCACAAGTAGAGAATGAGATGGCGAAAAGGAAGGACCCAAGTTGGACCTGGGAGGGCCGATCAGAGTGGAAAGAGGTCATCCAGGCCAGGGCCTGATCAGTGATACCCGGCTTATCACGGAGACAGTTGAGCAGGATGGCATGGTTGACCGTGTCAAAGGCAGAAGAGAAATCGAGTAGGATGAGGACCCAAAAGGGATGTTAGAGTCATGGTTGGACAGCAGGTCTTCACAGGTGTTCAGGAGAGCAGTTTCCATGCTTCTGACAGCTCTGAAGCCAGGCTGATGGTCATGGAGACAACCAACAGAGTCGGTGTGAAGATTAAGCTGGGAGATGGTCAGCTTTTCCAAGAGTTTGCCCTGGAAAGGAGTGATAGAAACCTGCGAAGTTAGCCGGGCCGGAGGGGTCGGCTGTGGAATTTTTGAGAAGAGGGTGCACAAGAGAATGCTTCAGAGTGGAGGGGAAGATTCCACAGGTGATGGAATGGTTACAGAAGTCGGCCAGATTCAGAGCAAGGGTGTCAATGTGGTCCTTGATGGTTTTGGACGAACAGGGAAGAACCTGTTTTGACTGGAATCACACAATCTCCTGGGCTTGCGCCAATCTGGTTTCCAACCAAGCCACGGCACTGAATCGGCCTTACTGGACCTAAAGATTCAACAGGATGATATCAAAGATGCCAAGAAGCAAGCCCTCCTCTTGTTACTGGGCCTGTCTGCAGCCTTCGACCATGTATACATATTGAATAAATCAAAAAGGCAGCCTATGATCGAGCCAGCCAGGAGTCAACCTGGTATTAGTCAAATGTGTTATCCATTGCGCCACTGGACCGCTGCTACAGCGTGAGCAGGAGTCAGCACTTTTGTAACGAAACAGAAGTTTCCTGCTTGAGACACAGTGAGAAACGTACTTCTCATTTTTACAAGGAGAGGTAGAAAAAAACGCTACAAGCCCACAATGAGCAGGTGAGCGAGCGTGTGCCATCATGAGAAACTTAGTTCTCATTTTTCCCAGAGGAGAGGTAGAAAAAACGCACTAACTACGAACAAACAATGTGCTTTTGTGTGCCATGCGTGACAAGGCTCATTTTTAAATACTTTCTAGAACAAAAAGGCAGCATGCGAACGAGCCAGCCAGGAGTCGAACCTGGAATCTTCTGCTCCGTAGGCAGACGCGTTATCCATTGCGCCACTGGCCCTCTGCTGCAGTGACTCTTGGAATCAGCACTTTTGTTACGACGCAGAGGCTCATCATGCGGATTGAGCCATCATGAGCAACTTAGTTCTCATTTTTATAAGGAGAGGTGGTTGAAAACACGCCTACGAACTGACAATGAGCAGGCGTGTGCCATGTGTTAGAGACATCATGAGAAATAACGTAGTCCCCATTTTTTCTCCCGAGTAGAGGTAGAAACACGCTGCAACAGTGACTACAAACACACAATGAGCTTTCGAGTGCCTTGCGTGAGAAGGCTCATTTTTAAATACAGAACAAAAAGGCAGCATTTGAACGAGCCAGCCAGGAGTCGAACCTGGAATCTTCTGCTCCGTAGGCAGACGCGTTATCCATTGCGCCACTGGCCCGCTGCTGCACTGTGAGCTGCATTCAGCACTTTTGTTACGAACCAGAGGCTCAGGTCGGGCTGCCTGAGACATCACGAGAAACTTTGTTCTCATTTTTACAGCGAGAGGTAGGAAAAACGCTACCAACACACAATAAGCAGGCGTGTGACATGTGTTAAAGAAGGCTCATTTTTAAATACTTTATTGAAAACAATACATACAAACATCTGACAAAGAACGCATTTGGCATCAGATACTGCCCGGATTGCAACTCTCTGCACGTATTTTCTGGCGAGTTTTACGGACCAAGCATCTCATTTATTGTACTATAGCACTCACATTTTCATGCGCAAATAACAGATTTAGACTGTTTTCACTTTTTAGTATTGTACCATTTTATGTGCTCGGTGCTCTTCAGTGTTAAATCCGCGGGAGAGGATGATCTGTACCCAGATCAACCCCAAAAGTGCCATACAGATATGAAACAGGTAAGGCCTGAGTGATAGGCGTGCCAAGGAGTACTCGACGTGCATGCCACAGAAACGCGAAACATGCAACAAGTGAGAGACATAAAATGGGGTTTTTCACTTTAAGAAATAACATATAATATATTGAATACAATTTTTTGTTTACTTCTTAAAAGGTGTTTTATTGAGCTGTAGCCTTCCTCTTAGAGAGCAGGACTAAGAAGCCCGGCTGGAGCATTTCAGCACATTTTTATTTCCTTTTGGCGATCGCTGTGTCAGGGTGTTGGGTTGGGGCTCCAAGATTGCCGAACACCAGGCGAGCAGTCTATCATGGGGAACAGTTTAGTATACAACACCGGTGCGATGAAGGCACATGGCCTACTGTGCATTTTAAGCACCACCTATAAGCCGAAACCGTTGCATTGAAGTACAGGTAGGAGGGAGATGACATGTGAAGAGGGACACATGACTTGTTTTTTTTTGGGTTATTTATTTGTTAAATATTGTTGGTTGTTTATCGTCTAATTGACTGCCTTGGGCCATGCTTACCTCTTTGGCCATTCCCACCCACTCCTTGCCCCTCCCACCCAAAACTCAACCCCTGGTATCTATGTTGTTTCTAAGCAGTCTGCTGTGAGTTAATGGCTTAATTGCCGCTGTAAATGGCTACCGGTATAATAACAAAAATCTTACCCAATTCTACCTGTCCTTAACTCACTACCCCACCCCCTCTATTCCCACCTCTCCCCTCTCACCCAATCTACCCTTATCCCCACCCTACTCTACCACCACTGACTATACCCCAAACCACTCTACACCTACCCCACTCTTCGCTACCCACAATATCCCACACCACTGTACACCTACCCTACCCACTGCCCCACCCCACTGTACCCCTATCCATCAAACCACTGTAGACTGGCAAGGTGACACGAGGTCCTTTGATCCCAATAGATTTCGCCCAGCCTTTCCATATCTTCAGATCACTACCGAGTTAAGGTACGTGTTTGTTGAGTCTTCAACTTACCCCAGACCTACGCTAGTTGTTCAAGATCAGACAGGCAGTCAAAGTGAACAGGCACGCCTTTGACAGTGTCTCTTCGGATGTAGGTAGATGCACAAAGTATTCTATTCTGAGGTCCATGCATTCTGCCATGTAAGCGCCAAACAGCCCTTTCACGGGAAGACCCTTCAAAAAGTAAAGACTCCGCTTTCTGTATGTTGGCATGTAGCACGTAGCCCATCTTGGCAGATAGCGTACATCACATTGCATCTAGTGGTGGCCCCATGTTGTGATTCTTCACTTGCCAAATCATAGCAGTGCTAAAAGGTCATGGCCAAGAGGCCTCAGCGGCAGGGGATCTGCGTCCAGTGCAAATTGGCACATGCCAAAACGTCCTGAACAATGGAGAAGGCAAAGAAGTTTCATTAGTGGTGTAATGGGAGGATAAATCGTGTTCCAGATGTTGGGGACATCCCTCAGACCTGTTAAGGGCCTCCATCACACCACTGAGGAATCATCCTTGTTTGTTACTGTTTGCAATGAATGATTGAAGGAGTTGCGTATCTTCAGATCTATAGATTCCTGCTATGATATGACATGATATTGTATTTGAATCGTACTCATACACGCGTGTTTCAGAGCGTGACGAGGCAAGGGAGGGGAAGAAGGGAGGACAAAACAGCGATCTTCCTAGGCCCAGTGACATTGAGAATGCTCAAGTGCAGGGGAGAGGGAGGGAGGAAAGTGCAAGGAGAGGGGCGAGGTGGAACGTGCCGAGGAAGGGATAAAAACAACAACAACTGGTAGCGCAGCCAGCAGGGTGGCAAGTGCGAGGTTTAAAGCGCAGACAAGGGGTGTCTGATAAGTGCAGGTAAGGGCACTGTAGGGTTACAGATACAGACCCAAGTGCAAGGATTGCGTGCAAGGGTTGCCAGGAGGCAGTGCAGGTGTGCGGCTGGGTGGGCAGGGACCTTGGCCCGAAATCAGAGGGTAGCCAGGTGCACGGAGCCGAAGCAGACAGATCAGCAGGGGAGCGGAAGAGCAAAGGCAGAAGCAAAGAGGAAGGTCTTGAGGTGCTTCCGGAACCAGAGATGGTTCTCCTCAAGTTTCAGTGTGGCAGGCAGGCTGTTCCAGAGGGAGGCCCCAGCTGAGGAAAGAGATCTACCCCCAACTCGTTGCTTGGAGAAGCGACCGGCCCTGAGGGAGTTGGAGGTGGAGGAGAAAAGAGCTCGAGTGGGAAGGTATTTACGGAGGGAGAGTTGAAGGTATTTTGGACCCAGGCCCCAGTAAGCCTTGTGGACAATGCAGAGGGACTTGAATTTAACCCTTGCAGCCACTGGGAGCAATGAAAAGATTTCAGGGCTGGAGAGATACGATCCCTGGGCTTCAGACCAAGGAAACATCTTGCAGTCCTGTTCTGGATGAGTTGCAGAGGACAGAGAGAAGAAGCAGGCAGATTTAGAAAGAGGCTGTTGCAGTAGTCTAGCCTAGAGAGAATCAGAGCTCTAGATACAGTAAGCTTCTGGGGGAAGGAGAGGAAAGGAACAATACCTCTGCAAATGTACAGTTGGTAGTTTGACTTCTTAGAGATGTCAGAGATGTGAGAAGAAAAGGAGAGTGTGGAGTCGAAGATGACCCCAAGGTTCTTAGCCTCAAAGGTGGGAGCAGGAAGAGGGCCAAGGGAGGCCGGCCAGAGAGTGGCAGGAAAGGAGGGTGCAGGTGTGCCGATGAGGAGAATCTCTGCCTAAATGGGATTAAGGCAGAGATCATTGGCGGCAGACCAGTCCTGGATGGCAGACAGACGGTCAGAGATGAGGGAGGGAAGCCTGAAAACAAGCAGAGTGTCATCCGCATAGCACTGAAAGTTGAAGCAGAGAGCTGCAATGCGGTGGGAAATGGGTGCCAGGTATTGGTTGAACAGCCAGGGAGAGAGGTTAGACCCGTGGGGAACACCACAAGTAGAGAATGAGATGGCGAAAAGGAAGGACCCAAGTTGGACCTGGGAGGGCCGATCAGAGTGGAAAGAGGTCATCCAGGCCAGGGCCTGATCAGTGATACCCGGCTTATCACGGAGACAGTTGAGCAGGATGGCATGGTTGACCGTGTCAAAGGCAGAAGAGAAATCGAGTAGGATGAGGACCCAAAAGGGATGTTAGAGTCATGGTTGGACAGCAGGTCTTCACAGGTGTTCAGGAGAGCAGTTTCCATGCTTCTGACAGCTCTGAAGCCAGGCTGATGGTCATGGAGACAACCAACAGAGTCGGTGTGAAGATTAAGCTGGGAGATGGTCAGCTTTTCCAAGAGTTTGCCCTGGAAAGGAGTGATAGAAACCTGCGAAGTTAGCCGGGCCGGAGGGGTCGGCTGTGGAATTTTTGAGAAGAGGGTGCACAAGAGAATGCTTCAGAGTGGAGGGGAAGATTCCACAGGTGATGGAATGGTTACAGAAGTCGGCCAGATTCAGAGCAAGGGTGTCAATGTGGTCCTTGATGGTTTTGGACGAACAGGGAAGAACCTGTTTTGACTGGAATCACACAATCTCCTGGGCTTGCGCCAATCTGGTTTCCAACCAAGCCACGGCACTGAATCGGCCTTACTGGACCTAAAGATTCAACAGGATGATATCAAAGATGCCAAGAAGCAAGCCCTCCTCTTGTTACTGGGCCTGTCTGCAGCCTTCGACCATGTATACATATTGAATAAATCAAAAAGGCAGCCTATGATCGAGCCAGCCAGGAGTCAACCTGGTATTAGTCAAATGTGTTATCCATTGCGCCACTGGACCGCTGCTACAGCGTGAGCAGGAGTCAGCACTTTTGTAACGAAACAGAAGTTTCCTGCTTGAGACACAGTGAGAAACGTACTTCTCATTTTTACAAGGAGAGGTAGAAAAAAACGCTACAAGCCCACAATGAGCAGGTGAGCGAGCGTGTGCCATCATGAGAAACTTAGTTCTCATTTTTCCCAGAGGAGAGGTAGAAAAAACGCACTAACTACGAACAAACAATGTGCTTTTGTGTGCCATGCGTGACAAGGCTCATTTTTAAATACTTTCTAGAACAAAAAGGCAGCATGCGAACGAGCCAGCCAGGAGTCGAACCTGGAATCTTCTGCTCCGTAGGCAGACGCGTTATCCATTGCGCCACTGGCCCTCTGCTGCAGTGACTCTTGGAATCAGCACTTTTGTTACGACGCAGAGGCTCATCATGCGGATTGAGCCATCATGAGCAACTTAGTTCTCATTTTTATAAGGAGAGGTGGTTGAAAACACGCCTACGAACTGACAATGAGCAGGCGTGTGCCATGTGTTAGAGACATCATGAGAAATAACGTAGTCCCCATTTTTTCTCCCGAGTAGAGGTAGAAACACGCTGCAACAGTGACTACAAACACACAATGAGCTTTCGAGTGCCTTGCGTGAGAAGGCTCATTTTTAAATACAGAACAAAAAGGCAGCATTTGAACGAGCCAGCCAGGAGTCGAACCTGGAATCTTCTGCTCCGTAGGCAGACGCGTTATCCATTGCGCCACTGGCCCGCTGCTGCACTGTGAGCTGCATTCAGCACTTTTGTTACGAACCAGAGGCTCAGGTCGGGCTGCCTGAGACATCACGAGAAACTTTGTTCTCATTTTTACAGCGAGAGGTAGGAAAAACGCTACCAACACACAATAAGCAGGCGTGTGACATGTGTTAAAGAAGGCTCATTTTTAAATACTTTATTGAAAACAATACATACAAACATCTGACAAAGAACGCATTTGGCATCAGATACTGCCCGGATTGCAACTCTCTGCACGTATTTTCTGGCGAGTTTTACGGACCAAGCATCTCATTTATTGTACTATAGCACTCACATTTTCATGCGCAAATAACAGATTTAGACTGTTTTCACTTTTTAGTATTGTACCATTTTATGTGCTCGGTGCTCTTCAGTGTTAAATCCGCGGGAGAGGATGATCTGTACCCAGATCAACCCCAAAAGTGCCATACAGATATGAAACAGGTAAGGCCTGAGTGATAGGCGTGCCAAGGAGTACTCGACGTGCATGCCACAGAAACGCGAAACATGCAACAAGTGAGAGACATAAAATGGGGTTTTTCACTTTAAGAAATAACATATAATATATTGAATACAATTTTTTGTTTACTTCTTAAAAGGTGTTTTATTGAGCTGTAGCCTTCCTCTTAGAGAGCAGGACTAAGAAGCCCGGCTGGAGCATTTCAGCACATTTTTATTTCCTTTTGGCGATCGCTGTGTCAGGGTGTTGGGTTGGGGCTCCAAGATTGCCGAACACCAGGCGAGCAGTCTATCATGGGGAACAGTTTAGTATACAACACCGGTGCGATGAAGGCACATGGCCTACTGTGCATTTTAAGCACCACCTATAAGCCGAAACCGTTGCATTGAAGTACAGGTAGGAGGGAGATGACATGTGAAGAGGGACACATGACTTGTTTTTTTTTGGGTTATTTATTTGTTAAATATTGTTGGTTGTTTATCGTCTAATTGACTGCCTTGGGCCATGCTTACCTCTTTGGCCATTCCCACCCACTCCTTGCCCCTCCCACCCAAAACTCAACCCCTGGTATCTATGTTGTTTCTAAGCAGTCTGCTGTGAGTTAATGGCTTAATTGCCGCTGTAAATGGCTACCGGTATAATAACAAAAATCTTACCCAATTCTACCTGTCCTTAACTCACTACCCCACCCCCTCTATTCCCACCTCTCCCCTCTCACCCAATCTACCCTTATCCCCACCCTACTCTACCACCACTGACTATACCCCAAACCACTCTACACCTACCCCACTCTTCGCTACCCACAATATCCCACACCACTGTACACCTACCCTACCCACTGCCCCACCCCACTGTACCCCTATCCATCAAACCACTGTAGACTGGCAAGGTGACACGAGGTCCTTTGATCCCAATAGATTTCGCCCAGCCTTTCCATATCTTCAGATCACTACCGAGTTAAGGTACGTGTTTGTTGAGTCTTCAACTTACCCCAGACCTACGCTAGTTGTTCAAGATCAGACAGGCAGTCAAAGTGAACAGGCACGCCTTTGACAGTGTCTCTTCGGATGTAGGTAGATGCACAAAGTATTCTATTCTGAGGTCCATGCATTCTGCCATGTAAGCGCCAAACAGCCCTTTCACGGGAAGACCCTTCAAAAAGTAAAGACTCCGCTTTCTGTATGTTGGCATGTAGCACGTAGCCCATCTTGGCAGATAGCGTACATCACATTGCATCTAGTGGTGGCCCCATGTTGTGATTCTTCACTTGCCAAATCATAGCAGTGCTAAAAGGTCATGGCCAAGAGGCCTCAGCGGCAGGGGATCTGCGTCCAGTGCAAATTGGCACATGCCAAAACGTCCTGAACAATGGAGAAGGCAAAGAAGTTTCATTAGTGGTGTAATGGGAGGATAAATCGTGTTCCAGATGTTGGGGACATCCCTCAGACCTGTTAAGGGCCTCCATCACACCACTGAGGAATCATCCTTGTTTGTTACTGTTTGCAATGAATGATTGAAGGAGTTGCGTATCTTCAGATCTATAGATTCCTGCTATGATATGACATGATATTGTATTTGAATCGTACTCATACACGCGTGTTTCAGAGCGTGACGAGGCAAGGGAGGGGAAGAAGGGAGGACAAAACAGCGATCTTCCTAGGCCCAGTGACATTGAGAATGCTCAAGTGCAGGGGAGAGGGAGGGAGGAAAGTGCAAGGAGAGGGGCGAGGTGGAACGTGCCGAGGAAGGGATAAAAACAACAACAACTGGTAGCGCAGCCAGCAGGGTGGCAAGTGCGAGGTTTAAAGCGCAGACAAGGGGTGTCTGATAAGTGCAGGTAAGGGCACTGTAGGGTTACAGATACAGACCCAAGTGCAAGGATTGCGTGCAAGGGTTGCCAGGAGGCAGTGCAGGTGTGCGGCTGGGTGGGCAGGGACCTTGGCCCGAAATCAGAGGGTAGCCAGGTGCACGGAGCCGAAGCAGACAGATCAGCAGGGGAGCGGAAGAGCAAAGGCAGAAGCAAAGAGGAAGGTCTTGAGGTGCTTCCGGAACCAGAGATGGTTCTCCTCAAGTTTCAGTGTGGCAGGCAGGCTGCTCCAGAGGGAGGCCCCAGCTGAGGAAAGAGATCTACCCCCAACTCGTTGCTTGGAGAAGCGACCGGCCCTGAGGGAGTTGGAGGTGGAGGAGAAAAGAGCTCGAGTGGGAAGGTATTTACGGAGGGAGAGTTGAAGGTATTTTGGACCCAGGCCCCAGTAAGCCTTGTGGACAATGCAGAGGGACTTGAATTTAACCCTTGCAGCCACTGGGAGCAATGAAAAGATTTCAGGGCTGGAGAGATACGATCCCTGGGCTCCAGACCAAGGAAACGTCTTGCAGTCCTTTTCTAGATGAGTTTCAGAGGACAGAGAGAAGAAGCAGGCAGATTTAGAAAGAGGCTGTTGCAGTAGTCTAGCCTAGAGAGAATCAGAGCTCTAGATACAGTAAGCTTCTGGGGGAAGGAGAGGAAAGGAACAATACCTCTGCAAATGTACAGTTGGTAGTTTGACTTCTTAGAGATGTCAGAGATGTGAGAAGAAAAGGAGAGTGTGGAGTCGAAGATGACCCCAAGGTTCTTAGCCTCAAAGGTGGGAGCAGGAAGAGGGCCAAGGGAGGCCGGCCAGAGAGTGGCAGGAAAGGAGGGTGCAGGTGTGCCGATGAGGAGAATCTCTGCCTAAATGGGATTAAGGCAGAGATCATTGGCGGCAGACCAGTCCTGGATGGCAGACAGACGGTCAGAGATGAGGGAGGGAAGCCTGAAAACAAGCAGAGTGTCATCCGCATAGCACTGAAAGTTGAAGCAGAGAGCTGCAATGCGGTGGGCAATGGGTGCCAGGTATTGGTTGAACAGCCAGGGAGAGAGGTTAGACCCGTGGGGAACACCACAAGTAGAGAATGAGATGGCGAAAAGGAAGGACCCAAGTTGGACCTGGGAGGGCCGATCAGAGTGGAAAGAGGTCATCCAGGCCAGGGCCTGATCAGTGATACCCGGCTTATCACGGAGACAGTTGAGCAGGATGGCATGGTTGACCGTGTCAAAGGCAGAAGAGAAATCGAGTAGGATGAGGACCCAAAAGGGATGTTAGAGTCATGGTTGGACAGCAGGTCTTCACAGGTGTTCAGGAGAGCAGTTTCCATGCTTCTGACAGCTCTGAAGCCAGGCTGATGGTCATGGAGACAACCAACAGAGTCGGTGTGAAGATTAAGCTGGGAGATGGTCAGCTTTTCCAAGAGTTTGCCCTGGAAAGGAGTGATAGAAACCTGCGAAGTTAGCCGGGCCGGAGGGGTCGGCTGTGGAATTTTTGAGAAGAGGGTGCACAAGAGAATGCTTCAGAGTGGAGGGGAAGATTCCACAGGTGATGGAATGGTTACAGAAGTCGGCCAGATTCAGAGCAAGGGTGTCAATGTGGTCCTTGATGGTTTTGGACGAACAGGGAAGAACCTGTTTTGACTGGAATCACACAATCTCCTGGGCTTGCGCCAATCTGGTTTCCAACCAAGCCACGGCAATGAATCGGCCTTACTGGACCTAAAGATTCAACAGGATGATATCAAAGATGCCAAGAAGCAAGCCCTCCTCTTGTTACTGGGCCTGTCTGCAGCCTTCGACCATGTATACATATTGAATAAATCAAAAAGGCAGCCTATGATCGAGCCAGCCAGGAGTCAACCTGGAATTAGTCAAATGTGTTATCCATTGCGCCACTGGACCGCTGCTACAGCGTTAGCAGGAGTCAGCACTTTTGTAACGAAACAGAAGTTTCCTGCTTGAGACACAGTGAGAAACGTACTTCTCATTTTTACAAGGAGAGGTAGAAAAAAACGCTACAAGCCCACAATGAGCAGGTGAGCGAGCGTGTGCCATCATGAGAAACTTAGTTCTCATTTTTCCCAGATGAGAGGTAGAAAAAACGCACTAACTACGAACAAACAATGTGCTTTTGTGTGCCATGCGTGACAAGGCTCATTTTTAAATACTTTCTAGAACAAAAAGGCAGCATGCGAACGAGCCAGCCAGGAGTCGAACCTGGAATCTTCTGCTCCGTAGGCAGACGCGTTATCCATTGCGCCACTGGCCCTCTGCTGCAGTGACTCTTGGAATCAGCACTTTTGTTACGACGCAGAGGCTCATCATGCGGATTGAGCCATCATGAGCAACTTAGTTCTCATTTTTATAAGGAGAGGTGGTTGAAAACACGCCTACGAACTGACAATGAGCAGGCGTGTGCCATGTGTTAGAGACATCATGAGAAATAACGTAGTTCCCATTTTTTCTCCCGAGTAGAGGTAGAAACACGCTGCAACAGTGACTACAAACACACAATGAGCTTCGAGTGCCTTGCGTGAGAAGGCTCATTTTTAAATACAGAACAAAAAGGCAGCATTTGAACGAGCCAGCCAGGAGTCGAACCTGGAATCTTCTGCTCCGTAGGCAGACGCGTTATCGATTGCGCCACTGGCCCGCTGCTGCACTGTGAGCTGCATTCAGCACTTTTGTTACGAACCAGAGGCTCAGGTCGGGCTGCCTGAGACATCACGAGAAACTTTGTTCTCATTTTTACAGCGAGAGGTAGGAAAAACGCTACCAACACACAATAAGCAGGCGTGTGACATGTGTTAAAGAAGGCTCATTTTTAAATACTTTATTGAAAACAATACATACAAACATCTGACAAAGAACGCATTTGGCATCAGATACTGCCCGGATTGCAACTCTCTGCACGTATTTTCTGGCGAGTTTTACGGACCAAGCATCTCATTTATTGTACTATAGCACTCACATTTTCATGCGCAAATAACAGATTTAGACTGTTTTCACTTTTTAGTATTGTACCATTTTATGTGCTCGGTGCTCTTCAGTGTTAAATCCGCGGGAGAGGATGATCTGTACCCAGATCAACCCCAAAAGTGCCATACAGATATGAAACAGATAAGGCCTGAGTGATAGGCGTGCCAAGGAGTACTCAACGTGCATGCCACAGAAACGCGAAACATGCAACAAGTGAGAGACATAAAATGGGGTTTTTCACTTTAAGAAAATAACATATAATATATTGAATACAATTTTTTGTTTACTTCTTAAAAGGTGTTTTATTGAGCTGTAGCCTTCCTCTTAGAGAGCAGGACTAAGAAGCCCGGCTGGAGCATTTCAGCACATTTTTATTTCCTTTTGGCGATCGCTGTGTCAGGGTGTTGGGTTGGGGCTCCAAGATTGCCGAACACCAGGCGAGCAGTCTATCATGGGGAACAGTTTAGTATACAACACCGGTGCGATGAAGGCACATGGCCTACTCTGCATTTTAAGCACCACCTATAAGCCGAAACCGTTGCATTGAAGTACAGGTAGGAGGGAGATGACATGTGAAGAGGGACACACGACTTGTTTTTTTTTGGGTTATTTATTTGTTAAATATTGTTGGTTGTTTATCGTCTAATTGACTGCCTTGGGCCATGCTTACCTCTTTGGCCATTCCCACCCACTCCTTGCCCCTCCCACCCAAAACTCAACCCCTGGTATCTATGTTGTTTCTAAGCAGTCTGCTGTGAGTTAATGGCTTAATTGCCGCTGTAAATGGCTACCGGTATAATAACAAAAATCTTACCCAATTCTACCTGTCCTTAACTCACTACCCCACCCCCTCTATTCCCACCTCTCCCCTCTCACCCAATCTACCCTTATCCCCACCCTACTCTACCACCACTGACTATACCCCAAACCACTCTACACCTACCCCACTCTTCGCTACCCACAATATCCCACACCACTGTACACCTACCCTACCCACTGCCCCACCCCACTGTACCCCTATCCATCAAACCACTGTAGACTGGCAAGGTGACACGAGGTCCTTTGATCCCAATAGATTTCGCCCAGCCTTTCCATATCTTCAGATCACTACCGAGTTAAGGTACGTGTTTGTTGAGTCTTAAACTTACCCCAGACCTACGCTAGTTGTTCAAGATCAGACAGGCAGTCAAAGTGAACAGGCACGCCTTTGACAGTGTCTCTTCGGATGTAGGTAGATGCACAAAGTATTCTATTCTGAGGTCCATGCATTCTGCCATGTAAGCGCCAAACAGCCCTTTCACGGGAAGACCCTTCAAAAAGTAAAGACTCCGCTTTCTGTATGTTGGCATGTAGCACGTAGCCCATCTTGGCAGATAGCGTACATCACATTGCATCTAGTGGTGGCCCCATGTTGTGATTCTTCACTTGCCAAATCATAGCAGTGCTAAAAGGTCATGGCCAAGAGGCCTCAGCGGCAGGGGATCTGCGTCCAGTGCAAATTGGCACATGCCAAAACGTCCTGAACAATGGAGAAGGCAAAGAAGTTTCATTAGTGGTGTAATGGGAGGATAAATCGTGTTCCAGATGTTGGGGACATCCCTCAGACCTGTTAAGGGCCTCCATCACACCACTGAGGAATCATCCTTGTTTGTTACTGTTTGCAATGAATGATTGAAGGAGTTGCGTATCTTCAGATCTATAGATTCCTGCTATGATATGACATGATATTGTATTTGAATCGTACTCATACACGCGTGTTTCAGAGCGTGACGAGGCAAGGGAGGGGAAGAAGGGAGGACAAAACAGCGATCTTCCTAGGCCCAGTGACATTGAGAATGCTCAAGTGCAGGGGAGAGGGAGGGAGGAAAGTGCAAGGAGAGGGGCGAGGTGGAACGTGCCGAGGAAGGGATAAAAACAACAACAACTGGTAGCGCAGCCAGCAGGGTGGCAAGTGCGAGGTTTAAAGCGCAGACAAGGGGTGTCTGATAAGTGCAGGTAAGGGCACTGTAGGGTTACAGATACAGACCCAAGTGCAAGGATTGCGTGCAAGGGTTGCCAGGAGGCAGTGCAGGTGTGCGGCTGGGTGGGCAGGGACCTTGGCCCGAAATCAGAGGGTAGCCAGGTGCACGGAGCCGAAGCAGACAGATCAGCAGGGGAGCGGAAGAGCAAAGGCAGAAGCAAAGAGGAAGGTCTTGAGGTGCTTCCGGAACCAGAGATGGTTCTCCTCAAGTTTCAGTGTGGCAGGCAGGCTGTTCCAGAGGGAGGCCCCAGCTGAGGAAAGAGATCTACCCCCAACTCGTTGCTTGGAGAAGCGACCGGCCCTGAGGGAGTTGGAGGTGGAGGAGAAAAGAGCTCGAGTGGGAAGGTATTTACGGAGGGAGAGTTGAAGGTATTTTGGACCCAGGCCCCAGTAAGCCTTGTGGACAATGCAGAGGGACTTGAATTTAACCCTTGCAGCCACTGGGAGCAATGAAAAGATTTCAGGGCTGGAGAGATACGATCCCTGGGCTTCAGACCAAGGAAACGTCTTGCAGTCCTGTTCTGGATGAGTTGCAGAGGACAGAGAGAAGAAGCAGGCAGATTTAGAAAGAGGCTGTTGCAGTAGTCTAGCCTAGAGAGAATCAGAGCTCTAGATACAGTAAGCTTCTGGGGGAAGGAGAGGAAAGGAACAATACCTCTGCAAATGTACAGTTGGTAGTTTGACTTCTTAGAGATGTCAGAGATGTGAGAAGAAAAGGAGAGTGTGGAGTCGAAGATGACCCCAAGGTTCTTAGCCTCAAAGGTGGGAGCAGGAAGAGGGCCAAGGGAGGCCGGCCAGAGAGTGGCAGGAAAGGAGGGTGCAGGTGTGCCGATGAGGAGAATCTCTGCCTAAATGGGATTAAGGCAGAGATCATTGGCGGCAGACCAGTCCTGGATGGCAGACAGACGGTCAGAGATGAGGGAGGGAAGCCTGAAAACAAGCAGAGTGTCATCCGCATAGCACTGAAAGTTGAAGCAGAGAGCTGCAATGCGGTGGGAAATGGGTGCCAGGTATTGGTTGAACAGCCAGGGAGAGAGGTTAGACCCGTGGGGAACACCACAAGTAGAGAATGAGATGGCGAAAAGGAAGGACCCAAGTTGGACCTGGGAGGGCCGATCAGAGTGGAAAGAGGTCATCCAGGCCAGGGCCTGATCAGTGATACCCGGCTTATCACGGAGACAGTTGAGCAGGATGGCATGGTTGACCGTGTCAAAGGCAGAAGAGAAATCGAGTAGGATGAGGACCCAAAAGGGATGTTAGAGTCATGGTTGGACAGCAGGTCTTCACAGGTGTTCAGGAGAGCAGTTTCCATGCTTCTGACAGCTCTGAAGCCAGGCTGATGGTCATGGAGACAACCAACAGAGTCGGTGTGAAGATTAAGCTGGGAGATGGTCAGCTTTTCCAAGAGTTTGCCCTGGAAAGGAGTGATAGAAACCTGCGAAGTTAGCCGGGCCGGAGGGGTCGGCTGTGGAATTTTTGAGAAGAGGGTGCACAAGAGAATGCTTCAGAGTGGAGGGGAAGATTCCACAGGTGATGGAATGGTTACAGAAGTCGGCCAGATTCAGAGCAAGGGTGTCAATGTGGTCCTTGATGGTTTTGGACGAACAGGGAAGAACCTGTTTTGACTGGAATCACACAATCTCCTGGGCTTGCGCCAATCTGGTTTCCAACCAAGCCACGGCACTGAATCGGCCTTACTGGACCTAAAGATTCAACAGGATGATATCAAAGATGCCAAGAAGCAAGCCCTCCTCTTGTTACTGGGCCTGTCTGCAGCCTTCGACCATGTATACATATTGAATAAATCAAAAAGGCAGCCTATGATCGAGCCAGCCAGGAGTCAACCTGGTATTAGTCAAATGTGTTATCCATTGCGCCACTGGACCGCTGCTACAGCGTGAGCAGGAGTCAGCACTTTTGTAACGAAACAGAAGTTTCCTGCTTGAGACACAGTGAGAAACGTACTTCTCATTTTTACAAGGAGAGGTAGAAAAAAACGCTACAAGCCCACAATGAGCAGGTGAGCGAGCGTGTGCCATCATGAGAAACTTAGTTCTCATTTTTCCCAGAGGAGAGGTAGAAAAAACGCACTAACTACGAACAAACAATGTGCTTTTGTGTGCCATGCGTGACAAGGCTCATTTTTAAATACTTTCTAGAACAAAAAGGCAGCATGCGAACGAGCCAGCCAGGAGTCGAACCTGGAATCTTCTGCTCCGTAGGCAGACGCGTTATCCATTGCGCCACTGGCCCTCTGCTGCAGTGACTCTTGGAATCAGCACTTTTGTTACGACGCAGAGGCTCATCATGCGGATTGAGCCATCATGAGCAACTTAGTTCTCATTTTTATAAGGAGAGGTGGTTGAAAACACGCCTACGAACTGACAATGAGCAGGCGTGTGCCATGTGTTAGAGACATCATGAGAAATAACGTAGTCCCCATTTTTTCTCCCGAGTAGAGGTAGAAACACGCTGCAACAGTGACTACAAACACACAATGAGCTTTCGAGTGCCTTGCGTGAGAAGGCTCATTTTTAAATACAGAACAAAAAGGCAGCATTTGAACGAGCCAGCCAGGAGTCGAACCTGGAATCTTCTGCTCCGTAGGCAGACGCGTTATCCATTGCGCCACTGGCCCTCTGCTGCAGTGACTCTTGGAATCAGCACTTTTGTTACGACGCAGAGGCTCATCATGCGGATTGAGCCATCATGAGCAACTTAGTTCTCATTTTTATAAGGAGAGGTGGTTGAAAACACGCCTACGAACTGACAATGAGCAGGCGTGTGCCATGTGTTAGAGACATCATGAGAAATAACGTAGTCCCCATTTTTTCTCCCGAGTAGAGGTAGAAACACGCTGCAACAGTGACTACAAACACACAATGAGCTTTCGAGTGCCTTGCGTGAGAAGGCTCATTTTTAAATACAGAACAAAAAGGCAGCATTTGAACGAGCCAGCCAGGAGTCGAACCTGGAATCTTCTGCTCCGTAGGCAGACGCGTTATCCATTGCGCCACTGGCCCGCTGCTGCACTGTCAGCTGCATTCAGCACTTTTGTTACGAACCAGAGGCTCAGGTCGGGCTGCCTGAGACATCACGAGAAACTTTGTTCTCATTTTTACAGCGAGAGGTAGGAAAAACGCTACCAACACACAATAAGCAGGCGTGTGACATGTGTTAAAGAAGGCTCATTTTTAAATACTTTATTGAAAACAATACATACAAACATCTGACAAAGAACGCATTTGGCATCAGATACTGCCCGGATTGCAACTCTCTGCACGTATTTTCTGGCGAGTTTTACGGACCAAGCATCTCATTTATTGTACTATAGCACTCACATTTTCATGCGCAAATAACAGATTTAGACTGTTTTCACTTTTTAGTATTGTACCATTTTATGTGCTCGGTGCTCTTCAGTGTTAAATCCGCGGGAGAGGATGATCTGTACCCAGATCAACCCCAAAAGTGCCATACAGATATGAAACAGGTAAGGCCTGAGTGATAGGCGTGCCAAGGAGTACTCGACGTGCATGCCACAGAAACGCGAAACATGCAACAAGTGAGAGACATAAAATGGGGTTTTTCACTTTAAGAAATAACATATAATATATTGAATACAATTTTTTGTTTACTTCTTAAAAGGTGTTTTATTGAGCTGTAGCCTTCCTCTTAGAGAGCAGGACTAAGAAGCCCGGCTGGAGCATTTCAGCACATTTTTATTTCCTTTTGGCGATCGCTGTGTCAGGGTGTTGGGTTGGGGCTCCAAGATTGCCGAACACCAGGCGAGCAGTCTATCATGGGGAACAGTTTAGTATACAACACCGGTGCGATGAAGGCACATGGCCTACTGTGCATTTTAAGCACCACCTATAAGCCGAAACCGTTGCATTGAAGTACAGGTAGGAGGGAGATGACATGTGAAGAGGGACACATGACTTGTTTTTTTTTGGGTTATTTATTTGTTAAATATTGTTGGTTGTTTATCGTCTAATTGACTGCCTTGGGCCATGCTTACCTCTTTGGCCATTCCCACCCACTCCTTGCCCCTCCCACCCAAAACTCAACCCCTGGTATCTATGTTGTTTCTAAGCAGTCTGCTGTGAGTTAATGGCTTAATTGCCGCTGTAAATGGCTACCGGTATAATAACAAAAATCTTACCCAATTCTACCTGTCCTTAACTCACTACCCCACCCCCTCTATTCCCACCTCTCCCCTCTCACCCAATCTACCCTTATCCCCACCCTACTCTACCACCACTGACTATACCCCAAACCACTCTACACCTACCCCACTCTTCGCTACCCACAATATCCCACACCACTGTACACCTACCCTACCCACTGCCCCACCCCACTGTACCCCTATCCATCAAACCACTGTAGACTGGCAAGGTGACACGAGGTCCTTTGATCCCAATAGATTTCGCCCAGCCTTTCCATATCTTCAGATCACTACCGAGTTAAGGTACGTGTTTGTTGAGTCTTCAACTTACCCCAGACCTACGCTAGTTGTTCAAGATCAGACAGGCAGTCAAAGTGAACAGGCACGCCTTTGACAGTGTCTCTTCGGATGTAGGTAGATGCACAAAGTATTCTATTCTGAGGTCCATGCATTCTGCCATGTAAGCGCCAAACAGCCCTTTCACGGGAAGACCCTTCAAAAAGTAAAGACTCCGCTTTCTGTATGTTGGCATGTAGCACGTAGCCCATCTTGGCAGATAGCGTACATCACATTGCATCTAGTGGTGGCCCCATGTTGTGATTCTTCACTTGCCAAATCATAGCAGTGCTAAAAGGTCATGGCCAAGAGGCCTCAGCGGCAGGGGATCTGCGTCCAGTGCAAATTGGCACATGCCAAAACGTCCTGAACAATGGAGAAGGCAAAGAAGTTTCATTAGTGGTGTAATGGGAGGATAAATCGTGTTCCAGATGTTGGGGACATCCCTCAGACCTGTTAAGGGCCTCCATCACACCACTGAGGAATCATCCTTGTTTGTTACTGTTTGCAATGAATGATTGAAGGAGTTGCGTATCTTCAGATCTATAGATTCCTGCTATGATATGACATGATATTGTATTTGAATCGTACTCATACACGCGTGTTTCAGAGCGTGACGAGGCAAGGGAGGGGAAGAAGGGAGGACAAAACAGCGATCTTCCTAGGCCCAGTGACATTGAGAATGCTCAAGTGCAGGGGAGAGGGAGGGAGGAAAGTGCAAGGAGAGGGGCGAGGTGGAACGTGCCGAGGAAGGGATAAAAACAACAACAACTGGTAGCGCAGCCAGCAGGGTGGCAAGTGCGAGGTTTAAAGCGCAGACAAGGGGTGTCTGATAAGTGCAGGTAAGGGCACTGTAGGGTTACAGATACAGACCCAAGTGCAAGGATTGCGTGCAAGGGTTGCCAGGAGGCAGTGCAGGTGTGCGGCTGGGTGGGCAGGGACCTTGGCCCGAAATCAGAGGGTAGCCAGGTGCACGGAGCCGAAGCAGACAGATCAGCAGGGGAGCGGAAGAGCAAAGGCAGAAGCAAAGAGGAAGGTCTTGAGGTGCTTCCGGAACCAGAGATGGTTCTCCTCAAGTTTCAGTGTGGCAGGCAGGCTGTTCCAGAGGGAGGCCCCAGCTGAGGAAAGAGATCTACCCCCAACTCGTTGCTTGGAGAAGCGACCGGCCCTGAGGGAGTTGGAGGTGGAGGAGAAAAGAGCTCGAGTGGGAAGGTATTTACGGAGGGAGAGTTGAAGGTATTTTGGACCCAGGCCCCAGTAAGCCTTGTGGACAATGCAGAGGGACTTGAATTTAACCCTTGCAGCCACTGGGAGCAATGAAAAGATTTCAGGGCTGGAGAGATACGATCCCTGGGCTTCAGACCAAGGAAACATCTTGCAGTCCTGTTCTGGATGAGTTGCAGAGGACAGAGAGAAGAAGCAGGCAGATTTAGAAAGAGGCTGTTGCAGTAGTCTAGCCTAGAGAGAATCAGAGCTCTAGATACAGTAAGCTTCTGGGGGAAGGAGAGGAAAGGAACAATACCTCTGCAAATGTACAGTTGGTAGTTTGACTTCTTAGAGATGTCAGAGATGTGAGAAGAAAAGGAGAGTGTGGAGTCGAAGATGACCCCAAGGTTCTTAGCCTCAAAGGTGGGAGCAGGAAGAGGGCCAAGGGAGGCCGGCCAGAGAGTGGCAGGAAAGGAGGGTGCAGGTGTGCCGATGAGGAGAATCTCTGCCTAAATGGGATTAAGGCAGAGATCATTGGCGGCAGACCAGTCCTGGATGGCAGACAGACGGTCAGAGATGAGGGAGGGAAGCCTGAAAACAAGCAGAGTGTCATCCGCATAGCACTGAAAGTTGAAGCAGAGAGCTGCAATGCGGTGGGAAATGGGTGCCAGGTATTGGTTGAACAGCCAGGGAGAGAGGTTAGACCCGTGGGGAACACCACAAGTAGAGAATGAGATGGCGAAAAGGAAGGACCCAAGTTGGACCTGGGAGGGCCGATCAGAGTGGAAAGAGGTCATCCAGGCCAGGGCCTGATCAGTGATACCCGGCTTATCACGGAGACAGTTGAGCAGGATGGCATGGTTGACCGTGTCAAAGGCAGAAGAGAAATCGAGTAGGATGAGGACCCAAAAGGGATGTTAGAGTCATGGTTGGACAGCAGGTCTTCACAGGTGTTCAGGAGAGCAGTTTCCATGCTTCTGACAGCTCTGAAGCCAGGCTGATGGTCATGGAGACAACCAACAGAGTCGGTGTGAAGATTAAGCTGGGAGATGGTCAGCTTTTCCAAGAGTTTGCCCTGGAAAGGAGTGATAGAAACCTGCGAAGTTAGCCGGGCCGGAGGGGTCGGCTGTGGAATTTTTGAGAAGAGGGTGCACAAGAGAATGCTTCAGAGTGGAGGGGAAGATTCCACAGGTGATGGAATGGTTACAGAAGTCGGCCAGATTCAGAGCAAGGGTGTCAATGTGGTCCTTGATGGTTTTGGACGAACAGGGAAGAACCTGTTTTGACTGGAATCACACAATCTCCTGGGCTTGCGCCAATCTGGTTTCCAACCAAGCCACGGCACTGAATCGGCCTTACTGGACCTAAAGATTCAACAGGATGATATCAAAGATGCCAAGAAGCAAGCCCTCCTCTTGTTACTGGGCCTGTCTGCAGCCTTCGACCATGTATACATATTGAATAAATCAAAAAGGCAGCCTATGATCGAGCCAGCCAGGAGTCAACCTGGTATTAGTCAAATGTGTTATCCATTGCGCCACTGGACCGCTGCTACAGCGTGAGCAGGAGTCAGCACTTTTGTAACGAAACAGAAGTTTCCTGCTTGAGACACAGTGAGAAACGTACTTCTCATTTTTACAAGGAGAGGTAGAAAAAAACGCTACAAGCCCACAATGAGCAGGTGAGCGAGCGTGTGCCATCATGAGAAACTTAGTTCTCATTTTTCCCAGAGGAGAGGTAGAAAAAACGCACTAACTACGAACAAACAATGTGCTTTTGTGTGCCATGCGTGACAAGGCTCATTTTTAAATACTTTCTAGAACAAAAAGGCAGCATGCGAACGAGCCAGCCAGGAGTCGAACCTGGAATCTTCTGCTCCGTAGGCAGACGCGTTATCCATTGCGCCACTGGCCCTCTGCTGCAGTGACTCTTGGAATCAGCACTTTTGTTACGACGCAGAGGCTCATCATGCGGATTGAGCCATCATGAGCAACTTAGTTCTCATTTTTATAAGGAGAGGTGGTTGAAAACACGCCTACGAACTGACAATGAGCAGGCGTGTGCCATGTGTTAGAGACATCATGAGAAATAACGTAGTCCCCATTTTTTCTCCCGAGTAGAGGTAGAAACACGCTGCAACAGTGACTACAAACACACAATGAGCTTTCGAGTGCCTTGCGTGAGAAGGCTCATTTTTAAATACAGAACAAAAAGGCAGCATTTGAACGAGCCAGCCAGGAGTCGAACCTGGAATCTTCTGCTCCGTAGGCAGACGCGTTATCCATTGCGCCACTGGCCCGCTGCTGCACTGTGAGCTGCATTCAGCACTTTTGTTACGAACCAGAGGCTCAGGTCGGGCTGCCTGAGACATCACGAGAAACTTTGTTCTCATTTTTACAGCGAGAGGTAGGAAAAACGCTACCAACACACAATAAGCAGGCGTGTGACATGTGTTAAAGAAGGCTCATTTTTAAATACTTTATTGAAAACAATACATACAAACATCTGACAAAGAACGCATTTGGCATCAGATACTGCCCGGATTGCAACTCTCTGCACGTATTTTCTGGCGAGTTTTACGGACCAAGCATCTCATTTATTGTACTATAGCACTCACATTTTCATGCGCAAATAACAGATTTAGACTGTTTTCACTTTTTAGTATTGTACCATTTTATGTGCTCGGTGCTCTTCAGTGTTAAATCCGCGGGAGAGGATGATCTGTACCCAGATCAACCCCAAAAGTGCCATACAGATATGAAACAGGTAAGGCCTGAGTGATAGGCGTGCCAAGGAGTACTCGACGTGCATGCCACAGAAACGCGAAACATGCAACAAGTGAGAGACATAAAATGGGGTTTTTCACTTTAAGAAATAACATATAATATATTGAATACAATTTTTTGTTTACTTCTTAAAAGGTGTTTTATTGAGCTGTAGCCTTCCTCTTAGAGAGCAGGACTAAGAAGCCCGGCTGGAGCATTTCAGCACATTTTTATTTCCTTTTGGCGATCGCTGTGTCAGGGTGTTGGGTTGGGGCTCCAAGATTGCCGAACACCAGGCGAGCAGTCTATCATGGGGAACAGTTTAGTATACAACACCGGTGCGATGAAGGCACATGGCCTACTGTGCATTTTAAGCACCACCTATAAGCCGAAACCGTTGCATTGAAGTACAGGTAGGAGGGAGATGACATGTGAAGAGGGACACATGACTTGTTTTTTTTTGGGTTATTTATTTGTTAAATATTGTTGGTTGTTTATCGTCTAATTGACTGCCTTGGGCCATGCTTACCTCTTTGGCCATTCCCACCCACTCCTTGCCCCTCCCACCCAAAACTCAACCCCTGGTATCTATGTTGTTTCTAAGCAGTCTGCTGTGAGTTAATGGCTTAATTGCCGCTGTAAATGGCTACCGGTATAATAACAAAAATCTTACCCAATTCTACCTGTCCTTAACTCACTACCCCACCCCCTCTATTCCCACCTCTCCCCTCTCACCCAATCTACCCTTATCCCCACCCTACTCTACCACCACTGACTATACCCCAAACCACTCTACACCTACCCCACTCTTCGCTACCCACAATATCCCACACCACTGTACACCTACCCTACCCACTGCCCCACCCCACTGTACCCCTATCCATCAAACCACTGTAGACTGGCAAGGTGACACGAGGTCCTTTGATCCCAATAGATTTCGCCCAGCCTTTCCATATCTTCAGATCACTACCGAGTTAAGGTACGTGTTTGTTGAGTCTTCAACTTACCCCAGACCTACGCTAGTTGTTCAAGATCAGACAGGCAGTCAAAGTGAACAGGCACGCCTTTGACAGTGTCTCTTCGGATGTAGGTAGATGCACAAAGTATTCTATTCTGAGGTCCATGCATTCTGCCATGTAAGCGCCAAACAGCCCTTTCACGGGAAGACCCTTCAAAAAGTAAAGACTCCGCTTTCTGTATGTTGGCATGTAGCACGTAGCCCATCTTGGCAGATAGCGTACATCACATTGCATCTAGTGGTGGCCCCATGTTGTGATTCTTCACTTGCCAAATCATAGCAGTGCTAAAAGGTCATGGCCAAGAGGCCTCAGCGGCAGGGGATCTGCGTCCAGTGCAAATTGGCACATGCCAAAACGTCCTGAACAATGGAGAAGGCAAAGAAGTTTCATTAGTGGTGTAATGGGAGGATAAATCGTGTTCCAGATGTTGGGGACATCCCTCAGACCTGTTAAGGGCCTCCATCACACCACTGAGGAATCATCCTTGTTTGTTACTGTTTGCAATGAATGATTGAAGGAGTTGCGTATCTTCAGATCTATAGATTCCTGCTATGATATGACATGATATTGTATTTGAATCGTACTCATACACGCGTGTTTCAGAGCGTGACGAGGCAAGGGAGGGGAAGAAGGGAGGACAAAACAGCGATCTTCCTAGGCCCAGTGACATTGAGAATGCTCAAGTGCAGGGGAGAGGGAGGGAGGAAAGTGCAAGGAGAGGGGCGAGGTGGAACGTGCCGAGGAAGGGATAAAAACAACAACAACTGGTAGCGCAGCCAGCAGGGTGGCAAGTGCGAGGTTTAAAGCGCAGACAAGGGGTGTCTGATAAGTGCAGGTAAGGGCACTGTAGGGTTACAGATACAGACCCAAGTGCAAGGATTGCGTGCAAGGGTTGCCAGGAGGCAGTGCAGGTGTGCGGCTGGGTGGGCAGGGACCTTGGCCCGAAATCAGAGGGTAGCCAGGTGCACGGAGCCGAAGCAGACAGATCAGCAGGGGAGCGGAAGAGCAAAGGCAGAAGCAAAGAGGAAGGTCTTGAGGTGCTTCCGGAACCAGAGATGGTTCTCCTCAAGTTTCAGTGTGGCAGGCAGGCTGCTCCAGAGGGAGGCCCCAGCTGAGGAAAGAGATCTACCCCCAACTCGTTGCTTGGAGAAGCGACCGGCCCTGAGGGAGTTGGAGGTGGAGGAGAAAAGAGCTCGAGTGGGAAGGTATTTACGGAGGGAGAGTTGAAGGTATTTTGGACCCAGGCCCCAGTAAGCCTTGTGGACAATGCAGAGGGACTTGAATTTAACCCTTGCAGCCACTGGGAGCAATGAAAAGATTTCAGGGCTGGAGAGATACGATCCCTGGGCTTCAGACCAAGGAAACGTCTTGCAGTCCTTTTCTAGATGAGTTTCAGAGGACAGAGAGAAGAAGCAGGCAGATTTAGAAAGAGGCTGTTGCAGTAGTCTAGCCTAGAGAGAATCAGAGCTCTAGATACAGTAAGCTTCTGGGGGAAGGAGAGGAAAGGAACAATACCTCTGCAAATGTACAGTTGGTAGTTTGACTTCTTAGAGATGTCAGAGATGTGAGAAGAAAAGGAGAGTGTGGAGTCGAAGATGACCCCAAGGTTCTTAGCCTCAAAGGTGGGAGCAGGAAGAGGGCCAAGGGAGGCCGGCCAGAGAGTGGCAGGAAAGGAGGGTGCAGGTGTGCCGATGAGGAGAATCTCTGCCTAAATGGGATTAAGGCAGAGATCATTGGCGGCAGACCAGTCCTGGATGGCAGACAGACGGTCAGAGATGAGGGAGGGAAGCCTGAAAACAAGCAGAGTGTCATCCGCATAGCACTGAAAGTTGAAGCAGAGAGCTGCAATGCGGTGGGCAATGGGTGCCAGGTATTGGTTGAACAGCCAGGGAGAGAGGTTAGACCCGTGGGGAACACCACAAGTAGAGAATGAGATGGCGAAAAGGAAGGACCCAAGTTGGACCTGGGAGGGCCGATCAGAGTGGAAAGAGGTCATCCAGGCCAGGGCCTGATCAGTGATACCCGGCTTATCACGGAGACAGTTGAGCAGGATGGCATGGTTGACCGTGTCAAAGGCAGAAGAGAAATCGAGTAGGATGAGGACCCAAAAGGGATGTTAGAGTCATGGTTGGACAGCAGGTCTTCACAGGTGTTCAGGAGAGCAGTTTCCATGCTTCTGACAGCTCTGAAGCCAGGCTGATGGTCATGGAGACAACCAACAGAGTCGGTGTGAAGATTAAGCTGGGAGATGGTCAGCTTTTCCAAGAGTTTGCCCTGGAAAGGAGTGATAGAAACCTGCGAAGTTAGCCGGGCCGGAGGGGTCGGCTGTGGAATTTTTGAGAAGAGGGTGCACAAGAGAATGCTTCAGAGTGGAGGGGAAGATTCCACAGGTGATGGAATGGTTACAGAAGTCGGCCAGATTCAGAGCAAGGGTGTCAATGTGGTCCTTGATGGTTTTGGACGAACAGGGAAGAACCTGTTTTGACTGGAATCACACAATCTCCTGGGCTTGCGCCAATCTGGTTTCCAACCAAGCCACGGCAATGAATCGGCCTTACTGGACCTAAAGATTCAACAGGATGATATCAAAGATGCCAAGAAGCAAGCCCTCCTCTTGTTACTGGGCCTGTCTGCAGCCTTCGACCATGTATACATATTGAATAAATCAAAAAGGCAGCCTATGATCGAGCCAGCCAGGAGTCAACCTGGAATTAGTCAAATGTGTTATCCATTGCGCCACTGGACCGCTGCTACAGCGTTAGCAGGAGTCAGCACTTTTGTAACGAAACAGAAGTTTCCTGCTTGAGACACAGTGAGAAACGTACTTCTCATTTTTACAAGGAGAGGTAGAAAAAAACGCTACAAGCCCACAATGAGCAGGTGAGCGAGCGTGTGCCATCATGAGAAACTTAGTTCTCATTTTTCCCAGATGAGAGGTAGAAAAAACGCACTAACTACGAACAAACAATGTGCTTTTGTGTGCCATGCGTGACAAGGCTCATTTTTAAATACTTTCTAGAACAAAAAGGCAGCATGCGAACGAGCCAGCCAGGAGTCGAACCTGGAATCTTCTGCTCCGTAGGCAGACGCGTTATCCATTGCGCCACTGGCCCTCTGCTGCAGTGACTCTTGGAATCAGCACTTTTGTTACGACGCAGAGGCTCATCATGCGGATTGAGCCATCATGAGCAACTTAGTTCTCATTTTTATAAGGAGAGGTGGTTGAAAACACGCCTACGAACTGACAATGAGCAGGCGTGTGCCATGTGTTAGAGACATCATGAGAAATAACGTAGTTCCCATTTTTTCTCCCGAGTAGAGGTAGAAACACGCTGCAACAGTGACTACAAACACACAATGAGCTTCGAGTGCCTTGCGTGAGAAGGCTCATTTTTAAATACAGAACAAAAAGGCAGCATTTGAACGAGCCAGCCAGGAGTCGAACCTGGAATCTTCTGCTCCGTAGGCAGACGCGTTATCGATTGCGCCACTGGCCCGCTGCTGCACTGTGAGCTGCATTCAGCACTTTTGTTACGAACCAGAGGCTCAGGTCGGGCTGCCTGAGACATCACGAGAAACTTTGTTCTCATTTTTACAGCGAGAGGTAGGAAAAACGCTACCAACACACAATAAGCAGGCGTGTGACATGTGTTAAGGAAGGCTCATTTTTAAATACTTTATTGAAAACAATACATACAAACATCTGACAAAGAACGCATTTGGCATCAGATACTGCCCGGATTGCAACTCTCTGCACGTATTTTCTGGCGAGTTTTACGGACCAAGCATCTCATTTATTGTACTATAGCACTCACATTTTCATGCGCAAATAACAGATTTAGACTGTTTTCACTTTTTAGTATTGTACCATTTTATGTGCTCGGTGCTCTTCAGTGTTAAATCCGCGGGAGAGGATGATCTGTACCCAGATCAACCCCAAAAGTGCCATACAGATATGAAACAGATAAGGCCTGAGTGATAGGCGTGCCAAGGAGTACTCAACGTGCATGCCACAGAAACGCGAAACATGCAACAAGTGAGAGACATAAAATGGGGTTTTTCACTTTAAGAAAATAACATATAATATATTGAATACAATTTTTTGTTTACTTCTTAAAAGGTGTTTTATTGAGCTGTAGCCTTCCTCTTAGAGAGCAGGACTAAGAAGCCCGGCTGGAGCATTTCAGCACATTTTTATTTCCTTTTGGCGATCGCTGTGTCAGGGTGTTGGGTTGGGGCTCCAAGATTGCCGAACACCAGGCGAGCAGTCTATCATGGGGAACAGTTTAGTATACAACACCGGTGCGATGAAGGCACATGGCCTACTCTGCATTTTAAGCACCACCTATAAGCCGAAACCGTTGCATTGAAGTACAGGTAGGAGGGAGATGACATGTGAAGAGGGACACACGACTTGTTTTTTTTTGGGTTATTTATTTGTTAAATATTGTTGGTTGTTTATCGTCTAATTGACTGCCTTGGGCCATGCTTACCTCTTTGGCCATTCCCACCCACTCCTTGCCCCTCCCACCCAAAACTCAACCCCTGGTATCTATGTTGTTTCTAAGCAGTCTGCTGTGAGTTAATGGCTTAATTGCCGCTGTAAATGGCTACCGGTATAATAACAAAAATCTTACCCAATTCTACCTGTCCTTAACTCACTACCCCACCCCCTCTATTCCCACCTCTCCCCTCTCACCCAATCTACCCTTATCCCCACCCTACTCTACCACCACTGACTATACCCCAAACCACTCTACACCTACCCCACTCTTCGCTACCCACAATATCCCACACCACTGTACACCTACCCTACCCACTGCCCCACCCCACTGTACCCCTATCCATCAAACCACTGTAGACTGGCAAGGTGACACGAGGTCCTTTGATCCCAATAGATTTCGCCCAGCCTTTCCATATCTTCAGATCACTACCGAGTTAAGGTACGTGTTTGTTGAGTCTTCAACTTACCCCAGACCTACGCTAGTTGTTCAAGATCAGACAGGCAGTCAAAGTGAACAGGCACGCCTTTGACAGTGTCTCTTCGGATGTAGGTAGATGCACAAAGTATTCTATTCTGAGGTCCATGCATTCTGCCATGTAAGCGCCAAACAGCCCTTTCACGGGAAGACCCTTCAAAAAGTAAAGACTCCGCTTTCTGTATGTTGGCATGTAGCACGTAGCCCATCTTGGCAGATAGCGTACATCACATTGCATCTAGTGGTGGCCCCATGTTGTGATTCTTCACTTGCCAAATCATAGCAGTGCTAAAAGGTCATGGCCAAGAGGCCTCAGCGGCAGGGGATCTGCGTCCAGTGCAAATTGGCACATGCCAAAACGTCCTGAACAATGGAGAAGGCAAAGAAGTTTCATTAGTGGTGTAATGGGAGGATAAATCGTGTTCCAGATGTTGGGGACATCCCTCAGACCTGTTAAGGGCCTCCATCACACCACTGAGGAATCATCCTTGTTTGTTACTGTTTGCAATGAATGATTGAAGGAGTTGCGTATCTTCAGATCTATAGATTCCTGCTATGATATGACATGATATTGTATTTGAATCGTACTCATACACGCGTGTTTCAGAGCGTGACGAGGCAAGGGAGGGGAAGAAGGGAGGACAAAACAGCGATCTTCCTAGGCCCAGTGACATTGAGAATGCTCAAGTGCAGGGGAGAGGGAGGGAGGAAAGTGCAAGGAGAGGGGCGAGGTGGAACGTGCCGAGTAAGGGATAAAAACAACAACAACTGGTAGCGCAGCCAGCAGGGTGGCAAGTGCGAGGTTTAAAGCGCAGACAAGGGGTGTCTGATAAGTGCAGGTAAGGGCACTGTAGGGTTACAGATACAGACCCAAGTGCAAGGATTGCGTGCAAGGGTTGCCAGGAGGCAGTGCAGGTGTGCGGCTGGGTGGGCAGGGACCTTGGCCCGAAATCAGAGGGTAGCCAGGTGCACGGAGCCGAAGCAGACAGATCAGCAGGGGAGCGGAAGAGCAAAGGCAGAAGCAAAGAGGAAGGTCTTGAGGTGCTTCCGGAACCAGAGATGGTTCTCCTCAAGTTTCAGTGTGGCAGGCAGGCTGTTCCAGAGGGAGGCCCCAGCTGAGGAAAGAGATCTACCCCCAACTCGTTGCTTGGAGAAGCGACCGGCCCTGAGGGAGTTGGAGGTGGAGGAGAAAAGAGCTCGAGTGGGAAGGTATTTATGGAGGGAGAGTTGAAGGTATTTTGGACCCAGGCCCCAGTAAGCCTTGTGGACAATGCAGAGGGACTTGAATTTAACCCTTGCAGCCACTGGGAGCAATGAAAAGATTTCAGGGCTGGAGAGATACGATCCCTGGGCTTCAGACCAAGGAAACGTCTTGCAGTCCTGTTCTGGATGAGTTGCAGAAGACAGAGAGAAGAAGCAGGCAGATTTAGAAAGAGGCTGTTGCAGTAGTCTAGCCTAGAGAGAATCAGAGCTCTAGATACAGTAAGCTTCTGGGGGAAGGAGAGGAAAGGAACAATACCTCTGCAAATGTACAGTTGGTAGTTTGACTTCTTAGAGATGTCAGAGATGTGAGAAGAAAAGGAGAGTGTGGAGTCGAAGATGACCCCAAGGTTCTTAGCCTCAAAGGTGGGAGCAGGAAGAGGGCCAAGGGAGGCCGGCCAGAGAGTGGCAGGAAAGGAGGGTGCAGGTGTGCCGATGAGGAGAATCTCTGCCTAAATGGGATTAAGGCAGAGATCATTGGCGGCAGACCAGTCCTGGATGGCAGACAGACGGTCAGAGATGAGGGAGGGAAGCCTGAAAACAAGCAGAGTGTCATCCGCATAGCACTGAAAGTTGAAGCAGAGAGCTGCAATGCGGTGGGAAATGGGTGCCAGGTATTGGTTGAACAGCCAGGGAGAGAGGTTAGACCCGTGGGGAACACCACAAGTAGAGAATGAGATGGCGAAAAGGAAGGACCCAAGTTGGACCTGGGAGGGCCGATCAGAGTGGAAAGAGGTCATCCAGGCCAGGGCCTGATCAGTGATACCCGGCTTATCACGGAGACAGTTGAGCAGGATGGCATGGTTGACCGTGTCAAAGGCAGAAGAGAAATCGAGTAGGATGAGGACCCAAAAGGGATGTTAGAGTCATGGTTGGACAGCAGGTCTTCACAGGTGTTCAGGAGAGCAGTTTCCATGCTTCTGACAGCTCTGAAGCCAGGCTGATGGTCATGGAGACAACCAACAGAGTCGGTGTGAAGATTAAGCTGGGAGATGGTCAGCTTTTCCAAGAGTTTGCCCTGGAAAGGAGTGATAGAAACCTGCGAAGTTAGCCGGGCCGGAGGGGTCGGCTGTGGAATTTTTGAGAAGAGGGTGCACAAGAGAATGCTTCAGAGTGGAGGGGAAGATTCCACAGGTGATGGAATGGTTACAGAAGTCGGCCAGATTCAGAGCAAGGGTGTCAATGTGGTCCTTGATGGTTTTGGACGAACAGGGAAGAACCTGTTTTGACTGGAATCACACAATCTCCTGGGCTTGCGCCAATCTGGTTTCCAACCAAGCCACGGCACTGAATCGGCCTTACTGGACCTAAAGATTCAACAGGATGATATCAAAGATGCCAAGAAGCAAGCCCTCCTCTTGTTACTGGGCCTGTCTGCAGCCTTCGACCATGTATACATATTGAATAAATCAAAAAGGCAGCCTATGATCGAGCCAGCCAGGAGTCAACCTGGTATTAGTCAAATGTGTTATCCATTGCGCCACTGGACCGCTGCTACAGCGTGAGCAGGAGTCAGCACTTTTGTAACGAAACAGAAGTTTCCTGCTTGAGACACAGTGAGAAACGTACTTCTCATTTTTACAAGGAGAGGTAGAAAAAAACGCTACAAGCCCACAATGAGCAGGTGAGCGAGCGTGTGCCATCATGAGAAACTTAGTTCTCATTTTTCCCAGAGGAGAGGTAGAAAAAACGCACTAACTACGAACAAACAATGTGCTTTTGTGTGCCATGCGTGACAAGGCTCATTTTTAAATACTTTCTAGAACAAAAAGGCAGCATGCGAACGAGCCAGCCAGGAGTCGAACCTGGAATCTTCTGCTCCGTAGGCAGACGCGTTATCCATTGCGCCACTGGCCCTCTGCTGCAGTGACTCTTGGAATCAGCACTTTTGTTACGACGCAGAGGCTCATCATGCGGATTGAGCCATCATGAGCAACTTAGTTCTCATTTTTATAAGGAGAGGTGGTTGAAAACACGCCTACGAACTGACAATGAGCAGGCGTGTGCCATGTGTTAGAGACATCATGAGAAATAACGTAGTCCCCATTTTTTCTCCCGAGTAGAGGTAGAAACACGCTGCAACAGTGACTACAAACACACAATGAGCTTTCGAGTGCCTTGCGTGAGAAGGCTCATTTTTAAATACAGAACAAAAAGGCAGCATTTGAACGAGCCAGCCAGGAGTCGAACCTGGAATCTTCTGCTCCGTAGGCAGACGCGTTATCCATTGCGCCACTGGCCCGCTGCTGCACTGTGAGCTGCATTCAGCACTTTTGTTACGAACCAGAGGCTCAGGTCGGGCTGCCTGAGACATCACGAGAAACTTTGTTCTCATTTTTACAGCGAGAGGTAGGAAAAACGCTACCAACACACAATAAGCAGGCGTGTGACATGTGTTAAAGAAGGCTCATTTTTAAATACTTTATTGAAAACAATACATACAAACATCTGACAAAGAACGCATTTGGCATCAGATACTGCCCGGATTGCAACTCTCTGCACGTATTTTCTGGCGAGTTTTACGGACCAAGCATCTCATTTATTGTACTATAGCACTCACATTTTCATGCGCAAATAACAGATTTAGACTGTTTTCACTTTTTAGTATTGTACCATTTTATGTGCTCGGTGCTCTTCAGTGTTAAATCCGCGGGAGAGGATGATCTGTACCCAGATCAACCCCAAAAGTGCCATACAGATATGAAACAGGTAAGGCCTGAGTGATAGGCGTGCCAAGGAGTACTCGACGTGCATGCCACAGAAACGCGAAACATGCAACAAGTGAGAGACATAAAATGGGGTTTTTCACTTTAAGAAATAACATATAATATATTGAATACAATTTTTTGTTTACTTCTTAAAAGGTGTTTTATTGAGCTGTAGCCTTCCTCTTAGAGAGCAGGACTAAGAAGCCCGGCTGGAGCATTTCAGCACATTTTTATTTCCTTTTGGCGATCGCTGTGTCAGGGTGTTGGGTTGGGGCTCCAAGATTGCCGAACACCAGGCGAGCAGTCTATCATGGGGAACAGTTTAGTATACAACACCGGTGCGATGAAGGCACATGGCCTACTGTGCATTTTAAGCACCACCTATAAGCCGAAACCGTTGCATTGAAGTACAGGTAGGAGGGAGATGACATGTGAAGAGGGACACATGACTTGTTTTTTTTTGGGTTATTTATTTGTTAAATATTGTTGGTTGTTTATCGTCTAATTGACTGCCTTGGGCCATGCTTACCTCTTTGGCCATTCCCACCCACTCCTTGCCCCTCCCACCCAAAACTCAACCCCTGGTATCTATGTTGTTTCTAAGCAGTCTGCTGTGAGTTAATGGCTTAATTGCCGCTGTAAATGGCTACCGGTATAATAACAAAAATCTTACCCAATTCTACCTGTCCTTAACTCACTACCCCACCCCCTCTATTCCCACCTCTCCCCTCTCACCCAATCTACCCTTATCCCCACCCTACTCTACCACCACTGACTATACCCCAAACCACTCTACACCTACCCCACTCTTCGCTACCCACAATATCCCACACCACTGTACACCTACCCTACCCACTGCCCCACCCCACTGTACCCCTATCCATCAAACCACTGTAGACTGGCAAGGTGACACGAGGTCCTTTGATCCCAATAGATTTCGCCCAGCCTTTCCATATCTTCAGATCACTACCGAGTTAAGGTACGTGTTTGTTGAGTCTTCAACTTACCCCAGACCTACGCTAGTTGTTCAAGATCAGACAGGCAGTCAAAGTGAACAGGCACGCCTTTGACAGTGTCTCTTCGGATGTAGGTAGATGCACAAAGTATTCTATTCTGAGGTCCATGCATTCTGCCATGTAAGCGCCAAACAGCCCTTTCACGGGAAGACCCTTCAAAAAGTAAAGACTCCGCTTTCTGTATGTTGGCATGTAGCACGTAGCCCATCTTGGCAGATAGCGTACATCACATTGCATCTAGTGGTGGCCCCATGTTGTGATTCTTCACTTGCCAAATCATAGCAGTGCTAAAAGGTCATGGCCAAGAGGCCTCAGCGGCAGGGGATCTGCGTCCAGTGCAAATTGGCACATGCCAAAACGTCCTGAACAATGGAGAAGGCAAAGAAGTTTCATTAGTGGTGTAATGGGAGGATAAATCGTGTTCCAGATGTTGGGGACATCCCTCAGACCTGTTAAGGGCCTCCATCACACCACTGAGGAATCATCCTTGTTTGTTACTGTTTGCAATGAATGATTGAAGGAGTTGCGTATCTTCAGATCTATAGATTCCTGCTATGATATGACATGATATTGTATTTGAATCGTACTCATACACGCGTGTTTCAGAGCGTGACGAGGCAAGGGAGGGGAAGAAGGGAGGACAAAACAGCGATCTTCCTAGGCCCAGTGACATTGAGAATGCTCAAGTGCAGGGGAGAGGGAGGGAGGAAAGTGCAAGGAGAGGGGCGAGGTGGAACGTGCCGAGGAAGGGATAAAAACAACAACAACTGGTAGCGCAGCCAGCAGGGTGGCAAGTGCGAGGTTTAAAGCGCAGACAAGGGGTGTCTGATAAGTGCAGGTAAGGGCACTGTAGGGTTACAGATACAGACCCAAGTGCAAGGATTGCGTGCAAGGGTTGCCAGGAGGCAGTGCAGGTGTGCGGCTGGGTGGGCAGGGACCTTGGCCCGAAATCAGAGGGTAGCCAGGTGCACGGAGCCGAAGCAGACAGATCAGCAGGGGAGCGGAAGAGCAAAGGCAGAAGCAAAGAGGAAGGTCTTGAGGTGCTTCCGGAACCAGAGATGGTTCTCCTCAAGTTTCAGTGTGGCAGGCAGGCTGTTCCAGAGGGAGGCCCCAGCTGAGGAAAGAGATCTACCCCCAACTCGTTGCTTGGAGAAGCGACCGGCCCTGAGGGAGTTGGAGGTGGAGGAGAAAAGAGCTCGAGTGGGAAGGTATTTACGGAGGGAGAGTTGAAGGTATTTTGGACCCAGGCCCCAGTAAGCCTTGTGGACAATGCAGAGGGACTTGAATTTAACCCTTGCAGCCACTGGGAGCAATGAAAAGATTTCAGGGCTGGAGAGATACGATCCCTGGGCTTCAGACCAAGGAAACGTCTTGCAGTCCTTTTCTAGATGAGTTTCAGAGGACAGAGAGAAGAAGCAGGCAGATTTAGAAAGAGGCTGTTGCAGTAGTCTAGCCTAGAGAGAATCAGAGCTCTAGATACAGTAAGCTTCTGGGGGAAGGAGAGGAAAGGAACAATACCTCTGCAAATGTACAGTTGGTAGTTTGACTTCTTAGAGATGTCAGAGATGTGAGAAGAAAAGGAGAGTGTGGAGTCGAAGATGACCCCAAGGTTCTTAGCCTCAAAGGTGGGAGCAGGAAGAGGGCCAAGGGAGGCCGGCCAGAGAGTGGCAGGAAAGGAGGGTGCAGGTGTGCCGATGAGGAGAATCTCTGCCTAAATGGGATTAAGGCAGAGATCATTGGCGGCAGACCAGTCCTGGATGGCAGACAGACGGTCAGAGATGAGGGAGGGAAGCCTGAAAACAAGCAGAGTGTCATCCGCATAGCACTGAAAGTTGAAGCAGAGAGCTGCAATGCGGTGGGCAATGGGTGCCAGGTATTGGTTGAACAGCCAGGGAGAGAGGTTAGACCCGTGGGGAACACCACAAGTAGAGAATGAGATGGCGAAAAGGAAGGACCCAAGTTGGACCTGGGAGGGCCGATCAGAGTGGAAAGAGGTCATCCAGGCCAGGGCCTGATCAGTGATACCCGGCTTATCACGGAGACAGTTGAGCAGGATGGCATGGTTGACCGTGTCAAAGGCAGAAGAGAAATCGAGTAGGATGAGGACCCAAAAGGGATGTTAGAGTCATGGTTGGACAGCAGGTCTTCACAGGTGTTCAGGAGAGCAGTTTCCATGCTTCTGACAGCTCTGAAGCCAGGCTGATGGTCATGGAGACAACCAACAGAGTCGGTGTGAAGATTAAGCTGGGAGATGGTCAGCTTTTCCAAGAGTTTGCCCTGGAAAGGAGTGATAGAAACCTGCGAAGTTAGCCGGGCCGGAGGGGTCGGCTGTGGAATTTTTGAGAAGAGGGTGCACAAGAGAATGCTTCAGAGTGGAGGGGAAGATTCCACAGGTGATGGAATGGTTACAGAAGTCGGCCAGATTCAGAGCAAGGGTGTCAATGTGGTCCTTGATGGTTTTGGACGAACAGGGAAGAACCTGTTTTGACTGGAATCACACAATCTCCTGGGCTTGCGCCAATCTGGTTTCCAACCAAGCCACGGCACTGAATCGGCCTTACTGGACCTAAAGATTCAACAGGATGATATCAAAGATGCCAAGAAGCAAGCCCTCCTCTTGTTACTGGGCCTGTCTGCAGCCTTCGACCATGTATACATATTGAATAAATCAAAAAGGCAGCCTATGATCGAGCCAGCCAGGAGTCAACCTGGAATTAGTCAAATGTGTTATCCATTGCGCCACTGGACCGCTGCTACAGCGTTAGCAGGAGTCAGCACTTTTGTAACGAAACAGAAGTTTCCTGCTTGAGACACAGTGAGAAACGTACTTCTCATTTTTACAAGGAGAGGTAGAAAAAAACGCTACAAGCCCACAATGAGCAGGTGAGCGAGCGTGTGCCATCATGAGAAACTTAGTTCTCATTTTTCCCAGATGAGAGGTAGAAAAAACGCACTAACTACGAACAAACAATGTGCTTTTGTGTGCCATGCGTGACAAGGCTCATTTTTAAATACTTTCTAGAACAAAAAGGCAGCATGCGAACGAGCCAGCCAGGAGTCGAACCTGGAATCTTCTGCTCCGTAGGCAGACGCGTTATCCATTGCGCCACTGGCCCTCTGCTGCAGTGACTCTTGGAATCAGCACTTTTGTTACGACGCAGAGGCTCATCATGCGGATTGAGCCATCATGAGCAACTTAGTTCTCATTTTTATAAGGAGAGGTGGTTGAAAACACGCCTACGAACTGACAATGAGCAGGCGTGTGCCATGTGTTAGAGACATCATGAGAAATAACGTAGTTCCCATTTTTTCTCCCGAGTAGAGGTAGAAACACGCTGCAACAGTGACTACAAACACACAATGAGCTTTCGAGTGCCTTGCGTGAGAAGGCTCATTTTTAAATACAGAACAAAAAGGCAGCATTTGAACGAGCCAGCCAGGAGTCGAACCTGGAATCTTCTGCTCCGTAGGCAGACGCGTTATCCATTGCGCCACTGGCCCGCTGCTGCACTGTGAGCTGCATTCAGCACTTTTGTTACGAACCAGAGGCTCAGGTCGGGCTGCCTGAGACATCACGAGAAACTTTGTTCTCATTTTTACAGCGAGAGGTAGGAAAAACGCTACCAACACACAATAAGCAGGCGTGTGACATGTGTTAAGGAAGGCTCATTTTTAAATACTTTATTGAAAACAATACATACAAACATCTGACAAAGAACGCATTTGGCATCAGATACTGCCCGGATTGCAACTCTCTGCACGTATTTTCTGGCGAGTTTTACGGACCAAGCATCTCATTTATTGTACTATAGCACTCACATTTTCATGCGCAAATAACAGATTTAGACTGTTTTCACTTTTTAGTATTGTACCATTTTATGTGCTCGGTGCTCTTCAGTGTTAAATCCGCGGGAGAGGATGATCTGTACCCAGATCAACCCCAAAAGTGCCATACAGATATGAAACAGATAAGGCCTGAGTGATAGGCGTGCCAAGGAGTACTCAACGTGCATGCCACAGAAACGCGAAACATGCAACAAGTGAGAGACATAAAATGGGGTTTTTCACTTTAAGAAAATAACATATAATATATTGAATACAATTTTTTGTTTACTTCTTAAAAGGTGTTTTATTGAGCTGTAGCCTTCCTCTTAGAGAGCAGGACTAAGAAGCCCGGCTGGAGCATTTCAGCACATTTTTATTTCCTTTTGGCGATCGCTGTGTCAGGGTGTTGGGTTGGGGCTCCAAGATTGCCGAACACCAGGCGAGCAGTCTATCATGGGGAACAGTTTAGTATACAACACCGGTGCGATGAAGGCACATGGCCTACTGTGCATTTTAAGCACCACCTATAAGCCGAAACCGTTGCATTGAAGTACAGGTAGGAGGGAGATGACATGTGAAGAGGGACACACGACTTGTTTTTTTTTGGGTTATTTATTTGTTAAATATTGTTGGTTGTTTATCGTCTAATTGACTGCCTTGGGCCATGCTTACCTCTTTGGCCATTCCCACCCACTCCTTGCCCCTCCCACCCAAAACTCAACCCCTGGTATCTATGTTGTTTCTAAGCAGTCTGCTGTGAGTTAATGGCTTAATTGCCGCTGTAAATGGCTACCGGTATAATAACAAAAATCTTACCCAATTCTACCTGTCCTTAACTCACTACCCCACCCCCTCTATTCCCACCTCTCCCCTCTCACCCAATCTACCCTTATCCCCACCCTACTCTACCACCACTGACTATACCCCAAACCACTCTACACCTACCCCACTCTTCGCTACCCACAATATCCCACACCACTGTACACCTACCCTACCCACTGCCCCACCCCACTGTACCCCTATCCATCAAACCACTGTAGACTGGCAAGGTGACACGAGGTCCTTTGATCCCAATAGATTTCGCCCAGCCTTTCCATATCTTCAGATCACTACCGAGTTAAGGTACGTGTTTGTTGAGTCTTCAACTTACCCCAGACCTACGCTAGTTGTTCAAGATCAGACAGGCAGTCAAAGTGAACAGGCACGCCTTTGACAGTGTCTCTTCGGATGTAGGTAGATGCACAAAGTATTCTATTCTGAGGTCCATGCATTCTGCCATGTAAGCGCCAAACAGCCCTTTCACGGGAAGACCCTTCAAAAAGTAAAGACTCCGCTTTCTGTATGTTGGCATGTAGCACGTAGCCCATCTTGGCAGATAGCGTACATCACATTGCATCTAGTGGTGGCCCCATGTTGTGATTCTTCACTTGCCAAATCATAGCAGTGCTAAAAGGTCATGGCCAAGAGGCCTCAGCGGCAGGGGATCTGCGTCCAGTGCAAATTGGCACATGCCAAAACGTCCTGAACAATGGAGAAGGCAAAGAAGTTTCATTAGTGGTGTAATGGGAGGATAAATCGTGTTCCAGATGTTGGGGACATCCCTCAGACCTGTTAAGGGCCTCCATCACACCACTGAGGAATCATCCTTGTTTGTTACTGTTTGCAATGAATGATTGAAGGAGTTGCGTATCTTCAGATCTATAGATTCCTGCTATGATATGACATGATATTGTATTTGAATCGTACTCATACACGCGTGTTTCAGAGCGTGACGAGGCAAGGGAGGGGAAGAAGGGAGGACAAAACAGCGATCTTCCTAGGCCCAGTGACATTGAGAATGCTCAAGTGCAGGGGAGAGGGAGGGAGGAAAGTGCAAGGAGAGGGGCGAGGTGGAACGTGCCGAGGAAGGGATAAAAACAACAACAACTGGTAGCGCAGCCAGCAGGGTGGCAAGTGCGAGGTTTAAAGCGCAGACAAGGGGTGTCTGATAAGTGCAGGTAAGGGCACTGTAGGGTTACAGATACAGACCCAAGTGCAAGGATTGCGTGCAAGGGTTGCCAGGAGGCAGTGCAGGTGTGCGGCTGGGTGGGCAGGGACCTTGGCCCGAAATCAGAGGGTAGCCAGGTGCACGGAGCCGAAGCAGACAGATCAGCAGGGGAGCGGAAGAGCAAAGGCAGAAGCAAAGAGGAAGGTCTTGAGGTGCTTCCGGAACCAGAGATGGTTCTCCTCAAGTTTCAGTGTGGCAGGCAGGCTGTTCCAGAGGGAGGCCCCAGCTGAGGAAAGAGATCTACCCCCAACTCGTTGCTTGGAGAAGCGACCGGCCCTGAGGGAGTTGGAGGTGGAGGAGAAAAGAGCTCGAGTGGGAAGGTATTTACGGAGGGAGAGTTGAAGGTATTTTGGACCCAGGCCCCAGTAAGCCTTGTGGACAATGCAGAGGGACTTGAATTTAACCCTTGCAGCCACTGGGAGCAATGAAAAGATTTCAGGGCTGGAGAGATACGATCCCTGGGCTTCAGACCAAGGAAACGTCTTGCAGTCCTGTTCTGGATGAGTTGCAGAGGACAGAGAGAAGAAGCAGGCAGATTTAGAAAGAGGCGGTTGCAGTAGTCTAGCCTAGAGAGAATCAGAGCTCTAGATACAGTAAGCTTCTGGGGGAAGGAGAGGAAAGGAACAATACCTCTGCAAATGTACAGTTGGTAGTTTGACTTCTTAGAGATGTCAGAGATGTGAGAAGAAAAGGAGAGTGTGGAGTCGAAGATGACCCCAAGGTTCTTAGCCTCAAAGGTGGGAGCAGGAAGAGGGCCAAGGGAGGCCGGCCAGAGAGTGGCAGGAAAGGAGGGTGCAGGTGTGCCGATGAGGAGAATCTCTGCCTAAATGGGATTAAGGCAGAGATCATTGGCGGCAGACCAGTCCTGGATGGCAGACAGACGGTCAGAGATGAGGGAGGGAAGCCTGAAAACAAGCAGAGTGTCATCCGCATAGCACTGAAAGTTGAAGCAGAGAGCTGCAATGCAGTGGGAAATGGGTGCCAGGTATTGGTTGAACAGCCAGGGAGAGAGGTTAGACCCGTGGGGAACACCACAAGTAGAGAATGAGATGGCGAAAAGGAAGGACCCAAGTTGGACCTGGGAGGGCCGATCAGAGTGGAAAGAGGTCATCCAGGCCAGGGCCTGATCAGTGATACCCGGCTTATCACGGAGACAGTTGAGCAGGATGGCATGGTTGACCGTGTCAAAGGCAGAAGAGAAATCGAGTAGGATGAGGACCCAAAAGGGATGTTAGAGTCATGGTTGGACAGCAGGTCTTCACAGGTGTTCAGGAGAGCAGTTTCCATGCTTCTGACAGCTCTGAAGCCAGGCTGATGGTCATGGAGACAACCAACAGAGTCGGTGTGAAGATTAAGCTGGGAGATGGTCAGCTTTTCCAAGAGTTTGCCCTGGAAAGGAGTGATAGAAACCTGCGAAGTTAGCCGGGCCGGAGGGGTCGGCTGTGGAATTTTTGAGAAGAGGGTGCACAAGAGAATGCTTCAGAGTGGAGGGGAAGATTCCACAGGTGATGGAATGGTTACAGAAGTCGGCCAGATTCAGAGCAAGGGTGTCAATGTGGTCCTTGATGGTTTTGGACGAACAGGGAAGAACCTGTTTTGACTGGAATCACACAATCTCCTGGGCTTGCGCCAATCTGGTTTCCAACCAAGCCACGGCACTGAATCGGCCTTACTGGACCTAAAGATTCAACAGGATGATATCAAAGATGCCAAGAAGCAAGCCCTCCTCTTGTTACTGGGCCTGTCTGCAGCCTTCGACCATGTATACATATTGAATAAATCAAAAAGGCAGCCTATGATCGAGCCAGCCAGGAGTCAACCTGGAATTAGTCAAATGTGTTATCCATTGCGCCACTGGACCGCTGCTACAGCGTGAGCAGGAGTCAGCACTTTTGTAACGAAACAGAAGTTTCCTGCTTGAGACACAGTGAGAAACGTACTTCTCATTTTTACAAGGAGAGGTAGAAAAAAACGCTACAAGCCCACAATGAGCAGGTGAGCGAGCGTGTGCCATCATGAGAAACTTAGTTCTCATTTTTCCCAGAGGAGAGGTAGAAAAAACGCACTAACTACGAACAAACAATGTGCTTTTGTGTGCCATGCGTGACAAGGCTCATTTTTAAATACTTTCTAGAACAAAAAGGCAGCATGCGAACGAGCCAGCCAGGAGTCGAACCTGGAATCTTCTGCTCCGTAGGCAGACGCGTTATCCATTGCGCCACTGGCCCTCTGCTGCAGTGACTCTTGGAATCAGCACTTTTGTTACGACGCAGAGGCTCATCATGCGGATTGAGCCATCATGAGCAACTTAGTTCTCATTTTTATAAGGAGAGCTGGTTGAAAACACGCCTACGAACTGACAATGAGCAGGCGTGTGCCATGTGTTAGAGACATCATGAGAAATAAGGTAGTTCCCATTTTTTCTCCCGAGTAGAGGTAGAAACACGCTGCAACAGTGACTACAAACACACAATGAGCTTTCGAGTGCCTTGCGTGAGAAGGCTCATTTTTAAATACAGAACAAAAAGGCAGCATTTGAACGAGCCAGCCAGGAGTCGAACCTGGAATCTTCTGCTCCGTAGGCAGACGCGTTATCCATTGCGCCACTGGCCCGCTGCTGCACTGTGTGCTGCATTCAGCACTTTTGTTACGAACCAGAGGCTCAGGTCGGGCTGCCTGAGACATCACGAGAAACTTTGTTCTCATTTTTACAGCGAGAGGTAGGAAAAACGCTACCAACACACAATAAGCAGGCGTGTGACATGTGTTAAAGAAGGCTCATTTTTAAATACTTTATTGAAAACAATACATACAAACATCTGACAAAGAACGCATTTGGCATCAGATACTGCCCGGATTGCAACTCTCTGCACGTATTTTCTGGCGAGTTTTACGGACCAAGCATCTCATTTATTGTACTATAGCACTCACATTTTCATGCGCAAATAACAGATTTAGACTGTTTTCACTTTTTAGTATTGTACCATTTTATGTGCTCGGTGCTCTTCAGTGTTAAATCCGCGGGAGAGGATGATCTGTACCCAGATCAACCCCAAAAGTGCCATACAGATATGAAACAGGTAAGGCCTGAGTGATAGGCGTGCCAAGGAGTACTCGACGTGCATGCCACAGAAACGCGAAACATGCAACAAGTGAGAGACATAAAATGGGGTTTTTCACTTTAAGAAATAACATATAATATATTGAATACAATTTTTTGTTTACTTCTTAAAAGGTGTTTTATTGAGCTGTAGCCTTCCTCTTAGAGAGCAGGACTAAGAAGCCCGGCTGGAGCATTTCAGCACATTTTTATTTCCTTTTGGCGATCGCTGTGTCAGGGTGTTGGGTTGGGGCTCCAAGATTGCCGAACACCAGGCGAGCAGTCTATCATGGGGAACAGTTTAGTATACAACACCGGTGCGATGAAGGCACATGGCCTACTGTGCATTTTAAGCACCACCTATAAGCCGAAACCGTTGCATTGAAGTACAGGTAGGAGGGAGATGACATGTGAAGAGGGACACATGACTTGTTTTTTTTTGGGTTATTTATTTGTTAAATATTGTTGGTTGTTTATCGTCTAATTGACTGCCTTGGGCCATGCTTACCTCTTTGGCCATTCCCACCCACTCCTTGCCCCTCCCACCCAAAACTCAACCCCTGGTATCTATGTTGTTTCTAAGCAGTCTGCTGTGAGTTAATGGCTTAATTGCCGCTGTAAATGGCTACCGGTATAATAACAAAAATCTTACCCAATTCTACCTGTCCTTAACTCACTACCCCACCCCCTCTATTCCCACCTCTCCCCTCTCACCCAATCTACCCTTATCCCCACCCTACTCTACCACCACTGACTATACCCCAAACCACTCTACACCTACCCCACTCTTCGCTACCCACAATATCCCACACCACTGTACACCTACCCTACCCACTGCCCCACCCCACTGTACCCCTATCCATCAAACCACTGTAGACTGGCAAGGTGACACGAGGTCCTTTGATCCCAATAGATTTCGCCCAGCCTTTCCATATCTTCAGATCACTACCGAGTTAAGGTACGTGTTTGTTGAGTCTTCAACTTACCCCAGACCTACGCTAGTTGTTCAAGATCAGACAGGCAGTCAAAGTGAACAGGCACGCCTTTGACAGTGTCTCTTCGGATGTAGGTAGATGCACAAAGTATTCTATTCTGAGGTCCATGCATTCTGCCATGTAAGCGCCAAACAGCCCTTTCACGGGAAGACCCTTCAAAAAGTAAAGACTCCGCTTTCTGTATGTTGGCATGTAGCACGTAGCCCATCTTGGCAGATAGCGTACATCACATTGCATCTAGTGGTGGCCCCATGTTGTGATTCTTCACTTGCCAAATCATAGCAGTGCTAAAAGGTCATGGCCAAGAGGCCTCAGCGGCAGGGGATCTGCGTCCAGTGCAAATTGGCACATGCCAAAACGTCCTGAACAATGGAGAAGGCAAAGAAGTTTCATTAGTGGTGTAATGGGAGGATAAATCGTGTTCCAGATGTTGGGGACATCCCTCAGACCTGTTAAGGGCCTCCATCACACCACTGAGGAATCATCCTTGTTTGTTACTGTTTGCAATGAATGATTGAAGGAGTTGCGTATCTTCAGATCTATAGATTCCTGCTATGATATGACATGATATTGTATTTGAATCGTACTCATACACGCGTGTTTCAGAGCGTGACGAGGCAAGGGAGGGGAAGAAGGGAGGACAAAACAGCGATCTTCCTAGGCCCAGTGACATTGAGAATGCTCAAGTGCAGGGGAGAGGGAGGGAGGAAAGTGCAAGGAGAGGGGCGAGGTGGAACGTGCCGAGGAAGGGATAAAAACAACAACAACTGGTAGCGCAGCCAGCAGGGTGGTAAGTGCGAGGTTTAAAGCGCAGACAAGGGGTGTCTGATAAGTGCAGGTAAGGGCACTGTAGGGTTACAGATACAGACCCAAGTGCAAGGATTGCGTGCAAGGGTTGCCAGGAGGCAGTGCAGGTGTGCGGCTGGGTGGGCAGGGACCTTGGCCCGAAATCAGAGGGTAGCCAGGTGCACGGAGCCGAAGCAGACAGATCAGCAGGGGAGCGGAAGAGCAAAGGCAGAAGCAAAGAGGAAGGTCTTGAGGTGCTTCCGGAACCAGAGATGGTTCTCCTCAAGTTTCAGTGTGGCAGGCAGGCTGTTCCAGAGGGAGGCCCCAGCTGAGGAAAGAGATCTACCCCCAACTCGTTGCTTGGAGAAGCGACCGGCCCTGAGGGAGTTGGAGGTGGAGGAGAAAAGAGCTCGAGTGGGAAGGTATTTACGGAGGGAGAGTTGAAGGTATTTTGGACCCAGGCCCCAGTAAGCCTTGTGGACAATGCAGAGGGACTTGAATTTAACCCTTGCAGCCACTGGGAGCAATGAAAAGATTTCAGGGCTGGAGAGATACGATCCCTGGGCTTCAGACCAAGGAAACGTCTTGCAGTCCTGTTCTGGATGAGTTTCAGAGGACAGAGAGAAGAAGCAGGCAGATTTAGAAAGAGGCTGTTGCAGTAGTCTAGCCTAGAGAGAATCAGAGCTCTAGATACAGTAAGCTTCTGGGGGAAGGAGAGGAAAGGAACAATACCTCTGCAAATGTACAGTTGGTAGTTTGACTTCTTAGAGATGTCAGAGATGTGAGAAGAAAAGGAGAGTGTGGAGTCGAAGATGACCCCAAGGTTCTTAGCCTCAAAGGTGGGAGCAGGAAGAGGGCCAAGGGAGGTCGGCCAGAGAGTGGCAGGAAAGGAGGGTGCAGGTGTGCCGATGAGGAGAATCTCTGCCTAAATGGGATTAAGGCAGAGATCATTGGCGGCAGACCAGTCCTGGATGGCAGACAGACGGTCAGAGATGAGGGAGGGAAGCCTGAAAACAAGCAGAGTGTCATCCGCATAGCACTGAAAGTTGAAGCAGAGAGCTGCAATGCGGTGGGCAATGGGTGCCAGGTATTGGTTGAACAGCCAGGGAGAGAGGTTAGACCCGTGGGGAACACCACAAGAAGAGAATGAGATGGCGAAAAGGAAGGACCCAAGTTGGACCTGGGAGGGCCGATCAGAGTGGAAAGAGGTCATCCAGGCCAGGGCCTGATCAGTGATACCCGGCTTATCACGGAGACAGTTGAGCAGGATGGCATGGTTGACCGTGTCAAAGGCAGAAGAGAAATCGAGTAGGATGAGGACCCAAAAGGGATGTTAGAGTCATGGTTGGACAGCAGGTCTTCACAGGTGTTCAGGAGAGCAGTTTCCATGCTTCTGACAGCTCTGAAGCCAGGCTGATGGTCATGGAGACAACCAACAGAGTCGGTGTGAAGATTAAGCTGGGAGATGGTCAGCTTTTCCAAGAGTTTGCCCTGGAAAGGAGTGATAGAAACCTGCGAAGTTAGCCGGGCCGGAGGGGTCGGCTGTGGAATTTTTGAGAAGAGGGTGCACAAGAGAATGCTTCAGAGTGGAGGGGAAGATTCCACAGGTGATGGAATGGTTACAGAAGTCGGCCAGATTCAGAGCAAGGGTGTCAATGTGGTCCTTGATGGTTTTGGACGAACAGGGAAGAACCTGTTTTGACTGGAATCACACAATCTCCTGGGCTTGCGCCAATCTGGTTTCCAACCAAGCCACGGCACTGAATCGGCCTTACTGGACCTAAAGATTCAACAGGATGATATCAAAGATGCCAAGAAGCAAGCCCTCCTCTTGTTACTGGGCCTGTCTGCAGCCTTCGACCATGTATACATATTGAATAAATCAAAAAGGCAGCCTATGATCGAGCCAGCCAGGAGTCAACCTGGAATTAGTCAAATGTGTTATCCATTGCGCCACTGGACCGCTGCTACAGCGTTAGCAGGAGTCAGCACTTTTGTAACGAAACAGAAGTTTCCTGCTTGAGACACAGTGAGAAACGTACTTCTCATTTTTACAAGGAGAGGTAGAAAAAAACGCTACAAGCCCACAATGAGCAGGTGAGCGAGCGTGTGCCATCATGAGAAACTTAGTTCTCATTTTTCCCAGATGAGAGGTAGAAAAAACGCACTAACTACGAACAAACAATGTGCTTTTGTGTGCCATGCGTGACAAGGCTCATTTTTAAATACTTTCTAGAACAAAAAGGCAGCATGCGAACGAGCCAGCCAGGAGTCGAACCTGGAATCTTCTGCTCCGTAGGCAGACGCGTTATCCATTGCGCCACTGGCCCTCTGCTGCAGTGACTCTTGGAATCAGCACTTTTGTTACGACACAGAGGCTCATCATGCGGATTGAGCCATCATGAGCAACTTAGTTCTCATTTTTATAAGGAGAGCTGGTTGAAAACACGCCTACGAACTGACAATGAGCAGGCGTGTGCCATGTGTTAGAGACATCATGAGAAATAACGTAGTTCCCATTTTTTCTCCCGAGTAGAGGTAGAAACACGCTGCAACACTGACTACAAACACACAATGAGCTTCGAGTGCCTTGCGTGAGAAGGCTCATTTTTAAATACAGAACAAAAAGGCAGCATTTGAACGAGCCAGCCAGGAGTCGAACCTGGAATCTTCTGCTCCGTAGGCAGACGCGTTATCCATTGCGCCACTGGCCCGCTGCTGCACTGTGAGCTGCATTCAGCACTTTTGTTACGAACCAGAGGCTCAGGTCGGGCTGCCTGAGACATCACGAGAAACTTTGTTCTCATTTTTACAGCGAGAGGTAGGAAAAACGCTACCAACACACAATAAGCAGGCGTGTGACATGTGTTAAAGAAGGCTCATTTTTAAATACTTTATTGAAAACAATACATACAAACATCTGACAAAGAACGCATTTGGCATCAGATACTGCCCGGATTGCAACTCTCTGCACGTATTTTCTGGCGAGTTTTACGGACCAAGCATCTCATTTATTGTACTATAGCACTCACATTTTCATGCGCAAATAACAGATTTAGACTGTTTTCACTTTTTAGTATTGTACCATTTTATGTGCTCGGTGCTCTTCAGTGTTAAATCCGCGGGAGAGGATGATCTGTACCCAGATCAACCCCAAAAGTGCCATACAGATATGAAACAGATAAGGCCTGAGTGATAGGCGTGCCAAGGAGTACTCAACGTGCATGCCACAGAAACGCGAAACATGCAACAAGTGAGAGACATAAAATGGGGTTTTTCACTTTAAGAAAATAACATATAATATATTGAATACAATTTTTTGTTTACTTCTTAAAAGGTGTTTTATTGAGCTGTAGCCTTCCTCTTAGAGAGCAGGACTAAGAAGCCCGGCTGGAGCATTTCAGCACATTTTTATTTCCTTTTGGCGATCGCTGTGTCAGGGTGTTGGGTTGGGGCTCCAAGATTGCCGAACACCAGGCGAGCAGTCTATCATGGGGAACAGTTTAGTATACAACACCGGTGCGATGAAGGCACATGGCCTACTCTGCATTTTAAGCACCACCTATAAGCCGAAACCGTTGCATTGAAGTACAGGTAGGAGGGAGATGACATGTGAAGAGGGACACACGACTTGTTTTTTTTTGGGTTATTTATTTGTTAAATATTGTTGGTTGTTTATCGTCTAATTGACTGCCTTGGGCCATGCTTACCTCTTTGGCCATTCCCACCCACTCCTTGCCCCTCCCACCCAAAACTCAACCCCTGGTATCTATGTTGTTTCTAAGCAGTCTGCTGTGAGTTAATGGCTTAATTGCCGCTGTAAATGGCTACCGGTATAATAACAAAAATCTTACCCAATTCTACCTGTCCTTAACTCACTACCCCACCCCCTCTATTCCCACCTCTCCCCTCTCACCCAATCTACCCTTATCCCCACCCTACTCTACCACCACTGACTATACCCCAAACCACTCTACACCTACCCCACTCTTCGCTACCCACAATATCCCACACCACTGTACACCTACCCTACCCACTGCCCCACCCCACTGTACCCCTATCCATCAAACCACTGTAGACTGGCAAGGTGACACGAGGTCCTTTGATCCCAATAGATTTCGCCCAGCCTTTCCATATCTTCAGATCACTACCGAGTTAAGGTACGTGTTTGTTGAGTCTTAAACTTACCCCAGACCTACGCTAGTTGTTCAAGATCAGACAGGCAGTCAAAGTGAACAGGCACGCCTTTGACAGTGTCTCTTCGGATGTAGGTAGATGCACAAAGTATTCTATTCTGAGGTCCGTGCATTCTGCCATGTAAGCGCCAAACAGCCCTTTCACGGGAAGACCCTTCAAAAAGTAAAGACTCCGCTTTCTGTATGTTGGCATGTAGCACGTAGCCCATCTTGGCAGATAGCGTACATCACATTGCATCTAGTGGTGGCCCCATGTTGTGATTCTTCACTTGCCAAATCATAGCAGTGCTAAAAGGTCATGGCCAAGAGGCCTCAGCGGCAGGGGATCTGCGTCCAGTGCAAATTGGCACATGCCAAAACGTCCTGAACAATGGAGAAGGCAAAGAAGTTTCATTAGTGGTGTAATGGGAGGATAAATCGTGTTCCAGATGTTGGGGACATCCCTCAGACCTGTTAAGGGCCTCCATCACACCACTGAGGAATCATCCTTGTTTGTTACTGTTTGCAATGAATGATTGAAGGAGTTGCGTATCTTCAGATCTATAGATTCCTGCTATGATATGACATGATATTGTATTTGAATCGTACTCATACACGGGTGTTTCAGAGCGTGACGAGGCAAGGGAGGGGAAGAAGGGAGGACAAAACAGCGATCTTCCTAGGCCCAGTGACATTGAGAATGCTCAAGTGCAGGGGAGAGGGAGGGAGGAAAGTGCAAGGAGAGGGGCGAGGTGGAACGTGCCGAGGAAGGGATAAAAACAACAACAACTGGTAGCGCAGCCAGCAGGGTGGCAAGTGCGAGGTTTAAAGCGCAGACAAGGGGTGTCTGATAAGTGCAGGTAAGGGCACTGTAGGGTTACAGATACAGACCCAAGTGCAAGGATTGCGTGCAAGGGTTGCCAGGAGGCAGTGCAGGTGTGCGGCTGGGTGGGCAGGGACCTTGGCCCGAAATCAGAGGGTAGCCAGGTGCACGGAGCCGAAGCAGACAGATCAGCAGGGGAGCGGAAGAGCAAAGGCAGAAGCAAAGAGGAAGGTCTTGAGGTGCTTCCGGAACCAGAGATGGTTCTCCTCAAGTTTCAGTGTGGCAGGCAGGCTGTTCCAGAGGGAGGCCCCAGCTGAGGAAAGAGATCTACCCCCAACTCGTTGCTTGGAGAAGCGACCGGCCCTGAGGGAGTTGGAGGTGGAGGAGAAAAGAGCTCGAGTGGGAAGGTATTTACGGAGGGAGAGTTGAAGGTATTTTGGACCCAGGCCCCAGTAAGCCTTGTGGACAATGCAGAGGGACTTGAATTTAACCCTTGCAGCCACTGGGAGCAATGAAAAGATTTCAGGGCTGGAGAGATACGATCCCTGGGCTTCAGACCAAGGAAACGTCTTGCAGTCCTGTTCTGGATGAGTTGCAGAGGACAGAGAGAAGAAGCAGGCAGATTTAGAAAGAGGCTGTTGCAGTAGTCTAGCCTAGAGAGAATCAGAGCTCTAGATACAGTAAGCTTCTGGGGGAAGGAGAGGAAAGGAACAATACCTCTGCAAATGTACAGTTGGTAGTTTGACTTCTTAGAGATGTCAGAGATGTGAGAAGAAAAGGAGAGTGTGGAGTCGAAGATGACCCCAAGGTTCTTAGCCTCAAAGGTGGGAGCAGGAAGAGGGCCAAGGGAGGCCGGCCAGAGAGTGGCAGGAAAGGAGGGTGCAGGTGTGCCGATGAGGAGAATCTCTGCCTAAATGGGATTAAGGCAGAGATCATTGGCGGCAGACCAGTCCTGGATGGCAGACAGACGGTCAGAGATGAGGGAGGGAAGCCTGAAAACAAGCAGAGTGTCATCCGCATAGCACTGAAAGTTGAAGCAGAGAGCTGCAATGCGGTGGGAAATGGGTGCCAGGTATTGGTTGAACAGCCAGGGAGAGAGGTTAGACCCGTGGGGAACACCACAAGTAGAGAATGAGATGGCGAAAAGGAAGGACCCAAGTTGGACCTGGGAGGGCCGATCAGAGTGGAAAGAGGTCATCCAGGCCAGGGCCTGATCAGTGATACCCGGCTTATCACGGAGACAGTTGAGCAGGATGGCATGGTTGACCGTGTCAAAGGCAGAAGAGAAATCGAGTAGGATGAGGACCCAAAAGGGATGTTAGAGTCATGGTTGGACAGCAGGTCTTCACAGGTGTTCAGGAGAGCAGTTTCCATGCTTCTGACAGCTCTGAAGCCAGGCTGATGGTCATGGAGACAACCAACAGAGTCGGTGTGAAGATTAAGCTGGGAGATGGTCAGCTTTTCCAAGAGTTTGCCCTGGAAAGGAGTGATAGAAACCTGCGAAGTTAGCCGGGCCGGAGGGGTCGGCTGTGGAATTTTTGAGAAGAGGGTGCACAAGAGAATGCTTCAGAGTGGAGGGGAAGATTCCACAGGTGATGGAATGGTTACAGAAGTCGGCCAGATTCAGAGCAAGGGTGTCAATGTGGTCCTTGATGGTTTTGGACGAACAGGGAAGAACCTGTTTTGACTGGAATCACACAATCTCCTGGGCTTGCGCCAATCTGGTTTCCAACCAAGCCACGGCACTGAATCGGCCTTACTGGACCTAAAGATTCAACAGGATGATATCAAAGATGCCAAGAAGCAAGCCCTCCTCTTGTTACTGGGCCTGTCTGCAGCCTTCGACCATGTATACATATTGAATAAATCAAAAAGGCAGCCTATGATCGAGCCAGCCAGGAGTCAACCTGGAATTAGTCAAATGTGTTATCCATTGCGCCACTGGACCGCTGCTACAGCGTGAGCAGGAGTCAGCACTTTTGTAACGAAATAGAAGTTTCCTGCTTGAGACACAGTGAGAAACGTACTTCTCATTTTTACAAGGAGAGGTAGAAAAAAACGCTACAAGCCCACAATGAGCAGGTGAGCGAGCGTGTGCCATCATGAGAAACTTAGTTCTCATTTTTCCCAGAGGAGAGGTAGAAAAAACGCACTAACTACGAACAAACAATGTGCTTTTGTGTGCCATGCGTGACAAGGCTCATTTTTAAATACTTTCTAGAACAAAAAGGCAGCATGCGAACGAGCCAGCCAGGAGTCGAACCTGGAATCTTCTGCTCCGTAGGCAGACGCGTTATCCATTGCGCCACTGGCCCTCTGCTGCAGTGACTCTTGGAATCAGCACTTTTGTTACGACGCAGATGCTCATCATGCGGATTGAGCCATCATGAGCAACTTAGTTCTCATTTTTATAAGGAGAGGTGGTTGAAAACACGCCTACGAACTGACAATGAGCAGGCGTGTGCCATGTGTTAGAGACATCATGAGAAATAACGTAGTTCCCATTTTTTCTCCCGAGTAGAGGTAGAAACACGCTGCAACAGTGACTACAAACACAATGAGCTTTCGAGTGCCTTGCGTGAGAAGGCTCATTTTTAAATACAGAACAAAAAGGCAGCATTTGAACGAGCCAGCCAGGAGTCGAACCTGGAATCTTCTGCTCCGTAGGCAGACGCGTTATCCATTGCGCCACTGGCCCGCTGCTGCACTGTGTGCTGCATTCAGCACTTTTGTTACGAACCAGAGGCTCAGGTCGGGCTGCCTGAGACATCACGAGAAACTTTGTTCTCATTTTTACAGCGAGAGGTAGGAAAAACGCTACCAACACACAATAAGCAGGCGTGTGACATGTGTTAAAGAAGGCTCATTTTTAAATACTTTATTGAAAACAATACATACAAACATCTGACAAAGAACGCATTTGGCATCAGATACTGCCCGGATTGCAACTCTCTGCACGTATTTTCTGGCGAGTTCTACGGACCAAGCATCTCATTTATTGTACGATAGCACTCACATTTTCATGCGCAAATAACAGATTTAGACTGTTTTCACTTTTTAGTATTGTACCATTTTATGTGCTCGGTGCTCTTCAGTGTTAAATCCGCGGGAGAGGATGATCTGTACCCAGATCAACCCCAAAAGTGCCATACAGATATGAAACAGATAAGGCCTGAGTGATAGGCGTGCCAAGGAGTACTCGACGTGCATGCTACAGAAACGCGAAACATGCAACAAGTGAGAGACATAAAATGGGGTTTTTCACTTTAAGAAATAACATATAATATATTGAATACAATTTTTTGTTTACTTCTTAAAAGGTGTTTTATTGAGCTGTAGCCTTCCTCTTAGAGAGCAGGACTAAGAAGCCCGGCTGGAGCATTTCAGCACATTTTTATTTCCTTTTGGCGATCGCTGTGTCAGGGTGTTGGGTTGGGGCTCCAAGATTGCCGAACACCAGGCGAGCAGTCTATCATGGGGAACAGTTTAGTATACAACACCGGTGCGATGAAGGCACATGGCCTACTGTGCATTTTAAGCACCACCTATAAGCCGAAACCGTTGCATTGAAGTACAGGTAGGAGGGAGATGACATGTGAAGAGGGACACACAACTTGTTTTTTTTTGGGTTATTTATTTGTTAAATATTGTTGGTTGTTTATCGTCTAATTGACTGCCTTGGGCCATGCTTACCTCTTTGGCCATTCCCACCCACTCCTTGCCCCTCCCACCCAAAACTCAACCCCTGGTATCTATGTTGTTTCTAAGCAGTCTGCTGTGAGTTAATGGCTTAATTGCCGCTGTAAATGGCTACCGGTATAATAACAAAAATCTTACCCAATTCTACCTGTCCTTAACTCACTACCCCACCCCCTCTATTCCCACCTCTCCCCTCTCACCCAATCTACCCTTATCCCCACCCTACTCTACCACCACTGACTATACCCCAAACCACTCTACACCTACCCCACTCTTCGCTACCCACAATAACCCACACCACTGTACACCTACCCTACCCACTGCCCCACCCCACTGTACCCCTATCCATCAAACCACTGTAGACTGGCAAGGTGACACGAGGTCCTTTGATCCCAATAGATTTCGCCCAGCCTTTCCATATCTTCAGATCACTACCGAGTTAAGGTACGTGTTTGTTGAGTCTTCAACTTACCCCAGACCTACGCTAGTTGTTCAAGATCAGACAGGCAGTCAAAGTGAACAGGCACGCCTTTGACAGTGTCTCTTCGGATGTAGGTAGATGCACAAAGTATTCTATTCTGAGGTCCATGCATTCTGCCATGTAAGCGCCAAACAGCCCTTTCACGGGAAGACCCTTCAAAAAGTAAAGACTCCGCTTTCTGTATGTTGGCACGTAGCCCATCTTGGCAGATAGCGTACATCACATTGCATCTAGTGGTGGCCCCATGTTGTGATTCTTCACTTGCCAAATCATAGCAGTGCTAAAAGGTCATGGCCAAGAGGCCTCAGCGGCAGGGGATCTGCGTCCAGTGCAAATTGGCACATGCCAAAACGTCCTGAACAATGGAGAAGGCAAAGAAGTTTCATTAGTGGTGTAATGGGAGGATAAATCGTGTTCCAGATGTTGGGGACATCCCTCAGACCTGTTAAGGGCCTCCATCACACCACTGAGGAATCATCCTTGTTTGTTACTGTTTGCAATGAATGATTGAAGGAGTTGCGTATCTTCAGATCTATAGATTCCTGCTATGATATGACATGATATTGTATTTGAATCGTACTCATACACGCGTGTTTCAGAGCGTGACGAGGCAAGGGAGGGGAAGAAGGGAGGACAAAACAGCGATCTTCCTAGGCCCAGTGACATTGAGAATGCTCAAGTGCAGGGGAGAGGGAGGGAGGAAAGTGCAAGGAGAGGGGCGAGGTGGAACGTGCCGAGGAAGGGATAAAAACAACAACAACTGGTAGCGCAGCCAGCAGGGTGGCAAGTGCGAGGTTTAAAGCGCAGACAAGGGGTGTCTGATAAGTGCAGGTAAGGGCACTGTAGGGTTACAGATACAGACCCAAGTGCAAGGATTGCGTGCAAGGGTTGCCAGGAGGCAGTGCAGGTGTGCGGCTGGGTGGGCAGGGACCTTGGCCTGAAATCAGAGGGTAGCCAGGTGCACGGAGCCGAAGCAGACAGATCAGCAGGGGAGCGGAAGAGCAAAGGCAGAAGCAAAGAGGAAGGTCTTGAGGTGCTTCCGGAACCAGAGATGGTTCTCCTCAAGTTTCAGTGTGGCAGGCAGGCTGTTCCAGAGGGAGGCCCCAGCTGAGGAAAGAGATCTACCCCCAACTCGTTGCTTGGAGAAGCGACCGGCCCTGAGGGAGTTGGAGGTGGAGGAGAAAAGAGCTCGAGTGGGAAGGTATTTACGGAGGGAGAGTTGAAGGTATTTTGGACCCAGGCCCCAGTAAGCCTTGTGGACAATGCAGAGGGACTTGAATTTAACCCTTGCAGCCACTGGGAGCAATGAAAAGATTTCAGGGCTGGAGAGATACGATCCCTGGGCTTCAGACCAAGGAAACGTCTTGCAGTCCTGTTCTGGATGAGTTGCAGAGGACAGAGAGAAGAAGCAGGCAGATTTAGAAAGAGGCTGTTGCAGTAGTCTAGCCTAGAGAGAATCAGAGCTCTAGATACAGTAAGCTTCTGGGGGAAGGAGAGGAAAGGAACAATACCTCTGCAAATGTACAGTTGGTAGTTTGACTTCTTAGAGATGTCAGAGATGTGAGAAGAAAAGGAGAGTGTGGAGTCGAAGATGACCCCAAGGTTCTTAGCCTCAAAGGTGGGAGCAGGAAGAGGGCCAAGGGAGGCCGGCCAGAGAGTGGCAGGAAAGGAGGGTGCAGGTGTGCCGATGAGGAGAATCTCTGCCTAAATGGGATTAAGGCAGAGATCATTGGCGGCAGACCAGTCCTGGATGGCAGACAGACGGTCAGAGATGAGGGAGGGAAGCCTGAAAACAAGCAGAGTGTCATCCGCATAGCACTGAAAGTTGAAGCAGAGAGCTGCAATGCAGTGGGAAATGGGTGCCAGGTATTGGTTGAACAGCCAGGGAGAGAGGTTAGACCCGTGGGGAACACCACAAGTAGAGAATGAGATGGCGAAAAGGAAGGACCCAAGTTGGACCTGGGAGGGCCGATCAGAGTGGAAAGAGGTCATCCAGGCCAGGGCCTGATCAGTGATACCCGGCTTATCACGGAGACAGTTGAGCAGGATGGCATGGTTGACCGTGTCAAAGGCAGAAGAGAAATCGAGTAGGATGAGGACCCAAAAGGGATGTTAGAGTCATGGTTGGACAGCAGGTCTTCACAGGTGTTCAGGAGAGCAGTTTCCATGCTTCTGACAGCTCTGAAGCCAGGCTGATGGTCATGGAGACAACCAACAGAGTCGGTGTGAAGATTAAGCTGGGAGATGGTCAGATTTTCCAAGAGTTTGCCCTGGAAAGGAGTGATAGAAACCTGCAAAGTTAGCCGGGCCGGAGGGGTCGGCTGTGGAATTTTTGAGAAGAGGGTGCACAAGAGAATGCTTCAGAGTGGAGGGGAAGATTCCACAGGTGATGGAATGGTTACAGAAGTCGGCCAGATTCAGAGCAAGGGTGTCAATGTGGTCCTTGATGGTTTTGGACGAACAGGGAAGAACCTGTTTTGACTGGAATCACACAATCTCCTGGGCTTGCGCCAATCTGGTTTCCAACCAAGCCACGGCACTGAATCGGCCTTACTGGACCTAAAGATTCAACAGGATGATATCAAAGATGCCAAGAAGCAAGCCCTCCTCTTGTTACTGGGCCTGTCTGCAGCCTTCGACCATGTATACATATTGAATAAATCAAAAAGGCAGCCTATGATCGAGCCAGCCAGGAGTCAACCTGGAATTAGTCAAATGTGTTATCCATTGCGCCACTGGACCGCTGCTACAGCGTGAGCAGGAGTCAGCACTTTTGTAACGAAACAGAAGTTTCCTGCTTGAGACACAGTGAGAAACGTACTTCTCATTTTTACAAGGAGAGGTAGAAAAAAACGCTACAAGCCCACAATGAGCAGGTGAGCGAGCGTGTGCCATCATGAGAAACTTAGTTCTCATTTTTCCCAGAGGAGAGGTAGAAAAAACGCACTAACTACGAACAAACAATGTGCTTTTGTGTGCCATGCGTGACAAGGCTCATTTTTAAATACTTTCTAGAACAAAAAGGCAGCATGCGAACGAGCCAGCCAGGAGTCGAACCTGGAATCTTCTGCTCCGTAGGCAGACGCGTTATCCATTGCGCCACTGGCCCTCTGCTGCAGTGACTCTTGGAATCAGCACTTTTGTTACAACGCAGAGGCTCATCATGCGGATTGAGCCATCATGAGCAACTTAGTTCTCATTTTTATAAGGAGAGGTGGTTGAAAACACGCCTACGAACTGACAATGAGCAGGCGTGTGCCATGTGTTAGAGACATCATGAGAAATAACGTAGTTCCCATTTTTTCTCCCGAGTAGAGGTAGAAACACGCTGCAACAGTGACTACAAACACACAATGAGCTTTCGAGTGCCTTGCGTGAGAAGGCTCATTTTTAAATACAGAACAAAAAGGCAGCATTTGAACGAGCCAGCCAGGAGTCGAACCTGGAATCTTCTGCTCCGTAGGCAGACGCGTTATCCATTGCGCCACTGGCCCGCTGCTGCACTGTGAGCTGCATTCAGCACTTTTGTTACGAACCAGAGGCTCAGGTCGGGCTGCCTGAGACATCACGAGAAACTTTGTTCTCATTTTTACAGAGAGGTAGGAAAAACGCTACCAACACACAATAAGCAGGCGTGTGACATGTGTTAAAGAAGGCTCATTTTTAAATACTTTATTGAAAACAATACATACACACATCTGACAAAGAACACATTTGGCATCAGATACTGCCCGGATTGCAACTGTCTGCACGTATTTTCTGGCGAGTTCTACGGACCAAGCATCTCATTTATTGTACGATAGCACTCACATTTTCATGCGCAAATAACAGATTTAGACTGTTTTCACTTTTTAGTATTGTACCATTTTATGTGCTCGGTGCTCTTCAGTGTTAAATCCGCGGGAGAGGATGATCTGTACCCAGATCAACCCCAAAAGTGCCATACAGATATGAAACAGATAAGGCCTGAGTGATAGGCGTGCCAAGGAGTACTCGACGTGCATTTCACAGAAACGCGAAACATGCAACAAGTGAGAGACATAAAATGGGGTTTTTCACTTTAAGAAAATAACATATAATATATTGAATACAATTTTTTGTTTACTTCTTAAAAGGTGTTTTATTGAGCTGTAGCCTTCCTCTTAGAGAGCAGGACTAAGAAGCCCGGCTGGAGCATTTCAGCACATTTTTATTTCCTTTTGGCGATCGCTGTGTCAGGGTGTTGGGTTGGGGCTCCAAGATTGCCGAACACCAGGCGAGCAGTCTATCATGGGGAACAGTTTAGTATACAACACCGGTGCGATGAAGGCACATGGCCTACTCTGCAGTTTAAGCACCACCTATAAGCCGAAACCGTTGCATTGAAGTACAGGTAGGAGGGAGATGACATGTGAAGAGGGACACACGACTTGTTTTTTTTTGGGTTATTTATTTGTTAAATATTGTTGGTTGTTTATCGTCTAATTGACTGCCTTGGGCCATGCTTACCTCTTTGGCCATTCCCACCCACTCCTTGCCCCTCCCACCCAAAACTCAACCCCTGGTATCTATGTTGTTTCTAAGCAGTCTGCTGTGAGTTAATGGCTTAATTGCCGCTGTAAATGGCTACCGGTATAATAACAAAAATCTTACCCAATTCTACCTGACCTTAACTCACTACCCCACCCCCTCTATTCCCACCTCTCCCCTCTCACCCAATCTACCCTTATCCCCACCCTACTCTACCACCACTGACTATACCCCAAACCACTCTACACCTACCCCACTCTTCGCTACCCACAATATCCCACACCACTGCACACCTACCCTACCCACTGCCCCACCCCACTGTACCCCTATCCATCAAACCACTGTAGACTGGCAAGGTGACACGAGGTCCTTTGATCCCAATAGATTTCGCCCAGCCTTTCCATATCTTCATATCACTACCGAGTTAAGGTACGTGTTTGTTGAGTCTTCAACTTACCCCAGACCTACGCTAGTTGTTCACGATCAGACAGGCAGTCAAAGTGAACAGGCACGCCTTTGACAGTGTCTCTTCGGATGTAGGTAGATGCACAAAGTATTCTATTCTGAGGTCCATGCATTCTGCCATGTAAGCGCCAAACAGCCCTTTCACAGGAAGACCCTTCAAAAAGTAAAGACTCCGCTTTCTGTATGTTGGCATGTAGCACGTAGCCCATCTTGGCAGATAGCATACATCACATTGCATCTAGTGGTGGCCCTATGTTGTGATTCTTCACTTGCCAAATCATAGCAGTGCTAAAAGGTCATGGCCAAGAGGCCTCAGCGGCAGGGGATCTGCGTCCAGTGCAAATTGGCACATGCCAAAACGTCCTGAACAATGGAGAAGGCAAAGAAGTTTCATTAGTGGTGTAATGGGAGGATAAATCGTGTTCCAGATGTTGGGGACATCCCTCAGACCTGTTAAGGGCCTCCATCACACCACTGAGGAATTATCCTTGTTTGTTACTGTTTGCAATGAATGATTGAAGGAGTTGCGTATCTTCAGATCTATAGATTCCTGCTATGATATGACATGATATTGTATTTGAATCGTACTCATACACGCGTGTTTCAGAGCGTGACGAGGCAAGGGAGGGGAAGAAGGGAGGACAAAACAGCGATCTTCCTAGGCCCAGTGACATTGAGAATGCTCAAGTGCAGGGGAGAGGGAGGGAGGAAAGTGCAAGGAGAGGGGCGAGGTGGAACGTGCCTAGGAAGGGATAAAAACAACAACAACTGGTAGCGCAGCCAGCAGGGTGGCAAGTGCGAGGTTTAAAGCGCAGACAAGGGGTGTCTGATAAGTGCAGGTAAGGGCACTGTAGGGTTACAGATACAGACCCAAGTGCAAGGATTGCGTGCAAGGGTTGCCAGGAGGCAGTGCAGGTGTGCGGCTGGGTGGGCAGGGACCTTGGCCCGAAATCAGAGGGTAGCCAGGTGCACGGAGCCGAAGCAGACAGATCAGCAGGGGAGCGGAAGAGCAAAGGCAGAAGCAAAGAGGAAGGTCTTGAGGTGCTTCCGGAACCAGAGATGGTTCTCCTCAAGTTTCAGTGTGGCAGGCAGGCTGTTCCAGAGGGAGGCCCCAGCTGAGGAAAGAGATCTACCCCCAACTCGTTGCTTGGAGAAGCGACCGGCCCTGAGGGAGTTGGAGGTGGATGAGAAAAGAGCTCGAGTGGGAAGGTATTTACGGAGGGAGAGTTGAAGGTATTTTGGACCCAGGCCCCAGTAAGCCTTGTGGACAATGCAGAGGGACTTGAATTTAACCCTTGCAGCCACTGGGAGCAATGAAAAGATTTCAGGGCTGGAGAGATACGATCCCTGGGCTTCAGACCAAGGAAACGTCTTGCAGTCCTGTTCTGGATGAGTTGCAGAGGACAGAGAGAAGAAGCAGGCAGATTTAGAAAGAGGCTGTTGCAGTAGTCTAGCCTAGAGAGAATCAGAGCTCTAGATACAGTAAGCTTCTGGGGGAAGGAGAGGAAAGGAACAATACCTCTGCAAATGTACAGTTGGTAGTTTGACTTCTTAGAGATGTCAGAGATGTGAGAAGAAAAGGAGAGTGTGGAGTCGAAGATGACCCCAAGGTTCTTAGCCTCAAAGGTGGGAGCAGGAAGAGGGCCAAGGGAGGCCGGCCAGAGAGTGGCAGGAAAGGAGGGTGCAGGTGTGCCGATGAGGAGAATCTCTGCCTAAATGGGATTAAGGCAGAGATCATTGGCGGCAGACCAGTCCTGGATGGCAGACAGACGGTCAGAGATGAGGGAGGGAAGCCTGAAAACAAGCAGAGTGTCATCCGCATAGCACTGAAAGTTGAAGCAGAGAGCTGCAATGCAGTGGGAAATGGGTGCCAGGTATTGGTTGAACAGCCAGGGAGAGAGGTTAGACCCGTGGGGAACACCACAAGTAGAGAATGAGATGGCGAAAAGGAAGGACCCAAGTTGGACCTGGGAGGGCCGATCAGAGTGGAAAGAGGTCATCCAGGCCAGGGCCTGATCAGTGATACCCGGCTTATCACGGAGACAGTTGAGCAGGATGGCATGGTTGACCTTGTCAAAGGCAGAAGAGAAATCGAGTAGGATGAGGACCCAAAAGGGATGTTAGAGTCATGGTTGGACAGCAGGTCTTCACAGGTGTTCAGGAGAGCAGTTTCCATGCTTCTGACAGCTCTGAAGCCAGGCTGATGGTCATGGAGACAACCAACAGAGTCGGTGTGAAGATTAAGCTGGGAGATGGTCAGCTTTTCCAAGAGTTTGCCCTGGAAAGGAGTGATAGAAACCTGCGAAGTTAGCCGGGCCGGAGGGGTCGGCTGTGGAATTTTTGAGAAGAGGGTGCACAAGAGAATGCTTCAGAGTGGAGGGGAAGATTCCACAGGTGATGGAATGGTTACAGAAGTCGGCCAGATTCAGAGCAAGGGTGTCAATGTGGTCCTTGATGGTTTTGGACGAACAGGGAAGAACCTGTTTTGACTGGAATCACACAATCTCCTGGGCTTGCGCCAATCTGGTTTCCAACCAAGCCACGGCACTGAATCGGCCTTACTGGACCTAAAGATTCAACAGGATGATATCAAAGATGCCAAGAAGCAAGCCCTCCTCTTGTTACTGGGCCTGTCTGCAGCCTTCGACCATGTATACATATTGAATAAATCAAAAAGGCAGCCTATGATCGAGCCAGCCAGGAGTCAACCTGGAATTAGTCAAATGTGTTATCCATTGCGCCACTGGACCGCTGCTACAGCGTGAGCAGGAGTCAGCACTTTTGTAACGAAACAGAAGTTTCCTGCTTGAGACACAGTGAGAAACGTACTTCTCATTTTTACAAGGAGAGGTAGAAAAAAACGCTACAAGCCCACAATGAGCAGGTGAGCGAGCGTGTGCCATCATGAGAAACTTAGTTCTCATTTTTCCCAGAGGAGAGGTAGAAAAAACGCACTAACTACGAACAAACAATGTGCTTTTGTGTGCCATGCGTGACAAGGCTCATTTTTAAATACTTTCTAGAACAAAAAGGCAGCATGCGAACGAGCCAGCCAGGAGTCGAACCTGGAATCTTCTGCTCCGTAGGCAGACGCGTTATCCATTGCGCCACTGGCCCTCTGCTGCAGTGACTCTTGGAATCAGCACTTTTGTTACGACGCAGAGGCTCATCATGCGGATTGAGCCATCGTGAGCAACTTAGTTATCATTTTTATAAGGAGAGGTGGTTGAAAACACGCCTACGAACTGACAATGAGCAGGCGTGTGCCATGTGTTAGAGACATCATGAGAAATAACGTAGTTCCCATTTTTTCTCCCGAGTAGAGGTAGAAACACGCTGCAACAGTGACTACAAACACACAATGAGCTTTCGAGTGCCTTGCGTGAGAAGGCTCATTTTTAAATACAGAACAAAAAGGCAGCATTTGAACGAGCCAGCCAGGAGTCGAACCTGGAATCTTCTGCTCCGTAGGCAGACGCGTTATCCATTGCGCCACTGGCCCGCTGCTGCACTGTGAGCTGCATTCAGCACTTTTGTTACGAACCAGAGGCTCAGGTCGGGCTGCCTGAGACATCACGAGAAACTTTGTTCTCATTTTTACAGCGAGAGGTAGGAAAAACGCTACCAACACACAATAAGCAGGCGTGTGACATGTGTTAAAGAAGGCTCATTTTTAAATACTTTATTGAAAACAATACATACAAACATCTGACAAAGAACGCATTTGGCATCAGATACTGCCCGGATTGCAACTCTCTGCACGTATTTTCTGGCGAGTTTTACGGACCAAGCATCTCATTTATTGTACTATAGCACTCACATTTTCATGCGCAAATAACAGATTTAGACTTTTTTCACTTTTTAGTATTGTACCATTTTATGTGCTCGGTGCTCTTCAGTGTTAAATCCGCGGGAGAGGATGATCTGTACCCAGATCAACCCCAAAAGTGCCATACAGATATGAAACAGATAAGGCCTGAGTGATAGGCGTGCCAAGGAGTACTCGACGTGCATGCCACAGAAACGCGAAACATGCAACAAGTGAGAGACATAAAATGGGGTTTTTCACTTTAAGAAAATAACATATAATATATTGAATACAATTTTTTGTTTACTTCTTAAAAGGTGTTTTATTGAGCTGTAGCCTTCCTCTTAGAGAGCAGGACTAAGAAGCCCGGCTGGAGCATTTCAGCACATTTTTATTTCCTTTTGGCGATCGCTGTGTCAGGGTGTTGGGTTGGGGCTCCAAGATTGCCGAACACCAGGCGAGCAGTCTATCATGGGGAACAGTTTAGTATACAACACCGGTGCGATGAAGGCACATGGCCTACTGTGCATTTTAAGCACCACCTATAAGCCGAAACCGTTGCATTGAAGTACAGGTAGGAGGGAGATGACATGTGAAGAGGGACACACAACTTGGTTTTTTTTGGGTTATTTATTTGTTAAATATTGTTGGTTGTTTATCGTCTAATTGACTGCCTTGGGCCATGCTTACCTCTTTGGCCATTCCCACCCACTCCTTGCCCCTCCCACCCAAAACTCAACCCCTGGTATCTATGTTGTTTCTAAGCAGTCTGCTGTGAGTTAATGGCTTAATTGCCGCTGTAAATGGCTACCGGTATAATAACAAAAATCTTACCCAATTCTACCTGTCCTTAACTCACTACCCCACCCCCTCTATTCCCACCTCTCCCCTCTCACCCAATCTACCCTTATCCCCACCCTACTCTACCACCACTGACTATACCCCAAACCACTCTACACCTACCCCACTCTTCGCTACCCACAATATCCCACACCACTGTAGACCTACCCTACCCACTGCCCCACCCCACTGTACCCCTATCCATCAAACCACTGTAGACTGGCAAGGTGACACGAGGTCCTTTGATCCCAATAGATTTCGCCCAGCCTTTCCATATCTTCAGATCACTACCGAGTTAAGGTACGTGTTTGTTGAGTCTTCAACTTACCCCAGACCTACGCTAGTTGTTCAAGATCAGACAGGCAGTCAAAGTGAACAGGCACGCCTTTGACAGTGTCTCTTCGGATGTAGGTAGATGCACAAAGTATTCTATTCTGAGGTCCATGCATTCTGCCATGTAAGCGCCAAACAGCCCTTTCACGGGAAGACCCTTCAAAAAGTAAAGACTCCGCTTTCTGTATGTTGGCATGTAGCACGTAGCCCATCTTGGCAGATAGCGTACATCACATTGCATCTAGTGGTGGCCCTATGTTGTGATTCTTCACTTGCCAAATCATAGCAGTGCTAAAAGGTCATGGCCAAGAGGCCTCAGCGGCAGGGGATCTGCGTCCAGTGCAAATTGGCACATGCCAAAACGTCCTGAACAATGGAGAAGGCAAAGAAGTTTCATTAGTGGTGTAATGGGAGGATAAATCGTGTTCCAGATGTTGGGGACATCCCTCAGACCTGTTAAGGGCCTCCATCACACCACTGAGGAATTATCCTTGTTTGTTACTGTTTGCAATGAATGATTGAAGGAGTTGCGTATCTTCAGATCTATAGATTCCTGCTATGATATGACATGATATTGTATTTGAATCGTACTCATACACGCGTGTTTCAGAGCGTGACGAGGCAAGGGAGGGGAAGAAGGGAGGACAAAACAGCGATCTTCCTAGGCCCAGTGACATTGAGAATGCTCAAGTGCAGGGGAGAGGGAGGGAGGAAAGTGCAAGGAGAGGGGCGAGGTGGAACGTGCCTAGGAAGGGATAAAAACAACAACAACTGGTAGCGCAGCCAGCAGGGTGGCAAGTGCGAGGTTTAAAGCGCAGACAAGGGGTGTCTGATAAGTGCAGGTAAGGGCACTGTAGGGTTACAGATACAGACCCAAGTGCAAGGATTGCGTGCAAGGGTTGCCAGGAGGCAGTGCAGGTGTGCGGCTGGGTGGGCAGGGACCTTGGCCCGAAATCAGAGGGTAGCCAGGTGCACGGAGCTGAAGCAGACAGATCAGCAGGGGAGCGGAAGAGCAAAGGCAGAAGCAAAGAGGAAGGTCTTGAGGTGCTTCCGGAACTAGAGATGGTTCTCCTCAAGTTTCAGTGTGGCAGGCAGGCTGTTCCAGAGGGAGGCCCCAGCTGAGGAAAGAGATCTACCCCCAACTCGTTGCTTGGAGAAGCGACCGGCCCTGAGGGAGTTGGAGGTGGAGGAGAAAAGAGCTCGAGTGGGAAGGTATTTACGGAGGGAGAGTTGAAGGTATTTTGGACCCAGGCCCCAGTAAGCCTTGTGGACAATGCAGAGGGACTTGAATTTAACCCTTGCAGCCACTGGGAGCAATGAAAAGATTTCAGGGCTGGAGAGATACGATCCCTGGGCTTCAGACCAAGGAAACGTCTTGCAGTCCTGATCTGGATGAGTTGCAGAGGACAGAGAGAAGAAGCAGGCAGATTTAGAAAGAGGCTGTTGCAGTAGTCTAGCCTAGAGAGAATCAGAGCTCTAGATACAGTAAGCTTCTGGGGGAAGGAGAGGAAAGGAACAATACCTCTGCAAATGTACAGTTGGTAGTTTGACTTCTTAGAGATGTCAGAGATGTGAGAAGAAAAGGAGAGTGTGGAGTCGAAGATGACCCCAAGGTTCTTAGCCTCAAAGGTGGGAGCAGGAAGAGGGCCAAGGGAGGCCGGCCAGAGAGTGGCAGGAAAGGAGGGTGCAGGTGTGCCGATGAGGAGAATCTCTGCCTAAATGGGATTAAGGCAGAGATCATTGGCGGCAGACCAGTCCTGGATGGCAGACAGACGGTCAGAGATGAGGGAGGGAAGCCTGAAAACAAGCAGAGTGTCATCCGCATAGCACTGAAAGTTGAAGCAGAGAGCTGCAATGCGGTGGGAAATGGGTGCCAGGTATTGGTTGAACAGCCAGGGAGAGAGGTTAGACCCGTGGGGAACACCACAAGTAGAGAATGAGATGGCGAAAAGGAAGGACCCAAGTTGGACCTGGGAGGGCCGATCAGAGTGGAAAGAGGTCATCCAGGCCAGGGCCTGATCAGTGATACCCGGCTTATCACGGAGACAGTTGAGCAGGATGGCATGGTTGACCGTGTCAAAGGCAGAAGAGAAATCGAGTAGGATGAGGACCCAAAAGGGATGTTAGAGTCATGGTTGGACAGCAGGTCTTCACAGGTGTTCAGGAGAGCAGTTTCCATGCTTCTGACAGCTCTGAAGCCAGGCTGATGGTCATGGAGACAACCAACAGAGTCGGTGTGAAGATTAAGCTGGGAGATGGTCAGCTTTTCCAAGAGTTTGCCCTGGAAAGGAGTGATAGAAACCTGCGAAGTTAGCCGGGCCGGAGGGGTCGGCTGTGGAATTTTTGAGAAGAGGGTGCACAAGAGAATGCTTCAGAGTGGAGGGGAAGATTCCACAGGTGATGGAATGGTTACAGAAGTCGGCCAGATTCAGAGCAAGGGTGTCAATGTGGTCCTTGATGGTTTTGGACGAACAGGGAAGAACCTGTTTTGACTGGAATCACACAATCTCCTGGGCTTGCGCCAATCTGGTTTCCAACCAAGCCACGGCACTGAATCGGCCTTACTGGACCTAAAGATTCAACAGGATGATATCAAAGATGCCAAGAAGCAAGCCCTCCTCTTGTTACTGGGCCTGTCTGCAGCCTTCGACCATGTATACATATTGAATAAATCAAAAAGGCAGCCTATGATCGAGCCAGCCAGGAGTCAACCTGGAATTAGTCAAATGTGTTATCCATTGCGCCACTGGACCGCTGCTACAGCGTGAGCAGGAGTCAGCACTTTTGTAACGAAATAGAAGTTTCCTGCTTGAGACACAGTGAGAAACGTACTTCTCATTTTTACAAGGAGAGGTAGAAAAAAACGCTACAAGCCCACAATGAGCAGGTGAGCGAGCGTGTGCCATCATGAGAAACTTAGTTCTCATTTTTCCCAGAGGAGAGGTAGAAAAAACGCACTAACTACGAACAAACAATGTGCTTTTGTGTGCCATGCGTGACAAGGCTCATTTTTAAATACTTTCTAGAACAAAAAGGCAGCATGCGAACAAGCCAGCCAGGAGTCGAACCTGGAATCTTCTGCTCCGTAGGCAGACGCGTTATCCATTGCGCCACTGGCCCTCTGCTGCAGTGACTCTTGGAATCAGCACTTTTGTTACGACGCAGATGCTCATCATGCGGATTGAGCCATCATGAGCAACTTAGTTCTCATTTTTATAAGGAGAGGTGGTTGAAAACACGCCTACGAACTGACAATGAGCAGGCGTGTGCCATGTGTTAGAGACATCATGAGAAATAACGTAGTTCCCATTTTTTCTCCCGAGTAGAGGTAGAAACACGCTGCAACAGTGACTACAAACACACAATGAGCTTTCGAGTGCCTTGCGTGAGAAGGCTCATTTTTAAATACAGAACAAAAAGGCAGCATTTGAACGAGCCAGCCAGGAGTCGAACCTGGAATCTTCTGCTCCGTAGGCAGACGCGTTATCCATTGCGCCACTGGCCCGCTGCTGCACTGTGTGCTGCATTCAGCACTTTTGTTACGAACCAGAGGCTCAGGTCGGGCTGCCTGAGACATCACGAGAAACTTTGTTCTCATTTTTACAGCGAGAGGTAGGAAAAACGCTACCAACACACAATAAGCAGGCGTGTGACATGTGTTAAAGAAGGCTCATTTTTAAATACTTTATTGAAAACAATACATACAAACATCTGACAAAGAACGCATTTGGCATCAGATACTGCCCGGATTGCAACTCTCTGCACGTATTTTCTGGCGAGTTTTACGGACCAAGCATCTCATTTATTGTACTATAGCACTCACATTTTCATGCGCAAATAACAGATTTAGACTGTTTTCACTTTTTAGTATTGTACCATTTTATGTGCTCGGTGCTCTTCAGTGTTAAATCCGCGGGAGAGGATGATCTGTACCCAGATCAACCCCAAAAGTGCCATACAGATATGAAACAGGTAAGGCCTGAGTGATAGGCGTGCCAAGGAGTACTCGACGTGCATGCTACAGAAACGCGAAACATGCAACAAGTGAGAGACATAAAATGGGGTTTTTCACTTTAAGAAAATAACATATAATATATTGAATACAATTTTTTGTTTACTTCTTAAAAGGTGTTTTATTGAGCTGTAGCCTTCCTCTTAGAGAGCAGGACTAAGAAGCCCGGCTGGAGCATTTCAGCACATTTTTATTTCCTTTTGGCGATCGCTGTGTCAGGGTGTTGGGTTGGGGCTCCAAGATTGCCGAACACCAGGCGAGCAGTCTATCATGGGGAACAGTTTAGTATACAACACCGGTGCGATGAAGGCACATGGCCTACTGTGCATTTTAAGCACCACCTATAAGCCGAAACCGTTGCATTGAAGTACAGGTAGGAGGGAGATGACATGTGAAGAGGGACACACGACTTGGTTTTTTTTGGGTTATTTATTTGTTAAATATTGTTGGTTGTTTATCGTCTAATTGACTGCCTTGGGCCATGCTTACCTCTTTGGCCATTCCCACCCACTCCTTGCCCCTCCCACCCAAAACTCAACCCCTGGTATCTATGTTGTTTCTAAGCAGTCTGCTGTGAGTTAATGGCTTAATTGCCGCTGTAAATGGCTACCGGTATAATAACAAAAATCTTACCCAATTCTACCTGGAGAGCAGTTTCCATGCTTCTGACAGCTCTGAAGCCAGGCTGATGGTCATGGAGACAACCAACAGAGTCGGTGTGAAGATTAAGCTGGGAGATGGTCAGCTTTTCCAAGAGTTTGCCCTGGAAAGGAGTGATAGAAACCTGCGAAGTTAGCCGGGCCGGAGGGGTCGGCTGTGGAATTTTTGAGAAGAGGGTGCACAAGAGAATGCTTCAGAGTGGAGGGGAAGATTCCACAGGTGATGGAATGGTTACAGAAGTCGGCCAGATTCAGAGCAAGGGTGTCAATGTGGTCCTTGATGGTTTTGGACGAACAGGGAAGAACCTGTTTTGACTGGAATCACACAATCTCCTGGGCTTGCGCCAATCTGGTTTCCAACCAAGCCACGGCACTGAATCGGCCTTACTGGACCTAAAGATTCAACAGGATGATATCAAAGATGCCAAGAAGCAAGCCCTCCTCTTGTTACTGGGCCTGTCTGCAGCCTTCGACCATGTATACATATTGAATAAATCAAAAAGGCAGCCTATGATCGAGCCAGCCAGGAGTCAACCTGGAATTAGTCAAATGTGTTATCCATTGCGCCACTGGACCGCTGCTACAGCGTGAGCAGGAGTCAGCACTTTTGTAACGAAATAGAAGTTTCCTGCTTGAGACACAGTGAGAAACGTACTTCTCATTTTTACAAGGAGAGGTAGAAAAAAACGCTACAAGCCCACAATGAGCAGGTGAGCGAGCGTGTGCCATCATGAGAAACTTAGTTCTCATTTTTCCCAGAGGAGAGGTAGAAAAAACGCACTAACTACGAACAAACAATGTGCTTTTGTGTGCCATGCGTGACAAGGCTCATTTTTAAATACTTTCTAGAACAAAAAGGCAGCATGCGAACGAGCCAGCCAGGAGTCGAACCTGGAATCTTCTGCTCCGTAGGCAGACGCGTTATCCATTGCGCCACTGGCCCTCTGCTGCAGTGACTCTTGGAATCAGCACTTTTGTTACGACGCAGATGCTCATCATGCGGATTGAGCCATCATGAGCAACTTAGTTCTCATTTTTATAAGGAGAGGTGGTTGAAAACACGCCTACGAACTGACAATGAGCAGGCGTGTGCCATGTGTTAGAGACATCATGAGAAATAACGTAGTTCCCATTTTTTCTCCCGAGTAGAGGTAGAAACACGCTGCAACAGTGACTACAAACACACAATGAGCTTCGAGTGCCTTGCGTGAGAAGGCTCATTTTTAAATACAGAACAAAAAGGCAGCATTTGAACGAGCCAGCCAGGAGTCGAACCTGGAATCTTCTGCTCCGTAGGCAGACGCGTTATCCATTGCGCCACTGGCCCGCTGCTGCACTGTGTGCTGCATTCAGCACTTTTGTTACGAACCAGAGGCTCAGGTCGGGCTGCCTGAGACATCACGAGAAACTTTGTTCTCATTTTTACAGCGAGAGGTAGGAAAAACGCTACCAACACACAATAAGCAGGCGTGTGACATGTGTTAAAGAAGGCTCATTTTTAAATACTTTATTGAAAACAATACATACAAACATCTGACAAAGAACGCATTTGGCATCAGATACTGCCCGGATTGCAACTCTCTGCACGTATTTTCTGGCGAGTTTTACGGACCAAGCATCTCATTTATTGTACTATAGCACTCACATTTTCATGCGCAAATAACAGATTTAGACTGTTTTCACTTTTTAGTATTGTACCATTTTATGTGCTCGGTGCTCTTCAGTGTTAAATCCGCGGGAGAGGATGATCTGTACCCAGATCAACCCCAAAAGTGCCATACAGATATGAAACAGGTAAGGCCTGAGTGATAGGCGTGCCAAGGAGTACTCGACGTGCATGCTACAGAAACGCGAAACATGCAACAAGTGAGAGACATAAAATGGGGTTTTTCACTTTAAGAAAATAACATATAATATATTGAATACAATTTTTTGTTTACTTCTTAAAAGGTGTTTTATTGAGCTGTAGCCTTCCTCTTAGAGAGCAGGACTAAGAAGCCCGGCTGGAGCATTTCAGCACATTTTTATTTCCTTTTGGCGATCGCTGTGTCAGGGTGTTGGGTTGGGGCTCCAAGATTGCCGAACACCAGGCGAGCAGTCTATCATGGGGAACAGTTTAGTATACAACACCGGTGCGATGAAGGCACATGGCCTACTGTGCATTTTAAGCACCACCTATAAGCCGAAACCGTTGCATTGAAGTACAGGTAGGAGGGAGATGACATGTGAAGAGGGACACACGACTTGTTTTTTTTTGGGTTATTTATTTGTTAAATATTGTTGGTTGTTTATCGTCTAATTGACTGCCTTGGGCCATGCTTACCTCTTTGGCCATTCCCACCCACTCCTTGCCCCTCCCACCCAAAACTCAACCCCTGGTATCTATGTTGTTTCTAAGCAGTCTGCTGTGAGTTAATGGCTTAATTGCCGCTGTAAATGGCTACCGGTATAATAACAAAAATCTTACCCAATTCTACCTGTCCTTAACTCACTACCCCACCCCCTCTATTCCCACCTCTCCCCTCTCACCCAATCTACCCTTATCCCCACCCTACTCTACCACCGCTGACTATACCCCAAACCACTCTACACCTACCCCACTCTTCGCTACCCACAATATCCCACACCACTGTAGACCTACCCTACCCACTGCCCCACCCCACTGTACCCCTATCCATCAAACCACTGTAGACTGGCAAGGTGACACGAGGTCCTTTGATCCCAATAGATTTCGCCCAGCCTTTCCATATCTTCAGATCACTACCGAGTTAAGGTACGTGTTTGTTGAGTCTCCAACTTACCCCAGACCTACGCTAGTTGTTCAAGATCAGACAGGCAGTCAAAGTGAACAGGCACGCCTTTGACAGTGTCTCTTCGGATGTAGGTAGATGCACAAAGTATTCTATTCTGAGGTCCATGCATTCTGCCATGTAAGCGCCAAACAGCCCTTTCACGGGAAGACCCTTCAAAAAGTAAAGACTCCGCTTTCTGTATGTTGGCATGTAGCACGTAGCCCATCTTGGCAGATAGCGTACATCACATTGCATCTAGTGGTGGCCCTATGTTGTGATTCTTCACTTGCCAAATCATAGCAGTGCTAAAAGGTCATGGCCAAGAGGCCTCAGCGGCAGGGGATCTGCGTCCAGTGCAAATTGGCACATGCCAAAACGTCCTGAACAATGGAGAAGGCAAAGAAGTTTCATTAGTGGTGTAATGGGAGGATAAATCGTGTTCCAGATGTTGGGGACATCCCTCAGACCTGTTAAGGGCCTCCATCACACCACTGAGGAATTATCCTTGTTTGTTACTGTTTGCAATGAATGATTGAAGGAGTTGCGTATCTTCAGATCTATAGATTCCTGCTATGATATGACATGATATTGTATTTGAATCGTACTCATACACGCGTGTTTCAGAGCGTGACGAGGCAAGGGAGGGGAAGAAGGGAGGACAAAACAGCGATCTTCCTAGGCCCAGTGACATTGAGAATGCTCAAGTGCAGGGGAGAGGGAGGGAGGAAAGTGCAAGGAGAGGGGCGAGGTGGAACGTGCCTAGGAAGGGATAAAAACAACAACAACTGGTAGCGCAGCCAGCAGGGTGGCAAGTGCGAGGTTTAAAGCGCAGACAAGGGGTGTCTGATAAGTGCAGGTAAGGGCACTGTAGGGTTACAGATACAGACCCAAGTGCAAGGATTGCGTGCAAGGGTTGCCAGGAGGCAGTGCAGGTGTGCGGCTGGGTGGGCAGGGACCTTGGCCCGAAATCAGAGGGTAGCCAGGTGCACGGAGCTGAAGCAGACAGATCAGCAGGGGAGCGGAAGAGCAAAGGCAGAAGCAAAGAGGAAGGTCTTGAGGTGCTTCCGGAACCAGAGATGGTTCTCCTCAAGTTTCAGTGTGGCAGGCAGGCTGTTCCAGAGGGAGGCCCCAGCTGAGGAAAGAGATCTACCCCCAACTCGTTGCTTGGAGAAGCGACCGGCCCTGAGGGAGTTGGAGGTGGAGGAGAAAAGAGCTCGAGTGGGAAGGTATTTACGGAGGGAGAGTTGAAGGTATTTTGGACCCAGGCCCCAGTAAGCCTTGTGGACAATGCAGAGGGACTTGAATTTAACCCTTGCAGCCACTGGGAGCAATGAAAAGATTTCAGGGCTGGAGAGATACGATCCCTGGGCTTCAGACCAAGGAAACGTCTTGCAGTCCTGTTCTGGATGAGTTGCAGAGGACAGAGAGAAGAAGCAGGCAGATTTAGAAAGAGGCTGTTGCAGTAGTCTAGCCTAGAGAGAATCAGAGCTCTAGATACAGTAAGCTTCTGGGGGAAGGAGAGGAAAGGAACAATACCTCTGCAAATGTACAGTTGGTAGTTTGACTTCTTAGAGATGTCAGAGATGTGAGAAGAAAAGGAGAGTGTGGAGTCGAAGATGACCCCAAGGTTCTTAGCCTCAAAGGTGGGAGCAGGAAGAGGGCCAAGGGAGGCCGGCCAGAGAGTGGCAGGAAAGGAGGGTGCAGGTGTGCCGATGAGGAGAATCTCTGCCTAAATGGGATTAAGGCAGAGATCATTGGCGGCAGACCAGTCCTGGATGGCAGACAGACGGTCAGAGATGAGGGAGGGAAGCCTGAAAACAAGCAGAGTGTCATCCGCATAGCACTGAAAGTTGAAGCAGAGAGCTGCAATGCGGTGGGAAATGGGTGCCAGGTATTGGTTGAACAGCCAGGGAGAGAGGTTAGACCCGTGGGGAACACCACAAGTAGAGAATGAGATGGCGAAAAGGAAGGACCCAAGTTGGACCTGGGAGGGCCGATCAGAGTGGAAAGAGGTCATCCAGGCCAGGGCCTGATCAGTGATACCCGGCTTATCACGGAGACAGTTGAGCAGGATGGCATGGTTGACCGTGTCAAAGGCAGAAGAGAAATCGAGTAGGATGAGGACCCAAAAGGGATGTTAGAGTCATGGTTGGACAGCAGGTCTTCACAGGTGTTCAGGAGAGCAGTTTCCATGCTTCTGACAGCTCTGAAGCCAGGCTGATGGTCATGGAGACAACCAACAGAGTCGGTGTGAAGATTAAGCTGGGAGATGGTCAGCTTTTCCAAGAGTTTGCCCTGGAAAGGAGTGATAGAAACCTGCGAAGTTAGCCGGGCCGGAGGGGTCGGCTGTGGAATTTTTGAGAAGAGGGTGCACAAGAGAATGCTTCAGAGTGGAGGGGAAGATTCCACAGGTGATGGAATGGTTACAGAAGTCGGCCAGATTCAGAGCAAGGGTGTCAATGTGGTCCTTGATGGTTTTGGACGAACAGGGAAGAACCTGTTTTGACTGGAATCACACAATCTCCTGGGCTTGCGCCAATCTGGTTTCCAACCAAGCCACGGCACTGAATCGGCCTTACTGGACCTAAAGATTCAACAGGATGATATCAAAGATGCCAAGAAGCAAGCCCTCCTCTTGTTACTGGGCCTGTCTGCAGCCTTCGACCATGTATACATATTGAATAAATCAAAAAGGCAGCCTATGATCGAGCCAGCCAGGAGTCAACCTGGAATTAGTCAAATGTGTTATCCATTGCGCCACTGGACCGCTGCTACAGCGTGAGCAGGAGTCAGCACTTTTGTAACGAAACAGAAGTTTCCTGCTTGAGACACAGTGAGAAACGTACTTCTCATTTTTACAAGGAGAGGTAGAAAAAAACGCTACAAGCCCACAATGAGCAGGTGAGCGAGCGTGTGCCATCATGAGAAACTTAGTTCTCATTTTTCCCAGAGGAGAGGTAGAAAAAACGCACTAACTACGAACAAACAATGTGCTTTTGTGTGCCATGCGTGACAAGGCTCATTTTTAAATACTTTCTAGAACAAAAAGGCAGCATGCGAACGAGCCAGCCAGGAGTCGAACCTGGAATCTTCTGCTCCGTAGACAGACGCGTTATCCATTGCGCCACTGGCCCTCTGCTGCAGTGACTCTTGGAATCAGCACTTTTGTTACGACGCAGAGGCTCATCATGCGGATTGAGCCATCATGAGCAACTTAGTTCTCATTTTTATAAGGAGAGGTGGTTGAAAACACGCCTACGAACTGACAATGAGCAGGCGTGTGCCATGTGTTAGAGACATCATGAGAAATAAGGTAGTTCCCATTTTTTCTCCCGAGTAGAGGTAGAAACACGCTGCAACAGTGACTACAAACACACAATGAGCTTTCGAGTGCCTTGCGTGAGAAGGCTCATTTTTAAATACAGAACAAAAAGGCAGCATTTGAACGAGCCAGCCAGGAGTCGAACCTGGAATCTTCTGCTCCGTAGGCAGACGCGTTATCCACTGCGCCACTGGCCCGCTGCTGCACTGTGAGCTGCATTCAGCACTTTTGTTACGAACCAGAGGCTCAGGTCGGGCTGCCTGAGACATCACGAGAAACTTTGTTCTCATTTTTACAGCGAGAGGTAGGAAAAACGCTACCAACACACAATAAGCAGGCGTGTGACATGTGTTAAAGAAGGCTCATTTTTAAATACTTTATTGAAAACAATACATACAAACATCTGACAAAGAACGCATTTGGCATCAGATACTGCCCGGATTGCAACTCTCTGCACGTATTTTCTGGCGAGTTTTACGGACCAAGCATCTCATTTATTGTACTATAGCACTCACATTTTCATGCGCAAATAACAGATTTAGAATGTTTTCACTTTTTAGTATTGTACCATTTTATGTGCTCGGTGCTCTTCAGTGTTAAATCCGCGGGAGAGGATGATCTGTACCCAGATCAACCCCAAAAGTGCCATACAGATATGAAACAGGTAAGGCCTGAGTGATAGGCGTGCCAAGGAGTACTCAACGTGCATGCCACAGAAACGCGAAACATGCAACAAGTGAGAGACATAAAATGGGGTTTTTCACTTTAAGAAATAACATATAATATATTGAATACAATTTTTTGTTTACTTCTTAAAAGGTGTTTTATTGAGCTGTAGCCTTCCTCTTAGAGAGCAGGACTAAGAAGCCCGGCTGGAGCATTTCAGCACATTTTTATTTCCTTTTGGCGATCGCTGTGTCAGGGTGTTGGGTTGGGGCTCCAAGATTGCTGAACACCAGGCGAGCAGTCTATCATGGGGAACAGTTTAGTATACAACACCGGTGCGATGAAGGCACATGGCCTACTGTGCATTTTAAGCACCACCTATAAGCCGAAACCGTTGCATTGAAGTACAGGTAGGAGGGAGATGACATGTGAAGAGGGACACACGACTTGGTTTTTTTTGGGTTATTTATTTGTTAAATATTGTTGGTTGTTTATCGTCTAATTGACTGCCTTGGGCCATGCTTACCTCTTTGGCCATTCCCACCCACTCCTTGCCCCTCCCACCCAAAACTCAACCCCTGGTATCTATGTTGTTTCTAAGCAGTCTGCTGTGAGTTAATGGCTTAATTGCCGCTGTAAATGGCTACCGGTATAATAACAAAAATCTTACCCAATTCTACCTGTCCTTAACTCACTACCCCACCCCCTCTATTCCCACCTCTCCCCTCTCACCCAATCTACCCTTATCCCCACCCTACTCTACCACCACTGACTATACCCCAAACCACTCTACACCTACCCCACTCTTCGCTACCCACAATATCCCACACCACTGTACACCTACCCTACCCACTGCCCCACCCCACTGTACCCCTATCCATCAAACCACTGTAGACTGGCAAGGTGACACGAGGTCCTTTGATCCCAATAGATTTCGCCCAGCCTTTCCATATCTTCAGATCACTACCGAGTTAAGGTACGTGTTTGTTGAGTCTTCAACTTACCCCAGACCTACGCTAGTTGTTCAAGATCAGACAGGAAGTCAAAGTGAACAGGCACGCCTTTGACAGTGTCTCTTCGGATGTAGGTAGATGCACAAAGTATTCTATTCTGAGGTCCATGCATTCTGCCATGTAAGCGCCAAACAGCCCTTTCACGGGAAGACCCTTCAAAAAGTAAAGACTCCGCTTTCTGTATGTTGGCATGTAGCACGTAGCCCATCTTGGCAGATAGCGTACATCACATTGCATCTAGTGGTGGCCCTATGTTGTGATTCTTCACTTGCCAAATCATAGCAGTGCTAAAAGGTCATGGCCAAGAGGCCTCAGCGGCAGGGGATCTGCGTCCAGTGCAAATTGGCACATGCCAAAACGTCCTGAACAATGGAGAAGGCAAAGAAGTTTCATTAGTGGTGTAATGGGAGGATAAATCGTGTTCCAGATGTTGGGGACATCCCTCAGACCTGTTAAGGGCCTCCATCACACCACTGAGGAATTATCCTTGTTTGTTACTGTTTGCAATGAATGATTGAAGGAGTTGCGTATCTTCAGATCTATAGATTCCTGCTATGATATGACATGATATTGTATTTGAATCGTACTCATACACGCGTGTTTCAGAGCGTGACGAGGCAAGGGAGGGGAAGAAGGGAGGACAAAACAGCGATCTTCCTAGGCCCAGTGACATTGAGAATGCTCAAGTGCAGGGGAGAGGGAGGGAGGAAAGTGCAAGGAGAGGGGCCAGGTGGAACGTGCCTAGGAAGGGATAAAAACAACAACAACTGGTAGCGCAGCCAGCAGGGTGGCAAGTGCGAGGTTTAAAGCGCAGACAAGGGGTGTCTGATAAGTGCAGGTAAGGGCATTGTAGGGTTACAGATACAGACCCAAGTGCAAGGATTGCGTGCAAGGGTTGCCAGGAGGCAGTGCAGGTGTGCGGCTGGGTGGGCAGGGACCTTGGCCCGAAATCAGAGGGTAGCCAGGTGCACGGAGCTGAAGCAGACAGATCAGCAGGGGAGCGGAAGAGCAAAGGCAGAAGCAAAGAGGAAGGTCTTGAGGTGCTTCCGGAACCAGAGATGGTTCTCCTCAAGTTTCAGTGTGGCAGGCAGGCTGTTCCAGAGGGAGGCCCCAGCTGAGGAAAGAGATCTACCCCCAACTCGTTGCTTGGAGAAGCGACCGGCCCTGAGGGAGTTGGAGGTGGAGGAGAAAAGAGCTCGAGTGGGAAGGTATTTACGGAGGGAGAGTTGAAGGTATTTTGGACCCAGGCCCCAGTAAGCCTTGTGGACAATGCAGAGGGACTTGAATTTAACCCTTGCAGCCACTGGGAGCAATGAAAAGATTTCAGGGCTGGAGAGATACGATCCCTGGGCTTCAGACCAAGGAAACGTCTTGCAGTCCTGTTCTGGATGAGTTGCAGAGGACAGAGAGAAGAAGCAGGCAGATTTAGAAAGAGGCTGTTGCAGTAGTCTAGCCTAGAGAGAATCAGAGCTCTAGATACAGTAAGCTTCTGGGGGAAGGAGAGGAAAGGAACAATACCTCTGCAAATGTACAGTTGGTAGTTTGACTTCTTAGAGATGTCAGAGATGTGAGAAGAAAAGGAGAGTGTGGAGTCGAAGATGACCCCAAGGTTCTTAGCCTCAAAGGTGGGAGCAGGAAGAGGGCCAAGGGAGGCCGGCCAGAGAGTGGCAGGAAAGGAGGGTGCAGGTGTGCCGATGAGGAGAATCTCTGCCTAAATGGGATTAAGGCAGAGATCATTGGCGGCAGACCAGTCCTGGATGGCAGACAGACGGTCAGAGATGAGGGAGGGAAGCCTGAAAACAAGCAGAGTGTCATCCGCATAGCACTGAAAGTTGAAGCAGAGAGCTGCAATGCGGTGGGAAATGGGTGCCAGGTATTGGTTGAACAGCCAGGGAGAGAGGTTAGACCCGTGGGGAACACCACAAGTAGAGAATGAGATGGCGAAAAGGAAGGACCCAAGTTGGACCTGGGAGGGCCGATCAGAGTGGAAAGAGGTCATCCAGGCCAGGGCCTGATCAGTGATACCCGGCTTATCACGGAGACAGTTGAGCAGGATGGCATGGTTGACCGTGTCAAAGGCAGAAGAGAAATCGAGTAGGATGAGGACCCAAAAGGGATGTTAGAGTCATGGTTGGACAGCAGGTCTTCACATGTGTTCAGGAGAGCAGTTTCCATGCTTCTGACAGCTCTGAAGCCAGGCTGATGGTCATGGAGACAACCAACAGAGTCGGTGTGAAGATTAAGCTGGGAGATGGTCAGCTTTTCCAAGAGTTTGCCCTGGAAAGGAGTGATAGAAACCTGCGAAGTTAGCCGGGCCGGAGGGGTCGGCTGTGGAATTTTTGAGAAGAGGGTGCACAAGAGAATGCTTCAGAGTGGAGGGGAAGATTCCACAGGTGATGGAATGGTTACAGAAGTCGGCCAGATTCAGAGCAAGGGTGTCAATGTGGTCCTTGATGGTTTTGGACGAACAGGGAAGAACCTGTTTTGACTGGAATCACACAATCTCCTGGGCTTGCGCCAATCTGGTTTCCAACCAAGCCACGGCACTGAATCGGCCTTACTGGACCTAAAGATTCAACAGGATGATATCAAAGATGCCAAGAAGCAAGCCCTCCTCTTGTTACTGGGCCTGTCTGCAGCCTTCGACCATGTATACATATTGAATAAATCAAAAAGGCAGCCTATGATCGAGCCAGCCAGGAGTCAACCTGGAATTAGTCAAATGTGTTATCCATTGCGCCACTGGACCGCTGCTACAGCGTGAGCAGGAGTCAGCACTTTTGTAACGAAACAGAAGTTTCCTGCTTGAGACACAGTGAGAAACGTACTTCTCATTTTTACAAGGAGAGGTAGAAAAAAACGCTACAAGCCCACAATGAGCAGGTGAGCGAGCGTGTGCCATCATGAGAAACTTAGTTCTCATTTTTCCCAGAGGAGAGGTAGAAAAAACGCACTAACTACGAACAAACAATGTGCTTTTGTGTGCCATGCGTGACAAGGCTCATTTTTAAATACTTTCTAGAACAAAAAGGCAGCATGCGAACGAGCCAGCCAGGAGTCGAACCTGGAATCTTCTGCTCCGTAGGCAGACGCGTTATCCATTGCGCCACTGGCCCTCTGCTGCAGTGACTCTTGGAATCAGCACTTTTGTTACGACGCAGATGCTCATCATGCGGATTGAGCCATCATGAGCAACTTAGTTCTCATTTTTATAAGGAGAGGTGGTTGAAAACACGCCTACGAACTGACAATGAGCAGGCGTGTGCCATGTGTTAGAGACATCATGAGAAATAAGGTAGTTCCCATTTTTTCTCCCGAGTAGAGGTAGAGACACGCTGCAACAGTGACTACAAACACACAATGAGCTTTCGAGTGCCTTGCGTGAGAAGGCTCATTTTTAAATACAGAACAAAAAGGCAGCATTTGAACGAGCCAGCCAGGAGTCGAACCTGGAATCTTCTGCTCCGTAGGCAGACGCGTTATCCATTGCGCCACTGGCCCGCTGCTGCACTGTGAGCTGCATTCAGCACTTTTGTTACGAACCAGAGGCTCAGGTCGGGCTGCCTGAGACATCACGAGAAACTTTGTTCTCATTTTTACAGCGAGAGGTAGGAAAAACGCTACCAACACACAATAAGCAGGCGTGTGACATGTGTTAAAGAAGGCTCATTTTTAAATACTTTATTGAAAACAATACATACAAACATCTGACAAAGAACGCATTTGGCATCAGATACTGCCCGGATTGCAACTCTCTGCACGTATTTTCTGGCGAGTTTTACGGACCAAGCATCTCATTTATTGTACTATAGCACTCACATTTTCATGCGCAAATAACAGATTTAGACTGTTTTCACTTTTTAGTATTGTACCATTTTATGTGCTCGGTGCTCTTCAGTGTTAAATCCGCGGGAGAGGATGATCTGTACCCAGATCAACCCCAAAAGTGCCATACAGATATGAAACAGGTAAGGCCTGAGTGATAGGCGTGCCAAGGAGTACTCGACGTGCATGCCACAGAAACGCGAAACATGCAACAAGTGAGAGACATAAAATGGGGTTTTTCACTTTAAGAAAATAACATATAATATATTGAATACAATTTTTTGTTTACTTCTTAAAAGGTGTTTTATTGAGCTGTAGCCTTCCTCTTAGAGAGCAGGACTAAGAAGCCCGGCTGGAGCATTTCAGCACATTTTTATTTCCTTTTGGCGATCGCTGTGTCAGGGTGTTGGGTTGGGGCTCCAAGATTGCCGAACACCAGGCGAGCAGTCTATCATGGGGAACAGTTTAGTATACAACACCGGTGCGATGAAGGCACATGGCCTACTGTGCATTTTAAGCACCACCTATAAGCCGAAACCGTTGCATTGAAGTACAGGTAGGAGGGAGATGACATGTGAAGAGGGACACACGACTTGGTTTTTTTTGGGTTATTTATTTGTTAAATATTGTTGGTTGTTTATCGTCTAATTGACTGCCTTGGGCCATGCTTACCTCTTTGGCCATTCCCACCCACTCCTTGCCCCTCCCACCCAAAACTCAACCCCTGGTATCTATGTTGTTTCTAAGCAGTCTGCTGTGAGTTAATGGCTTAATTGCCGCTGTAAATGGCTACCGGTATAATAACAAAAATCTTACCCAATTCTACCTGTCCTTAACTCACTACCCCACCCCCTCTATTCCCACCTCTCCCCTCTCACCCAATCTACCCTTATCCCCACCCTACTCTACCACCACTGACTATACCCCAAACCACTCTACACCTACCCCACTCTTCGCTACCCACAATATCCCACACCACTGTACACCTACCCTACCCACTGCCCCACCCCACTGTACCCCTATCCATCAAACCACTGTAGACTGGCAAGGTGACACGAGGTCCTTTGATCCCAATAGATTTCGCCCAGCCTTTCCATATCTTCAGATCACTACCGAGTTAAGGTACGTGTTTGTTGAGTCTTCAACTTACCCCAGACCTACGCTAGTTGTTCAAGATCAGACAGGCAGTCAAAGTGAACAGGCACGCCTTTGACAGTGTCTCTTCGGATGTAGGTAGATGCACAAAGTATTCTATTCTGAGGTCCATGCATTCTGCCATGTAAGCGCCAAACAGCCCTTTCACGGGAAGACCCTTCAAAAAGTAAAGACTCCGCTTTCTGTATGTTGGCATGTAGCACGTAGCCCATCTTGGCAGATAGCGTACATCACATTGCATCTAGTGGTGGCCCTATGTTGTGATTCTTCACTTGCCAAATCATAGCAGTGCTAAAAGGTCATGGCCAAGAGGCCTCAGCGGCAGGGGATCTGCGTCCAGTGCAAATTGGCACATGCCAAAACGTCCTGAACAATGGAGAAGGCAAAGAAGTTTCATTAGTGGTGTAATGGGAGGATAAATCGTGTTCCAGATGTTGGGGACATCCCTCAGACCTGTTAAGGGCCTCCATCACACCACTGAGGAATTATCCTTGTTTGTTACTGTTTGCAATGAATGATTGAAGGAGTTGCGTATCTTCAGATCTATAGATTCCTGCTATGATATGACATGATATTGTATTTGAATCGTACTCATACACGCGTGTTTCAGAGCGTGACGAGGCAAGGGAGGGGAAGAAGGGAGGACAAAACAGCGATCTTCCTAGGCCCAGTGACATTGAGAATGCTCAAGTGCAGGGGAGAGGGAGGGAGGAAAGTGCAAGGAGAGGGGCGAGGTGGAACGTGCCTAGGAAGGGATAAAAACAACAACAACTGGTAGCGCAGCCAGCAGGGTGGCAAGTGCGAGGTTTAAAGCGCAGACAAGGGGTGTCTGATAAGTGCAGGTAAGGGCATTGTAGGGTTACAGATACAGACCCAAGTGCAAGGATTGCGTGCAAGGGTTGCCAGGAGGCAGTGCAGGTGTGCGGCTGGGTGGGCAGGGACCTTGGCCCGAAATCAGAGGGTAGCCAGGTGCACGGAGCTGAAGCAGACAGATCAGCAGGGGAGCGGAAGAGCAAAGGCAGAAGCAAAGAGGAAGGTCTTGAGGTGCTTCCGGAACCAGAGATGGTTCTCCTCAAGTTTCAGTGTGGCAGGCAGGCTGTTCCAGAGGGAGGCCCCAGCTGAGGAAAGAGATCTACCCCCAACTCGTTGCTTGGAGAAGCGACCGGCCCTGAGGGAGTTGGAGGTGGAGGAGAAAAGAGCTCGAGTGGGAAGGTATTTACGGAGGGAGAGTTGAAGGTATTTTGGACCCAGGCCCCAGTAAGCCTTGTGGACAATGCAGAGGGACTTGAATTTAACCCTTGCAGCCACTGGGAGCAATGAAAAGATTTCAGGGCTGGAGAGATACGATCCCTGGGCTTCAGACCAAGGAAACGTCTTGCAGTCCTGTTCTGGATGAGTTGCAGAGGACAGAGAGAAGAAGCAGGCAGATTTAGAAAGAGGCTGTTGCAGTAGTCTAGCCTAGAGAGAATCAGAGCTCTAGATACAGTAAGCTTCTGGGGGAAGGAGAGGAAAGGAACAATACCTCTGCAAATGTACAGTTGGTAGTTTGACTTCTTAGAGATGTCAGAGATGTGAGAAGAAAAGGAGAGTGTGGAGTCGAAGATGACCCCAAGGTTCTTAGCCTCAAAGGTGGGAGCAGGAAGAGGGCCAAGGGAGGCCGGCCAGAGAGTGGCAGGAAAGGAGGGTGCAGGTGTGCCGATGAGGAGAATCTCTGCCTAAATGGGATTAAGGCAGAGATCATTGGCGGCAGACCAGTCCTGGATGGCAGACAGACGGTCAGAGATGAGGGAGGGAAGCCTGAAAACAAGCAGAGTGTCATCCGCATAGCACTGAAAGTTGAAGCAGAGAGCTGCAATGCGGTGGGAAATGGGTGCCAGGTATTGGTTGAACAGCCAGGGAGAGAGGTTAGACCCGTGGGGAACACCACAAGTAGAGAATGAGATGGCGAAAAGGAAGGACCCAAGTTGGACCTGGGAGGGCCGATCAGAGTGGAAAGAGGTCATCCAGGCCAGGGCCTGATCAGTGATACCCGGCTTATCACGGAGACAGTTGAGCAGGATGGCATGGTTGACCGTGTCAAAGGCAGAAGAGAAATCGAGTAGGATGAGGACCCAAAAGGGATGTTAGAGTCATGGTTGGACAGCAGGTCTTCACAGGTGTTCAGGAGAGCAGTTTCCATGCTTCTGACAGCTCTGAAGCCAGGCTGATGGTCATGGAGACAACCAACAGAGTCGGTGTGAAGATTAAGCTGGGAGATGGTCAGCTTTTCCAAGAGTTTGCCCTGGAAAGGAGTGATAGAAACCTGCGAAGTTAGCCGGGCCGGAGGGGTCGGCTGTGGAATTTTTGAGAAGAGGGTGCACAAGAGAATGCTTCAGAGTGGAGGGGAAGATTCCACAGGTGATGGAATGGTTACAGAAGTCGGCCAGATTCAGAGCAAGGGTGTCAATGTGGTCCTTGATGGTTTTGGACGAACAGGGAAGAACCTGTTTTGACTGGAATCACACAATCTCCTGGGCTTGCGCCAATCTGGTTTCCAACCAAGCCACGGCACTGAATCGGCCTTACTGGACCTAAAGATTCAACAGGATGATATCAAAGATGCCAAGAAGCAAGCCCTCCTCTTGTTACTGGGCCTGTCTGCAGCCTTCGACCATGTATACATATTGAATAAATCAAAAAGGCAGCCTATGATCGAGCCAGCCAGGAGTCAACCTGGAATTAGTCAAATGTGTTATCCATTGCGCCACTGGACCGCTGCTACAGCGTGAGCAGGAGTCAGCACTTTTGTAACGAAATAGAAGTTTCCTGCTTGAGACACAGTGAGAAACGTACTTCTCATTTTTACAAGGAGAGGTAGAAAAAAACGCTACAAGCCCACAATGAGCAGGTGAGCGAGCGTGTGCCATCATGAGAAATTTAGTTCTCATTTTTCCCAGAGGAGAGGTAGAAAAAACGCACTAACTACGAACAAACAATGTGCTTTTGTGTGCCATGCGTGACAAGGCTCATTTTTAAATACTTTCTAGAACAAAAAGGCAGCATGCGAACGAGCCAGCCAGGAGTCGAACCTGGAATCTTCTGCTCCGTAGGCAGACGCGTTATCCATTGCGCCACTGGCCCTCTGCTGCAGTGACTCTTGTAATCAGCACTTTTGTTACGACGCAGATGCTCATCATGCGGATTGAGCCATCATGAGCAACTTAGTTCTCATTTTTATAAGGAGAGGTGGTTGAAAACACGCCTACGAACTGACAATGAGCAGGCGTGTGCCATGTGTTAGAGACATCATGAGAAATAAGGTAGTTCCCATTTTTTCTCCCGAGTAGAGGTAGAAACACGCTGCAACAGTGACTACAAACACACAATGAGCTTCGAGTGCCTTGCGTGAGAAGGCTCATTTTTAAATACAGAACAAAAAGGCAGCATTTGAACGAGCCAGCCAGGAGTCGAACCTGGAATCTTCTGCTCCGTAGGCAGACGCGTTATCCATTGCGCCACTGGCCCGCTGCTGCACTGTGTGCTGCATTCAGCACTTTTGTTACGAACCAGAGGCTCAGGTCGGGCTGCCTGAGACATCACGAGAAACTTTGTTCTCATTTTTACAGCGAGAGGTAGGAAAAACGCTACCAACACACAATAAGCAGGCGTGTGACATGTGTTAAAGAAGGCTCATTTTTAAATACTTTATTGAAAACAATACATACAAACATCTGACAAAGAACGCATTTGGCATCAGATACTGCCCGGATTTCAACTCTCTGCACGTATTTTCTGGCGAGTTTTACGGACCAAGCATCTCATTTATTGTACTATAGCACTCACATTTTCATGCGCAAATAACAGATTTAGACTGTTTTCACTTTTTAGTATTGTACCATTTTATGTGCTCGGTGCTCTTCAGTGTTAAATCCGCGGGAGAGGATGATCTGTACCCAGATCAACCCCAAAAGTGCCATACAGATATGAAACAGATAAGGCCTGAGTGATAGGCGTGCCAAGGAGTACTCGACGTGCATGCTACAGAAACGCGAAACATGCAACAAGTGAGAGACATAAAATGGGGTTTTTCACTTTAAGAAATAACATATAATATATTGAATACAATTTTTTGTTTACTTCTTAAAAGGTGTTTTATTGAGCTGTAGCCTTCCTCTTAGAGAGCAGGACTAAGAAGCCCGGCTGGAGCATTTCAGCACATTTTTATTTCCTTTTGGCGATCGCTGTGTCAGGGTGTTGGGTTGGGGCTCCAAGATTGCCGAACACCAGGCGAGCAGTCTATCATGGGGAACAGTTTAGTATACAACACCGGTGCGATGAAGGCACATGGCCTACTGTGCATTTTAAGCACCACCTATAAGCCGAAACCGTTGCATTGAAGTACAGGTAGGAGGGAGATGACATGTGAAGAGGGACACACGACTTGTTTTTTTTTGGGTTATTTATTTGTTAAATATTGTTGGTTGTTTATCGTCTAATTGACTGCCTTGGGCCATGCTTACCTCTTTGGCCATTCCCACCCACTCCTTGCCCCTCCCACCCAAAACTCAACCCCTGGTATCTATGTTGTTTCTAAGCAGTCTGCTGTGAGTTAATGGCTTAATTGCCGCTGTAAATGGCTACCGGTATAATAACAAAAATCTTACCCAATTCTACCTGTCCTTAACTCACTACCCCACCCCCTCTATTCCCACCTCTCCCCTCTCACCCAATCTACCCTTATCCCCACCCTACTCTACCACCACTGACTATACCCCTAACCACTCTACACCTACCCCACTCTTCGCTACCCACAATATCCCACACCACTGTAGACCTACCCTACCCACTGCCCCACCCCACTGTACCCCTATCCATCAAACCACTGTAGACTGGCAAGGTGACACGAGGTCCTTTGATCCCAATAGATTTCGCCCAGCCTTTCCATATCTTCAGATCACTACCGAGTTAAGGTACGTGTTTGTTGAGTCTTCAACTTACCCCAGACCTACGCTAGTTGTTCAAGATCAGACAGGCAGTCAAAGTGAACAGGCACGCCTTTGACAATGTCTCTTCGGATGTAGGTAGATGCACAAAGTATTCTATTCTGAGGTCCATGCATTCTGCCATGTAAGCGCCAAACAGCCCTTTCACGGGAAGACCCTTCAAAAAGTAAAGACTCCGCTTTCTGTATGTTGGCATGTAGCACGTAGCCCATCTTGGCAGATAGCGTACATCACATTGCATCTAGTGGTGGCCCCATGTTGTGATTCTTCACTTGCCAAATCATAGCAGTGCTAAAAGGTCATGGCCAAGAGGCCTCAGCGGCAGGGGATCTGCGTCCAGTGCAAATTGGCACATGCCAAAACGTCCTGAACAATGGAGAAGGCAAAGAAGTTTCATTAGTGGTGTAATGGGAGGATAAATCGTGTTCCAGATGTTGGGGACATCCCTCAGACCTGTTAAGGGCCTCCATCACACCACTGAGGAATCATCCTTGTTTGTTACTGTTTGCAATGAATGATTGAAGGAGTTGCGTATCTTCAGATCTATAGATTCCTGCTATGATATGACATGATATTGTATTTGAATTGTACTCATACACGCGTGTTTCAGAGCGTGACGAGGCAAGGGAGGGGAAGAAGGGAGGACAAAACAGCGATCTTCCTAGGCCCAGTGACATTGAGAATGCTCAAGTGCAGGGGAGAGGGAGGGAGGAAAGTACAAGGAGAGGGGCGAGGTGGAACGTGCCGAGGAAGGGATAAAAACAACAACAACTGGTAGCGCAGCCAGCAGGGTGGCAAGTGCGAGGTTTAAAGCGCAGACAAGGGGTGTCTGATAAGTGCAGGTAAGGGCACTGTAGGGTTACAGATACAGACCCAAGTGCAAGGATTGCGTGCAAGGGTTGCCAGGAGGCAGTGCAGGTGTGCGGCTGGGTGGGCAGGGACCTTGGCCCGAAATCAGAGGGTAGCCAGGTGCACGGAGCCGAAGCAGACAGATCAGCAGGGGAGCGGAAGAGCAAAGGCAGAAGCAAAGAGGAAGGTCTTGAGGTGCTTCCGGAACCAGAGATGGTTCTCCTCAAGTTTCAGTGTGGCAGGCAGGCTGTTCCAGAGGGAGGCCCCAGCTGAGGAAAGAGATCTACCCCCAACTCGTTGCTTGGAGAAGCGACCGGCCCTGAGGGAGTTGGAGGTGGATGAGAAAAGAGCTCGAGTGGGAAGGTATTTACGGAGGGAGAGTTGAAGGTATTTTGGACCCAGGCCCCAGTAAGCCTTGTGGACAATGCAGAGGGACTTGAATTTAACCCTTGCAGCCACTGGGAGCAATGAAAAGATTTCAGGGCTGGAGAGATACGATCCCTGGGCTTCAGACCAAGGAAACGTCTTGCAGTCCTGTTCTGGATGAGTTGCAGAGGACAGAGAGAAGAAGCAGGCAGATTTAGAAAGAGGCTGTTGCAGTAGTCTAGCCTAGAGAGAATCAGAGCTCTAGATACAGTAAGCTTCTGGGGGAAGGAGAGGAAAGGAACAATACCTCTGCAAATGTACAGTTGGTAGTTTGACTTCTTAGAGATGTCAGAGATGTGAGAAGAAAAGGAGAGTGTGGAGTCGAAGATGACCCCAAGGTTCTTAGCCTCAAAGGTGGGAGCAGGAAGAGGGCCAAGGGAGGCCGGCCAGAGAGTGGCAGGAAAGGAGGGTGCAGGTGTGCCGATGAGGAGAATCTCTGCCTAAATGGGATTAAGGCAGAGATCATTGGCGGCAGACCAGTCCTGGATGGCAGACAGACGGTCAGAGATGAGGGAGGGAAGCCTGAAAACAAGCAGAGTGTCATCCGCATAGCACTGAAAGTTGAAGCAGAGAGCTGCAATGCGGTGGGAAATGGATGCCAGGTATTGGTTGAACAGCCAGGGAGAGAGGTTAGACCCGTGGGGAACACCACAAGTAGAGAATGAGATGGCGAAAAGGAAGGACCCAAGTTGGACCTGGGAGGGCCGATCAGAGTGGAAAGAGGTCATCCAGGCCAGGGCCTGATCAGTGATACCCGGCTTATCACGGAGACAGTTGAGCAGGATGGCATGGTTGACCGTGTCAAAGGCAGAAGAGAAATCGAGTAGGATGAGGACCCAAAAGGGATGTTAGAGTCATGGTTGGACAGCAGGTCTTCACAGGTGTTCAGGAGAGCAGTTTCCATGCTTCTGACAGCTCTGAAGCCAGGCTGATGGTCATGGAGACAACCAACAGAGTCGGTGTGAAGATTAAGCTGGGAGATGGTCAGCTTTTCCAAGAGGTTGCCCTGGAAAGGAGTGATAGAAACCTGCGAAGTTAGCCGGGCCGGAGGGGTCGGCTGTGGAATTTTTGAGAAGAGGGTGCACAAGAGAATGCTTCAGAGTGGAGGGGAAGATTCCACAGGTGATGGAATGGTTACAGAAGTCGGCCAGATTCAGAGCAAGGGTGTCAATGTGGTCCTTGATGGTTTTGGACGAACAGGGAAGAACCTGTTTTGACTGGAATCACACAATCTCCTGGGCTTGCGCCAATCTGGTTTCCAACCAAGCCACGGCACTGAATCGGCCTTACTGGACCTAAAGATTCAACAGGATGATATCAAAGATGCCAAGAAGCAAGCCCTCCTCTTGTTACTGGGCCTGTCTGCAGCCTTCGACCATGTATACATATTGAATAAATCAAAAAGGCAGCCTATGATCGAGCCAGCCAGGAGTCAACCTGGAATTAGTCAAATGTGTTATCCATTGCGCCACTGGACCGCTGCTACAGCGTGAGCAGGAGTCAGCACTTTTGTAACGAAACAGAAGTTTCCTGCTTGAGACACAGTGAGAAACGTACTTCTCATTTTTACAAGGAGAGGTAGAAAAAAACGCTACAAGCCCACAATGAGCAGGTGAGCGAGCGTGTGCCATCATGAGAAACTTAGTTCTCATTTTTCCCAGAGGAGAGGTAGAAAAAACGCACTAACTACGAACAAACAATGTGCTTTTGTGTGCCATGCGTGACAAGGCTCATTTTTAAATACTTTCTAGAACAAAAAGGCAGCATGCGAACGAGCCAGCCAGGAGTCGAACCTGGAATCTTCTGCTCCGTAGGCAGACGCATTATCCATTGCGCCACTGGCCCTCTGCTGCAGTGACTCTTGGAATCAGCACTTTTGTTACGACGCAGAGGCTCATCATGCGGATTGAGCCATCATGAGCAACTTAGTTCTCATTTTTATAAGGAGAGGTGGTTGAAAACACGCCTACGAACTGACAATGAGCAGGCGTGTGCCATGTGTTAGAGACATCATGAGAAATAACGTAGTTCCCATTTTTTCTCCCGAGTAGAGGTAGAAACACGCTGCAACAGTGACTACAAACACACAATGAGCTTTCGAGTGCCTTGCGTGAGAAGGCTCATTTTTAAATACAGAACAAAAAGGCAGCATTTGAACGAGCCAGCCAGGAGTCGAACCTGGAATCTTCTGCTACTTTTGTTACGAACCAGAGGCTCAGGTCGGGCTGCCTGAGACATCACGAGAAACTTTGTTCTCATTTTTACAGCGAGAGGTAGGAAAAACGCTACCAACACACAATAAGCAGGCGTGTGACATGTGTTAAAGAAGGCTCATTTTTAAATACTTTATTGAAAACAATACATACACACATCTGACAAAGAACACATTTGGCATCAGATACTGCCCGGATTGCAACTGTCTGCACGTATTTTCTGGCGAGTTTTACGGACCAAGCATCTCATTTATTGTACGATAGCACTCACATTTTCATGCGCAAATAACAGATTTAGACTGTTTTCACTTTTTAGTATTGTACCATTTTATGTGCTCGGTGCTCTTCAGTGTTAAATCCGCGGGAGAGGATGATCTGTACCCAGATCAACCCCAAAAGTGCCATACAGATATGAAACAGGTAAGGCCTGAGTGATAGGCGTGCCAAGGAGTACTCGACGTGCATGCCACAGAAACGCGAAACATGCAACAAGTGAGAGACATAAAATGGGGTTTTTCACTTTAAGAAATAACATATAATATATTGAATACAATTTTTTGTTTACTTCTTAAAAGGTGTTTTATTGAGCTGCAGCCTTCCTCTTAGAGAGCAGGACTAAGAAGCCCGGCTGGAGCATTTCAGCACATTTTTATTTCCTTTTGGCGATCGCTGTGTCAGGGTGTTGGGTTGGGGCTCCAAGATTGCCGAACACCAGGCGAGCAGTCTATCATGGGGAACAGTTTAGTATACAACACCGGTGCGATGAAGGTACATGGCCTACTGTGCATTTTAAGCACCACCTATAAGCCGAAACCGTTGCATTGAAGTACAGGTAGGAGGGAGATGACATGTGAAGAGGGACACACGACTTGTTTTTTTTGGGTTATTTATTTGTTAAATATTGTTGGTTGTTTATCGTCTAATTGACTGCCTTGGGCCATGCTTACCTCTTTGGCCATTCCCACCCACTCCTTGCCCCTCCCACCCAAAACTCAACCCCTGGTATCTATGTTGTTTCTAAGCAGTCTGCTGTGAGTTAATGGCTTAATTGCCGCTGTAAATGGCTACCGGTATAATAACAAAAATCTTACCCAATTCTACCTGACCTTAACTCACTACCCCACCCCCTCTATTCCCACCTCTCCCCTCTCACCCAATCTACCCTTATCCCCACCCTACTCTACCACCACTGACTATACCCCAAACCACTCTACACCTACCCCACTCTTCGCTACCCACAATATCCCACACCACTGTACACCTACCCTACCCACTGCCCCACCCCACTGTACCCCTATCCATCAAACCACTGTAGACTGGCAAGGTGACACGAGGTCCTTTGATCCCAATAGATTTCGCCCAGCCTTTCCATATCTTCATATCACTACCGAGTTAAGGTACGTGTTTGTTGAGTCTTCAACTTACCCCAGACCTACGCTAGTTGTTCAAGATCAGACAGGCAGTCAAAGTGAACAGGCACGCCTTTGACAGTGTCTCTTCGGATGTAGGTAGATGCACAAAGTATTCTATTCTGAGGTCCATGCATTCTGCCATGTAAGCGCCAAACAGCCCTTTCACAGGAAGACCCTTCAAAAAGTAAAGACTCCGCTTTCTGTATGTTGGCATGTAGCACGTAGCCCATCTTGGCAGATAGCGTACATCACATTGCATCTAGTGGTGGCCCTATGTTGTGATTCTTCACTTGCCAAATCATAGCAGTGCTAAAAGGTCATGGCCAAGAGGCCTCAGCGGCAGGGGATCTGCGTCCAGTGCAAATTGGCACATGCCAAAACGTCCTGAACAATGGAGAAGGCAAAGAAGTTTCATTAGTGGTGTAATGGGAGGATAAATCGTGTTCCAGATGTTGGGGACATCCCTCAGACCTGTTAAGGGCCTCCATCACACCACTGAGGAATTATCCTTGTTTGTTACTGTTTGCAATGAATGATTGAAGGAGTTGCGTATCTTCAGATCTATAGATTCCTGCTATGATATGACATGATATTGTATTTGAATCGTACTCATACACGCGTGTTTCAGAGCGTGACGAGGCAAGGGAGGGGAAGAAGGGAGGACAAAACAGCGATCTTCCTAGGCCCAGTGACATTGAGAATGCTCAAGTGCAGGGGAGAGGGAGGGAGGAAAGTGCAAGGAGAGGGGCGAGGTGGAACGTGCCTAGGAAGGGATAAAAACAACAACAACTGGTAGCGCAGCCAGCAGGGTGGCAAGTGCGAGGTTTAAAGCGCAGACAAGGGGTGTCTGATAAGTGCCGGTAAGGGCACTGTAGGGTTACAGATACAGACCCAAGTGCAAGGATTGCGTGCAAGGGTTGCCAGGAGGCAGTGCAGGTGTGCGGCTGGGTGGGCAGGGACCTTGGCCCGAAATCAGAGGGTAGCCAGGTGCACGGAGCCGAAGCAGACAGATCAGCAGGGGAGCGGAAGAGCAAAGGCAGAAGCAAAGAGGAAGGTCTTGAGGTGCTTCCGGAACCAGAGATGGTTCTCCTCAAGTTTCAGTGTGGCAGGCAGGCTGTTCCAGAGGGAGGCCCCAGCTGAGGAAAGAGATCTACCCCCAACTCGTTGCTTGGAGAAGCGACCGGCCCTGAGGGAGTTGGAGGTGGATGAGAAAAGAGCTCGAGTGGGAAGGTATTTACGGAGGGAGAGTTGAAGGTATTTTGGACCCAGGCCCCAGTAAGCCTTGTGGACAATGCAGAGGGACTTGAATTTAACCCTTGCAGCCACTGGGAGCAATGAAAAGATTTCAGGGCTGGAGAGATACGATCCCTGGGCTTCAGACCAAGGAAACGTCTTGCAGTCCTGTTCTGGATGAGTTGCAGAGGACAGAGAGAAGAAGCAGGCAGATTTAGAAAGAGGCTGTTGCAGTAGTCTAGCCTAGAGAGAATCAGAGCTCTAGATACAGTAAGCTTCTGGGGGAAGGAGAGGAAAGGAACAATACCTCTGCAAATGTACAGTTGGTAGTTTGACTTCTTAGAGATGTCAGAGATGTGAGAAGAAAAGGAGAGTGTGGAGTCGAAGATGACCCCAAGGTTCTTAGCCTCAAAGGTGGGAGCAGGAAGAGGGCCAAGGGAGGCCGGCCAGAGAGTGGCAGGAAAGGAGGGTGCAGGTGTGCCGATGAGGAGAATCTCTGCCTAAATGGGATTAAGGCAGAGATCATTGGCGGCAGACCAGTCCTGGATGGCAGACAGACGGTCAGAGATGAGGGAGGGAAGCCTGAAAACAAGCAGAGTGTCATCCGCATAGCACTGAAAGTTGAAGCAGAGAGCTGCAATGCGGTGGGAAATGGGTGCCAGGTATTGGTTGAACAGCCAGGGAGAGAGGTTAGACCCGTGGGGAACACCACAAGTAGAGAATGAGATGGCGAAAAGGAAGGACCCAAGTTGGACCTGGGAGGGCCGATCAGAGTGGAAAGAGGTCATCCAGGCCAGGGCCTGATCAGTGATACCCGGCTTATCACAGAGACAGTTGAGCAGGATGGCATGGTTGACCGTGTCAAAGGCAGAAGAGAAATCGAGTAGGATGAGGACCCAAAAGGGATGTTAGAGTCATGGTTGGACAGCAGGTCTTCACAGGTGTTCAGGAGAGCAGTTTCCATGCTTCTGACAGCTCTGAAGCCAGGCTGATGGTCATGGAGACAACCAACAGAGTCGGTGTGAAGATTAAGCTGGGAGATGGTCAGCTTTTCCAAGAGTTTGCCCTGGAAAGGAGTGATAGAAACCTGCGAAGTTAGCCGGGCCGGAGGGGTCGGCTGTGGAATTTTTGAGAAGAGGGTGCACAAGAGAATGCTTCAGAGTGGAGGGGAAGATTCCACAGGTGATGGAATGGTTACAGAAGTCGGCCAGATTCAGAGCAAGGGTGTCAATGTGGTCCTTGATGGTTTTGGACGAACAGGGAAGAACCTGTTTTGACTGGAATCACACAATCTCCTGGGCTTGCGCCAATCTGGTTTCCAACCAAGCCACGGCACTGAATCGGCCTTACTGGACCTAAAGATTCAACAGGATGATATCAAAGATGCCAAGAAGCAAGCCCTCCTCTTGTTACTGGGCCTTTCTGCAGCCTTCGACCATGTATACATATTGAATAAATCAAAAAGGCAGCCTATGATCGAGCCAGCCAGGAGTCAACCTGGAATTAGTCAAATGTGTTATCCATTGCGCCACTGGACCGCTGCTACAGCGTGAGCAGGAGTCAGCACTTTTGTAACGAAACAGAAGTTTCCTGCTTGAGACACAGTGAGAAACGTACTTCTCATTTTTACAAGGAGAGGTAGAAAAAAACGCTACAAGCCCACAATGAGCAGGTGAGCGAGCGTGTGCCATCATGAGAAACTTAGTTCTCATTTTTCCCAGAGGAGAGGTAGAAAAAACGCACTAACTACGAACAAACAATGTGCTTTTGTGTGCCATGCGTGACAAGGCTCATTTTTAAATACTTTCTAGAACAAAAAGGCAGCATGCGAACGAGCCAGCCAGGAGTCGAACCTGGAATCTTCTGCTCCGTAGGCAGACGCGTTATCCATTGCGCCACTGGCCCTCTGCTGCAGTGACTCTTGGAATCAGCACTTTTGTTACGACGCAGAGGCTCATCATGCGGATTGAGCCATCGTGAGCAACTTAGTTATCATTTTTATAAGGAGAGGTGGTTGAAAACACGCCTACGAACTGACAATGAGCAGGCGTGTGCCATGTGTTAGAGACATCATGAGAAATAACGTAGTTCCCATTTTTTCTCCCGAGTAGAGGTAGAAACACGCTGCAACAGTGACTACAAACACACAATGAGCTTTCGAGTGCCTTGCGTGAGAAGGCTCATTTTTAAATACAGAACAAAAAGGCAGCATTTGAACGAGCCAGCCAGGAGTCGAACCTGGAATCTTCTGCTCCGTAGGCAGACGCGTTATCCATTGCACCACTGGCCCGCTGCTGCACTGTGTGCTGCTTTCAGCACTTTTGTTACGAACCAGAGGCTCAGGTCGGGCTGCCTGAGACATCACGAGAAACTTTGTTCTCATTTTTACAGCGAGAGGTAGGAAAAACGCTACCAACACACAATAAGCAGGCGTGTGACATGTGTTAAAGAAGGCTCATTTTTAAATACTTTATTGAAAACAATACATACAAACATCTGACAAAGAACGCATTTGGCATCAGATACTGCCCGGATTGCAACTCTCTGCACGTATTTTCTGGCGAGTTTTACGGACCAAGCATCTCATTTATTGTACTATAGCACTCACATTTTCATGCGCAAATAACAGATTTAGACTGTTTTCACTTTTTAGTATTGTACCATTTTATGTGCTCGGTGCTCTTCAGTGTTAAATCCGCGGGAGAGGATGATCTGTACCCAGATCAACCCCAAAAGTGCCATACAGATATGAAACAGGTAAGGCCTGAGTAATAGGCGTGCCAAGGAGTACTCGACGTGCATGCTACAGAAACGCGAAACATGCAACAAGTGAGAGACATAAAATGGGGTTTTTCACTTTAAGAAAATAACATATAATATATTGAATACAATTTTTTGTTTACTTCTTAAAAGGTGTTTTATTGAGCTGTAGCCTTCCTCTTAGAGAGCAGGACTAAGAAGCCCGGCTGGAGCATTTCAGCACATTTTTATTTCCTTTTGGCGATCGCTGTGTCAGGGTGTTGGGTTGGGGCTCCAAGATTGCCGAACACCAGGCGAGCAGTCTATCATGGGGAACAGTTTAGTATACAACACCGGTGCGATGAAGGCACATGGCCTACTGTGCATTTTAAGCACCACCTATAAGCCGAAACCGTTGCATTGAAGTACAGGTAGGAGGGAGATGACATGTGAAGAGGGACACACGACTTGGTTTTTTTTGGGTTATTTATTTGTTAAATATTGTTGGTTGTTTATCGTCTAATTGACTGCCTTGGGCCATGCTTACCTCTTTGGCCATTCCCACCCACTCCTTGCCCCTCCCACCCAAAACTCAACCCCTGGTATCTATGTTGTTTCTAAGCAGTCTGCTGTGAGTTAATGGCTTAATTGCCGCTGTAAATGGCTACCGGTATAATAACAAAAATCTTACCCAATTCTACCTGGAGAGCAGTTTCCATGCTTCTGACAGCTCTGAAGCCAGGCTGATGGTCATGGAGACAACCAACAGAGTCGGTGTGAAGATTAAGCTGGGAGATGGTCAGCTTTTCCAAGAGTTTGCCCTGGAAAGGAGTGATAGAAACCTGCGAAGTTAGCCGGGCCGGAGGGGTCGGCTGTGGAATTTTTGAGAAGAGGGTGCACAAGAGAATGCTTCAGAGTGGAGGGGAAGATTCCACAGGTGATGGAATGGTTACAGAAGTCGGCCAGATTCAGAGCAAGGGTGTCAATGTGGTCCTTGATGGTTTTGGACGAACAGGGAAGAACCTGTTTTGACTGGAATCACACAATCTCCTGGGCTTGCGCCAATCTGGTTTCCAACCAAGCCACGGCACTGAATCGGCCTTACTGGACCTAAAGATTCAACAGGATGATATCAAAGATGCCAAGAAGCAAGCCCTCCTCTTGTTACTGGGCCTGTCTGCAGCCTTCGACCATGTATACATATTGAATAAATCAAAAAGGCAGCCTATGATCGAGCCAGCCAGGAGTCAACCTGGAATTAGTCAAATGTGTTATCCATTGCGCCACTGGACCGCTGCTACAGCGTGAGCAGGAGTCAGCACTTTTGTAACGAAATAGAAGTTTCCTGCTTGAGACACAGTGAGAAACGTACTTCTCATTTTTACAAGGAGAGGTAGAAAAAAACGCTACAAGCCCACAATGAGCAGGTGAGCGAGCGTGTGCCATCATGAGAAACTTAGTTCTCATTTTTCCCAGAGGAGAGGTAGAAAAAACGCACTAACTACGAACAAACAATGTGCTTTTGTGTGCCATGCGTGACAAGGCTCATTTTTAAATACTTTCTAGAACAAAAAGGCAGCATGCGAACGAGCCAGCCAGGAGTCGAACCTGGAATCTTCTGCTCCGTAGGCAGACGCGTTATCCATTGCGCCACTGGCCCTCTGCTGCAGTGACTCTTGGAATCAGCACTTTTGTTACGACGCAGATGCTCATCATGCGGATTGAGCCATCATGAGCAACTTAGTTCTCATTTTTATAAGGAGAGGTGGTTGAAAACACGCCTACGAACTGACAATGAGCAGGCGTGTGCCATGTGTTAGAGACATCATGAGAAATAACGTAGTTCCCATTTTTTCTCCCGAGTAGAGGTAGAAACACGCTGCAACAGTGACTACAAACACACAATGAGCTTCGAGTGCCTTGCGTGAGAAGGCTCATTTTTAAATACAGAACAAAAAGGCAGCATTTGAACGAGCCAGCCAGGAGTCGAACCTGGAATCTTCTGCTCCGTAGGCAGACGCGTTATCCATTGCGCCACTGGCCCGCTGCTGCACTGTGTGCTGCATTCAGCACTTTTGTTACGAACCAGAGGCTCAGGTCGGGCTGCCTGAGACATCACGAGAAACTTTGTTCTCATTTTTACAGCGAGAGGTAGGAAAAACGCTACCAACACACAATAAGCAGGCGTGTGACATGTGTTAAAGAAGGCTCATTTTTAAATACTTTATTGAAAACAATACATACAAACATCTGACAAAGAACGCATTTGGCATCAGATACTGCCCGGATTGCAACTCTCTGCACGTATTTTCTGGCGAGTTCTACGGACCAAGCATCTCATTTATTGTACGATAGCACTCACATTTTCATGCGCAAATAACAGATTTAGACTGTTTTCACTTTTTAGTATTGTACCATTTTATGTGCTCGGTGCTCTTCAGTGTTAAATCCGCGGGAGAGGATGATCTGTACCCAGATCAACCCCAAAAGTGCCATACAGATATGAAACAGATAAGGCCTGAGTGATAGGCGTGCCAAGGAGTACTCGACGTGCATGCTACAGAAACGCGAAACATGCAACAAGTGAGAGACATAAAATGGGGTTTTTCACTTTAAGAAATAACATATAATATATTGAATACAATTTTTTGTTTACTTCTTAAAAGGTGTTTTATTGAGCTGTAGCCTTCCTCTTAGAGAGCAGGACTAAGAAGCCCGGCTGGAGCATTTCAGCACATTTTTATTTCCTTTTGGCGATCGCTGTGTCAGGGTGTTGGGTTGGGGCTCCAAGATTGCCGAACACCAGGCGAGCAGTCTATCATGGGGAACAGTTTAGTATACAACACCGGTGCGATGAAGGCACATGGCCTACTGTGCATTTTAAGCACCACCTATAAGCCGAAACCGTTGCATTGAAGTACAGGTAGGAGGGAGATGACATGTGAAGAGGGACACACGACTTGTTTTTTTTTGGGTTATTTATTTGTTAAATATTGTTGGTTGTTTATCGTCTAATTGACTGCCTTGGGCCATGCTTACCTCTTTGGCCATTCCCACCCACTCCTTGCCCCTCCCACCCAAAACTCAACCCCTGGTATCTATGTTGTTTCTAAGCAGTCTGCTGTGAGTTAATGGCTTAATTGCCGCTGTAAATGGCTACCGGTATAATAACAAAAATCTTACCCAATTCTACCTGTCCTTAACTCACTACCCCACCCCCTCTATTCCCACCTCTCCCCTCTCACCCAATCTACCCTTATCCCCACCCTACTCTACCACCACTGACTATACCCCTAACCACTCTACACCTACCCCACTCTTCGCTACCCACAATATCCCACACCACTGTAGACCTACCCTACCCACTGCCCCACCCCACTGTACCCCTATCCATCAAACCACTGTAGACTGGCAAGGTGACACGAGGTCCTTTGATCCCAATAGATTTCGCCCAGCCTTTCCATATCTTCAGATCACTACCGAGTTAAGGTACGTGTTTGTTGAGTCTTCAACTTACCCCAGACCTACGCTAGTTGTTCAAGATCAGACAGGCAGTCAAAGTGAACAGGCACGCCTTTGACAATGTCTCTTCGGATGTAGGTAGATGCACAAAGTATTCTATTCTGAGGTCCATGCATTCTGCCATGTAAGCGCCAAACAGCCCTTTCACGGGAAGACCCTTCAAAAAGTAAAGACTCCGCTTTCTGTATGTTGGCATGTAGCACGTAGCCCATCTTGGCAGATAGCGTACATCACATTGCATCTAGTGGTGGCCCCATGTTGTGATTCTTCACTTGCCAAATCATAGCAGTGCTAAAAGGTCATGGCCAAGAGGCCTCAGCGGCAGGGGATCTGCGTCCAGTGCAAATTGGCACATGCCAAAACGTCCTGAACAATGGAGAAGGCAAAGAAGTTTCATTAGTGGTGTAATGGGAGGATAAATCGTGTTCCAGATGTTGGGGACATCCCTCAGACCTGTTAAGGGCCTCCATCACACCACTGAGGAATCATCCTTGTTTGTTACTGTTTGCAATGAATGATTGAAGGAGTTGCGTATCTTCAGATCTATAGATTCCTGCTATGATATGACATGATATTGTATTTGAATTGTACTCATACACGCGTGTTTCAGAGCGTGACGAGGCAAGGGAGGGGAAGAAGGGAGGACAAAACAGCGATCTTCCTAGGCCCAGTGACATTGAGAATGCTCAAGTGCAGGGGAGAGGGAGGGAGGAAAGTACAAGGAGAGGGGCGAGGTGGAACGTGCCGAGGAAGGGATAAAAACAACAACAACTGGTAGCGCAGCCAGCAGGGTGGCAAGTGCGAGGTTTAAAGCGCAGACAAGGGGTGTCTGATAAGTGCAGGTAAGGGCACTGTAGGGTTACAGATACAGACCCAAGTGCAAGGATTGCGTGCAAGGGTTGCCAGGAGGCAGTGCAGGTGTGCGGCTGGGTGGGCAGGGACCTTGGCCCGAAATCAGAGGGTAGCCAGGTGCACGTAGCCGAAGCAGACAGATCAGCAGGGGAGCGGAAGAGCAAAGGCAGAAGCAAAGAGGAAGGTCTTGAGGTGCTTCCGGAACCAGAGATGGTTCTCCTCAAGTTTCAGTGTGGCAGGCAGGCTGTTCCAGAGGGAGGCCCCAGCTGAGGAAAGAGATCTACCCCCAACTCGTTGCTTGGAGAAGCGACCGGCCCTGAGGGAGTTGGAGGTGGATGAGAAAAGAGCTCGAGTGGGAAGGTATTTACGGAGGGAGAGTTGAAGGTATTTTGGACCCAGGCCCCAGTAAGCCTTGTGGACAATGCAGAGGGACTTGAATTTAACCCTTGCAGCCACTGGGAGCAATGAAAAGATTTCAGGGCTGGAGAGATACGATCCCTGGGCTTCAGACCAAGGAAACGTCTTGCAGTCCTGTTCTGGATGAGTTGCAGAGGACAGAGAGAAGAAGCAGGCAGATTTAGAAAGAGGCTGTTGCAGTAGTCTAGCCTAGAGAGAATCAGAGCTCTAGATACAGTAAGCTTCTGGGGGAAGGAGAGGAAAGGAACAATACCTCTGCAAATGTACAGTTGGTAGTTTGACTTCTTAGAGATGTCAGAGATGTGAGAAGAAAAGGAGAGTGTGGAGTCGAAGATGACCCCAAGGTTCTTAGCCTCAAAGGTGGGAGCAGGAAGAGGGCCAAGGGAGGCCGGCCAGAGAGTGGCAGGAAAGGAGGGTGCAGGTGTGCCGATGAGGAGAATCTCTGCCTAAATGGGATTAAGGCAGAGATCATTGGCGGCAGACCAGTCCTGGATGGCAGACAGACGGTCAGAGATGAGGGAGGGAAGCCTGAAAACAAGCAGAGTGTCATCCGCATAGCACTGAAAGTTGAAGCAGAGAGCTGCAATGCGGTGGGAAATGGATGCCAGGTATTGGTTGAACAGCCAGGGAGAGAGGTTAGACCCGTGGGGAACACCACAAGTAGAGAATGAGATGGCGAAAAGGAAGGACCCAAGTTGGACCTGGGAGGGCCGATCAGAGTGGAAAGAGGTCATCCAGGCCAGGGCCTGATCAGTGATACCCGGCTTATCACGGAGACAGTTGAGCAGGATGGCATGGTTGACCGTGTCAAAGGCAGAAGAGAAATCGAGTAGGATGAGGACCCAAAAGGGATGTTAGAGTCATGGTTGGACAGCAGGTCTTCACAGGTGTTCAGGAGAGCAGTTTCCATGCTTCTGACAGCTCTGAAGCCAGGCTGATGGTCATGGAGACAACCAACAGAGTCGGTGTGAAGATTAAGCTGGGAGATGGTCAGCTTTTCCAAGAGGTTGCCCTGGAAAGGAGTGATAGAAACCTGCGAAGTTAGCCGGGCCGGAGGGGTCGGCTGTGGAATTTTTGAGAAGAGGGTGCACAAGAGAATGCTTCAGAGTGGAGGGGAAGATTCCACAGGTGATGGAATGGTTACAGAAGTCGGCCAGATTCAGAGCAAGGGTGTCAATGTGGTCCTTGATGGTTTTGGACGAACAGGGAAGAACCTGTTTTGACTGGAATCACACAATCTCCTGGGCTTGCGCCAATCTGGTTTCCAACCAAGCCACGGCACTGAATCGGCCTTACTGGACCTAAAGATTCAACAGGATGATATCAAAGATGCCAAGAAGCAAGCCCTCCTCTTGTTACTGGGCCTGTCTGCAGCCTTCGACCATGTATACATATTGAATAAATCAAAAAGGCAGCCTATGATCGAGCCAGCCAGGAGTCAACCTGGAATTAGTCAAATGTGTTATCCATTGCGCCACTGGACCGCTGCTACAGCGTGAGCAGGAGTCAGCACTTTTGTAACGAAACAGAAGTTTCCTGCTTGAGACACAGTGAGAAACGTACTTCTCATTTTTACAAGGAGAGGTAGAAAAAAACGCTACAAGCCCACAATGAGCAGGTGAGCGAGCGTGTGCCATCATGAGAAACTTAGTTCTCATTTTTCCCAGAGGAGAGGTAGAAAAAACGCACTAACTACGAACAAACAATGTGCTTTTGTGTGCCATGCGTGACAAGGCTCATTTTTAAATACTTTCTAGAACAAAAAGGCAGCATGCGAACGAGCCAGCCAGGAGTCGAACCTGGAATCTTCTGCTCCGTAGGCAGACGCATTATCCATTGCGCCACTGGCCCTCTGCTGCAGTGACTCTTGGAATCAGCACTTTTGTTACGACGCAGAGGCTCATCATGCGGATTGAGCCATCATGAGCAACTTAGTTCTCATTTTTATAAGGAGAGGTGGTTGAAAACACGCCTACGAACTGACAATGAGCAGGCGTGTGCCATGTGTTAGAGACATCATGAGAAATAACGTAGTTCCCATTTTTTCTCCCGAGTAGAGGTAGAAACACGCTGCAACAGTGACTACAAACACACAATGAGCTTTCGAGTGCCTTGCGTGAGAAGGCTCATTTTTAAATACAGAACAAAAAGGCAGCATTTGAACGAGCCAGCCAGGAGTCGAACCTGGAATCTTCTGCTACTTTTGTTACGAACCAGAGGCTCAGGTCGGGCTGCCTGAGACATCACGAGAAACTTTGTTCTCATTTTTACAGCGAGAGGTAGGAAAAACGCTACCAACACACAATAAGCAGGCGTGTGACATGTGTTAAAGAAGGCTCATTTTTAAATACTTTATTGAAAACAATACATACACACATCTGACAAAGAACACATTTGGCATCAGATACTGCCCGGATTGCAACTGTCTGCACGTATTTTCTGGCGAGTTTTACGGACCAAGCATCTCATTTATTGTACGATAGCACTCACATTTTCATGCGCAAATAACAGATTTAGACTGTTTTCACTTTTTAGTATTGTACCATTTTATGTGCTCGGTGCTCTTCAGTGTTAAATCCGCGGGAGAGGATGATCTGTACCCAGATCAACCCCAAAAGTGCCATACAGATATGAAACAGGTAAGGCCTGAGTGATAGGCGTGCCAAGGAGTACTCGACGTGCATGCCACAGAAACGCGAAACATGCAACAAGTGAGAGACATAAAATGGGGTTTTTCACTTTAAGAAATAACATATAATATATTGAATACAATTTTTTGTTTACTTCTTAAAAGGTGTTTTATTGAGCTGCAGCCTTCCTCTTAGAGAGCAGGACTAAGAAGCCCGGCTGGAGCATTTCAGCACATTTTTATTTCCTTTTGGCGATCGCTGTGTCAGGGTGTTGGGTTGGGGCTCCAAGATTGCCGAACACCAGGCGAGCAGTCTATCATGGGGAACAGTTTAGTATACAACACCGGTGCGATGAAGGTACATGGCCTACTGTGCATTTTAAGCACCACCTATAAGCCGAAACCGTTGCATTGAAGTACAGGTAGGAGGGAGATGACATGTGAAGAGGGACACACGACTTGTTTTTTTTGGGTTATTTATTTGTTAAATATTGTTGGTTGTTTATCGTCTAATTGACTGCCTTGGGCCATGCTTACCTCTTTGGCCATTCCCACCCACTCCTTGCCCCTCCCACCCAAAACTCAACCCCTGGTATCTATGTTGTTTCTAAGCAGTCTGCTGTGAGTTAATGGCTTAATTGCCGCTGTAAATGGCTACCGGTATAATAACAAAAATCTTACCCAATTCTACCTGACCTTAACTCACTACCCCACCCCCTCTATTCCCACCTCTCCCCTCTCACCCAATCTACCCTTATCCCCACCCTACTCTACCACCACTGACTATACCCCAAACCACTCTACACCTACCCCACTCTTCGCTACCCACAATATCCCACACCACTGTACACCTACCCTACCCACTGCCCCACCCCACTGTACCCCTATCCATCAAACCACTGTAGACTGGCAAGGTGACACGAGGTCCTTTGATCCCAATAGATTTCGCCCAGCCTTTCCATATCTTCATATCACTACCGAGTTAAGGTACGTGTTTGTTGAGTCTTCAACTTACCCCAGACCTACGCTAGTTGTTCAAGATCAGACAGGCAGTCAAAGTGAACAGGCACGCCTTTGACAGTGTCTCTTCGGATGTAGGTAGATGCACAAAGTATTCTATTCTGAGGTCCATGCATTCTGCCATGTAAGCGCCAAACAGCCCTTTCACAGGAAGACCCTTCAAAAAGTAAAGACTCCGCTTTCTGTATGTTGGCATGTAGCACGTAGCCCATCTTGGCAGATAGCGTACATCACATTGCATCTAGTGGTGGCCCTATGTTGTGATTCTTCACTTGCCAAATCATAGCAGTGCTAAAAGGTCATGGCCAAGAGGCCTCAGCGGCAGGGGATCTGCGTCCAGTGCAAATTGGCACATGCCAAAACGTCCTGAACAATGGAGAAGGCAAAGAAGTTTCATTAGTGGTGTAATGGGAGGATAAATCGTGTTCCAGATGTTGGGGACATCCCTCAGACCTGTTAAGGGCCTCCATCACACCACTGAGGAATTATCCTTGTTTGTTACTGTTTGCAATGAATGATTGAAGGAGTTGCGTATCTTCAGATCTATAGATTCCTGCTATGATATGACATGATATTGTATTTGAATCGTACTCATACACGCGTGTTTCAGAGCGTGACGAGGCAAGGGAGGGGAAGAAGGGAGGACAAAACAGCGATCTTCCTAGGCCCAGTGACATTGAGAATGCTCAAGTGCAGGGGAGAGGGAGGGAGGAAAGTGCAAGGAGAGGGGCGAGGTGGAACGTGCCTAGGAAGGGATAAAAACAACAACTGGTAGCGCAGCCAGCAGGGTGGCAAGTGCGAGGTTTAAAGCGCAGACAAGGGGTGTCTGATAAGTGCCGGTAAGGGCACTGTAGGGTTACAGATACAGACCCAAGTGCAAGGATTGCGTGCAAGGGTTGCCAGGAGGCAGTGCAGGTGTGCGGCTGGGTGGGCAGGGACCTTGGCCCGAAATCAGAGGGTAGCCAGGTGCACGAAGCCGAAGCAGACAGATCAGCAGGGGAGCGGAAGAGCAAAGGCAGAAGCAAAGAGGAAGGTCTTGAGGTGCTTCCGGAACCAGAGATGGTTCTCCTCAAGTTTCAGTGTGGCAGGCAGGCTGTTCCAGAGGGAGGCCCCAGCTGAGGAAAGAGATCTACCCCCAACTCGTTGCTTGGAGAAGCGACCGGCCCTGAGGGAGTTGGAGGTGGATGAGAAAAGAGCTCGAGTGGGAAGGTATTTACGGAGGGAGAGTTGAAGGTATTTTGGACCCAGGCCCCAGTAAGCCTTGTGGACAATGCAGAGGGACTTGAATTTAACCCTTGCAGCCACTGGGAGCAATGAAAAGATTTCAGGGCTGGAGAGATACGATCCCTGGGCTTCAGACCAAGGAAACGTCTTGCAGTCCTGTTCTGGATGAGTTGCAGAGGACAGAGAGAAGAAGCAGGCAGATTTAGAAAGAGGCTGTTGCAGTAGTCTAGCCTAGAGAGAATCAGAGCTCTAGATACAGTAAGCTTCTGGGGGAAGGAGAGGAAAGGAACAATACCTCTGCAAATGTACAGTTGGTAGTTTGACTTCTTAGAGATGTCAGAGATGTGAGAAGAAAAGGAGAGTGTGGAGTCGAAGATGACCCCAAGGTTCTTAGCCTCAAAGGTGGGAGCAGGAAGAGGGCCAAGGGAGGCCGGCCAGAGAGTGGCAGGAAAGGAGGGTGCAGGTGTGCCGATGAGGAGAATCTCTGCCTAAATGGGATTAAGGCAGAGATCATTGGCGGCAGACCAGTCCTGGATGGCAGACAGACGGTCAGAGATGAGGGAGGGAAGCCTGAAAACAAGCAGAGTGTCATCCGCATAGCACTGAAAGTTGAAGCAGAGAGCTGCAATGCGGTGGGAAATGGGTGCCAGGTATTGGTTGAACAGCCAGGGAGAGAGGTTAGACCCGTGGGGAACACCACAAGTAGAGAATGAGATGGCGAAAAGGAAGGACCCAAGTTGGACCTGGGAGGGCCGATCAGAGTGGAAAGAGGTCATCCAGGCCAGGGCCTGATCAGTGATACCCGGCTTATCACAGAGACAGTTGAGCAGGATGGCATGGTTGACCGTGTCAAAGGCAGAAGAGAAATCGAGTAGGATGAGGACCCAAAAGGGATGTTAGAGTCATGGTTGGACAGCAGGTCTTCACAGGTGTTCAGGAGAGCAGTTTCCATGCTTCTGACAGCTCTGAAGCCAGGCTGATGGTCATGGAGACAACCAACAGAGTCGGTGTGAAGATTAAGCTGGGAGATGGTCAGCTTTTCCAAGAGTTTGCCCTGGAAAGGAGTGATAGAAACCTGCGAAGTTAGCCGGGCCGGAGGGGTCGGCTGTGGAATTTTTGAGAAGAGGGTGCACAAGAGAATGCTTCAGAGTGGAGGGGAAGATTCCACAGGTGATGGAATGGTTACAGAAGTCGGCCAGATTCAGAGCAAGGGTGTCAATGTGGTCCTTGATGGTTTTGGACGAACAGGGAAGAACCTGTTTTGACTGGAATCACACAATCTCCTGGGCTTGCGCCAATCTGGTTTCCAACCAAGCCACGGCACTGAATCGGCCTTACTGGACCTAAAGATTCAACAGGATGATATCAAAGATGCCAAGAAGCAAGCCCTCCTCTTGTTACTGGGCCTTTCTGCAGCCTTCGACCATGTAAACATATTGAATAAATCAAAAAGGCAGCCTATGATCGAGCCAGCCAGGAGTCAACCTGGAATTAGTCAAATGTGTTATCCATTGCGCCACTGGACCGCTGCTACAGCGTGAGCAGGAGTCAGCACTTTTGTAACGAAACAGAAGTTTCCTGCTTGAGACACAGTGAGAAACGTACTTCTCATTTTTACAAGGAGAGGTAGAAAAAAACGCTACAAGCCCACAATGAGCAGGTGAGCGAGCGTGTGCCATCATGAGAAACTTAGTTCTCATTTTTCCCAGAGGAGAGGTAGAAAAAACGCACTAACTACGAACAAACAATGTGCTTTTGTGTGCCATGCGTGACAAGGCTCATTTTTAAATACTTTCTAGAACAAAAAGGCAGCATGCGAACGAGCCAGCCAGGAGTCGAACCTGGAATCTTCTGCTCCGTAGGCAGACGCGTTATCCATTGCGCCACTGGCCCTCTGCTGCAGTGACTCTTGGAATCAGCACTTTTGTTACGACGCAGAGGCTCATCATGCGGATTGAGCCATCGTGAGCAACTTAGTTCTCATTTTTATAAGGAGAGGTGGTTGAAAACACGCCTACGAACTGACAATGAGCAGGCGTGTGCCATGTGTTAGAGACATCATGAGAAATAACGTAGTTCCCATTTTTTCTCCCGAGTAGAGGTAGAAACACGCTGCAACAGTGACTACAAACACACAATGAGCTTTCGAGTGCCTTGCGTGAGAAGGCTCATTTTTAAATACAGAACAAAAAGGCAGCATTTGAACGAGCCAGCCAGGAGTCGAACCTGGAATCTTCTGCTCCGTAGGCAGACGCATTATCCATTGCGCCACTGGCCCGCTGCTGCACTGTGTGCTGCATTCAGCACTTTTGTTACGAACCAGAGGCTCAGGTCGGGCTGCCTGAGACATCACGAGAAACTTTGTTCTCATTTTTACAGCGAGAGGTAGGAAAAACGCTACCAACACACAATAAGCAGGCGTGTGACATGTGTTAAAGAAGGCTCATTTTTAAATACTTTATTGAAAACAATACATACAAACATCTGACAAAGAACGCATTTGGCATCAGATACTGCCCGGATTGCAACTCTCTGCACGTATTTTCTGGCGAGTTTTACGGACCAAGCATCTCATTTATTGTACTATAGCACTCACATTTTCATGCGCAAATAACAGATTTAGACTGTTTTCACTTTTTAGTATTGTACCATTTTATGTGCTCGGTGCTCTTCAGTGTTAAATCCGCGGGAGAGGATGATCTGTACCCAGATCAACCCCAAAAGTGCCATACAGATATGAAACAGGTAAGGCCTGAGTGATAGGCGTGCCAAGGAGTACTCGACGTGCATGCTACAGAAACGCGAAACATGCAACAAGTGAGAGACATAAAATGGGGTTTTTCACTTTAAGAAAATAACATATAATATATTGAATACAATTTTTTGTTTACTTCTTAAAAGGTGTTTTATTGAGCTGTAGCCTTCCTCTTAGAGAGCAGGACTAAGAAGCCCGGCTGGAGCATTTCAGCACATTTTTATTTCCTTTTGGCGATCGCTGTGTCAGGGTGTTGGGTTGGGGCTCCAAGATTGCCGAACACCAGGCGAGCAGTCTATCATGGGGAACAGTTTAGTATACAACACCGGTGCGATGAAGGCACATGGCCTACTGTGCATTTTAAGCACCACCTATAAGCCGAAACCGTTGCATTGAAGTACAGGTAGGAGGGAGATGACATGTGAAGAGGGACACACGACTTGGTTTTTTTTGGGTTATTTATTTGTTAAATATTGTTGGTTGTTTATCGTCTAATTGACTGCCTTGGGCCATGCTTACCTCTTTGGCCATTCCCACCCACTCCTTGCCCCTCCCACCCAAAACTCAACCCCTGGTATCTATGTTGTTTCTAAGCAGTCTGCTGTGAGTTAATGGCTTAATTGCCGCTGTAAATGGCTACCGGTATAATAACAAAAATCTTACCCAATTCTACCTGGAGAGCAGTTTCCATGCTTCTGACAGCTCTGAAGCCAGGCTGATGGTCATGGAGACAACCAACAGAGTCGGTGTGAAGATTAAGCTGGGAGATGGTCAGCTTTTCCAAGAGTTTGCCCTGGAAAGGAGTGATAGAAACCTGCGAAGTTAGCCGGGCCGGAGGGGTCGGCTGTGGAATTTTTGAGAAGAGGGTGCACAAGAGAATGCTTCAGAGTGGAGGGGAAGATTCCACAGGTGATGGAATGGTTACAGAAGTCGGCCAGATTCAGAGCAAGGGTGTCAATGTGGTCCTTGATGGTTTTGGACGAACAGGGAAGAACCTGTTTTGACTGGAATCACACAATCTCCTGGGCTTGCGCCAATCTGGTTTCCAACCAAGCCACGGCACTGAATCGGCCTTACTGGACCTAAAGATTCAACAGGATGATATCAAAGATGCCAAGAAGCAAGCCCTCCTCTTGTTACTGGGCCTGTCTGCAGCCTTCGACCATGTATACATATTGAATAAATCAAAAAGGCAGCCTATGATCGAGCCAGCCAGGAGTCAACCTGGAATTAGTCAAATGTGTTATCCATTGCGCCACTGGACCGCTGCTACAGCGTGAGCAGGAGTCAGCACTTTTGTAACGAAATAGAAGTTTCCTGCTTGAGACACAGTGAGAAACGTACTTCTCATTTTTACAAGGAGAGGTAGAAAAAAACGCTACAAGCCCACAATGAGCAGGTGAGCGAGCGTGTGCCATCATGAGAAACTTAGTTCTCATTTTTCCCAGAGGAGAGGTAGAAAAAACGCACTAACTACGAACAAACAATGTGCTTTTGTGTGCCATGCGTGACAAGGCTCATTTTTAAATACTTTCTAGAACAAAAAGGCAGCATGCGAACGAGCCAGCCAGGAGTCGAACCTGGAATCTTCTGCTCCGTAGGCAGACGCGTTATCCATTGCGCCACTGGCCCTCTGCTGCAGTGATTCTTGGAATCAGCACTTTTGTTACGACGCAGATGCTCATCATGCGGATTGAGCCATCATGAGCAACTTAGTTCTCATTTTTATAAGGAGAGGTGGTTGAAAACACGCCTACGAACTGACAATGAGCAGGCGTGTGCCATGTGTTAGAGACATCATGAGAAATAACGTAGTTCCCATTTTTTCTCCCGAGTAGAGGTAGAAACACGCTGCAACAGTGACTACAAACACACAATGAGCTTCGAGTGCCTTGCGTGAGAAGGCTCATTTTTAAATACAGAACAAAAAGGCAGCATTTGAACGAGCCAGCCAGGAGTCGAACCTGGAATCTTCTGCTCCGTAGGCAGACGCGTTATCCATTGCGCCACTGGCCCGCTGCTGCACTGTGTGCTGCATTCAGCACTTTTGTTACGAACCAGAGGCTCAGGTCGGGCTGCCTGAGACATCACGAGAAACTTTGTTCTCATTTTTACAGCGAGAGGTAGGAAAAACGCTACCAACACACAATAAGCAGGCGTGTGACATGTGTTAAAGAAGGCTCATTTTTAAATACTTTATTGAAAACAATACATACAAACATCTGACAAAGAACGCATTTGGCATCAGATACTGCCCGGATTGCAACTCTCTGCACGTATTTTCTGGCGAGTTCTACGGACCAAGCATCTCATTTATTGTACGATAGCACTCACATTTTCATGCGCAAATAACAGATTTAGACTGTTTTCACTTTTTAGTATTGTACCATTTTATGTGCTCGGTGCTCTTCAGTGTTAAATCCGCGGGAGAGGATGATCTGTACCCAGATCAACCCCAAAAGTGCCATACAGATATGAAACAGGTAAGGCCTGAGTGATAGGCGTGCCAAGGAGTACTCGACGTGCATGCTACAGAAACGCGAAACATGCAACAAGTGAGAGACATAAAATGGGGTTTTTCACTTTAAGAAATAACATATAATATATTGAATACAATTTTTTGTTTACTTCTTAAAAGGTGTTTTATTGAGCTGTAGCCTTCCTCTTAGAGAGCAGGACTAAGAAGCCCGGCTGGAGCATTTCAGCACATTTTTATTTCCTTTTGGCGATCGCTGTGTCAGGGTGTTGGGTTGGGGCTCCAAGATTGCCGAACACCAGGCGAGCAGTCTATCATGGGGAACAGTTTAGTATACAACACCGGTGCGATGAAGGCACATGGCCTACTGTGCATTTTAAGCACCACCTATAAGCCGAAACCGTTGCATTGAAGTACAGGTAGGAGGGAGATGACATGTGAAGAGGGACACACGACTTGTTTTTTTTTTGGGTTATTTATTTGTTAAATATTGTTGGTTGTTTATCGTCTAATTGACTGCCTTGGGCCATGCTTACCTCTTTGGCCATTCCCACCCACTCCTTGCCCCTCCCACCCAAAACTCAACCCCTGGTATCTATGTTGTTTCTAAGCAGTCTGCTGTGAGTTAATGGCTTAATTGCCGCTGTAAATGGCTACCGGTATAATAACAAAAATCTTACCCAATTCTACCTGGAGAGCAGTTTCCATGCTTCTGACAGCTCTGAAGCCAGGCTGATGGTCATGGAGACAACCAACAGAGTCGGTGTGAAGATTAAGCTTGGAGATGGTCAGCTTTTCCAAGAGTTTGCCCTGGAAAGGAGTGATAGAAACCTGCGAAGTTAGCCGGGCCGGAGGGGTCGGCTGTGGAATTTTTGAGAAGAGGGTGCACAAGAGAATGCTTCAGAGTGGAGGGGAAGATTCCACAGGTGATGGAATGGTTACAGAAGTCGGCCAGATTCAGAGCAAGGGTGTCAATGTGGTCCTTGATGGTTTTGGACGAACAGGGAAGAACCTGTTTTGACTGGAATCACACAATCTCCTGGGCTTGCGCCAATCTGGTTTCCAACCAAGCCACGGCACTGAATCGGCCTTACTGGACCTAAAGATTCAACAGGATGATATCAAAGATGCCAAGAAGCAAGCCCTCCTCTTGTTACTGGGCCTGTCTGCAGCCTTCGACCATGTATACATATTGAATAAATCAAAAAGGCAGCCTATGATCGAGCCAGCCAGGAGTCAACCTGGAATTAGTCAAATGTGTTATCCATTGCGCCACTGGACCGCTGCTACAGCGTGAGCAGGAGTCAGCACTTTTGTAACGAAATAGAAGTTTCCTGCTTGAGACACAGTGAGAAACGTACTTCTCATTTTTACAAGGAGAGGTAGAAAAAAACGCTACAAGCCCACAATGAGCAGGTGAGCGAGCGTGTGCCATCATGAGAAACTTAGTTCTCATTTTTCCCAGAGGAGAGGTAGAAAAAACGCACTAACTACGAACAAACAATGTGCTTTTGTGTGCCATGCGTGACAAGGCTCATTTTTAAATACTTTCTAGAACAAAAAGGCAGCATGCGAACGAGCCAGCCAGGAGTCGAACCTGGAATCTTCTGCTCCGTAGGCAGACGCGTTATCCATTGCGCCACTGGCCCTCTGCTGCAGTGACTCTTGGAATCAGCACTTTTGTTACGACGCAGATGCTCATCATGCGGATTGAGCCATCATGAGCAACTTAGTTCTCATTTTTATAAGGAGAGGTGGTTGAAAACACGCCTACGAACTGACAATGAGCAGGCGTGTGCCATGTGTTAGAGACATCATGAGAAATAACGTAGTTCCCATTTTTTCTCCCGAGTAGAGGTAGAAACACGCTGCAACAGTGACTACAAACACACAATGAGCTTCGAGTGCCTTGCGTGAGAAGGCTCATTTTTAAATACAGAACAAAAAGGCAGCATTTGAACGAGCCAGCCAGGAGTCGAACCTGGAATCTTCTGCTCCGTAGGCAGACGCGTTATCCATTGCGCCACTGGCCCGCTGCTGCACTGTGTGCTGCATTCAGCACTTTTGTTACGAACCAGAGGCTCAGGTCGGGCTGCCTGAGACATCACGAGAAACTTTGTTCTCATTTTTACAGCGAGAGGTAGGAAAAACGCTACCAACACACAATAAGCAGGCGTGTGACATGTGTTAAAGAAGGCTCATTTTTAAATACTTTATTGAAAACAATACATACAAACATCTGACAAAGAACGCATTTGGCATCAGATACTGCCCGGATTGCAACTCTCTGCACGTATTTTCTGGCGAGTTTTACGGACCAAGCATCTCATTTATTGTACTATAGCACTCACATTTTCATGCGCAAATAACAGATTTAGACTGTTTTCACTTTTTAGTATTGTACCATTTTATGTGCTCGGTGCTCTTCAGTGTTAAATCCGCGGGAGAGGATGATCTGTACCCAGATCAACCCCAAAAGTGCCATACAGATATGAAACAGGTAAGGCCTGAGTGATAGGCGTGCCAAGGAGTACTCGACGTGCATGCTACAGAAACGCGAAACATGCAACAAGTGAGAGACATAAAATGGGGTTTTTCACTTTAAGAAAATAACATATAATATATTGAATACAATTTTTTGTTTACTTCTTAAAAGGTGTTTTATTGAGCTGTAGCCTTCCTCTTAGAGAGCAGGACTAAGAAGCCCGGCTGGAGCATTTCAGCACATTTTTATTTCCTTTTGGCGATCGCTGTGTCAGGGTGTTGGGTTGGGGCTCCAAGATTGCCGAACACCAGGCGAGCAGTCTATCATGGGGAACAGTTTAGTATACAACACCGGTGCGATGAAGGCACATGGCCTACTGTGCATTTTAAGCACCACCTATAAGCCGAAACCGTTGCATTGAAGTACAGGTAGGAGGGAGATGACATGTGAAGAGGGACACACGACTTGTTTTTTTTTGGGTTATTTATTTGTTAAATATTGTTGGTTGTTTATCGTCTAATTGACTGCCTTGGGCCATGCTTACCTCTTTGGCCATTCCCACCCACTCCTTGCCCCTCCCACCCAAAACTCAACCCCTGGTATCTATGTTGTTTCTAAGCAGTCTGCTGTGAGTTAATGGCTTAATTGCCGCTGTAAATGGCTACCGGTATAATAACAAAAATCTTACCCAATTCTACCTGTCCTTAACTCACTACCCCACCCCCTCTATTCCCACCTCTCCCCTCTCACCCAATCTACCCTTATCCCCACCCTACTCTACCACCGCTGACTATACCCCAAACCACTCTACACCTACCCCACTCTTCGCTACCCACAATATCCCACACCACTGTAGACCTACCCTACCCACTGCCCCACCCCACTGTACCCCTATCCATCAAACCACTGTAGACTGGCAAGGTGACACGAGGTCCTTTGATCCCAATAGATTTCGCCCAGCCTTTCCATATCTTCAGATCACTACCGAGTTAAGGTACGTGTTTGTTGAGTCTCCAACTTACCCCAGACCTACGCTAGTTGTTCAAGATCAGACAGGCAGTCAAAGTGAACAGGCACGCCTTTGACAGTGTCTCTTCGGATGTAGGTAGATGCACAAAGTATTCTATTCTGAGGTCCATGCATTCTGCCATGTAAGCGCCAAACAGCCCTTTCACGGGAAGACCCTTCAAAAAGTAAAGACTCCGCTTTCTGTATGTTGGCATGTAGCACGTAGCCCATCTTGGCAGATAGCGTACATCACATTGCATCTAGTGGTGGCCCTATGTTGTGATTCTTCACTTGCCAAATCATAGCAGTGCTAAAAGGTCATGGCCAAGAGGCCTCAGCGGCAGGGGATCTGCGTCCAGTGCAAATTGGCACATGCCAAAACGTCCTGAACAATGGAGAAGGCAAAGAAGTTTCATTAGTGGTGTAATGGGAGGATAAATCGTGTTCCAGATGTTGGGGACATCCCTCAGACCTGTTAAGGGCCTCCATCACACCACTGAGGAATTATCCTTGTTTGTTACTGTTTGCAATGAATGATTGAAGGAGTTGCGTATCTTCAGATCTATAGATTCCTGCTATGATATGACATGATATTGTATTTGAATCGTACTCATACACGCGTGTTTCAGAGCGTGACGAGGCAAGGGAGGGGAAGAAGGGAGGACAAAACAGCGATCTTCCTAGGCCCAGTGACATTGAGAATGCTCAAGTGCAGGGGAGAGGGAGGGAGGAAAGTGCAAGGAGAGGGGCGAGGTGGAACGTGCCTAGGAAGGGATAAAAACAACAACAACTGGTAGCGCAGCCAGCAGGGTGGCAAGTGCGAGGTTTAAAGCGCAGACAAGGGGTGTCTGATAAGTGCAGGTAAGGGCACTGTAGGGTTACAGATACAGACCCAAGTGCAAGGATTGCGTGCAAGGGTTGCCAGGAGGCAGTGCAGGTGTGCGGCTGGGTGGGCAGGGACCTTGGCCCGAAATCAGAGGGTAGCCAGGTGCACGGAGCTGAAGCAGACAGATCAGCAGGGGAGCGGAAGAGCAAAGGCAGAAGCAAAGAGGAAGGTCTTGAGGTGCTTCCGGAACCAGAGATGGTTCTCCTCAAGTTTCAGTGTGGCAGGCAGGCTGTTCCAGAGGGAGGCCCCAGCTGAGGAAAGAGATCTACCCCCAACTCGTTGCTTGGAGAAGCGACCGGCCCTGAGGGAGTTGGAGGTGGAGGAGAAAAGAGCTCGAGTGGGAAGGTATTTACGGAGGGAGAGTTGAAGGTATTTTGGACCCAGGCCCCAGTAAGCCTTGTGGACAATGCAGAGGGACTTGAATTTAACCCTTGCAGCCACTGGGAGCAATGAAAAGATTTCAGGGCTGGAGAGATACGATCCCTGGGCTTCAGACCAAGGAAACGTCTTGCAGTCCTGTTCTGGATGAGTTGCAGAGGACAGAGAGAAGAAGCAGGCAGATTTAGAAAGAGGCTGTTGCAGTAGTCTAGCCTAGAGAGAATCAGAGCTCTAGATACAGTAAGCTTCTGGGGGAAGGAGAGGAAAGGAACAATACCTCTGCAAATGTACAGTTGGTAGTTTGACTTCTTAGAGATGTCAGAGATGTGAGAAGAAAAGGAGAGTGTGGAGTCGAAGATGACCCCAAGGTTCTTAGCCTCAAAGGTGGGAGCAGGAAGAGGGCCAAGGGAGGCCGGCCAGAGAGTGGCAGGAAAGGAGGGTGCAGGTGTGCCGATGAGGAGAATCTCTGCCTAAATGGGATTAAGGCAGAGATCATTGGCGGCAGACCAGTCCTGGATGGCAGACAGACGGTCAGAGATGAGGGAGGGAAGCCTGAAAACAAGCAGAGTGTCATCCGCATAGCACTGAAAGTTGAAGCAGAGAGCTGCAATGCGGTGGGAAATGGGTGCCAGGTATTGGTTGAACAGCCAGGGAGAGAGGTTAGACCCGTGGGGAACACCACAAGTAGAGAATGAGATGGCGAAAAGGAAGGACCCAAGTTGGACCTGGGAGGGCCGATCAGAGTGGAAAGAGGTCATCCAGGCCAGGGCCTGATCAGTGATACCCGGCTTATCACGGAGACAGTTGAGCAGGATGGCATGGTTGACCGTGTCAAAGGCAGAAGAGAAATCGAGTAGGATGAGGACCCAAAAGGGATGTTAGAGTCATGGTTGGACAGCAGGTCTTCACAGGTGTTCAGGAGAGCAGTTTCCATGCTTCTGACAGCTCTGAAGCCAGGCTGATGGTCATGGAGACAACCAACAGAGTCGGTGTGAAGATTAAGCTGGGAGATGGTCAGCTTTTCCAAGAGTTTGCCCTGGAAAGGAGTGATAGAAACCTGCGAAGTTAGCCGGGCCGGAGGGGTCGGCTGTGGAATTTTTGAGAAGAGGGTGCACAAGAGAATGCTTCAGAGTGGAGGGGAAGATTCCACAGGTGATGGAATGGTTACAGAAGTCGGCCAGATTCAGAGCAAGGGTGTCAATGTGGTCCTTGATGGTTTTGGACGAACAGGGAAGAACCTGTTTTGACTGGAATCACACAATCTCCTGGGCTTGCGCCAATCTGGTTTCCAACCAAGCCACGGCACTGAATCGGCCTTACTGGACCTAAAGATTCAACAGGATGATATCAAAGATGCCAAGAAGCAAGCCCTCCTCTTGTTACTGGGCCTGTCTGCAGCCTTCGACCATGTATACATATTGAATAAATCAAAAAGGCAGCCTATGATCGAGCCAGCCAGGAGTCAACCTGGAATTAGTCAAATGTGTTATCCATTGCGCCACTGGACCGCTGCTACAGCGTGAGCAGGAGTCAGCACTTTTGTAACGAAACAGAAGTTTCCTGCTTGAGACACAGTGAGAAACGTACTTCTCATTTTTACAAGGAGAGGTAGAAAAAAACGCTACAAGCCCACAATGAGCAGGTGAGCGAGCGTGTGCCATCATGAGAAACTTAGTTCTCATTTTTCCCAGAGGAGAGGTAGAAAAAACGCACTAACTACGAACAAACAATGTGCTTTTGTGTGCCATGCGTGACAAGGCTCATTTTTAAATACTTTCTAGAACAAAAAGGCAGCATGCGAACGAGCCAGCCAGGAGTCGAACCTGGAATCTTCTGCTCCGTAGGCAGACGCGTTATCCATTGCGCCACTGGCCCTCTGCTGCAGTGACTTTTGGAATCAGCACTTTTGTTACGACGCAGAGGCTCATCATGCGGATTGAGCCATCATGAGCAACTTAGTTCTCATTTTTATAAGGAGAGGTGGTTGAAAACACGCCTACGAACTGACAATGAGCAGGCGTGTGCCATGTGTTAGAGACATCATGAGAAATAACGTAGTTCCCATTTTTTCTCCCGAGTAGAGGTAGAAACACGCTGCAACAGTGACTACAAACACACAATGAGCTTCGAGTGCCTTGCGTGAGAAGGCTCATTTTTAAATACAGAACAAAAAGGCAGCATTTGAACGAGCCAGCCAGGAGTCGAACCTGGAATCTTCTGCTCCGTAGGCAGACGCGTTATCCATTGCGCCACTGGCCCGCTGCTGCACTGTGTGCTGCATTCAGCACTTTTGTTACGAACCAGAGGCTCAGGTCGGGCTGCCTGAGACATCACGAGAAACTTTGTTCTCATTTTTACAGCGAGAGGTAGGAAAAACGCTACCAACACACAATAAGCAGGCGTGTGACATGTGTTAAAGAAGGCTCATTTTTAAATACTTTATTGAAAACAATACATACAAACATCTGACAAAGAACGCATTTGGCATCAGATACTGCCCGGATTGCAACTCTCTGCACGTATTTTCTGGCGAGTTTTACGGACCAAGCATCTCATTTATTGTACTATAGCACTCACATTTTCATGCGCAAATAACAGATTTAGACTGTTTTCACTTTTTAGTATTGTACCATTTTATGTGCTCGGTGCTCTTCAGTGTTAAATCCGCGGGAGAGGATGATCTGTACCCAGATCAACCCCAAAAGTGCCATACAGATATGAAACAGGTAAGGCCTGAGTGATAGGCGTGCCAAGGAGTACTCGACGTGCATGCTACAGAAACGCGAAACATGCAACAAGTGAGAGACATAAAATGGGGTTTTTCACTTTAAGAAAATAACATATAATATATTGAATACAATTTTTTGTTTACTTCTTAAAAGGTGTTTTATTGAGCTGTAGCCTTCCTCTTAGAGAGCAGGACTAAGAAGCCCGGCTGGAGCATTTCAGCACATTTTTATTTCCTTTTGGCGATCGCTGTGTCAGGGTGTTGGGTTGGGGCTCCAAGATTGCCGAACACCAGGCGAGCAGTCTATCATGGGGAACAGTTTAGTATACAACACCGGTGCGATGAAGGCACATGGCCTACTGTGCATTTTAAGCACCACCTATAAGCCGAAACCGTTGCATTGAAGTACAGGTAGGAGGGAGATGACATGTGAAGAGGGACACACGACTTGTTTTTTTTTGGGTTATTTATTTGTTAAATATTGTTGGTTGTTTATCGTCTAATTGACTGCCTTGGGCCATGCTTACCTCTTTGGCCATTCCCACCCACTCCTTGCCCCTCCCACCCAAAACTCAACCCCTGGTATCTATGTTGTTTCTAAGCAGTCTGCTGTGAGTTAATGGCTTAATTGCCGCTGTAAATGGCTACCGGTATAATAACAAAAATCTTACCCAATTCTACCTGTCCTTAACTCACTACCCCACCCCCTCTATTCCCACCTCTCCCCTCTCACCCAATCTACCCTTATCCCCACCCTACTCTACCACCGCTGACTATACCCCAAACCACTCTACACCTACCCCACTCTTCGCTACCCACAATATCCCACACCACTGTAGACCTACCCTACCCACTGCCCCACCCCACTGTACCCCTATCCATCAAACCACTGTAGACTGGCAAGGTGACACGAGGTCCTTTGATCCCAATAGATTTCGCCCAGCCTTTCCATATCTTCAGATCACTACCGAGTTAAGGTACGTGTTTGTTGAGTCTCCAACTTACCCCAGACCTACGCTAGTTGTTCAAGATCAGACAGGCAGTCAAAGTGAACAGGCACGCCTTTGACAGTGTCTCTTCGGATGTAGGTAGATGCACAAAGTATTCTATTCTGAGGTCCATGCATTCTGCCATGTAAGCGCCAAACAGCCCTTTCACGGGAAGACCCTTCAAAAAGTAAAGACTCCGCTTTCTGTATGTTGGCATGTAGCACGTAGCCCATCTTGGCAGATAGCGTACATCACATTGCATCTAGTGGTGGCCCTATGTTGTGATTCTTCACTTGCCAAATCATAGCAGTGCTAAAAGGTCATGGCCAAGAGGCCTCAGCGGCAGGGGATCTGCGTCCAGTGCAAATTGGCACATGCCAAAACGTCCTGAACAATGGAGAAGGCAAAGAAGTTTCATTAGTGGTGTAATGGGAGGATAAATCGTGTTCCAGATGTTGGGGACATCCCTCAGACCTGTTAAGGGCCTCCATCACACCACTGAGGAATTATCCTTGTTTGTTACTGTTTGCAATGAATGATTGAAGGAGTTGCGTATCTTCAGATCTATAGATTCCTGCTATGATATGACATGATATTGTATTTGAATCGTACTCATACACGCGTGTTTCAGAGCGTGACGAGGCAAGGGAGGGGAAGAAGGGAGGACAAAACAGCGATCTTCCTAGGCCCAGTGACATTGAGAATGCTCAAGTGCAGGGGAGAGGGAGGGAGGAAAGTGCAAGGAGAGGGGCGAGGTGGAACGTGCCTAGGAAGGGATAAAAACAACAACAACTGGTAGCGCAGCCAGCAGGGTGGCAAGTGCGAGGTTTAAAGCGCAGACAAGGGGTGTCTGATAAGTGCAGGTAAGGGCACTGTAGGGTTACAGATACAGACCCAAGTGCAAGGATTGCGTGCAAGGGTTGCCAGGAGGCAGTGCAGGTGTGCGGCTGGGTGGGCAGGGACCTTGGCCCGAAATCAGAGGGTAGCCAGGTGCACGGAGCTGAAGCAGACAGATCAGCAGGGGAGCGGAAGAGCAAAGGCAGAAGCAAAGAGGAAGGTCTTGAGGTGCTTCCGGAACCAGAGATGGTTCTCCTCAAGTTTCAGTGTGGCAGGCAGGCTGTTCCAGAGGGAGGCCCCAGCTGAGGAAAGAGATCTACCCCCAACTCGTTGCTTGGAGAAGCGACCGGCCCTGAGGGAGTTGGAGGTGGAGGAGAAAAGAGCTCGAGTGGGAAGGTATTTACGGAGGGAGAGTTGAAGGTATTTTGGACCCAGGCCCCAGTAAGCCTTGTGGACAATGCAGAGGGACTTGAATTTAACCCTTGCAGCCACTGGGAGCAATGAAAAGATTTCAGGGCTGGAGAGATACGATCCCTGGGCTTCAGACCAAGGAAACGTCTTGCAGTCCTGTTCTGGATGAGTTGCAGAGGACAGAGAGAAGAAGCAGGCAGATTTAGAAAGAGGCTGTTGCAGTAGTCTAGCCTAGAGAGAATCAGAGCTCTAGATACAGTAAGCTTCTGGGGGAAGGAGAGGAAAGGAACAATACCTCTGCAAATGTACAGTTGGTAGTTTGACTTCTTAGAGATGTCAGAGATGTGAGAAGAAAAGGAGAGTGTGGAGTCGAAGATGACCCCAAGGTTCTTAGCCTCAAAGGTGGGAGCAGGAAGAGGGCCAAGGGAGGCCGGCCAGAGAGTGGCAGGAAAGGAGGGTGCAGGTGTGCCGATGAGGAGAATCTCTGCCTAAATGGGATTAAGGCAGAGATCATTGGCGGCAGACCAGTCCTGGATGGCAGACAGACGGTCAGAGATGAGGGAGGGAAGCCTGAAAACAAGCAGAGTGTCATCCGCATAGCACTGAAAGTTGAAGCAGAGAGCTGCAATGCGGTGGGAAATGGGTGCCAGGTATTGGTTGAACAGCCAGGGAGAGAGGTTAGACCCGTGGGGAACACCACAAGTAGAGAATGAGATGGCGAAAAGGAAGGACCCAAGTTGGACCTGGGAGGGCCGATCAGAGTGGAAAGAGGTCATCCAGGCCAGGGCCTGATCAGTGATACCCGGCTTATCACGGAGACAGTTGAGCAGGATGGCATGGTTGACCGTGTCAAAGGCAGAAGAGAAATCGAGTAGGATGAGGACCCAAAAGGGATGTTAGAGTCATGGTTGGACAGCAGGTCTTCACAGGTGTTCAGGAGAGCAGTTTCCATGCTTCTGACAGCTCTGAAGCCAGGCTGATGGTCATGGAGACAACCAACAGAGTCGGTGTGAAGATTAAGCTGGGAGATGGTCAGCTTTTCCAAGAGTTTGCCCTGGAAAGGAGTGATAGAAACCTGCGAAGTTAGCCGGGCCGGAGGGGTCGGCTGTGGAATTTTTGAGAAGAGGGTGCACAAGAGAATGCTTCAGAGTGGAGGGGAAGATTCCACAGGTGATGGAATGGTTACAGAAGTCGGCCAGATTCAGAGCAAGGGTGTCAATGTGGTCCTTGATGGTTTTGGACGAACAGGGAAGAACCTGTTTTGACTGGAATCACACAATCTCCTGGGCTTGCGCCAATCTGGTTTCCAACCAAGCCACGGCACTGAATCGGCCTTACTGGACCTAAAGATTCAACAGGATGATATCAAAGATGCCAAGAAGCAAGCCCTCCTCTTGTTACTGGGCCTGTCTGCAGCCTTCGACCATGTATACATATTGAATAAATCAAAAAGGCAGCCTATGATCGAGCCAGCCAGGAGTCAACCTGGAATTAGTCAAATGTGTTATCCATTGCGCCACTGGACCGCTGCTACAGCGTGAGCAGGAGTCAGCACTTTTGTAACGAAACAGAAGTTTCCTGCTTGAGACACAGTGAGAAACGTACTTCTCATTTTTACAAGGAGAGGTAGAAAAAAACGCTACAAGCCCACAATGAGCAGGTGAGCGAGCGTGTGCCATCATGAGAAACTTAGTTCTCATTTTTCCCAGAGGAGAGGTAGAAAAAACGCACTAACTACGAACAAACAATGTGCTTTTGTGTGCCATGCGTGACAAGGCTCATTTTTAAATACTTTCTAGAACAAAAAGGCAGCATGCGAACGAGCCAGCCAGGAGTCGAACCTGGAATCTTCTGCTCCGTAGACAGACGCGTTATCCATTGCGCCACTGGCCCTCTGCTGCAGTGACTTTTGGAATCAGCACTTTTGTTACGACGCAGAGGCTCATCATGCGGATTGAGCCATCATGAGCAACTTAGTTCTCATTTTTATAAGGAGAGGTGGTTGAAAACACGCCTACGAACTGACAATGAGCAGGCGTGTGCCATGTGTTAGAGACATCATGAGAAATAACGTAGTTCCCATTTTTTCTCCCGAGTAGAGGTAGAAACACGCTGCAACAGTGACTACAAACACACAATGAGCTTCGAGTGCCTTGCGTGAGAAGGCTCATTTTTAAATACAGAACAAAAAGGCAGCATTTGAACGAGCCAGCCAGGAGTCGAACCTGGAATCTTCTGCTCCGTAGGCAGACGCGTTATCCATTGCGCCACTGGCCCGCTGCTGCACTGTGTGCTGCATTCAGCACTTTTGTTACGAACCAGAGGCTCAGGTCGGGCTGCCTGAGACATCACGAGAAACTTTGTTCTCATTTTTACAGCGAGAGGTAGGAAAAACGCTACCAACACACAATAAGCAGGCGTGTGACATGTGTTAAAGAAGGCTCATTTTTAAATACTTTATTGAAAACAATACATACAAACATCTGACAAAGAACGCATTTGGCATCAGATACTGCCCGGATTGCAACTCTCTGCACGTATTTTCTGGCGAGTTCTACGGACCAAGCATCTCATTTATTGTACGATAGCACTCACATTTTCATGCGCAAATAACAGATTTAGACTGTTTTCACTTTTTAGTATTGTACCATTTTATGTGCTCGGTGCTCTTCAGTGTTAAATCCGCGGGAGAGGATGATCTGTACCCAGATCAACCCCAAAAGTGCCATACAGATATGAAACAGGTAAGGCCTGAGTGATAGGCGTGCCAAGGAGTACTCGACGTGCATGCTACAGAAACGCGAAACATGCAACAAGTGAGAGACATAAAATGGGGTTTTTCACTTTAAGAAATAACATATAATATATTGAATACAATTTTTTGTTTACTTCTTAAAAGGTGTTTTATTGAGCTGTAGCCTTCCTCTTAGAGAGCAGGACTAAGAAGCCCGGCTGGAGCATTTCAGCACATTTTTATTTCCTTTTGGCGATCGCTGTGTCAGGGTGTTGGGTTGGGGCTCCAAGATTGCCGAACACCAGGCGAGCAGTCTATCATGGGGAACAGTTTAGTATACAACACCGGTGCGATGAAGGCACATGGCCTACTGTGCATTTTAAGCACCACCTATAAGCCGAAACCGTTGCATTGAAGTACAGGTAGGAGGGAGATGACATGTGAAGAGGGACACACGACTTGTTTTTTTTTTGGGTTATTTATTTGTTAAATATTGTTGGTTGTTTATCGTCTAATTGACTGCCTTGGGCCATGCTTACCTCTTTGGCCATTCCCACCCACTCCTTGCCCCTCCCACCCAAAACTCAACACCTGGTATCTATGTTGTTTCTAAGCAGTCTGCTGTGAGTTAATGGCTTAATTGCCGCTGTAAATGGCTACCGGTATAATAACAAAAATCTTACCCAATTCTACCTGGAGAGCAGTTTCCATGCTTCTGACAGCTCTGAAGCCAGGCTGATGGTCATGGAGACAACCAACAGAGTCGGTGTGAAGATTAAGCTGGGAGATGGTCAGCTTTTCCAAGAGTTTGCCCTGGAAAGGAGTGATAGAAACCTGCGAAGTTAGCCGGGCCGGAGGGGTCGGCTGTGGAATTTTTGAGAAGAGGGTGCACAAGAGAATGCTTCAGAGTGGAGGGGAAGATTCCACAGGTGATGGAATGGTTACAGAAGTCGGCCAGATTCAGAGCAAGGGTGTCAATGTGGTCCTTGATGGTTTTGGACGAACAGGGAAGAACCTGTTTTGACTGGAATCACACAATCTCCTGGGCTTGCGCCAATCTGGTTTCCAACCAAGCCACGGCACTGAATCGGCCTTACTGGACCTAAAGATTCAACAGGATGATATCAAAGATGCCAAGAAGCAAGCCCTCCTCTTGTTACTGGGCCTGTCTGCAGCCTTCGACCATGTATACATATTGAATAAATCAAAAAGGCAGCCTATGATCGAGCCAGCCAGGAGTCAACCTGGAATTAGTCAAATGTGTTATCCATTGCGCCACTGGACCGCTGCTACAGCGTGAGCAGGAGTCAGCACTTTTGTAACGAAATAGAAGTTTCCTGCTTGAGACACAGTGAGAAACGTACTTCTCATTTTTACAAGGAGAGGTAGAAAAAAACGCTACAAGCCCACAATGAGCAGGTGAGCGAGCGTGTGCCATCATGAGAAACTTAGTTCTCATTTTTCCCAGAGGAGAGGTAGAAAAAACGCACTAACTACGAACAAACAATGTGCTTTTGTGTGCCATGCGTGACAAGGCTCATTTTTAAATACTTTCTAGAACAAAAAGGCAGCATGCGAACGAGCCAGCCAGGAGTCGAACCTGGAATCTTCTGCTCCGTAGGCAGACGCGTTATCCATTGCGCCACTGGCCCTCTGCTGCAGTGACTCTTGGAATCAGCACTTTTGTTACGACGCAGATGCTCATCATGCGGATTGAGCCATCATGAGCAACTTAGTTCTCATTTTTATAAGGAGAGGTGGTTGAAAACACGCCTACGAACTGACAATGAGCAGGCGTGTGCCATGTGTTAGAGACATCATGAGAAATAACGTAGTTCCCATTTTTTCTCCCGAGTAGAGGTAGAAACACGCTGCAACAGTGACTACAAACACACAATGAGCTTCGAGTGCCTTGCGTGAGAAGGCTCATTTTTAAATACAGAACAAAAAGGCAGCATTTGAACGAGCCAGCCAGGAGTCGAACCTGGAATTTTCTGCTCCGTAGGCAGACGCGTTATCCATTGCGCCACTGGCCCGCTGCTGCACTGTGTGCTGCATTCAGCACTTTTGTTACGAACCAGAGGCTCAGGTCGGGCTGCCTGAGACATCACGAGAAACTTTGTTCTCATTTTTACAGCGAGAGGTAGGAAAAACGCTACCAACACACAATAAGCAGGCGTGTGACATGTGTTAAAGAAGGCTCATTTTTAAATACTTTATTGAAAACAATACATACAAACATCTGACAAAGAACGCATTTGGCATCAGATACTGCCCGGATTGCAACTCTCTGCACGTATTTTCTGGCGAGTTTTACGGACCAAGCATCTCATTTATTGTACTATAGCACTCACATTTTCATGCGCAAATAACAGATTTAGACTGTTTTCACTTTTTAGTATTGTACCATTTTATGTGCTCGGTGCTCTTCAGTGTTAAATCCGCGGGAGAGGATGATCTGTACCCAGATCAACCCCAAAAGTGCCATACAGATATGAAACAGGTAAGGCCTGAGTGATAGGCGTGCCAAGGAGTACTCGACGTGCATGCTACAGAAACGCGAAACATGCAACAAGTGAGAGACATAAAATGGGGTTTTTCACTTTAAGAAAATAACATATAATATATTGAATACAATTTTTTGTTTACTTCTTAAAAGGTGTTTTATTGAGCTGTAGCCTTCCTCTTAGAGAGCAGGACTAAGAAGCCCGGCTGGAGCATTTCAGCACATTTTTATTTCCTTTTGGCGATCGCTGTGTCAGGGTGTTGGGTTGGGGCTCCAAGATTGCCGAACACCAGGCGAGCAGTCTATCATGGGGAACAGTTTAGTATACAACACCGGTGCGATGAAGGCACATGGCCTACTGTGCATTTTAAGCACCACCTATAAGCCGAAACCGTTGCATTGAAGTACAGGTAGGAGGGAGATGACATGTGAAGAGGGACACACGACTTGTTTTTTTTTGGGTTATTTATTTGTTAAATATTGTTGGTTGTTTATCGTCTAATTGACTGCCTTGGGCCATGCTTACCTCTTTGGCCATTCCCACCCACTCCTTGCCCCTCCCACCCAAAACTCAACCCCTGGTATCTATGTTGTTTCTAAGCAGTCTGCTGTGAGTTAATGGCTTAATTGCCGCTGTAAATGGCTACCGGTATAATAACAAAAATCTTACCCAATTCTACCTGTCCTTAACTCACTACCCCACCCCCTCTATTCCCACCTCTCCCCTCTCACCCAATCTACCCTTATCCCCACCCTACTCTACCACCGCTGACTATACCCCAAACCACTCTACACCTACCCCACTCTTCGCTACCCACAATATCCCACACCACTGTAGACCTACCCTACCCACTGCCCCACCCCACTGTACCCCTATCCATCAAACCACTGTAGACTGGCAAGGTGACACGAGGTCCTTTGATCCCAATAGATTTCGCCCAGCCTTTCCATATCTTCAGATCACTACCGAGTTAAGGTACGTGTTTGTTGAGTCTCCAACTTACCCCAGACCTACGCTAGTTGTTCAAGATCAGACAGGCAGTCAAAGTGAACAGGCACGCCTTTGACAGTGTCTCTTCGGATGTAGGTAGATGCACAAAGTATTCTATTCTGAGGTCCATGCATTCTGCCATGTAAGCGCCAAACAGCCCTTTCACGGGAAGACCCTTCAAAAAGTAAAGACTCCGCTTTCTGTATGTTGGCATGTAGCACGTAGCCCATCTTGGCAGATAGCGTACATCACATTGCATCTAGTGGTGGCCCTATGTTGTGATTCTTCACTTGCCAAATCATAGCAGTGCTAAAAGGTCATGGCCAAGAGGCCTCAGCGGCAGGGGATCTGCGTCCAGTGCAAATTGGCACATGCCAAAACGTCCTGAACAATGGAGAAGGCAAAGAAGTTTCATTAGTGGTGTAATGGGAGGATAAATCGTGTTCCAGATGTTGGGGACATCCCTCAGACCTGTTAAGGGCCTCCATCACACCACTGAGGAATTATCCTTGTTTGTTACTGTTTGCAATGAATGATTGAAGGAGTTGCGTATCTTCAGATCTATAGATTCCTGCTATGATATGACATGATATTGTATTTGAATCGTACTCATACACGCGTGTTTCAGAGCGTGACGAGGCAAGGGAGGGGAAGAAGGGAGGACAAAACAGCGATCTTCCTAGGCCCAGTGACATTGAGAATGCTCAAGTGCAGGGGAGAGGGAGGGAGGAAAGTGCAAGGAGAGGGGCGAGGTGGAACGTGCCTAGGAAGGGATAAAAACAACAACAACTGGTAGCGCAGCCAGCAGGGTGGCAAGTGCGAGGTTTAAAGCGCAGACAAGGGGTGTCTGATAAGTGCAGGTAAGGGCACTGTAGGGTTACAGATACAGACCCAAGTGCAAGGATTGCGTGCAAGGGTTGCCAGGAGGCAGTGCAGGTGTGCGGCTGGGTGGGCAGGGACCTTGGCCCGAAATCAGAGGGTAGCCAGGTGCACGGAGCTGAAGCAGACAGATCAGCAGGGGAGCGGAAGAGCAAAGGCAGAAGCAAAGAGGAAGGTCTTGAGGTGCTTCCGGAACCAGAGATGGTTCTCCTCAAGTTTCAGTGTGGCAGGCAGGCTGTTCCAGAGGGAGGCCCCAGCTGAGGAAAGAGATCTACCCCCAACTCGTTGCTTGGAGAAGCGACCGGCCCTGAGGGAGTTGGAGGTGGAGGAGAAAAGAGCTCGAGTGGGAAGGTATTTACGGAGGGAGAGTTGAAGGTATTTTGGACCCAGGCCCCAGTAAGCCTTGTGGACAATGCAGAGGGACTTGAATTTAACCCTTGCAGCCACTGGGAGCAATGAAAAGATTTCAGGGCTGGAGAGATACGATCCCTGGGCTTCAGACCAAGGAAACGTCTTGCAGTCCTGTTCTGGATGAGTTGCAGAGGACAGAGAGAAGAAGCAGGCAGATTTAGAAAGAGGCTGTTGCAGTAGTCTAGCCTAGAGAGAATCAGAGCTCTAGATACAGTAAGCTTCTGGGGGAAGGAGAGGAAAGGAACAATACCTCTGCAAATGTACAGTTGGTAGTTTGACTTCTTAGAGATGTCAGAGATGTGAGAAGAAAAGGAGAGTGTGGAGTCGAAGATGACCCCAAGGTTCTTAGCCTCAAAGGTGGGAGCAGGAAGAGGGCCAAGGGAGGCCGGCCAGAGAGTGGCAGGAAAGGAGGGTGCAGGTGTGCCGATGAGGAGAATCTCTGCCTAAATGGGATTAAGGCAGAGATCATTGGCGGCAGACCAGTCCTGGATGGCAGACAGACGGTCAGAGATGAGGGAGGGAAGCCTGAAAACAAGCAGAGTGTCATCCGCATAGCACTGAAAGTTGAAGCAGAGAGCTGCAATGCGGTGGGAAATGGGTGCCAGGTATTGGTTGAACAGCCAGGGAGAGAGGTTAGACCCGTGGGGAACACCACAAGTAGAGAATGAGATGGCGAAAAGGAAGGACCCAAGTTGGACCTGGGAGGGCCGATCAGAGTGGAAAGAGGTCATCCAGGCCAGGGCCTGATCAGTGATACCCGGCTTATCACGGAGACAGTTGAGCAGGATGGCATGGTTGACCGTGTCAAAGGCAGAAGAGAAATCGAGTAGGATGAGGACCCAAAAGGGATGTTAGAGTCATGGTTGGACAGCAGGTCTTCACAGGTGTTCAGGAGAGCAGTTTCCATGCTTCTGACAGCTCTGAAGCCAGGCTGATGGTCATGGAGACAACCAACAGAGTCGGTGTGAAGATTAAGCTGGGAGATGGTCAGCTTTTCCAAGAGTTTGCCCTGGAAAGGAGTGATAGAAACCTGCGAAGTTAGCCGGGCCGGAGGGGTCGGCTGTGGAATTTTTGAGAAGAGGGTGCACAAGAGAATGCTTCAGAGTGGAGGGGAAGATTCCACAGGTGATGGAATGGTTACAGAAGTCGGCCAGATTCAGAGCAAGGGTGTCAATGTGGTCCTTGATGGTTTTGGACGAACAGGGAAGAACCTGTTTTGACTGGAATCACACAATCTCCTGGGCTTGCGCCAATCTGGTTTCCAACCAAGCCACGGCACTGAATCGGCCTTACTGGACCTAAAGATTCAACAGGATGATATCAAAGATGCCAAGAAGCAAGCCCTCCTCTTGTTACTGGGCCTGTCTGCAGCCTTCGACCATGTATACATATTGAATAAATCAAAAAGGCAGCCTATGATCGAGCCAGCCAGGAGTCAACCTGGAATTAGTCAAATGTGTTATCCATTGCGCCACTGGACCGCTGCTACAGCGTGAGCAGGAGTCAGCACTTTTGTAACGAAACAGAAGTTTCCTGCTTGAGACACAGTGAGAAACGTACTTCTCATTTTTACAAGGAGAGGTAGAAAAAAACGCTACAAGCCCACAATGAGCAGGTGAGCGAGCGTGTGCCATCATGAGAAACTTAGTTCTCATTTTTCCCAGAGGAGAGGTAGAAAAAACGCACTAACTACGAACAAACAATGTGCTTTTGTGTGCCATGCGTGACAAGGCTCATTTTTAAATACTTTCTAGAACAAAAAGGCAGCATGCGAACGAGCCAGCCAGGAGTCGAACCTGGAATCTTCTGCTCCGTAGACAGACGCGTTATCCATTGCGCCACTGGCCCTCTGCTGCAGTGACTTTTGGAATCAGCACTTTTGTTACGACGCAGAGGCTCATCATGCGGATTGAGCCATCATGAGCAACTTAGTTCTCATTTTTATAAGGAGAGGTGGTTGAAAACACGCCTACGAACTGACAATGAGCAGGCGTGTGCCATGTGTTAGAGACATCATGAGAAATAAGGTAGTTCCCATTTTTTCTCCCGAGTAGAGGTAGAAACACGCTGCAACAGTGACTACAAACACACAATGAGCTTTCGAGTGCCTTGCGTGAGAAGGCTCATTTTTAAATACAGAACAAAAACGCAGCATTTGAACGAGCCAGCCAGGAGTCGAACCTGGAATCTTCTGCTCCGTAGGCAGACGCGTTATCCATTGCGCCACTGGCCCGCTGCTGCACTGTGAGCTGCATTCAGCACTTTTGTTACGAACCAGAGGCTCAGGTCGGGCTGCCTGAGACATCACGAGAAACTTTGTTCTCATTTTTACAGCGAGAGGTAGGAAAAACGCTACCAACACACAATAAGCAGGCGTGTGACATGTGTTAAAGAAGGCTCATTTTTAAATACTTTATTGAAAACAATACATACAAACATCTGACAAAGAACGCATTTGGCATCAGATACTGCCCGGATTGCAACTCTCTGCACGTATTTTCTGGCGAGTTTTACGGACCAAGCATCTCATTTATTGTACTATAGCACTCACATTTTCATGCGCAAATAACAGATTTAGAATGTTTTCACTTTTTAGTATTGTACCATTTTATGTGCTCGGTGCTCTTCAGTGTTAAATCCGCGGGAGAGGATGATCTGTACCCAGATCAACCCCAAAAGTGCCATACAGATATGAAACAGGTAAGGCCTGAGTGATAGGCGTGCCAAGGAGTACTCAACGTGCATGCCACAGAAACGCGAAACATGCAACAAGTGAGAGACATAAAATGGGGTTTTTCACTTTAAGAAATAACATATAATATATTGAATACAATTTTTTGTTTACTTCTTAAAAGGTGTTTTATTGAGCTGTAGCCTTCCTCTTAGAGAGCAGGACTAAGAAGCCCGGCTGGAGCATTTCAGCACATTTTTATTTCCTTTTGGCGATCGCTGTGTCAGGGTGTTGGGTTGGGGCTCCAAGATTGCCGAACACCAGGCGAGCAGTCTATCATGGGGAACAGTTTAGTATACAACACCGGTGCGATGAAGGCACATGGCCTACTGTGCATTTTAAGCACCACCTATAAGCCGAAACCGTTGCATTGAAGTACAGGTAGGAGGGAGATGACATGTGAAGAGGGACACACGACTTGGTTTTTTTTGGGTTATTTATTTGTTAAATATTGTTGGTTGTTTATCGTCTAATTGACTGCCTTGGGCCATGCTTACCTCTTTGGCCATTCCCACCCACTCCTTGCCCCTCCCACCCAAAACTCAACCCCTGGTATCTATGTTGTTTCTAAGCAGTCTGCTGTGAGTTAATGGCTTAATTGCCGCTGTAAATGGCTACCGGTATAATAACAAAAATCTTACCCAATTCTACCTGTCCTTAACTCACTACCCCACCCCCTCTATTCCCACCTCTCCCCTCTCACCCAATCTACCCTTATCCCCACCCTACTCTACCACCACTGACTATACCCCAAACCACTCTACACCTACCCCACTCTTCGCTACCCACAATATCCCACACCACTGTACACCTACCCTACCCACTGCCCCACCCCACTGTACCCCTATCCATCAAACCACTGTAGACTGGCAAGGTGACACGAGGTCCTTTGATCCCAATAGATTTCGCCCAGCCTTTCCATATCTTCAGATCACTACCGAGTTAAGGTACGTGTTTGTTGAGTCTTCAACTTACCCCAGACCTACGCTAGTTGTTCAAGATCAGACAGGCAGTCAAAGTGAACAGGCACGCCTTTGACAGTGTCTCTTCGGATGTAGGTAGATGCACAAAGTATTCTATTCTGAGGTCCATGCATTCTGCCATGTAAGCGCCAAACAGCCCTTTCACGGGAAGACCCTTCAAAAAGTAAAGACTCCGCTTTCTGTATGTTGGCATGTAGCACGTAGCCCATCTTGGCAGATAGCGTACATCACATTGCATCTAGTGGTGGCCCTATGTTGTGATTCTTCACTTGCCAAATCATAGCAGTGCTAAAAGGTCATGGCCAAGAGGCCTCAGCGGCAGGGGATCTGCGTCCAGTGCAAATTGGCACATGCCAAAACGTCCTGAACAATGGAGAAGGCAAAGAAGTTTCATTAGTGGTGTAATGGGAGGATAAATCGTGTTCCAGATGTTGGGGACATCCCTCAGACCTGTTAAGGGCCTCCATCACACCACTGAGGAATTATCCTTGTTTGTTACTGTTTGCAATGAATGATTGAAGGAGTTGCGTATCTTCAGATCTATAGATTCCTGCTATGATATGACATGATATTGTATTTGAATCGTACTCATACACGCGTGTTTCAGAGCGTGACGAGGCAAGGGAGGGGAAGAAGGGAGGACAAAACAGCGATCTTCCTAGGCCCAGTGACATTGAGAATGCTCAAGTGCAGGGGAGAGGGAGGGAGGAAAGTGCAAGGAGAGGGGCGAGGTGGAACGTGCCTAGGAAGGGATAAAAACAACAACAACTGGTAGCGCAGCCAGCAGGGTGGCAAGTGCGAGGTTTAAAGCGCAGACAAGGGGTGTCTGATAAGTGCAGGTAAGGGCATTGTAGGGTTACAGATACAGACCCAAGTGCAAGGATTGCGTGCAAGGGTTGCCAGGAGGCAGTGCAGGTGTGCGGCTGGGTGGGCAGGGACCTTGGCCCGAAATCAGAGGGTAGCCAGGTGCACGGAGCTGAAGCAGACAGATCAGCAGGGGAGCGGAAGAGCAAAGGCAGAAGCAAAGAGGAAGGTCTTGAGGTGCTTCCGGAACCAGAGATGGTTCTCCTCAAGTTTCAGTGTGGCAGGCAGGCTGTTCCAGAGGGAGGCCCCAGCTGAGGAAAGAGATCTACCCCCAACTCGTTGCTTGGAGAAGCGACCGGCCCTGAGGGAGTTGGAGGTGGAGGAGAAAAGAGCTCGAGTGGGAAGGTATTTACGGAGGGAGAGTTGAAGGTATTTTGGACCCAGGCCCCAGTAAGCCTTGTGGACAATGCAGAGGGACTTGAATTTAACCCTTGCAGCCACTGGGAGCAATGAAAAGATTTCAGGGCTGGAGAGATACGATCCCTGGGCTTCAGACCAAGGAAACGTCTTGCAGTCCTGTTCTGGATGAGTTGCAGAGGACAGAGAGAAGAAGCAGGCAGATTTAGAAAGAGGCTGTTGCAGTAGTCTAGCCTAGAGAGAATCAGAGCTCTAGATACAGTAAGCTTCTGGGGGAAGGAGAGGAAAGGAACAATACCTCTGCAAATGTACAGTTGGTAGTTTGACTTCTTAGAGATGTCAGAGATGTGAGAAGAAAAGGAGAGTGTGGAGTCGAAGATGACCCCAAGGTTCTTAGCCTCAAAGGTGGGAGCAGGAAGAGGGCCAAGGGAGGCCGGCCAGAGAGTGGCAGGAAAGGAGGGTGCAGGTGTGCCGATGAGGAGAATCTCTGCCTAAATGGGATTAAGGCAGAGATCATTGGCGGCAGACCAGTCCTGGATGGCAGACAGACGGTCAGAGATGAGGGAGGGAAGCCTGAAAACAAGCAGAGTGTCATCCGCATAGCACTGAAAGTTGAAGCAGAGAGCTGCAATGCGGTGGGAAATGGGTGCCAGGTATTGGTTGAACAGCCAGGGAGAGAGGTTAGACCCGTGGGGAACACCACAAGTAGAGAATGAGATGGCGAAAAGGAAGGACCCAAGTTGGACCTGGGAGGGCCGATCAGAGTGGAAAGAGGTCATCCAGGCCAGGGCCTGATCAGTGATACCCGGCTTATCACGGAGACAGTTGAGCAGGATGGCATGGTTGACCGTGTCAAAGGCAGAAGAGAAATCGAGTAGGATGAGGACCCAAAAGGGATGTTAGAGTCATGGTTGGACAGCAGGTCTTCACATGTGTTCAGGAGAGCAGTTTCCATGCTTCTGACAGCTCTGAAGCCAGGCTGATGGTCATGGAGACAACCAACAGAGTCGGTGTGAAGATTAAGCTGGGAGATGGTCAGCTTTTCCAAGAGTTTGCCCTGGAAAGGAGTGATAGAAACCTGCGAAGTTAGCCGGGCCGGAGGGGTCGGCTGTGGAATTTTTGAGAAGAGGGTGCACAAGAGAATGCTTCAGAGTGGAGGGGAAGATTCCACAGGTGATGGAATGGTTACAGAAGTCGGCCAGATTCAGAGCAAGGGTGTCAATGTGGTCCTTGATGGTTTTGGACGAACAGGGAAGAACCTGTTTTGACTGGAATCACACAATCTCCTGGGCTTGCGCCAATCTGGTTTCCAACCAAGCCACGGCACTGAATCGGCCTTACTGGACCTAAAGATTCAACAGGATGATATCAAAGATGCCAAGAAGCAAGCCCTCCTCTTGTTACTGGGCCTGTCTGCAGCCTTCGACCATGTATACATATTGAATAAATCAAAAAGGCAGCCTATGATCGAGCCAGCCAGGAGTCAACCTGGAATTAGTCAAATGTGTTATCCATTGCGCCACTGGACCGCTGCTACAGCGTGAGCAGGAGTCAGCACTTTTGTAACGAAATAGAAGTTTCCTGCTTGAGACACAGTGAGAAACGTACTTCTCATTTTTACAAGGAGAGGTAGAAAAAAACGCTACAAGCCCACAATGAGCAGGTGAGCGAGCGTGTGCCATCATGAGAAACTTAGTTCTCATTTTTCCCAGAGGAGAGGTAGAAAAAACGCACTAACTACGAACAAACAATGTGCTTTTGTGTGCCATGCGTGACAAGGCTCATTTTTAAATACTTTCTAGAACAAAAAGGCAGCATGCGAACGAGCCAGCCAGGAGTCGAACCTGGAATCTTCTGCTCCGTAGGCAGACGCGTTATCCATTGCGCCACTGGCCCTCTGCTGCAGTGACTCTTGGAATCAGCACTTTTGTTACGACGCAGATGCTCATCATGCGGATTGAGCCATCATGAGCAACTTAGTTCTCATTTTTATAAGGAGAGGTGGTTGAAAACACGCCTACGAACTGACAATGAGCAGGCGTGTGCCATGTGTTAGAGACATCATGAGAAATAACGTAGTTCCCATTTTTTCTCCCGAGTAGAGGTAGAAACACGCTGCAACAGTGACTACAAACACACAATGAGCTTTCGAGTGCCTTGCGTGAGAAGGCTCATTTTTAAATACAGAACAAAAAGGCAGCATTTGAACGAGCCAGCCAGGAGTCGAACCTGGAATCTTCTGCTCCGTAGGCAGACGCGTTATCCATTGCGCCACTGGCCCGCTGCTGCACTGTGAGCTGCATTCAGCACTTTTGTTACGAACCAGAGGCTCAGGTCGGGCTGCCTGAGACATCACGAGAAACTTTGTTCTCATTTTTACAGCGAGAGGTAGGAAAAACGCTACCAACACACAATAAGCAGGCGTGTGACATGTGTTAAAGAAGGCTCATTTTTAAATACTTTATTGAAAACAATACATACAAACATCTGACAAAGAACGCATTTGGCATCAGATACTGCCCGGATTGCAACTCTCTGCACGTATTTTCTGGCGAGTTTTACGGACCAAGCATCTCATTTATTGTACTATAGCACTCACATTTTCATGCGCAAATAACAGATTTAGACTGTTTTCACTTTTTAGTATTGTACCATTTTATGTGCTCGGTGCTCTTCAGTGTTAAATCCGCGGGAGAGGATGATCTGTACCCAGATCAACCCCAAAAGTGCCATACAGATATGAAACAGGTAAGGCCTGAGTGATAGGCGTGCCAAGGAGTACTCGACGTGCATGCCACAGAAACGCGAAACATGCAACAAGTGAGAGACATAAAATGGGGTTTTTCACTTTAAGAAAATAACATATAATATATTGAATACAATTTTTTGTTTACTTCTTAAAAGGTGTTTTATTGAGCTGTAGCCTTCCTCTTAGAGAGCAGGACTAAGAAGCCCGGCTGGAGCATTTCAGCACATTTTTATTTCCTTTTGGCGATCGCTGTGTCAGGGTGTTGGGTTGGGGCTCCAAGATTGCCGAACACCAGGCGAGCAGTCTATCATGGGGAACAGTTTAGTATACAACACCGGTGCGATGAAGGCACATGGCCTACTGTGCATTTTAAGCACCACCTATAAGCCGAAACCGTTGCATTGAAGTACAGGTAGGAGGGAGATGACATGTGAAGAGGGACACACGACTTGGTTTTTTTTGGGTTATTTATTTGTTAAATATTGTTGGTTGTTTATCGTCTAATTGACTGCCTTGGGCCATGCTTACCTCTTTGGCCATTCCCACCCACTCCTTGCCCCTCCCACCCAAAACTCAACCCCTGGTATCTATGTTGTTTCTAAGCAGTCTGCTGTGAGTTAATGGCTTAATTGCCGCTGTAAATGGCTACCGGTATAATAACAAAAATCTTACCCAATTCTACCTGTCCTTAACTCACTACCCCACCCCCTCTATTCCCACCTCTCCCCTCTCACCCAATCTACCCTTATCCCCACCCTACTCTACCACCACTGACTATACCCCAAACCACTCTACACCTACCCCACTCTTCGCTACCCACAATATCCCACACCACTGTACACCTACCCTACCCACTGCCCCACCCCACTGTACCCCTATCCATCAAACCACTGTAGACTGGCAAGGTGACACGAGGTCCTTTGATCCCAATAGATTTCGCCCAGCCTTTCCATATCTTCAGATCACTACCGAGTTAAGGTACGTGTTTGTTGAGTCTTCAACTTACCCCAGACCTACGCTAGTTGTTCAAGATCAGACAGGCAGTCAAAGTGAACAGGCACGCCTTTGACAGTGTCTCTTCAGATGTAGGTAGATGCACAAAGTATTCTATTCTGAGGTCCATGCATTCTGCCATGTAAGCGCCAAACAGCCCTTTCACGGGAAGACCCTTCAAAAAGTAAAGACTCCGCTTTCTGTATGTTGGCATGTAGCACGTAGCCCATCTTGGCAGATAGCGTACATCACATTGCATCTAGTGGTGGCCCTATGTTGTGATTCTTCACTTGCCAAATCATAGCAGTGCTAAAAGGTCATGGCCAAGAGGCCTCAGCGGCAGGGGATCTGCGTCCAGTGCAAATTGGCACATGCCAAAACGTCCTGAACAATGGAGAAGGCAAAGAAGTTTCATTAGTGGTGTAATGGGAGGATAAATCGTGTTCCAGATGTTGGGGACATCCCTCAGACCTGTTAAGGGCCTCCATCACACCACTGAGGAATTATCCTTGTTTGTTACTGTTTGCAATGAATGATTGAAGGAGTTGCGTATCTTCAGATCTATAGATTCCTGCTATGATATGACATGATATTGTATTTGAATCGTACTCATACACGCGTGTTTCAGAGCGTGACGAGGCAAGGGAGGGGAAGAAGGGAGGACAAAACAGCGATCTTCCTAGGCCCAGTGACATTGAGAATGCTCAAGTGCAGGGGAGAGGGAGGGAGGAAAGTGCAAGGAGAGGGGCGAGGTGGAACGTGCCTAGGAAGGGATAAAAACAACAACAACTGGTAGCGCAGCCAGCAGGGTGGCAAGTGCGAGGTTTAAAGCGCAGACAAGGGGTGTCTGATAAGTGCAGGTAAGGGCATTGTAGGGTTACAGATACAGACCCAAGTGCAAGGATTGCGTGCAAGGGTTGCCAGGAGGCAGTGCAGGTGTGCGGCTGGGTGGGCAGGGACCTTGGCCCGAAATCAGAGGGTAGCCAGGTGCACGGAGCTGAAGCAGACAGATCAGCAGGGGAGCGGAAGAGCAAAGGCAGAAGCAAAGAGGAAGGTCTTGAGGTGCTTCCGGAACCAGAGATGGTTCTCCTCAAGTTTCAGTGTGGCAGGCAGGCTGTTCCAGAGGGAGGCCCCAGCTGAGGAAAGAGATCTACCCCCAACTCGTTGCTTGGAGAAGCGACCGGCCCTGAGGGAGTTGGAGGTGGAGGAGAAAAGAGCTCGAGTGGGAAGGTATTTACGGAGGGAGAGTTGAAGGTATTTTGGACCCAGGCCCCAGTAAGCCTTGTGGACAATGCAGAGGGACTTGAATTTAACCCTTGCAGCCACTGGGAGCAATGAAAAGATTTCAGGGCTGGAGAGATACGATCCCTGGGCTTCAGACCAAGGAAACGTCTTGCAGTCCTGTTCTGGATGAGTTGCAGAGGACAGAGAGAAGAAGCAGGCAGATTTAGAAAGAGGCTGTTGCAGTAGTCTAGCCTAGAGAGAATCAGAGCTCTAGATACAGTAAGCTTCTGGGGGAAGGAGAGGAAAGGAACAATACCTCTGCAAATGTACAGTTGGTAGTTTGACTTCTTAGAGATGTCAGAGATGTGAGAAGAAAAGGAGAGTGTGGAGTCGAAGATGACCCCAAGGTTCTTAGCCTCAAAGGTGGGAGCAGGAAGAGGGCCAAGGGAGGCCGGCCAGAGAGTGGCAGGAAAGGAGGGTGCAGGTGTGCCGATGAGGAGAATCTCTGCCTAAATGGGATTAAGGCAGAGATCATTGGCGGCAGACCAGTCCTGGATGGCAGACAGACGGTCAGAGATGAGGGAGGGAAGCCTGAAAACAAGCAGAGTGTCATCCGCATAGCACTGAAAGTTGAAGCAGAGAGCTGCAATGCGGTGGGAAATGGGTGCCAGGTATTGGTTGAACAGCCAGGGAGAGAGGTTAGACCCGTGGGGAACACCACAAGTAGAGAATGAGATGGCGAAAAGGAAGGACCCAAGTTGGACCTGGGAGGGCCGATCAGAGTGGAAAGAGGTCATCCAGGCCAGGGCCTGATCAGTGATACCCGGCTTATCACGGAGACAGTTGAGCAGGATGGCATGGTTGACCGTGTCAAAGGCAGAAGAGAAATCGAGTAGGATGAGGACCCAAAAGGGATGTTAGAGTCATGGTTGGACAGCAGGTCTTCGCAGGTGTTCAGGAGAGCAGTTTCCATGCTTCTGACAGCTCTGAAGCCAGGCTGATGGTCATGGAGACAACCAACAGAGTCGGTGTGAAGATTAAGCTGGGAGATGGTCAGCTTTTCCAAGAGTTTGCCCTGGAAAGGAGTGATAGAAACCTGCGAAGTTAGCCGGGCCGGAGGGGTCGGCTGTGGAATTTTTGAGAAGAGGGTGCACAAGAGAATGCTTCAGAGTGGAGGGGAAGATTCCACAGGTGATGGAATGGTTACAGAAGTCGGCCAGATTCAGAGCAAGGGTGTCAATGTGGTCCTTGATGGTTTTGGACGAACAGGGAAGAACCTGTTTTGACTGGAATCACACAATCTCCTGGGCTTGCGCCAATCTGGTTTCCAACCAAGCCACGGCACTGAATCGGCCTTACTGGACCTAAAGATTCAACAGGATGATATCAAAGATGCCAAGAAGCAAGCCCTCCTCTTGTTACTGGGCCTGTCTGCAGCCTTCGACCATGTATACATATTGAATAAATCAAAAAGGCAGCCTATGATCGAGCCAGCCAGGAGTCAACCTGGAATTAGTCAAATGTGTTATCCATTGCGCCACTGGACCGCTGCTACAGCGTGAGCAGGAGTCAGCACTTTTGTAACGAAATAGAAGTTTCCTGCTTGAGACACAGTGAGAAACGTACTTCTCATTTTTACAAGGAGAGGTAGAAAAAAACGCTACAAGCCCACAATGAGCAGGTGAGCGAGCGTGTGCCATCATGAGAAATTTAGTTCTCATTTTTCCCAGAGGAGAGGTAGAAAAAACGCACTAACTACGAACAAACAATGTGCTTTTGTGTGCCATGCGTGACAAGGCTCATTTTTAAATACTTTCTAGAACAAAAAGGCAGCATGCGAACGAGCCAGCCAGGAGTCGAACCTGGAATCTTCTGCTCCGTAGGCAGACGCGTTATCCATTGCGCCACTGGCCCTCTGCTGCAGTGACTTTCGGAATCAGCACTTTTGTTACGACGCAGATGCTCATCATGCGGATTGAGCCATCATGAGCAACTTAGTTCTCATTTTTATAAGGAGAGGTGGTTGAAAACACGCCTACGAACTGACAATGAGCAGGCGTGTGCCATGTGTTAGAGACATCATGAGAAATAACGTAGTTCCCATTTTTTCTCCCGAGTAGAGGTAGAAACACGCTGCAACAGTGACTACAAACACACAATGAGCTTCGAGTGCCTTGCGTGAGAAGGCTCATTTTTAAATACAGAACAAAAAGGCAGCATTTGAACGAGCCAGCCAGGAGTCGAACCTGGAATCTTCTGCTCCGTAGGCAGACGCGTTATCCATTGCGCCACTGGCCCGCTGCTGCACTGTGTGCTGCATTCAGCACTTTTGTTACGAACCAGAGGCTCAGGTCGGGCTGCCTGAGACATCACGAGAAACTTTGTTCTCATTTTTACAGCGAGAGGTAGGAAAAACGCTACCAACACACAATAAGCAGGCGTGTGACATGTGTTAAAGAAGGCTCATTTTTAAATACTTTATTGAAAACAATACATACAAACATCTGACAAAGAACGCATTTGGCATCAGATACTGCCCGGATTGCAACTCTCTGCACGTATTTTCTGGCGAGTTTTACGGACCAAGCATCTCATTTATTGTACTATAGCACTCACATTTTCATGCGCAAATAACAGATTTAGACTGTTTTCACTTTTTAGTATTGTACCATTTTATGTGCTCGGTGCTCTTCAGTGTTAAATCCGCGGGAGAGGATGATCTGTACCCAGATCAACCCCAAAAGTGCCATACAGATATGAAACAGATAAGGCCTGAGTGATAGGCGTGCCAAGGAGTACTCGACGTGCATGCTACAGAAACGCGAAACATGCAACAAGTGAGAGACATAAAATGGGGTTTTTCACTTTAAGAAATAACATATAATATATTGAATACAATTTTTTGTTTACTTCTTAAAAGGTGTTTTATTGAGCTGTAGCCTTCCTCTTAGAGAGCAGGACTAAGAAGCCCGGCTGGAGTATTTCAGCACATTTTTATTTCCTTTTGGCGATCGCTGTGTCAGGGTGTTGGGTTGGGGCTCCAAGATTGCCGAACACCAGGCGAGCAGTCTATCATGGGGAACAGTTTAGTATACAACACCGGTGCGATGAAGGCACATGGCCTACTGTGCATTTTAAGCACCACCTATAAGCCGAAACCGTTGCATTGAAGTACAGGTAGGAGGGAGATGACATGTGAAGAGGGACACACGACTTGTTTTTTTTTGGGTTATTTATTTGTTAAATATTGTTGGTTGTTTATCGTCTAATTGACTGCCTTGGGCCATGCTTACCTCTTTGGCCATTCCCACCCACTCCTTGCCCCTCCCACCCAAAACTCAACCCCTGGTATCTATGTTGTTTCTAAGCAGTCTGCTGTGAGTTAATGGCTTAATTGCCGCTGTAAATGGCTACCGGTATAATAACAAAAATCTTACCCAATTCTACCTGTCCTTAACTCACTACCCCACCCCCTCTATTCCCACCTCTCCCCTCTCACCCAATCTACCCTTATCCCCACCCTACTCTACCACCACTGACTATACCCCAAACCACTCTACACCTACCCCACTCTTCGCTACCCACAATATCCCACACCACTGTAGACCTACCCTACCCACTGCCCCACCCCACTGTACCCCTATCCATCAAACCACTGTAGACTGGCAAGGTGACACGAGGTCCTTTGATCCCAATAGATTTCGCCCAGCCTTTCCATATCTTCAGATCACTACCGAGTTAAGGTACGTGTTTGTTGAGTCTTCAACTTACCCCAGACCTACGCTAGTTGTTCAAGATCAGACAGGCAGTCAAAGTGAACAGGCACGCCTTTGACAATGTCTCTTCGGATGTAGGTAGATGCACAAAGTATTCTATTCTGAGGTCCATGCATTCTGCCATGTAAGCGCCAAACAGCCCTTTCACGGGAAGACCCTTCAAAAAGTAAAGACTCCGCTTTCTGTATGTTGGCATGTAGCACGTAGCCCATCTTGGCAGATAGCGTACATCACATTGCATCTAGTGGTGGCCCCATGTTGTGATTCTTCACTTGCCAAATCATAGCAGTGCTAAAAGGTCATGGCCAAGAGGCCTCAGCGGCAGGGGATCTGCGTCCAGTGCAAATTGGCACATGCCAAAACGTCCTGAACAATGGAGAAGGCAAAGAAGTTTCATTAGTGGTGTAATGGGAGGATAAATCGTGTTCCAGATGTTGGGGACATCCCTCAGACCTGTTAAGGGCCTCCATCACACCACTGAGGAATCATCCTTGTTTGTTACTGTTTGCAATGAATGATTGAAGGAGTTGCGTATCTTCAGATCTATAGATTCCTGCTATGATATGACATGATATTGTATTTGAATTGTACTCATACACGCGTGTTTCAGAGCGTGACGAGGCAAGGGAGGGGAAGAAGGGAGGACAAAACAGCGATCTTCCTAGGCCCAGTGACATTGAGAATGCTCAAGTGCAGGGGAGAGGGAGGGAGGAAAGTACAAGGAGAGGGGCGAGGTGGAACGTGCCGAGGAAGGGATAAAAACAACAACAACTGGTAGCGCAGCCAGCAGGGTGGCAAGTGCGAGGTTTAAAGCGCAGACAAGGGGTGTCTGATAAGTGCAGGTAAGGGCACTGTAGGGTTACAGATACAGACCCAAGTGCAAGGATTGCGTGCAAGGGTTGCCAGGAGGCAGTGCAGGTGTGCGGCTGGGTGGGCAGGGACCTTGGCCCGAAATCAGAGGGTAGCCAGGTGCACGGAGCCGAAGCAGACAGATCAGCAAGGGAGCGGAAGAGCAAAGGCAGAAGCAAAGAGGAAGGTCTTGAGGTGCTTCCGGAACCAGAGATGGTTCTCCTCAAGTTTCAGTGTGGCAGGCAGGCTGTTCCAGAGGGAGGCCCCAGCTGAGGAAAGAGATCTACCCCCAACTCGTTGCTTGGAGAAGCGACCGGCCCTGAGGGAGTTGGAGGTGGATGAGAAAAGAGCTCGAGTGGGAAGGTATTTACGGAGGGAGAGTTGAAGGTATTTTGGACCCAGGCCCCAGTAAGCCTTGTGGACAATGCAGAGGGACTTGAATTTAACCCTTGCAGCCACTGGGAGCAATGAAAAGATTTCAGGGCTGGAGAGATACGATCCCTGGGCTTCAGACCAAGGAAACGTCTTGCAGTCCTGTTCTGGATGAGTTGCAGAGGACAGAGAGAAGAAGCAGGCAGATTTAGAAAGAGGCTGTTGCAGTAGTCTAGCCTAGAGAGAATCAGAGCTCTAGATACAGTAAGCTTCTGGGGGAAGGAGAGGAAAGGAACAATACCTCTGCAAATGTACAGTTGGTAGTTTGACTTCTTAGAGATGTCAGAGATGTGAGAAGAAAAGGAGAGTGTGGAGTCGAAGATGACCCCAAGGTTCTTAGCCTCAAAGGTGGGAGCAGGAAGAGGGCCAAGGGAGGCCGGCCAGAGAGTGGCAGGAAAGGAGGGTGCAGGTGTGCCGATGAGGAGAATCTCTGCCTAAATGGGATTAAGGCAGAGATCATTGGCGGCAGACCAGTCCTGGATGGCAGACAGACGGTCAGAGATGAGGGAGGGAAGCCTGAAAACAAGCAGAGTGTCATCCGCATAGCACTGAAAGTTGAAGCAGAGAGCTGCAATGCGGTGGGAAATGGATGCCAGGTATTGGTTGAACAGCCAGGGAGAGAGGTTAGACCCGTGGGGAACACCACAAGTAGAGAATGAGATGGCGAAAAGGAAGGACCCAAGTTGGACCTGGGAGGGCCGATCAGAGTGGAAAGAGGTCATCCAGGCCAGGGCCTGATCAGTGATACCCGGCTTATCACGGAGACAGTTGAGCAGGATGGCATGGTTGACCGTGTCAAAGGCAGAAGAGAAATCGAGTAGGATGAGGACCCAAAAGGGATGTTAGAGTCATGGTTGGACAGCAGGTCTTCACAGGTGTTCAGGAGAGCAGTTTCCATGCTTCTGACAGCTCTGAAGCCAGGCTGATGGTCATGGAGACAACCAACAGAGTCGGTGTGAAGATTAAGCTGGGAGATGGTCAGCTTTTCCAAGAGGTTGCCCTGGAAAGGAGTGATAGAAACCTGCGAAGTTAGCCGGGCCGGAGGGGTCGGCTGTGGAATTTTTGAGAAGAGGGTGCACAAGAGAATGCTTCAGAGTGGAGGGGAAGATTCCACAGGTGATGGAATGGTTACAGAAGTCGGCCAGATTCAGAGCAAGGGTGTCAATGTGGTCCTTGATGGTTTTGGACGAACAGGGAAGAACCTGTTTTGACTGGAATCACACAATCTCCTGGGCTTGCGCCAATCTGGTTTCCAACCAAGCCACGGCACTGAATCGGCCTTACTGGACCTAAAGATTCAACAGGATGATATCAAAGATGCCAAGAAGCAAGCCCTCCTCTTGTTACTGGGCCTGTCTGCAGCCTTCGACCATGTATACATATTGAATAAATCAAAAAGGCAGCCTATGATCGAGCCAGCCAGGAGTCAACCTGGAATTAGTCAAATGTGTTATCCATTGCGCCACTGGACCGCTGCTACAGCGTGAGCAGGAGTCAGCACTTTTGTAACGAAACAGAAGTTTCCTGCTTGAGACACAGTGAGAAACGTACTTCTCATTTTTACAAGGAGAGGTAGAAAAAAACGCTACAAGCCCACAATGAGCAGGTGAGCGAGCGTGTGCCATCATGAGAAACTTAGTTCTCATTTTTCCCAGAGGAGAGGTAGAAAAAACGCACTAACTACGAACAAACAATGTGCTTTTGTGTGCCATGCGTGACAAGGCTCATTTTTAAATACTTTCTAGAACAAAAAGGCAGCATGCGAACGAGCCAGCCAGGAGTCGAACCTGGAATCTTCTGCTCCGTAGGCAGACGCATTATCCATTGCGCCACTGGCCCTCTGCTGCAGTGACTCTTGGAATCAGCACTTTTGTTACGACGCAGAGGCTCATCATGCGGATTGAGCCATCATGAGCAACTTAGTTCTCATTTTTATAAGGAGAGGTGGTTGAAAACACGCCTACGAACTGACAATGAGCAGGCGTGTGCCATGTGTTAGAGACATCATGAGAAATAACGTAGTTCCCATTTTTTCTCCCGAGTAGAGGTAGAAACACGCTGCAACAGTGACTACAAACACACAATGAGCTTTCGAGTGCCTTGCGTGAGAAGGCTCATTTTTAAATACAGAACAAAAAGGCAGCATTTGAACGAGCCAGCCAGGAGTCGAACCTGGAATCTTCTGCTACTTTTGTTACGAACCAGAGGCTCAGGTCGGGCTGCCTGAGACATCACGAGAAACTTTGTTCTCATTTTTACAGCGAGAGGTAGGAAAAACGCTACCAACACACAATAAGCAGGCGTGTGACATGTTTTAAAGAAGGCTCATTTTTAAATACTTTATTGAAAACAATACATACACACATCTGACAAAGAACACATTTGGCATCAGATACTGCCCGGATTGCAACTGTCTGCACGTATTTTCTGGCGAGTTTTACGGACCAAGCATCTCATTTATTGTACGATAGCACTCACATTTTCATGCGCAAATAACAGATTTAGACTGTTTTCACTTTTTAGTATTGTACCATTTTATGTGCTCGGTGCTCTTCAGTGTTAAATCCGCGGGAGAGGATGATCTGTACCCAGATCAACCCCAAAAGTGCCATACAGATATGAAACAGGTAAGGCCTGAGTGATAGGCGTGCCAAGGAGTACTCGACGTGCATGCCACAGAAACGCGAAACATGCAACAAGTGAGAGACATAAAATGGGGTTTTTCACTTTAAGAAATAACATATAATATATTGAATACAATTTTTTGTTTACTTCTTAAAAGGTGTTTTATTGAGCTGCAGCCTTCCTCTTAGAGAGCAGGACTAAGAAGCCCGGCTGGAGCATTTCAGCACATTTTTATTTCCTTTTGGCGATCGCTGTGTCAGGGTGTTGGGTTGGGGCTCCAAGATTGCCGAACACCAGGCGAGCAGTCTATCATGGGGAACAGTTTAGTATACAACACCGGTGCGATGAAGGTACATGGCCTACTGTGCATTTTAAGCACCACCTATAAGCCGAAACCGTTGCATTGAAGTACAGGTAGGAGGGAGATGACATGTGAAGAGGGACACACGACTTGTTTTTTTTTGGGTTATTTATTTGTTAAATATTGTTGGTTGTTTATCGTCTAATTGACTGCCTTGGGCCATGCTTACCTCTTTGGCCATTCCCACCCACTCCTTGCCCCTCCCACCCAAAACTCAACCCCTGGTATCTATGTTGTTTCTAAGCAGTCTGCTGTGAGTTAATGGCTTAATTGCCGCTGTAAATGGCTACCGGTATAATAACAAAAATCTTACCCAATTCTACCTGACCTTAACTCACTACCCCACCCCCTCTATTCCCACCTCTCCCCTCTCACCCAATCTACCCTTATCCCCACCCTACTCTACCACCACTGACTATACCCCAAACCACTCTACACCTACCCCACTCTTCGCTACCCACAATATCCCACACCACTGTACACCTACCCTACCCACTGCCCCACCCCACTGTACCCCTATCCATCAAACCACTGTAGACTGGCAAGGTGACACGAGGTCCTTTGATCCCAATAGATTTCGCCCAGCCTTTCCATATCTTCATATCACTACCGAGTTAAGGTACGTGTTTGTTGAGTCTTCAACTTACCCCAGACCTACGCTAGTTGTTCAAGATCAGACAGGCAGTCAAAGTGAACAGGCACGCCTTTGACAGTGTCTCTTCGGATGTAGGTAGATGCACAAAGTATTCTATTCTGAGGTCCATGCATTCTGCCATGTAAGCGCCAAACAGCCCTTTCACAGGAAGACCCTTCAAAAAGTAAAGACTCCGCTTTCTGTATGTTGGCATGTAGCACGTAGCCCATCTTGGCAGATAGCGTACATCACATTGCATCTAGTGGTGGCCCTATGTTGTGATTCTTCACTTGCCAAATCATAGCAGTGCTAAAAGGTCATGGCCAAGAGGCCTCAGCGGCAGGGGATCTGCGTCCAGTGCAAATTGGCACATGCCAAAACGTCCTGAACAATGGAGAAGGCAAAGAAGTTTCATTAGTGGTGTAATGGGAGGATAAATCGTGTTCCAGATGTTGGGGACATCCCTCAGACCTGTTAAGGGCCTCCATCACACCACTGAGGAATTATCCTTGTTTGTTACTGTTTGCAATGAATGATTGAAGGAGTTGCGTATCTTCAGATCTATAGATTCCTGCTATGATATGACATGATATTGTATTTGAATCGTACTCATACACGCGTGTTTCAGAGCGTGACGAGGCAAGGGAGGGGAAGAAGGGAGGACAAAACAGCGATCTTCCTAGGCCCAGTGACATTGAGAATGCTCAAGTGCAGGGGAGAGGGAGGGAGGAAAGTGCAAGGAGAGGGGCGAGGTGGAACGTGCCTAGGAAGAGATAAAAACAACAACAACTGGTAGCGCAGCCAGCAGGGTGGCAAGTGCGAGGTTTAAAGCGCAGACAAGGGGTGTCTGATAAGTGCAGGTAAGGGCACTGTAGGGTTACAGATACAGACCCAAGTGCAAGGATTGCGTGCAAGGGTTGCCAGGAGGCAGTGCAGGTGTGCGGCTGGGTGGGCAGGGACCTTGGCCCGAAATCAGAGGGTAGCCAGGTGCACGGAGCCGAAGCAGACAGATCAGCAGGGGAGCGGAAGAGCAAAGGCAGAAGCAAAGAGGAAGGTCTTGAGGTGCTTCCGGAACCAGAGATGGTTCTCCTCAAGTTTCAGTGTGGCAGGCAGGCTGTTCCAGAGGGAGGCCCCAGCTGAGGAAAGAGATCTACCCCCAACTCGTTGCTTGGAGAAGCGACCGGCCCTGAGGGAGTTGGAGGTGGATGAGAAAAGAGCTCGAGTGGGAAGGTATTTACGGAGGGAGAGTTGAAGGTATTTTGGACCCAGGCCCCAGTAAGCCTTGTGGACAATGCAGAGGGACTTGAATTTAACCCTTGCAGCCACTGGGAGCAATGAAAAGATTTCAGGGCTGGAGAGATACGATCCCTGGGCTTCAGACCAAGGAAACGTCTTGCAGTCCTGTTCTGGATGAGTTGCAGAGGACAGAGAGAAGAAGCAGGCAGATTTAGAAAGAGGCTGTTGCAGTAGTCTAGCCTAGAGAGAATCAGAGCTCTAGATACAGTAAGCTTCTGGGGGAAGGAGAGGAAAGGAACAATACCTCTGCAAATGTACAGTTGGTAGTTTGACTTCTTAGAGATGTCAGAGATGTGAGAAGAAAAGGAGAGTGTGGAGTCGAAGATGACCCCAAGGTTCTTAGCCTCAAAGGTGGGAGCAGGAAGAGGGCCAAGGGAGGCCGGCCAGAGAGTGGCAGGAAAGGAGGGTGCAGGTGTGCCGATGAGGAGAATCTCTGCCTAAATGGGATTAAGGCAGAGATCATTGGCGGCAGACCAGTCCTGGATGGCAGACAGACGGTCAGAGATGAGGGAGGGAAGCCTGAAAACAAGCAGAGTGTCATCCGCATAGCACTGAAAGTTGAAGCAGAGAGCTGCAATGCGGTGGGAAATGGGTGCCAGGTATTGGTTGAACAGCCAGGGAGAGAGGTTAGACCCGTGGGGAACACCACAAGTAGAGAATGAGATGGCGAAAAGGAAGGACCCAAGTTGGACCTGGGAGGGCCGATCAGAGTGGAAAGAGGTCATCCAGGCCAGGGCCTGATCAGTGATACCCGGCTTATCACGGAGACAGTTGAGCAGGATGGCATGGTTGACCGTGTCAAAGGCAGAAGAGAAATCGAGTAGGATGAGGACCCAAAAGGGATGTTAGAGTCATGGTTGGACAGCAGGTCTTCGCAGGTGTTCAGGAGAGCAGTTTCCATGCTTCTGACAGCTCTGAAGCCAGGCTGATGGTCATGGAGACAACCAACAGAGTCGGTGTGAAGATTAAGCTGGGAGATGGTCAGCTTTTCCAAGAGTTTGCCCTGGAAAGGAGTGATAGAAACCTGCGAAGTTAGCCGGGCCGGAGGGGTCGGCTGTGGAATTTTTGAGAAGAGGGTGCACAAGAGAATGCTTCAGAGTGGAGGGGAAGATTCCACAGGTGATGGAATGGTTACAGAAGTCGGCCAGATTCAGAGCAAGGGTGTCAATGTGGTCCTTGATGGTTTTGGACGAACAGGGAAGAACCTGTTTTGACTGGAATCACACAATCTCCTGGGCTTGCGCCAATCTGGTTTCCAACCAAGCCACGGCACTGAATCGGCCTTACTGGACCTAAAGATTCAACAGGATGATATCAAAGATGCCAAGAAGCAAGCCCTCCTCTTGTTACTGGGCCTGTCTGCAGCCTTCGACCATGTATACATATTGAATAAATCAAAAAGGCAGCCTATGATCGAGCCAGCCAGGAGTCAACCTGGAATTAGTCAAATGTGTTATCCATTGCGCCACTGGACCGCTGCTACAGCGTGAGCAGGAGTCAGCACTTTTGTAACGAAATAGAAGTTTCCTGCTTGAGACACAGTGAGAAACGTACTTCTCATTTTTACAAGGAGAGGTAGAAAAAAACGCTACAAGCCCACAATGAGCAGGTGAGCGAGCGTGTGCCATCATGAGAAATTTAGTTCTCATTTTTCCCAGAGGAGAGGTAGAAAAAACGCACTAACTACGAACAAACAATGTGCTTTTGTGTGCCATGCGTGACAAGGCTCATTTTTAAATACTTTCTAGAACAAAAAGGCAGCATGCGAACGAGCCAGCCAGGAGTCGAACCTGGAATCTTCTGCTCCGTAGGCAGACGCGTTATCCATTGCGCCACTGGCCCTCTGCTGCAGTGACTTTCGGAATCAGCACTTTTGTTACGACGCAGATGCTCATCATGCGGATTGAGCCATCATGAGCAACTTAGTTCTCATTTTTATAAGGAGAGGTGGTTGAAAACACGCCTACGAACTGACAATGAGCAGGCGTGTGCCATGTGTTAGAGACATCATGAGAAATAACGTAGTTCCCATTTTTTCTCCCGAGTAGAGGTAGAAACACGCTGCAACAGTGACTACAAACACACAATGAGCTTCGAGTGCCTTGCGTGAGAAGGCTCATTTTTAAATACAGAACAAAAAGGCAGCATTTGAACGAGCCAGCCAGGAGTCGAACCTGGAATCTTCTGCTCCGTAGGCAGACGCGTTATCCATTGCGCCACTGGCCCGCTGCTGCACTGTGTGCTGCATTCAGCACTTTTGTTACGAACCAGAGGCTCAGGTCGGGCTGCCTGAGACATCACGAGAAACTTTGTTCTCATTTTTACAGCGAGAGGTAGGAAAAACGCTACCAACACACAATAAGCAGGCGTGTGACATGTGTTAAAGAAGGCTCATTTTTAAATACTTTATTGAAAACAATACATACAAACATCTGACAAAGAACGCATTTGGCATCAGATACTGCCCGGATTGCAACTCTCTGCACGTATTTTCTGGCGAGTTTTACGGACCAAGCATCTCATTTATTGTACTATAGCACTCACATTTTCATGCGCAAATAACAGATTTAGACTGTTTTCACTTTTTAGTATTGTACCATTTTATGTGCTCGGTGCTCTTCAGTGTTAAATCCGCGGGAGAGGATGATCTGTACCCAGATCAACCCCAAAAGTGCCATACAGATATGAAACAGATAAGGCCTGAGTGATAGGCGTGCCAAGGAGTACTCGACGTGCATGCTACAGAAACGCGAAACATGCAACAAGTGAGAGACATAAAATGGGGTTTTTCACTTTAAGAAATAACATATAATATATTGAATACAATTTTTTGTTTACTTCTTAAAAGGTGTTTTATTGAGCTGTAGCCTTCCTCTTAGAGAGCAGGACTAAGAAGCCCGGCTGGAGTATTTCAGCACATTTTTATTTCCTTTTGGCGATCGCTGTGTCAGGGTGTTGGGTTGGGGCTCCAAGATTGCCGAACACCAGGCGAGCAGTCTATCATGGGGAACAGTTTAGTATACAACACCGGTGCGATGAAGGCACATGGCCTACTGTGCATTTTAAGCACCACCTATAAGCCGAAACCGTTGCATTGAAGTACAGGTAGGAGGGAGATGACATGTGAAGAGGGACACACGACTTGTTTTTTTTTGGGTTATTTATTTGTTAAATATTGTTGGTTGTTTATCGTCTAATTGACTGCCTTGGGCCATGCTTACCTCTTTGGCCATTCCCACCCACTCCTTGCCCCTCCCACCCAAAACTCAACCCCTGGTATCTATGTTGTTTCTAAGCAGTCTGCTGTGAGTTAATGGCTTAATTGCCGCTGTAAATGGCTACCGGTATAATAACAAAAATCTTACCCAATTCTACCTGTCCTTAACTCACTACCCCACCCCCTCTATTCCCACCTCTCCCCTCTCACCCAATCTACCCTTATCCCCACCCTACTCTACCACCACTGACTATACCCCAAACCACTCTACACCTACCCCACTCTTCGCTACCCACAATATCCCACACCACTGTAGACCTACCCTACCCACTGCCCCACCCCACTGTACCCCTATCCATCAAACCACTGTAGACTGGCAAGGTGACACGAGGTCCTTTGATCCCAATAGATTTCGCCCAGCCTTTCCATATCTTCAGATCACTACCGAGTTAAGGTACGTGTTTGTTGAGTCTTCAACTTACCCCAGACCTACGCTAGTTGTTCAAGATCAGACAGGCAGTCAAAGTGAACAGGCACGCCTTTGACAATGTCTCTTCGGATGTAGGTAGATGCACAAAGTATTCTATTCTGAGGTCCATGCATTCTGCCATGTAAGCGCCAAACAGCCCTTTCACGGGAAGACCCTTCAAAAAGTAAAGACTCCGCTTTCTGTATGTTGGCATGTAGCACGTAGCCCATCTTGGCAGATAGCGTACATCACATTGCATCTAGTGGTGGCCCCATGTTGTGATTCTTCACTTGCCAAATCATAGCAGTGCTAAAAGGTCATGGCCAAGAGGCCTCAGCGGCAGGGGATCTGCGTCCAGTGCAAATTGGCACATGCCAAAACGTCCTGAACAATGGAGAAGGCAAAGAAGTTTCATTAGTGGTGTAATGGGAGGATAAATCGTGTTCCAGATGTTGGGGACATCCCTCAGACCTGTTAAGGGCCTCCATCACACCACTGAGGAATCATCCTTGTTTGTTACTGTTTGCAATGAATGATTGAAGGAGTTGCGTATCTTCAGATCTATAGATTCCTGCTATGATATGACATGATATTGTATTTGAATTGTACTCATACACGCGTGTTTCAGAGCGTGACGAGGCAAGGGAGGGGAAGAAGGGAGGACAAAACAGCGATCTTCCTAGGCCCAGTGACATTGAGAATGCTCAAGTGCAGGGGAGAGGGAGGGAGGAAAGTACAAGGAGAGGGGCGAGGTGGAACGTGCCGAGGAAGGGATAAAAACAACAACAACTGGTAGCGCAGCCAGCAGGGTGGCAAGTGCGAGGTTTAAAGCGCAGACAAGGGGTGTCTGATAAGTGCAGGTAAGGGCACTGTAGGGTTACAGATACAGACCCAAGTGCAAGGATTGCGTGCAAGGGTTGCCAGGAGGCAGTGCAGGTGTGCGGCTGGGTGGGCAGGGACCTTGGCCCGAAATCAGAGGGTAGCCAGGTGCACGGAGCCGAAGCAGACAGATCAGCAAGGGAGCGGAAGAGCAAAGGCAGAAGCAAAGAGGAAGGTCTTGAGGTGCTTCCGGAACCAGAGATGGTTCTCCTCAAGTTTCAGTGTGGCAGGCAGGCTGTTCCAGAGGGAGGCCCCAGCTGAGGAAAGAGATCTACCCCCAACTCGTTGCTTGGAGAAGCGACCGGCCCTGAGGGAGTTGGAGGTGGATGAGAAAAGAGCTCGAGTGGGAAGGTATTTACGGAGGGAGAGTTGAAGGTATTTTGGACCCAGGCCCCAGTAAGCCTTGTGGACAATGCAGAGGGACTTGAATTTAACCCTTGCAGCCACTGGGAGCAATGAAAAGATTTCAGGGCTGGAGAGATACGATCCCTGGGCTTCAGACCAAGGAAACGTCTTGCAGTCCTGTTCTGGATGAGTTGCAGAGGACAGAGAGAAGAAGCAGGCAGATTTAGAAAGAGGCTGTTGCAGTAGTCTAGCCTAGAGAGAATCAGAGCTCTAGATACAGTAAGCTTCTGGGGGAAGGAGAGGAAAGGAACAATACCTCTGCAAATGTACAGTTGGTAGTTTGACTTCTTAGAGATGTCAGAGATGTGAGAAGAAAAGGAGAGTGTGGAGTCGAAGATGACCCCAAGGTTCTTAGCCTCAAAGGTGGGAGCAGGAAGAGGGCCAAGGGAGGCCGGCCAGAGAGTGGCAGGAAAGGAGGGTGCAGGTGTGCCGATGAGGAGAATCTCTGCCTAAATGGGATTAAGGCAGAGATCATTGGCGGCAGACCAGTCCTGGATGGCAGACAGACGGTCAGAGATGAGGGAGGGAAGCCTGAAAACAAGCAGAGTGTCATCCGCATAGCACTGAAAGTTGAAGCAGAGAGCTGCAATGCGGTGGGAAATGGATGCCAGGTATTGGTTGAACAGCCAGGGAGAGAGGTTAGACCCGTGGGGAACACCACAAGTAGAGAATGAGATGGCGAAAAGGAAGGACCCAAGTTGGACCTGGGAGGGCCGATCAGAGTGGAAAGAGGTCATCCAGGCCAGGGCCTGATCAGTGATACCCGGCTTATCACGGAGACAGTTGAGCAGGATGGCATGGTTGACCGTGTCAAAGGCAGAAGAGAAATCGAGTAGGATGAGGACCCAAAAGGGATGTTAGAGTCATGGTTGGACAGCAGGTCTTCACAGGTGTTCAGGAGAGCAGTTTCCATGCTTCTGACAGCTCTGAAGCCAGGCTGATGGTCATGGAGACAACCAACAGAGTCGGTGTGAAGATTAAGCTGGGAGATGGTCAGCTTTTCCAAGAGGTTGCCCTGGAAAGGAGTGATAGAAACCTGCGAAGTTAGCCGGGCCGGAGGGGTCGGCTGTGGAATTTTTGAGAAGAGGGTGCACAAGAGAATGCTTCAGAGTGGAGGGGAAGATTCCACAGGTGATGGAATGGTTACAGAAGTCGGCCAGATTCAGAGCAAGGGTGTCAATGTGGTCCTTGATGGTTTTGGACGAACAGGGAAGAACCTGTTTTGACTGGAATCACACAATCTCCTGGGCTTGCGCCAATCTGGTTTCCAACCAAGCCACGGCACTGAATCGGCCTTACTGGACCTAAAGATTCAACAGGATGATATCAAAGATGCCAAGAAGCAAGCCCTCCTCTTGTTACTGGGCCTGTCTGCAGCCTTCGACCATGTATACATATTGAATAAATCAAAAAGGCAGCCTATGATCGAGCCAGCCAGGAGTCAACCTGGAATTAGTCAAATGTGTTATCCATTGCGCCACTGGACCGCTGCTACAGCGTGAGCAGGAGTCAGCACTTTTGTAACGAAACAGAAGTTTCCTGCTTGAGACACAGTGAGAAACGTACTTCTCATTTTTACAAGGAGAGGTAGAAAAAAACGCTACAAGCCCACAATGAGCAGGTGAGCGAGCGTGTGCCATCATGAGAAACTTAGTTCTCATTTTTCCCAGAGGAGAGGTAGAAAAAACGCACTAACTACGAACAAACAATGTGCTTTTGTGTGCCATGCGTGACAAGGCTCATTTTTAAATACTTTCTAGAACAAAAAGGCAGCATGCGAACGAGCCAGCCAGGAGTCGAACCTGGAATCTTCTGCTCCGTAGGCAGACGCATTATCCATTGCGCCACTGGCCCTCTGCTGCAGTGACTCTTGGAATCAGCACTTTTGTTACGACGCAGAGGCTCATCATGCGGATTGAGCCATCATGAGCAACTTAGTTCTCATTTTTATAAGGAGAGGTGGTTGAAAACACGCCTACGAACTGACAATGAGCAGGCGTGTGCCATGTGTTAGAGACATCATGAGAAATAACGTAGTTCCCATTTTTTCTCCCGAGTAGAGGTAGAAACACGCTGCAACAGTGACTACAAACACACAATGAGCTTTCGAGTGCCTTGCGTGAGAAGGCTCATTTTTAAATACAGAACAAAAAGGCAGCATTTGAACGAGCCAGCCAGGAGTCGAACCTGGAATCTTCTGCTACTTTTGTTACGAACCAGAGGCTCAGGTCGGGCTGCCTGAGACATCACGAGAAACTTTGTTCTCATTTTTACAGCGAGAGGTAGGAAAAACGCTACCAACACACAATAAGCAGGCGTGTGACATGTTTTAAAGAAGGCTCATTTTTAAATACTTTATTGAAAACAATACATACACACATCTGACAAAGAACACATTTGGCATCAGATACTGCCCGGATTGCAACTGTCTGCACGTATTTTCTGGCGAGTTTTACGGACCAAGCATCTCATTTATTGTACGATAGCACTCACATTTTCATGCGCAAATAACAGATTTAGACTGTTTTCACTTTTTAGTATTGTACCATTTTATGTGCTCGGTGCTCTTCAGTGTTAAATCCGCGGGAGAGGATGATCTGTACCCAGATCAACCCCAAAAGTGCCATACAGATATGAAACAGGTAAGGCCTGAGTGATAGGCGTGCCAAGGAGTACTCGACGTGCATGCCACAGAAACGCGAAACATGCAACAAGTGAGAGACATAAAATGGGGTTTTTCACTTTAAGAAATAACATATAATATATTGAATACAATTTTTTGTTTACTTCTTAAAAGGTGTTTTATTGAGCTGCAGCCTTCCTCTTAGAGAGCAGGACTAAGAAGCCCGGCTGGAGCATTTCAGCACATTTTTATTTCCTTTTGGCGATCGCTGTGTCAGGGTGTTGGGTTGGGGCTCCAAGATTGCCGAACACCAGGCGAGCAGTCTATCATGGGGAACAGTTTAGTATACAACACCGGTGCGATGAAGGTACATGGCCTACTGTGCATTTTAAGCACCACCTATAAGCCGAAACCGTTGCATTGAAGTACAGGTAGGAGGGAGATGACATGTGAAGAGGGACACACGACTTGTTTTTTTTTGGGTTATTTATTTGTTAAATATTGTTGGTTGTTTATCGTCTAATTGACTGCCTTGGGCCATGCTTACCTCTTTGGCCATTCCCACCCACTCCTTGCCCCTCCCACCCAAAACTCAACCCCTGGTATCTATGTTGTTTCTAAGCAGTCTGCTGTGAGTTAATGGCTTAATTGCCGCTGTAAATGGCTACCGGTATAATAACAAAAATCTTACCCAATTCTACCTGACCTTAACTCACTACCCCACCCCCTCTATTCCCACCTCTCCCCTCTCACCCAATCTACCCTTATCCCCACCCTACTCTACCACCACTGACTATACCCCAAACCACTCTACACCTACCCCACTCTTCGCTACCCACAATATCCCACACCACTGTACACCTACCCTACCCACTGCCCCACCCCACTGTACCCCTATCCATCAAACCACTGTAGACTGGCAAGGTGACACGAGGTCCTTTGATCCCAATAGATTTCGCCCAGCCTTTCCATATCTTCATATCACTACCGAGTTAAGGTACGTGTTTGTTGAGTCTTCAACTTACCCCAGACCTACGCTAGTTGTTCAAGATCAGACAGGCAGTCAAAGTGAACAGGCACGCCTTTGACAGTGTCTCTTCGGATGTAGGTAGATGCACAAAGTATTCTATTCTGAGGTCCATGCATTCTGCCATGTAAGCGCCAAACAGCCCTTTCACAGGAAGACCCTTCAAAAAGTAAAGACTCCGCTTTCTGTATGTTGGCATGTAGCACGTAGCCCATCTTGGCAGATAGCGTACATCACATTGCATCTAGTGGTGGCCCTATGTTGTGATTCTTCACTTGCCAAATCATAGCAGTGCTAAAAGGTCATGGCCAAGAGGCCTCAGCGGCAGGGGATCTGCGTCCAGTGCAAATTGGCACATGCCAAAACGTCCTGAACAATGGAGAAGGCAAAGAAGTTTCATTAGTGGTGTAATGGGAGGATAAATCGTGTTCCAGATGTTGGGGACATCCCTCAGACCTGTTAAGGGCCTCCATCACACCACTGAGGAATTATCCTTGTTTGTTACTGTTTGCAATGAATGATTGAAGGAGTTGCGTATCTTCAGATCTATAGATTCCTGCTATGATATGACATGATATTGTATTTGAATCGTACTCATACACGCGTGTTTCAGAGCGTGACGAGGCAAGGGAGGGGAAGAAGGGAGGACAAAACAGCGATCTTCCTAGGCCCAGTGACATTGAGAATGCTCAAGTGCAGGGGAGAGGGAGGGAGGAAAGTGCAAGGAGAGGGGCGAGGTGGAACGTGCCTAGGAAGAGATAAAAACAACAACAACTGGTAGCGCAGCCAGCAGGGTGGCAAGTGCGAGGTTTAAAGCGCAGACAAGGGGTGTCTGATAAGTGCAGGTAAGGGCACTGTAGGGTTACAGATACAGACCCAAGTGCAAGGATTGCGTGCAAGGGTTGCCAGGAGGCAGTGCAGGTGTGCGGCTGGGTGGGCAGGGACCTTGGCCCGAAATCAGAGGGTAGCCAGGTGCACGGAGCCGAAGCAGACAGATCAGCAGGGGAGCGGAAGAGCAAAGGCAGAAGCAAAGAGGAAGGTCTTGAGGTGCTTCCGGAACCAGAGATGGTTCTCCTCAAGTTTCAGTGTGGCAGGCAGGCTGTTCCAGAGGGAGGCCCCAGCTGAGGAAAGAGATCTACCCCCAACTCGTTGCTTGGAGAAGCGACCGGCCCTGAGGGAGTTGGAGGTGGATGAGAAAAGAGCTCGAGTGGGAAGGTATTTACGGAGGGAGAGTTGAAGGTATTTTGGACCCAGGCCCCAGTAAGCCTTGTGGACAATGCAGAGGGACTTGAATTTAACCCTTGCAGCCACTGGGAGCAATGAAAAGATTTCAGGGCTGGAGAGATACGATCCCTGGGCTTCAGACCAAGGAAACGTCTTGCAGTCCTGTTCTGGATGAGTTGCAGAGGACAGAGAGAAGAAGCAGGCAGATTTAGAAAGAGGCTGTTGCAGTAGTCTAGCCTAGAGAGAATCAGAGCTCTAGATACAGTAAGCTTCTGGGGGAAGGAGAGGAAAGGAACAATACCTCTGCAAATGTACAGTTGGTAGTTTGACTTCTTAGAGATGTCAGAGATGTGAGAAGAAAAGGAGAGTGTGGAGTCGAAGATGACCCCAAGGTTCTTAGCCTCAAAGGTGGGAGCAGGAAGAGGGCCAAGGGAGGCCGGCCAGAGAGTGGCAGGAAAGGAGGGTGCAGGTGTGCCGATGAGGAGAATCTCTGCCTAAATGGGATTAAGGCAGAGATCATTGGCGGCAGACCAGTCCTGGATGGCAGACAGACGGTCAGAGATGAGGGAGGGAAGCCTGAAAACAAGCAGAGTGTCATCCGCATAGCACTGAAAGTTGAAGCAGAGAGCTGCAATGCGGTGGGAAATGGGTGCCAGGTATTGGTTGAACAGCCAGGGAGAGAGGTTAGACCCGTGGGGAACACCACAAGTAGAGAATGAGATGGCGAAAAGGAAGGACCCAAGTTGGACCTGGGAGGGCCGATCAGAGTGGAAAGAGGTCATCCAGGCCAGGGCCTGATCAGTGATACCCGGCTTATCACAGAGACAGTTGAGCAGGATGGCATGGTTGACCGTGTCAAAGGCAGAAGAGAAATCGAGTAGGATGAGGACCCAAAAGGGATGTTAGAGTCATGGTTGGACAGCAGGTCTTCACAGGTGTTCAGGAGAGCAGTTTCCATGCTTCTGACAGCTCTGAAGCCAGGCTGATGGTCATGGAGACAACCAACAGAGTCGGTGTGAAGATTAAGCTGGGAGATGGTCAGCTTTTCCAAGAGTTTGCCCTGGAAAGGAGTGATAGAAACCTGCGAAGTTAGCCGGGCCGGAGGGGTCGGCTGTGGAATTTTTGAGAAGAGGGTGCACAAGAGAATGCTTCAGAGTGGAGGGGAAGATTCCACAGGTGATGGAATGGTTACAGAAGTCGGCCAGATTCAGAGCAAGGGTGTCAATGTGGTCCTTGATGGTTTTGGACGAACAGGGAAGAACCTGTTTTGACTGGAATCACACAATCTCCTGGGCTTGCGCCAATCTGGTTTCCAACCAAGCCACGGCACTGAATCGGCCTTACTGGACCTAAAGATTCAACAGGATGATATCAAAGATGCCAAGAAGCAAGCCCTCCTCTTGTTACTGGGCCTGTCTGCAGCCTTCGACCATGTATACATATTGAATAAATCAAAAAGGCAGCCTATGATCGAGCCAGCCAGGAGTCAACCTGGAATTAGTCAAATGTGTTATCCATTGCGCCACTGGACCGCTGCTACAGCGTGAGCAGGAGTCAGCACTTTTGTAACGAAACAGAAGTTTCCTGCTTGAGACACAGTGAGAAACGTACTTCTCATTTTTACAAGGAGAGGTAGAAAAAAACGCTACAAGCCCACAATGAGCAGGTGAGCGAGCGTGTGCCATCATGAGAAACTTAGTTCTCATTTTTCCCAGAGGAGAGGTAGAAAAAACGCACTAACTACGAACAAACAATGTGCTTTTGTGTGCCATGCGTGACAAGGCTCATTTTTAAATACTTTCTAGAACAAAAAGGCAGCATGCGAACGAGCCAGCCAGGAGTCGAACCTGGAATCTTCTGCTCCGTAGGCAGACGCGTTATCCATTGTGCCACTGGCCCTCTGCTGCAGTGACTCTTGGAATCAGCACTTTTGTTACGACGCAGAGGCTCATCATGCGGATTGAGCCATCATGAGCAACTTAGTTCTCATTTTTATAAGGAGAGGTGGTTGAAAACACGCCTACGAACTGACAATGAGCAGGCGTGTGCCATGTGTTAGAGACATCATGAGAAATAACGTAGTTCCCATTTTTTCTCCCGAGTAGAGGTAGAAACACGCTGCAACACTGACTACAAACACACAATGAGCTTTCGAGTGCCTTGCGTGAGAAGGCTCATTTTTAAATACAGAACAAAAAGGCAGCATTTGAACGAGCCAGCCAGGAGTCGAACCTGGAATCTTCTGCTCCGTAGGCAGACGCGTTATCCATTGCGCCACTGGCCCGCTGCTGCACTGTGTGCTGCATTCAGCACTTTTGTTACGAACCAGAGGCTCAGGTCGGGCTGCCTGAGACATCACGAGAAACTTTGTTCTCATTTTTACAGCGAGAGGTAGGAAAAACGCTACCAACACACAATAAGCAGGCGTGTGACATGTGTTAAAGAAGGCTCATTTTTAAATACTTTATTGAAAACAATACATACAAACATCTGACAAAGAACGCATTTGGCATCAGATACTGCCCGGATTGCAACTCTCTGCACGTATTTTCTGGCGAGTTTTACGGACCAAGCATCTCATTTATTGTACGATAGCACTCACATTTTCATGCGCAAATAACAGATTTAGACTGTTTTCACTTTTTAGTATTGTACCATTTTATGTGCTCGGTGCTCTTTTTTTTGGGTTATTTATTTGTTAAATATTGTTGGTTGTTTATCGTCTAATTGACTGCCTTGGGCCATGCTTACCTCTTTGGCCATTCCCACCCACTCCTTGCCCCTCCCACCCAAAACTCAACCCCTGGTATCTATGTTGTTTCTAAGCAGTCTGCTGTGAGTTAATGGCTTAATTGCCGCTGTAAATGGCTACCGGTATAATAACAAAAATCTTACCCAATTCTACCTGTCCTTAACTCACTACCCCACCCCCTCTATTCCCACCTCTCCCCTCTCACCCAATCTACCCTTATCCCCACCCTACTCTACCACCACTGACTATACCCCAAACCACTCTACACCTACCCCACTCTTCGCTACCCACAATATCCCACACCACTGTAGACCTACCCTACCCACTGCCCCACCCCACTGTACCCCTATCCATCAAACCACTGTAGACTGGCAAGGTGACACGAGGTCCTTTGATCCCAATAGATTTCGCCCAGCCTTTCCATATCTTCAGATCACTACCGAGTTAAGGTACGTGTTTGTTGAGTCTTCAACTTACCCCAGACCTACGCTAGTTGTTCAAGATCAGACAGGCAGTCAAAGTGAACAGGCACGCCTTTGACAGTGTCTCTTCGGATGTAGGTAGATGCACAAAGTATTCTATTCTGAGGTCCATGCATTCTGCCATGTAAGCGCCAAACAGCCCTTTCACGGGAAGACCCTTCAAAAAGTAAAGACTCCGCTTTCTGTATGTTGGCATGTAGCACGTAGCCCATCTTGGCAGATAGCGTACATCACATTGCATCTAGTGGTGGCCCTATGTTGTGATTCTTCACTTGCCAAATCATAGCAGTGCTAAAAGGTCATGGCCAAGAGGCCTCAGCGGCAGGGGATCTGCGTCCAGTGCAAATTGGCACATGCCAAAACGTCCTGAACAATGGAGAAGGCAAAGAAGTTTCATTAGTGGTGTAATGGGAGGATAAATCGTGTTCCAGATGTTGGGGACATCCCTCAGACCTGTTAAGGGCCTCCATCACACCACTGAGGAATTATCCTTGTTTGTTACTGTTTGCAATGAATGATTGAAGGAGTTGCGTATCTTCAGATCTATAGATTCCTGCTATGATATGACATGATATTGTATTTGAATCGTACTCATACACGCGTGTTTCAGAGCGTGACGAGGCAAGGGAGGGGAAGAAGGGAGGACAAAACAGCGATCTTCCTAGGCCCAGTGACATTGAGAATGCTCAAGTGCAGGGGAGAGGGAGGGAGGAAAGTGCAAGGAGAGGGGCGAGGTGGAACGTGCCTAGGAAGGGATAAAAACAACAACAACTGGTAGCGCAGCCAGCAGGGTGGCAAGTGCGAGGTTTAAAGCGCAGACAAGGGGTGTCTGATAAGTGCAGGTAAGGGCACTGTAGGGTTACAGATACAGACCCAAGTGCAAGGATTGCGTGCAAGGGTTGCCAGGAGGCAGTGCAGGTGTGCGGCTGGGTGGGCAGGGACCTTGGCCCGAAATCAGAGGGTAGCCAGGTGCACGGAGCCGAAGCAGACAGATCAGCAGGGGAGCGGAAGAGCAAAGGCAGAAGCAAAGAGGAAGGTCTTGAGGTGCTTCCGGAACCAGAGATGGTTCTCCTCAAGTTTCAGTGTGGCAGGCAGGCTGTTCCAGAGGGAGGCCCCAGCTGAGGAAAGAGATCTACCCCCAACTCGTTGCTTGGAGAAGCGACCGGCCCTGAGGGAGTTGGAGGTGGAGGAGAAAAGAGCTCGAGTGGGAAGGTATTTACGGAGGGAGAGTTGAAGGTATTTTGGACCCAGGCCCCAGTAAGCCTTGTGGACAATGCAGAGGGACTTGAATTTAACCCTTGCAGCCACTGGGAGCAATGAAAAGATTTCAGGGCTGGAGAGATACGATCCCTGGGCTTCAGACCAAGGAAACGTCTTGCAGTCCTGTTCTGGATGAGTTGCAGAGGACAGAGAGAAGAAGCAGGCAGATTTAGAAAGAGGCTGTTGCAGTAGTCTAGCCTAGAGAGAATCAGAGCTCTAGATACAGTAAGCTTCTGGGGGAAGGAGAGGAAAGGAACAATACCTCTGCAAATGTACAGTTGGTAGTTTGACTTCTTAGAGATGTCAGAGATGTGAGAAGAAAAGGAGAGTGTGGAGTCGAAGATGACCCCAAGGTTCTTAGCCTCAAAGGTGGGAGCAGGAAGAGGGCCAAGGGAGGCCGGCCAGAGAGTGGCAGGAAAGGAGGGTGCAGGTGTGCCGATGAGGAGAATCTCTGCCTAAATGGGATTAAGGCAGAGATCATTGGCGGCAGACCAGTCCTGGATGGCAGACAGACGGTCAGAGATGAGGGAGGGAAGCCTGAAAACAAGCAGAGTGTCATCCGCATAGCACTGAAAGTTGAAGCAGAGAGCTGCAATGCGGTGGGAAATGGGTGCCAGGTATTGGTTGAACAGCCAGGGAGAGAGGTTAGACCCGTGGGGAACACCACAAGTAGAGAATGAGATGGCGAAAAGGAAGGACCCAAGTTGGACCTGGGAGGGCCGATCAGAGTGGAAAGAGGTCATCCAGGCCAGGGCCTGATCAGTGATACCCGGCTTATCACGGAGACAGTTGAGCAGGATGGCATGGTTGACCGTGTCAAAGGCAGAAGAGAAATCGAGTAGGATGAGGACCCAAAAGGGATGTTAGAGTCATGGTTGGACAGCAGGTCTTCACAGGTGTTCAGGAGAGCAGTTTCCATGCTTCTGACAGCTCTGAAGCCAGGCTGATGGTCATGGAGACAACCAACAGAGTCGGTGTGAAGATTAAGCTGGGAGATGGTCAGCTTTTCCAAGAGTTTGCCCTGGAAAGGAGTGATAGAAACCTGCGAAGTTAGCCGGGCCGGAGGGGTCGGCTGTGGAATTTTTGAGAAGAGGGTGCACAAGAGAATGCTTCAGAGTGGAGGGGAAGATTCCACAGGTGATGGAATGGTTACAGAAGTCGGCCAGATTCAGAGCAAGGGTGTCAATGTGGTCCTTGATGGTTTTGGACGAACAGGGAAGAACCTGTTTTGACTGGAATCACACAATCTCCTGGGCTTGCGCCAATCTGGTTTCCAACCAAGCCACGGCACTGAATCGGCCTTACTGGACCTAAAGATTCAACAGGATGATATCAAAGATGCCAAGAAGCAAGCCCTCCTCTTGTTACTGGGCCTGTCTGCAGCCTTCGACCATGTATACATATTGAATAAATCAAAAAGGCAGCCTATGATCGAGCCAGCCAGGAGTCAACCTGGAATTAGTCAAATGTGTTATCCATTGCGCCACTGGACGGCTGCTACAGCGTGAGCAGGAGTCAGCACTTTTGTAACGAAATAGAAGTTTCCTGCTTGAGACACAGTGAGAAACGTACTTCTCATTTTTACAAGGAGAGGTAGAAAAAAACGCTACAAGCCCACAATGAGCAGGTGAGCGAGCGTGTGCCATCATGAGAAACTTAGTTCTCATTTTTCCAAGAGGAGAGGTAGAAAAAACGCACTAACTACGAACAAACAATGTGCTTTTGTGTGCCATGCGTGACAAGGCTCATTTTTAAATACTTTCTAGAACAAAAAGGCAGCATGCGAACGAGCCAGCCAGGAGTCAAACCTGGAATCTTCTGCTCCGTAGGCAGACGCGTTATCCATTGCGCCACTGGCCCTCTGCTGCAGTGACTCTTGGAATCAGCACTTTTGTTACGACGCAGATGCTCATCATGCGGATTGAGCCATCATGAGCAACTTAGTTCTCATTTTTATAAGGAGAGGTGGTTGAAAACACGCCTACGAACTGACAATGAGCAGGCGTGTGCCATGTGTTAGAGACATCATGAGAAATAACGTAGTTCCCATTTTTTCTCCCGAGTAGAGGTAGAAACACGCTGCAACAGTGACTACAAACACACAATGAGCTTTCGAGTGCCTTGCGTGAGAAGGCTCATTTTTAAATACAGAACAAAAAGGCAGCATTTGAACGAGCCAGCCAGGGAATCTTCTGCTCCGTAGGCAGACGCGTTATCCATTGCGCCACTGGCCCGCTGCTGCACTGTGTGCTGCATTCAGCACTTTTGTTACGAACCAGAGGCTCAGGTCGGGCTGCCTGAGACATCACGAGAAACTTTGTTCTCATTTTTACAGCGAGAGGTAGGAAAAACGCTACCAACACACAATAAGCAGGCGTGTGACATGTGTTAAAGAAGGCTCATTTTTAAATACTTTATTGAAAACAATACATACAAACATCTGACAAAGAACGCATTTGGCATCAGATACTGCCCGGATTGCAACTCTCTGCACGTATTTTCTGGCGAGTTTTACGGACCAAGCATCTCATTTATTGTACGATAGCACTCACATTTTCATGCGCAAATAACAGATTTAGAATGTTTTAACTTTTTAGTATTGTACCATTTTATGTGCTCGGTGCTCTTCAGTGTTAAATCCGCGGGAGAGGATGATCTGTACCCAGATCAACCCCAAAAGTGCCATACAGATATGAAACAGATAAGGCCTGAGTGATAGGCGTGCCAAGGAGTACTCGACGTGCATGCTACAGAAACGCGAAACATGCAACAAGTGAGAGACATAAAATGGGGTTTTTCACTTTAAGAAATAACATATAATATATTGAATACAATTTTTTGTTTACTTCTTAAAAGGTGTTTTATTGAGCTGTAGCCTTCCTCTTAGAGAGCAGGACTAAGAAGCCCGGCTGGAGCATTTCAGCACATTTTTATTTCCTTTTGGCGATCGCTGTGTCAGGGTGTTGGGTTGGGGCTCCAAGATTGCCGAACACCAGGCGAGCAGTCTATCATGGGGAACAGTTTAGTATACAACACCGGTGCGATGAAGGCACATGGCCTACTGTGCATTTTAAGCACCACCTATAAGCCGAAACCGTTGCATTGAAGTACAGGTAGGAGGGAGATGACATGTGAAGAGGGACACACGACTTGTTTTTTTTTGGGTTATTTATTTGTTAAATATTGTTGGTTGTTTATCGTCTAATTGACTGCCTTGGGCCATGCTTACCTCTTTGGCCATTCCCACCCACTCCTTGCCCCTCCCACCCAAAACTCAACCCCTGGTATCTATGTTGTTTCTAAGCAGTCTGCTGTGAGTTAATGGCTTAATTGCCGCTGTAAATGGCTACCGGTATAATAACAAAAATCTTACCCAATTCTACCTGTCCTTAACTCACTACCCCACCCCCTCTATTCCCACCTCTCCCCTCTCACCCAATCTACCCTTATCCCCACCCTACTCTACCACCACTGACTATACCCCAAACCACTCTACACCTACCCCACTCTTCGCTACCCACAATATCCCACACCACTGTACACCTACCCTACCCACTGCCCCACCCCACTGTACCCCTATCCATCAAACCACTGTAGACTGGCAAGGTGACACGAGGTCCTTTGATCCCAATAGATTTCGCCCAGCCTTTCCATATCTTCATATCACTACCGAGTTAAGGTACGTGTTTGTTGAGTCTTCAACTTACCCCAGACCTACGCTAGTTGTTCAAGATCAGACAGGCAGTCAAAGTGAACAGGCACGCCTTTGACAGTGTCTCTTCGGATGTAGGTAGATGCACAAAGTATTCTATTCTGAGGTCCATGCATTCTGCCATGTAAGCGCCAAACAGCCCTTTCACAGGAAGACCCTTCAAAAAGTAAAGACTCCGCTTTCTGTATGTTGGCATGTAGCACGTAGCCCATCTTGGCAGATAGCGTACATCACATTGCATCTAGTGGTGGCCCTATGTTGTGATTCTTCACTTGCCAAATCATAGCAGTGCTAAAAGGTCATGGCCAAGAGGCCTCAGCGGCAGGGGATCTGCGTCCAGTGCAAATTGGCACATGCCAAAACGTCCTGAACAATGGAGAAGGCAAAGAAGTTTCATTAGTGGTGTAATGGGAGGATAAATCGTGTTCCAGATGTTGGGGACATCCCTCAGACCTGTTAAGGGCCTCCATCACACCACTGAGGAATTATCCTTGTTTGTTACTGTTTGCAATGAATGATTGAAGGAGTTGCGTATCTTCAGATCTATAGATTCCTGCTATGATATGACATGATATTGTATTTGAATCGTACTCATACACGCGTGTTTCAGAGCGTGACGAGGCAAGGGAGGGGAAGAAGGGAGGACAAAACAGCGATCTTCCTAGGCCCAGTGACATTGAGAATGCTCAAGTGCAGGGGAGAGGGAGGGAGGAAAGTGCAAGGAGAGGGGCGAGGTGGAACGTGCCTAGGAAGGGATAAAAACAACAACAACTGGTAGCGCAGCCAGCAGGGTGGCAAGTGCGAGGTTTAAAGCGCAGACAAGGGGTGTCTGATAAGTGCAGGTAAGGGCACTGTAGGGTTACAGATACGACCCAAGTGCAAGGATTGCGTGCAAGGGTTGCCAGGAGGCAGTGCAGGTGTGCGGCTGGGTGGGCAGGGACCTTGGCCCGAAATCAGAGGGTAGCCAGGTGCACGGAGCCGAAGCAGACAGATCAGCAGGGGAGCGGAAGAGCAAAGGCAGAAGCAAAGAGGAAGGTCTTGAGGTGCTTCCGGAACCAGAGATGGTTCTCCTCAAGTTTCAGTGTGGCAGGCAGGCTGTTCCAGAGGGAGGCCCCAGCTGAGGAAAGAGATCTACCCCAACTCGTTGCTTGGAGAAGCGACCGGCCCTGAGGGAGTTGGAGGTGGATGAGAAAAGAGCTCGAGTGGGAAGGTATTTACGGAGGGAGAGTTGAAGGTATTTTGGACCCAGGCCCCAGTAAGCCTTGTGGACAATGCAGAGGGACTTGAATTTAACCCTTGCAGCCACTGGGAGCAATGAAAAGATTTCAGGGCTGGAGAGATACGATCCCTGGGCTTCAGACCAAGGAAACGTCTTGCAGTCCTGTTCTGGATGAGTTGCAGAGGACAGAGAGAAGAAGCAGGCAGATTTAGAAAGAGGCTGTTGCAGTAGTCTAGCCTAGAGAGAATCAGAGCTCTAGATACAGTAAGCTTCTGGGGGAAGGAGAGGAAAGGAACAATACCTCTGCAAATGTACAGTTGGTAGTTTGACTTCTTAGAGATGTCAGAGATGTGAGAAGAAAAGGAGAGTGTGGAGTCGAAGATGACCCCAAGGTTCTTAGCCTCAAAGGTGGGAGCAGGAAGAGGGCCAAGGGAGGCCGGCCAGAGAGTGGCAGGAAAGGAGGGTGCAGGTGTGCCGATGAGGAGAATCTCTGCCTAAATGGGATTAAGGCAGAGATCATTGGCGGCAGACCAGTCCTGGATGGCAGACAGACGGTCAGAGATGAGGGAGGGAAGCCTGAAAACAAGCAGAGTGTCATCCGCATAGCACTGAAAGTTGAAGCAGAGAGCTGCAATGCGGTGGGAAATGGGTGCCAGGTATTGGTTGAACAGCCAGGGAGAGAGGTTAGACCCGTGGGGAACACCACAAGTAGAGAATGAGATGGCGAAAAGGAAGGACCCAAGTTGGACCTGGGAGGGCCGATCAGAGTGGAAAGAGGTCATCCAGGCCAGGGCCTGATCAGTGATACCCGGCTTATCACGGAGACAGTTGAGCAGGATGGCATGGTTGACCGTGTCAAAGGCAGAAGAGAAATCGAGTAGGATGAGGACCCAAAAGGGATGTTAGAGTCATGGTTGGACAGCAGGTCTTCACAGGTGTTCAGGAGAGCAGTTTCCATGCTTCTGACAGCTCTGAAGCCAGGCTGATGGTCATGGAGACAACCAACAGAGTCGGTGTGAAGATTAAGCTGGGAGATGGTCAGCTTTTCCAAGAGTTTGCCCTGGAAAGGAGTGATAGAAACCTGCAAAGTTAGCCGGGCCGGAGGGGTCGGCTGTGGAATTTTTGAGAAGAGGGTGCACAAGAGAATGCTTCAGAGTGGAGGGGAAGATTCCACAGGTGATGGAATGGTTACAGAAGTCGGCCAGATTCAGAGCAAGGGTGTCAATGTGGTCCTTGATGGTTTTGGACGAACAGGGAAGAACCTGTTTTGACTGGAATCACACAATCTCCTGGGCTTGCGCCAATCTGGTTTCCAACCAAGCCACGGCACTGAATCGGCCTTACTGGACCTAAAGATTCAACAGGATGATATCAAAGATGCCAAGAAGCAAGCCCTCCTCTTGTTACTGGGCCTGTCTGCAGCCTTCGACCATGTATACATATTGAATAAATCAAAAAGGCAGCCTATGATCGAGCCAGCCAGGAGTCAACCTGGAATTAGTCAAATGTGTTATCCATTGCGCCACTGGACCGCTGCTACAGCGTGAGCAGGAGTCAGCACTTTTGTAACGAAACAGAAGTTTCCTGCTTGAGACACAGTGAGAAACGTACTTCTCATTTTTACAAGGAGAGGTAGAAAAAAACGCTACAAGCCCACAATGAGCAGGTGAGCGAGCGTGTGCCATCATGAGAAACTTAGTTCTCATTTTTCCCAGAGGAGAGGTAGAAAAAACGCACTAACTACGAACAAACAATGTGCTTTTGTGTGCCATGCGTGACAAGGCTCATTTTTAAATACTTTCTAGAACAAAAAGGCAGCATGCGAACGAGCCAGCCAGGAGTCGAACCTGGAATCTTCTGCTCCGTAGGCAGACGCGTTATCCATTGCGCAACTGGCCCTCTGCTGCAGTGACTCTTGGAATCAGCACTTTTGTTACGACGCAGAGGCTCATCATGCGGATTGAGCCATCATGAGCAACTTAGTTCTCATTTTTATAAGGAGAGGTGGTTGAAAACACGCCTACGAACTGACAATGAGCAGGCGTGTGCCATGTGTTAGAGACATCATGAGAAATAACGTAGTTCCCATTTTTTCTCCCGAGTAGAGGTAGAAACACGCTGCAACACTGACTACAAACACACAATGAGCTTTCGAGTGCCTTGCGTGAGAAGGCTCATTTTTAAATACAGAACAAAAAGGCAGCATTTGAACGAGCCAGCCAGGAGTCGAACCTGGAATCTTCTGCTCCGTAGGCAGACGCGTTATCCATTGCGCCACTGGCCCGCTGCTACACTGTGAGCTGCATTCAGCACTTTTGTTACGAACCAGAGGCTCAGGTCGGGCTGCCTGAGACATCACGAGAAACTTTGTTCTCATTTTTACAGCGAGAGGTAGGAAAAACGCTACCAACACACAATAAGCAGGCGTGTGACATGTGTTAAAGAAGGCTCATTTTTAAATACTTTATTGAAAACAATACATACAAACATCTGACAAAGAACGCATTTGGCATCAGATACTGCCCGTATTGCAACTCTCTGCACGTATTTTCTGGCGAGTTTTACGGACCAAGCATCTCATTTATTGTACGATAGCACTCACATTTTCATGCGCAAATAACAGATTTAGACTGTTTTCACTTTTTAGTATTGTACCATTTTATGTGCTCGGTGCTCTTCAGTGTTAAATCCGCGGGAGAGGATGATCTGTACCCAGATCAACCCCAAAAGTGCCATACAGATATGAAACAGGTAAGGCCTGAGTGATAGGCGTGCCAAGGAGTACTCGACGTGCATGCTACAGAAACGCGAAACATGCAATAAGTGAGAGACATAAAATGGGGTTTTTCACTTTAAGAAAATAACATATAATATATTGAATACAATTTTTTGTTTACTTCTTAAAAGGTGTTTTATTGAGCTGTAGCCTTCCTCTTAGAGAGCAGGACTAAGAAGCCCGGCTGGAGCATTTCAGCACATTTTTATTTCCTTTTGGCGATCGCTGTGTCAGGGTGTTGGGTTGGGGCTCCAAGATTGCCGAACACCAGGCGAGCAGTCTATCATGGGGAACAGTTTAGTATACAACACCGGTGCGATGAAGGCACATGGCCTACTGTGCATTTTAAGCACCACCTATAAGCCGAAACCGTTGCATTGAAGTACAGGTAGGAGGGAGATGACATGTGAAGAGGGACACACGACTTGGTTTTTTTTGGGTTATTTATTTGTTAAATATTGTTGGTTGTTTATCGTCTAATTGACTGCCTTGGGCCATGCTTACCTCTTTGGCCATTCCCACCCACTCCTTGCCCCTCCCACCCAAAACTCAACCCCTGGTATCTATGTTGTTTCTAAGCAGTCTGCTGTGAGTTAATGGCTTAATTGCCGCTGTAAATGGCTACCGGTATAATAACAAAAATCTTACCCAATTCTACCTGTCCTTAACTCACTACCCCACCCCCTCTATTCCCACCTCTCCCCTCTCACCCAATCTACCCTTATCCCCACCCTACTCTACCACCACTGACTATACCCCAAACCACTCTACACCTACCCCACTCTTCGCTACCCACAATATCCCACACCACTGTAGACCTACCCTACCCACTGCCCCACCCCACTGTACCCCTATCCATCAAACCACTGTAGACTGGCAAGGTGACACGAGGTCCTTTGATCCCAATAGATTTCGCCCAGCCTTTCCATATCTTCAGATCACTACCGAGTTAAGGTACGTGTTTGTTGAGTCTTCAACTTACCCCAGACCTACGCTAGTTGTTCAAGATCAGACAGGCAGTCAAAGTGAACAGGCACGCCTTTGACAGTGTCTCTTCGGATGTAGGTAGATGCACAAAGTATTCTATTCTGAGGTCCATGCATTCTGCCATGTAAGCGCCAAACAGCCCTTTCACGGGAAGACCCTTCAAAAAGTAAAGACTCCGCTTTCTGTATGTTGGCATGTAGCACGTAGCCCATCTTGGCAGATAGCGTACATCACATTGCATCTAGCGGTGGCCCTATGTTGTGATTCTTCACTTGCCAAATCATAGCAGTGCTAAAAGGTCATGGCCAAGAGGCCTCAGCGGCAGGGGATCTGCGTCCAGTGCAAATTGGCACATGCCAAAACGTCCTGAACAATGGAGAAGGCAAAGAAGTTTCATTAGTGGTGTAATGGGAGGATAAATCGTGTTCCAGATGTTGGGGACATCCCTCAGACCTGTTAAGGGCCTCCATCACACCACTGAGGAATTATCCTTGTTTGTTACTGTTTGCAATGAATGATTGAAGGAGTTGCGTATCTTCAGATCTATAGATTCCTGCTATGATATGACATGATATTGTATTTGAATCGTACTCATACACGCGTGTTTCAGAGCGTGACGAGGCAAGGGAGGGGAAGAAGGGAGGACAAAACAGCGATCTTCCTAGGCCCAGTGACATTGAGAATGCTCAAGTGCAGGGGAGAGGGAGGGAGGAAAGTGCAAGGAGAGGGGCGAGGTGGAACGTGCCTAGGAAGGGATAAAAACAACAACAACTGGTAGCGCAGCCAGCAGGGTGGCAAGTGCGAGGTTTAAAGCGCAGACAAGGGGTGTCTGATAAGTGCAGGTAAGGGCACTGTAGGGTTACAGATACAGACCCAAGTGCAAGGATTGCGTGCAAGGGTTGCCAGGAGGCAGTGCAGGTGTGCGGCTGGGTGGGCAGGGACCTTGGCCCGAAATCAGAGGGTAGCCAGGTGCACGGAGCCGAAGCAGACAGATCAGCAGGGGAGCGGAAGAGCAAAGGCAGAAGCAAAGAGGAAGGTCTTGAGGTGCTTCCGGAACCAGAGATGGTTCTCCTCAAGTTTCAGTGTGGCAGGCAGGCTGTTCCAGAGGGAGGCCCCAGCTGAGGAAAGAGATCTACCCCCAACTCGTTGCTTGGAGAAGCGACCGGCCCTGAGGGAGTTGGAGGTGGAGGAGAAAAGAGCTCGAGTGGGAAGGTATTTACGGAGGGAGAGTTGAAGGTATTTTGGACCCAGGCCCCAGTAAGCCTTGTGGACAATGCAGAGGGACTTGAATTTAACCCTTGCAGCCACTGGGAGCAATGAAAAGATTTCAGGGCTGGAGAGATACGATCCCTGGGCTTCAGACCAAGGAAACGTCTTGCAGTCCTGTTCTGGATGAGTTGCAGAGGACAGAGAGAAGAAGCAGGCAGATTTAGAAAGAGGCTGTTGCAGTAGTCTAGCCTAGAGAGAATCAGAGCTCTAGATACAGTAAGCTTCTGGGGGAAGGAGAGGAAAGGAACAATACCTCTGCAAATGTACAGTTGGTAGTTTGACTTCTTAGAGATGTCAGAGATGTGAGAAGAAAAGGAGAGTGTGGAGTCGAAGATGACCCCAAGGTTCTTAGCCTCAAAGGTGGGAGCAGGAAGAGGGCCAAGGGAGGCCGGCCAGAGAGTGGCAGGAAAGGAGGGTGCAGGTGTGCCGATGAGGAGAATCTCTGCCTAAATGGGATTAAGGCAGAGATCATTGGCGGCAGACCAGTCCTGGATGGCAGACAGACGGTCAGAGATGAGGGAGGGAAGCCTGAAAACAAGCAGAGTTTCATCCGCATAGCACTGAAAGTTGAAGCAGAGAGCTGCAATGCGGTGGGAAATGGGTGCCAGGTATTGGTTGAACAGCCAGGGAGAGAGGTTAGACCCGTGGGGAACACCACAAGTAGAGAATGAGATGGCGAAAAGGAAGGACCCAAGTTGGACCTGGGAGGGCCGATCAGAGTGGAAAGAGGTCATCCAGGCCAGGGCCTGATCAGTGATACCCGGCTTATCACGGAGACAGTTGAGCAGGATGGCATGGTTGACCGTGTCAAAGGCAGAAGAGAAATCGAGTAGGATGAGGACCCAAAAGGGATGTTAGAGTCATGGTTGGACAGCAGGTCTTCACAGGTGTTCAGGAGAGCAGTTTCCATGCTTCTGACAGCTCTGAAGCCAGGCTGATGGTCATGGAGACAACCAACAGAGTCGGTGTGAAGATTAAGCTGGGAGATGGTCAGCTTTTCCAAGAGTTTGCCCTGGAAAGGAGTGATAGAAACCTGCGAAGTTAGCCGGGCCGGAGGGGTCGGCTGTGGAATTTTTGAGAAGAGGGTGCACAAGAGAATGCTTCAGAGTGGAGGGGAAGATTCCACAGGTGATGGAATGGTTACAGAAGTCGGCCAGATTCAGAGCAAGGGTGTCAATGTGGTCCTTGATGGTTTTGGACGAACAGGGAAGAACCTGTTTTGACTGGAATCACACAATCTCCTGGGCTTGCGCCAATCTGGTTTCCAACCAAGCCACGGCACTGAATCGGCCTTACTGGACCTAAAGATTCAACAGGATGATATCAAAGATGCCAAGAAGCAAGCCCTCCTCTTGTTACTGGGCCTGTCTGCAGCCTTCGACCATGTATACATATTGAATAAATCAAAAAGGCAGCCTATGATCGAGCCAGCCAGGAGTCAACCTGGAATTAGTCAAATGTGTTATCCATTGCGCCACTGGACCGCTGCTACAGCGTGAGCAGGAGTCAGCACTTTTGTAACGAAATAGAAGTTTCCTGCTTGAGACACAGTGAGAAACGTACTTCTCATTTTTACAAGGAGAGGTAGAAAAAAACGCTACAAGCCCACAATGAGCAGGTGAGCGAGCGTGTGCCATCATGAGAAACTTAGTTCTCATTTTTCCAAGAGGAGAGGTAGAAAAAACGCACTAACTACGAACAAACAATGTGCTTTTGTGTGCCATGCGTGACAAGGCTCATTTTTAAATACTTTCTAGAACAAAAAGGCAGCATGCGAACAAGCCAGCCAGGAGTCGAACCTGGAATCTTCTGCTCCGTAGGCAGACGCGTTATCCATTGCGCCACTGGCCCTCTGCTGCAGTGACTCTTGGAATCAGCACTTTTGTTACGACGCAGATGCTCATCATGCGGATTGAGCCATCATGAGCAACTTAGTTCTCATTTTTATAAGGAGAGGTGGTTGAAAACACGCCTACGAACTGACAATGAGCAGGCGTGTGCCATGTGTTAGAGACATCATGAGAAATAACGTAGTTCCCATTTTTTCTCCCGAGTAGAGGTAGAAACACGCTGCAACAGTGACTACAAACACACAATGAGCTTTCGAGTGCCTTGCGTGAGAAGGCTCATTTTTAAATACAGAACAAAAAGGCAGCATTTGAACGAGCCAGCCAGGAGTCGAACCTGGAATCTTCTGCTCCGTAGGCAGACGCGTTATCCATTGCGCCACTGGCCCGCTGCTGCACTGTGTGCTGCATTCAGCACTTTTGTTACGAACCAGAGGCTCAGGTCGGGCTGCCTGAGACATCACGAGAAACTTTGTTCTCATTTTTACAGCGAGAGGTAGGAAAAACGCTACCAACACACAATAAGCAGGCGTGTGACATGTGTTAAAGAAGGCTCATTTTTAAATACTTTATTGAAAACAATACATACAAACATCTGACAAAGAACGCATTTGGCATCAGATACTGCCCGGATTGCAACTCTCTGCACGTATTTTCTGGCGAGTTTTACGGACCAAGCATCTCATTTATTGTACGATAGCACTCACATTTTCATGCGCAAATAACAGATTTAGAATGTTTTCACTTTTTAGTATTGTACCATTTTATGTGCTCGGTGCTCTTCAGTGTTAAATCCGCGGGAGAGGATGATCTGTACCCAGATCAACCCCAAAAGTGCCATACAGATATGAAACAGATAAGGCCTGAGTGATAGGCGTGCCAAGGAGTACTCGACGTGCATGCTACAGAAACGCGAAACATGCAACAAGTGAGAGACATAAAATGGGGTTTTTTACTTTAAGAAATAACATATAATATATTGAATACAATTTTTTGTTTACTTCTTAAAAGGTGTTTTATTGAGCTGTAGCCTTCCTCTTAGAGAGCAGGACTAAGAAGCCCGGCTGGAGCATTTCAGCACATTTTTATTTCCTTTTGGCGATCGCTGTGTCAGGGTGTTGGGTTGGGGCTCCAAGATTGCCGAACACCAGGCGAGCAGTCTATCATGGGGAACAGTTTAGTATACAACACCGGTGCGATGAAGGCACATGGCCTACTGTGCATTTTAAGCACCACCTATAAGCCGAAACCGTTGCATTGAAGTACAGGTAGGAGGGAGATGACATGTGAAGAGGGACACACGACTTGTTTTTTTTTGGGTTATTTATTTGTTAAATATTGTTGGTTGTTTATCGTCTAATTGACTGCCTTGGGCCATGCTTACCTCTTTGGCCATTCCCACCCACTCCTTGCCCCTCCCACCCAAAACTCAACCCCTGGTATCTATGTTGTTTCTAAGCAGTCTGCTGTGAGTTAATGGCTTAATTGCCGCTGTAAATGGCTACCGGTATAATAACAAAAATCTTACCCAATTCTACCTGTCCTTAACTCACTACCCCACCCCCTCTATTCCCACCTCTCCCCTCTCACCCAATCTACCCTTATCCCCACCCTACTCTACCACCACTGACTATACCCCAAACCACTCTACACCTACCCCACTCTTCGCTACCCACAATATCCCACACCACTGTACACCTACCCTACCCACTGCCCCACCCCACTGTACCCCTATCCATCAAACCACTGTAGACTGGCAAGGTGACACGAGGTCCTTTGATCCCAATAGATTTCGCCCAGCCTTTCCATATCTTCAGATCACTACCGAGTTAAGGTACGTGTTTGTTGAGTCTTCAACTTACCCCAGACCTACGCTAGTTGTTCAAGATCAGACAGGCAGTCAAAGTGAACAGGCACGCCTTTGACAGTGTCTCTTCGGATGTAGGTAGATGCACAAAGTATTCTATTCTGAGGTCCATGCATTCTGCCATGTAAGCGCCAAACAGCCCTTTCACGGGAAGACCCTTCAAAAAGTAAAGACTCCGCTTTCTGTATGTTGGCATGTAGCACGTAGCCCATCTTGGCAGATAGCGTACATCACATTGCATCTAGTGGTGGCCCCATGTTGTGATTCTTCACTTGCCAAATCATAGCAGTGCTAAAAGGTCATGGCCAAGAGGCCTCAGCGGCAGGGGATCTGCGTCCAGTGCAAATTGGCACATGCCAAAACGTCCTGAACAATGGAGAAGGCAAAGAAGTTTCATTAGTGGTGTAATGGGAGGATAAATCGTGTTCCAGATGTTGGGGACATCCCTCAGACCTGTTAAGGGCCTCCATCACACCACTGAGGAATCATCCTTGTTTGTTACTGTTTGCAATGAATGATTGAAGGAGTTGCGTATCTTCAGATCTATAGATTCCTGCTATGATATGACATGATATTGTATTTGAATCGTACTCATACACGCGTGTTTCAGAGCGTGACGAGGCAAGGGAGGGGAAGAAGGGAGGACAAAACAGCGATCTTCCTAGGCCCAGTGACATTGAGAATGCTCAAGTGCAGGGGAGAGGGAGGGAGGAGAGTGCAAGGAGAGGGGCGAGGTGGAACGTGCCGAGGAAGGGATAAAAACAACAACAACTGGTAGCGCAGCCAGCAGGGTGGCAAGTGCGAGGTTTAAAGCGCAGACAAGGGGTGTCTGATAAGTGCAGGTAAGGGCACTGTAGGGTTACAGATACAGACCCAAGTGCAAGGATTGCGTGCAAGGGTTGCCAGGAGGCAGTGCAGGTGTGCGGCTGGGTGGGCAGGGACCTTGGCCCGAAATCAGAGGGTAGCCAGGTGCACGGAGCCGAAGCAGACAGATCAGCAGGGGAGCGGAAGAGCAAAGGCAGAAGCAAAGAGGAAGGTCTTGAGGTGCTTCCGGAACCAGAGATGGTTCTCCTCAAGTTTCAGTGTGGCAGGCAGGCTGTTCCAGAGGGAGGCCCCAGCTGAGGAAAGAGATCTACCCCCAACTCGTTGCTTGGAGAAGCGACCGGCCCTGAGGGAGTTGGAGGTGGAGGAGAAAAGAGCTCGAGTGGGAAGGTATTTACGGAGGGAGAGTTGAAGGTATTTTGGACCCAGGCCCCAGTAAGCCTTGTGGACAATGCAGAGGGACTTGAATTTAACCCTTGCAGCCACTGGGAGCAATGAAAAGATTTCAGGGCTGGAGAGATACGATCCCTGGGCTTCAGACCAAGGAAACGTCTTGCAGTCCTGTTCTGGATGAGTTGCAGAGGACAGAGAGAAGAAGCAGGCAGATTTAGAAAGAGGCTGTTGCAGTAGTCTAGCCTAGAGAGAATCAGAGCTCTAGATACAGTAAGCTTCTGGGGGAAGGAGAGGAAAGGAACAATACCTCTGCAAATGTACAGTTGGTAGTTTGACTTCTTAGAGATGTCAGAGATGTGAGAAGAAAAGGAGAGTGTGGAGTCGAAGATGACCCCAAGGTTCTTAGCCTCAAAGGTGGGAGCAGGAAGAGGGCCAAGGGAGGCCGGCCAGAGAGTGGCAGGAAAGGAGGGTGCAGGTGTGCCGATGAGGAGAATCTCTGCCTAAATGGGATTAAGGCAGAGATCATTGGCGGCAGACCAGTCCTGGATGGCAGACAGACGGTCAGAGATGAGGGAGGGAAGCCTGAAAACAAGCAGAGTGTCATCCGCATAGCACTGAAAGTTGAAGCAGAGAGCTGCAATGCGGTGGGAAATGGGTGCCAGGTATTGGTTGAACAGCCAGGGAGAGAGGTTAGACCCGTGGGGAACACCACAAGTAGAGAATGAGATGGCGAAAAGGAAGGACCCAAGTTGGACCTGGGAGGGCCGATCAGAGTGGAAAGAGGTCATCCAGGCCAGGGCCTGATCAGTGATACCCGGCTTATCACGGAGACAGTTGAGCAGGATGGCATGGTTGACCGTGTCAAAGGCAGAAGAGAAATCGAGTAGGATGAGGACCCAAAAGGGATGTTAGAGTCATGGTTGGACAGCAGGTCTTCACAGGTGTTCAGGAGAGCAGTTTCCATGCTTCTGACAGCTCTGAAGCCAGGCTGATGGTCATGGAGACAACCAACAGAGTCGGTGTGAAGATTAAGCTGGGAGATGGTCAGCTTTTCCAAGAGTTTGCCCTGGAAAGGAGTGATAGAAACCTGCGAAGTTAGCCGGGCCGGAGGGGTCGGCTGTGGAATTTTTGAGAAGAGGGTGCACAAGAGAATGCTTCAGAGTGGAGGGGAAGATTCCACAGGTGATGGAATGGTTACAGAAGTCGGCCAGATTCAGAGCAAGGGTGTCAATGTGGTCCTTGATGGTTTTGGACGAACAGGGAAGAACCTGTTTTGACTGGAATCACACAATCTCCTGGGCTTGCGCCAATCTGGTTTCCAACCAAGCCACGGCACTGAATCGGCCTTACTGGACCTAAAGATTCAACAGGATGATATCAAAGATGCCAAGAAGCAAGCCCTCCTCTTGTTACTGGGCCTGTCTGCAGCCTTCGACCATGTATACATATTGAATAAATCAAAAAGGCAGTCTATGATCGAGCCAGCCAGGAGTCAACCTGGAATTAGTCAAATGTGTTATCCATTGCGCCACTGGACCGCTGCTACAGCGTGAGCAGGAGTCAGCACTTTTGTAACGAAACAGAAGTTTCCTGCTTGAGACACAGTGAGAAACGTATTTCTCATTTTTACAAGGAGAGGTAGAAAAAAACGCTACAAGCCCACAATGAGCAGGTGAGCGAGCGTGTGCCATCATGAGAAACTTAGTTCTCATTTTTCCCAGAGGACAGGTAGAAAAAACGCATTAACTACGAACAAACAATGTGCTTTTGTGTGCCATGCGTGACAAGGCTCATTTTTAAATACTTTCTAGAACAAAAAGGCAGCATGCGAACGAGCCAGCCAGGAGTCGAACCTGGAATCTTCTGCTCCGTAGGCAGACGCGTTATCCATTGCGCCACTGGCCCTCTGCTGCAGTGACTTTCGGAATCAGCACTTTTGTTACGACGCAGAGGCTCATCATGCGGATTGAGCCATCATGAGCAACTTAGTTCTCATTTTTATAAGGAGAGGTGGTTGAAAACACGCCTACGAACTGACAATGAGCAGGCGTGTGCCATGTGTTAGAGACATCATGAGAAATAAGGTAGTTCCCATTTTTTCTCCCGAGTAGAGGTAGAAACACGCTGCAACAGTGACTACAAACACACAATGAGCTTTCGAGTGCCTTGCGTGAGAAGGCTCATTTTTAAATACAGAACAAAAAGGCAGCATTGGAACGAGCCAGCCAGGCAGGAGTCGAACCTGGAATCTTCTGCTCCGTAGGCAGACGCGTTATCCATTGCGCCACTGGCCCGCTGCTGCACTGTGAGCTGCATTCAGCACTTTTGTTACGAACCAGAGGCTCAGGTCGGGCTGCCTGAGACATCACGAGAAACTTTGTTCTCATTTTTACAGCGAGAGGTAGGAAAAACGCTACCAACACACAATAAGCAGGCGTGTGACATGTGTTAAAGAAGGCTCATTTTTAAATACTTTATTGAAAACAATACATACACACATCTGACAAAGAACACATTTGGCATCAGATACTGCCCGGATTGCAACTGTCTGCACGTATTTTCTGGCGAGTTTTACGGACCAAGCATCTCATTTATTGTACGATAGCACTCACATTTTCATGCGCAAATAACAGATTTAGACTGTTTTCACTTTTTAGTATTGTACCATTTTATGTGCTCGGTGCTCTTCAGTGTTAAATCCGCGGGAGAGGATGATCTGTACCCAGATCAACCCCAAAAGTGCCATACAGATATGAAACAGGTAAGGCCTGAGTGATAGGCGTGCCAAGGAGTACTCGACGTGCATGCCACAGAAACGCGAAACATGCAACAAGTGAGAGACATAAAATGGGGTTTTTCACTTTAAGAAATAATATATAATATATTGAATACAATTTTTTGTTTACTTCTTAAAAGGTGTTTTATTGAGCTGTAGCCTTCCTCTTAGAGAGCAGGACTAAGAAGCCCGGCTGGAGCATTTCAGCACATTTTTATTTCCTTTTGGCGATCGCTGTGTCAGGGTGTTGGGTTGGGGCTCCAAGATTGCCGAACACCAGGCGAGCAGTCTATCATGGGGAACAGTTTAGTATACAACACCGGTGCGATGAAGGCACATGGCCTACTGTGCATTTTAAGCACCACCTATAAGCCGAAACCGTTGCATTGAAGTACAGGTAGGAGGGAGATGACATGTGAAGAGGGACACACGACTTGGTTTTTTTTGGGTTATTTATTTGTTAAATATTGTTGGTTGTTTATCGTCTAATTGACTGCCTTGGGCCATGCTTACCTCTTTGGCCATTCCCACCCACTCCTTGCCCCTCCCACCCAAAACTCAACCCCTGGTATCTATGTTGTTTCTAAGCAGTCTGCTGTGAGTTAATGGCTTAATTGCCGCTGTAAATGGCTACCGGTATAATAACAAAAATCTTACCCAATTCTACCTGTCCTTAACTCACTACCCCACCCCCTCTATTCGCACCTCTCCCCTCTCACCCAATCTACCCTTATCCCCACCCTACTCTACCACCACTGACTATACCCCAAACCACTCTACACCTACCCCACTCTTCGCTACCCACAATATCCCACACCACTGTAGACCTACCCTACCCACTGCCCCACCCCACTGTACCCCTATCCATCAAACCACTGTAGACTGGCAAGGTGACACGAGGTCCTTTGATCCCAATAGATTTCGCCCAGCCTTTCCATATCTTCAGATCACTACCGAGTTAAGGTACGTGTTTGTTGAGTCTTCAACTTACCCCAGACCTACGCTAGTTGTTCAAGATCAGACAGGCAGTCAAAGTGAACAGGCACGCCTTTGACAGTGTCTCTTCGGATGTAGGTAGATGCACAAAGTATTCTATTCTGAGGTCCATGCATTCTGCCATGTAAGCGCCAAACAGCCCTTTCACGGGAAGACCCTTCAAAAAGTAAAGACTCCGCTTTCTGTATGTTGGCATGTAGCACGTAGCCCATCTTGGCAGATAGCGTACATCACATTGCATCTAGCGGTGGCCCTATGTTGTGATTCTTCACTTGCCAAATCATAGCAGTGCTAAAAGGTCATGGCCAAGAGGCCTCAGCGGCAGGGGATCTGCGTCCAGTGCAAATTGGCACATGCCAAAACGTCCTGAACAATGGAGAAGGCAAAGAAGTTTCATTAGTGGTGTAATGGGAGGATAAATCGTGTTCCAGATGTTGGGGACATCCCTCAGACCTGTTAAGGGCCTCCATCACACCACTGAGGAATTATCCTTGTTTGTTACTGTTTGCAATGAATGATTGAAGGAGTTGCGTATCTTCAGATCTATAGATTCCTGCTATGATATGACATGATATTGTATTTGAATCGTACTCATACACGCGTGTTTCAGAGCGTGACGAGGCAAGGGAGGGGAAGAAGGGAGGACAAAACAGCGATCTTCCTAGGCCCAGTGACATTGAGAATGCTCAAGTGCAGGGGAGAGGGAGGGAGGAAAGTGCAAGGAGAGGGGCGAGGTGGAACGTGCCTAGGAAGGGATAAAAACAACAACAACTGGTAGCGCAGCCAGCAGGGTGGCAAGTGCGAGGTTTAAAGCGCAGACAAGGGGTGTCTGATAAGTGCAGGTAAGGGCACTGTAGGGTTACAGATACAGACCCAAGTGCAAGGATTGCGTGCAAGGGTTGCCAGGAGGCAGTGCAGGTGTGCGGCTGGGTGGGCAGGGACCTTGGCCCGAAATCAGAGGGTAGCCAGGTGCACGGAGCCGAAGCAGACAGATCAGCAGGGGAGCGGAAGAGCAAAGGCAGAAGCAAAGAGGAAGGTCTTGAGGTGCTTCCGGAACCAGAGATGGTTCTCCTCAAGTTTCAGTGTGGCAGGCAGGCTGTTCCAGAGGGAGGCCCCAGCTGAGGAAAGAGATCTACCCCCAACTCGTTGCTTGGAGAAGCGACCGGCCCTGAGGGAGTTGGAGGTGGAGGAGAAAAGAGCTCGAGTGGGAAGGTATTTACGGAGGGAGAGTTGAAGGTATTTTGGACCCAGGCCCCAGTAAGCCTTGTGGACAATGCAGAGGGACTTGAATTTAACCCTTGCAGCCACTGGGAGCAATGAAAAGATTTCAGGGCTGGAGAGATACGATCCCTGGGCTTCAGACCAAGGAAACGTCTTGCAGTCCTGTTCTGGATGAGTTGCAGAGGACAGAGAGAAGAAGCAGGCAGATTTAGAAAGAGGCTGTTGCAGTAGTCTAGCCTAGAGAGAATCAGAGCTCTAGATACAGTAAGCTTCTGGGGGAAGGAGAGGAAAGGAACAATACCTCTGCAAATGTACAGTTGGTAGTTTGACTTCTTAGAGATGTCAGAGATGTGAGAAGAAAAGGAGAGTGTGGAGTCGAAGATGACCCCAAGGTTCTTAGCCTCAAAGGTGGGAGCAGGAAGAGGGCCAAGGGAGGCCGGCCAGAGAGTGGCAGGAAAGGAGGGTGCAGGTGTGCCGATGAGGAGAATCTCTGCCTAAATGGGATTAAGGCAGAGATCATTGGCGGCAGACCAGTCCTGGATGGCAGACAGACGGTCAGAGATGAGGGAGGGAAGCCTGAAAACAAGCAGAGTGTCATCCGCATAGCACTGAAAGTTGAAGCAGAGAGCTGCAATGCGGTGGGAAATGGGTGCCAGGTATTGGTTGAACAGCCAGGGAGAGAGGTTGGACCCGTGGGGAACACCACAAGTAGAGAATGAGATGGCGAAAAGGAAGGACCCAAGTTGGACCTGGGAGGGCCGATCAGAGTGGAAAGAGGTCATCCAGGCCAGGGCCTGATCAGTGATACCCGGCTTATCACGGAGACAGTTGAGCAGGATGGCATGGTTGACCGTGTCAAAGGCAGAAGAGAAATCGAGTAGGATGAGGACCCAAAAGGGATGTTAGAGTCATGGTTGGACAGCAGGTCTTCACAGGTGTTCAGGAGAGCAGTTTCCATGCTTCTGACAGCTCTGAAGCCAGGCTGATGGTCATGGAGACAACCAACAGAGTCGGTGTGAAGATTAAGCTGGGAGATGGTCAGCTTTTCCAAGAGTTTGCCCTGGAAAGGAGTGATAGAAACCTGCGAAGTTAGCCGGGCCGGAGGGGTCGGCTGTGGAATTTTTGAGAAGAGGGTGCACAAGAGAATGCTTCAGAGTGGAGGGGAAGATTCCACAGGTGATGGAATGGTTACAGAAGTCGGCCAGATTCAGAGCAAGGGTGTCAATGTGGTCCTTGATGGTTTTGGACGAACAGGGAAGAACCTGTTTTGACTGGAATCACACAATCTCCTGGGCTTGCGCCAATCTGGTTTCCAACCAAGCCACGGCACTGAATCGGCCTTACTGGACCTAAAGATTCAACAGGATGATATCAAAGATGCCAAGAAGCAAGCCCTCCTCTTGTTACTGGGCCTGTCTGCAGCCTTCGACCATGTATACATATTGAATAAATCAAAAAGGCAGCCTATGATCGAGCCAGCCAGGAGTCAACATGGAATTAGTCAAATGTGTTATCCATTGCGCCACTGGACCGCTGCTACAGCGTGAGCAGGAGTCAGCACTTTTGTAACGAAACAGAAGTTTCCTGCTTGAGACACAGTGAGAAACGTACTTCTCATTTTTACAAGGAGAGGTAGAAAAAAACGCTACAAGCCCACAATGAGCAGGTGAGCGAGCGTGTGCCATCATGAGAAACTTAGTTCTCATTTTTCCCAGAGGACAGGTAGAAAAAACGCATTAACTACGAACAAACAATGTGCTTTTGTGTGCCATGCGTGACAAGGCTCATTTTTAAATACTTTCTAGAACAAAAAGGCAGCATGCGAACGAGCCAGCCAGGAGTCGAACCTGGAATCTTCTGCTCCGTAGGCAGACGCGTTATCCATTGCGCCACTGGCCCTCTGCTGCAGTGACTCTTGGAATCAGCACTTTTGTTACGACGCAGAGGCTCATCATGCGGATTGAGCCATCATGAGCAACTTAGTTCTCATTTTTATAAGGAGAGGTGGTTGAAAACACGCCTACGAACTGACAATGAGCAGGCGTGTGCCATGTGTTAGAGACATCATGAGAAATAAGGTAGTTCCCATTTTTTCTCCCGAGTAGAGGTAGAAACACGCTGCAACAGTGACTACAAACACACAATGAGCTTTCGAGTGCCTTGCGTGAGAAGGCTCATTTTTAAATACAGAACAAAAAGGCAGCATTTGAACGAGCCAGCCAGGAGTCGATCCTGGAATCTTCTGCTCCGTAGGCAGACGCGTTATCCATTGCGCCACTGGCCCGCTGCTGCACTGTGAGCTGCATTCAGCACTTTTGTTACGAACCAGAGGCTCAGGTCGGGCTGCCTGAGACATCACGAGAAACTTTGTTCTCATTTTTACAGCGAGAGGTAGGAAAAACGCTACCAACACACAATAAGCAGGCGTGTGACATGTGTTAAAGAAGGCTCATTTTTAAATACTTTATTGAAAACAATACATACACACATCTGACAAAGAACACATTTGGCATCAGATACTGCCCGGATTGCAACTGTCTGCACGTATTTTCTGGCGAGTTTTACGGACCAAGCATCTCATTTATTGTACGATAGCACTCACATTTTCATGCTCAAATAACAGATTTAGACTGTTTTCACTTTTTAGTATTGTACCATTTTATGTGCTCGGTGCTCTTCAGTGTTAAATCCGCGGGAGAGGATGATCTGTACCCAGATCAACTCCAAAAGTGCCATACAGATATGAAACAGGTAAGGCCTGAGTGATAGGCGTGCCAAGGAGTACTCGACGTGCATGCCACAGAAACGCGAAACATGCAACAAGTGAGAGACATAAAATGGGGTTTTTCACTTTAAGAAATAATATATAATATATTGAATACAATTTTTTGTTTACTTCTTAAAAGGTGTTTTATTGAGCTGTAGCCTTCCTCTTAGAGAGCAGGACTAAGAAGCCCGGCTGGAGCATTTCAGCACATTTTTATTTCCTTTTGGCGATCGCTGTGTCAGGGTGTTGGGTTGGGGCTCCAAGATTGCCGAACACCAGGCGAGCAGTCTATCATGGGGAACAGTTTAGTATACAACACCGGTGCGATGAAGGCACATGGCCTACTGTGCATTTTAAGCACCACCTATAAGCCGAAACCGTTGCATTGAAGTACAGGTAGGAGGGAGATGACATGTGAAGAGGGACACACGACTTGGTTTTTTTTGGGTTATTTATTTGTTAAATATTGTTGGTTGTTTATCGTCTAATTGACTGCCTTGGGCCATGCTTACCTCTTTGGCCATTCCCACCCACTCCTTGCCCCTCCCACCCAAAACTCAACCCCTGGTATCTATGTTGTTTCTATGCAGTCTGCTGTGAGTTAATGGCTTAATTGCCGCTGTAAATGGCTACCGGTATAATAACAAAAATCTTACCCAATTCTACCTGTCCTTAACTCACTACCCCACCCCCTCTATTCCCACCTCTCCCCTCTCACCCAATCTACCCTTATCCCCACCCTACTCTACCACCACTGACTATACCCCAAACCACTCTACACCTACCCCACTCTTCGCTACCCACAATATCCCACACCACTGTAGACCTACCCTACCCACTGCCCCACCCCACTGTACCCCTATCCATCAAACCACTGTAGACTGGCAAGGTGACACGAGGTCCTTTGATCCCAATAGATTTCGCCCAGCCTTTCCATATCTTCAGATCACTACCGAGTTAAGGTACGTGTTTGTTGAGTCTTCAACTTACCCCAGACCTACGCTAGTTGTTCAAGATCAGACAGGCAGTCAAAGTGAACAGGCACGCCTTTGACAGTGTCTCTTCGGATGTAGGTAGATGCACAAAGTATTCTATTCTGAGGTCCATGCATTCTGCCATGTAAGCGCCAAACAGCCCTTTCACGGGAAGACCCTTCAAAAAGTAAAGACTCCGCTTTCTGTATGTTGGCATGTAGCACGTAGCCCATCTTGGCAGATAGCGTACATCACATTGCATCTAGTGGTGGCCCTATGTTGTGATTCTTCACTTGCCAAATCATAGCAGTGCTAAAAGGTCATGGCCAAGAGGCCTCAGCGGCAGGGGATCTGCGTCCAGTGCAAATTGGCACATGCCAAAACGTCCTGAACAATGGAGAAGGCAAAGAAGTTTCATTAGTGGTGTAATGGGAGGATAAATCGTGTTCCAGATGTTGGGGACATCCCTCAGACCTGTTAAGGGCCTCCATCACACCACTGAGGAATTATCCTTGTTTGTTACTGTTTGCAATGAATGATTGAAGGAGTTGCGTATCTTCAGATCTATAGATTCCTGCTATGATATGACATGATATTGTATTTGAATCGTACTCATACACGCGTGTTTCAGAGCGTGACGAGGCAAGGGAGGGGAAGAAGGGAGGACAAAACAGCGATCTTCCTAGGCCCAGTGACATTGAGAATGCTCAAGTGCAGGGGAGAGGGAGGGAGGAAAGTGCAAGGAGAGGGGCGAGGTGGAACGTGCCTAGGAAGGGATAAAAACAACAACAACTGGTAGCGCAGCCAGCAGGGTGGCAAGTGCGAGGTTTAAAGCGCAGACAAGGGGTGTCTGATAAGTGCAGGTAAGGGCACTGTAGGGTTACAGATACAGACCCAAGTGCAAGGATTGCGTGCAAGGGTTGCCAGGAGGCAGTGCAGGTGTGCGGCTGGGTGGGCAGGGACCTTGGCCCGAAATCAGAGGGTAGCCAGGTGCACGGAGCCGAAGCAGACAGATCAGCAGGGGAGCGGAAGAGCAAAGGCAGAAGCAAAGAGGAAGGTCTTGAGGTGCTTCCGGAACCAGAGATGGTTCTCCTCAAGTTTCAGTGTGGCAGGCAGGCTGTTCCAGAGGGAGGCCCCAGCTGAGGAAAGAGATCTACCCCCAACTCGTTGCTTGGAGAAGCGACCGGCCCTGAGGGAGTTGGAGGTGGAGGAGAAAAGAGCTCGAGTGGGAAGGTATTTACGGAGGGAGAGTTGAAGGTATTTTGGACCCAGGCCCCAGTAAGCCTTGTGGACAATGCAGAGGGACTTGAATTTAACCCTTGCAGCCACTGGGAGCAATGAAAAGATTTCAGGGCTGGAGAGATACGATCCCTGGGCTTCAGACCAAGGAAACGTCTTGCAGTCCTGTTCTGGATGAGTTGCAGAGGACAGAGAGAAGAAGCAGGCAGATTTAGAAAGAGGCTGTTGCAGTAGTCTAGCCTAGAGAGAATCAGAGCTCTAGATACAGTAAGCTTCTGGGGGAAGGAGAGGAAAGGAACAATACCTCTGCAAATGTACAGTTGGTAGTTTGACTTCTTAGAGATGTCAGAGATGTGAGAAGAAAAGGAGAGTGTGGAGTCGAAGATGACCCCAAGGTTCTTAGCCTCAAAGGTGGGAGCAGGAAGAGGGCCAAGGGAGGCCGGCCAGAGAGTGGCAGGAAAGGAGGGTGCAGGTGTGCCGATGAGGAGAATCTCTGCCTAAATGGGATTAAGGCAGAGATCATTGGCGGCAGACCAGTCCTGGATGGCAGACAGACGGTCAGAGATGAGGGAGGGAAGCCTGAAAACAAGCAGAGTGTCATCCGCATAGCACTGAAAGTTGAAGCAGAGAGCTGCAATGCGGTGGGAAATGGGTGCCAGGTATTGGTTGAACAGCCAGGGAGAGAGGTTAGACCCGTGGGGAACACCACAAGTAGAGAATGAGATGGCGAAAAGGAAGGACCCAAGTTGGACCTGGGAGGGCCGATCAGAGTGGAAAGAGGTCATCCAGGCCAGGGCCTGATCAGTGATACCCGGCTTATCACGGAGACAGTTGAGCAGGATGGCATGGTTGACCGTGTCAAAGGCAGAAGAGAAATCGAGTAGGATGAGGACCCAAAAGGGATGTTAGAGTCATGGTTGGACAGCAGGTCTTCACAGGTGTTCAGGAGAGCAGTTTCCATGCTTCTGACAGCTCTGAAGCCAGGCTGATGGTCATGGAGACAACCAACAGAGTCGGTGTGAAGATTAAGCTGGGAGATGGTCAGCTTTTCCAAGAGTTTGCCCTGGAAAGGAGTGATAGAAACCTGCGAAGTTAGCCGGGCCGGAGGGGTCGGCTGTGGAATTTTTGAGAAGAGGGTGCACAAGAGAATGCTTCAGAGTGGAGGGGAAGATTCCACAGGTGATGGAATGGTTACAGAAGTCGGCCAGATTCAGAGCAAGGGTGTCAATGTGGTCCTTGATGGTTTTGGACGAACAGGGAAGAACCTGTTTTGACTGGAATCACACAATCTCCTGGGCTTGCGCCAATCTGGTTTCCAACCAAGCCACGGCACTGAATCGGCCTTACTGGACCTAAAGATTCAACAGGATGATATCAAAGATGCCAAGAAGCAAGCCCTCCTCTTGTTACTGGGCCTGTCTGCAGCCTTCGACCATGTATACATATTGAATAAATCAAAAAGGCAGCCTATGATCGAGCCAGCCAGGAGTCAACCTGGAATTAGTCAAATGTGTTATCCATTGCGCCACTGGACCGCTGCTACAGCGTGAGCAGGAGTCAGCACTTTTGTAACGAAATAGAAGTTTCCTGCTTGAGACACAGTGATAAACGTACTTCTCATTTTTACAAGGAGAGGTAGAAAAAAACGCTACAAGCCCACAATGAGCAGGTGAGCGAGCGTGTGCCATCATGAGAAACTTAGTTCTCATTTTTCCCAGAGGAGAGGTAGAAAAAACGCACTAACTACGAACAAACAATGTGCTTTTGTGTGCCATGCGTGACAAGGCTCATTTTTAAATACTTTCTAGAACAAAAAGGCAGCATGCGAACGAGCCAGCCAGGAGTCGAACCTGGAATCTTCTGCTCCGTAGGCAGACGCGTTATCCATTGCGCCACTGGCCCTCTGCTGCAGTGACTCTTGGAATCAGCACTTTTGTTACGACGCAGATGCTCATCATGCGGATTGAGCCATCATGAGCAACTTAGTTCTCATTTTTATAAGGAGAGGTGGTTGAAAACACGCCTACGAACTGACAATGAGCAGGCGTGTGCCATGTGTTAGAGACATCATGAGAAATAACGTAGTTCCCATTTTTTCTCCCGAGTAGAGGTAGAAACACGCTGCAACAGTGACTACAAACACACAATGAGCTTTCGAGTGCCTTGCGTGAGAAGGCTCATTTTTAAATACAGAACAAAAAGGCAGCATTTGAACGAGCCAGCCAGGGAATCTTCTGCTCCGTAGGCAGACGCGTTATCCATTGCGCCACTGGCCCGCTGCTGCACTGTGTGCTGCATTCAGCACTTTTGTTACGAACCAGAGGCTCAGGTCGGGCTGCCTGAGACATCACGAGAAACTTTGTTCTCATTTTTACAGCGAGAGGTAGGAAAAACGCTACCAACACACAATAAGCAGGCGTGTGACATGTGTTAAAGAAGGCTCATTTTTAAATACTTTATTGAAAACAATACATACAAACATCTGACAAAGAACGCATTTGGCATCAGATACTGCCCGGATTGCAACTCTCTGCACGTATTTTCTGGCGAGTTTTACGGACCAAGCATCTCATTTATTGTACTATAGCACTCACATTTTCATGCGCAAATAACAGATTTAGAATGTTTTCACTTTTTAGTATTGTACCATTTTATGTGCTCGGTGCTCTTCAGTGTTAAATCCGCGGGAGAGGATGATCTGTACCCAGATCAACCCCAAAAGTGCCATACAGATATGAAACAGATAAGGCCTGAGTGATAGGCGTGCCAAGGAGTACTCGACGTGCATGCTACAGAAACGCGAAACATGCAACAAGTGAGAGACATAAAATGGGGTTTTTCACTTTAAGAAATAACATATAATATATTGAATACAATTTTTTGTTTACTTCTTAAAAGGTGTTTTATTGAGCTGTAGCCTTCCTCTTAGAGAGCAGGACTAAGAAGCCCGGCTGGAGCATTTCAGCACATTTTTATTTCCTTTTGGCGATCGCTGTGTCAGGGTGTTGGGTTGGGGCTCCAAGATTGCCGAACACCAGGCGAGCAGTCTATCATGGGGAACAGTTTAGTATACAACACCGGTGCGATGAAGGCACATGGCCTACTGTGCATTTTAAGCACCACCTATAAGCCGAAACCGTTGCATTGAAGTACAGGTAGGAGGGAGATGACATGTGAAGAGGGACACACGACTTGTTTTTTTTTGGGTTATTTATTTGTTAAATATTGTTGGTTGTTTATCGTCTAATTGACTGCCTTGGGCCATGCTTACCTCTTTGGCCATTCCCACCCACTCCTTGCCCCTCCCACCCAAAACTCAACCCCTGGTATCTATGTTGTTTCTAAGCAGTCTGCTGTGAGTTAATGGCTTAATTGCCGCTGTAAATGGCTACCGGTATAATAACAAAAATCTTACCCAATTCTACCTGTCCTTAACTCACTACCCCACCCCCTCTATTCCCACCTCTCCCCTCTCACCCAATCTACCCTTATCCCCACCCTACTCTACCACCACTGACTATACCCCAAACCACTCTACACCTACCCCACTCTTCGCTACCCACAATATCCCACACCACTGTACACCTACCCTACCCACTGCCCCACCCCACTGTACCCCTATCCATCAAACCACTGTAGACTGGCAAGGTGACACGAGGTCCTTTGATCCCAATAGATTTCGCCCAGCCTTTCCATATCTTCAGATCACTACCGAGTTAAGGTACGTGTTTGTTGAGTCTTCAACTTACCCCAGACCTACGCTAGTTGTTCAAGATCAGACAGGCAGTCAAAGTGAACAGGCACGCCTTTGACAATGTCTCTTCGGATGTAGGTAGATGCACAAAGTATTCTATTCTGAGGTCCATGCATTCTGCCATGTAAGCGCCAAACAGCCCTTTCACGGGAAGACCCTTCAAAAAGTAAAGACTCCGCTTTCTGTATGTTGGCATGTAGCACGTAGCCCATCTTGGCAGATAGCGTACATCACATTGCATCTAGTGGTGGCCCCATGTTGTGATTCTTCACTTGCCAAATCATAGCAGTGCTAAAAGGTCATGGCCAAGAGGCCTCAGCGGCAGGGGATCTGCGTCCAGTGCAAATTGGCACATGCCAAAACGTCCTGAACAATGGAGAAGGCAAAGAAGTTTCATTAGTGGTGTAATGGGAGGATAAATCGTGTTCCAGATGTTGGGGACATCCCTCAGACCTGTTAAGGGCCTCCATCACACCACTGAGGAATCATCCTTGTTTGTTACTGTTTGCAATGAATGATTGAAGGAGTTGCGTATCTTCAGATCTATAGATTCCTGCTATGATATGACATGATATTGTATTTGAATTGTACTCATACACGCGTGTTTCAGAGCGTGACGAGGCAAGGGAGGGGAAGAAGGGAGGACAAAACAGCGATCTTCCTAGGCCCAGTGACATTGAGAATGCTCAAGTGCAGGGGAGAGGGAGGGAGGAAAGTACAAGGAGAGGGGCGAGGTGGAACGTGCCGAGGAAGGGATAAAAACAACAACAACTGGTAGCGCAGCCAGCAGGGTGGCAAGTGCGAGGTTTAAAGCGCAGACAAGGGGTGTCTGATAAGTGCAGGTAAGGGCACTGTAGGGTTACAGATACAGACCCAAGTGCAAGGATTGCGTGCAAGGGTTGCCAGGAGGCAGTGCAGGTGTGCGGCTGGGTGGGCAGGGACCTTGGCCCGAAATCAGAGGGTAGCCAGGTGCACGGAGCCGAAGCAGACAGATCAGCAGGGGAGCGGAAGAGCAAAGGCAGAAGCAAAGAGGAAGGTCTTGAGGTGCTTCCGGAACCAGAGATGGTTCTCCTCAAGTTTCAGTGTGGCAGGCAGGCTGTTCCAGAGGGAGGCCCCAGCTGAGGAAAGAGATCTACCCCCAACTCGTTGCTTGGAGAAGCGACCGGCCCTGAGGGAGTTGGAGGTGGAGGAGAAAAGAGCTCGAGTGGGAAGGTATTTACGGAGGGAGAGTTGAAGGTATTTTGGACCCAGGCCCCAGTAAGCCTTGTGGACAATGCAGAGGGACTTGAATTTAACCCTTGCAGCCACTGGGAGCAATGAAAAGATTTCAGGGCTGGAGAGATACGATCCCTGGGCTTCAGACCAAGGAAACGTCTTGCAGTCCTGTTCTGGATGAGTTGCAGAGGACAGAGAGAAGAAGCAGGCAGATTTAGAAAGAGGCTGTTGCAGTAGTCTAGCCTAGAGAGAATCAGAGCTCTAGATACAGTAAGCTTCTGGGGGAAGGAGAGGAAAGGAACAATACCTCTGCAAATGTACAGTTGGTAGTTTGACTTCTTAGAGATGTCAGAGATGTGAGAAGAAAAGGAGAGTGTGGAGTCGAAGATGACCCCAAGGTTCTTAGCCTCAAAGGTGGGAGCAGGAAGAGGGCCAAGGGAGGCCGGCCAGAGAGTGGCAGGAAAGGAGGGTGCAGGTGTGCCGATGAGGAGAATCTCTGCCTAAATGGGATTAAGGCAGAGATCATTGGCGGCAGACCAGTCCTGGATGGCAGACAGACGGTCAGAGATGAGGGAGGGAAGCCTGAAAACAAGCAGAGTGTCATCCGCATAGCACTGAAAGTTGAAGCAGAGAGCTGCAATGCGGTGGGAAATGGGTGCCAGGTATTGGTTGAACAGCCAGGGAGAGAGGTTAGACCCGTGGGGAACACCACAAGTAGAGAATGAGATGGCGAAAAGGAAGGACCCAAGTTGGACCTGGGAGGGCCGATCAGAGTGGAAAGAGGTCATCCAGGCCAGGGCCTGATCAGTGATACCCGGCTTATCACGGAGACAGTTGAGCAGGATGGCATGGTTGACCGTGTCAAAGGCAGAAGAGAAATCGAGTAGGATGAGGACCCAAAAGGGATGTTAGAGTCATGGTTGGACAGCAGGTCTTCACAGGTGTTCAGGAGAGCAGTTTCCATGCTTCTGACAGCTCTGAAGCCAGGCTGATGGTCATGGAGACAACCAACAGAGTCGGTGTGAAGATTAAGCTGGGAGATGGTCAGCTTTTCCAAGAGTTTGCCCTGGAAAGGAGTGATAGAAACCTGCGAAGTTAGCCGGGCCGGAGGGGTCGGCTGTGGAATTTTTGAGAAGAGGGTGCACAAGAGAATGCTTCAGAGTGGAGGGGAAGATTCCACAGGTGATGGAATGGTTACAGAAGTCGGCCAGATTCAGAGCAAGGGTGTCAATGTGGTCCTTGATGGTTTTGGACGAACAGGGAAGAACCTGTTTTGACTGGAATCACACAATCTCCTGGGCTTGCGCCAATCTGGTTTCCAACCAAGCCACGGCACTGAATCGGCCTTACTGGACCTAAAGATTCAACAGGATGATATCAAAGATGCCAAGAAGCAAGCCCTCCTCTTGTTACTGGGCCTGTCTGCAGCCTTCGACCATGTATACATATTGAATAAATCAAAAAGGCAGCCTATGATCGAGCCAGCCAGGAGTCAACCTGGAATTAGTCAAATGTGTTATCCATTGCGCCACTGGACCGCTGCTACAGCGTGAGCAGGAGTCAGCACTTTTGTAACGAAACAGAAGTTTCCTGCTTGAGACACAGTGAGAAACGTACTTCTCATTTTTACAAGGAGAGGTAGAAAAAAACGCTACAAGCCCACAATGAGCAGGTGAGCGAGCGTGTGCCATCATGAGAAACTTAGTTCTCATTTTTCCCAGAGGAGAGGTAGAAAAAACGCACTAACTACGAACAAACAATGTGCTTTTGTGTGCCATGCGTGACAAGGCTCATTTTTAAATACTTTCTAGAACAAAAAGGCAGCATGCGAACGAGCCAGCCAGGAGTCGAACCTGGAATCTTCTGCTCCGTAGGCAGACGCGTTATCCATTGCGCCACTGGCCCTCTGCTGCAGTGACTCTTGGAATCAGCACTTTTGTTACGACGCAGAGGCTCATCATGCGGATTGAGCCATCATGAGCAACTTAGTTCTCATTTTTATAAGGAGAGGTGGTTGAAAACACGCCTACGAACTGACAATGAGCAGGCGTGTGCCATGTGTTAGAGACATCATGAGAAATAACGTAGTTCCCATTTTTTCTCCCGAGTAGAGGTAGAAACACGCTGCAACAGTGACTACAAACACACAATGAGCTTTCGAGTGCCTTGCGTGAGAAGGCTCATTTTTAAATACAGAACAAAAAGGCAGCATTTGAACGAGCCAGCCAGGAGTCGAACCTGGAATCTTCTGCTACTTTTGTTACGAACCAGAGGCTCAGGTCGGGCTGCCTGAGACATCACGAGAAACTTTGTTCTCATTTTTACAGCGAGAGGTAGGAAAAACGCTACCAACACACAATAAGCAGGCGTGTGACATGTGTTAAAGAAGGCTCATTTTTAAATACTTTATTGAAAACAATACATACACACATCTGACAAAGAACACATTTGGCATCAGATACTGCCCGGATTGCAACTGTCTGCACGTATTTTCTGGCGAGTTTTACGGACCAAGCATCTCATTTATTGTACGATAGCACTCACATTTTCATGCGCAAATAACAGATTTAGACTGTTTTCACTTTTTAGTATTGTACCATTTTATGTGCTCGGTGCTCTTCAGTGTTAAATCCGCGGGAGAGGATGATCTGTACCCAGATCAACCCCAAAAGTACCATACAGATATGAAACAGGTAAGGCCTGAGTGATAGGCGTGCCAAGGAGTACTCGACGTGCATGCCACAGAAACGCGAAACATGCAACAAGTGAGAGACATAAAATGGGGTTTTTCACTTTAAGAAATAACATATAATATATTGAATACAATTTTTTGTTTACTTCTTAAAAGGTGTTTTATTGAGCTGCAGCCTTCCTCTTAGAGAGCAGGACTAAGAAGCCCGGCTGGAGCATTTCAGCACATTTTTATTTCCTTTTGGCGATCGCTGTGTCAGGGTGTTGGGTTGGGGCTCCAAGATTGCCGAACACCAGGCGAGCAGTCTATCATGGGGAACAGTTTAGTATACAACACCGGTGCGATGAAGGTACATGGCCTACTGTGCATTTTAAGCACCACCTATAAGCCGAAACCGTTGCATTGAAGTACAGGTAGGAGGGAGATGACATGTGAAGAGGGACACACGACTTGTTTTTTTTTGGGTTATTTATTTGTTAAATATTGTTGGTTGTTTATCGTCTAATTGACTGCCTTGGGCCATGCTTACCTCTTTGGCCATTCCCACCCACTCCTTGCCCCTCCCACCCAAAACTCAACCCCTGGTATCTATGTTGTTTCTAAGCAGTCTGCTGTGAGTTAATGGCTTAATTGCCGCTGTAAATGGCTACCGGTATAATAACAAAAATCTTACCCAATTCTACCTGACCTTAACTCACTACCCCACCCCCTCTATTCCCACCTCTCCCCTCTCACCCAATCTACCCTTATCCCCACCCTACTCTACCACCACTGACTATACCCCAAACCACTCTACACCTACCCCACTCTTCGCTACCCACAATATCCCACACCACTGTACACCTACCCTACCCACTGCCCCACCCCACTGTACCCCTATCCATCAAACCACTGTAGACTGGCAAGGTGACACGAGGTCCTTTGATCCCAATAGATTTCGCCCAGCCTTTCCATATCTTCATATCACTACCGAGTTAAGGTACGTGTTTGTTGAGTCTTCAACTTACCCCAGACCTACGCTAGTTGTTCAAGATCAGACAGGCAGTCAAAGTGAACAGGCACGCCTTTGACAGTGTCTCTTCGGATGTAGGTAGATGCACAAAGTATTCTATTCTGAGGTCCATGCATTCTGCCATGTAAGCGCCAAACAGCCCTTTCACAGGAAGACCCTTCAAAAAGTAAAGACTCCGCTTTCTGTATGTTGGCATGTAGCACGTAGCCCATCTTGGCAGATAGCGTACATCACATTGCATCTAGTGGTGGCCCTATGTTGTGATTCTTCACTTGCCAAATCATAGCAGTGCTAAAAGGTCATGGCCAAGAGGCCTCAGCGGCAGGGGATCTGCGTCCAGTGCAAATTGGCACATGCCAAAACGTCCTGAACAATGGAGAAGGCAAAGAAGTTTCATTAGTGGTGTAATGGGAGGATAAATCGTGTTCCAGATGTTGGGGACATCCCTCAGACCTGTTAAGGGCCTCCATCACACCACTGAGGAATTATCCTTGTTTGTTACTGTTTGCAATGAATGATTGAAGGAGTTGCGTATCTTCAGATCTATAGATTCCTGCTATGATATGACATGATATTGTATTTGAATCGTACTCATACACGCGTGTTTCAGAGCGTGACGAGGCAAGGGAGGGGAAGAAGGGAGGACAAAACAGCGATCTTCCTAGGCCCAGTGACATTGAGAATGCTCAAGTGCAGGGGAGAGGGAGGGAGGAAAGTGCAAGGAGAGGGGCGAGGTGGAACGTGCCTAGGAAGGGATAAAAACAACAACAACTGGTAGCGCAGCCAGCAGGGTGGCAAGTGCGAGGTTTAAAGCGCAGACAAGGGGTGTCTGATAAGTGCAGGTAAGGGCACTGTAGGGTTACAGATACAGACCCAAGTGCAAGGATTGCGTGCAAGGGTTGCCAGGAGGCAGTGCAGGTGTGCGGCTGGGTGGGCAGGGACCTTGGCCCGAAATCAGAGGGTAGCCAGGTGCACGGAGCCGAAGCAGACAGATCAGCAGGGGAGCGGAAGAGCAAAGGCAGAAGCAAAGAGGAAGGTCTTGAGGTGCTTCCGGAACCAGAGATGGTTCTCCTCAAGTTTCAGTGTGGCAGGCAGGCTGTTCCAGAGGGAGGCCCCAGCTGAGGAAAGAGATCTACCCCCAACTCGTTGCTTGGAGAAGCGACCGGCCCTGAGGGAGTTGGAGGTGGAGGAGAAAAGAGCTCGAGTGGGAAGGTATTTACGGAGGGAGAGTTGAAGGTATTTTGGACCCAGGCCCCAGTAAGCCTTGTGGACAATGCAGAGGGACTTGAATTTAACCCTTGCAGCCACTGGGAGCAATGAAAAGATTTCAGGGCTGGAGAGATACGATCCCTGGGCTTCAGACCAAGGAAACGTCTTGCAGTCCTGTTCTGGATGAGTTGCAGAGGACAGAGAGAAGAAGCAGGCAGATTTAGAAAGAGGCTGTTGCAGTAGTCTAGCCTAGAGAGAATCAGAGCTCTAGATACAGTAAGCTTCTGGGGGAAGGAGAGGAAAGGAACAATACCTCTGCAAATGTACAGTTGGTAGTTTGACTTCTTAGAGATGTCAGAGATGTGAGAAGAAAAGGAGAGTGTGGAGTCGAAGATGACCCCAAGGTTCTTAGCCTCAAAGGTGGGAGCAGGAAGAGGGCCAAGGGAGGCCGGCCAGAGAGTGGCAGGAAAGGAGGGTGCAGGTGTGCCGATGAGGAGAATCTCTGCCTAAATGGGATTAAGGCAGAGATCATTGGCGGCAGACCAGTCCTGGATGGCAGACAGACGGTCAGAGATGAGGGAGGGAAGCCTGAAAACAAGCAGAGTGTCATCCGCATAGCACTGAAAGTTGAAGCAGAGAGCTGCAATGCGGTGGGAAATGGGTGCCAGGTATTGGTTGAACAGCCAGGGAGAGAGGTTAGACCCGTGGGGAACACCACAAGTAGAGAATGAGATGGCGAAAAGGAAGGACCCAAGTTGGACCTGGGAGGGCCGATCAGAGTGGAAAGAGGTCATCCAGGCCAGGGCCTGATCAGTGATACCCGGCTTATCACGGAGACAGTTGAGCAGGATGGCATGGTTGACCGTGTCAAAGGCAGAAGAGAAATCGAGTAGGATGAGGACCCAAAAGGGATGTTAGAGTCATGGTTGGACAGCAGGTCTTCACAGGTGTTCAGGAGAGCAGTTTCCATGCTTCTGACAGCTCTGAAGCCAGGCTGATGGTCATGGAGACAACCAACAGAGTCGGTGTGAAGATTAAGCTGGGAGATGGTCAGCTTTTCCAAGAGTTTGCCCTGGAAAGGAGTGATAGAAACCTGCGAAGTTAGCCGGGCCGGAGGGGTCGGCTGTGGAATTTTTGAGAAGAGGGTGCACAAGAGAATGCTTCAGAGTGGAGGGGAAGATTCCACAGGTGATGGAATGGTTACAGAAGTCGGCCAGATTCAGAGCAAGGGTGTCAATGTGGTCCTTGATGGTTTTGGACGAACAGGGAAGAACCTGTTTTGACTGGAATCACACAATCTCCTGGGCTTGCGCCAATCTGGTTTCCAACCAAGCCACGGCACTGAATCGGCCTTACTGGACCTAAAGATTCAACAGGATGATATCAAAGATGCCAAGAAGCAAGCCCTCCTCTTGTTACTGGGCCTGTCTGCAGCCTTCGACCATGTATACATATTGAATAAATCAAAAAGGCAGCCTATGATCGAGCCAGCCAGGAGTCAACCTGGAATTAGTCAAATGTGTTATCCATTGCGCCACTGGACCGCTGCTACAGCGTGAGCAGGAGTCAGCACTTTTGTAACGAAATAGAAGTTTCCTGCTTGAGACACAGTGATAAACGTACTTCTCATTTTTACAAGGAGAGGTAGAAAAAAACGCTACAAGCCCACAATGAGCAGGTGAGCGAGCGTGTGCCATCATGAGAAACTTAGTTCTCATTTTTCCCAGAGGAGAGGTAGAAAAAACGCACTAACTACGAACAAACAATGTGCTTTTGTGTGCCATGCGTGACAAGGCTCATTTTTAAATACTTTCTAGAACAAAAAGGCAGCATGCGAACGAGCCAGCCAGGAGTCGAACCTGGAATCTTCTGCTCCGTAGGCAGACGCGTTATCCATTGCGCCACTGGCCCTCTGCTGCAGTGACTCTTGGAATCAGCACTTTTGTTACGACGCAGATGCTCATCATGCGGATTGAGCCATCATGAGCAACTTAGTTCTCATTTTTATAAGGAGAGGTGGTTGAAAACACGCCTACGAACTGACAATGAGCAGGCGTGTGCCATGTGTTAGAGACATCATGAGAAATAACGTAGTTCCCATTTTTTCTCCCGAGTAGAGGTAGAAACACGCTGCAACAGTGACTACAAACACACAATGAGCTTTCGAGTGCCTTGCGTGAGAAGGCTCATTTTTAAATACAGAACAAAAAGGCAGCATTTGAACGAGCCAGCCAGGGAATCTTCTGCTCCGTAGGCAGACGCGTTATCCATTGCGCCACTGGCCCGCTGCTGCACTGTGTGCTGCATTCAGCACTTTTGTTACGAACCAGAGGCTCAGGTCGGGCTGCCTGAGACATCACGAGAAACTTTGTTCTCATTTTTACAGCGAGAGGTAGGAAAAACGCTACCAACACACAATAAGCAGGCGTGTGACATGTGTTAAAGAAGGCTCATTTTTAAATACTTTATTGAAAACAATACATACAAACATCTGACAAAGAACGCATTTGGCATCAGATACTGCCCGGATTGCAACTCTCTGCACGTATTTTCTGGCGAGTTTTACGGACCAAGCATCTCATTTATTGTACTATAGCACTCACATTTTCATGCGCAAATAACAGATTTAGAATGTTTTCACTTTTTAGTATTGTACCATTTTATGTGCTCGGTGCTCTTCAGTGTTAAATCCGCGGGAGAGGATGATCTGTACCCAGATCAACCCCAAAAGTGCCATACAGATATGAAACAGATAAGGCCTGAGTGATAGGCGTGCCAAGGAGTACTCGACGTGCATGCTACAGAAACGCGAAACATGCAACAAGTGAGAGACATAAAATGGGGTTTTTCACTTTAAGAAATAACATATAATATATTGAATACAATTTTTTGTTTACTTCTTAAAAGGTGTTTTATTGAGCTGTAGCCTTCCTCTTAGAGAGCAGGACTAAGAAGCCCGGCTGGAGCATTTCAGCACATTTTTATTTCCTTTTGGCGATCGCTGTGTCAGGGTGTTGGGTTGGGGCTCCAAGATTGCCGAACACCAGGCGAGCAGTCTATCATGGGGAACAGTTTAGTATACAACACCGGTGCGATGAAGGCACATGGCCTACTGTGCATTTTAAGCACCACCTATAAGCCGAAACCGTTGCATTGAAGTACAGGTAGGAGGGAGATGACATGTGAAGAGGGACACACGACTTGTTTTTTTTTGGGTTATTTATTTGTTAAATATTGTTGGTTGTTTATCGTCTAATTGACTGCCTTGGGCCATGCTTACCTCTTTGGCCATTCCCACCCACTCCTTGCCCCTCCCACCCAAAACTCAACCCCTGGTATCTATGTTGTTTCTAAGCAGTCTGCTGTGAGTTAATGGCTTAATTGCCGCTGTAAATGGCTACCGGTATAATAACAAAAATCTTACCCAATTCTACCTGTCCTTAACTCACTACCCCACCCCCTCTATTCCCACCTCTCCCCTCTCACCCAATCTACCCTTATCCCCACCCTACTCTACCACCACTGACTATACCCCAAACCACTCTACACCTACCCCACTCTTCGCTACCCACAATATCCCACACCACTGTACACCTACCCTACCCACTGCCCCACCCCACTGTACCCCTATCCATCAAACCACTGTAGACTGGCAAGGTGACACGAGGTCCTTTGATCCCAATAGATTTCGCCCAGCCTTTCCATATCTTCAGATCACTACCGAGTTAAGGTACGTGTTTGTTGAGTCTTCAACTTACCCCAGACCTACGCTAGTTGTTCAAGATCAGACAGGCAGTCAAAGTGAACAGGCACGCCTTTGACAATGTCTCTTCGGATGTAGGTAGATGCACAAAGTATTCTATTCTGAGGTCCATGCATTCTGCCATGTAAGCGCCAAACAGCCCTTTCACGGGAAGACCCTTCAAAAAGTAAAGACTCCGCTTTCTGTATGTTGGCATGTAGCACGTAGCCCATCTTGGCAGATAGCGTACATCACATTGCATCTAGTGGTGGCCCCATGTTGTGATTCTTCACTTGCCAAATCATAGCAGTGCTAAAAGGTCATGGCCAAGAGGCCTCAGCGGCAGGGGATCTGCGTCCAGTGCAAATTGGCACATGCCAAAACGTCCTGAACAATGGAGAAGGCAAAGAAGTTTCATTAGTGGTGTAATGGGAGGATAAATCGTGTTCCAGATGTTGGGGACATCCCTCAGACCTGTTAAGGGCCTCCATCACACCACTGAGGAATCATCCTTGTTTGTTACTGTTTGCAATGAATGATTGAAGGAGTTGCGTATCTTCAGATCTATAGATTCCTGCTATGATATGACATGATATTGTATTTGAATTGTACTCATACACGCGTGTTTCAGAGCGTGACGAGGCAAGGGAGGGGAAGAAGGGAGGACAAAACAGCGATCTTCCTAGGCCCAGTGACATTGAGAATGCTCAAGTGCAGGGGAGAGGGAGGGAGGAAAGTACAAGGAGAGGGGCGAGGTGGAACGTGCCGAGGAAGGGATAAAAACAACAACAACTGGTAGCGCAGCCAGCAGGGTGGCAAGTGCGAGGTTTAAAGCGCAGACAAGGGGTGTCTGATAAGTGCAGGTAAGGGCACTGTAGGGTTACAGATACAGACCCAAGTGCAAGGATTGCGTGCAAGGGTTGCCAGGAGGCAGTGCAGGTGTGCGGCTGGGTGGGCAGGGACCTTGGCCCGAAATCAGAGGGTAGCCAGGTGCACGGAGCCGAAGCAGACAGATCAGCAGGGGAGCGGAAGAGCAAAGGCAGAAGCAAAGAGGAAGGTCTTGAGGTGCTTCCGGAACCAGAGATGGTTCTCCTCAAGTTTCAGTGTGGCAGGCAGGCTGTTCCAGAGGGAGGCCCCAGCTGAGGAAAGAGATCTACCCCCAACTCGTTGCTTGGAGAAGCGACCGGCCCTGAGGGAGTTGGAGGTGGAGGAGAAAAGAGCTCGAGTGGGAAGGTATTTACGGAGGGAGAGTTGAAGGTATTTTGGACCCAGGCCCCAGTAAGCCTTGTGGACAATGCAGAGGGACTTGAATTTAACCCTTGCAGCCACTGGGAGCAATGAAAAGATTTCAGGGCTGGAGAGATACGATCCCTGGGCTTCAGACCAAGGAAACGTCTTGCAGTCCTGTTCTGGATGAGTTGCAGAGGACAGAGAGAAGAAGCAGGCAGATTTAGAAAGAGGCTGTTGCAGTAGTCTAGCCTAGAGAGAATCAGAGCTCTAGATACAGTAAGCTTCTGGGGGAAGGAGAGGAAAGGAACAATACCTCTGCAAATGTACAGTTGGTAGTTTGACTTCTTAGAGATGTCAGAGATGTGAGAAGAAAAGGAGAGTGTGGAGTCGAAGATGACCCCAAGGTTCTTAGCCTCAAAGGTGGGAGCAGGAAGAGGGCCAAGGGAGGCCGGCCAGAGAGTGGCAGGAAAGGAGGGTGCAGGTGTGCCGATGAGGAGAATCTCTGCCTAAATGGGATTAAGGCAGAGATCATTGGCGGCAGACCAGTCCTGGATGGCAGACAGACGGTCAGAGATGAGGGAGGGAAGCCTGAAAACAAGCAGAGTGTCATCCGCATAGCACTGAAAGTTGAAGCAGAGAGCTGCAATGCGGTGGGAAATGGGTGCCAGGTATTGGTTGAACAGCCAGGGAGAGAGGTTAGACCCGTGGGGAACACCACAAGTAGAGAATGAGATGGCGAAAAGGAAGGACCCAAGTTGGACCTGGGAGGGCCGATCAGAGTGGAAAGAGGTCATCCAGGCCAGGGCCTGATCAGTGATACCCGGCTTATCACGGAGACAGTTGAGCAGGATGGCATGGTTGACCGTGTCAAAGGCAGAAGAGAAATCGAGTAGGATGAGGACCCAAAAGGGATGTTAGAGTCATGGTTGGACAGCAGGTCTTCACAGGTGTTCAGGAGAGCAGTTTCCATGCTTCTGACAGCTCTGAAGCCAGGCTGATGGTCATGGAGACAACCAACAGAGTCGGTGTGAAGATTAAGCTGGGAGATGGTCAGCTTTTCCAAGAGTTTGCCCTGGAAAGGAGTGATAGAAACCTGCGAAGTTAGCCGGGCCGGAGGGGTCGGCTGTGGAATTTTTGAGAAGAGGGTGCACAAGAGAATGCTTCAGAGTGGAGGGGAAGATTCCACAGGTGATGGAATGGTTACAGAAGTCGGCCAGATTCAGAGCAAGGGTGTCAATGTGGTCCTTGATGGTTTTGGACGAACAGGGAAGAACCTGTTTTGACTGGAATCACACAATCTCCTGGGCTTGCGCCAATCTGGTTTCCAACCAAGCCACGGCACTGAATCGGCCTTACTGGACCTAAAGATTCAATAGGATGATATCAAAGATGCCAAGAAGCAAGCCCTCCTCTTGTTACTGGGCCTGTCTGCAGCCTTCGACCATGTATACATATTGAATAAATCAAAAAGGCAGCCTATGATCGAGCCAGCCAGGAGTCAACCTGGAATTAGTCAAATGTGTTATCCATTGCGCCACTGGACCGCTGCTACAGCGTGAGCAGGAGTCAGCACTTTTGTAACGAAACAGAAGTTTCCTGCTTGAGACACAGTGAGAAACGTACTTCTCATTTTTACAAGGAGAGGTAGAAAAAAACGCTACAAGCCCACAATGAGCAGGTGAGCGAGCGTGTGCCATCATGAGAAACTTAGTTCTCATTTTTCCCAGAGGAGAGGTAGAAAAAACGCACTAACTACGAACAAACAATGTGCTTTTGTGTGCCATGCGTGACAAGGCTCATTTTTAAATACTTTCTAGAACAAAAAGGCAGCATGCGAACGAGCCAGCCAGGAGTCGAACCTGGAATCTTCTGCTCCGTAGGCAGACGCGTTATCCATTGCGCCACTGGCCCTCTGCTGCAGTGACTCTTGGAATCAGCACTTTTGTTACGACGCAGAGGCTCATCATGCGGATTGAGCCATCATGAGCAACTTAGTTCTCATTTTTATAAGGAGAGGTGGTTGAAAACACGCCTACGAACTGACAATGAGCAGGCGTGTGCCATGTGTTAGAGACATCATGAGAAATAACGTAGTTCCCATTTTTTCTCCCGAGTAGAGGTAGAAACACGCTGCAACAGTGACTACAAACACACAATGAGCTTTCGAGTGCCTTGCGTGAGAAGGCTCATTTTTAAATACAGAACAAAAAGGCAGCATTTGAACGAGCCAGCCAGGAGTCGAACCTGGAATCTTCTGCTACTTTTGTTACGAACCAGAGGCTCAGGTCGGGCTGCCTGAGACATCACGAGAAACTTTGTTCTCATTTTTACAGCGAGAGGTAGGAAAAACGCTACCAACACACAATAAGCAGGCGTGTGACATGTGTTAAAGAAGGCTCATTTTTAAATACTTTATTGAAAACAATACATACACACATCTGACAAAGAACACATTTGGCATCAGATACTGCCCGGATTGCAACTGTCTGCACGTATTTTCTGGCGAGTTTTACGGACCAAGCATCTCATTTATTGTACGATAGCACTCACATTTTCATGCGCAAATAACAGATTTAGACTGTTTTCACTTTTTAGTATTGTACCATTTTATGTGCTCGGTGCTCTTCAGTGTTAAATCCGCGGGAGAGGATGATCTGTACCCAGATCAACCCCAAAAGTACCATACAGATATGAAACAGGTAAGGCCTGAGTGATAGGCGTGCCAAGGAGTACTCGACGTGCATGCCACAGAAACGCGAAACATGCAACAAGTGAGAGACATAAAATGGGGTTTTTCACTTTAAGAAATAACATATAATATATTGAATACAATTTTTTGTTTACTTCTTAAAAGGTGTTTTATTGAGCTGCAGCCTTCCTCTTAGAGAGCAGGACTAAGAAGCCCGGCTGGAGCATTTCAGCACATTTTTATTTCCTTTTGGCGATCGCTGTGTCAGGGTGTTGGGTTGGGGCTCCAAGATTGCCGAACACCAGGCGAGCAGTCTATCATGGGGAACAGTTTAGTATACAACACCGGTGCGATGAAGGTACATGGCCTACTGTGCATTTTAAGCACCACCTATAAGCCGAAACCGTTGCATTGAAGTACAGGTAGGAGGGAGATGACATGTGAAGAGGGACACACGACTTGTTTTTTTTTGGGTTATTTATTTGTTAAATATTGTTGGTTGTTTATCGTCTAATTGACTGCCTTGGGCCATGCTTACCTCTTTGGCCATTCCCACCCACTCCTTGCCCCTCCCACCCAAAACTCAACCCCTGGTATCTATGTTGTTTCTAAGCAGTCTGCTGTGAGTTAATGGCTTAATTGCCGCTGTAAATGGCTACCGGTATAATAACAAAAATCTTACCCAATTCTACCTGACCTTAACTCACTACCCCACCCCCTCTATTCCCACCTCTCCCCTCTCACCCAATCTACCCTTATCCCCACCCTACTCTACCACCACTGACTATACCCCAAACCACTCTACACCTACCCCACTCTTCGCTACCCACAATATCCCACACCACTGTACACCTACCCTACCCACTGCCCCACCCCACTGTACCCCTATCCATCAAACCACTGTAGACTGGCAAGGTGACACGAGGTCCTTTGATCCCAATAGATTTCGCCCAGCCTTTCCATATCTTCATATCACTACCGAGTTAAGGTACGTGTTTGTTGAGTCTTCAACTTACCCCAGACCTACGCTAGTTGTTCAAGATCAGACAGGCAGTCAAAGTGAACAGGCACGCCTTTGACAGTGTCTCTTCGGATGTAGGTAGATGCACAAAGTATTCTATTCTGAGGTCCATGCATTCTGCCATGTAAGCGCCAAACAGCCCTTTCACAGGAAGACCCTTCAAAAAGTAAAGACTCCGCTTTCTGTATGTTGGCATGTAGCACGTAGCCCATCTTGGCAGATAGCGTACATCACATTGCATCTAGTGGTGGCCCTATGTTGTGATTCTTCACTTGCCAAATCATAGCAGTGCTAAAAGGTCATGGCCAAGAGGCCTCAGCGGCAGGGGATCTGCGTCCAGTGCAAATTGGCACATGCCAAAACGTCCTGAACAATGGAGAAGGCAAAGAAGTTTCATTAGTGGTGTAATGGGAGGATAAATCGTGTTCCAGATGTTGGGGACATCCCTCAGACCTGTTAAGGGCCTCCATCACACCACTGAGGAATTATCCTTGTTTGTTACTGTTTGCAATGAATGATTGAAGGAGTTGCGTATCTTCAGATCTATAGATTCCTGCTATGATATGACATGATATTGTATTTGAATCGTACTCATACACGCGTGTTTCAGAGCGTGACGAGGCAAGGGAGGGGAAGAAGGGAGGACAAAACAGCGATCTTCCTAGGCCCAGTGACATTGAGAATGCTCAAGTGCAGGGGAGAGGGAGGGAGGAAAGTGCAAGGAGAGGGGCGAGGTGGAACGTGCCTAGGAAGGGATAAAAACAACAACAACTGGTAGCGCAGCCAGCAGGGTGGCAAGTGCGAGGTTTAAAGCGCAGACAAGGGGTGTCTGATAAGTGCAGGTAAGGGCACTGTAGGGTTACAGATACAGACCCAAGTGCAAGGATTGCGTGCAAGGGTTGCCAGGAGGCAGTGCAGGTGTGCGGCTGGGTGGGCAGGGACCTTGGCCCGAAATCAGAGGGTAGCCAGGTGCACGGAGCCGAAGCAGACAGATCAGCAGGGGAGCGGAAGAGCAAAGGCAGAAGCAAAGAGGAAGGTCTTGAGGTGCTTCCGGAACCAGAGATGGTTCTCCTCAAGTTTCAGTGTGGCAGGCAGGCTGTTCCAGAGGGAGGCCCCAGCTGAGGAAAGAGATCTACCCCCAACTCGTTGCTTGGAGAAGCGACCGGCCCTGAGGGAGTTGGAGGTGGATGAGAAAAGAGCTCGAGTGGGAAGGTATTTACGGAGGGAGAGTTGAAGGTATTTTGGACCCAGGCCCCAGTAAGCCTTGTGGACAATGCAGAGGGACTTGAATTTAACCCTTGCAGCCACTGGGAGCAATGAAAAGATTTCAGGGCTGGAGAGATACGATCCCTGGGCTTCAGACCAAGGAAACGTCTTGCAGTCCTGTTCTGGATGAGTTGCAGAGGACAGAGAGAAGAAGCAGGCAGATTTAGAAAGAGGCTGTTGCAGTAGTCTAGCCTAGAGAGAATCAGAGCTCTAGATACAGTAAGCTTCTGGGGGAAGGAGAGGAAAGGAACAATACCTCTGCAAATGTACAGTTGGTAGTTTGACTTCTTAGAGATGTCAGAGATGTGAGAAGAAAAGGAGAGTGTGGAGTCGAAGATGACCCCAAGGTTCTTAGCCTCAAAGGTGGGAGCAGGAAGAGGGCCAAGGGAGGCCGGCCAGAGAGTGGCAGGAAAGGAGGGTGCAGGTGTGCCGATGAGGAGAATCTCTGCCTAAATGGGATTAAGGCAGAGATCATTGGCGGCAGACCAGTCCTGGATGGCAGACAGACGGTCAGAGATGAGGGAGGGAAGCCTGAAAACAAGCAGAGTGTCATCCGCATAGCACTGAAAGTTGAAGCAGAGAGCTGCAATGCGGTGGGAAATGGGTGCCAGGTATTGGTTGAACAGCCAGGGAGAGAGGTTAGACCCGTGGGGAACACCACAAGTAGAGAATGAGATGGCGAAAAGGAAGGACCCAAGTTGGACCTGGGAGGGCCGATCAGAGTGGAAAGAGGTCATCCAGGCCAGGGCCTGATCAGTGATACCCGGCTTATCACGGAGACAGTTGAGCAGGATGGCATGGTTGACCGTGTCAAAGGCAGAAGAGAAATCGAGTAGGATGAGGACCCAAAAGGGATGTTAGAGTCATGGTTGGACAGCAGGTCTTCACAGGTGTTCAGGAGAGCAGTTTCCATGCTTCTGACAGCTCTGAAGCCAGGCTGATGGTCATGGAGACAACCAACAGAGTCGGTGTGAAGATTAGGCTGGGTGATGGTCAGCTTTTCCAAGAGTTTGCCCTGGAAAGGAGTGATAGAAACCTGCGAAGTTAGCCGGGCCGGAGGGGTCGGCTGTGGAATTTTTGAGAAGAGGGTGCACAAGAGAATGCTTCAGAGTGGAGGGGAAGATTCCACAGGTGATGGAATGGTTACAGAAGTCGGCCAGATTCAGAGCAAGGGTGTCAATGTGGTCCTTGATGGTTTTGGACGAACAGGGAAGAACCTGTTTTGACTGGAATCACACAATCTCCTGGGCTTGCGCCAATCTGGTTTCCAACTAAGCCACGGCACTGAATCGGCCTTACTGGACATAAAGATTCAACAGGATGATATCAAAGATGCCAAGAAGCAAGCCCTCCTCTTGTTACTGGGCCTGTCTGCAGCCTTCGACCATGTATACATATTGAATAAATCAAAAAGGCAGCCTATGATCGAGCCAGCCAGGAGTCAACCTGGAATTAGTCAAATGTGTTATCCATTGCGCCACTGGACCGCTGCTACAGCGTGAGCAGGAGTCAGCACTTTTGTAACGAAACAGAAGTTTCCTGCTTGAGACACAGTGAGAAACGTACTTCTCATTTTTACAAGGAGAGGTAGAAAAAAACGCTACAAGCCCACAATGAGCAGGTGAGCGAGCGTGTGCCATCATGAGAAACTTAGTTCTCATTTTTCCCAGAGGAGAGGTAGAAAAAACGCACTAACTACGAACAAACAATGTGCTTTTGTGTGCCATGCGTGACAAGGCTCATTTTTAAATACTTTCTAGAACAAAAAGGCAGCATGCGAACGAGCCAGCCAGGAGTCGAACCTGGAATCTTCTGCTCCGTAGGCAGACGCGTTATCCATTGCGCCACTGGCCCTCTGCTGCAGTGACTCTTGGAATCAGCACTTTTGTTACGACGCAGAGGCTCATCATGCGGATTGAGCCATCATGAGCAACTTAGTTCTCATTTTTATAAGGAGAGGTGGTTGAAAACACGCCTACGAACTGACAATGAGCAGGCGTGTGCCATGTGTTAGAGACATCATGAGAAATAACGTAGTTCCCATTTTTTCTCCCGAGTAGAGGTAGAAACACGCTGCAACAGTGACTACAAACACACAATGAGCTTTCGAGTGCCTTGCGTGAGAAGGCTCATTTTTAAATACAGAACAAAAAGGCAGCATTTGAACGAGCCAGCCAGAAGTCGAACCTGGAATCTTCTGCTCCGTAGGCAGACGCGTTATCCATTGCGCCACTGGCCCGCTGCTGCACTGTGAGCTGCATTCAGCACTTTTGTTACGAACCAGAGGCTCAGGTCGGGCTGCCTGAGACATCACGAGAAACTTTGTTCTCATTTTTACAGCGAGAGGTAGGAAAAACGCTACCAACACCATAAGCAGGCGTGTGACATGTGTTAAAGAAGGCTCATTTTTAAATACTTTATTGAAAACAATACATACAAACATCTGACAAAGAACGCATTTGGCATCAGATACTGCCCGTATTGCAACTCTCTGCACGTATTTTCTGGCGAGTTTTATGGACCAAGCATCTCATTTATTGTACGATAGCACTCACATTTTCATGCGCAAATAACAGATTTAGACTGTTTTCACTTTTTAGTATTGTACCATTTTATGTGCTCGGTGCTCTTCAGTGTTAAATCCGCGGGAGAGGATGATCTGTACCCAGATCAACCCCAAAAGTGCCATACAGATATGAAACAGGTAAGGCCTGAGTGATAGGCGTACCAAGGAGTACTCGACGTGCATGCTACAGAAACGCGAAACATGCAATAAGTGAGAGACATAAAATGGGGTTTTTCACTTTAAGAAAATAACATATAATATATTGAATACAATTTTTTGTTTACTTCTTAAAAGGTGTTTTATTGAGCTGTAGCCTTCCTCTTAGAGAGCAGGACTAAGAAGCCCGGCTGGAGCATTTCAGCACATTTTAATTTCCTTTTGGCGATCGCTGTGTCAGGGTGTTGGGTTGGGGCTCCAAGATTGCCGAACACCAGGCGAGCAGTCTATCATGGGGAACAGTTTAGTATACAACACCGGTGCGATGAAGGCACATGGCCTACTGTGCATTTTAAGCACCACCTATAAGCCGAAACCGTTGCATTGAAGTACAGGTAGGAGGGAGATGACATGTGAAGAGGGACACACGACTTGGTTTTTTTTGGGTTATTTATTTGTTAAATATTGTTGGTTGTTTATCGTCTAATTGACTGCCTTGGGCCATGCTTACCTCTTTGGCCATTCCCACCCACTCCTTGCCCCTCCCACCCAAAACTCAACCCCTGGTATCTATGTTGTTTCTAAGCAGTCTGCTGTGAGTTAATGGCTTAATTGCCGCTGTAAATGGCTACCGGTATAATAACAAAAATCTTACCCAATTCTACCTGTCCTTAACTCACTACCCCACCCCCTCTATTCCCACCTCTCCCCTCTCACCCAATCTACCCTTATCCCCACCCTACTCTACCACCACTGACTATACCCCAAACCACTCTACACCTACCCCACTCTTCGCTACCCACAATATCCCACACCACTGTAGACCTACCCTACCCACTGCCCCACCCCACTGTACCCCTATCCATCAAACCACTGTAGACTGGCAAGGTGACACGAGGTCCTTTGATCCCAATAGATTTCGCCCAGCCTTTCCATATCTTCAGATCACTACCGAGTTAAGGTACGTGTTTGTTGAGTCTTCAACTTACCCCAGACCTACGCTAGTTGTTCAAGATCAGACAGGCAGTCAAAGTGAACAGGCACGCCTTTGACAGTGTCTCTTCGGATGTAGGTAGATGCACAAAGTATTGTATTCTGAGGTCCATGCATTCTGCCATGTAAGCGCCAAACAGCCCTTTCACGGGAAGACCCTTCAAAAAGTAAAGACTCCGCTTTCTGTATGTTGGCATGTAGCACGTAGCCCATCTTGGCAGATAGCGTACATCACATTGCATCTAGTGGTGGCCCTATGTTGTGATTCTTCACTTGCCAAATCATAGCAGTGCTAAAAGGTCATGGCCAAGAGGCCTCAGCGGCAGGGGATCTGCGTCCAGTGCAAATTGGCACATGCCAAAACGTCCTGAACAATGGAGAAGGCAAAGAAGTTTCATTAGTGGTGTAATGGGAGGATAAATCGTGTTCCAGATGTTGGGGACATCCCTCAGACCTGTTAAGGGCCTCCATCACACCACTGAGGAATTATCCTTGTTTGTTACTGTTTGCAATGAATGATTGAAGGAGTTGCGTATCTTCAGATCTATAGATTCCTGCTATGATATGACATGATATTGTATTTGAATCGTACTCATACACGCGTGTTTCAGAGCGTGACGAGGCAAGGGAGGGGAAGAAGGGAGGACAAAACAGCGATCTTCCTAGGCCCAGTTACATTGAGAATGCTCAAGTGCAGGGGAGAGGGAGGGAGGAAAGTGCAAGGAGAGGGGCGAGGTGGAACGTGCCTAGGAAGGGATAAAAACAACAACAACTGGTAGCGCAGCCAGCAGGGTGGCAAGTGCGAGGTTTAAAGCGCAGACAAGGGGTGTCTGATAAGTGCAGGTAAGGGCACTGTAGGGTTACAGATACAGACCCAAGTGCAAGGATTGCGTGCAAGGGTTGCCAGGAGGCAGTGCAGGTGTGCGGCTGGGTGGGCAGGGACCTTGGCCCGAAATCAGAGGGTAGCCAGGTGCACGGAGCCGAAGCAGACAGATCAGCAGGGGAGCGGAAGAGCAAAGGCAGAAGCAAAGAGGAAGGTCTTGAGGTGCTTCCGGAACCAGAGATGGTTCTCCTCAAGTTTCAGTGTGGCAGGCAGGCTGTTCCAGAGGGAGGCCCCAGCTGAGGAAAGAGATCTACCCCCAACTCGTTGCTTGGAGAAGCGACCGGCCCTGAGGGAGTTGGAGGTGGAGGAGAAAAGAGCTCGAGTGGGAAGGTATTTACGGAGGGAGAGTTGAAGGTATTTTGGACCCAGGCCCCAGTAAGCCTTGTGGACAATGCAGAGGGACTTGAATTTAACCCTTGCAGCCACTGGGAGCAATGAAAAGATTTCAGGGCTGGAGAGATACGATCCCTGGGCTTCAGACCAAGGAAACGTCTTGCAGTCCTGTTCTGGATGAGTTGCAGAGGACAGAGAGAAGAAGCAGGCAGATTTAGAAAGAGGCTGTTGCAGTAGTCTAGCCTAGAGAGAATCAGAGCTCTAGATACAGTAAGCTTCTGGGGGAAGGAGAGGAAAGGAACAATACCTCTGCAAATGTACAGTTGGTAGTTTGACTTCTTAGAGATGTCAGAGATGTGAGAAGAAAAGGAGAGTGTGGAGTCGAAGATGACCCCAAGGTTCTTAGCCTCAAAGGTGGGAGCAGGAAGAGGGCCAAGGGAGGCCGGCCAGAGAGTGGCAGGAAAGGAGGGTGCAGGTGTGCCGATGAGGAGAATCTCTGCCTAAATGGGATTAAGGCAGAGATCATTGGCAGCAGACCAGTCCTGGATGGCAGACAGACGGTCAGAGATGAGGGAGGGAAGCCTGAAAACAAGCAGAGTGTCATCCGCATAGCACTGAAAGTTGAAGCAGAGAGCTGCAATGCGGTGGGAAATGGGTGCCAGGTATTGGTTGAACAGCCAGGGAGAGAGGTTAGACCCGTGGGGAACACCACAAGTAGAGAATGAGATGGCGAAAAGGAAGGACCCAAGTTGGACCTGGGAGGGCCGATCAGAGTGGAAAGAGGTCATCCAGGCCAGGGCCTGATCAGTGATACCCGGCTTATCACGGAGACAGTTGAGCAGGATGGCATGGTTGACCGTGTCAAAGGCAGAAGAGAAATCGAGTAGGATGAGGACCCAAAAGGGATGTTAGAGTCATGGTTGGACAGCAGGTCTTCACAGGTGTTCAGGAGAGCAGTTTCCATGCTTCTGACAGCTCTGAAGCCAGGCTGATGGTCATGGAGACAACCAACAGAGTCGGTGTGAAGATTAAGCTGGGAGATGGTCAGCTTTTCCAAGAGTTTGCCCTGGAAAGGAGTGATAGAAACCTGCGAAGTTAGCCGGGCCGGAGGGGTCGGCTGTGGAATTTTTGAGAAGAGGGTGCACAAGAGAATGCTTCAGAGTGGAGGGGAAGATTCCACAGGTGATGGAATGGTTACAGAAGTCGGCCAGATTCAGAGCAAGGGTGTCAATGTGGTCCTTGATGGTTTTGGACGAACAGGGAAGAACCTGTTTTGACTGGAATCACACAATCTCCTGGGCTTGCGCCAATCTGGTTTCCAACCAAGCCACGGCACTGAATCGGCCTTACTGGACCTAAAGATTCAACAGGATGATATCAAAGATGCCAAGAAGCAAGCCCTCCTCTTGTTACTGGGCCTGTCTGCAGCCTTCGACCATGTATACATATTGAATAAATCAAAAAGGCAGCCTATGATCGAGCCAGCCAGGAGTCAACCTGGAATTAGTCAAATGTGTTATCCATTGCGCCACTGGACCGCTGCTACAGCGTGAGCAGGAGTCAGCACTTTTGTAACGAAACAGAAGTTTCCTGCTTGAGACACAGTGAGAAACGTACTTCTCATTTTTACAAGGAGAGGTAGAAAAAAACGCTACAAGCCCACAATGAGCAGGTGAGCGAGCGTGTGCCATCATGAGAAACTTAGTTCTCATTTTTCCAAGAGGAGAGGTAGAAAAAACGCACTAACTACGAACAAACAATGTGCTTTTGTGTGCCATGCGTGACAAGGCTCATTTTTAAATACTTTCTAGAACAAAAAGGCAGCATGCGAACGAGCCAGCCAGGAGTCGAACCTGGAATCTTCTGCTCCGTAGGCAGACGCGTTATCCATTGCGCCACTGGCCCTCTGCTGCAGTGACTCTTGGAATCAGCACTTTTGTTACGACGCAGATGCTCATCATGCGGATTGAGCCATCATGAGCAACTTAGTTCTCATTTTTATAAGGAGAGGTGGTTGAAAACACGCCTACGAACTGACAATGAGCAGGCGTGTGCCATGTGTTAGAGACATCATGAGAAATAACGTAGTTCCCATTTTTTCTCCCGAGTAGAGGTAGAAACACGCTGCAACAGTGACTACAAACACACAATGAGCTTTCGAGTGCCTTGCGTGAGAAGGCTCATATTTAAATACAGAACAGGCAGCATTTGAACGAGCCAGCCAGGGAATCTTCTGCTCCGTAGGCAGACGCGTTATCCATTGCGCCACTGGCCCGCTGCTGCACTGTGTGCTGCATTCAGCACTTTTGTTACGAACCAGAGGCTCAGGTCGGGCTGCCTGAGACATCACGAGAAACTTTGTTCTCATTTTTACAGCGAGAGGTAGGAAAAACGCTACCAACACACAATAAGCAGGCGTGTGACATGTGTTAAAGAAGGCTCATTTTTAAATACTTTATTGAAAACAATAAATACAAACATCTGACAAAGAACGCATTTGGCATCAGATACTGCCCGGATTGCAACTCTCTGCACGTATTTTCTGGCGAGTTTTACGGACCAAGCATCTCATTTATTGTACGATAGCACTCACATTTTCATGCGCAAATAACAGATTTAGAATGTTTTCACTTTTTAGTATTGTACCATTTTATGTGCTCGGTGCTCTTCAGTGTTAAATCCGCGGGAGAGGATGATCTGTACCCAGATCAACCCCAAAAGTGCCATACAGATATGAAACAGATAAGGCCTGAGTGATAGGCGTGCCAAGGAGTACTCGACGTGCATGCTACAGAAACGCGAAACATGCAACAAGTGAGAGACATAAAATGGGGTTTTTCACTTTAAGAAATAACATATAATATATTGAATACAATTTTTTGTTTACTTCTTAAAAGGTGTTTTATTGAGCTGTAGCCTTCCTCTTAGAGAGCAGGACTAAGAAGCCCGGCTGGAGCATTTCAGCACATTTTTATTTCCTTTTGGCGATCGCTGTGTCAGGGTGTTGGGTTGGGGCTCCAAGATTGCCGAACACCAGGCGAGCAGTCTATCATGGGGAACAGTTTAGTATACAACACCGGTGCGATGAAGGCACATGGCCTACTGTGCATTTTAAGCACCACCTATAAGCCGAAACCGTTGCATTGAAGTACAGGTAGGAGGGAGATGACATGTGAAGAGGGACACACGACTTGTTTTTTTTTGGGTTATTTATTTGTTAAATATTGTTGGTTGTTTATCGTCTAATTGACTGCCTTGGGCCATGCTTACCTCTTTGGCCATTCCCACCCACTCCTTGCCCCTCCCACCCAAAACTCAACCCCTGGTATCTATGTTGTTTCTAAGCAGTCTGCTGTGAGTTAATGGCTTAATTGCCGCTGTAAATGGCTACCGGTATAATAACAAAAATCTTACCCAATTCTACCTGTCCTTAACTCACTACCCCACCCCCTCTATTCCCACCTCTCCCCTCTCACCCAATCTACCCTTATCCCCACCCTACTCTACCACCACTGACTATACCCCAAACCACTCTACACCTACCCCACTCTTCGCTACCCACAATATCCCACACCACTGTACACCTACCCTACCCACTGCCCCACCCCACTGTACCCCTATCCATCAAACCACTGTAGACTGGCAAGGTGACACGAGGTCCTTTGATCCCAATAGATTTCGCCCAGCCTTTCCATATCTTCAGATCACTACCGAGTTAAGGTACGTGTTTGTTGAGTCTTCAACTTACCCCAGACCTACGCTAGTTGTTCAAGATCAGACAGGCAGTCAAAGTGAACAGGCACGCCTTTGACAGTGTCTCTTCGGATGTAGGTAGATGCACAAAGTATTCTATTCTGAGGTCCATGCATTCTGCCATGTAAGCGCCAAACAGCCCTTTCACGGGAAGACCCTTCAAAAAGTAAAGACTCCGCTTTCTGTATGTTGGCATGTAGCACGTAGCCCATCTTGGCAGATAGCGTACATCACATTGCATCTAGTGGTGGCCCCATGTTGTGATTCTTCACTTGCCAAATCATAGCAGTGCTAAAAGGTCATGGCCAAGAGGCCTCAGCGGCAGGGGATCTGCGTCCAGTGCAAATTGGCACATGCCAAAACGTCCTGAACAATGGAGAAGGCAAAGAAGTTTCATTAGTGGTGTAATGGGAGGATAAATCGTGTTCCAGATGTTGGGGACATCCCTCAGACCTGTTAAGGGCCTCCATCACACCACTGAGGAATCATCCTTGTTTGTTACTGTTTGCAATGAATGATTGAAGGAGTTGCGTATCTTCAGATCTATAGATTCCTGCTATGATATGACATGATATTGTATTTGAATCGTACTCATACACGCGTGTTTCAGAGCGTGACGAGGCAAGGGAGGGGAAGAAGGGAGGACAAAACAGCGATCTTCCTAGGCCCAGTGACATTGAGAATGCTCAAGTGCAGGGGAGAGGGAGGGAGGAAAGTGCAAGGAGAGGGGCGAGGTGGAACGTGCCTAGGAAGGGATAAAAACAACAACAACTGGTAGCGCAGCCAGCAGGGTGGCAAGTGCGAGGTTTAAAGCGCAGACAAGGGGTGTCTGATAAGTGCAGGTAAGGGCACTGTAGGGTTACAGATACAGACCCAAGTGCAAGGATTGCGTGCAAGGGTTGCCAGGAGGCAGTGCAGGTGTGCGGCTGGGTGGGCAGGGACCTTGGCCCGAAATCAGAGGGTAGCCAGGTGCACGGAGCCGAAGCAGACAGATCAGCAGGGGAGCGGAAGAGCAAAGGCAGAAGCAAAGAGGAAGGTCTTGAGGTGCTTCCGGAACCAGAGATGGTTCTCCTCAAGTTTCAGTGTGGCAGGCAGGCTGTTCCAGAGGGAGGCCCCAGCTGAGGAAAGAGATCTACCCCCAACTCGTTGCTTGGAGAAGCGACCGGCCCTGAGGGAGTTGGAGGTGGAGGAGAAAAGAGCTCGAGTGGGAAGGTATTTACGGAGGGAGAGTTGAAGGTATTTTGGACCCAGGCCCCAGTAAGCCTTGTGGACAATGCAGAGGGACTTGAATTTAACCCTTGCAGCCACTGGGAGCAATGAAAAGATTTCAGGGCTGGAGAGATACGATCCCTGGGCTTCAGACCAAGGAAACGTCTTGCAGTCCTGTTCTGGATGAGTTGCAGAGGACAGAGAGAAGAAGCAGGCAGATTTAGAAAGAGGCTGTTGCAGTAGTCTAGCCTAGAGAGAATCAGAGCTCTAGATACAGTAAGCTTCTGGGGGAAGGAGAGGAAAGGAACAATACCTCTGCAAATGTACAGTTGGTAGTTTGACTTCTTAGAGATGTCAGAGATGTGAGAAGAAAAGGAGAGTGTGGAGTCGAAGATGACCCCAAGGTTCTTAGCCTCAAAGGTGGGAGCAGGAAGAGGGCCAAGGGAGGCCGGCCAGAGAGTGGCAGGAAAGGAGGGTGCAGGTGTGCCGATGAGGAGAATCTCTGCCTAAATGGGATTAAGGCAGAGATCATTGGCGGCAGACCAGTCCTGGATGGCAGACAGACGGTCAGAGATGAGGGAGGGAAGCCTGAAAACAAGCAGAGTGTCATCCGCATAGCACTGAAAGTTGAAGCAGAGAGCTGCAATGCGGTGGGAAATGGGTGCCAGGTATTGGTTGAACAGCCAGGGAGAGAGGTTAGACCCGTGGGGAAAACCACAAGTAGAGAATGAGATGGCGAAAAGGAAGGACCCAAGTTGGACCTGGGAGGGCCGATCAGAGTGGAAAGAGGTCATCCAGGCCAGGGCCTGATCAGTGATACCCGGCTTATCACGGAGACAGTTGAGCAGGATGGCATGGTTGACCGTGTCAAAGGCAGAAGAGAAATCGAGTAGGATGAGGACCCAAAAGGGATGTTAGAGTCATGGTTGGACAGCAGGTCTTCACAGGTGTTCAGGAGAGCAGTTTCCATGCTTCTGACAGCTCTGAAGCCAGGCTGATGGTCATGGAGACAACCAACAGAGTCGGTGTGAAGATTAAGCTGGGAGATGGTCAGCTTTTCCAAGAGTTTGCCCTGGAAAGGAGTGATAGAAACCTGCGAAGTTAGCCGGGCCGGAGGGGTCGGCTGTGGAATTTTTGAGAAGAGGGTGCACAAGAGAATGCTTCAGAGTGGAGGGGAAGATTCCACAGGTGATGGAATGGTTACAGAAGTCGGCCAGATTCAGAGCAAGGGTGTCAATGTGGTCCTTGATGGTTTTGGACGAACAGGGAAGAACCTGTTTTGACTGGAATCACACAATCTCCTGGGCTTGCGCCAATCTGGTTTCCAACCAAGCCACGGCACTGAATCGGCCTTATTGGACCTAAAGATTCAACAGGATGATATCAAAGATGCCAAGAAGCAAGCCCTCCTCTTGTTACTGGGCCTGTCTGCAGCCTTCGACCATGTATACATATTGAATAAATCAAAAAGGCAGCCTATGATCGAGCCAGCCAGGAGTCAACCTGGAATTAGTCAAATGTGTTATCCATTGCGCCACTGGACCGCTGCTACAGCGTGAGCAGGAGTCAGCACTTTTGTAACGAAACAGAAGTTTCCTGCTTGAGACACAGTGAGAAACGTACTTCTCATTTTTACAAGGAGAGGTAGAAAAAAACGCTACAAGCCCACAATGAGCAGGTGAGCGAGCGTGTGCCATCATGAGAAACTTAGTTCTCATTTTTCCCAGAGGAGAGGTAGAAAAAACGCACTAACTACGAACAAACAATGTGCTTTTGTGTGCCATGCGTGACAAGGCTCATTTTTAAATACTTTCTAGAACAAAAAGGCAGCATGCGAACGAGCCAGCCAGGAGTCGAACCTGGAATCTTCTGCTCCGTAGGCAGACGCGTTATCCATTGCGCCACTGGCCCTCTGCTGCAGTGACTCTTGGAATCAGCACTTTTGTTACGACGCAGAGGCTCATCATGCGGATTGAGCCATCATGAGCAACTTAGTTCTCATTTTTATAAGGAGAGGTGGTTGAAAACACGCCTACGAACTGACAATGAGCAGGCGTGTGCCATGTGTTAGAGACATCATGAGAAATAACGTAGTTCCCATTTTTTCTCCCGAGTAGAGGTAGAAACACGCTGCAACAGTGACTACAAACACACAATGAGCTTTCGAGTGCCTTGCGTGAGAAGGCTCATTTTTAAATACAGAACAAAAAGGCAGCATTTGAACGAGCCAGCCAGGAGTCGAACCTGGAATCTTCTGCTCCGTAGGCAGACGCGTTATCCATTGCGCCACTGGCCCGCTGCTGCACTGTGAGCTGCATTCAGCACTTTTGTTACGAACCAGAGGCTCAGGTCAGGCTGCCTGAGACATCACGAGAAACTTTGTTCTCATTTTTACAGCGAGAGGTAGGAAAAACGCTACCAACACACAATAAGCAGGCGTGTGACATGTGTTAAAGAAGGCTCATTTTTAAATACTTTATTGAAAACAATACATACAAACATCTGACAAAGAACGCATTTGGCATCAGATACTGCCCGGATTGCAACTCTCTGCACGTATTTTCTGGCGAGTTTTACGGACCAAGCATCTCATTTATTGTACTATAGCACTCACATTTTCATGCGCAAATAACAGATTTAGACTGTTTTCACTTTTTAGTATTGTACCATTTTATGTGCTCGGTGCTCTTCAGTGTTAAATCCGCGGGAGAGGATGATCTGTACCCAGATCAACCCCAAAAGTGCCATACAGATATGAAATAGATAAGGCCTGAGTGATAGGCGTGCCAAGGAGTACTCGACGTGCATGCCACAGAAACGCGAAACATGCAACAAGTGAGAGACATAAAATGGGGTTTTTCACTTTAAGAAAATAACATATAATATATTGAATACAATTTTTTGTTTACTTCTTAAAAGGTGTTTTATTGAGCTGTAGCCTTCCTCTTAGAGAGCAGGACTAAGAAGCCCGGCTGGAGCATTTCAGCACATTTTTATTTCCTTTTGGCGATCGCTGTGTCAGGGTGTTGGGTTGGGGCTCCAAGATTGCCGAACACCAGGCGAGCAGTCTATCATGGGGAACAGTTTAGTATACAACACCGGTGCGATGAAGGCACATGGCCTACTGTGCATTTTAAGCACCACCTATAAGCCGAAACCGTTGCATTGAAGTACAGGTAGGAGGGAGATGACATGTGAAGAGGGACACACGACTTGGTTTTTTTTGGGTTATTTATTTGTTAAATATTGTTGGTTGTTTATCGTCTAAATGACTGCCTTGGGCCATGCTTACCTCTTTGGCCATTCCCACCCACTCCTTGCCCCTCCCACCCAAAACTCAACCCCTGGTATCTATGTTGTTTCTAAGCAGTCTGCTGTGATTTAATGGCTTAATTGCCGCTGTAAATGGCTACCGGTATGATAACAAAAATCTTACCCAATTCTACCTGTCCTTAACTCACTACCCCACCCCCTCTATTCCCACCTCTCCCCTCTCACCCAATCTACCCTTATCCCCACCCTACTCTACCACCACTGACTATACCCCAAACCACTCTACACCTACCCCACTCTTCGCTACCCACAATATCCCACACCACTGTAGACCTACCCTACCCACTGCCCCACCCCACTGTACCCCTATCCATCAAACCACTGTAGACTGGCAAGGTGACACGAGGTCCTTTGATCCCAATAGATTTCGCCCAGCCTTTCCATATCTTCAGATCACTACCGAGTTAAGGTACGTGTTTGTTGAGTTTTCAACTTACCCCAGACCTACGCTAGTTGTTCAAGATCAGACAGGCAGTCAAAGTGAACAGGCACGCCTTTGACAGTGTCTCTTCGGATGTAGGTAGATGCACAAAGTATTCTATTCTGAGGTCCATGCATTCTGCCATGTAAGCGCCAAACAGCCCTTTCACGGGAAGACCCTTCAAAAAGTAAAGACTCCGCTTACTGTATGTTGGCATGTAGCACGTAGCCCATCTTGGCAGATAGCGTACATCACATTGCATCTAGTGGTGGCCCTATGTTGTGATTCTTCACTTGCCAAATCATAGCAGTGCTAAAAGGTCATGGCCAAGAGGCCTCAGCGGCAGGGGATCTGCGTCCAGTGCAAATTGGCACATGCCAAAACGTCCTGAACAATGGAGAAGGCAAAGAAGTTTCATTAGTGGTGTAATGGGAGGATAAATCGTGTTCCAGATGTTGGGGACATCCCTCAGACCTGTTAAGGGCCTCCATCACACCACTGAGGAATTATCCTTGTTTGTTACTGTTTGCAATGAATGATTGAAGGAGTTGCGTATCTTCAGATCTATAGATTCCTGCTATGATATGACATGATATTGTATTTGAATCGTACTCATACACGCGTGTTTCAGAGCGTGACGAGGCAAGGGAGGGGAAGAAGGGAGGACAAAACAGCGATCTTCCTAGGCCCAGTGACATTGAGAATGCTCAAGTGCAGGGGAGAGGGAGGGAGGAAAGTGCAAGGAGAGGGGCGAGGTGGAACGTGCCTAGGAAGGGATAAAAACAACAACAACTGGTAGCGCAGCCAGCAGGGTGGCAAGTGCGAGGTTTAAAGCGCAGACAAGGGGTGTCTGATAAGTGCAGGTAAGGGCACTGTAGGGTTACAGATACAGACCCAAGTGCAAGGATTGCGTGCAAGGGTTGCCAGGAGGCAGTGCAGGTGTGCGGCTGGGTGGGCAGGGACCTTGGCCCGAAATCAGAGGGTAGCCAGGTGCACGGAGCTGAAGCAGACAGATCAGCAGGGGAGCGGAAGAGCAAAGGCAGAAGCAAAGAGGAAGGTCTTGAGGTGCTTCCGGAACCAGAGATGGTTCTCCTCAAGTTTCAGTGTGGCAGGCAGGCTGTTCCAGAGGGAGGCCCCAGCTGAGGAAAGAGATCTACCCCCAACTCGTTGCTTGGAGAAGCGACCGGCCCTGAGGGAGTTGGAGGTGGAGGAGAAAAGAGCTCGAGTGGGAAGGTATTTACGGAGGGAGAGTTGAAGGTATTTTGGACCCAGGCCCCAGTAAGCCTTGTGGACAATGCAGAGGGACTTGAATTTAACCCTTGCAGCCACTGGGAGCAATGAAAAGATTTCAGGGCTGGAGAGATACGATCCCTGGGCTTCAGACCAAGGAAACGTCTTGCAGTCCTGTTCTGGATGAGTTGCAGAGGACAGAGAGAAGAAGCAGGCAGATTTAGAAAGAGGCTGTTGCAGTAGTCTAGCCTAGAGAGAATCAGAGCTCTAGATACAGTAAGCTTCTGGGGGAAGGAGAGGAAAGGAACAATACCTCTGCAAATGTACAGTTGGTAGTTTGACTTCTTAGAGATGTCAGAGATGTGAGAAGAAAAGGAGAGTGTGGAGTCGAAGATGACCCCAAGGTTCTTAGCCTCAAAGGTGGGAGCAGGAAGAGGGCCAAGGGAGGCCGGCCAGAGAGTGGCAGGAAAGGAGGGTGCAGGTGTGCCGATGAGGAGAATCTCTGCCTAAATGGGATTAAGGCAGAGATCATTGGCGGCAGACCAGTCCTGGATGGCAGACAGACGGTCAGAGATGAGGGAGGGAAGCCTGAAAACAAGCAGAGTGTCATCCGCATAGCACTGAAAGTTGAAGCAGAGAGCTGCAATGCGGTGGGAAATGGGTGCCAGGTATTGGTTGAACAGCCAGGGAGAGAGGTTAGACCCGTGGGGAACACCACAAGTAGAGAATGAGATGGCGAAAAGGAAGGACCCAAGTTGGACCTGGGAGGGCCGATCAGAGTGGAAAGAGGTCATCCAGGCCAGGGCCTGATCAGTGATACCCGGCTTATCACGGAGACAGTTGAGCAGGATGGCATGGTTGACCGTGTCAAAGGCAGAAGAGAAATCGAGTAGGATGAGGACCCAAAAGGGATGTTAGAGTCATGGTTGGACAGCAGGTCTTCACAGGTGTTCAGGAGAGCAGTTTCCATGCTTCTGACAGCTCTGAAGCCAGGCTGATGGTCATGGAGACAACCAACAGAGTCGGTGTGAAGATTAAGCTGGGAGATGGTCAGCTTTTCCAAGAGTTTGCCCTGGAAAGGAGTGATAGAAACCTGCGAAGTTAGCCGGGCCGGAGGGGTCGGCTGTGGAATTTTTGAGAAGAGGGTGCACAAGAGAATGCTTCAGAGTGGAGGGGAAGATTCCACAGGTGATGGAATGGTTACAGAAGTCGGCCAGATTCAGAGCAAGGGTGTCAATGTGGTCCTTGATGGTTTTGGACGAACAGGGAAGAACCTGTTTTGACTGGAATCACACAATCTCCTGGGCTTGCGCCAATCTGGTTTCCAACCAAGCCACGGCACTGAATCGGCCTTACTGGACCTAAAGATTCAACAGGGTGATATCAAAGATGCCAAGAAGCAAGCCCTCCTCTTGTTACTGGGCCTCTCTGCAGCCTTCGACCATGTATACATATTGAATAAATCAAAAAGGCAGCCTATGATCGAGCCAGCCAGGAGTCAACCTGGAATTAGTCAAATGTGTTATCCATTGCGCCACTGGACCGCTGCTACAGCGTGAGCAGGAGTCAGCACTTTTGTAACGAAACAGAAGTTTCCTGCTTGAGACACAGTGAGAAACGTACTTCTCATTTTTACAAGGAGAGGTAGAAAAAAACGCTACAAGCCCACAATGAGCAGGTGAGCGAGCGTGTGCCATCATGAGAAACTTAGTTCTCATTTTTCCCAGAGGAGAGGTAGAAAAAACGCACTAACTACGAACAAACAATGTGCTTTTGTGTGCCATGCGTGACAAGGCTCATTTTTAAATACTTTCTAGAACAAAAAGGCAGCATGCGAACGAGCCAGCCAGGAGTCGAACCTGGAATCTTCTGCTCCGTAGGCAGACGCGTTATCCATTGCGCCACTGGCCCTCTGCTGCAGTGACTCTTGGAATCAGCACTTTTGTTACGACGCAGAGGCTCATCATGCGGATTGAGCCATCATGAGCAACTTAGTTCTCATTTTTATAAGGAGAGGTGGTTGAAAACACGCCTACGAACTGACAATGAGCAGGCGTGTGCCATGTGTTAGAGACATCATGAGAAATAACGTAGTTCCCATTTTTTCTCCCGAGTAGAGGTAGAAACACGCTGCAACAGTGACTACAAACACACAATGAGCTTTCGAGTGCCTTGCGTGAGAAGGCTCATTTTTAAATACAGAACAAAAAGGCAGCATTTGAATGAGCCAGCCAGGAGTCGAACCTGGAATCTTCTGCTCCGTAGGCAGACGCGTTATCCATTGCGCCACTGGCCCGCTGCTGCACTGTGCGCTGCATTCAGCACTTTTGTTACGAACCAGAGGCTCAGGTCAGGCTGCCTGAGACATCACGAGAAACTTTGTTCTCATTTTTACAGCGAGAGGTAGGAAAAACGCTACCAACACACAATAAGCAGGCGTGTGACATGTGTTAAAGAAGGCTCATTTTTAAATACTTTATTGAAAACAATACATACACACATCTGACAAAGAACACATTTGGCATCAGATACTGCCCGGATTGCAACTGTCTGCACGTATTTTCTGGCGAGTTTTACGGACCAAGCATCTCATTTATTGTACGATAGCACTCACATTTTCATGCGCAAATAACAGATTTAGACTGTTTTCACTTTTTAGTATTGTACCATTTTATGTGCTCGGTGCTCTCCAGTGTTAAATCCGCGGGAGAGGATGATCTGTACCCAGATCAACCCCAAAAGTGCCATACAGATATGAAACAGGTAAGGCCTGAGTGATAGGCGTGCCAAGGAGTACTCGACGTGCATGCTACAGAAACGCGAAACATGCAACACGTGAGAGACATAAAATGGGGTTTTTCACTTTAAGAAATAACATATAATATATTGAATACAATTTTTTGTTTACTTCTTAAAAGGTGTTTTATTGAGCTGCAGCCTTCCTCTTAGAGAGCAGGACTAAGAAGCCCGGCTGGAGCATTTCAGCACATTTTTATTTCCTTTTGGCGATCGCTGTGTCAGGGTGTTGGGTTGGGGCTCCAAGATTGCCGAACACCAGGCGAGCAGTCTATCATGGGGAACAGTTTAGTATACAACACCGGTGCGATGAAGGTACATGGCCTACTGTGCATTTTAAGCACCACCTATAAGCCGAAACCGTTGCATTGAAGTACAGGTAGGAGGGAGATGACATGTGAAGAGGGACACACGACTTGTTTTTTTTTGGGTTATTTATTTGTTAAATATTGTTGGTTGTTTATCGTCTAATTGACTGCCTTGGGCCATGCTTACCTCTTTGGCCATTCCCACCCACTCCTTGCCCCTCCCACCCAAAACTCAACCCCTGGTATCTATGTTGTTTCTAAGCAGTCTGCTGTGAGTTAATGGCTTAATTGCCGCTGTAAATGGCTACCGGTATAATAACAAAAATCTTACCCAATTCTACCTGACCTTAACTCACTACCCCACCCCCTCTATTCCCACCTCTCCCCTCTCACCCAATCTACCCTTATCCCCACCCTACTCTACCACCACTGACTATACCCCAAACCACTCTACACCTACCCCACTCTTCGCTACCCACAATATCCCACACCACTGTACACCTACCCTACCCACTGCCCCACCCCACTGTACCCCTATCCATCAAACCACTGTAGACTGGCAAGGTGACACGAGGTCCTTTGATCCCAATAGATTTCGCCCAGCCTTTCCATATCTTCATATCACTACCGAGTTAAGGTACGTGTTTGTTGAGTCTTCAACTTACCCCAGACCTACGCTAGTTGTTCAAGATCAGACAGGCAGTCAAAGTGAACAGGCACGCCTTTGACAGTGTCTCTTCGGATGTAGGTAGATGCACAAAGTATTCTATTCTGAGGTCCATGCATTCTGCCATGTAAGCGCCAAACAGCCCTTTCACAGGAAGACCCTTCAAAAAGTAAAGACTCCGCTTTCTGTATGTTGGCATGTAGCACGTAGCCCATCTTGGCAGATAGCGTACATCACATTGCATCTAGTGGTGGCCCTATGTTGTGATTCTTCACTTGCCAAATCATAGCAGTGCTAAAAGGTCATGGCCAAGAGGCCTCAGCGGCAGGGGATCTGCGTCCAGTGCAAATTGGCACATGCCAAAACGTCCTGAACAATGGAGAAGGCAAAGAAGTTTCATTAGTGGTGTAATGGGAGGATAAATCGTGTTCCAGATGTTGGGGACATCCCTCAGACCTGTTAAGGGCCTCCATCACACCACTGAGGAATTATCCTTGTTTGTTACTGTTTGCAATGAATGATTGAAGGAGTTGCGTATCTTCAGATCTATAGATTCCTGCTATGATATGACATGATATTGTATTTGAATCGTACTCATACACGCGTGTTTCAGAGCGTGACGAGGCAAGGGAGGGGAAGAAGGGAGGACAAAACAGCGATCTTCCTAGGCCCAGTGACATTGAGAATGCTCAAGTGCAGGGGAGAGGGAGGGAGGAAAGTGCAAGGAGAGGGGCGAGGTGGAACGTGCCTAGGAAGGGATAAAAACAACAACAACTGGTAGCGCAGCCAGCAGGGTGGCAAGTGCGAGGTTTAAAGCGCAGACAAGGGGTGTCTGATAAGTGCAGGTAAGGGCACTGTAGGGTTACAGATACAGACCCAAGTGCAAGGATTGCGTGCAAGGGTTGCCAGGAGGCAGTGCAGGTGTGCGGCTGGGTGGGCAGGGACCTTGGCCCGAAATCAGAGGGTAGCCAGGTGCACGGAGCCGAAGCAGACAGATCAGCAGGGGAGCGGAAGAGCAAAGGCAGAAGCAAAGAGGAAGGTCTTGAGGTGCTTCCGGAACCAGAGATGGTTCTCCTCAAGTTTCAGTGTGGCAGGCAGGCTGTTCCAGAGGGAGGCCCCAGCTGAGGAAAGAGATCTACCCCCAACTCGTTGCTTGGAGAAGCGACCGGCCCTGAGGGAGTTGGAGGTGGATGAGAAAAGAGCTCGAGTGGGAAGGTATTTACGGAGGGAGAGTTGAAGGTATTTTGGACCCAGGCCCCAGTAAGCCTTGTGGACAATGCAGAGGGACTTGAATTTAACCCTTGCGGCCACTGGGAGCAATGAAAAGATTTCAGGGCTCGAGAGATACGATCCCTGGGCTTCAGACCAAGGAAACGTCTTGCAGTCCTGTTCTGGATGAGTTGCAGAGGACAGAGAGAAGAAGCAGGCAGATTTAGAAAGAGGCTGTTGCAGTAGTCTAGCCTAGAGAGAATCAGAGCTCTAGATACAGTAAGCTTCTGGGGGAAGGAGAGGAAAGGAACAATACCTCTGCAAATGTACAGTTGGTAGTTTGACTTCTTAGAGATGTCAGAGATGTGAGAAGAAAAGGAGAGTGTGGAGTCGAAGATGACCCCAAGGTTCTTAGCCTCAAAGGTGGGAGCAGGAAGAGGGCCAAGGGAGGCCGGCCAGAGAGTGGCAGGAAAGGAGGGTGCAGGTGTGCCGATGAGGAGAATCTCTGCCTAAATGGGATTAAGGCAGAGATCATTGGCGGCAGACCAGTCCTGGATGGCAGACAGACGGTCAGAGATGAGGGAGGGAAGCCTGAAAACAAGCAGAGTGTCATCCGCATAGCACTGAAAGTTGAAGCAGAGAGCTGCAATGCGGTGGGAAATGGGTGCCAGGTATTGGTTGAACAGCCAGGGAGAGAGGTTAGACCCGTGGGGAACACCACAAGTAGAGAATGAGATGGCGAAAAGGAAGGACCCAAGTTGGACCTGGGAGGGCCGATCAGAGTGGAAAGAGGTCATCCAGGCCAGGGCCTGATCAGTGATACCCGGCTTATCACGGAGACAGTTGAGCAGGATGGCATGGTTGACCGTGTCAAAGGCAGAAGAGAAATCGAGTAGGATGAGGACCCAAAAGGGATGTTAGAGTCATGGTTGGACAGCAGGTCTTCACAGGTGTTCAGGAGAGCAGTTTCCATGCTTCTGACAGCTCTGAAGCCAGGCTGATGGTCATGGAGACAACCAACAGAGTCGGTGTGAAGATTAAGCTGGGAGATGGTCAGCTTTTCCAAGAGTTTGCCCTGGAAAGGAGTGATAGAAACCTGCGAAGTTAGCCGGGCCGGAGGGGTCGGCTGTGGAATTTTTGAGAAGAGGGTGCACAAGAGAATGCTTCAGAGTGGAGGGGAAGATTCCACAGGTGATGGAATGGTTACAGAAGTCGGCCAGATTCAGAGCAAGGGTGTCAATGTGGTCCTTGATGGTTTTGGACGAACAGGGAAGAACCTGTTTTGACTGGAATCACACAATCTCCTGGGCTTGCGCCAATCTGGTTTCCAACCAAGCCACGGCACTGAATTGGCCTTATTGGACCTAAAGATTCAACAGGATGATATCAAAGATGCCAAGAAGCAAGCCCTCCTCTTGTTACTGGGCCTGTCTGCAGCCTTCGACCATGTATACATATTGAATAAATCAAAAAGGCAGCCTATGATCGAGCCAGCCAGGAGTCAACCTGGAATTAGTCAAATGTGTTATCCATTGCGCCACTGGACCGCTGCTACAGCGTGAGCAGGAGTCAGCACTTTTGTAACGAAACAGAAGTTTCCTGCTTGAGACACAGTGAGAAACGTACTTCTCATTTTTACAAGGAGAGGTAGAAAAAAACGCTACAAGCCCACAATGAGCAGGTGAGCGAGCGTGTGCCATCATGAGAAACTTAGTTCTCATTTTTCCCAGAGGAGAGGTAGAAAAAACGCACTAACTACGAACAAACAATGTGCTTTTGTGTGCCATGCGTGACAAGGCTCATTTTTAAATACTTTCTAGAACAAAAAGGCAGCATGCGAACGAGCCAGCCAGGAGTCGAACCTGGAATCTTCTGCTCCGTAGGCAGACGCGTTATCCATTGCGCCACTGGCCCTCTGCTGCAGTTACTCTTGGAATCAGCACTTTTGTTACGACGCAGAGGCTCATCATGCGGATTGAGCCATCATGAGCAACTTAGTTCTCATTTTTATAAGGAGAGGTGGTTGAAAACACGCCTACGAACTGACAATGAGCAGGCGTGTGCCATGTGTTAGAGACATCATGAGAAATAAGGTAGTTCCCATTTTTTCTCCCGAGTAGAGGTAGAAACACGCTGCAACAGTGACTACAAACACACAATGAGCTTTCGAGTGCCTTGCGTGAGAAGGCTCATTTTTAAATACAGAACAAAAAGGCAGCATTTGAACGAGCCAGCCAGGAGTCGAACCTGGAATCTTCTGCTCCGTAGGCAGACGCGTTATCCATTGCGCCACTGGCCCGCTGCTGCACTGTGAGCTGCATTCAGCACTTTTGTTACGAACCAGAGGCTCAGGTCGGGCTGCCTGAGACATCACGAGAAACTTTGTTCTCATTTTTACAGCGAGAGGTAGGAAAAACGCTACCAACACACAATAAGCAGGCGTGTGACATGTGTTAAAGAAGGCTCATTTTTAAATACTTTATTGAAAACAATACATACAAACATCTGACAAAGAACGCATTTGGCATCAGATACTGCCCGGATTGCAACTCTCTGCACGTATTTTCTGGCGAGTTTTACGGACCAAGCATCTCATTTATTGTACTATAGCACTCACATTTTCATGCGCAAATAACAGATTTAGACTGTTTTCACTTTTTAGTATTGTACCATTTTATGTGCTTGGTGCTCTTCAGTGTTAAATCCGCGGGAGAGGATGATCTGTACCCAGATCAACCCCAAAAGTGCCATACAGATATGAAACAGGTAAGGCCTGAGTGATAGGCGTGCCAAGGAGTACTCGACGTGCATGCCACAGAAACGCGAAACATGCAACAAGTGAGAGACATAAAATGGGGTTTTTCACTTTAAGAAAATAACATATAATATATTGAATACAATTTTTTGTTTACTTCTTAAAAGGTGTTTTATTGAGCTGTAGCCTTCCTCTTAGAGAGCAGGACTAAGAAGCCCGGCTGGAGCATTTCAGCACATTTTTATTTCCTTTTGGCGATCGCTGTGTCAGGGTGTTGGGTTGGGGCTCCAAGATTGCCGAACACCAGGCGAGCATCTATCATGGGGAACAGTTTAGTATACAACACCGGTGCGATGAAGGCACATGGCCTACTGTGCATTTTAAGCACCACCTATAAGCCGAAACCGTTGCATTGAAGTACAGGTAGGAGGGAGATGACATGTGAAGAGGGACACACGACTTGTTTTTTTTTTTTTGGGTTATTTATTTGTTAAATATTGTTGGTTGTTTATCGTCTAATTGACTGCCTTGGGCCATGCTTACCTCTTTGGCCATTCCCACCCACTCCTTGCCCCACCCACCCAAATCTCAACCCCTGGTATCTATGTTGTTTCTAAGCAGTCTGCTGTGAGTTAATGGCTTAATTGCTGCTGTAAATGGCTACCGGTATAATAACAAAAATCTTACCCAATTCTACCTGACCTTAACTCACTACCCCACCCCCTCTATTCCCACCTCTCCCCTCTCACCCAATCTACCCTTATCCCCACCCAACTCTACCACCACTGACTATACCCCAAACCACTCTACACCTACCCCACTCTTCGCTACCCACAATATCCCACACCACTGTACACCGACCCTACCCACTGCCCCACCCCACTGTACCCCTATCCATCAAACCACTGTAGACTGGCAAGGTGACACGAGGTCATTTGATCCCAATAGATTTCGCCCAGCCTGCCCATATCGTCAGATCACTACCAAGTTAAGGTACGTGTTTGTTGAGTCTTCAACTTACCCCAGACCTACGCTAGTTGTTCAAGATCAGACAGGCAGTCAAAGTGAACAGGCACGCCTTTGACAGTGTCTCTTCGGATGTAGGTAGATGCATAAAGTATTCTATTCTGAGGTCCATCCATTCTGCCATGTAAGCGCCAAACAGCCCTTTCACGAGAAGACCCTTCAAAAAGTAAAGACTCCGCTTTCTGTATGATATGATATGATATGATAGTTTATTTATATAGCGCCTATACACAATGTGTTTCAAAGCGCTTCAAGGCAAGGGAGGGAACAAGGGAAAATACAACCACATTCTTACAGGCCATGAACAGTAAGGATGTGAAATTAACTATCGTACTCGGCCTGACGACATTTCAGATAGTGCAAGAGCTAAGACATAGATAAGGAAGGGAGGGGGAGAGTGGGAAGGAAATGGAAACAGACAGACGACTACCGTACTAGGCCTGACGCCATTTCTGGTAGAACCGGAGAAAAACAAAAGGTGAGGGAGAGGGGTGCAGAAAGGGAGGGGAGGAACAAAACAAGCGACTATCATACTAGGCCTGACGACATTTCAGATAGTGCTGGAGGGGCGGTGGGGAGGAAAAAAACAGTAATGGAAAGGTGGAGGAAACAGACGAGGTTGCTATCATATTAGGTCCAGGGACAATTCTGATAGATTAAGTGCATAGAAGAAAGTAAGGGGAGGAGATAGGAAAAGGGAGAAGGGAAAGGAGGAGAGAAAAGAGAGTAAGCAGTCAAAAAGAGTGGAGAAGCAAGAGTGGAGAGCGAATACAATTGCAGAAGTCAGTAGTAACACATAATGTTGCAAGCCAGGATACAAGATGAAGATGGGAACAGCATGATTCAGGGCCACCATGAGTACAAGATGCAAAGGAAGTCCAGCATGAGAGTTGAGAAAGAGTGTTGGCATGTAGCACGTAGCCCATCGTGGCAGATAGCGTACATCACATTGCATCTAGTGGTGGCCCCATGTTGTGATTCTTCACTTGCCAAATCATAGCAGTGCTAAAAGGTCATGGCCAAGAGGCCTCAGCGGCAGGGGATCTGCGTCCAGTGCAAATTGGCACATGCCAAAACGTCCTGAACAATGGAGAAGGCAAAGAAGTTTCATTAGTGATGTAATGGGAGGATAAATCGTGTTCCAGATGTTGGGAACATCACTCAGACCTGTTAAGGGCCTCCATCACACCACTGAGGAATCATCCTTGTTTGTTACTGTTTGCAATGAATGATTGAAGGAGTTGCGTATCTTCAGATCTATAGATTCCTGCTATGATATGACATGATATTGTATTTGAATCGTACTCATACACGCGTGTTTCAGAGCGTGACGAGGCAAGGGAGGGGAAGAAGGGAGGACAAAACAGCGATCTTCCTAGGCCCAGTGACATTGAGAATGCTCAAGTGCAGGGGAGAGGGAGGAAAGTGCAAGGGAGAGGGGCGAGGTGGAACGTGCTGAGGAAGGGATAAAAACAACAACAACTGGTAGCACAGCCAGCAGGGTGGCAAGTGCGAGGTTTAAAGCGCAGACAAGGGGTGTCTGATAAGTGCAGGTAAGGGCACTGTAGGGTTACAGATACAGACCCAAGTGCAAGGATTGCGTGCATGGGTTGCCATGAGGCAGTGCAGGTGTATGGCTGGGTGGGCAGGAACCTGGGCCCAAAATCAGAGGGTAGCCAGGTGCACGGAGCCGAAGCAGACAGATCAGCAGGGGAGCGGAAGAGCAAAGGCAGAAGCAAAGAGGAAGGTCTTGAGGTGCTTCCGGAACCAGAGATGGTTCTCCTCAAGTTTCAGTGTGGCAGGGAGGCTGTTCCAGAGGGAGGCCCCAGCTGAGGAAAGAGATCTACCCCCAACTCGTTGCTTGGAGAAGCGACTGGCCCTGAGCGAGTTGGAGGTGGAGGAGCGAAGAGCTCGAGTGGGAAGGTATTTACGGAGAGACAGTTGAAGGTATTTTGGACCCAGGCCCCAGTAAGCCTTGTGGACAATGCAGAGGGTCTTGACTTTAACCCTTGCAGAACCTGGGAGCAATGAAAAGATTTCAGGGCTGGAGAGATACGATCCCTGGGCTTCAGACCAAGGAAACGTCTTGCAGTCCTGTTCTGGACGAGTTGCAGAGGACGGAGAGTAGAAGCAGGCAGATTTAGAAAGAGGCTGTTGCAGTAGTCTAGCCTAGAGAGAACCAGAGCTCTAGATACAGTAAGCCTCTGGGGGAAGGAGAGGAAAGGAATAATACCTCTGCAAATGTGCAGTTGGTAGTTTGACTTCTTAGAGATGTCAGAGATGTGAGAAGAAAAGGAGAGTGTGGAGTCGAAGATGACCCCGAGGTTCTTAGCCTCACAGGTGGGAGCAGGAAGAGGGCCAAGGGAGGCCGGCCAGAGAGTGGCGGGAAAGGAGGGTGCAGGTGTGCCGACGAGGAGAATCTCTAACTGGGATTAAGGCAGAGATCATTGGCGGCACACCACTCCTGGATGGCAGACAGATGGTCAGAGATGAGGGAGGGAAGCCTGAAAACAAGCAGAGTGTCATCCGCATAGCACTGAAAGTTGAAGCAGAGAGCTGCAATGCGGTGGGCAATGGGTGCCAGGTATTGGTTAACAGCCAGGGAGAGAGGTTAGACCCCTGGGCAGTGGTCGAAGTGTACGAAAAGAAGTAGTGGAACTATGTTCCTACTGGCCTGCACCCACTCCCCACAAACCCCACCGCCACGCCCTCTCCCACACACAATACAAACCCCCAACCACTAACACCTGCTGTTTAAGGGAACGTTCAGTGCAGTGCACTGAAAGTGCAAGCTGCAACGTCTTCCTACACTTTTTTTTTAAAACGAAAGCATTCTGGAACGGTTTCTTTTTAAAATAACAGTACAGGAGCTGTAAAACGTAATTTAAAAAAGTAGAGGAGCACCGCTCCCGACCGCTCCCGCTCACTTCGACCACTGCCCCTGGGGAACACCACAAGTAGAGAATGAGATGGCGAAAAGGAAGGACCCAAGTTGGACCTGGGAAGGTCGAACAGAGAGGAAAGAGGTCATCCAGGGCCTGATCGGTGATACCCGGCTTATCACGGAGACAGTTGAGCAGGATGGCATGGTTGACCATGTCAAAGGCAGTAGAGAGATTGGGTAGGATGAGGACACAAAAGGGATGTTAGGGTCATGGTTGGAGAGCAGGTCTTCACGGGTGTTCAGGAGAGCAGTTTCCATGCTCCTGACAGCTCTTAAGCCAGGCTGATGGTCATGGAGACAACCAACAGAGTCGGTGTGAAGATTAAGCTGGGAGATGATCAGCTTTTCCAAGAGTTTGCCCTGGAAAGGAGTGATAGAAACCTCCGATAGTTAGCCGGGCCGGAGGGATCGGCTGTGGGATTTTTGAGAAGAGGGTGCACAAGAGAGTGCTTCAGAGTGGAGGGGAAGATTCCAGAGGTGAAGGAATGGTTACAGAAGTCGGCCAGATTCAGAGCAAGGGTGTCAATGTGGTCCTTGATGGTTTTGGACGAACAGGGAAGAACCTGTTTTGACTGGAATCACACAATCTCCTGGGTTTACGCCAATCTGGTTTCCAACCAAGCCACTTCACTGAATCGGCCTTACTGGACCTAAAGATTCAACTGGATGATATCAAAGATGCCAAGAAGTAAGCCCTCCTCTTGTTACTAGGCCTGTCTGCAGCCTTTGAATAAATCAAAAAGGCAGCCTATGACCGAGCCAGCCGGGAGTCAACCTGGAATTAGTCAAATGTGTTATCCATTGCGCCACTGGACCGCTGCTACAGCGTGAGCAGGAGTCAGCACTTTTGTAACGAAACGGAAGTTTGCTGCTTGAGACACCATGAGAAAGGTACTTCTCATTTTTACAATGAGAGGTAGAAAAAAACGCTACAAGCCCACAATGAGCAGGAATGAGCAGGTGAGCGAGCGTGTGCCATGCGTTAGAGACATCATGAGAAACTTAGTTCTCATTTTTCCCAGCGGAGAGGTAGAATAAACGCACTAACTACGAACAAACAATGTGCTCTTGTGTGCCATGCGTGACAAGGCTCCTTTTTAAATACTTTATAGAACAAAAAGGCAGCACTTGAACGAGCCAGCCAGGAGTCGAACCTAGAATCTTCTGCTCCGTAGGCAGACGCGTTATCCATTGCGCCACTGGCCCTCTGCTGCAGTGACTTTTGGAATCAGCACTTTTGTTACGACCCAGAGGCTCATCATGCGGATTGAGCCATCATGAGCAACTTAGTTCTCATTTTTATAAGGAGAGGTGGTTGAAAACACGCCTACGAACTGACAATGAGCAGGCGTGTGCCATGTGTTAGAGACATCTTGAGAAATAACGTAGTTCCCATTTTTTCTCCCGAGTAGAGGTAGAAACACGCTGCAACAGTGACTACAAACACACAATGAGCTTTCGAGTGCCTTGCGTGAGAAGGCTCATTTTTAAATACAGAACAAAAAGGCAGCATTTGAACGAGCCAGCCAGGAGTCGAACCTGGAATCTTCTGCTCCGTAGGCAGACGCGTTATCCATTGCGCCACTGGCCCGCTGCTGCACTGTGAGCTGCATTCAGCACTTTTGTTACGAACCAGAGGCTCAGGTCGGGCTGCCTGAGACATCACGAGAAACTTTGTTCTCATTTTTACAGCGAGAGGTAGGAAAAACGCTACCAACACACAATAAGCAGGCGTGTGACATGTGTTAAAGAAGGCTCATTTTTAAATACTTTATTGAAAACAATACATACAAACATCTGACAAAGAAAGCATTTGGCATCAGATACTGCCCGGATTGCAACTCTCCGCACGTATTTTCTGGCGAGTTTTACGGACCAAGCATCTCATTTATTGTACGATAGCACTCACATTTTCATGCGCAAATAACAGATTTAGACTGTTTTCACTTTTTAGTATTGTACCATTTTATGTGCTCGGTGCTCTTCAGTGTTAAATCCGCGGGACAGGGTGATCTGTACCCAGATCAACCCCAAAAGTGCCATACAGATATGAAACAGATAAGGCCTGAGTGATAGGCGTGCCAAGGAGTACTCGACGTGCATGCTACAGAAACGCGAAACATGCAACAAGTGAGAGACATAAAATGGGGTTTTTCACTTTAAGAAAATAACATATAATATATTGAATACAATTTTTTGTTTACTTCTTAAAAGGTGTTTTATTGAGCTGTAGCCTTCCTCTTAGAGAGCAGGACTAAGAAGCCCGGCTGGAGCATTTCAGCACATTTTTATTTCCTTTTGGCGATCGCTGTGTCAGGGTGTTGGGTTGGGGCTCCAAGATTGCCGAACACCAGGCGAGCAGTCTATCATGGGGAACAGTTTAGTATACAACACCGGTGCGATGAAGGCACATGGCCTACTCTGCATTTTAAGCACCACCTATAAGCCGAAACCGTTGCATTGAAGTACAGGTAGGAGGGAGATGACATGTGAAGAGGGACACACGACTTGTTTTTTTTTGGGTTATTTATTTGTTAAATATTGTTGGTTGTTTATCGTCTAATTGACTGCCTTGGGCCATGCTTACCTCTTTGGCCATTCCCACCCACTCCTTGCCCCTCCCACCCAAAACTCAACCCCTGGTATCTATGTTGTTTCTAAGCAGTCTGCTGTGAGTTAATGGCTTAATTGCCGCTGTAAATGGCTACCGGTATAATAACAAAAATCTTACCCAATTCTACCTGACCTTAACTCACTACCCCACCCCCTCTATTCCCACCTCTCCCCTCTCACCCAATCTACCCTTATCCCCACCCTACTCTACCACCACTGACTATACCCCAAACCACTCTACACCTACCCCACTCTTCGCTACCCACAATATCCCACACCACTGTACACCTACCCTACCCACTGCCCCACCCAACTGTACCCCTATCCATCAAACCACTGTAGACTGGCAAGGTGACACGAGGTCCTTTGATCCCAATAGATTTCGCCCAGCCTTTCCATATCTTCAGATCACTACCGAGTTAAGGTACGTGTTTGTTGAGTCTTCAACTTACCCCAGACCTAAGCTAGTTGTTCAAGATCAGACAGGCAGTCAAAGTGAACAGGCACGCCTTTGACAGTGTCTCTTCGGATGTAGGTAGATGCACAAAGTATTCTATTCTGAGGTCCATGCATTCTGCCATGTAAGCGCCAAACAGCCCTTTCACGGGAAGACCCTTCAAAAAGTAAAGACTCCGCTTTCTGTATGTTGGCATGTAGCACGTAGCCCATCTTGGCAGATAGCGTACATCACATTGCATCTAGTGGTGGCCCTATGTTGTGATTCTTCACTTGCCAAATCATAGCAGTGCTAAAAGGTCATGGCCAAGAGGCCTCAGCGGCAGGGGATCTGCGTCCAGTGCAAATTGGCACATGCCAAAACGTCCTGAACAATGGAGAAGGCAAAGAAGTTTCATTAGTGGTGTAATGGGAGGATAAATCGTGTTCCAGATGTTGGGGACATCCCTCAGACCTGTTAAGGGCCTCCATCACACCACTGAGGAATCATCCTTCTTTGCTACTGTTTGCAATGAATGATTGAAGGAGTTGCGTATCTTCAGATCTATAGATTCCTGCTATGATATGACATGATATTGTATTTGAATCGTACTCATACACGCGTGTTTCAGAGCGTGACGAGGCAAGGGAGGGGAAGAAGGGAGGACAAAACAGCGATCTTCCTAGGCCCAGTGACATTGAGAATGCTCAAGTGCAGGGGAGAGGGAGGGAGGAAAGTGCAAGGAGAGGGGCGAGGTGGAACGTGCCTAGGAAGGGATAAAAACAACAACAACTGGTAGCGCAGCCAGCAGGGTGGCAAGGGCGAGGTTTAAAGCGCAGACAAGGGGTGTCTGATAAGTGCAGGTAAGGGCACTGTAGGGTTACAGATACAGACCCAAGTGCAAGGATTGCGTGCAAGGGTTGCCAGGAGGCAGTGCAGGTGTGCGGCTGGGTGGGCAGGGACCTTGGCCCGAAATCAGAGGGTAGCCAGGTGCACGGAGCCGAAGCAGACAGATCAGCAGGGGAGCGGAAGAGCAAAGGCAGAAGCAAAGAGGAAGGTCTTGAGGTGCTTCCGGAACCAGAGATGGTTCTCCTCAAGTTTCAGTGTGGCAGGCAGGCTGTTCCAGAGGGAGGCCCCAGCTGAGGAAAGAGATCTACCCCCAACTCGTTGCTTGGAGAAGCGACCGGCCCTGAGGGAGTTGGAGGTGGATGAGAAAAGAGCTCGAGTGGGAAGGTATTTACGGAGGGAGAGTTGAAGGTATTTTGGACCCAGGCCCCAGTAAGCCTTGTGGACAATGCAGAGGGACTTGAATTTAACCCTTGCAGCCACTGGGAGCAATGAAAAGATTTCAGGGCTGGAGAGATACGATCCCTGGGCTTCAGACCAAGGAAACGTCTTGCAGTCCTGTTCTGGATGAGTTGCAGAGGACAGAGGGAAGAAGCAGGCAGATTTAGAAAGAGGCTGTTGCAGTAGTCTAGCCTAGAGAGAATCAGAGCTCAAGATACAGTAAGCTTCTGGGGGAAGGAGAGGAAAGGAACAATACCTCTGCAAATGTACAATTGGTAGTTTGACTTCTTAGAGATGTCAGAGATGTGAGAAGAAAAGGAGAGTGTGGAGTCGAAGATGACCCCAAGGTTCTTAGCCTCAAAGGTGGGAGCAGGAAGAGGGCCAAGGGAGGCCGGCCAGAGAGTGGCAGGAAAGGAGGGTGCAGGTGTGCCGATGAGGAGAATCTCTGCCTAAATGGGATTAAGGCAGAGATCATTGGCGGCAGACCAGTCCTGGATGGCAGACAGACGGTCAGAGATGAGGGAGGGAAGCCCGAAAACAAGCAGAGTGTCATCCGCATAGCACTGAAAGTTGAAGCAGAGAGCTGCAATGCGGTGGGAAATGGGTGCCAGGTATTGGTTGAACAGCCAGGGAGAGAGGTTAGACCCGTGGGGAACACCACAAGTAGAGAATGAGATGGCGAAAAGGAAGGACCCAAGTTGGACCTGGGAGGGCCGATCAGAGTGGAAAGAGGTCATCCAGGCCAGGGCCTGATCAGTGATACCCGGCTTATCACGGAGACAGTTGAGCAGGATGGCATGGTTGACCGTGTCAAAGGCAGAAGAGAAATCGAGTAGGATGAGGACCCAAAAGGGATGTTAGAGTCATGGTTGGACAGCAGGTCTTCACAGGTGTTCAGGAGAGCAGTTTCCATGCTTCTGACAGCTCTGAAGCCAGTCTGATGGTCATGGAGACAACCAACAGAGTCGGTGTGAAGATTAAGCTGGGAGATGGTCAGCTTTTCCAAGAGTTTGCCCTGGAAAGGAGTGATAGAAACCTGCGAAGTTAGCCGGGCCGGAGGGGTCGGCTGTGGAATTTTTGAGAAGAGGGTGCACAAGAGAATGCTTCAGAGTGGAGGGGAAGATTCCACAGGTGATGGAATGGTTACAGAAGTCGGCCAGATTCAGAGCAAGGGTGTCAATGTGGTCCTTGATGGTTTTGGACGAACAGGGAAGAACCTGTTTTGACTGGAATCACACAATCTCCTGGGCTTGCGCCAATCTGGTTTCCAACCAAGCCACGGCACTGAATCGGCCTTACTGGACCTAAAGATTCAACAGGATGATATCAAAGATGCCAAGAAGCAAGCCCTCCTCTTGTTACTGGGCCTGTCTGCAGCCTTCGACCATGTATACATATTGAATAAATCAAAAAGGCAGCCTATGATCGAGCCAGCCAGGAGTCAACCTGGAATTAGTCAAATGTGTTATCCATTGCGCCACTGGACCGCTGCTACAGCGTGAGCAGGAGTCAGCACTTTTGTAACGAAACAGAAGTTTCCTGCTTGAGACACAGTGAGAAACGTACTTCTCATTTTTACAAGGAGAGGTAGAAAAAAACGCTACAAGCCCACAATGAGCAGGTGAGCGAGCGTGTGCCATCATGAGAAACTTAGTTCTCATTTTTCCCAGAGGAGAGGTAGAAAAAACGCACTAACTACGAACAAACAATGTGCTTTTGTGTGCCATGCGTGACAAGGCTCATTTTTAAATACTTTCTAGAACAAAAAGGCAGCATGCGAACGAGCCAGCCAGAAGTCGAACCTGGAATCTTCTGCTCCGTAGGCAGACGCGTTATCCATTGCGCCACTGGCCCTCTGCTGCAGTTACTCTTGGAATCAGCACTTTTGTTACGACGCAGAGGCTCATCATGCGGATTGAGCCATCATGAGCAACTTAGTTCTCATTTTTATAAGGAGAGGTGGTTGAAAACACGCCTACGAACTGACAATGAGCAGGCGTGTGCCATGTGTTAGAGACATCATGAGAAATAACGTAGTTCCCATTTTTTCTCCCGAGTAGAGGTAGAAACACGCTGCAACAGTGACTACAAACACACAATGAGCTTTCGAGTGCCTTGCGTGAGAAGGCTCATTTTTAAATACAGAACAAAAAGGCAGCATTTGAACGAGCCAGCCAGGAGTCGAACCTGGAATCTTCTGCTCCGTAGGCAGACGCGTTATCCATTGCGCCACTGGCCCGCTGCTGCACTGTGAGCTGCATTCAGCACTTTTGTTACGAACCAGAGGCTCAGGTCGGGCTGCCTGAGACATCACGAGAAACTTTGTTCTCATTTTTACAGCGAGAGGTAGGAAAAACGCTACCAACACACAATAAGCAGGCGTGTGACATGTGTTAAAGAAGGCTCATTTTTAAATACTTTATTGAAAACAATACATACAAACATCTGACAAAGAACGCATTTGGCATCAGATACTGCCCGGATTGCAACTCTCTGCACGTATTTTCTGGCGAGTTCTACGGACCAAGCATCTCATTTATTGTACGATAGCACTCACATTTTCATGCGCAAATAACAGATTTAGACTGTTTTCACTTTTTAGTATTGTACCATTTTATGTGCTCGGTGCTCTTCAGTGTTAAATCCGCGGAGAGGATGATCTGTACCCAGATCAACCCCAAAAGTGCCATACTGATATGAAACAGATAAGGCCTGAGTGATAGGCGTGCCAAGGAGTACTCGACGTGCATGCCACAGAAACGCGAAACATGCAACAAGTGAGAGACATAAAATGGGGTTTTTCACTTTAAGAAAATAACATATAATATATTGAATACAATTTTTTGTTTACTTCTTAAAAGGTGTTTTATTGAGCTGTAGCCTTCCTCTTAGAGAGCAGGACTAAGAAGCCCAGCTGGAGCATTTCAGCACATTTTTATTTCCTTTTGGCGATCGCTGTGTCAGGGTGTTGGGTTGGGGCTCCAAGATTGCCGAACACCAGGCGAGCAGTCTATCATGGGGAACAGTTTAGTATACAACACCGGTGCGATGAAGGCACATGGCCTACTGTGCATTTTAAGCACCACCTATAAGCCGAAACCGTTGCATTGAAGTACAGGTAGGAGGGAGATGACATGTGAAGAGGGACACACGACTTGGTTTTTTTTGGGTTATTTATTTGTTAAATATTGTTGGTTGTTTATCGTCTAATTGACTGCCTTGGGCCATGCTTACCTCTTTGGCCATTCCCACCCACTCCTTGCCCCTCCCACCCAAAACTCAACCCCTGGTATCTATGTTGTTTCTAAGCAGTCTGCTGTGAGTTAATGGCTTAATTGCCGCTGTAAATGGCTACCGGTATAATAACAAAAATCTTACCCAATTCTACCTGTCCTTAACTCACTACCCCACCCCCTCTATTCCCACCTCTCCCCTCTCACCCAATCTACCCTTATCCCCACCCTACTCTACCACCACTGACTATACCCCAAACCACTCTACACCTACCCCACTCTTCGCTACCCACAATATCCCACACCACTGTAGACCTACCCTACCCACTGCCCCACCCCACTGTACCCCTATCCATCAAACCACTGTAGACTGGCAAGGTGACACGAGGTCCTTTGATCCCAATAGATTTCGCCCAGCCTTTCCATATCTTCAGATCACTACCGAGTTAAGGTACGTGTTTGTTGAGTCTTCAACTTACCCCAGACCTACGCTAGTTGTTCAAGATCAGACAGGCAGTCAAAGTGAACAGGCACGCCTTTGACAGTGTCTCTTCGGATGTAGGTAGATGCACAAAGTATTCTATTCTGAGGTCCATGCATTCTGCCATGTAAGCGCCAAACAGCCCTTTCACGGGAAGACCCTTCAAAAAGTAAAGACTCCGCTTTCTGTATGTTGGCATGTAGCACGTAGCCCATCTTGGCAGATAGCGTACATCACATTGCATCTAGTGGTGGCCCTATGTTGTGATTCTTCACTTGCCAAATCATAGCAGTGCTAAAAGGTCATGGCCAAGAGGCCTCAGCGGCAGGGGATCTGCGTCCAGTGCAAATTGGCACATGCCAAAACGTCCTGAACAATGGAGAAGGCAAAGAAGTTTCATTAGTGGTGTAATGGGAGGATAAATCGTGTTCCAGATGTTGGGGACATCCCTCAGACCTGTTAAGGGCCTCCATCACACCACTGAGGAATTATCCTTGTTTGTTACTGTTTGCAATGAATGATTGAAGGAGTTGCGTATCTTCAGATCTATAGATTCCTGCTATGATATGACATGATATTGTATTTGAATCGTACTCATACACGCGTGTTTCAGAGCGTGACGAGGCAAGGGAGGGGAAGAAGGGAGGACAAAACAGCGATCTTCCTAGGCCCAGTGACATTGAGAATGCTCAAGTGCAGGGGAGAGGGAGGGAGGAAAGTGCAAGGAGAGGGGCGAGGTGGAACGTGCCTAGGAAGGGATAAAAACAACAACAACTGGTAGCGCAGCCAGCAGGGTGGCAAGTGCGAGGTTTAAAGCGCAGACAAGGGGTGTCTGATAAGTGCAGGTAAGGGCACTGTAGGGTTACAGATACAGACCCAAGTGCAAGGATTGCGTGCAAGGGTTGCCAGGAGGCAGTGCAGGTGTGCGGCTGGGTGGGCAGGGACCTTGGCCCGAAATCAGAGGGTAGCCAGGTGCACGGAGCCGAAGCAGACAGATCAGCAGGGGAGCGGAAGAGCAAAGGCAGAAGCAAAGAGGAAGGTCTTGAGGTGCTTCCGGAACCAGAGATGGTTCTCCTCAAGTTTCAGTGTGGCAGGCAGGCTGTTCCAGAGGGAGGCCCCAGCTGAGGAAAGAGATCTACCCCCAACTCGTTGCTTGGAGAAGCGACCGGCCCTGAGGGAGTTGGAGGTGGAGGAGAAAAGAGCTCGAGTGGGAAGGTATTTACGGAGGGAGAGTTGAAGGTATTTTGGACCCAGGCCCCAGTAAGCCTAGTGGACAATGCAGAGGGACTTGAATTTAACCCTTGCAGCCACTGGGAGCAATGAAAAGATTTCAGGGCTGGAGAGATACGATCCCTGGGCTTCAGACCAAGGAAACGTCTTGCAGTCCTGTTCTGGATGAGTTGCAGAGGACAGAGAGAAGAAGCAGGCAGATTTAGAAAGAGGCTGTTGCAGTAGTCTAGCCTAGAGAGAATCAGAGCTCTAGATACAGTAAGCTTCTGGGGGAAGGAGAGGAAAGGAACAATACCTCTGCAAATGTACAGTTGGTAGTTTGACTTCTTAGAGATGTCAGAGATGTGAGAAGAAAAGGAGAGTGTGGAGTCGAAGATGACCCCAAGGTTCTTAGCCTCAAAGGTGGGAGCAGGAAGAGGGCCAAGGGAGGCCGGCCAGAGAGTGGCAGGAAAGGAGGGTGCAGGTGTGCCGATGAGGAGAATCTCTGCCTAAATGGGATTAAGGCAGAGATCATTGGCGGCAGACCAGTCCTGGATGGCAGACAGACGGTCAGAGATGAGGGAGGGAAGCCTGAAAACAAGCAGAGTGTCATCCGCATAGCACTGAAAGTTGAAGCAGAGAGCTGCAATGCGGTGGGAAATGGGTGCCAGGTATTGGTTGAACAGCCAGGGAGAGAGCTTAGACCCGTGGGGAACACCACAAGTAGAGAATGAGATGGCGAAAAGGAAGGACCCAAGTTGGACCTGGGAGGGCCGATCAGAGTGGAAAGAGGTCATCCAGGCCAGGGCCTGATCAGTGATACCCGGCTTATCACGGAGACAGTTGAGCAGGATGGCATGGTTGACCGTGTCAAAGGCAGAAGAGAAATCGAGTAGGATGAGGACCCAAAAGGGATGTTAGAGTCATGGTTGGACAGCAGGTCTTCACAGGTGTTCAGGAGAGCAGTTTCCATGCTTCTGACAGCTCTGAAGCCAGGCTGATGGTCATGGAGACAACCAACAGAGTCGGTGTGAAGATTAAGCTGGGAGATGGTCAGCTTTTCCAAGAGTTTGCCCTGGAAAGGAGTGATAGAAACCTGCGAAGTTAGCCGGGCCGGAGGGGTCGGCTGTGGAATTTTTGAGAAGAGGGTGCACAAGAGAATGCTTCAGAGTGGAGGGGAAGATTCCACAGGTGATGGAATGGTTACAGAAGTCGGCCAGATTCAGAGCAAGGGTGTCAATGTGGTCCTTGATGGTTTTGGACGAACAGGGAAGAACCTGTTTTGACTGGAATCACACAATCTCCTGGGCTTGCGCCAATCTGGTTTCCAACCAAGCCACGGCACTGAATCGGCCTTACTGGACCTAAAGATTCAACAGGATGATATCAAAGATGCCAAGAAGCAAGCCCTCCTCTTGTTACTGGGCCTGTCTGCAGCCTTCGACCATGTATACATATTGAATAAATCAAAAAGGCAGCCTATGATCGAGCCAGCCAGGAGTCAACCTGGAATTAGTCAAATGTGTTATCCATTGCGCCACTGGACCGCTGCTACAGCGTGAGCAGGAGTCAGCACTTTTGTAACGAAACAGAAGTTTCCTGCTTGAGACACAGTGAGAAACGTACTTCTCATTTTTACAAGGAGAGGTAGAAAAAAACGCTACAAGCCCACAATGAGCAGGTGAGCGAGCGTGTGCCATCATGAGAAACTTAGTTCTCATTTTTCCCAGAGGAGAGGTAGAAAAAACGCACTAACTACGAACAAACAATGTGCTTTTGTGTGCCATGCGTGACAAGGCTCATTTTTAAATACTTTCTAGAACAAAAAGGCAGCATGCGAACGAGCCGCCAGGAGTCGAACCTGGAATCTTCTGCTCCGTAGGCAGACGCGTTATCCATTGCGCCACTGGCCCTCTGCTGCACTTACTCTTGGAATCAGCACTTTTGTTACGACGCAGAGGCTCATCATGCGGATTGAGCCATCATGAGCAACTTAGTTCTCATTTTTATAAGGAGAGGTGGTTGAAAACACGCCTACGAACTGACAATGAGCAGGCGTGTGCCATGTGTTAGAGACATCATGAGAAATAACGTAGTTCCCATTTTTTCTCCCGAGTAGAGGTAGAAACACTGCTGCAACAGTGACTACAAACACACAATGAGCTTTCGAGTGCCTTGCGTGAGAAGGCTCATTTTTAAATACAGAACAAAAAGGCAGCATTTGAATGAGCCAGCCAGGAGTCGAACCTGGAATCTTCAGCTCCGTAGGCAGACGCGTTATCCATTGCGCCACTGGCCCGCTGCTGCACTGTGTGCTGCATTCAGCACTTTTGTTACGAACCAGAGGCTCAGGTCGGGCTGCCTGAGACATCACGAGAAACTTTGTTCTCATTTTTACAGCGAGAGGTAGGAAAAACGCTACCAACACACAATAAGCAGGCGTGTGACATGTGTTAAAGAAGGCTCATTTTTAAATACTTTATTGAAAACAATACATACAAACATCTGACAAAGAACGCATTTGGCATCAGATACTGCCCGGATTGCAACTCTCTGCACGTATTTTCTGGCGAGTTTTACGGACCAAGCATCTCATTTATTGTACTATAGCACTCACATTTTCATGCGCAAATAACAGATTTAGACTGTTTTCACTTTTTAGTATTGTACCATTTTATGTGCTCGGTGCTCTTCAGTGTTAAATCCGCGGGAGAGGATGATCTGTACCCAGATCAACCCCAAAAGTGCCATACAGATATGAAACAGGTAAGGCCTGAGTGATAGGCGTGCCAAGGAGTACTCGACGTGCATGCCACAGAAACGCGAAACATGCAACAAGTGAGAGACATAAAATGGGGTTTTTCACTTTAAGAAAATAACATATAATATATTGAATACAATTTTTTGTTTACTTCTTAAAAGGTGTTTTATTGAGCTGTAGCCTTCCTCTTAGAGAGCAGGACTAAGAAGCCCGGCTGGAGCATTTCAGCACATTTTTATTTCCTTTTGGCGATCGCTGTGTCAGGGTGTTGGGTTGGGGCTCCAAGATTGCCGAACACCAGGCGAGCAGTCTATCATGGGGAACAGTTTAGTATACAACACCGGTGCGATGAAGGCACATGGCCTACTCTGCATTTTAAGCACCACCTATAAGCCGAAACCGTTGCATTGAAGTACAGGTAGGAGGGAGATGACATGTGAAGAGGGACACACGACTTGTTTTTTTTTTTTTGGGTTATATATTTGTTAAATATTGTTGGTTGTTTATCGTCTAATTGACTGCCTTGGGCCATGCTTACCTCTTTGGCCATTCCCACCCACTCCTTGCCCCACCCACCCAAATCTCAACCCCTGGTATCTATGTTGTTTCTAAGCAGTCTGCTGTGAGTTAATGGCTTAATTGCTGCTGTAAATGGCTACCGGTATAATAACAAAAATCTTACCCAATTCTACCTGACCTTAACTCACTACCCCACCCCCTCTATTCCCACCTCTCCCCTCTCACCCAATCTACCCTTATCCCCACCCAACTCTACCACCACTGACTATACCCCAAACCACTCTACACCTACCCCACTCTTCGCTACCCACAATATCCCACACCACTGTACACCGACCCTACCCACTGCCCCACCCCACTGTACCCCTATCCATCAAACCACTGTAGACTGGCAAGGTGACACGAGGTCATTTGATCCCAATAGATTTCGCCCAGCCTGCCCATATCGTCAGATCACTACCAAGTTAAGGTACGTGTTTGTTGAGTCTTCAACTTACCCCAGACCTACGCTAGTTGTTCATGATCAGGCAGGCAGTCAAAGTGAACAGGCACGCCTTTGACAGTGTCTCTTCGGATGTAGGTAGATGCATAAAGTATTCTATTCTGAGGTCCATCCATTCTGCCATGTAAGCGCCAAACAGCCCTTTCACGAGAAGACCCTTCAAAAAGTAAAGACTCCGCTTTCTGTATGATATGATATGATATGATAGTTTATTTATATAGCGCCTATACACAATGTGTTTCAAAGCGCTTCAAGGCAAGGGAGGGAACAAGGGAAAATACAACCACATTCTTACAGGCCATGAACAGTAAGGATGTGAAATTAACTATCGTACTCGGCCTGACGACATTTCAGATAGTGCAAGAGCTAAGACATAGATAAGGAAGGGAGGGGGAGAGTGGGAAGGAAATGGAAACAGACAGACGACTACCGTACTAGGCCTGACGCCATTTCTGGTAGAACCGGAGAAAAACAAAAGGTGAGGGAGAGGGGTGCAGAAAGGGAGGGGAGGAACAAAACAAGCGACTATCATACTAGGCCTGACGACATTTCAGATAGTGCTGGAGGGGCGGTGGGGAGGAAAAAAACAGTAATGGAAAGGTGGAGGAAACAGACGAGGTTGCTATCATATTAGGTCCAGGGACAATTCTGATAGATTAAGTGCATAGAAGAAAGTAAGGGGAGGAGATAGGAAAAGGGAGAAGGGAAAGGAGGAGAGAAAAGAGAGTAAGCAGTCAAAAAGAGTGGAGAAGCAAGAGTGGAGAGCGAATACAATTGCAGAAGTCAGTAGTAACACATAATGTTGCAAGCCAGGATACAAGATGAAGATGGGAACAGCATGATTCAGGGCCACCATGAGTACAAGATGCAAAGGAAGTCCAGCATGAGAGTTGAGAAAGAGTGTTGGCATGTAGCACGTAGCCCATCGTGGCAGATAGCGTACATCACATTGCATCTAGTGGTGGCCCCATGTTGTGATTCTTCACTTGCCAAATCATAGCAGTGCTAAAAGGTCATGGCCAAGAGGCCTCAGCGGCAGGGGATCTGCGTCCAGTGCAAATTGGCACATGCCAAAACGTCCTGAACAATGGAGAAGGCAAAGAAGTTTCATTAGTGATGTAATGGGAGGATAAATCGTGTTCCAGATGTTGGGAACATCACTCAGACCTGTTAAGGGCCTCCATCACACCACTGAGGAATCATCCTTGTTTGTTACTGTTTGCAATGAATGATTGAAGGAGTTGCGTATCTTCAGATCTATAGATTCCTGCTATGATATGACATGATATTGTATTTGAATCGTACTCATACACGCGTGTTTCAGAGCGTGACGAGGCAAGGGAGGGGAAGAAGGGAGGACAAAACAGCGATCTTCCTAGGCCCAGTGACATTGAGAATGCTCAAGTGCAGGGGAGAGGGAGGAAAGTGCAAGGGAGAGGGGCGAGGTGGAACGTGCTGAGGAAGGGATAAAAACAACAACAACTGGTAGCACAGCCAGCAGGGTGGCAAGTGCGAGGTTTAAAGCGCAGACAAGGGGTGTCTGATAAGTGCAGGTAAGGGCACTGTAGGGTTACAGATACAGACCCAAGTGCAAGGATTGCGTGCAAGGGTTGCCATGAGGCAGTGCAGGTGTATGGCTGGGTGGGCAGGGACCTGGGCCCAAAATCAGAGGGTAGCCAGGTGCACGGAGCCGAAGCAGACAGATCAGCAGGGGAGCGGAAGAGCAAAGGCAGAAGCAAAGAGGAAGGTCTTGAGGTGCTTCCGGAACCAGAGATGGTTCTCCTCAAGTTTCAGTGTGGCAGGGAGGCTGTTCCAGAGGGAGGCCCCAGCTGAGGAAAGAGATCTACCCCCAACTCGTTGCTTGGAGAAGCGACTGGCCCTGAGCGAGTTGGAGGTGGAGGAGCGAAGAGCTCGAGTGGGAAGGTATTTACAGAGAGAGAGTTGAAGGTATTTTGGACCCAGGCCCCAGTAAGCCTTGTGGACAATGCAGAGGGTCTTGACTTTAACCCTTGCAGAACCTGGGAGCAATGAAAAGATTTCAGGGCTGGAGAGATACGATCCCTGGGCTTCAGACCAAGGAAACGTCTTGCAGTCCTGTTCTGGACGAGTTGCAGAGGACGGAGAGTAGAAGCAGGCAGATTTAGAAAGAGGCTGTTGCAGTAGTCTAGCCTAGAGAGAACCAGAGCTCTAGATACAGTAAGCCTCTGGGGGAAGGAGAGGAAAGGAATAATACCTCTGCAAATGTGCAGTTGGTAGTTTGACTTCTTAGAGATGTCAGAGATGTGAGAAGAAAAGGAGAGTGTGGAGTCGAAGATGACCCCGAGGTTCTTAGCCTCACAGGTGGGAGCAGGAAGAGGGCCAAGGGAGGCCGGCCAGAGAGTGGCGGGAAAGGAGGGTGCAGGTGTGCCGACGAGGAGAATCTCTAACTGGGATTAAGGCAGAGATCATTGGCGGCACACCACTCCTGGATGGCAGACAGATGGTCAGAGATGAGGGAGGGAAGCCTGAAAACAAGCAGAGTGTCATCCGCATAGCACTGAAAGTTGAAGCAGAGAGCTGCAATGCGGTGGGCAATGGGTGCCAGGTATTGGTTGAACAGCCAGGGAGAGAGGTTAGACCCCTGGGCAGTGGTCGAAGTGTACGAAAAGAAGTAGTGGAACTATGTTCCTACTGGCCTGCACCCACTCCCCACAAACCCCACCGCCACGCCCTCTCCCACACACAATACAAACCCCCAACCACTAACACCTGCTGTTTAAGGGAACGTTCAGTGCAGTGCACTGAAAGTGCAAGCTGCAACGTCTTCCTACACTTTTTTTTTAAAACGAAAGCATTCTGGAACGGTTTCTTTTTAAAATAACAGTACAGGAGCTGTAAAACGTAATTTAAAAAAGTAGAGGAGCACCGCTCCCGACCGCTCCCGCTCACTTCGACCACTGCCCCTGGGGAACACCACAAGTAGAGAATGAGATGGCGAAAAGGAAGGACCCAAGTTGGACCTGGGAAGGTCGAACAGAGAGGAAAGAGGTCATCCAGGGCCTGATCGGTGATACCCGGCTTATCACGGAGACAGTTGAGCAGGATGGCATGGTTGACCATGTCAAAGGCAGTAGAGAGATTGGGTAGGATGAGGACACAAAAGGGATGTTAGGGTCATGGTTGGAGAGCAGGTCTTCACGGGTGTTCAGGAGAGCAGTTTCCATGCTCCTGACAGCTCTTAAGCCAGGCTGATGGTCATGGAGACAACCAACAGAGTCGGTGTGAAGATTAAGCTGGGAGATGATCAGCTTTTCCAAGAGTTTGCCCTGGAAAGGAGTGATAGAAACCTCCGATAGTTAGCCGGGCCGGAGGGATCGGCTGTGGGATTTTTGAGAAGAGGGTGCACAAGAGAGTGCTTCAGAGTGGAGGGGAAGATTCCAGAGGTGAAGGAATGGTTACAGAAGTCGGCCAGATTCAGAGCAAGGGTGTCAATGTGGTCCTTGATGGTTTTGGACGAACAGGGAAGAACCTGTTTTGACTGGAATCACACAATCTCCTGGGTTTACGCCAATCTGGTTTCCAACCAAGCCACTTCACTGAATCGGCCTTACTGGACCTAAAGATTCAACTGGATGATATCAAAGATGCCAAGAAGTAAGCCCTCCTCTTGTTACTAGGCCTGTCTGCAGCCTTTGAATAAATCAAAAAGGCAGCCTATGACCGAGCCAGCCGGGAGTCAACCTGGAATTAGTCAAATGTGTTATCCATTGCGCCACTGGACCGCTGCTACAGCGTGAGCAGGAGTCAGCACTTTTGTAACGAAACGGAAGTTTGCTGCTTGAGACACCATGAGAAAGGTACTTCTCATTTTTACAAGGAGAGGTAGAAAAAAACGCTACAAGCCCACAATGAGCAGGAATGAGCGAGCGTGTGCCATGCGTTAGAGACATCATGAGAAACTTAGTTCTCATTTTTCCCAGCGGAGAGGTAGAATAAACGCACTAACTACGAACAAACAATGTGCTCTTGTGTGCCATGCGTGACAAGGCTCCTTTTTAAATACTTTATAGAACAAAAAGGCAGCACTTGAACGAGCTAGCCAGGAGTCGAACCTAGAATCTTCTGCTCTGTAGGCAGACGCGTTATCCATTGCGCCACTGGCCCTCTGCTGCAGTGACTCTTGGAATCAGCACTTTTGTTACGACCCAGAGGCTCATCATGCGGATTGAGCCATCATGAGCAACTTAGTTCTCATTTTTATAAGGAGAGGTGGTTGAAAACACGCCTACGAACTGACAATGAGCAGGCGTGTGCCATGTGTTAGAGACATCTTGAGAAATAACGTAGTTCCCATTTTTTCTCCCGAGTAGAGGTAGAAACACGCTGCAACACTGACTACAAACACACAATGAGCTTCGAGTGCCTTGCGTGAGAAGGCTCATTTTTAAATACAGAACAAAACGGCAGCACTTGAACGAGCCAGCCAGGAGTCGAACCTGGAATCTTCTGCTCCGTAGGCAGACGCGTTATCCATTGCGCCACTGGCCCGCTGCTGCACTGTGAGCTGCATTCAGCACTTTTGTTACGAACCAGAGGCTCAGGTCGGGCTGCCTGAGACATCACGAGAAACTTTGTTCTCATTTTTACAGCGAGAGGTAGGAAAAACGCTACCAACACACAATAAGCAGGCGTGTGACATGTGTTAAAGAAGGCTCATTTTTAAATACTTTATTGAAAACAATACATACAAACATCTGACAAAGAACGCATTTGGCATCAGATACTGCCCGGATTGCAACTCTCTGCACGTATTTTCTGGCGAGTTTTACGGACCAAGCATCTCATTTATTGTACGATAGCACTCACATTTTCATGCGCAAATAACAGATTTAGACTGTTTTCACTTTTTAGTATTGTACCATTTTATGTGCTCGGTGCTCTTCAGTGTTAAATCCGCGGGAGAGGATGATCTGTACCCAGATCAACCCCAAAAGTGCCATACAGATATGAAACAGATAAGGCCTGAGTGATAGGCGTGCCAAGGAGTACTCGACGTGCATGCTACAGAAACGCGAAACATGCAACAAGTGAGAGACATAAAATGGGGTTTTTCACTTTAAGAAAATAACATATAATATATTGAATACAATTTTTTGTTTACTTCTTAAAAGGTGTTTTATTGAGCTGTAGCCTTCCTCTTAGAGAGCAGGACTAAGAAGCCCGGCTGGAGCATTTCAGCACATTTTTATTTCCTTTTGGCGATCGCTGTGTCAGGGTGTTGGGTTGGGGCTCCAAGATTGCCGAACACCAGGTGAGCAGTCTATCATGGGGAACAGTTTAGTATACAACACCGGTGCGATGAAGGCACATGGCCTACTCTGCATTTTAAGCACCACCTATAAGCCGAAACCGTTGCATTGAAGTACAGGTAGGAGGGAGATGACATGTGAAGAGGGACACACGACTTGTTTTTTTTTGGGTTATTTATTTGTTAAATATTGTTGGTTGTTTATCGTCTAATTGACTGCCTTGGGCCATGCTTACCTCTTTGGCCATTCCCACCCACTCCTTGCCCCTCCCACCCAAAACTCAACCCCTGGTATCTATGTTGTTTCTAAGCAGTCTGCTGTGAGTTAATGGCTTAATTGCCGCTGTAAATGGCTACCGGTATAATAACAAAAATCTTACCCAATTCTACCTGACCTTAACTCACTACCCCACCCCCTCTATTCCCACCTCTCCCCTCTCACCCAATCTACCCTTATCCCCACCCTACTCTACCACCACTGACTATACCCCAAACCACTCTACACCTACCCCACTCTTCGCTACCCACAATATCCCACACCACTGTACACCTACCCTACCCACTGCCCCACCCCACTGTACCCCTATCCATCAAACCACTGTAGACTGGCAAGGTGACACGAGGTCCTTTGATCCCAATAGATTTCGCCCAGCCTTTCCATATCTTCAGATCACTACCGAGTTAAGGTACGTGTTTGTTGAGTCTTCAACTTACCCCAGACCTACGCTAGTTGTTCAAGATCAGACAGGCAGTCAAAGTGAACAGGCACGCCTTTGACAGTGTCTCTTCGGATGTAGGTAGATGCACAAAGTATTCTATTCTGAGGTCCATGCATTCTGCCATGTAAGCGCCAAACAGCCCTTTCACGGGAAGACCCTTCAAAAAGTAAAGACTCCGCTTTCTGTATGTTGGCATGTAGCACGTAGCCCATCTTGGCAGATAGCGTACATCACATTGCATCTAGTGGTGGCCCTATGTTGTGATTCTTCACTTGCCAAATCATAGCAGTGCTAAAAGGTCATGGCCAAGAGGCCTCAGCGGCAGGGGATCTGCGTCCAGGGCAAATTGGCACATGCCAAAACGTCCTGAACAATGGAGAAGGCAAAGAAGTTTCATTAGTGGTGTAATGGGAGGATAAATCGTGTTCCAGATGTTGGGGACATCCCTCAGACCTGTTAAGGGCCTCCATCACACCACTGAGGAATCATCCTTGTTTGCTACTGTTTGCAATGAATGATTGAAGGAGTTGCGTATCTTCAGATCTATAGATTCCTGCTATGATATGACATGATATTGTATTTGAATCGTACTCATACACGCGTGTTTCAGAGCGTGACGAGGCAAGGGAGGGGAAGAAGGGAGGACAAAACAGCGATCTTCCTAGGCCCAGTGACATTGAGAATGCTCAAGTGCAGGGGAGAGGGAGGGAGGAAAGTGCAAGGAGAGGGGCGAGGTGAAACCTGCTGGGGAAGGGATAAAAACAACAACAACTGGTAGCGCAGCCAGCAGGGTGGCAAGTGCGAGGTTTAAAGCGCAGACAAGGGGTGTCTGATAAGTGCAGGTAAGGGCACTCTAGGGTTACAGATACAGACCCAAGTGCAAGGATTGCGTGCAAGGGTTGCCAGGAGGCAGTGCAGGTGTGCGGCTGGGTGGGCAGGGACCTTGGCCCGAAATCAGAGGGTAGCCAGGTGCACGGAGCCGAAGCAGACAGATCAGCAGGGGAGCGGAAGAGCAAAGGCAGAAGCAAAGAGGAAGGTCTTGAGGTGCTTCCGGAACCAGAGATGGTTCTCCTCAAGTTTCAGTGTGGCAGGCAGGCTGTTCCAGAGGGAGGCCCCAGCTGAGGAAAGAGATCTACCCCCAACTCGTTGCTTGGAGAAGCGACCGGCCCTGAGGGAGTTGGAGGTGGAGGAGAAAAGAGCTCGAGTGGGAAGTTATTTACGGAGGGAGAGTTGAAGGTATTTTGGACCCAGGCCCCAGTAAGCCTTGTGGACAATGCAGAGGGACTTGAATTTAACCCTTGCAGCCACTGGGAGCAATGGAAAGATTTCAGGGCTGGAGAGATACGATCCCTGGGCTTCAGACCAAGGAAACGTCTTGCAGTCCTGTTCTGGATGAGTTGCAGAGGACAGAGAGAAGAAGCAGGCAGATTTAGAAAGAGGCTGTGTCAGTAGTCTAGCCTAGAGAGAATCAGAGCTCTAGATACAGTAAGCTTCTGGGGGAAGGAGAGGAAAGGAACAATACCTCTGCAAATGTACAGTTGGTAGTTTGACTTCTTAGAGATGTCAGAGATGTGAGAAGAAAAGGAGAGTGTGGAGTCGAAGATGACCCCAAGGTTCTTAGCCTCAAAGGTGGGAGCAGGAAGAGGGCCAAGGGAGGCCGGCCAGAGAGTGGCAGGAAAGGAGGGTGCAGGTGTGCCGATGAGGAGAATCTCTGCCTAAATGGGATTAAGGCAGAGATCATTGGCGGCAGACCAGTCCTGGATGGCAGACAGACGGTCAGAGATGAGGGAGGGAAGCCTGAAAACAAGCAGAGTGTCATCCGCATAGCACTGAAAGTTGAAGCAGAGAGCTGCAATGCGGTGGGCAATGGGTGCCAGGTATTGGTTGAACAGCCAGGGAGAGAGGTTAGACCCGTGGGGAACACCACAAGTAGAGAATGAGATGGCGAAAAGGAAGGACCCAAGTTGGACCTGGGAGGGCCGATCAGAGTGGAAAGAGGTCATCCAGGCCAGGGCCTGATCAGTGATACCCGGCTTATCACGGAGACAGTTGAGCAGGATGGCATGGTTGACCGTGTCAAAGGCAGAAGAGAAATCGAGTAGGATGAGGACCCAAAAGGGATGTTAGAGTCATGGTTGGACAGCAGGTCTTCACAGGTGTTCAGGAGAGCAGTTTCCATGCTTCTGACAGCTCTGAAGCCAGGCTGATGGTCATGGAGATAACCAACAGAGTCGGTGTGAAGATTAAGCTGGGAGATGGTCAGCTTTTCCAAGAGTTTGCCCTGGAAAGGAGTGATAGAAACCTGCGAAGTTAGCCGGGCCGGAGGGGTCGGCTGTGGAATTTTTGAGAAGAGGGTGCACAAGAGAATGCTTCAGAGTGGAGGGGAAGATTCCACAGGTGATGGAATGGTTACAGAAGTCGGCCAGATTCAGAGCAAGGGTGTCAATGTGGTCCTTGATGGTTTTGGACGAACAGGGAAGAACCTGTTTTGACTGGAATCACACAATCTCCTGGGCTTGCGCCAATCTGGTTTCCAACCAAGCCACGGCACTGAATCGGCCTTACTGGACCTAAAGATTCAACAGGATGATATCAAAGATGCCAAGAAGCAAGCCCTCCTCTTGTTACTGGGCCTGTCTGCAGCCTTCGACCATGTATACATATTGAATAAATCAAAAAGGCAGCCTATGATCGAGCCAGCCAGGAGTCAACCTGGAATTAGTCAAATGTGTTATCCATTGCGCCACTGGACCGCTGCTACAGCGTGAGCAGGAGTCAGCACTTTTGTAACGAAACAGAAGTTTCCTGCTTGAGACACAGTGAGAAACGTACTTCTCATTTTTACAAGGAGAGGTAGAAAAAAACGCTACAAGCCCACAATGAGCAGGTGAGCGAGCGTGTGCCATCATGAGAAACTTAGTTCTCATTTTTCCCAGAGGAGAGGTAGAAAAAACGCACTAACTACGAACAAACAATGTGCTTTTGTGTGCCATGCGTGACAAGGCTCATTTTTAAATACTTTCTAGAACAAAAAGGCAGCATGCGAACGAGCCGCCAGGAGTCGAACCTGGAATCTTCTGCTCCGTAGGCAGACGCGTTATCCATTGCGCCACTGGCCCTCTGCTGCACTTACTCTTGGAATCAGCACTTTTGTTACGACGCAGAGGCTCATCATGCGGATTGAGCCATCATGAGCAACTTAGTTCTCATTTTTATAAGGAGAGGTGGTTGAAAACACGCCTACGAACTGACAATGAGCAGGCGTGTGCCATGTGTTAGAGACATCATGAGAAATAACGTAGTTCCCATTTTTTCTCCCGAGTAGAGGTAGAAACACGCTGCAACAGTGACTACAAACACACAATGAGCTTTCGAGTGCCTTGCGTGAGAAGGCTCATTTTTAAATACAGAACAAAAAGGCAGCATTTGAACGAGCCAGCCAGGAGTCGAACCTGGAATCTTCTGCTCCGTAGGCAGACGCGTTATCCATTGCGCCACTGGCCCACTGCTGCACTGTGAGCTGCATTCAGCACTTTTGTTACGAACCAGAGGCTCAGGTCGGGCTGCCTGAGACATCACGAGAAACTTTGTTCTCATTTTTACAGCGAGAGGTAGGAAAAACGCTACCAACACACAATAAGCAGGCGTGTGACATGTGTTAAAGAAGGCTCATTTTTAAATACTTTATTGAAAACAATACATACAAACATCTGACAAAGAACGCATTTGGCATCAGATACTGCCCGGATTGCAACTCTCTGCACGTATTTTCTGGCGAGTTTTACGGACCAAGCATCTCATTTATTGTACGATAGCACTCACATTTTCATGCGCAAATAACAGATTTAGACTGTTTTCACTTTTTAGTATTGTACCATTTTATGTGCTCGGTGCTCTTCAGTGTTAAATCCGCGGGAGAGGATGATCTGTACCCAGATCAACCCCAAAAGTGCCATACAGATATGAAACAGGTAAGGCCTGAGTGATAGGCGTGCCAAGGAGTACTCGACGTGCATGCCACAGAAACGCGAAACATGCAACAAGTGAGAGACATAAAATGGGGTTTTTCACTTTAAGAAAATAACATATAATATATTGAATACAATTTTTTGTTTACTTCTTAAAAGGTGTTTTATTGAGCTGTAGCCTTCCTCTTAGAGAGCAGGACTAAGAAGCCCAGCTGGAGCATTTCAGCACATTTTTATTTCCTTTTGGCGATCGCTGTGTCAGGGTGTTGGGTTGGGGCTCCAAGATTGCCGAACACCAGGCGAGCAGTCTATCATGGGGAACAGTTTAGTATACAACACCGGTGCGATGAAGGCACATGGCCTACTCTGCATTTTAAGCACCACCTATAAGCCGAAACCGTTGCATTGAAGTACAGGTAGGAGGGAGATGACATTTGAAGAGGGACACACGACTTGTTTTTTTTTGGGTTATTTATTTGTTAAATATTGTTGGTTGTTTATCGTCTAATTGACTGCCTTGGGCCATGCTTACCTCTTTGGCCATTCCCACCCACTCCTTGCCCCACCCACCCAAAACTCAACCCCTGGTATCTATGTTGTTTCTAAGCAGTCTGCTGTGAGTTAATGGCTTAATTGCCGCTGTAAATGGCTACCGGTATAATAACAAAAATCTTACCCAATTCTACCTGACCTTAACTCACTACCCCACCCCCTCTATTCCCACCTCTCCCCTCTCACCCAATCTACCCTTATCCCCACCCTACTCTACCACCACTGACTATACCCCAAACCACTCTACACCTACCCCACTCTTCGCTACTGTAGGGGAGGACAGGCCTTAGGGCCCCCCTCTCCTACATTATTCTCCCCCGGTGAGGACCATGGCTCGCCGGGCGTTCCCTCATGCCACCCGGGCCCAGGTGGAGGAGGGCTTGCCCGCCGATGACATTGCCCCCACGTATCCAGCATACATACACACTAACGTTTAGACAGGCCTAGAAGCCTTTTTGCCCAGCAAAGATGGCGTGAGTTCAGCGCGCTGCGGTGCTGCCCCCACCTTTGGAGGGCTTTCCAAGTATCCCTGCCGCAGTAGCCCTGGTAGATCCGCTGCGAGCGCGTTCCCATGAGAAAGTCGGGTATGAGCTAAACCCGAGATGCCAACACTGTAACATTTTATCGTTCACAATGTAATATTGCACCCCGCATGACCTGGTCCGCGAGGCCGGGGTGACGGGGAAAAAGCTGAAGCATCACTATCTGAAGAAAGTAGAAAATAATTCAAGTATTGGTATTAACGAACTACCTCTGTTTAAACAGATCCTGTAAACTGTGAACAAACCATAAAGATGTAACGTTATATGATATCACCCCAGGTCTGGACTAGTGCTGCTATAACCACAGAGAAAGATGTCGACCAAACGTATAGCCTTTATCTGTATAAATGTTCTTTCAATTTTATGTAGAAACCTGAACTCGTATATGTTTTCTTAATCACCCAAAGCGGCGAGTATCAATCTCTGTAGGCCATAATCTAGAACTACCTCATGTAACGTCTAATGTACATAAAATAATCAAACTCTGTAGCAAATGTAATGTTAGGTAACGAAAAGGTACTTGGACTGAATATATTAACAGAATGTTTAATGAACTCGTAGAATATGTGTATGGTATAGTAGTTTAAAGAAGACCAATGATATAAAAGTTTTGTATTCAAAAATTAGACAACACACGAGGAAAATACCTTTTGTGAATATATGCAAGGCCATTCTCCCTCCTATCCTACGAAGCCTGCCAAGTAGAAAAAAGCTAAGGCCTGTGCCGTGCTCCCCCACCTCCCCCGACCAAGCTGGAACCGCTTCAGAGAGTCAGAGGCCCCAACGCAGCATCCAAGGCCACCGGCCGCCACCTGCGTTATTTACAGCACAGTAATAAACTTACGTTTGAATCCACTGATCTACCAGCCCCCTCTCGTAAATCCCACAATCCCCCAGACCACCCCAAGAAGCCTGACCCCGCACAAAGGCTACCCCCGACAATGAGACAAGACACAGAACCCCCCTTTATAGTAGAAAACATGTACCACCCGCCACAAGCCCCCAGAGCCCAGCCCCTCGACCTGGAATACCAGACGTCAGAACACCGGTAAATCCAACCGACGACCACCAGACCCCTCACAAGGTGCATTCCTCCTGTGTTGTATTGATTGAAAGATTTACTGTAGAAGTTAGATATGGGGTTTTAAGTAACTGCAATGTGCATGATCTAGGGCACCTAAGTCAGGGAAGGCATTCATCTTGGTCACAGGCTGCCCCAGCGTACCAACACCGCCCGGATGACCTCAAGCCGGCCTGCCAGGCCAAACCCAACCCACGAGGCTGACCAGTGACGTCCTTTCACCCGGACCAACCACGCTGCAGCAACACCTATAGTTAGTCGACGCCACCCAATCCCAATTAACTTGTGCCCCCTATAGTGTGTAGGTTCTGATGACGTTTTTTGTATTAGAAATACGCCTGCCTTTGCGATTGTCAGGCAGAGCGCTCTCGGAGGTTGCAGAGTTCTTTGCATGCCATATTCTTTTGATAAACTCCCACTTACGCTCACCCGCACTCTGTCTTGGCTTTATTCCCATTGCGGGAGTGTCCATTATTGTCTCCCATTGCGGGGAGGATCGTGCTAACTTGGGGGCGCTTCCACTCAGTGGTGACCCCGATAGCGTGATATTTCCTAATTTATTTTTCCTGAACTCCTTTTAACGACCCCCTTTTGGCACGAGAATCTCCGGTCAGAAAGGGAAACGCACGGTGGGCCGGCTCCGGGAAGCTACCCGCCAACGGCGACCGGTACGCTTAGAAGTGCGCACTCAAACTAGAAGGGGTACGGGATCCCGGTTGCAAAATCCCCTTTGAGTACCGCTCGCCGGAGCCGGGGCTGACTGTTGAGCAGAAAGGCAACACCGCCTGGACGGACCCAGTTTCGGAGACTATCGGTTCAAGACGGGCACGTGAGTACCGAGTGCGAGCGATCATAAAGGGAGAGGGAGGGGAACTTGTGAACAGGAGAACGTGAGCAGGTAGAGGAGAGAATAACGGGTGTCTACTAAAGACAGGTCTTAAAACTTTCTTTATCTTTTCTTTGCATATGGCCATTAGGAGTAAGAAATAAGTGAAGAGGTAGAAGTGACGGAAACCTAGCTCCGAAAGGGGGTGGAAGGCGGCGCCGCATAGTGCTATCTAAACTAGTACTGGGAATATATGAAGAAGTAAGAAATAAGTTATTGGTGTCTGGCAAAGGGAGACACCGGGAATATTTTTAGTGATTGCTACTCTTTCTATTTCTTTTTTCCATTCCACAGGGCAAGGGGTGAAAGCGAAAAGGGTATAAGGTAAATATACTTGTAGAAGAACTATAAAATAGGGAGCACATTTGGAGGAGTGGGGATTAAGTAGTGGCACGTACAGACGTGAACACAGTAACCTTAGCAGAAAAACAGAGACAGCTGGCCAGGGAGGAAAGGGAGGAAAAAAGACGAGGTGTGAGTGGGAAAGCATTGTGAGGGGTGCGCGCACCGTGTGAGTATTGGAGAAGAACGGTTGACCAAGAGGGGGTGCTAGAGAGTGTTGGCCATAACTAGTAATTGATTGGTTGTAAGAGAAATCACATGAGAGTGTGTGGGAATGGGAAGGGGATGAGTTGTGGTGAGTAAGAAAGGATCTGCGCAGTGAATAACTTTGGGTGATATTGTTGAGACGTCCGCTCTTGTCTGTGCCACAAAGATATAGATACATATATCTACACCTAACTAAAGGTAAAGGAGGTGGACACGGTTGTTGCTAGTGATTTAGAATATGGGGGCAGAAACTCCCTTGTCACATATTTGTAAGAGCTTACCGGGATACGCTGAACGAATAAATAAATATCACGATCAATGGGTAACAGAATTGAAAGGGGAGGGTCTGCCCCAGATTTGGCCCGAGGGAGGGTCTTTTGACAAAAGCGTTCTTGATATGGTACGAGCATGCATTAGCCTCAAGTATAAGGGGAAACAATGGCAAAATAGGAAGGAGATATTAGACCTCTGGAGATTGTTTGAGGAAGTACCCCCACCCAAAGATCCGGCACCAAATGTCGATCTGCCGTCCACAACAGACAACCCACTCATGATTCCAAGAGGGGAAAAGGACCAGTTAAATACAGAACAACCTACGGAGGTGATTAGCTTGTACCCACTATTAAACAAACCAGCCCCCGCAGCAGGATATAGCGACCCTACTTATGTGCCTCCCCCCACAACTGTTACACCACAAAGACCAACAGCCCCCCCGCCATACGAAAGCACCAGAGAGCGCGCCCAGGGAAGCACACAGAGGGTGGATATAGAGAAGTTAACGAGTGACTTAGAGTCGAGGCTTACTGTGGCAAGGGATGAACTCTCAAGAATAAAAGACATATGTGAGCGCACAGCGTGCGCCCCTACACAATCAGGACGCACGTCTAGAGCGTCAAGCGAAAGTAGACAAATTGAGGAAGGATGGAAAAAGGGGGAAATACTGTTCAGAATTGAGGAAGAGCCGACACGAATAATAGAGGTAGGAGCAGTAGAAGGGAGCATTGGTGATGTATCACGAGAGAGAGGGATCAGAGAGGACTTGTTATGTGATGTCAGAGGAGGGATGGATGAGAGTGATAGGTTGAGTATGGCAGTAGGAGGGGAAAGCGAGGAGGTGGACGGTGCATGCTCGCTAGGGACTATAGACGACGAATGGATGGGACGACTAAGAAATAGGGTGGGGAAGATGGCGTCATTGGAGTCAGCAGCGACTAAGGCAGGGGAGGGTGCAACTGCAAAAGGGAAGTTACAACTTCCATTGATACACAGAGGGGGGGGGAGACCAAACTATATACCGTGGGCCCAGATGGACAAGGCTAATTTAATGAAATTATTGCCCCAGCTGTCAGGAGGGGCGAGCAAGTGGATATATGCATTTGAGAAACATACCGCCGGCATACCGTTGGCAGTAGGCGATGTGAAAAGCCTACTAGTATCCGCAGTAGGAGATCAAGCGGACAGAGTATGGGCTAAGGCTGGTTTCCCGGCCGTGACGTTAGACTGTGATCGCCATGATGGGGCTTCCTTTAATACAGTACGAGCAAGGGTGTGGGACGCACTGCGGGAGACATTCCCAGATACCCCTGATTTACAGTCAGTAATGCAATGTACAATGAATGACGGGGAGGATGCTATGGATTACATTCTCCGGGTGCAGGAGATGTGGAGAGCGGAAACGGGCACGCCCTGGCATCAGTCAACGTCTCTGTTTTACTTTATCATCAAGAGAGGGCTCCCAAAAGAGGTGCAGAAGGCACTCGACAAAATAGCAGGTGTTGAGGCGAAGGGGTGGCCGGAGATCCAAAGCATAATAGTGCACCATTGCAAAAGAATAAAAGAAAGAGAGAAGGAAGTAGCACAGAAAAGGTTGGCAGACGAAGCGAAGTTGGTACAGTCAAAGTTAGTGAAGGTTACAGCAGCGGTAGCCGGACTCCCACTCATGAGGGAGGGAGACGAAGGAGAGGAGGGGCAGATAGCAATACAAGGGAGAATAGCAGCTAATTGGGCCGGACAAGGACAGCGACAGTGGAACGAACAAGAGCAGAACGGAGGTCTCGCGTGGCAAGAGTGGGCCCCAAGAGGGGGAAGAGGTGGGTACAGGGGCCGAAGAGGAGGACAAGGGTATGGAGGAATGGGAGGACATGGGTGGCAGGGTCCCAGAGGTCCACAGGGGAGCTGCTGGAATTGTGGGAGATGGGGGCATTACTCAAGAGAGTGCAGGAGCAGACAAAACAACGGGTTCCAGGAGACAGAGCAGTACGGTCACCCCCACCCAGGAAGCCCCTACGGCCTCCCCATGGGACAATACCAGCAACCAGAAAATGTAGGACAAAGAAGTAACGCACAACTACACGGACATCAGTACAGAACACAAAACCACCCACAGAATAATGACAATATGCAATACACGCCAGGTAACACTTTCGCCACAGTAGCTAATGGAGCGCCTGCCCCCGCACCTTATAGCGGGGTATCAGTAGTTTCGGGGAACATTTTTGATCAAGGGGGGGCAATGAGACACCCCGCATAGGACAGCCCACAGAGAGCACTTGCGTGTCCAGTACTATCTACGACCCACAATGCATCAGAGGAACCATTGATAGGAGCGCAGATAGGAGACAAGCAGTTCATATTCATGGTGGATTCGGGAGCGGAGAAATCATGTATTAGAGAGGGCCGGTTCCCGTTATCTAATAGAACGTTAGAGACGCAGGGGTTCTCTGGGGCTGTAATTGAAGTTCCTTACACAGAGGCATTGGATGTGACAGTGGGGGGTAAAACAGTGAAAGCACCCTTACTGTACTATGAACACTCTCCCATTAATTTGCTGGGGAGGGATCTCTTAAGCAAACTAAATATGACAATATCATTCACAGAGAGCGGTATCGTATGTTCGACACCAGGCATATGCCCCCTCCGCATATTAGCAGTAATACACGGCCACACAATCATGCAAGAGATCAGAGGGTTAACAAGAAACGAGGAGATGTTTGTTGAGGGCATGAGAACATTGGCTCTCATAGTACCAGAACTAAAAAGGATGGATTGGAGGATTCCAGCCGAATTCCTTTTCCGCCCCATAGTGAGCCCCGACACTGCTCCCGGGTCAGTGCTATCGTTGGATTTGCACGCAGTACACGTGTCAGCGAACAGAATATGTGTGATTGGCGTTGACATGGAAGGATGTGAGTGGCGGACAGTACTGTGTACAAATGCAAATATCCCACTGAGGGAGCTCTCGGACGAGGAGCTATTTTCTGACACTGAGACAGATGGCGAAATAGTGATGGAACTAGCAATGCCGTGCGACATTGTAGTTACAGCCAGAAAAACTAAAGTTGAATTAATGGCAGTAGTAGGAGCACCACATACATTTTTTGATGATGACATGAGGTTAGTACCCACTAACATATGGACAAATGGCCCCCACGATGTGGGGTTACTACATGGGGTTCAGCCTGTGGTAATAAAACTTAAACAGGGAGCAATTCTACCCCGGGTAAAACAATATCCATTGTCACGCGAAGCAGAAGAAGGGATCAGAGAGACAATAGATGCACTGCTAGCGCAAGGAATAATAGTGCCCTCAAACTCCCCATGTAACACATGCATTTACCCGATTAAAAAGGCGAAGGGAGGTTCCTGGAGGATGATACAAGATTTACGCCCACTAAATGATGTGATTCAGAAGGAGTTCCCTCTAGTGCCGAACCCGGCGACAATACTATGCAACATTCCGAAAACGGCATCCCACTTCACAGTTATTGACTTGAAAAATGCATTTTTCTCGATTCCCTTAGCAGAAGAGAGCAGGTACTTAACAGCGTTTACACTAGGGGGGAGGAGGTTCGAACACTGCAGACTACCACAAGGATATTGCGAGAGCCCAAGCATATTCAACAGGGTACTACATGAAGATCTGGGGAATTTGTCTGTAGAAAGCACAGTGATTCAGTACGTTGATGATTTATTGGTTTGTGCACAAACTGAGGAGGAGTGTAGAAAGGACTCAATAACACTCCTGACATTATTGGCCAATAAAGGGTACAAGGTGGACAAGGGGAAGTTACAATACTGTCTGACAGAGGTCCTATACTTGGGACAGCTGATATCAAAGGATGGCAAGCGGATCATACCAGACAGGGCACAGGCGATTAGAACAGTTGGGGAGCCCAAAACAGTAAAAGAGATGCAGAAATTTCTGGGTATGTGCAACTATTGCCGAGCATGGATATTGGATTATGCAGCGTACACAAGGCCCTTGTTACAGGCACTAAAAGAAGCACAGCAGGAAAACAAACACATAGAATGGACAGAAGAAATGAACACATCATTTAACTCACTAAAAGAGCTGATATCAAGCGCTCCAGTACTGGCAAATCCAGATTATGGGCGCGAATTCTTCTTATTTTCACACTGCAAAGGAACACTGATGACAGCAGTACTGACACAAAAGACATCGTTAGGGCACAAACCACTGGCTTACTATAGTGGCACCCTAGACGCAGTAATGCAAGGTCATTTCGCGTGCGAGCAATCCCTAGCTGCAGCCGCGTTCGCTATTGAAAAAAGTGCCACGATAGTAATGGGCTGTCCTGTGACACTGTTTGTGGAACACTCACTCTTTGCAATATTAGAGCGATCAAAGAGCACATTGACGACACAACGCGCCACAGCATATGAAATAATATTGTCCAGCGCAAACATCCATATAGTAAGATGTAAAACAGTGAACCCGGCCACATTCATCACAGAGGCGTGCACCATAGAGGACATGCAGAACCACAACTGCGCTACGTACACAGGTGACGAAGGTCAGGACCAAGTGATTTTTGAGAATGCCCTGAACGAGGGAGAGGTGTATTCCGTGGACGGGTCAGCATCAATAGACATGGAGACAGGAGAGAAACATGTGGGTATGGCAGTTGTACGATTAGAGGAAGATGAATACGAGACACTAGTGCAACACCGCCTCCCATCACACTATTCAGCCCAAGCAGCAGAACTAATAGCGCTAATAGAAGCATTGCATGCCGCCAAGGGGTGCGCAGTGACAATATATACAGACTCAGCATACATGACAACAACAGTACACGGCGGGTTGGCACGGTGGGGGCGGAGAGGGTTTCGACGAGCAGATGGAACACCGGTCCAGCATGCAGAATTATTGAAAGAACTGATTGAGGCCCTGCAAGACCCCACGGCAGTGGCCATCGTAAAATGCCAAGCCCACACCACAAATACAGATTTTATATCTTTGGGGAACGCGGCAGCAGACGCCGCTGCCAAAGAAGCTTCATATTTACAGAAAGGTGAAGTAGGAGAGTACATGTTGCACCACACAGCAAGCCAAGAGGTCCCCACAGGATACAACATGATGCCCACACAGGAAATAATAGAGCTGCAAGAGGGAGCTAGTGCAGAAGAAAAATTGCTGTGGACTAAGAGGGGATGCAGCAAATCGCCGACTGATTTATTGTGGCGACAAGAAAGTTCAGGAAAAGCGGTAATGCCAGTTACATTGTTAGAAATAGCATTTCAACAACTACACTTTCCCGCACATAATGCAAAGCAACACATAATGGCGGAGATACAAGAAGATTGGTTTGCACCTTGCCTCCAGGAACACATCACAAGGCTGGCTTTGGAATGCACGACATGTCAAATTTACAACTCAGGTATGACATTGCGCACACTAAGAGGTACGATACCAAAACCAAATGGCCCATTCAGAGAGCTCCACATTGATTATGTAGACATGGGAGAAAGATGTAACGGGGCTCGCTACATGATTGTGGTTGTATGTCCATTTTCGAGGTGGGTGGAGGCAGGCCCCTGTGCGCGCCCTGATGCGAAGGGCGCCGCAAAGTTCCTAGTGCGGGAAGTATTCCCGCGCTGGGGAATTTGCGAAGTTATTCGCTCAGACAACGGCACGCATTTTGTTAATGAACTATTCAAAGAAGTGACTACGTTATTGGGAATAAAGCACAAATTATGTTCGATTTATCATCCTCAAAGTAATGGCGTAGTGGAAAAGATGAACGGTCTGTTAAAAAGCAGATTGTCAAAACTGTGTTTTTCCCTTAAAAAGACCTGGATGTACTGCCTGCCTTTGGCCCTGTTCGAATTGCGAAATCAGCCAAGTAAAGACCACCATTTGTCCCCGCATGAGATCGTCACGGGAAGGAGAATGCACACAGCGCATTCGCCTCTCCGTGAACGTTCTGATGCACACAGAAGCGCAGCGATATTGGGAGAGGAGTTCACAGAGTACTTGAAAAAACTGACACGGGCAGCGCGCGTAATTGCGAAGCAACTAGCCCCCCCCTCTACAAGAGAGGAGGGGAACACAACAGAAACAGGGACACTGCCTGAAAAACCATCACAACTAATGCCTGGTGACTTTATATATGTCAGAAGTTTTGTGCGAAGGTGGAATGCGCCACGTTTCCATGGCCCTTATGAGGTAGTGTTTTGCACGCCCACGGCAGTAAAGGTGAAGGGCCTACGATACTGGGTGCATTTGACAGACGTACGCAGAGCCTATAGCGCCGTGGAAGGTGAGGTGCAGGACGAGGCACAGGCAACAGCGGACAGTGCAGTTGAGCAGAATGAGTGAAGGTGATTTTCTGTATGTGCAGCGATTGACAATGAATGCAAATGAGGACATGGCATTTGTGCGAAAAAAAAAAAAAAAAGAATATATTTTTTTGCTCTTTAAATTGAATGGGTTTTTTGATCTCACGGTTTTTGACGTTTTTTCTTTCTTTTTAACGAAGATTTTTCTATACAATGCACAATGATCTAAAAGTATTAATTGTAAATACCTGTGTCTGTGGAAACAAAACCCTTCCCCCACCCACGTCCATGTTTTTATGAAAGAGAAAAAAATAATAAAAAAAAAAAAAGGTTATGTTGACATGCCTGTACTTAATGCACTTTTGTATCTCAAACAGGAATCACCATGGCATCTAATGGGCAGCCTGCAACGAATAGATTTGTTAGGATTAAAGAAATGTTAATAGATAGACTTACATATTCATACGAATGTGGATTGTCAATTTGTATTATTGCATTTTTCATATCAATGTTTTGCCTGGTGACATATTGGGTTATAGCGCTCATCTCTATCGAGATGACCGAGGGGGGAGGGGGGATTAACATCACTCGAGCTCCTGGGAGCAACGCAACCACAAGTGTAAATATTAAAGAAGGTGATTTTCTGATATGGGATGGATCACATTTTGTATGGGGTTATTACACTGAACCACCAACTGTCGTCCTGTCTGATTCAAGAGGTATACAAACAGAAATGGAAAACAACACAATGTCCATACTTGAACTATATAACAGCCCCAACACCCTCCCCACCCCATCTGAAGGAAGTGACTTGTTGTTTATTGAAGAAGATGGGAATATTATAACCATTAAAGAACATAAGGAAACATATCAGAACTTTGACAAGGGGGGTGGGAAGGAGAAAGGGGGGCCCATTTTTTCATCTATTAAAAACAGCAGACGTAGGAGAAGAGAGACAAGCAGGAGGGGGTATGATGAGTACTATGGGTTAGGTCTAGACAAAATGGAAGACCCTCGGCACCCCCACCAAGCAAATAAATGGTATGCTGATATGAGTGCCACAGCCAAACAAACGACAAATGAGAGCTGTTATGTCTGCTCGCTCATTCCCCATGCATCAGGCACACCTAAAGTGTTGTTGCCCAGAGAATTGCCCATTGTAGATGCCCAGTGTCTCTTTCATCTCACGCTATGCCGAATAAAAAACACCTTCCAGGCACACGACGTCACTTTCAAGATTATACAGACTGAAAAAACGTGCTACCCAAAAGCAGCTGGAGTGGTATGTCTCAAAGAACCATTTTTTGCGATACAAGGGACACTGTTTTCTGAAAACAAATGGAAAGATGAAGAAGTACTGTGCAAAGCGGAAGCACTGAGAGGTGTCCAACCAGCCAGACTGCGATGGATGGAAGAAACATGCACACCAGTATGGAAGGAGCACATTTCCAAACTGACATGGGTAACAGCAATGGAAAAACCCTTCAAGCTACAAAGCGAGATCAAGAACGAACTATGTTTTAAGGGAGAAGGAAAAGTGGCGATAGGGACGAATAAAAACTGCAACAAAACCCTCACCATCCCAGAGATGAGAAAAGGAACAGCTGCATTGATGGACACATACTGGGTATGTGGGAACCAGGCCTACCTGCACCTTCCCCAGGCATGGAGTGGCAGCTGCTCGATGGCCACTCTGCACTCGGCCCTGATGGTGATTCCAGAAAGCCACGTTGACGGAAATAAAAAGATGCCAGGGAACATGCACCAGGGTGTGGTTCCTCCCACTGCAAAATCACACCTCTATGTCCTGTCCTCCGGAGAAAAGGGAGAAGAGCTATCACGGAACAGACGGGCATCAAATTACATATCTCAAGCTTCGTCTGATTTATTGGCACAGATTCCAGACAGGTACCGGCTGTTCAGCTCTGTAGAAACATTCTTTGCCTCGCTAATTTCAAGTGTCCAAGCAAGGGCAAACGCAAAATGGCTCCAGATAACACGGTGGGAACTGATTCAGTTAGCCAATGATACTGAAGAAGGGTTCAACATAATAAAAGTAGAACTGCGAGCTCTACGCCTAATGACCATGCAGAACAGGTATGTTCTGGACCTACTGACAGCGATGGACGGAGGTGTTTGCCGAAAAATAGGAAGTGCCTGCTGCACTTTCGTACCTTCTGAAGACGCGGAAAATGGGTCCTTATCCCACGTGATCGAAGCAGTACATAATCTGGGAGAGAAGATGAAGATGGAAGGTGGAGCAGAAGCCAGCACGTGGTTCGACAATATCTTCTCCTGGGTTCCCTCTTGGCTTGGAATGACGATGAAATTTCTGGTACCAGCTGTGGTGTTCCTCCTCGTGGCGTTCTGCCTGTGCCAGTTGGGCCTCCGATGTTGTGCAAATGCGGTCCCTAACGGCGCAATGATGATGGTGACAATGGGCAACTCTGGTGGTACAATGAGGGCAACACAAGAAGTACATGTGCAGACAGGAATAGACAACACCCCCCAGTACCGGTTAGTGCCTATGTACCGTGACAAGTACATAGTAGACAAGCTATGGCATACCACTATCAAGGAGCCCCGAGATGTGGAATTAGAATGGTACACAGAGGTCTGGGTAGATTTGGAGGAAAGTGGTGACTGTATATATTTAACGTGCACACCAGACGAATACGCTAGAAGAGGAGAGAGCTTAAGGGGTGTGTGTAGGGCATGGATGCCCATCAAGGGAACACCTGCATGGGATGACGCGATAGTTGAGGAGCAAGAGTGTAGAAGGTTGGAAGAGCTGAAGAATTCGTTACTTTAGTAACGAAAGGGGGGAAATGTAGGGGAGGACAGGCCTTAGGGCCCCCCTCTCCTACATTATTCTCCCCCAGTGAGGACCATGGCTCGCCGGGCGTTCCCTCATGCCACCCGGGCCCAGGTGGAGGAGGGCTTGCCCGCCGATGACATTGCCCCCACGTATCCAGCATACATACACACTAACGTTTAGACAGGCCTAGAAGCCTTTTTGCCCAGCAAAGATGGCGTGAGTTCAGCGCGCTGCGGTGCGGCCCCCACCTTTGGAGGGCTTTCCAAGTATCCCTGCCGCAGTAGCCCTGGTAGATCCGCTGCGAGCGCGTTCCCATGAGAAAGTCGGGTATGAGCTAAACCCGAGATGCCAACACTGTAACATTTTATCGTTCACAATGTAATATTGCACCCCGCATGACCTGGTCCGCGAGGCCGGGGTGACGGGGAAAAAGCTGAAGCATCACTATCTGAAGAAAGTAGAAAATAATTCAAGTATTGGTATTAACGAACTACCTCTGTTTAAACAGATCCTGTAAACTGTGAACAAACCATAAAGATGTAACGTTATATGATATCACCCCAGGTCTGGACTAGTGCTGCTATAACCACAGAGAAAGATGTCGACCAAACGTATAGCCTTTATCTGTATAAATGTTCTTTCAATTTTATGTAGAAACCTGAACTCGTATATGTTTTCTTAATCACCCAAAGCGGCGAGTATCAATCTCTGTAGGCCATAATCTAGAACTACCTCATGTAACGTCTAATGTACATAAAATAATCAAACTCTGTAGCAAATGTAATGTTAGGTAACGAAAAGGTACTTGGACTGAATATATTAACAGAATGTTTAATGAACTCGTAGAATATGTGTATGGTATAGTAGTTTAAAGAAGACCAATGATATAAAAGTTTTGTATTCAAAAATTAGACAACACACGAGGAAAATACCTTTTGTGAATATATGCAAGGCCATTCTCCCTCCTATCCTACGAAGCCTGCCAAGTAGAAAAAAGCTAAGGCCTGTGCCGTGCTCCCCCACCTCCCCCGACCAAGCTGGAACCGCTTCAGAGAGTCAGAGGCCCCAACGCAGCATCCAAGGCCACCGGCCGCCACCTGCGTTATTTACAGCACAGTAATAAACTTACGTTTGAATCCACTGATCTACCAGCCCCCTCTCGTAAATCCCACAATCCCCCAGACCACCCCAAGAAGCCTGACCCCGCACAAAGGCTACCCCCGACAATGAGACAAGACACAGAACCCCCCTTTATAGTAGAAAACATGTACCACCCGCCACAAGCCCCCAGAGCCCAGCCCCTCGACCTGGAATACCAGACGTCAGAACACCGGTAAATCCAACCGACGACCACCAGACCCCTCACAAGGTGCATTCCTCCTGTGTTGTATTGATTGAAAGATTTACTGTAGAAGTTAGATATGGGGTTTTAAGTAACTGCAATGTGCATGATCTAGGGCACCTAAGTCAGGGAAGGCATTCATCTTGGTCACAGGCTGCCCCAGCGTACCAACACCGCCCGGATGACCTCAAGCCGGCCTGCCAGGCCAAACCCAACCCATGAGGCTGACCAGTGACGTCCTTTCACCCGGACCAACCACGCTGCAGCAACACCTATAGTTAGTCGACGCCACCCAATCCCAATTAACTTGTGCCCCCTATAGTGTGTAGGTTCTGATGACGTTTTTTGTATTAGAAATACGCCTGCCTTTGCGATTGTCAGGCAGAGCGCTCTCGGAGGTTGCAGAGTTCTTTGCATGCCATATTCTTTTGATAAACTCCCACTTACGCTCACCCGCACTCTGTCTTGGCTTTATTCCCATTGCGGGAGTGTCCATTATTGTCTCCCATTGCGGGGAGGATCGTGCTAACTTGGGGGCGCTTCCACTCACTACCCACAATATCCCACCCCACTGTACACCTACCCTACCCACTGCCCCACCCCACTGTACCCCTATCCATCAAACCACTGTAGACTGGCAAGGTGACACGAGGTCCTTTGATCCCAATAGATTTCGCCCAGCCTTTCCATATCTTCAGATCACTACCGAGTTAAGGTACGTGTTTGTTGAGTCTTCAACTTACCCCAGACCTACGCTAGTTGTTCAAGATCAGACAGGCAGTCAAAGTGAACAGGCACGCCTTTGACAGTGTCTCTTCGGATGTAGGTAGATGCACAAAGTATTCTATTCTGAGGTCCATGCATTCTGCCATGTAAGCGCCAAACAGCCCTTTCACGGGAAGACCCTTCAAAAAGTAAAGACTCCGCTTTCTGTATGTTGGCATGTAGCACGTAGCCCATCTTGGCAGATAGCGTACATCACATTGCATCTAGTGGTGGCCCCATGTTGGGATTCTTCACTTGCCAAATCATAGCAGTGCTAAAAGGTCATGGCCAAGAGGCCTCAGCGGCAGGGGATCTGCGTCCAGTGCAAATTGGCACATGCCAAAACGTCCTGAACAATGGAGAAGGCAAAGAAGTTTCATTAGTGGTTTAATGGGAGGATAAATCGTGTTCCAGATGTTGGGGACATCCCTCAGACCTGTTAAGGGCCTCCATCACACCACTGAGGAATTATCCTTGTTTGTTACTGTTTGCAATGAATGATTGAAGGAGTTGCGTATCTTCAGATCTATAGATTCCTGCTATGATATGACATGATATTGTATTTGAATCGTACTCATACATGCGTGTTTCAGAGCGTGACGAGGCAAGGGAGGGGAAGAAGGAAGGCAAAACAGCGATCTTCCTAGGCCCAGTGACATTGAGAATGCTCATGTGCAGGGGAGAGGGAGGGAGGAAAGTGCAAGGAGAGGGGCGAGGTGGAACGTGCCGAGGAAGGGATAAAAACAACAACAACTGGTAGCGCAGCCAGCAGGGTGGCAAGTGCGAGGTTTAAAGCGCAGACAAGGGGTGTCTGATAAGTGCAGGTAAGAGCACTGTAGGGTTACAGATACAGACCCAAGTGCAAGGATTGCGTGCAAGGGTTGCCAGGAGGCAGTGCAGGTGTGCGGCTGGGTGGGCAGGGACCTTGGCCCGAAATCAGAGGGTAGCCAGGTGCACGGAGCCGAAGCAGACAGATCAGCAGGGGAGCGGAAGAGCAAAGGCAGAAGCAAAGAGGAAGGTCTTGAGGTGCTTCCGGAACCAGAGATGGTTCTCCTCAAGTTTCAGTGTGGCAGGCAGGCTGTTCCAGAGGGAGGCCTCAGCTGAGGAAAGAGATCTACCCCCAACTCGTTGCTTGGAGAAGCGACCGGCCCTGAGGGAGTTGGAGGTGGAGGAGAAAAGAGCTCGAGTGGGAAGGTATTTACGGAGGGAGAGTTGAAGGTATTTTGGACCCAGGCCCCAGTAAGCCTTGTGGACAATGCAGAGGGACTTGAATTTAACCCTTGCAGCCACTGGGAGCAATGAAAAGATTTCAGGGCTGGAGAGATACGATCCCTGGGCTTCAGACCAAGGAAACGTCTTGCAGTCCTGTTCTGGATGAGTTGCAGAGGACAGAGAGAAGAAGCAGGCAGATTTAGAAAGAGGCTGTTGCAGTAGTCTAGCCTAGAGAGAATCAGAGCTCTAGATACAGTAAGCTTCTGGGGGAAGGAGAGGAAAGGAACAATACCTCTGCAAATGTACAGTTGGTAGTTTGACTTCTTAGAGATGTCAGAGATGTGAGAAGAAAAGGAGAGTGTGGAGTCGAAGATCACCCCAAGGTTCTTAGCCTCAAAGGTGGGAGCAGGAAGAGGGCCAAGGGAGGCCGGCCAGAGAGTGGCAGGAAAGGAGGGTGCAGGTGTGCCGATGAGGAGAATCTCTGCCTAAATGGGATTAAGGCAGAGATCATTGGCGGCAGACCAGTCCTGGATGGCAGACAGACGGTCAGAGATGAGGGAGGGAAGCCTGAAAACAAGCAGAGTGTCATCCGCATAGCACTGAAAGTTGAAGCAGAGAGCTGCAATGCGGTGGGAAATGGGTGCCAGGTATTGGTTGAACAGCCAGGGAGAGAGGTTAGACCCGTGGGGAACACCACAAGTAGAGAATGAGATGGCGAAAAGGAAGGACCCAAGTTGGACCTGGGAGGGCCGATCAGAGTGGAAAGAGGTCATCCAGGCCAGGGCCTGATCAGTGATACCCGGCTTATCACGGAGACAGTTGAGCAGGATGGCATGGTTGACCGTGTCAAAGGCAGAAGAGAAATCGAGTAGGATGAGGACCCAAAAGGGATGTTAGAGTCATGGTTGGACAGCAGGTCTTCACAGGTGTTCAGGAGAGCAGTTTCCATGCTTCTGACAGCTCTGAAGCCAGGCTGATGGTCATGGAGACAACCAACAGAGTCGGTGTGAAGATTAAGCTGGGAGATGGTCAGCTTTTCCAAGAGTTTGCCCTGGAAAGGAGTGATAGAAACCTGCGAAGTTAGCCGGGCCGGAGGGGTCGGCTGTGGAATTTTTGAGAAGAGGGTGCACAAGAGAATGCTTCAGAGTGGAGGGGAAGATTCCACAGGTGATGGAATGGTTACAGAAGTCGGCCAGATTCAGAGCAAGGGTGTCAATGTGGTCCTTGATGGTTTTGGATGAACAGGGAAGAACCTGTTTTGACTGGAATCACACAATCTCCTGGGCTTGCGCCAATCTGGTTTCCAACCAAGCCACGGCACTGAATCGGCCTTACTGGACCTAAAGATTCAACAGGATGATATCAAAGATGCCAAGAAGCAAGCCCTCCTCTTGTTACTGGGCCTGTCTGCAGCCTTCGACCATGTATACATATTGAATAAATCAAAAAGGCAGCCTATGATCGAGCCAGCCAGGAGTCAACCTGGAATTAGTCAAATGTGTTATCCATTGCGCCACTGGACCGCTGCTACAGCGTGAGCAGGAGTCAGCACTTTTGTAACGAAACAGAAGTTTCCTGCTTGAGACACAGTGAGAAACGTACTTCTCATTTTTACAAGGAGAGGTAGAAAAAAACGCTACAAGCCCACAATGAGCAGGTGAGCGAGCGTGTGCCATCATGAGAAACTTAGTTCTCATTTTACCCAGAGGAGAGGTAGAAAAAACGCACTAACTACGAACAAACAATGTGCTTTTGTGTGCCATGCGTGACAAGGCTCATTTTTAAATACTTTCTAGAACAAAAAGGCAGCATGCGAACGAGCCAGCCAGGAGTCGAACCTGGAATCTTCTGCTCCGTAGGCAGACACGTTATCCATTGCGCCACTGGCCCTCTGCTGCAGTGACTCTTGGAATCAGCACTTTTGTTACGACGCAGAGGCTCATCATGCGGATTGAGCCATCATGAGCAACTTAGTTCTCATTTTTATAAGGAGAGGTGGTTGAAAACACGCCTACGAACTGACAATGAGCAGGCGTGTGCCATGTGTTAGAGACATCATGAGAAATAAGGTAGTTCCCATTTTTTCTCCCGAGTAGAGGTAGAAACACGCTGCAACAGTGACTACAAACACACAATGAGCTTTCGAGTGCCTTGCGTGAGAAGGCTCATTTTTAAATACAGAACAAAAAGGCAGCATTTGAACGAGCCAGCCAGGAGTCGAACCTGGAATCTTCTGCTCCGTAGGCAGACGCGTTATCCATTGCGCCACTGGCCCGCTGCTGCACTGTGAGCTGCATTCAGCACTTTTGTTACGAACCAGAGGCTCAGGTCGGGCTGCCTGAGACATCACGAGAAACTTTGTTCTCATTTTTACAGCGAGAGGTAGGAAAAACGCTACCAACACACAATAAGCAGGCGTGTGACATGTGTTAAAGAAGGCTCATTTTTAAATACTTTATTGAAAACAATACATACAAACATCTGACAAAGAACGCATTTGGCATCAGATACTGCCCGGATTGCAACTCTCTGCACGTATTTTCTGGCGAGTTCTACGGACCAAGCATCTCATTTATTGTACGATAGCACTCACATTTTCATGCGCAAATAACAGATTTAGAATGTTTTCACTTTTTAGTATTGTACCATTTTATGTGCTCGGTGCTCTTCAGTGTTAAATCCGCGGAGAGGATGATCTGTACCCAGATCAACCCCAAAAGTGCCATACAGATATGAAACAGGTAAGGCCTGAGTGATAGGCGTGCCAAGGAGTACTCGACGTGCATGCTACAGAAACGCGAAACATGCAACAAGTGAGAGACATAAAATGGGGTTTTTCACTTTAAGAAAATAACATATAATATATTGAATACAATTTTTTGTTTACTTCTTAAAAGGTGTTTTATTGAGCTGTAGCCTTCCTCTTAGAGAGCAGGACTAAGAAGCCCGGCTGGAGCATTTCAGCACATTTTTATTTCCTTTTGGCGATCGCTGTGTCAGGGTGTTGGGTTGGGGCTCCAAGATTGCCGAACACCAGGCGAGCAGTTTATCATGGGGAACAGTTTAGTATACAACACCGGTGCGATGAAGGTACATGGCCTACTCTGCATTTTAAGCACCACCTATAAGCCGAAACCGTTGCATTGAAGTACAGGTAGGAGGGAGATGACATGTGAAGAGGGACACACGACTTGTTTTTTTTTGGGTTATTTATTTGTTAAATATTGTTGGTTGTTTATCGTCTAATTGACTGCCTTGGGCCATGCTTACCTCTTTGGCCATTCCCACCCACTCCTTGCCCCACCCACCCAAAACTCAACCCCTGGTATCTATGTTGTTTCTAAGCAGTCTGCTGTGAGTTAATGGCTTAATTGCCGCTGTAAATGGCTACCGGTATAATAACAAAAATCTTACCCAATTCTACCTGTCCTTAACTCACTACCCCACCCCCTCTATTCCCACCTCTCCCCTCTCACCCAATCTACCCTTATCCCCACCCTACTCTACCACCACTGACTATACCCCAAACCACTCTACACCTACCCCACTCTTCGCTACCCACAATATCCCACACCACTGTACACCTACCCTACCCACTGCCCCACCCCACTGTACCCCTATCCATCAAACCACTGTAGACTGGCAAGGTGACACGAGGTCCTTTGATCCCAATAGATTTCGCCCAGCCTTTCCATATCTTCAGATCACTACCGAGTTAAGGTACGTGTTTGTTGAGTCTTCAACTTACCCCAGACCTACGCTAGTTGTTCAAGATCAGACAGGCAGTCAAAGTGAACAGGCACGCCTTTGACAGTGTCTCTTCGGATGTAGGTAGATGCACAAAGTATTCTATTCTGAGGTCCATGCATTCTGCCATGTAAGCGCCAAACAGCCCTTTCACGGGAAGACCCTTCAAAAAGTAAAGACTCCGCTTTCTGTATGTTGGCATGTAGCACGTAGCCCATCTTGGCAGATAGCGTACATCACATTGCATCTCGTGGTGGCCCCATGTTGTGATTCTTCACTTGCCAAATCATAGCAGTGCTAAAAGGTCATGGCCAAGAGGCCTCAGCGGCAGGGGATCTGCGTCCAGTGCAAATTGGCACATGCCAAAACGTCCTGAACAATGGAGAAGGCAAAGAAGTTTCATTAGTGGTGTAATGGGAGGATAAATCGTGTTCCAGATGTTGGGGACATCCCTCAGACCTGTTAAGGGCCTCCATCACACCACTGAGGAATTATCCTTGTTTGTTACTGTTTGCAATGAATGATTGAAGGAGTTGCGTATCTTCAGATCTATAGATTCCTGCTATGATATGACATGATATTGTATTTGAATCGTACTCATACACGCGTGTTTCAGAGCGTGACGAGGCAAGGGAGGGGAAGAAGGAAGGCAAAACAGCGATCTTCCTAGGCCCAGTGACATTGAGAATGCTCAAGTGCAGGGGAGAGGGAGGGAGGAAAGTGCAAGGAGAGGGGCGAGGTGGAACGTGCCGAGGAAGGGATAAAAACAACAACAACTGGTAGCGCAGCCAGCAGGGTGGCAAGTGCGAGGTTTAAAGCGCAGACAAGGGGTGTCTGATAAGTGCAGGTAAGGGCACTGTAGGGTTACAGATACAGACCCAAGTGCAAGGATTGCGTGCAAGGGTTGCCAGGAGGCAGTGCAGGTGTGCGGCTGGGTGGGCAGGGACCTTGGCCCGAAATCAGAGGGTAGCCAGGTGCACGGAGCCGAAGCAGACAGATCAGCAGGGGAGCGGAAGAGCAAAGGCAGAAGCAAAGAGGAAGGTCTTGAGGTGCTTCCGGAACCAGAGATGGTTCTCCTCAAGTTTCAGTGTGGCAGGCAGGCTGTTCCAGAGGGAGGCCCCAGCTGAGGAAAGAGATCTACCCCCAACTCGTTGCTTGGAGAAGCGACCGGCCCTGAGGGAGTTGGAGGTGGAGGAGAAAAGAGCTCGAGTGGGAAGGTATTTACGGAGGGAGAGTTGAAGGTATTTTGGACCCAGGCCCCAGTAAGCCTTGTGGACAATGCAGAGGGACTTGAATTTAACCCTTGCAGCCACTGGGAGCAATGAAAAGATTTCAGGGCTGGAGAGATACGATCCCTGGGCTTCAGACCAAGGAAACGTCTTGCAGTCCTGTTCTGGATGAGTTGCAGAGGACAGAGAGAAGAAGCAGGCAGATTTAGAAAGAGGCTGTTGCAGTAGTCTAGCCTAGAGAGAATCAGAGCTCTAGATACAGTAAGCTTCTGGGGGAAGGAGAGGAAAGGAACAATACCTCTGCAAATGTACAGTTGGTAGTTTGACTTCTTAGAGATGTCAGAGATGTGAGAAGAAAAGGAGAGTGTGGAGTCGAAGATGACCCCAAGGTTCTTAGCCTCAAAGGTGGGAGTAGGAAGAGGGCCAAGGGAGGCCGGCCAGAGAGTGGCAGGAAAGGAGGGTGCAGGTGTGCCGATGAGGAGAATCTCTGCCTAAATGGGATTAAGGCAGAGATCATTGGCGGCAGACCAGTCCTGGATGGCAGACAGACGGTCAGAGATGAGGGAGGGAAGCCTGAAAACAAGCAGAGTGTCATCCGCATAGCACTGAAAGTTGAAGCAGAGAGCTGCAATACGGTGGGAAATGGGTGCCAAGTATTGGTTGAACAGCCAGGGAGAGAGGTTAGACCCGTGGGGAACACCACAAGTAGAGAATGAGATGGCGAAAAGGAAGGACCCAAGTTGGACCTGGGAGGGCCGATCAGAGTGGAAAGAGGTCATCCAGGCCAGGGCCTGATCAGTGATACCCGGCTTATCACGGAGACAGTTGAGCAGGATGGCATGGTTGACTGTGTCAAAGGCAGAAGAGAAATCGAGTAGGATGAGGACCCAAAAGGGATGTTAGAGTCATGGTTGGACAGCAGGTCTTCACAGGTGTTCAGGAGAGCAGTTTCCATGCTTCTGACAGCTCTGAAGCCAGGCTGATGGTCATGGAGACAACCAACAGAGTCGGTGTGAAGATTAAGCTGGGAGATGGTCAGCTTTTCCAAGAGTTTGCCCTGGAAAGGAGTGATAGAAACCTGCGAAGTTAGCCGGGCCGGAGGGGTCGGCTGTGGAATTTTTGAGAAGAGGGTGCACAAGAGAATGCTTCAGAGTGGAGGGGAAGATTCCACAGGTGATGGAATGGTTACAGAAGTCGGCCAGATTCAGAGCAAGGGTGTCAATGTGGTCCTTGATGGTTTTGGACGAACAGGGAAGAACCTGTTTTGACTGGAATCACACAATCTCCTGGGCTTGCGCCAATCTGGTTTCCAACCAAGCCACGGCACTGAATCGGCCTTACTGGACCTAAAGATTCAACAGGATGATATCAAAGATGCTAAGAAGCAAGCCCTCCTCTTGTTACTGGGCCTGTCTGCAGCCTTCGACCATGTATACATATTGAATAAATCAAAAAGGCAGCCTATGATCGAGCCAGCCAGGAGTCAACCTGGAATTAGTCAAATGTGTTATCCATTGCACCACTGGACCGCTGCTACAGCGTGAGCAGGAGTCAGCACTTTTGTAACGAAACAGAAGTTTCCTGCTTGAGACACAGTGAGAAACGTACTTCTCATTTTTACAAGGAGAGGTAGAAAAAAACGCTACAAGCCCACAATGAGCAGGTGAGCGAGCGTGTGCCATCATGAGAAACTTAGTTCTCATTTTTCCCCAGAGGAGAGGTAGAAAAAACGCACTAACTACGAACAAACAATGTGCTTTTGTGTGCCATGCGTGACAAGGCTCATTTTTAAATACTTTCTAGAACAAAAAGGCAGCATGCGAACGAGCCAGCCAGGAGTCGAACCTGGAATCTTCTGCTCCGTAGGCAGACGCGTTATCCATTGCGCCACTGGCCCTCTGCTGCAGTTACTCTTGGAATCAGCACTTTTGTTACGACGCAGAGGCTCATCATGCGGATTGAGCCATCATGAGCAACTTAGTTCTCATTTTTATAAGGAGAGGTGGTTGAAAACACGCCTACGAACTGACAATGAGCAGGCGTGTGCCATGTGTTAGAGACATCATGAGAAATAACGTAGTTCCCATTTTTTCTCCCGAGTAGAGGTAGAAACACGCTGCAACAGTGACTACAAACACACACTGAGCTTTCGAGTGCCTTGCGTGAGAAGGCTCATTTTTAAATACAGAACAAAAAGGGAGCATTTGAACGAGCCAGCCAGGAGTCGAACCTGGAATCTTCTGCTCCGTAGGCAGACGCGTTATCCATTGCACCACTGGCCCGCTGCTGCACTGTGAGCTGCATTCAGCACTTTTGTTACGAACCAGAGGCTCAGGTCGGGCTGCCTGAGACATCACGAGAAACTTTGTTCTCATTTTTACAGCGAGAGGTAGGAAAAACGCTACCAACACACAATAAGCAGGCGTGTGACATGTGTTAAAGAAGGCTCATTTTTAAATACTTTATTGAAAACAATACATACAAACATCTGACAAAGAACGCATTTGGCATCAGATACTGCCCGGATTGCAACTCTCTGCACGTATTTTCTGGCGAGTTCTACGGACCAAGCATCTCATTTATTGTACGATAGCACTCACATTTTCATGCGCAAATAACAGATTTAGACTGTTTTCACTTTTTAGTATTGTACCATTTTATGTGCTCGGTGCTCTTCAGTGTTAAATCCGCGGGAGAGGATGATCTGTACCCAGATCAACCCCAAAAGTGCCATACAGATATGAAACAGGTAAGGCCTGAGTGATAGGCGTGCCAAGGAGTACTCGACGTGCATGCTACAGAAACGCGAAACATGCAACAAGTGAGAGACATAAAATGGGGTTTTTCACTTTAAGAAAATAACATATAATATATTGAATACAATTTTTTGTTTACTTCTTAAAAGGTGTTTTATTGAGCTGTAGCCTTCCTCTTAGAGAGCAGGACTAAGAAGCCCGGCTGGAGCATTTCAGCACATTTTTATTTCCTATTGGCGATCGCTGTGTCAGGGTGTTGGGTTGGGGCTCCAAGATTGCCGAACACCAGGCGAGCAGTCTATCATGGGGAACAGTTTAGTATACAACACCGGTGCGATGAAGGTACATGGCCTACTCTGCATTTTAAGCACCACCTATAAGCCGAAACCGTTGCATTGAAGTACAGGTAGGAGGGAGATGACATGTGAAGAGGGACACACGACTTGTTTTTTTTTGGGTTATTTATTTGTTAAATATTGTTGGTTGTTTATCGTCTAATTGACTGCCTTGGGCCATGCTTACCTCTTTGGCCATTCCCACCCACTCCTTGCCCCACCCACCCAAAACTCAACCCCTGGTATCTATGTTGTTTCTAAGCAGTCTGCTGTGAGTTAATGGCTTAATTGCCGCTGTAAATGGCTACCGGTATAATAACAAAAATCTTACCCAATTCTACCTGTCCTTAACTCACTACCCCACCCCCTCTATTCCCACCTCTCCCCTCTCACCCAATCTACCCTTATCCCCACCCTACTCTACCACCACTGACTATACCCCAAACCACTCTACACCTACCCCACTCTTCGCTACCCACAATATCCCACACCACTGTACACCTACCCTACCCACTGCCCCACCCCACTGTACCCCTATCCATCAAACCACTGTAGACTGGCAAGGTGACACGAGGTCCTTTGATCCCAATAGATTTCGCCCAGCCTTTCCATATCTTCAGATCACTACCGAGTTAAGGTACGTGTTTGTTGAGTCTTCAACTTACCCCAGACCTACGCTAGTTGTTCAAGATCAGACAGGCAGTCAAAGTGAACAGGCACGCCTTTGACAGTGTCTCTTCGGATGTAGGTAGATGCACAAAGTATTCTATTCTGAGGTCCATGCATTCTGCCATGTAAGCGCCAAACAGCCCTTTCACGGGAAGACCCTTCAAAAAGTAAAGACTCCGCTTTCTGTATGTTGGCATGTAGCACGTAGCCCATCTTGGCAGATAGCGTACATCACATTGCATCTAGTGGTGGCCCCATGTTGTGATTCTTCACTTGCCAAATCATAGCAGTGCTAAAAGGTCATGGCCAAGAGGCCTCAGCGGCAGGGGATCTGCGTCCAGTGCAAATTGGCACATGCCAAAACGTCCTGAACAATGGAGAAGGCAAAGAAGTTTCATTAGTGGTGTAATGGGGGGATAAATCGTGTTCCAGATGTTGGGGACATCCCTCAGACCTGTTAAGGGCCTCCATCACACCACTGAGGAATTATCCTTGTTTGTTACTGTTTGCAATGAATGATTGAAGGAGTTGCGTATCTTCAGATCTATAGATTCCTGCTATGATATGACATGATATTGTATTTGAATCGTACTCATACATGCGTGTTTCAGAGCGTGACGAGGCAAGGGAGGGGAAGAAGGAAGGCAAAACAGCGATCTTCCTAGGCCCAGTGACATTGAGAATGCTCAAGTGCAGGGGAGAGGGAGCGAGGAAAGTGCAAGGAGAGGGGGGAGGTGGAACGTGCCGAGGAAGGGATAAAAACAACAACAACTGGTAGCGCAGCCAGCAGGGTGGCAAGTGCGAGGTTTAAAGCGCAGACAAGGGGTGTCTGATAAGTGCAGGTAAGGGCACTGTAGGGTTACAGATACAGACCCAAGTGCAAGGATTGCGTGCAAGGGTTGCCAGGAGGCAGTGCAGGTGTGCGGCTGGGTGGGCAGGGACCTTGGCCCGAAATCAGAGGGTAGCCAGGTGCACGGAGCCGAAGCAGACAGATCAGCAGGGGAGCGGAAGAGCAAAGGCAGAAGCAAAGAGGAAGGTCTTGAGGTGCTTCCGGAACCAGAGATGGTTCTCCTCAAGTTTCAGTGTGGCAGGCAGGCTGTTCCAGAGGGAGGCCCCAGCTGAGGAAAGAGATCTACCCCCAACTCGTTGCTTGGAGACGCGACCGGCCCTGAGGGAGTTGGAGGTGGAGGAGAAAAGAGCTCGAGTGGGAAGGTATTTACGGAGGGAGAGTTGAAGGTATTTTGGACCCAGGCCCCAGTAAGCCTTGTGGACAATGCAGAGGGACTTGAATTTAACCCTTGCAGCCACTGGGAGCAATGAAAAGATTTCAGGGCTGGAGAGATACGATCCCTGGGCTTCAGACCAAGGAAACGTCTTGCAGTCCTGTTCTGGATGAGTTGCAGAGGACAGAGAGAAGAAGCAGGCAGATTTAGAAAGAGGCTGTTGCAGTAGTCTAGCCTAGAGAGAATCAGAGCTCTAGATACAGTAAGCTTCTGGGGGAAGGAGAGGAAAGGAACAATACCTCTGCAAATGTACAGTTGGTAGTTTGACTTCTTAGAGATGTCAGAGATGTGAGAAGAAAAGGAGAGCGTGGAGTCGAAGATGACCCCAAGGTTCTTAGCCTCAAAGGTGGGAGCAGGAAGAGGGCCAAGGGAGGCCGGCCAGAGAGTGGCAGGAAAGGAGGGTGCAGGTGTGCCGATGAGGAGGTTCTCTGCCTAAATGGGATTAAGGCAGAGATCATTGGCGGCAGACCAGTCCTGGATGGCAGACAGACGGTCAGAGATGAGGGAGGGAAGCCTGAAAACAAGCAGAGTGTCATCCGCATAGCACTGAAAGTTGAAGCAGAGAGCTGCAATGCGGTGGGCAATGGGTGCCAGGTATTGGTTGAACAGCCAGGGAGAGAGGTTAGACCCGTGGGGAACACCACAAGTAGAGAATGAGATGGCGAAAAGGAAGGACCCAAGTTGGACCTGGGAGGGCCGATCAGAGTGGAAAGAGGTCATCCAGGCCAGGGCCTGATCAGTGATACCCGGCTTATCACGGAGACAGTTGAGCAGGATGGCATGGTTGACCGTGTCAAAGGCAGAAGAGAAATCGAGTAGGATGAGGACCCAAAAGGGATGTTAGAGTCATGGTTGGACAGCAGGTCTTCACAGGTGTTCAGGAGAGCAGTTTCCATGCTTCTGACAGCTCTGAAGCCAGGCTGATGGTCATGGAGACAACCAACAGAGTCGGTGTGAAGATTAAGCTGGGAGATGGTCAGCTTTTCCAAGAGTTTGCCCTGGAAAGGAGTGATAGAAACCTGCGAAGTTAGCCGGGCCGGAGGGGTCGGCTGTGGAATTTTTGAGAAGAGGGTGCACAAGAGAATGCTTCAGAGTGGAGGGGAAGATTCCACAGGTGATGGAATGGTTACAGAAGTCGGCCAGATTCAGAGCAAGGGTGTCAATGTGGTCCTTGATGGTTTTGGACGAACAGGGAAGAACCTGTTTTGACTGGAATCACACAATCTCCTGGGCTTGCGCCAATCTGGTTTCCAACCAAGCCACGGCACTGAATCAGCCTTACTGGACCTAAAGATTCAACAGGATGGTATCAAAGATGCCAAGAAGCAAGCCCTCCTCTTGTTACTGGGCCTGTCTGCAGCCTTCGACCATGTATACATATTGAATAAATCAAAAAGGCAGCCTATGATCGAGCCAGCCAGGAGTCAACCTGGAATTAGTCAAATGTGTTATCCATTGCGCCACTGGACCGCTGCTACAGCGTGAGCAGGAGTCAGCACTTTTGTAACGAAACAGAAGTTTCCTGCTTGAGACACAGTGAGAAACGTACTTCTCATTTTTACAAGGAGAGGTAGAAAAAAACGCTACAAGCCCACAATGAGCAGGTGAGCGAGCGTGTGCCATCATGAGAAACTTAGTTCTCATTTTTCCCAGAGGAGAGGTAGAAAAAACGCACTAACTACGAACAAACAATGTGCTTTTGTGTGCCATGCGTGACAAGGCTCATTTTTAAATACTTTCTAGAACAAAAAGGCAGCATGCGAACGAGCCAGCCAGGAGTCGAACCTGGAATCTTCTGCTCCGTAGGCAGACGCGTTATCCATTGCGCCACTGGCCCTCTGCTGCAGTTACTCTTGGAATCAGCACTTTTGTTACGACGCAGAGGCTCATCATGCGGATTGAGCCATCATGAGCAACTTAGTTCTCATTTTTATAAGGAGAGGTGGTTGAAAACACGCCTACGAACTGACAATGAGCAGGCGTGTGCCATGTGTTAGAGACATCATGAGAAATAACGTAGTTCCCATTTTTTCTCCCGAGTAGAGGTAGAAACACGCTGCAACAGTGACTACAAACACACAATGAGCTTCGAGTGCCTTGCGTGAGAAGGCTCATTTTTAAATACAGAACAAAAAGGAAGCATTTGAACGAGCCAGCCAGGAGTCGAACCTGGAATCTTCTGCTCCGTAGGCAGACGCGTTATCCATTGCGCCACTGGCCCGCTGCTGCACTGTGAGCCGCATTCAGCACTTTTGTTACGAACCAGAGGCTCAGGTCGGGCTGCCTGAGACATCACGAGAAACTTTGTTCTCATTTTTACAGCGAGAGGTAGGAAAAACGCTACCAACACACAATAAGCAGGCGTGTGACATGTGTTAAAGAAGGCTCATTTTTAAATACTTTATTGAAAACAATACATACAAACATCTGACAAAGAACGCATTTGGCATCAGATACTGCCCGGATTGCAACTCTCTGCACGTATTTTCTGGCGAGTTCTACGGACCAAGCATCTCATTTATTGTACGATAGCACTCACATTTTCATGCGCAAATAACAGATTTAGAATGTTTTCACTTTTTAGTATTGTACCATTTTATGTGCTCGGTGCTCTTCAGTGTTAAATCCGCGGAGAGGATGATCTGTACCCAGATCAACCCCAAAAGTGCCATACAGATATGAAACAGGTAAGGCCTGAGTGATAGGCGTGCCAAGGAGTACTCGACGTGCATGCTACAGAAACGCGAAACATGCAACAAGTGAGAGACATAAAATGGGGTTTTTCACTTTAAGAAAATAACATATAATATATTGAATACAATTTTTTGTTTACTTCTTAAAAGGTGTTTTATTGAGCTGTAGCCTTCCTCTTAGAGAGCAGGACTAAGAAGCCCGGCTGGAGCATTTCAGCACATTTTTATTTCCTTTTGGCGATCGCTGTGTCAGGGTGTTGGGTTGGGGCTCCAAGATTGCCGAACACCAGGCGAGCAGTTTATCATGGGGAACAGTTTAGTATACAACACCGGTGCGATGAAGGTACATGGCCTACTCTGCATTTTAAGCACCACCTATAAGCCGAAACCGTTGCATTGAAGTACAGGTAGGAGGGAGATGACATGTGAAGAGGGACACACGACTTGTTTTTTTTTGGGTTATTTATTTGTTAAATATTGTTGGTTGTTTATCGTCTAATTGACTGCCTTGGGCCATGCTTACCTCTTTGGCCATTCCCACCCACTCCTTGCCCCACCCACCCAAAACTCAACCCCTGGTATCTATGTTGTTTCTAAGCAGTCTGCTGTGAGTTAATGGCTTAATTGCCGCTGTAAATGGCTACCGGTATAATAACAAAAATCTTACCCAATTCTACCTGTCCTTAACTCACTACCCCACCCCCTCTATTCCCACCTCTCCCCTCTCACCCAATCTACCCTTATCCCCACCCTACTCTACCACCACTGACTATACCCCAAACCACTCTACACCTACCCCACTCTTCGCTACCCACAATATCCCACACCACTGTACACCTACCCTACCCACTGCCCCACCCCACTGTACCCCTATCCATCAAACCACTGTAGACTGGCAAGGTGACACGAGGTCCTTTGATCCCAATAGATTTCGCCCAGCCTTTCCATATCTTCAGATCACTACCGAGTTAAGGTACGTGTTTGTTGAGTCTTCAACTTACCCCAGACCTACGCTAGTTGTTCAAGATCAGACAGGCAGTCAAAGTGAACAGGCACGCCTTTGACAGTGTCTCTTCGGATGTAGGTAGATGCACAAAGTATTCTATTCTGAGGTCCATGCATTCTGCCATGTAAGCGCCAAACAGCCCTTTCACGGGAAGACCCTTCAAAAAGTAAAGACTCCGCTTTCTGTATGTTGGCATGTAGCACGTAGCCCATCTTGGCAGATAGCGTACATCACATTGCATCTAGTGGTGGCCCCATGTTGTGATTCTTCACTTGCCAAATCATAGCAGTGCTAAAAGGTCATGGCCAAGAGGCCTCAGCGGCAGGGGATCTGCGTCCAGTGCAAATTGGCACATGCCAAAACGTCCTGAACAATGGAGAAGGCAAAGAAGTTTCATTAGTGGTGTAATGGGAGGATAAATCGTGTTCCAGATGTTGGGGACATCCCTCAGACCTGTTAAGGGCCTCCATCACACCACTGAGGAATTATCCTTGTTTGTTACTGTTTGCAATGAATGATTGAAGGAGTTGCGTATCTTCAGATCTATAGATTCCTGCTATGATATGACATGATATTGTATTTGAATCGTACTCATACACGCGTGTTTCAGAGCGTGACGAGGCAAGGGAGGGGAAGAAGGAAGGCAAAACAGCGATCTTCCTAGGCCCAGTGACATTGAGAATGCTCAAGTGCAGGGGAGAGGGAGGGAGGAAAGTGCAAGGAGAGGGGCGAGGTGGAACGTGCCGAGGAAGGGATAAAAACAACAACAACTGGTAGCGCAGCCAGCAGGGTGGCAAGTGCGAGGTTTAAAGCGCAGACAAGGGGTGTCTGATAAGTGCAGGTAAGGGCACTGTAGGGTTACAGATACAGACCCAAGTGCAAGGATTGCGTGCAAGGGTTGCCAGGAGGCAGTGCAGGTGTGCGGCTGGGTGGGCAGGGACCTTGGCCCGAAATCAGAGGGTAGCCAGGTGCACGGAGCCGAAGCAGACAGATCAGCAGGGGAGCGGAAGAGCAAAGGCAGAAGCAAAGAGGAAGGTCTTGAGGTGCTTCCGGAACCAGAGATGGTTCTCCTCAAGTTTCAGTGTGGCAGGCAGGCTGTTCCAGAGGGAGGCCCCAGCTGAGGAAAGAGATCTACCCCCAACTCGTTGCTTGGAGAAGCGACCGGCCCTGAGGGAGTTGGAGGTGGAGGAGAAAAGAGCTCGAGTGGGAAGGTATTTACGGAGGGAGAGTTGAAGGTATTTTGGACCCAGGCCCCAGTAAGCCTTGTGGACAATGCAGAGGGACTTGAATTTAACCCTTGCAGCCACTGGGAGCAATGAAAAGATTTCAGGGCTGGAGAGATACGATCCCTGGGCTTCAGACCAAGGAAACGTCTTGCAGTCCTGTTCTGGATGAGTTGCAGAGGACAGAGAGAAGAAGCAGGCAGATTTAGAAAGAGGCTGTTGCAGTAGTCTAGCCTAGAGAGAATCAGAGCTCTAGATACAGTAAGCTTCTGGGGGAAGGAGAGGAAAGGAACAATACCTCTGCAAATGTACAGTTGGTAGTTTGACTTCTTAGAGATGTCAGAGATGTGAGAAGAAAAGGAGAGTGTGGAGTCGAAGATGACCCCAAGGTTCTTAGCCTCAAAGGTGGGAGTAGGAAGAGGGCCAAGGGAGGCCGGCCAGAGAGTGGCAGGAAAGGAGGGTGCAGGTGTGCCGATGAGGAGAATCTCTGCCTAAATGGGATTAAGGCAGAGATCATTGGCGGCAGACCAGTCCTGGATGGCAGACAGACGGTCAGAGATGAGGGAGGGAAGCCTGAAAACAAGCAGAGTGTCATCCGCATAGCACTGAAAGTTGAAGCAGAGAGCTGCAATACGGTGGGAAATGGGTGCCAAGTATTGGTTGAACAGCCAGGGAGAGAGGTTAGACCCGTGGGGAACACCACAAGTAGAGAATGAGATGGCGAAAAGGAAGGACCCAAGTTGGACCTGGGAGGGCCGATCAGAGTGGAAAGAGGTCATCCAGGCCAGGGCCTGATCAGTGATACCCGGCTTATCACGGAGACAGTTGAGCAGGATGGCATGGTTGACTGTGTCAAAGGCAGAAGAGAAATCGAGTAGGATGAGGACCCAAAAGGGATGTTAGAGTCATGGTTGGACAGCAGGTCTTCACAGGTGTTCAGGAGAGCAGTTTCCATGCTTCTGACAGCTCTGAAGCCAGGCTGATGGTCATGGAGACAACCAACAGAGTCGGTGTGAAGATTAAGCTGGGAGATGGTCAGCTTTTCCAAGAGTTTGCCCTGGAAAGGAGTGATAGAAACCTGCGAAGTTAGCCGGGCCGGAGGGGTCGGCTGTGGAATTTTTGAGAAGAGGGTGCACAAGAGAATGCTTCAGAGTGGAGGGGAAGATTCCACAGGTGATGGAATGGTTACAGAAGTCGGCCAGATTCAGAGCAAGGGTGTCAATGTGGTCCTTGATGGTTTTGGACGAACAGGGAAGAACCTGTTTTGACTGGAATCACACAATCTCCTGGGCTTGCGCCAATCTGGTTTCCAACCAAGCCACGGCACTGAATCGGCCTTACTGGACCTAAAGATTCAACAGGATGATATCAAAGATGCCAAGAAGCAAGCCCTCCTCTTGTTACTGGGCCTGTCTGCAGCCTTCGACCATGTATACATATTGAATAAATCAAAAAGGCAGCCTATGATCGAGCCAGCCAGGAGTCAACCTGGAATTAGTCAAATGTGTTATCCATTGCACCACTGGACCGCTGCTACAGCGTGAGCAGGAGTCAGCACTTTTGTAACGAAACAGAAGTTTCCTGCTTGAGACACAGTGAGAAACGTACTTCTCATTTTTACAAGGAGAGGTAGAAAAAAACGCTACAAGCCCACAATGAGCAGGTGAGCGAGCGTGTGCCATCATGAGAAACTTAGTTCTCATTTTTCCCCAGAGGAGAGGTAGAAAAAACGCACTAACTACGAACAAACAATGTGCTTTTGTGTGCCATGCGTGACAAGGCTCATTTTTAAATACTTTCTAGAACAAAAAGGCAGCATGCGAACGAGCCAGCCAGGAGTCGAACCTGGAATCTTCTGCTCCGTAGGCAGACGCGTTATCCATTGCGCCACTGGCCCTCTGCTGCAGTTACTCTTGGAATCAGCACTTTTGTTACGACGCAGAGGCTCATCATGCGGATTGAGCCATCATGAGCAACTTAGTTCTCATTTTTATAAGGAGAGGTGGTTGAAAACACGCCTACGAACTGACAATGAGCAGGCGTGTGCCATGTGTTAGAGACATCATGAGAAATAACGTAGTTCCCATTTTTTCTCCCGAGTAGAGGTAGAAACACGCTGCAACAGTGACTACAAACACACACTGAGCTTTCGAGTGCCTTGCGTGAGAAGGCTCATTTTTAAATACAGAACAAAAAGGGAGCATTTGAACGAGCCAGCCAGGAGTCGAACCTGGAATCTTCTGCTCCGTAGGCAGACGCGTTATCCATTGCACCACTGGCCCGCTGCTGCACTGTGAGCTGCATTCAGCACTTTTGTTACGAACCAGAGGCTCAGGTCGGGCTGCCTGAGACATCACGAGAAACTTTGTTCTCATTTTTACAGCGAGAGGTAGGAAAAACGCTACCAACACACAATAAGCAGGCGTGTGACATGTGTTAAAGAAGGCTCATTTTTAAATACTTTATTGAAAACAATACATACAAACATCTGACAAAGAACGCATTTGGCATCAGATACTGCCCGGATTGCAACTCTCTGCACGTATTTTCTGGCGAGTTCTACGGACCAAGCATCTCATTTATTGTACGATAGCACTCACATTTTCATGCGCAAATAACAGATTTAGACTGTTTTCACTTTTTAGTATTGTACCATTTTATGTGCTCGGTGCTCTTCAGTGTTAAATCCGCGGGAGAGGATGATCTGTACCCAGATCAACCCCAAAAGTGCCATACAGATATGAAACAGGTAAGGCCTGAGTGATAGGCGTGCCAAGGAGTACTCGACGTGCATGCTACAGAAACGCGAAACATGCAACAAGTGAGAGACATAAAATGGGGTTTTTCACTTTAAGAAAATAACATATAATATATTGAATACAATTTTTTGTTTACTTCTTAAAAGGTGTTTTATTGAGCTGTAGCCTTCCTCTTAGAGAGCAGGACTAAGAAGCCCGGCTGGAGCATTTCAGCACATTTTTATTTCCTATTGGCGATCGCTGTGTCAGGGTGTTGGGTTGGGGCTCCAAGATTGCCGAACACCAGGCGAGCAGTCTATCATGGGGAACAGTTTAGTATACAACACCGGTGCGATGAAGGTACATGGCCTACTCTGCATTTTAAGCACCACCTATAAGCCGAAACCGTTGCATTGAAGTACAGGTAGGAGGGAGATGACATGTGAAGAGGGACACACGACTTGTTTTTTTTTGGGTTATTTATTTGTTAAATATTGTTGGTTGTTTATCGTCTAATTGACTGCCTTGGGCCATGCTTACCTCTTTGGCCATTCCCACCCACTCCTTGCCCCACCCACCCAAAACTCAACCCCTGGTATCTATGTTGTTTCTAAGCAGTCTGCTGTGAGTTAATGGCTTAATTGCCGCTGTAAATGGCTACCGGTATAATAACAAAAATCTTACCCAATTCTACCTGTCCTTAACTCACTACCCCACCCCCTCTATTCCCACCTCTCCCCTCTCACCCAATCTACCCTTATCCCCACCCTACTCTACCACGACTGACTATACCCCAAACCACTCTACACCTACCCCACTCTTCGCTACCCACAATATCCCACACCACTGTACACCTACCCTACCCACTGCCCCACCCCACTGTACCCCTATCCATCAAACCACTGTAGACTGGCAAGGTGACACGAGGTCCTTTGATCCCAATAGATTTCGCCCAGCCTTTCCATATCTTCAGATCACTACCGAGTTAAGGTACGTGTTTGTTGAGTCTTCAACTTACCCCAGACCTACGCTAGTTGTTCAAGATCAGACAGGCAGTCAAAGTGAACAGGCACGCCTTTGACAGTGTCTCTTCGGATGTAGGTAGATGCACAAAGTATTCTATTCTGAGGTCCATGCATTCTGCCATGTAAGCGCCAAACAGCCCTTTCACGGGAAGACCCTTCAAAAAGTAAAGACTCCGCTTTCTGTATGTTGGCATGTAGCACGTAGCCCATCTTGGCAGATAGCGTACATCACATTGCATCTAGTGGTGGCCCCATGTTGTGATTCTTCACTTGCCAAATCATAGCAGTGCTAAAAGGTCATGGCCAAGAGGCCTCAGCGGCAGGGGATCTGCGTCCAGTGCAAATTGGCACATGCCAAAACGTCCTGAACAATGGAGAAGGCAAAGAAGTTTCATTAGTGGTGTAATGGGGGGATAAATCGTGTTCCAGATGTTGGGGACATCCCTCAGACCTGTTAAGGGCCTCCATCACACCACTGAGGAATTATCCTTGTTTGTTACTGTTTGCAATGAATGATTGAAGGAGTTGCGTATCTTCAGATCTATAGATTCCTGCTATGATATGACATGATATTGTATTTGAATCGTACTCATACATGCGTGTTTCAGAGCGTGACGAGGCAAGGGAGGGGAAGAAGGAAGGCAAAACAGCGATCTTCCTAGGCCCAGTGACATTGAGAATGCTCAAGTGCAGGGGAGAGGGAGGGAGGAAAGTGCAAGGAGAGGGGGGAGGTGGAACGTGCCGAGGAAGGGATAAAAACAACAACAACTGGTAGCGCAGCCAGCAGGGTGGCAAGTGCGAGGTTTAAAGCGCAGACAAGGGGTGTCTGATAAGTGCAGGTAAGGGCACTGTAGGGTTACAGATACAGACCCAAGTGCAAGGATTGCGTGCAAGGGTTGCCAGGAGGCAGTGCAGGTGTGCGGCTGGGTGGGCAGGGACCTTGGCCCGAAATCAGAGGGTAGCCAGGTGCACGGAGCCGAAGCAGACAGATCAGCAGGGGAGCGGAAGAGCAAAGGCAGAAGCAAAGAGGAAGGTCTTGAGGTGCTTCCGGAACCAGAGATAGTTCTCCTCAAGTTTCAGTGTGGCAGGCAGGCTGTTCCAGAGGGAGGCCCCAGCTGAGGAAAGAGATCTACCCCCAACTCGTTGCTTGGAGACGCGACCGGCCCTGAGGGAGTTGGAGGTGGAGGAGAAAAGAGCTCGAGTGGGAAGGTATTTACGGAGGGAGAGTTGAAGGTATTTTGGACCCAGGCCCCAGTAAGCCTTGTGGACAATGCAGAGGGACTTGAATTTAACCCTTGCAGCCACTGGGAGCAATGAAAAGATTTCAGGGCTGGAGAGATACGATCCCTGGGCTTCAGACCAAGGAAACGTCTTGCAGTCCTGTTCTGGATGAGTTGCAGAGGACAGAGAGAAGAAGCAGGCAGATTTAGAAAGAGGCTGTTGCAGTAGTCTAGCCTAGAGAGAATCAGAGCTCTAGATACAGTAAGCTTCTGGGGGAAGGAGAGGAAAGGAACAATACCTCTGCAAATGTACAGTTGGTAGTTTGACTTCTTAGAGATGTCAGAGATGTGAGAAGAAAAGGAGAGCGTGGAGTCGAAGATGACCCCAAGGTTCTTAGCCTCAAAGGTGGGAGCAGGAAGAGGGCCAAGGGAGGCCGGCCAGAGAGTGGCAGGAAAGGAGGGTGCAGGTGTGCCGATGAGGAGGTTCTCTGCCTAAATGGGATTAAGGCAGAGATCATTGGCGGCAGACCAGTCCTGGATGGCAGACAGACGGTCAGAGATGAGGGAGGGAAGCCTGAAAACAAGCAGAGTGTCATCCGCATAGCACTGAAAGTTGAAGCAGAGAGCTGCAATGCGGTGGGCAATGGGTGCCAGGTATTGGTTGAACAGCCAGGGAGAGAGGTTAGACCCGTGGGGAACACCACAAGTAGAGAATGAGATGGCGAAAAGGAAGGACCCAAGTTGGACCTGGGAGGGCCGATCAGAGTGGAAAGAGGTCATCCAGGCCAGGGCCTGATCAGTGATACCCGGCTTATCACGGAGACAGTTGAGCAGGATGGCATGGTTGACCGTGTCAAAGGCAGAAGAGAAATCGAGTAGGATGAGGACCCAAAAGGGATGTTAGAGTCATGGTTGGACAGCAGGTCTTCACAGGTGTTCAGGAGAGCAGTTTCCATGCTTCTGACAGCTCTGAAGCCAGGCTGATGGTCATGGAGACAACCAACAGAGTCGGTGTGAAGATTAAGCTGGGAGATGGTCAGCTTTTCCAAGAGTTTGCCCTGGAAAGGAGTGATAGAAACCTGCGAAGTTAGCCGGGCCGGAGGGGTCGGCTGTGGAATTTTTGAGAAGAGGGTGCACAAGAGAATGCTTCAGAGTGGAGGGGAAGATTCCACAGGTGATGGAATGGTTACAGAAGTCGGCCAGATTCAGAGCAAGGGTGTCAATGTGGTCCTTGATGGTTTTGGACGAACAGGGAAGAACCTGTTTTGACTGGAATCACACAATCTCCTGGGCTTGCGCCAATCTGGTTTCCAACCAAGCCACGGCACTGAATCAGCCTTACTGGACCTAAAGATTCAACAGGATGGTATCAAAGATGCCAAGAAGCAAGCCCTCCTCTTGTTACTGGGCCTGTCTGCAGCCTTCGACCATGTATACATATTGAATAAATCAAAAAGGCAGCCTATGATCGAGCCAGCCAGGAGTCAACCTGGAATTAGTCAAATGTGTTATCCATTGCGCCACTGGACCGCTGCTACAGCGTGAGCAGGAGTCAGCACTTTTGTAACGAAACAGAAGTTTCCTGCTTGAGACACAGTGAGAAACGTACTTCTCATTTTTACAAGGAGAGGTAGAAAAAAACGCTACAAGCCCACAATGAGCAGGTGAGCGAGCGTGTGCCATCATGAGAAACTTAGTTCTCATTTTTCCCAGAGGAGAGGTAGAAAAAACGCACTAACTACGAACAAACAATGTGCTTTTGTGTGCCATGCGTGACAAGGCTCATTTTTAAATACTTTCTAGAACAAAAAGGCAGCATGCGAACGAGCCAGCCAGGAGTCGAACCTGGAATCTTCTGCTCCGTAGGCAGACGCGTTATCCATTGCGCCACTGGCCCTCTGCTGCAGTTACTCTTGGAATCAGCACTTTTGTTACGACGCAGAGGCTCATCATGCGGATTGAGCCATCATGAGCAACTTAGTTCTCATTTTTATAAGGAGAGGTGGTTGAAAACACGCCTACGAACTGACAATGAGCAGGCGTGTGCCATGTGTTAGAGACATCATGAGAAATAACGTAGTTCCCATTTTTTCTCCCGAGTAGAGGTAGAAACACGCTGCAACAGTGACTACAAACACACAATGAGCTTCGAGTGCCTTGCGTGAGAAGGCTCATTTTTAAATACAGAACAAAAAGGAAGCATTTGAACGAGCCAGCCAGGAGTCGAACCTGGAATCTTCTGCTCCGTAGGCAGACGCGTTATCCATTGCGCCACTGGCCCGCTGCTGCACTGTGAGCTGCATTCAGCACTTTTGTTACGAACCAGAGGCTCAGGTCGGGCTGCCTGAGACATCACGAGAAACTTTGTTCTCATTTTTACAGCGAGAGGTAGGAAAAACGCTACCAACACACAATAAGCAGGCGTGTGACATGTGTTAAAGAAGGCTCATTTTTAAATACTTTATTGAAAACAATACATACAAACATCTGACAAAGAACGCATTTGGCATCAGATACTGCCCGGATTGCAACTCTCTGCACGTATTTTCTGGCGAGTTCTACGGACCAAGCATCTCATTTATTGTACGATAGCACTCACATTTTCATGCGCAAATAACAGATTTAGAATGTTTTCACTTTTTAGTATTGTACCATTTTATGTGCTCGGTGCTCTTCAGTGTTAAATCCGCGGAGAGGATGATCTGTACCCAGATCATCCCCAAAAGTGCCATACAGATATGAAACAGATAAGGCCTGAGTGATAGGCGTGCCAAGGAGTACTCGACGTGCATGCTACAGAAACGCGAAACATGCAACAAGTGAGAGACATAAAATGGGGTTTTTCACTTTAAGAAAATAACATATAATATATTGAATACAATTTTTTGTTTACTTCTTAAAAGGTGTTTTATTGAGCTGCAGCCTTCCTCTTAGAGAGCAGGACTAAGAAGCCCGGCTGGAGCATTTCAGCACATTTTTATTTCCTTTTGGCGATCGCTGTGTCAGGGTGTTGGGTTGGGGCTCCAAGATTGCCGAACACCAGGCGAGCAGTCTATCATGGGGAACAGTTTAGTATACAACACCGGTGCGATGAAGGCACATGGCCTACTCTGCATTTTAAGCACCACCTATAAGCCGAAACCGTTGCATTGAAGTACAGGTAGGAGGGAGATGACATGTGAAGAGGGACACACGACTTGTTTTTTTTTGGGTTATTTATTTGTTAAATATTGTTGGTTGTTTATCGTCTAATTGACTGCCTTGGGCCATGCTTACCTCTTTGGCCATTCCCACCCACTCCTTGCCCCACCCACCCAAAACTCAACCCCTGGTATCTATGTTGTTTCTAAGCAGTCTGCTGTGAGTTAATGGCTTAATTGCCGCTGTAAATGGCTACCGGTATAATAACAAAAATCTTACCCAATTCTACCTGACCTTAACTCACTACCCCACCCCCTCTATTCCCACCTCTCCCCTCTCACCCAATCTACCCTTATCCCCACCCTACTCTACCACCACTGACTATACCCCAAACCACTCTACACCTACCCCACTCTTCGCTACCCACAATATCCCACACCACTGTACACCTACCCTACCCACTGCCCCACCCCACTGTACCCCTATCCATCAAACCACTGTAGACTGGCAAGGTGACACGAGGTCCTTTGATCCCAATAGATTTCGCCCAGCCTTTCCATATCTTCAGATCACTACCGAGTTAAGGTACGTGTTTGTTGAGTCTTCAACTTACCCCAGACCTACGCTAGTTGTTCAAGATCAGACAGGCAGTCAAAGTGAACAGGCACGCCTTTGACAGTGTCTCTTCGGATGTAGGTAGATGCACAAAGTATTCTATTCTGAGGTCCATGCATTCTGCCATGTAAGCGCCAAACAGCCCTTTCACGGGAAGACCCTTCAAAAAGTAAAGACTCCGCTTTCTGTATGTTGGCATGTAGCACGTAGCCCATCTTGGCAGATAGCGTACATCACATTGCATCTAGTGGTGGCCCCATGTTGTGATTCTTCACTTGCCAAATCATAGCAGTGCTAAAAGGTCATGGCCAAGAGGCCTCAGCGGCAGGGGATCTGCGTCCAGTGCAAATTGGCACATGCCAAAACGTCCTGAACAATGGAGAAGGCAAAGAAGTTTCATTAGTGGTGTAATGGGAGGATAAATCGTGTTCCAGATGTTGGGGACATCCCTCAGACCTGTTAAGGGCCTCCATCACACCACTGAGGAATTATCCTTGTTTGTTACTGTTTGCAATGAATGATTGAAGGAGTTGCGTATCTTCAGATCTATAGATTCCTGCTATGATATGACATGATATTGTATTTGAATCGTACTCATACACGCGTGTTTCAGAGCGTGACGAGGCAAGGGAGGGGAAGAAGGGAGGACAAAACAGCGATCTTCCTAGGCCCAGTGACATTGAGAATGCTCAAGTGCAGGGGAGAGGGAGGGAGGAAAGTGCAAGGAGAGGGGCGAGGTGGAACGTGCCGAGGAAGGGATAAAAACAACAAGAACTGGTAGCGCAGCAAGCAGGGTGGCAAGTGCGAGGTTTAAAGCGCAGACAAGGGGTGTCTGATAAGTGCAGGTAAGGGCACTGTAGGGTTACAGATACAGACCCAAGTGCAAGGATTGCGTGCAAGGGTTGCCAGGAGGCAGTGCAGGTGTGCGGCTGGGTGGGCAGGGACCTTGGCCCGAAATCAGAGGGTAGCCAGGTGCACGGAGCCGAAGCAGACAGATCAGCAGGGGAGCGGAAGAGCAAAGGCAGAAGCAAAGAGGAAGGTCTTGAGGTGCTTCCGGAACCAGAGATGGTTCTCCTCAAGTTTCAGTGTGGCAGGCAGGCTGTTCCAGAGGGAGGCCCCAGCTGAGGAAAGAGATCTACCCCCAACTCGTTGCTTGGAGAAGCGACCGGCCCTGAGGGAGTTGGAGGTGGAGGAGAAAAGAGCTCGAGTGGGAAGGTATTTACGGAGGGAGAGTTGAAGGTATTTTGGACCCAGGCCCCAGTAAGCCTTGTGGACAATGCAGAGGGACTTGAATTTAACCCTTGCAGCCACTGGGAGCAATGAAAAGATTTCAGGGCTGGAGAGATACGATCCCTGGGCTTCAGACCAAGGAAACGTCTTGCAGTCCTGTTCTGGATGAGTTGCAGAGGACAGAGAGAAGAAGCAGGCAGATTTAGAAAGAGGCTGTTGCAGTAGTCTAGCCTAGAGAGAATCAGAGCTCTAGATACAGTAAGCTTCTGGGGGAAGGAGAGGAAAGGAACAATGCCTCTGCAAATGTACAGTTGGTAGTTTGACTTCTTAGAGATGTCAGAGATGTGAGAAGAAAAGGAGAGTGTGGAGTCGAAGATGACCCCAAGGTTCTTAGCCTCAAAGGTGGGAGCAGGAAGAGGGCCAAGGGAGGCCGGCCAGAGAGTGGCAGGAAAGGAGGGTGCAGGTGTGCCGATGAGGAGAATCTCTGCCTAAATGGGATTAAGGCAGAGATCATTGGCGGCAGACCAGTCCTGGATGGCAGACAGACGGTCAGAGATGAGGGAGGGAAGCCTGAAAACAAGCAGAGTGTCATCCGCATAGCACTGAACGTTGAAGCAGAGAGCTGCAATGCGGTGGGAAATGGGTGCCAGGTATTGGTTGAACAGCCAGGGAGAGAGGTTAGACCCGTGGGGAACACCACAAGTAGAGAATGAGATGGCGAAAAGGAAGGACCCAAGTTGGACCTGGGAGGGCCGATCAGAGTGGAAAGAGGTCATCCAGGCCAGGGCCTGATCAGTGATACCCGGCTTATCACGGAGACAGTTGAGCAGGATGGCATGGTTGACCGTGTCAAAGGCAGAAGAGAAATCGAGTAGGATGAGGACCCAAAAGGGATGTTAGAGTCATGGTTGGACAGCAGGTCTTCACAGGTGTTCAGGAGAGCAGTTTCCATGCTTCTGACAGCTCTGAATCCAGGCTGATGGTCATGGAGACAACCAACAGAGTCGGTGTGAAGATTAAGCTGGGAGATGGTCAGCTTTTCCAAGAGTTTGCCCTGGAAAGGAGTGATAGAAACCTGCGAAGTTAGCCGGGCCGGAGGGGTCGGCTGTGGAATTTTTGAGAAGAGGGTGCACAAGAGAATGCTTCAGAGTGGAGGGGAAGATTCCACAGGTGATGGAATGGTTACAGAAGTCGGCCAGATTCAGAGCAAGGGTGTCAATGTGGTCCTTGATGGTTTTGGACGAGCAGGGAAGAACCTGTTTTGACTGGAATCACACAATCTCCTGGGCTTGCGCCAATCTGGTTTCCAACCAAGCCACGGCACTGAATCGGCCTTACTGGACCTAAAGATTCAACAGGATGATATCAAAGATGCCAAGAAGCAAGCCCTCCTCTTGTTACTGGGCCTGTCTGCAGCCTTCGACCATGTATACATATTGAATAAATCAAAAAGGCAGCCTATGATCGAGCCAGCCAGGAGTCAACCTGGAATTAGTCAAATGTGTTATCCATTGCGCCACTGGACCGCTGCTACAGCGTGAGCAGGAGTCAGCACTTTTGTAACGAAACAGAAGTTTCCTGCTTGAGACACAGTGAGAAACGTACTTCTCATTTTTACAAGGAGAGGTAGAAAAAAACGCTACAAGCCCACAATGAGCAGGTGAGCGAGCGTGTGCCATCATGAGAAACTTAGTTCTCATTTTTCCCAGAGGAGAGGTAGAAAAAACGCACTAACTACGAACAAACAATGTGCTTTTGTGTGCCATGCGTGACAAGGCTCATTTTTAAATACTTTCTAGAACAAAAAGGCAGCATGCGAACGAGCCAGCCAGGAGTCGAACCTGGAATCTTCTGCTCCGTAGGCAGACGCGTTATCCATTGCGCCACTGGCCCTCTGCTGCAGTGACTCTTGGAATCAGCACTTTTGTTACGACGCAGAGGCTCATCATGCGGATTGAGCCATCATGAGCAACTTAGTTCTCATTTTTATAAGGAGAGGTGGTTGAAAACACGCCTACGAACTGACAATGAGCAGGCGTGTGCCATGTGTTAGAGACATCATGAGAAATAACGTAGTTCCCATTTTTTCTCCCGAGTAGAGGTAGAAACACGCTGCAACAGTGACTACAAACACACAATGAGCTTTCGAGTGCCTTGCGTGAGAAGGCTCATTTTTAAATACAGAACAAAAAGGCAGCATTTGAACGAGCCAGCCAGGAGTCGAACCTGGAATCTTCTGCTCCGTAGGCAGACGCGTTATCCATTGCGCCACTGGCCCGCTGCTGCCCTGTGAGCTGCATTCAGCACTTTTGTTACGAACCAGAGGCTCAGGTCAGGCTGCCTGCGACATCACGAGAAACTTTGTTCTCATTTTTACAGCGAGAGGTAGGAAAAACGCTACCAACACACAATAAGCAGGCATGTGACATGTGTTAAAGAAGGCTCATTTTTAAATACTTTATTGAAAACAATACATACAAACATCTGACAAAGAACGCATTTGGCATCAGATACTGCCCGGATTGCAACTGTCTGCACGTATTTTCTGGCGAGTTCTACGGACCAAGCATCTCATTTATTGTACGATAGCACTCACATTTTCATGCGCAAATAACAGATTTAGACTGTTTTCACTTTTTAGTATTGTACCATTTTATGTGCTCGGTGCTCTTCAGTGTTAAATCCGCGGGAGAGGATGATCTGTACCCAGATCAAACCCAAAAGTGCCATACAGATATGAAACAGGTAAGGCCTGAGTGATAGGCGTGCCAAGGAGTACTCGACGTGCATGCCACAGAAACGCGAAACATGCAACAAGTGAGAGACATAAAATGGGGTTTTTCACTTTAAGAAATAACATATAATATATTGAATACAATTTTTTGTTTACTTCTTAAAAGGTGTTTTATTGAGCTGCAGCCTTCCTCTTAGAGAGCAGGACTAAGAAGCCCGGCTGGAGCATTTCAGCACATTTTTATTTCCTTTTGGCGATCGCTGTGTCAGGGTGTTGGGTTGGGGCTCCAAGATTGCCGAACACCAGGCGAGCAGACTATCATGGGGAACAGTTTAGTATACAACACCGGTGCGATGAAGGCACATGGCCTACTGTGCATTTTAAGCACCACCTATAAGCCGAAACCGTTGCATTGAAGTACAGGTAGGAGGGAGATGACATGTGAAGAGGGACACACGACTTGTTTTTTTTTGGGTTATTTATTTGTTAAATATTGTTGGTTGTTTATCGTCTAATTGACTGCCTTGGGCCATGCTTACCTCTTTGGCCATTCCCACCCACTCCTTGCCCCTCCCACCCAAAACTCAACCCCTGGTATCTATGTTGTTTCTAAGCAGTCTGCTGTGAGTTAATGGCTTAATTGCCGCTGTAAATGGCTACCGGTATAATAACAAAAATCTTACCCAATTCTACCTGACCTTAACTCACTACCCCACCCCCTCTATTCCCACCTCTCCCCTCTCACCCAATCTACCCTTATCCCCACCCTACTCTACCACCACTGACTATACCCCAAACCACTCTACACCTACCCCACTCTTCGCTACCCACAATATCCCACACCACTGTACACCTACCCTACCCACTGCCCCACACCACTGTACCCCTATCCATCAAACCACTGTAGACTGGCAAGGTGACACGAGGTCCTTTGATCCCAATAGATTTCGCCCAGCCTTTCCATATCTTCAGATCACTACCGAGTTAAGGTACGTGTTTGTTGAGTCTTCAACTTACCCCAGACCTACGCTAGTTGTTCAAGATCAGACAGGCAGTCAAAGTGAACAGGCACGCCTTTGACAGTGTCTCTTCGGATGTAGGTAGATGCACAAAGTATTCTATTCTGAGGTCCATGCATTCTGCCATGTAAGCGCCAAACAGCCCTTTCACGGGAAGACCCTTCAAAAAGTAAAGACTCCGCTTTCTGTATGTTGGCATGTAGCACGTAGCCCATTTTGGCAGATAGCGTACATCACATTGCATCTAGTGGTGGCCCCATGTTGTGATTCTTCACTTGCCAAATCATAGCAGTGCTAAAAGGTCATGGCCAAGAGGCCTCAGCGGCAGGGGATCTGCGTCCAGTGCAAATTGGCACATGCCAAAACGTCCTGAACAATGGAGAAGGCAAAGAAGTTTCATTAGTGGTGTAATGGGAGGATAAATCGTGTTCCAGATGTTGGGGACATCCCTCAGACCTGTTAAGGGCCTCCATCACACCACTGAGGAATCATCCTTGTTTGTTACTGTTTGCAATGAATGATTGAAGGAGTTGCGAACCTTCAGATCTATAGATTCCTGCTATGATATGACATGATATTGTATTTGAATCGTACTCATACACGCGTGTTTCAGAGCGTGACGAGGCAAGGGAGGGGAAGAAGGGAGGACAAAACAGCGATCTTCCTAGGCCCAGTGACATTGAGAATGCTCAAGTGCAGGGGAGAGGGAGCGAGGAAAGTGCAAGGAGAGGGGCGAGGTGGAACGTGCCGAGGAAGGGATAAAAACAACAACAACTGGTAGCGCAGCCAGCAGGGTGGCAAGTGCGAGGTTTAAAGCGCAGACAAGGGGTGTCTGATAAGTGCAGGTAAGGGCACTGTAGGGTTACAGATACAGACCCAAGTGCAAGGATTGCGTGCAAGGGTTGCCAGGAGGCAGTGCAGGTGTGCGGCTGGGTGGGCAGGGACCTTGGCCCGAAATCAGAGGGTAGCCAGGTGCACGGAGCCGAAGCAGACAGATCAGCAGGGGAGCGGAAGAGCAAAGGCAGAAGCAAAGAGGAAGGTCTTGAGGTGCTTCCGGAACCAGAGATGGTTCTCCTCAAGTTTCAGTGTGGCAGGCAGGCTGTTCCAGAGGGAGGCCCCAGCTGAGGAAAGAGATCTACCCCCAACTCGTTGCTTGGAGAAGCGACCGGCCCTGAGGGAGTTGGAGGTGGAGGAGAAAAGAGCTCGAGTGGGAAGGTATTTACGGAGGGAGAGTTGAAGGTATTTTGGACCCAGGCCCCAGTAAGCCTTGTGGACAATGCAGAGGGACTTGAATTTAACCCTTGCAGCCACTGGGAGCAATGAAAAGATTTCAGGGCTGGAGAGATACGATCCCTGGGCTTCAGACCAAGGAAACGTCTTGCAGTCCTGTTCTGGATGAGTTGCAGAGGACAGAGAGAAGAAGCAGGCAGATTTAGAAAGAGGCTGTTGCAGTAGTCTAGCCTAGAGAGAATCAGAGCTCTAGATACAGTAAGCTTCTGGGGGAAGGAGAGGAAAGGAACAATACCTCTGCAAATGTACAGTTGGTAGTTTGACTTCTTAGAGATGTCAGAGATGTGAGAAGAAAAGGAGAGTGTGGAGTCGAAGATGACCCCAAGGTTCTTAGCCTCAAAGGTGGGAGCAGGAAGAGGGCCAAGGGAGGCCGGCCAGAGAGTGGCAGGAAAGGAGGGTGCAGGTGTGCCGATGAGGAGAATCTCTGCCTAAATGGGATTAAGGTAGAGATCATTGGCGGCAGACCAGTCCTGGATGGCAGACAGACGGTCAGAGATGAGGGAGGGAAGCCTGAAAACAAGCAGAGTGTCATCCGCATAGCACTGAAAGTTGAAGCAGAGAGCTGCAATGCGGTGGGCAATGGGTGCCAGGTATTGGTTGAACAGCCAGGGAGAGAGGTTAGACCCGTGGGGAACACCACAAGTAGAGAATGAGATGGCGAAAAGGAAGGACCCAAGTTGGACCTGGGAGGGCCGATCAGAGTGGAAAGAGGTCATCCAGGCCAGGGCCTGATCAGTGATACCCGGCTTATCACGGAGACAGTTGAGCAGGATGGCATGGTTGACCGTGTCAAAGGCAGAAGAGAAATCGAGTAGGATGAGGACCCAAAAGGGATGTTAGAGTCATGGTTGGACAGCAGGTCTTCACAGGTGTTCAGGAGAGCAGTTTCCATGCTTCTGACAGCTCTGAAGCCAGGCTGATGGTCATGGAGACAACCAACAGAGTCGGTGTGAAGATTAAGCTGGGAGATGGTCAGCTTTTCCAAGAGTTTGCCCTGGAAAGGAGTGATAGAAACCTGCGAAGTTAGCCGGGCCGGAGGGGTCGGCTGTGGAATTTTTGAGAAGAGGGTGCACAAGAGAATGCTTCAGAGTGGAGGGGAAGATTCCACAGGTGATGGAATGGTTACAGAAGTCGGCCAGATTCAGAGCAAGGGTGTCAATGTGGTCCTTGGTGGTTTTGGACGAACAGGGAAGAACCTGTTTTGACTGGAATCACACAATCTCCTGGGCTTGCGCCAATCTGGTTTCCAACCAAGCCACGGCACTGAATCGGCCTTACTGGACCTAAAGATTCAACAGGATGATATCAAAGATGCCAAGAAGCAAGCCCTCCTCTTGTTACTGGGCCTGTCTGCAGCCTTCGACCATGTATACATATTGAATAAATCAAAAAGGCAGCCTATGATCGAGCCAGCCAGGAGTCAACCTGGAATTAGTCAAATGTGTTATCCATTGCGCCACTGGACCGCTGCTACAGCGTTAGCAGGAGTCAGCACTTTTGTAACGAAACAGAAGTTTCCTGCTTGAGACACAGTGAGAAACGTACTTCTCATTTTTACAAGGAGAGGTAGAAAAAAACGCTACAAGCCCACAATGAGCAGGTGAGCGAGCGTGTGCCATCATGAGAAACTTAGTTCTCATTTTTCCCAGATGAGAGGTAGAAAAAACGCACTAACTACGAACAAACAATGTGCTTTTGTGTGCCATGCGTGACAAGGCTCATTTTTAAATACTTTCTAGAACAAAAAGGCAGCATGCGAACGAGCCAGCCAGGAGTCGAACCTGGAATCTTCTGCTCCGTAGGCAGACGCGTTATCCATTGCGCCACTGGCCCTCTGCTGCAGTGACTCTTGGAATCAGCACTTTTGTTACGACGCAGAGGCTCATCATGCGGATTGAGCCATCATGAGCAACTTAGTTCTCATTTTTATAAGGAGAGGTGGTTGAAAACACGCCTACGAACTGACAATGAGCAGGCGTGTGCCATGTGTTAGAGACATCATGAGAAATAAGGTAGTTCCCATTTTTTCTCCCGAGTAGAGGTAGAAACACGCTGCAACACTGACTACAAACACACAATGAGCTTCGAGTGCCTTGCGTGAGAAGGCTCATTTTTAAATACAGAACAAAAAGGCAGCATTTGAACGAGCCAGCCAGGAGTCGAACCTGGAATCTTCTGCTCCGTAGGCAGACGCGTTATCCATTGCGCCACTGGCCCGCTGCTGCACTGTGAGCTGCATTCAGCACTTTTGTTACGAACCAGAGGCTCAGGTCGGGCTGCCTGAGACTTCACGAGAAACTTTGTTCTCATTTTTACAGCGAGAGGTAGGAAAAACGCTACCAACACACAATAAGCAGGCGTGTGACATGTGTTAAAGAAGGCTCATTTTTAAATACTTTATTGAAAACAATACATACACACATCTGACAAAGAACGCATTTGGCATCAGATACTGCCCGGATTGCAACTCTCTGCACGTATTTTCTGGCGAGTTTTACGGACCAAGCATCTCATTTATTGTACTATAGCACTCACATTTTCATGCGCAAATAACAGATTTAGACTGTTTTCACTTTTTAGTATTGTACCATTTTATGTGCTCGGTGCTCTTCAGTGTTAAATCCGCGGAGAGGATGATCTGTACCCAGATCAACCCCAAAAGTGCCATACAGATATGAAACAGATAAGGCCTGAGTGATAGGCGTGCCAAGGAGTACTCGACGTGCATGCCACAGAAACGTGAAACATGCAACAAGTGAGAGACATAAAATGGGGGTTTTCACTTTAAGAAAATAACATATAATATATTGAATACAATTTTTTGTTTACTTCTTAAAAGGTGTTTTATTGAGCTGTAGCCTTCCTCTTAGAGAGCAGGACTAAGAAGCCCGGCTGGAGCATTTCAGCACATTTTTATTTCCTTTTGGCGATCGCTGTGTCAGGGTGTTGGGTTGGGGCTCCAAGATTGCCGAACACCAGGCGAGCAGTCTATCATGGGGAACAGTTTAGTATACAACACCGGTGCGATGAAGGCACATGGCCTACTCTGCATTTTAAGCACCACCTATAAGCCGAAACCGTTGCATTGAAGTACAGGTAGGAGGGAGATGACATGTGAAGAGGGACACACGACTTTTTTTTTTTTGGGTTATTTATTTGTTAAATATTGTTGGTTGTTTATCGTCTAATTGACTGCCTTGGGCCATGCTTACCTCTTTGGCCATTCCCACCCACTCCTTGCCCCTCCCACCCAAAACTCAACCCCTGGTATCTATGTTGTTTCTAAGCAGTCTGCTGTGAGTTAATGGCTTAATTGCCGCTGTAAATGGCTACCGGTATAATAACAAAAATCTTACCCAATTCTACCTGTCCTTAACTCACTACCCCACCCCCTCTATTCCCACCTCTCCCCTCTCACCCAATCTACCCTTATCCCCACCCTACTCTACCACCACTGACTATACCCCAATCCACTCTACACCTACCCCACTCTTCGCTACCCACAATATCCCACACCACTGTACACCTACCCTACCCACTGCCCCACCCCACTGTACCCCTATCCATCAAACCACTGTAGACTGGCAAGGTGACACGAGGTCCTTTGATCCCAATAGATTTCGCCCAGCCTTTCCATATCTTCAGATCACTACCGAGTTAAGGTACGTGTTTGTTGAGTCTTCAACTTACCCCAGACCTACGCTAGTTGTTCAAGATCAGACAGGCAGTCAAAGTGAACAGGCACGCCTTTGACAGTGTCTCTTCGGATGTAGGTAGATGCACAAAGTATTCTATTCTGAGGTCCATGCATTCTGCCATGTAAGCGCCAAACAGCCCTTTCACGGGAAGACCCTTCAAAAAGTAAAGACTCCGCTTTCTGTATGTTGGCATGTAGCACGTAGCCCATCTTGGCAGATAGCGTACATCACATTGCATCTAGTGGTGGCCCCATGTTGTGATTCTTCACTTGCCAAATCATAGCAGTGCTAAAAGGTCATGGCCAAGAGGCCTCAGCGGCAGGGGATCTGCGTCCAGTGCAAATTGGCACATGCCAAAACGTCCTGAACAATGGAGAAGGCAAAGAAGTTTCATTAGTGGTGTAATGGGAGGATAAATCGTGTTCCAGATGTTGGGGACATCCCTCAGACCTGTTAAGGGCCTCCATCACACCACTGAGGAATCATCCTTGTTTGTTACTGTTTGCAATGAATGATTGAAGGAGTTGCGTATCTTCAGATCTATAGATTCCTGCTATGATATGACATGATATTGTATTTGAATCGTACTCATACACGCGTGTTTCAGAGCGTGACGAGGCAAGGGAGGGGAAGAAGGGAGGACAAAACAGCGATCTTCCTAGGACCAGTGACATTGAGAATGCTCAAGTGCAGGGGAGAGGGAGGGAGGAAAGTGCAAGGAGAGGGGCGAGGTGGAACGTGCCGAGGAAGGGATAAAAACAACAACAACTGGTAGCGCAGCCAGCAGGGTGGCAAGTGCGAGGTTTAAAGCGCAGACAAGGGGTGTCTGATAAGTGCAGGTAAGGGCACTGTAGGGTTACAGATACAGACCCAAGTGCAAGGATTGCGTGCAAGGGTTGCCAGGAGGCAGTGCAGGTGTGCGGCTGGGTGGGCAGGGACCTTGGCCCGAAATCAGAGGGTAGCCAGGTGCACGGAGCCGAAGCAGACAGATCAGCAGGGGAGCGGAAGAGCAAAGGCAGAAGCAAAGAGGAAGGTCTTGAGGTGCTTCCGGAACCAGAGATGGTTCTCCTCAAGTTTCAGTGTGGCAGGCAGGCTGTTCCAGAGGGAGGCCCCAGCTGAGGAAAGAGATCTACCCCCAACTCGTTGCTTGGAGAAGCGACCGGCCCTGAGGGAGTTGGAGGTGGAGGAGAAAAGAGCTCGAGTGGGAAGGTATTTACGGAGGGAGAGTTGAAGGTATTTTGGACCCAGGCCCCAGTAAGCCTTGTGGACAATGCAGAGGGACTTGAATTTAACCCTTGCAGCCACTGGGAGCAATGAAAAGATTTCAGGGCTGGAGAGATACGATCCCTGGGCTTCAGACCAAGGAAACGTCTTGCAGTCCTGTTCTGGATGAGTTGCAGAGGACAGAGAGAAGAAGCAGGCAGATTTAGAAAGAGGCTGTTGCAGTAGTCTAGCCTAGAGAGAATCAGAGCTCTAGATACAGTAAGCTTCTGGGGGAAGGAGAGGAAAGGAACAATACCTCTGCAAATGTACAGTTGGTAGTTTGACTTCTTAGAGATGTCAGAGATGTGAGAAGAAAAGGAGAGTGTGGAGTCGAAGATGACCCCAAGGTTCTTAGCCTCAAAGGTGGGAGCAGGAAGAGGGCCAAGGGAGGCCGGCCAGAGAGTGGCAGGAAAGGAGGGTGCAGGTGTGCCGATGAGGAGAATCTCTGCCTAAATGGGATTAAGGCAGAGATCATTGGCGGCAGACCAGTCCTGGATGGCAGACAGACGGTCAGAGATGAGGGAGGGAAGCCTGAAAACAAGCAGAGTGTCATCCGCATAGCACTGAAAGTTGAAGCAGAGAGCTGCAATGCAGTGGGAAATGGGTGCCAGGTATTGGTTGAACAGCCAGGGAGAGAGGTTAGACCCGTGGGGAACACCACAAGTAGAGAATGAGATGGCGAAAAGGAAGGACCCAAGTTGGACCTGGGAGGGCCGATCAGAGTGGAAAGAGGTCATCCAGGCCAGGGCCTGATCAGTGATACCCGGCTTATCACGGAGACAGTTGAGCAGGATGGCATGGTTGACCGTGTCAAAGGCAGAAGAGAAATCGAGTAGGATGAGGACCCAAAAGGGATGTTAGAGTCATGGTTGGACAGCAGGTCTTCACAGGTGTTCAGGAGAGCAGTTTCCATGCTTCTGACAGCTCTGAAGCCAGGCTGATGGTCATGGAGACAACCAACAGAGTCGGTGTGAAGATTAAGCTGGGAGATGGTCAGCTTTTCCAAGAGTTTGCCCTGGAAAGGAGTGATAGAAACCTGCGAAGTTAGCCGGGCCGGAGGGGTCGGCTGTGGAATTTTTGAGAAGAGGGTGCACAAGAGAATGCTTCAGAGTGGAGGGGAAGATTCCACAGGTGATGGAATGGTTACAGAAGTCGGCCAGATTCAGAGCAAGGGTGTCAATGTGGTCCTTGATGGTTTTGGACGAACAGGGAAGAACCTGTTTTGACTGGAATCACACAATCTCCTGGGCTTGCGCCAATCTGGTTTCCAACCAAGCCACGGCACTGAATCGGCCTTACTGGACCTAAAGATTCAACAGGATGATATCAAAGATGCCAAGAAGCAAGCCCTCCTCTTGTTACTGGGCCTGTCTGCAGCCTTCGACCATGTATACATATTGAATAAATCAAAAAGGCAGCCTATGATCGAGCCAGCCAGGAGTCAACCTGGAATTAGTCAAATGTGTTATCCATTGCGCCACTGGACCGCTGCTACAGCGTGAGCAGGAGTCAGCACTTTTGTAACGAAACAGAAGTTTCCTGCTTGAGACACAGTGAGAAACGTACTTCTCATTTTTACAAGGAGAGGTAGAAAAAAACGCTACAAGCCCACAATGAGCAGGTGAGCGAGCGTGTGCCATCATGAGAAACTTAGTTCTCGTTTTTCCCAGAGGAGAGGTAGAAAAAACGCACTAACTACGAACAAACAATGTGCTTTTGTGTGCCATGCGTGACAAGGCTCATTTTTAAATACTTTCTAGAACAAAAAGGCAGCATGCGAACGAGCCAGCCAGGAGTCGAACCTGGAATCTTCTGCTCCGTAGGCAGACGCGTTATCCATTGCGCCACTGGCCCTCTGCTGCAGTGACTCTTGGAATCAGCACTTTTGTTACGACGCAGAGGCTCATCATGCGGATTGAGCCATCATGAGCAACTTAGTTCTCATTTTTATAAGGAGAGGTGGTTGAAAACACGCCTACGAACTGACAATGAGCAGGCGTGTGCCATGTGTTAGAGACATCATGAGAAATAAGGTAGTTCCCATTTTTTCTCCCGAGTAGAGGTAGAAACACGCTGCAACAGTGACTACAAACACACAATGAGCTTTCGAGTGCCTTGCGTGAGAAGGCTCATTTTTAAATACAGAACAAAAAGGCAGCATTTGAACGAGCCAGCCAGGAGTCGAACCTGGAATCTTCTGCTCCGTAGGCAGACGCGTTATCCATTGCGCCACTGGCCCGCTGCTGCACTGTGAGCTGCATTCAGCACTTTTGTTACGAACCAGAGGCTCAGGTCGGGCTGCCTGAGACATCACGAGAAACTTTGTTCTCATTTTTACAGCGAGAGGTAGGAAAAACGCTACCAACACACAATAAGCAGGCGTGTGACATGTGTTAAAGAAGGCTCATTTTTAAATACTTTATTGAAAACAATACATACAAACATCTGACAAAGAACGCATTTGGCATCAGATACTGCCCGGATTGCAACTCTCTGCACGTATTTTCTGGCGAGTTTTACGGACCAAGCATCTCATTTATTGTACGATAGCACTCACATTTTCATGCGCAAATAACAGATTTAGACTGTTTTCACTTTTTAGTATTGTACCATTTTATGTGCTCGGTGCTCTTCAGTGTTAAATCCGCGGGAGAGGATGATCTGTACCCAGATCAACCCCAAAAGTGCCATACAGATATGAAACAGATAAGGCCTGAGGGATAGGCGTGCCAAGGAGTACTCGACGTGCATGCCACAGAAACGCGAAACATGCAACAAGTGAGAGACATAAAATGGGGTTTTTCACTTTAAGAAAATAACATATAATATATTGAATACAATTTTTTGTTTACTTCTTAAAAGGTGTTTTATTGAGCTGTAGCCTTCCTCTTAGAGAGCAGGACTAAGAAGCCCGGCTGGAGCATTTCAGCACATTTTTATTTCCTTTTGGCGATCGCTGTGTCAGGGTGTTGGGTTGGGGCTCCAAGATTGCCTAACACCAGGCGAGCAGTCTATCATGGGGAACAGTTTAGTATACAACACCGGTGCGATGAAGGCACATGGCCTACTCTGCAGTTTAAGCAGCACCTATAAGCCGAAACCGTTGCATTGAAGTACAGGTAGGAGGGAGATGACATGTGAAGAGGGACACACGACTTGGTTTTTTTTGGGTTATTTATTTGTTAAATATTGTTGGTTGTTTATCGTCTAATTGACTGCCTTGGGCCATGCTTACCTCTTTGGCCATTCCCACCCACTCCTTGCCCCTCCCACCCAAAACTCAACCCCTGGTATCTATGTTGTTTCTAAGCAGTCTGCTGTGAGTTAATGGCTTAATTGCGGCTGTAAATGGCTACCGGTATAATAACAAAAATCTTACCCAATTCTACCTGTCCTTAACTCACTACCCCACCCCCTCTATTCCCACCTCTCCCCTCTCACCCAATCTACCCTTATCCCCACCCTACTCTACCACCACTGACTATACCCCAAACCACTCTACACCTACCCCACTCTTCGCTACCCACAATATCCCACACCACTGTAGACCTACCCTACCCACTGCCCCACCCCACTGTACCCCTATCCATCAAACCACTGTAGACTGGCAAGGTGACACGAGGTCCTTTGATCCCAATAGATTTCGCCCAGCCTTTCCATATCTTCAGATCACTACCGAGTTAAGGTACGTGTTTGTTGAGTCTTCAACTTACCCCAGACCTACGCTAGTTGTTCAAGATCAGACAGGCAGTCAAAGTGAACAGGCACGCCTTTGACAGTGTCTCTTCGGATGTAGGTAGATGCACAACGTATTCTATTCTGAGGTCCATGCATTCTGCCATGTAAGCGCCAAACAGCCCTTTCACGGGAAGACCCTTCAAAAAGTAAAGACTCCGCTTTCTGTATGTTGGCATGTAGCACGTAGCCCATCTTGGCAGATAGCGTACATCACATTGCATCTAGTGGTGGCCCTATGTTGTGATTCTTCACTTGCCAAATCATAGCAGTGCTAAAAGGTCATGGCCAAGAGGCCTCAGCGGCAGGGGATCTGCGTCCAGTGCAAATTGGCACATGCCAAAACGTCCTGAACAATGGAGAAGGCAAAGAAGTTTCATTAGTGGTGTAATGGGAGGATAAATCGTGTTCCAGATGTTGGGGACATCCCTCAGACCTGTTAAGGGCCTCCATCACACCACTGAGGAATTATCCTTGTTTGTTACTGTTTGCAATGAATGATTGAAGGAGTTGCGTATCTTCAGATCTATAGATTCCTGCTATGATATGACATGATATTGTATTTGAATCGTACTCATACACGCGTGTTTCAGAGCGTGACGAGGCAAGGGAGGGGAAGAAGGGAGGACAAAACAGCGATCTTCCTAGGCCCAGTGACATTGAGAATGCTCAAGTGCAGGGGAGAGGGAGGGAGGAAAGTGCAAGGAGAGGGGCGAGGTGGAACGTGCCTAGGAAGGGATAAAAACAACAACAACTGGTAGCGCAGCCAGCAGGGTGGCAAGTGCGAGGTTTAAAGCGCAGACAAGGGGTGTCTGATAAGTGCAGGTAAGGGCACTGTAGGGTTACAGATACAGACCCAAGTGCAAGGATTGCGTGCAAGGGTTGCCAGGAGGCAGTGCAGGTGTGCGGCTGGGTGGGCAGGGACCTTGGCCCGAAATCAGAGGGTAGCCAGGTGCACGGAGCTGAAGCAGACAGATCAGCAGGGGAGCGGAAGAGCAAAGGCAGAAGCAAAGAGGAAGGTCTTGAGGTGCTTCCGGAACCAGAGATGGTTCTCCTCAAGTTTCAGTGTGGCAGGCAGGCTGTTCCAGAGGGAGGCCCCAGCTGAGGAAAGAGATCTACCCCCAACTCGTTGCTTGGAGAAGCGACCGGCCCTGAGGGAGTTGGAGGTGGAGGAGAAAAGAGCTTGAGTGGGAAGGTATTTACGGAGGGAGAGTTGAAGGTATTTTGGACCCAGGCCCCAGTAAGCCTTGTGGACAATGCAGAGGGACTTGAATTTAACCCTTGCAGCCACTGGGAGCAATGAAAAGATTTCAGGGCTGGAGAGATACGATCCCTGGGCTTCAGACCAAGGAAACGTCTTGCAGTCCTGTTCTGGATGAGTTGCAGAGGACAGAGAGAAGAAGCAGGCAGATTTAGAAAGAGGCTGTTGCAGTAGTCTAGCCTAGAGAGAATCAGAGCTCTAGATACAGTAAGCTTCTGGGGGAAGGAGAGGAAAGGAACAATACCTCTGCAAATGTACAGTTGGTAGTTTGACTTCTTAGAGATGTCAGAGATGTGAGAAGAAAAGGAGAGTGTGGAGTCGAAGATGACCCCAAGGTTCTTAGCCTCAAAGGTGGGAGCAGGAAGAGGGCCAAGGGAGGCCGGCCAGAGAGTGGCAGGAAAGGAGGGTGCAGGTGTGCCGATGAGGAGAATCTCTGCCTAAATGGGATTAAGGCAGAGATCATTGGCGGCAGACCAGTCCTGGATGGCAGACAGACGGTCAGAGATGAGGGAGGGAAGCCTGAAAACAAGCAGAGTGTCATCCGCATAGCACTGAAAGTTGAAGCAGAGAGCTGCAATGCGGTGGGAAATGGGTGCCAGGTATTGGTTGAACAGCCAGGGAGAGAGGTTAGACCCGTGGGGAACACCACAAGTAGAGAATGAGATGGCGAAAAGGAAGGACCCAAGTTGGACCTGGGAGGGCCGATCAGAGTGGAAAGAGGTCATCCAGGCCAGGGCCTGATCAGTGATACCCGGCTTATCACGGAGACAGTTGAGCAGGATGGCATGGTTGACCGTGTCAAAGGCAGAAGAGAAATCGAGTAGGATGAGGACCCAAAAGGGATGTTAGAGTCATGGTTGGACAGCAGGTCTTCACAGGTGTTCAGGAGAGCAGTTTCCATGCTTCTGACAGCTCTGAAGCCAGGCTGATGGTCATGGAGACAACCAACAGAGTCGGTGTGAAGATTAAGCTGGGAGATGGTCAGCTTTTCCAAGAGTTTGCCCTGGAAAGGAGTGATAGAAACCTGCGAAGTTAGCCGGGCCGGAGGGGTCGGCTGTGGAATTTTTGAGAAGAGGGTGCACAAGAGAATGCTTCAGAGTGGAGGGGAAGATTCCACAGGTGATGGAATGGTTACAGAAGTCGGCCAGATTCAGAGCAAGGGTGTCAATGTGGTCCTTGATGGTTTTGGACGAACAGGGAAGAACCTGTTTTGACTGGAATCACACAATCTCCTGGGCTTGCGCCAATCTGGTTTCCAACCAAGCCACGGCACTGAATCGGCCTTACTGGACCTAAAGATTCAACAGGATGATATCAAAGATGCCAAGAAGCAAGCCCTCCTCTTGTTACTGGGCCTGTCTGCAGCCTTCGACCATGTATACATATTGAATAAATCAAAAAGGCAGCCTATGATCGAGCCAGCCAGGAGTCAACCTGGAATTAGTCAAATGTGTTATCCATTGCGCCACTGGACCGCTGCTACAGCGTGAGCAGGAGTCAGCACTTTTGTAACGAAATAGAAGTTTCCTGCTTGAGACACAGTGAGAAACGTACTTCTCATTTTTACAAGGAGAGGTAGAAAAAAACGCTACAAGCCCACAATGAGCAGGTGAGCGAGCGTGTGCCATCATGAGAAACTTAGTTCTCATTTTTCCCAGAGGAGAGGTAGAAAAAACCCACTAACTACGAACAAACAATGTGCTTTTGTGTGCCATGCGTGACAAGGCTCATTTTTAAATACTTTCTAGAACAAAAAGGCAGCATGCGAACGAGCCAGCCAGGAGTCGAACCTGGAATCTTCTGCTCCGTAGGCAGACGCGTTATCCATTGCGCCACTGGCCCTCTGCTGCAGTGACTCTTGGAATCAGCACTTTTGTTACGACGCAGATGCTCATCATGCGGATTGAGCCATCATGAGCAACTTAGTTCTCATTTTTATAAGGAGAGGTGGTTGAAAACACGCCTACGAACTGACAATGAGCAGGCGTGTGCCATGTGTTAGAGACATCATGAGAAATAACGTAGTTCCGATTTTTTCTCCCGAGTAGAGGTAGAAACACGCTGCAACAGTGACTACAAACACACAATGAGCTTTCGAGTGCCTTGCGTGAGAAGGCTCATTTTTAAATACAGAACAAAAAGGCAGCATTTGAACGAGCCAGCCAGGAGTCGAACCTGGAATCTTCTGCTCCGTAGGCAGACGCGTTATCCATTGCGCCACTGGCCCGCTGCTGCACTGTGTGCTGCATTCAGCACTTTTGTTACGAACCAGAGGCTCAGGTCGGGCTGCCTGAGACATCACGAGAAACTTTGTTCTCATTTTTACAGCGAGAGGTAGGAAAAACGCTACCAACACACAATAAGCAGGCGTGTGACATGTGTTAAAGAAGGCTCATTTTTAAATACTTTATTGAAAACAATACATACAAACATCTGACAAAGAACGCATTTGGCATCAGATACTGCCCGGATTGCAACTCTCTGCACGTATTTTCTGGCGAGTTTTACGGACCAAGCATCTCATTTATTGTACTATAGCACTCACATTTTCATGCGCAAATAACAGATTTAGACTGTTTTCACTTTTTAGTATTGTACCATTTTATGTGCTCGGTGCTCTTCAGTGTTAAATCCGCGGGAGAGGATGATCTGTACCCAGATCAACCCCAAAAGTGCCATACAGATATGAAACAGATAAGGCCTGAGTGATAGGCGTGCCAAGGAGTACTCGACGTGCATGCCACAGAAACGCGAAACATGCAACAAGTGAGAGACATAAAATGGGGTTTTTCACTTTAAGAAAATAACATATAATATATTGAATACAATTTTTTGTTTACTTCTTAAAAGGTGTTTTATTGAGCTGTAGCCTTCCTCTTAGAGAGCAGGACTAAGAAGCCCGGCTGGAGCATTTCAGCACATTTTTATTTCCTTTTGGCGATCGCTGTGTCAGGGTGTTGGGTTGGGGCTCCAAGATTGCCGAACACCAGGCGAGCAGTCTATCATGGGGAACAGTTTAGTATACAACACCGGTGCGATGAAGGCACATGGCCTACTGTGCATTTTAAGCACCACCTATAAGCCGAAACCGTTGCATTGAAGTACAGGTAGGAGGGAGATGACATGTGAAGAGGGACACACGACTTGGTTTTTTTTGGGTTATTTATTTGTTAAATATTGTTGGTTGTTTATCGTCTAATTGACTGCCTTGGGCCATGCTTACCTCTTTGGCCATTCCCACCCACTCCTTGCCCCTCCCACCCAAAACTCAACCCCTGGTATCTATGTTGTTTCTAAGCAGTCTGCTGTGAGTTAATGGCTTAATTGCCGCTGTAAATGGCTACCGGTATAATAACAAAAATCTTACCCAATTCTACCTGTCCTTAACTCACTACCCCACCCCCTCTATTCCCACCTCTCCCCTCTCACCCAATCTACCCTTATCCCCACCCTACTCTACCACCACTGACTATACCCCAAACCACTCTACACCTACCCCACTCTTCGCTACCCACAATATCCCACACCACTGTAGACCTACCCTACCCACTGCCCCACCCCACTGTACCCCTATCCATCAAACCACTGTAGACTGGCAAGGTGACACGAGGTCCTTTGATCCCAATAGATTTCGCCCAGCCTTTCCATATCTTCAGATCACTACCGAGTTAAGGTACGTGTTTGTTGAGTCTTCAACTTACCCCAGACCTACGCTAGTTGTTCAAGATCAGACAGGCAGTCAAAGTGAACAGGCACGCCTTTGACAGTGTCTCTTCGGATGTAGGTAGATGCACAAAGTATTCTATTCTGAGGTCCATGCATTCTGCCATGTAAGCGCCAAACAGCCCTTTCACGGGAAGACCCTTCAAAAAGTAAAGACTCCGCTTTCTGTATGTTGGCATGTAGCACGTAGCCCATCTTGGCAGATAGCGTACATCACATTGCATCTAGTGGTGGCCCTATGTTGTGATTCTTCACTTGCCAAATCATAGCAGTGCTAAAAGGTCATGGCCAAGAGGCCTCAGCGGCAGGGGATCTGCGTCCAGTGCAAATTGGCACATGCCAAAACGTCCTGAACAATGGAGAAGGCAAAGAAGTTTCATTAGTGGTGTAATGGGAGGATAAATCGTGTTCCAGATGTTGGGGACATCCCTCAGACCTGTTAAGGGCCTCCATCACACCACTGAGGAATCATCCTTGTTTGTTACTGTTTGCAATGAATGATTGAAGGAGTTGCGTATCTTCAGATCTATAGATTCCTGCTATGATATGACATGATATTGTATTTGAATCGTACTCATACACGCGTGTTTCAGAGCGTGACGAGGCAAGGGAGGGGAAGAAGGGAGGACAAAACAGCGATCTTCCTAGGCCCAGTGACATTGAGAATGCTCAAGTGCAGGGGAGAGGGAGGGAGGAAAGTGCAAGGAGAGGGGCGAGGTGGAACGTGCCTAGGAAGGGATAAAAACAACAACAACTGGTAGCGCAGCCAGCAGGGTGGCAAGTGCGAGGTTTAAAGCGCAGACAAGGGGTGTCTGATAAGTGCAGGTAAGGGCACTGTAGGGTTACAGATACAGACCCAAGTGCAAGGATTGCGTGCAAGGGTTGCCAGGAGGCAGTGCAGGTGTGCGGCTGGGTGGGCAGGGACCTTGGCCCGAAATCAGAGGGTAGCCAGGTGCACGGAGCTGAAGCAGACAGATCAGCAGGGGAGCGGAAGAGCAAAGGCAGAAGCAAAGAGGAAGGTCTTGAGGTGCTTCCGGAACCAGAGATGGTTCTCCTCAAGTTTCAGTGTGGCAGGCAGGCTGTTCCAGAGGGAGGCCCCAGCTGAAGAAAGAGATCTACCCCCAACTCGTTGCTTGGAGAAGCGACCGGCCCTGAGGGAGTTGGAGGTGGAGGAGAAAAGAGCTCGAGTGGGAAGGTATTTATGGAGGGAGAGTTGAAGGTATTTTGGACCCAGGCCCCAGTAAGCCTTGTGGACAATGCAGAGGGACTTGATTTTAACCCTTGCAGCCACTGGGAGCAATGAAAAGATTTCAGGGCTGGAGAGATACGATCCCTGGGCTTCAGACCAAGGAAACGTCTTGCAGTCCTGTTCTGGATGAGTTGCAGAGGACAGAGAGAAGAAGCAGGCAGATTTAGAAAGAGGCTGTTGCAGTAGTCTAGCCTAGAGAGAATCAGAGCTCTAGATACAGTAAGCTTCTGGGGGAAGGAGAGGAAAGGAACAATACCTCTGCAAATGTACAGTTGGTAGTTTGACTTCTTAGAGATGTCAGAGATGTGAGAAGAAAAGGAGAGTGTGGAGTCGAAGATGACCCCAAGGTTCTTAGCCTCAAAGGTGGGAGCAGGAAGAGGGCCAAGGGAGGCCGGCCAGAGAGTGGCAGGAAAGGAGGGTGCAGGTGTGCCGATGAGGAGAATCTCTGCCTAAATGGGATTAAGGCAGAGATCATTGGCGGCAGACCAGTCCTGGATGGCAGACAGACGGTCAGAGATGAGGGAGGGAAGCCTGAAAACAAGCAGAGTGTCATCCGCATAGCACTGAAAGTTGAAGCAGAGAGCTGCAATGCGGTGGGAAATGGGTGCCAGGTATTGGTTGAACAGCCAGGGAGAGAGGTTAGACCCGTGGGGAACACCACAAGTAGAGAATGAGATGGCGAAAAGGAAGGACCCAAGTTGGACCTGGGAGGGCCGATCAGAGTGGAAAGAGGTCATCCAGGCCAGGGCCTGATCAGTGATACCCGGCTTATCACGGAGACAGTTGAGCAGGATGGCATGGTTGACCGTGTCAAAGGCAGAAGAGAAATCGAGTAGGATGAGGACCCAAAAGGGATGTTAGCGTCATGGTTGGACAGCAGGTCTTCACAGGTGTTCAGGAGAGCAGTTTCCATGCTTCTGACAGCTCTGAAGCCAGGCTGATGGTCATGGAGACAACCAACAGAGTCGGTGTGAAGATTAAGCTGGGAGATGGTCAGCTTTTCCAAGAGTTTGCCCTGGAAAGGAGTGATAGAAACCTGCGAAGTTAGCCGGGCCGGAGGGGTCGGCTGTGGAATTTTTGAGAAGAGGGTGCACAAGAGAATGCTTCAGAGTGGAGGGGAAGATTCCACAGGTGATGGAATGGTTACAGAAGTCGGCCAGATTCAGAGCAAGGGTGTCAATGTGGTCCTTGATGGTTTTGGACGAACAGGGAAGAACCTGTTTTGACTGGAATCACACAATCTCCTGGGCTTGCGCCAATCTGGTTTCCAACCAAGCCACGGCACTGAATCGGCCTTACTGGACCTAAAGATTCAACAGGATGATATCAAAGATGCCAAGAAGCAAGCCCTCCTCTTGTTACTGGGCCTGTCTGCAGCCTTCGACCATGTATACATATTGAATAAATCAAAAAGGCAGCCTATGATCGAGCCAGCCAGGAGTCAACCTGGAATTAGTCAAATGTGTTATCCATTGCGCCACTGGACCGCTGCTACAGCGTGAGCAGGAGTCAGCACTTTTGTAACGAAATAGAAGTTTCCTGCTTGAGACACAGTGAGAAACGTACTTCTCATTTTTACAAGGAGAGGTAGAAAAAAACGCTACAAGCCCACAATGAGCAGGTGAGCGAGCGTGTGCCATCATGAGAAACTTAGTTCTCATTTTTCCCAGAGGAGAGGTAGAAAAAACGCACTAACTACGAACAAACAATGTGCTTTTGTGTGCCATGCGTGACAAGGCTCATTTTTAAATACTTTCTAGAACAAAAAGGCAGCATGCGAACGAGCCAGCCAGGAGTCGAACCTGGAATCTTCTGCTCCGTAGGCAGACGCGTTATCCATTGCGCCACTGGCCCTCTGCTGCAGTGACTCTTGGAATCAGCACTTTTGTTACGACGCAGATGCTCATCATGCGGATTGAGCCATCATGAGCAACTTAGTTCTCATTTTTATAAGGAGAGGTGGTTGAAAACACGCCTACGAACTGACAATGAGCAGGCGTGTGCCATGTGTTAGAGACATCATGAGAAATAACGTAGTTCCCATTTTTTCTCCCGAGTAGAGGTAGAAACACGCTGCAACAGTGACTACAAACACACAATGAGCTTCGAGTGCCTTGCGTGAGAAGGCTCATTTTTAAATACAGAACAAAAAGGCAGCATTTGAACGAGCCAGCCAGGAGTCGAACCTGGAATCTTCTGCTCCGTAGGCAGACGCGTTATCCATTGCGCCACTGGCCCGCTGCTGCACTGTGTGCTGCATTCAGCACTTTTGTTACGAACCAGAGGCTCAGGTCGGGCTGCCTGAGACATCACGAGAAACTTTGTTCTCATTTTTACAGGGAGAGGTAGGAAAACGCTACCAACACACAATAAGCAGGCGTGTGACATGTGTTAAAGAAGGCTCATTTTTAAATACTTTATTGAAAACAATACATACAAACATCTGACAAAGAACGCATTTGGCATCAGATACTGCCCGGATTGCAACTCTCTGCACGTATTTTCTGGCGAGTTTTACGGACCAAGCATCTCATTTATTGTACTATAGCACTCACATTTTCATGCGCAAATAACAGATTTAGACTGTTTTCACTTTTTAGTATTGTACCATTTTATGTGCTCGGTGCTCTTCAGTGTTAAATCCGCGGGAGAGGATGATCTGTACCCAGATCAACCCCAAAAGTGCCATACAGATATGAAACAGGTAAGGCCTGAGTGATAGGCGTGCCAAGGAGTACTCGACGTGCATGCTACAGAAACGCGAAACATGCAACAAGTGAGAGACATAAAATGGGGTTTTTCACTTTAAGAAATAACATATAATATATTGAATACAATTTTTTGTTTACTTCTTAAAAGGTGTTTTATTGAGCTGCAGCCTTCCTCTTAGAGAGCAGGACTAAGAAGCCCGGCTGGAGCATTTCAGCACATTTTTATTTCCTTTTGGCGATCGCTGTGTCAGGGTGTTGGGTTGGGGCTCCAAGATTGCCGAACACCAGGCGAGCAGTCTATCATGGGGAACAGTTTAGTATACAACACCGGTGCGATGAAGGCACATGGCCTACTGTGCATTTTAAGCACCACCTATAAGCCGAAACCGTTGCATTGAAGTACAGGTAGGAGGGAGATGACATGTGAAGAGGGACACACGACTTGGTTTTTTTTGGGTTATTTATTTGTTAAATATTGTTGGTTGTTTATCGTCTAATTGACTGCCTTGGGCCATGCTTACCTCTTTGGCCATTCCCACCCACTCCTTGCCCCTCCCACCCAAAACTCAACCCCTGGTATCTATGTTGTTTCTAAGCAGTCTGCTGTGAGTTAATGGCTTAATTGCCGCTGTAAATGGCTACCGGTATAATAACAAAAATCTTACCCAATTCTACCTGTCCTTAACTCACTACCCCACCCCCTCTATTCCCACCTCTCCCCTCTCACCCAATCTACCCTTATCCCCACCCTACTCTACCACCACTGACTATACCCCAAACCACTCTACACCTACCCCACTCTTCGCTACCCACAATATCCCACACCACTGTACACCTACCCTACCCACTGCCCCACCCCACTGTACCCCTATCCATCAAACCACTGTAGACTGGCAAGGTGACACGAGGTCCTTTGATCCCAATAGATTTCGCCCAGCCTTTCCATATCTTCAGATCACTACCGAGTTAAGGTACGTGTTTGTTGAGTCTTCAACTTACCCCAGACCTACGCTAGTTGTTCAAGATCAGACAGGCAGTCAAAGTGAACAGGCACGCCTTTGACAGTGTCTCTTCGGATGTAGGTAGATGCACAAAGTATTCTATTCTGAGGTCCATGCATTCTGCCATGTAAGCGCCAAACAGCCCTTTCACGGGAAGACCCTTCAAAAAGTAAAGACTCCGCTTTCTGTATGTTGGCATGTAGCACGTAGCCCATCTTGGCAGATAGCGTACATCACATTGCATCTAGTGGTGGCCCCATGTTGTGATTCTTCACTTGCCAAATCATAGCAGTGCTAAAAGGTCATGGCCAAGAGGCCTCAGCGGCAGGGGATCTGCGTCCAGTGCAAATTGGCACATGCCAAAACGTCCTGAACAATGGAGAAGGCAAAGAAGTTTCATTAGTGGTGTAATGGGAGGATAAATCGTGTTCCAGATGTTGGGGACATCCCTCAGACCTGTTAAGGGCCTCCATCACACCACTGAGGAATCATCCTTGTTTGTTACTGTTTGCAATGAATGATTGAAGGAGTTGCGTATCTTCAGATCTATAGATTCCTGCTATGATATGACATGATATTGTATTTGAATTGTACTCATACACGCGTGTTTCAGAGCGTGACGAGGCAAGGGAGGGGAAGAAGGGAGGACAAAACAGCGATCTTCCTAGGCCCAGTGACATTGAGAATGCTCAAGTGCAGGGGAGAGGGAGGGAGGAAAGTACAAGGAGAGGGGCGAGGTGGAACGTGCCGAGGAAGGGATAAAAACAACAACAACTGGTAGCGCAGCCAGCAGGGTGGCAAGTGCGAGGTTTAAAGCGCAGACAAGGGGTGTCTGATAAGTGCAGGTAAGGGCACTGTAGGGTTACAGATACAGACCCAAGTGCAAGGATTGCGTGCAAGGGTTGCCAGGAGGCAGTGCAGGTGTGCGGCTGGGTGGGCAGGGACCTTGGCCCGAAATCAGAGGGTAGCCAGGTGCACGGAGCCGAAGCAGACAGATCAGCAGGGGAGCGGAAGAGCAAAGGCAGAAGCAAAGAGGAAGGTCTTGAGGTGCTTCCAGAACCAGAGATGGTTCTCCTCAAGTTTCAGTGTGGCAGGCAGGCTGTTCCAGAGGGAGGCCCCAGCTGAGGAAAGAGATCTACCCCCAACTCGTTGCTTGGAGAAGCGACCGGCCCTGAGGGAGTTGGAGGTGGAGGAGAAAAGAGCTCGAGTGGGAAGGTATTTACGGAGGGAGAGTTGAAGGTATTTTGGACCCAGGCCCCAGTAAGCCTTGTGGACAATGCAGAGGGACTTGAATTTAACCCTTGCAGCCACTGGGAGCAATGAAAAGATTTCAGGGCTGGAGAGATACGATCCCTGGGCTTCAGACCAAGGAAACATCTTGCAGTCCTGTTCTGGATGAGTTGCAGAGGACAGAGAGAAGAAGCAGGCAGATTTAGAAAGAGGCTGTTGGAGTAGTCTAGCCTAGAGAGAATCAGAGCTCTAGATACAGTAAGCTTCTGGGGGAAGGAGAGGAAAGGAACAATACCTCTGCAAATGTACAGTTGGTAGTTTGACTTCTTAGAGATGTCAGAGATGTGAGAAGAAAAGGAGAGTGTGGAGTCGAAGATGACCCCAAGGTTCTTAGCCTCAAAGGTGGGAGCAGGAAGAGGGCCAAGGGAGGCCGGCCAGAGAGTGGCAGGAAAGGAGGGTGCAGGTGTGCCGATGAGGAGAATCTCTGCCTAAATGGGATTAAGGCAGAGATCATTGGCGGCAGACCAGTCCTGGATGGCAGACAGACGGTCAGAGATGAGGGAGGGAAGCCTGAAAACAAGCAGAGTGTCATCCGCATAGCACTGAAAGTTGAAGCAGAGAGCTGCAATGCGGTGGGAAATGGGTGCCAGGTATTGGTTGAACAGCCAGGGAGAGAGGTTAGACCCGTGGGGAACACCACAAGTAGAGAATGAGATGGCGAAAAGGAAGGACCCAAGTTGGACCTGGGAGGGCCGATCAGAGTGGAAAGAGGTCATCCAGGCCAGGGCCTGATCAGTGATACCCGGCTTATCACGGAGACAGTTGAGCAGGATGGCATGGTTGACCGTGTCAAAGGCAGAAGAGAAATCGAGTAGGATGAGGACCCAAAAGGGATGTTAGAGTCATGGTTGGACAGCAGGTCTTCACAGGTGTTCAGGAGAGCAGTTTCCATGCTTCTGACAGCTCTGAAGCCAGGCTGATGGTCATGGAGACAACCAACAGAGTCGGTGTGAAGATTAAGCTGGGAGATGGTCAGCTTTTCCAAGAGTTTGCCCTGGAAAGGAGTGATAGAAACCTGCGAAGTTAGCCGGGCCGGAGGGGTCGGCTGTGGAATTTTTGAGAAGAGGGTGCACAAGAGAATGCTTCAGAGTGGAGGGGAAGATTCCACAGGTGATGGAATGGTTACAGAAGTCGGCCAGATTCAGAGCAAGGGTGTCAATGTGGTCCTTGATGGTTTTGGACGAACAGGGAAGAACCTGTTTTGACTGGAATCACACAATCTCCTGGGCTTGCGCCAATCTGGTTTCCAACCAAGCCACGGCACTGAATCGGCCTTACTGGACCTAAAGATTCAACAGGATGATATCAAAGATGCCAAGAAGCAAGCCCTCCTCTTGTTACTGGGCCTGTCTGCAGCCTTCGACCATGTATACATATTGAATAAATCAAAAAGGCAGCCTATGATCGAGCCAGCCAGGAGTCAACCTGGAATTAGTCAAATGTGTTATCCATTGCGCCACTGGACCGCTGCTACAGCGTGAGCAGGAGTCAGCACTTTTGTAACGAAACAGAAGTTTCCTGCTTGAGACACAGTGACAAACGTACTTCTCATTTTTACAAGGAGAGGTAGAAAAAAACGCTACAAGCCCACAATGAGCAGGTGAGCGAGCGTGTGCCATCATGAGAAACTTAGTTCTCATTTTTCCCAGAGGAGAGGTAGAAAAAACGCACTAACTACGAACAAACAATGTGCTTTTGTGTGCCATGCGTGACAAGGCTCATTTTTAAATACTTTCTAGAACAAAAAGGCAGCATGCGAACGAGCCAGCCAGGAGTCGAACCTGGAATCTTCTGCTCCGTAGGCAGACGCGTTATCCATTGCGCCACTGGCCCTCTGCTGCAGTGACTCTTGGAATCAGCACTTTTGTTACGACGCAGAGGCTCATCATGCGGATTGAGCCATCATGAGCAACTTAGTTCTCATTTTTATAAGGAGAGGTGGTTGAAAACACGCCTACGAACTGACAATGAGCAGGCGTGTGCCATGTGTTAGAGACATCATGAGAAATAAGGTAGTTCCCATTTTTTCTCCCGAGTAGAGGTAGAAACACGCTGCAACAATGACTACAAACACACAATGAGCTTTCGAGTGCCTTGCGTGAGAAGGCTCATTTTTAAATACAGAACAAAAAGGCAGCATTTGAACGAGCCAGCCAGGAGTCGAACCTGGAATCTTCTGCTCCGTAGGCAGACGCGTTATCCATTGCGCCACTGGCCCGCTGCTGCACTGTGAGCTGCATTCAGCACTTTTGTTACAAACCAGAGGCTCAGGTCGGGCTGCCTGAGACATCACGAGAAACTTTGTTCTCATTTTTACAGCGAGAGGTAGGAAAAACGCTACCAACACACAATAAGCAGGCGTGTGACATGTGTTAAAGAAGGCTCATTTTTAAATACTTTATTGAAAACAATACATACAAACATCTGACAAAGAACGCATTTGGCATCAGATACTGCCCGGATTGCAACTCTCTGCACGTATTTTCTGGCGAGTTCTACGGACCAAGCATCTCATTTATTGTACGTTAGCACTCACATTTTCATGCGCAAATAACAGATTTAGACTGTTTTCACTTTTTAGTATTGTACCATTTTATGTGCTCGGTGCTCTTCAGTGTTAAATCCGCGGAGAGGATGATCTGTACCCAGATCAACCCCAAAAGTGCCATACAGATATGAAACAGGTAAGGCCTGAGTGATAGGCGTGCCAAGGAGTACTCGACGTGCATGCTACAGAAACGCGAAACATGCAACAAGTGAGAGACATAAAATGGGGTTTTTCACTTTAAGAAAATAACATATAATATATTGAATACAATTTTTTGTTTACTTCTTAAAAGGTGTTTTATTGAGCTGTAGCCTTCCTCTTAGAGAGCAGGACTAAGAAGCCCGGCTGGAGCATTTCAGCACATTTTTATTTCCTTTTGGCGATCGCTGTGTCAGGGTGTTGGGTTGGGGCTCCAAGATTGCCGAACACCAGGCGAGCAGTCTATCATGGGGAACAGTTTAGTATACAACACCGGTGCGATGAAGGCACATGGCCTACTCTGCATTTTAAGCACCACCTATAAGCCGAAACCGTTGCATTGAAGTACAGGTAGGAGGGAGATGACATGTGAAGAGGGACACACGACTTGTTTTTTTTTGGGTTATTTATTTGTTAAATATTGTTGGTTGTTTATCGTCTAATTGACTGCCTTGGGCCATGCTTACCTCTTTGGCCATTCCCACCCACTCCTTGCCCCTCCCACCCAAAACTCAACCCCTGGTATCTATGTTGTTTCTAAGCAGTCTGCTGTGAGTTAATGGCTTAATTGCCGCTGTAAATGGCTACCGGTATAATAACAAAAATCTTACCCAATTCTACCTGTCCTTAACTCACTACCCCACCCCCTCTATTCCCACCTCTCCCCTCTCACCCAATCTACCCTTATCCCCACCCTACTCTACCACCACTGACTATACCCCAAACCACTCTACACCTACCCCACTCTTCGCTACCCACAATATCCCACACCACTGTAGACCTACCCTACCCACTGCCCCACCCCACTGTACCCCTATCCATCAAACCACTGTAGACTGGCAAGGTGACACGAGGTCCTTTGATCCCAATAGATTTCGCCCAGCCTTTCCATATCTTCAGATCACTACCGAGTTAAGGTACGTGTTTGTTGAGTCTTCAACTTACCCCAGACCTACGCTAGTTGTTCAAGATCAGACAGGCAGTCAAAGTGAACAGGCACGCCTTTGACAGTGTCTCTTCGGATGTAGGTAGATGCACAAAGTATTCTATTCTGAGGTCCATGCATTCTGCCATGTAAGCGCCAAACAGCCCTTTCACGGGAAGACCCTTCAAAAAGTAAAGACTCCGCTTTCTGTATGTTGGCATGTAGCACGTAGCCCATCTTGGCAGATAGCGTACATCACATTGCATCTAGTGGTGGCCCTATGTTGTGATTCTTCACTTGCCAAATCATAGCAGTGCTAAAAGGTCATGGCCAAGAGGCCTCAGCGGCAGGGGATCTGCGTCCAGTGCAAATTGGCACATGCCAAAACGTCCTGAACAATGGAGAAGGCAAAGAAGTTTCATTAGTGGTGTAATGGGAGGATAAATCGTGTTCCAGATGTTGGGGACATCCCTCAGACCTGTTAAGGGCCTCCATCACACCACTGAGGAATCATCCTTGTTTGTTACTGTTTGCAATGAATGATTGAAGGAGTTGCGTATCTTCAGATCTATAGATTCCTGCTATGATATGACATGATATTGTATTTGAATTGTACTCATACACGCGTGTTTCAGAGCGTGACGAGGCAAGGGAGGGGAAGAAGGGAGGACAAAACAGCGATCTTCCTAGGCCCAGTGACATTGAGAATGCTCAAGTGCAGGGGAGAGGGAGGGAGGAAAGTACAAGGAGAGGGGCGAGGTCGAACGTGCCGAGGAAGGGATAAAAACAACAACAACTGGTAGCGCAGCCAGCACGGTGGCAAGTGCGAGGTTTAAAGCGCAGACAAGGGGTGTCTGATAAGTGCAGGTAAGGGCACTGTAGGGTTACAGATACAGACCCAAGTGCAAGGATTGCGTGCAAGGGTTGCCAGGAGGCAGTGCAGGTGTGCGGCTGGGTGGGCAGGGACCTTGGCCCGAAATCAGAGGGTAGCCAGGTGCACGGAGCCGAAGCAGACAGATCAGCAGGGGAGCGGAAGAGCAAAGGCAGAAGCAAAGAGGAAGGTCTTGAGGTGCTTCCGGAACCAGAGATGGTTCTCCTCAAGTTTCAGTGTGGCAGGCAGGCTGTTCCAGAGGGAGGCCCCAGCTGAGGAAAGAGATCTACCCCCAACTCGTTGCTTGGAGAAGCGACCGGCCCTGAGGGAGTTGGAGGTGGAGGAGAAAAGAGCTCGAGTGGGAAGGTATTTACGGAGGGAGAGTTGAAGGTATTTTGGACCCAGGCCCCAGTAAGCCTTGTGGACAATGCAGAGGGACTTGAATTTAACCCTTGCAGCCACTGGGAGCAATGAAAAGATTTCAGGGCTGGAGAGATACGATCCCTGGGCTTCAGACCAAGGAAACGTCTTGCAGTCCTGTTCTGGATGAGTTGCAGAGGACAGAGAGAAGAAGCAGGCAGATTTAGAAAGAGGCTGTTGCAGTAGTCTAGCCTAGAGAGAATCAGAGCTCTAGATACAGTAAGCTTCTGGGGGAAGGAGAGGAAAGGAACAATACCTCTGCAAATGTACAGTTGGTAGTTTGACTTCTTAGAGATGTCAGAGATGTGAGAAGAAAAGGAGAGTGTGGAGTCGAAGATGACCCCAAGGTTCTTAGCCTCAAAGGTGGGAGCAGGAAGAGGGCCAAGGGAGGCCGGCCAGAGAGTGGCAGGAAAGGAGGGTGCAGGTGTGCCGATGAGGAGAATCTCTGCCTAAATGGGATTAAGGCAGAGATCATTGGCGGCAGACCAGTCCTGGATGGCAGACAGACGGTCAGAGATGAGGGAGGGAAGCCTGAAAACAAGCAGAGTGTCATCCGCATAGCACTGAAAGTTGAAGCAGAGAGCTGCAATGCGGTGGGAAATGGGTGCCAGGTATTGGTTGAACAGCCAGGGAGAGAGGTTAGACCCGTGGGGAACACCACAAGTAGAGAATGAGATGGCGAAAAGGAAGGACCCAAGTTGGACCTGGGAGGGCCGATCAGAGTGGAAAGAGGTCATCCAGGCCAGGGCCTGATCAGTGATACCCGGCTTATCACGGAGACAGTTGAGCAGGATGGCATGGTTGACCGTGTCAAAGGCAGAAGAGAAATCGAGTAGGATGAGGACCCAAAAGGGATGTTAGAGTCATGGTTGGACAGCAGGTCTTCACAGGTGTTCAGGAGAGCAGTTTCCATGCTTCTGACAGCTCTGAAGCCAGGCTGATGGTCATGGAGACAACCAACAGAGTCGGTGTGAAGATTAAGCTGGGAGATGGTCAGCTTTTCCAAGAGTTTGCCCTGGAAAGGAGTGATAGAAACCTGCGAAGTTAGCCGGGCCGGAGGGGTCGGCTGTGGAATTTTTGAGAAGAGGGTGCACAAGAGAATGCTTCAGAGTGGAGGGGAAGATTCCACAGGTGATGGAATGGTTACAGAAGTCGGCCAGATTCAGAGCAAGGGTGTCAATGTGGTCCTTGATGGTTTTGGACGAACAGGGAAGAACCTGTTTTGACTGGAATCACACAATCTCCTGGGCTTGCGCCAATCTGGTTTCCAACCAAGCCACGGCACTGAATCGGCCTTACTGGACCTAAAGATTCAACAGGATGATATCAAAGATGCCAAGAAGCAAGCCCTCCTCTTGTTACTGGGCCTGTCTGCAGCCTTCGACCATGTATACATATTGAATAAATCAAAAAGGCAGCCTATGATCGAGCCAGCCAGGAGTCAACCTGGAATTAGTCAAATGTGTTATCCATTGCGCCACTGGACCGCTGCTACAGCGTGAGCAGGAGTCAGCACTTTTGTAACGAAATAGAAGTTTCCTGCTTGAGACACAGTGAGAAACGTACTTCTCATTTTTACAAGGAGAGGTAGAAAAAAACGCTACAAGCCCACAATGAGCAGGTGAGCGAGCGTGTGCCATCATGAGAAACTTAGTTCTCATTTTTCCCAGAGGAGAGGTAGAAAAAACGCACTAACTACGAACAAACAATGTGCTTTTGTGTGCCATGCGTGACAAGGCTCATTTTTAAATACTTTCTAGAACAAAAAGGCAGCATGCGAACGAGCCAGCCAGGAGTCGAACCTGGAATCTTCTGCTCCGTAGGCAGACGCGTTATCCATTGCGCCACTGGCCCTCTGCTGCAGTCACTCTTGGAATCAGCACTTTTGTTACGACGCAGATGCTCATCATGCGGATTGAGCCATCATGAGCAACTTAGTTCTCATTTTTATAAGGAGAGGTGGTTGAAAACACGCCTACGAACTGACAATGAGCAGGCGTGTGCCATGTGTTAGAGACATCATGAGAAATAACGTAGTTCCCATTTTTTCTCCCGAGTAGAGGTAGAAACACGCTGCAACAGTGACTACAAACACACAATGAGCTTTCGAGTGCCTTGCGTGAGAAGGCTCATTTTTAAATACAGAACAAAAAGGCAGCATTTGAACGAGCCAGCCAGGAGTCGAACCTGGAATCTTCTGCTCCGTAGGCAGACGCGTTATCCATTGCGCCACTGGCCCGCTGCTGCACTGTGTGCTGCATTCAGCACTTTTGTTACGAACCAGAGGCTCAGGTCGGGCTGCCTGAGACATCACGAGAAACTTTGTTCTCATTTTTACAGCGAGAGGTAGGAAAAACGCTACCAACACACAATAAGCAGGCGTGTGACATGTGTTAAAGAAGGCTCATTTTTAAATACTTTATTGAAAACAATACATACAAACATCTGACAAAGAACGCATTTGGCATCAGATACTGCCCGGATTGCAACTCTCTGCACGTATTTTCTGGCGAGTTTTACGGACCAAGCATCTCATTTATTGTACTATAGCACTCACATTTTCATGCGCAAATAACAGATTTAGACTGTTTTCACTTTTTAGTATTGTACCATTTTATGTGCTCGGTGCTCTTCAGTGTTAAATCCGCGGGAGAGGATGATCTGTACCCAGATCAACCCCAAAAGTGCCATACAGATATGAAACAGATAAGGCCTGAGTGATAGGCGTGCCAAGGAGTACTCGACGTGCATGCTACAGAAACGCGAAACATGCAACAAGTGAGAGACATAAAATGGGGTTTTTCACTTTAAGAAATAATATATAATATATTGAATACAATTTTTTGTTTACTTCTTAAAAGGTGTTTTATTGAGCTGCAGCCTTCCTCTTAGAGAGCAGGACTAAGAAGCCCGGCTGGAGCATTTCAGCACATTTTTATTTCCTTTTGGCGATCGCTGTGTCAGGGTGTTGGGTTGGGGCTCCAAGATTGCCGAACACCAGGCGAGCAGTCTATCATGGGGAACAGTTTAGTATACAACACCGGTGCGATGAAGGCACATGGCCTACTGTGCATTTTAAGCACCACCTATAAGCCGAAACCGTTGCATTGAAGTACAGGTAGGAGGGAGATGACATGTGAAGAGGGACACACGACTTGGTTTTTTTTGGGTTATTTATTTGTTAAATATTGTTGGTTGTTTATCGTCTAATTGACTGCCTTGGGCCATGCTTACCTCTTTGGCCATTCCCACCCACTCCTTGCCCCTCCCACCCAAAACTCAACCCCTGGTATCTATGTTGTTTCTAAGCAGTCTGCTGTGAGTTAATGGCTTAATTGCCGCTGTAAATGGCTACCGGTATAATAACAAAAATCTTACCCAATTCTACCTGTCCTTAACTCACTACCCCACCCCCTCTATTCCCACCTCTCCCCTCTCACCCAATCTACCCTTATCCCCACCCTACTCTACCACCACTGACTATACCCCAAACCACTCTACACCTACCCCACTCTTCGCTACCCACAATATCCCACACCACTGTACACCTACCCTACCCACTGCCCCACCCCTCTGTACCCCTATCCATCAAACCACTGTAGACTGGCAAGGTGACACGAGGTCCTTTGATCCCAATAGATTTCGCCCAGCCTTTCCATATCTTCAGATCACTACCGAGTTAAGGTACGTGTTTGTTGAGTCTTCAACTTACCCCAGACCTACGCTAGTTGTTCAAGATCAGACAGGCAGTCAAAGTGAACAGGCACGCCTTTGACAGTGTCTCTTCGGATGTAGGTAGATGCACAAAGTATTCTATTCTGAGGTCCATGCATTCTGCCATGTAAGCGCCAAACAGCCCTTTCACGGGAAGACCCTTCAAAAAGTAAAGACTCCGCTTTCTGTATGTTGGCATGTAGCACGTAGCCCATCTTGGCAGATAGCGTACATCACATTGCATCTAGTGGTGGCCCTATGTTGTGATTCTTCACTTGCCAAATCATAGCAGTGCTAAAAGGTCATGGCCAAGAGGCCTCAGCGGCAGGGGATCTGCGTCCAGTGCAAATTGGCACATGCCAAAACGTCCTGAACAATGGAGAAGGCAAAGAAGTGTCATTAGTGGTGTAATGGGAGGATAAATCGTGTTCCAGATGTTGGGGACATCCCTCAGACCTGTTAAGGGCCTCCATCACACCACTGAGGAATTATCCTTGTTTGTTACTGTTTGCAATGAATGATTGAAGGAGTTGCGTATCTTCAGATCTATAGATTCCTGCTATGATATGACATGATATTGTATTTGAATCGTACTCATACACGCGTGTTTCAGAGCGTGACGAGGCAAGGGAGGGGAAGAAGGGAGGACAAAACAGCGATCTTCCTAGGCCCAGTGACATTGAGAATGCTCAAGTGCAGGGGAGAGGGAGGGAGGAAAGTGCAAGGAGAGTGGCGAGGTGGAACGTGCCTAGGAAGGGATAAAAACAACAACAACTGGTAGCGCAGCCAGCAGGGTGGCAAGTGCGAGGTTTAAAGCGCAGACAAGGGGTGTCTGATAAGTGCAGGTAAGGGCACTGTAGGGTTACAGATACAGACCCAAGTGCAAGGATTGCGTGCAAGGGTTGCCAGGAGGCAGTGCAGGTGTGCGGCTGGGTGGGCAGGGACCTTGGCCCGAAATCAGAGGGTAGCCAGGTGCACGGAGCTGAAGCAGACAGATCAGCAGGGGAGCGGAAGAGCAAAGGCAGAAGCAAAGAGGAAGGTCTTGAGGTGCTTCCGGAACCAGAGATGGTTCTCCTCAAGTTTCAGTGTGGCAGGCAGGCTGTTCCAGAGGGAGGCCCCAGCTGAGGAAAGAGATCTACCCCCAACTCGTTGCTTGGAGAAGCGACCGGCCCTGAGGGAGTTGGAGGTGGAGGAGAAAAGAGCTCGAGTGGGAAGGTATTTACGGAGGGAGAGTTGAAGGTATTTTGGACCCAGGCCCCAGTAAGCCTTGTGGACAATGCAGAGGGACTTGAATTTAACCCTTGCAGCCACTGGGAGCAATGAAAAGATTTCAGGGCTGGAGAGATACGATCCCTGGGCTTCAGACCAAGGAAACGTCTTGCAGTCCTGTTCTGGATGAGTTGCAGAGGACAGAGAGAAGAAGCAGGCAGATTTAGAAAGAGGCTGTTGCAGTAGTCTAGCCTAGAGAGAATCAGAGCTCTAGATACAGTAAGCTTCTGGGGGAAGGAGAGGAAAGGAACAATACCTCTGCAAATGTACAGTTGGTAGTTTGACTTCTTAGAGATGTCAGAGATGTGAGAAGAAAAGGAGAGTGTGGAGTCGAAGATGACCCCAAGGTTCTTAGCCTCAAAGGTGGGAGCAGGAAGAGGGCCAAGGGAGGCCGGCCAGAGAGTGGCAGGAAAGGAGGGTGCAGGTGTGCCGATGAGGAGAATCTCTGCCTAAATGGGATTAAGGCAGAGATCATTGGCGGCAGACCAGTCCTGGATGGCAGACAGACGGTCAGAGATGAGGGAGGGAAGCCTGAAAACAAGCAGAGTGTCATCCGCATAGCACTGAAAGTTGAAGCAGAGAGCTGCAATGCGGTGGGAAATGGGTGCCAGGTATTGGTTGAACAGCCAGGGAGAGAGGTTAGACCCGTGGGGAACACCACAAGTAGAGAATGAGATGGCGAAAAGGAAGGACCCAAGTTGGACCTGGGAGGGCCGATCAGAGTGGAAAGAGGTCATCCAGGCCAGGGCCTGATCAGTGATACCCGGCTTATCACGGAGACAGTTGAGCAGGATGGCATGGTTGACCGTGTCAAAGGCAGAAGAGAAATCGAGTAGGATGAGGACCCAAAAGGGATGTTAGAGTCATGGTTGGACAGCAGGTCTTCACAGGTGTTCAGGAGAGCAGTTTCCATGCTTCTGACAGCTCTGAAGCCAGGCTGATGGTCATGGAGACAACCAACAGAGTCGGTGTGAAGATTAAGCTGGGAGATGGTCAGCTTTTCCAAGAGTTTGCCCTGGAAAGGAGTGATAGAAACCTGCGAAGTTAGCCGGGCCGGAGGGGTCGGCTGTGGAATTTTTGAGAAGAGGGTGCACAAGAGAATGCTTCAGAGTGGAGGGGAAGATTCCACAGGTGATGGAATGGTTACAGAAGTCGGCCAGATTCAGAGCAAGGGTGTCAATGTGGTCCTTGATGGTTTTGGACGAACAGGGAAGAACCTGTTTTGACTGGAATCACACAATCTCCTGGGCTTGCGCCAATCTGGTTTCCAACCAAGCCACGGCACTGAATCGGCCTTACTGGACCTAAAGATTCAACAGGATGATATCAAAGATGCCAAGAAGCAAGCCCTCCTCTTGTTACTGGGCCTGTCTGCAGCCTTCGACCATGTATACATATTGAATAAATCAAAAAGGCAGCCTATGATCGAGCCAGCCAGGAGTCAACCTGGAATTAGTCAAATGTGTTATCCATTGCGCCACTGGACCGCTGCTACAGCGTGAGCAGGAGTCAGCACTTTTGTAACGAAATAGAAGTTTCCTGCTTGAGACACAGTGAGAAACGTACTTCTCATTTTTACAAGGAGAGGTAGAAAAAAACGCTACAAGCCCACAATGAGCAGGTGAGCGAGCGTGTGCCATCATGAGAAACTTAGTTCTCATTTTTCCCAGAGGAGAGGTAGAAAAAACGCACTAACTACGAACAAACAATGTGCTTTTGTGTGCCATGCGTGACAAGGCTCATTTTTAAATACTTTCTAGAACAAAAAGGCAGCATGCGAACGAGCCAGCCAGGAGTCGAACCTGGAATCTTCTGCTCCGTAGGCAGACGCGTTATCCATTGGGCCACTGGCCCTCTGCTGCAGTGACTCTTGGAATCAGCACTTTTGTTACGACGCAGATGCTCATCATGCGGATTGAGCCATCATGAGCAACTTAGTTCTCATTTTTATAAGGAGAGGTGGTTGAAAACACGCCTACGAACTGACAATGAGCAGGCGTGTGCCATGTGTTAGAGACATCATGAGAAATAACGTAGTTCCCATTTTTTCTCCCGAGTAGAGGTAGAAACACGCTGCAACAGTGACTACAAACACACAATGAGCTTTCGAGTGCCTTGCGTGAGAAGGCTCATTTTTAAATACAGAACAAAAAGGCAGCATTTGAACGAGCCAGCCAGGAGTCGAACCTGGAATCTTCTGCTCCGTAGGCAGACGCGTTATCCATTGCGCCACTGGCCCGCTGCTGCACTGTGTGCTGCATTCAGCACTTTTGTTACGAACCAGAGGCTCAGGTCGGGCTGCCTGAGACATCACGAGAAACTTTGTTCTCATTTTTACAGCGAGAGGTAGGAAAAACGCTACCAACACACAATAAGCAGGCGTGTGACATGTGTTAAAGAAGGCTCATTTTTAAATACTTTATTGAAAACAATACATACAAACATCTGGTCAAAGAACGCATTTGGCATCAGATACTGCCCGGATTGCAACTCTCTGCACGTATTTTCTGGCGAGTTTTACGGACCAAGCATCTCATTTATTGTACTATAGCACTCACATTTTCATGCGCAAATAACAGATTTAGACTGTTTTCACTTTTTAGTATTGTACCATTTTATGTGCTCGGTGCTCTTCAGTGTTAAATCCGCGGGAGAGGATGATCTGTACCCAGATCAACCCCAAAAGTGCCATACAGATATGAAACAGGTAAGGCCTGAGTGATAGGCGTGCCAAGGAGTACTCGACGTGCATGCTACAGAAACGCGAAACATGCAACAAGTGAGAGACATAAAATGGGGTTTTTCACTTTAAGAAATAATATATAATATATTGAATACAATTTTTTGTTTACTTCTTAAAAGGTGTTTTATTGAGCTGCAGCCTTCCTCTTAGAGAGCAGGACTAAGAAGCCCGGCTGGAGCATTTCAGCACATTTTTATTTCCTTTTGGCGATCGCTGTGTCAGGGTGTTGGGTTGGGGCTCCAAGATTGCCGAACACCAGGCGAGCAGTCTATCATGGGGAACAGTTTAGTATACAACACCGGTGCGATGAAGGCACATGGCCTACTGTGCATTTTAAGCACCACCTATAAGCCTAAACCGTTGCATTGAAGTACAGGTAGGAGGGAGATGACATGTGAAGAGGGACACACGACTTGGTTTTTTTTGGGTTATTTATTTGTTAAATATTGTTGGTTGTTTATCGTCTAATTGACTGCCTTGGGCCATGCTTACCTCTTTGGCCATTCCCACCCACTCCTTGCCCCTCCCACCCAAAACTCAACCCCTGGTATCTATGTTGTTTCTAAGCAGTCTGCTGTGAGTTAATGGCTTAATTGCCGCTGTAAATGGCTACCGGTATAATAACAAAAATCTTACCCAATTCTACCTGTCCTTAACTCACTACCCCACCCCCTCTATTCCCACCTCTCCCCTCTCACCCAATCTACCCTTATCCCCACCCTACTCTACCACCACTGACTATACCCCAAACCACTCTACACCTACCCCACTCTTCGCTACCCACAATATCCCACACCACTGTACACCTACCCTACCCACTGCCCCACCCCACTGTACCCCTATCCATCAAACCACTGTAGACTGGCAAGGTGACACGAGGTCCTTTGATCCCAATAGATTTCGCCCAGCCTTTCCATATCTTCAGATCACTACCGAGTTAAGGTACGTGTTTGTTGAGTCTTCAACTTACCCCAGACCTACGCTAGTTGTTCAAGATCAGACAGGCAGTCAAAGTGAACAGGCACGCCTTTGACAGTGTCTCTTCGGATGTAGGTAGATGCACAAAGTATTCTATTCTGAGGTCCATGCATTCTGCCATGTAAGCGCCAAACAGCCCTTTCACGGGAAGACCCTTCAAAAAGTAAAGACTCCGCTTTCTGTATGTTGCCATGTAGCACGTAGCCCATCTTGGCAGATAGCGTACATCACATTGCATCTAGTGGTGGCCCTATGTTGTGATTCTTCACTTGCCAAATCATAGCAGTGCTAAAAGGTCATGGCCAAGAGGCCTCAGCGGCAGGGGATCTGCGTCCAGTGCAAATTGGCACATGCCAAAACGTCCTGAACAATGGAGAAGGCAAAGAAGTTTCATTAGTGGTGTAATGGGAGGATAAATCGTGTTCCAGATGTTGGGGACATCCCTCAGAACTGTTAAGGGCCTCCATCACACCACTGAGGAATTATCCTTGTTTGTTACTGTTTGCAATGAATGATTGAAGGAGTTGCGTATCTTCAGATCTATAGATTCCTGCTATGATATGACATGATATTGTATTTGAATCGTACTCATACACGCGTGTTTCAGAGCGTGACGAGGCAAGGGAGGGGAAGAAGGGAGGACAAAACAGCGATCTTCCTAGGCCCAGTGACATTGAGAATGCTCAAGTGCAGGGGAGAGGGAGGGAGGAAAGTGCAAGGAGAGGGGCGAGGTGGAACGTGCCTAGGAAGGGATAAAAACAACAACAACTGGTAGCGCAGCCAGCAGGGTGGCAAGTGCGAGGTTTAAAGCGCAGACAAGGGGTGTCTGATAAGTGCAGGTAAGGGCACTGTAGGGTTACAGATACAGACCCAAGTGCAAGGATTGCGTGCAAGGGTTGCCAGGAGGCAGTGCAGGTGTGCGGCTGGGTGGGCAGGGACCTTGGCCCGAAATCAGAGGGTAGCCAGGTGCACGGAGCTGAAGCAGACAGATCAGCAGGGGAGCGGAAGAGCAAAGGCAGAAGCAAAGAGGAAGGTCTTGAGGTGCTTCCGGAACCAGAGATGGTTCTCCTCAAGTTTCAGTGTGGCAGGCAGGCTGTTCCAGAGGGAGGCCCCAGCTGAGGAAAGAGATCTACCCCCAACTCGTTGCTTGGAGAAGCGACCGGCCCTGAGGGAGTTGGAGGTGGAGGAGAAAAGAGCTCGAGTGGGAAGGTATTTACGGAGGGAGAGTTGAAGGTATTTTGGACCCAGGCCCCAGTAAGCCTTGTGGACAATGCAGAGGGACTTGAATTTAACCCTTGCAGCCACTGGGAGCAATGAAAAGATTTCAGGGCTGGAGAGATACGATCCCTGGGCTTCAGACCAAGGAAACGTCTTGCAGTCCTGTTCTGGATGAGTTGCAGAGGACAGAGAGAAGAAGCAGGCAGATTTAGAAAGAGGCTGTTGCAGTAGTCTAGCCTAGAGAGAATCAGAGCTCTAGATACAGTAAGCTTCTGGGGGAAGGAGAGGAAAGGAACAATACCTCTGCAAATGTACAGTTGGTAGTTTGACTTCTTAGAGATGTCAGAGATGTGAGAAGAAAAGGAGAGTGTGGAGTCGAAGATGACCCCAAGGTTCTTAGCCTCAAAGGTGGGAGCAGGAAGAGGGCCAAGGGAGGCCGGCCAGAGAGTGGCAGGAAAGGAGGGTGCAGGTGTGCCGATGAGGAGAATCTCTGCCTAAATGGGATTAAGGCAGAGATCATTGGCGGCAGACCAGTCCTGGATGGCAGACAGACGGTCAGAGATGAGGGAGGGAAGCCTGAAAACAAGCAGAGTGTCATCCGCATAGCACTGAAAGTTGAAGCAGAGAGCTGCAATGCGGTGGGAAATGGGTGCCAGGTATTGGTTGAACAGCCAGGGAGAGAGGTTAGACCTGTGGGGAACACCACAAGTAGAGAATGAGATGGCGAAAAGGAAGGACCCAAGTTGGACCTGGGAGGGCCGATCAGAGTGGAAAGAGGTCATCCAGGCCAGGGCCTGATCAGTGATACCCGGCTTATCACGGAGACAGTTGAGCAGGATGGCATGGTTGACCGTGTCAAAGGCAGAAGAGAAATCGAGTAGGATGAGGACCCAAAAGGGATGTTAGAGTCATGGTTGGACAGCAGGTCTTCACAGGTGTTCAGGAGAGCAGTTTCCATGCTTCTGACAGCTCTGAAGCCAGGCTGATGGTCATGGAGACAACCAACAGAGTCGGTGTGAAGATTAAGCTGGGAGATGGTCAGCTTTTCCAAGAGTTTGCCCTGGAAAGGAGTGATAGAAACCTGCGAAGTTAGCCGGGCCGGAGGGGTCGGCTGTGGAATTTTTGAGAAGAGGGTGCACAAGAGAATGCTTCAGAGTGGAGGGGAAGATTCCACAGGTGATGGAATGGTTACAGAAGTCGGCCAGATTCAGAGCAAGGGTGTCAATGTGGTCCTTGATGGTTTTGGACGAACAGGGAAGAACCTGTTTTGACTGGAATCACACAATCTCCTGGGCTTGCGCCAATCTGGTTTCCAACCAAGCCACGGCACTGAATCGGCCTTACTGGACCTAAAGATTCAACAGGATGATATCAAAGATGCCAAGAAGGAAGCCCTCCTCTTGTTACTGGGCCTGTCTGCAGCCTTCGACCATGTATACATATTGAATAAATCAAAAAGGCAGCCTATGATCGAGCCAGCCAGGAGTCAACCTGGAATTAGTCAAATGTGTTATCCATTGCGCCACTGGACCGCTGCTACAGCGTGAGCAGGAGTCAGCACTTTTGTAACGAAATAGAAGTTTCCTGCTTGAGACACAGTGAGAAACGTACTTCTCATTTTTACAAGGAGAGGTAGAAAAAAACGCTACAAGCCCACAATGAGCAGGTGAGCGAGCGTGTGCCATCATGAGAAACTTAGTTCTCATTTTTCCCAGAGGAGAGGTAGAAAAAACGCACTAACTACGAACAAACAATGTGCTTTTGTGTGCCATGCGTGACAAGGCTCATTTTTAAATACTTTCTAGAACAAAAAGGCAGCATGCGAACGAGCCAGCCAGGAGTCGAACCTGGAATCTTCTGCTCCGTAGGCAGACGCGTTATCCATTGCGCCACTGGCCCTCTGCTGCAGTGACTCTTGGAATCAGCACTTTTGTTACGACGCAGATGCTCATCATGCGGATTGAGCCATCATGAGCAACTTAGTTCTCATTTTTATAAGGAGAGGTGGTTGAAAACACGCCTACGAACTGACAATGAGCAGGCGTGTGCCATGTGTTAGAGACATCATGAGAAATAACGTAGTTCCCATTTTTTCTCCCGAGTAGAGGTAGAAACACGCTGCAACAGTGACTACAAACACACAATGAGCTTCGAGTGCCTTGCGTGAGAAGGCTCATTTTTAAATACAGAACAAAAAGGCAGCATTTGAACGAGCCAGCCAGGAGTCGAACCTGGACTCTTCTGCTCCGTAGGCAGACGCGTTATCCATTGCGCCACTGGCCCGCTGCTGCACTGTGAGCTGCATTCAGCACTTTTGTTACGAACCAGAGGCTCAGGTCGGGCTGCCTGAGACATCACGAGAAACTTTGTTCTCATTTTTACAGCGAGAGGTAGGAAAAACGCTACCAACACACAATAAGCAGGCGTGTGACATGTGTTAAAGAAGGCTCATTTTTAAATACTTTATTGAAAACAATACATACAAACATCTGACAAAGAACGCATTTGGCATCAGATACTGCCCGGATTGCAACTCTCTGCACGTATTTTCTGGCGAGTTTTACGGACCAAGCATCTCATTTATTGTACTATAGCACTCACATTTTCATGCGCAAATAACAGATTTAGAATGTTTTCACTTTTTAGTATTGTACCATTTTATGTGCTCGGTGCTCTTCAGTGTTAAATCCGCGGGAGAGGATGATCTGTACCCAGATCAACCCCAAAAGTGCCATACAGATATGAAACAGATAAGGCCTGAGTGATAGGCGTGCCAAGGAGTACTCGACGTGCATGCTACAGAAACGCGAAACATGCAACAAGTGAGAGACATAAAATGGGGTTTTTCACTTTAAGAAATAACATATAATATATTGAATACAATTTTTTGTTTACTTCTTAAAAGGTGTTTTATTGAGCTGTAGCCTTCCTCTTAGAGAGCAGGACTAAGAAGCCCGGCTGGAGCATTTCAGCACATTTTTATTTCCTTTTGGCGATCGCTGTGTCAGGGTGTTGGGTTGGGGCTCCAAGATTGCCGAACACCAGGCGAGCAGTCTATCATGGGGAACAGTTTAGTATACAACACCGGGGCGATGAAGGCACATGGCCTACTGTGCATTTTAAGCACCACCTATAAGCCGAAACCGTTGCATTGAAGTACAGGTAGGAGGGAGATGACATGTGAAGAGGGACACACGACTTGTTTTTTTTTGGGTTATTTATTTGTTAAATATTGTTGGTTGTTTATCGTCTAATTGACTGCCTTGGGCCATGCTTACCTCTTTGGCCATTCCCACCCACTCCTTGCCCCTCCCACCCAAAACTCAACCCCTGGTATCTATGTTGTTTCTAAGCAGTCTGCTGTGAGTTAATGGCTTAATTGCCGCTGTAAATGGCTACCGGTATAATAACAAAAATCTTACCCAATTCTACCTGTCCTTAACTCACTACCCCACCCCCTCTATTCCCACCTCTCCCCTCTCACCCAATCTACCCTTATCCCCACCCTACTCTACCACCACTGACTATACCCCAAACCACTCTACACCTACCCCACTCTTCGCTACCCACAATATCCCACACCACTGTACACCTACCCTACCCACTGCCCCACCCCACTGTACCCCTATCCATCAAACCACTGTAGACTGGCAAGGTGACACGAGGTCCTTTGATCCCAATAGATTTCGCCCAGCCTTTCCATATCTTCAGATCACTACCGAGTTAAGGTACGTGTTTGTTGAGTCTTCAACTTACCCCAGACCTACGCTAGTTGTTCAAGATCAGACAGGCAGTCAAAGTGAACAGGCACGCCTTTGACAGTGTCTCTTCGGATGTAGGTAGATGCACAAAGTATTCTATTCTGAGGTCCATGCATTCTGCCATGTAAGCGCCAAACAGCCCTTTCACGGGAAGACCCTTCAAAAAGTAAAGACTCCGCTTTCTGTATGTTGGCATGTAGCACGTAGCCCATCTTGGCAGATAGCGTACATCACATTGCATCTAGTGGTGGCCCCATGTTGTGATTCTTCACTTGCCAAATCATAGCAGTGCTAAAAGGTCATGGCCAAGAGGCCTCAGCGGCAGGGGATCTGCGTCCAGTGCAAATTGGCACATGCCAAAACGTCCTGAACAATGGAGAAGGCAAAGAAGTTTCATTAGTGGTGTAATGGGAGGATAAATCGTGTTCCAGATGTTGGGGACATCCCTCAGACCTGTTAAGGGCCTCCATCACACCACTGAGGAATCATCCTTGTTTGTTACTGTTTGCAATGAATGATTGAAGGAGTTGCGTATCTTCAGATCTATAGATTCCTGCTATGATATGACATGATATTGTATTTGAATTGTACTCATACACGCGTGTTTCAGAGCGTGACGAGGCAAGGGAGGGGAAGAAGGGAGGACAAAACAGCGATCTTCCTAGGCCCAGTGACATTGAGAATGCTCAAGTGCAGGGGAGAGGGAGGGAGGAAAGTACAAGGAGAGGGGCGAGGTGGAACGTGCCGAGGAAGGGATAAAAACAACAACAACTGGTAGCGCAGCCAGCAGGGTGGCAAGTGCGAGGTTTAAAGCGCAGACAAGGGGTGTCTGATAAGTGCAGGTAAGGGCACTGTAGGGTTACAGATACAGACCCAAGTGCAAGGATTGCGTGCAAGGGTTGCCAGGAGGCAGTGCAGGTGTGCGGCTGGGTGGGCAGGGACCTTGGCCCGAAATCAGAGGGTAGCCAGGTGCACGGAGCCGAAGCAGACAGATCAGCAGGGGAGCGGAAGAGCAAAGGCAGAAGCAAAGAGGAAGGTCTTGAGGTGCTTCCGGAACCAGAGATGGTTCTCCTCAAGTTTCAGTGTGGCAGGCAGGCTGTTCCAGAGGGAGGCCCCAGCTGAGGAAAGAGATCTACCCCCAACTCGTTGCTTGGAGAAGCGACCGGCCCTGAGGGAGTTGGAGGTGGAGGAGAAAAGAGCTCGAGTGGGAAGGTATTTACGGAGGGAGAGTTGAAGGTATTTTGGACCCAGGCCCCAGTAAGCCTTGTGGACAATGCAGAGGGACTTGAATTTAACCCTTGCAGCCACTGGGAGCAATGAAAAGATTTCAGGGCTGGAGAGATACGATCCCTGGGCTTCAGACCAAGGAAACGTCTTGCAGTCCTGTTCTGGATGAGTTGCAGAGGACAGAGAGAAGAAGCAGGCAGATTTAGAAAGAGGCTGTTGCAGTAGTCTAGCTTAGAGAGAATCAGAGCTCTAGATACAGTAAGCTTCTGGGGGAAGGAGAGGAAAGGAACAATACCTCTGCAAATGTACAGTTGGTAGTTTGACTTCTTAGAGATGTCAGAGATGTGAGAAGAAAAGGAGAGTGTGGAGTCGAAGATGACCCCAAGGTTCTTAGCCTCAAAGGTGGGAGCAGGAAGAGGGCCAAGGGAGGCCGGCCAGAGAGTGGCAGGAAAGGAGGGTGCAGGTGTGCCGATGAGGAGAATCTCTGCCTAAATGGGATTAAGGCAGAGATCATTGGCGGCAGACCAGTCCTGGATGGCAGACAGACGGTCAGAGATGAGGGAGGGAAGCCTGAAAACAAGCAGAGTGTCATCCGCATAGCACTGAAAGTTGAAACAGAGAGCTGCAATGCGGTGGGAAATGGGTGCCAGGTATTGGTTGAACAGCCAGGGAGAGAGGTTAGACCCGTGGGGAACACCACAAGTAGAGAATGAGATGGCGAAAAGGAAGGACCCAAGTTGGACCTGGGAGGGCCGATCAGAGTGGAAAGAGGTCATCCAGGCCAGGGCCTGATCAGTGATACCCGGCTTATCACGGAGACAGTTGAGCAGGATGGCATGGTTGACCGTGTCAAAGGCAGAAGAGAAATCGAGTAGGATGAGGACCCAAAAGGGATGTTAGAGTCATGGTTGGACAGCAGGTCTTCACAGGTGTTCAGGAGAGCAGTTTCCATGCTTCTGACAGCTCTGAAGCCAGGCTGATGGTCATGGAGACAACCAACAGAGTCGGTGTGAAGATTAAGCTGGGAGATGGTCAGCTTTTCCAAGAGTTTGCCCTGGAAAGGAGTGATAGAAACCTGCGAAGTTAGCCGGGCCGGAGGGGTCGGCTGTGGAATTTTTGAGAAGAGGGTGCACAAGAGAATGCTTCAGAGTGGAGGGGAAGATTCCACAGGTGATGGAATGGTTACAGAAGTCGGCCAGATTCAGAGCAAGGGTGTCAATGTGGTCCTTGATGGTTTTGGACGAACAGGGAAGAACCTGTTTTGACTGGAATCACACAATCTCCTGGGCTTGCGCCAATCTGGTTTCCAACCAAGCCACGGCACTGAATCGGCCTTACTGGACCTAAAGATTCAACAGGATGATATCAAAGATGCCAAGAAGCAAGCCCTCCTCTTGTTACTGGGCCTGTCTGCAGCCTTCAACCATGTATACATATTGAATAAATCAAAAAGGCAGCCTATGATCGAGCCAGCCAGGAGTCAACCTGGAATTAGTCAAATGTGTTATCCATTGCGCCACTGGACCGCTGCTACAGCGTGAGCAGGAGTCAGCACTTTTGTAACGAAACAGAAGTTTCCTGCTTGAGACACAGTGAGAAACGTACTTCTCATTTTTACAAGGAGAGGTAGAAAAAAACGCTACAAGCCCACAATGAGCAGGTGAGCGAGCGTGTGCCATCATGAGAAACTTAGTTCTCATTTTTCCCAGAGGAGAGGTAGAAAAAACGCACTAACTACGAACAAACAATGTGCTTTTGTGTGCCATGCGTGACAAGGCTCATTTTTAAATACTTTCTAGAACAAAAAGGCAGCATGCGAACGAGCCAGCCAGGAGTCGAACCTGGAATCTTCTGCTCCGTAGGCAGACGCGTTATCCATTGCGCCACTGGCCCTCTGCTGCAGTGACTCTTGGAATCAGCACTTTTGTTACGACGCAGAGGCTCATCATGCGGATTGAGCCATCATGAGCAACTTAGTTCTCATTTTTATAAGGAGAGGTGGTTGAAAACACGCCTACGAACTGACAATGAGCAGGCGTGTGCCATGTGTTAGAGACATCATGAGAAATAACGTAGTTCCCATTTTTTCTCCCGAGTAGAGGTAGAAACACGCTGCAACAGTGACTACAAACACACAATGAGCTTTCGAGTGCCTTGCGTGAGAAGGCTCATTTTTAAATACAGAACAAAAAGGCAGCATTTGAACGAGCCAGCCAGGAGTCGAACCTGGAATCTTCTGCTACTTTTGTTACGAACCAGAGGCTCAGGTCGGGCTGCCTGAGACATCACGAGAAACTTTGTTCTCATTTTTACAGCGAGAGGTAGGAAAAACGCTACCAACACACAATAAGCAGGCGTGTGACATGTGTTAAAGAAGGCTCATTTTTAAATACTTTATTGAAAACAATACATACACACATCTGACAAAGAACACATTTGGCATCAGATACTGCCCGGATTGCAACTGTCTGCACGTATTTTCTGGCGAGTTTTACGGACCAAGCATCTCATTTATTGTACGATAGCACTCACATTTTCATGCGCAAATAACAGATTTAGACTGTTTTCACTTTTTAGTATTGTACCATTTTATGTGCTTGGTGCTCTTCAGTGTTAAATCCGCGGAGAGGATGATCTGTACCCAGATCAACCCCAAAAGTGCCATACAGATATGAAACAGATAAGGCCTGAGAGATAGGCTTGCCAAGGAGTACTCGACGTGCATGCTACAGAAACGCGAAACATGCAAAAAGTGAGAGACATAAAATGGGGTTTTTCACTTTAAGAAATAACATATAATATATTGAATACAATTTTTTGTTTACTTCTTAAAAGGTGTTTTATTGAGCTGCAGCCTTCCTCTTAGAGAGCAGGACTAAGAAGCCCGGCTGGAGCATTTCAGCACATTTTTATTTCCTTTTGGCGATCGCTGTGTCAGGGTGTTGGGTTGGGGCTCCAAGATTGCCGAACACCAGGCGAGCAGTCTATCATGGGGAACAGTTTAGTATACAACACCGGTGCGATGAAGGTACATGGCCTACTGTGCATTTTAAGCACCACCTATAAGCTGAAACCGTTGCATTGAAGTACAGGTAGGAGGGAGATGACATGTGAAGAGGGACACACGACTTGTTTTTTTTTGGGTTATTTATTTGTTAAATATTGTTGGTTGTTTATCGTCTAATTGACTGCCTTGGGCCATGCTTACCTCTTTGGCCATTCCCACCCACTCCTTGCCCCTCCCACCCAAAACTCAACCCCTGGTATCTATGTTGTTTCTAAGCAGTCTGCTGTGAGTTAATGGCTTAATTGCCGCTGTAAATGGCTACCGGTATAATAACAAAAATCTTACCCAATTCTACCTGACCTTAACTCACTACCCCACCCCCTCTATTCCCACCTCTCCCCTCTCACCCAATCTACCCTTATCCCCACCCTACTCTACCACCACTGACTATACCCCAAACCACTCTACACCTACCCCACTCTTCGCTACCCACAATATCCCACACCACTGTACACCTACCCTACCCACTGCCCCACCCCACTGTACCCCTATCCATCAAACCACTGTAGACTGGCAAGGTGACACGAGGTCCTTTGATCCCAATAGATTTCGCCCAGCCTTTCCATATCTTCATATCACTACCGAGTTAAGGTACGTGTTTGTTGAGTCTTCAACTTACCCCAGACCTACGCTAGTTGTTCAAGATCAGACAGGCAGTCAAAGTGAACAGGCACGCCTTTGACAGTGTCTCTTCGGATGTAGGTAGATGCACAAAGTATTCTATTCTGAGGTCCATGCATTCTGCCATGTAAGCGCCAAACAGCCCTTTCACAGGAAGACCCTTCAAAAAGTAAAGACTCCGCTTTCTGTATGTTGGCATGTAGCACGTAGCCCATCTTGGCAGATAGCGTACATCACATTGCATCTAGTGGTGGCCCTATGTTGTGATTCTTCACTTGCCAAATCATAGCAGTGCTAAAAGGTCATGGCCAAGAGGCCTCAGCGGCAGGGGATCTGCGTCCAGTGCAAATTGGCACATGCCAAAACGTCCTGAACAATGGAGAAGGCAAAGAAGTTTCATTAGTGGTGTAATGGGAGGATAAATCGTGTTCCAGATGTTGGGGACATCCCTCAGACCTGTTAAGGGCCTCCATCACACCACTGAGGAATTATCCTTGTTTGTTACTGTTTGCAATGAATGATTGAAGGAGTTGCGTATCTTCAGATCTATAGATTCCTGCTATGATATGACATGATATTGTATTTGAATCGTACTCATACACGCGTGTTTCAGAGCGTGACGAGGCAAGGGAGGGGAAGAAGGGAGGACAAAACAGCGATCTTCCTAGGCCCAGTGACATTGAGAATGCTCAAGTGCAGGGGAGAGGGAGGGAGGAAAGTGCAAGGAGAGGGGCGAGGTGGAACGTGCCTAGGAAGGGATAAAAACAACAACAACTGGTAGCGCAGCCAGCAGGGTGGCAAGTGCGAGGTTTAAAGCGCAGACAAGGGGTGTCTGATAAGTGCAGGTAAGGGCACTGTAGGGTTACAGATACAGACCCAAGTGCAAGGATTGCGTGCAAGGGTTGCCAGGAGGCAGTGCAGGTGTGCGGCTGGGTGGGCAGGGACCTTGGCCCGAAATCAGAGGGTAGCCAGGTGCACGGAGCCGAAGCAGACAGATCAGCAGGGGAGCGGAAGAGCAAAGGCAGAAGCAAAGAGGAAGGTCTTGAGGTGCTTCCGGAACCAGAGATGGTTCTCCTCAAGTTTCAGTGTGGCAGGCAGGCTGTTCCAGAGGGAGGCCCCAGCTGAGGAAAGAGATCTACCCCCAACTCGTTGCTTGGAGAAGCGACCGGCCCTGAGGGAGTTGGAGGTGGATGAGAAAAGAGCTCGAGTGGGAAGGTATTTACGGAGGGAGAGTTGAAGGTATTTTGGACCCAGGCCCCAGTAAGCCTTGTGGACAATGCAGAGGGACTTGAATTTAACCCTTGCAGCCACTGGGAGCAATGAAAAGATTTCAGGGCTGGAGAGATACGATCCCTGGGCTTCAGACCAAGGAAACGTCTTGCAGTCCTGTTCTGGATGAGTTGCAGAGGACAGAGAGAAGAAGCAGGCAGATTTAGAAAGAGGCTGTTGCAGTAGTCTAGCCTAGAGAGAATCAGAGCTCTAGATACAGTAAGCTTCTGGGGGAAGGAGAGGAAAGGAACAATACCTCTGCAAATGTACAGTTGGTAGTTTGACTTCTTAGAGATGTCAGAGATGTGAGAAGAAAAGGAGAGTGTGGAGTCGAAGATGACCCCAAGGTTCTTAGCCTCAAAGGTGGGAGCAGGAAGAGGGCCAAGGGAGGCCGGCCAGAGAGTGGCAGGAAAGGAGGGTGCAGGTGTGCCGATGAGGAGAATCTCTGCCTAAATGGGATTAAGGCAGAGATCATTGGCGGCAGACCAGTCCTGGATGGCAGACAGACGGTCAGAGATGAGGGAGGGAAGCCTGAAAACAAGCAGAGTGTCATCCGCATAGCACTGAAAGTTGAAGCAGAGAGCTGCAATGCGGTGGGAAATGGGTGCCAGGTATTGGTTGAACAGCCAGGGAGAGAGGTTAGACCCGTGGGGAACACCACAAGTAGAGAATGAGATGGCGAAAAGGAAGGACCCAAGTTGGACCTGGGAGGGCCGATCAGAGTGGAAAGAGGTCATCCAGGCCAGGGCCTGATCAGTGATACCCGGCTTATCACGGAGACAGTTGAGCAGGATGGCATGGTTGACCGTGTCAAAGGCAGAAGAGAAATCGAGTAGGATGAGGACCCAAAAGGGATGTTAGAGTCATGGTTGGACAGCAGGTCTTCACAGGTGTTCAGGAGAGCAGTTTCCATGCTTCTGACAGCTCTGAAGCCAGGCTGATGGTCATGGAGACAACCAACAGAGTCGGTGTGAAGATTAAGCTGGGAGATGGTCAGCTTTTCCAAGAGTTTGCCCTGGAAAGGAGTGATAGAAACCTGCGAAGTTAGCCGGGCCGGAGGGGTCGGCTGTGGAATTTTTGAGAAGAGGGTGCACAAGAGAATGCTTCAGAGTGGAGGGGAAGATTCCACAGGTGATGGAATGGTTACAGAAGTCGGCCAGATTCAGAGCAAGGGTGTCAATGTGGTCCTTGATGGTTTTGGACGAACAGGGAAGAACCTGTTTTGACTGGAATCACACAATCTCCTGGGCTTGCGCCAATCTGGTTTCCAACCAAGCCACGGCACTGAATCGGCCTTACTGGACCTAAAGATTCAACAGGATGATATCAAAGATGCCAAGAAGCAAGCCCTCCTCTTGTTACTGGGCCTGTCTGCAGCCTTCGACCATGTATACATATTGAATAAATCAAAAAGGCAGCCTATGATCGAGCCAGCCAGGAGTCAACCTGGAATTAGTCAAATGTGTTATCCATTGCGCCACTGGACCGCTGCTACAGCGTGAGCAGGAGTCAGCACTTTTGTAACGAAATAGAAGTTTCCTGCTTGAGACACAGTGAGAAACGTACTTCTCATTTTTACAAGGAGAGGTAGAAAAAAACGCTACAAGCCCACAATGAGCAGGTGAGCGAGCGTGTGCCATCATGAGAAACTTAGTTCTCATTTTTCCAAGAGGAGAGGTAGAAAAAACGCACTAACTACGAACAAACAATGTGCTTTTGTGTGCCATGCGTGACAAGGCTCATTTTTAAATACTTTCTAGAACAAAAAGGCAGCATGCGAACGAGCCAGCCAGGAGTCGAACCTGGAATCTTCTGCTCCGTAGGCAGACGCGTTATCCATTGCGCCACTGGCCCTCTGCTGCAGTGACTCTTGGAATCAGCACTTTTGTTACGATGCAGAGGCTCATCATGCGGATTGAGCCATCATGAGCAACTTAGTTCTCATTTTTATAAGGAGAGGTGGTTGAAAACACGCCTACGAACTGACAATGAGCAGGCGTGTGCCATGTGTTAGAGACATCATGAGAAATAACGTAGTTCCCATTTTTTTCTCCCGAGTAGAGGTAGAAACACGCTGCAACAGTGACTACAAACACACAATGAGCTTTCGAGTGCCTTGCGTGAGAAGGCTCATTTTTAAATACAGAACAAAAAGGCAGCATTTGAACGAGCCAGCCAGGAGTCGAACCTGGAATCTTCTGCTCCGTAGGCAGACGCGTTATCCATTGCGCCACTGGCCCGCTGCTGCACTGTGAGCTGCATTCAGCACTTTTGTTACGAACCAGAGGCTCAGGTCGGGCTGCCTGAGACATCACGAGAAACTTTGTTCTCATTTTTACAGCGAGAGGTAGGAAAAACGCTACCAACACACAATAAGCAGGCGTGTGACATGTGTTAAAGAAGGCTCATTTTTAAATACTTTATTGAAAACAATACATACACACATCTGACAAAGAACACATTTGGCATCAGATACTGCCCGGATTGCAACTGTCTGCACGTATTTTCTGGCGAGTTTTACGGACCAAGCATCTCATTTATTGTACGATAGCACTCACATTTTCATGCGCAAATAACAGATTTAGACTGTTTTCACTTTTTAGTATTGTACCATTTTATGTGCTCGGTGCTCTTCAGTGTTAAATCCGCGGGAGAGGATGATCTGTACCCAGATCAACCCCAAAAGTGCCATACAGATATGAAACAGGTAAGGCCTGAGTGATAGGCGTGCCAAGGAGTACTCGACGTGCATGCCACAGAAACGCGAAACATGCAACAAGTGAGAGACATAAAATGGGGTTTTTCACTTTAAGAAAATAACATATAATATATTGAATACAATTTTTTGTTTACTTCTTAAAAGGTGTTTTATTGAGCTGCAGCCTTCCTCTTAGAGAGCAGGACTAAGAAGCCCGGCTGGAGCATTTCAGCACATTTTTATTTCCTTTTGGCGATCGCTGTGTCAGGGTGTTGGGTTGGGGCTCCAAGATTGCCGAACACCAGGCGAGCAGTCTATCATGGGGAACAGTTTAGTATACAACACCGGTGCGATGAAGGTACATGGCCTACTGTGCATTTTAAGCACCACCTATAAGCCGAAACCGTTGCATTGAAGTACAGGTAGGAGGGAGATGACATGTGAAGAGGGACACACGACTTGTTTTTTTTTGGGTTATTTATTTGTTAAATATTGTTGGTTGTTTATCGTCTAATTGACTGCCTTGGGCCATGCTTACCTCTTTGGCCATTCCCACCCACTCCTTGCCCCTCCCACCCAAAACTCAACCCCTGGTATCTATGTTGTTTCTAAGCAGTCTGCTGTGAGTTAATGGCTTAATTGCCGCTGTAAATGGCTACCGGTATAATAACAAAAATCTTACCCAATTCTACCTGACCTTAACTCACTACCCCACCCCCTCTATTCCCACCTCTCCTCTCTCACCCAATCTACCCTTATCCCCACCCTACTCTACCACCACTGACTATACCCCAAACCACTCTACACCTACCCCACTCTTCGCTACCCACAATATCCCACACCACTGTACACCTACCCTACCCACTGCCCCACCCCACTGTACCCCTATCCATCAAACCACTGTAGACTGGCAAGGTGACACGAGGTCCTTTGATCCCAATAGATTTCGCCCAGCCTTTCCATATCTTCATATCACTACCGAGTTAAGGTACGTGTTTGTTGAGTCTTCAACTTACCCCAGACCTACGCTAGTTGTTCAAGATCAGACAGGCAGTCAAAGTGAACAGGCACGCCTTTGACAGTGTCTCTTCGGATGTAGGTAGATGCACAAAGTATTCTATTCTGAGGTCCATGCATTCTGCCATGTAAGCGCCAAACAGCCCTTTCACAGGAAGACCCTTCAAAAAGTAAAGACTCCGCTTTCTGTATGTTGGCATGTAGCACGTAGCCCATCTTGGCAGATAGCGTACATCACATTGCATCTAGTGGTGGCCCTATGTTGTGATTCTTCACTTGCCAAATCATAGCAGTGCTAAAAGGTCATGGCCAAGAGGCCTCAGCGGCAGGGGATCTGCGTCCAGTGCAAATTGGCACATGCCAAAACGTCCTGAACAATGGAGAAGGCAAAGAAGTTTCATTAGTGGTGTAATGGGAGGATAAATCGTGTTCCAGATGTTGGGGACATCCCTCAGACCTGTTAAGGGCCTCCATCACACCACTGAGGAATTATCCTTGTTTGTTACTGTTTGCAATGAATGATTGAAGGAGTTGCGTATCTTCAGATCTATAGATTCCTGCTATGATATGACATGATATTGTATTTGAATCGTACTCATACACGCGTGTTTCAGAGCGTGACGAGGCAAGGGAGGGGAAGAAGGGAGGACAAAACAGCGATCTTCCTAGGCCCAGTGACATTGAGAATGCTCAAGTGCAGGGGAGAGGGAGGGAGGAAAGTGCAAGGAGAGGGGCGAGGTGGAACGTGCCTAGGAAGGGATAAAAACAACAACAACTGGTAGCGCAGCCAGCAGGGTGGCAAGTGCGAGGTTTAAAGCGCAGACAAGGGGTGTCTGATAAGTGCAGGTAAGGGCACTGTAGGGTTACAGATACAGACCCAAGTGCAAGGATTGCGTGCAAGGGTTGTCAGGAGGCAGTGCAGGTGTGCGGCTGGGTGGGCAGGGACCTTGGCCCGAAATCAGAGGGTAGCCAGGTGCACGGAGCCGAAGCAGACAGATCAGCAGGGGAGCGGAAGAGCAAAGGCAGAAGCAAAGAGGAAGGTCTTGAGGTGCTTCCGGAACCAGAGATGGTTCTCCTCAAGTTTCAGTGTGGCAGGCAGGCTGTTCCAGAGGGAGGCCCCAGCTGAGGAAAGAGATCTACCCCCAACTCGTTGCTTGGAGAAGCGACCGGCCCTGAGGGAGTTGGAGGTGGATGAGAAAAGAGCTCGAGTGGGAAGGTATTTACGGAGGGAGAGTTGAAGGTATTTTGGACCCAGGCCCCAGTAAGCCTTGTGGACAATGCAGAGGGACTTGAATTTAACCCTTGCAGCCACTGGGAGCAATGAAAAGATTTCAGGGCTGGAGAGATACGATCCCTGGGCTTCAGAGCAAGGAAACGTCTTGCAGTCCTGTTCTGGATGAGTTGCAGAGGACAGAGAGAAGAAGCAGGCAGATTTAGAAAGAGGCTGTTGCAGTAGTCTAGCCTAGAGAGAATCAGAGCTCTAGATACAGTAAGCTTCTGGGGGAAGGAGAGGAAAGGAACAATACCTCTGCAAATGTACAGTTGGTAGTTTGACTTCTTAGAGATGTCAGAGATGTGAGAAGAAAAGGAGAGTGTGGAGTCGAAGATGACCCCAAGGTTCTTAGCCTCAAAGGTGGGAGCAGGAAGAGGGCCAAGGGAGGCCGGCCAGAGAGTGGCAGGAAAGGAGGGTGCAGGTGTGCCGATGAGGAGAATCTCTGCCTAAATGGGATTAAGGCAGAGATCATTGGCGGCAGACCAGTCCTGGATGGCAGACAGACGGTCAGAGATGAGGGAGGGAAGCCTGAAAACAAGCAGAGTGTCATCCGCATAGCACTGAAAGTTGAAGCAGAGAGCTGCAATGCGGTGGGAAATGGGTGCCAGGTATTGGTTGAACAGCCAGGGAGAGAGGTTAGACCCGTGGGGAACACCACAAGTAGAGAATGAGATGGCGAAAAGGAAGGACCCAAGTTGGACCTGGGAGGGCCGATCAGAGTGGAAAGAGGTCATCCAGGCCAGGGCCTGATCAGTGATACCCGGCTTATCACAGAGACAGTTGAGCAGGATGGCATGGTTGACCGTGTCAAAGGCAGAAGAGAAATCGAGTAGGATGAGGACCCAAAAGGGATGTTAGAGTCATGGTTGGACAGCAGGTCTTCACAGGTGTTCAGGAGAGCAGTTTCCATGCTTCTGACAGCTCTGAAGCCAGGCTGATGGTCATGGAGACAACCAACAGAGTCGGTGTGAAGATTAAGCTGGGAGATGGTCAGCTTTTCCAAGAGTTTGCCCTGGAAAGGAGTGATAGAAACCTGCGAAGTTAGCCGGGCCGGAGGGGTCGGCTGTGGAATTTTTGAGAAGAGGGTGCACAAGAGAATGCTTCAGAGTGGAGGGGAAGATTCCACAGGTGATGGAATGGTTACAGAAGTCGGCCAGATTCAGAGCAAGGGTGTCAATGTGGTCCTTGATGGTTTTGGACGAACAGGGAAGAACCTGTTTTGACTGGAATCACACAATCTCCTGGGCTTGCGCCAATCTGGTTTCCAACCAAGCCACGGCACTGAATCGGCCTTACTGGACCTAAAGATTCAACAGGATGATATCAAAGATGCCAAGAAGCAAGCCCTCCTCTTGTTACTGGGCCTGTCTGCAGCCTTCGACCATGTATACATATTGAATAAATCAAAAAGGCAGCCTATGATCGAGCCAGCCAGGAGTCAACCTGGAATTAGTCAAATGTGTTATCCATTGCGCCACTGGACCGCTGCTACAGCGTGAGCAGGAGTCAGCACTTTTGTAACGAAACAGAAGTTTCCTGCTTGAGACACAGTGAGAAACGTACTTCTCATTTTTACAAGGAGAGGTAGAAAAAAACGCTACAAGCCCACAATGAGCAGGTGAGCGAGCGTGTGCCATCATGAGAAACTTAGTTCTCATTTTTCCCAGAGGAGAGGTAGAAAAAACGCACTAACTACGAACAAACAATGTGCTTTTGTGTGCCATGCGTGACAAGGCTCATTTTTAAATACTTTCTAGAACAAAAAGGCAGCATGCGAACGAGCCAGCCAGGAGTCGAACCTGGAATCTTCTGCTCCGTAGGCAGACGCGTTATCCATTGCGCCACTGGCCCTCTGCTGCAGTGACTCTTGGAATCAGCACTTTTGTTACGACGCAGAGGCTCATCATGCGGATTGAGCCATCATGAGCAACTTAGTTCTCATTTTTATAAGGAGAGGTGGTTGAAAACACGCCTACGAACTGACAATGAGCAGGCGTGTGCCATGTGTTAGAGACATCATGAGAAATAACGTAGTTCCCATTTTTTCTCCCGAGTAGAGGTAGAAACACGCTGCAACAGTGACTACAAACACACAATGAGCTTTCGAGTGCCTTGCGTGAGAAGGCTCATTTTTAAATACAGAACAAAAAGGCAGCATTTGAACGAGCCAGCCAGGAGTCGAACCTGGAATCTTCTGCTCCGTAGGCAGACGCGTTATCCATTGCGCCACTGGCCCGCTGCTGCACTGTGAGCTGCATTCAGCACTTTTGTTACGAACCAGAGGCTCAGGTCGGGCTGCCTGAGACATCACGAGAAACTTTGTTCTCATTTTTACAGCGAGAGGTAGGAAAAACGCTACCAACACACAATAAGCAGGCGTGTGACATGTGTTAAAGAAGGCTCATTTTTAAATACTTTATTGAAAACAATACATACAAACATCTGACAAAGAACGCATTTGGCATCAGATACTGCCCGTATTGCAACTCTCTGCACGTATTTTCTGGCGAGTTTTACGGACCAAGCATCTCATTTATTGTACGATAGCACTCACATTTTCATGCGCAAATAACAGATTTAGACTGTTTTCACTTTTTAGTATTGTACCATTTTATGTGCTCGGTGCTCTTCAGTGTTAAATCCGCGAGAGAGGATGATCTGTACCCAGATCAACCCCAAAAGTGCCATACAGATATGAAACAGGTAAGGCCTGAGTGATAGGCGTGCCAAGGAGTACTTGACGTGCATGCCACAGAAACGCGAAACATGCAACAAGTGAGAGACATAAAATGGGGTTTTTCACTTTAAGAAAATAACATATAATATATTGAATACAATTTTTTGTTTACTTCTTAAAAGGTGTTTTATTGAGCTGTAGCCTTCCTCTTAGAGAGCAGGACTAAGAAGCCCGGCTGGAGCATTTCAGCACATTTTTATTTCCTTTTGGCGATCGCTGTGTCAGGGTGTTGGGTTGGGGCTCCAAGATTGCCGAACACCAGGCGAGCAGTCTATCATGGGGAACAGTTTAGTATACAACACCGGTGCGATGAAGGCACATGGCCTACTGTGCATTTTAAGCACCACCTATAAGCCGAAACCGTTGCATTGAAGTACAGGTAGGAGGGAGATGACATGTGAAGAGGGACACACGACTTGGTTTTTTTTGGGTTATTTATTTGTTAAATATTGTTGGTTGTTTATCGTCTAATTGACTGCCTTGGGCCATGCTTACCTCTTTGGCCATTCCCACCCACTCCTTGCCCCTCCCACCCAAAACTCAACCCCTGGTATCTATGTTGTTTCTAAGCAGTCTGCTGTGAGTTAATGGCTTAATTGCCGCTGTAAATGGCTACCGGTATAATAACAAAAATCTTACCCAATTCTACCTGTCCTTAACTCACTACCCCACCCCCTCTATTCCCACCTCTCCCCTCTCACCCAATCTACCCTTATCCCCACCCTACTCTACCACCACTGACTATACCCCAAACCACTCTACACCTACCCCACTCTTCGCTACCCACAATATCCCACACCACTGTACACCTACCCTACCCACTGCCCCACCCCACTGTACCCCTATCCATCAAACCACTGTAGACTGGCAAGGTGACACGAGGTCCTTTGATCCCAATAGATTTCGCCCAGCCTTTCCATATCTTCATATCACTACCGAGTTAAGGTACGTGTTTGTTGAGTCTTCAACTTACCCCAGACCTACGCTAGTTGTTCAAGATCAGACAGGCAGTCAAAGTGAACAGGCACGCTTTTGACAGTGTCTCTTCGGATGTAGGTAGATGCACAAAGTATTCTATTCTGAGGTCCATGCATTCTGCCATGTAAGCGCCAAACAGCCCTTTCACAGGAAGACCCTTCAAAAAGTAAAGACTCCGCTTTCTGTATGTTGGCATGTAGCACGTAGCCCATCTTGGCAGATAGCGTACATCACATTGCATCTAGTGGTGGCCCTATGTTGTGATTCTTCACTTGCCAAATCATAGCAGTGCTAAAAGGTCATGGCCAAGAGGCCTCAGCGGCAGGGGATCTGCGTCCAGTGCAAATTGGCACATGCCAAAACGTCCTGAACAATGGAGAAGGCAAAGAAGTTTCATTAGTGGTGTAATGGGAGGATAAATCGTGTTCCAGATGTTGGGGACATCCCTCAGACCTGTTAAGGGCCTCCATCACACCACTGAGGAATTATCCTTGTTTGTTACTGTTTGCAATGAATGATTGAAGGAGTTGCGTATCTTCAGATCTATAGATTCCTGCTATGATATGACATGATATTGTATTTGAATCGTACTCATACACGCGTGTTTCAGAGCGTGACGAGGCAAGGGAGGGGAAGAAGGGAGGACAAAACAGCGATCTTCCTAGGCCCAGTGACATTGAGAATGCTCAAGTGCAGGGGAGAGGGAGGGAGGAAAGTGCAAGGAGAGGGGCGAGGTGGAACGTGCCTAGGAAGGGATAAAAACAACAACAACTGGTAGCGCAGCCAGCAGGGTGGCAAGTGCGAGGTTTAAAGCGCAGACAAGGGGTGTCTGATAAGTGCAGGTAAGGGCACTGTAGGGTTACAGATACAGACCCAAGTGCAAGGATTGCGTGCAAGGGTTGCCAGGAGGCAGTGCAGGTGTGCGGCTGGGTGGGCAGGGACCTTGGCCCGAAATCAGAGGGTAGCCAGGTGCACGGAGCCGAAGCAGACAGATCAGCAGGGGAGCGGAAGAGCAAAGGCAGAAGCAAAGAGGAAGGTCTTGAGGTGCTTCCGGAACCAGAGATGGTTCTCCTCAAGTTTCAGTGTGGCAGGCAGGCTGTTCCAGAGGGAGGCCCCAGCTGAGGAAAGAGATCTACCCCCAACTCGTTGCTTGGAGAAGCGACCGGCCCTGAGGGAGTTGGAGGTGGATGAGAAAAGAGCTCGAGTGGGAAGGTATTTACGGAGGGAGAGTTGAAGGTATTTTGGACCCAGGCCCCAGTAAGCCTTGTGGACAATGCAGAGGGACTTGAATTTAACCCTTGCAGCCACTGGGAGCAATGAAAAGATTTCAGGGCTGGAGAGATACGATCCCTGGGCTTCAGAGCAAGGAAACGTCTTGCAGTCCTGTTCTGGATGAGTTGCAGAGGACAGAGAGAAGAAGCAGGCAGATTTAGAAAGAGGCTGTTGCAGTAGTCTAGCCTAGAGAGAATCAGAGCTCTAGATACAGTAAGCTTCTGGGGGAAGGAGAGGAAAGGAACAATACCTCTGCAAATGTACAGTTGGTAGTTTGACTTCTTAGAGATGTCAGAGATGTGAGAAGAAAAGGAGAGTGTGGAGTCGAAGATGACCCCAAGGTTCTTAGCCTCAAAGGTGGGAGCAGGAAGAGGGCCAAGGGAGGCCGGCCAGAGAGTGGCAGGAAAGGAGGGTGCAGGTGTGCCGATGAGGAGAATCTCTGCCTAAATGGGATTAAGGCAGAGATCATTGGCGGCAGACCAGTCCTGGATGGCAGACAGACGGTCAGAGATGAGGGAGGGAAGCCTGAAAACAAGCAGAGTGTCATCCGCATAGCACTGAAAGTTGAAGCAGAGAGCTGCAATGCGGTGGGAAATGGGTGCCAGGTATTGGTTGAACAGCCAGGGAGAGAGGTTAGACCCGTGGGGAACACCACAAGTAGAGAATGAGATGGCGAAAAGGAAGGACCCAAGTTGGACCTGGGAGGGCCGATCAGAGTGGAAAGAGGTCATCCAGGCCAGGGCCTGATCAGTGATACCCGGCTTATCACAGAGACAGTTGAGCAGGATGGCATGGTTGACCGTGTCAAAGGCAGAAGAGAAATCGAGTAGGATGAGGACCCAAAAGGGATGTTAGAGTCATGGTTGGACAGCAGGTCTTCACAGGTGTTCAGGAGAGCAGTTTCCATGCTTCTGACAGCTCTGAAGCCAGGCTGATGGTCATGGAGACAACCAACAGAGTCGGTGTGAAGATTAAGCTGGGAGATGGTCAGCTTTTCCAAGAGTTTGCCCTGGAAAGGAGTGATAGAAACCTGCGAAGTTAGCCGGGCCGGAGGGGTCGGCTGTGGAATTTTTGAGAAGAGGGTGCACAAGAGAATGCTTCAGAGTGGAGGGGAAGATTCCACAGGTGATGGAATGGTTACAGAAGTCGGCCAGATTCAGAGCAAGGGTGTCAATGTGGTCCTTGATGGTTTTGGACGAACAGGGAAGAACCTGTTTTGACTGGAATCACACAATCTCCTGGGCTTGCGCCAATCTGGTTTCCAACCAAGCCACGGCACTGAATCGGCCTTACTGGACCTAAAGATTCAACAGGATGATATCAAAGATGCCAAGAAGCAAGCCCTCCTCTTGTTACTGGGCCTGTCTGCAGCCTTCGACCATGTATACATATTGAATAAATCAAAAAGGCAGCCTATGATCGAGCCAGCCAGGAGTCAACCTGGAATTAGTCAAATGTGTTATCCATTGCGCCACTGGACCGCTGCTACAGCGTGAGCAGGAGTCAGCACTTTTGTAACGAAACAGAAGTTTCCTGCTTGAGACACAGTGAGAAACGTACTTCTCATTTTTACAAGGAGAGGTAGAAAAAAACGCTACAAGCCCACAATGAGCAGGTGAGCGAGCGTGTGCCATCATGAGAAACTTAGTTCTCATTTTTCCCAGAGGAGAGGTAGAAAAAACGCACTAACTACGAACAAACAATGTGCTTTTGTGTGCCATGCGTGACAAGGCTCATTTTTAAATACTTTCTAGAACAAAAAGGCAGCATGCGAACGAGCCAGCCAGGAGTCGAACCTGGAATCTTCTGCTCCGTAGGCAGACGCGTTATCCATTGCGCCACTGGCCCTCTGCTGCAGTGACTCTTGGAATCAGCACTTTTGTTACGACGCAGAGGCTCATCATGCGGATTGAGCCATCATGAGCAACTTAGTTCTCATTTTTATAAGGAGAGGTGGTTGAAAACACGCCTACGAACTGACAATGAGCAGGCGTGTGCCATGTGTTAGAGACATCATGAGAAATAACGTAGTTCCCATTTTTTCTCCCGAGTAGAGGTAGAAACACGCTGCAACAGTGACTACAAACACACAATGAGCTTTCGAGTGCCTTGCGTGAGAAGGCTCATTTTTAAATACAGAACAAAAAGGCAGCATTTGAACGAGCCAGCCAGGAGTCGAACCTGGAATCTTCTGCTCCGTAGGCAGACGCGTTATCCATTGCGCCACTGGCCCGCTGCTGCACTGTGAGCTGCATTCAGCACTTTTGTTACGAACCAGAGGCTCAGGTCGGGCTGCCTGAGACATCACGAGAAACTTTGTTCTCATTTTTACAGCGAGAGGTAGGAAAAACGCTACCAACACACAATAAGCAGGCGTGTGACATGTGTTAAAGAAGGCTCATTTTTAAATACTTTATTGAAAACAATACATACAAACATCTGACAAAGAACGCATTTGGCATCAGATACTGCCCGTATTGCAACTCTCTGCACGTATTTTCTGGCGAGTTTTACGGACCAAGCATCTCATTTATTGTACGATAGCACTCACATTTTCATGCGCAAATAACAGATTTAGACTGTTTTCACTTTTTAGTATTGTACCATTTTATGTGCTCGGTGCTCTTCAGTGTTAAATCCGCGGGAGAGGATGATCTGTACCCAGATCAACCCCAAAAGTGCCATACAGATATGAAACAGGTAAGGCCTGAGTGATAGGCGTGCCAAGGAGTACTTGACGTGCATGCCACAGAAACGCGAAACATGCAACAAGTGAGAGACATAAAATGGGGTTTTTCACTTTAAGAAAATAACATATAATATATTGAATACAATTTTTTGTTTACTTCTTAAAAGGTGTTTTATTGAGCTGTAGCCTTCCTCTTAGAGAGCAGGACTAAGAAGCCCGGCTGGAGCATTTCAGCACATTTTTATTTCCTTTTGGCGATCGCTGTGTCAGGGTGTTGGTTGGGGCTCCAAGATTGCCGAACACCAGGCGAGCAGTCTATCATGGGGAACAGTTTAGTATACAACACCGGTGCGATGAAGGCACATGGCCTACTGTGCATTTTAAGCACCACCTATAAGCCGAAACCGTTGCATTGAAGTACAGGTAGGAGGGAGATGACATGTGAAGAGGGACACACGACTTGGTTTTTTTTGGGTTATTTATTTGTTAAATATTGTTGGTTGTTTATCGTCTAATTGACTGCCTTGGGCCATGCTTACCTCTTTGGCCATTCCCACCCACTCCTTGCCCCTCCCACCCAAAACTCAACCCCTGGTATCTATGTTGTTTCTAAGCAGTCTGCTGTGAGTTAATGGCTTAATTGCCGCTGTAAATGGCTACCGGTATAATAACAAAAATCTTACCCAATTCTACCTGTCCTTAACTCACTACCCCACCCCCTCTATTCCCACCTCTCCCCTCTCACCCAATCTACCCTTATCCCCACCCTACTCTACCACCACTGACTATACCCCAAACCACTCTACACCTACCCCACTCTTCGCTACCCACAATATCCCACACCACTGTACACCTACCCTACCCACTGCCCCACCCCACTGTACCCCTATCCATCAAACCACTGTAGACTGGCAAGGTGACACGAGGTCCTTTGATCCCAATAGATTTCGCCCAGCCTTTCCATATCTTCATATCACTACCGAGTTAAGGTACGTGTTTGTTGAGTCTTCAACTTACCCCAGACCTACGCTAGTTGTTCAAGATCAGACAGGCAGTCAAAGTGAACAGGCACGCCTTTGACAGTGTCTCTTCGGATGTAGGTAGATGCACAAAGTATTCTATTCTGAGGTCCATGCATTCTGCCATGTAAGCGCCAAACAGCCCTTTCACAGGAAGACCCTTCAAAAAGTAAAGACTCCGCTTTCTGTATGTTGGCATGTAGCACGTAGCCCATCTTGGCAGATAGCGTACATCACATTGCATCTAGTGGTGGCCCTATGTTGTGATTCTTCACTTGCCAAATCATAGCAGTGCTAAAAGGTCATGGCCAAGAGGCCTCAGCGGCAGGGGATCTGCGTCCAGTGCAAATTGGCACATGCCAAAACGTCCTGAACAATGGAGAAGGCAAAGAAGTTTCATTAGTGGTGTAATGGGAGGATAAATCGTGTTCCAGATGTTGGGGACATCCCTCAGACCTGTTAAGGGCCTCCATCACACCACTGAGGAATTATCCTTGTTTGTTACTGTTTGCAATGAATGATTGAAGGAGTTGCGTATCTTCAGATCTATAGATTCCTGCTATGATATGACATGATATTGTATTTGAATCGTACTCATACACGCGTGTTTCAGAGCGTGACGAGGCAAGGGAGGGGAAGAAGGGAGGACAAAACAGCGATCTTCCTAGGCCCAGTGACATTGAGAATGCTCAAGTGCAGGGGAGAGGGAGGGAGGAAAGTGCAAGGAGAGGGGCGAGGTGGAACGTGCCTAGGAAGGGATAAAAACAACAACAACTGGTAGCGCAGCCAGCAGGGTGGCAAGTGCGAGGTTTAAAGCGCAGACAAGGGGTGTCTGATAAGTGCAGGTAAGGGCACTGTAGGGTTACAGATACAGACCCAAGTGCAAGGATTGCGTGCAAGGGTTGCCAGGAGGCAGTGCAGGTGTGCGGCTGGGTGGGCAGGGACCTTGGCCCGAAATCAGAGGGTAGCCAGGTGCACGGAGCCGAAGCAGACAGATCAGCAGGGGAGCGGAAGAGCAAAGGCAGAAGCAAAGAGGAAGGTCTTGAGGTGCTTCCGGAACCAGAGATGGTTCTCCTCAAGTTTCAGTGTGGCAGGCAGGCTGTTCCAGAGGGAGGCCCCAGCTGAGGAAAGAGATCTACCCCCAACTCGTTGCTTGGAGAAGCGACCGGCCCTGAGGGAGTTGGAGGTGGATGAGAAAAGAGCTCGAGTGGGAAGGTATTTACGGAGGGAGAGTTGAAGGTATTTTGGACCCAGGCCCCAGTAAGCCTTGTGGACAATGCAGAGGGACTTGAATTTAACCCTTGCAGCCACTGGGAGCAATGAAAAGATTTCAGGGCTGGAGAGATACGATCCCTGGGCTTCAGAGCAAGGAAACGTCTTGCAGTCCTGTTCTGGATGAGTTGCAGAGGACAGAGAGAAGAAGCAGGCAGATTTAGAAAGAGGCTGTTGCAGTAGTCTAGCCTAGAGAGAATCAGAGCTCTAGATACAGTAAGCTTCTGGGGGAAGGAGAGGAAAGGAACAATACCTCTGCAAATGTACAGTTGGTAGTTTGACTTCTTAGAGATGTCAGAGATGTGAGAAGAAAAGGAGAGTGTGGAGTCGAAGATGACCCCAAGGTTCTTAGCCTCAAAGGTGGGAGCAGGAAGAGGGCCAAGGGAGGCCGGCCAGAGAGTGGCAGGAAAGGAGGGTGCAGGTGTGCCGATGAGGAGAATCTCTGCCTAAATGGGATTAAGGCAGAGATCATTGGCGGCAGACCAGTCCTGGATGGCAGACAGACGGTCAGAGATGAGGGAGGGAAGCCTGAAAACAAGCAGAGTGTCATCCGCATAGCACTGAAAGTTGAAGCAGAGAGCTGCAATGCGGTGGGAAATGGGTGCCAGGTATTGGTTGAACAGCCAGGGAGAGAGGTTAGACCCGTGGGGAACACCACAAGTAGAGAATGAGATGGCGAAAAGGAAGGACCCAAGTTGGACCTGGGAGGGCCGATCAGAGTGGAAAGAGGTCATCCAGGCCAGGGCCTGATCAGTGATACCCGGCTTATCACAGAGACAGTTGAGCAGGATGGCATGGTTGACCGTGTCAAAGGCAGAAGAGAAATCGAGTAGGATGAGGACCCAAAAGGGATGTTAGAGTCATGGTTGGACAGCAGGTCTTCACAGGTGTTCAGGAGAGCAGTTTCCATGCTTCTGACAGCTCTGAAGCCAGGCTGATGGTCATGGAGACAACCAACAGAGTCGGTGTGAAGATTAAGCTGGGAGATGGTCAGCTTTTCCAAGAGTTTGCCCTGGAAAGGAGTGATAGAAACCTGCGAAGTTAGCCGGGCCGGAGGGGTCGGCTGTGGAATTTTTGAGAAGAGGGTGCACAAGAGAATGCTTCAGAGTGGAGGGGAAGATTCCACAGGTGATGGAATGGTTACAGAAGTCGGCCAGATTCAGAGCAAGGGTGTCAATGTGGTCCTTGATGGTTTTGGACGAACAGGGAAGAACCTGTTTTGACTGGAATCACACAATCTCCTGGGCTTGCGCCAATCTGGTTTCCAACCAAGCCACGGCACTGAATCGGCCTTACTGGACCTAAAGATTCAACAGGATGATATCAAAGATGCCAAGAAGCAAGCCCTCCTCTTGTTACTGGGCCTGTCTGCAGCCTTCGACCATGTATACATATTGAATAAATCAAAAAGGCAGCCTATGATCGAGCCAGCCAGGAGTCAACCTGGAATTAGTCAAATGTGTTATCCATTGCGCCACTGGACCGCTGCTACAGCGTGAGCAGGAGTCAGCACTTTTGTAACGAAACAGAAGTTTCCTGCTTGAGACACAGTGAGAAACGTACTTCTCATTTTTACAAGGAGAGGTAGAAAAAAACGCTACAAGCCCACAATGAGCAGGTGAGCGAGCGTGTGCCATCATGAGAAACTTAGTTCTCATTTTTCCCAGAGGAGAGGTAGAAAAAACGCACTAACTACGAACAAACAATGTGCTTTTGTGTGCCATGCGTGACAAGGCTCATTTTTAAATACTTTCTAGAACAAAAAGGCAGCATGCGAACGAGCCAGCCAGGAGTCGAACCTGGAATCTTCTGCTCCGTAGGCAGACGCGTTATCCATTGCGCCACTGGCCCTCTGCTGCAGTGACTCTTGGAATCAGCACTTTTGTTACGACGCAGAGGCTCATCATGCGGATTGAGCCATCATGAGCAACTTAGTTCTCATTTTTATAAGGAGAGGTGTTTGAAAACACGCCTACGAACTGACAATGAGCAGGCGTGTGCCATGTGTTAGAGACATCATGAGAAATAACGTAGTTCCCATTTTTTCTCCCGAGTAGAGGTAGAAACACGCTGCAACAGTGACTACAAACACACAATGAGCTTTCGAGTGCCTTGCGTGAGAAGGCTCATTTTTAAATACAGAACAAAAAGGCAGCATTTGAACAAGCCAGCAGTCGAACCTGGAATCTTCTGCTCCGTAGGCAGACGCGTTATCCATTGCGCCACTGGCCCGCTGCTGCACTGTGAGCTGCATTCAGCACTTTTGTTACGAACCAGAGGCTCAGGTCGGGCTGCCTGAGACATCACGAGAAACTTTGTTCTCATTTTTACAGCGAGAGGTAGGAAAAACGCTACCAACACACAATAAGCAGGCGTGTGACATGTGTTAAAGAAGGCTCATTTTTAAATACTTTATTGAAAACAATACATACAAACATCTGACAAAGAACGCATTTGGCATCAGATACTGCCCGTATTGCAACTCTCTGCACGTATTTTCTGGCGAGTTTTACGGACCAAGCATCTCATTTATTGTACGATAGCACTCACATTTTCATGCGCAAATAACAGATTTAGACTGTTTTCACTTTTTAGTATTGTACCATTTTATGTGCTCGGTGCTCTTCAGTGTTAAATCCGCGGGAGAGGATGATCTGTACCCAGATCAACCCCAAAAGTGCCATACAGATATGAAACAGGTAAGGCCTGAGTGATAGGCGTGCCAAGGAGTACTTGACGTGCATGCCACAGAAACGCGAAACATGCAACAAGTGAGAGACATAAAATGGGGTTTTTCACTTTAAGAAAATAACATATAATATATTGAATACAATTTTTTGTTTACTTCTTAAAAGGTGTTTTATTGAGCTGTAGCCTTCCTCTTAGAGAGCAGGACTAAGAAGCCCGGCTGGAGCATTTCAGCACATTTTTATTTCCTTTTGGCGATCGCTGTGTCAGGGTGTTGGGTTGGGGCTCCAAGATTGCCGAACACCAGGCGAGCAGTCTATCATGGGGAACAGTTTAGTATACAACACCGGTGCGATGAAGGCACATGGCCTACTGTGCATTTTAAGCACCACCTATAAGCCGAAACCGTTGCATTGAAGTACAGGTAGGAGGGAGATGACATGTGAAGAGGGACACACGACTTGGTTTTTTTTGGGTTATTTATTTGTTAAATATTGTTGGTTGTTTATCGTCTAATTGACTGCCTTGGGCCATGCTTACCTCTTTGGCCATTCCCACCCACTCCTTGCCCCTCCCACCCAAAACTCAACCCCTGGTATCTATGTTGTTTCTAAGCAGTCTGCTGTGAGTTAATGGCTTAATTGCCGCTGTAAATGGCTACCGGTATAATAACAAAAATCTTACCCAATTCTACCTGTCCTTAACTCACTACCCCACCCCCTCTATTCCCACCTCTCCCCTCTCACCCAATCTACCCTTATCCCCACCCTACTCTACCACCACTGACTATACCCCAAACCACTCTACACCTACCCCACTCTTCGCTACCCACAATATCCCACACCACTGTACACCTACCCTACCCACTGCCCCACCCCACTGTACCCCTATCCATCAAACCACTGTAGACTGGCAAGGTGACACGAGGTCCTTTGATCCCAATAGATTTCGCCCAGCCTTTCCATATCTTTAGATCACTACCGAGTTAAGGTACGTGTTTGTTGAGTCTTCAACTTACCCCAGACCTACGCTAGTTGTTCAAGATCAGACAGGCAGTCAAAATGAACAGGCACGCCTTTGACAGTGTCTCTTCGGATGTAGGTAGATGCACAAAGTATTCTATTCTGAGGTCCATGCATTCTGCCATGTAAGCGCCAAACAGCCCTTTCACGGGAAGACCCTTCAAAAAGTAAAGACTCCGCTTTCTGTATGTTGGCATGTAGCACGTAGCCCATCTTGGCAGATAGCGTACATCACATTGCATCTAGTGGTGGCCCTATGTTGTGATTCTTCACTTGCCAAATCATAGCAGTGCTAAAAGGTCATGGCCAAGAGGCCTCAGCGGCAGGGGATCTGCGTCCAGTGCAAATTGGCACATGCCAAAACGTCCTGAACAATGGAGAAGGCAAAGAAGTTTCATTAGTGGTGTAATGGGAGGATAAATCGTGTTCCAGATGTTAGGGACATCCCTCAGACCTGTTAAGGGCCTCCATCACACCACTGAGGAATTATCCTTGTTTGTTACTGTTTGCAATGAATGATTGAAGGAGTTGCGTATCTTCAGATCTATAGATTCCTGCTATGATATGACATGATATTGTATTTGAATCGTACTCATACACGCGTGTTTCAGAGCGTGACGAGGCAAGGGAGGGGAAGAAGGGAGGACAAAACAGCGATCTTCCTAGGCCCAGTGACATTGAGAATGCTCAAGTGCAGGGGAGAGGGAGGGAGGAAAGTGCAAGGAGAGGGGCGAGGTGGAACGTGCCTAGGAAGGGATAAAAACAACAACAACTGGTAGCGCAGCCAGCAGGGTGGCAAGTGCGAGGTTTAAAGCGCAGACAAGGGGTGTCTGATAAGTGCAGGTAAGGGCACCGTAGGGTTACAGATACAGACCCAAGTGCAAGGATTGCGTGCAAGGGTTGCCAGGAGGCAGTGCAGGTGTGCGGCTGGGTGGGCAGGGACCTTGGCCCGAAATCAGAGGGTAGCCAGGTGCACGGAGCCGAAGCAGACAGATCAGCAGGGGAGCGGAAGAGCAAAGGCAGAAGCAAAGAGGAAGGTCTTGAGGTGCTTCCGGAACCAGAGATGGTTCTCCTCAAGTTTCAGTGTGGCAGGCAGGCTGTTCCAGAGGGAGGCCCCAGCTGAGGAAAGAGATCTACCCCCAACTCGTTGCTTGGAGAAGCGACCGGCCCTGAGGGAGTTGGAGGTGGAGGAGAAAAGAGCTCGAGTGGGAAGGTATTTACGGAGGGAGAGTTGAAGGTATTTTGGACCCAGGCCCCAGTAAGCCTTGTGGACAATGCAGAGGGACTTGAATTTAACCCTTGCAGCCACTGGGAGCAATGAAAAGATTTCAGGGCTGGAGAGATACGATCCCTGGGCTTCAGACCAAGGAAACGTCTTGCAGTCCTGTTCTGGATGAGTTGCAGAGGACAGAGAGAAGAAGCAGGCAGATTTAGAAAGAGGCTGTTGCAGTAGTCTAGCCTAGAGAGAATCAGAGCTCTAGATACAGTAAGCTTCTGGGGGAAGGAGAGGAAAGGAACAATACCTCTGCAAATGTACAGTTGGTAGTTTGACTTCTTAGAGATGTCAGAGATGTGAGAAGAAAAGGAGAGTGTGGAGTCGAAGATGACCCCAAGGTTCTTAGCCTCAAAGGTGGGAGCAGGAAGAGGGCCAAGGGAGGCCGGCCAGAGAGTGGCAGGAAAGGAGGGTGCAGGTGTGCCGATGAGGAGAATCTCTGCCTAAATGGGATTAAGGCAGAGATCATTGGCGGCAGACCAGTCCTGGATGGCAGACAGACGGTCAGAGATGAGGGAGGGAAGCCTGAAAACAAGCAGAGTGTCATCCGCATAGCACTGAAAGTTGAAGCAGAGAGCTGCAATGCGGTGGGAAATGGGTGCCAGGTATTGGTTGAACAGCCAGGGAGAGAGGTTAGACCCGTGGGGAACACCACAAGTAGAGAATGAGATGGCGAAAAGGAAGGACCCAAGTTGGACCTGGGAGGGCCGATCAGAGTGGAAAGAGGTCATCCAGGCCAGGGCCTGATCAGTGATACCCGGCTTATCACGGAGACAGTTGAGCAGGATGGCATGGTTGACCGTGTCAAAGGCAGAAGAGAAATCGAGTAGGATGAGGACCCAAAAGGGATGTTAGAGTCATGGTTGGACAGCAGGTCTTCACAGGTGTTCAGGAGAGCAGTTTCCATGCTTCTGACAGCTCTGAAGCCAGGCTGATGGTCATGGAGACAACCAACAGAGTCGGTGTGAAGATTAAGCTGGGAGATGGTCAGATTTTCCAAGAGTTTGCCCTGGAAAGGAGTGATAGAAACCTGCAAAGTTAGCCGGGCCGGAGGGGTCGGCTGTGGAATTTTTGAGAAGAGGGTGCACAAGAGAATGCTTCAGAGTGGAGGGGAAGATTCCACAGGTGATGGAATGGTTACAGAAGTCGGCCAGATTCAGAGCAAGGGTGTCAATGTGGTCCTTGATGGTTTTGGACGAACAGGGAAGAACCTGTTTTGACTGGAATCACACAATCTCCTGGGCTTGCGCCAATCTGGTTTCCAACCAAGCCACGGCACTGAATCGGCCTTACTGGACCTAAAGATTCAACAGGATGATATCAAAGATGCCAAGAAGCAAGCCCTCCTCTTGTTACTGGGCCTGTCTGCAGCCTTCGACCATGTATACATATTGAATAAATCAAAAAGGCAGCCTATGATCGAGCCAGCCAGGAGTCAACCTGGAATTAGTCAAATGTGTTATCCATTGCGCCACTGGACCGCTGCTACAGCGTGAGCAGGAGTCAGCACTTTTGTAACGAAACAGAAGTTTCCTGCTTGAGACACAGTGAGAAACGTACTTCTCATTTTTACAAGGAGAGGTAGAAAAAAACGCTACAAGCCCACAATGAGCAGGTGAGCGAGCGTGTGCCATCATGAGAAACTTAGTTCTCATTTTTCCCAGAGGAGAGGTAGAAAAAACGCACTAACTACGAACAAACAATGTGCTTTTGTGTGCCATGCGTGACAAGGCTCATTTTTAAATACTTTCTAGAACAAAAAGGCAGCATGCGAACGAGCCAGCCAGGAGTCGAACCTGGAATCTTCTGCTCCGTAGGCAGACGCGTTATCCATTGCGCCACTGGCCCTCTGCTGCAGTGACTCTTGGAATCAGCACTTTTGTTACGACGCAGAGGCTCATCATGCGGATTGAGCCATCATGAGCAACTTAGTTCTCATTTTTATAAGGAGAGGTGGTTGAAAACACGCCTACGAACTGACAATGAGCAGGCGTGTGCCATGTGTTAGAGACATCATGAGAAATAACGTAGTTCCCATTTTTTCTCCCGAGTAGAGGTAGAAACACGCTGCAACAGTGACTACAAACACACAATGAGCTTTCGAGTGCCTTGCGTGAGAAGGCTCATTTTTAAATACAGAACAAAAAGGCAGCATTTGAACGAGCCAGCCAGGAGTCGAACCTGGAATCTTCTGCTCCGTAGGCAGACGCGTTATCCATTGCGCCACTGGCCCGCTGCTGCACTGTGAGCTGCATTCAGCACTTTTGTTACGAACCAGAGGCTCAGGTCGGGCTGCCTGAGACATCACGAGAAACTTTGTTTTCATTTTTACAGCGAGAGGTAGGAAAAACGCTACCAACACACAATAAGCAGGCGTGTGACATGTGTTAAAGAAGGCTCATTTTTAAATACTTTATTGAAAACAATACATACAAACATCTGACAAAGAACGCATTTGGCATCAGATACTGCCCGGATTGCAACTCTCTGCACGTATTTTCTGGCGAGTTTTACGGACCAAGCATCTCATTTATTGTACGATAGCACTCACATTTTCATGCGCAAATAACAGATTTAGACTGTTTTCACTTTTTAGTATTGTACCATTTTATGTGCTCGGTGCTCTTCAGTGTTAAATCCGCGGGAGAGGATGATCTGTACCCAGATCAACCCCAAAAGTGCCATACAGATATGAAACAGATAAGGCCTGAGTGATAGGCGTGCCAAGGAGTACTCGACGTGCATGCCACAGAAACGCGAAACATGCAACAAGTGAGAGACATAAAATGGGGTTTTTCACTTTAAGAAATAACATATAATATATTGAATACAATTTTTTGTTTACTTCTTAAAAGGTGTTTTATTGAGCTGTAGCCTTCCTCTTAGAGAGCAGGACTAAGAAGCTCGGCTGGAGCATTTCAGCACATTTTTATTTCCTTTTGGCGATCGCTGTGTCAGGGTGTTGGGTTGGGGCTCCAAGATTGCCGAACACCAGGCGAGCAGTCTATCATGGGGAACAGTTTAGTATACAACACCGGTGCGATGAAGGCACATGGCCTACTCTGCATTTTAAGCACCACCTATAAGCCGAAACCGTTGCATTGAAGTACAGGTAGGAGGGAGATGACATGTGAAGAGGGACACACGACTTGTTTTTTTTTGGGTTATTTATTTGTTAAATATTGTTGGTTGTTTATCGTCTAATTGACTGCCTTGGGCCATGCTTACCTCTTTGGCCATTCCCACCCACTCCTTGCCCCTCCCACCCAAAACTCAACCCCTGGTATCTATGTTGTTTCTAAGCAGTCTGCTGTGAGTTAATGGCTTAATTGCCGCTGTAAATGGCTACCGGTATAATAACAAAAATCTTACCCAATTCTACCTGACCTTAACTCACTACCCCACCCCCTCTATTCCCACCTCTCCCCTCTCACCCAATCTACCCTTATCCCCACCCTACTCTACCACCACTGACTATACCCCAAACCACTCTACACCTACCCCACTCTTCGCTACCCACAATATCCCACACCACTGTACACCTACCCTACCCACTGCCCCACCCCACTGTACCCCTATCCATCAAACCACTGTAGACTGGCAAGGTGACACAAGGTCCTTTGATCCCAATAGATTTCGCCCAGCCTTTCCATATCTTCAGATGACTACCGAGTTAAGGTACGTGTTTGTTGAGTCTTCAACTTACCCCAGACCTACGCTAGTTGTTCAAGATCAGACAGGCAGTCAAAGTGAACAGGCACGCCTTTGACAGTGTCTCTTCGAATGTAGGTAGATGCACAAAGTATTCTATTCTGAGGTCCATGCATTCTGCCATGTAAGCGCCAAACAGCCCTTTCACGGGAAGACCCTTCAAAAAGTAAAGACTCCGCTTTCTGTATGTTGGCATGTAGCACGTAGCCCATCTTGGCAGATAGCGTACATCACATTGCATCTAGTGGTGGCCCTATGTTGTGATTCTTCACTTGCCAAATCATAGCAGTGCTAAAAGGTCATGGCCAAGAGGCCTCAGCGGCAGGGGATCTGCGTCCAGTGCAAATTGGCACATGCCAAAACGTCCTGAACAATGGAGAAGGCAAAGAAGTTTCATTAGTGGTGTAATGGGAGGATAAATCGTGTTCCAGATGTTGGGGACATCCCTCAGACCTGTTAAGGGCCTCCATCACACCACTGAGGAATTATCCTTGTTTGTTACTGTTTGCAATGAATGATTGAAGGAGTTGCGTATCTTCAGATCTATAGATTCCTGCTATGATATGACATGATATTGTATTTGAATCGTACTCATACACGCGTGTTTCAGAGCGTGACGAGGCAAGGGAGGGGAAGAAGGGAGGACAAAACAGCGATCTTCCTAGGCCCAGTGACATTGAGAATGCTCAAGTGCAGGGGAGAGGGAGGGAGGAAAGTGCAAGGAGAGGGGCGAGGTGGAACGTGCCGAGGAAGGGATAAAAACAACAACAACTGGTAGCGCAGCCAGCAGGGTGGCAAGTGCGAGGTTTAAAGCGCAGACAAGGGGTGTCTGATAAGTGCAGGTAAGGGCACTGTAGGGTTACAGATACAGACCCAAGTGCAAGGATTGCGTGCAAGGGTTGCCAGGAGGCAGTGCAGGTGTGCGGCTGGGTGGGCAGGGACCTTGGCCCGAAATCAGAGGGTAGCCAGGTGCACGGAGCCGAAGCAGACAGATCAGCAGGGGAGCGGAAGAGCAAAGGCAGAAGCAAAGAGGAAGGTCTTGAGGTGCTTCCGGAACCAGAGATGGTTCTCCTCAAGTTTCAGTGTGGCAGGCAGGCTGTTCCAGAGGGAGGCCCCAGCTGAGGAAAGAGATCTACCCCCAACTCGTTGCTTGGAGAAGCGACCGGCCCTGAGGGAGTTGGAGGTGGAGGAGAAAAGAGCTCGAGTGGGAAGGTATTTACGGAGGGAGAGTTGAAGGTATTTTGGACCCAGGCCCCAGTAAGCCTTGTGGACAATGCAGAGGGACTTGAATTTAACCCTTGCAGCCACTGGGAGCAATGAAAAGATTTCAGGGCTGGAGAGATACGATCCCTGGGCTTCAGACCAAGGAAACGTCTTGCAGTCCTGTTCTGGATGAGTTGCAGAGGACAGAGAGAAGAAGCAGGCAGATTTAGAAAGAGGCTGTTGCAGTAGTCTAGCCTAGAGAGAATCAGAGCTCTAGATACAGTAAGCTTCTGGGGGAAGGAGAGGAAAGGAACAATACCTCTGCAAATGTACAGTTGGTAGTTTGACTTCTTAGAGATGTCAGAGATGTGAGAAGAAAAGGAGAGTGTGGAGTCGAAGATGACCCCAAGGTTCTTAGCCTCAAAGGTGGGAGCAGGAAGAGGGCCAAGGGAGGCCGGCCAGAGAGTGGCAGGAAAGGAGGGTGCAGGTGTGCCGATGAGGAGAATCTCTGCCTAAATGGGATTAAGGCAGAGATCATTGGCGGCAGACCAGTCCTGGATGGCAGACAGACGGTCAGAGATGAGGGAGGGAAGCCTGAAAACAAGCAGAGTGTCATCCGCATAGCACTGAAAGTTGAAGCAGAGAGCTGCAATGCGGTGGGCAATGGGTGCCAGGTATTGGTTGAACAGCCAGGGAGAGAGGTTAGACCCGTGGGGAACACCACAAGTAGAGAATGAGATGGCGAAAAGGAAGGACCCAAGTTGGACCTGGGAGGGCCGATCAGAGTGGAAAGAGGTCATCCAGGCCAGGGCCTGATCAGTGATACCCGGCTTATCACGGAGACAGTTGAGCAGGATGGCATGGTTGACCGTGTCAAAGGCAGAAGAGAAATCGAGTAGGATGAGGACCCAAAAGGGATGTTAGAGTCATGGTTGGACAGCAGGTCTTCACAGGTGTTCAGGAGAGCAGTTTCCATGCTTCTGACAGCTCTGAAGCCAGGCTGATGGTCATGGAGACAACCAACAGAGTCGGTGTGAAGATTAAGCTGGGAGATGGTCAGCTTTTCCAAGAGTTTGCCCTGGAAAGGAGTGATAGAAACCTGCGAAGTTAGCCGGGCCGGAGGGGTCGGCTGTGGAATTTTTGAGAAGAGGGTGCACAAGAGAATGCTTCAGAGTGGAGGGGAAGATTCCACAGGTGATGGAATGGTTACAGAAGTCGGCCAGATTCAGAGCAAGGGTGTCAATGTGGTCCTTGATGGTTTTGGACGAACAGGGAAGAACCTGTTTTGACTGGAATCACACAATCTCCTGGGCTTGCGCCAATCTGGTTTCCAACCAAGCCACGGCACTGAATCGGCCTTACTGGACCTAAAGATTCAACAGGATGATATCAAAGATGCCAAGAAGCAAGCCCTCCTCTTGTTACTGGGCCTGTCTGCAGCCTTCGACCATGTATACATATTGAATAAATCAAAAAGGCAGCCTATGATCGAGCCAGCCAGGAGTCAACCTGGAATTAGTCAAATGTGTTATCCATTGCGCCACTGGACCGCTGCTATAGCGTGAGCAGGAGTCAGCACTTTTGTAACGAAATAGAAGTTTCCTGCTTGAGACACAGTGAGAAACGTACTTCTCATTTTTACAAGTAGAGGTAGAAAAAAACGCTACAAGCCCACAATGAGCAGGTGAGCGAGCGTGTGCCATCATGAGAAACTTAGCTCTCATTTTTCCCAGAGGAGAGGTAGAAAAAACGCACTAACTACGAACAAACAATGTGCTTTTGTGTGCCATGCGTGACAAGGCTCATTTTTAAATACTTTCTAGAACAAAAAGGCAGCATGCGAACGAGCCAGCCAGGAGTCGAACCTGGAATCTTCTGCTCCGTAGGCAGACGCGTTATCCATTGCGCCACTGGCCCTCTGCTGCAGTGACTCTTGGAATCAGCACTTTTGTTACGACGCAGAGGCTCATCATGCGGATTGAGCCATCATGAGCAACTTAGTTCTCATTTTTATAAGGAGAGGTGGTTGAAAACACGCCTACGAACTGACAATGAGCAGGCGTGTGCCATGTGTTAGAGACATCATGAGAAATAACGTAGTTCCCATTTTTTCTCCCGAGTAGAGGTAGAAACACGCTGCAACAGTGACTACAAACACACAATGAGCTTTCGAGTGCCTTGCGTGAGAAGGCTCATTTTTAAATACAGAACAAAAAGGCAGCATTTGAACGAGCCAGCCAGGAGTCGAACCTGGAATCTTCTGCTCCGTAGGCAGACGCGTTATCCATTGCGCCACTGGCCCGCTGCTGCACTGTGTGCTGCATTCAGCACTTTTGTTACGAACCAGAGGCTCAGGTCGGGCTGCCTGAGACATCACGAGAAACTTTGTTCTCATTTTTACAGCGAGAGGTAGGAAAAACGCTACCAACACACAATAAGCAGGCGTGTGACATGTGTTAAAGAAGGCTCATTTTTAAATACTTTATTGAAAACAATACATACAAACATCTGACAAAGAACGCATTTGGCATCAGATACTGCCCGGATTGCAACTCTCTGCACGTATTTTCTGGCGAGTTTTACGGACCAAGCATCTCATTTATTGTACTATAGCACTCACATTTTCATGCGCAAATAACAGATTTAGACTGTTTTCACTTTTTAGTATTGTACCATTTTATGTGCTCGGTGCTCTTCAGTGTTAAATCCGCGGGAGAGGATGATCTGTACCCAGATCAACCCCAAAAGTGCCATACAGATATGAAACAGGTAAGGCCTAAGTGATAGGCGTGCCAAGGAGTACTCGACGTGCATGCCACAGAAACGCGAAACATGCAACAAGTGAGAGACATAAAATGGGGTTTTTCACTTTAAGAAATAACATATAATATATTGAATACAATTTTTTGTTTACTTCTTAAAAGGTGTTTTATTGAGCTGTAGCCTTCCTCTTAGAGAGCAGGACTAAGAAGCCCGGCTGGAGCATTTCAGCACATTTTTATTTCCTTTTGGCGATCGCTGTGTCAGGGTGTTGGGTTGGGGCTCCAAGATTGCCGAACACCAGGCGAGCAGTCTATCATGGGGAACAGTTTAGTATACAACACCGGTGCGATGAAGGCACATGGCCTACTGTGCATTTTAAGCACCACCTATAAGCCGAAACCGTTGCATTGAAGTACAGGTAGGAGGGAGATGACATGTGAAGAGGGACACATGACTTGTTTTTTTTTGGGTTATTTATTTGTTAAATATTGTTGGTTGTTTATCGTCTAATTGACTGCCTTGGGCCATGCTTACCTCTTTGGCCATTCCCACCCACTCCTTGCCCCTCCCACCCAAAACTCAACCCCTGGTATCTATGTTGTTTCTAAGCAGTCTGCTGTGAGTTAATGGCTTAATTGCCGCTGTAAATGGCTACCGGTATAATAACAAAAATCTTACCCAATTCTACCTGTCCTTAACTCACTACCCCACCCCCTCTATTCCCACCTCTCCCCTCTCACCCAATCTACACTTATCCCCACCCTACTCTACCACCACTGACTATACCCCAAACCACTCTACACCTACCCCACTCTTCGCTACCCACAATATCCCACACCACTGTACACCTACCCTACCCACTGCCCCACCCCACTGTACCCCTATCCATCAAACCACTGTAGACTGGCAAGGTGACACGAGGTCCTTTGATCCCAATAGATTTCGCCCAGCCTTTCCATATCTTCAGATCACTACCGAGTTAAGGTACGTGTTTGTTGAGTCTTCAACTTACCCCAGACCTACGCTAGTTGTTCAAGATCAGACAGCCAGTCAAAGTGAACAGGCACGCCTTTGACAGTGTCTCTTCGGATGTAGGTAGATGCACAAAGTATTCTATTCTGAGGTCCATGCATTCTGCCATGTAAGCGCCAAACAGCCCTTTCACGGGAAGACCCTTCAAAAAGTAAAGACTCCGCTTTCTGTATGTTGGCATGTAGCACGTAGCCCATCTTGGCAGATAGCGTACATCACATTGCATCTAGTGGTGGCCCCATGTTGTGATTCTTCACTTGCCAAATCATAGCAGTGCTAAAAGGTCATGGCCAAGAGGCCTCAGCGGCAGGGGATCTGCGTCCAGTGCAAATTGGCACATGCCAAAACGTCCTGAACAATGGAGAAGGCAAAGAAGTTTCATTAGTGGTGTAATGGGAGGATAAATCGTGTTCCAGATGTTGGGGACATCCCTCAGACCTGTTAAGGGCCTCCATCACACCACTGAGGAATCATCCTTGTTTGTTACTGTTTGCAATGAATGATTGAAGGAGTTGCGTATCTTCAGATCTATAGATTCCTGCTATGATATGACATGATATTGTATTTGAATCGTACTCATACACGCGTGTTTCAGAGCGTGACGAGGCAAGGGAGGGGAAGAAGGGAGGACAAAACAGCAATCTTCCTAGGCCCAGTGACATTGAGAATGCTCAAGTGCAGGGGAGAGGGAGGGAGGAAAGTGCAAGGAGAGGGGCGAGGTGGAACGTGCCGAGGAAGGGATAAAAACAACAACAACTGGTAGCGCAGCCAGCAGGGTGGCAAGTGCGAGGTTTAAAGCGCAGACAAGGGGTGTCTGATAAGTGCAGGTAAGGGCACTGTAGGGTTACAGATACAGACCCAAGTGCAAGGATTGCGTGCAAGGGTTGCCAGGAGGCAGTGCAGGTGTGCGGCTGGGTGGGCAGGGACCTTGGCCCGAAATCAGAGGGTAGCCAGGTGCACGGAGCCGAAGCAGACAGATCAGCAGGGGAGCGGAAGAGCAAAGGCAGAAGCAAAGAGGAAGGTCTTGAGGTGCTTCCGGAACCAGAGATGGTTCTCCTCAAGTTTCAGTGTGGCAGGCAGGCTGTTCCAGAGGGAGGCCCCAGCTGAGGAAAGAGATCTACCCCCAACTCGTTGCTTGGAGAAGCGACCGGCCCTGAGGGAGTTGGAGGTGGAGGAGAAAAGAGCTCGAGTGGGAAGGTATTTACGGAGGGAGAGTTGAAGGTATTTTGGACCCAGGCCCCAGTAAGCCTTGTGGACAATGCAGAGGGACTTGAATTTAACCCTTGCAGCCACTGGGAGCAATGAAAAGATTTCAGGGCTGGAGAGATACGATCCCTGGGCTTCAGACCAAGGAAACGTCTTGCAGTCCTGTTCTGGATGAGTTGCAGAGGACAGAGAGAAGAAGCAGGCAGATTTAGAAAGAGGCTGTTGCAGTAGTCTAGCCTAGAGAGAATCAGAGCTCTAGATACAGTAAGCTTCTGGGGGAAGGAGAGGAAAGGAACAATACCTCTGCAAATGTACAGTTGGTAGTTTGACTTCTTAGAGATGTCAGAGATGTGAGAAGAAAAGGAGAGTGTGGAGTCGAAGATGACCCCAAGGTTCTTAGCCTCAAAGGTGGGAGCAGGAAGAGGGCCAAGGGAGGCCGGCCAGAGAGTGGCAGGAAAGGAGGGTGCAGGTGTGCCGATGAGGAGAATCTCTGCCTAAATGGGATTAAGGCAGAGATCATTGGCGGCAGACCAGTCCTGGATGGCAGACAGACGGTCAGAGATGAGGGAGGGAAGCCTGAAAACAAGCAGAGTGTCATCCGCATAGCACTGAAAGTTGAAGCAGAGAGCTGCAATGCGGTGGGCAATGGGTGCCAGGTATTGGTTGAACAGCCAGGGAGAGAGGTTAGACCCGTGGGGAACACCACAAGTAGAGAATGAGATGGCGAAAAGGAAGGACCCAAGTTGGACCTGGGAGGGCCGATCAGAGTGGAAAGAGGTCATCCAGGCCAGGGCCTGATCAGTGATACCCGGCTTATCACGGAGACAGTTGAGCAGGATAGCATGGTTGACCGTGTCAAAGGCAGAAGAGAAATCGAGTAGGATGAGGACCCAAAAGGGATGTTAGAGTCATGGTTGGACAGCAGGTCTTCACAGGTGTTCAGGAGAGCAGTTTCCATGCTTCTGACAGCTCTGAAGCCAGGCTGATGGTCATGGAGACAACCAACAGAGTCGGTGTGAAGATTAAGCTGGGAGATGGTCAGCTTTTCCAAGAGTTTGCCCTGGAAAGGAGTGATAGAAACCTGCGAAGTTAGCCGGGCCGGAGGGGTCGGCTGTGGAATTTTTGAGAAGAGGGTGCACAAGAGAATGCTTCAGAGTGGAGGGGAAGATTCCACAGGTGATGGAATGGTTACAGAAGTCGGCCAGATTCAGAGCAAGGGTGTCAATGTGGTCCTTGATGGTTTTGGACGAACAGGGAAGAACCTGTTTTGACTGGAATCACACAATCTCCTGGGCTTGCGCCAATCTGGTTTCCAACCAAGCCACGGCACTGAATCGGCCTTACTGGACCTAAAGATTCAACAGGATGATATCAAAGATGCCAAGAAGCAAGCCCTCCTCTTGTTACTGGGCCTGTCTGCAGCCTTCGACCATGTATACATATTGAATAAATCAAAAAGGCAGCCTATGATCGAGCCAGCCAGGAGTCAACCTGGAATTAGTCAAATGTGTTATCCATTGCGCCACTGGACCGCTGCTACAGCGTGAGCAGGAGTCAGCACTTTTGTAACGAAATAGAAGTTTCCTGCTTGAGACACAGTGAGAAACGTACTTCTCATTTTTACAAGGAGAGGTAGAAAAAAACGCTACAAGCCCACAATGAGCAGGTGAGCGAGCGTGTGCCATCATGAGAAACTTAGTTCTCATTTTTCCCAGAGGAGAGGTAGAAAAAACGCACTAACTACGAACAAACAATGTGCTTTTGTGTGCCATGCGTGACAAGGCTCATTTTTAAATACTTTCTAGAACAAAAAGGCAGCATGCGAACGAGCCAGCCAGGAGTCGAACCTGGAATCTTCTGCTCCGTAGGCAGACGCGTTATCCATTGCGCCACTGGCCCTCTGCTGCAGTGACTCTTGGAATCAGCACTTTTGTTACGACGCAGAGGCTCATCATGCGGATTGAGCCATCATGAGCAACTTAGTTCTCATTTTTATAAGGAGAGGTGGTTGAAAACACGCCTACGAACTGACAATGAGCAGGCGTGTGCCATGTGTTAGAGACATCATGAGAAATAAGGTAGTTCCCATTTTTTCTCCCGAGTAGAGGTAGAAACACGCTGCAACAGTGACTACAAACACACAATGAGCTTTCGAGTGCCTTGCGTGAGAAGGCTCATTTTTAAATACAGAACAAAAAGGCAGCATTTGAACGAGCCAGCCAGGAGTCGAACCTGGAATCTTCTGCTCCGTAGGCAGACGCGTTATCCATTGCGCCACTGGCCCGCTGCTGCACTGTGTGCTGCATTCAGCACTTTTGTTACGAACCAGAGGCTCAGGTCGGGCTGCCTGAGACATCACGAGAAACTTTGTTCTCATTTTTACAGCGAGAGGTAGGAAAAACGCTACCAACACACAATAAGCAGGCGTGTGACATGTGTTAAAGAAGGCTCATTTTTAAATACTTTATTGAAAACAATACATACAAACATCTGACAAAGAACGCATTTGGCATCAGATACTGCCCGGATTGCAACTCTCTGCCCGTATTTTCTGGCGAGTTTTACGGACCAAGCATCTCATTTATTGTACGATAGCACTCACATTTTCATGCGCAAATAACAGATTTAGACTGTTTTCACTTTTTAGTATTGTACCATTTTATGTGCTCGGTGCTCTCCAGTGTTAAATCCGCGGGAGAGGATGATCTGTACCCAGATCAACCCCAAAAGTGCCATACAGATATGAAACAGATAAGGCCTGAGTGATAGGCGTGCAAAGGAGTACTCGACGTGCATGCCACAGAAACGCGAAACATGCAACAAGTGAGAGACATAAAATGGGGTTTTTCACTTTAAGAAATAACATATAATATATTGAATACAATTTTTTGTTTACTTCTTAAAAGGTGTTTTATTGAGCTGTAGCCTTCCTCTTAGAGAGCAGGACTAAGAAGCCCGGCTGGAGCATTTCAGCACATTTTTATTTCCTTTTGGCGATCGCTGTGTCAGGGTGTTGGGTTGGGGCTCCAAGATTGCCGAACACCAGGCGAGCAGTCTATCATGGGGAACAGTTTAGTATACAACACCGGTGCGATGAAGGCACATGGCCTACTGTGCATTTTAAGCACCACCTATAAGCCGAAACCGTTGCATTGAAGTACAGGTAGGAGGGAGATGACATGTGAAGAGGGACACATGACTTGTTTTTTTTTGGGTTATTTATTTGTTAAATATTGTTGGTTGTTTATCGTCTAATTGACTGCCTTGGGCCATGCTTACCTCTTTGGCCATTCCCACCCACTCCTTGCCCCTCCCACCCAAAACTCAACCCCTGGTATCTATGTTGTTTCTAAGCAGTCTGCTGTGAGTTAATGGCTTAATTGCCGCTGTAAATGGCTACCGGTATAATAACAAAAATCTTACCCAATTCTACCTGTCCTTAACTCACTACCCCACCCCCTCTATTCCCACCTCTCCCCTCTCACCCAATCTACCCTTATCCCCACCCTACTCTACCACCACTGACTATACCCCAAACCACTCTACACCTACCCCACTCTTCGCTACCCACAATATCCCACACCACTGTACACCTACCCTACCCACTGCCCCACCCCACTGTACCCCTATCCATCAAACCACTGTAGACTGGCAAGGTGACACGAGGTCCTTTGATCCCAATAGATTTCGCCCAGCCTTTCCATATCTTCAGATCACTACCGAGTTAAGGTACGTGTTTGTTGAGTCTTCAACTTACCCCAGACCTACGCTAGTTGTTCAAGATCAGACAGGCAGTCAAAGTGAACAGGCACGCCTTTGACAGTGTCTCTTCGGATGTAGGTAGATGCACAAAGTATTCTATTCTGAGGTCCATGCATTCTGCCATGTAAGCGCCAAACAGCCCTTTCACGGGAAGACCCTTCAAAAAGTAAAGACTCCGCTTTCTGTATGTTGGCATGTAGCACGTAGCCCATCTTGGCAGATAGCGTACATCACATTGCATCTAGTGGTGGCCCCATGTTGTGATTCTTCACTTGCCAAATCATAGCAGTGCTAAAAGGTCATGGCCAAGAGGCCTCAGCGGCAGGGGATCTGCGTCCAGTGCAAATTGGCACATGCCAAAACGTCCTGAACAATGGAGAAGGCAAAGAAGTTTCATTAGTGGTGTAATGGGAGGATAAATCGTGTTCCAGATGTTGGGGACATCCCTCAGACCTGTTAAGGGCCTCCATCACACCACTGAGGAATCATCCTTGTTTGTTACTGTTTGCAATGAATGATTGAAGGAGTTGCGTATCTTCAGATCTATAGATTCCTGCTATGATATGACATGATATTGTATTTGAATCGTACTCATACACGCGTGTTTCAGAGCGTGACGAGGCAAGGGAGGGGAAGAAGGGAGGACAAAACAGCGATCTTCTTAGGCCCAGTGACATTGAGAATGCTCAAGTGCAGGGGAGAGGGAGGGAGGAAAGTGCAAGGAGAGGGGCGAGGTGGAACGTGCCGAGGAAGGGATAAAAACAACAACAACTGGTAGCGCAGCCAGCAGGGTGGCAAGTGCGAGGTTTAAAGCGCAGACAAGGGGTGTCTGATAAGTGCAGGTAAGGGCACTGTAGGGTTACAGATACAGACCCAAGTGCAAGGATTGCGTGCAAGGGTTGCCAGGAGGCAGTGCAGGTGTGCGGCTGGGTGGGCAGGGACCTTGGCCCGAAATCAGAGGGTAGCCAGGTGCACGGAGCCGAAGCAGACAGATCAGCAGGGGAGCGGAAGAGCAAAGGCAGAAGCAAAGAGGAAGGTCTTGAGGTGCTTCCGGAACCAGAGATGGTTCTCCTCAAGTTTCAGTGTGGCAGGCAGGCTGTTCCAGAGGGAGGCCCCAGCTGAGGAAAGAGATCTACCCCCAACTCGTTGCTTGGAGAAGCGACCGGCCCTGAGGGAGTTGGAGGTGGAGGAGAAAAGAGCTCGAGTGGGAAGGTATTTACGGAGGGAGAGTTGAAGGTATTTTGGACCCAGGCCCCAGTAAGCCTTGTGGACAATGCAGAGGGACTTGAATTTAACCCTTGCAGCCACTGGGAGCAATGAAAAGATTTCAGGGCTGGAGAGATACGATCCCTGGGCTTCAGACCAAGGAAACGTCTTGCAGTCCTTTTCTAGATGAGTTGCAGAGGACAGAGAGAAGAAGCAGGCAGATTTAGAAAGAGGCTGTTGCAGTAGTCTAGCCTAGAGAGAATCAGAGCTCTAGATACAGTAAGCTTCTGGGGGAAGGAGAGGAAAGGAACAATACCTCTGCAAATGTACAGTTGGTAGTTTGACTTCTTAGAGATGTCAGAGATGTGAGAAGAAAAGGAGAGTGTGGAGTCGAAGATGACCCCAAGGTTCTTAGCCTCAAAGGTGGGAGCAGGAAGAGGGCCAAGGGAGGCCGGCCAGAGAGTGGCAGGAAAGGAGGGTGCAGGTGTGCCGATGAGGAGAATCTCTGCCTAAATGGGATTAAGGCAGAGATCATTGGCGGCAGACCAGTCCTGGATGGCAGACAGACGGTCAGAGATGAGGGAGGGAAGCCTGAAAACAAGCAGAGTGTCATCCGCATAGCACTGAAAGTTGAAGCAGAGAGCTGCAATGCGGTGGGCAATGGGTGCCAGGTATTGGTTGAACAGCCAGGGAGAGAGGTTAGACCCGTGGGGAACACCACAAGTAGAGAATGAGATGGCGAAAAGGAAGGACCCAAGTTGGACCTGGGAGGGCCGATCAGAGTGGAAAGAGGTCATCCAGGCCAGGGCCTGATCAGTGATACCCGGCTTATCACGGAGACAGTTGAGCAGGATGGCATGGTTGACCGTGTCAAAGGCAGAAGAGAAATCGAGTAGGATGAGGACCCAAAAGGGATGTTAGAGTCATGGTTGGACAGCAGGTCTTCACAGGTGTTCAGGAGAGCAGTTTCCATGCTTCTGACAGCTCTGAAGCCAGGCTGATGGTCATGGAGACAACCAACAGAGTCGGTGTGAAGATTAAGCTGGAAGATGGTCAGCTTTTCCAAGAGTTTGCCCTGGAAAGGAGTGATAGAAACCTGCGAAGTTAGCCGGGCCGGAGGGGTCGGCTGTGGAATTTTTGAGAAGAGGGTGCACAAGAGAATGCTTCAGAGTGGAGGGGAAGATTCCACAGGTGATGGAATGGTTACAGAAGTCGGCCAGATTCAGAGCAAGGGTGTCAATGTGGTCCTTGATGGTTTTGGACGAACAGGGAAGAACCTGTTTTGACTGGAATCACACAATCTCCTGGGCTTGCGCCAATCTGGTTTCCAACCAAGCCACGGCACTGAATCGGCCTTACTGGACCTAAAGATTCAACAGGATGATATCAAAGATGCCAAGAAGCAAGCCCTCCTCTTGTTACTGGGCCTGTCTGCAGCCTTCGACCATGTATACATATTGAATAAATCAAAAAGGCAGCCTATGATCGAGCCAGCCAGGAGTCAACCTGGAATTAGTCAAATGTGTTATCCATTGCGCCACTGGACCGCTGCTACAGCGTGAGCAGGAGTCAGCACTTTTGTAACGAAACAGAAGTTTCCTGCTTGAGACACAGTGAGAAACGTACTTCTCATTTTTACAAGGAGAGGTAGAAAAAAACGCTACAAGCCCACAATGAGCAGGTGAGCGAGCGTGTGCCATCATGAGAAACTTAGTTCTCATTTTTCCCAGAGGAGAGGTAGAAAAAACGCACTAACTACGAACAAACAATGTGCTTTTGTGTGCCATGCGTGACAAGGCTCATTTTTAAATACTTTCTAGAACAAAAAGGCAGCATGCGAACGAGCCAGCCAGGAGTCGAACCTGGAATCTTCTGCTCCGTAGGCAGACGCGTTATCCATTGCGCCACTGGCCCTCTGTTGCAGTGACTCTTGGAATCAGCACTTTTGTTACGACGCAGATGCTCATCATGCGGATTGAGCCATCATGAGCAACTTAGTTCTCATTTTTATAAGGAGAGGTGGTTGAAAACACGCCTACGAACTGACAATGAGCAGGCGTGTGCCATATGTTAGAGAGATCATGAGAAATAACGTAGTTCCCATTTTTTCTCCCGAGTAGAGGTAGAAACACGCTGCAACACTGACTACAAACACACAATGAGCTTCGAGTGCCTTGCGTGAGAAGGCTCATTTTTAAATACAGAACAAAAAGGCAGCATTTGAACGAGCCAGCCAGGAGTCGAACCTGGAATCTTCTGCTCCGTAGGCAGACGCGTTATCCATTGCGCCACTGGCCCGCTGCTGCACTGTGAGCTGCATTCAGCACTTTTGTTACGAACCAGAGGCTCAGGTCGGGCTGCCTGAGACATCACGAGAAACTTTGTTCTCATTTTTACAGCGAGAGGTAGGAAAAACGCTACCAACACACAATAAGCAGGCGTGTGACATGTGTTAAAGAAGGCTCATTTTTAAATACTTTATTGAAAACAATACATACAAACATCTGACAAAGAACGCATTTGGCATCAGATACTGCCCGGATTGCAACTCTCTGCACGTATTTTCTGGCGAGTTTTACGGACCAAGCATCTCATTTATTGTACTATAGCACTCACATTTTCATGCGCAAATAACAGATTTAGACTGTTTTCACTTTTTAGTATTGTACCATTTTATGTGCTCGGTGCTCTTCAGTGTTAAATCCGCGGGAGAGGATGATCTGTACCCAGATCAACCCCAAAAGTGCCATACAGATATGAAACAGATAAGGCCTGAGTGATAGGCGTGCCAAGGAGTACTCAACGTGCATGCCACAGAAACGCGAAACATGCAACAAGTGAGAGACATAAAATGGGGTTTTTCACTTTAAGAAAATAACATATAATATATTGAATACAATTTTTTGTTTACTTCTTAAAAGGTGTTTTATTGAGCTGTAGCCTTCCTCTTAGAGAGCAGGACTAAGAAGCCCGGCTGGAGCATTTCAGCACATTTTTATTTCCTTTTGGCGATCGCTGTGTCAGGGTGTTGGGATGGGGCTCCAAGATTGCCGAACACCAGGCGAGCAGTCTATCATGGGGAACAGTTTAGTATACAACACCGGTGCGATGAAGGCACATGGCCTACTCTGCATTTTAAGCACCACCTATAAGCCGAAACCGTTGCATTGAAGTACAGGTAGGAGGGAGATGACATGTGAAGAGGGACACACGACTTGTTTTTTTTTGGGTTATTTATTTGTTAAATATTGTTGGTTGTTTATCGTCTAATTGACTGCCTTGGGCCATGCTTACCTCTTTGGCCATTCCCACCCACTCCTTGCCCCTCCCACCCAAAACTCAACCCCTGGTATCTATGTTGTTTCTAAGCAGTCTGCTGTGAGTTAATGGCTTAATTGCCGCTGTAAATGGCTACCGGTATAATAACAAAAATCTTACCCAATTCTACCTGTCCTTAACTCACTACCCCACCCCCTCTATTCCCACCTCTCCCCTCTCACCCAATCTACCCTTATCCCCACCCTACTCTACCACCACTGACTATACCCCAAACCACTCTACACCTACCCCACTCTTCGCTACCCACAATATCCCACACCACTGTACACCTACCCTACCCACTGCCCCACCCCACTGTACCCCTATCCATCAAACCACTGTAGACTGGCAAGGTGACACGAGGTCCTTTGATCCCAATAGATTTCGCCCAGCCTTTCCATATCTTCAGATCACTACCGAGTTAAGGTACGTGTTTGTTGAGTCTTAAACTTACCCCAGACCTACGCTAGTTGTTCAAGATCAGACAGGCAGTCAAAGTGAACAGGCACGCCTTTGACAGTGTCTCTTCGGATGTAGGTAGATGCACAAAGTATTCTATTCTGAGGTCCATGCATTCTGCCATGTAAGCGCCAAACAGCCCTTTCACGGGAAGACCCTTCAAAAAGTAAAGACTCCGCTTTCTGTATGTTGGCATGTAGCACGTAGCCCATCTTGGCAGATAGCGTACATCACATTGCATCTAGTGGTGGCCCCATGTTGTGATTCTTCACTTGCCAAATCATAGCAGTGCTAAAAGGTCATGGCCAAGAGGCCTCAGCGGCAGGGGATCTGCGTCCAGTGCAAATTGGCACATGCCAAAACGTCCTGAACAATGGAGAAGGCAAAGAAGTTTCATTAGTGGTGTAATGGGAGGATAAATCGTGTTCCAGATGTTGGGGACATCCCTCAGACCTGTTAAGGGCCTCCATCACACCACTGAGGAATCATCCTTGTTTGTTACTGTTTGCAATGAATGATTGAAGGAGTTGCGTATCTTCAGATCTATAGATTCCTGCTATGATATGACATGATATTGTATTTGAATCGTACTCATACACGCGTGTTTCAGAGCGTGACGAGGCAAGGGAGGGGAAGAAGGGAGGACAAAACAGCGATCTTCCTAGGCCCAGTGACATTGAGAATGCTCAAGTGCAGGGGAGAGGGAGGGAGGAAAGTGCAAGGAGAGGGGCGAGGTGGAACGTGCCGAGGAAGGGATAAAAACAACAACAACTGGTAGCGCAGCCAGCAGGGTGGCAAGTGCGAGGTTTAAAGCGCAGACAAGGGGTGTCTGATAAGTGCAGGTAAGGGCACTGTAGGGTTACAGATACAGACCCAAGTGCAAGGATTGCGTGCAAGGGTTGCCAGGAGGCAGTGCAGGTGTGCGGCTGGGTGGGCAGGGACCTTGGCCCGAAATCAGAGGGTAGCCAGGTGCACGGAGCCGAAGCAGACAGATCAGCAGGGGAGCGGAAGAGCAAAGGCAGAAGCAAAGAGGAAGGTCTTGAGGTGCTTCCGGAACCAGAGATGGTTCTCCTCAAGTTTCAGTGTGGCAGGCAGGCTGTTCCAGAGGGAGGCCCCAGCTGAGGAAAGAGATCTACCCCCAACTCGTTGCTTGGAGAAGCGACCGGCCCTGAGGGAGTTGGAGGTGGAGGAGAAAAGAGCTCGAGTGGGAAGGTATTTACGGAGGGAGAGTTGAAGGTATTTTGGACCCAGGCCCCAGTAAGCCTTGTGGACAATGCAGAGGGACTTGAATTTAACCCTTGCAGCCACTGGGAGCAATGAAAAGATTTCAGGGCTGGAGAGATACGATCCCTGGGCTTCAGACCAAGGAAACGTCTTGCAGTCCTGTTCTGGATGAGTTGCAGAGGACAGAGAGAAGAAGCAGGCAGATTTAGAAAGAGGCTGTTGCAGTAGTCTAGCCTAGAGAGAATCAGAGCTCTAGATACAGTAAACTTCTGGGGGAAGGAGAGGAAAGGAACAATACCTCTGCAAATGTACAGTTGGTAGTTTGACTTCTTAGAGATGTCAGAGATGTGAGAAGAAAAGGAGAGTGTGGAGTCGAAGATGACCCCAAGGTTCTTAGCCTCAAAGGTGGGAGCAGGAAGAGGGCCAAGGGAGGCCGGCCAGAGAGTGGCAGGAAAGGAGGGTGCAGGTGTGCCGATGAGGAGAATCTCTGCCTAAATGGGATTAAGGCAGAGATCATTGGCGGCAGACCAGTCCTGGATGGCAGACAGACGGTCAGAGATGAGGGAGGGAAGCCTGAAAACAAGCAGAGTGTCATCCGCATAGCACTGAAAGTTGAAGCAGAGAGCTGCAATGCGGTGGGAAATGGGTGCCAGGTATTGGTTGAACAGCCAGGGAGAGAGGTTAGACCCGTGGGGAACACCACAAGTAGAGAATGAGATGGCGAAAAGGAAGGACCCAAGTTGGACCTGGGAGGGCCGATCAGAGTGGAAAGAGGTCATCCAGGCCAGGGCCTGATCAGTGATACCCGGCTTATCACGGAGACAGTTGAGCAGGATGGCATGGTTGACCGTGTCAAAGGCAGAAGAGAAATCGAGTAGGATGAGGACCCAAAAGGGATGTTAGAGTCATGGTTGGACAGCAGGTCTTCACAGGTGTTCAGGAGAGCAGTTTCCATGCTTCTGACAGCTCTGAAGCCAGGCTGATGGTCATGGAGACAACCAACAGAGTCGGTGTGAAGATTAAGCTGGGAGATGGTCAGCTTTTCCAAGAGTTTGCCCTGGAAAGGAGTGATAGAAACCTGCGAAGTTAGCCGGGCCGGAGGGGTCGGCTGTGGAATTTTTGAGAAGAGGGTGCACAAGAGAATGCTTCAGAGTGGAGGGGAAGATTCCACAGGTGATGGAATGGTTACAGAAGTCGGCCAGATTCAGAGCAAGGGTGTCAATGTGGTCCTTGATGGTTTTGGACGAACAGGGAAGAACCTGTTTTGACTGGAATCACACAATCTCCTGGGCTTGCGCCAATCTGGTTTCCAACCAAGCCACGGCACTGAATCGGCCTTACTGGACCTAAAGATTCAACAGGATGATATCAAAGATGCCAAGAAGCAAGCCCTCCTCTTGTTACTGGGCCTGTCTGCAGCCTTCGACCATGTATACATATTGAATAAATCAAAAAGGCAGCCTATGATCGAGCCAGCCAGGAGTCAACCTGGAATTAGTCAAATGTGTTATCCATTGCGCCACTGGACCGCTGCTACAGCGTGAGCAGGAGTCAGCACTTTTGTAACGAAACAGAAGTTTCCTGCTTGAGACACAGTGAGAAACGTACTTCTCATTTTTACAAGGAGAGGTAGAAAAAAACGCTACAAGCCCACAATGAGCAGGTGAGCGAGCGTGTGCCATCATGAGAAACTTAGTTCTCATTTTTCCCAGAGGAGAGGTAGAAAAAACGCACTAACTACGAACAAACAATGTGCTTTTGTGTGCCATGCGTGACAAGGCTCATTTTTAAATACTTTCTAGAACAAAAAGGCAGCATGCGAACGAGCCGGCCAGGAGTCGAACCTGGAATCTTCTGCTCCGTAGGCAGACGCGTTATCCATTGCGCCACTGGCCCTCTGCTGCAGTGACTCTTGGAATCAGCACTTTTGTTACGACGCAGAGGCTCATCATGCGGATTGAGCCATCATGAGCAACTTAGTTCTCATTTTTATAAGGAGAGGTGGTTGAAAACACGCCTACGAACTGACAATGAGCAGGCGTGTGCCATGTGTTAGAGACATCATGAGAAATAAGGTAGTTCCCATTTTTTCTCCCGAGTAGAGGTAGAAACACGCTGCAACAGTGACTACAAACACACAATGAGCTTTCGAGTGCCTTGCGTGAGAAGGCTCATTTTTAAATACAGAACAAAAAGGCAGCATTTGAACGAGCCAGCCAGGAGTCGAACCTGGAATCTTCTGCTCCGTAGGCAGACGCGTTATCCATTGCGCCACTGGCCCGCTGCTCCACTGTGAGCTGCATTCAGCACTTTTGTTACGAACCAGAGGCTCAGGTCGGGCTGCCTGAGACATCACGAGAAACTTTGTTCTCATTTTTACAGCGAGAGGTAGGAAAAACGCTACCAACACACAATAAGCAGGCGTGTGACATGTGTTAAAGAAGGCTCATTTTTAAATACTTTATTGAAAACAATACATACAAACATCTGACAAAGAACGCATTTGCCATCAGATACTGCCCGGATTGCAACTCTCTGCACGTATTTTCTGGCGAGTTTTACGGACCAAGCATCTCATTTATTGTACTATAGCACTCACATTTTCATGCGCAAATAACAGATTTAGACTGTTTTCACTTTTTAGTATTGTACCATTTTATGTGCTCGGTGCTCTTCAGTGTTAAATCCGCGGGAGAGGATGATCTGTACCCAGATCAACCCCAAAAGTGCCATACAGATATGAAACAGATAAGGCCTGAGTGATAGGCGTGCCAAGGAGTACTCGACGTGCATGCCACAGAAACGCGAAACATGCAACAAGTGAGAGACATAAAATGGGGTTTTTCACTTTAAGAAAATAACATATAATATATTGAATACAATTTTTTGTTTACTTCTTAAAAGGTGTTTTATTGAGCTGTAGCCTTCCTCTTAGAGAGCAGGACTAAGAAGCCCGGCTGGAGCATTTCAGCACATTTTTATTTCCTTTTGGCGATCGCTGTGTCAGGGTGTTGGGTTGGGGCTCCAAGATTGCCGAACACCAGGCGAGCAGTCTATCATGGGGAACAGTTTAGTATACAACACCGGTGCGATGAAGGCACATGGCCTACTGTGCATTTTAAGCACCACCTATAAGCCGAAACCGTTGCATTGAAGTACAGGTAGGAGGGAGATGACATGTGAAGAGGGACACACGACTTGGTTTTTTTTGGGTTATTTATTTGTTAAATATTGTTGGTTGTTTATCGTCTAATTGACTGCCTTGGGCCATGCTTACCTCTTTGGCCATTCCCACCCACTCCTTGCCCCTCCCACCCAAAACTCAACCCCTGGTATCTATGTTGTTTCTAAGCAGTCTGCTGTGAGTTAATGGCTTAATTGCCGCTGTAAATGGCTACCGGTATAATAACAAAAATCTTACCCAATTCTACCTGTCCTTAACTCACTACCCCACCCCCTCTATTCCCACCTCTCCCCTCTCACCCAATCTACCCTTATCCCCACCCTACTCTACCACCACTGACTATACCCCAAACCACTCTACACCTACCCCACTCTTCGCTACCCACAATATCCCACACCACTGTAGACCTACCCTACCCACTGCCCCACCCCACTGTACCCCTATCCATCAAACCACTGTAGACTGGCAAGGTGACACGAGGTCCTTTGATCCCAATAGATTTCGCCCAGCCTTTCCATATCTTCAGATCACTACCGAGTTAAGGTACGTGTTTGTTGAGTCTTCAACTTACCCCAGACCTACGCTAGTTGTTCAAGATCAGACAGGCAGTCAAAGTGAACAGGCACACCTTTGACAGTGTCTCTTCGGATGTAGGTAGATGCACAAAGTATTCTATTCTGAGGTCCATGCATTCTGCCATGTAAGCGCCAAACAGCCCTTTCACGGGAAGACCCTTCAAAAAGTAAAGACTCCGCTTTCTGTATGTTGGCATGTAGCACGTAGCCCATCTTGGCAGATAGCGTACATCACATTGCATCTAGTGGTGGCCCTATGTTGTGATTCTTCACTTGCCAAATCATAGCAGTGCTAAAAGGTCATGGCCAAGAGGCCTCAGCGGCAGGGGATCTGCGTCCAGTGCAAATTGGCACATGCCAAAACGTCCTGAACAATGGAGAAGGCAAAGAAGTTTCATTAGTGGTGTAATGGGAGGATAAATCGTGTTCCAGATGTTGGGGACATCCCTCAGACCTGTTAAGGGCCTCCATCACACCACTGAGGAATTATCCTTGTTTGTTACTGTTTGCAATGAATGATTGAAGGAGTTGCGTATCTTCAGATCTATAGATTCCTGCTATGATATGACATGATATTGTATTTGAATCGTACTCATACACGCGTGTTTCAGAGCGTGACGAGGCAAGGGAGGGGAAGAAGGGAGGACAAAACAGCGATCTTCCTAGGCCCAGTGACATTGAGAATGCTCAAGTGCAGGGGAGAGGGAGGGAGGAAAGTGCAAGGAGAGGGGCGAGGTGGAACGTGCCTAGGAAGGGATAAAAACAACAACAACTGGTAGCGCAGCCAGCAGGGTGGCAAGTGCGAGGTTTAAAGCGCAGACAAGGGGTGTCTGATAAGTGCAGGTAAGGGCACTGTAGGGTTACAGATACAGACCCAAGTGCAAGGATTGCGTGCAAGGGTTGCCAGGAGGCAGTGCAGGTGTGCGGCTGGGTGGGCAGGGACCTTGGCCCGAAATCAGAGGGTAGCCAGGTGCACGGAGCTGAAGCAGACAGATCAGCAGGGGAGCGGAAGAGCAAAGGCAGAAGCAAAGAGGAAGGTCTTGAGGTTCTTCCGGAACCAGAGATGGTTCTCCTCAAGTTTCAGTGTGGCAGGCAGGCTGTTCCAGAGGGAGGCCCCAGCTGAGGAAAGAGATCTACCCCCAACCCGTTGCTTGGAGAAGCGACCGGCCCTGAGGGAGTTGGAGGTGGAGGAGAAAAGAGCTCGAGTGGGAAGGTATTTACGGAGGGAGAGTTGAAGGTATTTTGGACCCAGGCCCCAGTAAGCCTTGTGGACAATGCAGAGGGACTTGAATTTAACCCTTGCAGCCACTGGGAGCAATGAAAAGATTTCAGGGCTGGAGAGATACGATCCCTGGGCTTCAGACCAAGGAAACGTCTTGCAGTCCTGTTCTGGATGAGTTGCAGAGGACAGAGAGAAGAAGCAGGCAGATTTAGAAAGAGGCTGTTGCAGTAGTCTAGCCTAGAGAGAATCAGAGCTCTAGATACAGTAAGCTTCTGGGGGAAGGAGAGGAAAGGAACAATACCTCTGCAAATGTACAGTTGGTAGTTTGACTTCTTAGAGATGTCAGAGATGTGAGAAGAAAAGGAGAGTGTGGAGTCGAAGATGACCCCAAGGTTCTTAGCCTCAAAGGTGGGAGCAGGAAGAGGGCCAAGGGAGGCCGGCCAGAGAGTGGCAGGAAAGGAGGGTGCAGGTGTGCCGATGAGGAGAATCTCTGCCTAAATGGGATTAAGGCAGAGATCATTGGCGGCAGACCAGTCCTGGATGGCAGACAGACGGTCAGAGATGAGGGAGGGAAGCCTGAAAACAAGCAGAGTGTCATCCGCATAGCACTGAAAGTTGAAGCAGAGAGCTGCAATGCGGTGGGAAATGGGTGCCAGGTATTGGTTGAACAGCCAGGGAAAGAGGTTAGACCCGTGGGGAACACCACAAGTAGAGAATGAGATGGCGAAAAGGAAGGACCCAAGTTGGACCTGGGAGGGCCGATCAGAGTGGAAAGAGGTCATCCAGGCCAGGGCCTGATCAGTGATACCCGGCTTATCACGGAGACAGTTGAGCAGGATGGCATGGTTGACCGTGTCAAAGGCAGAAGAGAAATCGAGTAGGATGAGGACCCAAAAGGGATGTTAGAGTCATGGTTGGACAGCAGGTCTTCACAGGTGTTCAGGAGAGCAGTTTCCATGCTTCTGACAGCTCTGAAGCCAGGCTGATGGTCATGGAGACAACCAACAGAGTCGGTGTGAAGATTAAGCTGGGAGATGGTCAGCTTTTCCAAGAGTTTGCCCTGGAAAGGAGTGATAGAAACCTGCGAAGTTAGCCGGGCCGGAGGGGTCGGCTGTGGAATTTTTGAGAAGAGGGTGCACAAGAGAATGCTTCAGAGTGGAGGGGAAGATTCCACAGGTGATGGAATGGTTACAGAAGTCGGCCAGATTCAGAGCAAGGGTGTCAATGTGGTCCTTGATGGTTTTGGACGAACAGGGAAGAACCTGTTTTGACTGGAATCACACAATCTCCTGGGCTTGCGCCAATCTGGTTTCCAACCAAGCCACGGCACTGAATCGGCCTTACTGGACCTAAAGATTCAACAGGATGATATCAAAGATGCCAAGAAGCAAGCCCTCCTCTTGTTACTGGGCCTGTCTGCAGCCTTCGACCATGTATACATATTGAATAAATCAAAAAGGCAGCCTATGATCGAGCCAGCCAGGAGTCAACCTGGAATTAGTCAAATGTGTTATCCATTGCGCCACTGGACCGCTGCTACAGCGTGAGCAGGAGTCAGCACTTTTGTAACGAAACAGAAGTTTCCTGCTTGAGACACAGTGAGAAACGTACTTCTCATTTTTACAAGGAGAGGTAGAAAAAAACGCTACAAGCCCACAATGAGCAGGTGAGCGAGCGTGTGCCATCATGAGAAACTTAGTTCTCATTTTTCCCAGAGGAGAGGTAGAAAAAACGCACTAACTACGAACAAACAATGTGCTTTTGTGTGCCATGCGTGACAAGGCTCATTTTTAAATACTTTCTAGAACAAAAAGGCAGCATGCGAACGAGCCAGCCAGGAGTCGAACCTGGAATCTTCTGCTCCGTAGGCAGACGCGTTATCCATTGCGCCACTGGCCCTCTGCTGCAGTGACTCTTGGAATCAGCACTTTTGTTACGACGCAGATGCTCATCATGCGGATTGAGCCATCATGAGCAACTTAGTTCTCATTTTTATAAGGAGAGGTGGTTGAAAACACGCCTACGAACTGACAATGAGCAGGCGTGTGCCATGTGTTAGAGACATCATGAGAAATAACGTAGTTCCCATTTTTTCTCCCGAGTAGAGGTAGAAACACGCTGCAACAGTGACTACAAACACACAATGAGCTTCGAGTGCCTTGCGTGAGAAGGCTCATTTTTAAATACAGAACAAAAAGGCAGCATTTGAACGAGCCAGCCAGGAGTCGAACCTGGAATCTTCTGCTCCGTAGGCAGACGCGTTATCCATTGCGCCACTGGCCCGCTGCTGCACTGTGTGCTGCATTCAGCACTTTTGTTACGAACCAGAGGCTCAGGTCGGGCTGCCTGAGACATCACGAGAAACTTTGTTCTCATTTTTACAGCGAGAGGTAGGAAAAACGCTACCAACACACAATAAGCAGGCGTGTGACATGTGTTAAAGAAGGCTCATTTTTAAATACTTTATTGAAAACAATACATACAAACATCTGACAAAGAACGCATTTGGCATCAGATACTGCCCGGATTGCAACTCTCTGCAAGTATTTTCTGGCGAGTTTTACGGACCAAGCATCTCATTTATTGTACTATAGCACTCACATTTTCATGCGCAAATAACAGATTTAGACTGTTTTCACTTTTTAGTATTGTACCATTTTATGTGCTCGGTGCTCTTCAGTGTTAAATCCGCGGGAGAGGATGATCTGTACCCAGATCAACCCCAAAAGTGCCATACAGATATGAAACAGGTAAGGCCTGAGTGATAGGCGTGCCAAGGAGTACTCGACGTGCATGCTACAGAAACGCGAAACATGCAACAAGTGAGAGACATAAAATGGGGTTTTTCACTTTAAGAAATAACATATAATATATTGAATACAATTTTTTGTTTACTTCTTAAAAGGTGTTTTATTGAGCTGTAGCCTTCCTCTTAGAGAGCAGGACTAAGAAGCCCGGCTGGAGCATTTCAGCACATTTTTATTTCCTTTTGGCGATCGCTGTGTCAGGGTGTTGGGTTGGGGCTCCAAGATTGCCGAACACCAGGCGAGCAGTCTATCATGGGGAACAGTTTAGTATACAACACCGGTGCGATGAAGGCACATGGCCTACTGTGCATTTTAAGCACCACCTATAAGCCGAAACCGTTGCATTGAAGTACAGGTAGGAGGGAGATGACATGTGAAGAGGGACACACGACTTGTTTTTTTTTGGGTTATTTATTTGTTAAATATTGTTGGTTGTTTATCGTCTAATTGACTGCCTTGGGCCATGCTTACCTCTTTGGCCATTCCCACCCACTCCTTGCCCCTCCCACCCAAAACTCAACCCCTGGTATCTATGTTGTTTCTAAGCAGTCTGCTGTGAGTTAATGGCTTAATTGCCGCTGTAAATGGCTACCGGTATAATAACAAAAATCTTACCCAATTCTACCTGACCTTAACTCACTACCCCACCCCCTCTATTCCCACCTCTCCCCTCTCACCCAATCTACCCTTATCCCCACCCTACTCTACCACCACTGACTATACCCCAAACCACTCTACACCTACCCCACTCTTCGCTACCCACAATATCCCACACCACTGTACACCTACCCTACCCACTGCCCCACCCCACTGTACCCCTATCCATCAAACCACTGTAGACTGGCAAGGTGACACGAGGTCCTTTGATCCCAATAGATTTCGCCCAGCCTTTCCATATCTTCATATCACTACCGAGTTAAGGTACGTGTTTGTTGAGTCTTCAACTTACCCCAGACCTACGCTAGTTGTTCAAGATCAGACAGGCAGTCAAAGTGAACAGGCACGCCTTTGACAGTGTCTCTTCGGATGTAGGTAGATGCACAAAGTATTCTATTCTGAGGTCCATGCATTCTGCCATGTAAGCGCCAAACAGCCCTTTCACAGGAAGACCCTTCAAAAAGTAAAGACTCCGCTTTCTGTATGTTGGCATGTAGCACGTAGCCCATCTTGGCAGATAGCGTACATCACATTGCATCTAGTGGTGGCCCTATGTTGTGATTCTTCACTTGCCAAATCATAGCAGTGCTAAAAGGTCATGGCCAAGAGGCCTCAGCGGCAGGGGATCTGCGTCCAGTGCAAATTGGCACATGCCAAAACGTCCTGAACAATGGAGAAGGCAAAGAAGTTTCATTAGTGGTGTAATGGGAGGATAAATCGTGTTCCAGATGTTGGGGACATCCCTCAGACCTGTTAAGGGCCTCCATCACACCACTGAGGAATTATCCTTGTTTGTTACTGTTTGCAATGAATGATTGAAGGAGTTGCGTATCTTCAGATCTATAGATTCCTGCTATGATATGACATGATATTGTATTTGAATCGTACTCATACACGCGTGTTTCAGAGCGTGACGAGGCAAGGGAGGGGAAGAAGGGAGGACAAAACAGCGATCTTCCTAGGCCCAGTGACATTGAGAATGCTCAAGTGCAGGGGAGAGGGAGGGAGGAAAGTGCAAGGAGAGGGGCGAGGTGGAACGTGCCTAGAAAGGGATAAAAACAACAACAACTGGTAGCGCAGCCAGCAGGGTGGCAAGTGCGAGGTTTAAAGCGCAGACAAGGGGTGTCTGATAAGTGCAGGTAAGGGCACTGTAGGGTTACAGATACAGACCCAAGTGCAAGGATTGCGTGCAAGGGTTGCCAGGAGGCAGTGCAGGTGTGCGGCTGGGTGGGCAGGGACCTTGGCCCGAAATCAGAGGGTAGCCAGGTGCACGGAGCCGAAGCAGACAGATCAGCAGGGGAGCGGAAGAGCAAAGGCAGAAGCAAAGAGGAAGGTCTTGAGGTGCTTCCGGAACCAGAGATGGTTCTCCTCAAGTTTCAGTGTGGCAGGCAGGCTGTTCCAGAGGGAGGCCCCAGCTGAGGAAAGAGATCTACCCCCAACTCGTTGCTTGGAGAAGCGACCGGCCCTGAGGGAGTTGGAGGTGGAGGAGAAAAGAGCTCGAGTGGGAAGGTATTTACGGAGGGAGAGTTGAAGGTATTTTGGACCCAGGCCCCAGTAAGCCTTGTGGACAATGCAGAGGGACTTGAATTTAACCCTTGCAGCCACTGGGAGCAATGAAAAGATTTCAGGGCTGGAGAGATACGATCCCTGGGCTTCAGACCAAGGAAACGTCTTGCAGTCCTGTTCTGGATGAGTTGCAGAGGACAGAGAGAAGAAGCAGGCAGATTTAGAAAGAGGCTGTTGCAGTAGTCTAGCCTAGAGAGAATCAGAGCTCTAGATACAGTAAGCTTCTGGGGGAAGGAGAGGAAAGGAACAATACCTCTGCAAATGTACAGTTGGTAGTTTGACTTCTTAGAGATGTCAGAGATGTGAGAAGAAAAGGAGAGTGTGGAGTCGAAGATGACCCCAAGGTTCTTAGCCTCAAAGGTGGGAGCAGGAAGAGGGCCAAGGGAGGCCGGCCAGAGAGTGGCAGGAAAGGAGGGTGCAGGTGTGCCGATGAGGAGAATCTCTGCCTAAATGGGATTAAGGCAGAGATCATTAGCGGCAGACCAGTCCTGGATGGCAGACAGACGGTCAGAGATGAGGGAGGGAAGCCTGAAAACAAGCAGAGTGTCATCCGCATAGCACTGAAAGTTGAAGCAGAGAGCTGCAATGCGGTGGGAAATGGGTGCCAGGTATTGGTTGAACAGCCAGGGAGAGAGGTTAGACCCGTGGGGAACACCACAAGTAGAGAATGAGATGGCGAAAAGGAAGGACCCAAGTTGGACCTGGGAGGGCCGATCAGAGTGGAAAGAGGTCATCCAGGCCAGGGCCTGATCAGTGATACCCGGCTTATCACGGAGACAGTTGAGCAGGATGGCATGGTTGACCGTGTCAAAGGCAGAAGAGAAATCGAGTAGGATGAGGACCCAAAAGGGATGTTAGAGTCATGGTTGGACAGCAGGTCTTCACAGGTGTTCAGGAGAGCAGTTTCCATGCTTCTGACAGCTCTGAAGCCAGGCTGATGGTCATGGAGACAACCAACAGAGTCGGTGTGAAGATTAAGCTGGGAGATGGTCAGCTTTTCCAAGAGTTTGCCCTGGAAAGGAGTGATAGAAACCTGCGAAGTTAGCCGGGCCGGAGGGGTCGGCTGTGGAATTTTTGAGAAGAGGGTGCACAAGAGAATGCTTCAGAGTGGAGGGGAAGATTCCACAGGTGATGGAATGGTTACAGAAGTCGGCCAGATTCAGAGCAAGGGTGTCAATGTGGTCCTTGATGGTTTTGGACGAACAGGGAAGAACCTGTTTTGACTGGAATCACACAATCTCCTGGGCTTGCGCCAATCTGGTTTCCAACCAAGCCACGGCACTGAATCGGCCTTATTGGACCTAAAGATTCAACAGGATGATATCAAAGATGCCAAGAAGCAAGCCCTCCTCTTGTTACTGGGCCTGTCTGCAGCCTTCGACCATGTATACATATTGAATAAATCAAAAAGGCAGCCTATGATCGAGCCAGCCAGGAGTCAACCTGGAATTAGTCAAATGTGTTATCCATTGCGCCACTGGACCGCTGCTACAGCGTGAGCAGGAGTCAGCACTTTTGTAACGAAACAGAAGTTTCCTGCTTGAGACACAGTGAGAAACGTACTTCTCATTTTTACAAGGAGAGGTAGAAAAAAACGCTACAAGCCCACAATGAGCAGGTGAGCGAGCGTGTGCCATCATGAGAAACTTAGTTCTCATTTTTCCCAGAGGAGAGGTAGAAAAAACGCACTAACTACGAACAAACAATGTGCTTTTGTGTGCCATGCGTGACAAGGCTCATTTTTAAATACTTTCTAGAACAAAAAGGCAGCATGCGAACAAGCCAGCCAGGAGTCGAACCTGGAATCTTCTGCTCCGTAGGCAGACGCGTTATCCATTGCGCCACTGGCCCTCTGCTGCAGTTACTCTTGGAATCAGCACTTTTGTTACGACGCAGAGGCTCATCATGCGGATTCAGCCATCATGAGCAACTTAGTTCTCATTTTTATAAGGAGAGGTGGTTGAAAACACGCCTACGAACTGACAATGAGCAGGCGTGTGCCATGTGTTAGAGACATCATGAGAAATAACGTAGTTCCCATTTTTTCTCCCGAGTAGAGGTAGAAACACGCTGCAACAGTGACTACAAACACACAATGAGCTTTCGAGTGCCTTGCGTGAGAAGGCTCATTTTTAAATACAGAACAAAAAGGCAGCATTTGAACGAGCCAGCCAGGAGTCGAACCTGGAATCTTCTGCTCCGTAGGCAGACGCGTTATCCATTGCGCCACTGGCCCGCTGCTGCACTGTGAGCTGCATTCAGCACTTTTGTTACGAACCAGAGGCTCAGGTCGGGCTGCCTGAGACATCACGAGAAACTTTGTTCTCATTTTTACAGCGAGAGGTAGGAAAAACGCTACCAACACACAATAAGCAGGCGTGTGACATGTGTTAAAGAAGGCTCATTTTTAAATACTTTATTGAAAACAATACATACAAACATCTGACAAAGAACGCATTTGGCATCAGATACTGCCCGGATTGCAACTCTCTGCACGTATTTTCTGGCGAGTTTTACGGACCAAGCATCTCATTTATTGTACTATAGCACTCACATTTTCATGCGCAAATAACAGATTTAGAATGTTTTCACTTTTTAGTATTGTACCATTTTATGTGCTCGGTGCTCTTCAGTGTTAAATCCGCGGGAGAGGATGATCTGTACCCAGATCAACCCCAAAAGTGCCATACAGATATGAAACAGATAAGGCCTGAGTGATAGGCGTGCCAAGGAGTACTCGACGTGCATGCCACAGAAACGCGAAACATGCAACAAGTGAGAGACATAAAATGGGGTTTTTCACTTTAAGAAAATAACATATATTGAATACAATTTTTTGTTTACTTCTTAAAAGGTGTTTTATTGAGCTGTAGCCTTCCTCTTAGAGAGCAGGACTAAGAAGCCCCGCTGGAGCATTTCAGCACATTTTTATTTCCTTTTGGCGATCGCTGTGTCAGGGTGTTGGGTTGGGGCTCCAAGATTGCCGAACACCAGGCGAGCAGTCTATCATGGGGAACAGTTTAGTATACAACACCGGTGCGATGAAGGCACATGGCCTACTGTGCATTTTAAGCACCACCTATAAGCCGAAACCGTTGCATTGAAGTACAGGTAGGAGGGAGATGACATGTGAAGAGGGACACACGACTTGGTTTTTTTTGGGTTATTTATTTGTTAAATATTGTTGGTTGTTTATCGTCTAATTGACTGCCTTGGGCCATGCTTACCTCTTTGGCCATTCCCACCCACTCCTTGCCCCTCCCACCCAAAACTCAACCCCTGGTATCTATGTTGTTTCTAAGCAGTCTGCTGTGAGTTAATGGCTTAATTGCCGCTGTAAATGGCTACCGGTATAATAACAAAAATCTTACCCAATTCTACCTGTCCTTAACTCACTACCCCACCCCCTCTATTCCCACCTCTCCCCTCTCACCCAATCTACCCTTATCCCCACCCTACTCTACCACCACTGACTATACCCCAAACCACTCTACACCTACCCCACTCTTCGCTACCCACAATATCCCACACCACTGTACACCTACCCTACCCACTGCCCCACCCCACTGTACCCCTATCCATCAAACCACTGTAGACTGGCAAGGTGACACGAGGTCCTTTGATCCCAATAGATTTCGCCCAGCCTTTCCATATCTTCAGATCACTACCGAGTTAAGGTACGTGTTTGTTGAGTCTTCAACTTACCCCAGACCTACGCTAGTTGTTCAAGATCAGACAGGCAGTCAAAGTGAACAGGCACGCCTTTGACAGTGTCTCTTCGGATGTAGGTAGATGCACAAAGTATTCTATTCTGAGGTCCATGCATTCTGCCATGTAAGCGCCAAACAGCCCTTTCACGGGAAGACCCTTCAAAAAGTAAAGACTCCGCTTTCTGTATGTTGGCATGTAGCACGTAGCCCATCTTGGCAGATAGCGTACATCACATTGCATCTAGTGGTGGCCCTATGTTGTGATTCTTCACTTGCCAAATCATAGCAGTGCTAAAAGGTCATGGCCAAGAGGCCTCAGCGGCAGGGGATCTGCGTCCAGTGCAAATTGGCACATGCCAAAACGTCCTGAACAATGGAGAAGGCAAAGAAGTTTCATTAGTGGTGTAATGGGAGGATAAATCGTGTTCCAGATGTTGGGGACATCCCTCAGACCTGTTAAGGGCCTCCATCACACCACTGAGGAATTATCCTTGTTTGTTACTGTTTGCAATGAATGATTGAAGGAGTTGCGTATCTTCAGATCTATAGATTCCTGCTATGATATGACATGATATTGTATTTGAATCGTACTCATACACGCGTGTTTCAGAGCGTGACGAGGCAAGGGAGGGGAAGAAGGGAGGACAAAACAGCGATCTTCCTAGGCCCAGTGACATTGAGAATGCTCAAGTGCAGGGGAGAGGGAGGGAGGAAAGTGCAAGGAGAGGGGCGAGGTGGAACGTGCCTAGGAAGGGATAAAAACAACAACAACTGGTAGCGCAGCCAGCAGGGTGGCAAGTGCGAGGTTTAAAGCGCAGACAAGGGGTGTCTGATAAGTGCAGGTAAGGGCACTGTAGGGTTACAGATACAGACCCAAGTGCAAGGATTGCGTGCAAGGGTTGCCAGGAGGCAGTGCAGGTGTGCGGCTGGGTGGGCAGGGACCTTGGCCCGAAATCAGAGGGTAGCCAGGTGCACGGAGCTGAAGCAGACAGATCAGCAGGGGAGCGGAAGAGCAAAGGCAGAAGCAAAGAGGAAGGTCTTGAGGTGCTTCCGGAACCAGAGATGGTTCTCCTCAAGTTTCAGTGTGGCAGGCAGGCTGTTCCAGAGGGAGGCCCCAGCTGAGGAAAGAGATCTACCCCCAACTCGTTGCTTGGAGAAGCGACCGGCCCTGAGGGAGTTGGAGGTGGAGGAGAAAAGAGCTCGAGTGGGAAGGTATTTACGGAGGGAGAGTTGAAGGTATTTTGGACCCAGGCCCCAGTAAGCCTTGTGGACAATGCAGAGGGACTTGAATTTAACCCTTGCAGCCACTGGGAGCAATGAAAAGATTTCAGGGCTGGAGAGATACGATCCCTGGGCTTCAGACCAAGGAAACGTCTTGCAGTCCTGTTCTGGATGAGTTGCAGAGGACAGAGAGAAGAAGCAGGCAGATTTAGAAAGAGGCTGTTGCAGTAGTCTAGCCTAGAGAGAATCAGAGCTCTAGATACAGTAAGCTTCTGGGGGAAGGAGAGGAAAGGAACAATACCTCTGCAAATGTACAGTTGGTAGTTTGACTTCTTAGAGATGTCAGAGATGTGAGAAGAAAAGGAGAGTGTGGAGTCGAAGATGACCCCAAGGTTCTTAGCCTCAAAGGTGGGAGCAGGAAGAGGGCCAAGGGAGGCCGGCCAGAGAGTGGCAGGAAAGGAGGGTGCAGGTGTGCCGATGAGGAGAATCTCTGCCTAAATGGGATTAAGGCAGAGATCATTGGCGGCAGACCAGTCCTGGATGGCAGACAGACGGTCAGAGATGAGGGAGGGAAGCCTGAAAACAAGCAGAGTGTCATCCGCATAGCACTGAAAGTTGAAGCAGAGAGCTGCAATGCGGTGGGAAATGGGTGCCAGGTATTGGTTGAACAGCCAGGGAGAGAGGTTAGACCCGTGGGGAACACCACAAGTAGAGAATGAGATGGCGAAAAGGAAGGACCCAAGTTGGACCTGGGAGGGCCGATCAGAGTGGAAAGAGGTCATCCAGGCCAGGGCCTGATCAGTGATACCCGGCTTATCACGGAGACAGTTGAGCAGGATGGCATGGTTGACCGTGTCAAAGGCAGAAGAGAAATCGAGTAGGATGAGGACCCAAAAGGGATGTTAGAGTCATGGTTGGACAGCAGGTCTTCACAGGTGTTCAGGAGAGCAGTTTCCATGCTTCTGACAGCTCTGAAGCCAGGCTGATGGTCATGGAGACAACCAACAGAGTCGGTGTGAAGATTAAGCTGGGAGATGGTCAGCTTTTCCAAGAGTTTGCCCTGGAAAGGAGTGATAGAAACCTGCGAAGTTAGCCGGGCCGGAGGGGTCGGCTGTGGAATTTTTGAGAAGAGGGTGCACAAGAGAATGCTTCAGAGTGGAGGAGAAGATTCCACAGGTGATGGAATGGTTACAGAAGTCGGCCAGATTCAGAGCAAGGGTGTCAATGTGGTCCTTGATGGTTTTGGACGAACAGGGAAGAACCTGTTTTGACTGGAATCACACAATCTCCTGGGCTTGCGCCAATCTGGTTTCCAACCAAGCCACGGCACTGAATCGGCCTTACTGGACCTAAAGATTCAACAGGATGATATCAAAGATGCCAAGAAGCAAGCCCTCCTCTTGTTACTGGGCCTGTCTGCAGCCTTCGACCATGTATACATATTGAATAAATCAAAAAGGCAGCCTATGATCGAGCCAGCCAGGAGTCAACCTGGAATTAGTCAAATGTGTTATCCATTGCGCCACTGGACCGCTGCTACAGCGTGAGCAGGAGTCAGCACTTTTGTAACGAAATAGAAGTTTCCTGCTTGAGACACAGTGAGAAACGTACTTCTCATTTTTACAAGGAGAGGTAGAAAAAAACGCTACAAGCCCACAATGAGCAGGAGAGCGAGCGTGTGCCATCATGAGAAACTTAGTTCTCATTTTTCCCAGAGGAGAGGTAGAAAAAACGCACTAACTACGAACAAACAATGTGCTTTTGTGTGCCATGCGTGACAAGGCTCATTTTTAAATACTTTCTAGAACAAAAAGGCAGCATGCGAACGAGCCAGCCAGGAGTCGAACCTGGAATCTTCTGCTCCGTAGGCAGACGCGTTATCCATTGCGCCACTGGCCCTCTGCTGCAGTGACTCTTGGAATCAGCACTTTTGTTACGACGCAGATGCTCATCATGCGGATTGAGCCATCATGAGCAACTTAGTTCTCATTTTTATAAGGAGAGGTGGTTGAAAACACGCCTACGAACTGACAATGAGCAGGCGTGTGCCATGTGTTAGAGACATCATGAGAAATAACGTAGTTCCCATTTTTTCTCCCGAGTAGAGGTAGAAACACGCTGCAACAGTGACTACAAACACACAATGAGCTTCGAGTGCCTTGCGTGAGAAGGCTCATTTTTAAATACAGAACAAAAAGGCAGCATTTGAACGAGCCAGCCAGGAGTCGAACCTGGAATCTTCTGCTCCGTAGGCAGACGCGTTATCCATTGCGCCACTGGCCCGCTGCTGCACTGTGTGCTGCATTCAGCACTTTTGTTACGAACCAGAGGCTCAGGTCGGGCTGCCTGAGACATCACGAGAAACTTTGTTCTCATTTTTACAGCGAGAGGTAGGAAAAACGCTACCAACACACAATAAGCAGGCGTGTGACATGTGTTAAAGAAGGCTCATTTTTAAATACTTTATTGAAAACAATACATACAAACATCTGACAAAGAACGCATTTGGCATCAGATACTGCCCGGATTGCAACTCTCTGCACGTATTTTCTGGCGAGTTTTACGGACCAAGCATCTCATTTATTGTACTATAGCACTCACATTTTCATGCGCAAATAACAGATTTAGACTGTTTTCACTTTTTAGTATTGTACCATTTTATGTGCTCGGTGCTCTTCAGTGTTAAATCCGCGGGAGAGGATGATCTGTACCCAGATCAACCCCAAAAGTGCCATACAGATATGAAACAGATAAGGCCTGAGTGATAGGCGTGCCAAGGAGTACTCGACGTGCATGCTACAGAAACGCGAAACATGCAACAAGTGAGAGACATAAAATGGGGTTTTTCACTTTAAGAAATAACATATAATATATTGAATACAATTTTTTGTTTACTTCTTAAAAGGTGTTTTATTGAGCTGTAGCCTTCCTCTTAGAGAGCAGGACTAAGAAGCCCGGCTGGAGCATTTCAGCACATTTTTATTTCCTTTTGGCGATCGCTGTGTCAGGGTGTTGGGTTGGGGCTCCAAGATTGCCGAACACCAGGCGAGCAGTCTATCATGGGGAACAGTTTAGTATACAACACCGGTGCGATGAAGGCACATGGCCTACTGTGCATTTTAAGCACCACCTATAAGCCGAAACCGTTGCATTGAAGTACAGGTAGGAGGGAGATGACATGTGAAGAGGGACACACGACTTGTTTTTTTTTGGGTTATTTATTTGTTAAATATTGTTGGTTGTTTATCGTCTAATTGACTGCCTTGGGCCATGCTTACCTCTTTGGCCATTCCCACCCACTCCTTGCCCCTCCCACCCAAAACTCAACCCCTGGTATCTATGTTGTTTCTAAGCAGTCTGCTGTGAGTTAATGGCTTAATTGCCGCTGTAAATGGCTACCGGTATAATAACAAAAATCTTACCCAATTCTACCTGTCCTTAACTCACTACCCCACCCCCTCTATTCCCACCTCTCCCCTCTCACCCAATCTACCCTTATCCCCACCCTACTCTACCACCACTGACTATACCCCAAACCACTCTACACCTACCCCACTCTTCGCTACCCACAATATCCCACACCACTGTACACCTACCCTACCCACTGCCCCACCCCACTGTACCCCTATCCATCAAACCACTGTAGACTGGCAAGGTGACACGAGGTCCTTTGATCCCAATAGATTTCGCCCAGCCTTTCCATATCTTCAGATCACTACCGAGTTAAGGTACGTGTTTGTTGAGTCTTCAACTTACCCCAGACCTACGCTAGTTGTTCAAGATCAGACAGGCAGTCAAAGTGAACAGGCACGCCTTTGACAGTGTCTCTTCGGATGTAGGTAGATGCACAAAGTATTCTATTCTGAGGTCCATGCATTCTGCCATGTAAGCGCCAAACAGCCCTTTCACGGGAAGACCCTTCAAAAAGTAAAGACTCCGCTTTCTGTATGTTGGCATGTAGCACGTAGCCCATCTTGGCAGATAGCGTACATCACATTGCATCTAGTGGTGGCCCCATGTTGTGATTCTTCACTTGCCAAATCATAGCAGTGCTAAAAGGTCATGGCCAAGAGGCCTCAGCGGCAGGGGATCTGCGTCCAGTGCAAATTGGCACATGCCAAAACGTCCTGAACAATGGAGAAGGCAAAGAAGTTTCATTAGTGGTGTAATGGGAGGATAAATCGTGTTCCAGATGTTGGGGACATCCCTCAGACCTGTTAAGGGCCTCCATCACACCACTGAGGAATCATCCTTGTTTGTTACTGTTTGCAATGAATGATTGAAGGAGTTGCGTATCTTCAGATCTATAGATTCCTGCTATGATATGACATGATATTGTATTTGAATTGTACTCATACACGCGTGTTTCAGAGCGTGACGAGGCAAGGGAGGGGAAGAAGGGAGGACAAAACAGCGATCTTCCTAGGCCCAGTGACATTGAGAATGCTCAAGTGCAGGGGAGAGGGAGGGAGGAAAGTACAAGGAGAGGGGCGAGGTCGAACGTGCCGAGGAAGGGATAAAAACAACAACAACTGGTAGCGCAGCCAGCAGGGTGGCAAGTGCGAGGTTTAAAGCGCAGACAAGGGGTGTCTGATAAGTGCAGGTAAGGGCACTGTAGGGTTACAGATACAGACCCAAGTGCAAGGATTGCGTGCAAGGGTTGCCAGGAGGCAGTGCAGGTGTGCGGCTGGGTGGGCAGGGACCTTGGCCCGAAATCAGAGGGTAGCCAGGTGCACGGAGCCGAAACAGACAGATCAGCAGGGGAGCGGAAGAGCAAAGGCAGAAGCAAAGAGGAAGGTCTTGAGGTGCTTCCGGAACCAGAGATGGTTCTCCTCAAGTTTCAGTGTGGCAGGCAGGCTGTTCCAGAGGGAGGCCCCAGCTGAGGAAAGAGATCTACCCCCAACTCGTTGCTTGGAGAAGCGACCGGCCCTGAGGGAGTTGGAGGTGGAGGAGAAAAGAGCTCGAGTGGGAAGGTATTTACGGAGGGAGAGTTGAAGGTATTTTGGACCCAGGCCCCAGTAAGCCTTGTGGACAATGCAGAGGGACTTGAATTTAACCCTTGCAGCCACTGGGAGCAATGAAAAGATTTCAGGGCTGGAGAGATACGATCCCTGGGCTTCAGACCAAGGAAACGTCTTGCAGTCCTGTTCTGGATGAGTTGCAGAGGACAGAGAGAAGAAGCAGGCAGATTTAGAAAGAGGCTGTTGCAGTAGTCTAGCCTAGAGAGAATCAGAGCTCTAGATACAGTAAGCTTCTGGGGGAAGGAGAGGAAAGGAACAATACCTCTGCAAATGTACAGTTGGTAGTTTGACTTCTTAGAGATGTCAGAGATGTGAGAAGAAAAGGAGAGTGTGGAGTCGAAGATGACCCCAAGGTTCTTAGCCTCAAAGGTGGGAGCAGGAAGAGGGCCAAGGGAGGCCGGCCAGAGAGTGGCAGGAAAGGAGGGTGCAGGTGTGCCGATGAGGAGAATCTCTGCCTAAATGGGATTAAGGCAGAGATCATTGGCGGCAGACCAGTCCTGGATGGCAGACAGACGGTCAGAGATGAGGGAGGGAAGCCTGAAAACAAGCAGAGTGTCATCCGCATAGCACTGAAAGTTGAAGCAGAGAGCTGCAATGCGGTGGGAAATGGGTGCCAGGTATTGGTTGAACAGCCAGGGAGAGAGGTTAGACCCGTGGGGAACACCACAAGTAGAGAATGAGATGGCGAAAAGGAAGGACCCAAGTTGGACCTGGGAGGGCCGATCAGAGTGGAAAGAGGTCATCCAGGCCAGGGCCTGATCAGTGATACCCGGCTTATCACGGAGACAGTTGAGCAGGATGGCATGGTTGACCGTGTCAAAGGCAGAAGAGAAATCGAGTAGGATGAGGACCCAAAAGGGATGTTAGAGTCATGGTTGGACAGCAGGTCTTCACAGGTGTTCAGGAGAGCAGTTTCCATGCTTCTGACAGCTCTGAAGCCAGGCTGATGGTCATGGAGACAACCAACAGAGTCGGTGTGAAGATTAAGCTGGGAGATGGTCAGCTTTTCCAAGAGTTTGCCCTGGAAAGGAGTGATAGAAACCTGCGAAGTTAGCCGGGCCGGAGGGGTCGGCTGTGGAATTTTTGAGAAGAGGGTGCACAAGAGAATGCTTCAGAGTGGAGGGGAAGATTCCACAGGTGATGGAATGGTTACAGAAGTCGGCCAGATTCAGAGCAAGGGTGTCAATGTGGTCCTTGATGGTTTTGGACGAACAGGGAAGAACCTGTTTTGACTGGAATCACACAATCTCCTGGGCTTGCGCCAATCTGGTTTCCAACCAAGCCACGGCACTGAATCGGCCTTACTGGACCTAAAGATTCAACAGGATGATATCAAAGATGCCAAGAAGCAAGCCCTCCTCTTGTTACTGGGCCTGTCTGCAGCCTTCGACCATGTATACATATTGAATAAATCAAAAAGGCAGCCTATGATCGAGCCAGCCAGGAGTCAACCTGGAATTAGTCAAATGTGTTATCCATTGCGCCACTGGACCGCTGCTACAGCGTGAGCAGGAGTCAGCACTTTTGTAACGAAACAGAAGTTTCCTGCTTGAGACACAGTGAGAAACGTACTTCTCATTTTTACAAGGAGAGGTAGAAAAAAACGCTACAAGCCCACAATGAGCAGGTGAGCGAGCGTGTGCCATCATGAGAAACTTAGTTCTCATTTTTCCCAGAGGAGAGGTAGAAAAAACGCACTAACTACGAACAAACAATGTGCTTTTGTGTGCCATGCGTGACAAGGCTCATTTTTAAATACTTTCTAGAACAAAAAGGCAGCATGCGAACGAGCCAGCCAGGAGTCGAACCTGGAATCTTCTGCTCCGTAGGCAGACGCGTTATCCATTGCGCCACTGGCCCTCTGCTGCAGTGACTCTTGGAATCAGCACTTTTGTTACGACGCAGAGGCTCATCATGCGGATTGAGCCATCATGAGCAACTTAGTTCTCATTTTTATAAGGAGAGGTGGTTGAAAACACGCCTACGAACTGACAATGAGCAGGCGTGTGCCATGTGTTAGAGACATCATGAGAAATAACGTAGTTCCCATTTTTTCTCCCGAGTAGAGGTAGAAACACGCTGCAACAGTGACTACAAACACACAATGAGCTTTCGAGTGCCTTGCGTGAGAAGGCTCATTTTTAAATACAGAACAAAAAGGCAGCATTGGAACGAGCCAGCCAGGAGTCGAACCTGGAATCTTCTGCTCCGTAGGCAGACGCGTTATCCATTGCGCCACTGGCCCGCTGCTGCACTGTGAGCTGCATTCAGCACTTTTGTTACGAACCAGAGGCTCAGGTCGGGCTGCCTGAGACATCACGAGAAACTTTGTTCTCATTTTTACAGCGAGAGGTAGGAAAAACGCTACCAACACACAATAAGCAGGCGTGTGACATGTGTTAAAGAAGGCTCATTTTTAAATACTTTATTGAAAACAATACATACACACATCTGACAAAGAACACATTTGGCATCAGATACTGCCCGGATTGCAACTGTCTGCACGTATTTTCTGGCGAGTTTTACGGACCAAGCATCTCATTTATTGTACGATAGCACTCACATTTTCATGCGCAAATAACAGATTTAGACTGTTTTCACTTTTTAGTATTGTACCATTTTATGTGCTCGGTGCTCTTCAGTGTTAAATCCGCGGGAGAGGATGATCTGTACCCAGATCAACCCCAAAAGTGCCATACAGATATGAAATAGATAAGGCCTGAGTGATAGGCGTGCCAAGGAGTACTCGACGTGCATGCCACAGAAACGCGAAACATGCAACAAGTGAGAGACATAAAATGGGGTTTTTCACTTTAAGAAAATAACATATAATATATTGAATACAATTTTTTGTTTACTTCTTAAAAGGTGTTTTATTGAGCTGTAGCCTTCCTCTTAGAGAGCAGGACTAAGAAGCCCGGCTGGAGCATTTCAGCACATTTTTATTTCCTTTTGGCGATCGCTGTGTCAGGGTGTTGGGTTGGGGCTCCAAGATTGCCGAACACCAGGCGAGCAGTCTATCATGGGGAACAGTTTAGTATACAACACCGGTGCGATGAAGGTACATGGCCTACTGTGCATTTTAAGCACCACCTATAAGCCGAAACCGTTGCATTGAAGTACAGGTAGGAGGGAGATGACATGTGAAGAGGGACACACGACTTGTTTTTTTTTGGGTTATTTATTTGTTAAATATTGTTGGTTGTTTATCGTCTAATTGACTGCCTTGGGCCATGCTTACCTCTTTGGCCATTCCCACCCACTCCTTGCCCCTCCCACCCAAAACTCAACCCCTGGTATCTATGTTGTTTCTAAGCAGTCTGCTGTGAGTTAATGGCTTAATTGCCGCTGTAAATGGCTACCGGTATAATAACAAAAATCTTACCCAATTCTACCTGACCTTAACTCACTACCCCACCCCCTCTATTCCCACCTCTCCCCTCTCACCCAATCTACCCTTATCCCCACCCTACTCTACCACCACTGACTATACCCCAAACCACTCTACACCTACCCCACTCTTCGGTACCCACAATATCCCACACCACTGCACACCTACCCTACCCACTGCCCCACCCCACTGTACCCCTATCCATCAAACCACTGTAGACTGGCAAGGTGACACGAGGTCCTTTGATCCCAATAGATTTCGCCCAGCCTTTCCATATCTTCATATCACTACCGAGTTAAGGTACGTGTTTGTTGAGTCTTCAACTTACCCCAGACCTACGCTAGTTGTTCAAGATCAGACAGGCAGTCAAAGTGAACAGGCACGCCTTTGACAGTGTCTCTTCGGATGAAGGTAGATGCACAAAGTATTCTATTCTGAGGTCCATGCATTCTGCCATGTAAGCGCCAAACAGCCCTTTCACAGGAAGACCCTTCAAAAAGTAAAGACTCCGCTTTCTGTATGTTGGCATGTAGCACGTAGCCCATCTTGGCAGATAGCGTACATCACATTGCATCTAGTGGTGGCCCTATGTTGTGATTCTTCACTTGCCAAATCATAGCAGTGCTAAAAGGTCATGGCCAAGAGGCCTCAGCGGCAGGGGATCTGCGTCCAGTGCAAATTGGCACATGCCAAAACTTCCTGAACAATGGAGAAGGCAAAGAAGTTTCATTAGTGGTGTAATGGGAGGATAAATCGTGTTCCAGATGTTGGGGACATCCCTCAGACCTGTTAAGGGCCTCCATCACACCACTGAGGAATTATCCTTGTTTGTTACTGTTTGCAATGAATGATTGAAGGAGTTGCGTATCTTCAGATCTATAGATTCCTGCTATGATATGACATGATATTGTATTTGAATCGTACTCATACACGCGTGTTTCAGAGCGTGACGAGGCAAGGGAGGGGAAGAAGGGAGGACAAAACAGCGATCTTCCTAGGCCCAGTGACATTGAGAATGCTCAAGTGCAGGGGAGAGGGAGGGAGGAAAGTGCAAGGAGAGGGGCGAGGTGGAACGTGCCTAGGAAGGGATAAAAACAACAACAACTGGTAGCGCAGCCAGCAGGGTGGCAAGTGCGAGGTTTAAAGCGCAGACAAGGGGTGTCTGATAAGTGCAGGTAAGGGCACTGTAGGGTTACAGATACAGACCCAAGTGCAAGGATTGCGTGCAAGGGTTGCCAGGAGGCAGTGCAGGTGTGCGGCTGGGTGGGCAGGGACCTTGGCCCGAAATCAGAGGGTAGCCAGGTGCACGGAGCCGAAGCAGACAGATCAGCAGGGGAGCGGAAGAGCAAAGGCAGAAGCAAAGAGGAAGGTCTTGAGGTGCTTCCGGAACCAGAGATGGTTCTCCTCAAGTTTCAGTGTGGCAGGCAGGCTGTTCCAGAGGGAGGCCCCAGCTGAGGAAAGAGATCTACCCCCAACTCGTTGCTTGGAGAAGCGACCGGCCCTGAGGGAGTTGGAGGTGGATGAGAAAAGAGCTCGAGTGGGAAGGTATTTACGGAGGGAGAGTTGAAGGTATTTTGGACCCAGGCCCCAGTAAGCCTTGTGGACAATGCAGAGGGACTTGAATTTAACCCTTGCAGCCACTGGGAGCAATGAAAAGATTTCAGGGCTGGAGAGATACGATCCCTGGGCTTCAGACCAAGGAAACGTCTTGCAGTCCTGTTCTGGATGAGTTGCAGAGGACAGAGAGAAGAAGCAGGCAGATTTAGAAAGAGGCTGTTGCAGTAGTCTAGCCTAGAGAGAATCAGAGCTCTAGATACAGTAAGCTTCTGGGGGAAGGAGAGGAAAGGAACAATACCTCTGCAAATGTACAGTTGGTAGTTTGACTTCTTAGAGATGTCAGAGATGTGAGAAGAAAAGGAGAGTGTGGAGTCGAAGATGACCCCAAGGTTCTTAGCCTCAAAGGTGGGAGCAGGAAGAGGGCCAAGGGAGGCCGGCCAGAGAGTGGCAGGAAAGGAGGGTGCAGGTGTGCCGATGAGGAGAATCTCTGCCTAAATGGGATTAAGGCAGAGATCATTGGCGGCAGACCAGTCCTGGATGGCAGACAGACGGTCAGAGATGAGGGAGGGAAGCCTGAAAACAAGCAGAGTGTCATCCGCATAGCACTGAAAGTTGAAGCAGAGAGCTGCAATGCAGTGGGAAATGGGTGCCAGGTATTGGTTGAACAGCCAGGGAGAGAGGTTAGACCCGTGGGGAACACCACAAGTAGAGAATGAGATGGCGAAAAGGAAGGACCCAAGTTGGACCTGGGAGGGCCGATCAGAGTGGAAAGAGGTCATCCAGGCCAGGGCCTGATCAGTGATACCCGGCTTATCACGGAGACAGTTGAGCAGGATGGCATGGTTGACCGTGTCAAAGGCAGAAGAGAAATCGAGTAGGATGAGGACCCAAAAGGGATGTTAGAGTCATGGTTGGACAGCAGGTCTTCACAGGTGTTCAGGAGAGCAGTTTCCATGCTTCTGACAGCTCTGAAGCCAGGCTGATGGTCATGGAGACAACCAACAGAGTCGGTGTGAAGATTAAGCTGGGAGATGGTCAGCTTTTCCAAGAGTTTGCCCTGGAAAGGAGTGATAGAAACCTGCGAAGTTAGCCGGGCCGGAGGGGTCGGCTGTGGAATTTTTGAGAAGAGGGTGCACAAGAGAATGCTTCAGAGTGGAGGGGAAGATTCCACAGGTGATGGAATGGTTACAGAAGTCGGCCAGATTCAGAGCAAGGGTGTCAATGTGGTCCTTGATGGTTTTGGACGAACAGGGAAGAACCTGTTTTGACTGGAATCACACAATCTCCTGGGCTTGCGCCAATCTGGTTTCCAACCAAGCCACGGCACTGAATCGGCCTTACTGGACCTAAAGATTCAACAGGATGATATCAAAGATGCCAAGAAGCAAGCCCTCCTCTTGTTACTGGGCCTGTCTGCAGCCTTCGACCATGTATACATATTGAATAAATCAAAAAGGCAGCCTATGATCGAGCCAGCCAGGAGTCAACCTGGAATTAGTCAAATGTGTTATCCATTGCGCCACTGGACCGCTGCTACAGCGTGAGCAGGAGTCAGCACTTTTGTAACGAAACAGAAGTTTCCTGCTTGAGACACAGTGAGAAACGTACTTCTCATTTTTACAAGGAGAGGTAGAAAAAAACGCTACAAGCCCACAATGAGCAGGTGAGCGAGCGTTTGCCATCATGAGAAACTTAGTTCTCATTTTTCCCAGAGGAGAGGTAGAAAAAACGCACTAACTACGAACAAACAATGTGCTTTTGTGTGCCATGCGTGACAAGGCTCATTTTTAAATACTTTCTAGAACAAAAAGGCAACATGCGAACGAGCCAGCCAGGAGTCGAACCTGGAATCTTCTGCTCCGTAGGCAGACGCGTTATCCATTGCGCCACTGGCCCTCTGCTGCAGTGACTCTTGGAATCAGCACTTTTGTTACGACGCAGAGGCTCATCATGCGGATTGAGCCATCATGAGCAACTTAGTTCTCATTTTTATAAGGAGAGGTGGTTGAAAACACGCCTACGAACTGACAATGAGCAGGCGTGTGCCATGTGTTAGAGACATCATGAGAAATAAGGTAGTTCCCATTTTTTCTCCCGAGTAGAGGTAGAAACACGCTGCAACAGTGACTACAAACACACAATGAGCTTTCGAGTGCCTTGCGTGAGAAGGCTCATTTTTAAATACAGAACAAAAAGGCAGCATTTGAACGAGCCAGCCAGGAGTCGAACCTGGAATCTTCTGCTCCGTAGGCAGACGTGTTATCCATTGCGCCACTGGCCCGCTGCTGCACTGTGAGCTGCATTCAGCACTTTTGTTACGAACCAGAGGCTCAGGTCGGGCTGCCTGAGACATCACGAGAAACTTTGTTCTCATTTTTACAGCGAGAGGTAGGAAAAACGCTACCAACACACAATAAGCAGGCGTGTGACATGTGTTAAAGAAGGCTCATTTTTAAATACTTTATTGAAAACAATACATACACACATCTGACAAAGAACACATTTGGCATCAGATACTGCCCGGATTGCAACTGTCTGCACGTATTTTCTGGCGAGTTTTACGGACCAAGCATCTCATTTATTGTACGATAGCACTCACATTTTCATGCGCAAATAACAGATTTAGACTGTTTTCACTTTTTAGTATTGTACCATTTTATGTGCTCGGTGCTCTTCAGTGTTAAATCCGCGGGAGAGGATGATCTGTACCCAGATCAACCCCAAAAGTGCCATACAGATATGAAACAGGTAAGGCCTGAGTGATAGGCGTGCCAAGGAGTACTCGACATGCATGCCACAGAAACGCGAAACATGCAACAAGTGAGAGACATAAAATGGGGTTTTTCACTTTAAGAAAATAACATATAATATATTGAATACAATTTTTTGTTTACTTCTTAAAAGGTGTTTTATTGAGCTGTAGCCTTCCTCTTAGAGAGCAGGACTAAGAAGCCCGGCTGGAGCATTTCAGCACATTTTTATTTCCTTTTGGCGATCGCTGTGTCAGGGTGTTGGGTTGGGGCTCCAAGATTGCCGAACACCAGGCGAGCAGTCTATCATGGGGAACAGTTTAGTATACAACACCGGTGCGATGAAGGCACATGGCCTACTGTGCATTTTAAGCACCACCTATAAGCCGAAACCGTTGCATTGAAGTACAGGTAGGAGGGAGATGACATGTGAAGAGGGACACACGACTTGGTTTTTTTTGGGTTATTTATTTGTTAAATATTGTTGGTTGTTTATCGTCTAATTGACTGCCTTGGGCCATGCTTACCTCTTTGGCCATTCCCACCCACTCCTTGCCCCTCCCACCCAAAACTCAACCCCTGGTATCTATGTTGTTTCTAAGCAGTCTGCTGTGAGTTAATGGCTTAATTGCCGCTGTAAATGGCTACCGGTATAATAACAAAAATCTTACCCAATTCTACCTGTCCTTAACTCACTACCCCACCCCCTCTATTCCCACCTCTCCCCTCTCACCCAATCTACCCTTATCCCCACCCTACTCTACCACCACTGACTATACCCCAAACCACTCTACACCTACCCCACTCTTCGCTACCCACAATATCCCACACCACTGTAGACCTACCCTACCCACTGCCCCACCCCACTGTACCCCTATCCATCAAACCACTGTAGACTGGCAAGGTGACACAAGGTCCTTTGATCCCAATAGATTTCGCCCAGCCTTTCCATATCTTCAGATCACTACCGAGTTAAGGTACGTGTTTGTTGAGTCTTCAACTTACCCCAGACCTACGCTAGTTGTTCAAGATCAGACAGGCAGTCAAAGTGAACAGGCACGCCTTTGACAGTGTCTCTTCGGATGTAGGTAGATGCACAAAGTATTCTATTCTGAGGTCCATGCATTCTGCCATGTAAGCGCCAAACAGCCCTTTCACGGGAAGACCCTTCAAAAAGTAAAGACTCCGCTTTCTGTATGTTGGCATGTAGCACGTAGCCCATCTTGGCAGATAGCGTACATCACATTGCATCTAGTGGTGGCCCTATGTTGTGATTCTTCACTTGCCAAATCATAGCAGTGCTAAAAGGTCATGGCCAAGAGGCCTCAGCGGCAGGGGATCTGCGTCCAGTGCAAATTGGCACATGCCAAAACGTCCTGAACAATGGAGAAGGCAAAGAAGTTTCATTAGTGGTGTAATGGGAGGATAAATCGTGTTCCAGATGTTGGGGACATCCCTCAGACCTGTTAAGGGCCTCCATCACACCACTGAGGAATTATCCTTGTTTGTTACTGTTTGCAATGAATGATTGAAGGAGTTGCGTATCTTCAGATCTATAGATTCCTGCTATGATATGACATGATATTGTATTTGAATCGTACTCATACACGCGTGTTTCAGAGCGTGACGAGGCAAGGGAGGGGAAGAAGGGAGGACAAAACAGCGATCTTCCTAGGCCCAGTGACATTGAGAATGCTCAAGTGCAGGGGAGAGGGAGGGAGGAAAGTGAAAGGAGAGGGGCGAGGTGGAACGTGCCTAGGAAGGGATAAAAACAACAACAACTGGTAGCGCAGCCAGCAGGGTGGCAAGTGCGAGGTTTAAAGCGCAGACAAGGGGTGTCTGATAAGTGCAGGTAAGGGCACTGTAGGGTTACAGATACAGACCCAAGTGCAAGGATTGCGTGCAAGGGTTGCCAGGAGGCAGTGCAGGTGTGCGGCTGGGTGGGCAGGGACCTTGGCCCGAAATCAGAGGGTAGCCAGGTGCACGGAGCCGAAGCAGACAGATCAGCAGGGGAGCGGAAGAGCAAAGGCAGAAGCAAAGAGGAAGGTCTTGAGGTGCTTCCGGAACCAGAGATGGTTCTCCTCAAGTTTCAGTGTGGCAGGCAGGCTGTTCCAGAGGGAGGCCCCAGCTGAGGAAAGAGATCTACCCCCAACTCGTTGCTTGGAGAAGCGACCGGCCCTGAGGGAGTTGGAGGTGGAGGAGAAAAGAGCTCGAGTGGGAAGGTATTTACGGAGGGAGAGTTGAAGGTATTTTGGACCCAGGCCCCAGTAAGCCTTGTGGACAATGCAGAGGGACTTGAATTTAACCCTTGCAGCCACTGGGAGCAATGAAAAGATTTCAGGGCTGGAGAGATACGATCCCTGGGCTTCAGACCAAGGAAACGTCTTGCAGTCCTGTTCTGGATGAGTTGCAGAGGACAGAGAGAAGAAGCAGGCAGATTTAGAAAGAGGCTGTTGCAGTAGTCTAGCCTAGAGAGAATCAGAGCTCTAGATACAGTAAGCTTCTGGGCGAAGGAGAGGAAAGGAACAATACCTCTGCAAATGTACAGTTGGTAGTTTGACTTCTTAGAGATCTCAGAGATGTGAGAAGAAAAGGAGAGTGTGGAGTCGAAGATGACCCCAAGGTTCTTAGCCTCAAAGGTGGGAGCAGGAAGAGGGCCAAGGGAGGCCGGCCAGAGAGTGGCAGGTAAGGAGGGTGCAGGTGTGCCGATGAGGAGAATCTCTGCCTAAATGGGATTAAGGCAGAGATCATTGGCGGCAGACCAGTCCTGGATGGCAGACAGACGGTCAGAGATGAGGGAGGGAAGCCTGAAAACAAGCAGAGTGTCATCCGCATAGCACTGAAAGTTGAAGCAGAGAGCTGCAATGCGGTGGGAAATGGGTGCCAGGTATTGGTTGAACAGCCAGGGAGAGAGGTTAGACCCGTGGGGAACACCACAAGTAGAGAATGAGATGGCGAAAAGGAAGGACCCAAGTTGGACCTGGGAGGGCCGATCAGAGTGGAAAGAGGTCATCCAGGCCAGGGCCTGATCAGTGATACCCGGCTTATCACGGAGACAGTTGAGCAGGATGGCATGGTTGACCGTGTCAAAGGCAGAAGAGAAATCGAGTAGGATGAGGACCCAAAAGGGATGTTAGAGTCATGGTTGGACAGCAGGTCTTCACAGGTGTTCAGGAGAGCAGTTTCCATGCTTCTGACAGCTCTGAAGCCAGGCTGATGGTCATGGAGACAACCAACAGAGTCGGTGTGAAGATTAAGCTGGGAGATGGTCAGCTTTTCCAAGAGTTTGCCCTGGAAAGGAGTGATAGAAACCTGCGAAGTTAGCCGGGCCGGAGGGGTCGGCTGTGGAATTTTTGAGAAGAGGGTGCACAAGAGAATGCTTCAGAGTGGAGGGGAAGATTCCACAGGTGATGGAATGGTTACAGAAGTCGGCCAGATTCAGAGCAAGGGTGTCAATGTGGTCCTTGATGGTTTTGGACGAACAGGGAAGAACCTGTTTTGACTGGAATCACACAATCTCCTGGGCTTGCGCCAATCTGGTTTCCAACCAAGCCACGGCACTGAATCGGCCTTACTGGACCTAAAGATTCAACAGGATGATATCAAAGATGCCAAGAAGCAAGCCCTCCTCTTGTTACTGGGCCTGTCTGCAGCCTTCGACCATGTATACATATTGAATAAATCAAAAAGGCAGCCTATGATCGAGCCAGCCAGGAGTCAACCTGGAATTAGTCAAATGTGTTATCCATTGCGCCACTGGACCGCTGCTACAGCGTGAGCAGGAGTCAGCACTTTTGTAACGAAACAGAAGTTTCCTGCTTGAGACACAGTGAGAAACGTACTTCTCATTTTTACAAGGAGAGGTAGAAAAAAACGCTACAAGCCCACAATGAGCAGGTGAGCGAGCGTGTGCCATCATGAGAAACTTAGTTCTCATTTTTCCCAGAGGAGAGGTAGAAAAAACGCACTAACTACGAACAAACAATGTGCTTTTGTGTGCCATGCGTGACAAGGCTCATTTTTAAATACTTTCTAGAACAAAAAGGCAGCATGCAAACGAGCCAGCCAGGAGTCGAACCTGGAATCTTCTGCTCCGTAGGCAGACGCGTTATCCATTGCGCCACTGGCCCTCTGTTGCAGTGACTCTTGGAATCAGCACTTTTGTTACGACGCAGATGCTCATCATGCGGATTGAGCCATCATGAGCAACTTAGTTCTCATTTTTATAAGGAGAGGTGGTTGAAAACACGCCTACGAACTGACAATGAGCAGGCGTGTGCCATGTGTTAGAGACATCATGAGAAATAACGTAGTTCCCATTTTTTCTCCCGAGTAGAGGTAGAAACACGCTGCAACAGTGACTACAAACACACAATGAGCTTTCGAGTGCCTTGCGTGAGAAGGCTCATTTTTAAATACAGAACAAAAAGGCAGCATTTGAACGAGCCAGCCAGGAGTCGAACCTGGAATCTTCTGCTCCGTAGGCAGACGCGTTATCCATTGCGCCACTGGCCCGCTGCTGCACTGTGAGCTGCATTCAGCACTTTTGTTACGAACCAGAGGCTCAGGTCGGGCTGCCTGAGACATCACGAGAAACTTTGTTCTCATTTTTACAGCGAGAGGTAGGAAAAACGCTACCAACACACAATAAGCAGGCGTGTGACATGTGTTAAAGAAGGCTCATTTTTAAATACTTTATTGAAAACAATACATACACACATCTGATAAAGAACGCATTTGGCATCAGATACTGCCCGGATTGCAACTCTCTGCACGTATTTTCTGGCGAGTTCTACGGACCAAGCATCTCATTTATTGTACTATAGCACTCACATTTTCATGCGCAAATAACAGATTTAGACTGTTTTCACTTTTTAGTATTGTACCATTTTATGTGCTCGGTGCTCTTCAGTGTTAAATCCGCGGAGAGGATGATCTGTACCCAGATCAACCCCAAAAGTGCCATACAGATATGAAACAGGTAAGGCCTGAGTGATAGGCGTGCCAAGGAGTACTCGACGTGCATGCCACAGAAACGCGAAACATGCAACAAGTGAGAGACATAAAATGGGGTTTTTCACTTTAAGAAATAACATATAATATATTGAATACAATTTTTTGTTTACTTCTTAAAAGGTGTTTTATTGAGCTGTAGCCTTCCTCTTAGAGAGCAGGACTAAGAAGCCCGGCTGGAGCATTTCAGCACATTTTTATTTCCTTTTGGCGATCGCTGTGTCAGGGTGTTGGGTTGGGGCTCCAAGATTGCCGAACACCAGGCGAGCAGTCTATCATGGGGAACAGTTTAGTATACAACACCGGTGCGATGAAGGCACATGGCCTACTGTGCATTTTAAGCACCACCTATAAGCCGAAACCGTTGCATTGAAGTACAGGTAGGAGGGAGATGACATGTGAAGAGGGACGCACGACTTGGTTTTTTTGGGTTATTTATTTGTTAAATATTGTTGGTTGTTTATCGTCTAATTGACTGCCTTGGGCCATGCTTACCTCTTTGGCCATTCCCACCCACTCCTTGCCCCTCCCACCCAAAACTCAACCCCTGGTATCTATGTTGTTTCTAAGCAGTCTGCTGTGAGTTAATGGCTTAATTGCCGCTGTAAATGGCTACCGGTATAATAACAACAATCTTACCCAATTCTACCTGTCCTTAACTCACTACCCCACCCCCTCTATTCCCACCTCTCCCCTCTCACCCAATCTACCCTTATCCCCACCCTACTCTACCACCACTGACTATACCCCAAACCACTCTACACCTACCCCACTCTTCGCTACCCACAATATCCCACACCACTGTAGACCTACCCTACCCACTGCCCCACCCCACTGTACCCCTATCCATCAAACCACTGTAGACTGGCAAGGTGGCACGAGGTCCTTTGATCCCAATAGATTTCGCCCAGCCTTTCCATATCTTCAGATCACTACCGAGTTAAGGTACGTGTTTGTTGAGTCTTCAATTTACCCCAGACCTACGCTAGTTGTTCAAGATCAGACAGGCAGTCAAAGTGAACAGGCACGCCTTTGACAGTGTCTCTTCGGATGTAGGTAGATGCACAAAGTATTCTATTCTGAGGTCCATGCATTCTGCCATGTAAGCGCCAAACAGCCCTTTCACGGGAAGACCCTTCAAAAAGTAAAGACTCCGCTTTCTGTATGTTGGCATGTAGCACGTAGCCCATCTTGGCAGATAGCGTACATCACATTGCTTCTAGTGGTGGCCCCATGTTGTGATTCTTCACTTGCCAAATCATAGCAGTGCTAAAAGGTCATGGCCAAGAGGCCTCAGCGGCAGGGGATCTGCGTCCAGTGCAAATTGGCACATGCCAAAACGTCTTGAACAATGGAGAAGGCAAAGAAGTTTCATTAGTGGTGTAATGGGAGGATAAATCGTGTTCCAGATGTTGGGGACATCCCTCAGACCTGTTAAGGGCCTCCATCACACCACTGAGGAATTATCCTTGTTTGTTACTGTTTGCAATGAATGATTGAAGGAGTTGCGTATCTTCAGATCTATAGATTCCTGCTATGATATGACATGATATTGTATTTGAATCGTACTCATACACGCGTGTTTCAGAGCGTGACGAGGCAAGGGAGGGGAAGAAGGGAGGACAAAACAGCGATCTTCCTAGGCCCAGTGACATTGAGAATGCTCAAGTGCAGGGGAGAGGGAGGGAGGAAAGTGCAAGGAGAGGGGCGAGGTGGAACGTGCCTAGGAAGGGATAAAAACAACAACAACTGGTAGCGCAGCCAGCAGGGTGGCAAGTGTGAGGTTTAAAGCGCAGACAAGGGGTGTCTGATAAGTGCAGGTAAGGGCACTGTAGGGTTACAGATACAGACCCAAGTGCAAGGATTGCGTGCAAGGGTTGCCAGGAGGCAGTGCAGGTGTGCGGCTGGGTGGGCAGGGACCTTGGCCCGAAATCAGAGGGTAGCCAGGTGCACGGAGCCGAAGCAGACAGATCAGCAGGGGAGCGGAAGAGCAAAGGCAGAAGCAAAGAGGAAGGTCTTGAGGTGCTTCCGGAACCAGAGATGGTTCTCCTCAAGTTTCAGTGTGGCAGGCAGGCTGTTCCAGAGGGAGGCCCCAGCTGAGGAAAGAGATCTACCCCCAACTCGTTGCTTGGAGAAGCGACCGGCCCTGAGGGAGTTGGAGGTGGAGGAGAAAAGAGCTCGAGTGGGAAGGTATTTACGGAGGGAGAGTTGAAGGTATTTTGGACCCAGGCCCCAGTAAGCCTTGTGGACAATGCAGAGGGACTTGAATTTAACCCTTGCAGCCACTGGGAGCAATGAAAAGATTTCAGGGCTGGAGAGATACGATCCCTGGGCTTCAGACCAAGGAAACGTCTTGCAGTCCTGTTCTGGATGAGTTGCAGAGGACAGAGAGAAGAAGCAGGCAGATTTAGAAAGAGGCTGTTGCAGTAGTCTAGCCTAGAGAGAATCAGAGCTCTAGATACAGTAAGCTTCTGGGGGAAGGAGAGGAAAGGAACAATACCTCTGCAAATGTACAGTTGGTAGTTTGACTTCTTAGAGATGTCAGAGATGTGAGAAGAAAAGGAGAGTGTGGAGTCGAAGATGACCCCAAGGTTCTTAGCCTCAAAGGTGGGAGCAGGAAGAGGGCCAAGGGAGGCCGGCCAGAGAGTGGCAGGAAAGGAGGGTGCAGGTGTGCCGATGAGGAGAATCTCTGCCTAAATGGGATTAAGGCAGAGATCATTGGCGGCAGACCAGTCCTGGATGGCAGACAGACGGTCAGAGATGAGGGAGGGAAGCCTGAAAACAAGCAGAGTGTCATCCGCATAGCACTGAAAGTTGAAGCAGAGAGCTGCAATGCGGTGGGAAATGGGTGCCAGGTATTGGTTGAACAGCCAGGGAGAGAGGTTAGACCCGTGGGGAACACCACAAGTAGAGAATGAGATGGCGAAAAGGAAGGACCCAAGTTGGACCTGGGAGGGCCGATCAGAGTGGAAAGAGGTCATCCAGGCCAGGGCCTGATCAGTGATACCCGGCTTATCACGGAGACAGTTGAGCAGGATGGCATGGTTGACCGTGTCAAAGGCAGAAGAGAAATCGAGTAGGATGAGGACCCAAAAGGGATGTTAGAGTCATGGTTGGACAGCAGGTCTTCACAGGTGTTCAGGAGAGCAGTTTCCATGCTTCTGACAGCTCTGAAGCCAGGCTGATGGTCATGGAGACAACCAACAGAGTCGGTGTGAAGATTAAGCTGGGAGATGGTCAGCTTTTCCAAGAGTTTGCCCTGGAAAGGAGTGATAGAAACCTGCGAAGTTAGCCGGGCCGGAGGGGTCGGCTGTGGAATTTTTGAGAAGAGGGTGCACAAGAGAATGCTTCAGAGTGGAGGGGAAGATTCCACAGGTGATGGAATGGTTACAGAAGTCGGCCAGATTCAGAGCAAGGGTGTCAATGTGGTCCTTGATGGTTTTGGACGAACAGGGAAGAACCTGTTTTGACTGGAATCACACAATCTCCTGGGCTTGCGCCAATCTGGTTTCCAACCAAGCCACGGCACTGAATCGGCCTTACTGGACCTAAAGATTCAACAGGATGATATCAAAGATGCCAAGAAGCAAGCCCTCCTCTTGTTACTGGGCCTGTCTGCAGCCTTCGACCATGTATACATATTGAATAAATCAAAAAGGCAGCCTATGATCGAGCCAGCCAGGAGTCAACCTGGAATTAGTCAAATGTGTTATCCATTGCGCCACTGGACCGCTGCTACAGCGTGAGCAGGAGTCAGCACTTTTGTAACGAAATAGAAGTTTCCTGCTTGAGACACAGTGAGAAACGTACTTCTCATTTTTACAAGGAGAGGTAGAAAAAAACGCTACAAGCCCACAATGAGCAGGTGAGCGAGCGTGTGCCATCATGAGAAACTTAGTTCTCATTTTTCCCAGAGGAGAGGTAGAAAAAACGCACTAACTACGAACAAACAATGTGCTTTTGTGTGCCATGCGTGACAAGGCTCATTTTTAAATACTTTCTAGAACAAAAAGGCAGCATGCGAACGAGCCAGCCAGGAGTCGAACCTGGAATCTTCTGCTCCGTAGGCAGACGCGTTATCCATTGCGCCACTGGCCCTCTGCTGCAGTGACTCTTGGAATCAGCACTTTTGTTACGACGCAGATGCTCATCATGCGGATTGAGCCATCATGAGCAACTTAGTTCTCATTTTTATAAGGAGAGGTGGTTGAAAACACGCCTACGAACTGACAATGAGCAGGCGTGTGCCATGTGTTAGAGACATCATGAGAAATAACGTAGTTCCCATTTTTTCTCCCGAGTAGAGGTAGAAACACGCTGCAACAGTGACTACAAACACACAATGAGCTTTCGAGTGCCTTGCGTGAGAAGGCTCATTTTTAAATACAGAACAAAAAGGCAGCATTTGAACGAGCCAGCCAGGGAATCTTCTGCTCCGTAGGCAGACGCGTTATCCATTGCGCCACTGGCCCGCTGCTGCACTGTGTGCTGCATTCAGCACTTTTGTTACGAACCAGAGGCTCAGGTCGGGCTGCCTGAGACATCACGAGAAACTTTGTTCTCATTTTTACAGCGAGAGGTAGGAAAAACGCTACCAACACACAATAAGCAGGCGTGTGACATGTGTTAAAGAAGGCTCATTTTTAAATACTTTATTGAAAACAATACATACAAACATCTGACAAAGAACGCATTTGGCATCAGATACTGCCCGGATTGCAACTCTCTGCACGTATTTTCTGGCGAGTTTTACGGACCAAGCATCTCATTTATTGTACTATAGCACTCACATTTTCATGCGCAAATAACAGATTTAGACTGTTTTCACTTTTTAGTATTGTACCATTTTATGTGCTCGGTGCTCTTCAGTGTTAAATCCGCGGGAGAGGATGATCTGTACCCAGATCAACCCCAAAAGTGCCATACAGATATGAAACAGATAAGGCCTGAGTGATAGGCGTGCCAAGGAGTACTCGACGTGCATGCTACAGAAACGCGAAACATGCAACAAGTGAGAGACATAAAATGGGGTTTTTCACTTTAAGAAATAACATATAATATATTGAATACAATTTTTTGTTTACTTCTTAAAAGGTGTTTTATTGAGCTGTAGCCTTCCTCTTAGAGAGCAGGACTAAGAAGCCCGGCTGGAGCATTTCAGCACATTTTTATTTCCTTTTGGCGATCGCTGTGTCAGGGTGTTGGGTTGGGGCTCCAAGATTGCCGAACACCAGGCGAGCAGTCTATCATGGGGAACAGTTTAGTATACAACACCGGTGCGATGAAGGCACATGGCCTACTGTGCATTTTAAGCACCACCTATAAACCGAAACCGTTGCATTGAAGTACAGGTAGGAGGGAGATGACATGTGAAGAGGGACACACGACTTGTTTTTTTTTGGGTTATTTATTTGTTAAATATTGTTGGTTGTTTATCGTCTAATTGACTGCCTTGGGCCATGCTTACCTCTTTGGCCATTCCCACCCACTCCTTGCCCCTCCCACCCAAAACTCAACCCCTGGTATCTATGTTGTTTCTAAGCAGTCTGCTGTGAGTTAATGGCTTAATTGCCGCTGTAAATGGCTACCGGTATAATAACAAAAATCTTACCCAATTCTACCTGTCCTTAACTCACTACCCCACCCCCTCTATTCCCACCTCTCCCCTCTCACCCAATCTACCCTTATCCCCACCCTACTCTACCACCACTGACTATACCCCAAACCACTCTACACTTACCCCACTCTTCGCTACCCACAATATCCCACACCACTGTACACCTACCCTACCCACTGCCCCACCCCACTGTACCCCTATCCATCAAACCACTGTAGACTGGCAAGGTGACACGAGGTCCTTTGATCCCAATAGATTTCGCCCAGCCTTTCCATATCTTCAGATCACTACCGAGTTAAGGTACGTGTTTGTTGAGTCTTCAACTTACCCCAGACCTACGCTAGTTGTTCAAGATCAGACAGGCAGTCAAAGTGAACAGGCACGCCTTTGACAGTGTCTCTTCGGATGTAGGTAGATGCACAAAGTATTCTATTCTGAGGTCCATGCATTCTGCCATGTAAGCGCCAAACAGCCCTTTCACGGGAAGACCCTTCAAAAAGTAAAGACTCCGCTTTCTGTATGTTGGCATGTAGCACGTAGCCCATCTTGGCAGATAGCGTACATCACATTGCATCTAGTGGTGGCCCCATGTTGTGATTCTTCACTTGCCAAATCATAGCAGTGCTAAAAGGTCATGGCCAAGAGGCCTCAGCGGCAGGGGATCTGCGTCCAGTGCAAATTGGCACATGCCAAAACGTCCTGAACAATGGAGAAGGCAAAGAAGTTTCATTAGTGGTGTAATGGGAGGATAAATCGTGTTCCAGATGTTGGGGACATCCCTCAGACCTGTTAAGGGCCTCCATCACACCACTGAGGAATCATCCTTGTTTGTTACTGTTTGCAATGAATGATTGAAGGAGTTGCGTATCTTCAGATCTATAGATTCCTGCTATGATATGACATGATATTGTATTTGAATCGTACTCATACACGCGTGTTTCAGAGCGTGACGAGGCAAGGGAGGGGAAGAAGGGAGGACAAAACAGCGATCTTCCTAGGCCCAGTGACATTGAGAATGCTCAAGTGCAGGGGAGAGGGAGGGAGGAAAGTGCAAGGAGAGGGGCGAGGTGGAACGTGCCGAGGAAGGGATAAAAACAACAACAACTGGTAGCGCAGCCAGCAGGGTGGCAAGTGCGAGGTTTAAAGCGCAGACAAGGGGTGTCTGATAAGTGCAGGTAAGGGCACTGTAGGGTTACAGATACAGACCCAAGTGCAAGGATTGCGTGCAAGGGTTGCCAGGAGGCAGTGCAGGTGTGCGGCTGGGTGGGCAGGGACCTTGGCCCGAAATCAGAGGGTAGCCAGGTGCACGGAGCCGAAGCAGACAGATCAGCAGGGGAGCGGAAGAGCAAAGGCAGAAGCAAAGAGGAAGGTCTTGAGGTGCTTCCGGAACCAGAGATGGTTCTCCTCAAGTTTCAGTGTGGCAGGCAGGCTGTTCCAGAGGGAGGCCCCAGCTGAGGAAAGAGATCTACCCCCAACTCGTTGCTTGGAGAAGCGACCGGCCCTGAGGGAGTTGGAGGTGGAGGAGAAAAGAGCTCGAGTGGGAAGGTATTTACGGAGGGAGAGTTGAAGGTATTTTGGACCCAGGCCCCAGTAAGCCTTGTGGACAATGCAGAGGGACTTGAATTTAACCCTTGCAGCCACTGGGAGCAATGAAAAGATTTCAGGGCTGGAGAGATACGATCCCTGGGCTTCAGACCAAGGAAACGTCTTGCAGTCCTGTTCTGGATGAGTTGCAGAGGACAGAGAGAAGAAGCAGGCAGATTTAGAAAGAGGCTGTTGCAGTAGTCTAGCCTAGAGAGAATCAGAGCTCTAGATACAGTAAGCTTCTGGGGGAAGGAGAGGAAAGGAACAATACCTCTGCAAATGTACAGTTGGTAGTTTGACTTCTTAGAGATGTCAGAGATGTGAGAAGAAAAGGAGAGTGTGGAGTCGAAGATGACCCCAAGGTTCTTAGCCTCAAAGGTGGGAGCAGGAAGAGGGCCAAGGGAGGCCGGCCAGAGAGTGGCAGGAAAGGAGGGTGCAGGTGTGCCGATGAGGAGAATCTCTGCCTAAATGGGATTAAGGCAGAGATCATTGGCGGCAGACCAGTCCTGGATGGCAGACAGACGGTCAGAGATGAGGGAGGGAAGCCTGAAAACAAGCAGAGTGTCATCCGCATAGCACTGAAAGTTGAAGCAGAGAGCTGCAATGCGGTGGGAAATGGGTGCCAGGTATTGGTTGAACAGCCAGGGAGAGAGGTTAGACCCGTGGGGAACACCACAAGTAGAGAATGAGATGGCGAAAAGGAAGGACCCAAGTTGGACCTGGGAGGGCCGATCAGAGTGGAAAGAGGTCATCCAGGCCAGGGCCTGATCAGTGATACCCGGCTTATCACGGAGACAGTTGAGCAGGATGGCATGGTTGACCGTGTCAAAGGCAGAAGAGAAATCGAGTAGGATGAGGACCCAAAAGGGATGTTAGAGTCATGGTTGGACAGCAGGTCTTAACAGGTGTTCAGGAGAGCAGTTTCCATGCTTCTGACAGCTCTGAAGCCAGGCTGATGGTCATGGAGACAACCAACAGAGTCGGTGTGAAGATTAAGCTGGGAGATGGTCAGCTTTTCCAAGAGTTTGCCCTGGAAAGGAGTGATAGAAACCTGCGAAGTTAGCCGGGCCGGAGGGGTCGGCTGTGGAATTTTTGAGAAGAGGGTGCACAAGAGAATGCTTCAGAGTGGAGGGGAAGATTCCACAGGTGATGGAATGGTTACAGAAGTCGGCCAGATTCAGAGCAAGGGTGTCAATGTGGTCCTTGATGGTTTTGGACGAACAGGGAAGAACCTGTTTTGACTGGAATCACACAATCTCCTGGGCTTGCGCCAATCTGGTTTCCAACCAAGCCACGGCACTGAATCGGCCTTACTGGACCTAAAGATTCAACAGGATGATATCAAAGATGCCAAGAAGCAAGCCCTCCTCTTGTTACTGGGCCTGTCTGCAGCCTTCGACCATGTATACATATTGAATAAATCAAAAAGGCAGCCTATGATCGAGCCAGCCAGGAGTCAACCTGGAATTAGTCAAATGTGTTATCCATTGCGCCACTGGACCGCTGCTACAGCGTGAGCAGGAGTCAGCACTTTTGTAACGAAATAGAAGTTTCCTGCTTGAGACACAGTGAGAAACGTACTTCTCATTTTTACAAGGAGAGGTAGAAAAAAACGCTACAAGCCCACAATGAGCAGGTGAGCGAGCGTGTGCCATCATGAGAAACTTAGTTCTCATTTTTCCCAGAGGAGAGGTAGAAAAAACGCACTAACTACGAACAAACAATGTGCTTTTGTGTGCCATGCGTGACAAGGCTCATTTTTAAATACTTTCTAGAACAAAAAGGCAGCATGCGAACGAGCCAGCCAGGAGTCGAACCTGGAATCTTCTGCTCCGTAGGCAGACGCGTTATCCATTGCGCCACTGGCCCTCTGCTGCAGTGACTCTTGGAATCAGCACTTTTGTTACGACGCAGATGCTCATCATGCGGATTGAGCCATCATGAGCAACTTAGTTCTCATTTTTATAAGGAGAGGTGGTTGAAAACACGCCTACGAACTGACAATGAGCAGGCGTGTGCCATGTGTTAGAGACATCATGAGAAATAACGTAGTTCCCATTTTTTCTCCCGAGTAGAGGTAGAAACACGCTGCAACAGTGACTACAAACACACAATGAGCTTTCGAGTGCCTTGCGTGAGAAGGCTCATTTTTAAATACAGAACAAAAAGGCAGCATTTGAACGAGCCAGCCAGGAGTCGAACCTGGAATCTTCTTCTCCGTAGGCAGACGCGTTATCCATTGCGCCACTGGCCCGCTGCTGCACTGTGAGCTGCATTCAGCACTTTTGTTACGAACCAGAGGCTCAGGTCGGGCTGCCTGAGACATCACGAGAAACTTTGTTCTCATTTTTACAGCGAGAGGTAGGAAAAACGCTACCAACACACAATAAGCAGGCGTGTGACATGTGTTAAAGAAGGCTCATTTTTAAATACTTTATTGAAAACAATACATACAAACATCTGACAAAGAACGCATTTGGCATCAGATACTGCCCGGATTGCAACTCTCTGCACGTATTTTCTGGCGAGTTTTACGGACCAAGCATCTCATTTATTGTACTATAGCACTCACATTTTCATGCGCAAATAACAGATTTAGACTGTTTTCACTTTTTAGTATTGTACCATTTTATGTGCTCGGTGCTCTTCAGTGTTAAATCCGCGGGAGAGGATGATCTGTACCCAGATCAACCCCAAAAGTGCCATACAGATATGAAACAGATAAGGCCTGAGTGATAGGCGTGCCAAGGAGTACTCGACGTGCATGCCACAGAAACGCGAAACATGCAACAAGTGAGAGACATAAAATGGGGTTTTTCACTTTAAGAAATAACATATAATATATTGAATACAATTTTTTGTTTACTTCTTAAAAGGTGTTTTATTGAGCTGCAGCCTTCCTCTTAGAGAGCAGGACAAAGAAGCACGGCTGGAGCATTTCAGCACATTTTTATTTCCTTTTGGCGATCGCTGTGTCAGGGTGTTGGGTTGGGGCTCCAAGATTGCCGAACACCAGGCGAGCAGTCTATCATGGGGAACAGTTTAGTATACAACACCGGTGCGATGAAGGTACATGGCCTACTGTGCATTTTAAGCACCACCTATAAGCCGAAACCGTTGCATTGAAGTACAGGTAGGAGGGAGATGACATGTGAAGAGGGACACACGACTTGTTTTTTTTTGGGTTATTTATTTGTTAAATATTGTTGGTTGTTTATCGTCTAATTGACTGCCTTGGGCCATGCTTACCTCTTTGGCCATTCCCACCCACTCCTTGCCCCTCCCACCCAAAACTCAACCCCTGGTATCTATGTTGTTTCTAAGCAGTCTGCTGTGAGTTAATGGCTTAATTGCCGCTGTAAATGGCTACCGGTATAATAACAAAAATCTTACCCAATTCTACCTGACCTTAACTCACTACCCCACCCCCTCTATTCCCACCTCTCCCCTCTCACCCAATCTACCCTTATCCCCACCCTACTCTACCACCACTGACTATACCCCAAACCACTCTACACCTACCCCACTCTTCGCTACCCACAATATCCCACACCACTGTACACCTACCCTACCCACTGCCCCACCCCACTGTACCCCTATCCATCAAACCACTGTAGACTGGCAAGGTGACACGAGGTCCTTTGATCCCAATAGATTTCGCCCAGCCTTTCCATATCTTCATATCACTACCGAGTTAAGGTACGTGTTTGTTGAGTCTTCAACTTACCCCAGACCTACGCTAGTTGTTCAAGATCAGACAGGCAGTCAAAGTGAACAGGCACGCCTTTGACAGTGTCTCTTCGGATGTAGGTAGATGCACAAAGTATTCTATTCTGAGGTCCATGCATTCTGCCATGTAAGCGCCAAACAGCCCTTTCACAGGAAGACCCTTCAAAAAGTAAAGACTCCGCTTTCTGTATGTTGGCATGTAGCACGTAGCCCATCTTGGCAGATAGCGTACATCACATTGCATCTAGTGGTGGCCCTATGTTGTGATTCTTCACTTGCCAAATCATACAGTGCTAAAAGGTCATGGCCAAGAGGCCTCAGCGGCAGGGGATCTGCGTCCAGTGCAAATTGGCACATGCCAAAACGTCCTGAACAATGGAGAAGGCAAAGAAGTTTCATTAGTGGTGTAATGGGAGGATAAATCGTGTTCCAGATGCTGGGGACATCCCTCAGACCTGTTAAGGGCCTCCATCACACCACTGAGGAATTATCCTTGTTTGTTACTGTTTGCAATGAATGATTGAAGGAGTTGCGTATCTTCAGATCTATAGATTCCTGCTATGATATGACATGATATTGTATTTGAATCGTACTCATACACGCGTGTTTCAGAGCGTGACGAGGCAAGGGAGGGGAAGAAGGGAGGACAAAACAGCGATCTTCCTAGGCCCAGTGACATTGAGAATGCTCAAGTGCAGGGGAGAGGGAGGGAGGAAAGTGCAAGGAGAGGGGCGAGGTGGAACGTGCCTAGGAAGGGATAAAAACAACAACAACTGGTAGCGCAGCCAGCAGGGTGGCAAGTGCGAGGTTTAAAGCGCAGACAAGGGGTGTCTGATAAGTGCAGGTAAGGGCACTGTAGGGTTACAGATACAGACCCAAGTGCAAGGATTGCGTGCAAGGGTTGCCAGGTGGCAGTGCAGGTGTGCGGCTGGGTGGGCAGGGACCTTGGCCCGAAATCAGAGGGTAGCCAGGTGCACGGAGCCGAAGCAGACAGATCAGCAGGGGAGCGGAAGAGCAAAGGCAGAAGCAAAGAGGAAGGTCTTGAGGTGCTTCCGGAACCAGAGATGGTTCTCCTCAAGTTTCAGTGTGGCAGGCAGGCTGTTCCAGAGGGAGGCCCCAGCTGAGGAAAGAGATCTACCCCCAACTCGTTGCTTGGAGAAGCGACCGGCCCTGAGGGAGTTGGAGGTGGATGAGAAAAGAGCTCGAGTGGGAAGGTATTTACGGAGGGATTGTTGAAGGTATTTTGGACCCAGGCCCCAGTAAGCCTTGTGGACAATGCAGAGGGACTTGAATTTAACCCTTGCAGCCACTGGGAGCAATGAAAAGATTTCAGGGCTGGAGGGATACGATCCCTGGGCTTCAGACCAAGGAAACGTCTTGCAGTCCTGTTCTGGATGAGTTGCAGAGGACAGAGAGAAGAAGCAGGCAGATTTAGAAAGAGACTGTTGCAGTAGTCTAGCCTAGAGAGAATCAGAGCTCTAGATACAGTAAGTTTCTGGGGGAAGGAGAGGAAAGGAACAATACCTCTGCAAATGTACAGTTGGTAGTTTGACTTCTTAGAGATGTCAGAGATGTGAGAAGAAAAGGAGAGTGTGGAGTCGAAGATGACCCCAAGGTTCTTAGCCTCAAAGGTGGGAGCAGGAAGAGGGCCAAGGGAGGCCGGCCAGAGAGTGGCAGGAAAGGAGGGTGCAGGTGTGCCGATGAGGAGAATCTCTGCCTAAATGGGATTAAGGCAGAGATCATTGGCGGCAGACCAGTCCTGGATGGCAGACAGACGGTCAGAGATGAGGGAGGGAAGCCTGAAAACAAGCAGAGTGTCATCCGCATAGCACTGAAAGTTGAAGCAGAGAGCTGCAATGCGGTGGGAAATGGGTGCCAGGTATTGGTTGAACAGCCAGGGAGAGAGGTTAGACCCGTGGGGAACACCACAAGTAGAGAATGAGATGGCGAAAAGGAAGGACCCAAGTTGGACCTGGGAGGGCCGATCAGAGTGGAAAGAGGTCATCCAGGCCAGGGCCTGATCAGTGATACCCGGCTTATCACGGAGACAGTTGAGCAGGATGGCATGGTTGACCGTGTCAAAGGCAGAAGAGAAATCGAGTAGGATGAGGACCCAAAAGGGATGTTAGAGTCATGGTTGGACAGCAGGTCTTCACAGGTGTTCAGGAGAGCAGTTTCCATGCTTCTGACAGCTCTGAAGCCAGGCTGATGGTCATGGAGACAACCAACAGAGTCGGTGTGAAGATTAAGCTGGGAGATGGTCAGCTTTTCCAAGAGTTTGCCCTGGAAAGGAGTGATAGAAACCTGCGAAGTTAGCCGGGCCGGAGGGGTCGGCTGTGGAATCTTTGAGAAGAGGGTGCACAAGAGAATGCTTCAGAGTGGAGGGGAAGATTCCACAGGTGATGGAATGGTTACAGAAGTCGGCCAGATTCAGAGCAAGGGTGTCAATGTGGTCCTTGATGGTTTTGGACGAACAGGGAAGAACCTGTTTTGACTGGAATCACACAATCTCCTGGGCTTGCGCCAATCTGGTTTCCAACCAAGCCACGGCACTGAATCGGCCTTACTGGACCTAAAGATTCAACAGGATGATATCAAAGATGCCAAGAAGCAAGCCCTCCTCTTGTTACTGGGCCTGTCTGCAGCCTTCGACCATGTATACATATTGAATAAATCAAAAAGGCAGCCTATGATCGAGCCAGCCAGGAGTCAACCTGGAATTAGTCAAATGTGTTATCCATTGCGCCACTGGACCGCTGCTACAGCGTGAGCAGGAGTCAGCACTTTTGTAACGAAACAGAAGTTTCCTGCTTGAGACACAGTGAGAAACGTACTTCTCATTTTTACAAGGAGAGGTAGAAAAAAACGCTACAAGCCCACAATGAGCAGGTGAGCGAGCGTGTGCCATCATGAGAAACTTAGTTCTCATTTTTCCCAGAGGAGAGGTAGAAAAAACGCACTAACTACGAACAAACAATGTGCTTTTGTGTGCCATGCGTGACAAGGCTCATTTTTAAATACTTTCTAGAACAAAAAGGCAGCATGCGAACGAGCCAGCCAGGAGTCGAACCTGGAATCTTCTGCTCCGTAGGCAGACGCGTTATCCATTGCGCCACTGGCCCTCTGCTGCAGTGACTCTTGGAATCAGCACTTTTGTTACGACGCAGAGGCTCATCATGCGGATTGAGCCATCATGAGCAACTTAGTTCTCATTTTTATAAGGAGAGGTGGTTGAAAACACGCCTACGAACTGACAATGAGCAGGCGTGTGCCATGTGTTAGAGACATCATGAGAAATAACGTAGTTCCCATTTTTTCTCCCGAGTAGAGGTAGAAACACGCTGCAACAGTGACTACAAACACACAATGAGCTTTCGAGTGCCTTGCGTGAGAAGGCTCATTTTTAAATACAAAACAAAAAGGCAGCATTTGAACGAGCCAGCCAGGAGTCCAACCTGGAATCTTCTGCTCCGTAGGCAGACGCGTTATCCATTGCGCCACTGGCCCGCTGCTGCACTGTGAGCTGCATTCAGCACTTTTGTTACAACGCAGAGGCTCATCATGCTGATTGAGCCATCATGAGCAACTTAGTTCTCATTTTTATAAGGAGAGGTGGTTGAAAACACGCCTACGAACTGACAATGAGCAGGCGTGTGCCATGTGTTAGAGACATCATGAGAAATAAGGTAGTTCCCATTTTTTCTCCCGAGTAGAGGTAGAAACACGCTGCAACAGTGACTACAAACACACAATGAGCTTTCGAGTGCCTTGCGTGAGAAGGCTCATTTTTAAATACAGAACAAAAAGGCAGCATTTGAACGAGCCAGCCAGGAGTCGAACCTGGAATCTTCTGCTCCGTAGGCAGACGCGTTATCCATTGCGCCACTGGCCCGCTGCTGCACTGTGTGCTGCATTCAGCACTTTTGTTACGAACCAGAGGCTCAGGTCGGGCTGCCTGAGACATCACGAGAAACTTTGTTCTCATTTTTACAGCGAGAGGTAGGAAAAACGCTACCAACACACAATAAGCAGGCGTGTGACATGTGTTAAAGAAGGCTCATTTTTAAATACTTTATTGAAAACAATACATACACACATCTGACAAAGAACACATTTGGCATCAGATACTGCCCGGATTGCAACTCTCTGCACGTATTTTCTGGCGAGTTTTACGGACCAAGCATCTCATTTATTGTACTATAGCACTCACATTTTCATGCGCAAATAACAGATTTAGACTGTTTTCACTTTTTAGTATTGTACCATTTTATGTGCTCGGTGCTCTTCAGTGTTAAATCCGCGGAGAGGATGATCTGTACCCAGATCAACCCCAAAAGTGCCATACAGATATGAAACAGGTAAGGCCTGAGTGATAGGCGTGCCAAGGAGTACTCGACGTGCATGCCACAGAAACGCGAAACATGCAACAAGTGAGAGACATAAAATGGGGTTTTTCACTTTAAGAAAATAACATATAATATATTGAATACAATTTTTTGTTTACTTCTTAAAAGGTGTTTTATTGAGCTGTAGCCTTCCTCTTAGAGAGCAGGACTAAGAAGCCCGGCTGGAGCATTTCAGCACATTTTTATTTCCTTTTGGCGATCGCTGTGTCAGGGTGTTGGGTTGGGGCTCCAAGATTGCCGAACACCAGGCGAGCAGTCTATCATGGGGAACAGTTTAGTATACAACACCGGTGCGATGAAGGCACATGGCCTACTGTGCATTTTAAGCACCACCTATAAGCCGAAACCGTTGCATTGAAGTACAGGTAGGAGGGAGATGACATGTGAAGAGGGACACACGACTTGGTTTTTTTTGGGTTATTTATTTGTTAAATATTGTTGGTTGTTTATCGTCTAATTGACTGCCTTGGGCCATGCTTACCTCTTTGGCCATTCCCACCCACTCCTTGCCCCTCCCACCCAAAACTCAACCCCTGGTATCTATGTTGTTTCTAAGCAGTCTGCTGTGAGTTAATGGCTTAATTGCCGCTGTAAATGGCTACCGGTATAATAACAAAAATCTTACCCAATTCTACCTGTCCTTAACTCACTACCCCACCCCCTCTATTCCCACCTCTCCCCTCTCACCCAATCTACCCTTATCCCCACCCTACTCTACCACCACTGACTATACCCCAAACCACTCTACACCTACCCCACTCTTCGCTACCCACAATATCCCACACCACTGTAGACCTACCCTACCCACTGCCCCACCCCACTGTACCCCTATCCATCAAACCACTGTAGACTGGCAAGGTGACACGAGGTCCTTTGATCCCAATAGATTTCGCCCAGCCTTTCCATATCTTCAGATCACTACCGAGTTAAGGTACGTGTTTGTTGAGTCTTCAACTTACCCCAGACCTACGCTAGTTGTTCAAGATCAGACAGGCAGTCAAAGTGAACAGGCACGCCTTTGACAGTGTCTCTTCGGATGTAGGTAGATGCACAAAGTATTCTATTCTGAGGTCCATGCATTCTGCCATGTGAGCGCCAAACAGCCCTTTCACGGGAAGACCCTTCAAAAAGTAAAGACTCCGCTTTCTGTATGTTGGCATGTAGCACGTAGCCCATCTTGGCAGATAGCGTACATCACATTGCATCTAGTGGTGGCCCTATGTTGTGATTCTTCACTTGCCAAATCATAGCAGTGCTAAAAGGTCATGGCCAAGAGGCCTCAGCGGCAGGGGATCTGCGTCCAGTGCAAATTGGCACATGCCAAAACGTCCTGAACAATGGAGAAGGCAAAGAAGTTTCATTAGTGGTGTAATGGGAGGATAAATCGTGTTCCAGATGTTGGGGACATCCCTCAGACCTGTTAAGGGCCTCCATCACACCACTGAGGAATTATCCTTGTTTGTTACTGTTTGCAATGAATGATTGAAGGAGTTGCGTATCTTCAGATCTATAGATTCCTGCTATGATATGACATGATATTGTATTTGAATCGTACTCATACACGCGTGTTTCAGAGCGTGACGAGGCAAGGGAGGGGAAGAAGGGAGGACAAAACAGCGATCTTCCTAGGCCCAGTGACATTGAGAATGCTCAAGTGCAGGGGAGAGGGAGGGAGGAAAGTGCAAGGAGAGGGGCGAGGTGGAACGTGCCTAGGAAGGGATAAAAACAACAACAACTGGTAGCGCAGCCAGCAGGGTGGCAAGTGCGAGGTTTAAAGCGCAGACAAGGGGTGTCTGATAAGTGCAGGTAAGGGCACTGTAGGGTTACAGATACAGACCCAAGTGCAAGGATTGCGTGCAAGGGTTGCCAGGAGGCAGTGCAGGTGTGCGGCTGGGTGGGCAGGGACCTTGGCCCGAAATCAGAGGGTAGCCAGGTGCACGGAGCCGAAGCAGACAGATCAGCAGGGGAGCGGAAGAGCAAAGGCAGAAGCAAAGAGGAAGGTCTTGAGGTGCTTCCGGAACCAGAGATGGTTCTCCTCAAGTTTCAGTGTGGCAGGCAGGCTGTTCCAGAGGGAGGCCCCAGCTGAGGAAAGAGATCTACCCCCAACTCGTTGCTTGGAGAAGCGACCGGCCCTGAGGGAGTTGGAGGTGGAGGAGAAAAGAGCTCGAGTGGGAAGGTATTTACGGAGGGAGAGTTGAAGGTATTTTGGACCCAGGCCCCAGTAAGCCTCGTGGACAATGCAGAGGGACTTGAATTTAACCCTTGCAGCCACTGGGAGCAATGAAAAGATTTCAGGGCTGGAGAGATACGATCCCTGGGCTTCAGACCAAGGAAACGTCTTGCAGTCCTGTTCTGGATGAGTTGCAGAGGACAGAGAGAAGAAGCAGGCAGATTTAGAAAGAGGCTGTTGCAGTAGTCTAGCCTAGAGAGAATCAGAGCTCTAGATACAGTAAGCTTCTGGGGGAAGGAGAGGAAAGGAACAATACCTCTGCAAATGTACAGTTGGTAGTTTGACTTCTTAGAGATGTCAGAGATGTGAGAAGAAAAGGAGAGTGTGGAGTCGAAGATGACCCCAAGGTTCTTAGCCTCAAAGGTGGGAGCAGGAAGAGGGCCAAGGGAGGCCGGCCAGAGAGTGGCAGGAAAGGAGGGTGCAGGTGTGCCGATGAGGAGAATCTCTGCCTAAATGGGATTAAGGCAGAGATCATTGGCGGCAGACCAGTCCTGGATGGCAGACAGACGGTCAGAGATGAGGGAGGGAAGCCTGAAAACAAGCAGAGTGTCATCCGCATAGCACTGAAAGTTGAAGCAGAGAGCTGCAATGCGGTGGGAAATGGGTGCCAGGTATTGGTTGAACAGCCAGGGAGAGAGGTTAGACCCGTGGGGAACACCACAAGTAGAGAATGAGATGGCGAAAAGGAAGGACCCAAGTTGGACCTGGGAGGGCCGATCAGAGTGGAAAGAGGTCATCCAGGCCAGGGCCTGATCAGTGATACCCGGCTTATCACGGAGACAGTTGAGCAGGATGGCATGGTTGACCGTGTCAAAGGCAGAAGAGAAATCGAGTAGGATGAGGACCCAAAAGGGATGTTAGAGTCATGGTTGGATAGCAGGTCTTCACAGGTGTTCAGGAGAGCAGTTTCCATGCTTCTGACAGCTCTGAAGCCAGGCTGATGGTCATGGAGACAACCAACAGAGTCGGTGTGAAGATTAAGCTGGGAGATGGTCAGCTTTTCCAAGAGTTTGCCCTGGAAAGGAGTGATAGAAACCTGCGAAGTTAGCCGGGCCGGAGGGGTCGGCTGTGGAATTTTTGAGAAGAGGGTGCACAAGAGAATGCTTCAGAGTGGAGGGGAAGATTCCACAGGTGATGGAATGGTTACAGAAGTCGGCCAGATTCAGAGCAAGGGTGTCAATGTGGTCCTTGATGGTTTTGGACGAACAGGGAAGAACCTGTTTTGACTGGAATCACACAATCTCCTGGGCTTGCGCCAATCTGGTTTCCAACCAAGCCACGGCACTGAATCGGCCTTACTGGACCTAAAGATTCAACAGGATGATATCAAAGATGCCAAGAAGCAAGCCCTCCTCTTGTTACTGGGCCTGTCTGCAGCCTTCGACCATGTATACATATTGAATAAATCAAAAAGGCAGCCTATGATCGAGCCAGCCAGGAGTCAACCTGGAATTAGTCAAATGTGTTATCCATTGCGCCACTGGACCGCTGCTACAGCGTGAGCAGGAGTCAGCACTTTTGTAACGAAATAGAAGTTTCCTGCTTGAGACACAGTGAGAAACGTACTTCTCATTTTTACAAGGAGAGGTAGAAAAAAACGCTACAAGCCCACAATGAGCAGGTGAGCGAGCGTGTGCCATCATGAGAAACTTAGTTCTCATTTTTCCCAGAGGAGAGGTAGAAAAAACGCACTAACTACGAACAAACAATGTGCTTTTGTGTGCCATGCGTGACAAGGCTCATTTTTAAATACTTTCTAGAACAAAAAGGCAGCATGCGAACGAGCCAGCCAGGAGTCGAACCTGGAATCTTCTGCTCCGTAGGCAGACGCGTTATCCATTGCGCCACTGGCCCTCTGCTGCAGTGACTCTTGGAATCAGCACTTTTGTTACGACGCAGATGCTCATCATGCGGATTGAGCCATCATGAGCAACTTAGTTCTCATTTTTATAAGGAGAGGTGGTTGAAAACACGCCTACGAACTGACAATGAGCAGGCGTGTGCCATGTGTTAGAGACATCATGAGAAATAACGTAGTTCCCATTTTTTCTCCCGAGTAGAGGTAGAAACACGCTGCAACAGTGACTACAAACACACAATGAGCTTTCGAGTGCCTTGCGTGAGAAGGCTCATTTTTAAATACAGAACAAAAAGGCAGCATTTGAACGAGCCAGCCAGGAGTCGAACCTGGAATCTTCTGCTCCGTAGGCAGACGCGTTATCCATTGCGCCACTGGCCCGCTGCTGCACTGTGTGCTGCATTCAGCACTTTTGTTACGAACCAGAGGCTCAGGTCGGGCTGCCTGAGACATCACGAGAAACTTTGTTCTCATTTTTACAGCGAGAGGTAGGAAAAACGCTACCAACACACAATAAGCAGGCATGTGACATGTGTTAAAGAAGGCTCATTTTTAAATACTTTATTGAAAACAATACATACAAACATCTGACAAAGAACGCATTTGGCATCAGATACTGCCCGGATTGCAACTCTCTGCACGTATTTTCTGGCGAGTTTTACGGACCAAGCATCTCATTTATTGTACTATAGCACTCACATTTTCATGCGCAAATAACAGATTTAGACTGTTTTCACTTTTTAGTATTGTACCATTTTATGTGCTCGGTGCTCTTCAGTGTTAAATCCGCGGAGAGGATGATCTGTACCCAGATCAACCCCAAAAGTGCCATACAGATATGAAACAGATAAGGCCTGAGTGATAGGCGTGCCAAGGAGTACTCGACGTGCATGCCACAGAAACGCGAAACATGCAACAAGTGAGAGACATAAAATGGGGGTTTTCACTTTAAGAAAAAACATATAATATATTGAATACAATTTTTTGTTTACTTCTTAAAAGGTGTTTTATTGAGCTGTAGCCTTCCTCTTAGAGAGCAGGACTAAGAAGCCCGGCTGGAGCATTTCAGCACATTTTTATTTCCTTTTGGCGATCGCTGTGTCAGGGTGTTGGGTTGGGGCTCCAAGATTGCCGAACACCAGGCGAGCAGTCTATCATGGGGAACAGTTTAGTATACAACACCGGTGCGATGAAGGCACATGGCCTACTGTGCATTTTAAGCACCACCTATAAGCCGAAACCGTTGCATTGAAGTACAGGTAGGAGGGAGATGACATGTGAAGAGGGACACACGACTTGTTTTTTTTTGGGTTATTTATTTGTTAAATATTGTTGGTTGTTTATCGTCTAATTGACTGCCTTGGGCCATGCTTACCTCTTTGGCCATTCCCACCCACTCCTTGCCCCTCCCACCCAAAACTCAACCCCTGGTATCTATGTTGTTTCTAAGCAGTCTGCTGTGAGTTAATGGCTTAATTGCCGCTGTAAATGGCTACCGGTATAATAACAAAAATCTTACCCAATTCTACCTGTCCTTAACTCACTACCCCACCCCCTCTATTCCCACCTCTCCCCTCTCACCCAATCTACACTTATCCCCACCCTACTCTACCACCACTGACTATACCCCAAACCACTCTACACCTACCCCACTCTTCGCTACCCACAATATCCCACACCACTGTACACCTACCCTACCCACTGCCCCACCCCACTGTACCCCTATCCATCAAACCACTGTAGACTGGCAAGGTGACACGAGGTCCTTTGATCCCAATAGATTTCGCCCAGCCTTTCCATATCTTCAGATCACTACCGAGTTAAGGTACGTGTTTGTTGAGTCTTCAACTTACCCCAGACCTACGCTAGTTGTTCAAGATCAGACAGGCAGTCAAAGTGAACAGGCACGCCTTTGACAGTGTCTCTTCGGATGTAGGTAGATGCACAAAGTATTCTATTCTGAGGTCCATGCATTCTGCCATGTAAGCGCCAAACAGCCCTTTCACGGGAAGTCCCTTCAAAAAGTAAAGACTCCGCTTTCTGTATGTTGGCATGTAGCACGTAGCCCATCTTGGCAGATAGCGTACATCACATTGCATCTAGTGGTGGCCCCACGTTGTGATTCTTCACTTGCCAAATCATAGCAGTGCTAAAAGGTCATGGCCAAGAGGCCTCAGCGGCAGGGGATCTGCGTCCAGTGCAAATTGGCACATGCCAAAACGTCCTGAACAATGGAGAAGGCAAAGAAGTTTCATTAGTGGTGTAATGGGAGGATAAATCGTGTTCCAGATGTTGGGGACATCCCTCAGACCTGTTAAGGGCCTCCATCACACCACTGAGGAATCATCCTTGTTTGTTACTGTTTGCAATGAATGATTGAAGGAGTTGCGTATCTTCAGATCTATAGATTCCTGCTATGATATGACATGATATTGTATTTGAATCGTACTCATACACGCGTGTTTCAGAGCGTGACGAGGCAAGGGAGGGGAAGAAGGGAGGACAAAACAGCGATCTTCCTAGGCCCAGTGACATTGAGAATGCTCAAGTGCAGGAGAGAGGGAGGGAGGAAAGTGCAAGGAGAGGGGCGAGGTGGAACGTGCCGAGGAAGGGATAAAAACAACAACAACTGGTAGCGCAGCCAGCAGGGTGGCAAGTGCGAGGTTTAAAGCGCAGACAAGGGGTGTCTGATAAGTGCAGGTAAGGGCACTGTAGGGTTACAGATACAGACCCAAGTGCAAGGATTGCGTGCAAGGGTTGCCAGGAGGCAGTGCAGGTGTGCGGCTGGGTGGGCAGGGACCTTGGCCCGAAATCAGAGGGTAGCCAGGTGCACGGAGCCGAAGCAGACAGATCAGCAGGGGAGCGGAAGAGCAAAGGCAGAAGCAAAGAGGAAGGTCTTGAGGTGCTTCCGGAACCAGAGATGGTTCTCCTCAAGTTTCAGTGTGGCAGGCAGGCTGTTCCAGAGGGAGGCCCCAGCTGAGGAAAGAGATCTACCCCCAACTCGTTGCTTGGAGAAGCGACCGGCCCTGAGGGAGTTGGAGGTGGAGGAGAAAAGAGCTCGAGTGGGAAGGTATTTACGGAGGGAGAGTTGAAGGTATTTTGGACCCAGGCCCCAGTAAGCCTTGTGGACAATGCAGAGGGACTTGAATTTAACCCTTGCAGCCACTGGGAGCAATGAAAAGATTTCAGGGCTGGAGAGATACGATCCCTGGGCTTCAGACCAAGGAAACGTCTTGCAGTCCTGTTCTGGATGAGTTGCAGAGGACAGAGAGAAGAAGCAGGCAGATTTAGAAAGAGGCTGTTGCAGTAGTCTAGCCTAGAGAGAATCAGAGCTCTAGATACAGTAAGCTTCTGGGGGAAGGAGAGGAAAGGAACAATACCTCTGCAAATGTACAGTTGGTAGTTTGACTTCTTAGAGATCTCAGAGATGTGAGAAGAAAAGGAGAGTGTGGAGTCGAAGATGACCCCAAGGTTCTTAGCCTCAAAGGTGGGAGCAGGAAGAGGGCCAAGGGAGGCCGGCCAGAGAGTGGCAGGAAAGGAGGGTGCAGGTGTGCCGATGAGGAGAATCTCTGCCTAAATGGGATTAAGGCAGAGATCATTGGCGGCAGACCAGTCCTGGATGGCAGACAGACGGTCAGAGATGAGGGAGGGAAGCCTGAAAACAAGCAGAGTGTCATCCGCATAGCACTGAAAGTTGAAGCAGAGAGCTGCAATGCGGTGGGAAATGGGTGCCAGGTATTGGTTGAACAGCCAGGGAGAGAGGTTAGACCCGTGGGGAACACCACAAGTAGAGAATGAGATGGCGAAAAGGAAGGACCCAAGTTGGACCTGGGAGGGCCGATCAGAGTGGAAAGAGGTCATCCAGGCCAGGGCCTGATCAGTGATACCCGGCTTATCACGGAGACAGTTGAGCAGGATGGCATGGTTGACCGTGTCAAAGGCAGAAGAGAAATCGAGTAGGATGAGGACCCAAAAGGGATGTTAGAGTCATGGTTGGACAGCAGGTCTTCACAGGTGTTCAGGAGAGCAGTTTCCATGCTTCTGACAGCTCTGAAGCCAGGCTGATGGTCATGGAGACAACCAACAGAGTCGGTGTGAAGATTAAGCTGGGAGATGGTCAGCTTTTCCAAGAGTTTGCCCTGGAAAGGAGTGATAGAAACCTGCGAAGTTAGCCGGGCCGGAGGGGTCGGCTGTGGAATTTTTGAGAAGAGGGTGCACAAGAGAATGCTTCAGAGTGGAGGGGAAGATTCCACAGGTGATGGAATGGTTACAGAAGTCGGCCAGATTCAGAGCAAGGGTGTCAATGTGGTCCTTGATGGTTTTGGACGAACAGGGAAGAACCTGTTTTGACTGGAATCACACAATCTCCTGGGCTTGCGCCAATCTGGTTTCCAACCAAGCCACGGCACTGAATCGGCCTTACTGGACCTAAAGATTCAACAGGATGATATCAAAGATGCCAAGAAGCAAGCCCTCCTCTTGTTACTGGGCCTGTCTGCAGCCTTCGACCATGTATACATATTGAATAAATCAAAAAGGCAGCCTATGATCGAGCCAGCCAGGAGTCAACCTGGAATTAGTCAAATGTGTTATCCATTGCGCCACTGGACCGCTGCTACAGCGTGAGCAGGAGTCAGCACTTTTGTAACGAAACAGAAGTTTCCTGCTTGAGACACAGTGAGAAACGTACTTCTCATTTTTACAAGGAGAGGTAGAAAAAAACGCTACAAGCCCACAATGAGCAGGTGAGCGAGCGTGTGCCATCATGAGAAACTTAGTTCTCATTTTTTCCAGAGGAGAGGTAGAAAAAACGCACTAACTACGAACAAACAATGTGCTTTTGTGTGCCATGCGTGACAAGGCTCATTTTTAAATACTTTCTAGAACAAAAAGGCAGCATGCGAACGAGCCAGCCAGGAGTCGAACCTGGAATCTTCTGCTCCGTAGGCAGACGCGTTATCCATTGCGCCACTGGCCCTCTGCTGCAGTGACTCTTGGAATCAGCACTTTTGTTACGACGCAGAGGCTCATCATGCGGATTGAGCCATCATGAGCAACTTAGTTCTCATTTTTATAAGGAGAGGTGGTTGAAAACACGCCTACGAACTGACAATGAGCAGGCGTGTGCCATGTGTTAGAGACATCATGAGAAATAACGTAGTTCCCATTTTTTCTCCCGAGTAGAGGTAGAAACACGCTGCAACAGTGACTACAAACACACAATGAGCTTTCGAGTGCCTTGCGTGAGAAGGCTCATTTTTAAATACAGAACAAAAATGCAGCATTTGAACGAGCCAGCCAGGAGTCGAACCTGGAATCTTCTGCTCCGTAGGCAGACGCGTTATCCATTGCGCCACTGGCCTGCTGCTGCACTGTGAGCTGCATTCAGCACTTTTGTTACGAACCAGAGGCTCAGGTCGGGCTGCCTGAGACATCACGAGAAACTTTGTTCTCATTTTTACAGCGAGAGGTAGGAAAAACGCTACCAACACACAATAAGCAGGCGTGTGACATGTGTTAAAGAAGGCTCATTTTTAAATACTTTATTGAAAACAATACATACACACATCTGACAAAGAACGCATTTGGCATCAGATACTGCCCGGATTGCAACTCTCTGCACGTATTTTCTGGCGAGTTCTACGGACCAAGCATCTCATTTATTGTACGATAGCACTCACATTTTCATGCGCAAATAACAGATTTAGAATGTTTTCACTTTTTAGTATTGTACCATTTTATGTGCTCGGTGCTCTTCAGTGTTAAATCCGCGGAGAGGATGATCTGTACCCAGATCAACCCCAAAAGTGCCATACAGATATGAAACAGGTAAGGCCTGAGTGATAGGCGTGCCAAGGAGTACTCGACGTGCATGCCACAGAAACGCGAAACATGCAACAAGTGAGAGACATAAAATGGGGTTTTTCACTTTAAGAAAATAACATACAATATATTGAATACAATTTTTTGTTTACTTCTTAAAAGGTGTTTTATTGAGCTGTAGCCTTCCTCTTAGAGAGCAGGACTAAGAAGCCCGGCTGGAGCATTTCAGCACATTTTTATTTCCTTTTGGCGATCGCTGTGTCAGGGTGTTGGGTTGGGGCTCCAAGATTGCCGAACACCAGGCGAGCAGTCTATCATGGGGAACAGTTTAGTATACAACACCGGTGCGATGAAGGCACATGGCCTACTGTGCATTTTAAGCACCACCTATAAGCCGAAACCGTTGCATTGAAGTACAGGTAGGAGGGAGATGACATGTGAAGAGGGACACACGACTTGTTTTTTTTTGGGTTATTTATTTGTTAAATATTGTTGGTTGTTTATCGTCTAATTGACTGCCTTGGGCCATGCTTACCTCTTTGGCCATTCCCACCCACTCCTTGCCCCTCCCACCCAAAACTCAACCCCTGGTATCTATGTTGTTTCTAAGCAGTCTGCTGTGAGTTAATGGCTTAATTGCCGCTGTAAATGGCTACCGGTATAATAACAAAAATCTTACCCAATTCTACCTGACCTTAACTCACTACCCCACCCCCTCTATTCCCACCTCTCCCCTCTCACCCAATCTACCCTTATCCCCACCCTACTCTACCACCACTGACTATACCCCAAACCACTCTACACCTACCCCACTCTTCGCTACCCACAATATCCCACACCACTGTACACCTACCCTACCCACTGCCCCACCCCACTGTACCCCTATCCATCAAACCACTGTAGACTGGCAAGGTGACACGAGGTCCTTTGATCCCAATAGATTTCGCCCAGCCTTTCCATATCTTCAGATCACTACCGAGTTAAGGTACGTGTTTGTTGAGTCTTCAACTTACCCCAGACCTACGCTAGTTGTTCAAGATCAGACAGGCAGTCAAAGTGAACAGGCACGCCTTTGACAGTGTCTCTTCGGATGTAGGTAGATGCACAAAGTATTCTATTCTGAGGTCCATGCATTCTGCCATGTAAGCGCCAAACAGCCCTTTCACGGGAAGACCCTTCAAAAAGTAAAGACTCCGCTTTCTGTATGTTGGCATGTAGCACGTAGCCCATCTTGGCAGATAGCGTACATCACATTGCATCTAGTGGTGGCCCCATGTTGTGATTCTTCACTTGCCAAATCATAGCAGTGCTAAAAGGTCAAGGCCAAGAGGCCTCAGCGGCAGGGGATCTGCGTCCAGTGCAAATTGGCACATGCCAAAACGTCCTGAACAATGGAGAAGGAAAAGAAGTTTCATTAGTGGTGTAATGGGAGGATAAATCGTGTTCCAGATGTTGGGGACATCCCTCAGACCTGTTAAGGGCCTCCATCACACCACTGAGGAATCATCCTTGTTTGCTACTGTTTGCAATGAATGATTGAAGGAGTTGCGTATCTTCAGATCTATAGATTCCTGCTATGATATGACATGATATTGTATTTGAATCGTACTCATACACGCGTGTTTCAGAGCGTGACGAGGCAAGGGAGGGGAAGAAGGGAGGACAAAACAGCGATCTTCCTAGGCCCAGTGACATTGAGAATGCTCAAGTGCAGGGGAGAGGGAGGGAGGAAAGTGCAAGGAGAGGGGCGAGGTGGAACGTGCCTAGGAAGGGATAAAAACAACAACAACTGGTAGCGCAGCCAGCAGGGTGGCAAGTGCGAGGTTTAAAGCGCAGACAAGGGGTGTCTGATAAGTGCAGGTAAGGGCACTGTAGGGTTACAGATACAGACCCAAGTGCAAGGATTGCGTGCAAGGGTTGCCAGGAGGCAGTGCAGGTGTGCGGCTGGGTGGGCAGGGACCTTGGCCCGAAATCAGAGGGTAGCCAGGTGCACGGAGCCGAAGCAGACAGATCAGCAGGGGAGCGGAAGAGCAAAGGCAGAAGCAAAGAGGAAGGTCTTGAGGTGCTTCCGGAACCAGAGATGGTTCTCCTTAAGTTTCAGTGTGGCAGGCAGGCTGTTCCAGAGGGAGGCCCCAGCTGAGGAAAGAGATCTACCCCCAACTCGTTGCTTGGAGAAGCGACCGGCCCTGAGGGAGTTGGAGGTGGATGAGAAAAGAGCTCGAGTGGGAAGGTATTTACGGAGGGAGAGTTGAAGGTATTTTGGACCCAGGCCCCAGTAAGCCTTGTGGACAATGTAGAGGGACTTGAATTTAACCCTTGCAGCCACTGGGAGCAATGAAAAGATTTCAGGGCTGGAGGGATACGATCCCTGGGCTTCAGACCAAGGAAACGTCTTGCAGTCCTGTTCTGGATGAGTTGCAGAGGACAGAGAGAAGAAGCAGGCAGATTTAGAAAGAGGCTGTTGCAGTAGTCTAGCCTAGAGAGAATCAGAGCTCTAGATACAGTAAGCTTCTGGGGGAAGGAGAGGAAAGGAACAATACCTCTGCAAATGTACAGTTGGTAGTTTGACTTCTTAGAGATGTCAGAGATGTGAGAAGAAAAGGAGAGTGTGGAGTCGAAGATGACCCCAAGGTTCTTAGCCTCAAAGGTGGGAGCAGGAAGAGGGCCAAGGGAGGCCGGCCAGAGAGTGGCAGGAAAGGAGGGTGCAGGTGTGCCGATGAGGAGAATCTCTGCCTAAATGGGATTAAGGCAGAGATCATTGGCGGCAGACCAGTCCTGGATGGCAGACAGACGGTCAGAGATGAGGGAGGGAAGCCTGAAAACAAGCAGAGTGTCATCCGCATAGCACTGAAAGTTGAAGCAGAGAGCTGCAATGCGGTGGGAAATGGGTGCCAGGTATTGGTTGAACAGCCAGGGAGAGAGGTTAGACCCGTGGGGAACACCACAAGTAGAGAATGAGATGGCGAAAAGGAAGGACCCAAGTTGGACCTGGGAGGGCCGATCAGAGTGGAAAGAGGTCATCCAGGCCAGGGCCTGATCAGTGATACCCGGCTTATCACGGAGACAGTTGAGCAGGATGGCATGGTTGACCGTGTCAAAGGCAGAAGAGAAATCGAGTAGGATGAGGACCCAAAAGGGATGTTAGAGTCATGGTTGGACAGCAGGTCTTCACAGGTGTTCAGGAGAGCAGTTTCCATGCTTCTGACAGCTCTGAAGCCAGGCTGATGGTCATGGAGACAACCAACAGAGTCGGTGTGAAGATTAAGCTGGGAGATGGTCAGCTTTTCCAAGAGTTTGCCCTGGAAAGGAGTGATAGAAACCTGCGAAGTTAGCCGGGCCGGAGGGGTCGGCTGTGGAATTTTTGAGAAGAGGGTGCACAAGAGAATGCTTCAGAGTGGAGGGGAAGATTCCACAGGTGATGGAATGGTTACAGAAGTCGGCCAGATTCAGAGCAAGGGTGTCAATGTGGTCCTTGATGGTTTTGGACGAACAGGGAAGAACCTGTTTTGACTGGAATCACACAATCTCCTGGGCTTGCGCCAATCTGGTTTCCAACCAAGCCACGGCACTGAATCGGCCTTACTGGACCTAAAGATTCAACAGGATGATATCAAAGATGCCAAGAAGCAAGCCCTCCTCTTGTTACTGGGCCTGTCTGCAGCCTTCGACCATGTATACATATTGAATAAATCAAAAAGGCAGCCTATGATCGAGCCAGCCAGGAGTCAACCTGGAATTAGTCAAATGTGTTATCCATTGCGCCACTGGACCGCTGCTACAGCGTGAGCAGGAGTCAGCACTTTTGTAACGAAACAGAAGTTTCCTGCTTGAGACACAGTGAGAAACGTACTTCTCATTTTTACAAGGAGAGGTAGAAAAAAACGCTACAAGCCCACAATGAGCAGGTGAGCGAGCGTGTGCCATCATGAGAAACTTAGTTCTCATTTTTCCCAGAGGAGAGGTAGAAAAAACGCACTAACTACGAACAAACAATGTGCTTTTGTGTGCCATGCGTGACAAGGCTCATTTTTAAATACTTTCTAGAACAAAAAGGCAGCATGCGAACGAGCCAGCCAGGAGTCGAACCTGGAATCTTCTGCTCCGTAGGCAGACGCGTTATCCATTGCGCCACTGGCCCGCTGCTGCAGTGACTCTTGGAATCAGCACTTTTGTTACGACGCAGAGGCTCATCATGCGGATTGAGCCATCATGAGCAACTTAGTTCTCATTTTTATAAGGAGAGGTGGTTGAAAACACGCCTACGAACTGACAATGAGCAGGCGTGTGCCATGTGTTAGAGACATCATGAGAAATAACGTAGTTCCCATTTTTTCTCCCGAGTAGAGGTAGAAACACGCTGCAACAGTGACTACAAACACACAATGAGCTTTCGAGTGCCTTGCGTGAGAAGGCTCATTTTTAAATACAGAACAAAAAGGCAGCATTTGAACGAGCCAGCCAGGAGTCGAACCTGGAATCTTCTGCTCCGTAGGCAGACGCGTTATCCATTGCGCCACTGGCCCGCTGCTGCACTGTGTGCTGCATTCAGCACTTTTGTTACGAACCAGAGGCTCAGGTCGGGCTGCCTGAGACATCACGAGAAACTTTGTTCTCATTTTTACAGCGAGAGGTAGGAAAAACGCTACCAACACACAATAAGCAGGCATGTGACATGTGTTAAAGAAGGCTCATTTTTAAATACTTTATTGAAAACAATACATACAAACATCTGACAAAGAACGCATTTGGCATCAGATACTGCCCGGATTGCAACTCTCTGCACGTATTTTCTGGCGAGTTTTACGGACCAAGCATCTCATTTATTGTACTATAGCACTCACATTTTCATGCGCAAATAACAGATTTAGACTGTTTTCACTTTTTAGTATTGTACCATTTTATGTGCTCGGTGCTCTTCAGTGTTAAATCCGCGGAGAGGATGATCTGTACCCAGATCAACCCCAAAAGTGCCATACAGATATGAAACAGATAAGGCCTGAGTGATAGGCGTGCCAAGGAGTACTCGACGTGCATGCCACAGAAACGCGAAACATGCAACAAGTGAGAGACATAAAATGGGGGTTTTCACTTTAAGAAAAAACATATAATATATTGAATACAATTTTTTGTTTACTTCTTAAAAGGTGTTTTATTGAGCTGTAGCCTTCCTCTTAGAGAGCAGGACTAAGAAGCCCGGCTGGAGCATTTCAGCACATTTTTATTTCCTTTTGGCGATCGCTGTGTCAGGGTGTTGGGTTGGGGCTCCAAGATTGCCGAACACCAGGCGAGCAGTCTATCATGGGGAACAGTTTAGTATACAACACCGGTGCGATGAAGGCACATGGCCTACTGTGCATTTTAAGCACCACCTATAAGCCGAAACCGTTGCATTGAAGTACAGGTAGGAGGGAGATGACATGTGAAGAGGGACACACGACTTGGTTTTTTTTGGGTTATTTATTTGTTAAATATTGTTGGTTGTTTATCGTCTAATTGACTGCCTTGGGCCATGCTTACCTCTTTGGCCATTCCCACCCACTCCTTGCCCCTCCTACCCAAAACTCAACCCCTGGTATCTATGTTGTTTCTAAGCAGTCTGCTGTGAGTTAATGGCTTAATTGCCGCTGTAAATGGCTACCGGTATAATAACAAAAATCTTACCCAATTCTACCTGTCCTTAACTCACTACCCCACCCCCTCTATTCCCACCTCTCCCCTCTCACCCAATCTACCCTTATCCCCACCCTACTCTACCACCACTGACTATACCCCAAACCACTCTACACCTACCCCACTCTTCGCTACCCACAATATCCCACACCACTGTAGACCTACCCTACCCACTGCCCCACCCCACTGTACCCCTATCCATCAAACCACTGTAGACTGGCAAGGTGACACGAGGTCCTTTGATCCCAATAGATTTCGCCCAGCCTTTCCATATCTTCAGATCACTACCGAGTTAAGGTACGTGTTTGTTGAGTCTTCAACTTACCCCAGACCTACGCTAGTTGTTCAAGATCAGACAGGCAGTCAAAGTGAACAGGCACGCCTTTGACAGTGTCTCTTCGGATGTAGGTAGATGCACAAAGTATTCTATTCTGAGGTCCATGCATTCTGCCATGTGAGCGCCAAACAGCCCTTTCACGGGAAGACCCTTCAAAAAGTAAAGACTCCACTTTCTGTATGTTGGCATGTAGCACGTAGCCCATCTTGGCAGATAGCGTACATCACATTGCATCTAGTGGTGGCCCTATGTTGTGATTCTTCACTTGCCAAATCATAGCAGTGCTAAAAGGTCATGGCCAAGAGGCCTCAGCGGCAGGGGATCTGCGTCCAGTGCAAATTGGCACATGCCAAAACGTCCTGAACAATGGAGAAGGCAAAGAAGTTTCATTAGTGGTGTAATGGGAGGATAAATCGTGTTCCAGATGTTGGGGACATCCCTCAGACCTGTTAAGGGCCTCCATCACACCACTGAGGAATTATCCTTGTTTGTTACTGTTTGCAATGAATGATTGAAGGAGTTGCGTATCTTCAGATCTATAGATTCCTGCTATGATATGACATGATATTGTATTTGAATCGTACTCATACACGCGTGTTTCAGAGCGTGACGAGGCAAGGGAGGGGAAGAAGGGAGGACAAAACAGCGATCTTCCTAGGCCCAGTGACATTGAGAATGCTCAAGTGCAGGGGAGAGGGAGGGAGGAAAGTGCAAGGAGAGGGGCGAGGTGGAACGTGCCTAGGAAGGGATAAAAACAACAACAACTGGTAGCGCAGCCAGCAGGGTGGCAAGTGCGAGGTTTAAAGCGCAGACAAGGGGTGTCTGATAAGTGCAGGTAAGGGCACTGTAGGGTTACAGATACAGACCCAAGTGCAAGGATTGCGTGCAAGGGTTGCCAGGAGGCAGTGCAGGTGTGCGGCTGGGTGGGCAGGGACCTTGGCCCGAAATCAGAGGGTAGCCAGGTGCACGGAGCCGAAGCAGTCAGATCAGCAGGGGAGCGGAAGAGCAAAGGCAGAAGCAAAGAGGAAGGTCTTGAGGTGCTTCCGGAACCAGAGATGGTTCTCCTCAAGTTTCAGTGTGGCAGGCAGGCTGTTCCAGAGGGAGGCCCCAGCTGAGGAAAGAGATCTACCCCCAACTCGTTGCTTGGAGAAGCGACCGGCCCTGAGGGAGTTGGAGGTGGAGGAGAAAAGAGCTCGAGTGGGAAGGTATTTACGGAGGGAGAGTTGAAGGTATTTTGGACCCAGGCCCCAGTAAGCCTTGTGGACAATGCAGAGGGACTTGAATTTAACCCTTGCAGCCACTGGGAGCAATGAAAAGATTTCAGGGCTGGAGAGATACGATCCCTGGGCTTCAGACCAAGGAAACGTCTTGCAGTCCTGTTCTGGATGAGTTGCAGAGGACAGAGAGAAGAAGCAGGCAGATTTAGAAAGAGGCTGTTGCAGTAGTCTAGCCTAGAGAGAATCAGAGCTCTAGATACAGTAAGCTTCTGGGGGAAGGAGAGGAAAGGAACAATACCTCTGCAAATGTACAGTTGGTAGTTTGACTTCTTAGAGATGTCAGAGATGTGAGAAGAAAAGGAGAGTGTGGAGTCGAAGATGACCCCAAGGTTCTTAGCCTCAAAGGTGGGAGCAGGAAGAGGGCCAAGGGAGGCCGGCCAGAGAGTGGCAGGAAAGGAGGGTGCAGGTGTGCCGATGAGGAGAATCTCTGCCTAAATGGGATTAAGGCAGAGATCATTGGCGGCAGACCAGTCCTGGATGGCAGACAGACGGTCAGAGATGAGGGAGGGAAGCCTGAAAACAAGCAGAGTGTCATCCGCATAGCACTGAAAGTTGAAGCAGAGAGCTGCAATGCGGTGGGAAATGGGTGCCAGGTATTGGTTGAACAGCCAGGGAGAGAGGTTAGACCCGTGGGGAACACCACAAGTAGAGAATGAGATGGCGAAAAGGAAGGACCCAAGTTGGACCTGGGAGGGCCGATCAGAGTGGAAAGAGGTCATCCAGGCCAGGGCCTGATCAGTGATACCCGGCTTATCACGGAGACAGTTGAGCAGGATGGCATGGTTGACCGTGTCAAAGGCAGAAGAGAAATCGAGTAGGATGAGGACCCAAAAGGGATGTTAGAGTCATGGTTGGACAGCAGGTCTTTACAGGTGTTCAGGAGAGCAGTTTCCATGCTTCTGACAGCTCTGAAGCCAGGCTGATGGTCATGGAGACAACCAACAGAGTCGGTGTGAAGATTAAGCTGGGAGATGGTCAGCTTTTCCAAGAGTTTGCCCTGGAAAGGAGTGATAGAAACCTGCGAAGTTAGCCGGGCCGGAGGGGTCGGCTGTGGAATTTTTGAGAAGAGGGTGCACAAGAGAATGCTTCAGAGTGGAGGGGAAGATTCCACAGGTGATGGAATGGTTACAGAAGTCGGCCAGATTCAGAGCAAGGGTGTCAATGTGGTCCTTGATGGTTTTGGACGAACAGGGAAGAACCTGTTTTGACTGGAATCACACAATCTCCTGGGCTTGCGCCAATCTGGTTTCCAACCAAGCCACGGCACTGAATCGGCCTTACTGGACCTAAAGATTCAACAGGATGATATCAAAGATGCCAAGAAGCAAGCCCTCCTCTTGTTACTGGGCCTGTCTGCAGCCTTCGACCATGTATACATATTGAATAAATCAAAAAGGCAGCCTATGATCGAGCCAGCCAGGTGTCAACCTGGAATTAGTCAAATGTGTTATCCATTGCGCCACTGGACCGCTGCTACAGCGTGAGCAGGAGTCAGCACTTTTGTAACGAAACAGAAGTTTCCTGCTTGAGACACAGTGAGAAACGTACTTCTCATTTTTACAAGGAGAGGTAGAAAAAAACGCTACAAGCCCACAATGAGCAGGTGAGCGAGCGTGTGCCATCATGAGAAACTTAGTTCTCATTTTTCCCAGAGGAGAGGTAGAAAAAACGCACTAACTACGAACAAACAATGTGCTTTTGTGTGCCATGCGTGACAAGGCTCATTTTTAAATACTTTCTAGAACAAAAAGGCAGCATGCGAACGAGCCAGCCAGGAGTCGAACCTGGAATCTTCTGCTCCGTAGGCAGACGCGTTATCCATTGCGCCACTGGCCCTCTGCTGCAGTGACTTTTGGAATCAGCACTTTTGTTACGACGCAGAGGCTCATCATGCAGATTGAGCCATCATGAGCAACTTAGTTCTCATTTTTATAAGGAGAGGTGGTTGAAAACACGCCTACGAACTGACAATGAGCAGGCGTGTGCCATGTGTTAGAGACATCATGAGAAATAACGTAGTTCCCATTTTTTCTCCCGAGTAGAGGTAGAAACACGCTGCAACAGTGACTACAAACACACAATGAGCTTTCGAGTGCCTTGCGTGAGAAGGCTCATTTTTAAATACAGAACAAAAAGGCAGCATTTGAACGAGCCAGCCAGGAGTCGAACCTGGAATCTTCTGCTCCGTAGGCAGACGCGTTATCCATTGCGCCACTGGCCCGCTGCTGCACTGTGAGCTGCATTCAGCACTTTTGTTACGAACCAGAGGCTCAGGTCGGGCTGCCTGAGACATCACGAGAAACTTTGTTCTCATTTTTACAGCGAGAGGTAGGAAAAACGCTACCAACACACAATAAGCAGGCGTGTGACATGTGTTAAAGAAGGCTCATTTTTAAATACTTTATTGAAAACAATACATACACACATCTGACAAAGAACACATTTGGCATCAGATACTGCCCGGATTGCAACTGTCTGCACGTATTTTCTGGCGAGTTTTACGGACCAAGCATCTCATTTATTGTACGATAGCACTCACATTTTCATGCGCAAATAACAGATTTAGACTGTTTTCACTTTTTAGTATTGTACCATTTTATGTGCTCGGTGCTCTTCAGTGTTAAATCCGCGGGAGAGGATGATCTGTACCCAGATCAACCCCAAAAGTGCCATACAGATATGAAACAGGTAAGGCCTGAGTGATAGGCGTGCCAAGGAGTACTCGACATGCATGCCACAGAAACGCGAAACATGCAACAAGTGAGAGACATAAAATGGGGTTTTTCACTTTAAGAAAATAACATATAATATATTGAATACAATTTTTTGTTTACTTCTTAAAAGGTGTTTTATTGAGCTGTAGCCTTCCTCTTAGAGAGCAGGACTAAGAAGCCCGGCTGGAGCATTTCAGCACATTTTTATTTCCTTTTGGCGATCGCTGTGTCAGGGTGTTGGGTTGGGGCTCCAAGATTGCCGAACACCAGGCGAGCAGTCTATCATGGGGAACAGTTTAGTATACAACACCGGTGCGATGAAGGCACATGGCCTACTGTGCATTTTAAGCACCACCTATAAGCCGAAACCGTTGCATTGAAGTACAGGTAGGAGGGAGATGACATGTGAAGAGGGACACACGACTTGGTTTTTTTTGGGTTATTTATTTGTTAAATATTGTTGGTTGTTTATCGTCTAATTGACTGCCTTGGGCCATGCTTACCTCTTTGGCCATTCCCACCCACTCCTTGCCCCTCCCACCCAAAACTCAACCCCTGGTATCTATGTTGTTTCTAAGCAGTCTGCTGTGAGTTAATGGCTTAATTGCCGCTGTAAATGGCTACCGGTATAATAACAAAAATCTTACCCAATTCTACCTGTCCTTAACTCACTACCCCACCCCCTCTATTCCCACCTCTCCCCTCTCACCCAATCTACCCTTATCCCCACCCTACTCTACCACCACTGACTATACCCCAAACCACTCTACACCTACCCCACTCTTCGCTACCCACAATATCCCACACCACTGTAGACCTACCCTACCCACTGCCCCACCCCACTGTACCCCTATCCATCAAACCACTGTAGACTGGCAAGGTGACACGAGGTCCTTTGATCCCAATAGATTTCGCCCAGCCTTTCCATATCTTCAGATCACTACCGAGTTAAGGTACGTGTTTGTTGAGTCTTCAACTTACCCCAGACCTACGCTAGTTGTTCAAGATCAGACAGGCAGTCAAAGTGAACAGGCACGCCTTTGACAGTGTCTCTTCGGATGTAGGTAGATGCACAAAGTATTCTATTCTGAGGTCCATGCATTCTGCCATGTAAGCGCCAAACAGCCCTTTCACGGGAAGACCCTTCAAAAAGTAAAGACTCCGCTTTCTGTATGTTGGCATGTAGCACGTAGCCCATCTTGGCAGATAGCGTACATCACATTGCATCTAGTGGTGGCCCTATGTTGTGATTCTTCACTTGCCAAATCATAGCAGTGCTAAAAGGTCATGGCCAAGAGGCCTCAGCGGCAGGGGATCTGCGTCCAGTGCAAATTGGCACATGCCAAAACGTCCTGAACAATGGAGAAGGCAAAGAAGTTTCATTAGTGGTGTAATGGGAGGATAAATCGTGTTCCAGATGTTGGGGACATCCCTCAGACCTGTTAAGGGCCTCCATCACACCACTGTGGAATTATCCTTGTTTGTTACTGTTTGCAATGAATGATTGAAGGAGTTGCGTATCTTCAGATCTATAGATTCCTGCTATGATATGACATGATATTGTATTTGAATCGTACTCATACACGCGTGTTTCAGAGCGTGACGAGGCAAGGGAGGGGAAGAAGGGAGGACAAAACAGCGATCTTCCTAGGCCCAGTGACATTGAGAATGCTCAAGTGCAGGGGAGAGGGAGGGAGGAAAGTGAAAGGAGAGGGGCGAGGTGGAACGTGCCTAGGAAGGGATAAAAACAACAACAACTGGTAGCGCAGCCAGCAGGGTGGCAAGTGCGAGGTTTAAAGCGCAGACAAGGGGTGTCTGATAAGTGCAGGTAAGGGCACTGTAGGGTTACAGATACAGACCCAAGTGCAAGGATTGCGTGCAAGGTTTGCCAGGAGGCAGTGCAGGTGTGCGGCTGGGTGGGCAGGGACCTTGGCCCGAAATCAGAGGGTAGCCAGGTGCACGGAGCCGAAGCAGACAGATCAGCAGGGGAGCGGAAGAGCAAAGGCAGAAGCAAAGAGGAAGGTCTTGAGGTGCTTCCGGAACCAGAGATGGTTCTCCTCAAGTTTCAGTGTGGCAGGCAGGCTGTTCCAGAGGGAGGCCCCAGCTGAGGAAAGAGATCTACCCCCAACTCGTTGCTTGGAGAAGCGACCGGCCCTGAGGGAGTTGGAGGTGGAGGAGAAAAGAGCTCGAGTGGGAAGGTATTTACGGAGGGAGAGTTGAAGGTATTTTGGACCCAGGCCCCAGTAAGCCTTGTGGACAATGCAGAGGGACTTGAATTTAACCCTTGCAGCCACTGGGAGCAATGAAAAGATTTCAGGGCTGGAGAGATACGATCCCTGGGCTTCAGACCAAGGAAACGTCTTGCAGTCCTGTTCTGGATGAGTTGCAGAGGACAGAGAGAAGAAGCAGGCAGATTTAGAAAGAGGCTGTTGCAGTAGTCTAGCCTAGAGAGAATCAGAGCTCTAGATACAGTAAGCTTCTGGGGGAAGGAGAGGAAAGGAACAATACCTCTGCAAATGTACAGTTGGTAGTTTGACTTCTTAGAGATCTCAGAGATGTGAGAAGAAAAGGAGAGTGTGGAGTCGAAGATGACCCCAAGGTTCTTAGCCTCAAAGGTGGGAGCAGGAAGAGGGCCAAGGGAGGCCGGCCAGAGAGTGGCAGGAAAGGAGGGTGCAGGTGTGCCGATGAGGAGAATCTCTGCCTAAATGGGATTAAGGCAGAGATCATTGGCGGCAGACCAGTCCTGGATGGCAGACAGACGGTCAGAGATGAGGGAGGGAAGCCTGAAAACAAGCAGAGTGTCATCCGCATAGCACTGAAAGTTGAAGCAGAGAGCTGCAATGCGGTGGGAAATGGGTGCCAGGTATTGGTTGAACAGCCAGGGAGAGAGGTTAGACCCGTGGGGAACACCACAAGTAGAGAATGAGATGGCGAAAAGGAAGGACCCAAGTTGGACCTGGGAGGGCCGATCAGAGTGGAAAGAGGTCATCCAGGCCAGGGCCTGATCAGTGATACCCGGCTTATCACGGAGACAGTTGAGCAGGATGGCATGGTTGACCGTGTCAAAGGCAGAAGAGAAATCGAGTAGGATGAGGACCCAAAAGGGATGTTAGAGTCATGGTTGGACAGCAGGTCTTCACAGGTGTTCAGGAGAGCAGTTTCCATGCTTCTGACAGCTCTGAAGCCAGGCTGATGGTCATGGAGACAACCAACAGAGTCGGTGTGAAGATTAAGCTGGGAGATGGTCAGCTTTTCCAAGAGTTTGCCCTGGAAAGGAGTGATAGAAACCTGCGAAGTTAGCCGGGCCGGAGGGGTCGGCTGTGGAATTTTTGAGAAGAGGGTGCACAAGAGAATGCTTCAGAGTGGAGGGGAAGATTCCACAGGTGATGGAATGGTTACAGAAGTCGGCCAGATTCAGAGCAAGGGTGTCAATGTGGTCCTTGATGGTTTTGGACGAACAGGGAAGAACCTGTTTTGACTGGAATCACACAATCTCCTGGGCTTGCGCCAATCTGGTTTCCAACCAAGCCACGGCACTGAATCGGCCTTACTGGACCTAAAGATTCAACAGGATGATATCAAAGATGCCAAGAAGCAAGCCCTCCTCTTGTTACTGGGCCTGTCTGCAGCCTTCGACCATGTATACATATTGAATAAATCAAAAAGGCAGCCTATGATCGAGCCAGCCAGGTGTCAACCTGGAATTAGTCAAATGTGTTATCCATTGCGCCACTGGACCGCTGCTACAGCGTGAGCAGGAGTCAGCACTTTTGTAACGAAACAGAAGTTTCCTGCTTGAGACACAGTGAGAAACGTACTTCTCATTTTTACAAGGAGAGGTAGAAAAAAACGCTACAAGCCCACAATGAGCAGGTGAGCGAGCGTGTGCCATCATGAGAAACTTAGTTCTCATTTTTCCCAGAGGAGAGGTAGAAAAAACGCACTAACTACGAACAAACAATGTGCTTTTGTGTGCCATGCGTGACAAGGCTCATTTTTAAATACTTTCTAGAACAAAAAGGCAGCATGCGAACGAGCCAGCCAGGAGTCGAACCTGGAACCTTCTGCTCCGTAGGCAGACGCGTTATCCATTGCGCCACTGGCCCTCTGCTGCAGTGACTTTTGGAATCAGCACTTTTGTTACGACGCAGAGGCTCATCATGCGGATTGAGCCATCATGAGCAACTTAGTTCTCATTTTTATAAGGAGAGGTGGTTGAAAACACGCCTACGAACTGACAATGAGCAGGCGTGTGCCATGTGTTAGAGACATCATGAGAAATAACGTAGTTCCCATTTTTTCTCCCGAGTAGAGGTAGAAACACGCTGCAACAGTGACTACAAACACACAATGAGCTTTCGAGTGCCTTGCGTGAGAAGGCTCATTTTTAAATACAGAACAAAAAGGCAGCATTTGAACGAGCCAGCCAGGAGTCGAACCTGGAATCTTCTGCTCCGTAGGCAGACGCGTTATCCATTGCGCCACTGGCCCGCTGCTGCACTGTGAGCTGCATTCAGCACTTTTGTTACGAACCAGAGGCTCAGGTCGGGCTGCCTGAGACATCACGAGAAACTTTGTTCTCATTTTTACAGCGAGAGGTAGGAAAAACGCTACCAACACACAATAAGCAGGCGTGTGACATGTGTTAAAGAAGGCTCATTTTTAAATACTTTATTGAAAACAATACATACACACATCTGACAAAGAACACATTTGGCATCAGATACTGCCCGGATTGCAACTGTCTGCACGTATTTTCTGGCGAGTTTTACGGACCAAGCATCTCATTTATTGTACGATAGCACTCACATTTTCATGCGCAAATAACAGATTTAGACTGTTTTCACTTTTTAGTATTGTACCATTTTATGTGCTCGGTGCTCTTCAGTGTTAAATCCGCGGGAGAGGATGATCTGTACCCAGATCAACCCCAAAAGTGCCATACAGATATGAAACAGGTAAGGCCTGAGTGATAGGCGTGCCAAGGAGTACTCGACATGCATGCCACAGAAACGCGAAACATGCAACAAGTGAGAGACATAAAATGGGGTTTTTCACTTTAAGAAAATAACATATAATATATTGAATACAATTTTTTGTTTACTTCTTAAAAGGTGTTTTATTGAGCTGTAGCCTTCCTCTTAGAGAGCAGGACTAAGAAGCCCGGCTGGAGCATTTCAGCACATTTTTATTTCCTTTTGGCGATCGCTGTGTCAGGGTGTTGGGTTGGGGCTCCAAGATTGCCGAACACCAGGCGAGCAGTCTATCATGGGGAACAGTTTAGTATACAACACCGGTGCGATGAAGGCACATGGCCTACTGTGCATTTTAAGCACCACCTATAAGCCGAAACCGTTGCATTGAAGTACAGGTAGGAGGGAGATGACATGTGAAGAGGGACACACGACTTGGTTTTTTTTGGGTTATTTATTTGTTAAATATTGTTGGTTGTTTATCGTCTAATTGACTGCCTTGGGCCATGCTTACCTCTTTGGCCATTCCCACCCACTCCTTGCCCCTCCCACCCAAAACTCAACCCCTGGTATCTATGTTGTTTCTAAGCAGTCTGCTGTGAGTTAATGGCTTAATTGCCGCTGTAAATGGCTACCGGTATAATAACAAAAATCTTACCCAATTCTACCTGTCCTTAACTCACTACCCCACCCCCTCTATTCCCACCTCTCCCCTCTCACCCAATCTACCCTTATCCCCACCCTACTCTACCACCACTGACTATACCCCAAACCACTCTACACCTACCCCACTCTTCGCTACCCACAATATCCCACACCACTGTAGACCTACCCTACCCACTGCCCCACCCCACTGTACCCCTATCCATCAAACCACTGTAGACTGGCAAGGTGACACGAGGTCCTTTGATCCCAATAGATTTCGCCCAGCCTTTCCATATCTTCAGATCACTACCGAGTTAAGGTACGTGTTTGTTGAGTCTTCAACTTACCCCAGACCTACGCTAGTTGTTCAAGATCAGACAGGCAGTCAAAGTGAACAGGCACGCCTTTGACAGTGTCTCTTCGGATGTAGGTAGATGCACAAAGTATTCTATTCTGAGGTCCATGCATTCTGCCATGTAAGCGCCAAACAGCCCTTTCACGGGAAGACCCTTCAAAAAGTAAAGACTCCGCTTTCTGTATGTTGGCATGTAGCACGTAGCCCATCTTGGCAGATAGCGTACATCACATTGCATCTAGTGGTGGCCCTATGTTGTGATTCTTCACTTGCCAAATCATAGCAGTGCTAAAAGGTCATGGCCAAGAGGCCTCAGCGGCAGGGGATCTGCGTCCAGTGCAAATTGGCACATGCCAAAACGTCCTGAACAATGGAGAAGGCAAAGAAGTTTCATTAGTGGTGTAATGGGAGGATAAATCGTGTTCCAGATGTTGGGGACATCCCTCAGACCTGTTAAGGGCCTCCATCACACCACTGTGGAATTATCCTTGTTTGTTACTGTTTGCAATGAATGATTGAAGGAGTTGCGTATCTTCAGATCTATAGATTCCTGCTATGATATGACATGATATTGTATTTGAATCGTACTCATACACGCGTGTTTCAGAGCGTGACGAGGCAAGGGAGGGGAAGAAGGGAGGACAAAACAGCGATCTTCCTAGGCCCAGTGACATTGAGAATGCTCAAGTGCAGGGGAGAGGGAGGGAGGAAAGTGAAAGGAGAGGGGCGAGGTGGAACGTGCCTAGGAAGGGATAAAAACAACAACAACTGGTAGCGCAGCCAGCAGGGTGGCAAGTGCGAGGTTTAAAGCGCAGACAAGGGGTGTCTGATAAGTGCAGGTAAGGGCACTGTAGGGTTACAGATACAGACCCAAGTGCAAGGATTGCGTGCAAGGTTTGCCAGGAGGCAGTGCAGGTGTGCGGCTGGGTGGGCAGGGACCTTGGCCCGAAATCAGAGGGTAGCCAGGTGCACGGAGCCGAAGCAGACAGATCAGCAGGGGAGCGGAAGAGCAAAGGCAGAAGCAAAGAGGAAGGTCTTGAGGTGCTTCCGGAACCAGAGATGGTTCTCCTCAAGTTTCAGTGTGGCAGGCAGGCTGTTCCAGAGGGAGGCCCCAGCTGAGGAAAGAGATCTACCCCCAACTCGTTGCTTGGAGAAGCGACCGGCCCTGAGGGAGTTGGAGGTGGAGGAGAAAAGAGCTCGAGTGGGAAGGTATTTACGGAGGGAGAGTTGAAGGTATTTTGGACCCAGGCCCCAGTAAGCCTTGTGGACAATGCAGAGGGACTTGAATTTAACCCTTGCAGCCACTGGGAGCAATGAAAAGATTTCAGGGCTGGAGAGATACGATCCCTGGGCTTCAGACCAAGGAAACGTCTTGCAGTCCTGTTCTGGATGAGTTGCAGAGGACAGAGAGAAGAAGCAGGCAGATTTAGAAAGAGGCTGTTGCAGTAGTCTAGCCTAGAGAGAATCAGAGCTCTAGATACAGTAAGCTTCTGGGGGAAGGAGAGGAAAGGAACAATACCTCTGCAAATGTACAGTTGGTAGTTTGACTTCTTAGAGATGTCAGAGATGTGAGAAGAAAAGGAGAGTGTGGAGTCGAAGATGACCCCAAGGTTCTTAGCCTCAAAGGTGGGAGCAGGAAGAGGGCCAAGGGAGGCCGGCCAGAGAGTGGCAGGAAAGGAGGGTGCAGGTGTGCCGATGAGGAGAATCTCTGCCTAAATGGGATTAAGGCAGAGATCATTGGCGGCAGACCAGTCCTGGATGGCAGACAGACGGTCAGAGATGAGGGAGGGAAGCCTGAAAACAAGCAGAGTGTCATCCGCATAGCACTGAAAGTTGAAGCAGAGAGCTGCAATGCGGTGGGAAATGGGTGCCAGGTATTGGTTGAACAGCCAGGGAGAGAGGTTAGACCCGTGGGGAACACCACAAGTAGAGAATGAGATGGCGAAAAGGAAGGACCCAAGTTGGACCTGGGAGGGCCGATCAGAGTGGAAAGAGGTCATCCAGGCCAGGGCCTGATCAGTGATACCCGGCTTATCACGGAGACAGTTGAGCAGGATGGCATGGTTGACCGTGTCAAAGGCAGAAGAGAAATCGAGTAGGATGAGGACCCAAAAGGGATGTTAGAGTCATGGTTGGACAGCAGGTCTTCACAGGTGTTCAGGAGAGCAGTTTCCATGCTTCTGACAGCTCTGAAGCCAGGCTGATGGTCATGGAGACAACCAACAGAGTCGGTGTGAAGATTAAGCTGGGAGATGGTCAGCTTTTCCAAGAGTTTGCCCTGGAAAGGAGTGATAGAAACCTGCGAAGTTAGCCGGGCCGGAGGGGTCGGCTGTGGAATTTTTGAGAAGAGGGTGCACAAGAGAATGCTTCAGAGTGGAGGGGAAGATTCCACAGGTGATGGAATGGTTACAGAAGTCGGCCAGATTCAGAGCAAGGGTGTCAATGTGGTCCTTGATGGTTTTGGACGAACAGGGAAGAACCTGTTTTGACTGGAATCACACAATCTCCTGGGCTTGCGCCAATCTGGTTTCCAACCAAGCCACGGCACTGAATCGGCCTTACTGGACCTAAAGATTCAACAGGATGATATCAAAGATGCCAAGAAGCAAGCCCTCCTCTTGTTACTGGGCCTGTCTGCAGCCTTCGACCATGTATACATATTGAATAAATCAAAAAGGCAGCCTATGATCGAGCCAGCCAGGAGTCAACCTGGAATTAGTCAAATGTGTTATCCATTGCGCCACTGGACCGCTGCTACAGCGTGAGCAGGAGTCAGCACTTTTGTAACGAAACAGAAGTTTCCTGCTTGAGACACAGTGAGAAACGTACTTCTCATTTTTACAAGGAGAGGTAGAAAAAAACGCTACAAGCCCACAATGAGCAGGTGAGCGAGCGTGTGCCATCATGAGAAACTTAGTTCTCATTTTTCCCAGAGGAGAGGTAGAAAAAACGCACTAACTACGAACAAACAATGTGCTTTTGTGTGCCATGCGTGACAAGGCTCATTTTTAAATACTTTCTAGAACAAAAAGGCAGCATGCGAACGAGCCAGCCAGGAGTCGAACCTGGAATCTTCTGCTCCGTAGGCAGACGCGTTATCCATTGCGCCACTGGCCCGCTGCTGCAGTGACTCTTGGAATCAGCACTTTTGTTACGACGCAGAGGCTCATCATGCGGATTGAGCCATCATGAGCAACTTAGTTCTCATTTTTATAAGGAGAGGTGGTTGAAAACACGCCTACGAACTGACAATGAGCAGGCGTGTGCCATGTGTTAGAGACATCATGAGAAATAACGTAGTTCCCATTTTTTCTCCCGAGTAGAGGTAGAAACACGCTGCAACAGTGACTACAAACACACAATGAGCTTTCGAGTGCCTTGCGTGAGAAGGCTCATTTTTAAATACAGAACAAAAAGGCAGCATTTGAACGAGCCAGCCAGGAGTCGAACCTGGAATCTTCTGCTCCGTAGGCAGACGCGTTATCCATTGCGCCACTGGCCCGCTGCTGCACTGTGTGCTGCATTCAGCACTTTTGTTACGAACCAGAGGCTCAGGTCGGGCTGCCTGAGACATCACGAGAAACTTTGTTCTCATTTTTACAGCGAGAGGTAGGAAAAACGCTACCAACACACAATAAGCAGGCATGTGACATGTGTTAAAGAAGGCTCATTTTTAAATACTTTATTGAAAACAATACATACAAACATCTGACAAAGAACGCATTTGGCATCAGATACTGCCCGGATTGCAACTCTCTGCACGTATTTTCTGGCGAGTTTTACGGACCAAGCATCTCATTTATTGTACTATAGCACTCACATTTTCATGCGCAAATAACAGATTTAGACTGTTTTCACTTTTTAGTATTGTACCATTTTATGTGCTCGGTGCTCTTCAGTGTTAAATCCGCGGAGAGGATGATCTGTACCCAGATCAACCCCAAAAGTGCCATACAGATATGAAACAGATAAGGCCTGAGTGATAGGCGTGCCAAGGAGTACTCGACGTGCATGCCACAGAAACGCGAAACATGCAACAAGTGAGAGACATAAAATGGGGGTTTTCACTTTAAGAAAAAACATATAATATATTGAATACAATTTTTTGTTTACTTCTTAAAAGGTGTTTTATTGAGCTGTAGCCTTCCTCTTAGAGAGCAGGACTAAGAAGCCCGGCTGGAGCATTTCAGCACATTTTTATTTCCTTTTGGCGATCGCTGTGTCAGGGTGTTGGGTTGGGGCTCCAAGATTGCCGAACACCAGGCGAGCAGTCTATCATGGGGAACAGTTTAGTATACAACACCGGTGCGATGAAGGCACATGGCCTACTGTGCATTTTAAGCACCACCTATAAGCCGAAACCGTTGCATTGAAGTACAGGTAGGAGGGAGATGACATGTGAAGAGGGACACACGACTTGGTTTTTTTTGGGTTATTTATTTGTTAAATATTGTTGGTTGTTTATCGTCTAATTGACTGCCTTGGGCCATGCTTACCTCTTTGGCCATTCCCACCCACTCCTTGCCCCTCCTACCCAAAACTCAACCCCTGGTATCTATGTTGTTTCTAAGCAGTCTGCTGTGAGTTAATGGCTTAATTGCCGCTGTAAATGGCTACCGGTATAATAACAAAAATCTTACCCAATTCTACCTGTCCTTAACTCACTACCCCACCCCCTCTATTCCCACCTCTCCCCTCTCACCCAATCTACCCTTATCCCCACCCTACTCTACCACCACTGACTATACCCCAAACCACTCTACACCTACCCCACTCTTCGCTACCCACAATATCCCACACCACTGTAGACCTACCCTACCCACTGCCCCACCCCACTGTACCCCTATCCATCAAACCACTGTAGACTGGCAAGGTGACACGAGGTCCTTTGATCCCAATAGATTTCGCCCAGCCTTTCCATATCTTCAGATCACTACCGAGTTAAGGTACGTGTTTGTTGAGTCTTCAACTTACCCCAGACCTACGCTAGTTGTTCAAGATCAGACAGGCAGTCAAAGTGAACAGGCACGCCTTTGACAGTGTCTCTTCGGATGTAGGTAGATGCACAAAGTATTCTATTCTGAGGTCCATGCATTCTGCCATGTGAGCGCCAAACAGCCCTTTCACGGGAAGACCCTTCAAAAAGTAAAGACTCCACTTTCTGTATGTTGGCATGTAGCACGTAGCCCATCTTGGCAGATAGCGTACATCACATTGCATCTAGTGGTGGCCCTATGTTGTGATTCTTCACTTGCCAAATCATAGCAGTGCTAAAAGGTCATGGCCAAGAGGCCTCAGCGGCAGGGGATCTGCGTCCAGTGCAAATTGGCACATGCCAAAACGTCCTGAACAATGGAGAAGGCAAAGAAGTTTCATTAGTGGTGTAATGGGAGGATAAATCGTGTTCCAGATGTTGGGGACATCCCTCAGACCTGTTAAGGGCCTCCATCACACCACTGAGGAATTATCCTTGTTTGTTACTGTTTGCAATGAATGATTGAAGGAGTTGCGTATCTTCAGATCTATAGATTCCTGCTATGATATGACATGATATTGTATTTGAATCGTACTCATACACGCGTGTTTCAGAGCGTGACGAGGCAAGGGAGGGGAAGAAGGGAGGACAAAACAGCGATCTTCCTAGGCCCAGTGACATTGAGAATGCTCAAGTGCAGGGGAGAGGGAGGGAGGAAAGTGCAAGGAGAGGGGCGAGGTGGAACGTGCCTAGGAAGGGATAAAAACAACAACAACTGGTAGCGCAGCCAGCAGGGTGGCAAGTGCGAGGTTTAAAGCGCAGACAAGGGGTGTCTGATAAGTGCAGGTAAGGGCACTGTAGGGTTACAGATACAGACCCAAGTGCAAGGATTGCGTGCAAGGGTTGCCAGGAGGCAGTGCAGGTGTGCGGCTGGGTGGGCAGGGACCTTGGCCCGAAATCAGAGGGTAGCCAGGTGCACGGAGCCGAAGCAGTCAGATCAGCAGGGGAGCGGAAGAGCAAAGGCAGAAGCAAAGAGGAAGGTCTTGAGGTGCTTCCGGAACCAGAGATGGTTCTCCTCAAGTTTCAGTGTGGCAGGCAGGCTGTTCCAGAGGGAGGCCCCAGCTGAGGAAAGAGATCTACCCCCAACTCGTTGCTTGGAGAAGCGACCGGCCCTGAGGGAGTTGGAGGTGGAGGAGAAAAGAGCTCGAGTGGGAAGGTATTTACGGAGGGAGAGTTGAAGGTATTTTGGACCCAGGCCCCAGTAAGCCTTGTGGACAATGCAGAGGGACTTGAATTTAACCCTTGCAGCCACTGGGAGCAATGAAAAGATTTCAGGGCTGGAGAGATACGATCCCTGGGCTTCAGACCAAGGAAACGTCTTGCAGTCCTGTTCTGGATGAGTTGCAGAGGACAGAGAGAAGAAGCAGGCAGATTTAGAAAGAGGCTGTTGCAGTAGTCTAGCCTAGAGAGAATCAGAGCTCTAGATACAGTAAGCTTCTGGGGGAAGGAGAGGAAAGGAACAATACCTCTGCAAATGTACAGTTGGTAGTTTGACTTCTTAGAGATCTCAGAGATGTGAGAAGAAAAGGAGAGTGTGGAGTCGAAGATGACCCCAAGGTTCTTAGCCTCAAAGGTGGGAGCAGGAAGAGGGCCAAGGGAGGCCGGCCAGAGAGTGGCAGGAAAGGAGGGTGCAGGTGTGCCGATGAGGAGAATCTCTGCCTAAATGGGATTAAGGCAGAGATCATTGGCGGCAGACCAGTCCTGGATGGCAGACAGACGGTCAGAGATGAGGGAGGGAAGCCTGAAAACAAGCAGAGTGTCATCCGCATAGCACTGAAAGTTGAAGCAGAGAGCTGCAATGCGGTGGGAAATGGGTGCCAGGTATTGGTTGAACAGCCAGGGAGAGAGGTTAGACCCGTGGGGAACACCACAAGTAGAGAATGAGATGGCGAAAAGGAAGGACCCAAGTTGGACCTGGGAGGGCCGATCAGAGTGGAAAGAGGTCATCCAGGCCAGGGCCTGATCAGTGATACCCGGCTTATCACGGAGACAGTTGAGCAGGATGGCATGGTTGACCGTGTCAAAGGCAGAAGAGAAATCGAGTAGGATGAGGACCCAAAAGGGATGTTAGAGTCATGGTTGGACAGCAGGTCTTTACAGGTGTTCAGGAGAGCAGTTTCCATGCTTCTGACAGCTCTGAAGCCAGGCTGATGGTCATGGAGACAACCAACAGAGTCGGTGTGAAGATTAAGCTGGGAGATGGTCAGCTTTTCCAAGAGTTTGCCCTGGAAAGGAGTGATAGAAACCTGCGAAGTTAGCCGGGCCGGAGGGGTCGGCTGTGGAATTTTTGAGAAGAGGGTGCACAAGAGAATGCTTCAGAGTGGAGGGGAAGATTCCACAGGTGATGGAATGGTTACAGAAGTCGGCCAGATTCAGAGCAAGGGTGTCAATGTGGTCCTTGATGGTTTTGGACGAACAGGGAAGAACCTGTTTTGACTGGAATCACACAATCTCCTGGGCTTGCGCCAATCTGGTTTCCAACCAAGCCACGGCACTGAATCGGCCTTACTGGACCTAAAGATTCAACAGGATGATATCAAAGATGCCAAGAAGCAAGCCCTCCTCTTGTTACTGGGCCTGTCTGCAGCCTTCGACCATGTATACATATTGAATAAATCAAAAAGGCAGCCTATGATCGAGCCAGCCAGGTGTCAACCTGGAATTAGTCAAATGTGTTATCCATTGCGCCACTGGACCGCTGCTACAGCGTGAGCAGGAGTCAGCACTTTTGTAACGAAACAGAAGTTTCCTGCTTGAGACACAGTGAGAAACGTACTTCTCATTTTTACAAGGAGAGGTAGAAAAAAACGCTACAAGCCCACAATGAGCAGGTGAGCGAGCGTGTGCCATCATGAGAAACTTAGTTCTCATTTTTCCCAGAGGAGAGGTAGAAAAAACGCACTAACTACGAACAAACAATGTGCTTTTGTGTGCCATGCGTGACAAGGCTCATTTTTAAATACTTTCTAGAACAAAAAGGCAGCATGCGAACGAGCCAGCCAGGAGTCGAACCTGGAATCTTCTGCTCCGTAGGCAGACGCGTTATCCATTGCGCCACTGGCCCTCTGCTGCAGTGACTTTTGGAATCAGCACTTTTGTTACGACGCAGAGGCTCATCATGCAGATTGAGCCATCATGAGCAACTTAGTTCTCATTTTTATAAGGAGAGGTGGTTGAAAACACGCCTACGAACTGACAATGAGCAGGCGTGTGCCATGTGTTAGAGACATCATGAGAAATAACGTAGTTCCCATTTTTTCTCCCGAGTAGAGGTAGAAACACGCTGCAACAGTGACTACAAACACACAATGAGCTTTCGAGTGCCTTGCGTGAGAAGGCTCATTTTTAAATACAGAACAAAAAGGCAGCATTTGAACGAGCCAGCCAGGAGTCGAACCTGGAATCTTCTGCTCCGTAGGCAGACGCGTTATCCATTGCGCCACTGGCCCGCTGCTGCACTGTGAGCTGCATTCAGCACTTTTGTTACGAACCAGAGGCTCAGGTCGGGCTGCCTGAGACATCACGAGAAACTTTGTTCTCATTTTTACAGCGAGAGGTAGGAAAAACGCTACCAACACACAATAAGCAGGCGTGTGACATGTGTTAAAGAAGGCTCATTTTTAAATACTTTATTGAAAACAATACATACACACATCTGACAAAGAACACATTTGGCATCAGATACTGCCCGGATTGCAACTGTCTGCACGTATTTTCTGGCGAGTTTTACGGACCAAGCATCTCATTTATTGTACGATAGCACTCACATTTTCATGCGCAAATAACAGATTTAGACTGTTTTCACTTTTTAGTATTGTACCATTTTATGTGCTCGGTGCTCTTCAGTGTTAAATCCGCGGGAGAGGATGATCTGTACCCAGATCAACCCCAAAAGTGCCATACAGATATGAAACAGGTAAGGCCTGAGTGATAGGCGTGCCAAGGAGTACTCGACATGCATGCCACAGAAACGCGAAACATGCAACAAGTGAGAGACATAAAATGGGGTTTTTCACTTTAAGAAAATAACATATAATATATTGAATACAATTTTTTGTTTACTTCTTAAAAGGTGTTTTATTGAGCTGTAGCCTTCCTCTTAGAGAGCAGGACTAAGAAGCCCGGCTGGAGCATTTCAGCACATTTTTATTTCCTTTTGGCGATCGCTGTGTCAGGGTGTTGGGTTGGGGCTCCAAGATTGCCGAACACCAGGCGAGCAGTCTATCATGGGGAACAGTTTAGTATACAACACCGGTGCGATGAAGGCACATGGCCTACTGTGCATTTTAAGCACCACCTATAAGCCGAAACCGTTGCATTGAAGTACAGGTAGGAGGGAGATGACATGTGAAGAGGGACACACGACTTGGTTTTTTTTGGGTTATTTATTTGTTAAATATTGTTGGTTGTTTATCGTCTAATTGACTGCCTTGGGCCATGCTTACCTCTTTGGCCATTCCCACCCACTCCTTGCCCCTCCCACCCAAAACTCAACCCCTGGTATCTATGTTGTTTCTAAGCAGTCTGCTGTGAGTTAATGGCTTAATTGCCGCTGTAAATGGCTACCGGTATAATAACAAAAATCTTACCCAATTCTACCTGTCCTTAACTCACTACCCCACCCCCTCTATTCCCACCTCTCCCCTCTCACCCAATCTACCCTTATCCCCACCCTACTCTACCACCACTGACTATACCCCAAACCACTCTACACCTACCCCACTCTTCGCTACCCACAATATCCCACACCACTGTAGACCTACCCTACCCACTGCCCCACCCCACTGTACCCCTATCCATCAAACCACTGTAGACTGGCAAGGTGACACGAGGTCCTTTGATCCCAATAGATTTCGCCCAGCCTTTCCATATCTTCAGATCACTACCGAGTTAAGGTACGTGTTTGTTGAGTCTTCAACTTACCCCAGACCTACGCTAGTTGTTCAAGATCAGACAGGCAGTCAAAGTGAACAGGCACGCCTTTGACAGTGTCTCTTCGGATGTAGGTAGATGCACAAAGTATTCTATTCTGAGGTCCATGCATTCTGCCATGTAAGCGCCAAACAGCCCTTTCACGGGAAGACCCTTCAAAAAGTAAAGACTCCGCTTTCTGTATGTTGGCATGTAGCACGTAGCCCATCTTGGCAGATAGCGTACATCACATTGCATCTAGTGGTGGCCCTATGTTGTGATTCTTCACTTGCCAAATCATAGCAGTGCTAAAAGGTCATGGCCAAGAGGCCTCAGCGGCAGGGGATCTGCGTCCAGTGCAAATTGGCACATGCCAAAACGTCCTGAACAATGGAGAAGGCAAAGAAGTTTCATTAGTGGTGTAATGGGAGGATAAATCGTGTTCCAGATGTTGGGGACATCCCTCAGACCTGTTAAGGGCCTCCATCACACCACTGTGGAATTATCCTTGTTTGTTACTGTTTGCAATGAATGATTGAAGGAGTTGCGTATCTTCAGATCTATAGATTCCTGCTATGATATGACATGATATTGTATTTGAATCGTACTCATACACGCGTGTTTCAGAGCGTGACGAGGCAAGGGAGGGGAAGAAGGGAGGACAAAACAGCGATCTTCCTAGGCCCAGTGACATTGAGAATGCTCAAGTGCAGGGGAGAGGGAGGGAGGAAAGTGAAAGGAGAGGGGCGAGGTGGAACGTGCCTAGGAAGGGATAAAAACAACAACAACTGGTAGCGCAGCCAGCAGGGTGGCAAGTGCGAGGTTTAAAGCGCAGACAAGGGGTGTCTGATAAGTGCAGGTAAGGGCACTGTAGGGTTACAGATACAGACCCAAGTGCAAGGATTGCGTGCAAGGTTTGCCAGGAGGCAGTGCAGGTGTGCGGCTGGGTGGGCAGGGACCTTGGCCCGAAATCAGAGGGTAGCCAGGTGCACGGAGCCGAAGCAGACAGATCAGCAGGGGAGCGGAAGAGCAAAGGCAGAAGCAAAGAGGAAGGTCTTGAGGTGCTTCCGGAACCAGAGATGGTTCTCCTCAAGTTTCAGTGTGGCAGGCAGGCTGTTCCAGAGGGAGGCCCCAGCTGAGGAAAGAGATCTACCCCCAACTCGTTGCTTGGAGAAGCGACCGGCCCTGAGGGAGTTGGAGGTGGAGGAGAAAAGAGCTCGAGTGGGAAGGTATTTACGGAGGGAGAGTTGAAGGTATTTTGGACCCAGGCCCCAGTAAGCCTTGTGGACAATGCAGAGGGACTTGAATTTAACCCTTGCAGCCACTGGGAGCAATGAAAAGATTTCAGGGCTGGAGAGATACGATCCCTGGGCTTCAGACCAAGGAAACGTCTTGCAGTCCTGTTCTGGATGAGTTGCAGAGGACAGAGAGAAGAAGCAGGCAGATTTAGAAAGAGGCTGTTGCAGTAGTCTAGCCTAGAGAGAATCAGAGCTCTAGATACAGTAAGCTTCTGGGGGAAGGAGAGGAAAGGAACAATACCTCTGCAAATGTACAGTTGGTAGTTTGACTTCTTAGAGATCTCAGAGATGTGAGAAGAAAAGGAGAGTGTGGAGTCGAAGATGACCCCAAGGTTCTTAGCCTCAAAGGTGGGAGCAGGAAGAGGGCCAAGGGAGGCCGGCCAGAGAGTGGCAGGAAAGGAGGGTGCAGGTGTGCCGATGAGGAGAATCTCTGCCTAAATGGGATTAAGGCAGAGATCATTGGCGGCAGACCAGTCCTGGATGGCAGACAGACGGTCAGAGATGAGGGAGGGAAGCCTGAAAACAAGCAGAGTGTCATCCGCATAGCACTGAAAGTTGAAGCAGAGAGCTGCAATGCGGTGGGAAATGGGTGCCAGGTATTGGTTGAACAGCCAGGGAGAGAGGTTAGACCCGTGGGGAACACCACAAGTAGAGAATGAGATGGCGAAAAGGAAGGACCCAAGTTGGACCTGGGAGGGCCGATCAGAGTGGAAAGAGGTCATCCAGGCCAGGGCCTGATCAGTGATACCCGGCTTATCACGGAGACAGTTGAGCAGGATGGCATGGTTGACCGTGTCAAAGGCAGAAGAGAAATCGAGTAGGATGAGGACCCAAAAGGGATGTTAGAGTCATGGTTGGACAGCAGGTCTTCACAGGTGTTCAGGAGAGCAGTTTCCATGCTTCTGACAGCTCTGAAGCCAGGCTGATGGTCATGGAGACAACCAACAGAGTCGGTGTGAAGATTAAGCTGGGAGATGGTCAGCTTTTCCAAGAGTTTGCCCTGGAAAGGAGTGATAGAAACCTGCGAAGTTAGCCGGGCCGGAGGGGTCGGCTGTGGAATTTTTGAGAAGAGGGTGCACAAGAGAATGCTTCAGAGTGGAGGGGAAGATTCCACAGGTGATGGAATGGTTACAGAAGTCGGCCAGATTCAGAGCAAGGGTGTCAATGTGGTCCTTGATGGTTTTGGACGAACAGGGAAGAACCTGTTTTGACTGGAATCACACAATCTCCTGGGCTTGCGCCAATCTGGTTTCCAACCAAGCCACGGCACTGAATCGGCCTTACTGGACCTAAAGATTCAACAGGATGATATCAAAGATGCCAAGAAGCAAGCCCTCCTCTTGTTACTGGGCCTGTCTGCAGCCTTCGACCATGTATACATATTGAATAAATCAAAAAGGCAGCCTATGATCGAGCCAGCCAGGTGTCAACCTGGAATTAGTCAAATGTGTTATCCATTGCGCCACTGGACCGCTGCTACAGCGTGAGCAGGAGTCAGCACTTTTGTAACGAAACAGAAGTTTCCTGCTTGAGACACAGTGAGAAACGTACTTCTCATTTTTACAAGGAGAGGTAGAAAAAAACGCTACAAGCCCACAATGAGCAGGTGAGCGAGCGTGTGCCATCATGAGAAACTTAGTTCTCATTTTTCCCAGAGGAGAGGTAGAAAAAACGCACTAACTACGAACAAACAATGTGCTTTTGTGTGCCATGCGTGACAAGGCTCATTTTTAAATACTTTCTAGAACAAAAAGGCAGCATGCGAACGAGCCAGCCAGGAGTCGAACCTGGAATCTTCTGCTCCGTAGGCAGACGCGTTATCCATTGCGCCACTGGCCCTCTGCTGCAGTGACTTTTGGAATCAGCACTTTTGTTACGACGCAGAGGCTCATCATGCGGATTGAGCCATCATGAGCAACTTAGTTCTCATTTTTATAAGGAGAGGTGGTTGAAAACACGCCTACGAACTGACAATGAGCAGGCGTGTGCCATGTGTTAGAGACATCATGAGAAATAACGTAGTTCCCATTTTTTCTCCCGAGTAGAGGTAGAAACACGCTGCAACAGTGACTACAAACACACAATGAGCTTTCGAGTGCCTTGCGTGAGAAGGCTCATTTTTAAATACAGAACAAAAAGGCAGCATTTGAACGAGCCAGCCAGGAGTCGAACCTGGAATCTTCTGCTCCGTAGGCAGACGCGTTATCCATTGCGCCACTGGCCCGCTGCTGCACTGTGAGCTGCATTCAGCACTTTTGTTACGAACCAGAGGCTCAGGTCGGGCTGCCTGAGACATCACGAGAAACTTTGTTCTCATTTTTACAGCGAGAGGTAGGAAAAACGCTACCAACACACAATAAGCAGGCGTGTGACATGTGTTAAAGAAGGCTCATTTTTAAATACTTTATTGAAAACAATACATACACACATCTGACAAAGAACACATTTGGCATCAGATACTGCCCGGATTGCAACTGTCTGCACGTATTTTCTGGCGAGTTTTACGGACCAAGCATCTCATTTATTGTACGATAGCACTCACATTTTCATGCGCAAATAACAGATTTAGACTGTTTTCACTTTTTAGTATTGTACCATTTTATGTGCTCGGTGCTCTTCAGTGTTAAATCCGCGGGAGAGGATGATCTGTACCCAGATCAACCCCAAAAGTGCCATACAGATATGAAACAGGTAAGGCCTGAGTGATAGGCGTGCCAAGGAGTACTCGACATGCATGCCACAGAAACGCGAAACATGCAACAAGTGAGAGACATAAAATGGGGTTTTTCACTTTAAGAAAATAACATATAATATATTGAATACAATTTTTTGTTTACTTCTTAAAAGGTGTTTTATTGAGCTGTAGCCTTCCTCTTAGAGAGCAGGACTAAGAAGCCCGGCTGGAGCATTTCAGCACATTTTTATTTCCTTTTGGCGATCGCTGTGTCAGGGTGTTGGGTTGGGGCTCCAAGATTGCCGAACACCAGGCGAGCAGTCTATCATGGGGAACAGTTTAGTATACAACACCGGTGCGATGAAGGCACATGGCCTACTGTGCATTTTAAGCACCACCTATAAGCCGAAACCGTTGCATTGAAGTACAGGTAGGAGGGAGATGACATGTGAAGAGGGACACACGACTTGGTTTTTTTTGGGTTATTTATTTGTTAAATATTGTTGGTTGTTTATCGTCTAATTGACTGCCTTGGGCCATGCTTACCTCTTTGGCCATTCCCACCCACTCCTTGCCCCTCCCACCCAAAACTCAACCCCTGGTATCTATGTTGTTTCTAAGCAGTCTGCTGTGAGTTAATGGCTTAATTGCCGCTGTAAATGGCTACCGGTATAATAACAAAAATCTTACCCAATTCTACCTGTCCTTAACTCACTACCCCACCCCCTCTATTCCCACCTCTCCCCTCTCACCCAATCTACCCTTATCCCCACCCTACTCTACCACCACTGACTATACCCCAAACCACTCTACACCTACCCCACTCTTCGCTACCCACAATATCCCACACCACTGTAGACCTACCCTACCCACTGCCCCACCCCACTGTACCCCTATCCATCAAACCACTGTAGACTGGCAAGGTGACACGAGGTCCTTTGATCCCAATAGATTTCGCCCAGCCTTTCCATATCTTCAGATCACTACCGAGTTAAGGTACGTGTTTGTTGAGTCTTCAACTTACCCCAGACCTACGCTAGTTGTTCAAGATCAGACAGGCAGTCAAAGTGAACAGGCACGCCTTTGACAGTGTCTCTTCGGATGTAGGTAGATGCACAAAGTATTCTATTCTGAGGTCCATGCATTCTGCCATGTAAGCGCCAAACAGCCCTTTCACGGGAAGACCCTTCAAAAAGTAAAGACTCCGCTTTCTGTATGTTGGCATGTAGCACGTAGCCCATCTTGGCAGATAGCGTACATCACATTGCATCTAGTGGTGGCCCTATGTTGTGATTCTTCACTTGCCAAATCATAGCAGTGCTAAAAGGTCATGGCCAAGAGGCCTCAGCGGCAGGGGATCTGCGTCCAGTGCAAATTGGCACATGCCAAAACGTCCTGAACAATGGAGAAGGCAAAGAAGTTTCATTAGTGGTGTAATGGGAGGATAAATCGTGTTCCAGATGTTGGGGACATCCCTCAGACCTGTTAAGGGCCTCCATCACACCACTGTGGAATTATCCTTGTTTGTTACTGTTTGCAATGAATGATTGAAGGAGTTGCGTATCTTCAGATCTATAGATTCCTGCTATGATATGACATGATATTGTATTTGAATCGTACTCATACACGCGTGTTTCAGAGCGTGACGAGGCAAGGGAGGGGAAGAAGGGAGGACAAAACAGCGATCTTCCTAGGCCCAGTGACATTGAGAATGCTCAAGTGCAGGGGAGAGGGAGGGAGGAAAGTGAAAGGAGAGGGGCGAGGTGGAACGTGCCTAGGAAGGGATAAAAACAACAACAACTGGTAGCGCAGCCAGCAGGGTGGCAAGTGCGAGGTTTAAAGCGCAGACAAGGGGTGTCTGATAAGTGCAGGTAAGGGCACTGTAGGGTTACAGATACAGACCCAAGTGCAAGGATTGCGTGCAAGGTTTGCCAGGAGGCAGTGCAGGTGTGCGGCTGGGTGGGCAGGGACCTTGGCCCGAAATCAGAGGGTAGCCAGGTGCACGGAGTCGAAGCAGACAGATCAGCAGGGGAGCGGAAGAGCAAAGGCAGAAGCAAAGAGGAAGGTCTTGAGGTGCTTCCGGAACCAGAGATGGTTCTCCTCAAGTTTCAGTGTGGCAGGCAGGCTGTTCCAGAGGGAGGCCCCAGCTGAGGAAAGAGATCTACCCCCAACTCGTTGCTTGGAGAAGCGACCGGCCCTGAGGGAGTTGGAGGTGGAGGAGAAAAGAGCTCGAGTGGGAAGGTATTTACGGAGGGAGAGTTGAAGGTATTTTGGACCCAGGCCCCAGTAAGCCTTGTGGACAATGCAGAGGGACTTGAATTTAACCCTTGCAGCCACTGGGAGCAATGAAAAGATTTCAGGGCTGGAGAGATACGATCCCTGGGCTTCAGACCAAGGAAACGTCTTGCAGTCCTGTTCTGGATGAGTTGCAGAGGACAGAGAGAAGAAGCAGGCAGATTTAGAAAGAGGCTGTTGCAGTAGTCTAGCCTAGAGAGAATCAGAGCTCTAGATACAGTAAGCTTCTGGGGGAAGGAGAGGAAAGGAACAATACCTCTGCAAATGTACAGTTGGTAGTTTGACTTCTTAGAGATCTCAGAGATGTGAGAAGAAAAGGAGAGTGTGGAGTCGAAGATGACCCCAAGGTTCTTAGCCTCAAAGGTGGGAGCAGGAAGAGGGCCAAGGGAGGCCGGCCAGAGAGTGGCAGGAAAGGAGGGTGCAGGTGTGCCGATGAGGAGAATCTCTGCCTAAATGGGATTAAGGCAGAGATCATTGGCGGCAGACCAGTCCTGGATGGCAGACAGACGGTCAGAGATGAGGGAGGGAAGCCTGAAAACAAGCAGAGTGTCATCCGCATAGCACTGAAAGTTGAAGCAGAGAGCTGCAATGCGGTGGGAAATGGGTGCCAGGTATTGGTTGAACAGCCAGGGAGAGAGGTTAGACCCGTGGGGAACACCACAAGTAGAGAATGAGATGGCGAAAAGGAAGGACCCAAGTTGGACCTGGGAGGGCCGATCAGAGTGGAAAGAGGTCATCCAGGCCAGGGCCTGATCAGTGATACCCGGCTTATCACGGAGACAGTTGAGCAGGATGGCATGGTTGACCGTGTCAAAGGCAGAAGAGAAATCGAGTAGGATGAGGACCCAAAAGGGATGTTAGAGTCATGGTTGGACAGCAGGTCTTCACAGGTGTTCAGGAGAGCAGTTTCCATGCTTCTGACAGCTCTGAAGCCAGGCTGATGGTCATGGAGACAACCAACAGAGTCGGTGTGAAGATTAAGCTGGGAGATGGTCAGCTTTTCCAAGAGTTTGCCCTGGAAAGGAGTGATAGAAACCTGCGAAGTTAGCCGGGCCGGAGGGGTCGGCTGTGGAATTTTTGAGAAGAGGGTGCACAAGAGAATGCTTCAGAGTGGAGGGGAAGATTCCACAGGTGATGGAATGGTTACAGAAGTCGGACAGATTCAGAGCAAGGGTGTCAATGTGGTCCTTGATGGTTTTGGACGAACAGGGAAGAACCTGTTTTGACTGGAATCACACAATCTCCTGGGCTTGCGCCAATCTGGTTTCCAACCAAGCCACGGCACTGAATCGGCCTTACTGGACCTAAAGATTCAACAGGATGATATCAAAGATGCCAAGAAGCAAGCCCTCCTCTTGTTACTGGGCCTGTCTGCAGCCTTCGACCATGTATACATATTGAATAAATCAAAAAGGCAGCCTATGATCGAGCCAGCCAGGAGTCAACCTGGAATTAGTCAAATGTGTTATCCATTGCGCCACTGGACCGCTGCTACAGCGTGAGCAGGAGTCAGCACTTTTGTAACGAAACAGAAGTTTCCTGCTTGAGACACAGTGAGAAACGTACTTCTCATTTTTACAAGGAGAGGTAGAAAAAAACGCTACAAGCCCACAATGAGCAGGTGAGCGAGCGTGTGCCATCATGAGAAACTTAGTTCTCATTTTTTCCAGAGGAGAGGTAGAAAAAACGCACTAACTACGAACAAACAATGTGCTTTTGTGTGCCATGCGTGACAAGGCTCATTTTTAAATACTTTCTAGAACAAAAAGGCAGCATGCAAACGAGCCAGCCAGGAGTCGAACCTGGAATCTTCTGCTCCGTAGGCAGACGCGTTATCCATTGCGCCACTGGCCCTCTGCTGCAGTGACTCTTGGAATCAGCACTTTTGTTACGACGCAGATGCTCATCATGCGGATTGAGCCATCATGAGCAACTTAGTTCTCATTTTTATAAGGAGAGGTGGTTGAAAACACGCCTACGAACTGACAATGAGCAGGCGTGTGCCATGTGTTAGAGACATCATGAGAAATAACGTAGTTCCCATTTTTTCTCCCGAGTAGAGGTAGAAACACGCTGCAACAGTGACTACAAACACACAATGAGCTTTCGAGTGCCTTGCGTGAGAAGGCTCATTTTTAAATACAGAACAAAAAGGCAGCATTTGAACGAGCCAGCCAGGAGTCGAACCTGGAATCTTCTGCTCCGTAGGCAGACGCGTTATCCATTGCGCCACTGGCCCGCTGCTGCACTGTGAGCTGCATTCAGCACTTTTGTTACGAACCAGAGGCTCAGGTCGGGCTGCCTGAGACATCACGAGAAACTTTGTTCTCATTTTTACAGCGAGAGGTAGGAAAAACGCTACCAACACACAATAAGCAGGCGTGTGACATGTGTTAAAGAAGGCTCATTTTTAAATACTTTATTGAAAACAATACATACACACATCTGACAAAGAACACATTTGGCATCAGATACTGCCCGGATTGCAACTGTCTGCACGTATTTTCTGGCGAGTTTTACGGACCAAGCATCTCATTTATTGTACGATAGCACTCACATTTTCATGCGCAAATAACAGATTTAGACTGTTTTCACTTTTTAGTATTGTACCATTTTATGTGCTCGGTGCTCTTCAGTGTTAAATCCGCGGGAGAGGATGATCTGTACCCAGATCAACCCCAAAAGTGCCATACAGATATGAAACAGGTAAGGCCTGAGTGATAGGCGTGCCAAGGAGTACTCGACATGCATGCCACAGAAACGCGAAACATGCAACAAGTGAGAGACATAAAATGGGGTTTTTCACTTTAAGAAAATAACATATAATATATTGAATACAATTTTTTGTTTACTTCTTAAAAGGTGTTTTATTGAGCTGTAGCCTTCCTCTTAGAGAGCAGGACTAAGAAGCCCGGCTGGAGCATTTCAGCACATTTTTATTTCCTTTTGGCGATCGCTGTGTCAGGGTGTTGGGTTGGGGCTCCAAGATTGCCGAACACCAGGCGAGCAGTCTATCATGGGGAACAGTTTAGTATACAACACCGGTGCGATGAAGGCACATGGCCTACTGTGCATTTTAAGCACCACCTATAAGCCGAAACCGTTGCATTGAAGTACAGGTAGGAGGGAGATGACATGTGAAGAGGGACACACGACTTGGTTTTTTTTGGGTTATTTATTTGTTAAATATTGTTGGTTGTTTATCGTCTAATTGACTGCCTTGGGCCATGCTTACCTCTTTGGCCATTCCCACCCACTCCTTGCCCCTCCCACCCAAAACTCAACCCCTGGTATCTATGTTGTTTCTAAGCAGTCTGCTGTGAGTTAATGGCTTAATTGCCGCTGTAAATGGCTACCGGTATAATAACAAAAATCTTACCCAATTCTACCTGTCCTTAACTCACTACCCCACCCCCTCTATTCCCACCTCTCCCCTCTCACCCAATCTACCCTTATCCCCACCCTACTCTACCACCACTGACTATACCCCAAACCACTCTACACCTACCCCACTCTTCGCTACCCACAATATCCCACACCACTGTAGACCTACCCTACCCACTGCCCCACCCCACTGTACCCCTATCCATCAAACCACTGTAGACTGGCAAGGTGACACGAGGTCCTTTGATCCCAATAGATTTCGCCCAGCCTTTCCATATCTTCAGATCACTACCGAGTTAAGGTACGTGTTTGTTGAGTCTTCAACTTACCCCAGACCTACGCTAGTTGTTCAAGATCAGACAGGCAGTCAAAGTGAACAGGCACGCCTTTGACAGTGTCTCTTCGGATGTAGGTAGATGCACAAAGTATTCTATTCTGAGGTCCATGCATTCTGCCATGTAAGCGCCAAACAGCCCTTTCACGGGAAGACCCTTCAAAAAGTAAAGACTCCGCTTTCTGTATGTTGGCATGTAGCACGTAGCCCATCTTGGCAGATAGCGTACATCACATTGCATCTAGTGGTGGCCCTATGTTGTGATTCTTCACTTGCCAAATCATAGCAGTGCTAAAAGGTCATGGCCAAGAGGCCTCAGCGGCAGGGGATCTGCGTCCAGTGCAAATTGGCACATGCCAAAACGTCCTGAACAATGGAGAAGGCAAAGAAGTTTCATTAGTGGTGTAATGGGAGGATAAATCGTGTTCCAGATGTTGGGGACATCCCTCAGACCTGTTAAGGGCCTCCATCACACCACTGTGGAATTATCCTTGTTTGTTACTGTTTGCAATGAATGATTGAAGGAGTTGCGTATCTTCAGATCTATAGATTCCTGCTATGATATGACATGATATTGTATTTGAATCGTACTCATACACGCGTGTTTCAGAGCGTGACGAGGCAAGGGAGGGGAAGAAGGGAGGACAAAACAGCGATCTTCCTAGGCCCAGTGACATTGAGAATGCTCAAGTGCAGGGGAGAGGGAGGGAGGAAAGTGAAAGGAGAGGGGCGAGGTGGAACGTGCCTAGGAAGGGATAAAAACAACAACAACTGGTAGCGCAGCCAGCAGGGTGGCAAGTGCGAGGTTTAAAGCGCAGACAAGGGGTGTCTGATAAGTGCAGGTAAGGGCACTGTAGGGTTACAGATACAGACCCAAGTGCAAGGATTGCGTGCAAGGTTTGCCAGGAGGCAGTGCAGGTGTGCGGCTGGGTGGGCAGGGACCTTGGCCCGAAATCAGAGGGTAGCCAGGTGCACGGAGCCGAAGCAGACAGATCAGCAGGGGAGCGGAAGAGCAAAGGCAGAAGCAAAGAGGAAGGTCTTGAGGTGCTTCCGGAACCAGAGATGGTTCTCCTCAAGTTTCAGTGTGGCAGGCAGGCTGTTCCAGAGGGAGGCCCCAGCTGAGGAAAGAGATCTACCCCCAACTCGTTGCTTGGAGAAGCGACCGGCCCTGAGGGAGTTGGAGGTGGAGGAGAAAAGAGCTCGAGTGGGAAGGTATTTACGGAGGGAGAGTTGAAGGTATTTTGGACCCAGGCCCCAGTAAGCCTTGTGGACAATGCAGAGGGACTTGAATTTAACCCTTGCAGCCACTGGGAGCAATGAAAAGATTTCAGGGCTGGAGAGATACGATCCCTGGGCTTCAGACCAAGGAAACGTCTTGCAGTCCTGTTCTGGATGAGTTGCAGAGGACAGAGAGAAGAAGCAGGCAGATTTAGAAAGAGGCTGTTGCAGTAGTCTAGCCTAGAGAGAATCAGAGCTCTAGATACAGTAAGCTTCTGGGGGAAGGAGAGGAAAGGAACAATACCTCTGCAAATGTACAGTTGGTAGTTTGACTTCTTAGAGATCTCAGAGATGTGAGAAGAAAAGGAGAGTGTGGAGTCGAAGATGACCCCAAGGTTCTTAGCCTCAAAGGTGGGAGCAGGAAGAGGGCCAAGGGAGGCCGGCCAGAGAGTGGCAGGAAAGGAGGGTGCAGGTGTGCCGATGAGGAGAATCTCTGCCTAAATGGGATTAAGGCAGAGATCATTGGCGGCAGACCAGTCCTGGATGGCAGACAGACGGTCAGAGATGAGGGAGGGAAGCCTGAAAACAAGCAGAGTGTCATCCGCATAGCACTGAAAGTTGAAGCAGAGAGCTGCAATGCGGTGGGAAATGGGTGCCAGGTATTGGTTGAACAGCCAGGGAGAGAGGTTAGACCCGTGGGGAACACCACAAGTAGAGAATGAGATGGCGAAAAGGAAGGACCCAAGTTGGACCTGGGAGGGCCGATCAGAGTGGAAAGAGGTCATCCAGGCCAGGGCCTGATCAGTGATACCCGGCTTATCACGGAGACAGTTGAGCAGGATGGCATGGTTGACCGTGTCAAAGGCAGAAGAGAAATCGAGTAGGATGAGGACCCAAAAGGGATGTTAGAGTCATGGTTGGACAGCAGGTCTTCACAGGTGTTCAGGAGAGCAGTTTCCATGCTTCTGACAGCTCTGAAGCCAGGCTGATGGTCATGGAGACAACCAACAGAGTCGGTGTGAAGATTAAGCTGGGAGATGGTCAGCTTTTCCAAGAGTTTGCCCTGGAAAGGAGTGATAGAAACCTGCGAAGTTAGCCGGGCCGGAGGGGTCGGCTGTGGAATTTTTGAGAAGAGGGTGCACAAGAGAATGCTTCAGAGTGGAGGGGAAGATTCCACAGGTGATGGAATGGTTACAGAAGTCGGCCAGATTCAGAGCAAGGGTGTCAATGTGGTCCTTGATGGTTTTGGACGAACAGGGAAGAACCTGTTTTGACTGGAATCACACAATCTCCTGGGCTTGCGCCAATCTGGTTTCCAACCAAGCCACGGCACTGAATCGGCCTTACTGGACCTAAAGATTCAACAGGATGATATCAAAGATGCCAAGAAGCAAGCCCTCCTCTTGTTACTGGGCCTGTCTGCAGCCTTCGACCATGTATACATATTGAATAAATCAAAAAGGCAGCCTATGATCGAGCCAGCCAGGTGTCAACCTGGAATTAGTCAAATGTGTTATCCATTGCGCCACTGGACCGCTGCTACAGCGTGAGCAGGAGTCAGCACTTTTGTAACGAAACAGAAGTTTCCTGCTTGAGACACAGTGAGAAACGTACTTCTCATTTTTACAAGGAGAGGTAGAAAAAAACGCTACAAGCCCACAATGAGCAGGTGAGCGAGCGTGTGCCATCATGAGAAACTTAGTTCTCATTTTTCCCAGAGGAGAGGTAGAAAAAACGCACTAACTACGAACAAACAATGTGCTTTTGTGTGCCATGCGTGACAAGGCTCATTTTTAAATACTTTCTAGAACAAAAAGGCAGCATGCGAACGAGCCAGCCAGGAGTCGAACCTGGAATCTTCTGCTCCGTAGGCAGACGCGTTATCCATTGCGCCACTGGCCCTCTGCTGCAGTGACTTTTGGAATCAGCACTTTTGTTACGACGCAGAGGCTCATCATGCGGATTGAGCCATCATGAGCAACTTAGTTCTCATTTTTATAAGGAGAGGTGGTTGAAAACACGCCTACGAACTGACAATGAGCAGGCGTGTGCCATGTGTTAGAGACATCATGAGAAATAACGTAGTTCCCATTTTTTCTCCCGAGTAGAGGTAGAAACACGCTGCAACAGTGACTACAAACACACAATGAGCTTTCGAGTGCCTTGCGTGAGAAGGCTCATTTTTAAATACAGAACAAAAAGGCAGCATTTGAACGAGCCAGCCAGGAGTCGAACCTGGAATCTTCTGCTCCGTAGGCAGACGCGTTATCCATTGCGCCACTGGCCCGCTGCTGCACTGTGAGCTGCATTCAGCACTTTTGTTACGAACCAGAGGCTCAGGTCGGGCTGCCTGAGACATCACGAGAAACTTTGTTCTCATTTTTACAGCGAGAGGTAGGAAAAACGCTACCAACACACAATAAGCAGGCGTGTGACATGTGTTAAAGAAGGCTCATTTTTAAATACTTTATTGAAAACAATACATACACACATCTGACAAAGAACACATTTGGCATCAGATACTGCCCGGATTGCAACTGTCTGCACGTATTTTCTGGCGAGTTTTACGGACCAAGCATCTCATTTATTGTACGATAGCACTCACATTTTCATGCGCAAATAACAGATTTAGACTGTTTTCACTTTTTAGTATTGTACCATTTTATGTGCTCGGTGCTCTTCAGTGTTAAATCCGCGGGAGAGGATGATCTGTACCCAGATCAACCCCAAAAGTGCCATACAGATATGAAACAGGTAAGGCCTGAGTGATAGGCGTGCCAAGGAGTACTCGACATGCATGCCACAGAAACGCGAAACATGCAACAAGTGAGAGACATAAAATGGGGTTTTTCACTTTAAGAAAATAACATATAATATATTGAATACAATTTTTTGTTTACTTCTTAAAAGGTGTTTTATTGAGCTGTAGCCTTCCTCTTAGAGAGCAGGACTAAGAAGCCCGGCTGGAGCATTTCAGCACATTTTTATTTCCTTTTGGCGATCGCTGTGTCAGGGTGTTGGGTTGGGGCTCCAAGATTGCCGAACACCAGGCGAGCAGTCTATCATGGGGAACAGTTTAGTATACAACACCGGTGCGATGAAGGCACATGGCCTACTGTGCATTTTAAGCACCACCTATAAGCCGAAACCGTTGCATTGAAGTACAGGTAGGAGGGAGATGACATGTGAAGAGGGACACACGACTTGGTTTTTTTTGGGTTATTTATTTGTTAAATATTGTTGGTTGTTTATCGTCTAATTGACTGCCTTGGGCCATGCTTACCTCTTTGGCCATTCCCACCCACTCCTTGCCCCTCCCACCCAAAACTCAACCCCTGGTATCTATGTTGTTTCTAAGCAGTCTGCTGTGAGTTAATGGCTTAATTGCCGCTGTAAATGGCTACCGGTATAATAACAAAAATCTTACCCAATTCTACCTGTCCTTAACTCACTACCCCACCCCCTCTATTCCCACCTCTCCCCTCTCACCCAATCTACCCTTATCCCCACCCTACTCTACCACCACTGACTATACCCCAAACCACTCTACACCTACCCCACTCTTCGCTACCCACAATATCCCACACCACTGTAGACCTACCCTACCCACTGCCCCACCCCACTGTACCCCTATCCATCAAACCACTGTAGACTGGCAAGGTGACACGAGGTCCTTTGATCCCAATAGATTTCGCCCAGCCTTTCCATATCTTCAGATCACTACCGAGTTAAGGTACGTGTTTGTTGAGTCTTCAACTTACCCCAGACCTACGCTAGTTGTTCAAGATCAGACAGGCAGTCAAAGTGAACAGGCACGCCTTTGACAGTGTCTCTTCGGATGTAGGTAGATGCACAAAGTATTCTATTCTGAGGTCCATGCATTCTGCCATGTAAGCGCCAAACAGCCCTTTCACGGGAAGACCCTTCAAAAAGTAAAGACTCCGCTTTCTGTATGTTGGCATGTAGCACGTAGCCCATCTTGGCAGATAGCGTACATCACATTGCATCTAGTGGTGGCCCTATGTTGTGATTCTTCACTTGCCAAATCATAGCAGTGCTAAAAGGTCATGGCCAAGAGGCCTCAGCGGCAGGGGATCTGCGTCCAGTGCAAATTGGCACATGCCAAAACGTCCTGAACAATGGAGAAGGCAAAGAAGTTTCATTAGTGGTGTAATGGGAGGATAAATCGTGTTCCAGATGTTGGGGACATCCCTCAGACCTGTTAAGGGCCTCCATCACACCACTGTGGAATTATCCTTGTTTGTTACTGTTTGCAATGAATGATTGAAGGAGTTGCGTATCTTCAGATCTATAGATTCCTGCTATGATATGACATGATATTGTATTTGAATCGTACTCATACACGCGTGTTTCAGAGCGTGACGAGGCAAGGGAGGGGAAGAAGGGAGGACAAAACAGCGATCTTCCTAGGCCCAGTGACATTGAGAATGCTCAAGTGCAGGGGAGAGGGAGGGAGGAAAGTGAAAGGAGAGGGGCGAGGTGGAACGTGCCTAGGAAGGGATAAAAACAACAACAACTGGTAGCGCAGCCAGCAGGGTGGCAAGTGCGAGGTTTAAAGCGCAGACAAGGGGTGTCTGATAAGTGCAGGTAAGGGCACTGTAGGGTTACAGATACAGACCCAAGTGCAAGGATTGCGTGCAAGGTTTGCCAGGAGGCAGTGCAGGTGTGCGGCTGGGTGGGCAGGGACCTTGGCCCGAAATCAGAGGGTAGCCAGGTGCACGGAGCCGAAGCAGACAGATCAGCAGGGGAGCGGAAGAGCAAAGGCAGAAGCAAAGAGGAAGGTCTTGAGGTGCTTCCGGAACCAGAGATGGTTCTCCTCAAGTTTCAGTGTGGCAGGCAGGCTGTTCCAGAGGGAGGCCCCAGCTGAGGAAAGAGATCTACCCCCAACTCGTTGCTTGGAGAAGCGACCGGCCCTGAGGGAGTTGGAGGTGGAGGAGAAAAGAGCTCGAGTGGGAAGGTATTTACGGAGGGAGAGTTGAAGGTATTTTGGACCCAGGCCCCAGTAAGCCTTGTGGACAATGCAGAGGGACTTGAATTTAACCCTTGCAGCCACTGGGAGCAATGAAAAGATTTCAGGGCTGGAGAGATACGATCCCTGGGCTTCAGACCAAGGAAACGTCTTGCAGTCCTGTTCTGGATGAGTTGCAGAGGACAGAGAGAAGAAGCAGGCAGATTTAGAAAGAGGCTGTTGCAGTAGTCTAGCCTAGAGAGAATCAGAGCTCTAGATACAGTAAGCTTCTGGGGGAAGGAGAGGAAAGGAACAATACCTCTGCAAATGTACAGTTGGTAGTTTGACTTCTTAGAGATCTCAGAGATGTGAGAAGAAAAGGAGAGTGTGGAGTCGAAGATGACCCCAAGGTTCTTAGCCTCAAAGGTGGGAGCAGGAAGAGGGCCAAGGGAGGCCGGCCAGAGAGTGGCAGGAAAGGAGGGTGCAGGTGTGCCGATGAGGAGAATCTCTGCCTAAATGGGATTAAGGCAGAGATCATTGGCGGCAGACCAGTCCTGGATGGCAGACAGACGGTCAGAGATGAGGGAGGGAAGCCTGAAAACAAGCAGAGTGTCATCCGCATAGCACTGAAAGTTGAAGCAGAGAGCTGCAATGCGGTGGGAAATGGGTGCCAGGTATTGGTTGAACAGCCAGGGAGAGAGGTTAGACCCGTGGGGAACACCACAAGTAGAGAATGAGATGGCGAAAAGGAAGGACCCAAGTTGGACCTGGGAGGGCCGATCAGAGTGGAAAGAGGTCATCCAGGCCAGGGCCTGATCAGTGATACCCGGCTTATCACGGAGACAGTTGAGCAGGATGGCATGGTTGACCGTGTCAAAGGCAGAAGAGAAATCGAGTAGGATGAGGACCCAAAAGGGATGTTAGAGTCATGGTTGGACAGCAGGTCTTCACAGGTGTTCAGGAGAGCAGTTTCCATGCTTCTGACAGCTCTGAAGCCAGGCTGATGGTCATGGAGACAACCAACAGAGTCGGTGTGAAGATTAAGCTGGGAGATGGTCAGCTTTTCCAAGAGTTTGCCCTGGAAAGGAGTGATAGAAACCTGCGAAGTTAGCCGGGCCGGAGGGGTCGGCTGTGGAATTTTTGAGAAGAGGGTGCACAAGAGAATGCTTCAGAGTGGAGGGGAAGATTCCACAGGTGATGGAATGGTTACAGAAGTCGGACAGATTCAGAGCAAGGGTGTCAATGTGGTCCTTGATGGTTTTGGACGAACAGGGAAGAACCTGTTTTGACTGGAATCACACAATCTCCTGGGCTTGCGCCAATCTGGTTTCCAACCAAGCCACGGCACTGAATCGGCCTTACTGGACCTAAAGATTCAACAGGATGATATCAAAGATGCCAAGAAGCAAGCCCTCCTCTTGTTACTGGGCCTGTCTGCAGCCTTCGACCATGTATACATATTGAATAAATCAAAAAGGCAGCCTATGATCGAGCCAGCCAGGAGTCAACCTGGAATTAGTCAAATGTGTTATCCATTGCGCCACTGGACCGCTGCTACAGCGTGAGCAGGAGTCAGCACTTTTGTAACGAAACAGAAGTTTCCTGCTTGAGACACAGTGAGAAACGTACTTCTCATTTTTACAAGGAGAGGTAGAAAAAAACGCTACAAGCCCACAATGAGCAGGTGAGCGAGCGTGTGCCATCATGAGAAACTTAGTTCTCATTTTTTCCAGAGGAGAGGTAGAAAAAACGCACTAACTACGAACAAACAATGTGCTTTTGTGTGCCATGCGTGACAAGGCTCATTTTTAAATACTTTCTAGAACAAAAAGGCAGCATGCAAACGAGCCAGCCAGGAGTCGAACCTGGAATCTTCTGCTCCGTAGGCAGACGCGTTATCCATTGCGCCACTGGCCCTCTGCTGCAGTGACTCTTGGAATCAGCACTTTTGTTACGACGCAGATGCTCATCATGCGGATTGAGCCATCATGAGCAACTTAGTTCTCATTTTTATAAGGAGAGGTGGTTGAAAACACGCCTACGAACTGACAATGAGCAGGCGTGTGCCATGTGTTAGAGACATCATGAGAAATAACGTAGTTCCCATTTTTTCTCCCGAGTAGAGGTAGAAACACGCTGCAACAGTGACTACAAACACACAATGAGCTTTCGAGTGCCTTGCGTGAGAAGGCTCATTTTTAAATACAGAACAAAAAGGCAGCATTTGAACGAGCCAGCCAGGAGTCGAACCTGGAATCTTCTGCTCCGTAGGCAGACGCGTTATCCATTGCGCCACTGGCCCGCTGCTGCACTGTGAGCTGCATTCAGCACTTTTGTTACGAACCAGAGGCTCAGGTCGGGCTGCCTGAGACATCACGAGAAACTTTGTTCTCATTTTTACAGCGAGAGGTAGGAAAAACGCTACCAACACACAATAAGCAGGCGTGTGACATGTGTTAAAGAAGGCTCATTTTTAAATACTTTATTGAAAACAATACATACACACATCTGATAAAGAACGCATTTGGCATCAGATACTGCCCGGATTGCAACTCTCTGCACGTATTTTCTGGCGAGTTCTACGGACCAAGCATCTCATTTATTGTACTATAGCACTCATATTTTCATGCGCAAATAACAGATTTAGACTGTTTTCACTTTTTAGTATTGTACCATTTTATGTGCTCGGTGCTCTTCAGTGTTAAATCCGCGGAGAGGATGATCTGTACCCAGATCAACCCCAAAAGTGCCATACAGATATGAAACAGGTAAGGCCTGAGTGATAGGCGTGCCAAGGAGTACTCGACGTGCATGCCACAGAAACGCGAAACATGCAACAAGTGAGAGACATAAAATGGGGTTTTTCACTTTAAGAAATAACATATAATATATTGAATACAATTTTTTGTTTACTTCTTAAAAGGTGTTTTATTGAGCTGTAGCCTTCCTCTTAGAGAGCAGGACTAAGAAGCCCGGCTGGAGCATTTCAGCACATTTTTATTTCCTTTTGGCGATCGCTGTGTCAGGGTGTTGGGTTGGGGCTCCAAGATTGCCGAACACCAGGCGAGCAGTCTATCATGGGGAACAGTTTAGTATACAACACCGGTGCGATGAAGGCACATGGCCTACTGTGCATTTTAAGCACCACCTATAAGCCGAAACCGTTGCATTGAAGTACAGGTAGGAGGGAGATGACATGTGAAGAGGGACGCACGACTTGGTTTTTTTGGGTTATTTATTTGTTAAATATTGTTGGTTGTTTATCGTCTAATTGACTGCCTTGGGCCATGCTTACCTCTTTGGCCATTCCCACCCACTCCTTGCCCCTCCCACCCAAAACTCAACCCCTGGTATCTATGTTGTTTCTAAGCAGTCTGCTGTGAGTTAATGGCTTAATTGCCGCTGTAAATGGCTACCGGTATAATAACAAAAATCTTACCCAATTCTACCTGTCCTTAACTCACTACCCCACCCCCTCTATTCCCACCTCTCCCCTCTCACCCAATCTACCCTTATCCCCACCCTACTCTACCACCACTGACTATACCCCAAACCACTCTACACCTACCCCACTCTTCGCTACCCACAATATCCCACACCACTGTAGACCTACCCTACCCACTGCCCCACCCCACTGTACCCCTATCCATCAAACCACTGTAGACTGGCAAGGTGACACGAGGTCCTTTGATCCCAATAGATTTCGCCCAGCCTTTCCATATCTTCAGATCACTACCGAGTTAAGGTACGTGTTTGTTGAGTCTTCAATTTACCCCAGACCTACGCTAGTTGTTCAAGATCAGACAGGCAGTCAAAGTGAACAGGCACGCCTTTGACAGTGTCTCTTCGGATGTAGGTAGATGCACAAAGTATTCTATTCTGAGGTCCATGCATTCTGCCATGTAAGCGCCAAACAGCCCTTTCACGGGAAGACCCTTCAAAAAGTAAAGACTCCGCTTTCTGTATGTTGGCATGTAGCACGTAGCCCATCTTGGCAGATAGCGTACATCACATTGCTTCTAGTGGTGGCCCCATGTTGTGATTCTTCACTTGCCAAATCATAGCAGTGCTAAAAGGTCATGGCCAAGAGGCCTCAGCGGCAGGGGATCTGCGTCCAGTGCAAATTGGCACATGCCAAAACGTCTTGAACAATGGAGAAGGCAAAGAAGTTTCATTAGTGGTGTAATGGGAGGATAAATCGTGTTCCAGATGTTGGGGACATCCCTCAGACCTGTTAAGGGCCTCCATCACACCACTGAGGAATTATCCTTGTTTGTTACTGTTTGCAATGAATGATTGAAGGAGTTGCGTATCTTCAGATCTATAGATTCCTGCTATGATATGACATGATATTGTATTTGAATCGTACTCATACACGCGTGTTTCAGAGCGTGACGAGGCAAGGGAGGGGAAGAAGGGAGGACAAAACAGCGATCTTCCTAGGCCCAGTGACATTGAGAATGCTCAAGTGCAGGGGAGAGGGAGGGAGGAAAGTGCAAGGAGAGGGGCGAGGTGGAACGTGCCTAGGAAGGGATAAAAACAACAACAACTGGTAGCGCAGCCAGCAGGGTGGCAAGTGTGAGGTTTAAAGCGCAGACAAGGGGTGTCTGATAAGTGCAGGTAAGGGCACTGTAGGGTTACAGATACAGACCCAAGTGCAAGGATTGCGTGCAAGGGTTGCCAGGAGGCAGTGCAGGTGTGCGGCTGGGTGGGCAGGGACCTTGGCCCGAAATCAGAGGGTAGCCAGGTGCACGGAGCCGAAGCAGACAGATCAGCAGGGGAGCGGAAGAGCAAAGGCAGAAGCAAAGAGGAAGGTCTTGAGGTGCTTCCGGAACCAGAGATGGTTCTCCTCAAGTTTCAGTGTGGCAGGCAGGCTGTTCCAGAGGGAGGCCCCAGCTGAGGAAAGAGATCTACCCCCAACTCGTTGCTTGGAGAAGCGACCGGCCCTGAGGGAGTTGGAGGTGGAGGAGAAAAGAGCTCGAGTGGGAAGGTATTTACGGAGGGAGAGTTGAAGGTATTTTGGACCCAGGCCCCAGTAAGCCTTGTGGACAATGCAGAGGGACTTGAATTTAACCCTTGCAGCCACTGGGAGCAATGAAAAGATTTCAGGGCTGGAGAGATACGATCCCTGGGCTTCAGACCAAGGAAACGTCTTGCAGTCCTGTTCTGGATGAGTTGCAGAGGACAGAGAGAAGAAGCAGGCAGATTTAGAAAGAGGCTGTTGCAGTAGTCTAGCCTAGAGAGAATCAGAGCTCTAGATACAGTAAGCTTCTGGGGGAAGGAGAGGAAAGGAACAATACCTCTGCAAATGTACAGTTGGTAGTTTGACTTCTTAGAGATGTCAGAGATGTGAGAAGAAAAGGAGAGTGTGGAGTCGAAGATGACCCCAAGGTTCTTAGCCTCAAAGGTGGGAGCAGGAAGAGGGCCAAGGGAGGCCGGCCAGAGAGTGGCAGGAAAGGAGGGTGCAGGTGTGCCGATGAGGAGAATCTCTGCCTAAATGGGATTAAGGCAGAGATCATTGGCGGCAGACCAGTCCTGGATGGCAGACAGACGGTCAGAGATGAGGGAGGGAAGCCTGAAAACAAGCAGAGTGTCATCCGCATAGCACTGAAAGTTGAAGCAGAGAGCTGCAATGCGGTGGGAAATGGGTGCCAGGTATTGGTTGAACAGCCAGGGAGAGAGGTTAGACCCGTGGGGAACACCACAAGTAGAGAATGAGATGGCGAAAAGGAAGGACCCAAGTTGGACCTGGGAGGGCCGATCAGAGTGGAAAGAGGTCATCCAGGCCAGGGCCTGATCAGTGATACCCGGCTTATCACGGAGACAGTTGAGCAGGATGGCATGGTTGACCGTGTCAAAGGCAGAAGAGAAATCGAGTAGGATGAGGACCCAAAAGGGATGTTAGAGTCATGGTTGGACAGCAGGTCTTCACAGGTGTTCAGGAGAGCAGTTTCCATGCTTCTGACAGCTCTGAAGCCAGGCTGATGGTCATGGAGACAACCAACAGAGTCGGTGTGAAGATTAAGCTGGGAGATGGTCAGCTTTTCCAAGAGTTTGCCCTGGAAAGGAGTGATAGAAACCTGCGAAGTTAGCCGGGCCGGAGGGGTCGGCTGTGGAATTTTTGAGAAGAGGGTGCACAAGAGAATGCTTCAGAGTGGAGGGGAAGATTCCACAGGTGATGGAATGGTTACAGAAGTCGGCCAGATTCAGAGCAAGGGTGTCAATGTGGTCCTTGATGGTTTTGGACGAACAGGGAAGAACCTGTTTTGACTGGAATCACACAATCTCCTGGGCTTGCGCCAATCTGGTTTCCAACCAAGCCACGGCACTGAATCGGCCTTACTGGACCTAAAGATTCAACAGGATGATATCAAAGATGCCAAGAAGCAAGCCCTCCTCTTGTTACTGGGCCTGTCTGCAGCCTTCGACCATGTATACATATTGAATAAATCAAAAAGGCAGCCTATGATCGAGCCAGCCAGGAGTCAACCTGGAATTAGTCAAATGTGTTATCCATTGCGCCACTGGACCGCTGCTACAGCGTGAGCAGGAGTCAGCACTTTTGTAACGAAATAGAAGTTTCCTGCTTGAGACACAGTGAGAAACGTACTTCTCATTTTTACAAGGAGAGGTAGAAAAAAACGCTACAAGCCCACAATGAGCAGGTGAGCGAGCGTGTGCCATCATGAGAAACTTAGTTCTCATTTTTCCCAGAGGAGAGGTAGAAAAAACGCACTAACTACGAACAAACAATGTGCTTTTGTGTGCCATGCGTGACAAGGCTCATTTTTAAATACTTTCTAGAACAAAAAGGCAGCATGCGAACGAGCCAGCCAGGAGTCGAACATGGAATCTTCTGCTCCGTAGGCAGACGCGTTATCCATTGCGCCACTGGCCCTCTGCTGCAGTGACTCTTGGAATCAGCACTTTTGTTACGACGCAGATGCTCATCATGCGGATTGAACCATCATGAGCAACTTAGTTCTCATTTTTATAAGGAGAGGTGGTTGAAAACACGCCTACGAACTGACAATGAGCAGGCGTGTGCCATGTGTTAGAGACATCATGAGAAATAACGTAGTTCCCATTTTTTCTCCCGAGTAGAGGTAGAAACACGCTGCAACAGTGACTACAAACACACAATGAGCTTTCGAGTGCCTTGCGTGAGAAGGCTCATTTTTAAATACAGAACAAAAAGGCAGCATTTGAACGAGCCAGCCAGGGAATCTTCTGCTCCGTAGGCAGACGCGTTATCCATTGCGCCACTGGCCCGCTGCTGCACTGTGTGCTGCATTCAGCACTTTTGTTACGAACCAGAGGCTCAGGTCGGGCTGCCTGAGACATCACGAGAAACTTTGTTCTCATTTTTACAGCGAGAGGTAGGAAAAACGCTACCAACACACAATAAGCAGGCGTGTGACATGTGTTAAAGAAGGCTCATTTTTAAATACTTTATTGAAAACAATACATACAAACATCTGACAAAGAACGCATTTGGCATCAGATACTGCCCGGATTGCAACTCTCTGCACGTATTTTCTGGCGAGTTTTACGGACCAAGCATCTCATTTATTGTACTATAGCACTCACATTTTCATGCGCAAATAACAGATTTAGACTGTTTTCACTTTTTAGTATTGTACCATTTTATGTGCTCGGTGCTCTTCAGTGTTAAATCCGCGGGAGAGGATGATCTGTACCCAGATCAACCCCAAAAGTGCCATACAGATATGAAACAGATAAGGCCTGAGTGATAGGCGTGCCAAGGAGTACTCGACGTGCATGCTACAGAAACGCGAAACATGCAACAAGTGAGAGACATAAAATGGGGTTTTTCACTTTAAGAAATAACATATAATATATTGAATACAATTTTTTGTTTACTTCTTAAAAGGTGTTTTATTGAGCTGTAGCCTTCCTCTTAGAGAGCAGGACTAAGAAGCCCGGCTGGAGCATTTCAGCACATTTTTATTTCCTTTTGGCGATCGCTGTGTCAGGGTGTTGGGTTGGGGCTCCAAGATTGCCGAACACCAGGCGAGCAGTCTATCATGGGGAACAGTTTAGTATACAACACCGGTGCGATGAAGGCACATGGCCTACTGTGCATTTTAAGCACCACCTATAAACCGAAACCGTTGCATTGAAGTACAGGTAGGAGGGAGATGACATGTGAAGAGGGACACACGACTTGTTTTTTTTTGGGTTATTTATTTGTTAAATATTGTTGGTTGTTTATCGTCTAATTGACTGCCTTGGGCCATGCTTACCTCTTTGGCCATTCCCACCCACTCCTTGCCCCTCCCACCCAAAACTCAACCCCTGGTATCTATGTTGTTTCTAAGCAGTCTGCTGTGAGTTAATGGCTTAATTGCCGCTGTAAATGGCTACCGGTATAATAACAAAAATCTTACCCAATTCTACCTGTCCTTAACTCACTACCCCACCCCCTCTATTCCCACCTCTCCCCTCTCACCCAATCTACCCTTATCCCCACCCTACTCTACCACCACTGACTATACCCCAAACCACTCTACACTTACCCCACTCTTCGCTACCCACAATATCCCACACCACTGTACACCTACCCTACCCACTGCCCCACCCCACTGTACCCCTATCCATCAAACCACTGTAGACTGGCAAGGTGACACGAGGTCCTTTGATCCCAATAGATTTCGCCCAGCCTTTCCATATCTTCAGATCACTACCGAGTTAAGGTACGTGTTTGTTGAGTCTTCAACTTACCCCAGACCTACGCTAGTTGTTCAAGATCAGACAGGCAGTCAAAGTGAACAGGCACGCCTTTGACAGTGTCTCTTCGGATGTAGGTAGATGCACAAAGTATTCTATTCTGAGGTCCATGCATTCTGCCATGTAAGCGCCAAACAGCCCTTTCACGGGAAGACCCTTCAAAAAGTAAAGACTCCGCTTTCTGTATGTTGGCATGTAGCACGTAGCCCATCTTGGCAGATAGCGTACATCACATTGCATCTAGTGGTGGCCCCATGTTGTGATTCTTCACTTGCCAAATCATAGCAGTGCTAAAAGGTCATGGCCAAGAGGCCTCAGCGGCAGGGGATCTGCGTCCAGTGCAAATTGGCACATGCCAAAACGTCCTGAACAATGGAGAAGGCAAAGAAGTTTCATTAGTGGTGTAATGGGAGGATAAATCGTGTTCCAGATGTTGGGGACATCCCTCAGACCTGTTAAGGGCCTCCATCACACCACTGAGGAATCATCCTTGTTTGTTACTGTTTGCAATGAATGATTGAAGGAGTTGCGTATCTTCAGATCTATAGATTCCTGCTATGATATGACATGATATTGTATTTGAATCGTACTCATACACGCGTGTTTCAGAGCGTGACGAGGCAAGGGAGGGGAAGAAGGGAGGACAAAACAGCGATCTTCCTAGGCCCAGTGACATTGAGAATGCTCAAGTGCAGGGGAGAGGGAGGGAGGAAAGTGCAAGGAGAGGGGCGAGGTGGAACGTGCCGAGGAAGGGATAAAAACAACAACAACTGGTAGCGCAGCCAGCAGGGTGGCAAGTGCGAGGTTTAAAGCGCAGACAAGGGGTGTCTGATAAGTGCAGGTAAGGGCACTGTAGGGTTACAGATACAGACCCAAGTGCAAGGATTGCGTGCAAGGGTTGCCAGGAGGCAGTGCAGGTGTGCGGCTGGGTGGGCAGGGACCTTGGCCCGAAATCAGAGGGTAGCCAGGTGCACGGAGCCGAAGCAGACAGATCAGCAGGGGAGCGGAAGAGCAAAGGCAGAAGCAAAGAGGAAGGTCTTGAGGTGCTTCCGGAACCAGAGATGGTTCTCCTCAAGTTTCAGTGTGGCAGGCAGGCTGTTCCAGAGGGAGGCCCCAGCTGAGGAAAGAGATCTACCCCCAACTCGTTGCTTGGAGAAGCGACCGGCCCTGAGGGAGTTGGAGGTGGAGGAGAAAAGAGCTCGAGTGGGAAGGTATTTACGGAGGGAGAGTTGAAGGTATTTTGGACCCAGGCCCCAGTAAGCCTTGTGGACAATGCAGAGGGACTTGAATTTAACCCTTGCAGCCACTGGGAGCAATGAAAAGATTTACGGCTGGAGAGATACGATCCCTGGGCTTCAGACCAAGGAAACGTCTTGCAGTCCTGTTCTGGATGAGTTGCAGAGGACAGAGAGAAGAAGCAGGCAGATTTAGAAAGAGGCTGTTGCAGTAGTCTAGCCTAGAGAGAATCAGAGCTCTAGATACAGTAAGCTTCTGGGGGAAGGAGAGGAAAGGAACAATACCTCTGCAAATGTACAGTTGGTAGTTTGACTTCTTAGAGATGTCAGAGATGTGAGAAGAAAAGGAGAGTGTGGAGTCGAAGATGACCCCAAGGTTCTTAGCCTCAAAGGTGGGAGCAGGAAGAGGGCCAAGGGAGGCCGGCCAGAGAGTGGCAGGAAAGGAGGGTGCAGGTGTGCCGATGAGGAGAATCTCTGCCTAAATGGGATTAAGGCAGAGATCATTGGCGGCAGACCAGTCCTGGATGGCAGACAGACGGTCAGAGATGAGGGAGGGAAGCCTGAAAACAAGCAGAGTGTCATCCGCATAGCACTGAAAGTTGAAGCAGAGAGCTGCAATGCGGTGGGAAATGGGTGCCAGGTATTGGTTGAACAGCCAGGGAGAGAGGTTAGACCCGTGGGGAACACCACAAGTAGAGAATGAGATGGCGAAAAGGAAGGACCCAAGTTGGACCTGGGAGGGCCGATCAGAGTGGAAAGAGGTCATCCAGGCCAGGGCCTGATCAGTGATACCCGGCTTATCACGGAGACAGTTGAGCAGGATGGCATGGTTGACCGTGTCAAAGGCAGAAGAGAAATCGAGTAGGATGAGGACCCAAAAGGGATGTTAGAGTCATGGTTGGACAGCAGGTCTTCACAGGTGTTCAGGAGAGCAGTTTCCATGCTTCTGACAGCTCTGAAGCCAGGCTGATGGTCATGGAGACAACCAACAGAGTCGGTGTGAAGATTAAGCTGGGAGATGGTCAGCTTTTCCAAGAGTTTGCCCTGGAAAGGAGTGATAGAAACCTGCGAAGTTAGCCGGGCCGGAGGGGTCGGCTGTGGAATTTTTGAGAAGAGGGTGCACAAGAGAATGCTTCAGAGTGGAGGGGAAGATTCCACAGGTGATGGAATGGTTACAGAAGTCGGCCAGATTCAGAGCAAGGGTGTCAATGTGGTCCTTGATGGTTTTGGACGAACAGGGAAGAACCTGTTTTGACTGGAATCACACAATCTCCTGGGCTTGCGCCAATCTGGTTTCCAACCAAGCCACGGCACTGAATCGGCCTTACTGGACCTAAAGATTCAACAGGATGATATCAAAGATGCCAAGAAGCAAGCCCTCCTCTTGTTACTGGGCCTGTCTGCAGCCTTCGACCATGTATACATATTGAATAAATCAAAAAGGCAGCCTATGATCGAGCCAGCCAGGAGTCAACCTGGAATTAGTCAAATGTGTTATCCATTGCGCCACTGGACCGCTGCTACAGCGTGAGCAGGAGTCAGCACTTTTGTAACGAAACAGAAGTTTCCTGCTTGAGACACAGTGAGAAACGTACTTCTCATTTTTACAAGGAGAGGTAGAAAAAAACGCTACAAGCCCACAATGAGCAGGTGAGCGAGCATGTGCCATCATGAGAAACTTAGTTCTCATTTTTCCCAGAGGAGAGGTAGAAAAAACGCACTAACTACGAACAAACAATGTGCTTTTGTGTGCCATGCGTGACAAGGCTCATTTTTAAATACTTTCTAGAACAAAAAGGCAGCATGCGAACGAGCCAGCCAGGAGTCTAACCTGGAATCTTCTGCTCCGTAGGCAGACGCGTTATCCATTGCGCCACTGGCCCTCTGCTGCAGTGACTCTTGGAATCAGCACTTTTGTTACGACGCAGGGGCTCATCATGCGGATTGAGCCATTATGAGCAACTTAGTTCTCATTTTTATAAGGAGAGGTGGTTGAAAACACGCCTACGAACTGACAATGAGCAGGCGTGTGCCATGTGTTAGAGACATCATGAGAAATAACGTAGTTCCCATTTTTTCTCCCGAGTAGAGGTAGAAACACGCTGCAACAGTGACTACAAACACACAATGAGCTTTCGAGTGCCTTGCGTGAGAAGGCTCATTTTTAAATACAGAACAAAAAGGCAGCATTTGAACGAGCCAGCCAGGAGTCGAACCTGGAATCTTCTGCTCCGTAGGCAGACGCGTTATCCATTGCGCCACTGGCCCGCTGCTGCACTGTGAGCTGCATTCAGCACTTTTGTTACGAACCAGAGGCTCAGGTCGGGCTGCCTGAGACATCACGAGAAACTTTGTTCTCATTTTTACAGCGAGAGGTAGGAAAAACGCTACCAACACACAATAAGCAGGCGTGTGACATGTGTTAAAGAAGGCTCATTTTTAAATACTTTATTGAAAACAATACATACAAACATCTGACAAAGAACGCATTTGGCATCAGATACTGCCCGGATTGCAACTCTCTGCACGTATTTTCTGGCGAGTTTTACGGACCAAGCATCTCATTTATTGTACTATAGCACTCACATTTTCATGCGCAAATAACAGATTTAGACTGTTTTCACTTTTTAGTATTGTACCATTTTATGTGCTCGGTGCTCTTCAGTGTTAAATCCGCGGGAGAGGATGATCTGTACCCAGATCAACCCCAAAAGTGCCATACAGATATGAAACAGATAAGGCCTGAGTGATAGGCGTGCCAAGGAGTACTCGACGTGCATGCCACAGAAACGCGAAACATGCAACAAGTGAGAGACATAAAATGGGGTTTTTCACTTTAAGAAATAACATATAATATATTGAATACAATTTTTTGTTTACTTCTTAAAAGGTGTTTTATTGAGCTGCAGCCTTCCTCTTAGAGAGCAGGACAAAGAAGCACGGCTGGAGCATTTCAGCACATTTTTATTTCCTTTTGGCGATCGCTGTGTCAGGGTGTTGGGTTGGGGCTCCAAGATTGCCGAACACCAGGCGAGCAGTCTATCATGGGGAACAGTTTAGTATACAACACCGGTGCGATGAAGGTACATGGCCTACTGTGCATTTTAAGCACCACCTATAAGCCGAAACCGTTGCATTGAAGTACAGGTAGGAGGGAGATGACATGTGAAGAGGGACACACGACTTGTTTTTTTTTGGGTTATTTATTTGTTAAATATTGTTGGTTGTTTATCGTCTAATTGACTGCCTTGGGCCATGCTTACCTCTTTGGCCATTCCCACCCACTCCTTGCCCCTCCCACCCAAAACTCAACCCCTGGTATCTATGTTGTTTCTAAGCAGTCTGCTGTGAGTTAATGGCTTAATTGCCGCTGTAAATGGCTACCGGTATAATAACAAAAATCTTACCCAATTCTACCTGACCTTAACTCACTACCCCACCCCCTCTATTCCCACCTCTCCCCTCTCACCCAATCTACCCTTATCCCCACCCTACTCTACCACCACTGACTATACCCCAAACCACTCTACACCTACCCCACTCTTCGCTACCCACAATATCCCACACCACTGTACACCTACCCTACCCACTGCCCCACCCCACTGTACCCCTATCCATCAAACCACTGTAGACTGGCAAGGTGACACGAGGTCCTTTGATCCCAATAGATTTCGCCCAGCCTTTCCATATCTTCATATCACTACCGAGTTAAGGTACGTGTTTGTTGAGTCTTCAACTTACCCCAGACCTACGCTAGTTGTTCAAGATCAGACAGGCAGTCAAAGTGAACAGGCACGCCTTTGACAGTGTCTCTTCGGATGTAGGTAGATGCACAAAGTATTCTATTCTGAGGTCCATGCATTCTGCCATGTAAGCGCCAAACAGCCCTTTCACAGGAAGACCCTTCAAAAAGTAAAGACTCCGCTTTCTGTATGTTGGCATGTAGCACGTAGCCCATCTTGGCAGATAGCGTACATCACATTGCATCTAGTGGTGGCCCTATGTTGTGATTCTTCACTTGCCAAATCATAGCAGTGCTAAAAGGTCATGGCCAAGAGGCCTCAGCGGCAGGGGATCTGCGTCCAGTGCAAATTGGCACATGCCAAAACGTCCTGAACAATGGAGAAGGCAAAGAAGTTTCATTAGTGGTGTAATGGGAGGATAAATCGTGTTCCAGATGCTGGGGACATCCCTCAGACCTGTTAAGGGCCTCCATCACACCACTGAGGAATTATCCTTGTTTGTTACTGTTTGCAATGAATGATTGAAGGAGTTGCGTATCTTCAGATCTATAGATTCCTGCTATGATATGACATGATATTGTATTTGAATCGTACTCATACACGCGTGTTTCAGAGCGTGACGAGGCAAGGGAGGGGAAGAAGGGAGGACAAAACAGCGATCTTCCTAGGCCCAGTGACATTGAGAATGCTCAAGTGCAGGGGAGAGGGAGGGAGGAAAGTGCAAGGAGAGGGGCGAGGTGGAACGTGCCTAGGAAGGGATAAAAACAACAACAACTGGTAGCGCAGCCAGCAGGGTGGCAAGTGCGAGGTTTAAAGCGCAGACAAGGGGTGTCTGATAAGTGCAGGTAAGGGCACTGTAGGGTTACAGATACAGACCCAAGTGCAAGGATTGCGTGCAAGGGTTGCCAGGTGGCAGTGCAGGTGTGCGGCTGGGTGGGCAGGGACCTTGGCCCGAAATCAGAGGGTAGCCAGGTGCACGGAGCCGAAGCAGACAGATCAGCAGGGGAGCGGAAGAGCAAAGGCAGAAGCAAAGAGGAAGGTCTTGAGGTGCTTCCGGAACCAGAGATGGTTCTCCTCAAGTTTCAGTGTGGCAGGCAGGCTGTTCCAGAGGGAGGCCCCAGCTGAGGAAAGAGATCTACCCCCAACTCGTTGCTTGGAGAAGCGACCGGCCCTGAGGGAGTTGGAGGTGGATGAGAAAAGAGCTCGAGTGGGAAGGTATTTACGGAGGGATTGTTGAAGGTATTTTGGACCCAGGCCCCAGTAAGCCTTGTGGACAATGCAGAGGGACTTGAATTTAACCCTTGCAGCCACTGGGAGCAATGAAAAGATTTCAGGGCTGGAGGGATACGATCCCTGGGCTTCAGACCAAGGAAACGTCTTGCAGTCCTGTTCTGGATGAGTTGCAGAGGACAGAGAGAAGAAGCAGGCAGATTTAGAAAGAGACTGTTGCAGTAGTCTAGCCTAGAGAGAATCAGAGCTCTAGATACAGTAAGCTTCTGGGGGAAGGAGAGGAAAGGAACAATACCTCTGCAAATGTACAGTTGGTAGTTTGACTTCTTAGAGATGTCAGAGATGTGAGAAGAAAAGGAGAGTGTGGAGTCGAAGATGACCCCAAGGTTCTTAGCCTCAAAGGTGGGAGCAGGAAGAGGGCCAAGGGAGGCCGGCCAGAGAGTGGCAGGAAAGGAGGGTGCAGGTGTGCCGATGAGGAGAATCTCTGCCTAAATGGGATTAAGGCAGAGATCATTGGCGGCAGACCAGTCCTGGATGGCAGACAGACGGTCAGAGATGAGGGAGGGAAGCCTGAAAACAAGCAGAGTGTCATCCGCATAGCACTGAAAGTTGAAGCAGAGAGCTGCAATGCGGTGGGAAATGGGTGCCAGGTATTGGTTGAACAGCCAGGGAGAGAGGTTAGACCCGTGGGGAACACCACAAGTAGAGAATGAGATGGCGAAAAGGAAGGACCCAAGTTGGACCTGGGAGGGCCGATCAGAGTGGAAAGAGGTCATCCAGGCCAGGGCCTGATCAGTGATACCCGGCTTATCACGGAGACAGTTGAGCAGGATGGCATGGTTGACCGTGTCAAAGGCAGAAGAGAAATCGAGTAGGATGAGGACCCAAAAGGGATGTTAGAGTCATGGTTGGACAGCAGGTCTTCACAGGTGTTCAGGAGAGCAGTTTCCATGCTTCTGACAGCTCTGAAGCCAGGCTGATGGTCATGGAGACAACCAACAGAGTCGGTGTGAAGATTAAGCTGGGAGATGGTCAGCTTTTCCAAGAGTTTGCCCTGGAAAGGAGTGATAGAAACCTGCGAAGTTAGCCGGGCCGGAGGGGTCGGCTGTGGAATCTTTGAGAAGAGGGTGCACAAGAGAATGCTTCAGAGTGGAGGGGAAGATTCCACAGGTGATGGAATGGTTACAGAAGTCGGCCAGATTCAGAGCAAGGGTGTCAATGTGGTCCTTGATGGTTTTGGACGAACAGGGAAGAACCTGTTTTGACTGGAATCACACAATCTCCTGGGCTTGCGCCAATCTGGTTTCCAACCAAGCCACGGCACTGAATCGGCCTTACTGGACCTAAAGATTCAACAGGATGATATCAAAGATGCCAAGAAGCAAGCCCTCCTCTTGTTACTGGGCCTGTCTGCAGCCTTCGACCATGTATACATATTGAATAAATCAAAAAGGCAGCCTATGATCGAGCCAGCCAGGAGTCAACCTGGAATTAGTCAAATGTGTTATCCATTGCGCCACTGGACCGCTGCTACAGCGTGAGCAGGAGTCAGCACTTTTGTAACGAAACAGAAGTTTCCTGCTTGAGACACAGTGAGAAACGTACTTCTCATTTTTACAAGGAGAGGTAGAAAAAAACGCTACAAGCCCACAATGAGCAGGTGAGCGAGCGTGTGCCATCATGAGAAACTTAGTTCTCATTTTTCCCAGAGGAGAGGTAGAAAAAACGCACTAACTACGAACAAACAATGTGCTTTTGTGTGCCATGCGTGACAAGGCTCATTTTTAAATACTTTCTAGAACAAAAAGGCAGCATGCGAACGAGCCAGCCAGGAGTCGAACCTGGAATCTTCTGCTCCGTAGGCAGACGCGTTATCCATTGCGCCACTGGCCCTCTGCTGCAGTGACTCTTGGAATCAGCACTTTTGTTACGACGCAGAGGCTCATCATGCGGATTGAGCCATCATGAGCAACTTAGTTCTCATTTTTATAAGGAGAGGTGGTTGAAAACACGCCTACGAACTGACAATGAGCAGGCGTGTGCCATGTGTTAGAGACATCATGAGAAATAACGTAGTTCCCATTTTTTCTCCCGAGTAGAGGTAGAAACACGCTGCAACAGTGACTACAAACACACAATGAGCTTTCGAGTGCCTTGCGTGAGAAGGCTCATTTTTAAATACAAAACAAAAAGGCAGCATTTGAACGAGCCAGCCAGGAGTCCAACCTGGAATCTTCTGCTCCGTAGGCAGACGCGTTATCCATTGCGCCACTGGCCCGCTGCTGCACTGTGAGCTGCATTCAGCACTTTTGTTACAACGCAGAGGCTCATCATGCTGATTGAGCCATCATGAGCAACTTAGTTCTCATTTTTATAAGGAGAGGTGGTTGAAAACACGCCTACGAACTGACAATGAGCAGGCGTGTGCCATGTGTTAGAGACATCATGAGAAATAAGGTAGTTCCCATTTTTTCTCCCGAGTAGAGGTAGAAACACGCTGCAACAGTGACTACAAACACACAATGAGCTTTCGAGTGCCTTGCGTGAGAAGGCTCATTTTTAAATACAGAACAAAAAGGCAGCATTTGAACGAGCCAGCCAGGAGTCGAACCTGGAATCTTCTGCTCCGTAGGCAGACGCGTTATCCATTGCGCCACTGGCCCGCTGCTGCACTGTGTGCTGCATTCAGCACTTTTGTTACGAACCAGAGGCTCAGGTCGGGCTGCCTGAGACATCACGAGAAACTTTGTTCTCATTTTTACAGCGAGAGGTAGGAAAAACGCTACCAACACACAATAAGCAGGCGTGTGACATGTGTTAAAGAAGGCTCATTTTTAAATACTTTATTGAAAACAATACATACACACATCTGACAAAGAACACATTTGGCATCAGATACTGCCCGGATTGCAACTCTCTGCACGTATTTTCTGGCGAGTTTTACGGACCAAGCATCTCATTTATTGTACTATAGCACTCACATTTTCATGCGCAAATAACAGATTTAGACTGTTTTCACTTTTTAGTATTGTACCATTTTATGTGCTCGGTGCTCTTCAGTGTTAAATCCGCGGAGAGGATGATCTGTACCCAGATCAACCCCAAAAGTGCCATACAGATATGAAACAGGTAAGGCCTGAGTGATAGGCGTGCCAAGGAGTACTCGACGTGCATGCCACAGAAACGCGAAACATGCAACAAGTGAGAGACATAAAATGGGGTTTTTCACTTTAAGAAAATAACATATAATATATTGAATACAATTTTTTGTTTACTTCTTAAAAGGTGTTTTATTGAGCTGTAGCCTTCCTCTTAGAGAGCAGGACTAAGAAGCCCGGCTGGAGCATTTCAGCACATTTTTATTTCCTTTTGGCGATCGCTGTGTCAGGGTGTTGGGTTGGGGCTCCAAGATTGCCGAACACCAGGCGAGCAGTCTATCATGGGGAACAGTTTAGTATACAACACCGGTGCGATGAAGGCACATGGCCTACTGTGCATTTTAAGCACCACCTATAAGCCGAAACCGTTGCATTGAAGTACAGGTAGGAGGGAGATGACATGTGAAGAGGGACACACGACTTGGTTTTTTTTGGGTTATTTATTTGTTAAATATTGTTGGTTGTTTATCGTCTAATTGACTGCCTTGGGCCATGCTTACCTCTTTGGCCATTCCCACCCACTCCTTGCCCCTCCCACCCAAAACTCAACCCCTGGTATCTATGTTGTTTCTAAGCAGTCTGCTGTGAGTTAATGGCTTAATTGCCGCTGTAAATGGCTACCGGTATAATAACAAAAATCTTACCCAATTCTACCTGTCCTTAACTCACTACCCCACCCCCTCTATTCCCACCTCTCCCCTCTCACCCAATCTACCCTTATCCCCACCCTACTCTACCACCACTGACTATACCCCAAACCACTCTACACCTACCCCACTCTTCGCTACCCACAATATCCCACACCACTGTAGACCTACCCTACCCACTGCCCCACCCCACTGTACCCCTATCCATCAAACCACTGTAGACTGGCAAGGTGACACGAGGTCCTTTGATCCCAATAGATTTCGCCCAGCCTTTCCATATCTTCAGATCACTACCGAGTTAAGGTACGTGTTTGTTGAGTCTTCAACTTACCCCAGACCTACGCTAGTTGTTCAAGATCAGACAGGCAGTCAAAGTGAACAGGCACGCCTTTGACAGTGTCTCTTCGGATGTAGGTAGATGCACAAAGTATTCTATTCTGAGGTCCATGCATTCTGCCATGTGAGCGCCAAACAGCCCTTTCACGGGAAGACCCTTCAAAAAGTAAAGACTCCGCTTTCTGTATGTTGGCATGTAGCACGTAGCCCATCTTGGCAGATAGCGTACATCACATTGCATCTAGTGGTGGCCCTATGTTGTGATTCTTCACTTGCCAAATCATAGCAGTGCTAAAAGGTCATGGCCAAGAGGCCTCAGCGGCAGGGGATCTGCGTCCAGTGCAAATTGGCACATGCCAAAACGTCCTGAACAATGGAGAAGGCAAAGAAGTTTCATTAGTGGTGTAATGGGAGGATAAATCGTGTTCCAGATGTTGGGGACATCCCTCAGACCTGTTAAGGGCCTCCATCACACCACTGAGGAATTATCCTTGTTTGTTACTGTTTGCAATGAATGATTGAAGGAGTTGCGTATCTTCAGATCTATAGATTCCTGCTATGATATGACATGATATTGTATTTGAATCGTACTCATACACGCGTGTTTCAGAGCGTGACGAGGCAAGGGAGGGGAAGAAGGGAGGACAAAACAGCGATCTTCCTAGGCCCAGTGACATTGAGAATGCTCAAGTGCAGGGGAGAGGGAGGGAGGAAAGTGCAAGGAGAGGGGCGAGGTGGAACGTGCCTAGGAAGGGATAAAAACAACAACAACTGGTAGCGCAGCCAGCAGGGTGGCAAGTGCGAGGTTTAAAGCGCAGACAAGGGGTGTCTGATAAGTGCAGGTAAGGGCACTGTAGGGTTACAGATACAGACCCAAGTGCAAGGATTGCGTGCAAGGGTTGCCAGGAGGCAGTGCAGGTGTGCGGCTGGGTGGGCAGGGACCTTGGCCCGAAATCAGAGGGTAGCCAGGTGCACGGAGCCGAAGCAGACAGATCAGCAGGGGAGCGGAAGAGCAAAGGCAGAAGCAAAGAGGAAGGTCTTGAGGTGCTTCCGGAACCAGAGATGGTTCTCCTCAAGTTTCAGTGTGGCAGGCAGGCTGTTCCAGAGGGAGGCCCCAGCTGAGGAAAGAGATCTACCCCCAACTCGTTGCTTGGAGAAGCGACCGGCCCTGAGGGAGTTGGAGGTGGAGGAGAAAAGAGCTCGAGTGGGAAGGTATTTACGGAGGGAGAGTTGAAGGTATTTTGGACCCAGGCCCCAGTAAGCCTTGTGGACAATGCAGAGGGACTTGAATTTAACCCTTGCAGCCACTGGGAGCAATGAAAAGATTTCAGGGCTGGAGAGATACGATCCCTGGGCTTCAGACCAAGGAAACGTCTTGCAGTCCTGTTCTGGATGAGTTGCAGAGGACAGAGAGAAGAAGCAGGCAGATTTAGAAAGAGGCTGTTGCAGTAGTCTAGCCTAGAGAGAATCAGAGCTCTAGATACAGTAAGCTTCTGGGGGAAGGAGAGGAAAGGAACAATACCTCTGCAAATGTACAGTTGGTAGTTTGACTTCTTAGAGATGTCAGAGATGTGAGAAGAAAAGGAGAGTGTGGAGTCGAAGATGACCCCAAGGTTCTTAGCCTCAAAGGTGGGAGCAGGAAGAGGGCCAAGGGAGGCCGGCCAGAGAGTGGCAGGAAAGGAGGGTGCAGGTGTGCCGATGAGGAGAATCTCTGCCTAAATGGGATTAAGGCAGAGATCATTGGCGGCAGACCAGTCCTGGATGGCAGACAGACGGTCAGAGATGAGGGAGGGAAGCCTGAAAACAAGCAGAGTGTCATCCGCATAGCACTGAAAGTTGAAGCAGAGAGCTGCAATGCGGTGGGAAATGGGTGCCAGGTATTGGTTGAACAGCCAGGGAGAGAGGTTAGACCCGTGGGGAACACCACAAGTAGAGAATGAGATGGCGAAAAGGAAGGACCCAAGTTGGACCTGGGAGGGCCGATCAGAGTGGAAAGAGGTCATCCAGGCCAGGGCCTGATCAGTGATACCCGGCTTATCACGGAGACAGTTGAGCAGGATGGCATGGTTGACCGTGTCAAAGGCAGAAGAGAAATCGAGTAGGATGAGGACCCAAAAGGGATGTTAGAGTCATGGTTGGACAGCAGGTCTTCACAGGTGTTCAGGAGAGCAGTTTCCATGCTTCTGACAGCTCTGAAGCCAGGCTGATGGTCATGGAGACAACCAACAGAGTCGGTGTGAAGATTAAGCTGGGAGATGGTCAGCTTTTCCAAGAGTTTGCCCTGGAAAGGAGTGATAGAAACCTGCGAAGTTAGCCGGGCCGGAGGGGTCGGCTGTGGAATTTTTGAGAAGAGGGTGCACAAGAGAATGCTTCAGAGTGGAGGGGAAGATTCCACAGGTGATGGAATGGTTACAGAAGTCGGCCAGATTCAGAGCAAGGGTGTCAATGTGGTCCTTGATGGTTTTGGACGAACAGGGAAGAACCTGTTTTGACTGGAATCACACAATCTCCTGGGCTTGCGCCAATCTGGTTTCCAACCAAGCCACGGCACTGAATCGGCCTTACTGGACCTAAAGATTCAACAGGATGATATCAAAGATGCCAAGAAGCAAGCCCTCCTCTTGTTACTGGGCCTGTCTGCAGCCTTCGACCATGTATACATATTGAATAAATCAAAAAGGCAGCCTATGATCGAGCCAGCCAGGAGTCAACCTGGAATTAGTCAAATGTGTTATCCATTGCGCCACTGGACCGCTGCTACAGCGTGAGCAGGAGTCAGCACTTTTGTAACGAAATAGAAGTTTCCTGCTTGAGACACAGTGAGAAACGTACTTCTCATTTTTACAAGGAGAGGTAGAAAAAAACGCTACAAGCCCACAATGAGCAGGTGAGCGAGCGTGTGCCATCATGAGAAACTTAGTTCTCATTTTTCCCAGAGGAGAGGTAGAAAAAACGCACTAACTACGAACAAACAATGTGCTTTTGTGTGCCATGCGTGACAAGGCTCATTTTTAAATACTTTCTAGAACAAAAAGGCAGCATGCGAACGAGCCAGCCAGGAGTCGAACCTGGAATCTTCTGCTCCGTAGGCAGACGCGTTATCCATTGCGCCACTGGCCCTCTGCTGCAGTGACTCTTGGAATCAGCACTTTTGTTACGACGCAGATGCTCATCATGCGGATTGAGCCATCATGAGCAACTTAGTTCTCATTTTTATAAGGAGAGGTGGTTGAAAACACGCCTACGAACTGACAATGAGCAGGCGTGTGCCATGTGTTAGAGACATCATGAGAAATAACGTAGTTCCCATTTTTTCTCCCGAGTAGAGGTAGAAACACGCTGCAACAGTGACTACAAACACACAATGAGCTTTCGAGTGCCTTGCGTGAGAAGGCTCATTTTTAAATACAGAACAAAAAGGCAGCATTTGAACGAGCCAGCCAGGAGTCGAACCTGGAATCTTCTGCTCCGTAGGCAGACGCGTTATCCATTGCGCCACTGGCCCGCTGCTGCACTGTGTGCTGCATTCAGCACTTTTGTTACGAACCAGGGGCTCAGGTCGGGCTGCCTGAGACATCACGAGAAACTTTGTTCTCATTTTTACAGCGAGAGGTAGGAAAAACGCTACCAACACACAATAAGCAGGCATGTGACATGTGTTAAAGAAGGCTCATTTTTAAATACTTTATTGAAAACAATACATACAAACATCTGACAAAGAACGCATTTGGCATCAGATACTGCCCGGATTGCAACTCTCTGCACGTATTTTCTGGCGAGTTTTACGGACCAAGCATCTCATTTATTGTACTATAGCACTCACATTTTCATGCGCAAATAACAGATTTAGACTGTTTTCACTTTTTAGTATTGTACCATTTTATGTGCTCGGTGCTCTTCAGTGTTAAATCCGCGGAGAGGATGATCTGTACCCAGATCAACCCCAAAAGTGCCGTACAGATATGAAACAGATAAGGCCTGAGTGATAGGCGTGCCAAGGAGTACTCGACGTGCATGCCACAGAAACGCGAAACATGCAACAAGTGAGAGACATAAAATGGGGGTTTTCACTTTAAGAAAAAACATATAATATATTGAATACAATTTTTTGTTTACTTCTTAAAAGGTGTTTTATTGAGCTGTAGCCTTCCTCTTAGAGAGCAGGACTAAGAAGCCCGGCTGGAGCATTTCAGCACATTTTTATTTCCTTTTGGCGATCGCTGTGTCAGGGTGTTGGGTTGGGGCTCCAAGATTGCCGAACACCAGGCGAGCAGTCTATCATGGGGAACAGTTTAGTATACAACACCGGTGCGATGAAGGCACATGGCCTACTGTGCATTTTAAGCACCACCTATAAGCCGAAACCGTTGCATTGAAGTACAGGTAGGAGGGAGATGACATGTGAAGAGGGACACACGACTTGTTTTTTTTTGGGTTATTTATTTGTTAAATATTGTTGGTTGTTTATCGTCTAATTGACTGCCTTGGGCCATGCTTACCTCTTTGGCCATTCCCACCCACTCCTTGCCCCTCCCACCCAAAACTCAACCCCTGGTATCTATGTTGTTTCTAAGCAGTCTGCTGTGAGTTAATGGCTTAATTGCCGCTGTAAATGGCTACCGGTATAATAACAAAAATCTTACCCAATTCTACCTGTCCTTAACTCACTACCCCACCCCCTCTATTCCCACCTCTCCCCTCTCACCCAATCTACCCTTATCCCCACCCTACTCTACCACCACTGACTATACCCCAAACCACTCTACACCTACCCCACTCTTCGCTACCCACAATATCCCACACCACTGTACACCTACCCTACCCACTGCCCCACCCCACTGTACCCCTATCCATCAAACCACTGTAGACTGGCAAGGTGACACGAGGTCCTTTGATCCCAATAGATTTCGCCCAGCCTTTCCATATCTTCAGATCACTACCGAGTTAAGGTACGTGTTTGTTGAGTCTTCAACTTACCCCAGACCTACGCTAGTTGTTCAAGATCAGACAGGCAGTCAAAGTGAACAGGCACGCCTTTGACAGTGTCTCTTCGGATGTAGGTAGATGCACAAAGTATTCTATTCTGAGGTCCATGCATTCTGCCATGTAAGCGCCAAACAGCCCTTTCACGGGAAGTCCCTTCAAAAAGTAAAGACTCCGCTTTCTGTATGTTGGCATGTAGCACGTAGCCCATCTTGGCAGATAGCGTACATCACATTGCATCTAGTGGTGGCCCCATGTTGTGATTCTTCACTTGCCAAATCATAGCAGTGCTAAAAGGTCATGGCCAAGAGGCCTCAGCGGCAGGGGATCTGCGTCCAGTGCAAATTGGCACATGCCAAAACGTCCTGAACAATGGAGAAGGCAAAGAAGTTTCATTAGTGGTGTAATGGGAGGATAAATCGTGTTCCAGATGTTGGGGACATCCCTCAGACCTGTTAAGGGCCTCCATCACACCACTGAGGAATCATCCTTGTTTGTTACTGTTTGCAATGAATGATTGAAGGAGTTGCGTATCTTCAGATCTATAGATTCCTGCTATGATATGACATGATATTGTATTTGAATCGTACTCATACACGCGTGTTTCAGAGCGTGACGAGGCAAGGGAGGGGAAGAAGGGAGGACAAAACAGCGATCTTCCTAGGCCCAGTGACATTGAGAATGCTCAAGTGCAGGAGAGAGGGAGGGAGGAAAGTGCAAGGAGAGGGGCGAGGTGGAACGTGCCGAGGAAGGGATAAAAACAACAACAACTGGTAGCGCAGCCAGCAGGGTGGCAAGTGCGAGGTTTAAAGCGCAGACAAGGGGTGTCTGATAAGTGCAGGTAAGGGCACTGTAGGGTTACAGATACAGACCCAAGTGCAAGGATTGCGTGCAAGGGTTGCCAGGAGGCAGTGCAGGTGTGCGGCTGGGTGGGCAGGGACCTTGGCCCGAAATCAGAGGGTAGCCAGGTGCACGGAGCCGAAGCAGACAGATCAGCAGGGGAGCGGAAGAGCAAAGGCAGAAGCAAAGAGGAAGGTCTTGAGGTGCTTCCGGAACCAGAGATGGTTCTCCTCAAGTTTCAGTGTGGCAGGCAGGCTGTTCCAGAGGGAGGCCCCAGCTGAGGAAAGAGATCTACCCCCAACTCGTTGCTTGGAGAAGCGACCGGCCCTGAGGGAGTTGGAGGTGGAGGAGAAAAGAGCTCGAGTGGGAAGGTATTTACGGAGGGAGAGTTGAAGGTATTTTGGACCCAGGCCCCAGTAAGCCTTGTGGACAATGCAGAGGGACTTGAATTTAACCCTTGCAGCCACTGGGAGCAATGAAAAGATTTCAGGGCTGGAGAGATACGATCCCTGGGCTTCAGACCAAGGAAACGTCTTGCAGTCCTGTTCTGGATGAGTTGCAGAGGACAGAGAGAAGAAGCAGGCAGATTTAGAAAGAGGCTGTTGCAGTAGTCTAGCCTAGAGAGAATCAGAGCTCTAGATACAGTAAGCTTCTGGGGGAAGGAGAGGAAAGGAACAATACCTCTGCAAATGTACAGTTGGTAGTTTGACTTCTTAGAGATGTCAGAGATGTGAGAAGAAAAGGAGAGTGTGGAGTCGAAGATGACCCCAAGGTTCTTAGCCTCAAAGGTGGGAGCAGGAAGAGGGCCAAGGGAGGCCGGCCAGAGAGTGGCAGGAAAGGAGGGTGCAGGTGTGCCGATGAGGAGAATCTCTGCCTAAATGGGATTAAGGCAGAGATCATTGGCGGCAGACCAGTCCTGGATGGCAGACAGACGGTCAGAGATGAGGGAGGGAAGCCTGAAAACAAGCAGAGTGTCATCCGCATAGCACTGAAAGTTGAAGCAGAGAGCTGCAATGCGGTGGGAAATGGGTGCCAGGTATTGGTTGAACAGCCAGGGAGAGAGGTTAGACCCGTGGGGAACACCACAAGTAGAGAATGAGATGGCGAAAAGGAAGGACCCAAGTTGGACCTGGGAGGGCCGATCAGAGTGGAAAGAGGTCATCCAGGCCAGGGCCTGATCAGTGATACCCGGCTTATCACGGAGACAGTTGAGCAGGATGGCATGGTTGACCGTGTCAAAGGCAGAAGAGAAATCGAGTAGGATGAGGACCCAAAAGGGATGTTAGAGTCATGGTTGGACAGCAGGTCTTCACAGGTGTTCAGGAGAGCAGTTTCCATGCTTCTGACAGCTCTGAAGCCAGGCTGATGGTCATGGAGACAACCAACAGAGTCGGTGTGAAGATTAAGCTGGGAGATGGTCAGCTTTTCCAAGAGTTTGCCCTGGAAAGGAGTGATAGAAACCTGCGAAGTTAGCCGGGCCGGAGGGGTCGGCTGTGGAATTTTTGAGAAGAGGGTGCACAAGAGAATGCTTCAGAGTGGAGGGGAAGATTCCACAGGTGATGGAATGGTTACAGAAGTCGGCCAGATTCAGAGCAAGGGTGTCAATGTGGTCCTTGATGGTTTTGGACGAACAGGGAAGAACCTGTTTTGACTGGAATCACACAATCTCCTGGGCTTGCGCCAATCTGGTTTCCAACCAAGCCACGGCACTGAATCGGCCTTACTGGACCTAAAGATTCAACAGGATGATATCAAAGATGCCAAGAAGCAAGCCCTCCTCTTGTTACTGGGCCTGTCTGCAGCCTTCGACCATGTATACATATTGAATAAATCAAAAAGGCAGCCTATGATCGAGCCAGCCAGGAGTCAACCTGGAATTAGTCAAATGTGTTATCCATTGCGCCACTGGACCGCTGCTACAGCGTGAGCAGGAGTCAGCACTTTTGTAACGAAACAGAAGTTTCCTGCTTGAGACACAGTGAGAAACGTACTTCTCATTTTTACAAGGAGAGGTAGAAAAAAACGCTACAAGCCCACAATGAGCAGGTGAGCGAGCGTGTGCCATCATGAGAAACTTAGTTCTCATTTTTCCCAGAGGAGAGGTAGAAAAAACGCACTAACTACGAACAAACAATGTGCTTTTGTGTGCCATGCGTGACAAGGCTCATTTTTAAATACTTTCTAGAACAAAAAGGCAGCATGCGAACGAGCCAGCCAGGAGTCGAACCTGGAATCTTCTGCTCCGTAGGCAGACGCGTTATCCATTGCGCCACTGGCCCTCTGCTGCAGTGACTCTTGGAATCAGCACTTTTGTTACGACGCAGAGGCTCATCATGCGGATTGAGCCATCATGAGCAACTTAGTTCTCATTTTTATAAGGAGAGGTGGTTGAAAACACGCCTACGAACTGACAATGAGCAGGCGTGTGCCATGTGTTAGAGACATCATGAGAAATAACGTAGTTCCCATTTTTTCTCCCGAGTAGAGGTAGAAACACGCTGCAACAGTGACTACAAACACACAATGAGCTTTCGAGTGCCTTGCGTGAGAAGGCTCATTTTTAAATACAGAACAAAAAGGCAGCATTTGAACGAGCCAGCCAGGAGTCGAACCTGGAATCTTCTGCTCCGTAGGCAGACGCGTTATCCATTGCGCCACTGGCCCGCTGCTGCACTGTGATCTGCATTCAGCACTTTTGTTACGAACCAGAGGCTCAGGTCGGGCTGCCTGAGACATCACGAGAAACTTTGTTCTCATTTTTACAGCGAGAGGTAGGAAAAACGCTACCAACACACAATAAGCAGGCGTGTGACATGTGTTAAAGAAGGCTCATTTTTAAATACTTTATTGAAAACAATACATACACACATCTGACAAAGAACGCATTTGGCATCAGATACTGCCCGGATTGCAACTCTCTGCACGTATTTTCTGGCGAGTTCTACGGACCAAGCATCTCATTTATTGTACGATAGCACTCACATTTTCATGCGCAAATAACAGATTTAGAATGTTTTCACTTTTTAGTATTGTACCATTTTATGTGCTCGGTGCTCTTCAGTGTTAAATCCGCGGAGAGGATGATCTGTACCCAGATCAACCCCAAAAGTGCCATACAGATATGAAACAGGTAAGGCCTGAGTGATAGGCGTGCCAAGGAGTACTCGACGTGCATGCCACAGAAACGCGAAACATGCAACAAGTGAGAGACATAAAATGGGGTTTTTCACTTTAAGAAAATAACATACAATATATTGAATACAATTTTTTGTTTACTTCTTAAAAGGTGTTTTATTGAGCTGTAGCCTTCCTCTTAGAGAGCAGGACTAAGAAGCCCGGCTGGAGCATTTCAGCACATTTTTATTTCCTTTTGGCGATCGCTGTGTCAGGGTGTTGGGTTGGGGCTCCAAGATTGCCGAACACCAGGCGAGCAGTCTATCATGGGGAACAGTTTAGTATACAACACCGGTGCGATGAAGGCACATGGCCTACTGTGCATTTTAAGCACCACCTATAAGCCGAAACCGTTGCATTGAAGTACAGGTAGGAGGGAGATGACATGTGAAGAGGGACACACGACTTGTTTTTTTTGGGTTATTTATTTGTTAAATATTGTTGGTTGTTTATCGTCTAATTGACTGCCTTGGGCCATGCTTACCTCTTTGGCCATTCCCACCCACTCCTTGCCCCTCCCACCCAAAACTCAACCCCTGGTATCTATGTTGTTTCTAAGCAGTCTGCTGTGAGTTAATGGCTTAATTGCCGCTGTAAATGGCTACCGGTATAATAACAAAAATCTTACCCAATTCTACCTGACCTTAACTCACTACCCCACCCCCTCTATTCCCACCTCTCCCCTCTCACCCAATCTACCCTTATCCCCACCCTACTCTACCACCACTGACTATACCCCAAACCACTCTACACCTACCCCACTCTTCGCTACCCACAATATCCCACACCACTGTACACCTACCCTACCCACTGCCCCACCCCACTGTACCCCTATCCATCAAACCACTGTAGACTGGCAAGGTGACACGAGGTCCTTTGATCCCAATAGATTTCGCCCAGCCTTTCCATATCTTCAGATCACTACCGAGTTAAGGTACGTGTTTGTTGAGTCTTCAACTTACCCCAGACCTACGCTAGTTGTTCAAGATCAGACAGGCAGTCAAAGTGAACAGGCACGCCTTTGACAGTGTCTCTTCGGATGTAGGTAGATGCACAAAGTATTCTATTCTGAGGTCCATGCATTCTGCCATGTAAGCGCCAAACAGCCCTTTCACGGGAAGACCCTTCAAAAAGTAAAGACTCCGCTTTCTGTATGTTGGCATGTAGCACGTAGCCCATCTTGGCAGATAGCGTACATCACATTGCATCTAGTGGTGGCCCCATGTTGTGATTCTTCACTTGCCAAATCATAGCAGTGCTAAAAGGTCAAGGCCAAGAGGCCTCAGCGGCAGGGGATCTGCGTCCAGTGCAAATTGGCACATGCCAAAACGTCCTGAACAATGGAGAAGGCAAAGAAGTTTCATTAGTGGTGTAATGGGAGGATAAATCGTGTTCCAGATGTTGGGGACATCCCTCAGACCTGTTAAGGGCCTCCATCACACCACTGAGGAATCATCCTTGTTTGCTACTGTTTGCAATGAATGATTGAAGGAGTTGCGTATCTTCAGATCTATAGATTCCTGCTATGATATGACATGATATTGTATTTGAATCGTACTCATACACGCGTGTTTCAGAGCGTGACGAGGCAAGGGAGGGGAAGAAGGGAGGACAAAACAGCGATCTTCCTAGGCCCAGTGACATTGAGAATGCTCAAGTGCAGGGGAGAGGGAGGGAGGAAAGTGCAAGGAGAGGGGCGAGGTGGAACGTGCCTAGGAAGGGATAAAAACAACAACAACTGGTAGCGCAGCCAGCAGGGTGGCAAGTGCGAGGTTTAAAGCGCAGACAAGGGGTGTCTGATAAGTGCAGGTAAGGGCACTGTAGGGTTACAGATACAGACCCAAGTGCAAGGATTGCGTGCAAGGGTTGCCAGGAGGCAGTGCAGGTGTGCGGCTGGGTGGGCAGGGACCTTGGCCCGAAATCAGAGGGTAGCCAGGTGCACGGAGCCGAAGCAGACAGATCAGCAGGGGAGCGGAAGAGCAAAGGCAGAAGCAAAGAGGAAGGTCTTGAGGTGCTTCCGGAACCAGAGATGGTTCTCCTCAAGTTTCAGTGTGGCAGGCAGGCTGTTCCAGAGGGAGGCCCCAGCTGAGGAAAGAGATCTACCCCCAACTCGTTGCTTGGAGAAGCGACCGGCCCTGAGGGAGTTGGAGGTGGATGAGAAAAGAGCTCGAGTGGGAAGGTATTTACGGAGGGAGAGTTGAAGGTATTTTGGACCCAGGCCCCAGTAAGCCTTGTGGACAATGTAGAGGGACTTGAATTTAACCCTTGCAGCCACTGGGAGCAATGAAAAGATTTCAGGGCTGGAGGGATACGATCCCTGGGCTTCAGACCAAGGAAACGTCTTGCAGTCCTGTTCTGGATGAGTTGCAGAGGACAGAGAGAAGAAGCAGGCAGATTTAGAAAGAGGCTGTTGCAGTAGTCTAGCCTAGAGAGAATCAGAGCTCTAGATACAGTAAGCTTCTGGGGGAAGGAGAGGAAAGGAACAATACCTCTGCAAATGTACAGTTGGTAGTTTGACTTCTTAGAGATGTCAGAGATGTGAGAAGAAAAGGAGAGTGTGGAGTCGAAGATGACCCCAAGGTTCTTAGCCTCAAAGGTGGGAGCAGGAAGAGGGCCAAGGGAGGCCGGCCAGAGAGTGGCAGGAAAGGAGGGTGCAGGTGTGCCGATGAGGAGAATCTCTGCCTAAATGGGATTAAGGCAGAGATCATTGGCGGCAGACCAGTCCTGGATGGCAGACAGACGGTCAGAGATGAGGGAGGGAAGCCTGAAAACAAGCAGAGTGTCATCCGCATAGCACTGAAAGTTGAAGCAGAGAGCTGCAATGCGGTGGGAAATGGGTGCCAGGTATTGGTTGAACAGCCAGGGAGAGAGGTTACCTCCGTGGGGAACACCACAAGTAGAGAATGAGATGGCGAAAAGGAAGGACCCAAGTTGGACCTGGGAGGGCCGATCAGAGTGGAAAGAGGTCATCCAGGCCAGGGCCTGATCAGTGATACCCGGCTTATCACGGAGACAGTTGAGCAGGATGGCATGGTTGACCGTGTCAAAGGCAGAAGAGAAATCGAGTAGGATGAGGACCCAAAAGGGATGTTAGAGTCATGGTTGGACAGCAGGTCTTCACAGGTGTTCAGGAGAGCAGTTTCCATGCTTCTGACAGCTCTGAAGCCAGGCTGATGGTCATGGAGACAACCAACAGAGTCGGTGTGAAGATTAAGCTGGGAGATGGTCAGCTTTTCCAAGAGTTTGCCCTGGAAAGGAGTGATAGAAACCTGCGAAGTTAGCCGGGCCGGAGGGGTCGGCTGTGGAATTTTTGAGAAGAGGGTGCACAAGAGAATGCTTCAGAGTGGAGGGGAAGATTCCACAGGTGATGGAATGGTTACAGAAGTCGGCCAGATTCAGAGCAAGGGTGTCAATGTGGTCCTTGATGGTTTTGGACGAACAGGGAAGAACCTGTTTTGACTGGAATCACACAATCTCCTGGGCTTGCGCCAATCTGGTTTCCAACCAAGCCACGGCACTGAATCGGCCTTACTGGACCTAAAGATTCAACAGGATGATATCAAAGATGCCAAGAAGCAAGCCCTCCTCTTGTTACTGGGCCTGTCTGCAGCCTTCGACCATGTATACATATTGAATAAATCAAAAAGGCAGCCTATGATCGAGCCAGCCAGGAGTCAACCTGGAATTAGTCAAATGTGTTATCCATTGCGCCACTGGACCGCTGCTACAGCGTGAGCAGGAGTCAGCACTTTTGTAACGAAACAGAAGTTTCCTGCTTGAGACACAGTGAGAAACGTACTTCTCATTTTTACAAGGAGAGGTAGAAAAAAACGCTACAAGCCCACAATGAGCAGGTGAGCGAGCGTGTGCCATCATGAGAAACTTAGTTCTCATTTTTCCCAGAGGAGAGGTAGAAAAAACGCACTAACTACGAACAAACAATGTGCTTTTGTGTGCCATGCGTGACAAGGCTCATTTTTAAATACTTTCTAGAACAAAAAGGCAGCATGCGAACGAGCCAGCCAGGAGTCGAACCTGGAATCTTCTGCTCCGTAGGCAGACGCGTTATCCATTGCGCCACTGGCCCTCTGCTGCAGTGACTCTTGGAATCAGCACTTTTGTTACGACGCAGAGGCTCATCATGCGGATTGAACCATCATGAGCAACTTAGTTCTCATTTTTATAAGGAGAGGTGGTTGAAAACACGCCTACGAACTGACAATGAGCAGGCGTGTGCCATGTGTTAGAGACATCATGAGAAATAACGTAGTTCCCATTTTTTCTCCCGAGTAGAGGTAGAAACACGCTGCAACAGTGACTACAAACACACAATGAGCTTTCGAGTGCCTTGCGTGAGAAGGCTCATTTTTAAATACAGAACAAAAAGGCAGCATTTGAACGAGCCAGCCAGGAGTCGAACCTGGAATCTTCTGCTCCGTAGGCAGACGCGTTATCCATTGCGCCACTGGCCCGCTGCTGCACTGTGTGCTGCATTCAGCACTTTTGTTACGAACCAGAGGCTCAGGTCGGGCTGCCTGAGACATCACGAGAAACTTTGTTCTCATTTTTACAGCGAGAGGTAGGAAAAACGCTACCAACACACAATAAGCAGGCATGTGACATGTGTTAAAGAAGGCTCATTTTTAAATACTTTATTGAAAACAATACATACAAACATCTGACAAAGAACGCATTTGGCATCAGATACTGCCCGGATTGCAACTCTCTGCACGTATTTTCTGGCGAGTTTTACGGACCAAGCATCTCATTTATTGTACTATAGCACTCACATTTTCATGCGCAAATAACAGATTTAGACTGTTTTCACTTTTTAGTATTGTACCATTTTATGTGCTCGGTGCTCTTCAGTGTTAAATCCGCGGAGAGGATGATCTGTACCCAGATCAACCCCAAAAGTGCCATACAGATATGAAACAGATAAGGCCTGAGTGATAGGCGTGCCAAGGAGTACTCGACGTGCATGCCACAGAAACGCGAAACATGCAACAAGTGAGAGACATAAAATGGGGGTTTTCACTTTAAGAAAAAACATATAATATATTGAATACAATTTTTTGTTTACTTCTTAAAAGGTGTTTTATTGAGCTGTAGCCTTCCTCTTAGAGAGCAGGACTAAGAAGCCCGGCTGGAGCATTTCAGCACATTTTTATTTCCTTTTGGCGATCGCTGTGTCAGGGTGTTGGGTTGGGGCTCCAAGATTGCCGAACACCAGGCGAGCAGTCTATCATGGGGAACAGTTTAGTATACAACACCGGTGCGATGAAGGCACATGGCCTACTGTGCATTTTAAGCACCACCTATAAGCCGAAACCGTTGCATTGAAGTACAGGTAGGAGGGAGATGACATGTGAAGAGGGACACACGACTTGGTTTTTTTTGGGTTATTTATTTGTTAAATATTGTTGGTTGTTTATCGTCTAATTGACTGCCTTGGGCCATGCTTACCTCTTTGGCCATTCCCACCCACTCCTTGCCCCTCCCACCCAAAACTCAACCCCTGGTATCTATGTTGTTTCTAAGCAGTCTGCTGTGAGTTAATGGCTTAATTGCCGCTGTAAATGGCTACCGGTATAATAACAAAAATCTTACCCAATTCTACCTGTCCTTAACTCACTACCCCACCCCCTCTATTCCCACCTCTCCCCTCTCACCCAATCTACCCTTATCCCCACCCTACTCTACCACCACTGACTATACCCCAAACCACTCTACACCTACCCCACTCTTCGCTACCCACAATATCCCACACCACTGTACACCTACCCTACCCACTGCCCCACCCCACTGTACCCCTATCCATCAAACCACTGTAGACTGGCAAGGTGACACGAGGTCCTTTGATCCCAATAGATTTCGCCCAGCCTTTCCATATCTTCAGATCACTACCGAGTTAAGGTACGTGTTTGTTGAGTCTTCAACTTACCCCAGACCTACGCTAGTTGTTCAAGATCAGACAGGCAGTCAAAGTGAACAGGCACGCCTTTGACAGTGTCTCTTCGGATGTAGGTAGATGCACAAAGTATTCTATTCTGAGGTCCATGCATTCTGCCATGTGAGCGCCAAACAGCCCTTTCACGGGAAGACCCTTCAAAAAGTAAAGACTCCGCTTTCTGTATGTTGGCATGTAGCACGTAGCCCATCTTGGCAGATAGCGTACATCACATTGCATCTAGTGGTGGCCCTATGTTGTGATTCTTCACTTGCCAAATCATAGCAGTGCTAAAAGGTCATGGCCAAGAGGCCTCAGCGGCAGGGGATCTGCGTCCAGTGCAAATTGGCACATGCCAAAACGTCCTGAACAATGGAGAAGGCAAAGAAGTTTCATTAGTGGTGTAATGGGAGGATAAATCGTGTTCCAGATGTTGGGGACATCCCTCAGACCTGTTAAGGGCCTCCATCACACCACTGAGGAATTATCCTTGTTTGTTACTGTTTGCAATGAATGATTGAAGGAGTTGCGTATCTTCAGATCTATAGATTCCTGCTATGATATGACATGATATTGTATTTGAATCGTACTCATACACGCGTGTTTCAGAGCGTGACGAGGCAAGGGAGGGGAAGAAGGGAGGACAAAACAGCGATCTTCCTAGGCCCAGTGACATTGAGAATGCTCAAGTGCAGGGGAGAGGGAGGGAGGAAAGTGCAAGGAGAGGGGCGAGGTGGAACGTGCCTAGGAAGGGATAAAAACAACAACAACTGGTAGCGCAGCCAGCAGGGTGGCAAGTGCGAGGTTTAAAGCGCAGACAAGGGGTGTCTGATAAGTGCAGGTAAGGGCACTGTAGGGTTACAGATACAGACCCAAGTGCAAGGATTGCGTGCAAGGGTTGCCAGGAGGCAGTGCAGGTGTGCGGCTGGGTGGGCAGGGACCTTGGCCCGAAATCAGAGGGTAGCCAGGTGCACGGAGCCGAAGCAGTCAGATCAGCAGGGGAGCGGAAGAGCAAAGGCAGAAGCAAAGAGGAAGGTCTTGAGGTGCTTCCGGAACCAGAGATGGTTCTCCTCAAGTTTCAGTGTGGCAGGCAGGCTGTTCCAGAGGGAGGCCCCAGCTGAGGAAAGAGATCTACCCCCAACTCGTTGCTTGGAGAAGCGACCGGCCCTGAGGGAGTTGGAGGTGGAGGAGAAAAGAGCTCGAGTGGGAAGGTATTTACGGAGGGAGAGTTGAAGGTATTTTGGACCCAGGCCCCAGTAAGCCTTGTGGACAATGCAGAGGGACTTGAATTTAACCCTTGCAGCCACTGGGAGCAATGAAAAGATTTCAGGGCTGGAGAGATACGATCCCTGGGCTTCAGACCAAGGAAACGTCTTGCAGTCCTGTTCTGGATGAGTTGCAGAGGACAGAGAGAAGAAGCAGGCAGATTTAGAAAGAGGCTGTTGCAGTAGTCTAGCCTAGAGAGAATCAGAGCTCTAGATACAGTAAGCTTCTGGGGGAAGGAGAGGAAAGGAACAATACCTCTGCAAATGTACAGTTGGTAGTTTGACTTCTTAGAGATGTCAGAGATGTGAGAAGAAAAGGAGAGTGTGGAGTCGAAGATGACCCCAAGGTTCTTAGCCTCAAAGGTGGGAGCAGGAAGAGGGCCAAGGGAGGCCGGCCAGAGAGTGGCAGGAAAGGAGGGTGCAGGTGTGCCGATGAGGAGAATCTCTGCCTAAATGGGATTAAGGCAGAGATCATTGGCGGCAGACCAGTCCTGGATGGCAGACAGACGGTCAGAGATGAGGGAGGGAAGCCTGAAAACAAGCAGAGTGTCATCCGCATAGCACTGAAAGTTGAAGCAGAGAGCTGCAATGCGGTGGGAAATGGGTGCCAGGTATTGGTTGAACAGCCAGGGAGAGAGGTTAGACCCGTGGGGAACACCACAAGTAGAGAATGAGATGGCGAAAAGGAAGGACCCAAGTTGGACCTGGGAGGGCCGATCAGAGTGGAAAGAGGTCATCCAGGCCAGGGCCTGATCAGTGATACCCGGCTTATCACGGAGACAGTTGAGCAGGATGGCATGGTTGACCGTGTCAAAGGCAGAAGAGAAATCGAGTAGGATGAGGACCCAAAAGGGATGTTAGAGTCATGGTTGGACAGCAGGTCTTTACAGGTGTTCAGGAGAGCAGTTTCCATGCTTCTGACAGCTCTGAAGCCAGGCTGATGGTCATGGAGACAACCAACAGAGTCGGTGTGAAGATTAAGCTGGGAGATGGTCAGCTTTTCCAAGAGTTTGCCCTGGAAAGGAGTGATAGAAACCTGCGAAGTTAGCCGGGCCGGAGGGGTCGGCTGTGGAATTTTTGAGAAGAGGGTGCACAAGAGAATGCTTCAGAGTGGAGGGGAAGATTCCACAGGTGATGGAATGGTTACAGAAGTCGGCCAGATTCAGAGCAAGGGTGTCAATGTGGTCCTTGATGGTTTTGGACGAACAGGGAAGAACCTGTTTTGACTGGAATCACACAATCTCCTGGGCTTGCGCCAATCTGGTTTCCAACCAAGCCACGGCACTGAATCGGCCTTACTGGACCTAAAGATTCAACAGGATGATATCAAAGATGCCAAGAAGCAAGCCCTCCTCTTGTTACTGGGCCTGTCTGCAGCCTTCGACCATGTATACATATTGAATAAATCAAAAAGGCAGCCTATGATCGAGCCAGCCAGGTGTCAACCTGGAATTAGTCAAATGTGTTATCCATTGCGCCACTGGACCGCTGCTACAGCGTGAGCAGGAGTCAGCACTTTTGTAACGAAACAGAAGTTTCCTGCTTGAGACACAGTGAGAAACGTACTTCTCATTTTTACAAGGAGAGGTAGAAAAAAACGCTACAAGCCCACAATGAGCAGGTGAGCCAGCGTGTGCCATCATGAGAAACTTAGTTCTCATTTTTCCCAGAGGAGAGGTAGAAAAAACGCACTAACTACGAACAAACAATGTGCTTTTGTGTGCCATGCGTGACAAGGCTCATTTTTAAATACTTTCTAGAACAAAAAGGCAGCATGCGAACGAGCCAGCCAGGAGTCGAACCTGGAATCTACTGCTCCGTAGGCAGACGCGTTATCCATTGCGCCACTGGCCCTCTGCTGCAGTGACTCTTGGAATCAGCACTTTTGTTACGACGCAGATGCTCATCATGCGGATTGAGCCATCATGAGCAACTTAGTTCTCATTTTTATAAGGAGAGGTGGTTGAAAACACGCCTACGAACTGACAATGAGCAGGCGTGTGCCATGTGTTAGAGACATCATGAGAAATAAGGTAGTTCCCATTTTTTCTCCCGAGTAGAGGTAGAAACACGCTGCAACAGTGACTACAAACACACAATGAGCTTTCGAGTGCCTTGCGTGAGAAGGCTCATTTTTAAATACAGAACAAAAAGGCAGCATTTGAACGAGCCAGCCAGGAGTCGAACCTGGAATCTTCTGCTCCGTAGGCAGACGCGTTATCCATTGCGCCACTGGCCCGCTGCTGCACTGTGGGCTGCATTCAGCACTTTTGTTACGAACCAGAGGCTCAGGTCGGGCTGCCTGAGACATCACGAGAAACTTTGTTCTCATTTTTACAGCGAGAGGTAGGAAAAACGCTACCAACACACAATAAGCAGGCGTGTGACATGTGTTAAAGAAGGCTCATTTTTAAATACTTTATTGAAAACAATACATACACACATCTGACAAAGAACACATTTGGCATCAGATACTGCCCGGATTGCAACTGTCTGCACGTATTTTCTGGCGAGTTTTACGGACCAAGCATCTCATTTATTGTACGATAGCACTCACATTTTCATGCGCAAATAACAGATTTAGACTGTTTTCACTTTTTAGTATTGTACCATTTTATGTGCTCGGTGCTCTTCAGTGTTAAATCCGCGGGAGAGGATGATCTGTACCCAGATCAACCCCAAAAGTGCCATACAGATATGAAACAGGTAAGGCCTGAGTGATAGGCGTGCCAAGGAGTACTCGACGTGCATGCCACAGAAACGCGAAACATGCAACAAGTGAGAGACATAAAATGGGGTTTTTCACTTTAAGAAAATAACATATAATATATTGAATACAATTTTTTGTTTACTTCTTAAAAGGTGTTTTATTGAGCTGCAGCCTTCCTCTTAGAGAGCAGGACTAAGAAGCCCGGCTGGAGCATTTCAGCACATTTTTATTTCCTTTTGGCGATCGCTGTGTCAGGGTGTTGGGTTGGGGCTCCAAGATTGCCGAACACCAGGCGAGCAGTCTATCATGGGGAACAGTTTAGTATACAACACCGGTGCGATGAAGGTACATGGCCTACTCTGCAGTTTAAGCACCACCTATAAGCCAAAACCGTTGCATTGAAGTACAGGTAGGAGGGAGATGACATGTGAAGAGGGACACACGACTTGTTTTTTTTTGGGTTATTTATTTGTTAAATATTGTTGGTTGTTTATCGTCTAATTGACTGCCTTGGGCCATGCTTACCTCTTTGGCCATTCCCACCCACTCCTTGCCCCTCCCACCCAAAACTCAACCCCTGGTATCTATGTTGTTTCTAAGCAGTCTGCTGTGAGTTAATGGCTTAATTGCCGCTGTAAATGGCTACCGGTATAATAACAAAAATCTTACCCAATTCTACCTGACCTTAACTCACTACCCCACCCCCTCTATTCCCACCTCTCCCCTCTCACCCAATCTACCCTTATCCCCACCCTACTCTACCACCACTGACTATACCCCAAACCACTCTACACCTACCCCACTCTTCGCTACCCACAATATCCCACACCACTGTACACCTACCCTACCCACTGCCCCACCCCACTGTACCCCTATCCATCAAACCACTGTAGACTGGCAAGGTGACACGAGGTCCTTTGATCCCAATAGATTTCGCCCAGCCTTTCCATATCTTCATATCACTACCGAGTTAAGGTACGTGTTTGTTGAGTCTTCAACTTACCCCAGACCTACGCTAGTTGTTCAAGATCAGACAGGCAGTCAAAGTGAACAGGCACGCCTTTGACAGTGTCTCTTCGGATGTAGGTAGATGCACAAAGTATTCTATTCTGAGGTCCATGCATTCTGCCATGTAAGCGCCAAACAGCCCTTTCACAGGAAGACCCTTCAAAAAGTAAAGACTCCGCTTTCTGTATGTTGGCATGTAGCACGTAGCCCATCTTGGCAGATAGCGTACATCACATTGCATCTAGTGGTGGCCCTATGTTGTGATTCTTCACTTGCCAAATCATAGCAGTGCTAAAAGGTCATGGCCAAGAGGCCTCAGCGGCAGGGGATCTGCGTCCAGTGCAAATTGGCACATGCCAAAACGTCCTGAACAATGGAGAAGGCAAAGAAGTTTCATTAGTGGTGTAATGGGAGGATAAATCGTGTTCCAGATGTTGGGGACATCCCTCAGACCTGTTAAGGGCCTCCATCACACCACTGAGGAATCATCCTTGTTTGTTACTGTTTGCAATGAATGATTGAAGGAGTTGCGTATCTTCAGATCTATAGATTCCTGCTATGATATGACATGATATTGTATTTGAATCGTACTCATACACGCGTGTTTCAGAGCGTGACGAGGCAAGGGAGGGGAAGAAGGGAGGACAAAACAGCGATCTTCCTAGGCCCAGTGACATTGAGAATGCTCAAGTGCAGGGGAGAGGGAGGGAGGAAAGTGCAAGGAGAGGGGCGAGGTGGAACGTGCCGAGGAAGGGATAAAAACAACAACAACTGGTAGCGCAGCCAGCAGGGTGGCAAGTGCGAGGTTTAAAGCGCAGACAAGGGGTGTCTGATAAGTGCAGGTAAGGGCACTGTAGGGTTACAGATACAGACCCAAGTGCAAGGATTGCGTGCAAGGGTTGCCAGGAGGCAGTGCAGGTGTGCGGCTGGGTGGGCAGGGACCTTGGCCCGAAATCAGAGGGTAGCCAGGTGCACGGAGCCGAAGCAGACAGATCAGCAGGGGAGCGGAAGAGCAAAGGCAGAAGCAAAGAGGAAGGTCTTGAGGTGCTTCCGGAACCAGAGATGGTTCTCCTCAAGTTTCAGTGTGGCAGGCAGGCTGTTCCAGAGGGAGGCCCCAGCTGAGGAAAGAGATCTACCCCCAACTCGTTGCTTGGAGAAGCGACCGGCCCTGAGGGAGTTGGAGGTGGAGGAGAAAAGAGCTCGAGTGGGAAGGTATTTACGGAGGGAGAGTTGAAGGTATTTTGGACCCAGGCCCCAGTAAGCCTTGTGGACAATGCAGAGGGACTTGAATTTAACCCTTGCAGCCACTGGGAGCAATGAAAAGATTTCAGGGCTGGAGAGATACGATCCCTGGGCTTCAGACCAAGGAAACGTCTTGCAGTCCTGTTCTGGATGAGTTGCAGAGGACAGAGAGAAGAAGCAGGCAGATTTAGAAAGAGGCTGTTGCAGTAGTCTAGCCTAGAGAGAATCAGAGCTCTAGATACAGTAAGCTTCTGGGGGAAGGAGAGGAAAGGAACAATACCTCTGCAAATGTACAGTTGGTAGTTTGACTTCTTAGAGATGTCAGAGATGTGAGAAGAAAAGGAGAGTGTGGAGTCGAAGATGACCCCAAGGTTCTTAGCCTCAAAGGTGGGAGCAGGAAGAGGGCCAAGGGAGGCCGGCCAGAGAGTGGCAGGAAAGGAGGGTGCAGGTGTGCCGATGAGGAGAATCTCTGCCTAAATGGGATTAAGGCAGAGATCATTGGCGGCAGACCAGTCCTGGATGGCAGACAGACGGTCAGAGATGAGGGAGGGAAGCCTGAAAACAAGCAGAGTGTCATCCGCATAGCACTGAAAGTTGAAGCAGAGAGCTGCAATGCGGTGGGAAATGGGTGCCAGGTATTGGTTGAACAGCCAGGGAGAGAGGTTAGACCCGTGGGGAACACCACAAGTAGAGAATGAGATGGCGAAAAGGAAGGACCCAAGTTGGACCTGGGAGGGCCGATCAGAGTGGAAAGAGGTCATCCAGGCCAGGGCCTGATCAGTGATACCCGGCTTATCACGGAGACAGTTGAGCAGGATGGCATGGTTGACCGTGTCAAAGGCAGAAGAGAAATCGAGTAGGATGAGGACCCAAAAGGGATGTTAGAGTCATGGTTGGACAGCAGGTCTTCACAGGTGTTCAGGAGAGCAGTTTCCATGCTTCTGACAGCTCTGAAGCCAGGCTGATGGTCATGGAGACAACCAACAGAGTCGGTGTGAAGATTAAGCTGGGAGATGGTCAGCTTTTCCAAGAGTTTGCCCTGGAAAGGAGTGATAGAAACCTGCGAAGTTAGCCGGGCCGGAGGGGTCGGCTGTGGAATTTTTGAGAAGAGGGTGCACAAGAGAATGCTTCAGAGTGGAGGGGAAGATTCCACAGGTGATGGAATGGTTACAGAAGTCGGCCAGATTCAGAGCAAGGGTGTCAATGTGGTCCTTGATGGTTTTGGACGAACAGGGAAGAACCTGTTTTGACTGGAATCACACAATCTCCTGGGCTTGCGCCAATCTGGTTTCCAACCAAGCCACGGCACTGAATCGGCCTTACTGGACCTAAAGATTCAACAGGATGATATCAAAGATGCCAAGAAGCAAGCCCTCCTCTTGTTACTGGGCCTGTCTGCAGCCTTCGACCATGTATACATATTGAATAAATCAAAAAGGCAGCCTATGATCGAGCCAGCCAGGAGTCAACCTGGAATTAGTCAAATGTGTTATCCATTGCGCCACTGGACCGCTGCTACAGCGTGAGCAGGAGTCAGCACTTTTGTAACGAAACAGAAGTTTCCTGCTTGAGACACAGTGAGAAACGTACTTCTCATTTTTACAAGGAGAGGTAGAAAAAAACGCTACAAGCCCACAATGAGCAGGTGAGCGAGCGTGTGCCATCATGAGAAACTTAGTTCTCATTTTTCCCAGAGGAGAGGTAGAAAAAATGCACTAACTACGAATAAACAATGTGCTTTTGTGTGCCATGCGTGACAAGGCTCATTTTTAAATACTTTCTAGAACAAAAAGGAAGCATGCGAACGAGCCAGCCAGGAGTCGAACCTGGAATCTTCTGCTCCGTAGGCAGACGCGTTATCCATTGCGCCACTGGCCCTCTGCTGCAGTGACTCTTGGAATCAGCACTTTTGTTACGACGCAGAGGCTCATCATGCGGATTGAGCCATCATGAGCAACTTAGTTCTCATTTTTATAAGGAGAGGTGGTTGAAAACATGCCTACGAACTGACAATGAGCAGGCGTGTGCCATGTGTTAGAGACATCATGAGAAATAACGTAGTTCCCATTTTTTCTCCCGAGTAGAGGTAGAAACACGCTGCAACAGTGACTACAAACACACAATGAGCTTTCGAGTGCCTTGCGTGAGAAGGCTCATTTTTAAATACAGAACAAAAAGGCAGCATTTGAACGAGCCAGCCAGGAGTCGAACCTGGAATCTTCTGCTCCGTAGGCAGACGCGTTATCCATTGCGCCACTGGCCCGCTGCTGCACTGTGAGCTGCATTCAGCACTTTTGTTACGAACCAGAGGCTCAGGTCGGGCTGCCTGAGACATCACGAGAAACTTTGTTCTCATTTTTACAGCGAGAGGTAGGAAAAACGCTACCAACACACAATAAGCAGGCGTGTGACATGTGTTAAAGAAGGCTCATTTTTAAATACTTTATTGAAAACAATACATACACACATCTGACAAAGAACGCATTTGGCATCAGATACTGCCCGGATTGCAACTCTCTGCACGTATTTTCTGGCGAGTTCTACGGACCAAGCATCTCATTTATTGTACGATAGCACTCACATTTTCATGCGCAAATAACAGATTTAGACTGTTTTCACTTTTTAGTATTGTACCATTTTATGTGCTCGGTGCTCTTCAGTGTTAAATCCGCGGGAGAGGATGATCTGTACCCAGATCAACCCCAAAAGTGCCATACAGATATGAAACAGATAAGGCCTGAGTGATAGGCGTGCCAAGGAGTACTCGACGTGCATGCCACAGAAACGCGAAACATGCAACAAGTGAGAGACATAAAATGGGGGTTTTCACTTTAAGAAATAACATATAATATATTGAATACAATTTTTTGTTTACTTCTTAAAAGGTGTTTTATTGAGCTGCAGCCTTCCTCTTAGAGAGCAGGACTAAGAAGCCCGGCTGGAGCATTTCAGCACATTTTTATTTCCTTTTGGCGATCGCTGTGTCAGGGTGTTGGGTTGGGGCTCCAAGATTGCCGAACACCAGGCGAGCAGTCTATCATGGGGAACAGTTTAGTATACAACACCGGTGCGATGAAGGTACATGGCCTACTGTGCATTTTAAGCACCACCTATAAGCCGAAACCGTTGCATTGAAGTACAGGTAGGAGGGAGATGACATGTGAAGAGGGACACACGACTTGTTTTTTTTTGGGTTATTTATTTGTTAAATATTGTTGGTTGTTTATCGTCTAATTGACTGCCTTGGGCCATGCTTACCTCTTTGGCCATTCCCACCCACTCCTTGCCCCTCCCACCCAAAACTCAACCCCTGGTATCTATGTTGTTTCTAAGCAGTCTGCTGTGAGTTAATGGCTTAATTGCCGCTGTAAATGGCTACCGGTATAATAACACAAATCTTACCCAATTCTACCTGACCTTAACTCACTACCCCACCCCCTCTATTCCCACCTCTCCCCTCTCACCCAATCTACCCTTATCCCCACCCTACTCTACCACCACTGACTATACCCCAAACCACTCTACACCTACCCCACTCTTCGCTACCCACAATATCCCACACCACTGTACACCTACCCTACCCACTGCCCCACCCCACTGTACCCCTATCCATCAAACCACTGTAGACTGGCAAGGTGACACGAGGTCCTTTGATCCCAATAGATTTCGCCCAGCCTTTCCATATCTTCATATCACTACCGAGTTAAGGTACGTGTTTGTTGAGTCTTCAACTTACCCCAGACCTACGCTAGTTGTTCAAGATCAGACAGGCAGTCAAAGTGAACAGGCACGCCTTTGACAGTGTCTCTTCGGATGTAGGTAGATGCACAAAGTATTCTATTCTGAGGTCCATGCATTCTGCCATGTAAGCGCCAAACAGCCCTTTCACAGGAAGACCCTTCAAAAAGTAAAGACTCCGCTTTCTGTATGTTGGCATGTAGCACGTAGCCCATCTTGGCAGATAGCGTACATCACATTGCATCTAGTGGTGGCCCTATGTTGTGATTCTTCACTTGCCAAATCATAGCAGTGCTAAAAGGTCATGGCCAAGAGGCCTCAGCGGCAGGGGATCTGCGTCCAGTGCAAATTGGCACATGCCAAAACGTCCTGAACAATGGAGAAGGCAAAGAAGTTTAATTAGTGGTGTAATGGGAGGATAAATCGTGTTCCAGATGTTGGGGACATCCCTCAGACCTGTTAAGGGCCTCCATCACACCACTGAGGAATTATCCTTGTTTGTTACTGTTTGCAATGAATGATTGAAGGAGTTGCGTATCTTCAGATCTATAGATTCCTGCTATGATATGACATGATATTGTATTTGAATCGTACTCATACACGCGTGTTTCAGAGCGTGACGAGGCAAGGGAGGGGAAGAAGGGAGGACAAAACAGCGATCTTCCTAGGCCCAGTGACATTGAGAATGCTCAAGTGCAGGGGAGAGGGAGGGAGGAAAGTGCAAGGAGAGGGGCGAGGTGGAACGTGCCTAGGAAGGGATAAAAACAACAACAACTGGTAGCGCAGCCAGCAGGGTGGCAAGTGCGAGGTTTAAAGCGCAGACAAGGGGTGTCTGATAAGTGCAGGTAAGGGCACTGTAGGGTTACAGATACAGACCCAAGTGCAAGGATTGCGTGCAAGGGTTGCCAGGAGGCAGTGCAGGTGTGCGGCTGGGTGGGCAGGGACCTTGGCCCGAAATCAGAGGGTAGCCAGGTGCACGGAGCCGAAGCAGACAGATCAGCAGGGGAGCGGAAGAGCAAAGGCAGAAGCAAAGAGGAAGGTCTTGAGGTGCTTCCGGAACCAGAGATGGTTCTCCTCAAGTTTCAGTGTTGCAGGCAGGATGTTCCAGAGGGAGGCCCCAGCTGAGGAAAGAGATCTACCCCCAACTCGTTGCTTGGAGAAGCGACCGGCCCTGAGGGAGTTGGAGGTGGAGGAGAAAAGAGCTCGAGTGGGAAGGTATTTACGGAGGGAGAGTTGAAGGTATTTTGGACCCAGGCCCCAGTAAGCCTTGTGGACAATGCAGAGGGACTTGAATTTAACCCTTGCAGCCACTGGGAGCAATGAAAAGATTTCAGGGCTGGAGAGATACGATCCCTGGGCTTCAGACCAAGGAAACGTCTTGCAGTCCTGTTCTGGATGAGTTGCAGAGGACAGAGAGAAGAAGCAGGCAGATTTAGAAAGAGGCTGTTGCAGTAGTCTAGCCTAGAGAGAATCAGAGCTCTAGATACAGTAAGCTTCTGGGGGAAGGAGAGGAAAGGAACAATACCTCTGCAAATGTACAGTTGGTAGTTTGACTTCTTAGAGATGTCAGAGATGTGAGAAGAAAAGGAGAGTGTGGAGTCGAAGATGACCCCAAGGTTCTTAGCCTCAAAGGTGGGAGCAGGAAGAGGGCCAAGGGAGGCCGGCCAGAGAGTGGCAGGAAAGGAGGGTGCAGGTGTGCCGATGAGGAGAATCTCTGCCTAAATGGGATTAAGGCAGAGATCATTGGCGGCAGACCAGTCCTGGATGGCAGACAGACGGTCAGAGATGAGGGAGGGAAGCCTGAAAACAAGCAGAGTGTCATCCGCATAGCACTGAAAGTTGAAGCAGAGAGCTGCAATGCGGTGGGAAATGGGTGCCAGGTATTGGTTGAACAGCCAGGGAGAGAGGTTAGACCCGTGGGGAACACCACAAGTAGAGAATGAGATGGCGAAAAGGAAGGACCCAAGTTGGACCTGGGAGGGCCGATCAGAGTGGAAAGAGGTCATCCAGGCCAGGGCCTGATCAGTGATACCCGGCTTATCACGGAGACAGTTGAGCAGGATGGCATGGTTGACCGTGTCAAAGGCAGAAGAGAAATCGAGTAGGATGAGGACCCAAAAGGGATGTTAGAGTCATGGTTGGACAGCAGGTCTTCACAGGTGTTCAGGAGAGCAGTTTCCATTCTTCTGACAGCTCTGAAGCCAGGCTGATGGTCATGGAGACAACCAACAGAGTCGGTGTGAAGATTAAGCTGGGAGATGGTCAGCTTTTCCAAGAGTTTGCCCTGGAAAGGAGTGATAGAAACCTGCGAAGTTAGCCGGGCCGGAGGGGTCGGCTGTGGAATTTTTGAGAAGAGGGTGCACAAGAGAATGCTTCAGAGTGGAGGGGAAGATTCCACAGGTGATGGAATGGTTACAGAAGTCGGCCAGATTCAGAGCAAGGGTGTCAATGTGGTCCTTGATGGTTTTGGACGAACAGGGAAGAACCTGTTTTGACTGGAATCACACAATCTCCTGGGCTTGCGCCAATCTGGTTTCCAACCAAGCCACGGCACTGAATCGGCCTTACTGGACCTAAAGATTCAACAGGATGATATCAAAGATGCCAAGAAGCAAGCCCTCCTCTTGTTACTGGGCCTGTCTGCAGCCTTCGACCATGTATACATATTGAATAAATCAAAAAGGCAGCCTATGATCGAGCCAGCCAGGAGTCAACCTGGAATTAGTCAAATGTGTTATCCATTGCGCCACTGGACCGCTGCTACAGCGTGAGCAGGAGTCAGCACTTTTGTAACGAAACAGAAGTTTCCTGCTTGAGACACAGTGAGAAACGTACTTCTCATTTTTACAAGGAGAGGTAGAAAAAAACGCTACAAGCCCACAATGAGCAGGTGAGCGAGCGTGTGCCATCATGAGAAACTTAGTTCTCATTTTTCCCAGAGGAGATGTAGAAAAAACGCACTAACTACGAACAAACAATGTGCTTTTGTGTGCCATGCGTGACAAGGCTCATTTTTAAATACTTTCTAGAACAAAAAGGCAGCATGCGAACGAGCCAGCCAGGAGTAGAACCTGGAATCTTCTGCTCCGTAGGCAGATGCGTTATCCATTGCGCCACTGGCCCTCTGCTGCAGTGACTCTTGGAATCAGCACTTTTGTTACGACGCAGAGGCTCATCATGCGGATTGAGCCATCATGAGCAACTTAGTTCTCATTTTTATAAGGAGAGGTGGTTGAAAACACGCCTACGAACTGACAATGAGCAGGCGTGTGCCATGTGTTAGAGACATCATGAGAAATAACGTAGTTCCCATTTTTTCTCCCGAGTAGAGGTAGAAACACGCTGCAACAGTGACTACAAACACACAATGAGCTTTCGAGTGCCTTGCGTGAGAAGGCTAATTTTTAAATACAAAACAAAAAGGCAGCATTTGAACGAGCCAGCCAGGAGTCGAACCTGGAATCTTCTGCTCCGTAGGCAGACGCGTTATCCATTGCGCCACTGGCCCGCTGCTGCACTGTGAGCTGCATTCAGCACTTTTGTTACAACGCAGAGGCTCATCATGCGGATTGAGCCATCATGAGCAACTTAGTTCTCATTTTTATAAGGAGAGGTGGTTGAAAACACGCCTACGAACTGACAATGAGCAGGCGTGTGCCATGTGTTAGAGACATCATGAGAAATAACGTCGTTCCCATTTTTTCTCCCGAGTAGAGGTAGAAACACGCTGCAACAGTGACTACAAACACACAATGAGCTTTCGAGTGCCTTGCGTGAGAAGGCTCATTTTTAAATACAGAACAAAAAGGCAGCATTTGAACGAGCCAGCCAGGAGTCGAACCTGGAATCTTCTGCTCCGTAGGCAGACGCGTTATCCATTGCGCCACTGGCCCGCTGCTGCACTGTGAGCTGCATTCAGCACTTTTGTTACGAACCAGAGGCTCAGGTCGGGCTGCCTGAGACATCACGAGAAACTTTGTTCTCATTTTTACAGCGAGAGGTAGGAAAAACGCTACCAACACACAATAAGCAGGCGTGTGACATGTGTTAAAGAAGGCTCATTTTTAAATACTTTATTGAAAACAATACATACACACATCTGACAAAGAACGCATTTGGCATCAGATACTGCCCGGATGGCAACTCTCTGCACGTATTTTCTGGCGAGTTCTACGGACCAAGCATCTCATTTATTGTACGATAGCACTCACATTTTCATGCGCAAATAACAGATTTAGACTGTTTTCACTTTTTAGTATTGTACCATTTTATGTGCTCGGTGCTCTTCAGTGTTAAATCCGCGGGAGAGGATGATCTGTACCCAGATCAACCCCAAAAGTGCCATACAGATATGAAACAGATAAGGCCTGAGTGATAGGCGTGCCAAGGAGTACTCGACGTGCATGCCACAGAAACGCGAAACATGCAACAAGTGAGAGACATAAAATGGGGGTTTTCACTTTAAGAAATAACATATAATATATTGAATACAATTTTTTGTTTACTTCTTAAAAGGTGTTTTATTGAGCTGCAGCCTTCCTCTTAGAGAGCAGGACTAAGAAGCCCGGCTGGAGCATTTCAGCACATTTTTATTTCCTTTTGGCGATCGCTGTGTCAGGGTGTTGGGTTGGGGCTCCAAGATTGCCGAACACCAGGCGAGCAGTCTATCATGGGGAACAGTTTAGTATACAACACCGGTGCGATGAAGGTACATGGCCTACTGTGCATTTTAAGCACCACCTATAAGCCGAAACCGTTGCATTGAAGTACAGGTAGGAGGGAGATGACATGTGAAGAGGGACACACGACTTGTTTTTTTTTGGGTTATTTATTTGTTAAATATTGTTGGTTGTTTATCGTCTAATTGACTGCCTTGGGCCATGCTTACCTCTTTGGCCATTCCCACCCACTCCTTGCCCCTCCCACCCAAAACTCAACCCCTGGTATCTATGTTGTTTCTAAGCAGTCTGCTGTGAGTTAATGGCTTAATTGCCGCTGTAAATGGCTACCGGTATAATAACACAAATCTTACCCAATTCTACCTGACCTTAACTCACTACCCCACCCCCTCTATTCCCACCTCTCCCCTCTCACCCAATCTACCCTTATCCCCACCCTACTCTACCACCACTGACTATACCCCAAACCACTCTACACCTACCCCACTCTTCGCTACCCACAATATCCCACACCACTGTACACCTACCCTACCCACTGCCCCACCCCACTGTACCCCTATCCATCAAACCACTGTAGACTGGCAAGGTGACACGAGGTCCTTTGATCCCAATAGATTTCGCCCAGCCTTTCCATATCTTCATATCACTACCGAGTTAAGGTACGTGTTTGTTGAGTCTTCAACTTACCCCAGACCTACGCTAGTTGTTCAAGATCAGACAGGCAGTCAAAGTGAACAGGCACGCCTTTGACAGTGTCTCTTCGGATGTAGGTAGATGCACAAAGTATTCTATTCTGAGGTCCATGCATTCTGCCATGTAAGCGCCAAACAGCCCTTTCACAGGAAGACCCTTCAAAAAGTAAAGACTCCGCTTTCTGTATGTTGGCATGTAGCACGTAGCCCATCTTGGCAGATAGCGTACATCACATTGCATCTAGTGGTGGCCCTATGTTGTGATTCTTCACTTGCCAAATCATAGCAGTGCTAAAAGGTCATGGCCAAGAGGCCTCAGCGGCAGGGGATCTGCGTCCAGTGCAAATTGGCACATGCCAAAACGTCCTGAACAATGGAGAAGGCAAAGAAGTTTAATTAGTGGTGTAATGGGAGGATAAATCGTGTTCCAGATGTTGGGGACATCCCTCAGACCTGTTAAGGGCCTCCATCACACCACTGAGGAATTATCCTTGTTTGTTACTGTTTGCAATGAATGATTGAAGGAGTTGCGTATCTTCAGATCTATAGATTCCTGCTATGATATGACATGATATTGTATTTGAATCGTACTCATACACGCGTGTTTCAGAGCGTGACGAGGCAAGGGAGGGGAAGAAGGGAGGACAAAACAGCGATCTTCCTAGGCCCAGTGACATTGAGAATGCTCAAGTGCAGGGGAGAGGGAGGGAGGAAAGTGCAAGGAGAGGGGCGAGGTGGAACGTGCCTAGGAAGGGATAAAAACAACAACAACTGGTAGCGCAGCCAGCAGGGTGGCAAGTGCGAGGTTTAATGCGCAGACAAGGGGTGTCTGATAAGTGCAGGTAAGGGCACTGTAGGGTTACAGATACAGACCCAAGTGCAAGGATTGCGTGCAAGGGTTGCCAGGAGGCAGTGCAGGTGTGCGGCTGGGTGGGCAGGGACCTTGGCCCGAAATCAGAGGGTAGCCAGGTGCACGGAGCCGAAGCAGACAGATCAGCAGGGGAGCGGAAGAGCAAAGGCAGAAGCAAAGAGGAAGGTCTTGAGGTGCTTCCGGAACCAGAGATGGTTCTCCTCAAGTTTCAGTGTTGCAGGCAGGATGTTCCAGAGGGAGGCCCCAGCTGAGGAAAGAGATCTACCCCCAACTCGTTGCTTGGAGAAGCGACCGGCCCTGAGGGAGTTGGAGGTGGAGGAGAAAAGAGCTCGAGTGGGAAGGTATTTACGGAGGGAGAGTTGAAGGTATTTTGGACCCAGGCCCCAGTAAGCCTTGTGGACAATGCAGAGGGACTTGAATTTAACCCTTGCAGCCACTGGGAGCAATGAAAAGATTTCAGGGCTGGAGAGATACGATCCCTGGGCTTCAGACCAAGGAAACGTCTTGCAGTCCTGTTCTGGATGAGTTGCAGAGGACAGAGAGAAGAAGCAGGCAGATTTAGAAAGAGGCTGTTGCAGTAGTCTAGCCTAGAGAGAATCAGAGCTCTAGATACAGTAAGCTTCTGGGGGAAGGAGAGGAAAGGAACAATACCTCTGCAAATGTACAGTTGGTAGTTTGACTTCTTAGAGATGTCAGAGATGTGAGAAGAAAAGGAGAGTGTGGAGTCGAAGATGACCCCAAGGTTCTTAGCCTCAAAGGTGGGAGCAGGAAGAGGGCCAAGGGAGGCCGGCCAGAGAGTGGCAGGAAAGGAGGGTGCAGGTGTGCCGATGAGGAGAATCTCTGCCTAAATGGGATTAAGGCAGAGATCATTGGCGGCAGACCAGTCCTGGATGGCAGACAGACGGTCAGAGATGAGGGAGGGAAGCCTGAAAACAAGCAGAGTGTCATCCGCATAGCACTGAAAGTTGAAGCAGAGAGCTGCAATGCGGTGGGAAATGGGTGCCAGGTATTGGTTGAACAGCCAGGGAGAGAGGTTAGACCCGTGGGGAACACCACAAGTAGAGAATGAGATGGCGAAAAGGAAGGACCCAAGTTGGACCTGGGAGGGCCGATCAGAGTGGAAAGAGGTCATCCAGGCCAGGGCCTGATCAGTGATACCCGGCTTATCACGGAGACAGTTGAGCAGGATGGCATGGTTGACCGTGTCAAAGGCAGAAGAGAAATCGAGTAGGATGAGGACCCAAAAGGGATGTTAGAGTCATGGTTGGACAGCAGGTCTTCACAGGTGTTCAGGAGAGCAGTTTCCATTCTTCTGACAGCTCTGAAGCCAGGCTGATGGTCATGGAGACAACCAACAGAGTCGGTGTGAAGATTAAGCTGGGAGATGGTCAGCTTTTCCAAGAGTTTGCCCTGGAAAGGAGTGATAGAAACCTGCGAAGTTAGCCGGGCCGGAGGGGTCGGCTGTGGAATTTTTGAGAAGAGGGTGCACAAGAGAATGCTTCAGAGTGGAGGGGAAGATTCCACAGGTGATGGAATGGTTACAGAAGTCGGCCAGATTCAGAGCAAGGGTGTCAATGTGGTCCTTGATGGTTTTGGACGAACAGGGAAGAACCTGTTTTGACTGGAATCACACAATCTCCTGGGCTTGCGCCAATCTGGTTTCCAACCAAGCCACGGCACTGAATCGGCCTTACTGGACCTAAAGATTCAACAGGATGATATCAAAGATGCCAAGAAGCAAGCCCTCCTCTTGTTACTGGGCCTGTCTGCAGCCTTCGACCATGTATACATATTGAATAAATCAAAAAGGCAGCCTATGATCGAGCCAGCCAGGAGTCAACCTGGAATTAGTCAAATGTGTTATCCATTGCGCCACTGGACCGCTGCTACAGCGTGAGCAGGAGTCAGCACTTTTGTAACGAAACAGAAGTTTCCTGCTTGAGACACAGTGAGAAACGTACTTCTCATTTTTACAAGGAGAGGTAGAAAAAAACGCTACGAGCCCACAATGAGCAGGTGAGCGAGCGTGTGCCATCATGAGAAACTTAGTTCTCATTTTTCCCAGAGGAGATGTAGAAAAAACGCACTAACTACGAACAAACAATGTGCTTTTGTGTGCCATGCGTGACAAGGCTCATTTTTAAATACTTTCTAGAACAAAAAGGCAGCATGCGAACGAGCCAGCCAGGAGTAGAACCTGGAATCTTCTGCTCCGTAGGCAGATGCGTTATCCATTGCGCCACTGGCCCTCTGCTGCAGTGACTCTTGGAATCAGCACTTTTGTTACGACGCAGAGGCTCATCATGCGGATTGAGCCATCATGAGCAACTTAGTTCTCATTTTTATAAGGAGAGGTGGTTGAAAACACGCCTACGAACTGACAATGAGCAGGCGTGTGCCATGTGTTAGAGACATCATGAGAAATAACGTAGTTCCCATTTTTTCTCCCGAGTAGAGGTAGAAACACGCTGCAACAGTGACTACAAACACACAATGAGCTTTCGAGTGCCTTGCGTGAGAAGGCTAATTTTTAAATACAAAACAAAAAGGCAGCATTTGAACGAGCCAGCCAGGAGTCGAACCTGGAATCTTCTGCTCCGTAGGCAGACGCGTTATCCATTGCGCCACTGGCCCGCTGCTGCACTGTGAGCTGCATTCAGCACTTTTGTTACAACGCAGAGGCTCATCATGCGGATTGAGCCATCATGAGCAACTTAGTTCTCATTTTTATAAGGAGAGGTGGTTGAAAACACGCCTACGAACTGACAATGAGCAGGCGTGTGCCATGTGTTAGAGACATCATGAGAAATAACGTCGTTCCCATTTTTTCTCCCGAGTAGAGGTAGAAACACGCTGCAACAGTGACTACAAACACACAATGAGCTTTCGAGTGCCTTGCGTGAGAAGGCTCATTTTTAAATACAGAACAAAAAGGCAGCATTTGAACGAGCCAGCCAGGAGTCGAACCTGGAATCTTCTGCTCCGTAGGCAGACGCGTTATCCATTGCGCCACTGGCCCGCTGCTGCACTGTGAGCTGCATTCAGCACCTTTGTTACGAACCAGAGGCTCAGGTCAGGCTGCCTGAGACATCACGAGAAACTTTGTTCTCATTTTTACAGCGAGAGGTAGGAAAGACGCTACCAACACACAATAAGCAGGCGTGTGACATGTGTTAAAGAAGGCTCATTTTTAAATACTTTATTGAAAACAATACATACACACATCTGACAAAGAACACATTTGGCATCAGATACTGCCCGGATTGCAACTGTCTGCACGTATTTTCTGGCGAGTTTTACGGACCAAGCATCTCATTTATTGTATGATAGCACTCACATTTTCATGCGCAAATAACAGATTTAGACTGTTTTCACTTTTTAGTATTGTACCATTTTATGTGCTCGGTGCTCTTCAGTGTTAAATCCGCGGGAGAGGATGATCTGTACCCAGATCAACCCCAAAAGTGCCATACAGATATGAAACAGATAAGGCCTGAGTGATAGGCGTGCCAAGGAGTACTCGACGTGCATGCTACAGAAACGCGAAACATGCAACAAGTGAGAGACATAAAATGGGGTTTTTCACTTTAAGAAATAACATATAATATATTGAATACAATTTTTTGTTTACTTCTTAAAAGGTGTTTTATTGAGCTGCAGCCTTCCTCTTAGAGAGCAGGACTAAGAAGCCCGGCTGGAGCATTTCAGCACATTTTTATTTCCTTTTGGCGATCGCTGTGTCAGGGTGTTGGGTTGGGGCTCCAAGATTGCCGAACACCAGGCGAGCAGTCTATCATGGGGAACAGTTTAGTATACAACACCGGTGCGATGAAGGTACATGGCCTACTGTGCATTTTAAGCACCACCTATAAGCCGAAACCGTTGCATTGAAGTACAGGTAGGAGGGAGATGACATGTGAAGAGGGACACACGACTTGTTTTTTTTTGGGTTATTTATTTGTTAAATATTGTTGGTTGTTTATCGTCTAATTGACTGCCTTGGGCCATGCTTACCTCTTTGGCCATTCCCACCCACTCCTTGCCCCTCCCACCCAAAACTCAACCCCTGGTATCTATGTTGTTTCTAAGCAGTCTGCTGTGAGTTAATGGCTTAATTGCCGCTGTAAATGGCTACCGGTATAATAACAAAAATCTTACCCAATTCTACCTGACCTTAACTCACTACCCCACCCCCTCTATTCCCACCTCTCCCCTCTCACCCAATCTACCCTTATCCCCACCCTACTCTACCACCACTGACTATACCCCAAACCACTCTACACCTACCCCACTCTTCGCTACCCACAATATCCCACACCACTGTACACCTACCCTACCCACTGCCCCACCCCACTGTACCCCTATCCATCAAACCACTGTAGACTGGCAAGGTGACACAAGGTCCTTTGATCCCAATAGATTTCGCCCAGCCTTTCCATATCTTCATATCACTACCGAGTTAAGGTACGTGTTTGTTGAGTCTTCAACTTACCCCAGACCTACGCTAGTTGTTCAAGATCAGACAGGCAGTCAAAGTGAACAGGCACGCCTTTGACAGTGTCTCTTCGGATGTAGGTAGATGCACAAAGTATTCTATTCTGAGGTCCATGCATTCTGCCATGTAAGCGCCAAACAGCCCTTTCACAGGAAGACCCTTCAAAAAGTAAAGACTCCGCTTTCTGTATGTTGGCATGTAGCACGTAGCCCATCTTGGCAGATAGCGTACATCACATTGCATCTAGTGGTGGCCCTATGTTGTGATTCTTCACTTGCCAAATCATAGCAGTGCTAAAAGGTCATGGCCAAGAGGCCTCAGCGGCAGGGGATCTGCGTCCAGTGCAAATTGGCACATGCCAAAACGTCCTGAACAATGGAGAAGGCAAAGAAGTTTCATTAGTGGTGTAATGGGAGGATAAATCGTGTTCCAGATGTTGGGGACATCCCTCAGACCTGTTAAGGGCCTCCATCACACCACTGAGGAATTATCCTTGTTTGTTACTGTTTGCAATGAATGATTGAAGGAGTTGCGTATCTTCAGATCTATAGATTCCTGCTATGATATGACATGATATTGTATTTGAATCGTACTCATACACGCGTGTTTCAGAGCGTGACGAGGCAAGGGAGGGGAAGAAGGGAGGACAAAACAGCGATCTTCCTAGGCCCAGTGACATTGAGAATGCTCAAGTGCAGGGGAGAGGGAGGGAGGAAAGTGCAAGGAGAGGGGCGAGGTGGAACGTGCCTAGGAAGGGATAAAAACAACAACAACTGGTAGCGCAGCCAGCAGGGTGGCAAGTGCGAGGTTTAAAGCGCAGACAAGGGGTGTCTGATAAGTGCAGGTAAGGGCACTGTAGGGTTACAGATACAGACCCAAGTGCAAGGATTGCGTGCAAGGGTTGCCAGGAGGCAGTGCAGGTGTGCGGCTGGGTGGGCAGGGACCTTGGCCCGAAATCAGAGGGTAGCCAGGTGCACGGAGCCGAAGCAGACAGATCAGCAGGGGAGCGGAAGAGCAAAGGCAGAAGCAAAGAGGAAGGTCTTGAGGTGCTTCCGGAACCAGAGATGGTTCTCCTCAAGTTTCAGTGTGGCAGGCAGGCTGTTCCAGAGGGAGGCCCCAGCTGAGGAAAGAGATCTACCCCCAACTCGTTGCTTGGAGAAGCGACCGGCCCTGAGGGAGTTGGAGGTGGATGAGAAAAGAGCTCGAGTGGGAAGGTATTTACGGAGGGAGAGTTGAAGGTATTTTGGACCCAGGCCCCAGTAAGCCTTGTGGACAATGCAGAGGGACTTGAATTTAACCCTTGCAGCCACTGGGAGCAATGAAAAGATTTCAGGGCTGGAGAGATACGATCCCTGGGCTTCAGACCAAGGAAACGTCTTGCAGTCCTGTTCTGGATGAGTTGCAGAGGACAGAGAGAAGAAGCAGGCAGATTTAGAAAGAGGCTGTTGCAGTAGTCTAGCCTAGAGAGAATCAGAGCTCTAGATACAGTAAGCTTCTGGGGGAAGGAGAGGAAAGGAACAATACCTCTGCAAATGTACAGTTGGTAGTTTGACTTCTTAGAGATGTCAGAGATGTGAGAAGAAAAGGAGAGTGTGGAGTCGAAGATGACCCCAAGGTTCTTAGCCTCAAAGGTGGGAGCAGGAAGAGGGCCAAGGGAGGCCGGCCAGAGAGTGGCAGGAAAGGAGGGTGCAGGTGTGCCGATGAGGAGAATCTCTGCCTAAATGGGATTAAGGCAGAGATCATTGGCGGCAGACCAGTCCTGGATGGCAGACAGACGGTCAGAGATGAGGGAGGGAAGCCTGAAAACAAGCAGAGTGTCATCCGCATAGCACTGAAAGTTGAAGCAGAGAGCTGCAATGCGGTGGGAAATGGGTGCCAGGTATTGGTTGAACAGCCAGGGAGAGAGGTTAGACCCGTGGGGAACACCACAAGTAGAGAATGAGATGGCGAAAAGGAAGGACCCAAGTTGGACCTGGGAGGGCCGATCAGAGTGGAAAGAGGTCATCCAGGCCAGGGCCTGATCAGTGATACCCGGCTTATCACGGAGACAGTTGAGCAGGATGGCATGGTTGACCGTGTCAAAGGCAGAAGAGAAATCGAGTAGGATGAGGACCCAAAAGGGATGTTAGAGTCATGGTTGGACAGCAGGTCTTCACAGGTGTTCAGGAGAGCAGTTTCCATGCTTCTGACAGCTCTGAAGCCAGGCTGATGGTCATGGAGACAACCAACAGAGTCGGTGTGAAGATTAAGCTGGGAGATGGTCAGCTTTTCCAAGAGTTTGCCCTGGAAAGGAGTGATAGAAACCTGCGAAGTTAGCCGGGCCGGAGGGGTCGGCTGTGGAATTTTTGAGAAGAGGGTGCACAAGAGAATGCTTCAGAGTGGAGGGGAAGATTCCACAGGTGATGGAATGGTTACAGAAGTCGGCCAGATTCAGAGCAAGGGTGTCAATGTGGTCCTTGATGGTTTTGGACGAACAGGGAAGAACCTGTTTTGACTGGAATCACACAATCTCCTGGGCTTGCGCCAATCTGGTTTCCAACCAAGCCACGGCACTGAATCGGCCTTATTGGACCTAAAGATTCAACAGGATGATATCAAAGATGCCAAGAAGCAAGCCCTCCTCTTGTTACTGGGCCTGTCTGCAGCCTTCGACCATGTATACATATTGAATAAATCAAAAAGGCAGCCTATGATCGAGCCAGCCAGGAGTCAACCTGGAATTAGTCAAATGTGTTATCCATTGCGCCACTGGACCGCTGCTACAGCGTGAGCAGGAGTCAGCACTTTTGTAACGAAACAGAAGTTTCCTGCTTGAGACACAGTGAGAAACGTACTTCTCATTTTTACAAGGAGAGGTAGAAAAAAACGCTACAAGCCCACAATGAGCAGGTGAGCGAGCGTGTGCCATCATGAGAAACTTAGTTCTCATTTTTCCCAGAGGAGAGGTAGAAAAAACGCACTAACTACGAACAAACAATGTGCTTTTGTGTGCCATGCGTGACAAGGCTCATTTTTAAATACTTTCTAGAACAAAAAGGCAGCATGCGAACGAGCCAGCCAGGAGTCGAACCTGGAATCTTCTGCTCCGTAGGCAGACGCGTTATCCATTGCGCCACTGGCCCTCTGCTGCAGTTACTCTTGGAATCAGCACTTTTGTTACGACGCAGAGGCTCATCATGCGGATTGAGCCATCATGAGCAACTTAGTTCTCATTTTTATAAGGAGAGGTGGTTGAAAACACGCCTACGAACTGACAATGAGCAGGCGTGTGCCATGTGTTAGAGACATCATGAGAAATAACGTAGTTCCCATTTTTTCTCCCGAGTAGAGGTAGAAACACGCTGCAACAGTGACTACAAACACACAATGAGCTTTCGAGTGCCTTGCGTGAGAAGGCTCATTTTTAAATACAGAACAAAAAGGCAGCATTTGAACGAGCCAGCCAGGAGTCGAACCTGGAATCTTCTGCTCCGTAGGCAGACGCGTTATCCATTGCGCCACTGGCCCGCTGCTGCACTGTGCGCTGCATTCAGCACTTTTGTTACGAACCAGAGGCTCAGGTCGGGCTGCCTGAGACATCACGAGAAACTTTGTTCTCATTTTTACAGCGAGAGGTAGGAAAAACGCTACCAACACACAATAAGCAGGCGTGTGACATGTGTTAAAGAAGGCTCATTTTTAAATACTTTATTGAAAACAATACATACAAACATCTGACAAAGAACGCATTTGGCATCAGATACTGCCCGGATTGCAACTCTCTGCACGTATTTTCTGGCGAGTTTTACGGACCAAGCATCTCATTTATTGTACTATAGCACTCACATTTTCATGCGCAAATAACAGATTTAGACTGTTTTCACTTTTTAGTATTGTACCATTTTATGTGCTCGGTGCTCTTCAGTGTTAAATCCGCGGGAGAGGATGATCTGTACCCAGATCAACCCCAAAAGTGCCATACAGATATGAAATAGATAAGGCCTGAGTGATAGGCGTGCCAAAGAGTACTCGACGTGCATGCCACAGAAACGCGAAACATGCAACAAGTGAGAGACATAAAATGGGGTTTTTCACTTTAAGAAAATAACATATAATATATTGAATACAATTTTTTGTTTACTTCTTAAAAGGTGTTTTATTGAGCTGTAGCCTTCCTCTTAGAGAGCAGGACTAAGAAGCCCGGCTGGAGCATTTCAGCACATTTTTATTTCCTTTTGGCGATCGCTGTGTCAGGGTGTTGGGTTGGGGCTCCAAGATTGCCGAACACCAGGCGAGCAGTCTATCATGGGGAACAGTTTAGTATACAACACCGGTGCGATGAAGGCACATGGCCTACTGTGCATTTTAAGCACCACCTATAAGCCGAAACCGTTGCATTGAAGTACAGGTAGGAGGGAGATGACATGTGAAGAGGGACACACGACTTGGTTTTTTTTGGGTTATTTATTTGTTAAATATTGTTGGTTGTTTATCGTCTAATTGACTGCCTTGGGCCATGCTTACCTCTTTGGCCATTCCCACCCACTCCTTGCCCCTCCCACCCAAAACTCAACGCCTGGTATCTATGTTGTTTCTAAGCAGTCTGCTGTGAGTTAATGGCTTAATTGCCGCTGTAAATGGCTACCGGTATAATAACAAAAATCTTACCCAATTCTACCTGTCCTTAACTCACTACCCCACCCCCTCTATTCCCACCTCTCCCCTCTCACCCAATCTACCCTTATCCCCACCCTACTCTACCACCACTGACTATACCCCAAACCACTCTACACCTACCCCACTCTTCGCTACCCACAATATCCCACACCACTGTAGACCTACCCTACCCACTGCCCCACCCCACTGTACCCCTATCCATCAAACCACTGTAGACTGGCAAGGTGACACGAGGTCCTTTGATCCCAATAGATTTCGCCCAGCCTTTCCATATCTTCAGATCACTACCGAGTTAAGGTACGTGTTTGTTGAGTCTTCAACTTACCCCAGACCTACGCTAGTTGTTCAAGATCAGACAGGCAGTCAAAGTGAACAGGCACGCCTTTGACAGTGTCTCTTCGGATGTAGGTAGATGCACAAAGTATTCTATTCTGAGGTCCATGCATTCTGCCATGTAAGCGCCAAACAGCCCTTTCACGGGAAGACCCTTCAAAAAGTAAAGACTCCGCTTTCTGTATGTTGGCATGTAGCACGTAGCCCATCTTGGCAGATAGCGTACATCACATTGCATCTAGTGGTGGCCCTATGTTGTGGTTCTTCACTTGCCAAATCATAGCAGTGCTAAAAGGTCATGGCCAAGAGGCCTCAGCGGCAGGGGATCTGCGTCCAGTGCAAATTGGCACATGCCAAAACGTCCTGAACAATGGAGAAGGCAAAGAAGTTTCATTAGTGGTGTAATGGGAGGATAAATCGTGTTCCAGATGTTGGGGACATCCCTCAGACCTGTTAAGGGCCTCCATCACACCACTGAGGAATTATCCTTGTTTGTTACTGTTTGCAATGAATGATTGAAGGAGTTGCGTATCTTCAGATCTATAGATTCCTGCTATGATATGACATGATATTGTATTTGAATCGTACTCATACACGCGTGTTTCAGAGCGTGACGAGGCAAGGGAGGGGAAGAAGGGAGGACAAAACAGCGATCTTCCTAGGCCCAGTGACATTGAGAATGCTCAAGTGCAGGGGAGAGGGAGGGAGGAAAGTGCAAGGAGAGGGGCGAGGTGGAACGTGCCTAGGAAGGGATAAAAACAACAACAACTGGTAGCGCAGCCAGCAGGGTGGCAAGTGCGAGGTTTAAAGCGCAGACAAGGGGTGTCTGATAAGTGCAGGTAAGGGCACTGTAGGGTTACAGATACAGACCCAAGTGCAAGGATTGCGTGCAAGGGTTGCCAGGAGGCAAGGCAGGTGTGCGGCTGGGTGGGCAGGGACCTTGGCCCGAAATCAGAGGGTAGCCAGGTGCACGGAGCCGAAGCAGACAGATCAGCAGGGGAGCGGAAGAGCAAAGGCAGAAGCAAAGAGGAAGGTCTTGAGGTGCTTCCGGAACCAGAGATGGTTCTCCTCAAGTTTCAGTGTGGCAGGCAGGCTGTTCCAGAGGGAGGCCCCAGCTGAGGAAAGAGATCTACCCCCAACTCGTTGCTTGGAGAAGCGACCGGCCCTGAGGGAGTTGGAGGTGGATGAGAAAAGAGCTCGAGTGGGAAGGTATTTACGGAGGGAGAGTTGAAGGTATTTTGGACCCAGGCCCCAGTAAGCCTTGTGGACAATGCAGAGGGACTTGAATTTAACCCTTGCAGCCACTGGGAGCAATGAAAAGATTTCAGGGCTGGAGAGATACGATCCCTGGGCTTCAGACCAAGGAAACGTCTTGCAGTCCTGTTCTGGATGAGTTGCAGAGGACAGAGAGAAGAAGCAGGCAGATTTAGAAAGAGGCTGTTGCAGTAGTCTAGCCTAGAGAGAATCAGAGCTCTAGATACAGTAAGCTTCTGGGGGAAGGAGAGGAAAGGAACAATACCTCTGCAAATGTACAGTTGGTAGTTTGACTTCTTAGAGATGTCAGAGATGTGAGAAGAAAAGGAGAGTGTGGAGTCGAAGATGACCCCAAGGTTCTTAGCCTCAAAGGTGGGAGCAGGAAGAGGGCCAAGGGAGGCCGGCCAGAGAGTGGCAGGAAAGGAGGGTGCAGGTGTGCCGATGAGGAGAATCTCTGCCTAAATGGGATTAAGGCAGAGATCATTGGCGGCAGACCAGTCCTGGATGGCAGACAGACGGTCAGAGATGAGGGAGGGAAGCCTGAAAACAAGCAGAGTGTCATCCGCATAGCACTGAAAGTTGAAGCAGAGAGCTGCAATGCGGTGGGAAATGGGTGCCAGGTATTGGTTGAACAGCCAGGGAGAGAGGTTAGACCCGTGGGGAACACCACAAGTAGAGAATGAGATGGCGAAAAGGAAGGACCCAAGTTGGACCTGGGAGGGCCGATCAGAGTGGAAAGAGGTCATCCAGGCCAGGGCCTGATCAGTGATACCCGGCTTATCACGGAGACAGTTGAGCAGGATGGCATGGTTGACCGTGTCAAAGGCAGAAGAGAAATCGAGTAGGATGAGGACCCAAAAGGGATGTTAGAGTCATGGTTGGACAGCAGGTCTTCACAGGTGTTCAGGAGAGCAGTTTCCATGCTTCTGACAGCTCTGAAGCCAGGCTGATGGTCATGGAGACAACCAACAGAGTCGGTGTGAAGATTAAGCTGGGAGATGGTCAGCTTTTCCAAGAGTTTGCCCTGGAAAGGAGTGATAGAAACCTGCGAAGTTAGCCGGGCCGGAGGGGTCGGCTGTGGAATTTTTGAGAAGAGGGTGCACAAGAGAATGCTTCAGAGTGGAGGGGAAGATTCCACAGGTGATGGAATGGTTACAGAAGTCGGCCAGATTCAGAGCAAGGGTGTCATTGTGGTCCTTGATGGTTTTGGACGAACAGGGAAGAACCTGTTTTGACTGGAATCACACAATCTCCTGGGCTTGCGCCAATCTGGTTTCCAACCAAGCCACGGCACTGAATCGGCCTTATTGGACCTAAAGATTCAACAGGATGATATCAAAGATGCCAAGAAGCAAGCCCTCCTCTTGTTACTGGGCCTGTCTGCAGCCTTCGACCATGTATACATATTGAATAAATCAAAAAGGCAGCCTATGATCGAGCCAGCCAGGAGTCAACCTGGAATTAGTCAAATGTGTTATCCATTGCGCCACTGGACCGCTGCTACAGCGTGAGCAGGAGTCAGCACTTTTGTAACGAAACAGAAGTTTCCTGCTTGAGACACAGTGAGAAACGTACTTCTCATTTTTACAAGGAGAGGTAGAAAAAAACGCTACAAGCCCACAATGAGCAGGTGAGCGAGCGTGTGCCATCATGAGAAACCTAGTTCTCATTTTTCCCAGAGGAGAGGTAGAAAAAACGCACTAACTACGAACAAACAATGTGCTTTTGTGTGCCATGCGTGACAAGGCTCATTTTTAAATACTTTCTAGAACAAAAAGGCAGCATGCGAACGAGCCAGCCAGGAGTCGAACCTGGAATCTTCTGCTCCGTAGGCAGACGCGTTATCCATTGCGCCACTGGCCCTCTGCTGCAGTTACTCTTGGAATCAGCACTTTTGTTACGACGCAGAGGCTCATCATGCGGATTGAGCCATCATGAGCAACTTAGTTCTCATTTTTATAAGGAGAGGTGGTTGAAAACACGCCTACGAACTGACAATGAGCAGGCGTGTGCCATGTGTTAGAGACATCATGAGAAATAACGTAGTTCCCATTTTTTCTCCCGAGTAGAGGTAGAAACACGCTGCAACAGTGACTACAAACACACAATGAGCTTTCGAGTGCCTTGCGTGAGAAGGCTCATTTTTAAATACAGAACAAAAAGGCAGCATTTGAACGAGCCAGCCAGGAGTCGAACCTGGAATCTTCTGCTCCGTAGGCAGACGCGTTATCCATTGCGCCACTGGCCCGCTGCTGCACTGTGCGCTGCATTCAGCACTTTTGTTACGAACCAGAGGCTCAGGTCGGGCTGCCTGAGACATCACGAGAAACTTTGTTCTCATTTTTACAGCGAGAGGTAGGAAAAACGCTACCAACACACAATAAGCAGGCGTGTGACATGTGTTAAAGAAGGCTCATTTTTAAATACTTTATTGAAAACAATACATACAAACATCTGACAAAGAACGCATTTGGCATCAGATACTGCCCGGATTGCAACTCTCTGCACGTATTTTCTGGCGAGTTTTACGGACCAAGCATCTCATTTATTGTACTATAGCACTCACATTTTCATGCGCAAATAACAGATTTAGACTGTTTTCACTTTTTAGTATTGTACCATTTTATGTGCTCGGTGCTCTTCAGTGTTAAATCCGCGGGAGAGGATGATCTGTACCCAGATCAACCCCAAAAGTGCCATACAGATATGAAATAGATAAGGCCTGAGTGATAGGCGTGCCAAAGAGTACTCGACGTGCATGCCACAGAAACGCGAAACATGCAACAAGTGAGAGACATAAAATGGGGTTTTTCACTTTAAGAAAATAACATATAATATATTGAATACAATTTTTTGTTTACTTCTTAAAAGGTGTTTTATTGAGCTGTAGCCTTCCTCTTAGAGAGCAGGACTAAGAAGCCCGGCTGGAGCATTTCAGCACATTTTTATTTCCTTTTGGCGATCGCTGTGTCAGGGTGTTGGGTTGGGGCTCCAAGATTGCCGAACACCAGGCGAGCAGTCTATCATGGGGAACAGTTTAGTATACAACACCGGTGCGATGAAGGCACATGGCCTACTGTGCATTTTAAGCACCACCTATAAGCCGAAACCGTTGCATTGAAGTACAGGTAGGAGGGAGATGACATGTGAAGAGGGACACACGACTTGGTTTTTTTTGGGTTATTTATTTGTTAAATATTGTTGGTTGTTTATCGTCTAATTGACTGCCTTGGGCCATGCTTACCTCTTTGGCCATTCCCACCCACTCCTTGCCCCTCCCACCCAAAACTCAACGCCTGGTATCTATGTTGTTTCTAAGCAGTCTGCTGTGAGTTAATGGCTTAATTGCCGCTGTAAATGGCTACCGGTATAATAACAAAAATCTTACCCAATTCTACCTGTCCTTAACTCACTACCCCACCCCCTCTATTCCCACCTCTCCCCTCTCACCCAATCTACCCTTATCCCCACCCTACTCTACCACCACTGACTATACCCCAAACCACTCTACACCTACCCCACTCTTCGCTACCCACAATATCCCACACCACTGTAGACCTACCCTACCCACTGCCCCACCCCACTGTACCCCTATCCATCAAACCACTGTAGACTGGCAAGGTGACACGAGGTCCTTTGATCCCAATAGATTTCGCCCAGCCTTTCCATATCTTCAGATCACTACCGAGTTAAGGTACGTGTTTGTTGAGTCTTCAACTTACCCCAGACCTACGCTAGTTGTTCAAGATCAGACAGGCAGTCAAAGTGAACAGGCACGCCTTTGACAGTGTCTCTTCGGATGTAGGTAGATGCACAAAGTATTCTATTCTGAGGTCCATGCATTCTGCCATGTAAGCGCCAAACAGCCCTTTCACGGGAAGACCCTTCAAAAAGTAAAGACTCCGCTTTCTGTATGTTGGCATGTAGCACGTAGCCCATCTTGGCAGATAGCGTACATCACATTGCATCTAGTGGTGGCCCTATGTTGTGATTCTTCACTTGCCAAATCATAGCAGTGCTAAAAGGTCATGGCCAAGAGGCCTCAGCGGCAGGGGATCTGCGTCCAGTGCAAATTGGCACATGCCAAAACGTCCTGAACAATGGAGAAGGCAAAGAAGTTTCATTAGTGGTGTAATGGGAGGATAAATCGTGTTCCAGATGTTGGGGACATCCCTCAGACCTGTTAAGGGCCTCCATCACACCACTGAGGAATTATCCTTGTTTGTTACTGTTTGCAATGAATGATTGAAGGAGTTGCGTATCTTCAGATCTATAGATTCCTGCTATGATATGACATGATATTGTATTTGAATCGTACTCATACACGCGTGTTTCAGAGCGTGACGAGGCAAGGGAGGGGAAGAAGGGAGGACAAAACAGCGATCTTCCTAGGCCCAGTGACATTGAGAATGCTCAAGTGCAGGGGAGAGGGAGGGAGGAAAGTGCAAGGAGAGGGGCGAGGTGGAACGTGCCTAGGAAGGGATAAAAACAACAACAACTGGTAGCGCAGCCAGCAGGGTGGCAAGTGCGAGGTTTAAAGCGCAGACAAGGGGTGTCTGATAAGTGCAGGTAAGGGCACTGTAGGGTTACAGATACAGACCCAAGTGCAAGGATTGCGTGCAAGGGTTGCCAGGAGGCAGTGCAGGTGTGCGGCTGGGTGGGCAGGGACCTTGGCCCGAAATCAGAGGGTAGCCAGGTGCACGGAGCCGAAGCAGACAGATCAGCAGGGGAGCGGAAGAGCAAAGGCAGAAGCAAAGAGGAAGGTCTTGAGGTGCTTCCGGAACCAGAGATGGTTCTCCTCAAGTTTCAGTGTGGCAGGCAGGCTGTTCCAGAGGGAGGCCCCAGCTGAGGAAAGAGATCTACCCCCAACTCGTTGCTTGGAGAAGCGACCGGCCCTGAGGGAGTTGGAGGTGGATGAGAAAAGAGCTCGAGTGGGAAGGTATTTACGGAGGGAGAGTTGAAGGTATTTTGGACCCAGGCCCCAGTAAGCCTTGTGGACAATGCAGAGGGACTTGAATTTAACCCTTGCAGCCACTGGGAGCAATGAAAAGATTTCAGGGCTGGAGAGATACGATCCCTGGGCTTCAGACCAAGGAAACGTCTTGCAGTCCTGTTCTGGATGAGTTGCAGAGGACAGAGAGAAGAAGCAGGCAGATTTAGAAAGAGGCTGTTGCAGTAGTCTAGCCTAGAGAGAATCAGAGCTCTAGATACAGTAAGCTTCTGGGGGAAGGAGAGGAAAGGAACAATACCTCTGCAAATGTACAGTTGGTAGTTTGACTTCTTAGAGATGTCAGAGATGTGAGAAGAAAAGGAGAGTGTGGAGTCGAAGATGACCCCAAGGTTCTTAGCCTCAAAGGTGGGAGCAGGAAGAGGGCCAAGGGAGGCCGGCCAGAGAGTGGCAGGAAAGGAGGGTGCAGGTGTGCCGATGAGGAGAATCTCTGCCTAAATGGGATTAAGGCAGAGATCATTGGCGGCAGACCAGTCCTGGATGGCAGACAGACGGTCAGAGATGAGGGAGGGAAGCCTGAAAACAAGCAGAGTGTCATCCGCATAGCACTGAAAGTTGAAGCAGAGAGCTGCAATGCGGTGGGAAATGGGTGCCAGGTATTGGTTGAACAGCCAGGGAGAGAGGTTAGACCCGTGGGGAACACCACAAGTAGAGAATGAGATGGCGAAAAGGAAGGACCCAAGTTGGACCTGGGAGGGCCGATCAGAGTGGAAAGAGGTCATCCAGGCCAGGGCCTGATCAGTGATACCCGGCTTATCACGGAGACAGTTGAGCAGGATGGCATGGTTGACCGTGTCAAAGGCAGAAGAGAAATCGAGTAGGATGAGGACCCAAAAGGGATGTTAGAGTCATGGTTGGACAGCAGGTCTTCACAGGTGTTCAGGAGAGCAGTTTCCATGCTTCTGACAGCTCTGAAGCCAGGCTGATGGTCATGGAGACAACCAACAGAGTCGGTGTGAAGATTAAGCTGGGAGATGGTCAGCTTTTCCAAGAGTTTGCCCTGGAAAGGAGTGATAGAAACCTGCGAAGTTAGCCGGGCCGGAGGGGTCGGCTGTGGAATTTTTGAGAAGAGGGTGCACAAGAGAATGCTTCAGAGTGGAGGGGAAGATTCCACAGGTGATGGAATGGTTACAGAAGTCGGCCAGATTCAGAGCAAGGGTGTCATTGTGGTCCTTGATGGTTTTGGACGAACAGGGAAGAACCTGTTTTGACTGGAATCACACAATCTCCTGGGCTTGCGCCAATCTGGTTTCCAACCAAGCCACGGCACTGAATCGGCCTTATTGGACCTAAAGATTCAACAGGATGATATCAAAGATGCCAAGAAGCAAGCCCTCCTCTTGTTACTGGGCCTGTCTGCAGCCTTCGACCATGTATACATATTGAATAAATCAAAAAGGCAGCCTATGATCGAGCCAGCCAGGAGTCAACCTGGAATTAGTCAAATGTGTTATCCATTGCGCCACTGGACCGCTGCTACAGCGTGAGCAGGAGTCAGCACTTTTGTAACGAAACAGAAGTTTCTTGCTTGAGACACAGTGAGAAACGTACTTCTCATTTTTACAAGGAGAGGTAGAAAAAAACGCTACAAGCCCACAATGAGCAGGTGAGCGAGCGTGTGCCATCATGAGAAACTTAGTTCTCATTTTTCCCAGAGGAGAGGTAGAAAAAACGCACTAACTACGAACAAACAATGTGCTTTTGTGTGCCATGCGTGACAAGGCTCATTTTTAAATACTTTCTAGAACAAAAAGGCAGCATGCGAACGAGCCAGCCAGGAGTCGAACCTGGAATCTTCTGCTCCGTAGGCAGACGCGTTATCCATTGCGCCACTGGCCCTCTGCTGCAGTTACTCTTGGAATCAGCACTTTTGTTACGACGCAGAGGCTCATCATGCGGATTGAGCCATCATGAGCAACTTAGTTCTCATTTTTATAAGGAGAGGTGGTTGAAAACACGCCTACGAACTGACAATGAGCAGGCGTGTGCCATGTGTTAGAGACATCATGAGAAATAACGTAGTTCCCATTTTTTCTCCCGAGTAGAGGTAGAAACACGCTGCAACAGTGACTACAAACACACAATGAGCTTTCGAGTGCCTTGCGTGAGAAGGCTCATTTTTAAATACAGAACAAAAAGGCAGCATTTGAACGAGCCAGCCAGGAGTCGAACCTTGAATCTTCTGCTCCGTAGGCAGACGCGTTATCCATTGCGCCACTGGCCCGCTGCTGCACTGTGAGCTGCATTCAGCACTTTTGTTACGAACCAGAGGCTCAGGTCGGGCTGCCTGAGACATCACGAGAAACTTTGTTCTCATTTTTACAGCGAGAGGTAGGAAAAACGCTACCAACACACAATAAGCAGGCGTGTGACATGTGTTAAAGAAGGCTCATTTTTAAATACTTTATTGAAAACAATACATACAAACATCTGACAAAGAACGCATTTGGCATCAGATACTGCCCGGATTGCAACTCTCTGCACGTATTTTCTGGCGAGTTTTACGGACCAAGCATCTCATTTATTGTACTATAGCACTCACATTTTCATGCGCAAATAACAGATTTAGACTGTTTTCACTTTTTAGTATTGTACCATTTTATGTGCTCGGTGCTCTTCAGTGTTAAATCCGCGGGAGAGGATGATCTGTACCCAGATCAACCCCAAAAGTGCCATACAGATATGAAATAGATAAGGCCTGAGTGATAGGCGTGCCAAGGAGTACTCGACGTGCATGCCACAGAAACGCGAAACATGCAACAAGTGAGAGACATAAAATGGGGTTTTTCACTTTAAGAAAATAACATATAATATATTGAATACAATTTTTTGTTTACTTCTTAAAAGGTGTTTTATTGAGCTGTAGCCTTCCTCTTAGAGAGCAGGACTAAGAAGCCCGGCTGGTGCATTTCAGCACATTTTTATTTCCTTTTGGCGATCGCTGTGTCAGGGTGTTGGGTTGGGGCTCCAAGATTGCCGAACACCAGGCGAGCAGTCTATCATGGGGAACAGTTTAGTATACAACACCGGTGCGATGAAGGCACATGGCCTACTGTGCATTTTAAGCACCACCTATAAGCCGAAACCGTTGCATTGAAGTACAGGTAGGAGGGAGATGACATGTGAAGAGGGACACACGACTTGGTTTTTTTTGGGTTATTTATTTGTTAAATATTGTTGGTTGTTTATCGTCTAATTGACTGCCTTGGGCCATGCTTACCTCTTTGGCCATTCCCACCCACTCCTTGCCCCTCCCACCCAAAACTCAACCCCTGGTATCTATGTTGTTTCTAAGCAGTCTGCTGTGAGTTAATGGCTTAATTGCCGCTGTAAATGGCTACCGGTATAATAACAAAAATCTTACCCAATTCTACCTGTCCTTAACTCACTACCCCACCCCCTCTATTCCCACCTCTCCCCTCTCACCCAATCTACCCTTATCCCCACCCTACTCTACCACCACTGACTATACCCCAAACCACTCTACACCTACCCCACTCTTCGCTACCCACAATATCCCACACCACTGTAGACCTACCCTACCCACTGCCCCACCCCACTGTACCCCTATCCATCAAACCACTGTAGACTGGCAAGGTGACACGAGGTCCTTTGATCCCAATAGATTTCGCCCAGCCTTTCCATATCTTCAGATCACTACCGAGTTAAGGTACGTGTTTGTTGAGTCTTCAACTTACCCCAGACCTACGCTAGTTGTTCAAGATCAGACAGGCAGTCAAAGTGAACAGGCACGCCTTTGACAGTGTCTCTTCGGATGTAGGTAGATGCACAAAGTATTCTATTCTGAGGTCCATGCATTCTGCCATGTAAGCGCCAAACAGCCCTTTCACGGGAAGACCCTTCAAAAAGTAAAGACTCCGCTTTCTGTATGTTGGCATGTAGCACGTAGCCCATCTTGGCAGATAGCGTACATCACATTGCATCTAGTGGTGGCCCTATGTTGTGATTCTTCACTTGCCAAATCATAGCAGTGCTAAAAGGTCATGGCCAAGAGGCCTCAGCGGCAGGGGATCTGCGTCCAGTGCAAATTGGCACATGCCAAAACGTCCTGAACAATGGAGAAGGCAAAGAAGTTTCATTAGTGGTGTAATGGGAGGATAAATCGTGTTCCAGATGTTGGGGACATCCCTCAGACCTGTTAAGGGCCTCCATCACACCACTGAGGAATTATCCTTGTTTGTTACTGTTTGCAATGAATGATTGAAGGAGTTGCGTATCTTCAGATCTATAGATTCCTGCTATGATATGACATGATATTGTATTTGAATCGTACTCATACACGCGTGTTTCAGAGCGTGACGAGGCAAGGGAGGGGAAGAAGGGAGGACAAAACAGCGATCTTCCTAGGCCCAGTGACATTGAGAATGCTCAAGTGCAGGGGAGAGGAAGGGAGGAAAGTGCAAGGAGAGGGGCGAGGTGGAACGTGCCTAGGAAGGGATAAAAACAACAACAACTGGTAGCGCAGCCAGCAGGGTGGCAAGTGCGAGGTTTAAAGCGCAGACAAGGGGTGTCTGATAAGTGCAGGTAAGGGCACTGTAGGGTTACAGATACAGACCCAAGTGCAAGGATTGCGTGCAAGGGTTGCCAGGAGGCAGTGCAGGTGTGCGGCTGGGTGGGCAGGGACCTTGGCCCGAAATCAGAGGGTAGCCAGGTGCACGGAGCTGAAGCAGACAGATCAGCAGGGGAGCGGAAGAGCAAAGGCAGAAGCAAAGAGGAAGGTCTTGAGGTGCTTCCGGAACCAGAGATGGTTCTCCTCAAGTTTCAGTGTGGCAGGCAGGCTGTTCCAGAGGGAGGCCCCAGCTGAGGAAAGAGATCTACCCCCAACTCGTTGCTTGGAGAAGCGACCGGCCCTGAGGGAGTTGGAGGTGGAGGAGAAAAGAGCTCGAGTGGGAAGGTATTTACGGAGGGAGAGTTGAAGGTATTTTGGACCCAGGCCCCAGTAAGCCTTGTGGACAATGCAGAGGGACTTGAATTTAACCCTTGCAGCCACTGGGAGCAATGAAAAGATTTCAGGGCTGGAGAGATACGATCCCTGGGCTTCAGACCAAGGAAACGTCTTGCAGTCCTGTTCTGGATGAGTTGCAGAGGACAGAGAGAAGAAGCAGGCAGATTTAGAAAGAGGCTGTTGCAGTAGTCTAGCCTAGAGAGAATCAGAGCTCTAGATACAGTAAGCTTCTGGGGGAAGGAGAGGAAAGGAACAATACCTCTGCAAATGTACAGTTGGTAGTTTGACTTCTTAGAGATGTCAGAGATGTGAGAAGAAAAGGAGAGTGTGGAGTCGAAGATGACCCCAAGGTTCTTAGCCTCAAAGGTGGGAGCAGGAAGAGGGCCAAGGGAGGCCGGCCAGAGAGTGGCAGGAAAGGAGGGTGCAGGTGTGCCGATGAGGAGAATCTCTGCCTAAATGGGATTAAGGCAGAGATCATTGGCGGCAGACCAGTCCTGGATGGCAGACAGACGGTCAGAGATGAGGGAGGGAAGCCTGAAAACAAGCAGAGTGTCATCCGCATAGCACTGAAAGTTGAAGCAGAGAGCTGCAATGCGGTGGGAAATGGGTGCCAGGTATTGGTTGAACAGCCAGGGAGAGAGGTTAGACCCGTGGGGAACACCACAAGTAGAGAATGAGATGGCGAAAAGGAAGGACCCAAGTTGGACCTGGGAGGGCCGATCAGAGTGGAAAGAGGTCATCCAGGCCAGGGCCTGATCAGTGATACCCGGCTTATCACGGAGACAGTTGAGCAGGATGGCATGGTTGACCGTGTCAAAGGCAGAAGAGAAATCGAGTAGGATGAGGACCCAAAAGGGATGTTAGAGTCATGGTTGGACAGCAGGTCTTCACAGGTGTTCAGGAGAGCAGTTTCCATGCTTCTGACAGCTCTGAAGCCAGGCTGATGGTCATGGAGACAACCAACAGAGTCGGTGTGAAGATTAAGCTGGGAGATGGTCAGCTTTTCCAAGAGTTTGCCCTGGAAAGGAGTGATAGAAACCTGCGAAGTTAGCCGGGCCGGAGGGGTCGGCTGTGGAATTTTTGAGAAGAGGGTGCACAAGAGAATGCTTCAGAGTGGAGGGGAAGATTCCACAGGTGATGGAATGGTTACAGAAGTCGGCCAGATTCAGAGCAAGGGTGTCAATGTGGTCCTTGATGGTTTTGGACGAACAGGGAAGAACCTGTTTTGACTGGAATCACACAATCTCCTGGGCTTGCGCCAATCTGGTTTCCAACCAAGCCACGGCACTGAATCGGCCTTACTGGACCTAAAGATTCAACAGGATGATATCAAAGATGCCAAGAAGCAAGCCCTCCTCTTGTTACTGGGCCTGTCTGCAGCCTTCGACCATGTATACATATTGAATAAATCAAAAAGGCAGCCTATGATCGAGCCAGCCAGGAGTCAACCTGGAATTAGTCAAATGTGTTATCCATTGCGCCACTGGACCGCTGCTACAGCGTGAGCAGGAGTCAGCACTTTTGTAACGAAACAGAAGTTTCCTGCTTGAGACACAGTGAGAAACGTACTTCTCATTTTTACAAGGAGAGGTAGAAAAAAACGCTACAAGCCCACAATGAGCAGGTGAGCGAGCGTGTGCCATCATGAGAAACCTAGTTCTCATTTTTCCCAGAGGAGAGGTAGAAAAAACGCACTAACTACGAACAAACAATGTGCTTTTGTGTGCCATGCGTGACAAGGCTCATTTTTAAATACTTTCTAGAACAAAAAGGCAGCATGCGAACGAGCCAGCCAGGAGTCGAACCTGGAATCTTCTGCTCCGTAGGCAGACGCGTTATCCATTGCGCCACTGGCCCGCTGCTGCACTGTGAGCTGCATTCAGCACTTTTGTTACGAACCAGAGGCTCAGGTCAGGCTGCCTGAGACATCACGAGAAACTTTGTTCTCATTTTTACAGCGAGAGGTAGGAAAAACGCTACCAACACACAATAAGCAGGCGTGTGACATGTGTTAAAGAAGGCTCATTTTTAAATACTTTATTGAAAACAATACATACACACATCTGACAAAGAACACATTTGGCATCAGATACTGCCCGGATTGCAACTGTCTGCACGTATTTTCTGGCGAGTTCTACGGACCAAGCATCTCATTTATTGTACTATAGCACTCACATTTTCATGCGCAAATAACAGATTTAGACTGTTTTCACTTTTTAGTATTGTACCATTTTATGTGCTCGGTGCTCTTCAGTGTTAAATCCGCGGGAGAGGATGATCTGTACCCAGATCAACCCCAAAAGTGCCATACAGATATGAAACAGGTAAGGCCTGAGTGATAGGCGTGCCAAGGAGTACTCGACGTGCATGCTACAGAAACGCGAAACATGCAACAAGTGAGAGACATAAAATGGGGTTTTTCACTTTAAGAAATAACATATAATATATTGAATACAATTTTTTGTTTACTTCTTAAAAGGTGTTTTATTGAGCTGCAGCCTTCCTCTTAGAGAGCAGGACTAAGAAGCCCGGCTGGAGCATTTCAGCACATTTTTATTTCCTTTTGGCGATCGCTGTGTCAGGGTGTTGGGTTGGGGCTCCAAGATTGCCGAACACCAGGCGAGCAGTCTATCATGGGGAACAGTTTAGTATACAACACCGGTGCGATGAAGGTACATGGCCTACTGTGCATTTTAAGCACCACCTATAAGCCGAAACCGTTGCATTGAAGTACAGGTAGGAGGGAGATGAGATGACATGTGAAGAGGGACACACGACTTGTTTTTTTTTGGGTTATTTATTTGTTAAATATTGTTGGTTGTTTATCGTCTAATTGACTGCCTTGGGCCATGCTTACCTCTTTGGCCATTCCCACCCACTCCTTGCCCCTCCCACCCAAAACTCAACCCCTGGTATCTATGTTGTTTCTAAGCAGTCTGCTGTGAGTTAATGGCTTAATTGCCGCTGTAAATGGCTACCGGTATAATAACAAAAATCTTACCCAATTCTACCTGACCTTAACTCACTACCCCACCCCCTCTATTCCCACCTCTCCCCTCTCACCCAATCTACCCTTATCCCCACCCTACTCTACCACCACTGACTATACCCCAAACCACTCTACACCTACCCCACTCTTCGCTACCCACAATATCCCACACCACTGTACACCTACCCTACCCACTGCCCCACCCCACTGTACCCCTATCCATCAAACCACTGTAGACTGGCAAGGTGACACGAGGTCCTTTGATCCCAATAGATTTCGCCCAGCCTTTCCATATCTTCATATCACTACCGAGTTAAGGTACGTGTTTGTTGAGTCTTCAACTTACCCCAGACCTACGCTAGTTGTTCAAGATCAGACAGGCAGTCAAAGTGAACAGGCACGCCTTTGACAGTGTCTCTTCGGATGTAGGTAGATGCACAAAGTATTCTATTCTGAGGTCCATGCATTCTGCCATGTAAGCGCCAAACAGCCCTTTCACAGGAAGACCCTTCAAAAAGTAAAGACTCCGCTTTCTGTATGTTGGCATGTAGCACGTAGCCCATCTTGGCAGATAGCGTACATCACATTGCATCTAGTGGTGGCCCTATGTTGTGATTCTTCACTTGCCAAATCATAGCAGTGCTAAAAGGTCATGGCCAAGAGGCCTCAGCGGCAGGGGATCTGCGTCCAGTGCAAATTGGCACATGCCAAAACGTCCTGAACAATGGAGAAGGCAAAGAAGTTTCATTAGTGGTGTAATGGGAGGATAAATCGTGTTCCAGATGTTGGGAACATCCCTCAGACCTGTTAAGGGCCTCCATCACACCACTGAGGAATTATCCTTGTTTGTTACTGTTTGCAATGAATGATTGAAGGAGTTGCGTATCTTCAGATCTATAGATTCCTGCTATGATATGACATGATATTGTATTTGAATCGTACTCATACACGCGTGTTTCAGAGCGTGACGAGGCAAGGGAGGGGAAGAAGGGAGGACAAAACAGCGATCTTCCTAGGCCCAGTGACATTGAGAATGCTCAAGTGCAGGGGAGAGGGAGGGAGGAAAGTGCAAGGAGAGGGGCGAGGTGGAACGTGCCTAGGAAGGGATAAAAACAACAACAACTGGTAGCGCAGCCAGCAGGGTGGCAAGTGCGAGGTTTAAAGCGCAGACAAGGGGTGTCTGATAAGTGCAGGTAAGGGCACTGTAGGGTTACAGATACAGACCCAAGTGCAAGGATTGCGTGCAAGGGTTGCCAGGAGGCAGTGCAGGTGTGCGGCTGGGTGGGCAGGGACCTTGGCCCGAAATCAGAGGGTAGCCAGGTGCACGGAGCCGAAGCAGACAGATCAGCAGGGGAGCGGAAGAGCAAAGACAGAAGCAAAGAGGAAGGTCTTGAGGTGCTTCCGGAACCAGAGATGGTTCTCCTCAAGTTTCAGTGTGGCAGACAGGCTGTTCCAGAGGGAGGCCCCAGCTGAGGAAAGAGATCTACCCCCAACTCGTTGCTTGGAGAAGCGACCGGCCCTGAGGGAGTTGGAGGTGGAGGAGAAAAGAGCTCGAGTGGGAAGGTATTTACGGAGGGAGAGTTGAAGGTATTTTGGACCCAGGCCCCAGTAAGCCTTGTGGACAATGCAGAGGGACTTGAATTTAACCCTTGCAGCCACTGGGAGCAATGAAAAGATTTCAGGGCTGGAGAGATACGATCCCTGGGCTTCAGACCAAGGAAACGTCTTGCAGTCCTGTTCTGGATGAGTTGCAGAGGACAGAGAGAAGAAGCAGGCAGATTTAGAAAGAGGCTGTTGCAGTAGTCTAGCCTAGAGAGAATCAGAGCTCTAGATACAGTAAGCTTCTGGGGGAAGGAGAGGAAAGGAACAATACCTCTGCAAATGTACAGTTGGTAGTTTGACTTCTTAGAGATGTCAGAGATGTGAGAAGAAAAGGAGAGTGTGGAGTCGAAGATGACCCCAAGGTTCTTAGCCTCAAAGGTGGGAGCAGGAAGAGGGCCAAGGGAGGCCGGCCAGAGAGTGGCAGGAAAGGAGGGTGCAGGTGTGCCGATGAGGAGAATCTCTGCCTAAATGGGATTAAGGCAGAGATCATTGGCGGCAGACCAGTCCTGGATGGCAGACAGACGGTCAGAGATGAGGGAGGGAAGCCTGAAAACAAGCAGAGTGTCATCCGCATAGCACTGAAAGTTGAAGCAGAGAGCTGCAATGCGGTGGGAAATGGGTGCCAGGTATTGGTTGAACAGCCAGGGAGAGAGGTTAGACCCGTGGGGAACACCACAAGTAGAGAATGAGATGGCGAAAAGGAAGGACCCAAGTTGGACCTGGGAGGGCCGATCAGAGTGGAAAGAGGTCATCCAGGCCAGGGCCTGATCAGTGATACCCGGCTTATCACGGAGACAGTTGAGCAGGATGGCATGGTTGACCGTGTCAAAGGCAGAAGAGAAATCGAGTAGGATGAGGACCCAAAAGGGATGTTAGAGTCATGGTTGGACAGCAGGTCTTCACAGGTGTTCAGGAGAGCAGTTTCCATGCTTCTGACAGCTCTGAAGCCAGGCTGATGGTCATGGAGACAACCAACAGAATCGGTGTGAAGATTAAGCTGGGAGATGGTCAGCTTTTCCAAGAGTTTGCCCTGGAAAGGAGTGATAGAAACCTGCGAAGTTAGCCGGGCCGGAGGGGTCGGCTGTGGAATTTTTGAGAAGAGGGTGCACAAGAGAATGCTTCAGAGTGGAGGGGAAGATTCCACAGGTGATGGAATGGTTACAGAAGTCGGCCAGATTCAGAGCAAGGGTGTCAATGTGGTCCTTGATGGTTTTGGACGAACAGGGAAGAACCTGTTTTGACTGGAATCACACAATCTCCTGGGCTTGCGCCAATCTGGTTTCCAACCAAGCCACGGCACTGAATCGGCCTTACTGGACCTAAAGATTCAACAGGATGATATCAAAGATGCCAAGAAGCAAGCCCTCCTCTTGTTACTGGGCCTGTCTGCAGCCTTCGACCATGTATACATATTGAATAAATCAAAAAGGCAGCCTATGATCGAGCCAGCCAGGAGTCAACCTGGAATTAGTCAAATGTGTTATCCATTGCGCCACTGGACCGCTGCTACAGCGTGAGCAGGAGTCAGCACTTTTGTAACGAAACAGAAGTTTCCTGCTTGAGACACAGTGAGAAACGTACTTCTCATTTTTACAAGGAGAGGTAGAAAAAAACGCTACAAGCCCACAATGAGCAGGTGAGCGAGCGTGTGCCATCATGAGAAACCTAGTTCTCATTTTTCCCAGAGGAGAGGTAGAAAAAACGCACTAACTACGAACAAACAATGTGCTTTTGTGTGCCATGCGTGACAAGGCTCATTTTTAAATACTTTCTAGAACAAAAAGGCAGCATGCGAACGAGCCAGCCAGGAGTCGAACCTGGAATCTTCTGCTCCGTAGGCAGACGCGTTATCCATTGCGCCACTGGCCTGCTGCTGCACTGTGAGCTGCATTCAGCACTTTTGTTACGAACCAGAGGCTCAGGTCAGGCTGCCTGAGACATCACGAGAAACTTTGTTCTCATTTTTACAGCGAGAGGTAGGAAAAACGCTACCAACACACAATAAGCAGGCGTGTGACATGTGTTAAAGAAGGCTCATTTTTAAATACTTTATTGAAAACAATACATACACACATCTGACAAAGAACACATTTGGCATCAGATACTGCCCGGATTGCAACTGTCTGCACGTATTTTCTGGCGAGTTCTACGGACCAAGCATCTCATTTATTGTACTATAGCACTCACATTTTCATGCGCAAATAACAGATTTAGACTGTTTTCACTTTTTAGTATTGTACCATTTTATGTGCTCGGTGCTCTTCAGTGTTAAATCCGCGGGAGAGGATGATCTGTACCCAGATCAACCCCAAAAGTGCCATACAGATATGAAACAGGTAAGGCCTGAGTGATAGGCGTGCCAAGGAGTACTCGACGTGCATGCTACAGAAACGCGAAACATGCAACAAGTGAGAGACATAAAATGGGGTTTTTCACTTTAAGAAATAACATATAATATATTGAATACAATTTTTTGTTTACTTCTTAAAAGGTGTTTTATTGAGCTGCAGCCTTCCTCTTAGAGAGCAGGACTAAGAAGCCCGGCTGGAGCATTTCAGCACATTTTTATTTCCTTTTGGCGATCGCTGTGTCAGGGTGTTGGGTTGGGGCTCCAAGATTGCCGAACACCAGGCGAGCAGTCTATCATGGGGAACAGTTTAGTATACAACACCGGTGCGATGAAGGTACATGGCCTACTGTGCATTTTAAGCACCACCTATAAGCCGAAACCGTTGCATTGAAGTACAGGTAGGAGGGAGATGACATGTGAAGAGGGACACACGACTTGTTTTTTTTTGGGTTATTTATTTGTTAAATATTGTTGGTTGTTTATCGTCTAATTGACTGCCTTGGGCCATGCTTACCTCTTTGGCCATTCCCACCCACTCCTTGCCCCTCCCACCCAAAACTCAACCCCTGGTATCTATGTTGTTTCTAAGCAGTCTGCTGTGAGTTAATGGCTTAATTGCCGCTGTAAATGGCTACCGGTATAATAACAAAAATCTTACCCAATTCTACCTGACCTTAACTCACTACCCCACCCCCTCTATTCCCACCTCTCCCCTCTCACCCAATCTACCCTTATCCCCACCCTACTCTACCACCACTGACTATACCCCAAACCACTCTACACCTACCCCACTCTTCGCTACCCACAATATCCCACACCACTGTACACCTACCCTACCCACTGCCCCACCCCACTGTACCCCTATCCATCAAACCACTGTAGACTGGCAAGGTGACACGAGGTCCTTTGATCCCAATAGATTTCGCCCAGCCTTTCCATATCTTCATATCACTACCGAGTTAAGGTACGTGTTTGTTGAGTCTTCAACTTACCCCAGACCTACGCTAGTTGTTCAAGATCAGACAGGCAGTCAAAGTGAACAGGCACGCCTTTGACAGTGTCTCTTCGGATGTAGGTAGATGCACAAAGTATTCTATTCTGAGGTCCATGCATTCTGCCATGTAAGCGCCAAACAGCCCTTTCACAGGAAGACCCTTCAAAAAGTAAAGACTCCGCTTTCTGTATGTTGGCATGTAGCACGTAGCCCATCTTGGCAGATAGCGTACATCACATTGCATCTAGTGGTGGCCCTATGTTGTGATTCTTCACTTGCCAAATCATAGCAGTGCTAAAAGGTCATGGCCAAGAGGCCTCAGCGGCAGGGGATCTGCGTCCAGTGCAAATTGGCACATGCCAAAACGTCCTGAACAATGGAGAAGGCAAAGAAGTTTCATTAGTGGTGTAATGGGAGGATAAATCGTGTTCCAGATGTTGGGGACATCCCTCAGACCTGTTAAGGGCCTCCATCACACCACTGAGGAATTATCCTTGTTTGTTACTGTTTGCAATGAATGATTGAAGGAGTTGCGTATCTTCAGATCTATAGATTCCTGCTATGATATGACATGATATTGTATTTGAATCGTACTCATACACGCGTGTTTCAGAGCGTGACGAGGCAAGGGAGGGGAAGAAGGGAGGACAAAACAGCGATCTTCCTAGGCCCAGTGACATTGAGAATGCTCAAGTGCAGGGGAGAGGGAGGGAGGAAAGTGCAAGGAGAGGGGCGAGGTGGAACGTGCCTAGGAAGGGATAAAAACAACAACAACTGGTAGCGCAGCCAGCAGGGTGGCAAGTGCGAGGTTTAAAGCGCAGACAAGGGGTGTCTGATAAGTGCAGGTAAGGGCACTGTAGGGTTACAGATACAGACCCAAGTGCAAGGATTGCGTGCAAGGGTTGCCAGGAGGCAGTGCAGGTGTGCGGCTGGGTGGGCAGGGACCTTGGCCCGAAATCAGAGGGTAGCCAGGTGCACGGAGCCGAAGCAGACAGATCAGCAGGGGAGCGGAAGAGCAAAGGCAGAAGCAAAGAGGAAGGTCTTGAGGTGCTTCCGGAACCAGAGATGGTTCTCCTCAAGTTTCAGTGTGGCAGGCAGGCTGTTCCAGAGGGAGGCCCCAGCTGAGGAAAGAGATCTACCCCCAACTCGTTGCTTGGAGAAGCGACCGGCCCTGAGGGAGTTGGAGGTGGATGAGAAAAGAGCTCGAGTGGGAAGGTATTTACGGAGGGAGAGTTGAAGGTATTTTGGACCCAGGCCCCAGTAAGCCTTGTGGACAATGCAGAGGGACTTGAATTTAACCCTTGCAGCCACTGGGAGCAATGAAAAGATTTCAGGGCTGGAGAGATACGATCCCTGGGCTTCAGACCAAGGAAACGTCTTGCAGTCCTGTTCTGGATGAGTTGCAGAGGACAGAGAGAAGAAGCAGGCAGATTTAGAAAGAGGCTGTTGCAGTAGTCTAGCCTAGAGAGAATCAGAGCTCTAGATACAGTAAGCTTCTGGGGGAAGGAGAGGAAAGGAACAATACCTCTGCAAATGTACAGTTGGTAGTTTGACTTCTTAGAGATGTCAGAGATGTGAGAAGAAAAGGAGAGTGTGGAGTCGAAGATGACCCCAAGGTTCTTAGCCTCAAAGGTGGGAGCAGGAAGAGGGCCAAGGGAGGCCGGCCAGAGAGTGGCAGGAAAGGAGGGTGCAGGTGTGCCGATGAGGAGAATCTCTGCCTAAATGGGATTAAGGCAGAGATCATTGGCGGCAGACCAGTCCTGGATGGCAGACAGACGGTCAGAGATGAGGGAGGGAAGCCTGAAAACAAGCAGAGTGTCATCCGCATAGCACTGAAAGTTGAAGCAGAGAGCTGCAATGCGGTGGGAAATGGGTGCCAGGTATTGGTTGAACAGCCAGGGAGAGAGGTTAGACCCGTGGGGAACACCACAAGTAGAGAATGAGATGGCGAAAAGGAAGGACCCAAGTTGGACCTGGGAGGGCCGATCAGAGTGGAAAGAGGTCATCCAGGCCAGGGCCTGATCAGTGATACCCGGCTTATCACGGAGACAGTTGAGCAGGATGGCATGGTTGACCGTGTCAAAGGCAGAAGAGAAATCGAGTAGGATGAGGACCCAAAAGGGATGTTAGAGTCATGGTTGGACAGCAGGTCTTCACAGGTGTTCAGGAGAGCAGTTTCCATGCTTCTGACAGCTCTGAAGCCAGGCTGATGGTCATGGAGACAACCAACAGAGTCGGTGTGAAGATTAAGCTGGGAGATGGTCAGCTTTTCCAAGAGTTTGCCCTGGAAAGGAGTGATAGAAACCTGCGAAGTTAGCCGGGCCGGAGGGGTCGGCTGTGGAATTTTTGAGAAGAGGGTGCACAAGAGAATGCTTCAGAGTGGAGGGGAAGATTCCACAGGTGATGGAATGGTTACAGAAGTCGGCCAGATTCAGAGCAAGGGTGTCAATGTGGTCCTTGATGGTTTTGGACGAACAGGGAAGAACCTGTTTTGACTGGAATCACACAATCTCCTGGGCTTGCGCCAATCTGGTTTCCAACCAAGCCACGGCACTGAATCGGCCTTATTGGACCTAAAGATTCAACAGGATGATATCAAAGATGCCAAGAAGCAAGCCCTCCTCTTGTTACTGGGCCTGTCTGCAGCCTTCGACCATGTATACATATTGAATAAATCAAAAAGGCAGCCTATGATCGAGCCAGCCAGGAGTCAACCTGGAATTAGTCAAATGTGTTATCCATTGCGCCACTGGACCGCTGCTACAGCGTGAGCAGGAGTCAGCACTTTTGTAACGAAACAGAAGTTTCCTGCTTGAGACACAGTGAGAAACGTACTTCTCATTTTTACAAGGAGAGGTAGAAAAAAAACGCTACAAGCCCACAATGAGCAGGTGAGCGAGCGTGTGCCATCATGAGAAACTTAGTTCTCATTTTTCCCAGAGGAGAGGTAGAAAAAACGCACTAACTACGAACAAACAATGTGCTTTTGTGTGCCATGCGTGACAAGGCTCATTTTTAAATACTTTCTAGAACAAAAAGGCAGCATGCGAACGAGCCAGCCAGGAGTCGAACCTGGAATCTTCTGCTCCGTAGGCAGACGCGTTATCCATTGCGCCACTGGCCCTCTGCTGCAGTTACTCTTGGAATCAGCACTTTTGTTACGACGCAGAGGCTCATCATGCGGATTGAGCCATCATGAGCAACTTAGTTCTCATTTTTATAAGGAGAGGTGGTTGAAAACACGCCTATGAACTGACAATGAGCAGGCGTGTGCCATGTGTTAGAGACATCATGAGAAATAACGTAGTTCCCATTTTTTCTCCCGAGTAGAGGTAGAAACACGCTGCAACAGTGACTACAAACACACAATGAGCTTTCGAGTGCCTTGCGTGAGAAGGCTCATTTTTAAATACAGAACAAAAAGGCACCATTTGAACGAGCCAGCCAGGAGTCGAACCTGGAATCTTCTGCTCCGTAGGCAGACGCGTTATCCATTGCGCCACTGGCCCGCTGCTGCACTGTGAGCTGCATTCAGCACTTTTGTTACGAACCAGAGGCTCAGGTCGGGCTGCCTGAGACATCACGAGAAACTTTGTTCTCATTTTTACAGCGAGAGGTAGGAAAAACGCTACCAACACACAATAAGCAGGCGTGTGACATGTGTTAAAGAAGGCTCATTTTTAAATACTTTATTGAAAACAATACATACAAACATCTGACAAAGAACGCATTTGGCATCAGATACTGCCCGGATTGCAACTCTCTGCACGTATTTTCTGGCGAGTTTTACGGACCAAGCATCTCATTTATTGTACGATAGCACTCACATTTTCATGCGCAAATAACAGATTTAGACTGTTTTCACTTTTTAGTATTGTACCATTTTATGTGCTCGGTGCTCTTCAGTGTTAAATCCGCGGGAGAGGATGATCTGTACCCAGATCAACCCCAAAAGTGCCATACAGATATGAAACAGATAAGGCCTGAGTGATAGGCGTGCCAAGGAGTACTCGACGTGCATGCCACAGAAACGCGAAACATGCAACAAGTGAGAGACATAAAATGGGGTTTTTCACTTTAAGAAAATAACATATAATATATTGAATACAATTTTTTGTTTACTTCTTAAAAGGTGTTTTATTGAGCTGTAGCCTTCCTCTTAGAGAGCAGGACTAAGAAGCCCGGCTGGAGCATTTCAGCACATTTTTATTTCCTTTTGGCGATCGCTGTGTCAGGGTGTTGGGTTGGGGCTCCAAGATTGCCGAACACCAGGCGAGCAGTCTATCATGGGGAACAGTTTAGTATACAACACCGGTGCGATGAAGGCACATGGCCTACTGTGCATTTTAAGCACCACCTATAAGCCGAAACCGTTGCATTGAAGTACAGGTAGGAGGGAGATGACATGTGAAGAGGGACACACGACTTGGTTTTTTTTGGGTTATTTATTTGTTAAATATTGTTGGTTGTTTATCGTCTAATTGACTGCCTTGGGCCATGCTTACCTCTTTGGCCATTCCCACCCACTCCTTGCCCCTCCCACCCAAAACTCAACCCCTGGTATCTATGTTGTTTCTAAGCAGTCTGCTGTGAGTTAATGGCTTAATTGCCGCTGTAAATGGCTACCGGTATAATAACAAAAATCTTACCCAATTCTACCTGTCCTTAACTCACTACCCCACCCCCTCTATTCCCACCTCTCCCCTCTCACCCAATCTACCCTTATCCCCACCCTACTCTACCACCACTGACTATACCCCAAACCACTCTACACCTACCCCACTCTTCGCTACCCACAATATCCCACACCACTGTAGACCTACCCTACCCACTGCCCCACCCCACTGTACCCCTATCCATCAAACCACTGTAGACTGGCAAGGTGACACGAGGTCCTTTGATCCCAATAGATTTCGCCCAGCCTTTCCATATCTTCAGATCACTACCGAGTTAAGGTACGTGTTTGTTGAGTCTTCAACTTACCCCAGACCTACGCTAGTTGTTCAAGATCAGACAGGCAGTCAAAGTGAACAGGCACCCCTTTGACAGTGTCTCTTCGGATGTAGGTAGATGCACAAAGTATTCTATTCTGAGGTCCATGCATTCTGCCATGTAAGCGCCAAACAGCCCTTTCACGGGAAGACCCTTCAAAAAGTAAAGACTCCGCTTTCTGTATGTTGGCATGTAGCACGTAGCCCATCTTGGCAGATAGCGTACATCACATTGCATCTAGTGGTGGCCCTATGTTGTGATTCTTCACTTGCCAAATCATAGCAGTGCTAAAAGGTCATGGCCAAGAGGCCTCAGCGGCAGGGGATCTGCGTCCAGTGCAAATTGGCACATGCCAAAACGTCCTGAACAATGGAGAAGGCAAAGAAGTTTCATTAGTGGTGTAATGGGAGGATAAATCGTGTTCCAGATGTTGGGGACATCCCTCAGACCTGTTAAGGGCCTCCATCACACCACTGAGGAATTATCCTTGTTTGTTACTGTTTGCAATGAATGATTGAAGGAGTTGCGTATCTTCAGATCTATAGATTCCTGCTATGATATGACATGATATTGTATTTGAATCGTACTCATACACGCGTGTTTCAGAGCGTGACGAGGCAAGGGAGGGGAAGAAGGGAGGACAAAACAGCGATCTTCCTAGGCCCAGTGACATTGAGAATGCTCAAGTGCAGGGGAGAGGAAGGGAGGAAAGTGCAAGGAGAGGGGCGAGGTGGAACGTGCCTAGGAAGGGATAAAAACAACAACAACTGGTAGCGCAGCCAGCAGGGTGGCAAGTGCGAGGTTTAAAGCGCAGACAAGGGGTGTCTGATAAGTGCAGGTAAGGGCACTGTAGGGTTACAGATACAGACCCAAGTGCAAGGATTGCGTGCAAGGGTTGCCAGGAGGCAGTGCAGGTGTGCGGCTGGGTGGGCAGGGACCTTGGCCCGAAATCAGAGGGTAGCCAGGTGCACGGAGCTGAAGCAGACAGATCAGCAGGGGAGCGGAAGAGCAAAGGCAGAAGCAAAGAGGAAGGTCTTGAGGTGCTTCCGGAACCAGAGATGGTTCTCCTCAAGTTTCAGTGTGGCAGGCAGGCTGTTCCAGAGGGAGGCCCCAGCTGAGGAAAGAGATCTACCCCCAACTCGTTGCTTGGAGAAGCGACCGGCCCTGAGGGAGTTGGAGGTGGAGGAGAAAAGAGCTCGAGTGGGAAGGTATTTACGGAGGGAGAGTTGAAGGTATTTTGGACCCAGGCCCCAGTAAGCCTTGTGGACAATGCAGAGGGACTTGAATTTAACCCTTGCAGCCACTGGGAGCAATGAAAAGATTTCAGGGCTGGAGAGATACGATCCCTGGGCTTCAGACCAAGGAAACGTCTTGCAGTCCTGTTCTGGATGAGTTGCAGAGGACAGAGAGAAGAAGCAGGCAGATTTAGAAAGAGGCTGTTGCAGTAGTCTAGCCTAGAGAGAATCAGAGCTCTAGATACAGTAAGCTTCTGGGGGAAGGAGAGGAAAGGAACAATACCTCTGCAAATGTACAGTTGGTAGTTTGACTTCTTAGAGATGTCAGAGATGTGAGAAGAAAAGGAGAGTGTGGAGTCGAAGATGACCCCAAGGTTCTTAGCCTCAAAGGTGGGAGCAGGAAGAGGGCCAAGGGAGGCCGGCCAGAGAGTGGCAGGAAAGGAGGGTGCAGGTGTGCCGATGAGGAGAATCTCTGCCTAAATGGGATTAAGGCAGAGATCATTGGCGGCAGACCAGTCCTGGATGGCAGACAGACGGTCAGAGATGAGGGAGGGAAGCCTGAAAACAAGCAGAGTGTCATCCGCATAGCACTGAAAGTTGAAGCAGAGAGCTGCAATGCGGTGGGAAATGGGTGCCAGGTATTGGTTGAACAGCCAGGGAGAGAGGTTAGACCCGTGGGGAACACCACAAGTAGAGAATGAGATGGCGAAAAGGAAGGACCCAAGTTGGACCTGGGAGGGCCGATCAGAGTGGAAAGAGGTCATCCAGGCCAGGGCCTGATCAGTGATACCCGGCTTATCACGGAGACAGTTGAGCAGGATGGCATGGTTGACCGTGTCAAAGGCAGAAGAGAAATCGAGTAGGATGAGGACCCAAAAGGGATGTTAGAGTCATGGTTGGACAGCAGGTCTTCACAGGTGTTCAGGAGAGCAGTTTCCATGCTTCTGACAGCTCTGAAGCCAGGCTGATGGTCATGGAGACAACCAACAGAGTCGGTGTGAAGATTAAGCTGGGAGATGGTCAGCTTTTCCAAGAGTTTGCCCTGGAAAGGAGTGATAGAAACCTGCGAAGTTAGCCGGGCCGGAGGGGTCGGCTGTGGAATTTTTGAGAAGAGGGTGCACAAGAGAATGCTTCAGAGTGGAGGGGAAGATTCCACAGGTGATGGAATGGTTACAGAAGTCGGCCAGATTCAGAGCAAGGGTGTCAATGTGGTCCTTGATGGTTTTGGACGAACAGGGAAGAACCTGTTTTGACTGGAATCACACAATCTCCTGGGCTTGCGCCAATCTGGTTTCCAACCAAGCCACGGCACTGAATCGGCCTTACTGGACCTAAAGATTCAACAGGATGATATCAAAGATGCCAAGAAGCAAGCCCTCCTCTTGTTACTGGGCCTGTCTGCAGCCTTCGACCATGTATACATATTGAATAAATCAAAAAGGCAGCCTATGATCGAGCCAGCCAGGAGTCAACCTGGAATTAGTCAAATGTGTTATCCATTGCGCCACTGGACCGCTGCTACAGCGTGAGCAGGAGTCAGCACTTTTGTAACGAAACAGAAGTTTCCTGCTTGAGACACAGTGAGAAACGTACTTCTCATTTTTACAAGGAGAGGTAGAAAAAAACGCTACAAGCCCACAATGAGCAGGTGAGCGAGCGTGTGCCATCATGAGAAACCTAGTTCTCATTTTTCCCAGAGGAGAGGTAGAAAAAACGCACTAACTACGAACAAACAATGTGCTTTTGTGTGCCATGCGTGACAAGGCTCATTTTTAAATACTTTCTAGAACAAAAAGGCAGCATGCGAACGAGCCAGCCAGGAGTCGAACCTGGAATCTTCTGCTCCGTAGGCAGACGCGTTATCCATTGCGCCACTGGCCCGCTGCTGCACTGTGAGCTGCATTCAGCACTTTTGTTACGAACCAGAGGCTCAGGTCAGGCTGCCTGAGACATCACGAGAAACTTTGTTCTCATTTTTACAGCGAGAGGTAGGAAAAACGCTACCAACACACAATAAGCAGGCGTGTGACATGTGTTAAAGAAGGCTCATTTTTAAATACTTTATTGAAAACAATACATACACACATCTGACAAAGAACACATTTGGCATCAGATACTGCCCGGATTGCAACTGTCTGCACGTATTTTCTGGCGAGTTCTACGGACCAAGCATCTCATTTATTGTACTATAGCACTCACATTTTCATGCGCAAATAACAGATTTAGACTGTTTTCACTTTTTAGTATTGTACCATTTTATGTGCTCGGTGCTCTTCAGTGTTAAATCCGCGGGAGAGGATGATCTGTACCCAGATCAACCCCAAAAGTGCCATACAGATATGAAACAGGTAAGGCCTGAGTGATAGGCGTGCCAAGGAGTACTCGACGTGCATGCTACAGAAACGCGAAACATGCAACAAGTGAGAGACATAAAATGGGGTTTTTCACTTTAAGAAATAACATATAATATATTGAATACAATTTTTTGTTTACTTCTTAAAAGGTGTTTTATTGAGCTGCAGCCTTCCTCTTAGAGAGCAGGACTAAGAAGCCCGGCTGGAGCATTTCAGCACATTTTTATTTCCTTTTGGCGATCGCTGTGTCAGGGTGTTGGGTTGGGGCTCCAAGATTGCCGAACACCAGGCGAGCAGTCTATCATGGGGAACAGTTTAGTATACAACACCGGTGCGATGAAGGTACATGGCCTACTGTGCATTTTAAGCACCACCTATAAGCCGAAACCGTTGCATTGAAGTACAGGTAGGAGGGAGATGAGATGACATGTGAAGAGGGACACACGACTTGTTTTTTTTTGGGTTATTTATTTGTTAAATATTGTTGGTTGTTTATCGTCTAATTGACTGCCTTGGGCCATGCTTACCTCTTTGGCCATTCCCACCCACTCCTTGCCCCTCCCACCCAAAACTCAACCCCTGGTATCTATGTTGTTTCTAAGCAGTCTGCTGTGAGTTAATGGCTTAATTGCCGCTGTAAATGGCTACCGGTATAATAACAAAAATCTTACCCAATTCTACCTGACCTTAACTCACTACCCCACCCCCTCTATTCCCACCTCTCCCCTCTCACCCAATCTACCCTTATCCCCACCCTACTCTACCACCACTGACTATACCCCAAACCACTCTACACCTACCCCACTCTTCGCTACCCACAATATCCCACACCACTGTACACCTACCCTACCCACTGCCCCACCCCACTGTACCCCTATCCATCAAACCACTGTAGACTGGCAAGGTGACACGAGGTCCTTTGATCCCAATAGATTTCGCCCAGCCTTTCCATATCTTCATATCACTACCGAGTTAAGGTACGTGTTTGTTGAGTCTTCAACTTACCCCAGACCTACGCTAGTTGTTCAAGATCAGACAGGCAGTCAAAGTGAACAGGCACGCCTTTGACAGTGTCTCTTCGGATGTAGGTAGATGCACAAAGTATTCTATTCTGAGGTCCATGCATTCTGCCATGTAAGCGCCAAACAGCCCTTTCACAGGAAGACCCTTCAAAAAGTAAAGACTCCGCTTTCTGTATGTTGGCATGTAGCACGTAGCCCATCTTGGCAGATAGCGTACATCACATTGCATCTAGTGGTGGCCCTATGTTGTGATTCTTCACTTGCCAAATCATAGCAGTGCTAAAAGGTCATGGCCAAGAGGCCTCAGCGGCAGGGGATCTGCGTCCAGTGCAAATTGGCACATGCCAAAACGTCCTGAACAATGGAGAAGGCAAAGAAGTTTCATTAGTGGTGTAATGGGAGGATAAATCGTGTTCCAGATGTTGGGGACATCCCTCAGACCTGTTAAGGGCCTCCATCACACCACTGAGGAATTATCCTTGTTTGTTACTGTTTGCAATGAATGATTGAAGGAGTTGCGTATCTTCAGATCTATAGATTCCTGCTATGATATGACATGATATTGTATTTGAATCGTACTCATACACGCGTGTTTCAGAGCGTGACGAGGCAAGGGAGGGGAAGAAGGGAGGACAAAACAGCGATCTTCCTAGGCCCAGTGACATTGAGAATGCTCAAGTGCAGGGGAGAGGGAGGGAGGAAAGTGCAAGGAGAGGGGCGAGGTGGAACGTGCCTAGGAAGGGATAAAAACAACAACAACTGGTAGCGCAGCCAGCAGGGTGGCAAGTGCGAGGTTTAAAGCGCAGACAAGGGGTGTCTGATAAGTGCAGGTAAGGGCACTGTAGGGTTACAGATACAGACCCAAGTGCAAGGATTGCGTGCAAGGGTTGCCAGGAGGCAGTGCAGGTGTGCGGCTGGGTGGGCAGGGACCTTGGCCCGAAATCAGAGGGTAGCCAGGTGCACGGAGCCGAAGCAGACAGATCAGCAGGGGAGCGGAAGAGCAAAGACAGAAGCAAAGAGGAAGGTCTTGAGGTGCTTCCGGAACCAGAGATGGTTCTCCTCAAGTTTCAGTGTGGCAGACAGGCTGTTCCAGAGGGAGGCCCCAGCTGAGGAAAGAGATCTACCCCCAACTCGTTGCTTGGAGAAGCGACCGGCCCTGAGGGAGTTGGAGGTGGAGGAGAAAAGAGCTCGAGTGGGAAGGTATTTACGGAGGGAGAGTTGAAGGTATTTTGGACCCAGGCCCCAGTAAGCCTTGTGGACAATGCAGAGGGACTTGAATTTAACCCTTGCAGCCACTGGGAGCAATGAAAAGATTTCAGGGCTGGAGAGATACGATCCCTGGGCTTCAGACCAAGGAAACGTCTTGCAGTCCTGTTCTGGATGAGTTGCAGAGGACAGAGAGAAGAAGCAGGCAGATTTAGAAAGAGGCTGTTGCAGTAGTCTAGCCTAGAGAGAATCAGAGCTCTAGATACAGTAAGCTTCTGGGGGAAGGAGAGGAAAGGAACAATACCTCTGCAAATGTACAGTTGGTAGTTTGACTTCTTAGAGATGTCAGAGATGTGAGAAGAAAAGGAGAGTGTGGAGTCGAAGATGACCCCAAGGTTCTTAGCCTCAAAGGTGGGAGCAGGAAGAGGGCCAAGGGAGGCCGGCCAGAGAGTGGCAGGAAAGGAGGGTGCAGGTGTGCCGATGAGGAGAATCTCTGCCTAAATGGGATTAAGGCAGAGATCATTGGCGGCAGACCAGTCCTGGATGGCAGACAGACGGTCAGAGATGAGGGAGGGAAGCCTGAAAACAAGCAGAGTGTCATCCGCATAGCACTGAAAGTTGAAGCAGAGAGCTGCAATGCGGTGGGAAATGGGTGCCAGGTATTGGTTGAACAGCCAGGGAGAGAGGTTAGACCCGTGGGGAACACCACAAGTAGAGAATGAGATGGCGAAAAGGAAGGACCCAAGTTGGACCTGGGAGGGCCGATCAGAGTGGAAAGAGGTCATCCAGGCCAGGGCCTGATCAGTGATACCCGGCTTATCACGGAGACAGTTGAGCAGGATGGCATGGTTGACCGTGTCAAAGGCAGAAGAGAAATCGAGTAGGATGAGGACCCAAAAGGGATGTTAGAGTCATGGTTGGACAGCAGGTCTTCACAGGTGTTCAGGAGAGCAGTTTCCATGCTTCTGACAGCTCTGAAGCCAGGCTGATGGTCATGGAGACAACCAACAGAATCGGTGTGAAGATTAAGCTGGGAGATGGTCAGCTTTTCCAAGAGTTTGCCCTGGAAAGGAGTGATAGAAACCTGCGAAGTTAGCCGGGCCGGAGGGGTCGGCTGTGGAATTTTTGAGAAGAGGGTGCACAAGAGAATGCTTCAGAGTGGAGGGGAAGATTCCACAGGTGATGGAATGGTTACAGAAGTCGGCCAGATTCAGAGCAAGGGTGTCAATGTGGTCCTTGATGGTTTTGGACGAACAGGGAAGAACCTGTTTTGACTGGAATCACACAATCTCCTGGGCTTGCGCCAATCTGGTTTCCAACCAAGCCACGGCACTGAATCGGCCTTACTGGACCTAAAGATTCAACAGGATGATATCAAAGATGCCAAGAAGCAAGCCCTCCTCTTGTTACTGGGCCTGTCTGCAGCCTTCGACCATGTATACATATTGAATAAATCAAAAAGGCAGCCTATGATCGAGCCAGCCAGGAGTCAACCTGGAATTAGTCAAATGTGTTATCCATTGCGCCACTGGACCGCTGCTACAGCGTGAGCAGGAGTCAGCACTTTTGTAACGAAACAGAAGTTTCCTGCTTGAGACACAGTGAGAAACGTACTTCTCATTTTTACAAGGAGAGGTAGAAAAAAACGCTACAAGCCCACAATGAGCAGGTGAGCGAGCGTGTGCCATCATGAGAAACCTAGTTCTCATTTTTCCCAGAGGAGAGGTAGAAAAAACGCACTAACTACGAACAAACAATGTGCTTTTGTGTGCCATGCGTGACAAGGCTCATTTTTAAATACTTTCTAGAACAAAAAGGCAGCATGCGAACGAGCCAGCCAGGAGTCGAACCTGGAATCTTCTGCTCCGTAGGCAGACGCGTTATCCATTGCGCCACTGGCCTGCTGCTGCACTGTGAGCTGCATTCAGCACTTTTGTTACGAACCAGAGGCTCAGGTCAGGCTGCCTGAGACATCACGAGAAACTTTGTTCTCATTTTTACAGCGAGAGGTAGGAAAAACGCTACCAACACACAATAAGCAGGCGTGTGACATGTGTTAAAGAAGGCTCATTTTTAAATACTTTATTGAAAACAATACATACACACATCTGACAAAGAACACATTTGGCATCAGATACTGCCCGGATTGCAACTGTCTGCACGTATTTTCTGGCGAGTTCTACGGACCAAGCATCTCATTTATTGTACTATAGCACTCACATTTTCATGCGCAAATAACAGATTTAGACTGTTTTCACTTTTTAGTATTGTACCATTTTATGTGCTCGGTGCTCTTCAGTGTTAAATCCGCGGGAGAGGATGATCTGTACCCAGATCAACCCCAAAAGTGCCATACAGATATGAAACAGGTAAGGCCTGAGTGATAGGCGTGCCAAGGAGTACTCGACGTGCATGCTACAGAAACGCGAAACATGCAACAAGTGAGAGACATAAAATGGGGTTTTTCACTTTAAGAAATAACATATAATATATTGAATACAATTTTTTGTTTACTTCTTAAAAGGTGTTTTATTGAGCTGCAGCCTTCCTCTTAGAGAGCAGGACTAAGAAGCCCGGCTGGAGCATTTCAGCACATTTTTATTTCCTTTTGGCGATCGCTGTGTCAGGGTGTTGGGTTGGGGCTCCAAGATTGCCGAACACCAGGCGAGCAGTCTATCATGGGGAACAGTTTAGTATACAACACCGGTGCGATGAAGGTACATGGCCTACTGTGCATTTTAAGCACCACCTATAAGCCGAAACCGTTGCATTGAAGTACAGGTAGGAGGGAGATGACATGTGAAGAGGGACACACGACTTGTTTTTTTTTGGGTTATTTATTTGTTAAATATTGTTGGTTGTTTATCGTCTAATTGACTGCCTTGGGCCATGCTTACCTCTTTGGCCATTCCCACCCACTCCTTGCCCCTCCCACCCAAAACTCAACCCCTGGTATCTATGTTGTTTCTAAGCAGTCTGCTGTGAGTTAATGGCTTAATTGCCGCTGTAAATGGCTACCGGTATAATAACAAAAATCTTACCCAATTCTACCTGACCTTAACTCACTACCCCACCCCCTCTATTCCCACCTCTCCCCTCTCACCCAATCTACCCTTATCCCCACCCTACTCTACCACCACTGACTATACCCCAAACCACTCTACACCTACCCCACTCTTCGCTACCCACAATATCCCACACCACTGTACACCTACCCTACCCACTGCCCCACCCCACTGTACCCCTATCCATCAAACCACTGTAGACTGGCAAGGTGACACGAGGTCCTTTGATCCCAATAGATTTCGCCCAGCCTTTCCATATCTTCATATCACTACCGAGTTAAGGTACGTGTTTGTTGAGTCTTCAACTTACCCCAGACCTACGCTAGTTGTTCAAGATCAGACAGGCAGTCAAAGTGAACAGGCACGCCTTTGACAGTGTCTCTTCGGATGTAGGTAGATGCACAAAGTATTCTATTCTGAGGTCCATGCATTCTGCCATGTAAGCGCCAAACAGCCCTTTCACAGGAAGACCCTTCAAAAAGTAAAGACTCCGCTTTCTGTATGTTGGCATGTAGCACGTAGCCCATCTTGGCAGATAGCGTACATCACATTGCATCTAGTGGTGGCCCTATGTTGTGATTCTTCACTTGCCAAATCATAGCAGTGCTAAAAGGTCATGGCCAAGAGGCCTCAGCGGCAGGGGATCTGCGTCCAGTGCAAATTGGCACATGCCAAAACGTCCTGAACAATGGAGAAGGCAAAGAAGTTTCATTAGTGGTGTAATGGGAGGATAAATCGTGTTCCAGATGTTGGGGACATCCCTCAGACCTGTTAAGGGCCTCCATCACACCACTGAGGAATTATCCTTGTTTGTTACTGTTTGCAATGAATGATTGAAGGAGTTGCGTATCTTCAGATCTATAGATTCCTGCTATGATATGACATGATATTGTATTTGAATCGTACTCATACACGCGTGTTTCAGAGCGTGACGAGGCAAGGGAGGGGAAGAAGGGAGGACAAAACAGCGATCTTCCTAGGCCCAGTGACATTGAGAATGCTCAAGTGCAGGGGAGAGGGAGGGAGGAAAGTGCAAGGAGAGGGGCGAGGTGGAACGTGCCTAGGAAGGGATAAAAACAACAACAACTGGTAGCGCAGCCAGCAGGGTGGCAAGTGCGAGGTTTAAAGCGCAGACAAGGGGTGTCTGATAAGTGCAGGTAAGGGCACTGTAGGTTTACAGATACAGACCCAAGTGCAAGGATTGCGTGCAAGGGTTGCCAGGAGGCAGTGCAGGTGTGCGGCTGGGTGGGCAGGGACCTTGGCCCGAAATCAGAGGGTAGCCAGGTGCACGGAGCCGAAGCAGACAGATCAGCAGGGGAGCGGAAGAGCAAAGGCAGAAGCAAAGAGGAAGGTCTTGAGGTGCTTCCGGAACCAGAGATGGTTCTCCTCAAGTTTCAGTGTGGCAGGCAGGCTGTTCCAGAGGGAGGCCCCAGCTGAGGAAAGAGATCTACCCCCAACTCGTTGCTTGGAGAAGCGACCGGCCCTGAGGGAGTTGGAGGTGGAGGAGAAAAGAGCTCGAGTGGGAAGGTATTTACGGAGGGAGAGTTGAAGGTATTTTGGACCCAGGCCCCAGTAAGCCTTGTGGACAATGCAGAGGGACTTGAATTTAACCCTTGCAGCCACTGGGAGCAATGAAAAGATTTCAGGGCTGGAGAGATACGATCCCTGGGCTTCAGACCAAGGAAACGTCTTGCAGTCCTGTTCTGGATGAGTTGCAGAGGACAGAGAGAAGAAGCAGGCAGATTTAGAAAGAGGCTGTTGCAGTAGTCTAGCCTAGAGAGAATCAGAGCTCTAGATACAGTAAGCTTCTGGGGGAAGGAGAGGAAAGGAACAATACCTCTGCAAATGTACAGTTGGTAGTTTGACTTCTTAGAGATGTCAGAGATGTGAGAAGAAAAGGAGAGTGTGGAGTCGAAGATGACCCCAAGGTTCTTAGCCTCAAAGGTGGGAGCAGGAAGAGGGCCAAGGGAGGCCGGCCAGAGAGTGGCAGGAAAGGAGGGTGCAGGTGTGCCGATGAGGAGAATCTCTGCCTAAATGGGATTAAGGCAGAGATCATTGGCGGCAGACCAGTCCTGGATGGCAGACAGACGGTCAGAGATGAGGGAGGGAAGCCTGAAAACAAGCAGAGTGTCATCCGCATAGCACTGAAAGTTGAAGCAGAGAGCTGCAATGCGGTGGGAAATGGGTGCCAGGTATTGGTTGAACAGCCAGGGAGAGAGGTTAGACCCGTGGGGAACACCACAAGTAGAGAATGAGATGGCGAAAAGGAAGGACCCAAGTTGGACCTGGGAGGGCCGATCAGAGTGGAAAGAGGTCATCCAGGCCAGGGCCTGATCAGTGATACCCGGCTTATCACGGAGACAGTTGAGCAGGATGGCATGGTTGACCGTGTCAAAGGCAGAAGAGAAATCGAGTAGGATGAGGACCCAAAAGGGATGTTAGAGTCATGGTTGGACAGCAGGTCTTCACAGGTGTTCAGGAGAGCAGTTTCCATGCTTCTGACAGCTCTGAAGCCAGGCTGATGGTCATGGAGACAACCAACAGAGTCGGTGTGAAGATTAAGCTGGGAGATGGTCAGCTTTTCCAAGAGTTTGCCCTGGAAAGGAGTGATAGAAACCTGCGAAGTTAGCCGGGCCGGAGGGGTCGGCTGTGGAATTTTTGAGAAGAGGGTGCACAAGAGAATGCTTCAGAGTGGAGGGGAAGATTCCACAGGTGATGGAATGGTTACAGAAGTCGGCCAGATTCAGAGCAAGGGTGTCAATGTGGTCCTTGATGGTTTTGGACGAACAGGGAAGAACCTGTTTTGACTGGAATCACACAATCTCCTGGGCTTGCGCCAATCTGGTTTCCAACCAAGCCACGGCACTGAATCGGCCTTATTGGACCTAAAGATTCAACAGGATGATATCAAAGATGCCAAGAAGCAAGCCCTCCTCTTGTTACTGGGCCTGTCTGCAGCCTTCGACCATGTATACATATTGAATAAATCAAAAAGGCAGCCTATGATCGAGCCAGCCAGGAGTCAACCTGGAATTAGTCAAATGTGTTATCCATTGCGCCACTGGACCGCTGCTACAGCGTGAGCAGGAGTCAGCACTTTTGTAACGAAACAGAAGTTTCCTGCTTGAGACACAGTGAGAAACGTACTTCTCATTTTTACAAGGAGAGGTAGAAAAAAAACGCTACAAGCCCACAATGAGCAGGTGAGCGAGCGTGTGCCATCATGAGAAACTTAGTTCTCATTTTTCCCAGAGGAGAGGTAGAAAAAACGCACTAACTACGAACAAACAATGTGCTTTTGTGTGCCATGCGTGACAAGGCTCATTTTTAAATACTTTCTAGAACAAAAAGGCAGCATGCGAACGAGCCAGCCAGGAGTCGAACCTGGAATCTTCTGCTCCGTAGGCAGACGCGTTATCCATTGCGCCACTGGCCCTCTGCTGCAGTTACTCTTGGAATCAGCACTTTTGTTACGACGCAGAGGCTCATCATGCGGATTGAGCCATCATGAGCAACTTAGTTCTCATTTTTATAAGGAGAGGTGGTTGAAAACACGCCTATGAACTGACAATGAGCAGGCGTGTGCCATGTGTTAGAGACATCATGAGAAATAACGTAGTTCCCATTTTTTCTCCCGAGTAGAGGTAGAAACACGCTGCAACAGTGACTACAAACACACAATGAGCTTTCGAGTGCCTTGCGTGAGAAGGCTCATTTTTAAATACAGAACAAAAAGGCACCATTTGAACGAGCCAGCCAGGAGTCGAACCTGGAATCTTCTGCTCCGTAGGCAGACGCGTTATCCATTGCGCCACTGGCCCGCTGCTGCACTGTGAGCTGCATTCAGCACTTTTGTTACGAACCAGAGGCTCAGGTCGGGCTGCCTGAGACATCACGAGAAACTTTGTTCTCATTTTTACAGCGAGAGGTAGGAAAAACGCTACCAACACACAATAAGCAGGCGTGTGACATGTGTTAAAGAAGGCTCATTTTTAAATACTTTATTGAAAACAATACATACAAACATCTGACAAAGAACGCATTTGGCATCAGATACTGCCCGGATTGCAACTCTCTGCACGTATTTTCTGGCGAGTTTTACGGACCAAGCATCTCATTTATTGTACGATAGCACTCACATTTTCATGCGCAAATAACAGATTTAGACTGTTTTCACTTTTTAGTATTGTACCATTTTATGTGCTCGGTGCTCTTCAGTGTTAAATCCGCGGGAGAGGATGATCTGTACCCAGATCAACCCCAAAAGTGCCATACAGATATGAAACAGATAAGGCCTGAGTGATAGGCGTGCCAAGGAGTACTCGACGTGCATGCCACAGAAACGCGAAACATGCAACAAGTGAGAGACATAAAATGGGGTTTTTCACTTTAAGAAAATAACATATAATATATTGAATACAATTTTTTGTTTACTTCTTAAAAGGTGTTTTATTGAGCTGTAGCCTTCCTCTTAGAGAGCAGGACTAAGAAGCCCGGCTGGAGCATTTCAGCACATTTTTATTTCCTTTTGGCGATCGCTGTGTCAGGGTGTTGGGTTGGGGCTCCAAGATTGCCGAACACCAGGCGAGCAGTCTATCATGGGGAACAGTTTAGTATACAACACCGGTGCGATGAAGGCACATGGCCTACTGTGCATTTTAAGCACCACCTATAAGCCGAAACCGTTGCATTGAAGTACAGGTAGGAGGGAGATGACATGTGAAGAGGGACACACGACTTGGTTTTTTTTGGGTTATTTATTTGTTAAATATTGTTGGTTGTTTATCGTCTAATTGACTGCCTTGGGCCATGCTTACCTCTTTGGCCATTCCCACCCACTCCTTGCCCCTCCCACCCAAAACTCAACCCCTGGTATCTATGTTGTTTCTAAGCAGTCTGCTGTGAGTTAATGGCTTAATTGCCGCTGTAAATGGCTACCGGTATAATAACAAAAATCTTACCCAATTCTACCTGTCCTTAACTCACTACCCCACCCCCTCTATTCCCACCTCTCCCCTCTCACCCAATCTACCCTTATCCCCACCCTACTCTACCACCACTGACTATACCCCAAACCACTCTACACCTACCCCACTCTTCGCTACCCACAATATCCCACACCACTGTAGACCTACCCTACCCACTGCCCCACCCCACTGTACCCCTATCCATCAAACCACTGTAGACTGGCAAGGTGACACGAGGTCCTTTGATCCCAATAGATTTCGCCCAGCCTTTCCATATCTTCAGATCACTACCGAGTTAAGGTACGTGTTTGTTGAGTCTTCAACTTACCCCAGACCTACGCTAGTTGTTCAAGATCAGACAGGCAGTCAAAGTGAACAGGCACCCCTTTGACAGTGTCTCTTCGGATGTAGGTAGATGCACAAAGTATTCTATTCTGAGGTCCATGCATTCTGCCATGTAAGCGCCAAACAGCCCTTTCACGGGAAGACCCTTCAAAAAGTAAAGACTCCGCTTTCTGTATGTTGGCATGTAGCACGTAGCCCATCTTGGCAGATAGCGTACATCACATTGCATCTAGTGGTGGCCCTATGTTGTGATTCTTCACTTGCCAAATCATAGCAGTGCTAAAAGGTCATGGCCAAGAGGCCTCAGCGGCAGGGGATCTGCGTCCAGTGCAAATTGGCACATGCCAAAACGTCCTGAACAATGGAGAAGGCAAAGAAGTTTCATTAGTGGTGTAATGGGAGGATAAATCGTGTTCCAGATGTTGGGGACATCCCTCAGACCTGTTAAGGGCCTCCATCACACCACTGAGGAATTATCCTTGTTTGTTACTGTTTGCAATGAATGATTGAAGGAGTTGCGTATCTTCAGATCTATAGATTCCTGCTATGATATGACATGATATTGTATTTGAATCGTACTCATACACGCGTGTTTCAGAGCGTGACGAGGCAAGGGAGGGGAAGAAGGGAGGACAAAACAGCGATCTTCCTAGGCCCAGTGACATTGAGAATGCTCAAGTGCAGGGGAGAGGAAGGGAGGAAAGTGCAAGGAGAGGGGCGAGGTGGAACGTGCCTAGGAAGGGATAAAAACAACAACAACTGGTAGCGCAGCCAGCAGGGTGGCAAGTGCGAGGTTTAAAGCGCAGACAAGGGGTGTCTGATAAGTGCAGGTAAGGGCACTGTAGGGTTACAGATACAGACCCAAGTGCAAGGATTGCGTGCAAGGGTTGCCAGGAGGCAGTGCAGGTGTGCGGCTGGGTGGGCAGGGACCTTGGCCCGAAATCAGAGGGTAGCCAGGTGCACGGAGCTGAAGCAGACAGATCAGCAGGGGAGCGGAAGAGCAAAGGCAGAAGCAAAGAGGAAGGTCTTGAGGTGCTTCCGGAACCAGAGATGGTTCTCCTCAAGTTTCAGTGTGGCAGGCAGGCTGTTCCAGAGGGAGGCCCCAGCTGAGGAAAGAGATCTACCCCCAACTCGTTGCTTGGAGAAGCGACCGGCCCTGAGGGAGTTGGAGGTGGAGGAGAAAAGAGCTCGAGTGGGAAGGTATTTACGGAGGGAGAGTTGAAGGTATTTTGGACCCAGGCCCCAGTAAGCCTTGTGGACAATGCAGAGGGACTTGAATTTAACCCTTGCAGCCACTGGGAGCAATGAAAAGATTTCAGGGCTGGAGAGATACGATCCCTGGGCTTCAGACCAAGGAAACGTCTTGCAGTCCTGTTCTGGATGAGTTGCAGAGGACAGAGAGAAGAAGCAGGCAGATTTAGAAAGAGGCTGTTGCAGTAGTCTAGCCTAGAGAGAATCAGAGCTCTAGATACAGTAAGCTTCTGGGGGAAGGAGAGGAAAGGAACAATACCTCTGCAAATGTACAGTTGGTAGTTTGACTTCTTAGAGATGTCAGAGATGTGAGAAGAAAAGGAGAGTGTGGAGTCGAAGATGACCCCAAGGTTCTTAGCCTCAAAGGTGGGAGCAGGAAGAGGGCCAAGGGAGGCCGGCCAGAGAGTGGCAGGAAAGGAGGGTGCAGGTGTGCCGATGAGGAGAATCTCTGCCTAAATGGGATTAAGGCAGAGATCATTGGCGGCAGACCAGTCCTGGATGGCAGACAGACGGTCAGAGATGAGGGAGGGAAGCCTGAAAACAAGCAGAGTGTCATCCGCATAGCACTGAAAGTTGAAGCAGAGAGCTGCAATGCGGTGGGAAATGGGTGCCAGGTATTGGTTGAACAGCCAGGGAGAGAGGTTAGACCCGTGGGGAACACCACAAGTAGAGAATGAGATGGCGAAAAGGAAGGACCCAAGTTGGACCTGGGAGGGCCGATCAGAGTGGAAAGAGGTCATCCAGGCCAGGGCCTGATCAGTGATACCCGGCTTATCACGGAGACAGTTGAGCAGGATGGCATGGTTGACCGTGTCAAAGGCAGAAGAGAAATCGAGTAGGATGAGGACCCAAAAGGGATGTTAGAGTCATGGTTGGACAGCAGGTCTTCACAGGTGTTCAGGAGAGCAGTTTCCATGCTTCTGACAGCTCTGAAGCCAGGCTGATGGTCATGGAGACAACCAACAGAGTCGGTGTGAAGATTAAGCTGGGAGATGGTCAGCTTTTCCAAGAGTTTGCCCTGGAAAGGAGTGATAGAAACCTGCGAAGTTAGCCGGGCCGGAGGGGTCGGCTGTGGAATTTTTGAGAAGAGGGTGCACAAGAGAATGCTTCAGAGTGGAGGGGAAGATTCCACAGGTGATGGAATGGTTACAGAAGTCGGCCAGATTCAGAGCAAGGGTGTCAATGTGGTCCTTGATGGTTTTGGACGAACAGGGAAGAACCTGTTTTGACTGGAATCACACAATCTCCTGGGCTTGCGCCAATCTGGTTTCCAACCAAGCCACGGCACTGAATCGGCCTTACTGGACCTAAAGATTCAACAGGATGATATCAAAGATGCCAAGAAGCAAGCCCTCCTCTTGTTACTGGGCCTGTCTGCAGCCTTCGACCATGTATACATATTGAATAAATCAAAAAGGCAGCCTATGATCGAGCCAGCCAGGAGTCAACCTGGAATTAGTCAAATGTGTTATCCATTGCGCCACTGGACCGCTGCTACAGCGTGAGCAGGAGTCAGCACTTTTGTAACGAAACAGAAGTTTCCTGCTTGAGACACAGTGAGAAACGTACTTCTCATTTTTACAAGGAGAGGTAGAAAAAAACGCTACAAGCCCACAATGAGCAGGTGAGCGAGCGTGTGCCATCATGAGAAACCTAGTTCTCATTTTTCCCAGAGGAGAGGTAGAAAAAACGCACTAACTACGAACAAACAATGTGCTTTTGTGTGCCATGCGTGACAAGGCTCATTTTTAAATACTTTCTAGAACAAAAAGGCAGCATGCGAACGAGCCAGCCAGGAGTCGAACCTGGAATCTTCTGCTCCGTAGGCAGACGCGTTATCCATTGCGCCACTGGCCCGCTGCTGCACTGTGAGCTGCATTCAGCACTTTTGTTACGAACCAGAGGCTCAGGTCAGGCTGCCTGAGACATCACGAGAAACTTTGTTCTCATTTTTACAGCGAGAGGTAGGAAAAACGCTACCAACACACAATAAGCAGGCGTGTGACATGTGTTAAAGAAGGCTCATTTTTAAATACTTTATTGAAAACAATACATACACACATCTGACAAAGAACACATTTGGCATCAGATACTGCCCGGATTGCAACTGTCTGCACGTATTTTCTGGCGAGTTCTACGGACCAAGCATCTCATTTATTGTACTATAGCACTCACATTTTCATGCGCAAATAACAGATTTAGACTGTTTTCACTTTTTAGTATTGTACCATTTTATGTGCTCGGTGCTCTTCAGTGTTAAATCCGCGGGAGAGGATGATCTGTACCCAGATCAACCCCAAAAGTGCCATACAGATATGAAACAGGTAAGGCCTGAGTGATAGGCGTGCCAAGGAGTACTCGACGTGCATGCTACAGAAACGCGAAACATGCAACAAGTGAGAGACATAAAATGGGGTTTTTCACTTTAAGAAATAACATATAATATATTGAATACAATTTTTTGTTTACTTCTTAAAAGGTGTTTTATTGAGCTGCAGCCTTCCTCTTAGAGAGCAGGACTAAGAAGCCCGGCTGGAGCATTTCAGCACATTTTTATTTCCTTTTGGCGATCGCTGTGTCAGGGTGTTGGGTTGGGGCTCCAAGATTGCCGAACACCAGGCGAGCAGTCTATCATGGGGAACAGTTTAGTATACAACACCGGTGCGATGAAGGTACATGGCCTACTGTGCATTTTAAGCACCACCTATAAGCCGAAACCGTTGCATTGAAGTACAGGTAGGAGGGAGATGAGATGACATGTGAAGAGGGACACACGACTTGTTTTTTTTTGGGTTATTTATTTGTTAAATATTGTTGGTTGTTTATCGTCTAATTGACTGCCTTGGGCCATGCTTACCTCTTTGGCCATTCCCACCCACTCCTTGCCCCTCCCACCCAAAACTCAACCCCTGGTATCTATGTTGTTTCTAAGCAGTCTGCTGTGAGTTAATGGCTTAATTGCCGCTGTAAATGGCTACCGGTATAATAACAAAAATCTTACCCAATTCTACCTGACCTTAACTCACTACCCCACCCCCTCTATTCCCACCTCTCCCCTCTCACCCAATCTACCCTTATCCCCACCCTACTCTACCACCACTGACTATACCCCAAACCACTCTACACCTACCCCACTCTTCGCTACCCACAATATCCCACACCACTGTAGACCTACCCTACCCACTGCCCCACCCCACTGTACCCCTATCCATCAAACCACTGTAGACTGGCAAGGTGACACGAGGTCCTTTGATCCCAATAGATTTCGCCCAGCCTTTCCATATCTTCAGATCACTACCGAGTTAAGGTACGTGTTTGTTGAGTCTTCAACTTACCCCAGACCTACGCTAGTTGTTCAAGATCAGACAGGCAGTCAAAGTGAACAGGCACGCCTTTGACAGTGTCTCTTCGGATGTAGGTAGATGCACAAAGTATTCTATTCTGAGGTCCATGCATTCTGCCATGTAAGCGCCAAACAGCCCTTTCACGGGAAGACCCTTCAAAAAGTAAAGACTCCGCTTTCTGTATGTTGGCATGTAGCACGTAGCCCATCTTGGCAGATAGCGTACATCACATTGCATCTAGTGGTGGCCCTATGTTGTGATTCTTCACTTGCCAAATCATAGCAGTGCTAAAAGGTCATGGCCAAGAGGCCTCAGCGGCAGGGGATCTGCGTCCAGTGCAAATTGGCACATGCCAAAACGTCCTGAACAATGGAGAAGGCAAAGAAGTTTCATTAGTGGTGTAATGGGAGGATAAATCGTGTTCCAGATGTTGGGGACATCCCTCAGACCTGTTAAGGGCCTCCATCACACCACTGAGGAATTATCCTTGTTTGTTACTGTTTGCAATGAATGATTGAAGGAGTTGCGTATCTTCAGATCTATAGATTCCTGCTATGATATGACATGATATTGTATTTGAATCGTACTCATACACGCGTGTTTCAGAGCGTGACGAGGCAAGGGAGGGGAAGAAGGGAGGACAAAACAGCGATCTTCCTAGGCCCAGTGACATTGAGAATGCTCAAGTGCAGGGGAGAGGGAGGGAGGAAAGCGCAAGGAGAGGGGCGAGGTGGAACGTGCCTAGGAAGGGATAAAAACAACAACAACTGGTAGCGCAGCCAGCAGGGTGGCAAGTGCGAGGTTTAAAGCGCAGACAAGGGGTGTCTGATAAGTGCAGGTAAGGGCACTGTAGGGTTACAGATACAGACCCAAGTGCAAGGATTGCGTGCAAGGGTTGCCAGGAGGCAGTGCAGGTGTGCGGCTGGGTGGGCAGGGACCTTGGCCCGAAATCAGAGGGTAGCCAGGTGCACGGAGCTGAAGCAGACAGATCAGCAGGGGAGCGGAAGAGCAAAGGCAGAAGCAAAGAGGAAGGTCTTGAGGTGCTTCCGGAACCAGAGATGGTTCTCCTCAAGTTTCAGTGTGGCAGGCAGGCTGTTCCAGAGGGAGGCCCCAGCTGAGGAAAGAGATCTACCCCCAACTCGTTGCTTGGAGAAGCGACCGGCCCTGAGGGAGTTGGAGGTGGAGGAGAAAAGAGCTCGAGTGGGAAGGTATTTACGGAGGGAGAGTTGAAGGTATTTTGGACCCAGGCCCCAGTAAGCCTTGTGGACAATGCAGAGGGACTTGAATTTAACCCTTGCAGCCACTGGGAGCAATGAAAAGATTTCAGGGCTGGAGAGATACGATCCCTGGGCTTCAGACCAAGGAAACGTCTTGCAGTCCTGTTCTGGATGAGTTGCAGAGGACAGAGAGAAGAAGCAGGCAGATTTAGAAAGAGGCTGTTGCAGTAGTCTAGCCTAGAGAGAATCAGAGCTCTAGATACAGTAAGCTTCTGGGGGAAGGAGAGGAAAGGAACAATACCTCTGCAAATGTACAGTTGGTAGTTTGACTTCTTAGAGATGTCAGAGATGTGAGAAGAAAAGGAGAGTGTGGAGTCGAAGATGACCCCAAGGTTCTTAGCCTCAAAGGTGGGAGCAGGAAGAGGGCCAAGGGAGGCCGGCCAGAGAGTGGCAGGAAAGGAGGGTGCAGGTGTGCCGATGAGGAGAATCTCTGCCTAAATGGGATTAAGGCAGAGATCATTGGCGGCAGACCAGTCCTGGATGGCAGACAGACGGTCAGAGATGAGGGAGGGAAGCCTGAAAACAAGCAGAGTGTCATCCGCATAGCACTGAAAGTTGAAGCAGAGAGCTGCAATGCGGTGGGAAATGGGTGCCAGGTATTGGTTGAACAGCCAGGGAGAGAGGTTAGACCCGTGGGGAACACCACAAGTAGAGAATGAGATGGCGAAAAGGAAGGACCCAAGTTGGACCTGGGAGGGCCGATCAGAGTGGAAAGAGGTCATCCAGGCCAGGGCCTGATCAGTGATACCCGGCTTATCACGGAGACAGTTGAGCAGGATGGCATGGTTGACCGTGTCAAAGGCAGAAGAGAAATCGAGTAGGATGAGGACCCAAAAGGGATGTTAGAGTCATGGTTGGACAGCAGGTCTTCACAGGTGTTCAGGAGAGCAGTTTCCATGCTTCTGACAGCTCTGAAGCCAGGCTGATGGTCATGGAGTCAACCAACAGAGTCGGTGTGAAGATTAAGCTGGGAGATGGTCAGCTTTTCCAAGAGTTTGCCCTGGAAAGGAGTGATAGAAACCTGCGAAGTTAGCCGGGCCGGAGGGGTCGGCTGTGAAATTTTTGAGAAGAGGGTGCACAAGAGAATGCTTCAGAGTGGAGGGGAAGATTCCACAGGTGATGGAATGGTTACAGAAGTCGGCCAGATTCAGAGCAAGGGTGTCAATGTGGTCCTTGATGGTTTTGGACGAACAGGGAAGAACCTGTTTTGACTGGAATCACACAATCTCCTGGGCTTGCGCCAATCTGGTTTCCAACCAAGCCACGGCACTGAATCGGCCTTACTGGACCTAAAGATTCAACAGGATGATATCAAAGATGCCAAGAAGCAAGCCCTCCTCTTGTTACTGGGCCTGTCTGCAGCCTTCGACCATGTATACATATTGAATAAATCAAAAAGGCAGCCTATGATCGAGCCAGCCAGGAGTCAACCTGGAATTAGTCAAATGTGTTATCCATTGCGCCACTGGACCGCTGCTACAGCGTGAGCAGGAGTCAGCACTTTTGTAACGAAACAGAAGTTTCCTGCTTGAGACACAGTGAGAAACGTACTTCTCATTTTTACAAGGAGAGGTAGAAAAAAACGCTACAAGCCCACAATGAGCAGGTGAGCGAGCGTGTGCCATCATGAGAAACTTAGTTCTCATTTTTCCCAGAGGAGAGGTAGAAAAAACGCACTAACTACGAACAAACAATGTGCTTTTGTGTGCCATGCGTGACAAGGCTCATTTTTAAATACTTTCTAGAACAAAAAGGCAGCATGCGAACGAGCCAGCCAGGAGTCGAACCTGGAATCTTCTGCTCCGTAGGCAGACGCGTTATCCATTGCGCCACTGGCCCTCTGCTGCAGTGACTCTTGGAATCAGCACTTTTGTTACGACGCAGAGGCTCATCATGCGGATTGAGCCATCATGAGCAACTTAGTTCTCATTTTTATAAGGAGAGGTGGTTGAAAACACGCCTACGAACTGACAATGAGCAGGCGTGTGCCATGTGTTAGAGACATCATGAGAAATAACGTAGTTCCCATTTTTTCTCCCGAGTAGAGGTAGAAACACGCTGCAACAGTGACTACAAACACACAATGAGCTTTCGAGTGCCTTGCGTGAGAAGGCTCATTTTTAAATACAGAACAAAAAGGCAGCATTTGAACGAGCCAGCCAGGATTCGAACCTGGAATCTTCTGCTCCGTAGGCAGACGCGTTATCCATTGCGCCACTGGCCCGCTGCTCCACTGTGAGCTGCATTCAGCACTTTTGTTACGAACCAGAGGCTCAGGTCGGGCTGCCTGAGACATCACGAGAAACTTTGTTCTCATTTTTACAGCGAGAGGTAGGAAAAACGCTACCAACACACAATAAGCAGGCGTGTGACATGTGTTAAAGAAGGCTCATTTTTAAATACTTTATTGAAAACAATACATACAAACATCTGACAAAGAACGCATTTGGCATCAGATACTGCCCGGATTGCAACTCTCTGCACGTATTTTCTGGCGAGTTTTACGGACCAAGCATCTCATTTATTGTACGATAGCACTCACATTTTCATGCGCAAATAACAGATTTAGACTGTTTTCACTTTTTAGTATTGTACCATTTTATGTGCTCGGTGCTCTTCAGTGTTAAATCCGCGGGAGAGGATGATCTGTACCCAGATCAACCCCAAAAGTGCCATACAGATATGAAACAGATAAGGCCTGAGTGATAGGCGTGCCAAGGAGTACTCGACGTGCATGCCACAGAAACGCGAAACATGCAACAAGTGAGAGACATAAAATGGGGTTTTTCACTTTAAGAAAATAACATATAATATATTGAATACAATTTTTTGTTTACTTCTTAAAAGGTGTTTTATTGAGCTGTAGCCTTCCTCTTAGAGAGCAGGACTAAGAAGCCCGGCTGGAGCATTTCAGCACATTTTTATTTCCTTTTGGCGATCGCTGTGTCAGGGTGTTGGGTTGGGGCTCCAAGATTGCCGAACACCAGGCGAGCAGTCTATCATGGGGAACAGTTTAGTATACAACACCGGTGCGATGAAGGCACATGGCCTACTGTGCATTTTAAGCACCACCTATAAGCCGAAACCGTTGCATTGAAGTACAGGTAGGAGGGAGATGACATGTGAAGAGGGACACACGACTTGGTTTTTTTTGGGTTATTTATTTGTTAAATATTGTTGGTTGTTTATCGTCTAATTGACTGCCTTGGGCCATGCTTACCTCTTTGGCCATTCCCACCCACTCCTTGCCCCTCCCACCCAAAACTCAACCCCTGGTATCTATGTTGTTTCTAAGCAGTCTGCTGTGAGTTAATGGCTTAATTGCCGCTGTAAATGGCTACCGGTATAATAACAAAAATCTTACCCAATTCTACCTGTCCTTAACTCACTACCCCACCCCCTCTATTCCCACCTCTCCCCTCTCACCCAATCTACCCTTATCCCCACCCTACTCTACCACCACTGACTATACCCCAAACCACTCTACATCTACCCCACTCTTCGCTACCCACAATATCCCACACCACTGTAGACCTACCCTACCCACTGCCCCACCCCACTGTACCCCTATCCATCAAACCACTGTAGACTGGCAAGGTGACACGAGGTCCTTTGATCCCAATAGATTTCGCCCAGCCTTTCCATATCTTCAGATCACTACCGAGTTAAGGTACGTGTTTGTTGAGTCTTCAACTTACCCCAGACCTACGCTAGTTGTTCAAGATCAGACAGGCAGTCAAAGTGAACAGGCACGCCTTTGACAGTGTCTCTTCGGATGTAGGTAGATGCACAAAGTATTCTATTCTGAGGTCCATGCATTCTGCCATGTAAGCGCCAAACAGCCCTTTCACGGGAAGACCCTTCAAAAAGTAAAGACTCCGCTTTCTGTATGTTGGCATGTAGCACGTAGCCCATCTTGGCAGATAGCGTACATCACATTGCATCTAGTGGTGGCCCTATGTTGTGATTCTTCACTTGCCAAATCATAGCAGTGCTAAAAGGTCATGGCCAAGAGGCCTCAGCGGCAGGGGATCTGCGTCCAGTGCAAATTGGCACATGCCAAAACGTCCTGAACAATGGAGAAGGCAAAGAAGTTTCATTAGTGGTGTAATGGGAGGATAAATCGTGTTCCAGATGTTGGGGACATCCCTCAGACCTGTTAAGGGCCTCCATCACACCACTGAGGAATTATCCTTGTTTGTTACTGTTTGCAATGAATGATTGAAGGAGTTGCGTATCTTCAGATCTATAGATTCCTGCTATGATATGACATGATATTGTATTTGAATCGTACTCATACACGCGTGTTTCAGAGCGTGACGAGGCAAGGGAGGGGAAGAAGGGAGGACAAAACAGCGATCTTCCTAGGCCCAGTGACATTGAGAATGCTCAAGTGCAGGGGAGAGGGAGGGAGGAAAGTGCAAGGAGAGGGGCGAGGTGGAACGTGCCTAGGAAGGGATAAAAACAACAACAACTGGTAGCGCAGCCAGCAGGGTGGCAAGTGCGAGGTTTAAAGCGCAGACAAGGGGTGTCTGATAAGTGCAGGTAAGGGCACTGTAGGGTTACAGATACAGACCCAAGTGCAGGGATTGCGTGCAAGGGTTGCCAGGAGGCAGTGCAGGTGTGCGGCTGGGTGGGCAGGGACCTTGGCCCGAAATCAGAGGGTAGCCAGGTGCACGGAGCTGAAGCAGACAGATCAGCAGGGGAGCGGAAGAGCAAAGGCAGAAGCAAAGAGGAAGGTCTTGAGGTGCTTCCGGAACCAGAGATGGTTCTCCTCAAGTTTCAGTGTGGCAGGCAGGCTGTTCCAGAGGGAGGCCCCAGCTGAGGAAAGAGATCTACCCCCAACTCGTTGCTTGGAGAAGCGACCGGCCCTGAGGGAGTTGGAGGTGGAGGAGAAAAGAGCTCGAGTGGGAAGGTATTTACGGAGGGAGAGTTGAAGGTATTTTGGACCCAGGCCCCAGTAAGCCTTGTGGACAATGCAGAGGGACTTGAATGTAACCCTTGCAGCCACTGGGAGCAATGAAAAGATTTCAGGGCTGGAGAGATACGATCCCTGGGCTTCAGACCAAGGAAACGTCTTGCAGTCCTGTTCTGGATGAGTTGCAGAGGACAGAGAGAAGAAGCAGGCAGATTTAGAAAGAGGCTGTTGCAGTAGTCTAGCCTAGAGAGAATCAGAGCTCTAGATACAGTAAGCTTCTGGGGGAAGGAGAGGAAAGGAACAATACCTCTGCAAATGTACAGTTGGTAGTTTGACTTCTTAGAGATGTCAGAGATGTGAGAAGAAAAGGAGAGTGTGGAGTCGAAGATGACCCCAAGGTTCTTAGCCTCAAAGGTGGGAGCAGGAAGAGGGCCAAGGGAGGCCGGCCAGAGAGTGGCAGGAAAGGAGGGTGCAGGTGTGCCGATGAGGAGAATCTCTGCCTAAATGGGATTAAGGCAGAGATCATTGGCGGCAGACCAGTCCTGGATGGCAGACAGACGGTCAGAGATGAGGGAGGGAAGCCTGAAAACAAGCAGAGTGTCATCCGCATAGCACTGAAAGTTGAAGCAGAGAGCTGCAATGCGGTGGGAAATGGGTGCCAGGTATTGGTTGAACAGCCAGGGAGAGAGGTTAGACCCGTGGGGAACACCACAAGTAGAGAATGAGATGGCGAAAAGGAAGGACCCAAGTTGGACCTGGGAGGGCCGATCAGAGTGGAAAGAGGTCATCCAGGCCAGGGCCTGATCAGTGATACCCGGCTTATCACGGAGACAGTTGAGCAGGATGGCATGGTTGACCGTGTCAAAGGCAGAAGAGAAATCGAGTAGGATGAGGACCCAAAAGGGATGTTAGAGTCATGGTTGGACAGCAGGTCTTCACAGGTGTTCAGGAGAGCAGTTTCCATGCTTCTGACAGCTCTGAAGCCAGGCTGATGGTCATGGAGACAACCAACAGAGTCGGTGTGAAGATTAAGCTGGGAGATGGTCAGCTTTTCCAAGAGTTTGCCCTGGAAAGGAGTGATAGAAACCTGCGAAGTTAGCCGGGCCGGAGGGGTCGGCTGTGAAATTTTTGAGAAGAGGGTGCACAAGAGAATGCTTCAGAGTGGAGGGGAAGATTCCACAGGTGATGGAATGGTTACAGAAGTCGGCCAGATTCAGAGCAAGGGTGTCAATGTGGTCCTTGATGGTTTTGGACGAACAGGGAAGAACCTGTTTTGACTGGAATCACACAATCTCCTGGGCTTGCGCCAATCTGGTTTCCAACCAAGCCACGGCACTGAATCGGCCTTACTGGACCTAAAGATTCAACAGGATGATATCAAAGATGCCAAGAAGCAAGCCCTCCTCTTGTTACTGGGCCTGTCTGCAGCCTTCGACCATGTATACATATTGAATAAATCAAAAAGGCAGCCTATGATCGAGCCAGCCAGGAGTCAACCTGGAATTAGTCAAATGTGTTATCCATTGCGCCACTGGACCGCTGCTACAGCGTGAGCAGGAGTCAGCACTTTTGTAACGAAACAGAAGTTTCCTGCTTGAGACACAGTGAGAAACGTACTTCTCATTTTTACAAGGAGAGGTAGAAAAAAACGCTACAAGCCCACAATGAGCAGGTGAGCGAGCGTGTGCCATCATGAGAAACTTAGTTCTCATTTTTCCCAGAGGAGAGGTAGAAAAAACGCACTAACTACGAACAAACAATGTGCTTTTGTGTGCCATGCGTGACAAGGCTCATTTTTAAATACTTTCTAGAACAAAAAGGCAGCATGCGAACGAGCCAGCCAGGAGTCGAACCTGGAATATTCTGCTCCGTAGGCAGACGCGTTATCCATTGCGCCACTGGCCCTCTGCTGCAGTGACTCTTGGAATCAGCACTTTTGTTACGACGCAGAGGCTCATCATGCGGATTGAGCCATCATGAGCAACTTAGTTCTCATTTTTATAAGGAGAGGTGGTTGAAAACACGCCTACGAACTGACAATGAGCAGGCGTGTGCCATGTGTTACAGACATCATGAGAAATAACGTAGTTCCCATTTTTTCTCCCGAGTAGAGGTAGAAACACGCTGCAACAGTGACTACAAACACACAATGAGCTTTCGAGTGCCTTGCGTGAGAAGGCTCATTTTTAAATACAGAACAAAAAGGCAGCATTTGAACGAGCCAGCCAGGAGTCGAACCTGGAATCTTCTGCTCCGTAGGCAGACGCGTTATCCATTGCGCCACTGGCCCGCTGCTGCACTGTGAGCTGCATTCAGCACTTTTGTTACGAACCAGAGGCTCAGGTCGGGCTGCCTGAGACATCACGAGAAACTTTGTTCTCATTTTTACAGCGAGAGGTAGGAAAAACGCTACCAACACACAATAAGCAGGCGTGTGACATGTGTTAAAGAAGGCTCATTTTTAAATACTTTATTGAAAACAATACATACAAACATCTGACAAAGAACGCATTTGGCATCAGATACTGCCCGGATTGCAACTGTCTGCACGTATTTTCTGGCGAGTTTTACGGACCAAGCATCTCATTTATTGTACGATAGCACTCACATTTTCATGCCAAATAACAGATTTAGACTGTTTTCACTTTTTAGTATTGTACCATTTTATGTGCTCGGTGCTCTTCAGTGTTAAATCCGCGGGAGAGGATGATCTGTACCCAGATCAACCCCAAAAGTGCCATACAGATATGAAACAGGTAAGGCCTGAGTGATAGGCGTGCCAAGGAGTACTCGACGTGCATGCCACAGAAACGCGAAACATGCAACAAGTGAGAGACATAAAATGGGGTTTTTCACTTTAAGAAAATAACATATAATATATTGAATACAATTTTTTGTTTACTTCTTAAAAGGTGTTTTATTGAGCTGTAGCCTTCCTCTTAGAGAGCAGGACTAAGAAGCCCGGCTGGAGCATTTCAGCACATTTTTATTTCCTTTTGGCGATCGCTGTGTCAGGGTGTTGGGTTGGGGCTCCAAGATTGCCGAACACCAGGCGAGCAGTCTATCATGGGGAACAGTTTAGTATACAACACCGGTGCGATGAAGGCACATGGCCTACTGTGCATTTTAAGCACCACCTATAAGCCGAAACCGTTGCATTGAAGTACAGGTAGGAGGGAGATGAGATGACATGTGAAGAGGGACACACGACTTGTTTTTTTTTGGGTTATTTATTTGTTAAATATTGTTGGTTGTTTATCGTCTAATTGACTGCCTTGGGCCATGCTTACCTCTTTGGCCATTCCCACCCACTCCTTGCCCCTCCCACCCAAAACTCAACCCCTGGTATCTATGTTGTTTCTAAGCAGTCTGCTGTGAGTTAATGGCTTAATTGCCGCTGTAAATGGCTACCGGTATAATAACAAAAATCTTACCCAATTCTACCTGTCCTTAACTCACTACCCCACCCCCTCTATTCCCACCTCTCCCCTCTCACCCAATCTACCCTTATCCCCACCCTACTCTACCACCACTGACTATACCCCAAACCACTCTACACCTACCCCACTCTTCGCTACCCACAATATCCCACACCACTGTAGACCTACCCTACCCACTGCCCCACCCCACTGTACCCCTATCCATCAAACCACTGTAGACTGGCAAGGTGACACGAGGTCCTTTGATCCCAATAGATTTCGCCCAGCCTTTCCATATCTTCAGATCACTACCGAGTTAAGGTACGTGTTTGTTGAGTCTTCAACTTACCCCAGACCTACGCTAGTTGTTCAAGATCAGACAGGCAGTCAAAGTGAACAGGCACGCCTTTGACAGTGTCTCTTCGGATGTAGGTAGATGCACAAAGTATTCTATTCTGAGGTCCATGCATTCTGCCATGTAAGCGCCAAACAGCCCTTTCACGGGAAGACCCTTCAAAAAGTAAAGACTCCGCTTTCTGTATGTTGGCATGTAGCACGTAGCCCATCTTGGCAGATAGCGTACATCACATTGCATCTAGTGGTGGCCCTATGTTGTGATTCTTCACTTGCCAAATCATAGCAGTGCTAAAAGGTCATGGCCAAGAGGCCTCAGCGGCAGGGGATCTGCGTCCAGTGCAAATTGGCACATGCCAAAACGTCCTGAACAATGGAGAAGGCAAAGAAGTTTCATTAGTGGTGTAATGGGAGGATAAATCGTGTTCCAGATGTTGGGGACATCCCTCAGACCTGTTAAGGGCCTCCATCACACCACTGAGGAATTATCCTTGTTTGTTACTGTTTGCAATGAATGATTGAAGGAGTTGCGTATCTTCAGATCTATAGATTCCTGCTATGATATGACATGATATTGTATTTGAATCGTACTCATACACGCGTGTTTCAGAGCGTGACGAGGCAAGGGAGGGGAAGAAGGGAGGACAAAACAGCGATCTTCCTAGGCCCAGTGACATTGAGAATGCTCAAGTGCAGGGGAGAGGGAGGGAGGAAAGTGCAAGGAGAGGGGCGAGGTGGAACGTGCCTAGGAAGGGATAAAAACAACAACAACTGGTAGCGCAGCCAGCAGGGTGGCAAGTGCGAGGTTTAAAGCGCAGACAAGGGGTGTCTGATAAGTGCAGGTAAGGGCACTGTAGGGTTACAGATACAGACCCAAGTGCAGGGATTGCGTGCAAGGGTTGCCAGGAGGCAGTGCAGGTGTGCGGCTGGGTGGGCAGGGACCTTGGCCCGAAATCAGAGGGTAGCCAGGTGCACGGAGCTGAAGCAGACAGATCAGCAGGGGAGCGGAAGAGCAAAGGCAGAAGCAAAGAGGAAGGTCTTGAGGTGCTTCCGGAACCAGAGATGGTTCTCCTCAAGTTTCAGTGTGGCAGGCAGGCTGTTCCAGAGGGAGGCCCCAGCTGAGGAAAGAGATCTACCCCCAACTCGTTGCTTGGAGAAGCGACCGGCCCTGAGGGAGTTGGAGGTGGAGGAGAAAAGAGCTCGAGTGGGAAGGTATTTACGGAGGGAGAGTTGAAGGTATTTTGGACCCAGGCCCCAGTAAGCCTTGTGGACAATGCAGAGGGACTTGAATTTAACCCTTGCAGCCACTGGGAGCAATGAAAAGATTTCAGGGCTGGAGAGATACGATCCCTGGGCTTCAGACCAAGGAAACGTCTTGCAGTCCTGTTCTGGATGAGTTGCAGAGGACAGAGAGAAGAAGCAGGCAGATTTAGAAAGAGGCTGTTGCAGTAGTCTAGCCTAGAGAGAATCAGAGCTCTAGATACAGTAAGCTTCTGGGGGAAGGAGAGGAAAGGAACAATACCTCTGCAAATGTACAGTTGGTAGTTTGACTTCTTAGAGATGTCAGAGATGTGAGAAGAAAAGGAGAGTGTGGAGTCGAAGATGACCCCAAGGTTCTTAGCCTCAAAGGTGGGAGCAGGAAGAGGGCCAAGGGAGGCCGGCCAGAGAGTGGCAGGAAAGGAGGGTGCAGGTGTGCCGATGAGGAGAATCTCTGCCTAAATGGGATTAAGGCAGAGATCATTGGCGGCAGACCAGTCCTGGATGGCAGACAGACGGTCAGAGATGAGGGAGGGAAGCCTGAAAACAAGCAGAGTGTCATCCGCATAGCACTGAAAGTTGAAGCAGAGAGCTGCAATGCGGTGGGAAATGGGTGCCAGGTATTGGTTGAACAGCCAGGGAGAGAGGTTAGACCCGTGGGGAACACCACAAGTAGAGAATGAGATGGCGAAAAGGAAGGACCCAAGTTGGACCTGGGAGGGCCGATCAGAGTGGAAAGAGGTCATCCAGGCCAGGGCCTGATCAGTGATACCCGGCTTATCACGGAGACAGTTGAGCAGGATGGCATGGTTGACCGTGTCAAAGGCAGAAGAGAAATCGAGTAGGATGAGGACCCAAAAGGGATGTTAGAGTCATGGTTGGACAGCAGGTCTTCACAGGTGTTCAGGAGAGCAGTTTCCATGCTTCTGACAGCTCTGAAGCCAGGCTGATGGTCATGGAGACAACCAACAGAGTCGGTGTGAAGATTAAGCTGGGAGATGGTCAGCTTTTCCAAGAGTTTGCCCTGGAAAGGAGTGATAGAAACCTGCGAAGTTAGCCGGGCCGGAGGGGTCGGCTGTGAAATTTTTGAGAAGAGGGTGCACAAGAGAATGCTTCAGAGTGGAGGGGAAGATTCCACAGGTGATGGAATGGTTACAGAAGTCGGCCAGATTCAGAGCAAGGGTGTCAATGTGGTCCTTGATGGTTTTGGACGAACAGGGAAGAACCTGTTTTGACTGGAATCACACAATCTCCTGGGCTTGCGCCAATCTGGTTTCCAACCAAGCCACGGCACTGAATCGGCCTTACTGGACCTAAAGATTCAACAGGATGATATCAAAGATGCCAAGAAGCAAGCCCTCCTCTTGTTACTGGGCCTGTCTGCAGCCTTCGACCATGTATACATATTGAATAAATCAAAAAGGCAGCCTATGATCGAGCCAGCCAGGAGTCAACCTGGAATTAGTCAAATGTGTTATCCATTGCGCCACTGGACCGCTGCTACAGCGTGAGCAGGAGTCAGCACTTTTGTAACGAAACAGAAGTTTCCTGCTTGAGACACAGTGAGAAACGTACTTCTCATTTTTACAAGGAGAGGTAGAAAAAAACGCTACAAGCCCACAATGAGCAGGTGAGCGAGCGTGTGCCATCATGAGAAACTTAGTTCTCATTTTTCCCAGAGGAGAGGTAGAAAAAACGCACTAACTACGAACAAACAATGTGCTTTTGTGTGCCATGCGTGACAAGGCTCATTTTTAAATACTTTCTAGAACAAAAAGGCAGCATGCGAACGAGCCAGCCAGGAGTCGAACCTGGAATCTTCTGCTCCGTAGGCAGACGCGTTATCCATTGCGCCACTGGCCCTCTGCTGCAGTGACTCTTGGAATCAGCACTTTTGTTACGACGCAGAGGCTCATCATGCGGATTGAGCCATCATGAGCAACTTAGTTCTCATTTTTATAAGGAGAGGTGGTTGAAAACACGCCTACGAACTGACAATGAGCAGGCGTGTGCCATGTGTTACAGACATCATGAGAAATAACGTAGTTCCCATTTTTTCTCCCGAGTAGAGGTAGAAACACGCTGCAACAGTGACTACAAACACACAATGAGCTTTCGAGTGCCTTGCGTGAGAAGGCTCATTTTTAAATACAGAACAAAAAGGCAGCATTTGAACGAGCCAGCCAGGAGTCGAACCTGGAATCTTCTGCTCCGTAGGCAGACGCGTTATCCATTGCGCCACTGGCCCGCTGCTGCACTGTGAGCTGCATTCAGCACTTTTGTTACGAACCAGAGGCTCAGGTCGGGCTGCCTGAGACATCACGAGAAACTTTGTTCTCATTTTTACAGCGAGAGGTAGGAAAAACGCTACCAACACACAATAAGCAGGCGTGTGACATGTGTTAAAGAAGGCTCATTTTTAAATACTTTATTGAAAACAATACATACAAACATCTGACAAAGAACGCATTTGGCATCAGATACTGCCCGGATTGCAACTGTCTGCACGTATTTTCTGGCGAGTTTTACGGACCAAGCATCTCATTTATTGTACGATAGCACTCACATTTTCATGCCAAATAACAGATTTAGACTGTTTTCACTTTTTAGTATTGTACCATTTTATGTGCTCGGTGCTCTTCAGTGTTAAATCCGCGGGAGAGGATGATCTGTACCCAGATCAACCCCAAAAGTGCCATACAGATATGAAACAGGTAAGGCCTGAGTGATAGGCGTGCCAAGGAGTACTCGACGTGCATGCCACAGAAACGCGAAACATGCAACAAGTGAGAGACATAAAATGGGGTTTTTCACTTTAAGAAAATAACATATAATATATTGAATACAATTTTTTGTTTACTTCTTAAAAGGTGTTTTATTGAGCTGTAGCCTTCCTCTTAGAGAGCAGGACTAAGAAGCCCGGCTGGAGCATTTCAGCACATTTTTATTTCCTTTTGGCGATCGCTGTGTCAGGGTGTTGGGTTGGGGCTCCAAGATTGCCGAACACCAGGCGAGCAGTCTATCATGGGGAACAGTTTAGTATACAACACCGGTGCGATGAAGGCACATGGCCTACTGTGCATTTTAAGCACCACCTATAAGCCGAAACCGTTGCATTGAAGTACAGGTAGGAGGGAGATGAGATGACATGTGAAGAGGGACACACGACTTGTTTTTTTTTGGGTTATTTATTTGTTAAATATTGTTGGTTGTTTATCGTCTAATTGACTGCCTTGGGCCATGCTTACCTCTTTGGCCATTCCCACCCACTCCTTGCCCCTCCCACCCAAAACTCAACCCCTGGTATCTATGTTGTTTCTAAGCAGTCTGCTGTGAGTTAATGGCTTAATTGCCGCTGTAAATGGCTACCGGTATAATAACAAAAATCTTACCCAATTCTACCTGACCTTAACTCACTACCCCACCCCCTCTATTCCCACCTCTCCCCTCTCACCCAATCTACCCTTATCCCCACCCTACTCTACCACCACTGACTATACCCCAAACCACTCTACACCTACCCCACTCTTCGCTACCCACAATATCCCACACCACTGTACACCTACCCTACCCACTGCCCCACCCCACTGTACCCCTATCCATCAAACCACTGTAGACTGGCAAGGTGACACGAGGTCCTTTGATCCCAATAGATTTCGCCCAGCCTTTCCATATCTTCATATCACTACCGAGTTAAGGTACGTGTTTGTTGAGTCTTCAACTTACCCCAGACCTACGCTAGTTGTTCAAGATCAGACAGGCAGTCAAAGTGAACAGGCACGCCTTTGACAGTGTCTCTTCGGATGTAGGTAGATGCACAAAGTATTCTATTCTGAGGTCCATGCATTCTGCCATGTAAGCGCCAAACAGCCCTTTCACAGGAAGACCCTTCAAAAAGTAAAGACTCCGCTTTCTGTATGTTGGCATGTAGCACGTAGCCCATCTTGGCAGATAGCGTACATCACATTGCATCTAGTGGTGGCCCTATGTTGTGATTCTTCACTTGCCAAATCATAGCAGTGCTAAAAGGTCATGGCCAAGAGGCCTCAGCGGCAGGGGATCTGCGTCCAGTGCAAATTGGCACATGCCAAAACGTCCTGAACAATGGAGAAGGCAAAGAAGTTTCATTAGTGGTGTAATGGGAGGATAAATCGTGTTCCAGATGTTGGGGACATCCCTCAGACCTGTTAAGGGCCTCCATCACACCACTGAGGAATTATCCTTGTTTGTTACTGTTTGCAATGAATGATTGAAGGAGTTGCGTATCTTCAGATCTATAGATTCCTGCTATGATATGACATGATATTGTATTTGAATCGTACTCATACACGCGTGTTTCAGAGCGTGACGAGGCAAGGGAGGGGAAGAAGGGAGGACAAAACAGCGATCTTCCTAGGCCCAGTGACATTGAGAATGCTCAAGTGCAGGGGAGAGGGAGGGAGGAAAGTGCAAGGAGAGGGGCGAGGTGGAACGTGCCTAGGAAGGGATAAAAACAACAACAACTGGTAGCGCAGCCAGCAGGGTGGCAAGTGCGAGGTTTAAAGCGCAGACAAGGGGTGTCTGATAAGTGCAGGTAAGGGCACTGTAGGGTTACAGATACAGACCCAAGTGCAAGGATTGCGTGCAAGGGTTGCCAGGAGGCAGTGCAGGTGTGCGGCTGGGTGGGCAGGGACCTTGGCCCGAAATCAGAGGGTAGCCAGGTGCACGGAGCCGAAGCAGACAGATCAGCAGGGGAGCGGAAGAGCAAAGGCAGAAGCAAAGAGGAAGGTCTTGAGGTGCTTCCGGAACCAGAGATGGTTCTCCTCAAGTTTCAGTGTGGCAGGCAGGCTGTTCCAGAGGGAGGCCCCAGCTGAGGAAAGAGATCTACCCCCAACTCGTTGCTTGGAGAAGCGACCGGCCCTGAGGGAGTTGGAGGTGGATGAGAAAAGAGCTCGAGTGGGAAGGTATTTACGGAGGGAGAGTTGAAGGTATTTTGGACCCAGGCCCCAGTAAGCCTTGTGGACAATGCAGAGGGACTTGAATTTAACCCTTGCAGCCACTGGGAGCAATGAAAAGATTTCAGGGCTGGAGAGATACGATCCCTGGGCTTCAGACCAAGGAAACGTCTTGCAGTCCTGTTCTGGATGAGTTGCAGAGGACAGAGAGAAGAAGCAGGCAGATTTAGAAAGAGGCTGTTGCAGTAGTCTAGCCTAGAGAGAATCAGAGCTCTAGATACAGTAAGCTTCTGGGGGAAGGAGAGGAAAGGAACAATACCTCTGCAAATGTACAGTTGGTAGTTTGACTTCTTAGAGATGTCAGAGATGTGAGAAGAAAAGGAGAGTGTGGAGTCGAAGATGACCCCAAGGTTCTTAGCCTCAAAGGTGGGAGCAGGAAGAGGGCCAAGGGAGGCCGGCCAGAGAGTGGCAGGAAAGGAGGGTGCAGGTGTGCCGATGAGGAGAATCTCTGCCTAAATGGGATTAAGGCAGAGATCATTGGCGGCAGACCAGTCCTGGATGGCAGACAGACGGTCAGAGATGAGGGAGGGAAGCCTGAAAACAAGCAGAGTGTCATCCGCATAGCACTGAAAGTTGAAGCAGAGAGCTGCAATGCGGTGGGAAATGGGTGCCAGGTATTGGTTGAACAGCCAGGGAGAGAGGTTAGACCCGTGGGGAACACCACAAGTAGAGAATGAGATGGCGAAAAGGAAGGACCCAAGTTGGACCTGGGAGGGCCGATCAGAGTGGAAAGAGGTCATCCAGGCCAGGGCCTGATCAGTGATACCCGGCTTATCACGGAGACAGTTGAGCAGGATGGCATGGTTGACCGTGTCAAAGGCAGAAGAGAAATCGAGTAGGATGAGGACCCAAAAGGGATGTTAGAGTCATGGTTGGACAGCAGGTCTTCACAGGTGTTCAGGAGAGCAGTTTCCATGCTTCTGACAGCTCTGAAGCCAGGCTGATGGTCATGGAGACAACCAACAGAGTCAGTGTGAAGATTAAGCTGGGAGATGGTCAGCTTTTCCAAGAGTTTGCCCTGGAAAGGAGTGATAGAAACCTGCGAAGTTAGCCGAACCGGAGGGGTCGGCTGTGGAATTTTTGAGAAGAGGGTGCACAAGAGAATGCTTCAGAGTGGAGGGGAAGATTCCACAGGTGATGGAATGGTTACAGAAGTCGGCCAGATTCAGAGCAAGGGTGTCAATGTGGTCCTTGATGGTTTTGGACGAACAGGGAAGAACCTGTTTTGACTGGAATCACACAATCTCCTGGGCTTGCGCCAATCTGGTTTCCAACCAAGCCACGGCACTGAATCGGCCTTATTGGACCTAAAGATTCAACAGGATGATATCAAAGATGCCAAGAAGCAAGCCCTCCTCTTGTTACTGGGCCTGTCTGCAGCCTTCGACCATGTATACATATTGAATAAATCAAAAAGGCAGCCTATGATCGAGCCAGCCAGGAGTCAACCTGGAATTAGTCAAATGTGTTATCCATTGCGCCACTGGACCGCTGCTACAGCGTGAGCAGGAGTCAGCACTTTTGTAACGAAACAGAAGTTTCCTGCTTGAGACACAGTGAGAAACGTACTTCTCATTTTTACAAGGAGAGGTAGAAAAAAACGCTACAAGCCCACAATGAGCAGGTGAGCGAGCGTGTGCCATCATGAGAAACTTAGTTCTCATTTTTCCCAGAGGAGAGGTAGAAAAAACGCACTAACTACGAACAAACAATGTGCTTTTGTGTGCCATGCGTGACAAGGCTCATTTTTAAATACTTTCTAGAACAAAAAGGCAGCATGCGAACGAGCCAGCCAGGAGTCGAACCTGGAATCTTCTGCTCCGTAGGCAGACGCGTTATCCATTGCGCCACTGGCCCTCTGTTGCAGTTACTCTTGGAATCAGCACTTTTGTTACGACGCAGAGGCTCATCATGCGGATTGAGCCATCATGAGCAACTTAGTTCTCATTTTTATAAGGAGAGGTGGTTGAAAACACGCCTATGAACTGACAATGAGCAGGCGTGTGCCATGTGTTAGAGACATCATGAGAAATAACGTAGTTCCCATTTTTTCTCCCGAGTAGAGGTAGAAACACGCTGCAACAGTGACTACAAACACACAATGAGCTTTCGAGTGCCTTGCGTGAGAAGGCTCATTTTTAAATACAGAACAAAAAGGCAGCATTTGAACGAGCCAGCCAGGAGTCGAACCTGGAATCTTCTGCTCCGTAGGCAGACGCGTTATCCATTGCGCCACTGGCCCGCTGCTGCACTGTGAGCTGCATTCAGCACTTTTGTTACGAACCAGAGGCTCAGGTCGGGCTGCCTGAGACATCACGAGAAACTTTGTTCTCATTTTTACAGCGAGAGGTAGGAAAAACGCTACCAACACACAATAAGCAGGCGTGTGACATGTGTTAAAGAAGGCTCATTTTTAAATACTTTATTGAAAACAATACATACAAACATCTGACAAAGAACGCATTTGGCATCAGATACTGCCCGGATTGCAACTCTCTGCACGTATTTTCTGGCGAGTTTTACGGACCAAGCATCTCATTTATTGTACTATAGCACTCACATTTTCATGCGCAAATAACAGATTTAGACTGTTTTCACTTTTTAGTATTGTACCATTTTATGTGCTCGGTGCTCTTCAGTGTTAAATCCGCGGGAGAGGATGATCTGTACCCAGATCAACCCCAAAAGTGCCATACAGATATGAAACAGATAAGGCCTGAGTGATAGGCGTGCCAAGGAGTACTCGACGTGCATGCCACAGAAACGCGAAACATGCAACAAGTGAGAGACATAAAATGGGGTTTTTCACTTTAAGAAAATAACATATAATATATTGAATACAATTTTTTGTTTACTTCTTAAAAGGTGTTTTATTGAGCTGTAGCCTTCCTCTTAGAGAGCAGGACTAAGAAGCCCGGCTGGAGCATTTCAGCACATTTTTATTTCCTTTTGGCGATCGCTGTGTCAGGGTGTTGGGTTGGGGCTCCAAGATTGCCGAACACCAGGCGAGCAGTCTATCATGGGGAACAGTTTAGTATACAACACCGGTGCGATGAAGGCACATGGCCTACTGTGCATTTTAAGCACCACCTATAAGCCGAAACCGTTGCATTGAAGTACAGGTAGGAGGGAGATGACATGTGAAGAGGGACACACGACTTGGTTTTTTTTGGGTTATTTATTTGTTAAATATTGTTGGTTGTTTATCGTCTAATTGACTGCCTTGGGCCATGCTTACCTCTTTGGCCATTCCCACCCACTCCTTGCCCCTCCCACCCAAAACTCAACCCCTGGTATCTATGTTGTTTCTAAGCAGTCTGCTGTGAGTTAATGGCTTAATTGCCGCTGTAAATGGCTACCGGTATAATAACAAAAATCTTACCCAATTCTACCTGTCCTTAACTCACTACCCCACCCCCTCTATTCCCACCTCTCCCCTCTCACCCAATCTACCCTTATCCCCACCCTACTCTACCACCACTGACTATACCCCAAACCACTCTACACCTACCCCACTCTTCGCTACCCACAATATCCCACACCACTGTAGACCTACCCTACCCACTGCCCCACCCCACTGTACCCCTATCCATCAAACCACTGTAGACTGGCAAGGTGACACGAGGTCCTTTGATCCCAATAGATTTCGCCCAGCCTTTCCATATCTTCAGATCACTACCGAGTTAAGGTACGTGTTTGTTGAGTCTTCAACTTACCCCAGACCTACGCTAGTTGTTCAAGATCAGACAGGCAGTCAAAGTGAACAGGCACGCCTTTGACAGTGTCTCTTCGGATGTAGGTAGATGCACAAAGTATTCTATTCTGAGGTCCATGCATTCTGCCATGTAAGCGCCAAACAGCCCTTTCACGGGAAGACCCTTCAAAAAGTAAAGACTCCGCTTTCTGTATGTTGGCATGTAGCACGTAGCCCATCTTGGCAGATAGCCTACATCACATTGCATCTAGTGGTGGCCCTATGTTGTGATTCTTCACTTGCCAAATCATAGCAGTGCTAAAAGGTCATGGCCAAGAGGCCTCAGCGGCAGGGGATCTGCGTCCAGTGCAAATTGGCACATGCCAAAACGTCCTGAACAATGGAGAAGGCAAAGAAGTTTCATTAGTGGTGTAATGGGAGGATAAATCGTGTTCCAGATGTTGGGGACATCCCTCAGACCTGTTAAGGGCCTCCATCACACCACTGAGGAATTATCCTTGTTTGTTACTGTTTGCAATGAATGATTGAAGGAGTTGCGTATCTTCAGATCTATAGATTCCTGCTATGATATGACATGATATTGTATTTGAATCGTACTCATACACGCGTGTTTCAGAGCGTGACGAGGCAAGGGAGGGGAAGAAGGGAGGACAAAACAGCGATCTTCCTAGGCCCAGTGACATTGAGAATGCTCAAGTGCAGGGGAGAGGGAGGGAGGAAAGTGCAAGGAGAGGGGCGAGGTGGAACGTGCCTAGGAAGGGATAAAAACAACAACAACTGGTAGCGCAGCCAGCAGGGTGGCAAGTGCGAGGTTTAAAGCACAGACAAGGGGTGTCTGATAAGTGCAGGTAAGGGCACTGTAGGGTTACAGATACAGACCCAAGTGCAAGGATTGCGTGCAAGGGTTGCCAGGAGGCAGTGCAGGTGTGCGGCTGGGTGGGCAGGGACCTTGGCCCGAAATCAGAGGGTAGCCAGGTGCACGGAGCTGAAGCAGACAGATCAGCAGGGGAGCGGAAGAGCAAAGGCAGAAGCAAAGAGGAAGGTCTTGAGGTGCTTCCGGAACCAGAGATGGTTCTCCTCAAGTTTCAGTGTGGCAGGCAGGCTGTTCCAGAGGGAGGCCCCAGCTGAGGAAAGAGATCTACCCCCAACTCGTTGCTTGGAGAAGCGACCGGCCCTGAGGGAGTTGGAGGTGGAGGAGAAAAGAGCTCGAGTGGGAAGGTATTTACGGAGGGAGAGTTGAAGGTATTTTGGACCCAGGCCCCAGTAAGCCTTGTGGACAATGCAGAGGGACTTGAATTTAACCCTTGCAGCCACTGGGAGCAATGAAAAGATTTCAGGGCTGGAGAGATACGATCCCTGGGCTTCAGACCAAGGAAACGTCTTGCAGTCCTGTTCTGGATGAGTTGCAGAGGACAGAGAGAAGAAGCAGGCAGATTTAGAAAGAGGCTGTTGCAGTAGTCTAGCCTAGAGAGAATCAGAGCTCTAGATACAGTAAGCTTCTGGGGGAAGGAGAGGAAAGGAACAATACCTCTGCAAATGTACAGTTGGTAGTTTGACTTCTTAGAGATGTCAGAGATGTGAGAAGAAAAGGAGAGTGTGGAGTCGAAGATGACCCCAAGGTTCTTAGCCTCAAAGGTGGGAGCAGGAAGAGGGCCAAGGGAGGCCGGCCAGAGAGTGGCAGGAAAGGAGGGTGCAGGTGTGCCGATGAGGAGAATCTCTGCCTAAATGGGATTAAGGCAGAGATCATTGGCGGCAGACCAGTCCTGGATGGCAGACAGACGGTCAGAGATGAGGGAGGGAAGCCTGAAAACAAGCAGAGTGTCATCCGCATAGCACTGAAAGTTGAAGCAGAGAGCTGCAATGCGGTGGGAAATGGGTGCCAGGTATTGGTTGAACAGCCAGGGAGAGAGGTTAGACCCGTGGGGAACACCACAAGTAGAGAATGAGATGGCGAAAAGGAAGGACCCAAGTTGGACCTGGGAGGGCCGATCAGAGTGGAAAGAGGTCATCCAGGCCAGGGCCTGATCAGTGATACCCGGCTTATCACGGAGACAGTTGAGCAGGATGGCATGGTTGACCGTGTCAAAGGCAGAAGAGAAATCGAGTAGGATGAGGACCCAAAAGGGATGTTAGAGTCATGGTTGGACAGCAGGTCTTCACAGGTGTTCAGGAGAGCAGTTTCCATGCTTCTGACAGCTCTGAAGCCAGGCTGATGGTCATGGAGACAACCAACAGAGTCGGTGTGAAGATTAAGCTGGGAGATGGTCAGCTTTTCCAAGAGTTTGCCCTGGAAAGGAGTGATAGAAACCTGCGAAGTTAGCCGGGCCGGAGGGGTCGGCTGTGAAATTTTTGAGAAGAGGGTGCACAAGAGAATGCTTCAGAGTGGAGGGGAAGATTCCACAGGTGATGGAATGGTTACAGAAGTCGGCCAGATTCAGAGCAAGGGTGTCAATGTGGTCCTTGATGGTTTTGGACGAACAGGGAAGAACCTGTTTTGACTGGAATCACACAATCTCCTGGGCTTGCGCCAATCTGGTTTCCAACCAAGCCACGGCACTGAATCGGCCTTACTGGACCTAAAGATTCAACAGGATGATATCAAAGATGCCAAGAAGCAAGCCCTCCTCTTGTTACTGGGCCTGTCTGCAGCCTTCGACCATGTATACATATTGAATAAATCAAAAAGGCAGCCTATGATCGAGCCAGCCAGGAGTCAACCTGGAATTAGTCAAATGTGTTATCCATTGCGCCACTGGACCGCTGCTACAGCGTGAGCAGGAGTCAGCACTTTTGTAACGAAACAGAAGTTTCCTGCTTGAGACACAGTGAGAAACGTACTTCTCATTTTTACAAGGAGAGGTAGAAAAAAACGCTACAAGCCCACAATGAGCAGGTGAGCGAGCGTGTGCCATCATGAGAAACTTAGTTCTCATTTTTCCCAGAGGAGAGGTAGAAAAAACGCACTAACTACGAACAAACAATGTGCTTTTGTGTGCCATGCGTGACAAGGCTCATTTTTAAATACTTTCTAGAACAAAAAGGCAGCATGCGAACGAGCCAGCCAGGAGTCGAACCTGGAATCTTCTGCTCCGTAGGCAGACGCGTTATCCATTGCGCCACTGGCCCTCTGCTGCAGTGACTCTTGGAATCAGCACTTTTGTTACGACGCAGAGGCTCATCATGCGGATTGAGCCATCATGAGCAACTTAGTTCTCATTTTTATAAGGAGAGGTGGTTGAAAACACGCCTACGAACTGACAATGAGCAGGCGTGTGCCATGTGTTAGAGACATCATGAGAAATAACGTAGTTCCCATTTTTTCTCCCGAGTAGAGGTAGAAACACGCTGCAACAGTGACTACAAACACACAATGAGCTTTCGAGTGCCTTGCGTGAGAAGGCTCATTTTTAAATACAGAACAAAAAGGCAGCATTTGAACGAGCCAGCCAGGAATCTTCTGCTCCGTAGGCAGACGCGTTATCCATTGCGCCTCTGGCCCGCTGCTGCACTGTGAGCTGCATTCAGCACTTTTGTTACGAACCAGAGGCTCAGGTCGGGCTGCCTGAGACATCACGAGAAACTTTGTTCTCATTTTTACAGCGAGAGGTAGGAAAAACGCTACCAACACACAATAAGCAGGCGTGTGACATGTGTTAAAGAAGGCTCATTTTTAAATACTTTATTGAAAACAATACATACAAACATCTGACAAAGAACGCATTTGGCATCAGATACTGCCCGGATTGCAACTGTCTGCACGTATTTTCTGGCGAGTTTTACGGACCAAGCATCTCATTTATTGTACGATAGCACTCACATTTTCATGCGCAAATAACAGATTTAGACTGTTTTCACTTTTTAGTATTGTACCATTTTATGTGCTCGGTGCTCTTCAGTGTTAAATCCGCGGGAGAGGATGATCTGTACCCAGATCAACCCCAAAAGTGCCATACAGATATGAAACAGGTAAGGCCTGAGTGATAGGCGTGCCAAGGAGTACTCGACGTGCATGCCACAGAAACGCGAAACATGCAACAAGTGAGAGACATAAAATGGGGTTTTTCACTTTAAGAAAATAACATATAATATATTGAATACAATTTTTTGTTTACTTCTTAAAAGGTGTTTTATTGAGCTGTAGCCTTCCTCTTAGAGAGCAGGACTAAGAAGCCCGGCTGGAGCATTTCAGCACATTTTTATTTCCTTTTGGCGATCGCTGTGTCAGGGTGTTGGGTTGGGGCTCCAAGATTGCCGAACACCAGGCGAGCAGTCTATCATGGGGAACAGTTTAGTATACAACACCGGTGCGATGAAGGCACATGGCCTACTGTGCATTTTAAGCACCACCTATAAGCCGAAACCGTTGCATTGAAGTACAGGTAGGAGGGAGATGACATGTGAAGAGGGACACACGACTTGTTTTTTTTTGGGTTATTTATTTGTTAAATATTGTTGGTTGTTTATCGTCTAATTGACTGCCTTGGGCCATGCTTACCTCTTTGGCCATTCCCACCCACTCCTTGCCCCTCCCACCCAAAACTCAACCCCTGGTATCTATGTTGTTTCTAAGCAGTCTGCTGTGAGTTAATGGCTTAATTGCCGCTGTAAATGGCTACCGGTATAATAACAAAAATCTTACCCAATTCTACCTGACCTTAACTCACTACCCCACCCCCTCTATTCCCACCTCTCCCCTCTCACCCAATCTACCCTTATTCCCACCCTACTCTACCACCACTGACTATACCCCAAACCACTCTACACCTACCCCACTCTTCGCTACCCACAATATCCCACACCACTGTACACCTACCCTACCCACTGCCCCACCCCACTGTACCCCTATCCATCAAACTACTGTAGACTGGCAAGGTGACACGAGGTCCTTTGATCCCAATAGATTTCGCCCAGCCTTTCCATATCTTCATATCACTACCGAGTTAAGGTACGTGTTTGTTGAGTCTTCAACTTACCCCAGACCTACGCTAGTTGTTCAAGATCAGACAGGCAGTCAAAGTGAACAGGCACGCCTTTGACAGTGTCTCTTCGGATGTAGGTAGATGCACAAAGTATTCTATTCTGAGGTCCATGCATTCTGCCATGTAAGCGCCAAACAGCCCTTTCACAGGAAGACCCTTCAAAAAGTAAAGACTCCGCTTTCTGTATGTTGGCATGTAGCACGTAGCCCATCTTGGCAGATAGCGTACATCACATTGCATCTAGTGGTGGCCCTATGTTGTGATTCTTCACTTGCCAAATCATAGCAGTGCTAAAAGGTCATGGCCAAGAGGCCTCAGCGGCAGGGGATCTGCGTCCAGTGCAAATTGGCACATGCCAAAACGTCCTGAACAATGGAGAAGGCAAAGAAGTTTCATTAGTGGTGTAATGGGAGGATAAATCGTGTTCCAGATGTTGGGGACATCCCTCAGACCTGTTAAGGGCCTCCATCACACCACTGAGGAATTATCCTTGTTTGTTACTGTTTGCAATGAATGATTGAAGGAGTTGCGTATCTTCAGATCTATAGATTCCTGCTATGATATGACATGATATTGTATTTGAATCGTACTCATACACGCGTGTTTCAGAGCGTGACGAGGCAAGGGAGGGGAAGAAGGGAGGACAAAACAGCGATCTTCCTAGGCCCAGTGACATTGAGAATGCTCAAGTGCAGGGGAGAGGGAGGGAGGAAAGTGCAAGGAGAGGGGCGAGGTGGAACGTGCCTAGGAAGGGATAAAAACAACAACAACTGGTAGCGCAGCCAGCAGGGTGGCAAGTGCGAGGTTTAAAGCGCAGACAAGGGGTGTCTGATAAGTGCAGGTAAGGGCACTGTAGGGTTACAGATACAGACCCAAGTGCAAGGATTGCGTGCAAGGGTTGCCAGGAGGCAGTGCAGGTGTGCGGCTGGGTGGGCAGGGACCTTGGCCCGAAATCAGAGGGTAGCCAGGTGCACGGAGCCGAAGCAGACAGATCAGCAGGGGAGCGGAAGAGCAAAGGCAGAAGCAAAGAGGAAGGTCTTGAGGTGCTTCCGGAACCAGAGATGGTTCTCCTCAAGTTTCAGTGTGGCAGGCAGGCTGTTCCAGAGGGAGGCCCCAGCTGAGGAAAGAGATCTACCCCCAACTCGTTGCTTGGCAGAAGCGACCGGCCCTGAGGGAGTTGGAGGTGGATGAGAAAAGAGCTCGAGTGGGAAGGTATTTACGGAGGGAGAGTTGAAGGTTTTTGGACCCAGGCCCCAGTAAGCCTTGTGGACAATGCAGAGGGACTTGAATTTAACCCTTGCAGCCACTGGGAGCAATGAAAAGATTTCAGGGCTGGAGAGATACGATCCCTGGGCTTCAGACCAAGGAAACGTCTTGCAGTCCTGTTCTGGATGAGTTGCAGAGGACAGAGAGAAGAAGCAGGCAGATTTAGAAAGAGGCTGTTGCAGTAGTCTAGCCTAGAGAGAATCAGAGCTCTAGATACAGTAAGCTTCTGGGGGAAGGAGAGGAAAGGAACAATACCTCTGCAAATGTACAGTTGGTAGTTTGACTTCTTAGAGATGTCAGAGATGTGAGAAGAAAAGGAGAGTGTGGAGTCGAAGATGACCCCAAGGTTCTTAGCCTCAAAGGTGGGAGCAGGAAGAGGGCCAAGGGAGGCCGGCCAGAGAGTGGCAGGAAAGGAGGGTGCAGGTGTGCCGATGAGGAGAATCTCTGCCTAAATGGGATTAAGGCAGAGATCATTGGCGGCAGACCAGTCCTGGATGGCAGACAGACGGTCAGAGATGAGGGAGGGAAGCCTGAAAACAAGCAGAGTGTCATCCGCATAGCACTGAAAGTTGAAGCAGAGAGCTGCAATGCGGTGGGAAATGGGTGCCAGGTATTGGTTGAACAGCCAGGGAGAGAGGTTAGACCCGTGGGGAACACCACAAGTAGAGAATGAGATGGCGAAAAGGAAGGACCCAAGTTGGACCTGGGAGGGCCGATCAGAGTGGAAAGAGGTCATCCAGGCCAGGGCCTGATCAGTGATACCCGGCTTATCACGGAGACAGTTGAGCAGGATGGCATGGTTGACCGTGTCAAAGGCAGAAGAGAAATCGAATAGGATGAGGACCCAAAAGGGATGTTAGAGTCATGGTTGGACAGCAGGTCTTCACAGGTGTTCAGGAGAGCAGTTTCCATGCTTCTGACAGCTCTGAAGCCAGGCTGATGGTCATGGAGACAACCAACAGAGTCGGTGTGAAGATTAAGCTGGGAGATGGTCAGCTTTTCCAAGAGTTTGCCCTGGAAAGGAGTGATAGAAACCTGCGAAGTTAGCTGGGCCGGAGGGGTCGGCTGTGGAATTTTTGAGAAGAGGGTGCACAAGAGAATGCTTCAGAGTGGAGGGGAAGATTCCACAGGTGATGGAATGGTTACAGAAGTCGGCCAGATTCAGAGCAAGGGTGTCAATGTGGTCCTTGATGGTTTTGGACGAACAGGGAAGAACCTGTTTTGACTGGAATCACACAATCTCCTGGGCTTGCGCCAATCTGGTTTCCAACCAAGCCACGGCACTGAATCGGCCTTACTGGACCTAAAGATTCAACAGGATGATATCAAAGATGCCAAGAAGCAAGCCCTCCTCTTGTTACTGGGCCTGTCTGCAGCCTTCGACCATGTATACATATTGAATAAATCAAAAAGGCAGCCTATGATCGAGCCAGCCAGGAGTCAACCTGGAATTAGTCAAATGTGTTATCCATTGCGCCACTGGACCGCTGCTACAGCGTGAGCAGGAGTCAGCACTTTTGTAACGAAACAGAAGTTTCCTGCTTGAGACACAGTGAGAAACGTACTTCTCATTTTTACAAGGAGAGAGGTAGAAAAAACGCACTAACTACGAACAAACAATGTGCTTTTGTGTGCCATGCGTGACAAGGCTCATTTTTAAATACTTTCTAGAACAAAAAGGCAGCATGCGAACGAGCCAGCCAGGACTCAAACCTGGAATCTTCTGCTCCGTAGGCAGACGCGTTATCCATTGCGCCACTGGCCCTCTGCTGCAGTGACTCTTGGAATCAGCACTTTTGTTACGACGCAGAGGCTCATCATGCGGATTGAGCCATCATGAGCAACTTAGTTCTCATTTTTATAAGGAGAGGTGGTTGAAAACACGCCTACGAACTGACAATGAGCAGGCGTGTGCCATGTGTTAGAGACATCATGAGAAATAACGTAGTTCCCATTTTTTCTCCCGAGTAGAGGTAGAAACACGCTGCAACAGTGACTACAAACACACAATGAGCTTTCGAGTGCCTTGCGTGAGAAGGCTCATTTTTAAATACAGAACAAAAAGGCAGCATTTGAACGAGCCAGCCAGGAGTCGAACCTGGAATCTTCTGCTCCGTAGGCAAACGCGTTACCCATTGCGCCACTGGCCCGCTGCTGCACTGTGAGCTGCATTCAGCACTTTTGTTACGAACCAGAGGCTCAGGTCGGGCTGCCTGAGACATCACGAGAAACTTTGTTCTCATTTTTACAGCGAGAGGTAGGAAAAACGCTACCAACACACAATAAGCAGGCGTGTGACATGTGTTAAAGAAGGCTCATTTTTAAATACTTTATTGAAAACAATACATACAAACATCTGACAAAGAACGCATTTGGCATCAGATACTGCGCGGATTGCAACTCTCTGCACGTATTTTCTGGCGAGTTTTACGGACCAAGCATCTCATTTATTGTACTATAGCACTCACATTTTCATGCGCAAATAACAGATTTAGACTGTTTTCACTTTTTAGTATTGTACCATTTTATGTGCTCGGTGCTCTTCAGTGTTAAATCCGCGGGAGAGGATGATCTGTACCCAGATCAACCCCAAAAGTGCCATACAGATATGAAACAGATAAGGCCTGAGTGATAGGCGTGCCAAGGAGTACTCGACGTGCATGCCACAGAAACGCGAAACATGCAACAAGTGAGAGACATAAAATGGGGTTTTTCACTTTAAGAAAATAACATATAATATATTGAATACAATTTTTTGTTTACTTCTTAAAAGGTGTTTTATTGAGCTGTAGCCTTCCTCTTAGAGAGCAGGACTAAGAAGCCCGGCTGGAGCATTTCAGCACATTTTTATTTCCTTTTGGCGATCGCTGTGTCAGGGTGTTGGGTTGGGGCTCCAAGATTGCCGAACACCAGGCGAGCAGTCTATCATGGGGAACAGTTTAGTATACAACACCGGTGCGATGAAGGCACATGGCCTACTGTGCATTTTAAGCACCACCTATAAGCCGAAACCGTTGCATTGAAGTACAGGTAGGAGGGAGATGACATGTGAAGAGGGACACACGACTTGGTTTTTTTTGGGTTATTTATTTGTTAAATATTGTTGGTTGTTTATCGTCTAATTGACTGCCTTGGGCCATGCTTACCTCTTTGGCCATTCCCACCCACTCCTTGCCCCTCCCACCCAAAACTCAACCCCTGGTATCTATGTTGTTTCTAAGCAGTCTGCTGTGAGTTAATGGCTTAATTGCCGCTGTAAATGGCTACCGGTATAATAACAAAAATCTTACCCAATTCTACCTGTCCTTAACTCACTACCCCACCCCCTCTATTCCCACCTCTCCCCTCTCACCCAATCTACCCTTATCCCCACCCTACTCTACCACCACTGACTATACCCCAAACCACTCTACAACTACCCCACTCTTCGCTACCCACAATATCCCACACCACTGTAGACCTACCCTACCCACTGCCCCACCCCACTGTACCCCTATCCATCAAACCACTGTAGACTGGCAAGGTGACACGAGGTCCTTTGATCCCAATAGATTTCGCCCAGCCTTTCCATATCTTCAGATCACTACCGAGTTAAGGTACGTGTTTGTTGAGTCTTCAACTTACCCCAGACCTACGCTAGTTGTTCAAGATCAGACAGGCAGTCAAAGTGAACAGGCACGCCTTTGACAGTGTCTCTTCGGATGTAGGTAGATGCACAAAGTATTCTATTCTGAGGTCCATGCATTCTGCCATGTAAGCGCCAAACAGCCCTTTCACGGGAAGACCCTTCAAAAAGTAAAGACTCCGCTTTCTGTATGTTGGCATGTAGCACGTAGCCCATCTTGGCAGATAGCGTACATCACATTGCATCTAGTGGTGGCCCTATGTTGTGATTCTTCACTTGCCAAATCATAGCAGTGCTAAAAGGTCATGGCCAAGAGGCCTCAGCGGCAGGGGATCTGCGTCCAGTGCAAATTGGCACATGCCAAAACGTCCTGAACAATGGAGAAGGCAAAGAAGTTTCATTAGTGGTGTAATGGGAGGATAAATCGTGTTCCAGATGTTGGGGACATCCCTCAGACCTGTTAAGGGCCTCCATCACACCACTGAGGAATTATCCTTGTTTGTTACTGTTTGCAATGAATGATTGAAGGAGTTGCGTATCTTCAGATCTATAGATTCCTGCTATGATATGACATGATATTGTATTTGAATCGTACTCATACACGCGTGTTTCAGAGCGTGACGAGGCAAGGGAGGGGAAGAAGGGAGGACAAAACAGCGATCTTCCTAGGCCCAGTGACATTGAGAATGCTCAAGTGCAGGGGAGAGGGAGGGAGGAAAGTGCAAGGAGAGGGGCGAGGTGGAACGTGCCTAGGAAGGGATAAAAACAACAACAACTGGTAGCGCAGCCAGCAGGGTGGCAAGTGCGAGGTTTCAAGCGCAGACAAGGGGTGTCTGATAAGTGCAGGTAAGGGCACTGTAGGGTTACAGATACAGACCCAAGTGCAAGGATTGCGTGCAAGGGTTGCCAGGAGGCAGTGCAGGTGTGCGGCTGGGTGGGCAGGGACCTTGGCCCGAAATCAGAGGGTAGCCAGGTGCACGGAGCTGAAGCAGACAGATCAGCAGGGGAGCGGAAGAGCAAAGGCAGAAGCAAAGAGGAAGGTCTTGAGGTGCTTCCGGAACCAGAGATGGTTCTCCTCAAGTTTCAGTGTGGCAGGCAGGCTGTTCCAGAGGGAGGCCCCAGCTGAGGAAAGAGATCTACCCCCAACTCGTTGCTTGGAGAAGCGACCGGCCCTGAGGGAGTTGGAGGTGGAGGAGAAAAGAGCTCGAGTGGGAAGGTATTTACGGAGGGAGAGTTGAAGGTATTTTGGACCCAGGCCCCAGTAAGCCTTGTGGACAATGCAGAGGGACTTGAATTTAACCCTTGCAGCCACTGGGAGCAATGAAAAGATTTCAGGGCTGGAGAGATACGATCCCTGGGCTTCAGACCAAGGAAACGTCTTGCAGTCCTGTTCTGGATGAGTTGCAGAGGACAGAGAGAAGAAGCAGGCAGATTTAGAAAGAGGCTGTTGCAGTAGTCTAGCCTAGAGAGAATCAGAGCTCTAGATACAGTAAGCTTCTGGGGGAAGGAGAGGAAAGGAACAATACCTCTGCAAATGTACAGTTGGTAGTTTGACTTCTTAGAGATGTCAGAGATGTGAGAAGAAAAGGAGAGTGTGGAGTCGAAGATGACCCCAAGGTTCTTAGCCTCAAAGGTGGGAGCAGGAAGAGGGCCAAGGGAGGCCGGCCAGAGAGTGGCAGGAAAGGAGGGTGCAGGTGTGCCGATGAGGAGAATCTCTGCCTAAATGGGATTAAGGCAGAGATCATTGGCGGCAGACCAGTCCTGGATGGCAGACAGACGGTCAGAGATGAGGGAGGGAAGCCTGAAAACAAGCAGAGTGTCATCCGCATAGCACTGAAAGTTGAAGCAGAGAGCTGCAATGCGGTGGGAAATGGGTGCCAGGTATTGGTTGAACAGCCAGGGAGAGAGGTTAGACCCGTGGGGAACACCACAAGTAGAGAATGAGATGGCGAAAAGGAAGGACCCAAGTTGGACCTGGGAGGGCCGATCAGAGTGGAAAGAGGTCATCCAGGCCAGGGCCTGATCAGTGATACCCGGCTTATCACGGAGACAGTTGAGCAGGATGGCATGGTTGACCGTGTCAAAGGCAGAAGAGAAATCGAGTAGGATGAGGACCCAAAAGGGATGTTAGAGTCATGGTTGGACAGCAGGTCTTCACAGGTGTTCAGGAGAGCAGTTTCCATGCTTCTGACAGCTCTGAAGCCAGGCTGATGGTCATGGAGACAACCAACAGAGTCGGTGTGAAGATTAAGCTGGGAGATGGTCAGCTTTTCCAAGAGTTTGCCCTGGAAAGGAGTGATAGAAACCTGCGAAGTTAGCCGGGCCGGAGGGGTCGGCTGTGGAATTTTTGAGAAGAGGGTGCACAAGAGAATGCTTCAGAGTGGAGGGGAAGATTCCACAGGTGATGGAATGGTTACAGAAGTCGGCCAGATTCAGAGCAAGGGTGTCAATGTGGTCCTTGATGGTTTTGGACGAACAGGGAAGAACCTGTTTTGACTGGAATCACACAATCTCCTGGGCTTGCGCCAATCTGGTTTCCAACCAAGCCACGGCACTGAATCGGCCTTACTGGACCTAAAGATTCAACAGGATGATATCAAAGATGCCAAGAAGCAAGCCCTCCTCTTGTTACTGGGCCTGTCTGCAGCCTTCGACCATGTATACATATTGAATAAATCAAAAAGGCAGCCTATGATCGAGCCAGCCAGGAGTCAACCTGGAATTAGTCAAATGTGTTATCCATTGCGCCACTGGACCGCTGCTACAGCGTGAGCAGGAGTCAGCACTTTTGTAACGAAACAGAAGTTTCCTGCTTGAGACACAGTGAGAAACGTACTTCTCATTTTTACAAGGAGAGGTAGAAAAAAACGCTACAAGCCCACAATGAGCAGGTGAGCGAGCGTGTGCCATCATGAGAAACTTAGTTCTCATTTTTCCCAGAGGAGAGGTAGAAAAAACGCACTAACTACGAACAAACAATGTGCTTTTGTGTGCCATGCGTGACAAGGCTCATTTTTAAATACTTTCTAGAACAAAAAGGCAGCATGCGAACGAGCCAGCCAGGAGTCGAACCTGGAATCTTCTGCTCCGTAGGCAGACGCGTTATCCATTGCGCCACTGGCCCTCTGCTGCAGTGACTCTTGGAATCAGCACTTTTGTTACGACGCAGAGGCTCATCATGCGGATTGAGCCATCATGAGCAACTTAGTTCTCATTTTTATAAGGAGAGGTGGTTGAAAACACGCCTACGAACTGACAATGAGCAGGCGTGTGCCATGTGTTAGAGACATCATGAGAAATAACGTAGTTCCCATTTTTTCTCCCGAGTAGAGGTAGAAACACGCTGCAACAGTGACTACAAACACACAATGAGCTTTCGAGTGCCTTGCGTGAGAAGGCTCATTTTTAAATACAGAACAAAAAGGCAGCATTTGAACGAGCCAGCCAGGAGTCGAACCTGGAATCTTCTGCTCCGTAGGCAGACGCGTTATCCATTGCGCCACTGGCCCGCTGCTGCACTGTGAGCTGCATTCAGCACTTTTGTTACGAACCAGAGGCTCAGGTCGGGCTGCCTGAGACATCACGAGAAACTTTGTTCTCATTTTTACAGCGAGAGGTAGGAAAAACGCTACCAACACACAATAAGCAGGCGTGTGACATGTGTTAAAGAAGGCTCATTTTTAAATACTTTATTGAAAACAATACATACAAACATCTGACAAAGAACGCATTTGGCATCAGATACTGCCCGGATTGCAACTGTCTGCACGTATTTTCTGGCGAGTTTTACGGACCAAGCATCTCATTTATTGTACGATAGCACTCACATTTTCATGCGCAAATAACAGATTTAGACTGTTTTCACTTTTTAGTATTGTACCATTTTATGTGCTCGGTGCTCTTCAGTGTTAAATCCGCGGGAGAGGATGATCTGTACCCAGATCAACCCCAAAAGTGCCATACAGATATGAAACAGGTAAGGCCTGAGTGATAGGCGTGCCAAGGAGTACTCGACGTGCATGCCACAGAAACGCGAAACATGCAACAAGTGAGAGACATAAAATGGGGTTTTTCACTTTAAGAAAATAACATATAATATATTGAATACAATTTTTTGTTTACTTCTTAAAAGGTGTTTTATTGAGCTGTAGCCTTCCTCTTAGAGAGCAGGACTAAGAAGCCCGGCTGGAGCATTTCAGCACATTTTTATTTCCTTTTGGCGATCGCTGTGTCAGGGTGTTGGGTTGGGGCTCCAAGATTGCCGAACACCAGGCGAGCAGTCTATCATGGGGAACAGTTTAGTATACAACACCGGTGCGATGAAGGCACATGGCCTACTGTGCATTTTAAGCACCACCTATAAGCCGAAACCGTTGCATTGAAGTACAGGTAGGAGGGAGATGACATGTGAAGAGGGACACACGACTTGTTTTTTTTTGGGTTATTTATTTGTTAAATATTGTTGGTTGTTTATCGTCTAATTGACTGCCTTGGGCCATGCTTACCTCTTTGGCCATTCCCACCCACTCCTTGCCCCTCCCACCCAAAACTCAACCCCTGGTATCTATGTTGTTTCTAAGCAGTCTGCTGTGAGTTAATGGCTTAATTGCCGCTGTAAATGGCTACCGGTATAATAACAAAAATCTTACCCAATTCTACCTGACCTTAACTCACTACCCCACCCCCTCTATTCCCACCTCTCCCCTCTCACCCAATCTACCCTTATCCCCACCCTACTCTACCACCACTGACTATACCCCAAACCACTCTACACCTACCCCACTCTTCGCTACCCACAATATCCCACACCACTGTACACCTACCCTACCCACTGCCCCACCCCACTGTACCCCTATCCATCAAACCACTGTAGACTGGCAAGGTGACACGAGGTCCTTTGATCCCAATAGATTTCGCCCAGCCTTTCCATATCTTCATATCACTACCGAGTTAAGGTACGTGTTTGTTGAGTCTTCAACTTACCCCAGACCTACGCTAGTTGTTCAAGATCAGACAGGCAGTCAAAGTGAACAGGCACGCCTTTGACAGTGTCTCTTCGGATGTAGGTAGATGCACAAAGTATTCTATTCTGAGGTCCATGCATTCTGCCATGTAAGCGCCAAACAGCCCTTTCACGGGAAGACCCTTCAAAAAGTAAAGACTCCGCTTTCTGTATGTTGGCATGTAGCACGTAGCCCATCTTGGCAGATAGCGTACATCACATTGCATCTAGTGGTGGCCCTATGTTGTGATTCTTCACTTGCCAAATCATAGCAGTGCTAAAAGGTCATGGCCAAGAGGCCTCAGCGGCAGGGGATCTGCGTCCAGTGCAAATTGGCACATGCCAAAACGTCCTGAACAATGGAGAAGGCAAAGAAGTTTCATTAGTGGTGTAATGGGAGGATAAATCGTGTTCCAGATGTTGGGGACATCCCTCAGACCTGTTAAGGGCCTCCATCACACCACTGAGGAATTATCCTTGTTTGTTACTGTTTGCAATGAATGATTGAAGGAGTTGCGTATCTTCAGATCTATAGATTCCTGCTATGATATGACATGATATTGTATTTGAATCGTACTCATACACGCGTGTTTCAGAGCGTGACGAGGCAAGGGAGGGGAAGAAGGGAGGACAAAACAGCGATCTTCCTAGGCCCAGTGACATTGAGAATGCTCAAGTGCAGGGGAGAGGGAGGGAGGAAAGTGCAAGGAGAGGGGCGAGGTGGAACGTGCCTAGGAAGGGATAAAAACAACAACAACTGGTAGCGCAGCCAGCAGGGTGGCAAGTGCGAGGTTTAAAGCGCAGACAAGGGGTGTCTGATAAGTGCAGGTAAGGGCACTGTAGGGTTACAGATACAGACCCAAGTGCAAGGATTGCGTGCAAGGGTTGCCAGGAGGCAGTGCAGGTGTGCGGCTGGGTGGGCAGGGACCTTGGCCCGAAATCAGAGGGTAGCCAGGTGCACGGAGCTGAAGCAGACAGATCAGCAGGGGAGCGGAAGAGCAAAGGCAGAAGCAAAGAGGAAGGTCTTGAGGTGCTTCCGGAACCAGAGATGGTTCTCCTCAAGTTTCAGTGTGGCAGGCAGGCTGTTCCAGAGGGAGGCCCCAGCTGAGGAAAGAGATCTACCCCCAACTCGTTGCTTGGAGAAGCGACCGGCCCTGAGGGAGTTGGAGGTGGAGGAGAAAAGAGCTCGAGTGGGAAGGTATTTACGGAGGGAGAGTTGAAGGTATTTTGGACCCAGGCCCCAGTAAGCCTTGTGGACAATGCAGAGGGACTTGAATTTAACCCTTGCAGCCACTGGGAGCAATGAAAAGATTTCAGGGCTGGAGAGATACGATCCCTGGGCTTCAGACCAAGGAAACGTCTTGCAGTCCTGTTCTGGATGAGTTGCAGAGGACAGAGAGAAGAAGCAGGCAGATTTAGAAAGAGGCTGTTGCAGTAGTCTAGCCTAGAGAGAATCAGAGCTCTAGATACAGTAAGCTTCTGGGGGAAGGAGAGGAAAGGAACAATACCTCTGCAAATGTACAGTTGGTAGTTTGACTTCTTAGAGATGTCAGAGATGTGAGAAGAAAAGGAGAGTGTGGAGTCGAAGATGACCCCAAGGTTCTTAGCCTCAAAGGTGGGAGCAGGAAGAGGGCCAAGGGAGGCCGGCCAGAGAGTGGCAGGAAAGGAGGGTGCAGGTGTGCCGATGAGGAGAATCTCTGCCTAAATGGGATTAAGGCAGAGATCATTGGCGGCAGACCAGTCCTGGATGGCAGACAGACGGTCAGAGATGAGGGAGGGAAGCCTGAAAACAAGCAGAGTGTCATCCGCATAGCACTGAAAGTTGAAGCAGAGAGCTGCAATGCGGTGGGAAATGGGTGCCAGGTATTGGTTGAACAGCCAGGGAGAGAGGTTAGACCCGTGGGGAACACCACAAGTAGAGAATGAGATGGCGAAAAGGAAGGACCCAAGTTGGACCTGGGAGGGCCGATCAGAGTGGAAAGAGGTCATCCAGGCCAGGGCCTGATCAGTGATACCCGGCTTATCACGGAGACAGTTGAGCAGGATGGCATGGTTGACCGTGTCAAAGGCAGAAGAGAAATCGAGTAGGATGAGGACCCAAAAGGGATGTTAGAGTCATGGTTGGACAGCAGGTCTTCACAGGTGTTCAGGAGAGCAGTTTCCATGCTTCTGACAGCTCTGAAGCCAGGCTGATGGTCATGGAGACAACCAACAGAGTCGGTGTGAAGATTAAGCTGGGAGATGGTCAGCTTTTCCAAGAGTTTGCCCTGGAAAGGAGTGATAGAAACCTGCGAAGTTAGCCGGGCCGGAGGGGTCGGCTGTGGAATTTTTGAGAAGAGGGTGCACAAGAGAATGCTTCAGAGTGGAGGGGAAGATTCCACAGGTGATGGAATGGTTACAGAAGTCGGCCAGATTCAGAGCAAGGGTGTCAATGTGGTCCTTGATGGTTTTGGACGAACAGGGAAGAACCTGTTTTGACTGGAATCACACAATCTCCTGGGCTTGCGCCAATCTGGTTTCCAACCAAGCCACGGCACTGAATCGGCCTTACTGGACCTAAAGATTCAACAGGATGATATCAAAGATGCCAAGAAGCAAGCCCTCCTCTTGTTACTGGGCCTGTCTGCAGCCTTCGACCATGTATACATATTGAATAAATCAAAAAGGCAGCCTATGATCGAGCCAGCCAGGAGTCAACCTGGAATTAGTCAAATGTGTTATCCATTGCGCCACTGGACCGCTGCTACAGCGTGAGCAGGAGTCAGCACTTTTGTAACGAAACAGAAGTTTCCTGCTTGAGACACAGTGAGAAACGTACTTCTCATTTTTACAAGGAGAGGTAGAAAAAAACGCTACAAGCCCACAATGAGCAGGTGAGCGAGCGTGTGCCATCATGAGAAACTTAGTTCTCATTTTTCCCAGAGGAGAGGTAGAAAAAACGCACTAACTACGAACAAACAATGTGCTTTTGTGTGCCATGCGTGACAAGGCTCATTTTTAAATACTTTCTAGAACAAAAAGGCAGCATGCGAACGAGCCAGCCAGGAGTCGAACCTGGAATCTTCTGCTCCGTAGGCAGACGCGTTATCCATTGCGCCACTGGCCCTCTGCTGCAGTGACTCTTGGAATCAGCACTTTTGTTACGACGCAGAGGCTCATCATGCGGATTGAGCCATCATGAGCAACTTAGTTCTCATTTTTATAAGGAGAGGTGGTTGAAAACACGCCTACGAACTGACAATGAGCAGGCGTGTGCCATGTGTTAGAGACATCATGAGAAATAACGTAGTTCCCATTTTTTCTCCCGAGTAGAGGTAGAAACACGCTGCAACAGTGACTACAAACACACAATGAGCTTTCGAGTGCCTTGCGTGAGAAGGCTCATTTTTAAATACAGAACAAAAAGGCAGCATTTGAACGAGCCAGCCAGGAGTCGAACCTGGAATCTTCTGCTCCGTAGGCAGACGCGTTATCCATTGCGCCACTGGCCCGCTGCTGCACTGTGAGCTGCATTCAGCACTTTTGTTACGAACCAGAGGCTCAGGTCGGGCTGCCTGAGACATCACGAGAAACTTTGTTCTCATTTTTACAGCGAGAGGTAGGAAAAACGCTACCAACACACAATAAGCAGGCGTGTGACATGTGTTAAAGAAGGCTCATTTTTAAATACTTTATTGAAAACAATACATACAAACATCTGACAAAGAACGCATTTGGCATCAGATACTGCCCGGATTGCAACTGTCTGCACGTATTTTCTGGCGAGTTTTACGGACCAAGCATCTCATTTATTGTACGATAGCACTCACATTTTCATGCGCAAATAACAGATTTAGACTGTTTTCACTTTTTAGTATTGTACCATTTTATGTGCTCGGTGCTCTTCAGTGTTAAATCCGCGGGAGAGGATGATCTGTACCCAGATCAACCCCAAAAGTGCCATACAGATATGAAACAGGTAAGGCCTGAGTGATAGGCGTGCCAAGGAGTACTCGACGTGCATGCCACAGAAACGCGAAACATGCAACAAGTGAGAGACATAAAATGGGGTTTTTCACTTTAAGAAAATAACATATAATATATTGAATACAATTTTTTGTTTACTTCTTAAAAGGTGTTTTATTGAGCTGTAGCCTTCCTCTTAGAGAGCAGGACTAAGAAGCCCGGCTGGAGCATTTCAGCACATTTTTATTTCCTTTTGGCGATCGCTGTGTCAGGGTGTTGGGTTGGGGCTCCAAGATTGCCGAACACCAGGCGAGCAGTCTATCATGGGGAACAGTTTAGTATACAACACCGGTGCGATGAAGGCACATGGCCTACTGTGCATTTTAAGCACCACCTATAAGCCGAAACCGTTGCATTGAAGTACAGGTAGGAGGGAGATGACATGTGAAGAGGGACACACGACTTGTTTTTTTTTGGGTTATTTATTTGTTAAATATTGTTGGTTGTTTATCGTCTAATTGACTGCCTTGGGCCATGCTTACCTCTTTGGCCATTCCCACCCACTCCTTGCCCCTCCCACCCAAAACTCAACCCCTGGTATCTATGTTGTTTCTAAGCAGTCTGCTGTGAGTTAATGGCTTAATTGCCGCTGTAAATGGCTACCGGTATAATAACAAAAATCTTACCCAATTCTACCTGACCTTAACTCACTACCCCACCCCCTCTATTCCCACCTCTCCCCTCTCACCCAATCTACCCTTATCCCCACCCTACTCTACCACCACTGACTATACCCCAAACCACTCTACACCTACCCCACTCTTCGCTACCCACAATATCCCACACCACTGTACACCTACCCTACCCACTGCCCCACCCCACTGTACCCCTATCCATCAAACCACTGTAGACTGGCAAGGTGACACGAGGTCCTTTGATCCCAATAGATTTCGCCCAGCCTTTCCATATCTTCATATCACTACCGAGTTAAGGTACGTGTTTGTTGAGTCTTCAACTTACCCCAGACCTACGCTAGTTGTTCAAGATCAGACAGGCAGTCAAAGTGAACAGGCACGCCTTTGACAGTGTCTCTTCGGATGTAGGTAGATGCACAAAGTATTCTATTCTGAGGTCCATGCATTCTGCCATGTAAGCGCCAAACAGCCCTTTCACAGGAAGACCCTTCAAAAAGTAAAGACTCCGCTTTCTGTATGTTGGCATGTAGCACGTAGCCCATCTTGGCAGATAGCGTACATCACATTGCATCTAGTGGTGGCCCTATGTTGTGATTCTTCACTTGCCAAATCATAGCAGTGCTAAAAGGTCATGGCCAAGAGGCCTCAGCGGCAGGGGATCTGCGTCCAGTGCAAATTGGCACATGCCAAAACGTCCTGAACAATGGAGAAGGCAAAGAAGTTTCATTAGTGGTGTAATGGGAGGATAAATCGTGTTCCAGATGTTGGGGACATCCCTCAGACCTGTTAAGGGCCTCCATCACACCACTGAGGAATTATCCTTGTTTGTTACTGTTTGCAATGAATGATTGAAGGAGTTGCGTATCTTCAGATCTATAGATTCCTGCTATGATATGACATGATATTGTATTTGAATCGTACTCATACACGCGTGTTTCAGAGCGTGACGAGGCAAGGGAGGGGAAGAAGGGAGGACAAAACAGCGATCTTCCTAGGCCCAGTGACATTGAGAATGCTCAAGTGCAGGGGAGAGGGAGGGAGGAAAGTGCAAGGAGAGGGGCGAGGTGGAACGTGCCTAGGAAGGGATAAAAACAACAACAACTGGTAGCGCAGCCAGCAGGGTGGCAAGTGCGAGGTTTAAAGCGCAGACAAGGGGTGTCTGATAAGTGCAGGTAAGGGCACTGTAGGGTTACAGATACAGACCCAAGTGCAAGGATTGCGTGCCAGGGTTGCCAGGAGGCAGTGCAGGTGTGCGGCTGGGTGGGCAGGGACCTTGGCCCGAAATCAGAGGGTAGCCAGGTGCACGGAGCCGAAGCAGACAGATCAGCAGGGGAGCGGAAGAGCAAAGGCAGAAGCAAAGAGGAAGGTCTTGAGGTGCTTCCGGAACCAGAGATGGTTCTCCTCAAGTTTCAGTGTGGCAGACAGGCTGTTCCAGAGGGAGGCCCCAGCTGAGGAAAGAGATCTACCCCCAACTCGTTGCTTGGAGAAGCGACCGGCCCTGAGGGAGTTGGAGGTGGATGAGAAAAGAGCTCGAGTGGGAAGGTATTTACGGAGGGAGAGTTGAAGGTATTTTGGACCCAGGCCCCAGTAAGCCTTGTGGACAATGCAGAGGGACTTGAATTTAACCCTTGCAGCCACTGGGAGCAATGAAAAGATTTCAGGGCTGGAGAGATACGATCCCTGGGCTTCAGACCAAGGAAACGTCTTGCAGTCCTGTTCTGGATGAGTTGCAGAGGACAGAGAGAAGAAGCAGGCAGATTTAGAAAGAGGCTGTTGCAGTAGTCTAGCCTAGAGAGAATCAGAGCTCTAGATACAGTAAGCTTCTGGGGGAAGGAGAGGAAAGGAACAATACCTCTGCAAATGTACAGTTGGTAGTTTGGCTTCTTAGAGATGTCAGAGATGTGAGAAGAAAAGGAGAGTGTGGAGTCGAAGATGACCCCAAGGTTCTTAGCCTCAAAGGTGGGAGCAGGAAGAGGGCCAAGGGAGGCCGGCCAGAGAGTGGCAGGAAAGGAGGGTGCAGGTGTGCCGATGAGGAGAATCTCTGCCTAAATGGGATTAAGGCAGAGATCATTGGCGGCAGACCAGTCCTGGATGGCAGACAGACGGTCAGAGATGAGGGAGGGAAGCCTGAAAACAAGCAGAGTGTCATCCGCATAGCACTGAAAGTTGAAGCAGAGAGCTGCAATGCGGTGGGAAATGGGTGCCAGGTATTGGTTGAACAGCCAGGGAGAGAGGTTAGACCCGTGGGGAACACCACAAGTAGAGAATGAGATGGCGAAAAGGAAGGACCCAAGTTGGACCTGGGAGGGCCGATCAGAGTGGAAAGAGGTCATCCAGGCCAGGGCCTGATCAGTGATACCCGGCTTATCGCGGAGACAGTTGAGCAGGATGGCATGGTTGACCGTGTCAAAGGCAGAAGAGAAATCGAGTAGGATGAGGACCCAAAAGGGATGTTAGAGTCATGGTTGGACAGCAGGTCTTCACAGGTGTTCAGGAGAGCAGTTTCCATGCTTCTGACAGCTCTGAAGCCAGGCTGATGGTCATGGAGACAACCAACAGAGTCGGTGTGAAGATTAAGCTGGGAGATGGTCAGCTTTTCCAAGAGTTTGCCCTGGAAAGGAGTGATAGAAACCTGCGAAGTTAGCCGGGCCGGAGGGGTCGGCTGTGGAATTTTTGAGAAGAGGGTGCACAAGAGAATGCTTCAGAGTGGAGGGGAAGATTCCACAGGTGATGGAATGGTTACAGAAGTCGGCCAGATTCAGAGCAAGGGTGTCAATGTGGTCCTTGATGGTTTTGGACGAACAGGGAAGAACCTGTTTTGACTGGAATCACACAATCTCCTGGGCTTGCGCCAATCTGGTTTCCAACCAAGCCACGGCACTGAATCGGCCTTATTGGACCTAAAGATTCAACAGGATGATATCAAAGATGCCAAGAAGCAAGCCCTCCTCTTGTTACTGGGCCTGTCTGCAGCCTTCGACCATGTATACATATTGAATAAATCAAAAAGGCAGCCTATGATCGAGCCAGCCAGGAGTCAACCTGGAATTAGTCAAATGTGTTATCCATTGCGCCACTGGACCGCTGCTACAGCGTGAGCAGGAGTCAGCACTTTTGTAACGAAACAGAAGTTTCCTGCTTGAGACACAGTGAGAAACGTACTTCTCATTTTTACAAGGAGAGGTAGAAAAAAACGCTACAAGCCCACAATGAGCAGGTGAGCGAGCGTGTGCCATCATGAGAAACTTAGTTCTCATTTTTCCCAGAGGAGAGGTAGAAAAAACACACTAACTACGAACAAACAATGTGCTTTTGTGTGCCATGCGTGACAAGGCTCATTTTTAAATACTTTCTAGAACAAAAAGGCAGCATGCGAACGAGCCAGCAAGGAGTCGAACCTGGAATCTTCTGCTCCGTAGGCAGACGCGTTATCCATTGCGCCACTGGCCCTCTGCTGCAGTTACTCTTGGAATCAGCACTTTTGTTACGACGCAGAGGCTCATCATGCGGATTGAGCCATCATGAGCAACTTAGTTCTCATTTTTATAAGGAGAGGTGGTTGAAAACACGCCTACGAACTGACAATGAGCAGGCGTGTGCCATGTGTTAGAGACATCATGAGAAATAACGTAGTTCCCATTTTTTCTCCCGAGTAGAGGTAGAAACACGCTGCAACAGTGACTACAAACACACAATGAGCTTTCGAGTGCCTTGCGTGAGAAGGCTCATTTTTAAATACAGAACAAAAAGGCAGCATTTGAACGAGCCAGCCAGGAGTCGAACCTGGAATCTTCTGCTCCGTAGGCAGACGCGTTATCCATTGCGCCACTGGCCCGCTGCTGCACTGTGAGCTGCATTCAGCACTTTTGTTACGAACCAGAGGCTCAGGTCGGGCTGCCTGAGACATCACGAGAAACTTTGTTCTCATTTTTACAGCGAGAGGTAGGAAAAACGCTACCAACACACAATAAGCAGGCGTGTGACATGTGTTAAAGAAGGCTCATTTTTAAATACTTTATTGAAAACAATACATACAAACATCTGACAAAGAACGCATTTGGCATCAGATACTGCCCGGATTGCAACTCTCTGCACGTATTTTCTGGCGAGTTTTACGGACCAAGCATCTCATTTATTGTACGATAGCACTCACATTTTCATGCGCAAATAACAGATTTAGACTGTTTTCACTTTTTAGTATTGTACCATTTTATGTGCTCGGTGCTCTTCAGTGTTAAATCCGCGGGAGAGGATGATCTGTACCCAGATCAACCCCAAAAGTGCCATACAGATATGAAATAGATAAGGCCTGAGTGATAGGCGTGCCAAGGAGTACTCGACGTGCATGCCACAGAAACGCGAAACATGCAACAAGTGAGAGACATAAAATGGGGTTTTTCACTTTAAGAAAATAACATATAATATATTGAATACAATTTTTTGTTTACTTCTTAAAAGGTGTTTTATTGAGCTGTAGCCTTCCTCTTAGAGAGCAGGACTAAGAAGCCCGGCTGGAGCATTTCAGCACATTTTTATTTCCTTTTGGCGATCGCTGTGTCAGGGTGTTGGGTTGGGGCTCCAAGATTGCCGAACACCAGGCGAGCAGTCTATCATGGGGAACAGTTTAGTATACAACACCGGTGCGATGAAGGCACATGGCCTACTGTGCATTTTAAGCACCACCTATAAGCCGAAACCGTTGCATTGAAGTACAGGTAGGAGGGAGATGACATGTGAAGAGGGACACACGACTTGGTTTTTTTTGGGTTATTTATTTGTTAAATATTGTTGGTTGTTTATCGTCTAATTGACTGCCTTGGGCCATGCTTACCTCTTTGGCCATTCCCACCCACTCCTTGCCCCTCCCACCCAAAACTCAACCCCTGGTATCTATGTTGTTTCTAAGCAGTCTGCTGTGAGTTAATGGCTTAATTGCCGCTGTAAATGGCTACCGGTATAATAACAAAAATCTTACCCAATTCTACCTGTCCTTAACTCACTACCCCACCCCCTCTATTCCCACCTCTCCCCTCTCACCCAATCTACCCTTATCCCCACCCTACTCTACCACCACTGACTATACCCCAAACCACTCTTCACCTACCCCACTCTTCGCTACCCACAATATCCCACACCACTGTAGACCTACCCTACCCACTGCCCCACCCCACTGTACCCCTATCCATCAAACCACTGTAGACTGGCAAGGTGACACGAGGTCCTTTGATCCCAATAGATTTCGCCCAGCCTTTCCATATCTTCAGATCACTACCGAGTTAAGGTACGTGTTTGTTGAGTCTTCAACTTACCCCAGACCTACGCTAGTTGTTCAAGATCAGACAGGCAGTCAAAGTGAACAGGCACGCCTTTGACAGTGTCTCTTCGGATGTAGGTAGATGCACAAAGTATTCTATTCTGAGGTCCATGCATTCTGCCATGTAAGCGCCAAACAGCCCTTTCACGGGAAGACCCTTCAAAAAGTAAAGACTCCGCTTTCTGTATGTTGGCATGTAGCACGTAGCCCATCTTGGCAGATAGCGTACATCACATTGCATCTAGTGGTGGCCCTATGTTGTGATTCTTCACTTGCCAAATCATAGCAGTGCTAAAAGGTCATGGCCAAGAGGCCTCAGCGGCAGGGGATCTGCGTCCAGTGCAAATTGGCACATGCCAAAACGTCCTGAACAATGGAGAAGGCAAAGAAGTTTCATTAGTGGTGTAATGGGAGGATAAATCGTGTTCCAGATGTTGGGGACATCCCTCAGACCTGTTAAGAGCCTCCATCACACCACTAAGGAATTATCCTTGTTTGTTACTGTTTGCAATGAATGATTGAAGGAGTTGCGTATCTTCAGATCTATAGATTCCTGCTATGATATGACATGATATTGTATTTGAATCGTACTCATACACGCGTGTTTCAGAGCGTGACGAGGCAAGGGAGGGGAAGAAGGGAGGACAAAACAGCGATCTTCCTAGGCCCAGTGACATTGAGAATGCTCAAGTGCAGGGGAGAGGGAGGGAGGAAAGTGCAAGGAGAGGGGCGAGGTGGAACGTGCCTAGGAAGGGATAAAAACAACAACAACTGGTAGCGCAGCCAGCAGGGTGGCAAGTGCGAGGTTTAAAGCGCAGACAAGGGGTGTCTGATAAGTGCAGGTAAGGGCACTGTAGGGTTACAGATACAGACCCAAGTGCAAGGATTGCGTGCAAGGGTTGCCAGGAGGCAGTGCAGGTGTGCGGCTGGGTGGGCAGGGACCTTGGCCCGAAATCAGAGGGTAGCCAGGTGCACGGAGCCGAAGCAGACAGATCAGCAGGGGAGCGGAAGAGCAAAGGCAGAAGCAAAGAGGAAGGTCTTGAGGTGCTTCCGGAACCAGAGATGGTTCTCCTCAAGTTTCAGTGTGGCAGGCAGGCTGTTCCAGAGGGAGGCCCCAGCTGAGGAAAGAGATCTACCCCCAACTCGTTGCTTGGAGAAGCGACCGGCCCTGAGGGAGTTGGAGGTGGAGGAGAAAAGAGCTCGAGTGGGAAGGTATTTACGGAGGGAGAGTTGAAGGTATTTTGGACCCAGGCCCCAGTAAGCCTTGTGGACAATGCAGAGGGACTTGAATTTAACCCTTGCAGCCACTGGGAGCAATGAAAAGATTTCAGGGCTGGAGAGATACGATCCCTGGGCTTCAGACCAAGGAAACGTCTTGCAGTCCTGTTCTGGATGAGTTGCAGAGGACAGAGAGAAGAAGCAGGCAGATTTAGAAAGAGGCTGTTGCAGTAGTCTAGCCTAGAGAGAATCAGAGCTCTAGATACAGTAAGCTTCTGGTGGAAGGAGAGGAAAGGAACAATACCTCTGCAAATGTACAGTTGGTAGTTTGACTTCTTAGAGATGTCAGAGATGTGAGAAGAAAAGGAGAGTGTGGAGTCGAAGATGACCCCAAGGTTCTTAGCCTCAAAGGTGGGAGCAGGAAGAGGGCCAAGGGAGGCCGGCCAGAGAGTGGCAGGAAAGGAGGGTGCAGGTGTGCCGATGAGGAGAATCTCTGCCTAAATGGGATTAAGGCAGAGATCATTGGCGGCAGACCAGTCCTGGATGGCAGACAGACGGTCAGAGATGAGGGAGGGAAGCCTGAAAACAAGCAGAGTGTCATCCGCATAGCACTGAAAGTTGAAGCAGAGAGCTGCAATGCGGTGGGAAATGGGTGCCAGGTATTGGTTGAACAGCCAGGGAGAGAGGTTAGACCCGTGGGGAACACCACAAGTAGAGAATGAGATGGCGAAAAGGAAGGACCCAAGTTGGACCTGGGAGGGCCGATCAGAGTGGAAAGAGGTCATCCAGGCCAGGGCCTGATCAGTGATACCCGGCTTATCACGGAGACAGTTGAGCAGGATGGCATGGTTGACCGTGTCAAAGGCAGAAGAGAAATCGAGTAGGATGAGGACCCAAAAGGGATGTTAGAGTCATGGTTGGACAGCAGGTCTTCACAGGTGTTCAGGAGAGCAGTTTCCATGCTTCTGACAGCTCTGAAGCCAGGCTGATGGTCATGGAGACAACCAACAGAGTCGGTGTGAAGATTAAGCTGGGAGATGGTCAGCTTTTCCAAGAGTTTGCCCTGGAAAGGAGTGATAGAAACCTGCGAAGTTAGCCGGGCCGGAGGGGTCGGCTGTGGAATTTTTGAGAAGAGGGTGCACAAGAGAATGCTTCAGAGTGGAGGGGAAGATTCCACAGGTGATGGAATGGTTACAGAAGTCGGCCAGATTCAGAGCAAGGGTGTCAATGTGGTCCTTGATGGTTTTGGACGAACAGGGAAGAACCTGTTTTGACTGGAATCACACAATCTCCTGGGCTTGCGCCAATCTGGTTTCCAACCAAGCCACGGCACTGAATCGGCCTTACTGGACCTAAAGATTCAACAGGATGATATCAAAGATGCCAAGAAGCAAGCCCTCCTCTTGTTACTGGGCCTGTCTGCAGCCTTCGACCATGTATACATATTGAATAAATCAAAAAGGCAGCCTATGATCGAGCCAGCCAGGAGTCAACCTGGAATTAGTCAAATGTGTTATCCATTGCGCCACTGGACCGCTGCTACAGCGTGAGCAGGAGTCAGCACTTTTGTAACGAAACAGAAGTTTCCTGCTTGAGACACAGTGAGAAACGTACTTCTCATTTTTACAAGGAGAGGTAGAAAAAAACGCTACAAGCCCACAATGAGCAGGTGAGCGAGCGTGTGCCATCATGAGAAACTTAGTTCTCATTTTTCCCAGAGGAGAGGTAGAAAAAACGCACTAACTACGAACAAACAATGTGCTTTTGTGTGCCATGCGTGACAAGGCTCATTTTTAAATACTTTCTAGAACAAAAAGGCAGCATGCGAACGAGCCAGCCAGGAGTCGAACCTGGAATCTTCTGCTCCGTAGGCAGACGCGTTATCCATTGCGCCACTGGCCCTCTGCTGCAGTGACTCTTGGAATCAGCACTTTTGTTACGACGCAGAGGCTCATCATGCGGATTGAGCCATCATGAGCAACTTAGTTCTCATTTTTATAAGGAGAGGTGGTTGAAAACACGCCTACGAACTGACAATGAGCAGGCGTGTGCCATGTGTTAGAGACATCATGAGAAATAACGTAGTTCCCATTTTTTCTCCCGAGTAGAGGTAGAAACACGCTGCAACAGTGACTACAAACACACAATGAGCTTTCGAGTGCCTTGCGTGAGAAGGCTCATTTTAAAATACAGAACAAAAAGGCAGCATTTGAACGAGCCAGCCAGGAGTCGAACCTGGAATCTTTGGCTCCGTAGGCAGACGCGTTATCCATTGCGCCACTGGCCCGCTGCTGCACTGTGAGCTGCATTCAGCACTTTTGTTACGAACCAGAGGCTCAGGTCGGGCTGCCTGAGACATCACGAGAAACTTTGTTCTCATTTTTACAGCGAGAGGTAGGAAAAACGCTACCAACACACAATAAGCAGGCGTGTGACATGTGTTAAAGAAGGCTCATTTTTAAATACTTTATTGAAAACAATACATACACACAAAGAACGCATTTGGCATCAGATACTGCCCGGATTGCAACTCTCTGCACGTATTTTCTGGCGAGTTCTACGGACCAAGCATCTCATTTATTGTACGATAGCACTCACATTTTTATGCGCAAATAACAGATTTAGACTGTTTTCACTTTTTAGTATTGTACCATTTTATGTGCTCGGTGCTCTTCAGTGTTAAATCCGCGGGAGAGGATGATCTGTACCCAGATCAACCCCAAAAGTGCCATACAGATATGAAACAGGTAAGGCCTGAGTGATAGGCGTGCCAAGGAATACTCGACGTGCATGCCACAGAAACGCGAAACATGCAACAAGTGAGAGACATAAAATGGGGTTTTTCACTTTAAGAAAATAACATATAATATATTGAATACAATTTTTTGTTTACTTCTTAAAAGGTGTTTTATTGAGCTGTAGCCTTCCTCTTAGAGAGCAGGACTAAGAAGCCCGGCTGGAGCATTTCAGCACATTTTTATTTCCTTTTGGCGATCGCTGTGTCAGGGTGTTGGGTTGGGGCTCCAAGATTGCCGAACACCAGGCGAGCAGTCTATCATGGGGAACAGTTTAGTATACAACACCGGTGCGATGAAGGCACATGGCCTACTGTGCATTTTAAGCACCACCTATAAGCCGAAACCGTTGCATTGAAGTACAGGTAGGAGGGAGATGACATGTGAAGAGGGACACACGACTTGTTTTTTTTTGGGTTATTTATTTGTTAAATATTGTTGGTTGTTTATCGTCTAATTGACTGCCTTGGGCCATGCTTACCTCTTTGGCCATTCCCACCCACTCCTTGCCCCTCCCACCCAAAACTCAACCCCTGGTATCTATGTTGTTTCTAAGCAGTCTGCTGTGAGTTAATGGCTTAATTGCCGCTGTAAATGGCTACCGGTATAATAACAAAAATCTTACCCAATTCTACCTGACCTTAACTCACTACCCCACCCCCTCTATTCCCACCTCTCCCCTCTCACCCAATCTACCCTTATCCCCACCCTACTCTACCACCACTGACTATACCCCAAACCACTCTACACCTACCCCACTCTTCGCTACCCACAATATCCCACACCACTGTAGACCTACCCTACCCACTGCCCCACCCCACTGTACCCCTATCCATCAAACCACTGTAGACTGGCAAGGTGACACGAGGTCCTTTGATCCCAATAGATTTCGCCCAGCCTTTCCATATCTTCAGATCACTACCGAGTTAAGGTACGTGTTTGTTGAGTCTTCAACTTACCCCAGACCTACGCTAGTTGTTCAAGATCAGACAGGCAGTCAAAGTGAACAGGCACGCCTTTGACAGTGTCTCTTCGGATGTAGGTAGATGCACAATGTATTCTATTCTGAGGTCCATGCATTCTGCCATGTAAGCGCCAAACAGCCCTTTCACGGGAAGACCCTTCAAAAAGTAAAGACTCCGCTTTCTGTATGTTGGCATGTAGCACGTAGCCCATCTTGGCAGATAGCGTACATCACATTGCATCTAGTGGTGGCCCTATGTTGTGATTCTTCACTTGCCAAATCATAGCAGTGCTAAAAGGTCATGGCCAAGAGGCCTCAGCGGCAGGGGATCTGCGTCCAGTGCAAATTGGCACATGCCAAAACGTCCTGAACAATGGAGAAGGCAAAGAAGTTTCATTAGTGGTGTAATGGGAGGATAAATCGTGTTCCAGATGTTGGGGACATCCCTCAGACCTGTTAAGGGCCTCCATCACACCACTGAGGAATTATCCTTGTTTGTTACTGTTTGCAATGAATGATTGAAGGAGTTGCGTATCTTCAGATCTATAGATTCCTGCTATGATATGACATGATATTGTATTTGAATCGTACTCATACACGCGTGTTTCAGAGCGTGACGAGGCAAGGGAGGGGAAGAAGGGAGGACAAAACAGCGATCTTCCTAGGCCCAGTGACATTGAGAATGCTCAAGTGCAGGGGAGAGGGAGGGAGGAAAGTGCAAGGAGAGGGGCGAGGTGGAACGTGCCTAGGAAGGGATAAAAACAACAACAACTGGTAGCGCAGCCAGCAGGGTGGCAAGTGCGAGGTTTCAAGCGCAGACAAGGGGTGTCTGATAAGTGCAGGTAAGGGCACTGTAGGGTTACAGATACAGACCCAAGTGCAAGGATTGCGTGCAAGGGTTGCCAGGAGGCAGTGCAGGTGTGCGGCTGGGTGGGCAGGGACCTTGGCCCGAAATCAGAGGGTAGCCAGGTGCACGGAGCTGAAGCAGACAGATCAGCAGGGGAGCGGAAGAGCAAAGGCAGAAGCAAAGAGGAAGGTCTTGAGGTGCTTCCGGAACCAGAGATGGTTCTCCTCAAGTTTCAGTGTGGCAGGCAGGCTGTTCCAGAGGGAGGCCCCAGCTGAGGAAAGAGATCTACCCCCAACTCGTTGCTTGGAGAAGCGACCGGCCCTGAGGGAGTTGGAGGTGGAGGAGAAAAGAGCTCGAGTGGGAAGGTATTTACGGAGGGAGAGTTGAAGGTATTTTGGACCCAGGCCCCAGTAAGCCTTGTGGACAATGCAGAGGGACTTGAATTTAACCCTTGCAGCCACTGGGAGCAATGAAAAGATTTCAGGGCTGGAGAGATACGATCCCTGGGCTTCAGACCAAGGAAACGTCTTGCAGTCCTGTTCTGGATGAGTTGCAGAGGACAGAGAGAAGAAGCAGGCAGATTTAGAAAGAGGCTGTTGCAGTAGTCTAGCCTAGAGAGAATCAGAGCTCTAGATACAGTAAGCTTCTGGGGGAAGGAGAGGAAAGGAACAATACCTCTGCAAATGTACAGTTGGTAGTTTGACTTCTTAGAGATGTCAGAGATGTGAGAAGAAAAGGAGAGTGTGGAGTCGAAGATGACCCCAAGGTTCTTAGCCTCAAAGGTGGGAGCAGGAAGAGGGCCAAGGGAGGCCGGCCAGAGAGTGGCAGGAAAGGAGGGTGCAGGTGTGCCGATGAGGAGAATCTCTGCCTAAATGGGATTAAGGCAGAGATCATTGGCGGCAGACCAGTCCTGGATGGCAGACAGACGGTCAGAGATGAGGGAGGGAAGCCTGAAAACAAGCAGAGTGTCATCCGCATAGCACTGAAAGTTGAAGCAGAGAGCTGCAATGCGGTGGGAAATGGGTGCCAGGTATTGGTTGAACAGCCAGGGAGAGAGGTTAGACCCGTGGGGAACACCACAAGTAGAGAATGAGATGGCGAAAAGGAAGGACCCAAGTTGGACCTGGGAGGGCCGATCAGAGTGGAAAGAGGTCATCCAGGCCAGGGCCTGATCAGTGATACCCGGCTTATCACGGAGACAGTTGAGCAGGATGGCATGGTTGACCGTGTCAAAGGCAGAAGAGAAATCGAGTAGGATGAGGACCCAAAAGGGATGTTAGAGTCATGGTTGGACAGCAGGTCTTCACAGGTGTTCAGGAGAGCAGTTTCCATGCTTCTGACAGCTCTGAAGCCAGGCTGATGGTCATGGAGACAACCAACAGAGTCGGTGTGAAGATTAAGCTGGGAGATGGTCAGCTTTTCCAAGAGTTTGCCCTGGAAAGGAGTGATAGAAACCTGCGAAGTTAGCCGGGCCGGAGGGGTCGGCTGTGGAATTTTTGAGAAGAGGGTGCACAAGAGAATGCTTCAGAGTGGAGGGGAAGATTCCACAGGTGATGGAATGGTTACAGAAGTCGGCCAGATTCAGAGCAAGGGTGTCAATGTGGTCCTTGATGGTTTTGGACGAACAGGGAAGAACCTGTTTTGACTGGAATCACACAATCTCCTGGGCTTGCGCCAATCTGGTTTCCAACCAAGCCACAGCACTGAATCGGCCTTACTGGACCTAAAGATTCAACAGGATGATATCAAAGATGCCAAGAAGCAAGCCCTCCTCTTGTTACTGGGCCTGTCTGCAGCCTTCGACCATGTATACATATTGAATAAATCAAAAAGGCAGCCTATGATCGAGCCAGCCAGGAGTCAACCTGGAATTAGTCAAATGTGTTATCCATTGCGCCACTGGACCGCTGCTACAGCGTGAGCAGGAGTCAGCACTTTTGTAACGAAACAGAAGTTTCCTGCTTGAGACACAGTGAGAAACGTACTTCTCATTTTTACAAGGAGAGGTAGAAAAAAACGCTACAAGCCCACAATGAGCAGGTGAGCGAGCGTGTGCCATCATGAGAAACTTAGTTCTCATTTTTCCCAGAGGAGAGGTAGAAAAAACGCACTAACTACGAACAAACAATGTGCTTTTGTGTGCCATGCGTGACAAGGCTCATTTTTAAATACTTTCTAGAACAAAAAGGCAGCATGCGAACGAGCCAGCCAGGAGTCGAACCTGGAATCTTCTGCTCCGTAGGCAGACGCGTTATCCATTGCGCCATTGGCCCTCTGCTGCAGTGACTCTTGGAATCAGCACTTTTGTTACGACGCAGAGGCTCATCATGCGGATTGAGCCATCATGAGCAACTTAGTTCTCATTTTTATAAGGAGAGGTGGTTGAAAACACGCCTACGAACTGACAATGAGCAGGCGTGTGCCATGTGTTAGAGACATCATGAGAAATAACGTAGTTCCCATTTTTTCTCCCGAGTAGAGGTAGAAACACGCTGCAACAGTGACTACAAACACACAATGAGCTTTCGAGTGCCTTGCGTGAGAAGGCTCATTTTTAAATACAGAACAAAAAGGCAGCATTTGAACGAGCCAGCCAGGAGTCGAACCTGGAATCTTCTGCTCCGTAGGCAGACGCGTTATCCATTGCGCCACTGGCCCGCTGCTGCACTGTGAGCTGCATTCAGCACTTTTGTTACGAACCAGAGGCTCAGGTCGGGCTGCCTGAGACATCACGAGAAACTTTGTTCTCATTTTTACAGCGAGAGGTAGGAAAAACGCTACCAACACACAATAAGCAGGCGTGTGACATGTGGTAAAGAAGGCTCATTTTTAAATACTTTATTGAAAACAATACATACAAACATCTGACAAAGAACGCATTTGGCATCAGATACTGCCCGGATTGCAACTGTCTGCACGTATTTTCTGGCGAGTTTTACGGACCAAGCATCTCATTTATTGTACGATAGCACTCACATTTTCATGCGCAAATAACAGATTTAGACTGTTTTCACTTTTTAGTATTGTACCATTTTATGTGCTCGGTGCTCTTCAGTGTTAAATCCGCGGGAGAGGATGATCTGTACCCAGATCAACCCCAAAAGTGCCATACAGATATGAAACAGGTAAGGCCTGAGTGATAGGCGTGCCAAGGAGTACTCGACGTGCATGCCACAGAAACGCGAAACATGCAACAAGTGAGAGACATAAAATGGGGTTTTTCACTTTAAGAAAATAACATATAATATATTGAATACAATTTTTTGTTTACTTCTTAAAAGGTGTTTTATTGAGCTGTAGCCTTCCTCTTAGAGAGCAGGACTAAGAAGCCCGGCTGGAGCATTTCAGCACATTTTTATTTCCTTTTGGCGATCGCTGTGTCAGGGTGTTGGGTTGGGGCTCCAAGATTGCCGAACACCAGGCGAGCAGTCTATCATGGGGAACAGTTTAGTATACAACACCGGTGCGATGAAGGCACATGGCCTACTGTGCATTTTAAGCACCACCTATAAGCCGAAACCGTTGCATTGAAGTACAGGTAGGAGGGAGATGACATGTGAAGAGGGACACACGACTTGTTTTTTTTTGGGTTATTTATTTGTTAAATATTGTTGGTTGTTTATCGTCTAATTGACTGCCTTGGGCCATGCTTACCTCTTTGGCCATTCCCACCCACTCCTTGCCCCTCCCACCCAAAACTCAACCCCTGGTATCTATGTTGTTTCTAAGCAGTCTGCTGTGAGTTAATGGCTTAATTGCCGCTGTAAATGGCTACCGGTATAATAACAAAAATCTTACCCAATTCTACCTGACCTTAACTCACTACCCCACCCCCTCTATTCCCACCTCTCCCCTCTCACCCAATCTACCCTTATCCCCACCCTACTCTACCACCACTGACTATACCCCAAACCACTCTACACCTACCCCACTCTTCGCTACCCACAATATCCCACACCACTGTACACCTACCCTACCCACTGCCCCACCCCACTGTACCCCTATCCATCAAACCACTGTAGACTGGCAAGGTGACACGAGGTCCTTTGATCCCAATAGATTTCGCCCAGCCTTTCCATATCTTCATATCACTACCGAGTTAAGGTACGTGTTTGTTGAGTCTTCAACTTACCCCAGACCTACGCTAGTTGTTCAAGATCAGACAGGCAGTCAAAGTGAACAGGCACGCCTTTGACAGTGTCTCTTCGGATGTAGGTAGATGCACAAAGTATTCTATTCTGAGGTCCATGCATTCTGCCATGTAAGCGCCAAACAGCCCTTTCACAGGAAGACCCTTCAAAAAGTAAAGACTCCGCTTTCTGTATGTTGGCATGTAGCACGTAGCCCATCTTGGCAGATAGCGTACATCACATTGCATCTAGTGGTGGCCCTATGTTGTGATTCTTCACTTGCCAAATCATAGCAGTGCTAAAAGGTCATGGCCAAGAGGCCTCAGCGGCAGGGGATCTGCGTCCAGTGCAAATTGGCACATGCCAAAACGTCCTGAACAATGGAGAAGGCAAAGAAGTTTCATTAGTGGTGTAATGGGAGGATAAATCGTGTTCCAGATGTTGGGGACATCCCTCAGACCTGTTAAGGGCCTCCATCACACCACTGAGGAATTATCCTTGTTTGTTACTGTTTGCAATGAATGATTGAAGGAGTTGCGTATCTTCAGATCTATAGATTCCTGCTATGATATGACATGATATTGTATTTGAATCGTACTCATACACGCGTGTTTCAGAGCGTGACGAGGCAAGGGAGGGGAAGAAGGGAGGACAAAACAGCGATCTTCCTAGGCCCAGTGACATTGAGAATGCTCAAGTGCAGGGGAGAGGGAGGGAGGAAAGTGCAAGGAGAGGGGCGAGGTGGAACGTGCCTAGGAAGGGATAAAAACAACAACAACTGGTAGCGCAGCCAGCAGGGTGGCAAGTGCGAGGTTTAAAGCGCAGACAAGGGGTGTCTGATAAGTGCAGGTAAGGGCACTGTAGGGTTACAGATACAGACCCAAGTGCAAGGATTGCGTGCAAGGGTTGCCAGGAGGCAGTGCAGGTGTGCGGCTGGGTGGGCAGGGACCTTGGCCCGAAATCAGAGGGTAGCCAGGTGCACGGAGCCGAAGCAGACAGATCAGCAGGGGAGCGGAAGAGCAAAGGCAGAAGCAAAGAGGAAGGTCTTGAGGTGCTTCCGGAACCAGAGATGGTTCTCCTCAAGTTTCAGTGTGGCAGGCAGGCTGTTCCAGAGGGAGGCCCCAGCTGAGGAAAGAGATCTACCCCCAACTCGTTGCTTGGAGAAGCGACCGGCCCTGAGGGAGTTGGAGGTGGATGAGAAAAGAGCTCGAGTGGGAAGGTATTTACGGAGGGAGAGTTGAAGGTATTTTGGACCCAGGCCCCAGTAAGCCTTGTGGACAATGCAGAGGGACTTGAATTTAACCCTTGCAGCCACTGGGAGCAATGAAAAGATTTCAGGGCTGGAGAGATACGATCCCTGGGCTTCAGACCAAGGAAACGTCTTGCAGTCCTGTTCTGGATGAGTTGCAGAGGACAGAGAGAAGAAGCAGGCAGATTTAGAAAGAGGCTGTTGCAGTAGTCTAGCCTAAAGAGAATCAGAGCTCTAGATACAGTAAGCTTCTGGGGGAAGGAGAGGAAAGGAACAATACCTCTGCAAATGTACAGTTGGTAGTTTGGCTTCTTAGAGATGTCAGAGATGTGAGAAGAAAAGGAGAGTGTGGAGTCGAAGATGACCCCAAGGTTCTTAGCCTCAAAGGTGGGAGCAGGAAGAGGGCCAAGGGAGGCCGGCCAGAGAGTGGCAGGAAAGGAGGGTGCAGGTGTGCCGATGAGGAGAATCTCTGCCTAAATGGGATTAAGGCAGAGATCATTGGCGGCAGACCAGTCCTGGATGGCAGACAGACGGTCAGAGATGAGGGAGGGAAGCCTGAAAACAAGCAGAGTGTCATCCGCATAGCACTGAAAGTTGAAGCAGAGAGCTGCAATGCGGTGGGAAATGGGTGCCAGGTATTGGTTGAACAGCCAGGGAGAGAGGTTAGACCCGTGGGGAACACCACAAGTAGAGAATGAGATGGCGAAAAGGAAGGACCCAAGTTGGACCTGGGAGGGCCGATCAGAGTGGAAAGAGGTCATCCAGGCCAGGGCCTGATCAGTGATACCCGGCTTATCGCGGAGACAGTTGAGCAGGATGGCATGGTTGACCGTGTCAAAGGCAGAAGAGAAATCGAGTAGGATGAGGACCCAAAAGGGATGTTAGAGTCATGGTTGGACAGCAGGTCTTCACAGGTGTTCAGGAGAGCAGTTTCCATGCTTCTGACAGCTCTGAAGCCAGGCTGATGGTCATGGAGACAACCAACAGAGTCGGTGTGAAGATTAAGCTGGGAGATGGTCAGCTTTTCCAAGAGTTTGCCCTGGAAAGGAGTGATAGAAACCTGCGAAGTTAGCCGGACCGGAGGGGTCGGCTGTGGAATTTTTGAGAAGAGGGTGCACAAGAGAATGCTTCAGAGTGGAGGGGAAGATTCCACAGGTGATGGAATGGTTACAGAAGTCGGCCAGATTCAGAGCAAGGGTGTCAATGTGGTCCTTGATGGTTTTGGACGAACAGGGAAGAACCTGTTTTGACTGGAATCACACAATCTCCTGGGCTTGCGCCAATCTGGTTTCCAACCAAGCCACGGCACTGAATCGGCCTTATTGGACCTAAAGATTCAACAGGATGATATCAAAGATGCCAAGAAGCAAGCCCTCCTCTTGTTACTGGGCCTGTCTGCAGCCTTCGACCATGTATACATATTGAATAAATCAAAAAGGCAGCCTATGATCGAGCCAGCCAGGAGTCAACCTGGAATTAGTCAAATGTGTTATCCATTGCGCCACTGGACCGCTGCTACAGCGTGAGCAGGAGTCAGCACTTTTGTAACGAAACAGAAGTTTCCTGCTTGAGACACAGTGAGAAACGTACTTCTCATTTTTACAAGGAGAGGTAGAAAAAAACGCTACAAGCCCACAATGAGCAGGTGAGCGAGCGTGTGCCATCATGAGAAACTTAGTTCTCATTTTTCCCAGAGGAGAGGTAGAAAAAACGCACTAACTACGAACAAACAATGTGCTTTTGTGTGCCATGCGTGACAAGGCTCATTTTTAAATACTTTCTAGAACAAAAAGGCAGCATGCGAACGAGCCAGCAAGGAGTCGAACCTGGAATCTTCTGCTCCGTAGGCAGACGCGTTATCCATTGCGCCACTGGCCCTCTGCTGCAGTTACTCTTGGAATCAGCACTTTTGTTACGACGCAGAGGCTCATCATGCGGATTGAGCCATCATGAGCAACTTAGTTCTCATTTTTATAAGGAGAGGTGGTTGAAAACACGCCTACGAACTGACAATGAGCAGGCGTGTGCCATGTGTTAGAGACATCATGAGAAATAACGTAGTTCCCATTTTTTCTCCCGAGTAGAGGTAGAAACACGCTGCAACAGTGACTACAAACACACAATGAGCTTTCGAGTGCCTTGCGTGAGAAGGCTCATTTTTAAATACAGAACAAAAAGGCAGCATTTGAACGAGCCAGCCAGGAGTCGAACCTGGAATCTTCTGCTCCGTAGGCAGACGCGTTATCCATTGCGCCACTGGCCCGCTGCTGCACTGTGAGCTGCATTCAGCACTTTTGTTACGAACCAGAGGCTCAGGTCGGGCTGCCTGAGACATCACGAGAAACTGTGTTCTCATTTTTACAGCGAGAGGTAGGAAAAACGCTACCAACACACAATAAGCAGGCGTGTGACATGTGTTAAAGAAGGCTCATTTTTAAATACTTTATTGAAAACAATACATACAAACATCTGACAAAGAACGCATTTGGCATCAGATACTGCCCGGATTGCAACTCTCTGCACGTATTTTCTGGCGAGTTTTACGGACCAAGCATCTCATTTATTGTACGATAGCACTCACATTTTCATGCGCAAATAACAGATTTAGACTGTTTTCACTTTTTAGTATTGTACCATTTTATGTGCTCGGTGCTCTTCAGTGTTAAATCCGCGGGAGAGGATGATCTGTACCCAGATCAACCCCAAAAGTGCCATACAGATATGAAATAGATAAGGCCTGAGTGATAGGCGTGCCAAGGAGTACTCGACGTGCATGCCACAGAAACGCGAAACATGCAACAAGTGAGAGACATAAAATGGGGTTTTTCACTTTAAGAAAATAACATATAATATATTGAATACAATTTTTTGTTTACTTCTTAAAAGGTGTTTTATTGAGCTGTAGCCTTCCTCTTAGAGAGCAGGACTAAGAAGCCCGGCTGGAGCATTTCAGCACATTTTTATTTCCTTTTGGCGATCGCTGTGTCAGGGTGTTGGGTTGGGGCTCCAAGATTGCCGAACACCAGGCGAGCAGTCTATCATGGGGAACAGTTTAGTATACAACACCGGTGCGATGAAGGCACATGGCCTACTGTGCATTTTAAGCACCACCTATAAGCCGAAACCGTTGCATTGAAGTACAGGTAGGAGGGAGATGACATGTGAAGAGGGACACACGACTTGGTTTTTTTTGGGTTATTTATTTGTTAAATATTGTTGGTTGTTTATCGTCTAATTGACTGCCTTGGGCCATGCTTACCTCTTTGGCCATTCCCACCCACTCCTTGCCCCTCCCACCCAAAACTCAACCCCTGGTATCTATGTTGTTTCTAAGCAGTCTGCTGTGAGTTAATGGCTTAATTGCCGCTGTAAATGGCTACCGGTATAATAACAAAAATCTTACCCAATTCTACCTGTCCTTAACTCACTACCCCACCCCCTCTATTCCCACCTCTCCCCTCTCACCCAATCTACCCTTATCCCCACCCTACTCTACCACCACTGACTATACCCCAAACCACTCTTCACCTACCCCACTCTTCGCTACCCACAATATCCCACACCACTGTAGACCTACCCTACCCACTGCCCCACCCCACTGTACCCCTATCCATCAAACCACTGTAGACTGGCAAGGTGACACGAGGTCCTTTGATCCCAATAGATTTCGCCCAGCTTTTCCATATCTTCAGATCACTACCGAGTTAAGGTACGTGTTTGTTGAGTCTTCAACTTACCCCAGACCTACGCTAGTTGTTCAAGATCAGACAGGCAGTCAAAGTGAACAGGCACGCCTTTGACAGTGTCTCTTCGGATGTAGGTAGATGCACAAAGTATTCTATTCTGAGGTCCATGCATTCTGCCATGTAAGCGCCAAACAGCCCTTTCACGGGAAGACCCTTCAAAAAGTAAAGACTCCGCTTTCTGTATGTTGGCATGTAGCACGTAGCCCATCTTGGCAGATAGCGTACATCACATTGCATCTAGTGGTGGCCCTATGTTGTGATTCTTCACTTGCCAAATCATAGCAGTGCTAAAAGGTCATGGCCAAGAGGCCTCAGCGGCAGGGGATCTGCGTCCAGTGCAAATTGGCACATGCCAAAACGTCCTGAACAATGGAGAAGGCAAAGAAGTTTCATTAGTGGTGTAATGGGAGGATAAATCGTGTTCCAGATGTTGGGGACATCCCTCAGACCTGTTAAGAGCCTCCATCACACCACTAAGGAATTATCCTTGTTTGTTACTGTTTGCAATGAATGATTGAAGGAGTTGCGTATCTTCAGATCTATAGATTCCTGCTATGATATGACATGATATTGTATTTGAATCGTACTCATACACGCGTGTTTCAGAGCGTGACGAGGCAAGGGAGGGGAAGAAGGGAGGACAAAACAGCGATCTTCCTAGGCCCAGTGACATTGAGAATGCTCAAGTGCAGGGGAGAGGGAGGGAGGAAAGTGCAAGGAGAGGGGCGAGGTGGAACGTGCCTAGGAAGGGATAAAAACAACAACAACTGGTAGCGCAGCCAGCAGGGTGGCAAGTGCGAGGTTTAAAGCGCAGACAAGGGGTGTCTGATAAGTGCAGGTAAGGGCACTGTAGGGTTACAGATACAGACCCAAGTGCAAGGATTGCGTGCAAGGGTTGCCAGGAGGCAGTGCAGGTGTGCGGCTGGGTGGGCAGGGACCTTGGCCCGAAATCAGAGGGTAGCCAGGTGCACGGAGCCGAAGCAGACAGATCAGCAGGGGAGCGGAAGAGCAAAGGCAGAAGCAAAGAGGAAGGTCTTGAGGTGCTTCCGGAACCAGAGATGGTTCTCCTCAAGTTTCAGTGTGGCAGGCAGGCTGTTCCAGAGGGAGGCCCCAGCTGAGGAAAGAGATCTACCCCCAACTCGTTGCTTGGAGAAGCGACCGGCCCTGAGGGAGTTGGAGGTGGAGGAGAAAAGAGCTCGAGTGGGAAGGTATTTACGGAGGGAGAGTTGAAGGTATTTTGGACCCAGGCCCCAGTAAGCCTTGTGGACAATGCAGAGGGACTTGAATTTAACCCTTGCAGCCACTGGGAGCAATGAAAAGATTTCAGGGCTGGAGAGATACGATCCCTGGGCTTCAGACCAAGGAAACGTCTTGCAGTCCTGTTCTGGATGAGTTGCAGAGGACAGAGAGAAGAAGCAGGCAGATTTAGAAAGAGGCTGTTGCAGTAGTCTAGCCTAGAGAGAATCAGAGCTCTAGATACAGTAAGCTTCTGGTGGAAGGAGAGGAAAGGAACAATACCTCTGCAAATGTACAGTTGGTAGTTTGACTTCTTAGAGATGTCAGAGATGTGAGAAGAAAAGGAGAGTGTGGAGTCGAAGATGACCCCAAGGTTCTTAGCCTCAAAGGTGGGAGCAGGAAGAGGGCCAAGGGAGGCCGGCCAGAGAGTGGCAGGAAAGGAGGGTGCAGGTGTGCCGATGAGGAGAATCTCTGCCTAAATGGGATTAAGGCAGAGATCATTGGCGGCAGACCAGTCCTGGATGGCAGACAGACGGTCAGAGATGAGGGAGGGAAGCCTGAAAACAAGCAGAGTGTCATCCGCATAGCACTGAAAGTTGAAGCAGAGAGCTGCAATGCGGTGGGAAATGGGTGCCAGGTATTGGTTGAACAGCCAGGGAGAGAGGTTAGACCCGTGGGGAACACCACAAGTAGAGAATGAGATGGCGAAAAGGAAGGACCCAAGTTGGACCTGGGAGGGCCGATCAGAGTGGAAAGAGGTCATCCAGGCCAGGGCCTGATCAGTGATACCCGGCTTATCACGGAGACAGTTGAGCAGGATGGCATGGTTGACCGTGTCAAAGGCAGAAGAGAAATCGAGTAGGATGAGGACCCAAAAGGGATGTTAGAGTCATGGTTGGACAGCAGGTCTTCACAGGTGTTCAGGAGAGCAGTTTCCATGCTTCTGACAGCTCTGAAGCCAGGCTGATGGTCATGGAGACAACCAACAGAGTCGGTGTGAAGATTAAGCTGGGAGATGGTCAGCTTTTCCAAGAGTTTGCCCTGGAAAGGAGTGATAGAAACCTGCGAAGTTAGCCGGGCCGGAGGGGTCGGCTGTGGAATTTTTGAGAAGAGGGTGCACAAGAGAATGCTTCAGAGTGGAGGGGAAGATTCCACAGGTGATGGAATGGTTACAGAAGTCGGCCAGATTCAGAGCAAGGGTGTCAATGTGGTCCTTGATGGTTTTGGACGAACAGGGAAGAACCTGTTTTGACTGGAATCACACAATCTCCTGGGCTTGCGCCAATCTGGTTTCCAACCAAGCCACGGCACTGAATCGGCCGTACTGGACCTAAAGATTCAACAGGATGATATCAAAGATGCCAAGAAGCAAGCCCTCCTCTTGTTACTGGGCCTGTCTGCAGCCTTCGACCATGTATACATATTGAATAAATCAAAAAGGCAGCCTATGATCGAGCCAGCCAGGAGTCAACCTGGAATTAGTCAAATGTGTTATCCATTGCGCCACTGGACCGCTGCTACAGCGTGAGCAGGAGTCAGCACTTTTGTAACGAAACAGAAGTTTCCTGCTTGAGACACAGTGAGAAACGTACTTCTCATTTTTACAAGGAGAGGTAGAAAAAAACGCTACAAGCCCACAATGAGCAGGTGAGCGAGCGTGTGCCATCATGAGAAACTTAGTTCTCATTTTTCCCAGAGGAGAGGTAGAAAAAACGCACTAACTACGAACAAACAATGTGCTTTTGTGTGCCATGCGTGACAAGGCTCATTTTTAAATACTTTCTAGAACAAAAAGGCAGCATGCGAACGAGCCAGCCAGGAGTCGAACCTGGAATCTTCTGCTCCGTAGGCAGACGCGTTATCCATTGCGCCACTGGCCCTCTGCTGCAGTGACTCTTGGAATCAGCACTTTTGTTACGACGCAGAGGCTCATCATGCGGATTGAGCCATCATGAGCAACTTAGTTCTCATTTTTATAAGGAGAGGTGGTTGAAAACACGCCTACGAACTGACAATGAGCAGGCGTGTGCCATGTGTTAGAGACATCATGAGAAATAACGTAGTTCCCATTTTTTCTCCCGAGTAGAGGTAGAAACACGCTGCAACAGTGACTACAAACACACAATGAGCTTTCGAGTGCCTTGCGTGAGAAGGCTCATTTTAAAATACAGAACAAAAAGGCAGCATTTGAACGAGCCAGCCAGGAGTCGAACCTGGAATCTTCGGCTCCGTAGGCAGACGCGTTATCCATTGCGCCACTGGCCCGCTGCTGCACTGTGAGCTGCATTCAGCACTTTTGTTACGAACCAGAGGCTCAGGTCGGGCTGCCTGAGACATCACGAGAAACTTTGTTCTCATTTTTACAGCGAGAGGTAGGAAAAACGCTACCAACACACAATAAGCAGGCGTGTGACATGTGTTAAAGAAGGCTCATTTTTAAATACTTTATTGAAAACAATACATACACACAAAGAACGCATTTGGCATCAGATACTGCCCGGATTGCAACTCTCTGCACGTATTTTCTGGCGAGTTCTACGGACCAAGCATCTCATTTATTGTACGATAGCACTCACATTTTTATGCGCAAATAACAGATTTAGACTGTTTTCACTTTTTAGTATTGTACCATTTTATGTGCTCGGTGCTCTTCAGTGTTAAATCCGCGGGAGAGGATGATCTGTACCCAGATCAACCCCAAAAGTGCCATACAGATATGAAACAGGTAAGGCCTGAGTGATAGGCGTGCCAAGGAATACTCGACGTGCATGCCACAGAAACGCGAAACATGCAACAAGTGAGAGACATAAAATGGGGTTTTTCACTTTAAGAAAATAACATATAATATATTGAATACAATTTTTTGTTTACTTCTTAAAAGGTGTTTTATTGAGCTGTAGCCTTCCTCTTAGAGAGCAGGACTAAGAAGCCCGGCTGGAGCATTTCAGCACATTTTTATTTCCTTTTGGCGATCGCTGTGTCAGGGTGTTGGGTTGGGGCTCCAAGATTGCCGAACACCAGGCGAGCAGTCTATCATGGGGAACAGTTTAGTATACAACACCGGTGCGATGAAGGCACATGGCCTACTGTGCATTTTAAGCACCACCTATAAGCCGAAACCGTTGCATTGAAGTACAGGTAGGAGGGAGATGACATGTGAAGAGGGACACACGACTTGTTTTTTTTTGGGTTATTTATTTGTTAAATATTGTTGGTTGTTTATCGTCTAATTGACTGCCTTGGGCCATGCTTACCTCTTTGGCCATTCCCACCCACTCCTTGCCCCTCCCACCCAAAACTCAACCCCTGGTATCTATGTTGTTTCTAAGCAGTCTGCTGTGAGTTAATGGCTTAATTGCCGCTGTAAATGGCTACCGGTATAATAACAAAAATCTTACCCAATTCTACCTGACCTTAACTCACTACCCCACCCCCTCTATTCCCACCTCTCCCCTCTCACCCAATCTACCCTTATCCCCACCCTACTCTACCACCACTGACTATACCCCAAACCACTCTACACCTACCCCACTCTTCGCTACCCACAATATCCCACACCACTGTACACCTACCCTACCCACTGCCCCACCCCACTGTACCCCTATCCATCAAACCACTGTAGACTGGCAAGGTGACACGAGGTCCTTTGATCCCAATAGATTTCGCCCAGCCTTTCCATATCTTCATATCACTACCGAGTTAAGGTACGTGTTTGTTGAGTCTTCAACTTACCCCAGACCTACGCTAGTTGTTCAAGATCAGACAGGCAGTCAAAGTGAACAGGCACGCCTTTGACAGTGTCTCTTCGGATGTAGGTAGATGCACAATGTATTCTATTCTGAGGTCCATGCATTCTGCCATGTAAGCGCCAAACAGCCCTTTCACAGGAAGACCCTTCAAAAAGTAAAGACTCCGCTTTCTGTATGTTGGCATGTAGCACGTAGCCCATCTTGGCAGATAGCGTACATCACATTGCATCTAGTGGTGGCCCTATGTTGTGATTCTTCACTTGCCAAATCATAGCAGTGCTAAAAGGTCATGGCCAAGAGGCCTCAGCGGCAGGGGATCTGCGTCCAGTGCAAATTGGCACATGCCAAAACGTCCTGAACAATGGAGAAGGCAAAGAAGTTTCATTAGTGGTGTAATGGGAGGATAAATCGTGTTCCAGATGTTGGGGACATCCCTCAGACCTGTTAAGGGCCTCCATCACACCACTGAGGAATTATCCTTGTTTGTTACTGTTTGCAATGAATGATTGAAGGAGTTGCGTATCTTCAGATCTATAGATTCCTGCTATGATATGACATGATATTGTATTTGAATCGTACTCATACACGCGTGTTTCAGAGCGTGACGAGGCAAGGGAGGGGAAGAAGGGAGGACAAAACAGCGATCTTCCTAGGCCCAGTGACATTGAGAATGCTCAAGTGCAGGGGAGAGGGAGGGAGGAAAGTGCAAGGAGAGGGGCGAGGTGGAACGTGCCGAGGAAGGGATAAAAACAACAACAACTGGTAGCGCAGCCAGCAGGGTGGCAAGTGCGAGGTTTAAAGCGCAGACAAGGGGTGTCTGATAAGTGCAGGTAAGGGCACTGTAGGGTTACAGATACAGACCCAAGTGCAAGGATTGCGTGCAAGGGTTGCCAGGAGGCAGTGCAGGTGTGCGGCTGGGTGGGCAGGGACCTTGGCCCGAAATCAGAGGGTAGCCAGGTGCACGGAGCCGAAGCAGACAGATCAGCAGGGGAGCGGAAGAGCAAAGGCAGAAGCAAAGAGGAAGGTCTTGAGGTGCTTCCAGAACCAGAGATGGTTCTCCTCAAGTTTCAGTGTGGCAGGCAGGCTGTTCCAGAGGGAGGCCCCAGCTGAGGAAAGAGATCTACCCCCAACTCGTTGCTTGGAGAAGCGACCGGCCCTGAGGGAGTTGGAGGTGGAGGAGAAAAGAGCTCGAGTGGGAAGGTATTTACGGAGGGAGAGTTGAAGGTATTTTGGACCCAGGCCCCAGTAAGCCTTGTGGACAATGCAGAGGGACTTGAATTTAACCCTTGCAGCCACTGGGAGCAATGAAAAGATTTCAGGGCTGGAGAGATACGATCCCTGGGCTTCAGACCAAGGAAACGTCTTGCAGTCCTGTTCTGGATGAGTTGCAGAGGACAGAGAGAAGAAGCAGGCAGATTTAGAAAGAGGCTGTTGCAGTAGTCTAGCCTAGAGAGAATCAGAGCTCTAGATACAGTAAGCTTCTGGGGGAAGGAGAGGAAAGGAACAATACCTCTGCAAATGTACAGTTGGTAGTTTGACTTCTTAGAGATGTCAGAGATGTGAGAAGAAAAGGAGAGTGTGGAGTCGAAGATGACCCCAAGGTTCTTAGCCTCAAAGGTGGGAGCAGGAAGAGGGCCAAGGGAGGCCGGCCAGAGAGTGGCAGGAAAGGAGGGTGCAGGTGTGCCGATGAGGAGAATCTCTGCCTAAATGGGATTAAGGCAGAGATCATTGGCGGCAGACCAGTCCTGGATGGCAGACAGACGGTCAGAGATGAGGGAGGGAAGCCTGAAAACAAGCAGAGTGTCATCCGCATAGCACTGAAAGTTGAAGCAGAGAGCTGCAATGCGGTGGGAAATGGGTGCCAGGTATTGGTTGAACAGCCAGGGAGAGAGGTTAGACCCGTGGGGAACACCACAAGTAGAGAATGAGATGGCGAAAAGGAAGGACCCAAGTTGGACCTGGGAGGGCCGATCAGAGTGGAAAGAGGTCATCCAGGCCAGGGCCTGATCAGTGATACCCGGCTTATCACGGAGACAGTTGAGCAGGATGGCATGGTTGACCGTGTCAAAGGCAGAAGAGAAATCGAGTAGGATGAGGACCCAAAAGGGATGTTAGAGTCATGGTTGGACAGCAGGTCTTCACAGGTGTTCAGGAGAGCAGTTTCCATGCTTCTGACAGCTCTGAAGCCAGGCTGATGGTCATGGAGACAACCAACAGAGTCGGTGTGAAGATTAAGCTGGGAGATGGTCAGCTTTTCCAAGAGTTTGCCCTGGAAAGGAGTGATAGAAACCTGCGAAGTTAGCCGGGCCGGAGGGGTCGGCTGTGGAATTTTTGAGAAGAGGGTGCACAAGAGAATGCTTCAGAGTGGAGGGGAAGATTCCACAGGTGATGGAATGGTTACAGAAGTCGGCCAGATTCAGAGCAAGGGTGTCAATGTGGTCCTTGATGGTTTTGGACGAACAGGGAAGAACCTGTTTTGACTGGAATCACACAATCTCCTGGGCTTGCGCCAATCTGGTTTCCAACCAAGCCACGGCACTGAATCGGCCTTATAGGACCTAAAGATTCAACAGGATGATATCAAAGATGCCAAGAAGCAAGCCCTCCTCTTGTTACTGGGCCTGTCTGCAGCCTTCGACCATGTATACATATTGAATAAATCAAAAAGGCAGCCTATGATCGAGCCAGCCAGGAGTCAACCTGGAATTAGTCAAATGTGTTATCCATTGCGCCACTGGACCGCTGCTACAGCGTGAGCAGGAGTCAGCACTTTTGTAACGAAACAGAAGTTTCCTGCTTGAGACACAGTGAGAAACGTACTTCTCATTTTTACAAGGAGAGGTAGAAAAAAACGCTACAAGCCCACAATGAGCAGGTGAGCGAGCGTGTGCCATCATGAGAAACTTAGTTCTCATTTTTCCCAGAGGAGAGGTAGAAAAAACGCACTAACTACGAACAAACAATGTGCTTTTGTGTGCCATGCGTGACAAGGCTCATTTTTAAATACTTTCTAGAACAAAAAGGCAGCATGCGAACGAGCCAGCAGTCGAACCTGGAATCTTCTGCTCCGTAGGCAGACGCGTTATCCATTGCGCCACTGGCCCTCTGCTGCAGTGACTCTTGGAATCAGCACTTTTGTTACGACGCAGAGGCTCATCATGCGGATTGAGCCATCATGAGCAACTTAGTTCTCATTTTTATAAGGAGAGGTGGTTGAAAACACGCCTACGAACTGACAATGAGCAGGCGTGTGCCATGTGTTAGAGACATCATGAGAAATAACGTAGTTCCCATTTTTTCTCCCGAGTAGAGGTAGAAACACGCTGCAACAGTGACTACAAACACACAATGAGCTTTCGAGTGCCTTGCGTGAGAAGGCTCATTTTTAAATACAGAACAAAAAGGCAGCATTTGAACGAGCCAGCCAGGAGTCGAACCTGGAATCTTCTGCTCCGTAGGCAGACGCGTTATCCATTGCGCCACTGGCCCGCTGCTGCACTGTGAGCTGCATTCAGCACTTTTGTTACGAACCAGAGGCTCAGGTCGGGCTGCCTGAGACATCACGAGAAACTTTGTTCTCATTTTTACAGCGAGAGGTAGGAAAAACGCTACCAACACACAATAAGCAGGCGTGTGACATGTGTTAAAGAAGGCTCATTTTTAAATACTTTATTGAAAACAATACATACAAACATCTGACAAAGAACGCATTTGGCATCAGATACTGCCCGGATTGCAACTCTCTGCACGTATTTTCTGGCGAGTTTTACGGACCAAGCATCTCATTTATTGTACGATAGCACTCACATTTTCATGCGCAAATAACAGATTTAGACTGTTTTCACTTTTTAGTATTGTACCATTTTATGTGCTCGGTGCTCTTCAGTGTTAAATCCGCGGGAGAGGATGATCTGTACCCAGATCAACCCCAAAAGTGCCATACAGATATGAAACAGATAAGGCCTGAGTGATAGGCGTGCCAAGGAGTACTCGACGTGCATGCCACAGAAACGCGAAACATGCAACAAGTGAGAGACATAAAATGGGGTTTTTCACTTTAAGAAAATAACATATAATATATTGAATACAATTTTTTGTTTACTTCTTAAAAGGTGTTTTATTGAGCTGTAGCCTTCCTCTTAGAGAGCAGGACTAAGAAGCCCGGCTGGAGCATTTCAGCACATTTTTATTTCCTTTTGGCGATCGCTGTGTCAGGGTGTTGGGTTGGGGCTCCAAGATTGCCGAACACCAGGCGAGCAGTCTATCATGGGGAACAGTTTAGTATACAACACCGGTGCGATGAAGGCACATGGCCTACTGTGCATTTTAAGCACCACCTATAAGCCGAAACCGTTGCATTGAAGTACAGGTAGGAGGGAGATGACATGTGAAGAGGGACACACGACTTGTTTTTTTTTGGGTTATTTATTTGTTAAATATTGTTGGTTGTTTATCGTCTAATTGACTGCCTTGGGCCATGCTTACCTCTTTGGCCATTCCCACCCACTCCTTGCCCCTCCCACCCAAAACTCAACCCCTGGTATCTATGTTGTTTCTAAGCAGTCTGCTGTGAGTTAATGGCTTAATTGCCGCTGTAAATGGCTACCGGTATAATAACAAAAATCTTACCCAATTCTACCTGTCCTTAACTCACTACCCCACCCCCTCTATTCCCACCTCTCCCCTCTCACCCAATCTACCCTTATCCCCACCCTACTCTACCACCACTGACTATACCCCAAACCACTCTACACCTACCCCACTCTTCGCTACCCACAATATCCCACACCACTGTACACCTACCCTACCCACTGCCCCACCCCACTGTACCCCTATCCATCAAACCACTGTAGACTGGCAAGGTGACACGAGGTCCTTTGATCCCAATAGATTTCGCCCAGCCTTTCCATATCTTCAGATCACTACCGAGTTAAGGTACGTGTTTGTTGAGTCTTCAACTTACCCCAGACCTACGCTAGTTGTTCAAGATCAGACAGGCAGTCAAAGTGAACAGGCACGCCTTTGACAGTGTCTCTTCGGATGTAGGTAGATGCACAAAGTATTCTATTCTGAGGTCCATGCATTCTGCCATGTAAGCGCCAAACAGCCCTTTCACGGGAAGACCCTTCAAAAAGTAAAGACTCCGCTTTCTGTATGTTGGCATGTAGCACGTAGCCCATCTTGGCAGATAGCGTACATCACATTGCATCTAGTGGTGGCCCCATGTTGTGATTCTTCACTTGCCAAATCATAGCAGTGCTAAAAGGTCATGGCCAAGAGGCCTCAGCGGCAGGGGATCTGCGTCCAGTGCAAATTGGCACATGCCAAAACGTCCTGAACAATGGAGAAGGCAAAGAAGTTTCATTAGTGGTGTAATGGGAGGATAAATCGTGTTCCAGATGTTGGGGACATCCCTCAGACCTGTTAAGGGCCTCCATCACACCACTGAGGAATCATCCTTGTTTGTTACTGTTTGCAATGAATGATTGAAGGAGTTGCGTATCTTCAGATCTATAGATTCCTGCTATGATATGACATGATATTGTATTTGAATCGTACTCATACACGCGTGTTTCAGAGCGTGACGAGGCAAGGGAGGGGAAGAAGGGAGGACAAAACAGCGATCTTCCTAGGCCCAGTGACATTGAGAATGCTCAAGTGCAGGGGAGAGGGAGGGAGGAAAGTGCAAGGAGAGGGGCGAGGTGGAACGTGCCGAGGAAGGGATAAAAACAACAACAACTGGTAGCGCAGCCAGCAGGGTGGCAAGTGCGAGGTTTAAAGCGCAGACAAGGGGTGTCTGATAAGTGCAGGTAAGGGCACTGTAGGGTTACAGATACAGACCCAAGTGCAAGGATTGCGTGCAAGGGTTGCCAGGAGGCAGTGCAGGTGTGCGGCTGGGTGGGCAGGGACCTTGGCCCGAAATCAGAGGGTAGCCAGGTGCACGGAGCCGAAGCAGACAGATCAGCAGGGGAGCGGAAGAGCAAAGGCAGAAGCAAAGAGGAAGGTCTTGAGGTGCTTCCGGAACCAGAGATGGTTCTCCTCAAGTTTCAGTGTGGCAGGCAGGCTGTTCCAGAGGGAGGCCCCAGCTGAGGAAAGAGATCTACCCCCAACTCGTTGCTTGGAGAAGCGACCGGCCCTGAGGGAGTTGGAGGTGGAGGAGAAAAGAGCTCGAGTGGGAAGGTATTTACGGAGGGAGAGTTGAAGGTATTTTGGACCCAGGCCCCAGTAAGCCTTGTGGACAATGCAGAGGGACTTGAATTTAACCCTTGCAGCCACTGGGAGCAATGAAAAGATTTCAGGGCTGGAGAGATACGATCCCTGGGCTTCAGACCAAGGAAACGTCTTGCAGTCCTGTTCTGGATGAGTTGCAGAGGACAGAGAGAAGAAGCAGGCAGATTTAGAAAGAGGCTGTTGCAGTAGTCTAGCCTAGAGAGAATCAGAGCTCTAGATACAGTAAGCTTCTGGGGGAAGGAGAGGAAAGGAACAATACCTCTGCAAATGTACAGTTGGTAGTTTGACTTCTTAGAGATGTCAGAGATGTGAGAAGAAAAGGAGAGTGTGGAGTCGAAGATGACCCCAAGGTTCTTAGCCTCAAAGGTGGGAGCAGGAAGAGGGCCAAGGGAGGCCGGCCAGAGAGTGGCAGGAAAGGAGGGTGCAGGTGTGCCGATGAGGAGAATCTCTGCCTAAATGGGATTAAGGCAGAGATCATTGGCGGCAGACCAGTCCTGGATGGCAGACAGACGGTCAGAGATGAGGGAGGGAAGCCTGAAAACAAGCAGAGTGTCATCCGCATAGCACTGAAAGTTGAAGCAGAGAGCTGCAATGCGGTGGGAAATGGGTGCCAGGTATTGGTTGAACAGCCAGGGAGAGAGGTTAGACCCGTGGGGAACACCACAAGTAGAGAATGAGATGGCGAAAAGGAAGGACCCAAGTTGGACCTGGGAGGGCCGATCAGAGTGGAAAGAGGTCATCCAGGCCAGGGCCTGATCAGTGATACCCGGCTTATCACGGAGACAGTTGAGCAGGATGGCATGGTTGACCATGTCAAAGGCAGAAGAGAAATCGAGTAGGATGAGGACCCAAAAGGGATGTTAGAGTCATGGTTGGACAGCAGGTCTTCACAGGTGTTCAGGAGAGCAGTTTCCATGCTTCTGACAGCTCTGAAGCCAGGCTGATGGTCATGGAGACAACCAACAGAGTCGGTGTGAAGATTAAGCTGGGAGATGGTCAGCTTTTCCAAGAGTTTGCCCTGGAAAGGAGTGATAGAAACCTGCGAAGTTAGCCGGGCCGGAGGGGTCGGCTGTGGAATTTTTGAGAAGAGGGTGCACAAGAGAATGCTTCAGAGTGGAGGGGAAGATTCCACAGGTGATGGAATGGTTACAGAAGTCGGCCAGATTCAGAGCAAGGGTGTCAATGTGGTCCTTGATGGTTTTGGACGAACAGGGAAGAACCTGTTTTGACTGGAATCACACAATCTCCTGGGCTTGCGCCAATCTGGTTTCCAACCAAGCCACGGCACTGAATCGGCCTTATAGGACCTAAAGATTCAACAGGATGATATCAAAGATGCCAAGAAGCAAGCCCTCCTCTTGTTACTGGGCCTGTCTGCAGCCTTCGACCATGTATACATATTGAATAAATCAAAAAGGCAGCCTATGATCGAGCCAGCCAGGAGTCAACCTGGAATTAGTCAAATGTGTTATCCATTGCGCCACTGGACCGCTGCTACAGCGTGAGCAGGAGTCAGCACTTTTGTAACGAAACAGAAGTTTCCTGCTTGAGACACAGTGAGAAACGTACTTCTCATTTTTACAAGGAGAGGTAGAAAAAAACGCTACAAGCCCACAATGAGCAGGTGAGCGAGCGTGTGCCATCATGAGAAACTTAGTTCTCATTTTTCCCAGAGGAGAGGTAGAAAAAACGCACTAACTACGAACAAACAATGTGCTTTTGTGTGCCATGCGTGACAAGGCTCATTTTTAAATACTTTCTAGAACAAAAAGGCAGCATGCGAACGAGCCAGCCAGGAGTCGAACCTGGAATCTTCTGCTCCGTAGGCAGACGCGTTATCCATTGCGCCACTGGCCCTCTGCTGCAGTTACTCTTGGAATCAGCACTTTTGTTACGACGCAGAGGCTCATCATGCGGATTGAGCCATCATGAGCAACTTAGTTCTCATTTTTATAAGGAGAGGTGGTTGAAAACACGCCTACGAACTGACAATGAGCAGGCGTGTGCCATGTGTTAGAGACATCATGAGAAATAACGTAGTTCCCATTTTTTCTCCCGAGTAGAGGTATAAACACGCTGCAACAGTGACTACAAACACACAATGAGCTTTCGAGTGCCTTGCGTGAGAAGGCTCATTTTTAAATACAGAACAAAAAGGCAGCATTTGAACGAGCCAGCCAGGAGTCGAACCTGGAATCTTCTGCTCCGTAGGCAGACGCGTTATCCATTGCGCCACTGGCCCGCTGCTGCACTGTGTGCTGCATTCAGCACTTTTGTTACGAACCAGAGGCTCAGGTCGGGCTGCCTGAGACATCACGAGAAACTTTGTTCTCATTTTTACAGCGAGAGGTAGGAAAAACGCTACCAACACACAATAAGCAGGCGTGTGACATGTGTTAAAGAAGGCTCATTTTTAAATACTTTATTGAAAACAATACATACAAACATCTGACAAAGAACGCATTTGGCATCAGATACTGCCCGGATTGCAACTCTCTGCACGTATTTTCTGGCGAGTTTTACGGACCAAGCATCTCATTTATTGTACGATAGCACTCACATTTTCATGCGCAAATAACAGATTTAGACTGTTTTCACTTTTTAGTATTGTACCATTTTATGTGCTCGGTGCTCTTCAGTGTTAAATCCGCGGGAGAGGATGATCTGTACCCAGATCAACCCCAAAAGTGCCATACAGATATGAAACAGATAAGGCCTGAGTGATAGGCGTGCCAAGGAGTACTCGACGTGCATGCCACAGAAACGCGAAACATGCAACAAGTGAGAGACATAAAATGGGGTTTTTCACTTTAAGAAAATAACATATAATATATTGAATACAATTTTTTGTTTACTTCTTAAAAGGTGTTTTATTGAGCTGTAGCCTTCCTCTTAGAGAGCAGGACTAAGAAGCCCGGCTGGAGCATTTCAGCACATTTTTATTTCCTTTTGGCGATCGCTGTGTCAGGGTGTTGGGTTGGGGCTCCAAGATTGCCGAACACCAGGCGAGCAGTCTATCATGGGGAACAGTTTAGTATACAACACCGGTGCGATGAAGGCACATGGCCTACTGTGCATTTTAAGCACCACCTATAAGCCGAAACCGTTGCATTGAAGTACAGGTAGGAGGGAGATGACATGTGAAGAGGGACACACGACTTGTTTTTTTTTGGGTTATTTATTTGTTAAATATTGTTGGTTGTTTATCGTCTAATTGACTGCCTTGGGCCATGCTTACCTCTTTGGCCATTCCCACCCACTCCTTGCCCCTCCCACCCAAAACTCAACCCCTGGTATCTATGTTGTTTCTAAGCAGTCTGCTGTGAGTTAATGGCTTAATTGCCGCTGTAAATGGCTACCGGTATAATAACAAAAATCTTACCCAATTCTACCTGTCCTTAACTCACTACCCCACCCCCTCTATTCCCACCTCTCCCCTCTCACCCAATCTACCCTTATCCCCACCCTACTCTACCACCACTGACTATACCCCAAACCACTCTACACCTACCCCACTCTTCGCTACCCACAATATCCCACACCACTGTACACCTACCCTACCCACTGCCCCACCCCACTGTACCCCTATCCATCAAACCACTGTAGACTGGCAAGGTGACACGAGGTCCTTTGATCCCAATAGATTTCGCCCAGCCTTTCCATATCTTCAGATCACTACCGAGTTAAGGTACGTGTTTGTTGAGTCTTCAACTTACCCCAGACCTACGCTAGTTGTTCAAGATCAGACAGGCAGTCAAAGTGAACAGGCACGCCTTTGACAGTGTCTCTTCGGATGTAGGTAGATGCACAAAGTATTCTATTCTGAGGTCCATGCATTCTGCCATGTAAGCGCCAAACAGCCCTTTCACGGGAAGACCCTTCAAAAAGTAAAGACTCCGCTTTCTGTATGTTGGCATGTAGCACGTAGCCCATCTTGGCAGATAGCGTACATCACATTGCATCTAGTGGTGGCCCCATGTTGTGATTCTTCACTTGCCAAATCATAGCAGTGCTAAAACGTCATGGCCAAGAGGCCTCAGCGGCAGGGGATCTGCGTCCAGTGCAAATTGGCACATGCCAAAACGTCCTGAACAATGGAGAAGGCAAAGAAGTTTCATTAGTGGTGTAATGGGAGGATAAATCGTGTTCCAGATGTTGGGGACATCCCTCAGACCTGTTAAGGGCCTCCATCACACCACTGAGGAATCATCCTTGTTTGTTACTGTTTGCAATGAATGATTGAAGGAGTTGCGTATCTTCAGATCTATAGATTCCTGCTATGATATGACATGATATTGTATTTGAATCGTACTCATACACGCGTGTTTCAGAGCGTGACGAGGCAAGGGAGGGGAAGAAGGGAGGACAAAACAGCGATCTTCCTAGGCCCAGTGACATTGAGAATGCTCAAGTGCAGGGTAGAGGGAGGGAGGAAAGTGCAAGGAGAGGGGCGAGGTGGAACGTGCCGAGGAAGGGATAAAAACAACAACAACTGGTAGCGCAGCCAGCAGGGTGGCAAGTGCGAGGTTTAAAGCGCAGACAAGGGGTGTCTGATAAGTGCAGGTAAGGGCACTGTAGGGTTACAGATACAGACCCAAGTGCAAGGATTGCGTGCAAGGGTTGCCAGGAGGCAGTGCAGGTGTGCGGCTGGGTGGGCAGGGACCTTGGCCCGAAATCAGAGGGTAGCCAGGTGCACAGAGCCGAAGCAGACAGATCAGCAGGGGAGCGGAAGAGCAAAGGCAGAAGCAAAGAGGAAGGTCTTGAGGTGCTTCCGGAACCAGAGATGGTTCTCCTCAAGTTTCAGTGTGGCAGGCAGGCTGTTCCAGAGGGAGGCCCCAGCTGAGGAAAGAGATCTACCCCCAACTCGTTGCTTGGAGAAGCGACCGGCCCTGAGGGAGTTGGAGGTGGAGGAGAAAAGAGCTCGAGTGGGAAGGTATTTACGGAGGGAGAGTTGAAGGTATTTTGGACCCAGGCCCCAGTAAGCCTTGTGGACAATGCAGAGGGACTTGAAATTAACCCTTGCAGCCACTGGGAGCAATGAAAAGATTTCAGGGCTGGAGAGATACGATCCCTGGGCTTCAGACCAAGGAAACGTCTTGCAGTCCTGTTCTGGATGAGTTGCAGAGGACAGAGAGAAGAAGCAGGCAGATTTAGAAAGAGGCTGTTGCAGTAGTCTAGCCTAGAGAGAATCAGAGCTCTAGATACAGTAAGCTTCTGGGGGAAGGAGAGGAAAGGAACAATACCTCTGCAAATGTACAGTTGGTAGTTTGACTTCTTAGAGATGTCAGAGATGTGAGAAGAAAAGGAGAGTGTGGAGTCGAAGATGACCCCAAGGTTCTTAGCCTCAAAGGTGGGAGCAGGAAGAGGGCCAAGGGAGGCCGGCCAGAGAGTGGCAGGAAAGGAGGGTGCAGGTGTGCCGATGAGGAGAATCTCTGCCTAAATGGGATTAAGGCAGAGATCATTGGCGGCAGACCAGTCCTGGATGGCAGACAGACGGTCAGAGATGAGGGAGGGAAGCCTGAAAACAAGCAGAGTGTCATCCGCATAGCACTGAAAGTTGAAGCAGAGAGCTGCAATGCGGTGGGAAATGGGTGCCAGGTATTGGTTGAACAGCCAGGGAGAGAGGTTAGACCCGTGGGGAACACCACAAGTAGAGAATGAGATGGCGAAAAGGAAGGACCCAAGTTGGACCTGGGAGGGCCGATCAGAGTGGAAAGAGGTCATCCAGGCCAGGGCCTGATCAGTGATACCCGGCTTATCACGGAGACAGTTGAGCAGGATGGCATGGTTGACCGTGTCAAAGGCAGAAGAGAAATCGAGTAGGATGAGGACCCAAAAGGGATGTTAGAGTCATGGTTGGACAGCAGGTCTTCACAGGTGTTCAGGAGAGCAGTTTCCATGCTTCTGACAGCTCTGAAGCCAGGCTGATGGTCATGGAGACAACCAACAGAGTCGGTGTGAAGATTAAGCTGGGAGATGGTCAGCTTTTCCAAGAGTTTGCCCTGGAAAGGAGTGATAGAAACCTGCGAAGTTAGCCGGGCCGGAGGGGTCGGCTGTGGAATTTTTGAGAAGAGGGTGCACAAGAGAATGCTTCAGAGTGGAGGGGAAGATTCCACAGGTGATGGAATGGTTACAGAAGTCGGCCAGATTCAGAGCAAGGGTGTCAATGTGGTCCTTGATGGTTTTGGACGAACAGGGAAGAACCTGTTTTGACTGGAATCATACAATCTCCTGGGCTTGCGCCAATCTGGTTTCCAACCAAGCCACGGCACTGAATCGGCCTTACTGGACCTAAAGATTCAACAGGATGATATCAAAGATGCCAAGAAGCAAGCCCTCCTCTTGTTACTGGGCCTGTCTGCAGCCTTCGACCATGTATACATATTGAATAAATCAAAAAGGCAGCCTATGATCGAGCCAGCCAGGAGTCAACCTGGAATTAGTCAAATGTGTTATCCATTGCGCCACTGGACCGCTGCTACAGCGTGAGCAGGAGTCAGCACTTTTGTAACGAAACAGAAGTTTCCTGCTTGAGACACAGTGAGAAACGTACTTCTCATTTTTACAAGGAGAGGTAGAAAAAAACGCTACAAGCCCACAATGAGCAGGTGAGCGAGCGTGTGCCATCATGAGAAACTTAGTTCTCATTTTTCCCAGAGGAGAGGTAGAAAAAACGCACTAACTACGAACAAACAATGTGCTTTTGTGTGCCATGCGTGACAAGGCTCATTTTTAAATACTTTCTAGAACAAAAAGGCAGCATGCGAACGAGCCAGCCAGGAGTCGAACCTGGAATCTTCTGCTCCGTAGGCAGACGCGTTATCCATTGTGCCACTGGCCCGCTGCTGCAGTGACTCTTGGAATCAGCACTTTTGTTACGACGCAGATGCTCATCATGCGGATTGAGCCATCATGAGCAACTTAGTTCTCATTTTTATAAGGAGAGGTGGTTGAAAACACGCCTACGAACTGACAATGAGCAGGCGTGTGCCATGTGTTAGAGACATCATGAGAAATAACGTAGTTCCCATTTTTTCTCCCGAGTAGAGGTAGAAACACGCTGCAACAGTGACTACAAACACACAATGAGCTTTCGAGTGCCTTGCGTGAGAAGGCTCATTTTTAAATACAGAACAAAAAGGCAGCATTTGAATGAGCCAGCCAGGAGTCGAACCTGGAATCTTCTGCTCCGTAGGCAGACGCGTTATCCATTGCGCCACTGGCCCGCTGCTGCACTGTGTGCTGCATTCAGCACTTTTGTTACGAACCAGAGGCTCAGGTCGGGCTGCCTGAGACATCACGAGAAACTTTGTTCTCATTTTTACAGCGAGAGGTAGGAAAAACGCTACCAACACACAATAAGCAGGCGTGTGACATGTGTTAAAGAAGGCTCATTTTTAAATACTTTATTGAAAACAATACATACAAACATCTGACAAAGAACGCATTTGGCATCAGATACTGCCCGGATTGCAACTCTCTGCACGTATTTTCTGGCGAGTTTTACGGACCAAGCATCTCATTTATTGTACTATAGCACTCACATTTTCATGCGCAAATAACAGATTTAGACTGTTTTCACTTTTTAGTATTGTACCATTTTATGTGCTCGGTGCTCTTCAGTGTTAAATCCGCGGGAGAGGATGATCTGTACCCAGATCAACCCCAAAAGTGCCATACATATATGAAACAGGTAAGGCCTGAGTGATAGGCGTGCCAAGGAGTACTCGACGTGCATGCCACAGAAACGCGAAACATGCAACAAGTGAGAGACATAAAATGGGGTTTTTCACTTTAAGAAATAACATATAATATATTGAATACAATTTTTTGTTTACTTCTTAAAAGGTGTTTTATTGAGCTGTAGCCTTCCTCTTAGAGAGCAGGACTAAGAAGCCCGGCTGGAGCATTTCAGCACATTTTTATTTCCTTTTGGCGATCGCTGTGTCAGGGTGTTGGGTTGGGGCTCCAAGATTGCCGAACACCAGGCGAGCAGTCTATCATGGGGAACAGTTTAGTATACAACACCGGTGCGATGAAGGCACATGGCCTACTGTGCATTTTAAGCACCACCTATAAGCCGAAACCGTTGCATTGAAGTACAGGTAGGAGGGAGATGACATGTGAAGAGGGACACACGACTTGTTTTTTTTTGGGTTATTTATTTGTTAAATATTGTTGGTTGTTTATCGTCTAATTGACTGCCTTGGGCCATGCTTACCTCTTTGGCCATTCCCACCCACTCCTTGCCCCTCCCACCCAAAACTCAACCCCTGGTATCTATGTTGTTTCTAAGCAGTCTGCTGTGAGTTAATGGCTTAATTGCCGCTGTAAATGGCTACCGGTATAATAACAAAAATCTTACCCAATTCTACCTGTCCTTAACTCACTACCCCACCCCCTCTATTCCCACCTCTCCCCTCTCACCCAATCTACCCTTATCCCCACCCTACTCTACCACCACTGACTATACCCCAAACCACTCTACACCTACCCCACTCTTCGCTACCCACAATATCCCACACCACTGTACACCTACCCTACCCACTGCCCCACCCCACTGTACCCCTATCCATCAAACCACTGTAGACTGGCAAGGTGACACGAGGTCCTTTGATCCCAATAGATTTCGCCCAGCCTTTCCATATCTTCAGATCACTACCGAGTTAAGGTACGTGTTTGTTGAGTCTTCAACTTACCCCAGACCTACGCTAGTTGTTCAAGATCAGACAGGCAGTCAAAGTGAACAGGCACGCCTTTGACAGTGTCTCTTCGGATGTAGGTAGATGCACAAAGTATTCAATTCTGAGGTCCATGCATTCTGCCATGTAAGCGCCAAACAGCCCTTTCACGGGAAGACCCTTCAAAAAGTAAAGACTCCGCTTTCTGTATGTTGGCATGTAGCACGTAGCCCATCTTGGCAGATAGCGTACATCACATTGCATCTAGTGGTGGCCCCATGTTGTGATTCTTCACTTGCCAAATCATAGCAGTGCTAAAAGGTCATGGCCAAGAGGCCTCAGCGGCAGGGGATCTGCGTCCAGTGCAAATTGGCACATGCCAAAACGTCCTGAACAATGGAGAAGGCAAAGAAGTTTCATTAGTGGTGTAATGGGAGGATAAATCGTGTTCCAGATGTTGGGGACATCCCTCAGACCTGTTAAGGGCCTCCTTCACACCACTGAGGAATCATCCTTGTTTGTTACTGTTTGCAATGAATGATTGAAGGAGTTGCGTATCTTCAGATCTATAGATTCCTGCTATGATATGACATGATATTGTATTTGAATCGTACTCATACACGCGTGTTTCAGAGCGTGACGAGGCAAGGGAGGGGAAGAAGGGAGGACAAAACAGCGATCTTCCTAGGCCCAGTGACATTGAGAATGCTCAAGTGCAGGGTAGAGGGAGGGAGGAAAGTGCAAGGAGAGGGGCGAGGTGGAACGTGCCGAGGAAGGGATAAAACAACAACAACTGGTAGCGCAGCCAGCAGGGTGGCAAGTGCGAGGTTTAAAGCGCAGACAAGGGGTGTCTGATAAGTGCAGGTAAGGGCACTGTAGGGTTACAGATACAGACCCAAGTGCAAGGATTGCGTGCAAGGGTTGCCAGGAGGCAGTGCAGGTGTGCGGCTGGGTGGGCAGGGACCTTGGCCCGAAATCAGAGGGTAGCCAGGTGCACAGAGCCGAAGCAGACAGATCAGCAGGGGAGCGGAAGAGCAAAGGCAGAAGCAAAGAGGAAGGTCTTGAGGTGCTTCCGGAACCAGAGATGGTTCTCCTCAAGTTTCAGTGTGGCAGGCAGGCTGTTCCAGAGGGAGGCCCCAGCTGAGGAAAGAGATCTACCCCCAACTCGTTGCTTGGAGAAGCGACCGGCCCTGAGGGAGTTGGAGGTGGAGGAGAAAAGAGCTCGAGTGGGAAGGTATTTACGGAGGGAGAGTTGAAGGTATTTTGGACCCAGGCCCCAGTAAGCCTTGTGGACAATGCAGAGGGACTTGAATTTAACCCTTGCAGCCACTGGGAGCAATGAAAAGATTTCAGGGCTGGAGAGATACGATCCCTGGGCTTCAGACCAAGGAAACGTCTTGCAGTCCTGTTCTGGATGAGTTGCAGAGGACAGAGAGAAGAAGCAGGCAGATTTAGAAAGAGGCTGTTGCAGTAGTCTAGCCTAGAGAGAATCAGAGCTCTAGATACAGTAAGCTTCTGGGGGAAGGAGAGGAAAGGAACAATACCTCTGCAAATGTACAGTTGGTAGTTTGACTTCTTAGAGATGTCAGAGATGTGAGAAGAAAAGGAGAGTGTGGAGTCGAAGATGACCCCAAGGTTCTTAGCCTCAAAGGTGGGAGCAGGAAGAGGGCCAAGGGAGGCCGGCCAGAGAGTGGCAGGAAAGGAGGGTGCAGGTGTGCCGATGAGGAGAATCTCTGCCTAAATGGGATTAAGGCAGAGATCATTGGCGGCAGACCAGTCCTGGATGGCAGACAGACGGTCAGAGATGAGGGAGGGAAGCCTGAAAACAAGCAGAGTGTCATCCGCATAGCACTGAAAGTTGAAGCAGAGAGCTGCAATGCGGTGGGAAATGGGTGCCAGGTATTGGTTGAACAGCCAGGGAGAGAGGTTAGACCCGTGGGGAACACCACAAGTAGAGAATGAGATGGCGAAAAGGAAGGACCCAAGTTGGACCTGGGAGGGCCGATCAGAGTGGAAAGAGGTCATCCAGGCCAGGGCCTGATCAGTGATACCCGGCTTATCACGGAGACAGTTGAGCAGGATGGCATGGTTGACCGTGTCAAAGGCAGAAGAGAAATCGAGTAGGATGAGGACCCAAAAGGGATGTTAGAGTCATGGTTGGACAGCAGGTCTTCACAGGTGTTCAGGAGAGCAGTTTCCATGCTTCTGACAGCTCTGAAGCCAGGCTGATGGTCATGGAGACAACCAACAGAGTCGGTGTGAAGATTAAGCTGGGAGATGGTCAGCTTTTCCAAGAGTTTGCCCTGGAAAGGAGTGATAGAAACCTGCGAAGTTAGCCGGGCCGGAGGGGTCGGCTGTGGAATTTTTGAGAAGAGGGTGCACAAGAGAATGCTTCAGAGTGGAGGGGAAGATTCCACAGGTGATGGAATGGTTACAGAAGTCGGCCAGATTCAGAGCAAGGGTGTCAATGTGGTCCTTGATGGTTTTGGACGAACAGGGAAGAACCTGTTTTGACTGGAATCACACAATCTCCTGGGCTTGCGCCAATCTGGTTTCCAACCAAGCCACGGCACTGAATCGGCCTTACTGGACCTAAAGATTCAACAGGATGATATCAAAGATGCCAAGAAGCAAGCCCTCCTCTTGTTACTGGGCCTGTCTGCAGCCTTCGACCATGTATACATATTGAATAAATCAAAAAGGCAGCCTATGATCGAGCCAGCCAGGAGTCAACCTGGAATTAGTCAAATGTGTTATCCATTGCGCCACTGGACCGCTGCTACAGCGTGAGCAGGAGTCAGCACTTTTGTAACGAAACAGAAGTTTCCTGCTTGAGACACAGTGAGAAACGTACTTCTCATTTTTACAAGGAGAGGTAGAAAAAAACGCTACAAGCCCACAATGAGCAGGTGAGCGAGCGTGTGCCATCATGAGAAACTTAGTTCTCATTTTTCCCAGAGGAGAGGTAGAAAAAACGCACTAACTACGAACAAACAATGTGCTTTTGTGTGCCATGCGTGACAAGGCTCATTTTTAAATACTTTCTAGAACAAAAAGGCAGCATGCGAACGAGCCAGCCAGGAGTCGAACCTGGAATCTTCTGCTCCGTAGGCAGACGGGTTATCCATTGCGCCACTGGCCCTCTGCTGCAGTGACTCTTGGAATCAGCACTTTTGTTACGACGCAGAGGCTCATCATGCGGATTGAGCCATCATGAGCAACTTAGTTCTCATTTTTATAAGGAGAGGTGGTTGAAAACACGCCTACGAACTGACAATGAGCAGGCGTGTGCCATGTGTTAGAGACATCATGAGAAATAACGTAGTTCCCATTTTTTCTCCCGAGTAGAGGTAGAAACACGCTGCAACAGTGACTACAAACACACAATGAGCTTTCGAGTGCCTTGCGTGAGAAGGCTCATTTTTAAATACAGAACAAAAAGGCAGCATTTGAATGAGCCAGCCAGGAGTCGAACCTGGAATCTTCTGCTCCGTAGGCAGACGCGTTATCCATTGCGCCACTGGCCCGCTGCTGCACTGTGTGCTGCATTCAGCACTTTTGTTACGAACCAGAGGCTCAGGTCGGGCTGCCTGAGACATCACGAGAAACTTTGTTCTCATTTTTACAGCGAGAGGTAGGAAAAACGCTACCAACACACAATAAGCAGGCGTGTGACATGTGTTAAAGAAGGCTCATTTTTAAATACTTTATTGAAAACAATACATACACACAAAGAACGCATTTGGCATCCAATACTGCCCGGATTGCAACTCTCTGCACGTATTTTCTGGCGAGTTCTACGGACCAAGCATCTCATTTATTGTACTATAGCACTCACATTTTCATGCGCAAATAACAGATTTAGACTGTTTTCACTTTTTAGTATTGTACCATTTTATGTGCTCGGTGCTCTTCAGTGTTAAATCCGCGGGAGAGGATGATCTGTACCCAGATCAACCCCAAAAGTGCCATACAGATATGAAACAGATAAGGCCTGAGTGATAGGCGTGCCAAGGAGTACTCGACATGCATGCCACATAAACGCGAAACATGCAACAAGTGAGAGACATAAAATGGGGTTTTTCACTTTAAGAAATAACATATAATATATTGAATACAATTTTTTGTTTACTTCTTAAAAGGTGTTTTATTGAGCTGCAGCCTTCCTCTTAGAGAGCAGGACTAAGAAGCCCGGCTGGAGCATTTCAGCACATTTTTATTTCCTTTTGGCGATCGCTGTGTCAGGGTGTTGGGTTGGGGCTCCAAGATTGCCGAACACCAGGCGAGCAGTCTATCATGGGGAACAGTTTAGTATACAACACCGGTGCGATGAAGGTACATGGCCTACTGTGCATTTTAAGCACCACCTATAAGCCGAAACCGTTGCATTGAAGTACAGGTAGGAGGGAGATGACATGTGAAGAGGGACACACAACTTGTTTTTTTTTGGGTTATTTATTTGTTAAATATTGTTGGTTGTTTATCGTCTAATTGACTGCCTTGGGCCATGCTTACTCTTTGGCCATTCCCACCCACTCCTTGCCCCTCCCACCCAAAACTCAACCCCTGGTATCTATGTTGTTTCTAAGCAGTCTGCTGTGAGTTAATGGCTTAATTGCCGCTGTAAATGGCTACCGGTATAATAACAAAAATCTTACCCAATTCTACCTGACCTTAACTCACTACCCCACCCCCTCTATTCCCACCTCTCCCCTCTCACCCAATCTACCCTTATCCCCACCCTACTCTACCACCACTGACTATACCCCAAACCACTCTACACCTACCCCACTCTTCGCTACCCACAATATCCCACACCACTGTACACCTACCCTACCCACTGCCCCACCCCACTGTACCCCTATCCATCAAACCACTGTAGACTGGCAAGGTGACACGAGGTCCTTTGATCCCAATAGATTTCGCCCAGCCTTTCCATATCTTCATATCACTACCGAGTTAAGGTACGTGTTTGTTGAGTCTTCAACTTACCCCAGACCTACGCTAGTTGTTCAAGATCAGACAGGCAGTCAAAGTGAACAGGCACACCTTTGACAGTGTCTCTTCGGATGTAGGTAGATGCACAAAGTATTCTATTCTGAGGTCCATGCATTCTGCCATGTAAGCGCCAAACAGCCCTTTCACAGGAAGACCCTTCAAAAAGTAAAGACTCCGCTTTCTGTATGTTGGCATGTAGCACATAGCCCATCTTGGCAGATAGCGTACATCACATTGCATCTAGTGGTGGCCCTATGTTGTGATTCTTCACTTGCCAAATCATAGCAGTGCTAAAAGGTCATGGCCAAGAGGCCTCAGCGGCAGGGGATCTGCGTCCAGTGCAAATTGGCACATGCCAAAACGTCCTGAACAATGGAGAAGGCAAAGAAGTTTCATTAGTGGTGTAATGGGAGGATAAATCGTGTTCCAGATGTTGGGGACATCCCTCAGACCTGTTAAGGGCCTCCATCACACCACTGAGGAATTATCCTTGTTTGTTACTGTTTGCAATGAATGATTGAAGGAGTTGCGTATCTTCAGATCTATAGATTCCTGCTATGATATGACATGATATTGTATTTGAATCGTACTCATACACGCGTGTTTCAGAGCGTGACGAGGCAAGGGAGGGGAAGAAGGGAGGACAAAACAGCGATCTTCCTAGGCCCAGTGACATTGAGAATGCTCAAGTGCAGGGGAGAGGGAGGGAGGAAAGTGCAAGGAGAGGGGCGAGGTGGAACGTGCCTAGGAAGGGATAAAAACAACAACAACTGGTAGCGCAGCCAGCAGGGTGGCAAGTGCGAGGTTTAAAGCGCAGACAAGGGGTGTCTGATAAGTGCAGGTAAGGGCACTGTAGGGTTACAGATACAGACCCAAGTGCAAGGATTGCGTGCAAGGGTTGCCAGGAGGCAGTGCAGGTGTGCGGCTGGGTGGGCAGGGACCTTGGCCCGAAATCAGAGGGTAGCCAGGTGCACGGAGCCGAAGCAGACAGATCAGCAGGGGAGCGGAAGAGCAAAGGCAGAAGCAAAGAGGAAGGTCTTGAGGTGCTTCCGGAACCAGAGATGGTTCTCCTCAAGTTTCAGTGTGGCAGGCAGGCTGTTCCAGAGGGAGGCCCCAGCTGAGGAAAGAGATCTACCCCCAACTCGTTGCTTGGAGAAGCGACCGGCCCTGAGGGAGTTGGAGGTGGATGAGAAAAGAGCTCGAGTGGGAAGGTATTTACGGAGGGAGAGTTGAAGGTATTTTGGACCCAGGCCCCAGTAAGCCTTGTGGACAATGCAGAGGGACTTGAATTTAACCCTTGCAGCCACTGGGAGCAATGAAAAGATTTCAGGGCTGGAGAGATACGATCCCTGGGCTTCAGACCAAGGAAACGTCTTGCAGTCCTGTTCTGGATGAGTTGCAGAGGACAGAGAGAAGAAGCAGGCAGATTTAGAAAGAGGCTGTTGCAGTAGTCTAGCCTAGAGAGAATCAGAGCTCTAGATACAGTAAGCTTCTGGGGGAAGGAGAGGAAAGGAACAATACCTCTGCAAATGTACAGTTGGTAGTTTGACTTCTTAGAGATGTCAGAGATGTGAGAAGAAAAGGAGAGTGTGGAGTCGAAGATGACCCCAAGGTTCTTAGCCTCAAAGGTGGGAGCAGGAAGAGGGCCAAGGGAGGCCGGCCAGAGAGTGGCAGGAAAGGAGGGTGCAGGTGTGCCGATGAGGAGAATCTCTGCCTAAATGGGATTAAGGCAGAGATCATTGGCGGCAGACCAGTCCTGGATGGCAGACAGACGGTCAGAGATGAGGGAGGGAAGCCTGAAAACAAGCAGAGTGTCATCCGCATAGCACTGAAAGTTGAAGCAGAGAGCTGCAATGCGGTGGGAAATGGGTGCCAGGTATTGGTTGAACAGCCAGGGAGAGAGGTTAGACCCGTGGGGAACACCACAAGTAGAGAATGAGATGGCGAAAAGGAAGGACCCAAGTTGGACCTGGGAGGGCCGATCAGAGTGGAAAGAGGTCATCCAGGCCAGGGCCTGATCAGTGATACCCGGCTTATCACGGAGACAGTTGAGCAGGATGGCATGGTTGACCGTGTCAAAGGCAGAAGAGAAATCGAGTAGGATGAGGACCCAAAAGGGATGTTAGAGTCATGGTTGGACAGCAGGTCTTCACAGGTGTTCAGGAGAGCAGTTTCCATGCTTCTGACAGCTCTGAAGCCAGGCTGATGGTCATGGAGACAACCAACAGAGTCGGTGTGAAGATTAAGCTGGGAGATGGTCAGCTTTTCCAAGAGTTTGCCCTGGAAAGGAGTGATAGAAACCTGCGAAGTTAGCCGGGCCGGAGGGGTCGGCTGTGGAATTTTTGAGAAGAGGGTGCACAAGAGAATGCTTCAGAGTGGAGGGGAAGATTCCACAGGTGATGGAATGGTTACAGAAGTCGGCCAGATTCAGAGCAAGGGTGTCAATGTGGTCCTTGATGGTTTTGGACGAACAGGGAAGAACCTGTTTTGACTGGAATCACACAATCTCCTGGGCTTGCGCCAATCTGGTTTCCAACCAAGCCACGGCACTGAATCGGCCTTATTGGACCTAAAGATTCAACAGGATGATATCAAAGATGCCAAGAAGCAAGCCCTCCTCTTGTTACTGGGCCTGTCTGCAGCCTTCGACCATGTATACATATTGAATAAATCAAAAAGGCAGCCTATGATCGAGCCAGCCAGGAGTCAACCTGGAATTAGTCAAATGTGTTATCCATTGCGCCACTGGACCGCTGCTACAGCGTGAGCAGGAGTCAGCACTTTTGTAACGAAACAGAAGTTTCCTGCTTGAGACACAGTGAGAAACGTACTTCTCATTTTTACACGGAGAGGTAGAAAAAAACGCTACAAGCCCACAATGAGCAGGTGAGCGAGCGTGTGCCATCATGAGAAACTTAGTTCTCATTTTTCCCAGAGGAGAGGTAGAAAAAACGCACTAACTACGAACAAACAATGTGCTTTTGTGTGCCATGCGTGACAAGGCTCATTTTTAAATACTTTCTAGAACAAAAAGGCAGCATGCGAACGAGCCAGCCAGGAGTCGAACCTGGAATCTTCTGCTCCATAGGCAGACGAGTTATCCATTGCGCCACTGGCCCTCTGCTGCAGTTACTCTTGGAATCAGCACTTTTGTTACGACGCAGAGGCTCATCATGCGGATTGAGCCATCATGAGCAACTTAGTTCTCATTTTTATAAGGAGAGGTGGTTGAAAACACGCCTACGAACTGACAATGAGCAGGCGTGTGCCATGTGTTAGAGACATCATGAGAAATAACGTAGTTCCCATTTTTTCTCCCGAGTAGAGGTAGAAACACGCTGCAACAGTGACTACAAACACACAATGAGCTTTCAAGTGCCTTGCGTGAGAAGGCTCATTTTTAAATACAGAACAAAAAGGCAGCATTTGAACGAGCCAGCCAGGAGTCGAACCTGGAATCTTCTGCTCCGTAGGCAGACGCGTTATCCATTGCGCCACTGGCCCGCTGCTGCACTGTGAGCTGCATTCAGCACTTTTGTTACGAACCAGAGGCTCAGGTCGGGCTGCCTGAGACATCACGAGAAACTTTGTTCTCATTTTTACAGCGAGAGGTAGGAAAAACGCTACCAACACACAATAAGCAGGCGTGTGACATGTGTTAAAGAAGGCTCATTTTTAAATACTTTATTGAAAACATCTGACAAAGAACGCATTTGGCATCAGATACTGCCCGGATTGCAACTGTCTGCACGTATTTTCTGGCGAGTTCTACGGACCAAGCATCTCATTTATTGTACGATAGCACTCACATTTTCATGCGCAAATAACAGATTTAGACTGTTTTCACTTTTTAGTATTGTACCATTTTATGTGCTCGGTGCTCTTCAGTGTTAAATCCGCGGGAGAGGATGATCTGTACCCAGATCAACCCCAAAAGTGCCATACAGATATGAAACAGATAAGGCCTGAGTGATAGGCGTGCCAAGGAGTACTCGACGTGCATGCTACAGAAACGCGAAACATGCAACAAGTGAGAGACATAAAATGGGGTTTTTCACTTTAAGAAAATAACATATAATATATTGAATACAATTTTTTGTTTACTTCTTAAAAGGTGTTTTATTGAGCTGTAGCCTTCCTCTTAGAGAGCAGGACTAAGAAGCCCGGCTGGAGCATTTCAGCACATTTTTATTTCCTTTTGGCGATCGCTGTGTCAGGGTGTTGGGTTGGGGCTCCAAGATTGCCGAACACCAGGCGAGCAGTCTATCATGGGGAACAGTTTAGTATACAACACCGGTGCGATGAAGGCACATGGCCTACTGTGCATTTTAAGCACCACCTATAAGCCGAAACCGTTGCATTGAAGTACAGGTAGGAGGGAGATGACATGTGAAGAGGGACACACGACTTGGTTTTTTTTGGGTTATTTATTTGTTAAATATTGTTGGTTGTTTATCGTCTAATTGACTGCCTTGGGCCATGCTTACCTCTTTGGCCATTCCCACCCACTCCTTGCCCCTCCCACCCAAAACTCAACCCCTGGTATCTATGTTGTTTCTAAGCAGTCTGCTGTGAGTTAATGGCTTAATTGCCGCTGTAAATGGCTACCGGTATAATAACAAAAATCTTACCCAATTCTACCTGTCCTTAACTCACTACCCCACCCCCTCTATTCCCACCTCTCCCCTCTCACCCAATCTACCCTTATCCCCACCCTACTCTACCACCACTGACTATACCCCAAACCACTCTACACCTACCCCACTCTTCGCTACCCACAATATCCCACACCACTGTACACCTACCCTACCCACTGCCCCACCCCACTGTACCCCTATCCATCAAACCACTGTAGACTGGCAAGGTGACACGAGGTCCTTTGATCCCAATAGATTTCGCCCAGCCTTTCCATATCTTCATATCACTACCGAGTTAAGGTACGTGTTTGTTGAGTCTTCAACTTACCCCAGACCTACGCTAGTTGTTCAAGATCAGACAGGCAGTCAAAGTGAACAGGCACGCCTTTGACAGTGTCTCTTCGGATGTAGGTAGATGCACAAAGTATTCTATTCTGAGGTCCATGCATTCTGCCATGTAAGCGCCAAACAGCCCTTTCACAGGAAGACCCTTCAAAAAGTAAAGACTCCGCTTTCTGTATGTTGGCATGTAGCACGTAGCCCATCTTGGCAGATAGCGTACATCACATTGCATCTAGTGGTGGCCCTATGTTGTGATTCTTCACTTGCCAAATCATAGCAGTGCTAAAAGGTCATGGCCAAGAGGCCTCAGCGGCAGGGGATCTGCGTCCAGTGCAAATTGGCACATGCCAAAACGTCCTGAACAATGGAGAAGGCAAAGAAGTTTCATTAGTGGTGTAATGGGAGGATAAATCGTGTTCCAGATGTTGGGGACATCCCTCAGACCTGTTAAGGGCCTCCATCACACCACTGAGGAATTATCCTTGTTTGTTACTGTTTGCAATGAATGATTGAAGGAGTTGCGTATCTTCAGATCTATAGATTCCTGCTATGATATGACATGATATTGTATTTGAATCGTACTCATACACGCGTGTTTCAGAGCGTGACGAGGCAAGGGAGGACAAAACAGCGATCTTCCTAGGCCCAGTGACATTGAGAATGCTCAAGTGCAGGGGAGAGGGAGGGAGGAAAGTGCAAGGAGAGGGGCGAGGTGGAACGTGCCTAGGAAGGGATAAAAACAACAACAACTGGTAGCGCAGCCAGCAGGGTGGCAAGTGCGAGGTTTAAAGCGCAGACAAGGGGTGTCTGATAAGTGCAGGTAAGGGCACTGTAGGGTTACAGATACAGACCCAAGTGCAAGGATTGCGTGCAAGGGTTGCCAGGAGGCAGTGCAGGTGTGCGGCTGGGTGGGCAGGGACCTTGGCCCGAAATCAGAGGGTAGCCAGGTGCACGGAGCCGAAGCAGACAGATCAGCAGGGGAGCGGAAGAGCAAAGGCAGAAGCAAAGAGGAAGGTCTTGAGGTGCTTCCGGAACCAGAGATGGTTCTCCTCAAGTTTCAGTGTGGCAGGCAGGCTGTTCCAGAGGGAGGCCCCAGCTGAGGAAAGAGATCTACCCCCAACTCGTTGCTTGGAGAAGCGACCGGCCCTGAGGGAGTTGGAGGTGGAGGAGAAAAGAGCTCGAGTGGGAAGGTATTTACGGAGGGAGAGTTGAAGGTATTTTGGACCCAGGCCCCAGTAAGCCTTGTGGACAATGCAGAGGGACTTGAATTTAACCCTTGCAGCCACTGGGAGCAATGAAAAGATTTCAGGGCTGGAGAGATACGATCCCTGGGCTTCAGACCAAGGAAACGTCTTGCAGTCCTGTTCTGGATGAGTTGCAGAGGACAGAGAGAAGAAGCAGGCAGATTTAGAAAGAGGCTGTTGCAGTAGTCTAGCCTAGAGAGAATCAGAGCTCTAGATACAGTAAGCTTCTGGGGGAAGGAGAGGAAAGGAACAATACCTCTGCAAATGTACAGTTGGTAGTTTGACTTCTTAGAGATGTCAGAGATGTGAGAAGAAAAGGAGAGTGTGGAGTCGAAGATGACCCCAAGGTTCTTAGCCTCAAAGGTGGGAGCAGGAAGAGGGCCAAGGGAGGCCGGCCAGAGAGTGGCAGGAAAGGAGGGTGCAGGTGTGCCGATGAGGAGAATCTCTGCCTAAATGGGATTAAGGCAGAGATCATTGGCGGCAGACCAGTCCTGGATGGCAGACAGACGGTCAGAGATGAGGGAGGGAAGCCTGAAAACAAGCAGAGTGTCATCCGCATAGCACTGAAAGTTGAAGCAGAGAGCTGCAATGCGGTGGGAAATGGGTGACAGGTATTGGTTGAACAGCCAGGGAGAGAGGTTAGACCCGTGGGGAACACCACAAGTAGAGAATGAGATGGCGAAAAGGAAGGACCCAAGTTGGACCTGGGAGGGCCGATCAGAGTGGAAAGAGGTCATCCAGGCCAGGGCCTGATCAGTGATACCCGGCTTATCACGGAGACAGTTGAGCAGGATGGCATGGTTGACCGTGTCAAAGGCAGAAGAGAAATCGAGTAGGATGAGGACCCAAAAGGGATGTTAGAGTCATGGTTGGACAGCAGGTCTTCACAGGTGTTCAGGAGAGCAGTTTCCATGCTTCTGACAGCTCTGAAGCCAGGCTGATGGTCATGGAGACAACCAACAGAGTCGGTGTGAAGATTAAGCTGGGAGATGGTCAGCTTTTCCAAGAGTTTGCCCTGGAAAGGAGTGATAGAAACCTGCGAAGTTAGCCGGGCCGGAGGGGTCGGCTGTGGAATTTTTGAGAAGAGGGTGCACAAGAGAATGCTTCAGAGTGGAGGGGAAGATTCCACAGGTGATGGAATGGTTACAGAAGTCGGCCAGATTCAGAGCAAGGGTGTCAATGTGGTCCTTGATGGTTTTGGACGAACAGGGAAGAACCTGTTTTGACTGGAATCACACAATCTCCTGGGCTTGCGCCAATCTGGTTTCCAACCAAGCCACGGCACTGAATCGGCCTTACTGGACCTAAAGATTCAACAGGATGATATCAAAGATGCCAAGAAGCAAGCCCTCCTCTTGTTACTGGGCCTGTCTGCAGCCTTCGACCATGTATACATATTGAATAAATCAAAAAGGCAGCCTATGATCGAGCCAGCCAGGAGTCAACCTGGAATTAGTCGAATGTGTTATCCATTGCGCCACTGGACCGCTGCTACAGCGTGAGCAGGAGTCAGCACTTTTGTAACGAAACAGAAGTTTCCTGCTTGAGACACAGTGAGAAACGTACTTCTCATTTTTACAAGGAGAGGTAGAAAAAAACGCTACAAGCCCACAATGAGCAGGTGAGCGAGCGTGTGCCATCATGAGAAACTTAGTTCTCATTTTTCCCAGAGGAGAGGTAGAAAAAACGCACTAACTACGAACAAACAATGTGCTTTTGTGTGCCATGCGTGACAAGGCTCATTTTTAAATACTTTCTAGAACAAAAAGGCAGCATGCGAACGAGCCAGCCAGGAGTCGAACCTGGAATCTTCTGCTCCGTAGGCAGACGCGTTATCCATTGCGCCACTGGCCCTCTGCTGCAGTTACTCTTGGAATCAGCACTTTTGTTACGACGCAGAGGCTCATCATGCGGATTGAGCCATCATGAGCAACTTAGTTCTCATTTTTATAAGGAGAGGTGGTTGAAAACACGCCTACGAACTGACAATGAGCAGGCGTGTGCCATGTGTTAGAGACATCATGAGAAATAACGTAGTTCCCATTTTTTCTCCCGAGTAGAGGTAGAAACACGCTGCAACAGTGACTACAAACACACAATGAGCTTTCAAGTGCCTTGCGTGAGAAGGCTCATTTTTAAATACAGAACAAAAAGGCAGCATTTGAACGAGCCAGCCAGGAGTCGAACCTGGAATCTTCTGCTCCGTAGGCAGACGCGTTATCCATTGCGCCACTGGCCCGCTGCTGCACTGTCAGCTGCATTCAGCACTTTTGTTACGAACCAGAGGCTCAGGTCGGGCTGCCTGAGACATCACGAGAAACTTTGTTCTCATTTTTACAGCGAGAGGTAGGAAAAACGCTACCAACACACAATAAGCAGGCGTGTGACATGTGTTAAAGAAGGCTCATTTTTAAATACTTTATTGAAAACATCTGACAAAGAACGCATTTGGCATCAGATACTGCCCGGATTGCAACTGTCTGCACGTATTTTCTGGCGAGTTCTACGGACCAAGCATCTCATTTATTGTACGATAGCACTCACATTTTCATGCGCAAATAACAGATTTAGACTGTTTTCACTTTTTAGTATTGTACCATTTTATGTGCTCGGTGCTCTTCAGTGTTAAATCCGCGGGAGAGGATGATCTGTACCCAGATCAACCCCAAAAGCGCCATACAGATATGAAACAGATAAGGCCTGAGTGATAGGCGTGCCAAGGAGTACTCGACGTGCATGCTACAGAAACGCGAAACATGCAACAAGTGAGAGACATAAAATGGGGTTTTTCACTTTAAGAAAATAACATATAATATATTGAATACAATTTTTTGTTTACTTCTTAAAAGGTGTTTTATTGAGCTGTAGCCTTCCTCTTAGAGAGCAGGACTAAGAAGCCCGGCTGGAGCATTTCAGCACATTTTTATTTCCTTTTGGCGATCGCTGTGTCAGGGTGTTGGGTTGGGGCTCCAAGATTGCCGAACACCAGGCGAGCAGTCTATCATGGGGAACAGTTTAGTATACAACACCGGTGCGATGAAGGCACATGGCCTACTGTGCATTTTAAGCACCACCTATAAGCCGAAACCGTTGCATTGAAGTACAGGTAGGAGGGAGATGACATGTGAAGAGGGACACACGACTTGGTTTTTTTTGGGTTATTTATTTGTTAAATATTGTTGGTTGTTTATCGTCTAATTGACTGCCTTGGGCCATGCTTACCTCTTTGGCCATTCCCACCCACTCCTTGCCCCTCCCACCCAAAACTCAACCCCTGGTATCTATGTTGTTTCTAAGCAGTCTGCTGTGAGTTAATGGCTTAATTGCCGCTGTAAATGGCTACCGGTATAATAACAAAAATCTTACCCAATTCTACCTGACCTTAACTCACTACCCCACCCCCTCTATTCCCACCTCTCCCCTCTCACCCAATCTACCCTTATCCCCACCCTACTCTACCACCACTGACTATACCCCAAACCACTCTACACCTACCCCACTCTTCGCTACCCACAATATCCCACACCACTGTACACCTACCCTACCCACTGCCCCACCCCACTGTACCCCTATCCATCAAACCACTGTAGACTGGCAAGGTGACACGAGGTCCTTTGATCCCAATAGATTTCGCCCAGCCTTTCCATATCTTCATATCACTACCGAGTTAAGGTACGTGTTTGTTGAGTCTTCAACTTACCCCAGACCTACGCTAGTTGTTCAAGATCAGACAGGCAGTCAAAGTGAACAGGCACGCCTTTGACAGTGTCTCTTCGGATGTAGGTAGATGCACAAAGTATTCTATTCTGAGGTCCATGCATTCTGCCATGTAAGCGCCAAACAGCCCTTTCACAGGAAGACCCTTCAAAAAGTAAAGACTCCGCTTTCTGTATGTTGGCATGTAGCACGTAGCCCATCTTGGCAGATAGCGTACATCACATTGCATCTAGTGGTGGCCCTATGTTGTGATTCTTCACTTGCCAAATCATAGCAGTGCTAAAAGGTCATGGCCAAGAGGCCTCAGCGGCAGGGGATCTGCGTCCAGTGCAAATTGGCACATGCCAAAACGTCCTGAACAATGGAGAAGGCAAAGAAGTTTCATTAGTGGTGTAATGGGAGGATAAATCGTGTTCCAGATGTTGGGGACATCCCTCAGACCTGTTAAGGGCCTCCATCACACCACTGAGGAATTATCCTTGTTTGTTACTGTTTGCAATGAATGATTGAAGGAGTTGCGTATCTTCAGATCTATAGATTCCTGCTATGATATGACATGATATTGTATTTGAATCGTACTCATACACGCGTGTTTCAGAGCGTGACGAGGCAAGGGAGGGGAAGAAGGGAGGACAAAACAGCGATCTTCCTAGGCCCAGTGACATTGAGAATGCTCAAGTGCAGGGGAGAGGGAGGGAGGAAAGTGCAAGGAGAGGGGCGAGGTGGAACGTGCCTAATAAGGGATAAAAACAACAACAACTGGTAGCGCAGCCAGCAGGGTGGCAAGTGCGAGGTTTAAAGCGCAGACAAGGGGTGTCTGATAAGTGCAGGTAAGGGCACTGTAGGGTTACAGATACAGACCCAAGTGCAAGGATTGCGTGCAAGGGTTGCCAGGAGGCAGTGCAGGTGTGCGGCTGGGTGGGCAGGGACCTTGGCCCGAAATCAGAGGGTAGCCAGGTGCACGGAGCCGAAGCAGACAGATCAGCAGGGGAGCGGAAGAGCAAAGGCAGAAGCAAAGAGGAAGGTCTTGAGGTGCTTCCGGAACCAGAGATGGTTCTCCTCAAGTTTCAGTGTGGCAGGCAGGCTGTTGCAGAGGGAGGCCCCAGCTGAGGAAAGAGATCTACCCCCAACTCGTTGCTTGGAGAAGCGACCGGCCCTGAGGGAGTTGGAGGTGGATGAGAAAAGAGCTCGAGTGGGAAGGTATTTACGGAGGGAGAGTTGAAGGTATTTTGGACCCAGGCCCCAGTAAGCCTTGTGGACAATGCAGAGGGACTTGAATTTAACCCTTGCAGCCACTGGGAGCAATGAAAAGATTTCAGGGCTGGAGAGATACGATCCCTGGGCTTCAGACCAAGGAAACGTCTTGCAGTCCTGTTCTGGATGAGTTGCAGAGGACAGAGAGAAGAAGCAGGCAGATTTAGAAAGAGGCTGTTGCAGTAGTCTAGCCTAGAGAGAATCAGAGCTCTAGATACAGTAAGCTTCTGGGGGAAGGAGAGGAAAGGAACAATACCTCTGCAAATGTACAGTTGGTAGTTTGACTTCTTAGAGATGTCAGAGATGTGAGAAGAAAAGGAGAGTGTGGAGTCGAAGATGACCCCAAGGTTCTTAGCCTCAAAGGTGGGAGCAGGAAGAGGGCCAAGGGAGGCCGGCCAGAGAGTGGCAGGAAAGGAGGGTGCAGGTGTGCCGATGAGGAGAATCTCTGCCTAAATGGGATTAAGGCAGAGATCATTGGCGGCAGACCAGTCCTGGATGGCAGACAGACGGTCAGAGATGAGGGAGGGAAGCCTGAAAACAAGCAGAGTGTCATCCGCATAGCACTGAAAGTTGAAGCAGAGAGCTGCAATGCGGTGGGAAATGGGTGCCAGGTATTGGTTGAACAGCCAGGGAGAGAGGTTAGACCCGTGGGGAACACCACAAGTAGAGAATGAGATGGCGAAAAGGAAGGACCCAAGTTGGACCTGGGAGGGCCGATCAGAGTGGAAAGAGGTCATCCAGGCCAGGGCCTGATCAGTGATACCCGGCTTATCACGGAGACAGTTGAGCAGGATGGCATGGTTGACCGTGTCAAAGGCAGAAGAGAAATCGAGTAGGATGAGGACCCAAAAGGGATGTTAGAGTCATGGTTGGACAGCAGGTCTTCACAGGTGTTCAGGAGAGCAGTTTCCATGCTTCTGACAGCTCTGAAGCCAGGCTGATGGTCATGGAGACAACCAACAGAGTCGGTGTGAAGATTAAGCTGGGAGATGGTCAGCTTTTCCAAGAGTTTGCCCTGGAAAGGAGTGATAGAAACCTGCGAAGTTAGCCGGGCCGGAGGGGTCGGCTGTGGAATTTTTGAGAAGAGGGTGCACAAGAGAATGCTTCAGAGTGGAGGGGAAGATTCCACAGGTGATGGAATGGTTACAGAAGTCGGCCAGATTCAGAGCAAGGGTGTCAATGTGGTCCTTGATGGTTTTGGACGAACAGGGAAGAACCTGTTTTGACTGGAATCACACAATCTCCTGGGCTTGCGCCAATCTGGTTTCCAACCAAGCCACGGCACTGAATCGGCCTTATTGGACCTAAAGATTCAACAGGATGATATCAAAGATGCCAAGAAGCAAGCCCTCCTCTTGTTACTGGGCCTGTCTGCAACCTTCGACCATGTATACATATTGAATAAATCAAAAAGGCAGCCTATGATCGAGCCAGCCAGGCGTCAACCTGGAATTAGTCAAATGTGTTATCCATTGCGCCACTGGACCGCTGCTACAGCGTGAGCAGGAGTCAGCACTTTTGTAACGAAACAGAAGTTTCCTGCTTGAGACACAGTGAGAAACGTACTTCTCATTTTTACAAGGAGAGGTAGAAAAAAACGCTACAAGCCCACAATGAGCAGGTGAGCGAGCGTGTGCCATCATGAGAAACTTAGTTCTCATTTTTCCCAGAGGAGAGGTAGAAAAAACGCACTAACTACGAACAAACAATGTGCTTTTGTGTGCCATGCGTGACAAGGCTCATTTTTAAATACTTTCTAGAACAAAAAGGCAGCATGCGAACGAGCCAGCCAGGAGTCGAACCTGGAATCTTCTGCTCCGTAGGCAGACGCGTTATCCATTGCGCCACTGGCCCTCTGCTGCAGTGACTCTTGGAATCAGCACTTTTGTTACGACGCAGAGGCTCATCATGCGGATTGAGCCATCATGAGCAACTTAGTTCTCATTTTTATAAGGAGAGGTGGTTGAAAACACGCCTACGAACTGACAATGAGCAGGCGTGTGCCATGTGTTAGAGACATCATGAGAAATAACGTAGTTCCCATTTTTTCTCCCGAGTAGAGGTAGAAACACGCTGCAACAGTGACTACAAACACACAATGAGCTTTCGAGTGCCTTGCGTGAGAAGGCTCATTTTTAAATACAGAACAAAAAGGCAGCATTTGAACGAGCCAGCCAGGAGTCGAACCTGGAATCTTCTGCTCCGTAGGCAGACGCGTTATCCATTGCGCCACTGGCCCGCTGCTGCACTGTGTGCTGCATTCAGCACTTTTGTTACGAACCAGAGGCTCGGGTCGGGCTGCCTGAGACATCACGAGAAACTTTGTTCTCATTTTTACAGCGAGAGGTAGGAAAAACGCTACCAACACACAATAAGCAGGCGTGTGACATGTGTTAAAGAAGGCTCATTTTTAAATACTTTATTGAAAACAATACATACAAACATCTGACAAAGAACGCATTTGGCATCAGATACTGCCCGGATTGCAACTCTCTGCACGTATTTTCTGGCGAGTTTTACGGACCAAGCATCTCATTTATTGTACTATAGCACTCACATTTTCATGCGCAAATAACAGATTTAGACTGTTTTCACTTTTTAGTATTGTACCATTTTATGTGCTCGGTGCTCTTCAGTGTTAAATCCGCGGGAGAGGATGATCTGTACCCAGATCAACCCCAAAAGTGCCATACAGATATGAAACAGATAAGGCCTGAGTGATAGGCGTGCCAAGGAGTACTCGACGTGCATGCCACAGAAACGCGAAACATGCAACAAGTGAGAGACATAAAATGGGGTTTTTCACTTTAAGAAAATAACATATAATATATTGAATACAATTTTTTGTTTACTTCTTAAAAGGTGTTTTATTGAGCTGTAGCCTTCCTCTTAGAGAGCAGGACTAAGAAGCCCGGCTGGAGCATTTCAGCACATTTTTATTTCCTTTTGGCGATCGCTGTGTCAGGGTGTTGGGTTGGGGCTCCAAGATTGCCGAACACCAGGCGAGCAGTCTATCATGGGGAACAGTTTAGTATACAACACCGGTGCGATGAAGGCACATGGCCTACTGTGCATTTTAAGCACCACCTATAAGCCGAAACCGTTGCATTGAAGTACAGGTAGGAGGGAGATGACATGTGAAGAGGGACACACGACTTGGTTTTTTTTGGGTTATTTATTTGTTAAATATTGTTGGTTGTTTATCGTCTAATTGACTGCCTTGGGCCATGCTTACCTCTTTGGCCATTCCCACCCACTCCTTGCCCCTCCCACCCAAAACTCAACCCCTGGTATCTATGTTGTTTCTAAGCAGTCTGCTGTGAGTTAATGGCTTAATTGCCGCTGTAAATGGCTACCGGTATAATAACAAAAATCTTACCCAATTCTACCTGTCCTTAACTCACTACCCCACCCCCTCTATTCCCACCTCTCCCCTCTCACCCAATCTACCCTTATCCCCACCCTACTCTACCACCACTGACTATACCCCAAACCACTCTACACCTACCCCACTCTTCGCTACCCACAATATCCCACACCACTGTAGACCTACCCTACCCACTGCCCCACCCCACTGTACCCCTATCCATCAAACCACTGTAGACTGGCAAGGTGACACGAGGTCCTTTGATCCCAATAGATTTCGCCCAGCCTTTCCATATCTTCAGATCACTACCGAGTTAAGGTACGTGTTTGTTGAGTCTTCAACTTACCCCAGACCTACGCTAGTTGTTCAAGATCAGACAGGCAGTCAAAGTGAACAGGCACGCCTTTGACAGTGTCTCTTCGGATGTAGGTAGATGCACAAAGTATTCTATTCTGAGGTCCATGCATTCTGCCATGTAAGCGCCAAACAGCCCTTTCACGGGAAGACCCTTCAAAAAGTAAAGACTCCGCTTTCTGTATGTTGGCATGTAGCACGTAGCCCATCTTGGCAGATAGCGTACATCACATTGCATCTAGTGGTGGCCCTATGTTGTGATTCTTCACTTGCCAAATCATAGCAGTGCTAAAAGGTCATGGCCAAGAGGCCTCAGCGGCAGGGGATCTGCGTCCAGTGCAAATTGGCACATGCCAAAACGTCCTGAACAATGGAGAAGGCAAAGAAGTTTCATTAGTGGTGTAATGGGAGGATAAATCGTGTTCCAGATGTTGGGGACATCCCTCAGACCTGTTAAGGGCCTCCATCACACCACTGAGGAATTATCCTTGTTTGTTACTGTTTGCAATGAATGATTGAAGGAGTTGCGTATCTTCAGATCTATAGATTCCTGCTATGATATGACATGATATTGTATTTGAATCGTACTCATACACGCGTGTTTCAGAGCGTGACGAGGCAAGGGAGGGGAAGAAGGGAGGACAAAACAGCGATCTTCCTAGGCCCAGTGACATTGAGAATGCTCAAGTGCAGGGGAGAGGGAGGGAGGAAAGTGCAAGGAGAGGGGCGAGGTGGAACGTGCCTAGGAAGGGATAAAAACAACAACAACTGGTAGCGCAGCCAGCAGGGTGGCAAGTGCGAGGTTTAAAGCGCAGACAAGGGGTGTCTGATAAGTGCAGGTAAGGGCACTGTAGGGTTACAGATACAGACCCAAGTGCAAGGATTGCGTGCAAGGGTTGCCAGGAGGCAGTGCAGGTGTGCGGCTGGGTGGGCAGGGACCTTGGCCCGAAATCAGAGGGTAGCCAGGTGCACGGAGCCGAAGCAGACAGATCAGCAGGGGAGCGGAAGAGCAAAGGCAGAAGCAAAGAGGAAGGTCTTGAGGTGCTTCCGGAACCAGAGATGGTTCTCCTCAAGTTTCAGTGTGGCAGGCAGGCTGTTCCAGAGGGAGGCCCCAGCTGAGGAAAGAGATCTACCCCCAACTCGTTGCTTGGAGAAGCGACCGGCCCTGAGGGAGTTGGAGGTGGAGGAGAAAAGAGCTCGAGTGGGAAGGTATTTACGGAGGGAGAGTTGAAGGTATTTTGGACCCAGGCCCCAGTAAGCCTTGTGGACAATGCAGAGGGACTTGAATTTAACCCTTGCAGCCACTGGGAGCAATGAAAAGATTTCAGGGCTGGAGAGATACGATCCCTGGGCTTCAGACCAAGGAAACGTCTTGCAGTCCTGTTCTGGATGAGTTGCAGAGGACAGAGAGAAGAAGCAGGCAGATTTAGAAAGAGGCTGTTGCAGTAGTCTAGCCTAGAGAGAATCAGAGCTCTAGATACAGTAAGCTTCTGGGGGAAGGAGAGGAAAGGAACAATACCTCTGCAAATGTACAGTTGGTAGTTTGACTTCTTAGAGATGTCAGAGATGTGAGAAGAAAAGGAGAGTGTGGAGTCGAAGATGACCCCAAGGTTCTTAGCCTCAAAGGTGGGAGCAGGAAGAGGGCCAAGGGAGGCCGGCCAGAGAGTGGCAGGAAAGGAGGGTGCAGGTGTGCCGATGAGGAGAATCTCTGCCTAAATGGGATTAAGGCAGAGATCATTGGCGGCAGACCAGTCCTGGATGGCAGACAGACGGTCAGAGATGAGGGAGGGAAGCCTGAAAACAAGCAGAGTGTCATCCGCATAGCACTGAAAGTTGAAGCAGAGAGCTGCAATGCGGTGGGAAATGGGTGCCAGGTATTGGTTGAACATCCAGGGAGAGAGGTTAGACCCGTGGGGAACACCACAAGTAGAGAATGAGATGGCGAAAAGGAAGGACCCAAGTTGGACCTGGGAGGGCCGATCAGAGTGGAAAGAGGTCATCCAGGCCAGGGCCTGATCAGTGATACCCGGCTTATCACGGAGACAGTTGAGCAGGATGGCATGGTTGACCGTGTCAAAGGCAGAAGAGAAATCGAGTAGGATGAGGACCCAAAAGGGATGTTAGAGTCATGGTTGGACAGCAGGTCTTCACAGGTGTTCAGGAGAGCAGTTTCCATGCTTCTGACAGCTCTGAAGCCAGGCTGATGGTCATGGAGACAACCAACAGAGTCGGTGTGAAGATTAAGCTGGGAGATGGTCAGCTTTTCCAAGAGTTTGCCCTGGAAAGGAGTGATAGAAACCTGCGAAGTTAGCCGGGCCGGAGGGGTCGGCTGTGAAATTTTTGAGAAGAGGGTGCACAAGAGAATGCTTCAGAGTGGAGGGGAAGATTCCACAGGTGATGGAATGGTTACAGAAGTCGGCCAGATTCAGAGCAAGGGTGTCAATGTGGTCCTTGATGGTTTTGGACGAACAGGGAAGAACCTGTTTTGACTGGAATCACACAATCTCCTGGGCTTGCGCCAATCTGGTTTCCAACCAAGCCACGGCACTGAATCGGCCTTACTGGACCTAAAGATTCAACAGGATGATATCAAAGATGCCAAGAAGCAAGCCCTCCTCTTGTTACTGGGCCTGTCTGCAGCCTTCGACCATGTATACATATTGAATAAATCAAAAAGGCAGCCTATGATCGAGCCAGCCAGGAGTCAACCTGGAATTAGTCAAATGTGTTATCCATTGCGCCACTGGACCGCTGCTACAGCGTGAGCAGGAGTCAGCACTTTTGTAACGAAACAGAAGTTTCCTGCTTGAGACACAGTGAGAAACGTACTTCTCATTTTTACAAGGAGAGGTAGAAAAAAACGCTACAAGCCCACAATGAGCAGGTGAGCGAGCGTGTGCCATCATGAGAAACTTAGTTCTCATTTTTCCCAGAGGAGAGGTAGAAAAAACGCACTAACTACGAACAAACAATGTGCTTTTGTGTGCCATGCGTGACAAGGCTCATTTTTAAATACTTTCTAGAACAAAAAGGCAGCATGCGAACGAGCCAGCCAGGAGTCGAACCTGGAATCTTCTGCTCCGTAGGCAGACGCGTTATCCATTGCGCCACTGGCCCTCTGCTGCAGTGACTCTTGGAATCAGCACTTTTGTTACGACGCAGATGCTCATCATGCGGATTGAGCCATCATGAGCAACTTAGTTCTCATTTTTATAAGGAGAGGTGGTTGAAAACACGCCTACGAACTGACAATGAGCAGGCGTGTGCCATGTGTTAGAGACATCATGAGAAATAACGTAGTTCCCATTTTTTCTCCCGAGTAGAGGTAGAAACACGCTGCAACAGTGACTACAAACACACAATGAGCTTTCGAGTGCCTTGCGTGAGAAGGCTCATTTTTAAATACAGAACAAAAAGGCAGCATTTGAACGAGCCAGCCAGGAGTCGAACCTGGAATCTTCTGCTCCGTAGGCAGACGCGTTATCCATTGCGCCACTGGCCCGCTGCTGCACTGTGAGCTGCATTCAGCACTTTTGTTACGAACCAGATTCTCAGGTCGGGCTGCCTGAGACATCACGAGAAACTTTGTTCTCATTTTTACAGCGAGAGGTAGGAAAAACGCTACCAACACACAATAAGCAGGCGTGTGACATGTGTTAAAGAAGGCTCATTTTTAAATACTTTATTGAAAACAATACATACAAACATCTGACAAAGAACGCATTTGGCATCAGATACTGCCCGGATTGCAACTCTCTGCACGTATTTTCTGGCGAGTTTTACGGACCAAGCATCTCATTTATTGTACTATAGCACTCACATTTTCATGCGCAAATAACAGATTTAGACTGTTTTCACTTTTTAGTATTGTACCATTTTATGTGCTCGGTGCTCTTCAGTGTTAAATCCGCGGGAGAGGATGATCTGTACCCAGATCAACCCCAAAAGTGCCATACAGATATGAAATAGATAAGGCCTGAGTGATAGGCGTGCCAAAGAGTACTCGACGTGCATGCCACAGAAACGCGAAACATGCAACAAGTGAGAGACATAAAATGGGGTTTTTCACTTTAAGAAAATAACATATAATATATTGAATACAATTTTTTGTTTACTTCTTAAAAGGTGTTTTATTGAGCTGTAGCCTTCCTCTTAGAGAGCAGGACTAAGAAGCCCGGCTGGAGCATTTCAGCACATTTTTATTTCCTTTTGGCGATCGCTGTGTCAGGGTGTTGGGTTGGGGCTCCAAGATTGCCGAACACCAGGCGAGCAGTCTATCATGGGGAACAGTTTAGTATACAACACCGGTGCGATGAAGGCACATGGCCTACTGTGCATTTTAAGCACCACCTATAAGCCGAAACCGTTGCATTGAAGTACAGGTAGGAGGGAGATGACATGTGAAGAGGGACACACGACTTGGTTTTTTTTGGGTTATTTATTTGTTAAATATTGTTGGTTGTTTATCGTCTAATTGACTGCCTTGGGCCATGCTTACCTCTTTGGCCATTCCCACCCACTCCTTGCCCCTCCCACCCAAAACTCAACGCCTGGTATCTATGTTGTTTCTAAGCAGTCTGCTGTGAGTTAATGGCTTAATTGCCGCTGTAAATGGCTACCGGTATAATAACAAAAATCTTACCCAATTCTACCTGTCCTTAACTCACTACCCCACCCCCTCTATTCCCACCTCTCCCCTCTCACCCAATCTACCCTTATCCCCACCCTACTCTACCACCACTGACTATACCCCAAACCACTCTACACCTACCCCACTCTTCGCTACCCACAATATCCCACACCACTGTAGACCTACCCTACCCACTGCCCCACCCCACTGTACCCCTATCCATCAAACCACTGTAGACTGGCAAGGTGACACGAGGTCCTTTGATCCCAATAGATTTCGCCCAGCCTTTCCATATCTTCAGATCACTACCGAGTTAAGGTACGTGTTTGTTGAGTCTTCAACTTACCCCAGACCTACGCTAGTTGTTCAAGATCAGACAGGCAGTCAAAGTGAACAGGCACGCCTTTGACAGTGTCTCTTCGGATGTAGGTAGATGCACAAAGTATTCTATTCTGAGGTCCATGCATTCTGCCATGTAAGCGCCAAACAGCCCTTTCACGGGAAGACCCTTCAAAAAGTAAAGACTCCGCTTTCTGTATGTTGGCATGTAGCACGTAGCCCATCTTGGCAGATAGCGTACATCACATTGCATCTAGTGGTGGCCCTATGTTGTGATTCTTCACTTGCCAAATCATAGCAGTGCTAAAAGGTCATGGCCAAGAGGCCTCAGCGGCAGGGGATCTGCGTCCAGTGCAAATTGGCACATGCCAAAACGTCCTGAACAATGGAGAAGGCAAAGAAGTTTCATTAGTGGTGTAATGGGAGGATAAATCGTGTTCCAGATGTTGGGGACATCCCTCAGACCTGTTAAGGGCCTCCATCACACCACTGAGGAATTATCCTTGTTTGTTACTGTTTGCAATGAATGATTGAAGGAGTTGCGTATCTTCAGATCTATAGATTCCTGCTATGATATGACATGATATTGTATTTGAATCGTACTCATACACGCGTGTTTCAGAGCGTGACGAGGCAAGGGAGGGGAAGAAGGGAGGACAAAACAGCGATCTTCCTAGGCCCAGTGACATTGAGAATGCTCAAGTGCAGGGGAGAGGGAGGGAGGAAAGTGCAAGGAGAGGGGCGAGGTGGAACGTGCCTAGGAAGGGATAAAAACAACAACAACTGGTAGCGCAGCCAGCAGGGTGGCAAGTGCGAGGTTTAAAGCGCAGACAAGGGGTGTCTGATAAGTGCAGGTAAGGGCACTGTAGGGTTACAGATACAGACCCAAGTGCAAGGATTGCGTGCAAGGGTTGCCAGGAGGCAGTGCAGGTGTGCGGCTGGGTGGGCAGGGACCTTGGCCCGAAATCAGAGGGTAGCCAGGTGCACGGAGCTGAAGCAGACAGATCAGCAGGGGAGCGGAAGAGCAAAGGCAGAAGCAAAGAGGAAGGTCTTGAGGTGCTTCCGGAACCAGAGATGGTTCTCCTCAAGTTTCAGTGTGGCAGGCAGGCTGTTCCAGAGGGAGGCCCCAGCTGAGGAAAGAGATCTACCCCCAACTCGTTGCTTGGAGAAGCGACCGGCCCTGAGGGAGTTGGAGGTGGAGGAGAAAAGAGCTCGAGTGGGAAGGTATTTACGGAGGGAGAGTTGAAGGTATTTTGGACCCAGGCCCCAGTAAGCCTTGTGGACAATGCAGAGGGACTTGAATTTAACCCTTGCAGCCACTGGGAGCAATGAAAAGATTTCAGGGCTGGAGAGATACGATCCCTGGGCTTCAGACCAAGGAAACGTCTTGCAGTCCTGTTCTGGATGAGTTGCAGAGGACAGAGAGAAGAAGCAGGCAGATTTAGAAAGAGGCTGTTGCAGTAGTCTAGCCTAGAGAGAATCAGAGCTCTAGATACAGTAAGCTTCTGGGGGAAGGAGAGGAAAGGAACAATACCTCTGCAAATGTACAGTTGGTAGTTTGACTTCTTAGAGATGTCAGAGATGTGAGAAGAAAAGGAGAGTGTGGAGTCGAAGATGACCCCAAGGTTCTTAGCCTCAAAGGTGGGAGCAGGAAGAGGGCCAAGGGAGGCCGGCCAGAGAGTGGCAGGAAAGGAGGGTGCAGGTGTGCCGATGAGGAGAATCTCTGCCTAAATGGGATTAAGGCAGAGATCATTGGCGGCAGACCAGTCCTGGATGGCAGACAGACGGTCAGAGATGAGGGAGGGAAGCCTGAAAACAAGCAGAGTGTCATCCGCATAGCACTGAAAGTTGAAGCAGAGAGCTGCAATGCGGTGGGAAATGGGTGCCAGGTATTGGTTGAACAGCCAGGGAGAGAGGTTAGACCCGTGGGGAACACCACAAGTAGAGAATGAGATGGCGAAAAGGAAGGACCCAAGTTGGACCTGGGAGGGCCGATCAGAGTGGAAAGAGGTCATCCAGGCCAGGGCCTGATCAGTGATACCCGGCTTATCACGGAGACAGTTGAGCAGGATGGCATGGTTGACCGTGTCAAAGGCAGAAGAGAAATCGAGTAGGATGAGGACCCAAAAGGGATGTTAGAGTCATGGTTGGACAGCAGGTCTTCACAGGTGTTCAGGAGAGCAGTTTCCATGCTTCTGACAGCTCTGAAGCCAGGCTGATGGTCATGGAGACAACCAACAGAGTCGGTGTGAAGATTAAGCTGGGAGATGGTCAGCTTTTCCAAGAGTTTGCCCTGGAAAGGAGTGATAGAAACCTGCGAAGTTAGCCGGGCCGGAGGGGTCGGCTGTGGAATTTTTGAGAAGAGGGTGCACAAGAGAATGCTTCAGAGTGGAGGGGAAGATTCCACAGGTGATGGAATGGTTACAGAAGTCGGCCAGATTCAGAGCAAGGGTGTCAATGTGGTCCTTGATGGTTTTGGACGAACAGGGAAGAACCTGTTTTGACTGGAATCACACAATCTCCTGGGCTTGCGCCAATCTGGTTTCCAACCAAGCCACGGCACTGAATCGGCCTTACTGGACCTAAAGATTCAACAGGATGATATCAAAGATGCCAAGAAGCAAGCCCTCCTCTTGTTACTGGGCCTGTCTGCAGCCTTCGACCATGTATACATATTGAATAAATCAAAAAGGCAGCCTATGATCGAGCCAGCCAGGAGTCAACCTGGAATTAGTCAAATGTGTTATCCATTGCGCCACTGGACCGCTGCTACAGCGTGAGCAGGAGTCAGCACTTTTGTAACGAAACAGAAGTTTCCTGCTTGAGACACAGTGAGAAACGTACTTCTCATTTTTACAAGGAGAGGTAGAAAAAAACGCTACAAGCCCACAATGAGCAGGTGAGCGAGCGTGTGCCATCATGAGAAACTTAGTTCTCATTTTTCCCAGAGGAGAGGTAGAAAAAACGCACTAACTACGAACAAACAATGTGCTTTTGTGTGCCATGCGTGACAAGGCTCATTTTTAAATACTTTCTAGAACAAAAAGGCAGCATGCGAACGAGCCAGCCAGGAGTCGAACCTGGAATCTTCTGCTCCGTAGGCAGACGGGTTATCCATTGCGCCACTGGCCCTCTGCTGCAGTGACTCTTGGAATCAGCACTTTTGTTACTACGCAGAGGCTCATCATGCGGATTGAGCCATCATGAGCAACTTAGTTCTCATTTTTATAAGGAGAGGTGGTTGAAAACACGCCTACGAACTGACAATGAGCAGGCGTGTGCCATGTGTTAGAGACATCATGAGAAATAACGTAGTTCCCATTTTTTCTCCCGAGTAGAGGTAGAAACACGCTGCAACAGTGACTACAAACACACAATGAGCTTTCGAGTGCCTTGCGTGAGAAGGCTCATTTTTAAATACAGAACAAAAAGGCAGCATTTGAACGAGCCAGCCAGGAGTCGAACCTGGAATCTTCTGCTCCGTAGGCAGACGCGTTATCCATTGCGCCACTGGCCCGCTGCTGCACTGTGAGCTGCATTCAGCACTTTTGTTACGAACCAGAGGCTCAGGTCGGGCTGCCTGAGACATCACGAGAAACTTTGTTCTCATTTTTACAGCGAGAGGTAGGAAAAACGCTACCAACACACAATAAGCAGGCGTGTGACATGTGTTAAAGAAGGCTCATTTTTAAATACTTTATTGAAAACAATACATACACACAAAGAACGCATTTGGCATCAGATACTGCCCGGATTGCAACTCTCTGCACGTATTTTCTGGCGAGTTCTACGGACCAAGCATCTCATTTATTGTACTATAGCACTCACATTTTCATGCGCAAATAACAGATTTAGACTGTTTTCACTTTTTAGTATTGTACCATTTTATGTGCTCGGTGCTCTTCAGTGTTAAATCCGCGGGAGAGGATGATCTGTACCCAGATCAACCCCAAAAGTGCCATACAGATATGAAACAGATAAGGCCTGAGTGATAGGCGTGCCAAGGAGTACTCGACATGCATGCCACATAAACGCGAAACATGCAACAAGTGAGAGACATAAAATGGGGTTTTTCACTTTAAGAAATAACATATAATATATTGAATACAATTTTTTGTTTACTTCTTAAAAGGTGTTTTATTGAGCTGCAGCCTTCCTCTTAGAGAGCAGGACTAAGAAGCCCGGCTGGAGCATTTCAGCACATTTTTATTTCCTTTTGGCGATCGCTGTGTCAGGGTGTTGGGTTGGGGCTCCAAGATTGCCGAACACCAGGCGAGCAGTCTATCATGGGGAACAGTTTAGTATACAACACCGGTGCGATGAAGGTACATGGCCTACTGTGCATTTTAAGCACCACCTATAAGCCGAAACCGTTGCATTGAAGTACAGGTAGGAGGGAGATGACATGTGAAGAGGGACACACGACTTGTTTTTTTTTGGGTTATTTATTTGTTAAATATTGTTGGTTGTTTATCGTCTAATTGACTGCCTTGGGCCATGCTTACCTCTTTGGCCATTCCCACCCACTCCTTGCCCCTCCCACCCAAAACTCAACCCCTGGTATCTATGTTGTTTCTAAGCAGTCTGCTGTGAGTTAATGGCTTAATTGCCGCTGTAAATGGCTACCGGTATAATAACAAAAATCTTACCCAATTCTACCTGACCTTAACTCACTACCCCACCCCCTCTATTCCCACCTCTCCCCTCTCACCCAATCTACCCTTATCCCCACCCTACTCTACCACCACTGACTATACCCCAAACCACTCTACACCTACCCCCTCTTCGCTACCCACAATATCCCACACCACTGTACACCTACCCTACCCACTGCCCCACCCCACTGTACCCCTATCCATCAAACCACTGTAGACTGGCAAGGTGACACGAGGTCCTTTGATCCCAATAGATTTCGCCCAGCCTTTCCATATCTTCATATCACTACCGAGTTAAGGTACGTGTTTGTTGAGTCTTCAACTTACCCCAGACCTACGCTAGTTGTTCAAGATCAGACAGGCAGTCAAAGTGAACAGGCACACCTTTGACAGTGTCTCTTCGGATGTAGGTAGATGCACAAAGTATTCTATTCTGAGGTCCATGCATTCTGCCATGTAAGCGCCAAACAGCCCTTTCACAGGAAGACCCTTCAAAAAGTAAAGACTCCGCTTTCTGTATGTTGGCATGTAGCACATAGCCCATCTTGGCAGATAGCGTACATCACATTGCATCTAGTGGTGGCCCTATGTTGTGATTCTTCACTTGCCAAATCATAGCAGTGCTAAAAGGTCATGGCCAAGAGGCCTCAGCGGCAGGGGATCTGCGTCCAGTGCAAATTGGCACATGCCAAAACGTCCTGAACAATGGAGAAGGCAAAGAAGTTTCATTAGTGGTGTAATGGGAGGATAAATCGTGTTCCAGATGTTGGGGACATCCCTCAGACCTGTTAAGGGCCTCCATCACACCACTGAGGAATTATCCTTGTTTGTTACTGTTTGCAATGAATGATTGAAGGAGTTGCGTATCTTCAGATCTATAGATTCCTGCTATGATATGACATGATATTGTATTTGAATCGTACTCATACACGCGTGTTTCAGAGCGTGACGAGGCAAGGGAGGACAAAACAGCGATCTTCCTAGGCCCAGTGACATTGAGAATGCTCAAGTGCAGGGGAGAGGGAGGGAGGAAAGTGCAAGGAGAGGGGCGAGGTGGAACGTGCCTAGGAAGGGATAAAAACAACAACAACTGGTAGCGCAGCCAGCAGGGTGGCAAGTGCGAGGTTTAAAGCGCAGACAAGGGGTGTCTGATAAGTGCAGGTAAGGGCACTGTAGGGTTACAGATACAGACCCAAGTGCAAGGATTGCGTGCAAGGGTTGCCAGGAGGCAGTGCAGGTGTGCGGCTGGGTGGGCAGGGACCTTGGCCCGAAATCAGAGGGTAGCCAGGTGCACGGAGCCGAAGCAGACAGATCAGCAGGGGAGCGGAAGAGCAAAGGCAGAAGCAAAGAGGAAGGTCTTGAGGTGCTTCCGGAACCAGAGATGGTTCTCCTCAAGTTTCAGTGTGGCAGGCAGGCTGTTCCAGAGGGAGGCCCCAGCTGAGGAAAGAGATCTACCCCCAACTCGTTGCTTGGAGAAGCGACCGGCCCTGAGGGAGTTGGAGGTGGATGAGAAAAGAGCTCGAGTGGGAAGGTATTTACGGAGGGAGAGTTGAAGGTATTTTGGACCCAGGCCCCAGTAAGCCTTGTGGACAATGCAGAGGGACTTGAATTTAACCCTTGCAGCCACTGGGAGCAATGAAAAGATTTCAGGGCTGGAGAGATACGATCCCTGGGCTTCAGACCAAGGAAACGTCTTGCAGTCCTGTTCTGGATGAGTTGCAGAGGACAGAGAGAAGAAGCAGGCAGATTTAGAAAGAGGCTGTTGCAGTAGTCTAGCCTAGAGAGAATCAGAGCTCTAGATACAGTAAGCTTCTGGGGGAAGGAGAGGAAAGGAACAATACCTTTGCAAATGTACAGTTGGTAGTTTGACTTCTTAGAGATGTCAGAGATGTGAGAAGAAAAGGAGAGTGTGGAGTCGAAGATGACCCCAAGGTTCTTAGCCTCAAAGGTGGGAGCAGGAAGAGGGCCAAGGGAGGCCGGCCAGAGAGTGGCAGGAAAGGAGGGTGCAGGTGTGCCGATGAGGAGAATCTCTGCCTAAATGGGATTAAGGCAGAGATCATTGGCGGCAGACCAGTCCTGGATGGCAGACAGACGGTCAGAGATGAGGGAGGGAAGCCTGAAAACAAGCAGAGTGTCATCCGCATAGCACTGAAAGTTGAAGCAGAGAGCTGCAATGCGGTGGGAAATGGGTGCCAGGTATTGGTTGAACAGCCAGGGAGAGAGGTTAGACCCGTGGGGAACACCACAAGTAGAGAATGAGATGGCGAAAAGGAAGGACCCAAGTTGGACCTGGGAGGGCCGATCAGAGTGGAAAGAGGTCATCCAGGCCAGGGCCTGATCAGTGATACCCGGCTTATCACGGAGACAGTTGAGCAGGATGGCATGGTTGACCGTGTCAAAGGCAGAAGAGAAATCGAGTAGGATGAGGACCCAAAAGGGATGTTAGAGTCATGGTTGGACAGCAGGTCTTCACAGGTGTTCAGGAGAGCAGTTTCCATGCTTCTGACAGCTCTGAAGCCAGGCTGATGGTCATGGAGACAACCAACAGAGTCGGTGTGAAGATTAAGCTGGGAGATGGTCAGCTTTTCCAAGAGTTTGCCCTGGAAAGGAGTGATAGAAACCTGCGAAGTTAGCCGGGCCGGAGGGGTCGGCTGTGGAATTTTTGAGAAGAGGGTGCACAAGAGAATGCTTCAGAGTGGAGGGGAAGATTCCACAGGTGATGGAATGGTTACAGAAGTCGGCCAGATTCAGAGCAAGGGTGTCAATGTGGTCCTTGATGGTTTTGGACGAACAGGGAAGAACCTGTTTTGACTGGAATCACACAATCTCCTGGGCTTGCGCCAATCTGGTTTCCAACCAAGCCACGGCACTGAATCGGCCTTATTGGACCTAAAGATTCAACAGGATGATATCAAAGATGCCAAGAAGCAAGCCCTCCTCTTGTTACTGGGCCTGTCTGCAGCCTTCGACCATGTATACATATTGAATAAATCAAAAAGGCAGCCTATGATCGAGCCAGCCAGGAGTCAACCTGGAATTAGTCAAATGTGTTATCCATTGCGCCACTGGACCGCTGCTACAGCGTGAGCAGGAGTCAGCACTTTTGTAACGAAACAGAAGTTTCCTGCTTGAGACACAGTGAGAAACGTACTTCTCATTTTTACAAGGAGAGGTAGAAAAAAACGCTACAAGCCCACAATGAGCAGGTGAGCGAGCGTGTGCCATCATGAGAAACTTAGTTCTCATTTTTCCCAGAGGAGAGGTAGAAAAAACGCACTAACTACGAACAAACAATGTGCTTTTGTGTGCCATGCGTGACAAGGCTCATTTTTAAATACTTTCTAGAACAAAAAGGCAGCATGCGAACGAGCCAGCCAGGAGTCGAACCTGGAATCTTCTGCTCCGTAGGCAGACGCGTTATCCATTGCGCCACTGGCCCTCTGCTGCAGTTACTCTTGGAATCAGCACTTTTGTTACGACGCAGAGGCTCATCATGCGGATTGAGCCATCATGAGCAACTTAGTTCTCATTTTTATAAGGAGAGGTGGTTGAAAACACGCCTACGAACTGACAATGAGCAGGCGTGTGCCATGTGTTAGAGACATCATGAGAAATAACGTAGTTCCCATTTTTTCTCCCGAGTAGAGGTAGAAACACGCTGCAACAGTGACTACAAACACACAATGAGCTTTCGAGTGCCTTGCGTGAGAAGGTTCATTTTTAAATACAGAACAAAAAGGCAGCATTTGAACGAGCCAGCCAGGAGTCGAACCTGGAATCTTCTGCTCCGTAGGCAGACGCGTTATCCATTGCGCCACTGGCCCGCTGCTGCACTGTGAGCTGCATTCAGCACTTTTGTTACGAACCAGAGGCTCAGGTCGGGCTGCCTGAGACATCACGAGAAATTTTGTTCTCATTTTTACAGCGAGAGGTAGGAAAAACGCTACCAACACACAATAAGCAGGCGTGTGACATGTGTTAAAGAAGGCTCATTTTTAAATACTTTATTGAAAACATCTGACAAAGAACGCATTTGGCATCAGATACTGCCCGGATTGCAACTGTCTGCACGTATTTTCTGGCGAGTTCTACGGACCAAGCATCTCATTTATTGTACGATAGCACTCACATTTTCATGCGCAAATAACAGATTTAGACTGTTTTCACTTTTTAGTATTGTACCATTTTATGTGCTCGGTGCTCTTCAGTGTTAAATCCGCGGGAGAGGATGATCTGTACCCAGATCAACCCCAAAAGTGCCATACAGATATGAAACAGATAAGGCCTGAGTGATAGGCGTGCCAAGGAGTACTCGACGTGCATGCTACAGAAACGCGAAACATGCAACAAGTGAGAGACATAAAATGGGGTTTTTCACTTTAAGAAAATAACATATAATATATTGAATACAATTTTTTGTTTACTTCTTAAAAGGTGTTTTATTGAGCTGTAGCCTTCCTCTTAGAGAGCAGGACTAAGAAGCCCGGCTGGAGCATTTCAGCACATTTTTATTTCCTTTTGGCGATCGCTGTGTCAGGGTGTTGGGTTGGGGCTCCAAGATTGCCGAACACCAGGCGAGCAGTCTATCATGGGGAACAGTTTAGTATACAACACCGGTGCGATGAAGGCACATGGCCTACTGTGCATTTTAAGCACCACCTATAAGCCGAAACCGTTGCATTGAAGTACAGGTAGGAGGGAGATGACATGTGAAGAGGGACACACGACTTGGTTTTTTTTGGGTTATTTATTTGTTAAATATTGTTGGTTGTTTATCGTCTAATTGACTGCCTTGGGCCATGCTTACCTCTTTGGCCATTCCCACCCACTCCTTGCCCCTCCCACCCAAAACTCAACCCCTGGTATCTATGTTGTTTCTAAGCAGTCTGCTGTGAGTTAATGGCTTAATTGCCGCTGTAAATGGCTACCGGTATAATAACAAAAATCTTACCCAATTCTACCTGTCCTTAACTCACTACCCCACCCCCTCTATTCCCACCTCTCCCCTCTCACCCAATCTACCCTTATCCCCACCCTACTCTACCACCACTGACTATACCCCAAACCACTCTACACCTACCCCACTCTTCGCTACCCACAATATCCCACACCACTGTACACCTACCCTACCCACTGCCCCACCCCACTGTACCCCTATCCATCAAACCACTGTAGACTGGCAAGGTGACACGAGGTCCTTTGATCCCAATAGATTTCGCCCAGCCTTTCCATATCTTCATATCACTACCGAGTTAAGGTACGTGTTTGTTGAGTCTTCAACTTACCCCAGACCTACGCTAGTTGTTCAAGATCAGACAGGCAGTCAAAGTGAACAGGCACGCCTTTGACAGTGTCTCTTCGGATGTAGGTAGATGCACAAAGTATTCTATTCTGAGGTCCATGCATTCTGCCATGTAAGCGCCAAACAGCCCTTTCACAGGAAGACCCTTCAAAAAGTAAAGACTCCGCTTTCTGTATGTTGGCATGTAGCACGTAGCCCATCTTGGCAGATAGCGTACATCACATTGCATCTAGTGGTGGCCCTATGTTGTGATTCTTCACTTGCCAAATCATAGCAGTGCTAAAAGGTCATGGCCAAGAGGCCTCAGCGGCAGGGGATCTGCGTCCAGTGCAAATTGGCACATGCCAAAACGTCCTGAACAATGGAGAAGGCAAAGAAGTTTCATTAGTGGTGTAATGGGAGGATAAATCGTGTTCCAGATGTTGGGGACATCCCTCAGACCTGTTAAGGGCCTCCATCACACCACTGAGGAATTATCCTTGTTTGTTACTGTTTGCAATGAATGATTGAAGGAGTTGCGTATCTTCAGATCTATAGATTCCTGCTATGATATGACATGATATTGTATTTGAATCGTACTCATACACGCGTGTTTCAGAGCGTGACGAGGCAAGGGAGGGGAAGAAGGGAGGACAAAACAGCGATCTTCCTAGGCCCAGTGACATTGAGAATGCTCAAGTGCAGGGGAGAGGGAGGGAGGAAAGTGCAAGGAGAGGGGCGAGGTGGAACGTGCCTAATAAGGGATAAAAACAACAACAACTGGTAGCGCAGCCAGCAGGGTGGCAAGTGCGAGGTTTAAAGCGCAGACAAGGGGTGTCTGATAAGTGCAGGTAAGGGCACTGTAGGGTTACAGATACAGACCCAAGTGCAAGGATTGCGTGCAAGGGTTGCCAGGAGGCAGTGCAGGTGTGCGGCTGGGTGGGCAGGGACCTTGGCCCGAAATCAGAGGGTAGCCAGGTGCACGGAGCCGAAGCAGACAGATCAGCAGGGGAGCGGAAGAGCAAAGGCAGAAGCAAAGAGGAAGGTCTTGAGGTGCTTCCGGAACCAGAGATGGTTCTCCTCAAGTTTCAGTGTGGCAGGCAGGCTGTTCCAGAGGGAGGCCCCAGCTGAGGAAAGAGATCTACCCCCAACTCGTTGCTTGGAGAAGCGACCGGCCCTGAGGGAGTTGGAGGTGGAGGAGAAAAGAGCTCGAGTGGGAAGGTATTTACGGAGGGAGAGTTGAAGGTATTTTGGACCCAGGCCCCAGTAAGCCTTGTGGACAATGCAGAGGGACTTGAATTTAACCCTTGCAGCCACTGGGAGCAATGAAAAGATTTCAGGGCTGGAGAGATACGATCCCTGGGCTTCAGACCAAGGAAACGTCTTGCAGTCCTGTTCTGGATGAGTTGCAGAGGACAGAGAGAAGAAGCAGGCAGATTTAGAAAGAGGCTGTTGCAGTAGTCTAGCCTAGAGAGAATCAGAGCTCTAGATACAGTAAGCTTCTGGGGGAAGGAGAGGAAAGGAACAATACCTCTGCAAATGTACAGTTGGTAGTTTGACTTCTTAGAGATGTCAGAGATGTGAGAAGAAAAGGAGAGTGTGGAGTCGAAGATGACCCCAAGGTTCTTAGCCTCAAAGGTGGGAGCAGGAAGAGGGCCAAGGGAGGCCGGCCAGAGAGTGGCAGGAAAGGAGGGTGCAGGTGTGCCGATGAGGAGAATCTCTGCCTAAATGGGATTAAGGCAGAGATCATTGGCGGCAGACCAGTCCTGGATGGCAGACAGACGGTCAGAGATGAGGGAGGGAAGCCTGAAAACAAGCAGAGTGTCATCCGCATAGCACTGAAAGTTGAAGCAGAGAGCTGCAATGCGGTGGGAAATGGGTGCCAGGTATTGGTTGAACAGCCAGGGAGAGAGGTTAGACCCGTGGGGAACACCACAAGTAGAGAATGAGATGGCGAAAAGGAAGGACCCAAGTTGGACCTGGGAGGGCCGATCAGAGTGGAAAGAGGTCATCCAGGCCAGGGCCTGATCAGTGATACCCGGCTTATCACGGAGACAGTTGAGCAGGATGGCATGGTTGACCGTGTCAAAGGCAGAAGAGAAATCGAGTAGGATGAGGACCCAAAAGGGATGTTAGAGTCATGGTTGGACAGCAGGTCTTCACAGGTGTTCAGGAGAGCAGTTTCCATGCTTCTGACAGCTCTGAAGCCAGGCTGATGGTCATGGAGACAACCAACAGAGTCGGTGTGAAGATTAAGCTGGGAGATGGTCAGCTTTTCCAAGAGTTTGCCCTGGAAAGGAGTGATAGAAACCTGCGAAGTTAGCCGGGCCGGAGGGGTCGGCTGTGGAATTTTTGAGAAGAGGGTGCACAAGAGAATGCTTCAGAGTGGAGGGGAAGATTCCACAGGTGATGGAATGGTTACAGAAGTCGGCCAGATTCAGAGCAAGGGTGTCAATGTGGTCCTTGATGGTTTTGGACGAACAGGGAAGAACCTGTTTTGACTGGAATCACACAATCTCCTGGGCTTGCGCCAATCTGGTTTCCAACCAAGCCACGGCACTGAATCGGCCTTATTGGACCTAAAGATTCAACAGGATGATATCAAAGATGCCAAGAAGCAAGCCCTCCTCTTGTTACTGGGCCTGTCTGCAACCTTCGACCATGTATACATATTGAATAAATCAAAAAGGCAGCCTATGATCGAGCCAGCCAGGCGTCAACCTGGAATTAGTCAAATGTGTTATCCATTGCGCCACTGGACCGCTGCTACAGCGTGAGCAGGAGTCAGCACTTTTGTAACGAAACAGAAGTTTCCTGCTTGAGACACAGTGAGAAACGTACTTCTCATTTTTACAAGGAGAGGTAGAAAAAAACGCTACAAGCCCACAATGAGCAGGTGAGCGAGCGTGTGCCATCATGAGAAACTTAGTTCTCATTTTTCCCAGAGGAGAGGTAGATAAAACGCACTAACTACGAACAAACAATGTGCTTTTGTGTGCCATGCGTGACAAGGCTCATTTTTAAATACTTTCTAGAACAAAAAGGCAGCATGCGAACGAGCCAGCCAGGAGTCGAACCTGGAATCTTCTGCTCCGTAGGCAGACGCGTTATCCATTGCGCCACTGGCCCTCTGCTGCAGTGACTCTTGGAATCAGCACTTTTGTTACGACGCAGAGGCTCATCATGCGGATTGAGCCATCATGAGCAACTTAGTTCTCATTTTTATAAGGAGAGGTGGTTGAAAACACGCCTACGAACTGACAATGAGCAGGCGTGTGCCATGTGTTAGAGACATCATGAGAAATAACGTAGTTCCCATTTTTTCTCCCGAGTAGAGGTAGAAACACGCTGCAACAGTGACTACAAACACACAATGAGCTTTCGAGTGCCTTGCGTGAGAAGGCTCATTTTTAAATACAGAACAAAAAGGCAGCATTTGAACGAGCCAGCCAGGAGTCGAACCTGGAATCTTCTGCTCCGTAGGCAGACGCGTTATCCATTGCGCCACTGGCCCGCTGCTGCACTGTGAGCTGCATTCAGCACTTTTGTTACGAACCAGAGGCTCAGGTCGGGCTGCCTGAGACATCACGAGAAACTTTGTTCTCATTTTTACAGCGAGAGGTAGGAAAAACGCTACCAACACACAATAAGCAGGCGTGTGACATGTGTTAAAGAAGGCTCATTTTTAAATACTTTATTGAAAACAATACATACAAACATCTGACAAAGAACGCATTTGGCATCAGATACTGCCCGGATTGCAACTCTCTGCACGTATTTTCTGGCGAGTTTTACGGACCAAGCATCTCATTTATTGTACTATAGCACTCACATTTTCATGCGCAAATAACAGATTTAGACTGTTTTCACTTTTTAGTATTGTACCATTTTATGTGCTCGGTGCTCTTCAGTGTTAAATCCGCGGGAGAGGATGATCTGTACCCAGATCAACCCCAAAAGTGCCATACAGATATGAAACAGATAAGGCCTGAGTGATAGCCGTGCCAAGGAGTACTCGACGTGCATGCCACAGAAACGCGAAACATGCAACAAGTGAGAGACATAAAATGGGGTTTTTCACTTTAAGAAAATAACATATAATATATTGAATACAATTTTTTGTTTACTTCTTAAAAGGTGTTTTATTGAGCTGTAGCCTTCCTCTTAGAGAGCAGGACTAAGAAGCCCGGCTGGAGCATTTCAGCACATTTTTATTTCCTTTTGGCGATCGCTGTGTCAGGGTGTTGGGTTGGGGCTCCAAGATTGCCGAACACCAGGCGAGCAGTCTATCATGGGGAACAGTTTAGTATACAACACCGGTGCGATGAAGGCACATGGCCTACTGTGCATTTTAAGCACCACCTATAAGCCGAAACCGTTGCATTGAAGTACAGGTAGGAGGGAGATGACATGTGAAGAGGGACACACGACTTGGTTTTTTTTGGGTTATTTATTTGTTAAATATTGTTGGTTGTTTATCGTCTAATTGACTGCCTTGGGCCATGCTTACCTCTTTGGCCATTCCCACCCACTCCTTGCCCCTCCCACCCAAAACTCAACCCCTTGTATCTATGTTGTTTCTAAGCAGTCTGCTGTGAGTTAATGGCTTAATTGCCGCTGTAAATGGCTACCGGTATAATAACAAAAATCTTACCCAATTCTACCTGTCCTTAACTCACTACCCCACCCCCTCTATTCCCACCTCTCCCCTCTCACCCAATCTACCCTTATCCCCACCCTACTCTACCACCACTGACTATACCCCAAACCACTCTACACCTACCCCACTCTTCGCTACCCACAATATCCCACACCACTGTAGACCTACCCTACCCACTGCCCCACCCCACTGTACCCCTATCCATCAAACCACTGTAGACTGGCAAGGTGACACGAGGTCCTTTGATCCCAATAGATTTCGCCCAGCCTTTCCATATCTTCAGATCACTACCGAGTTAAGGTACGTGTTTGTTGAGTCTTCAACTTACCCCAGACCTACGCTAGTTGTTCAAGATCAGACAGGCAGTCAAAGTGAACAGGCACGCCTTTGACAGTGTCTCTTCGGATGTAGGTAGATGCACAAAGTATTCTATTCTGAGGTCCATGCATTCTGCCATGTAAGCGCCAAACAGCCCTTTCACGGGAAGACCCTTCAAAAAGTAAAGACTCCGCTTTCTGTATGTTGGCATGTAGCACGTAGCCCATCTTGGCAGATAGCGTACATCACATTGCATCTAGTGGTGGCCCTATGTTGTGATTCTTCACTTGCCAAATCATAGCAGTGCTAAAAGGTCATGGCCAAGAGCCCTCAGCGGCAGGGGATCTGCGTCCAGTGCAAATTGGCACATGCCAAAACGTCCTGAACAATGGAGAAGGCAAAGAAGTTTCATTAGTGGTGTAATGGGAGGATAAATCGTGTTCCAGATGTTGGGGACATCCCTCAGACCTGTTAAGGGCCTCCATCACACCACTGAGGAATTATCCTTGTTTGTTACTGTTTGCAATGAATGATTGAAGGAGTTGCGTATCTTCAGATCTATAGATTCCTGCTATGATATGACATGATATTGTATTTGAATCGTACTCATACACGCGTGTTTCAGAGCGTGACGAGGCAAGGGAGGGGAAGAAGGGAGGACAAAACAGCGATCTTCCTAGGCCCAGTGACATTGAGAATGCTCAAGTGCAGGGTAGAGGGAGGGAGGAAAGTGCAAGGAGAGGGGCGAGGTGGAACGTGCCTAGGAAGGGATAAAAACAACAACAACTGGTAGCGCAGCCAGCAGGGTGGCAAGTGCGAGGTTTAAAGCGCAGACAAGGGGTGTCTGATAAGTGCAGGTAAGGGCACTGTAGGGTTACAGATACAGACCCAAGTGCAAGGATTGCGTGCAAGGGTTGCCAGGAGGCAGTGCAGGTGTGCGGCTGGGTGGGCAGGGACCTTGGCCCGAAATCAGAGGGTAGCCAGGTGCACGGAGCCGAAGCAGACAGATCAGCAGGGGAGCGGAAGAGCAAAGGCAGAAGCAAAGAGGAAGGTCTTGAGGTGCTTCCGGAACCAGAGATGGTTCTCCTCAAGTTTCAGTGTGGCAGGCAGGCTGTTCCAGAGGGAGGCCCCAGCTGAGGAAAGAGATCTACCCCCAACTCGTTGCTTGGAGAAGCGACCGGCCCTGAGGGAGTTGGAGGTGGAGGAGAAAAGAGCTCGAGTGGGAAGGTATTTACGGAGGGAGAGTTGAAGGTATTTTGGACCCAGGCCCCAGTAAGCCTTGTGGACAATGCAGAGGGACTTGAATTTAACCCTTGCAGCCACTGGGAGCAATGAAAAGATTTCAGGGCTGGAGAGATACGATCCCTGGGCTTCAGACCAAGGAAACGTCTTGCAGTCCTGTTCTGGATGAGTTGCAGAGGACAGAGAGAAGAAGCAGGCAGATTTAGAAAGAGGCTGTTGCAGTAGTCTAGCCTAGAGAGAATCAGAGCTCTAGATACAGTAAGCTTCTGGGGGAAGGAGAGGAAAGGAACAATACCTCTGCAAATGTACAGTTGGTAGTTTGACTTCTTAGAGATGTCAGAGATGTGAGAAGAAAAGGAGAGTGTGGAGTCGAAGATGACCCCAAGGTTCTTAGCCTCAAAGGTGGGAGCAGGAAGAGGGCCAAGGGAGGCCGGCCAGAGAGTGGCAGGAAAGGAGGGTGCAGGTGTGCCGATGAGGAGAATCTCTGCCTAAATGGGATTAAGGCAGAGATCATTGGCGGCAGACCAGTCCTGGATGGCAGACAGACGGTCAGAGATGAGGGAGGGAAGCCTGAAAACAAGCAGAGTGTCATCCGCATAGCACTGAAAGTTGAAGCAGAGAGCTGCAATGCGGTGGGAAATGGGTGCCAGGTATTGGTTGAACAGCCAGGGAGAGAGGTTAGACCCGTGGGGAACACCACAAGTAGAGAATGAGATGGCGAAAAGGAAGGACCCAAGTTGGACCTGGGAGGGCCGATCAGAGTGGAAAGAGGTCATCCAGGCCAGGGCCTGATCAGTGATACCCGGCTTATCACGGAGACAGTTGAGCAGGATGGCATGGTTGACCGTGTCATAGGCAGAAGAGAAATCGAGTAGGATGAGGACCCAAAAGGGATGTTAGAGTCATGGTTGGACAGCAGGTCTTCACAGGTGTTCAGGAGAGCAGTTTCCATGCTTCTGACAGCTCTGAAGCCAGGCTGATGGTCATGGAGACAACCAACAGAGTCGGTGTGAAGATTAAGCTGGGAGATGGTCAGCTTTTCCAAGAGTTTGCCCTGGAAAGGAGTGATAGAAACCTGCGAAGTTAGCCGGGCCGGAGGGGTCGGCTGTGAAATTTTTGAGAAGAGGGTGCACAAGAGAATGCTTCAGAGTGGAGGGGAAGATTCCACAGGTGATGGAATGGTTACAGAAGTCGGCCAGATTCAGAGCAAGGGTGTCAATGTGGTCCTTGATGGTTTTGGACGAACAGGGAAGAACCTGTTTTGACTGGAATCACACAATCTCCTGGGCTTGCGCCAATCTGGTTTCCAACCAAGCCACGGCACTGAATCGGCCTTATTGGACCTAAAGATTCAGCAGGATGATATCAAAGATGCCAAGAAGCAAGCCCTCCTCTTGTTACTGGGCCTGTCTGCAACCTTCGACCATGTATACATATTGAATAAATCAAAAAGGCAGCCTATGATCGAGCCAGCCAGGCGTCAACCTGGAATTAGTCAAATGTGTTATCCATTGCGCCACTGGACCGCTGCTACAGCGTGAGCAGGAGTCAGCACTTTTGTAACGAAACAGAAGTTTCCTGCTTGAGACACAGTGAGAAACGTACTTCTCATTTTTACAAGGAGAGGTAGAAAAAAACGCTACAAGCCCACAATGAGCAGGTGAGCGAGCGTGTGCCATCATGAGAAACTTAGTTCTCATTTTTCCCAGAGGAGAGGTAGATAAAACGCACTAACTACGAACAAACAATGTGCTTTTGTGTGCCATGCGTGACAAGGCTCATTTTTAAATACTTTCTAGAACAAAAAGGCAGCATGCGAACGAGCCAGCCAGGAGTCGAACCTGGAATCTTCTGCTCCGTAGGCAGACGCGTTATCCATTGCGCCACTGGCCCTCTGCTGCAGTGACTCTTGGAATCAGCACTTTTGTTACGACGCAGAGGCTCATCATGCGGATTGAGCCATCATGAGCAACTTAGTTCTCATTTTTATAAGGAGAGGTGGTTGAAAACACGCCTACGAACTGACAATGAGCAGGCGTGTGCCATGTGTTAGAGACATCATGAGAAATAACGTAGTTCCCATTTTTTCTCCCGAGTAGAGGTAGAAACACGCTGCAACAGTGACTACAAACACACAATGAGCTTTCGAGTGCCTTGCGTGAGAAGGCTCATTTTTAAATACAGAACAAAAAGGCAGCATTTGAACGAGCCAGCCAGGAGTCGAACCTGGAATCTTCTGCTCCGTAGGCAGACGCGTTATCCATTGCGCCACTGGCCCGCTGCTGCACTGTGAGCTGCATTCAGCACTTTTGTTACGAACCAGAGGCTCAGGTCGGGCTGCCTGAGACATCACGAGAAACTTTGTTCTCATTTTTACAGCGAGAGGTAGGAAAAACGCTACCAACACACAATAAGCAGGCGTGTGACATGTGTTAAAGAAGGCTCATTTTTAAATACTTTATTGAAAACAATACATACACACAAAGAACGCATTTGGCATCAGATACTGCCCGGATTGCAACTCTCTGCACGTATTTTCTGGCGAGTTCTACGGACCAAGCATCTCATTTATTGTACTATAGCACTCACATTTTCATGCGCAAATAACAGATTTAGACTGTTTTCACTTTTTAGTATTGTACCATTTTATGTGCTCGGTGCTCTTCAGTGTTAAATCCGCGGGAGAGGATGATCTGTACCCAGATCAACCCCAAAAGTGCCATACAGATATGAAACAGATAAGGCCTGAGTGATAGGCGTGCCAAGGAGTACTCGACATGCATGCCACATAAACGCGAAACATGCAACAAGTGAGAGACATAAAATGGGGTTTTTCACTTTAAGAAATAACATATAATATATTGAATACAATTTTTTGTTTACTTCTTAAAAGGTGTTTTATTGAGCTGCAGCCTTCCTCTTAGAGAGCAGGACTAAGAAGCCCGGCTGGAGCATTTCAGCACATTTTTATTTCCTTTTGGCGATCGCTGTGTCAGGGTGTTGGGTTGGGGCTCCAAGATTGCCGAACACCAGGCGAGCAGTCTATCATGGGGAACAGTTTAGTATACAACACCGGTGCGATGAAGGTACATGGCCTACTGTGCATTTTAAGCACCACCTATAAGCCGAAACCGTTGCATTGAAGTACAGGTAGGAGGGAGATGACATGTGAAGAGGGACACACGACTTGTTTTTTTTTGGGTTATTTATTTGTTAAATATTGTTGGTTGTTTATCGTCTAATTGACTGCCTTGGGCCATGCTTACCTCTTTGGCCATTCCCACCCACTCCTTGCCCCTCCCACCCAAAACTCAACCCCTGGTATCTATGTTGTTTCTAAGCAGTCTGCTGTGAGTTAATGGCTTAATTGCCGCTGTAAATGGCTACCGGTATAATAACAAAAATCTTACCCAATTCTACCTGACCTTAACTCACTACCCCACCCCCTCTATTCCCACCTCTCCCCTCTCACCCAATCTACCCTTATCCCCACCCTACTCTACCACCACTGACTATACCCCAAACCACTCTACACCTACCCCCTCTTCGCTACCCACAATATCCCACACCACTGTACACCTACCCTACCCACTGCCCCACCCCACTGTACCCCTATCCATCAAACCACTGTAGACTGGCAAGGTGACACGAGGTCCTTTGATCCCAATAGATTTCGCCCAGCCTTTCCATATCTTCATATCACTACCGAGTTAAGGTACGTGTTTGTTGAGTCTTCAACTTACCCCAGACCTACGCTAGTTGTTCAAGATCAGACAGGCAGTCAAAGTGAACAGGCACACCTTTGACAGTGTCTCTTCGGATGTAGGTAGATGCACAAAGTATTCTATTCTGAGGTCCATGCATTCTGCCATGTAAGCGCCAAACAGCCCTTTCACAGGAAGACCCTTCAAAAAGTAAAGACTCCGCTTTCTGTATGTTGGCATGTAGCACATAGCCCATCTTGGCAGATAGCGTACATCACATTGCATCTAGTGGTGGCCCTATGTTGTGATTCTTCACTTGCCAAATCATAGCAGTGCTAAAAGGTCATGGCCAAGAGGCCTCAGCGGCAGGGGATCTGCGTCCAGTGCAAATTGGCACATGCCAAAACGTCCTGAACAATGGAGAAGGCAAAGAAGTTTCATTAGTGGTGTAATGGGAGGATAAATCGTGTTCCAGATGTTGGGGACATCCCTCAGACCTGTTAAGGGCCTCCATCACACCACTGAGGAATTATCCTTGTTTGTTACTGTTTGCAATGAATGATTGAAGGAGTTGCGTATCTTCAGATCTATAGATTCCTGCTATGATATGACATGATATTGTATTTGAATCGTACTCATACACGCGTGTTTCAGAGCGTGACGAGGCAAGGGAGGACAAAACAGCGATCTTCCTAGGCCCAGTGACATTGAGAATGCTCAAGTGCAGGGGAGAGGGAGGGAGGAAAGTGCAAGGAGAGGGGCGAGGTGGAACGTGCCTAGGAAGGGATAAAAACAACAACAACTGGTAGCGCAGCCAGCAGGGTGGCAAGTGCGAGGTTTAAAGCGCAGACAAGGGGTGTCTGATAAGTGCAGGTAAGGGCACTGTAGGGTTACAGATACAGACCCAAGTGCAAGGATTGCGTGCAAGGGTTGCCAGGAGGCAGTGCAGGTGTGCGGCTGGGTGGGCAGGGACCTTGGCCCGAAATCAGAGGGTAGCCAGGTGCACGGAGCCGAAGCAGACAGATCAGCAGGGGAGCGGAAGAGCAAAGGCAGAAGCAAAGAGGAAGGTCTTGAGGTGCTTCCGGAACCAGAGATGGTTCTCCTCAAGTTTCAGTGTGGCAGGCAGGCTGTTCCAGAGGGAGGCCCCAGCTGAGGAAAGAGATCTACCCCCAACTCGTTGCTTGGAGAAGCGACCGGCCCTGAGGGAGTTGGAGGTGGATGAGAAAAGAGCTCGAGTGGGAAGGTATTTACGGAGGGAGAGTTGAAGGTATTTTGGACCCAGGCCCCAGTAAGCCTTGTGGACAATGCAGAGGGACTTGAATTTAACCCTTGCAGCCACTGGGAGCAATGAAAAGATTTCAGGGCTGGAGAGATACGATCCCTGGGCTTCAGACCAAGGAAACGTCTTGCAGTCCTGTTCTGGATGAGTTGCAGAGGACAGAGAGAAGAAGCAGGCAGATTTAGAAAGAGGCTGTTGCAGTAGTCTAGCCTAGAGAGAATCAGAGCTCTAGATACAGTAAGCTTCTGGGGGAAGGAGAGGAAAGGAACAATACCTTTGCAAATGTACAGTTGGTAGTTTGACTTCTTAGAGATGTCAGAGATGTGAGAAGAAAAGGAGAGTGTGGAGTCGAAGATGACCCCAAGGTTCTTAGCCTCAAAGGTGGGAGCAGGAAGAGGGCCAAGGGAGGCCGGCCAGAGAGTGGCAGGAAAGGAGGGTGCAGGTGTGCCGATGAGGAGAATCTCTGCCTAAATGGGATTAAGGCAGAGATCATTGGCGGCAGACCAGTCCTGGATGGCAGACAGACGGTCAGAGATGAGGGAGGGAAGCCTGAAAACAAGCAGAGTGTCATCCGCATAGCACTGAAAGTTGAAGCAGAGAGCTGCAATGCGGTGGGAAATGGGTGCCAGGTATTGGTTGAACAGCCAGGGAGAGAGGTTAGACCCGTGGGGAACACCACAAGTAGAGAATGAGATGGCGAAAAGGAAGGACCCAAGTTGGACCTGGGAGGGCCGATCAGAGTGGAAAGAGGTCATCCAGGCCAGGGCCTGATCAGTGATACCCGGCTTATCACGGAGACAGTTGAGCAGGATGGCATGGTTGACCGTGTCAAAGGCAGAAGAGAAATCGAGTAGGATGAGGACCCAAAAGGGATGTTAGAGTCATGGTTGGACAGCAGGTCTTCACAGGTGTTCAGGAGAGCAGTTTCCATGCTTCTGACAGCTCTGAAGCCAGGCTGATGGTCATGGAGACAACCAACAGAGTCGGTGTGAAGATTAAGCTGGGAGATGGTCAGCTTTTCCAAGAGTTTGCCCTGGAAAGGAGTGATAGAAACCTGCGAAGTTAGCCGGGCCGGAGGGGTCGGCTGTGGAATTTTTGAGAAGAGGGTGCACAAGAGAATGCTTCAGAGTGGAGGGGAAGATTCCACAGGTGATGGAATGGTTACAGAAGTCGGCCAGATTCAGAGCAAGGGTGTCAATGTGGTCCTTGATGGTTTTGGACGAACAGGGAAGAACCTGTTTTGACTGGAATCACACAATCTCCTGGGCTTGCGCCAATCTGGTTTCCAACCAAGCCACGGCACTGAATCGGCCTTATTGGACCTAAAGATTCAACAGGATGATATCAAAGATGCCAAGAAGCAAGCCCTCCTCTTGTTACTGGGCCTGTCTGCAGCCTTCGACCATGTATACATATTGAATAAATCAAAAAGGCAGCCTATGATCGAGCCAGCCAGGAGTCAACCTGGAATTAGTCAAATGTGTTATCCATTGCGCCACTGGACCGCTGCTACAGCGTGAGCAGGAGTCAGCACTTTTGTAACGAAACAGAAGTTTCCTGCTTGAGACACAGTGAGAAACGTACTTCTCATTTTTACAAGGAGAGGTAGAAAAAAACGCTACAAGCCCACAATGAGCAGGTGAGCGAGCGTGTGCCATCATGAGAAACTTAGTTCTCATTTTTCCCAGAGGAGAGGTAGAAAAAACGCACTAACTACGAACAAACAATGTGCTTTTGTGTGCCATGCGTGACAAGGCTCATTTTTAAATACTTTCTAGAACAAAAAGGCAGCATGCGAACGAGCCAGCCAGGAGTCGAACCTGGAATCTTCTGCTCCGTAGGCAGACGCGTTATCCATTGCGCCACTGGCCCTCTGCTGCAGTTACTCTTGGAATCAGCACTTTTGTTACGACGCAGAGGCTCATCATGCGGATTGAGCCATCATGAGCAACTTAGTTCTCATTTTTATAAGGAGAGGTGGTTGAAAACACGCCTACGAACTGACAATGAGCAGGCGTGTGCCATGTGTTAGAGACATCATGAGAAATAACGTAGTTCCCATTTTTTCTCCCGAGTAGAGGTAGAAACACGCTGCAACAGTGACTACAAACACACAATGAGCTTTCGAGTGCCTTGCGTGAGAAGGTTCATTTTTAAATACAGAACAAAAAGGCAGCATTTGAACGAGCCAGCCAGGAGTCGAACCTGGAATCTTCTGCTCCGTAGGCAGACGCGTTATCCATTGCGCCACTGGCCCGCTGCTGCACTGTGAGCTGCATTCAGCACTTTTGTTACGAACCAGAGGCTCAGGTCGGGCTGCCTGAGACATCACGAGAAATTTTGTTCTCATTTTTACAGCGAGAGGTAGGAAAAACGCTACCAACACACAATAAGCAGGCGTGTGACATGTGTTAAAGAAGGCTCATTTTTAAATACTTTATTGAAAACATCTGACAAAGAACGCATTTGGCATCAGATACTGCCCGGATTGCAACTGTCTGCACGTATTTTCTGGCGAGTTCTACGGACCAAGCATCTCATTTATTGTACGATAGCACTCACATTTTCATGCGCAAATAACAGATTTAGACTGTTTTCACTTTTTAGTATTGTACCATTTTATGTGCTCGGTGCTCTTCAGTGTTAAATCCGCGGGAGAGGATGATCTGTACCCAGATCAACCCCAAAAGTGCCATACAGATATGAAACAGATAAGGCCTGAGTGATAGGCGTGCCAAGGAGTACTCGACGTGCATGCTACAGAAACGCGAAACATGCAACAAGTGAGAGACATAAAATGGGGTTTTTCACTTTAAGAAAATAACATATAATATATTGAATACAATTTTTTGTTTACTTCTTAAAAGGTGTTTTATTGAGCTGTAGCCTTCCTCTTAGAGAGCAGGACTAAGAAGCCCGGCTGGAGCATTTCAGCACATTTTTATTTCCTTTTGGCGATCGCTGTGTCAGGGTGTTGGGTTGGGGCTCCAAGATTGCCGAACACCAGGCGAGCAGTCTATCATGGGGAACAGTTTAGTATACAACACCGGTGCGATGAAGGCACATGGCCTACTGTGCATTTTAAGCACCACCTATAAGCCGAAACCGTTGCATTGAAGTACAGGTAGGAGGGAGATGACATGTGAAGAGGGACACACGACTTGGTTTTTTTTGGGTTATTTATTTGTTAAATATTGTTGGTTGTTTATCGTCTAATTGACTGCCTTGGGCCATGCTTACCTCTTTGGCCATTCCCACCCACTCCTTGCCCCTCCCACCCAAAACTCAACCCCTGGTATCTATGTTGTTTCTAAGCAGTCTGCTGTGAGTTAATGGCTTAATTGCCGCTGTAAATGGCTACCGGTATAATAACAAAAATCTTACCCAATTCTACCTGTCCTTAACTCACTACCCCACCCCCTCTATTCCCACCTCTCCCCTCTCACCCAATCTACCCTTATCCCCACCCTACTCTACCACCACTGACTATACCCCAAACCACTCTACACCTACCCCACTCTTCGCTACCCACAATATCCCACACCACTGTACACCTACCCTACCCACTGCCCCACCCCACTGTACCCCTATCCATCAAACCACTGTAGACTGGCAAGGTGACACGAGGTCCTTTGATCCCAATAGATTTCGCCCAGCCTTTCCATATCTTCATATCACTACCGAGTTAAGGTACGTGTTTGTTGAGTCTTCAACTTACCCCAGACCTACGCTAGTTGTTCAAGATCAGACAGGCAGTCAAAGTGAACAGGCACGCCTTTGACAGTGTCTCTTCGGATGTAGGTAGATGCACAAAGTATTCTATTCTGAGGTCCATGCATTCTGCCATGTAAGCGCCAAACAGCCCTTTCACAGGAAGACCCTTCAAAAAGTAAAGACTCCGCTTTCTGTATGTTGGCATGTAGCACGTAGCCCATCTTGGCAGATAGCGTACATCACATTGCATCTAGTGGTGGCCCTATGTTGTGATTCTTCACTTGCCAAATCATAGCAGTGCTAAAAGGTCATGGCCAAGAGGCCTCAGCGGCAGGGGATCTGCGTCCAGTGCAAATTGGCACATGCCAAAACGTCCTGAACAATGGAGAAGGCAAAGAAGTTTCATTAGTGGTGTAATGGGAGGATAAATCGTGTTCCAGATGTTGGGGACATCCCTCAGACCTGTTAAGGGCCTCCATCACACCACTGAGGAATTATCCTTGTTTGTTACTGTTTGCAATGAATGATTGAAGGAGTTGCGTATCTTCAGATCTATAGATTCCTGCTATGATATGACATGATATTGTATTTGAATCGTACTCATACACGCGTGTTTCAGAGCGTGACGAGGCAAGGGAGGGGAAGAAGGGAGGACAAAACAGCGATCTTCCTAGGCCCAGTGACATTGAGAATGCTCAAGTGCAGGGGAGAGGGAGGGAGGAAAGTGCAAGGAGAGGGGCGAGGTGGAACGTGCCTAATAAGGGATAAAAACAACAACAACTGGTAGCGCAGCCAGCAGGGTGGCAAGTGCGAGGTTTAAAGCGCAGACAAGGGGTGTCTGATAAGTGCAGGTAAGGGCACTGTAGGGTTACAGATACAGACCCAAGTGCAAGGATTGCGTGCAAGGGTTGCCAGGAGGCAGTGCAGGTGTGCGGCTGGGTGGGCAGGGACCTTGGCCCGAAATCAGAGGGTAGCCAGGTGCACGGAGCCGAAGCAGACAGATCAGCAGGGGAGCGGAAGAGCAAAGGCAGAAGCAAAGAGGAAGGTCTTGAGGTGCTTCCGGAACCAGAGATGGTTCTCCTCAAGTTTCAGTGTGGCAGGCAGGCTGTTCCAGAGGGAGGCCCCAGCTGAGGAAAGAGATCTACCCCCAACTCGTTGCTTGGAGAAGCGACCGGCCCTGAGGGAGTTGGAGGTGGAGGAGAAAAGAGCTCGAGTGGGAAGGTATTTACGGAGGGAGAGTTGAAGGTATTTTGGACCCAGGCCCCAGTAAGCCTTGTGGACAATGCAGAGGGACTTGAATTTAACCCTTGCAGCCACTGGGAGCAATGAAAAGATTTCAGGGCTGGAGAGATACGATCCCTGGGCTTCAGACCAAGGAAACGTCTTGCAGTCCTGTTCTGGATGAGTTGCAGAGGACAGAGAGAAGAAGCAGGCAGATTTAGAAAGAGGCTGTTGCAGTAGTCTAGCCTAGAGAGAATCAGAGCTCTAGATACAGTAAGCTTCTGGGGGAAGGAGAGGAAAGGAACAATACCTCTGCAAATGTACAGTTGGTAGTTTGACTTCTTAGAGATGTCAGAGATGTGAGAAGAAAAGGAGAGTGTGGAGTCGAAGATGACCCCAAGGTTCTTAGCCTCAAAGGTGGGAGCAGGAAGAGGGCCAAGGGAGGCCGGCCAGAGAGTGGCAGGAAAGGAGGGTGCAGGTGTGCCGATGAGGAGAATCTCTGCCTAAATGGGATTAAGGCAGAGATCATTGGCGGCAGACCAGTCCTGGATGGCAGACAGACGGTCAGAGATGAGGGAGGGAAGCCTGAAAACAAGCAGAGTGTCATCCGCATAGCACTGAAAGTTGAAGCAGAGAGCTGCAATGCGGTGGGAAATGGGTGCCAGGTATTGGTTGAACAGCCAGGGAGAGAGGTTAGACCCGTGGGGAACACCACAAGTAGAGAATGAGATGGCGAAAAGGAAGGACCCAAGTTGGACCTGGGAGGGCCGATCAGAGTGGAAAGAGGTCATCCAGGCCAGGGCCTGATCAGTGATACCCGGCTTATCACGGAGACAGTTGAGCAGGATGGCATGGTTGACCGTGTCAAAGGCAGAAGAGAAATCGAGTAGGATGAGGACCCAAAAGGGATGTTAGAGTCATGGTTGGACAGCAGGTCTTCACAGGTGTTCAGGAGAGCAGTTTCCATGCTTCTGACAGCTCTGAAGCCAGGCTGATGGTCATGGAGACAACCAACAGAGTCGGTGTGAAGATTAAGCTGGGAGATGGTCAGCTTTTCCAAGAGTTTGCCCTGGAAAGGAGTGATAGAAACCTGCGAAGTTAGCCGGGCCGGAGGGGTCGGCTGTGGAATTTTTGAGAAGAGGGTGCACAAGAGAATGCTTCAGAGTGGAGGGGAAGATTCCACAGGTGATGGAATGGTTACAGAAGTCGGCCAGATTCAGAGCAAGGGTGTCAATGTGGTCCTTGATGGTTTTGGACGAACAGGGAAGAACCTGTTTTGACTGGAATCACACAATCTCCTGGGCTTGCGCCAATCTGGTTTCCAACCAAGCCACGGCACTGAATCGGCCTTATTGGACCTAAAGATTCAACAGGATGATATCAAAGATGCCAAGAAGCAAGCCCTCCTCTTGTTACTGGGCCTGTCTGCAACCTTCGACCATGTATACATATTGAATAAATCAAAAAGGCAGCCTATGATCGAGCCAGCCAGGCGTCAACCTGGAATTAGTCAAATGTGTTATCCATTGCGCCACTGGACCGCTGCTACAGCGTGAGCAGGAGTCAGCACTTTTGTAACGAAACAGAAGTTTCCTGCTTGAGACACAGTGAGAAACGTACTTCTCATTTTTACAAGGAGAGGTAGAAAAAAACGCTACAAGCCCACAATGAGCAGGTGAGCGAGCGTGTGCCATCATGAGAAACTTAGTTCTCATTTTTCCCAGAGGAGAGGTAGATAAAACGCACTAACTACGAACAAACAATGTGCTTTTGTGTGCCATGCGTGACAAGGCTCATTTTTAAATACTTTCTAGAACAAAAAGGCAGCATGCGAACGAGCCAGCCAGGAGTCGAACCTGGAATCTTCTGCTCCGTAGGCAGACGCGTTATCCATTGCGCCACTGGCCCTCTGCTGCAGTGACTCTTGGAATCAGCACTTTTGTAACGACGCAGAGGCTCATCATGCGGATTGAGCCATCATGAGCAACTTAGTTCTCATTTTTATAAGGAGAGGTGGTTGAAAACACGCCTACGAACTGACAATGAGCAGGCGTGTGCCATGTGTTAGAGACATCATGAGAAATAACGTAGTTCCCATTTTTTCTCCCGAGTAGAGGTAGAAACACGCTGCAACAGTGACTACAAACACACAATGAGCTTTCGAGTGCCTTGCGTGAGAAGGCTCATTTTTAAATACAGAACAAAAAGGCAGCATTTGAACGAGCCAGCCAGGAGTCGAACCTGGAATCTTCTGCTCCGTAGGCAGACGCGTTATCCATTGCGCCACTGGCCCGCTGCTGCACTGTGAGCTGCATTCAGCACTTTTGTTACGAACCAGAGGCTCAGGTCGGGCTGCCTGAGACATCACGAGAAACTTTGTTCTCATTTTTACAGCGAGAGGTAGGAAAAACGCTACCAACACACAATAAGCAGGCGTGTGACATGTGTTAAAGAAGGCTCATTTTTAAATACTTTATTGAAAACAATACATACAAACATCTGACAAAGAACGCATTTGGCATCAGATACTGCCCGGATTGCAACTCTCTGCACGTATTTTCTGGCGAGTTTTACGGACCAAGCATCTCATTTATTGTACTATAGCACTCACATTTTCATGCGCAAATAACAGATTTAGACTGTTTTCACTTTTTAGTATTGTACCATTTTATGTGCTCGGTGCTCTTCAGTGTTAAATCCGCGGGAGAGGATGATCTGTACCCAGATCAACCCCAAAAGTGCCATACAGATATGAAACAGATAAGGCCTGAGTGATAGCCGTGCCAAGGAGTACTCGACGTGCATGCCACAGAAACGCGAAACATGCAACAAGTGAGAGACATAAAATGGGGTTTTTCACTTTAAGAAAATAACATATAATATATTGAATACAATTTTTTGTTTACTTCTTAAAAGGTGTTTTATTGAGCTGTAGCCTTCCTCTTAGAGAGCAGGACTAAGAAGCCCGGCTGGAGCATTTCAGCACATTTTTATTTCCTTTTGGCGATCGCTGTGTCAGGGTGTTGGGTTGGGGCTCCAAGATTGCCGAACACCAGGCGAGCAGTCTATCATGGGGAACAGTTTAGTATACAACACCGGTGCGATGAAGGCACATGGCCTACTGTGCATTTTAAGCACCACCTATAAGCCGAAACCGTTGCATTGAAGTACAGGTAGGAGGGAGATGACATGTGAAGAGGGACACACGACTTGGTTTTTTTTGGGTTATTTATTTGTTAAATATTGTTGGTTGTTTATCGTCTAATTGACTGCCTTGGGCCATGCTTACCTCTTTGGCCATTCCCACCCACTCCTTGCCCCTCCCACCCAAAACTCAACCCCTGGTATCTATGTTGTTTCTAAGCAGTCTGCTGTGAGTTAATGGCTTAATTGCCGCTGTAAATGGCTACCGGTATAATAACAAAAATCTTACCCAATTCTACCTGTCCTTAACTCACTACCCCACCCCCTCTATTCCCACCTCTCCCCTCTCACCCAATCTACCCTTATCCCCACCCTACTCTACCACCACTGACTATACCCCAAACCACTCTACACCTACCCCACTCTTCGCTACCCACAATATCCCACACCACTGTAGACCTACCCTACCCACTGCCCCACCCCACTGTACCCCTATCCATCAAACCACTGTAGACTGGCAAGGTGACACGAGGTCCTTTGATCCCAATAGATTTCGCCCAGCCTTTCCATATCTTCAGATCACTACCGAGTTAAGGTACGTGTTTGTTGAGTCTTCAACTTACCCCAGACCTACGCTAGTTGTTCAAGATCAGACAGGCAGTCAAAGTGAACAGGCACGCCTTTGACAGTGTCTCTTCGGATGTAGGTAGATGCACAAAGTATTCTATTCTGAGGTCCATGCATTCTGCCATGTAAGCGCCAAACAGCCCTTTCACGGGAAGACCCTTCAAAAAGTAAAGACTCCGCTTTCTGTATGTTGGCATGTAGCACGTAGCCCATCTTGGCAGATAGCGTACATCACATTGCATCTAGTGGTGGCCCTATGTTGTGATTCTTCACTTGCCAAATCATAGCAGTGCTAAAAGGTCATGGCCAAGAGCCCTCAGCGGCAGGGGATCTGCGTCCAGTGCAAATTGGCACATGCCAAAACGTCCTGAACAATGGAGAAGGCAAAGAAGTTTCATTAGTGGTGTAATGGGAGGATAAATCGTGTTCCAGATGTTGGGGACATCCCTCAGACCTGTTAAGGGCCTCCATCACACCACTGAGGAATTATCCTTGTTTGTTACTGTTTGCAATGAATGATTGAAGGAGTTGCGTATCTTCAGATCTATAGATTCCTGCTATGATATGACATGATATTGTATTTGAATCGTACTCATACACGCGTGTTTCAGAGCGTGACGAGGCAAGGGAGGGGAAGAAGGGAGGACAAAACAGCGATCTTCCTAGGCCCAGTGACATTGAGAATGCTCAAGTGCAGGGTAGAGGGAGGGAGGAAAGTGCAAGGAGAGGGGCGAGGTGGAACGTGCCTAGGAAGGGATAAAAACAACAACAACTGGTAGCGCAGCCAGCAGGGTGGCAAGTGCGAGGTTTAAAGCGCAGACAAGGGGTGTCTGATAAGTGCAGGTAAGGGCACTGTAGGGTTACAGATACAGACCCAAGTGCAAGGATTGCGTGCAAGGGTTGCCAGGAGGCAGTGCAGGTGTGCGGCTGGGTGGGCAGGGACCTTGGCCCGAAATCAGAGGGTAGCCAGGTGCACGGAGCCGAAGCAGACAGATCAGCAGGGGAGCGGAAGAGCAAAGGCAGAAGCAAAGAGGAAGGTCTTGAGGTGCTTCCGGAACCAGAGATGGTTCTCCTCAAGTTTCAGTGTGGCAGGCAGGCTGTTCCAGAGGGAGGCCCCAGCTGAGGAAAGAGATCTACCCCCAACTCGTTGCTTGGAGAAGCGACCGGCCCTGAGGGAGTTGGAGGTGGAGGAGAAAAGAGCTCGAGTGGGAAGGTATTTACGGAGGGAGAGTTGAAGGTATTTTGGACCCAGGCCCCAGTAAGCCTTGTGGACAATGCAGAGGGACTTGAATTTAACCCTTGCAGCCACTGGGAGCAATGAAAAGATTTCAGGGCTGGAGAGATACGATCCCTGGGCTTCAGACCAAGGAAACGTCTTGCAGTCCTGTTCTGGATGAGTTGCAGAGGACAGAGAGAAGAAGCAGGCAGATTTAGAAAGAGGCTGTTGCAGTAGTCTAGCCTAGAGAGAATCAGAGCTCTAGATACAGTAAGCTTCTGGGGGAAGGAGAGGAAAGGAACAATACCTCTGCAAATGTACAGTTGGTAGTTTGACTTCTTAGAGATGTCAGAGATGTGAGAAGAAAAGGAGAGTGTGGAGTCGAAGATGACCCCAAGGTTCTTAGCCTCAAAGGTGGGAGCAGGAAGAGGGCCAAGGGAGGCCGGCCAGAGAGTGGCAGGAAAGGAGGGTGCAGGTGTGCCGATGAGGAGAATCTCTGCCTAAATGGGATTAAGGCAGAGATCATTGGCGGCAGACCAGTCCTGGATGGCAGACAGACGGTCAGAGATGAGGGAGGGAAGCCTGAAAACAAGCAGAGTGTCATCCGCATAGCACTGAAAGTTGAAGCAGAGAGCTGCAATGCGGTGGGAAATGGGTGCCAGGTATTGGTTGAACAGCCAGGGAGAGAGGTTAGACCCGTGGGGAACACCACAAGTAGAGAATGAGATGGCGAAAAGGAAGGACCCAAGTTGGACCTGGGAGGGCCGATCAGAGTGGAAAGAGGTCATCCAGGCCAGGGCCTGATCAGTGATACCCGGCTTATCACGGAGACAGTTGAGCAGGATGGCATGGTTGACCGTGTCATAGGCAGAAGAGAAATCGAGTAGGATGAGGACCCAAAAGGGATGTTAGAGTCATGGTTGGACAGCAGGTCTTCACAGGTGTTCAGGAGAGCAGTTTCCATGCTTCTGACAGCTCTGAAGCCAGGCTGATGGTCATGGAGACAACCAACAGAGTCGGTGTGAAGATTAAGCTGGGAGATGGTCAGCTTTTCCAAGAGTTTGCCCTGGAAAGGAGTGATAGAAACCTGCGAAGTTAGCCGGGCCGGAGGGGTCGGCTGTGAAATTTTTGAGAAGAGGGTGCACAAGAGAATGCTTCAGAGTGGAGGGGAAGATTCCACAGGTGATGGAATGGTTACAGAAGTCGGCCAGATTCAGAGCAAGGGTGTCAATGTGGTCCTTGATGGTTTTGGACGAACAGGGAAGAACCTGTTTTGACTGGAATCACACAATCTCCTGGGCTTGCGCCAATCTGGTTTCCAACCAAGCCACAGCACTGAATCGGCCTTACTGGACCTAAAGATTCAACAGGATGATATCAAAGATGCCAAGAAGCAAGCCCTCCTCTTGTTACTGGGCCTGTCTGCAGCCTTCGACCATGTATACATATTGAATAAATCAAAAAGGCAGCCTATGATCGAGCCAGCCAGGAGTCAACCTGGAATTAGTCAAATGTGTTATCCATTGCGCCACTGGACCGCTGCTACAGCGTGAGCAGGAGTCAGCACTTTTGTAACGAAACAGAAGTTTCCTGCTTGAGACACAGTGAGAAACGTACTTCTCATTTTTACAAGGAGAGGTAGAAAAAAACGCTACAAGCCCACAATGAGCAGGTGAGCGAGCGTGTGCCATCATGAGAAACTTAGTTCTCATTTTTCCCAGAGGAGAGGTAGAAAAAACGCACTAACTACGAACAAACAATGTGCTTTTGTGTGCCATGCGTGACAAGGCTCATTTTTAAATACTTTCTAGAACAAAAAGGCAGCATGCGAACGAGCCAGCCAGGAGTCGAACCTGGAATCTTCTGCTCCGTAGGCAGACGCGTTATCCATTGCGCCACTGGCCCTCTGCTGCAGTGACTCTTGGAATCAGCACTTTTGTTACGACGCAGAGGCTCATCATGCGGATTGAGCCATAATGAGCAACTTAGTTCTCATTTTTATAAGGAGAGGTGGTTGAAAACACGCCTACGAACTGACAATGAGCAGGCGTGTGCCATGTGTTAGAGACATCATGAGAAATAACGTAGTTCCCATTTTTTCTCCCGAGTAGAGGTAGAAACACGCTGCAACAGTGACTACAAACACACAATGAGCTTTCGAGTGCCTTGCGTGAGAAGGCTCATTTTTAAATACAGAACAAAAAGGCAGCATTTGAACGAGCCAGCCAGGAGTCGAACCTGGAATCTTCTGCTCCGTAGGCAGACGCGTTATCCATTGCGCTACTGGCCCGCTGCTGCACTGTGAGCTGCATTCAGCACTTTTGTTACGAACCAGAGGCTCAGGTCGGGCTGCCTGAGACATCACGAGAAACTTTGTTCTCATTTTTACAGCGAGAGGTAGGAAAAACGCTACCAACACACAATAAGCAGGCGTGTGACATGTGTTAAAGAAGGCTCATTTTTAAATACTTTATTGAAAACAATACATACAAACATCTGACAAAGAACGCATTTGGCATCAGATACTGCCCAGATTGCAACTCTCTGCACGTATTTTCTGGCGAGTTCTACGGACCAAGCATCTCATTTATTGTACTATAGCACTCACATTTTCATGCGCAAATAACAGATTTAGACTGTTTTCACTTTTTAGTATTGTACCATTTTATGTGCTCGGTGCTCTTCAGTGTTAAATCCGCGGGAGAGGATGATCTGTACCCAGATCAACCCCAAAAGTGCCATACAGATATGAAACAGATAAGGCCTGAGTGATAGGCGTGCCAAGGAGTACTCGACGTGCATGCCACAGAAACGCGAAACATGCAACAAGTGAGAGACATAAAATGGGGTTTTTCACTTTAAGAAATAACATATAATATATTGAATACAATTTTTTGTTTACTTCTTAAAAGGTGTTTTATTGAGCTGTAGCCTTCCTCTTAGAGAGCAGGACTAAGAAGCCCGGCTGGAGCATTTCAGCACATTTTTATTTCCTTTTGGCGATCGCTGTGTCAGGGTGTTGGGTTGGGGCTCCAAGATTGCCGAACACCAGGCGAGCAGTCTATCATGGGGAACAGTTTAGTATACAACACCGGTGCGATGAAGGCACATGGCCTACTGTGCATTTTAAGCACCACCTATAAGCCGAAACCGTTGCATTGAAGTACAGGTAGGAGGGAGATGACATGTGAAGAGGGACACACGACTTGTTTTTTTTTGGGTTATTTATTTGTTAAATATTGTTGGTTGTTTATCGTCTAATTGACTGCCTTGGGCCATGCTTACCTCTTTGGCCATTCCCACCCACTCCTTGCCCCTCCCACCCAAAACTCAACCCCTGGTATCTATGTTGTTTCTAAGCAGTCTGCTGTGAGTTAATGGCTTAATTGCCGCTGTAAATGGCTACCGGTATAATAACAAAAATCTTACCCAATTCTACCTGTCCTTAACTCACTACCCCACCCCCTCTATTCCCACCTCTCCCCTCTCACCCAATCTACCCTTATCCCCACCCTACTCTACCACCACTGACTATACCCCAAACCACTCTACACCTACCCCACTCTTCGCTACCCACAATATCCCACACCACTGTACACCTACCCTACCCACTGCCCCACCCCACTGTACCCCTATCCATCAAACCACTGTAGACTGGCAAGGTGACACGAGGTCCTTTGATCCCAATAGATTTCGCCCAGCCTTTCCATATCTTCAGATCACTACCGAGTTAAGGTACGTGTTTGTTGAGTCATCAACTTACCCCAGACCTACGCTAGTTGTTCAAGATCAGACAGGCAGTCAAAGTGAACAGGCACGCCTTTGACAGTGTCTCTTCGGATGTAGGTAGATGCACAAAGTATTCTATTCTGAGGTCCATGCATTCTGCCATGTAAGCGCCAAACAGCCCTTTCACGGGAAGACCCTTCAAAAAGTAAAGACTCCGCTTTCTGTATGTTGGCATGTAGCACGTAGCCCATCTTGGCAGATAGCGTACATCACATTGCATCTAGTGGTGGCCCCATGTTGTGATTCTTCACTTGCCAAATCATAGCAGTGCTAAAAGGTCATGGCCAAGAGGCCTCAGCGGCAGGGGATCTGCGTCCAGTGCAAATTGGCACATGCCAAAACGTCCTGAACAATGGAGAAGGCAAAGAAGTTTCATTAGTGGTGTAATGGGAGGATAAATCGTGTTCCAGATGTTGGGGACATCCCTCAGACCTGTTAAGGGCCTCCATCACACCACTGAGGAATCATCCTTGTTTGTTACTGTTTGCAATGAATGATTGAAGGAGTTGCGTATCTTCAGATCTATAGATTCCTGCTATGATATGACATGATATTGTATTTGAATCGTACTCATACACGCGTGTTTCAGAGCGTGACGAGGCAAGGGAGGGGAAGAAGGGAGGACAAAACAGCGATCTTCCTAGGCCCAGTGACATTGAGAATGCTCAAGTGCAGGGTAGAGGGAGGGAGGAAAGTGCAAGGAGAGGGGCGAGGTGGAACGTGCCGAGGAAGGGATAAAAACAACAACAACTGGTAGCGCAGCCAGCAGGGTGGCAAGTGCGAGGTTTAAAGCGCAGACAAGGGGTGTCTGATAAGTGCAGGTAAGGGCACTGTAGGGTTACAGATACAGACCCAAGTGCAAGGATTGCGTGCAAGGGTTGCCAGGAGGCAGTGCAGGTGTGCGGCTGGGTGGGCAGGGACCTTGGCCCGAAATCAGAGGGTAGCCAGGTGCACGGAGCCGAAGCAGACAGATCAGCAGGGGAGCGGAAGAGCAAAGGCAGAAGCAAAGAGGAAGGTCTATAGGTGCTTCCGGAACCAGAGATGGTTCTCCTCAAGTTTCAGTGTGGCAGGCAGGCTGTTCCAGAGGGAGGCCCCAGCTGAGGAAAGAGATCTACCCCCAACTCGTTGCTTGGAGAAGCGACCGGCCCTGAGGGAGTTGGAGGTGGAGGAGAAAAGAGCTCGAGTGGGAAGGTATTTACGGAGGGAGAGTTGAAGGTATTTTGGACCCAGGCCCCAGTAAGCCTTGTGGACAATGCAGAGGGACTTGAATTTAACCCTTGCAGCCACTGGGAGCAATGAAAAGATTTCAGGGCTGGAGAGATACGATCCCTGGGCTTCAGACCAAGGAAACGTCTTGCAGTCCTGTTCTGGATGAGTTGCAGAGGACAGAGAGAAGAAGCAGGCAGATTTAGAAAGAGGCTGTTGCAGTAGTCTAGCCTAGAGAGAATCAGAGCTCTAGATACAGTAAGCTTCCGGGGGAAGGAGAGGAAAGGAACAATACCTCTGCAAATGTACAGTTGGTAGTTTGACTTCTTAGAGATGTCAGAGATGTGAGAAGAAAAGGAGAGTGTGGAGTCGAAGATGACCCCAAGGTTCTTAGCCTCAAAGGTGGGAGCAGGAAGAGGGCCAAGGGAGGCCGGCCAGAGAGTGGCAGGAAAGGAGGGTGCAGGTGTGCCGATGAGGAGAATCTCTGCCTAAATGGGATTAAGGCAGAGATCATTGGCGGCAGACCAGTCCTGGATGGCAGACAGACGGTCAGAGATGAGGGAGGGAAGCCTGAAAACAAGCAGAGTGTCATCCGCATAGCACTGAAAGTTGAAGCAGAGAGCTGCAATGCGGTGGGAAATGGGTGCCAGGTATTGGTTGAACAGCCAGGGAGAGAGGTTAGACCCGTGGGGAACACCACAAGTAGAGAATGAGATGGCGAAAAGGAAGGACCCAAGTTGGACCTGGGAGGGCCGATCAGAGTGGAAAGAGGTCATCCAGGCCAGGGCCTGATCAGTGATACCCGGCTTATCACGGAGACAGTTGAGCAGGATGGCATGGTTGACCGTGTCAAAGGCAGAAGAGAAATCGAGTAGGATGAGGACCCAAAAGGGATGTTAGAGTCATGGTTGGACAGCAGGTCTTCACAGGTGTTCAGGAGAGCAGTTTCCATGCTTCTGACAGCTCTGAAGCCAGGCTGATGGTCATGGAGACAACCAACAGAGTCGGTGTGAAGATTAAGCTGGGAGATGGTCAGCTTTTCCAAGAGTTTGCCCTGGAAAGGAGTGATAGAAACCTGCGAAGTTAGCCGGGCCGGAGGGGTCGGCTGTGGAATTTTTGAGAAGAGGGTGCACAAGAGAATGCTTCAGAGTGGAGGGGAAGATTCCACAGGTGATGGAATGGTTACAGAAGTCGGCCAGATTCAGAGCAAGGGTGTCAATGTGGTCCTTGATGGTTTTGGACGAACAGGGAAGAACCTGTTTTGACTGGAATCACACAATCTCCTGGGCTTGCGCCAATCTGGTTTCCAACCAAGCCACGGCACTGAATCGGCCTTACTGGACCTAAAGATTCAACAGGATGATATCAAAGATGCCAAGAAGCAAGCCCTCCTCTTGTTACTGGGCCTGTCTGCAGCCTTCGACCATGTATACATATTGAATAAATCAAAAAGGCAGCCTATGATCGAGCCAGCCAGGAGTCAACCTGGAATTAGTCAAATGTGTTATCCATTGCGCCACTGGACCGCTGCTACAGCGTGAGCAGGAGTCAGCACTTTTGTAACGAAACAGAAGTTTCCTGCTTGAGACACAGTGAGAAACGTACTTCTCATTTTTACAAGGAGAGGTAGAAAAAAACACTACAAGCCCACAATGAGCAGGTGAGCGAGCGTGTGCCATCATGAGAAACTTAGTTCTCATTTTTCCCAGAGGAGAGGTAGAAAAAACGCACTAACTACGAACAAACAATGTGCTTTTGTGTGCCATGCGTGACAAGGCTCATTTTTAAATACTTTCTAGAACAAAAAGGCAGCATGCGAACGAGCCAGCCAGGAGTCGAACCTGGAATCTTCTGCTCCGTAGGCAGACGCGTTATCCATTGCGCCACTGACCCTCTGCTGCAGTGACTCTTGGAATCAGCACTTTTGTTACGACGCAGAGGCTCATCATGCGGATTGAGCCATCATGAGCAACTTAGTTCTCATTTTTATAAGGAGAGGTGGTTGAAAACACGCCTACGAACTGACAATGAGCAGGCGTGTGCCATGTGTTAGAGACATCATGAGAAATAACGTAGTTCCCATTTTTTCTCCCGAGTAGAGGTAGAAACACGCTGCAACAGTGACTACAAACACACAATGAGCTTTCGAGTGCCTTGCGTGAGAAGGCTCATTTTTAAATACAGAACAAAAAGGCAGCATTTGAACGAGCCAGCCAGGAGTCGAACCTGGAATCTTCTGCTCCGTAGGCAGACGCGTTATCCATTGCGCCACTGGCCCGCTGCTGCACTGTGTGCTGCATTCAGCACTTTTGTTACGAACCAGAGGCTCAGGTCGGGCTGCCTGAGACATCACGAGAAACTTTGTTCTCATTTTTACAGCGAGAGGTAGGAAAAACGCTACCAACACACAATAAGCAGGCGTGTGACATGTGTTAAAGAAGGCTCATTTTTAAATACTTTATTGAAAACAATACATACACACATCTGACAAAGAACACATTTGGCATCAGATACTGCCCGGATTGCAACTCTCTGCACGTATTTTCTGGCGAGATTTACGGACCAAGCATCTCATTTATTGTACGATAGCACTCACATTTTCATGCGCAAATAACAGATTTAGACTGTTTTCACTTTTTAGTATTGTACCATTTTATGTGCTCGGTGCTCTTCAGTGTTAAATCCGCGGGAGAGGATGATCTGTACCCAGATCAACCCCAAAAGTGCCATACAGATATGAAACAGGTAAGGCCTGAGTGATAGGCGTGCCAAGGAGTACTCGACGTGCATGCCACAGAAACGCGAAACATGCAACAAGTGAGAGACATAAAATGGGGTTTTTCACTTTAAGAAAATAACATATAATATATTGAATACAATTTTTTGTTTACTTCTTAAAAGGTGTTTTATTGAGCTGTAGCCTTCCTCTTAGAGAGCAGGACTAAGAAGCCCGGCTGGAGCATTTCAGCACATTTTTATTTCCTTTTGGCGATCGCTGTGTCAGGGTGTTGGGTTGGGGCTCCAAGATTGCCGAACACCAGGCGAGCAGTCTATCATGGGGAACAGTTTAGTATACAACACCGGTGCGATGAAGGTACATGGCCTACTGTGCATTTTAAGCACCACCTATAAGCCGAAACCGTTGCATTGAAGTACAGGTAGGAGGGAGATGACATGTGAAGAGGGACACACGACTTGTTTTTTTTTGGGTTATTTATTTGTTAAATATTGTTGGTTGTTTATCGTCTAATTGACTGCCTTGGGCCATGCTTACCTCTTTGGCCATTCCCACCCACTCCTTGCCCCTCCCACCCAAAACTCAACCCCTGGTATCTATGTTGTTTCTAAGCAGTCTGCTGTGAGTTAATGGCTTAATTGCCGCTGTAAATGGCTACCGGTATAATAACAAAAATCTTACCCAATTCTACCTGTCCTTAACTCACTACCCCACCCCCTCTATTCCCACCTCTCCCCTCTCACCCAATCTACCCTTATCCCCACCCTACTCTACCACCACTGACTATACCCCAAACCACTCTACACCTACCCCACTCTTCGCTACCCACAATATCCCACACCACTGTAGACCTACCCTACCCACTGCCCCACCCCACTGTACCCCTATCCATCAAACCACTGTAGACTGGCAAGGTGACACGAGGTCCTTTGATCCCAATAGATTTCGCCCAGCCTTTCCATATCTTCAGATCACTACCGAGTTAAGGTACGTGTTTGTTGAGTCTTCAACTTACCCCAGACCTACGCTAGTTGTTCAAGATCAGACAGGCAGTCAAAGTGAACAGGCACGCCTTTGACAGTGTCTCTTCGGATGTAGGTAGATGCACAAAGTATTCTATTCTGAGGTCCATGCATTCTGCCATGTAAGCGCCAAACAGCCCTTTCACGGGAAGACCCTTCAAAAAGTAAAGACTCCGCTTTCTGTATGTTGGCATGTAGCACGTAGCCCATCTTGGCAGATAGCGTACATCACATTGCATCTAGTGGTGGCCCTATGTTGTGATTCTTCACTTGCCAAATCATAGCAGTGCTAAAAGGTCATGGCCAAGAGGCCTCAGCGGCAGGGGATCTGCGTCCAGTGCAAATTGGCACATGCCAAAACGTCCTGAACAATGGAGAAGGCAAAGAAGTTTCATTAGTGGTGTAATGGGAGGATAAATCGTGTTCCAGATGTTGGGGACATCCCTCAGACCTGTTAAGGGCCTCCATCACACCACTGAGGAATTATCCTTGTTTGTTACTGTTTGCAATGAATGATTGAAGGAGTTGCGTATCTTCAGATCTATAGATTCCTGCTATGATATGACATGATATTGTATTTGAATCGTACTCATACACGCGTGTTTCAGAGCGTGACGAGGCAAGGGAGGGGAAGAAGGGAGGACAAAACAGCGATCTTCCTAGGCCCAGTGACATTGAGAATGCTCAAGTGCAGGGGAGAGGGAGGGAGGAAAGTGCAAGGAGAGGGGCGAGGTGGAACGTGCCTAGGAAGGGATAAAAACAACAACAACTGGTAGCGCAGCCAGCAGGGTGGCAAGTGCGAGGTTTAAAGCGCAGACAAGGGGTGTCTGATAAGTGCAGGTAAGGGCACTGTAGGGTTACAGATACAGACCCAAGTGCAAGGATTGCGTGCAAGGGTTGCCAGGAGGCAGTGCAGGTGTGCAGCTGGGTGGGCAGGGACCTTGGCCCGAAATCAGAGGGTAGCCAGGTGCACGGAGCTGAAGCAGACAGATCAGCAGGGGAGCGGAAGAGCAAAGGCAGAAGCAAAGAGGAAGGTCTTGAGGTGCTTCCGGAACCAGAGATGGTTCTCCTCAAGTTTCAGTGTGGCAGGCAGGCTGTTCCAGAGGGAGGCCCCAGCTGAGGAAAGAGATCTACCCCCAACTCGTTGCTTGGAGAAGCGACCGGCCCTGAGGGAGTTGGAGGTGGAGGAGAAAAGAGCTCGAGTGGGAAGGTATTTACGGAGGGAGAGTTGAAGGTATTTTGGACCCAGGCCCCAGTAAGCCTTGTGGACAATGCAGAGGGACTTGAATTTAACCCTTGCAGCCACTGGGAGCAATGAAAAGATTTCAGGGCTGGAGAGATACGATCCCTGGGCTTCAGACCAAGGAAACGTCTTGCAGTCCTGTTCTGGATGAGTTGCAGAGGACAGAGAGAAGAAGCAGGCAGATTTAGAAAGAGGCTGTTGCAGTAGTCTAGCCTAGAGAGAATCAGAGCTCTAGATACAGTAAGCTTCTGGGGGAAGGAGAGGAAAGGAACAATACCTCTGCAAATGTACAGTTGGTAGTTTGACTTCTTAGAGATGTCAGAGATGTGAGAAGAAAAGGAGAGTGTGGAGTCGAAGATGACCCCAAGGTTCTTAGCCTCAAAGGTGGGAGCAGGAAGAGGGCCAAGGGAGGCCGGCCAGAGAGTGGCAGGAAAGGAGGGTGCAGGTGTGCCGATGAGGAGAATCTCTGCCTAAATGGGATTAAGGCAGAGATCATTGGCGGCAGACCAGTCCTGGATGGCAGACAGACGGTCAGAGATGAGGGAGGGAAGCCTGAAAACAAGCAGAGTGTCATCCGCATAGCACTGAAAGTTGAAGCAGAGAGCTGCAATGCGGTGGGAAATGGGTGCCAGGTATTGGTTGAACAGCCAGGGAGAGAGGTTAGACCCGTGGGGAACACCACAAGTAGAGAATGAGATGGCGAAAAGGAAGGACCCAAGTTGGACCTGGGAGGGCCGATCAGAGTGGAAAGAGGTCATCCAGGCCAGGGCCTGATCAGTGATACCCGGCTTATCACGGAGACAGTTGAGCAGGATGGCATGGTTGACCGTGTCAAAGGCAGAAGAGAAATCGAGTAGGATGAGGACCCAAAAGGGATGTTAGAGTCATGGTTGGACAGCAGGTCTTCACAGGTGTTCAGGAGAGCAGTTTCCATGCTTCTGACAGCTCTGAAGCCAGGCTGATGGTCATGGAGACAACCAACAGAGTCGGTGTGAAGATTAAGCTGGGAGATGGTCAGCTTTTCCAAGAGTTTGCCCTGGAAAGGAGTGATAGAAACCTGCGAAGTTAGCCGGGCCGGAGGGGTCGGCTGTGGAATTTTTGAGAAGAGGGTGCACAAGAGAATGCTTCAGAGTGGAGGGGAAGATTCCACAGGTGATGGAATGGTTACAGAAGTCGGCCAGATTCAGAGCAAGGGTGTCAATGTGGTCCTTGATGGTTTTGGACGAACAGGGAAGAACCTGTTTTGACTGGAATCACACAATCTCCTGGGCTTGCGCCAATCTGGTTTCCAACCAAGCCACGGCACTGAATCGGCCTTACTGGACCTAAAGATTCAACAGGATGATATCAAAGATGCCAAGAAGCAAGCCCTCCTCTTGTTACTGGGCCTGTCTGCAGCCTTCGACCATGTATACATATTGAATAAATCAAAAAGGCAGCCTATGATCGAGCCAGCCAGGAGTCAACCTGGAATTAGTCAAATGTGTTATCCATTGCGCCACTGGACCGCTGCTACAGCGTGAGCAGGAGTCAGCACTTTTGTAACGAAACAGAAGTTTCCTGCTTGAGACACAGTGAGAAACGTACTTCTCATTTTTACAAGGAGAGGTAGAAAAAAACGCTACAAGCCCACAATGAGCAGGTGAGCGAGCGTGTGCCATCATGAGAAACTTAGTTCTCATTTTTCCCAGAGGAGAGGTAGAAAAAACGCACTAACTACGAACAAACAATGTGCTTTTGTGTGCCATGCGTGACAAGGCTCATTTTTAAATACTTTCTAGAACAAAAAGGCAGCATGCGAACGAGCCAGCCAGGAGTCGAACCTGGAATCTTCTGCTCCGTAGGCAGACGGGTTATCCATTGCGCCACTGGCCCTCTGCTGCAGTGACTCTTGGAATCAGCACTTTTGTTACGACGCAGAGGCTCATCATGCGGATTGAGCCATCATGAGCAACTTAGTTCTCATTTTTATAAGGAGAGGTGGTTGAAAACACGCCTACGAACTGACAATGAGCAGGCGTGTGCCATGTGTTAGAGACATCATGAGAAATAACGTAGTTCCCATTTTTTCTCCCGAGTAGAGGTAGAAACACGCTGCAACAGTGACTACAAACACACAATGAGCTTTCGAGTGCCTTGCGTGAGAAGGCTCATTTTTAAATACAGAACAAAAAGGCAGCATTTGAACGAGCCAGCCAGGAGTCGAACCTGGAATCTTCTGCTCCGTAGGCAGACGCGTTATCCATTGCGCCACTGGCCCGCTGCTGCACTGTGAGCTGCATTCAGCACTTTTGTTACGAACCAGAGGCTCAGGTCGGGCTGCCTGAGACATCACGAGAAACTTTGTTCTCATTTTTACAGCGAGAGGTAGGAAAAACGCTACCAACACACAATAAGCAGGCGTGTGACATGTGTTAAAGAAGGCTCATTTTTAAATACTTTATTGAAAACAATACATACACACAAAGAACGCATTTGGCATCAGATACTGCCCGGATTGCAACTCTCTGCACGTATTTTCTGGCGAGTTCTACGGACCAAGCATCTCATTTATTGTACTATAGCACTCACATTTTCATGCGCAAATAACAGATTTAGACTGTTTTCACTTTTTAGTATTGTACCATTTTATGTGCTCGGTGCTCTTCAGTGTTAAATCCGCGGGAGAGGATGATCTGTACCCAGATCAACCCCAAAAGTGCCATACAGATATGAAACAGATAAGGCCTGAGTGATAGGCGTGCCAAGGAGTACTCGACATGCATGCCACATAAACGCGAAACATGCAACAAGTGAGAGACATAAAATGGGGTTTTTCACTTTAAGAAATAACATATAATATATTGAATACAATTTTTTGTTTACTTCTTAAAAGGTGTTTTATTGAGCTGCAGCCTTCCTCTTAGAGAGCAGGACTAAGAAGCCCGGCTGGAGCATTTCAGCACATTTTTATTTCCTTTTGGCGATCGCTGTGTCAGGGTGTTGGGTTGGGGCTCCAAGATTGCCGAACACCAGGCGAGCAGTCTATCATGGGGAACAGTTTAGTATACAACACCGGTGCGATGAAGGTACATGGCCTACTGTGCATTTTAAGCACCACCTATAAGCCGAAACCGTTGCATTGAAGTACAGGTAGGAGGGAGATGACATGTGAAGAGGGACACACGACTTGTTTTTTTTTGGGTTATTTATTTGTTAAATATTGTTGGTTGTTTATCGTCTAATTGACTGCCTTGGGCCATGCTTACCTCTTTGGCCATTCCCACCCACTCCTTGCCCCTCCCACCCAAAACTCAACCCCTGGTATCTATGTTGTTTCTAAGCAGTCTGCTGTGAGTTAATGGCTTAATTGCCGCTGTAAATGGCTACCGGTATAATAACAAAAATCTTACCCAATTCTACCTGACCTTAACTCACTACCCCACCCCCTCTATTCCCACCTCTCCCCTCTCACCCAATCTACCCTTATCCCCACCCTACTCTACCACCACTGACTATACCCCAAACCACTCTACACCTACCCCACTCTTCGCTACCCACAATATCCCACACCACTGTACACCTACCCTACCCACTGCCCCACCCCACTGTACCCCTATCCATCAAACCACTGTAGACTGGCAAGGTGACACGAGGTCCTTTGATCCCAATAGATTTCGCCCAGCCTTTCCATATCTTCATATCACTACCGAGTTAAGGTACGTGTTTGTTGAGTCTTCAACTTACCCCAGACCTACGCTAGTTGTTCAAGATCAGACAGGCAGTCAAAGTGAACAGGCACACCTTTGACAGTGTCTCTTCGGATGTAGGTAGATGCACAAAGTATTCTATTCTGAGGTCCATGCATTCTGCCATGTAAGCGCCAAACAGCCCTTTCACAGGAAGACCCTTCAAAAAGTAAAGACTCCGCTTTCTGTATGTTGGCATGTAGCACATAGCCCATCTTGGCAGATAGCGTACATCACATTGCATCTAGTGGTGGCCCTATGTTGTGATTCTTCACTTGCCAAATCATAGCAGTGCTAAAAGGTCATGGACAAGAGGCCTCAGCGGCAGGGGATCTGCGTCCAGTGCAAATTGGCACATGCCAAAACGTCCTGAACAATGGAGAAGGCAAAGAAGTTTCATTAGTGGTGTAATGGGAGGATAAATCGTGTTCCAGATGTTGGGGACATCCCTCAGACCTGTTAAGGGCCTCCATCACACCACTGAGGAATTATCCTTGTTTGTTACTGTTTGCAATGAATGATTGAAGGAGTTGCGTATCTTCAGATCTATAGATTCCTGCTATGATATGACATGATATTGTATTTGAATCGTACTCATACACGCGTGTTTCAGAGCGTGACGAGGCAAGGGAGGGGAAGAAGGGAGGACAAAACAGCGATCTTCCTAGGCCCAGTGACATTGAGAATGCTCAAGTGCAGGGGAGAGGGAGGGAGGAAAGTGCAAGGAGAGGGGCGAGGTGGAACGTGCCTAGGAAGGGATAAAAACAACAACAACTGGTAGCGCAGCCAGCAGGGTGGCAAGTGCGAGGTTTAAAGCGCAGACAAGGGGTGTCTGATAAGTGCAGGTAAGGGCACTGTAGGGTTACAGATACAGACCCAAGTGCAAGGATTGCGTGCAAGGGTTGCCAGGAGGCAGTGCAGGTGTGCAGCTGGGTGGGCAGGGACCTTGGCCCGAAATCAGAGGGTAGCCAGGTGCACGGAGCCGAAGCAGACAGATCAGCAGGGGAGCGGAAGAGCAAAGGCAGAAGCAAAGAGGAAGGTCTTGAGGTGCTTCCGGAACCAGAGATGGTTCTCCTCAAGTTTCAGTGTGGCAGGCAGGCTGTTCCAGAGGGAGGCCCCAGCTGAGGAAAGAGATCTACCCCCAACTCGTTGCTTGGAGAAGCGACCGGCCCTGAGGGAGTTGGAGGTGGATGAGAAAAGAGCTCGAGTGGGAAGGTATTTACGGAGGGAGAGTTGAAGGTATTTTGGACCCAGGCCCCAGTAAGCCTTGTGGACAATGCAGAGGGACTTGAATTTAACCCTTGCAGCCACTGGGAGCAATGAAAAGATTTCAGGGCTGGAGAGATACGATCCCTGGGCTTCAGACCAAGGAAACGTCTTGCAGTCCTGTTCTGGATGAGTTGCAGAGGACAGAGAGAAGAAGCAGGCAGATTTAGAAAGAGGCTGTTGCAGTAGTCTAGCCTAGAGAGAATCAGAGCTCTAGATACAGTAAGCTTCTGGGGGAAGGAGAGGAAAGGAACAATACCTTTGCAAATGTACAGTTGGTAGTTTGACTTCTTAGAGATGTCAGAGATGTGAGAAGAAAAGGAGAGTGTGGAGTCGAAGATGACCCCAAGGTTCTTAGCCTCAAAGGTGGGAGCAGGAAGAGGGCCAAGGGAGGCCGGCCAGAGAGTGGCAGGAAAGGAGGGTGCAGGTGTGCCGATGAGGAGAATCTCTGCCTAAATGGGATTAAGGCAGAGATCATTGGCGGCAGACCAGTCCTGGATGGCAGACAGACGGTCAGAGATGAGGGAGGGAAGCCTGAAAACAAGCAGAGTGTCATCCGCATAGCACTGAAAGTTGAAGCAGAGAGCTGCAATGCGGTGGGAAATGGGTGCCAGGTATTGGTTGAACAGCCAGGGAGAGAGGTTAGACCCGTGGGGAACACCACAAGTAGAGAATGAGATGGCGAAAAGGAAGGACCCAAGTTGGACCTGGGAGGGCCGATCAGAGTGGAAAGAGGTCATCCAGGCCAGGGCCTGATCAGTGATACCCGGCTTATCACGGAGACAGTTGAGCAGGATGGCATGGTTGACCGTGTCAAAGGCAGAAGAGAAATCGAGTAGGATGAGGACCCAAAAGGGATGTTAGAGTCATGGTTGGACAGCAGGTCTTCACAGGTGTTCAGGAGAGCAGTTTCCATGCTTCTGACAGCTCTGAAGCCAGGCTGATGGTCATGGAGACAACCAACAGAGTCGGTGTGAAGATTAAGCTGGGAGATGGTCAGCTTTTCCAAGAGTTTGCCCTGGAAAGGAGTGATAGAAACCTGCGAAGTTAGCCGGGCCGGAGGGGTCGGCTGTGAAATTTTTGAGAAGAGGGTGCACAAGAGAATGCTTCAGAGTGGAGGGGAAGATTCCACAGGTGATGGAATGGTTACAGAAGTCGGCCAGATTCAGAGCAAGGGTGTCAATGTGGTCCTTGATGGTTTTGGACGAACAGGGAAGAACCTGTTTTGACTGGAATCACACAATCTCCTGGGCTTGCGCCAATCTGGTTTCCAACCAAGCCACAGCACTGAATCGGCCTTACTGGACCTAAAGATTCAACAGGATGATATCAAAGATGCCAAGAAGCAAGCCCTCCTCTTGTTACTGGGCCTGTCTGCAGCCTTCGACCATGTATACATATTGAATAAATCAAAAAGGCAGCCTATGATCGAGCCAGCCAGGAGTCAACCTGGAATTAGTCAAATGTGTTATCCATTGCGCCACTGGACCGCTGCTACAGCGTGAGCAGGAGTCAGCACTTTTGTAACGAAACAGAAGTTTCCTGCTTGAGACACAGTGAGAAACGTACTTCTCATTTTTACAAGGAGAGGTAGAAAAAAACGCTACAAGCCCACAATGAGCAGGTGAGCGAGCGTGTGCCATCATGAGAAACTTAGTTCTCATTTTTCCCAGAGGAGAGGTAGAAAAAACGCACTAACTACGAACAAACAATGTGCTTTTGTGTGCCATGCGTGACAAGGCTCATTTTTAAATACTTTCTAGAACAAAAAGGCAGCATGCGAACGAGCCAGCCAGGAGTCGAACCTGGAATCTTCTGCTCCGTAGGCAGACGCGTTATCCATTGCGCCACTGGCCCTCTGCTGCAGTGACTCTTGGAATCAGCACTTTTGTTACGACGCAGAGGCTCATCATGCGGATTGAGCCATAATGAGCAACTTAGTTCTCATTTTTATAAGGAGAGGTGGTTGAAAACACGCCTACGAACTGACAATGAGCAGGCGTGTGCCATGTGTTAGAGACATCATGAGAAATAACGTAGTTCCCATTTTTTCTCCCGAGTAGAGGTAGAAACACGCTGCAACAGTGACTACAAACACACAATGAGCTTTCGAGTGCCTTGCGTGAGAAGGCTCATTTTTAAATACAGAACAAAAAGGCAGCATTTGAACGAGCCAGCCAGGAGTCGAACCTGGAATCTTCTGCTCCGTAGGCAGACGCGTTATCCATTGCGCTACTGGCCCGCTGCTGCACTGTGAGCTGCATTCAGCACTTTTGTTACGAACCAGAGGCTCAGGTCGGGCTGCCTGAGACATCACGAGAAACTTTGTTCTCATTTTTACAGCGAGAGGTAGGAAAAACGCTACCAACACACAATAAGCAGGCGTGTGACATGTGTTAAAGAAGGCTCATTTTTAAATACTTTATTGAAAACAATACATACAAACATCTGACAAAGAACGCATTTGGCATCAGATACTGCCCAGATTGCAACTCTCTGCACGTATTTTCTGGCGAGTTCTACGGACCAAGCATCTCATTTATTGTACTATAGCACTCACATTTTCATGCGCAAATAACAGATTTAGACTGTTTTCACTTTTTAGTATTGTACCATTTTATGTGCTCGGTGCTCTTCAGTGTTAAATCCGCGGGAGAGGATGATCTGTACCCAGATCAACCCCAAAAGTGCCATACAGATATGAAACAGATAAGGCCTGAGTGATAGGCGTGCCAAGGAGTACTCGACGTGCATGCCACAGAAACGCGAAACATGCAACAAGTGAGAGACATAAAATGGGGTTTTTCACTTTAAGAAATAACATATAATATATTGAATACAATTTTTTGTTTACTTCTTAAAAGGTGTTTTATTGAGCTGTAGCCTTCCTCTTAGAGAGCAGGACTAAGAAGCCCGGCTGGAGCATTTCAGCACATTTTTATTTCCTTTTGGCGATCGCTGTGTCAGGGTGTTGGGTTGGGGCTCCAAGATTGCCGAACACCAGGCGAGCAGTCTATCATGGGGAACAGTTTAGTATACAACACCGGTGCGATGAAGGCACATGGCCTACTGTGCATTTTAAGCACCACCTATAAGCCGAAACCGTTGCATTGAAGTACAGGTAGGAGGGAGATGACATGTGAAGAGGGACACACGACTTGTTTTTTTTTGGGTTATTTATTTGTTAAATATTGTTGGTTGTTTATCGTCTAATTGACTGCCTTGGGCCATGCTTACCTCTTTGGCCATTCCCACCCACTCCTTGCCCCTCCCACCCAAAACTCAACCCCTGGTATCTATGTTGTTTCTAAGCAGTCTGCTGTGAGTTAATGGCTTAATTGCCGCTGTAAATGGCTACCGGTATAATAACAAAAATCTTACCCAATTCTACCTGTCCTTAACTCACTACCCCACCCCCTCTATTCCCACCTCTCCCCTCTCACCCAATCTACCCTTATCCCCACCCTACTCTACCACCACTGACTATACCCCAAACCACTCTACACCTACCCCACTCTTCGCTACCCACAATATCCCACACCACTGTACACCTACCCTACCCACTGCCCCACCCCACTGTACCCCTATCCATCAAACCACTGTAGACTGGCAAGGTGACACGAGGTCCTTTGATCCCAATAGATTTCGCCCAGCCTTTCCATATCTTCAGATCACTACCGAGTTAAGGTACGTGTTTGTTGAGTCATCAACTTACCCCAGACCTACGCTAGTTGTTCAAGATCAGACAGGCAGTCAAAGTGAACAGGCACGCCTTTGACAGTGTCTCTTCGGATGTAGGTAGATGCACAAAGTATTCTATTCTGAGGTCCATGCATTCTGCCATGTAAGCGCCAAACAGCCCTTTCACGGGAAGACCCTTCAAAAAGTAAAGACTCCGCTTTCTGTATGTTGGCATGTAGCACGTAGCCCATCTTGGCAGATAGCGTACATCACATTGCATCTAGTGGTGGCCCCATGTTGTGATTCTTCACTTGCCAAATCATAGCAGTGCTAAAAGGTCATGGCCAAGAGGCCTCAGCGGCAGGGGATCTGCGTCCAGTGCAAATTGGCACATGCCAAAACGTCCTGAACAATGGAGAAGGCAAAGAAGTTTCATTAGTGGTGTAATGGGAGGATAAATCGTGTTCCAGATGTTGGGGACATCCCTCAGACCTGTTAAGGGCCTCCATCACACCACTGAGGAATCATCCTTGTTTGTTACTGTTTGCAATGAATGATTGAAGGAGTTGCGTATCTTCAGATCTATAGATTCCTGCTATGATATGACATGATATTGTATTTGAATCGTACTCATACACGCGTGTTTCAGAGCGTGACGAGGCAAGGGAGGGGAAGAAGGGAGGACAAAACAGCGATCTTCCTAGGCCCAGTGACATTGAGAATGCTCAAGTGCAGGGTAGAGGGAGGGAGGAAAGTGCAAGGAGAGGGGCGAGGTGGAACGTGCCGAGGAAGGGATAAAAACAACAACAACTGGTAGCGCAGCCAGCAGGGTGGCAAGTGCGAGGTTTAAAGCGCAGACAAGGGGTGTCTGATAAGTGCAGGTAAGGGCACTGTAGGGTTACAGATACAGACCCAAGTGCAAGGATTGCGTGCAAGGGTTGCCAGGAGGCAGTGCAGGTGTGCGGCTGGGTGGGCAGGGACCTTGGCCCGAAATCAGAGGGTAGCCAGGTGCACGGAGCCGAAGCAGACAGATCAGCAGGGGAGCGGAAGAGCAAAGGCAGAAGCAAAGAGGAAGGTCTATAGGTGCTTCCGGAACCAGAGATGGTTCTCCTCAAGTTTCAGTGTGGCAGGCAGGCTGTTCCAGAGGGAGGCCCCAGCTGAGGAAAGAGATCTACCCCCAACTCGTTGCTTGGAGAAGCGACCGGCCCTGAGGGAGTTGGAGGTGGAGGAGAAAAGAGCTCGAGTGGGAAGGTATTTACGGAGGGAGAGTTGAAGGTATTTTGGACCCAGGCCCCAGTAAGCCTTGTGGACAATGCAGAGGGACTTGAATTTAACCCTTGCAGCCACTGGGAGCAATGAAAAGATTTCAGGGCTGGAGAGATACGATCCCTGGGCTTCAGACCAAGGAAACGTCTTGCAGTCCTGTTCTGGATGAGTTGCAGAGGACAGAGAGAAGAAGCAGGCAGATTTAGAAAGAGGCTGTTGCAGTAGTCTAGCCTAGAGAGAATCAGAGCTCTAGATACAGTAAGCTTCCGGGGGAAGGAGAGGAAAGGAACAATACCTCTGCAAATGTACAGTTGGTAGTTTGACTTCTTAGAGATGTCAGAGATGTGAGAAGAAAAGGAGAGTGTGGAGTCGAAGATGACCCCAAGGTTCTTAGCCTCAAAGGTGGGAGCAGGAAGAGGGCCAAGGGAGGCCGGCCAGAGAGTGGCAGGAAAGGAGGGTGCAGGTGTGCCGATGAGGAGAATCTCTGCCTAAATGGGATTAAGGCAGAGATCATTGGCGGCAGACCAGTCCTGGATGGCAGACAGACGGTCAGAGATGAGGGAGGGAAGCCTGAAAACAAGCAGAGTGTCATCCGCATAGCACTGAAAGTTGAAGCAGAGAGCTGCAATGCGGTGGGAAATGGGTGCCAGGTATTGGTTGAACAGCCAGGGAGAGAGGTTAGACCCGTGGGGAACACCACAAGTAGAGAATGAGATGGCGAAAAGGAAGGACCCAAGTTGGACCTGGGAGGGCCGATCAGAGTGGAAAGAGGTCATCCAGGCCAGGGCCTGATCAGTGATACCCGGCTTATCACGGAGACAGTTGAGCAGGATGGCATGGTTGACCGTGTCAAAGGCAGAAGAGAAATCGAGTAGGATGAGGACCCAAAAGGGATGTTAGAGTCATGGTTGGACAGCAGGTCTTCACAGGTGTTCAGGAGAGCAGTTTCCATGCTTCTGACAGCTCTGAAGCCAGGCTGATGGTCATGGAGACAACCAACAGAGTCGGTGTGAAGATTAAGCTGGGAGATGGTCAGCTTTTCCAAGAGTTTGCCCTGGAAAGGAGTGATAGAAACCTGCGAAGTTAGCCGGGCCGGAGGGGTCGGCTGTGGAATTTTTGAGAAGAGGGTGCACAAGAGAATGCTTCAGAGTGGAGGGGAAGATTCCACAGGTGATGGAATGGTTACAGAAGTCGGCCAGATTCAGAGCAAGGGTGTCAATGTGGTCCTTGATGGTTTTGGACGAACAGGGAAGAACCTGTTTTGACTGGAATCACACAATCTCCTGGGCTTGCGCCAATCTGGTTTCCAACCAAGCCACGGCACTGAATCGGCCTTACTGGACCTAAAGATTCAACAGGATGATATCAAAGATGCCAAGAAGCAAGCCCTCCTCTTGTTACTGGGCCTGTCTGCAGCCTTCGACCATGTATACATATTGAATAAATCAAAAAGGCAGCCTATGATCGAGCCAGCCAGGAGTCAACCTGGAATTAGTCAAATGTGTTATCCATTGCGCCACTGGACCGCTGCTACAGCGTGAGCAGGAGTCAGCACTTTTGTAACGAAACAGAAGTTTCCTGCTTGAGACACAGTGAGAAACGTACTTCTCATTTTTACAAGGAGAGGTAGAAAAAAACGCTACAAGCCCACAATGAGCAGGTGAGCGAGCGTGTGCCATCATGAGAAACTTAGTTCTCATTTTTCCCAGAGGAGAGGTAGAAAAAACGCACTAACTACGAACAAACAATGTGCTTTTGTGTGCCATGCGTGACAAGGCTCATTTTTAAATACTTTCTAGAACAAAAAGGCAGCATGCGAACGAGCCAGCCAGGAGTCGAACCTGGAATCTTCTGCTCCGTAGGCAGACGGGTTATCCATTGCGCCACTGGCCCTCTGCTGCAGTGACTCTTGGAATCAGCACTTTTGTTACGACGCAGAGGCTCATCATGCGGATTGAGCCATCATGAGCAACTTAGTTCTCATTTTTATAAGGAGAGGTGGTTGAAAACACGCCTACGAACTGACAATGAGCAGGCGTGTGCCATGTGTTAGAGACATCATGAGAAATAACGTAGTTCCCATTTTTTCTCCCGAGTAGAGGTAGAAACACGCTGCAACAGTGACTACAAACACACAATGAGCTTTCGAGTGCCTTGCGTGAGAAGGCTCATTTTTAAATACAGAACAAAAAGGCAGCATTTGAACGAGCCAGCCAGGAGTCGAACCTGGAATCTTCTGCTCCGTAGGCAGACGCGTTATCCATTGCGCCACTGGCCCGCTGCTGCACTGTGAGCTGCATTCAGCACTTTTGTTACGAACCAGAGGCTCAGGTCGGGCTGCCTGAGACATCACGAGAAACTTTGTTCTCATTTTTACAGCGAGAGGTAGGAAAAACGCTACCAACACACAATAAGCAGGCGTGTGACATGTGTTAAAGAAGGCTCATTTTTAAATACTTTATTGAAAACAATACATACACACAAAGAACGCATTTGGCATCAGATACTGCCCGGATTGCAACTCTCTGCACGTATTTTCTGGCGAGTTCTACGGACCAAGCATCTCATTTATTGTACTATAGCACTCACATTTTCATGCGCAAATAACAGATTTAGACTGTTTTCACTTTTTAGTATTGTACCATTTTATGTGCTCGGTGCTCTTCAGTGTTAAATCCGCGGGAGAGGATGATCTGTACCCAGATCAACCCCAAAAGTGCCATACAGATATGAAACAGATAAGGCCTGAGTGATAGGCGTGCCAAGGAGTACTCGACATGCATGCCACATAAACGCGAAACATGCAACAAGTGAGAGACATAAAATGGGGTTTTTCACTTTAAGAAATAACATATAATATATTGAATACAATTTTTTGTTTACTTCTTAAAAGGTGTTTTATTGAGCTGCAGCCTTCCTCTTAGAGAGCAGGACTAAGAAGCCCGGCTGGAGCATTTCAGCACATTTTTATTTCCTTTTGGCGATCGCTGTGTCAGGGTGTTGGGTTGGGGCTCCAAGATTGCCGAACACCAGGCGAGCAGTCTATCATGGGGAACAGTTTAGTATACAACACCGGTGCGATGAAGGTACATGGCCTACTGTGCATTTTAAGCACCACCTATAAGCCGAAACCGTTGCATTGAAGTACAGGTAGGAGGGAGATGACATGTGAAGAGGGACACACGACTTGTTTTTTTTTGGGTTATTTATTTGTTAAATATTGTTGGTTGTTTATCGTCTAATTGACTGCCTTGGGCCATGCTTACCTCTTTGGCCATTCCCACCCACTCCTTGCCCCTCCCACCCAAAACTCAACCCCTGGTATCTATGTTGTTTCTAAGCAGTCTGCTGTGAGTTAATGGCTTAATTGCCGCTGTAAATGGCTACCGGTATAATAACAAAAATCTTACCCAATTCTACCTGACCTTAACTCACTACCCCACCCCCTCTATTCCCACCTCTCCCCTCTCACCCAATCTACCCTTATCCCCACCCTACTCTACCACCACTGACTATACCCCAAACCACTCTACACCTACCCCACTCTTCGCTACCCACAATATCCCACACCACTGTACACCTACCCTACCCACTGCCCCACCCCACTGTACCCCTATCCATCAAACCACTGTAGACTGGCAAGGTGACACGAGGTCCTTTGATCCCAATAGATTTCGCCCAGCCTTTCCATATCTTCATATCACTACCGAGTTAAGGTACGTGTTTGTTGAGTCTTCAACTTACCCCAGACCTACGCTAGTTGTTCAAGATCAGACAGGCAGTCAAAGTGAACAGGCACACCTTTGACAGTGTCTCTTCGGATGTAGGTAGATGCACAAAGTATTCTATTCTGAGGTCCATGCATTCTGCCATGTAAGCGCCAAACAGCCCTTTCACAGGAAGACCCTTCAAAAAGTAAAGACTCCGCTTTCTGTATGTTGGCATGTAGCACATAGCCCATCTTGGCAGATAGCGTACATCACATTGCATCTAGTGGTGGCCCTATGTTGTGATTCTTCACTTGCCAAATCATAGCAGTGCTAAAAGGTCATGGACAAGAGGCCTCAGCGGCAGGGGATCTGCGTCCAGTGCAAATTGGCACATGCCAAAACGTCCTGAACAATGGAGAAGGCAAAGAAGTTTCATTAGTGGTGTAATGGGAGGATAAATCGTGTTCCAGATGTTGGGGACATCCCTCAGACCTGTTAAGGGCCTCCATCACACCACTGAGGAATTATCCTTGTTTGTTACTGTTTGCAATGAATGATTGAAGGAGTTGCGTATCTTCAGATCTATAGATTCCTGCTATGATATGACATGATATTGTATTTGAATCGTACTCATACACGCGTGTTTCAGAGCGTGACGAGGCAAGGGAGGGGAAGAAGGGAGGACAAAACAGCGATCTTCCTAGGCCCAGTGACATTGAGAATGCTCAAGTGCAGGGGAGAGGGAGGGAGGAAAGTGCAAGGAGAGGGGCGAGGTGGAACGTGCCTAGGAAGGGATAAAAACAACAACAACTGGTAGCGCAGCCAGCAGGGTGGCAAGTGCGAGGTTTAAAGCGCAGACAAGGGGTGTCTGATAAGTGCAGGTAAGGGCACTGTAGGGTTACAGATACAGACCCAAGTGCAAGGATTGCGTGCAAGGGTTGCCAGGAGGCAGTGCAGGTGTGCAGCTGGGTGGGCAGGGACCTTGGCCCGAAATCAGAGGGTAGCCAGGTGCACGGAGCCGAAGCAGACAGATCAGCAGGGGAGCGGAAGAGCAAAGGCAGAAGCAAAGAGGAAGGTCTTGAGGTGCTTCCGGAACCAGAGATGGTTCTCCTCAAGTTTCAGTGTGGCAGGCAGGCTGTTCCAGAGGGAGGCCCCAGCTGAGGAAAGAGATCTACCCCCAACTCGTTGCTTGGAGAAGCGACCGGCCCTGAGGGAGTTGGAGGTGGATGAGAAAAGAGCTCGAGTGGGAAGGTATTTACGGAGGGAGAGTTGAAGGTATTTTGGACCCAGGCCCCAGTAAGCCTTGTGGACAATGCAGAGGGACTTGAATTTAACCCTTGCAGCCACTGGGAGCAATGAAAAGATTTCAGGGCTGGAGAGATACGATCCCTGGGCTTCAGACCAAGGAAACGTCTTGCAGTCCTGTTCTGGATGAGTTGCAGAGGACAGAGAGAAGAAGCAGGAAGATTTAGAAAGAGGCTGTTGCAGTAGTCTAGCCTAGAGAGAATCAGAGCTCTAGATACAGTAAGCTTCTGGGGGAAGGAGAGGAAAGGAACAATACCTTTGCAAATGTACAGTTGGTAGTTTGACTTCTTAGAGATGTCAGAGATGTGAGAAGAAAAGGAGAGTGTGGAGTCGAAGATGACCCCAAGGTTCTTAGCCTCAAAGGTGGGAGCAGGAAGAGGGCCAAGGGAGGCCGGCCAGAGAGTGGCAGGAAAGGAGGGTGCAGGTGTGCCGATGAGGAGAATCTCTGCCTAAATGGGATTAAGGCAGAGATCATTGGCGGCAGACCAGTCCTGGATGGCAGACAGACGGTCAGAGATGAGGGAGGGAAGCCTGAAAACAAGCAGAGTGTCATCCGCATAGCACTGAAAGTTGAAGCAGAGAGCTGCAATGCGGTGGGAAATGGGTGCCAGGTATTGGTTGAACAGCCAGGGAGAGAGGTTAGACCCGTGGGGAACACCACAAGTAGAGAATGAGATGGCGAAAAGGAAGGACCCAAGTTGGACCTGGGAGGGCCGATCAGAGTGGAAAGAGGTCATCCAGGCCAGGGCCTGATCAGTGATACCCGGCTTATCACGGAGACAGTTGAGCAGGATGGCATGGTTGACCGTGTCAAAGGCAGAAGAGAAATCGAGTAGGATGAGGACCCAAAAGGGATGTTAGAGTCATGGTTGGACAGCAGGTCTTCACAGGTGTTCAGGAGAGCAGTTTCCATGCTTCTGACAGCTCTGAAGCCAGGCTGATGGTCATGGAGACAACCAACAGAGTCGGTGTGAAGATTAAGCTGGGAGATGGTCAGCTTTTCCAAGAGTTTGCCCTGGAAAGGAGTGATAGAAACCTGCGAAGTTAGCCGGGCCGGAGGGGTCGGCTGTGGAATTTTTGAGAAGAGGGTGCACAAGAGAATGCTTCAGAGTGGAGGGGAAGATTCCACAGGTGATGGAATGGTTACAGAAGTCGGCCAGATTCAGAGCAAGGGTGTCAATGTGGTCCTTGATGGTTTTGGACGAACAGGGAAGAACCTGTTTTGACTGGAATCACACAATCTCCTGGGCTTGCGCCAATCTGGTTTCCAACCAAGCCACGGCACTGAATCGGCCTTATTGGACCTAAAGATTCAACAGGATGATATCAAAGATGCCAAGAAGCAAGCCCTCCTCTTGTTACTGGGCCTGTCTGCAGCCTTCGACCATGTATACATATTGAATAAATCAAAAAGGCAGCCTATGATCGAGCCAGCCAGGAGTCAACCTGGAATTAGTCAAATGTGTTATCCATTGCGCCACTGGACCGCTGCTACAGCGTGAGCAGGAGTCAGCACTTTTGTAACGAAACAGAAGTTTCCTGCTTGAGACACAGTGAGAAACGTACTTCTCATTTTTACAAGGAGAGGTAGAAAAAAACGCTACAAGCCCACAATGAGCAGGTGAGCGAGCGTGTGCCATCATGAGAAACTTAGTTCTCATTTTTCCCAGAGGAGAGGTAGAAAAAACGCACTAACTACGAACAAACAATGTGCTTTTGTGTGCCATGCGTGACAAGGCTCATTTTTAAATACTTTCTAGAACAAAAAGGCAGCATGCGAACGAGCCAGCCAGGAGTCGAACCTGGAATCTTCTGCTCCGTAGGCAGACGCGTTATCCATTGCGCCACTGGCCCTCTGCTGCAGTTACTCTTGGAATCAGCACTTTTGTTACGACGCAGAGGCTCATCATGCGGATTGAGCCATCATGAGCAACTTAGTTCTCATTTTTATAAGGAGAGGTGGTTGAAAACACGCCTACGAACTGACAATGAGCAGGCGTGTGCCATGTGTTAGAGACATCATGAGAAATAACGTAGTTCCCATTTTTTCTCCCGAGTAGAGGTAGAAACACGCTGCAACAGTGACTACAAACACACAATGAGCTTTCGAGTGCCTTGCGTGAGAAGGTTCATTTTTAAATACAGAACAAAAAGGCAGCATTTGAACGAGCCAGCCAGGAGTCGAACCTGGAATCTTCTGCTCCGTAGGCAGACGCGTTATCCATTGCGCCACTGGCCCGCTGCTGCACTGTGAGCTGCATTCAGCACTTTTGTTACGAACCAGAGGCTCAGGTCGGGCTGCCTGAGACATCACGAGAAACTTTGTTCTCATTTTTACAGCGAGAGGTAGGAAAAACGCTACCAACACACAATAAGCAGGCGTGTGACATGTGTTAAAGAAGGCTCATTTTTAAATACTTTATTGAAAACATCTGACAAAGAACGCATTTGGCATCAGATACTGCCCGGATTGCAACTGTCTGCACGTATTTTCTGGCGAGTTCTACGGACCAAGCATCTCATTTATTGTACGATAGCACTCACATTTTCATGCGCAAATAACAGATTTAGACTGTTTTCACTTTTTAGTATTGTACCATTTTATGTGCTCGGTGCTCTTCAGTGTTAAATCCGCGGGAGAGGATGATCTGTACCCAGATCAACCCCAAAAGTGCCATACAGATATGAAACAGATAAGGCCTGAGTGATAGGCGTGCCAAGGAGTACTCGACGTGCATGCTACAGAAACGCGAAACATGCAACAAGTGAGAGACATAAAATGGGGTTTTTCACTTTAAGAAAATAACATATAATATATTGAATACAATTTTTTGTTTACTTCTTAAAAGGTGTTTTATTGAGCTGTAGCCTTCCTCTTAGAGAGCAGGACTAAGAAGCCCGGCTGGAGCATTTCAGCACATTTTTATTTCCTTTTGGCGATCGCTGTGTCAGGGTGTTGGGTTGGGGCTCCAAGATTGCCGAACACCAGGCGAGCAGTCTATCATGGGGAACAGTTTAGTATACAACACTGGTGCGATGAAGGCACATGGCCTACTGTGCATTTTAAGCACCACCTATAAGCCGAAACCGTTGCATTGAAGTACAGGTAGGAGGGAGATGACATGTGAAGAGGGACACACGACTTGGTTTTTTTTGGGTTATTTATTTGTTAAATATTGTTGGTTGTTTATCGTCTAATTGACTGCCTTGGGCCATGCTTACCTCTTTGGCCATTCCCACCCACTCCTTGCCCCTCCCACCCAAAACTCAACCCCTGGTATCTATGTTGTTTCTAAGCAGTCTGCTGTGAGTTAATGGCTTAATTGCCGCTGTAAATGGCTACCGGTATAATAACAAAAATCTTACCCAATTCTACCTGTCCTTAACTCACTACCCCACCCCCTCTATTCCCACCTCTCCCCTCTCACCCAATCTACCCTTATCCCCACCCTACTCTACCACCACTGACTATACCCCAAACCACTCTACACCTACCCCACTCTTCGCTACCCACAATATCCCACACCACTGTACACCTACCCTACCCACTGCCCCACCCCACTGTACCCCTATCCGTCAAACCACTGTAGACTGGCAAGGTGACACGAGGTCCTTTGATCCCAATAGATTTCGCCCAGCCTTTCCATATCTTCATATCACTACCGAGTTAAGGTACGTGTTTGTTGAGTCTTCAACTTACCCCAGACCTACGCTAGTTGTTCAAGATCAGACAGGCAGTCAAAGTGAACAGGCACGCCTTTGACAGTGTCTCTTCGGATGTAGGTAGATGCACAAAGTATTCTATTCTGAGGTCCATGCATTCTGCCATGTAAGCGCCAAACAGCCCTTTCACAGGAAGACCCTTCAAAAAGTAAAGACTCCGCTTTCTGTATGTTGGCATGTAGCACGTAGCCCATCTTGGCAGATAGCGTACATCACATTGCATCTAGTGGTGGCCCTATGTTGTGATTCTTCACTTGCCAAATCATAGCAGTGCTAAAAGGTCATGGCCAAGAGGCCTCAGCGGCAGGGGATCTGCGTCCAGTGCAAATTGGCACATGCCAAAACGTCCTGAACAATGGAGAAGGCAAAGAAGTTTCATTAGTGGTGTAATGGGAGGATAAATCGTGTTCCAGATGTTGGGGACATCCCTCAGACCTGTTAAGGGCCTCCATCACACCACTGAGGAATTATCCTTGTTTGTTACTGTTTGCAATGAATGATTGAAGGAGTTGCGTATCTTCAGATCTATAGATTCCTGCTATGATATGACATGATATTGTATTTGAATCGTACTCATACACGCGTGTTTCAGAGCGTGACGAGGCAAGGGAGGGGAAGAAGGGAGGACAAAACAGCGATCTTCCTAGGCCCAGTGACATTGAGAATGCTCAAGTGCAGGGGAGAGGGAGGGAGGAAAGTGCAAGGAGAGGGGCGAGGTGGAACGTGCCTAATAAGGGATAAAAACAACAACAACTGGTAGCGCAGCCAGCAGGGTGGCAAGTGCGAGGTTTAAAGCGCAGACAAGGGGTGTCTGATAAGTGCAGGTAAGGGCACTGTAGGGTTACAGATACAGACCCAAGTGCAAGGATTGCGTGCAAGGGTTGCCAGGAGGCAGTGCAGGTGTGCGGCTGGGTGGGCAGGGACCTTGGCCCGAAATCAGAGGGTAGCCAGGTGCACGGAGCCGAAGCAGACAGATCAGCAGGGGAGCGGAAGAGCAAAGGCAGAAGCAAAGAGGAAGGTCTTGAGGTGCTTCCGGAACCAGAGATGGTTCTCCTCAAGTTTCAGTGTGGCAGGCAGGCTGTTCCAGAGGGAGGCCCCAGCTGAGGAAAGAGATCTACCCCCAACTCGTTGCTTGGAGAAGCGACCGGCCCTGAGGGAGTTGGAGGTGGATGAGAAAAGAGCTCGAGTGGGAAGGTATTTACGGAGGGAGAGTTGAAGGTATTTTGGACCCAGGCCCCAGTAAGCCTTGTGGACAATGCAGAGGGACTTGAATTTAACCCTTGCAGCCACTGGGAGCAATGAAAAGATTTCAGGGCTGGAGAGATACGATCCCTGGGCTTCAGACCAAGGAAACGTCTTGCAGTCCTGTTCTGGATGAGTTGCAGAGGACAGAGAGAAGAAGCAGGCAGATTTAGAAAGAGGCTGTTGCAGTAGTCTAGCCTAGAGAGAATCAGAGCTCTAGATACAGTAAGCTTCTGGGGGAAGGAGAGGAAAGGAACAATACCTTTGCAAATGTACAGTTGGTAGTTTGACTTCTTAGAGATGTCAGAGATGTGAGAAGAAAAGGAGAGTGTGGAGTCGAAGATGACCCCAAGGTTCTTAGCCTCAAAGGTGGGAGCAGGAAGAGGGCCAAGGGAGGCCGGCCAGAGAGTGGCAGGAAAGGAGGGTGCAGGTGTGCCGATGAGGAGAATCTCTGCCTAAATGGGATTAAGGCAGAGATCATTGGCGGCAGACCAGTCCTGGATGGCAGACAGACGGTCAGAGATGAGGGAGGGAAGCCTGAAAACAAGCAGAGTGTCATCCGCATAGCACTGAAAGTTGAAGCAGAGAGCTGCAATGCGGTGGGAAATGGGTGCCAGGTATTGGTTGAACAGCCAGGGAGAGAGGTTAGACCCGTGGGGAACACCACAAGTAGAGAATGAGATGGCGAAAAGGAAGGACCCAAGTTGGACCTGGGAGGGCCGATCAGAGTGGAAAGAGGTCATCCAGGCCAGGGCCTGATCAGTGATACCCGGCTTATCACGGAGACAGTTGAGCAGGATGGCATGGTTGACCGTGTCAAAGGCAGAAGAGAAATCGAGTAGGATGAGGACCCAAAAGGGATGTTAGAGTCATGGTTGGACAGCAGGTCTTCACAGGTGTTCAGGAGAGCAGTTTCCATGCTTCTGACAGCTCTGAAGCCAGGCTGATGGTCATGGAGACAACCAACAGAGTCGGTGTGAAGATTAAGCTGGGAGATGGTCAGCTTTTCCAAGAGTTTGCCCTGGAAAGGAGTGATAGAAACCTGCGAAGTTAGCCGGGCCGGAGGGGTCGGCTGTGGAATTTTTGAGAAGAGGGTGCACAAGAGAATGCTTCAGAGTGGAGGGGAAGATTCCACAGGTGATGGAATGGTTACAGAAGTCGGCCAGATTCAGAGCAAGGGTGTCAATGTGGTCCTTGATGGTTTTGGACGAACAGGGAAGAACCTGTTTTGACTGGAATCACACAATCTCCTGGGCTTGCGCCAATCTGGTTTCCAACCAAGCCACGGCACTGAATCGGCCTTATTGGACCTAAAGATTCAACAGGATGATATCAAAGATGCCAAGAAGCAAGCCCTCCTCTTGTTACTGGGCCTGTCTGCAGCCTTCGACCATGTATACATATTGAATAAATCAAAAAGGCAGCCTATGATCGAGCCAGCCAGGAGTCAACCTGGAATTAGTCAAATGTGTTATCCATTGCGCCACTGGACCGCTGCTACAGCGTGAGCAGGAGTCAGCACTTTTGTAACGAAACAGAAGTTTCCTGCTTGAGACACAGTGAGAAACGTACTTCTCATTTTTACAAGGAGAGGTAGAAAAAAACGCTACAAGCCCACAATGAGCAGGTGAGCGAGCGTGTGCCATCATGAGAAACTTAGTTCTCATTTTTCCCAGAGGAGAGGTAGAAAAAACGCACTAACTACGAACAAACAATGTGCTTTTGTGTGCCATGCGTGACAAGGCTCATTTTTAAATACTTTCTAGAACAAAAAGGCAGCATGCGAACGAGCCAGCCAGGAGTCGAACCTGGAATCTTCTGCTCCGTAGGCAGACGCGTTATCCATTGCGCCACTGGCCCTCTGCTGCAGTTACTCTTGGAATCAGCACTTTTGTTACGACGCAGAGGCTCATCATGCGGATTGAGCCATCATGAGCAACTTAGTTCTCATTTTTATAAGGAGAGGTGGTTGAAAACACGCCTACGAACTGACAATGAGCAGGCGTGTGCCATGTGTTAGAGACATCATGAGAAATAACGTAGTTCCCATTTTTTCTCCCGAGTAGAGGTAGAAACACGCTGCAACAGTGACTACAAACACACAATGAGCTTTCAAGTGCCTTGCGTGAGAAGGCTCATTTTTAAATACAGAACAAAAAGGCAGCATTTGAACGAGCCAGCCAGGAGTCGAACCTGGAATCTTCTGCTCCGTAGGCAGACGCGTTATCCATTGCGCCACTGGCCCGCTGCTGCACTGTGAGCTGCATTCAGCACTTTTGTTACGAACCAGAGGCTCAGGTCGGGCTGCCTGAGACATCACGAGAAACTTTGTTCTCATTTTTACAGCGAGAGGTAGGAAAAACGCTACCAACACACAATAAGCAGGCGTGTGACATGTGTTAAAGAAGGCTCATTTTTAAATACTTTATTGAAAACATCTGACAAAGAACGCATTTAGCATCAGATACTGCCCGGATTGCAACTGTCTGCACGTATTTTCTGGCGAGTTCTACGGACCAAGCATCTCATTTATTGTACGATAGCACTCACATTTTCATGCGCAAATAACAGATTTAGACTGTTTTCACTTTTTAGTATTGTACCATTTTATGTGCTCGGTGCTCTTCAGTGTTAAATCCGCGGGAGAGGATGATCTGTACCCAGATCAACCCCAAAAGTGCCATACAGATATGAAACAGATAAGGCCTGAGTGATAGGCGTGCCAAGGAGTACTCGACGTGCATGCTACAGAAACGCGAAACATGCAACAAGTGAGAGACATAAAATGGGGTTTTTCACTTTAAGAAAATAACATATAATATATTGAATACAATTTTTTGTTTACTTCTTAAAAGGTGTTTTATTGAGCTGTAGCCTTCCTCTTAGAGAGCAGGACTAAGAAGCCCGGCTGGAGCATTTCAGCACATTTTTATTTCCTTTTGGCGATCGCTGTGTCAGGGTGTTGGGTTGGGGCTCCAAGATTGCCGAACACCAGGCGAGCAGTCTATCATGGGGAACAGTTTAGTATACAACACCGGTGCGATGAAGGCACATGGCCTACTGTGCATTTTAAGCACCACCTATAAGCCGAAACCGTTGCATTGAAGTACAGGTAGGAGGGAGATGACATGTGAAGAGGGACACACGACTTGGTTTTTTTTGGGTTATTTATTTGTTAAATATTGTTGGTTGTTTATCGTCTAATTGACTGCCTTGGGCCATGCTTACCTCTTTGGCCATTCCCACCCACTCCTTGCCCCTCCCACCCAAAACTCAACCCCTGGTATCTATGTTGTTTCTAAGCAGTCTGCTGTGAGTTAATGGCTTAATTGCCGCTGTAAATGGCTACCGGTATAATAACAAAAATCTTACCCAATTCTACCTGTCCTTAACTCACTACCCCACCCCCTCTATTCCCACATCTCCCCTCTCACCCAATCTACCCTTATCCCCACCCTACTCTACCACCACTGACTATACCCCAAACCACTCTACACCTACCCCACTCTTCGCTACCCACAATATCCCACACCACTGTACACCTACCCTACCCACTGCCCCACCCCACTGTACCCCTATCCGTCAAACCACTGTAGACTGGCAAGGTGACACGAGGTCCTTTGATCCCAATAGATTTCGCCCAGCCTTTCCATATCTTCATATCACTACCGAGTTAAGGTACGTGTTTGTTGAGTCTTCAACTTACCCCAGACCTACGCTAGTTGTTCAAGATCAGACAGGCAGTCAAAGTGAACAGGCACGCCTTTGACAGTGTCTCTTCGGATGTAGGTAGATGCACAAAGTATTCTATTCTGAGGTCCATGCATTCTGCCATGTAAGCGCCAAACAGCCCTTTCACAGGAAGACCCTTCAAAAAGTAAAGACTCCGCTTTCTGTATGTTGGCATGTAGCACGTAGCCCATCTTGGCAGATAGCGTACATCACATTGCATCTAGTGGTGGCCCTATGTTGTGATTCTTCACTTGCCAAATCATAGCAGTGCTAAAAGGTCATGGCCAAGAGGCCTCAGCGGCAGGGGATCTGCGTCCAGTGCAAATTGGCACATGCCAAAACGTCCTGAACAATGGAGAAGGCAAAGAAGTTTCATTAGTGGTGTAATGGGAGGATAAATCGTGTTCCAGATGTTGGGGACATCCCTCAGACCTGTTAAGGGCCTCCATCACACCACTGAGGAATTATCCTTGTTTGTTACTGTTTGCAATGAATGATTGAAGGAGTTGCGTATCTTCAGATCTATAGATTCCTGCTATGATATGACATGATATTGTATTTGAATCGTACTCATACACGCGTGTTTCAGAGCGTGACGAGGCAAGGGAGGGGAAGAAGGGAGGACAAAACAGCGATCTTCCTAGGCCCAGTGACATTGAGAATGCTCAAGTGCAGGGGAGAGGGAGGGAGGAAAGTGCAAGGAGAGGGGCGAGGTGGAACGTGCCTAATAAGGGATAAAAACAACAACAACTGGTAGCGCAGCCAGCAGGGTGGCAAGTGCGAGGTTTAAAGCGCAGACAAGGGGTGTCTGATAAGTGCAGGTAAGGGCACTGTAGGGTTACAGATACAGACCCAAGTGCAAGGATTGCGTGCAAGGGTTGCCAGGAGGCAGTGCAGGTGTGCGGCTGGGTGGGCAGGGACCTTGGCCCGAAATCAGAGGGTAGCCAGGTGCACGGAGCCGAAGCAGACAGATCAGCAGGGGAGCGGAAGAGCAAAGGCAGAAGCAAAGAGGAAGGTCTTGAGGTGCTTCCGGAACCAGAGATGGTTCTCCTCAAGTTTCAGTGTGGCAGGCAGGCTGTTCCAGAGGGAGGCCCCAGCTGAGGAAAGAGATCTACCCCCAACTCGTTGCTTGGAGAAGCGACCGGCCCTGAGGGAGTTGGAGGTGGATGAGAAAAGAGCTCGAGTGGGAAGGTATTTACGGAGGGAGAGTTGAAGGTATTTTGGACCCAGGCCCCAGTAAGCCTTGTGGACAATGCAGAGGGACTTGAATTTAACCCTTGCAGCCACTGGGAGCAATGAAAAGATTTCAGGGCTGGAGAGATACGATCCCTGGGCTTCAGACCAAGGAAACGTCTTGCAGTCCTGTTCTGGATGAGTTGCAGAGGACAGAGAGAAGAAGCAGGCAGATTTAGAAAGAGGCTGTTGCAGTAGTCTAGCCTAGAGAGAATCAGAGCTCTAGATACAGTAAGCTTCTGGGGGAAGGAGAGGAAAGGAACAATACCTCTGCAAATGTACAGTTGGTAGTTTGACTTCTTAGAGATGTCAGAGATGTGAGAAGAAAAGGAGAGTGTGGAGTCGAAGATGACCCCAAGGTTCTTAGCCTCAAAGGTGGGAGCAGGAAGAGGGCCAAGGGAGGCCGGCCAGAGAGTGGCAGGAAAGGAGGGTGCAGGTGTGCCGATGAGGAGAATCTCTGCCTAAATGGGATTAAGGCAGAGATCATTGGCGGCAGACCAGTCCTGGATGGCAGACAGACGGTCAGAGATGAGGGAGGGAAGCCTGAAAACAAGCAGAGTGTCATCCGCATAGCACTGAAAGTTGAAGCAGAGAGCTGCAATGCGGTGGGAAATGGGTGCCAGGTATTGGTTGAACAGCCAGGGAGAGAGGTTAGACCCGTGGGGAACACCACAAGTAGAGAATGAGATGGCGAAAAGGAAGGACCCAAGTTGGACCTGGGAGGGCCGATCAGAGTGGAAAGAGGTCATCCAGGCCAGGGCCTGATCAGTGATACCCGGCTTATCACGGAGACAGTTGAGCAGGATGGCATGGTTGACCGTGTCAAAGGCAGAAGAGAAATCGAGTAGGATGAGGACCCAAAAGGGATGTTAGAGTCATGGTTGGACAGCAGGTCTTCACAGGTGTTCAGGAGAGCAGTTTCCATGCTTCTGACAGCTCTGAAGCCAGGCTGATGGTCATGGAGACAACCAACAGAGTCGGTGTGAAGATTAAGCTGGGAGATGGTCAGCTTTTCCAAGAGTTTGCCCTGGAAAGGAGTGATAGAAACCTGCGAAGTTAGCCGGGCCGGAGGGGTCGGCTGTGGAATTTTTGAGAAGAGGGTGCACAAGAGAATGCTTCAGAGTGGAGGGGAAGATTCCACAGGTGATGGAATGGTTACAGAAGTCGGCCAGATTCAGAGCAAGGGTGTCAATGTGGTCCTTGATGGTTTTGGACGAACAGGGAAGAACCTGTTTTGACTGGAATCACACAATCTCCTGGGCTTGCGCCAATCTGGTTTCCAACCAAGCCACGGCACTGAATCGGCCTTATTGGACCTAAAGATTCAACAGGATGATATCAAAGATGCCAAGAAGCAAGCCCTCCTCTTGTTACTGGGCCTGTCTGCAACCTTCGACCATGTATACATATTGAATAAATCAAAAAGGCAGCCTATGATCGAGCCAGCCAGGCGTCAACCTGGAATTAGTCAAATGTGTTATCCATTGCGCCACTGGACCGCTGCTACAGCGTGAGCAGGAGTCAGCACTTTTGTAACGAAACAGAAGTTTCCTGCTTGAGACACAGTGAGAAACGTACTTCTCATTTTTACAAGGAGAGGTAGAAAAAAACGCTACAAGCCCACAATGAGCAGGTGAGCGAGCGTGTGCCATCATGAGAAACTTAGTTCTCATTTTTCCCAGAGGAGAGGTAGAAAAAACGCACTAACTACGAACAAACAATGTGCTTTTGTGTGCCATGCGTGACAAGGCTCATTTTTAAATACTTTCTAGAACAAAAAGGCAGCATGCGAACGAGCCAGCCAGGAGTCGAACCTGGAATCTTCTGCTCCGTAGGCAGACGCGTTATCCATTGCGCCACTGGCCCTCTGCTGCAGTGACTCTTGGAATCAGCACTTTTGTTACGACGCAGAGGCTCATCATGCGGATTGAGCCATCATGAGCAACTTAGTTCTCATTTTTATAAGGAGAGGTGGTTGAAAACACGCCTACGAACTGACAATGAGCAGGCGTGTGCCATGTGTTAGAGACATCATGAGAAATAACGTAGTTCCCATTTTTTCTCCCGAGTAGAGGTAGAAACACGCTGCAACAGTGACTACAAACACACAATGAGCTTTCGAGTGCCTTGCGTGAGAAGGCTCATTTTTAAATACAGAACAAAAAGGCAGCATTTGAACGAGCCAGCCAGGAGTCGAACCTGGAATCTTCTGCTCCGTAGGCAGACGCGTTATCCATTGCGCCACTGGCCCGCTGCTGCACTGTGAGCTGCATTCAGCACTTTTGTTACGAACCAGAGGCTCAGGTCGGGCTGCCTGAGACATCACGAGAAACTTTGTTCTCATTTTTACAGCGAGAGGTAGGAAAAACGCTACCAACACACAATAAGCAGGCGTGTGACATGTGTTAAAGAAGGCTCATTTTTAAATACTTTATTGAAAACAATACATACAAACATCTGACAAAGAACGCATTTGGCATCAGATACTGCCCGGATTGCAACTCTCTGCACGTATTTTCTGGCGAGTTTTACGGACCAAGCATCTCATTTATTGTACTATAGCACTCACATTTTCATGCGCAAATAACAGATTTAGACTGTTTTCACTTTTTAGTATTGTACCATTTTATGTGCTCGGTGCTCTTCAGTGTTAAATCCGCGGGAGAGGATGATCTGTACCCAGATCAACCCCAAAAGTGCCATACAGATATGAAACAGATAAGGCCTGAGTGATAGGCGTGCCAAGGAGTACTCGACGTGCATGCCACAGAAACGCGAAACATGCAACAAGTGAGAGACATAAAATGGGGTTTTTCACTTTAAGAAAATAACATATAATATATTGAATACAATTTTTTGTTTACTTCTTAAAAGGTGTTTTATTGAGCTGTAGCCTTCCTCTTAGAGAGCAGGACTAAGAAGCCCGGCTGGAGCATTTCAGCACATTTTTATTTCCTTTTGGCGATCGCTGTGTCAGGGTGTTGGGTTGGGGCTCCAAGATTGCCGAACACCAGGCGAGCAGTCTATCATGGGGAACAGTTTAGTATACAACACCGGTGCGATGAAGGCACATGGCCTACTGTGCATTTTAAGCACCACCTATAAGCCGAAACCGTTGCATTGAAGTACAGGTAGGAGGGAGATGACATGTGAAGAGGGACACACGACTTGGTTTTTTTTGGGTTATTTATTTGTTAAATATTGTTGGTTGTTTATCGTCTAATTGACTGCCTTGGGCCATGCTTACCTCTTTGGCCATTCCCACCCACTCCTTGCCCCTCCCACCCAAAACTCAACCCCTGGTATCTATGTTGTTTCTAAGCAGTCTGCTGTGAGTTAATGGCTTAATTGCCGCTGTAAATGGCTACCGGTATAATAACAAAAATCTTACCCAATTCTACCTGTCCTTAACTCACTACCCCACCCCCTCTATTCCCACCTCTCCCCTCTCACCCAATCTACCCTTATCCCCACCCTACTCTACCACCACTGACTATACCCCAAACCACTCTACACCTACCCCACTCTTCGCTACCCACAATATCCCACACCACTGTAGACCTACCCTACCCACTGCCCCACCCCACTGTACCCCTATCCATCAAACCACTGTAGACTGGCAAGGTGACACGAGGTCCTTTGATCCCAATAGATTTCGCCCAGCCTTTCCATATCTTCAGATCACTACCGAGTTAAGGTACGTGTTTGTTGAGTCTTCAACTTACCCCAGACCTACGCTAGTTGTTCAAGATCAGACAGGCAGTCAAAGTGAACAGGCACGCCTTTGACAGTGTCTCTTCGGATGTAGGTAGATGCACAAAGTATTCTATTCTGAGGTCCATGCATTCTGCCATGTAAGCGCCAAACAGCCCTTTCACGGGAAGACCCTTCAAAAAGTAAAGACTCCGCTTTCTGTATGTTGGCATGTAGCACGTAGCCCATCTTGGCAGATAGCGTACATCACATTGCATCTAGTGGTGGCCCTATGTTGTGATTCTTCACTTGCCAAATCATAGCAGTGCTAAAAGGTCATGGCCAAGAGGCCTCAGCGGCAGGGGATCTGCGTCCAGTGCAAATTGGCACATGCCAAAACGTCCTGAACAATGGAGAAGGCAAAGAAGTTTCATTAGTGGTGTAATGGGAGGATAAATCGTGTTCCAGATGTTGGGGACATCCCTCAGACCTGTTAAGGGCCTCCATCACACCACTGAGGAATTATCCTTGTTTGTTACTGTTTGCAATGAATGATTGAAGGAGTTGCGTATCTTCAGATCTATAGATTCCTGCTATGATATGACATGATATTGTATTTGAATCGTACTCATACACGCGTGTTTCAGAGCGTGACGAGGCAAGGGAGGGGAAGAAGGGAGGACAAAACAGCGATCTTCCTAGGCCCAGTGACATTGAGAATGCTCAAGTGCAGGGGAGAGGGAGGGAGGAAAGTGCAAGGAGAGGGGCGAGGTGGAACGTGCCTAGGAAGGGATAAAAACAACAACAACTGGTAGCGCAGCCAGCAGGGTGGCAAGTGCGAGGTTTAAAGCGCAGACAAGGGGTGTCTGATAAGTGCAGGTAAGGGCACTGTAGGGTTACAGATACAGACCCAAGTGCAAGGATTGCGTGCAAGGGTTGCCAGGAGGCAGTGCAGGTGTGCGGCTGGGTGGGCAGGGACCTTGGCCCGAAATCAGAGGGTAGCCAGGTGCACGGAGCCGAAGCAGACAGATCAGCAGGGGAGCGGAAGAGCAAAGGCAGAAGCAAAGAGGAAGGTCTTGAGGTGCTTCCGGAACCAGAGATGGTTCTCCTCAAGTTTCAGTGTGGCAGGCAGGCTGTTCCAGAGGGAGGCCCCAGCTGAGGAAAGAGATCTACCCCCAACTCGTTGCTTGGAGAAGCGACCGGCCCTGAGGGAGTTGGAGGTGGAGGAGAAAAGAGCTCGAGTGGGAAGGTATTTACGGAGGGAGAGTTGAAGGTATTTTGGACCCAGGCCCCAGTAAGCCTTGTGGACAATGCAGAGGGACTTGAATTTAACCCTTGCAGCCACTGGGAGCAATGAAAAGATTTCAGGGCTGGAGAGATACGATCCCTGGGCTTCAGACCAAGGAAACGTCTTGCAGTCCTGTTCTGGATGAGTTGCAGAGGACAGAGAGAAGAAGCAGGCAGATTTAGAAAGAGGCTGTTGCAGTAGTCTAGCCTAGAGAGAATCAGAGCTCTAGATACAGTAAGCTTCTGGGGGAAGGAGAGGAAAGGAACAATACCTCTGCAAATGTACAGTTGGTAGTTTGACTTCTTAGAGATGTCAGAGATGTGAGAAGAAAAGGAGAGTGTGGAGTCGAAGATGACCCCAAGGTTCTTAGCCTCAAAGGTGGGAGCAGGAAGAGGGCCAAGGGAGGCCGGCCAGAGAGTGGCAGGAAAGGAGGGTGCAGGTGTGCCGATGAGGAGAATCTCTGCCTAAATGGGATTAAGGCAGAGATCATTGGCGGCAGACCAGTCCTGGATGGCAGACAGACGGTCAGAGATGAGGGAGGGAAGCCTGAAAACAAGCAGAGTGTCATCCGCATAGCACTGAAAGTTGAAGCAGAGAGCTGCAATGCGGTGGGAAATGGGTGCCAGGTATTGGTTGAACAGCCAGGGAGAGAGGTTAGACCCGTGGGGAACACCACAAGTAGAGAATGAGATGGCGAAAAGGAAGGACCCAAGTTGGACCTGGGAGGGCCGATCAGAGTGGAAAGAGGTCATCCAGGCCAGGGCCTGATCAGTGATACCCGGCTTATCACGGAGACAGTTGAGCAGGATGGCATGGTTGACCGTGTCAAAGGCAGAAGAGAAATCGAGTAGGATGAGGACCCAAAAGGGATGTTAGAGTCATGGTTGGACAGCAGGTCTTCACAGGTGTTCAGGAGAGCAGTTTCCATGCTTCTGACAGCTCTGAAGCCAGGCTGATGGTCATGGAGACAACCAACAGAGTCGGTGTGAAGATTAAGCTGGGAGATGGTCAGCTTTTCCAAGAGTTTGCCCTGGAAAGGAGTGATAGAAACCTGCGAAGTTAGCCGGGCCGGAGGGGTCGGCTGTGGAATTTTTGAGAAGAGGGTGCACAAGAGAATGCTTCAGAGTGGAGGGGAAGATTCCACAGGTGATGGAATGGTTACAGAAGTCGGCCAGATTCAGAGCAAGGGTGTCAATGTGGTCCTTGATGGTTTTGGACGAACAGGGAAGAACCTGTTTTGACTGGAATCACACAATCTCCTGGGCTTGCGCCAATCTGGTTTCCAACCAAGCCACGGCACTGAATCGGCCTTACTGGACCTAAAGATTCAACAGGATGATATCAAAGATGCCAAGAAGCAAGCCCTCCTCTTGTTACTGGGCCTGTCTGCAGCCTTCGACCATGTATACATATTGAATAAATCAAAAAGGCAGCCTATGATCGAGCCAGCCAGGAGTCAACCTGGAATTAGTCAAATGTGTTATCCATTGCGCCACTGGACCGCTGCTACAGCGTGAGCAGGAGTCAGCACTTTTGTAACGAAACAGAAGTTTCCTGCTTGAGACACAGTGAGAAACGTACTTCTCATTTTTACAAGGAGAGGTAGAAAAAAACGCTACAAGCCCACAATGAGCAGGTGAGCGAGCGTGTGCCATCATGAGAAACTTAGTTCTCATTTTTCCCAGAGGAGAGGTAGAAAAAACGCACTAACTACGAACAAACAATGTGCTTTTGTGTGCCATGCGTGACAAGGCTCATTTTTAAATACTTTCTAGAACAAAAAGGCAGCATGCGAACGAGCCAGCCAGGAGTCGAACCTGGAATCTTCTGCTCCGTAGGCAGACGCGTTATCCATTGCGCCACTGGCCCTCTGCTGCAGTGACTCTTGGAATCAGCACTTTTGTTACGACGCAGAGGCTCATCATGCGGATTGAGCCATAATGAGCAACTTAGTTCTCATTTTTATAAGGAGAGGTGGTTGAAAACACGCCTACGAACTGACAATGAGCAGGCGTGTGCCATGTGTTAGAGACATCATGAGAAATAACGTAGTTCCCATTTTTTCTCCCGAGTAGAGGTAGAAACACGCTGCAACAGTGACTACAAACACACAATGAGCTTTCGAGTGCCTTGCGTGAGAAGGCTCATTTTTAAATACAGAACAAAAAGGCAGCATTTGAACGAGCCAGCCAGGAGTCGAACCTGGAATCTTCTGCTCCGTAGGCAGACGCGTTATCCATTGCGCTACTGGCCCGCTGCTGCACTGTCAGCTGCATTCAGCACTTTTGTTACGAACCAGAGGCTCAGGTCGGGCTGCCTGAGACATCACGAGAAACTTTGTTCTCATTTTTACAGCGAGAGGTAGGAAAAACGCTACCAACACACAATAAGCAGGCGTGTGACATGTGTTAAAGAAGGCTCATTTTTAAATACTTTATTGAAAACAATACATACAAACATCTGACAAAGAACGCATTTGGCATCAGATACTGCCCAGATTGCAACTCTCTGCACGTATTTTCTGGCGAGTTCTACGGACCAAGCATCTCATTTATTGTACTATAGCACTCACATTTTCATGCGCAAATAACAGATTTAGACTGTTTTCACTTTTTAGTATTGTACCATTTTATGTGCTCGGTGCTCTTCAGTGTTAAATCCGCGGGAGAGGATGATCTGTACCCAGATCAACCCCAAAAGTGCCATACAGATATGAAACAGATAAGGCCTGAGTGATAGGCGTGCCAAGGAGTACTCGACGTGCATGCCACAGAAACGCGAAACATGCAACAAGTGAGAGACATAAAATGGGGTTTTTCACTTTAAGAAATAACATATAATATATTGAATACAATTTTTTGTTTACTTCTTAAAAGGTGTTTTATTGAGCTGTAGCCTTCCTCTTAGAGAGCAGGACTAAGAAGCCCGGCTGGAGCATTTCAGCACATTTTTATTTCCTTTTGGCGATCGCTGTGTCAGGGTGTTGGGTTGGGGCTCCAAGATTGCCGAACACCAGGCGAGCAGTCTATCATGGGGAACAGTTTAGTATACAACACCGGTGCGATGAAGGCACATGGCCTACTGTGCATTTTAAGCACCACCTATAAGCCGAAACCGTTGCATTGAAGTACAGGTAGGAGGGAGATGACATGTGAAGAGGGACACACGACTTGTTTTTTTTTGGGTTATTTATTTGTTAAATATTGTTGGTTGTTTATCGTCTAATTGACTGCCTTGGGCCATGCTTACCTCTTTGGCCATTCCCACCCACTCCTTGCCCCTCCCACCCAAAACTCAACCCCTGGTATCTATGTTGTTTCTAAGCAGTCTGCTGTGAGTTAATGGCTTAATTGCCGCTGTAAATGGCTACCGGTATAATAACAAAAATCTTACCCAATTCTACCTGTCCTTAACTCACTACCCCACCCCCTCTATTCCCACCTCTCCCCTCTCACCCAATCTACCCTTATCCCCACCCTACTCTACCACCACTGACTATACCCCAAACCACTCTACACCTACCCCACTCTTCGCTACCCACAATATCCCACACCACTGTACACCTACCCTACCCACTGCCCCACCCCACTGTACCCCTATCCATCAAACCACTGTAGACTGGCAAGGTGACACGAGGTCCTTTGATCCCAATAGATTTCGCCCAGCCTTTCCATATCTTCAGATCACTACCGAGTTAAGGTACGTGTTTGTTGAGTCATCAACTTACCCCAGACCTACGCTAGTTGTTCAAGATCAGACAGGCAGTCAAAGTGAACAGGCACGCCTTTGACAGTGTCTCTTCGGATGTAGGTAGATGCACAAAGTATTCTATTCTGAGGTCCATGCATTCTGCCATGTAAGCGCCAAACAGCCCTTTCACGGGAAGACCCTTCAAAAAGTAAAGACTCCGCTTTCTGTATGTTGGCATGTAGCACGTAGCCCATCTTGGCAGATAGCGTACATCACATTGCATCTAGTGGTGGCCCCATGTTGTGATTCTTCACTTGCCAAATCATAGCAGTGCTAAAAGGTCATGGCCAAGAGGCCTCAGCGGCAGGGGATCTGCGTCCAGTGCAAATTGGCACATGCCAAAACGTCCTGAACAATGGAGAAGGCAAAGAAGTTTCATTAGTGGTGTAATGGGAGGATAAATCGTGTTCCAGATGTTGGGGACATCCCTCAGACCTGTTAAGGGCCTCCATCACACCACTGAGGAATCATCCTTGTTTGTTACTGTTTGCAATGAATGATTGAAGGAGTTGCGTATCTTCAGATCTATAGATTCCTGCTATGATATGACATGATATTGTATTTGAATCGTACTCATACACGCGTGTTTCAGAGCGTGACGAGGCAAGGGAGGGGAAGAAGGGAGGACAAAACAGCGATCTTCCTAGGCCCAGTGACATTGAGAATGCTCAAGTGCAGGGTAGAGGGAGGGAGGAAAGTGCAAGGAGAGGGGCGAGGTGGAACGTGCCGAGGAAGGGATAAAAACAACAACAACTGGTAGCGCAGCCAGCAGGGTGGCAAGTGCGAGGTTTAAAGCGCAGACAAGGGGTGTCTGATAAGTGCAGGTAAGGGCACTGTAGGGTTACAGATACAGACCCAAGTGCAAGGATTGCGTGCAAGGGTTGCCAGGAGGCAGTGCAGGTGTGCGGCTGGGTGGGCAGGGACCTTGGCCCGAAATCAGAGGGTAGCCAGGTGCACGGAGCCGAAGCAGACAGATCAGCAGGGGAGCGGAAGAGCAAAGGCAGAAGCAAAGAGGAAGGTCTATAGGTGCTTCCGGAACCAGAGATGGTTCTCCTCAAGTTTCAGTGTGGCAGGCAGGCTGTTCCAGAGGGAGGCCCCAGCTGAGGAAAGAGATCTACCCCCAACTCGTTGCTTGGAGAAGCGACCGGCCCTGAGGGAGTTGGAGGTGGAGGAGAAAAGAGCTCGAGTGGGAAGGTATTTACGGAGGGAGAGTTGAAGGTATTTTGGACCCAGGCCCCAGTAAGCCTTGTGGACAATGCAGAGGGACTTGAATTTAACCCTTGCAGCCACTGGGAGCAATGAAAAGATTTCAGGGCTGGAGAGATACGATCCCTGGGCTTCAGACCAAGGAAACGTCTTGCAGTCCTGTTCTGGATGAGTTGCAGAGGACAGAGAGAAGAAGCAGGCAGATTTAGAAAGAGGCTGTTGCAGTAGTCTAGCCTAGAGAGAATCAGAGCTCTAGATACAGTAAGCTTCCGGGGGAAGGAGAGGAAAGGAACAATACCTCTGCAAATGTACAGTTGGTAGTTTGACTTCTTAGAGATGTCAGAGATGTGAGAAGAAAAGGAGAGTGTGGAGTCGAAGATGACCCCAAGGTTCTTAGCCTCAAAGGTGGGAGCAGGAAGAGGGCCAAGGGAGGCCGGCCAGAGAGTGGCAGGAAAGGAGGGTGCAGGTGTGCCGATGAGGAGAATCTCTGCCTAAATGGGATTAAGGCAGAGATCATTGGCGGCAGACCAGTCCTGGATGGCAGACAGACGGTCAGAGATGAGGGAGGGAAGCCTGAAAACAAGCAGAGTGTCATCCGCATAGCACTGAAAGTTGAAGCAGAGAGCTGCAATGCGGTGGGAAATGGGTGCCAGGTATTGGTTGAACAGCCAGGGAGAGAGGTTAGACCCGTGGGGAACACCACAAGTAGAGAATGAGATGGCGAAAAGGAAGGACCCAAGTTGGACCTGGGAGGGCCGATCAGAGTGGAAAGAGGTCATCCAGGCCAGGGCCTGATCAGTGATACCCGGCTTATCACGGAGACAGTTGAGCAGGATGGCATGGTTGACCGTGTCAAAGGCAGAAGAGAAATCGAGTAGGATGAGGACCCAAAAGGGATGTTAGAGTCATGGTTGGACAGCAGGTCTTCACAGGTGTTCAGGAGAGCAGTTTCCATGCTTCTGACAGCTCTGAAGCCAGGCTGATGGTCATGGAGACAACCAACAGAGTCGGTGTGAAGATTAAGCTGGGAGATGGTCAGCTTTTCCAAGAGTTTGCCCTGGAAAGGAGTGATAGAAACCTGCGAAGTTAGCCGGGCCGGAGGGGTCGGCTGTGGAATTTTTGAGAAGAGGGTGCACAAGAGAATGCTTCAGAGTGGAGGGGAAGATTCCACAGGTGATGGAATGGTTACAGAAGTCGGCCAGATTCAGAGCAAGGGTGTCAATGTGGTCCTTGATGGTTTTGGACGAACAGGGAAGAACCTGTTTTGACTGGAATCACACAATCTCCTGGGCTTGCGCCAATCTGGTTTCCAACCAAGCCACGGCACTGAATCGGCCTTACTGGACCTAAAGATTCAACAGGATGATATCAAAGATGCCAAGAAGCAAGCCCTCCTCTTGTTACTGGGCCTGTCTGCAGCCTTCGACCATGTATACATATTGAATAAATCAAAAAGGCAGCCTATGATCGAGCCAGCCAGGAGTCAACCTGGAATTAGTCAAATGTGTTATCCATTGCGCCACTGGACCGCTGCTACAGCGTGAGCAGGAGTCAGCACTTTTGTAACGAAACAGAAGTTTCCTGCTTGAGACACAGTGAGAAACGTACTTCTCATTTTTACAAGGAGAGGTAGAAAAAAACACTACAAGCCCACAATGAGCAGGTGAGCGAGCGTGTGCCATCATGAGAAACTTAGTTCTCATTTTTCCCAGAGGAGAGGTAGAAAAAACGCACTAACTACGAACAAACAATGTGCTTTTGTGTGCCATGCGTGACAAGGCTCATTTTTAAATACTTTCTAGAACAAAAAGGCAGCATGCGAACGAGCCAGCCAGGAGTCGAACCTGGAATCTTCTGCTCCGTAGGCAGACGTTATCCATTGCGCCACTGACCCTCTGCTGCAGTGACTCTTGGAATCAGCACTTTTGTTACGACGCAGAGGCTCATCATGCGGATTGAGCCATCATGAGCAACTTAGTTCTCATTTTTATAAGGAGAGGTGGTTGAAAACACGCCTACGAACTGACAATGAGCAGGCGTGTGCCATGTGTTAGAGACATCATGAGAAATAACGTAGTTCCCATTTTTTCTCCCGAGTAGAGGTAGAAACACGCTGCAACAGTGACTACAAACACACAATGAGCTTTCGAGTGCCTTGCGTGAGAAGGCTCATTTTTAAATACAGAACAAAAAGGCAGCATTTGAACGAGCCAGCCAGGAGTCGAACCTGGAATCTTCTGCTCCGTAGGCAGACGCGTTATCCATTGCGCCACTGGCCCGCTGCTGCACTGTGTGCTGCATTCAGCACTTTTGTTACGAACCAGAGGCTCAGGTCGGGCTGCCTGAGACATCACGAGAAACTTTGTTCTCATTTTTACAGCGAGAGGTAGGAAAAACGCTACCAACACACAATAAGCAGGCGTGTGACATGTGTTAAAGAAGGCTCATTTTTAAATACTTTATTGAAAACAATACATACACACATCTGACAAAGAACACATTTGGCATCAGATACTGCCCGGATTGCAACTCTCTGCACGTATTTTCTGGCGAGATTTACGGACCAAGCATCTCATTTATTGTACGATAGCACTCACATTTTCATGCGCAAATAACAGATTTAGACTGTTTTCACTTTTTAGTATTGTACCATTTTATGTGCTCGGTGCTCTTCAGTGTTAAATCCGCGGGAGAGGATGATCTGTACCCAGATCAACCCCAAAAGTGCCATACAGATATGAAACAGGTAAGGCCTGAGTGATAGGCGTGCCAAGGAGTACTCGACGTGCATGCCACAGAAACGCGAAACATGCAACAAGTGAGAGACATAAAATGGGGTTTTTCACTTTAAGAAAATAACATATAATATATTGAATACAATTTTTTGTTTACTTCTTAAAAGGTGTTTTATTGAGCTGTAGCCTTCCTCTTAGAGAGCAGGACTAAGAAGCCCGGCTGGAGCATTTCAGCACATTTTTATTTCCTTTTGGCGATCGCTGTGTCAGGGTGTTGGGTTGGGGCTCCAAGATTGCCGAACACCAGGCGAGCAGTCTATCATGGGGAACAGTTTAGTATACAACACCGGTGCGATGAAGGTACATGGCCTACTGTGCATTTTAAGCACCACCTATAAGCCGAAACCGTTGCATTGAAGTACAGGTAGGAGGGAGATGACATGTGAAGAGGGACACACGACTTGTTTTTTTTTGGGTTATTTATTTGTTAAATATTGTTGGTTGTTTATCGTCTAATTGACTGCCTTGGGCCATGCTTACCTCTTTGGCCATTCCCACCCACTCCTTGCCCCTCCCACCCAAAACTCAACCCCTGGTATCTATGTTGTTTCTAAGCAGTCTGCTGTGAGTTAATGGCTTAATTGCCGCTGTAAATGGCTACCGGTATAATAACAAAAATCTTACCCAATTCTACCTGACCTTAACTCACTACCCCACCCCCTCTATTCCCACCTCTCCCCTCTCACCCAATCTACCCTTATCCCCACCCTACTCTACCACCACTGACTATACCCCAAACCACTCTACACCTACCCCACTCTTCGCTACCCACAATATCCCACACCACTGTACACCTACCCTACCCACTGCCCCACCCCACTGTACCCCTATCCATCAAACCACTGTAGACTGGCAAGGTGACACGAGGTCCTTTGATCCCAATAGATTTCGCCCAGCCTTTCCATATCTTCATATCACTACCGAGTTAAGGTACGTGTTTGTTGAGTCTTCAACTTACCCCAGACCTACGCTAGTTGTTCAAGATCAGACAGGCAGTCAAAGTGAACAGGCACGCCTTTGACAGTGTCTCTTCGGATGTAGGTAGATGCACAAAGTATTCTATTCTGAGGTCCATGCATTCTGCCATGTAAGCGCCAAACAGCCCTTTCACAGGAAGACCCTTCAAAAAGTAAAGACTCCGCTTTCTGTATGTTGGCATGTAGCACGTAGCCCATCTTGGCAGATAGCGTACATCACATTGCATCTAGTGGTGGCCCTATGTTGTGATTCTTCACTTGCCAAATCATAGCAGTGCTAAAAGGTCATGGCCAAGAGGCCTCAGCGGCAGGGGATCTGCGTCCAGTGCAAATTGGCACATGCCAAAACGTCCTGAACAATGGAGAAGGCAAAGAAGTTTCATTAGTGGTGTAATGGGAGGATAAATCGTGTTCCAGATGTTGGGGACATCCCTCAGACCTGTTAAGGGCCTCCATCACACCACTGAGGAATTATCCTTGTTTGTTACTGTTTGCAATGAATGATTGAAGGAGTTGCGTATCTTCAGATCTATAGATTCCTGCTATGATATGACATGATATTGTATTTGAATCGTACTCATACACGCGTGTTTCAGAGCGTGACGAGGCAAGGGAGGGGAAGAAGGGAGGACAAAACAGCGATCTTCCTAGGCCCAGTGACATTGAGAATGCTCAAGTGCAGGGGAGAGGGAGGGAGGAAAGTGCAAGGAGAGGGGCGAGGTGGAACGTGCCTAGGAAGGGATAAAAACAACAACAACTGGTAGCGCAGCCAGCAGGGTGGCAAGTGCGAGGTTTAAAGCGCAGACAAGGGGTGTCTGATAAGTGCAGGTAAGGGCACTGTAGGGTTACAGATACAGACCCAAGTGCAAGGATTGCGTGCAAGGTTTGCCAGGAGGCAGTGCAGGTGTGCGGCTGGGTGGGCAGGGACCTTGGCCCGAAATCAGAGGGTAGCCAGGTGCACGGAGCCGAAGCAGACAGATCAGCAGGGGAGCGGAAGAGCAAAGGCAGAAGCAAAGAGGAAGGTCTTGAGGTGCTTCCGGAACCAGAGATGGTTCTCCTCAAGTTTCAGTGTGGCAGGCAGGCTGTTCCAGAGGGAGGCCCCAGCTGAGGAAAGAGATCTACCCCCAACTCGTTGCTTGGAGAAGCGACCGGCCCTGAGGGAGTTGGAGGTGGATGAGAAAAGAGCTCGAGTGGGAAGGTATTTACGGAGGGAGAGTTGAAGGTATTTTGGACCCAGGCCCCAGTAAGCCTTGTGGACAATGCAGAGGGACTTGAATTTAACCCTTGCAGCCTCTGGGAGCAATGAAAAGATTTCAGGGCTGGAGAGATACGATCCCTGGGCTTCAGACCAAGGAAACGTCTTGCAGTCCTGTTCTGGATGAGTTGCAGAGGACAGAGAGAAGAAGCAGGCAGATTTAGAAAGAGGCTGTTGCAGTAGTCTAGCCTAGAGAGAATCAGAGCTCTAGATACAGTAAGCTTCTGGGGGAAGGAGAGGAAAGGAACAATGCCTCTGCAAATGTACAGTTGGTAGTTTGACTTCTTAGAGATGTCAGAGATGTGAGAAGAAAAGGAGAGTGTGGAGTCGAAGATGACCCCAAGGTTCTTAGCCTCAAAGGTGGGAGCAGGAAGAGGGCCAAGGGAGGCCGGCCAGAGAGTGGCAGGAAAGGAGGGTGCAGGTGTGCCGATGAGGAGAATCTCTGCCTAAATGGGATTAAGGCAGAGATCATTGGCGGCAGACCAGTCCTGGATGGCAGACAGACGGTCAGAGATGAGGGAGGGAAGCCTGAAAACAAGCAGAGTGTCATCCGCATAGCACTGAAAGTTGAAGCAGAGAGCTGCAATGCGGTGGGAAATGGGTGCCAGGTATTGGTTGAACAGCCAGGGAGAGAGGTTAGACCCGTGGGGAACACCACAAGTAGAGAATGAGATGGCGAAAAGGAAGGACCCAAGTTGGACCTGGGAGGGCCGATCAGAGTGGAAAGAGGTCATCCAGGCCAGGGCCTGATCAGTGATACCCGGCTTATCACGGAGACAGTTGAGCAGGATGGCATGGTTGACCGTGTCAAAGGCAGAAGAGAAATCGAGTAGGATGAGGACCCAAAAGGGATGTTAGAGTCATGGTTGGACAGCAGGTCTTCACAGGTGTTCAGGAGAGCAGTTTCCATGCTTCTGACAGCTCTGAAGCCAGGCTGATGGTCATGGAGACAACCAACAGAGTCGGTGTGAAGATTAAGCTGGGAGATGGTCAGCTTTTCCAAGAGTTTGCCCTGGAAAGGAGTGATAGAAACCTGCGAAGTTAGCCGGGCCGGAGGGGTCGGCTGTGGAATTTTTGAGAAGAGGGTGCACAAGAGAATGCTTCAGAGTGGAGGGGAAGATTCCACAGGTGATGGAATGGTTACAGAAGTCGGCCAGATTCAGAGCAAGGGTGTCAATGTGGTCCTTGATGGTTTTGGACGAACAGGGAAGAACCTGTTTTGACTGGAATCACACAATCTCCTGGGCTTGCGCCAATCTGGTTTCCAACCAAGCCACGGCACTGAATCGGCCTCACTGGACCTAAAGATTCAACAGGATGATATCAAAGATGCCAAGAAGCAAGCCCTCCTCTTGTTACTGGGCCTGTCTGCAGCCTTCGACCATGTATACATATTGAATAAATCAAAAAGGCAGCCTATGATCGAGCCAGCCAGGAGTCAACCTGGAATTAGTCAAATGTGTTATCCATTGCGCCACTGGACCGCTGCTACAGCGTGAGCAGGAGTCAGCACTTTTGTAACGAAACAGAAGTTTCCTGCTTGAGACACAGTGAGAAACGTACTTCTCATTTTTACAAGGAGAGGTAGAAAAAAACACTACAAGCCCACAATGAGCAGGTGAGCGAGCGTGTGCCATCATGAGAAACTTAGTTCTCATTTTTCCCAGAGGAGAGGTAGAAAAAACGCACTAACTACGAACAAACAATGTGCTTTTGTGTGCCATGCGTGACAAGGCTCATTTTTAAATACTTTCTAGAACAAAAAGGCAGCATGCGAACGAGCCAGCCAGGAGTCGAACCTGGAATCTTCTGCTCCGTAGGCAGACGCGTTATCCATTGCGCCACTGACCCTCTGCTGCAGTGACTCTTGGAATCAGCACTTTTGTTACGACGCAGAGGCTCATCATGCGGATTGAGCCATCATGAGCAACTTAGTTCTCATTTTTATAAGGAGAGGTGGTTGAAAACACGCCTACGAACTGACAATGAGCAGGCGTGTGCCATGTGTTAGAGACATCATGAGAAATAACGTAGTTCCCATTTTTTCTCCCGAGTAGAGGTAGAAACACGCTGCAACAGTGACTACAAACACACAATGAGCTTTCGAGTGCCTTGCGTGAGAAGGCTCATTTTTAAATACAGAACAAAAAGGCAGCATTTGAACGAGCCAGCCAGGAGTCGAACCTGGAATCTTCTGCTCCGTAGGCAGACGCGTTATCCATTGCGCCACTGGCCCGCTGCTGCACTGTGTGCTGCATTCAGCACTTTTGTTACGAACCAGAGGCTCAGGTCGGGCTGCCTGAGACATCACGAGAAACTTTGTTCTCATTTTTACAGCGAGAGGTAGGAAAAACGCTACCAACACACAATAAGCAGGCGTGTGACATGTGTTAAAGAAGGCTCATTTTTAAATACTTTATTGAAAACAATACATACACACATCTGACAAAGAACACATTTGGCATCAGATACTGCCCGGATTGCAACTCTCTGCACGTATTTTCTGGCGAGATTTACGGACCAAGCATCTCATTTATTGTACGATAGCACTCACATTTTCATGCGCAAATAACAGATTTAGACTGTTTTCACTTTTTAGTATTGTACCATTTTATGTGCTCGGTGCTCTTCAGTGTTAAATCCGCGGGAGAGGATGATCTGTACCCAGATCAACCCCAAAAGTGCCATACAGATATGAAACAGGTAAGGCCTGAGTGATAGGCGTGCCAAGGAGTACTCGACGTGCATGCCACAGAAACGCGAAACATGCAACAAGTGAGAGACATAAAATGGGGTTTTTCACTTTAAGAAAATAACATATAATATATTGAATACAATTTTTTGTTTACTTCTTAAAAGGTGTTTTATTGAGCTGTAGCCTTCCTCTTAGAGAGCAGGACTAAGAAGCCCGGCTGGAGCATTTCAGCACATTTTTATTTCCTTTTGGCGATCGCTGTGTCAGGGTGTTGGGTTGGGGCTCCAAGATTGCCGAACACCAGGCGAGCAGTCTATCATGGGGAACAGTTTAGTATACAACACCGGTGCGATGAAGGTACATGGCCTACTGTGCATTTTAAGCACCACCTATAAGCCGAAACCGTTGCATTGAAGTACAGGTAGGAGGGAGATGACATGTGAAGAGGGACACACGACTTGTTTTTTTTTGGGTTATTTATTTGTTAAATATTGTTGGTTGTTTATCGTCTAATTGACTGCCTTGGGCCATGCTTACCTCTTTGGCCATTCCCACCCACTCCTTGCCCCTCCCACCCAAAACTCAACCCCTGGTATCTATGTTGTTTCTAAGCAGTCTGCTGTGAGTTAATGGCTTAATTGCCGCTGTAAATGGCTACCGGTATAATAACAAAAATCTTACCCAATTCTACCTGACCTTAACTCACTACCCCACCCCCTCTATTCCCACCTCTCCCCTCTCACCCAATCTACCCTTATCCCCACCCTACTCTACCACCACTGACTATACCCCAAACCACTCTACACCTACCCCACTCTTCGCTACCCACAATATCCCACACCACTGTACACCTACCCTACCCACTGCCCCACCCCACTGTACCCCTATCCATCAAACCACTGTAGACTGGCAAGGTGACACGAGGTCCTTTGATCCCAATAGATTTCGCCCAGCCTTTCCATATCTTCATATCACTACCGAGTTAAGGTACGTGTTTGTTGAGTCTTCAACTTACCCCAGACCTACGCTAGTTGTTCAAGATCAGACAGGCAGTCAAAGTGAACAGGCACGCCTTTGACAGTGTCTCTTCGGATGTAGGTAGATGCACAAAGTATTCTATTCTGAGGTCCATGCATTCTGCCATGTAAGCGCCAAACAGCCCTTTCACAGGAAGACCCTTCAAAAAGTAAAGACTCCGCTTTCTGTATGTTGGCATGTAGCACGTAGCCCATCTTGGCAGATAGCGTACATCACATTGCATCTAGTGGTGGCCCTATGTTGTGATTCTTCACTTGCCAAATCATAGCAGTGCTAAAAGGTCATGGCCAAGAGGCCTCAGCGGCAGGGGATCTGCGTCCAGTGCAAATTGGCACATGCCAAAACGTCCTGAACAATGGAGAAGGCAAAGAAGTTTCATTAGTGGTGTAATGGGAGGATAAATCGTGTTCCAGATGTTGGGGACATCCCTCAGACCTGTTAAGGGCCTCCATCACACCACTGAGGAATTATCCTTGTTTGTTACTGTTTGCAATGAATGATTGAAGGAGTTGCGTATCTTCAGATCTATAGATTCCTGCTATGATATGACATGATATTGTATTTGAATCGTACTCATACACGCGTGTTTCAGAGCGTGACGAGGCAAGGGAGGGGAAGAAGGGAGGACAAAACAGCGATCTTCCTAGGCCCAGTGACATTGAGAATGCTCAAGTGCAGGGGAGAGGGAGGGAGGAAAGTGCAAGGAGAGGGGCGAGGTGGAACGTGCCTAGGAAGGGATAAAAACAACAACAACTGGTAGCGCAGCCAGCAGGGTGGCAAGTGCGAGGTTTAAAGCGCAGACAAGGGGTGTCTGATAAGTGCAGGTAAGGGCACTGTAGGGTTACAGATACAGACCCAAGTGCAAGGATTGCGTGCAAGGTTTGCCAGGAGGCAGTGCAGGTGTGCGGCTGGGTGGGCAGGGACCTTGGCCCGAAATCAGAGGGTAGCCAGGTGCACGGAGCCGAAGCAGACAGATCAGCAGGGGAGCGGAAGAGCAAAGGCAGAAGCAAAGAGGAAGGTCTTGAGGTGCTTCCGGAACCAGAGATGGTTCTCCTCAAGTTTCAGTGTGGCAGGCAGGCTGTTCCAGAGGGAGGCCCCAGCTGAGGAAAGAGATCTACCCCCAACTCGTTGCTTGGAGAAGCGACCGGCCCTGAGGGAGTTGGAGGTGGATGAGAAAAGAGCTCGAGTGGGAAGGTATTTACGGAGGGAGAGTTGAAGGTATTTTGGACCCAGGCCCCAGTAAGCCTTGTGGACAATGCAGAGGGACTTGAATTTAACCCTTGCAGCCTCTGGGAGCAATGAAAAGATTTCAGGGCTGGAGAGATACGATCCCTGGGCTTCAGACCAAGGAAACGTCTTGCAGTCCTGTTCTGGATGAGTTGCAGAGGACAGAGAGAAGAAGCAGGCAGATTTAGAAAGAGGCTGTTGCAGTAGTCTAGCCTAGAGAGAATCAGAGCTCTAGATACAGTAAGCTTCTGGGGGAAGGAGAGGAAAGGAACAATGCCTCTGCAAATGTACAGTTGGTAGTTTGACTTCTTAGAGATGTCAGAGATGTGAGAAGAAAAGGAGAGTGTGGAGTCGAAGATGACCCCAAGGTTCTTAGCCTCAAAGGTGGGAGCAGGAAGAGGGCCAAGGGAGGCCGGCCAGAGAGTGGCAGGAAAGGAGGGTGCAGGTGTGCCGATGAGGAGAATCTCTGCCTAAATGGGATTAAGGCAGAGATCATTGGCGGCAGACCAGTCCTGGATGGCAGACAGACGGTCAGAGATGAGGGAGGGAAGCCTGAAAACAAGCAGAGTGTCATCCGCATAGCACTGAAAGTTGAAGCAGAGAGCTGCAATGCGGTGGGAAATGGGTGCCAGGTATTGGTTGAACAGCCAGGGAGAGAGGTTAGACCCGTGGGGAACACCACAAGTAGAGAATGAGATGGCGAAAAGGAAGGACCCAAGTTGGACCTGGGAGGGCCGATCAGAGTGGAAAGAGGTCATCCAGGCCAGGGCCTGATCAGTGATACCCGGCTTATCACGGAGACAGTTGAGCAGGATGGCATGGTTGACCGTGTCAAAGGCAGAAGAGAAATCGAGTAGGATGAGGACCCAAAAGGGATGTTAGAGTCATGGTTGGACAGCAGGTCTTCACAGGTGTTCAGGAGAGCAGTTTCCATGCTTCTGACAGCTCTGAAGCCAGGCTGATGGTCATGGAGACAACCAACAGAGTCGGTGTGAAGATTAAGCTGGGAGATGGTCAGCTTTTCCAAGAGTTTGCCCTGGAAAGGAGTGATAGAAACCTGCGAAGTTAGCCGGGCCGGAGGGGTCGGCTGTGGAATTTTTGAGAAGAGGGTGCACAAGAGAATGCTTCAGAGTGGAGGGGTAGATTCCACAGGTGATGGAATGGTTACAGAAGTCGGCCAGATTCAGAGCAAGGGTGTCAATGTGGTCCTTGATGGTTTTGGACGAACAGGGAAGAACCTGTTTTGACTGGAATCACACAATCTCCTGGGCTTGCGCCAATCTGGTTTCCAACCAAGCCACGGCACTGAATCGGCCTTACTGGACCTAAAGATTCAACAGGATGATATCAAAGATGCCAAGAAGCAAGCCCTCCTCTTGTTACTGGGCCTGTCTGCAGCCTTCGACCATGTATACATATTGAATAAATCAAAAAGGCAGCCTATGATCGAGCCAGCCAGGAGTCAACCTGGAATTAGTCAAATGTGTTATCCATTGCGCCACTGGACCGCTGCTACAGCGTGAGCAGGAGTCAGCACTTTTGTAACGAAACAGAAGTTTCCTGCTTGAGACACAGTGAGAAACGTACTTCTCATTTTTACAAGGAGAGGTAGAAAAAAACGCTACAAGCCCACAATGAGCAGGTGAGCGAGCGTGTGCCATCATGAGAAACTTAGTTCTCATTTTTCCCAGAGGAGAGGTAGAAAAAACGCACTAACTACGAACAAACAATGTGCTTTTGTGTGCCATGCGTGACAAGGCTCATTTTTAAATACTTTCTAGAACAAAAAGGCAGCATGCGAACGAGCCAGCCAGGAGTCGAACCTGGAATCTTCTGCTCCGTAGGCAGACGCGTTATCCATTGCGCCACTGGCCCTCTGCTGCAGTGACTCTTGGAATCAGCACTTTTGTTACGACGCAGAGGCTCATCATGCGGATTGAGCCATCATGAGCAACTTAGTTCTCATTTTTATAAGGAGAGGTGGTTGAAAACACGCCTACGAACTGACAATGAGCAGGCGTGTGCCATGTGTTAGAGACATCATGAGAAATAACGTAGTTCCCATTTTTTCTCCCGAGTAGAGGTAGAAACACGCTGCAACAGTGACTACAAACACACAATGAGCTTTCGAGTGCCTTGCGTGAGAAGGCTCATTTTAAAATACAGAACAAAAAGGCAGCATTTGAACGAGCCAGCCAGGAGTCGAACCTGGAATCTTCGGCTCCGTAGGCAGACGCGTTATCCATTGCGCCACTGGCCCGCTGCTGCACTGTGAGCTGCATTCAGCACTTTTGTTACGAACCAGAGGCTCAGGTCGGGCTGCCTGAGACATCACGAGAAACTTTGTTCTCATTTTTACAGCGAGAGGTAGGAAAAACGCTACCAACACACAATAAGCAGGCGTGTGACATGTGTTAAAGAAGGCTCATTTTTAAATACTTTATTGAAAACAATACATACACACAAAGAACGCATTTGGCATCAGATACTGCCCGGATTGCAACTCTCTGCACGTATTTTCTGGCGAGTTCTACGGACCAAGCATCTCATTTATTGTACGATAGCACTCACATTTTCATGCGCAAATAACAGATTTAGACTGTTTTCACTTTTTAGTATTGTACCATTTTATGTGCTCGGTGCTCTTCAGTGTTAAATCCGCGGGAGAGGATGATCTGTACCCAGATCAACCCCAAAAGTGCCATACAGATATGAAACAGGTAAGGCCTGAGTGATAGGCGTGCCAAGGAGTACTCGACGTGCATGCCACAGAAACGCGAAACATGCAACAAGTGAGAGACATAAAATGGGGTTTTTCACTTTAAGAAAATAACATATAATATATTGAATACAATTTTTTGTTTACTTCTTAAAAGGTGTTTTATTGAGCTGTAGCCTTCCTCTTAGAGAGCAGGACTAAGAAGCCCGGCTGGAGCATTTCAGCACATTTTTATTTCCTTTTGGCGATCGCTGTGTCAGGGTGTTGGGTTGGGGCTCCAAGATTGCCGAACACCAGGCGAGCAGTCTATCATGGGGAACAGTTTAGTATACAACACCGGTGCGATGAAGGTACATGGCCTACTGTGCATTTTAAGCACCACCTATAAGCCGAAACCGTTGCATTGAAGTACAGGTAGGAGGGAGATGACATGTGAAGAGGGACACACGACTTGTTTTTTTTTGGGTTATTTATTTGTTAAATATTGTTGGTTGTTTATCGTCTAATTGACTGCCTTGGGCCATGCTTACCTCTTTGGCCATTCCCACCCACTCCTTGCCCCTCCCACCCAAAACTCAACCCCTGGTATCTATGTTGTTTCTAAGCAGTCTGCTGTGAGTTAATGGCTTAATTGCCGCTGTAAATGGCTACCGGTATAATAACAAAAATCTTACCCAATTCTACCTGACCTTAACTCACTACCCCACCCCCTCTATTCCCACCTCTCCCCTCTCACCCAATCTACCCTTATCCCCACCCTACTCTACCACCACTGACTATACCCCAAACCACTCTACACCTACCCCACTCTTCGCTACCCACAATATCCCACACCACTGTACACCTACCCTACCCACTGCCCCACCCCACTGTACCCCTATCCATCAAACCACTGTAGACTGGCAAGGTGACACGAGGTCCTTTGATCCCAATAGATTTCGCCCAGCCTTTCCATATCTTCATATCACTACCGAGTTAAGGTACGTGTTTGTTGAGTCTTCAACTTACCCCAGACCTACGCTAGTTGTTCAAGATCAGACAGGCAGTCAAAGTGAACAGGCACGCCTTTGACAGTGTCTCTTCGGATGTAGGTAGATGCACAAAGTATTCTATTCTGAGGTCCATGCATTCTGCCATGTAAGCGCCAAACAGCCCTTTCACAGGAAGACCCTTCAAAAAGTAAAGACTCCGCTTTCTGTATGTTGGCATGTAGCACGTAGCCCATCTTGGCAGATAGCGTACATCACATTGCATCTAGTGGTGGCCCTATGTTGTGATTCTTCACTTGCCAAATCATAGCAGTGCTAAAAGGTCATGGCCAAGAGGCCTCAGCGGCAGGGGATCTGCGTCCAGTGCAAATTGGCACATGCCAAAACGTCCTGAACAATGGAGAAGGCAAAGAAGTTTCATTAGTGGTGTAATGGGAGGATAAATCGTGTTCCAGATGTTGGGGACATCCCTCAGACCTGTTAAGGGCCTCCATCACACCACTGAGGAATTATCCTTGTTTGTTACTGTTTGCAATGAATGATTGAAGGAGTTGCGTATCTTCAGATCTATAGATTCCTGCTATGATATGACATGATATTGTATTTGAATCGTACTCATACACGCGTGTTTCAGAGCGTGACGAGGCAAGGGAGGGGAAGAAGGGAGGACAAAACAGCGATCTTCCTAGGCCCAGTGACATTGAGAATGCTCAAGTGCAGGGGAGAGGGAGGGAGGAAAGTGCAAGGAGAGGGGCGAGGTGGAACGTGCCTAGGAAGGGATAAAAACAACAACAACTGGTAGCGCAGCCAGCAGGGTGGCAAGTGCGAGGTTTAAAGCGCAGACAAGGGGTGTCTGATAAGTGCAGGTAAGGGCACTGTAGGGTTACAGATACAGACCCAAGTGCAAGGATTGCGTGCAAGGTTTGCCAGGAGGCAGTGCAGGTGTGCGGCTGGGTGGGCAGGGACCTTGGCCCGAAATCAGAGGGTAGCCAGGTGCACGGAGCCGAAGCAGACAGATCAGCAGGGGAGCGGAAGAGCAAAGGCAGAAGCAAAGAGGAAGGTCTTGAGGTGCTTCCGGAACCAGAGATGGTTCTCCTCAAGTTTCAGTGTGGCAGGCAGGCTGTTCCAGAGGGAGGCCCCAGCTGAGGAAAGAGATCTACCCCCAACTCGTTGCTTGGAGAAGCGACCGGCCCTGAGGGAGTTGGAGGTGGATGAGAAAAGAGCTCGAGTGGGAAGGTATTTACGGAGGGAGAGTTGAAGGTATTTTGGACCCAGGCCCCAGTAAGCCTTGTGGACAATGCAGAGGGACTTGAATTTAACCCTTGCAGCCTCTGGGAGCAATGAAAAGATTTCAGGGCTGGAGAGATACGATCCCTGGGCTTCAGACCAAGGAAACGTCTTGCAGTCCTGTTCTGGATGAGTTGCAGAGGACAGAGAGAAGAAGCAGGCAGATTTAGAAAGAGGCTGTTGCAGTAGTCTAGCCTAGAGAGAATCAGAGCTCTAGATACAGTAAGCTTCTGGGGGAAGGAGAGGAAAGGAACAATGCCTCTGCAAATGTACAGTTGGTAGTTTGACTTCTTAGAGATGTCAGAGATGTGAGAAGAAAAGGAGAGTGTGGAGTCGAAGATGACCCCAAGGTTCTTAGCCTCAAAGGTGGGAGCAGGAAGAGGGCCAAGGGAGGCCGGCCAGAGAGTGGCAGGAAAGGAGGGTGCAGGTGTGCCGATGAGGAGAATCTCTGCCTAAATGGGATTAAGGCAGAGATCATTGGCGGCAGACCAGTCCTGGATGGCAGACAGACGGTCAGAGATGAGGGAGGGAAGCCTGAAAACAAGCAGAGTGTCATCCGCATAGCACTGAAAGTTGAAGCAGAGAGCTGCAATGCGGTGGGAAATGGGTGCCAGGTATTGGTTGAACAGCCAGGGAGAGAGGTTAGACCCGTGGGGAACACCACAAGTAGAGAATGAGATGGCGAAAAGGAAGGACCCAAGTTGGACCTGGGAGGGCCGATCAGAGTGGAAAGAGGTCATCCAGGCCAGGGCCTGATCAGTGATACCCGGCTTATCACGGAGACAGTTGAGCAGGATGGCATGGTTGACCGTGTCAAAGGCAGAAGAGAAATCGAGTAGGATGAGGACCCAAAAGGGATGTTAGAGTCATGGTTGGACAGCAGGTCTTCACAGGTGTTCAGGAGAGCAGTTTCCATGCTTCTGACAGCTCTGAAGCCAGGCTGATGGTCATGGAGACAACCAACAGAGTCGGTGTGAAGATTAAGCTGGGAGATGGTCAGCTTTTCCAAGAGTTTGCCCTGGAAAGGAGTGATAGAAACCTGCGAAGTTAGCCGGGCCGGAGGGGTCGGCTGTGGAATTTTTGAGAAGAGGGTGCACAAGAGAATGCTTCAGAGTGGAGGGGTAGATTCCACAGGTGATGGAATGGTTACAGAAGTCGGCCAGATTCAGAGCAAGGGTGTCAATGTGGTCCTTGATGGTTTTGGACGAACAGGGAAGAACCTGTTTTGACTGGAATCACACAATCTCCTGGGCTTGCGCCAATCTGGTTTCCAACCAAGCCACGGCACTGAATCGGCCTTACTGGACCTAAAGATTCAACAGGATGATATCAAAGATGCCAAGAAGCAAGCCCTCCTCTTGTTACTGGGCCTGTCTGCAGCCTTCGACCATGTATACATATTGAATAAATCAAAAAGGCAGCCTATGATCGAGCCAGCCAGGAGTCAACCTGGAATTAGTCAAATGTGTTATCCATTGCGCCACTGGACCGCTGCTACAGCGTGAGCAGGAGTCAGCACTTTTGTAACGAAACAGAAGTTTCCTGCTTGAGACACAGTGAGAAACGTACTTCTCATTTTTACAAGGAGAGGTAGAAAAAAACGCTACAAGCCCACAATGAGCAGGTGAGCGAGCGTGTGCCATCATGAGAAACTTAGTTCTCATTTTTCCCAGAGGAGAGGTAGAAAAAACGCACTAACTACGAACAAACAATGTGCTTTTGTGTGCCATGCGTGACAAGGCTCATTTTTAAATACTTTCTAGAACAAAAAGGCAGCATGCGAACGAGCCAGCCAGGAGTCGAACCTGGAATCTACTGCTCCGTAGGCAGACGCGTTATCCATTGCGCCACTGGCCCTCTGCTGCAGTTACTCTTGGAATCAGCACTTTTGTTACGACGCAGAGGCTCATCATGCGGATTGAGCCATCATGAGCAACTTAGTTCTCATTTTTATAAGGAGAGGTGGTTGAAAACACGCCTACGAACTGACAATGAGCAGGCGTGTGCCATGTGTTAGAGACATCATGAGAAATAACGTAGTTCCCATTTTTTCTCCCGAGTAGAGGTAGAAACACGCTGCAACAGTGACTACAAACACACAATGAGCTTTCGAGTGCCTTGCGTGAGAAGGCTCATTTTTAAATACAGAACAAAAAGGCAGCATTTGAAAGAGCCAGCCAGGAGTCGAACCTGGAATCTTCTGCTCCGTAGGCAGACGCGTTATCCATTGCGCCACTGGCCCGCTGCTGCACTGTGTGCTGCATTCAGCACTTTTGTTACGAACCAGAGGCTCAGGTCGGGCTGCCTGAGACATCACGAGAAACTTTGTTCTCATTTTTACAGCGAGAGGTAGGAAAAACGCTACCAACACACAATAAGCAGGCGTGTGACATGTGTTAAAGAAGGCTCATTTTTAAATACTTTATTGAAAACAATACATACACACATCTGACAAAGAACACATTTGGCATCAGATACTGCCCGGATTGCAACTCTCTGCACGTATTTTCTGGCGAGATTTACGGACCAAGCATCTCATTTATTGTACGATAGCACTCACATTTTCATGCGCAAATAACAGATTTAGACTGTTTTCACTTTTTAGTATTGTACCATTTTATGTGCTCGGTGCTCTTCAGTGTTAAATCCGCGGGAGAGGATGATCTGTACCCAGATCAACCCCAAAAGTCCCATACAGATATGAAACAGATAAGGCCTGAGTGATAGGCGTGCCAAGGAGTACTCGACATGCATGCCACAGAAACGCGAAACATGCAACAAGTGAGAGACATAAAATGGGGTTTTTCACTTTAAGAAATAACATATAATATATTGAATACAATTTTTTGTTTACTTCTTAAAAGGTGTTTTATTGAGCTGCAGCCTTCCTCTTAGAGAGCAGGACTAAGAAGCCCGGCTGGAGCATTTCAGCACATTTTTATTTCCTTTTGGCGATCGCTGTGTCAGGGTGTTGGGTTGGGGCTCCAAGATTGCCGAACACCAGGCGAGCAGTCTATCATGGGGAACAGTTTAGTATACAACACCGGTGCGATGAAGGTACATGGCCTACTGTGCATTTTAAGCACCACCTATAAGCCGAAACCGTTGCATTGAAGTACAGGTAGGAGGGAGATGACATGTGAAGAGGGACACACGACTTGTTTTTTTTTGGGTTATTTATTTGTTAAATATTGTTGGTTGTTTATCGTCTAATTGACTGCCTTGGGCCATGCTTACCTCTTTGGCCATTCCCACCCACTCCTTGCCCCTCCCACCCAAAACTCAACCCCTGGTATCTATGTTGTTTCTAAGCAGTCTGCTGTGAGTTAATGGCTTAATTGCCGCTGTAAATGGCTACCGGTATAATAACAAAAATCTTACCCAATTCTACCTGACCTTAACTCACTACCCCACCCCCTCTATTCCCACCTCTCCCCTCTCACCCAATCTACCCTTATCCCCACCCTACTCTACCACCACTGACTATACCCCAAACCACTCTACACCTACCCCACTCTTCGCTACCCACAATATCCCACACCACTGTACACCTACCCTACCCACTGCCCCACCCCACTGTACCCCTATCCATCAAACCACTGTAGACTGGCAAGGTGACACGAGGTCCTTTGATCCCAATAGATTTCGCCCAGCCTTTCCATATCTTCATATCACTACCGAGTTAAGGTACGTGTTTGTTGAGTCTTCAACCTACCCCAGACCTACGCTAGTTGTTCAAGATCAGACAGGCAGTCAAAGTGAACAGGCACGCCTTTGACAGTGTCTCTTCGGATGTAGGTAGATGCACAAAGTATTCTATTCTGAGGTCCATGCATTCTGCCATGTAAGCGCCAAACAGCCCTTTCACAGGAAGACCCTTCAAAAAGTAAAGACTCCGCTTTCTGTATGTTGGCATGTAGCACGTAGCCCATCTTGGCAGATAGCGTACATCACATTGCATCTAGTGGTGGCCCTATGTTGTGATTCTTCACTTGCCAAATCATAGCAGTGCTAAAAGGTCATGGCCAAGAGGCCTCAGCGGCAGGGGATCTGCGTCCAGTGCAAATTGGCACATGCCAAAACGTCCTGAACAATGGAGAAGGCAAAGAAGTTTCATTAGTGGTGTAATGGGAGGATAAATCGTGTTCCAGATGTTGGGGACATCCCTCAGACCTGTTAAGGGCCTCCATCACACCACTGAGGAATTATCCTTGTTTGTTACTGTTTGCAATGAATGATTGAAGGAGTTGCGTATCTTCAGATCTATAGATTCCTGCTATGATATGACATGATATTGTATTTGAATCGTACTCATACACGCGTGTTTCAGAGCGTGACGAGGCAAGGGAGGGGAAGAAGGGAGGACAAAACAGCGATCTTCCTAGGCCCAGTGACATTGAGAATGCTCAAGTGCAGGGGAGAGGGAGGGAGGAAAGCGCAAGGAGAGGGGCGAGGTGGAACGTGCCTAGGAAGGGATAAAAACAACAACAACTGGTAGCGCAGCCAGCAGGGTGGCAAGTGCGAGGTTTAAAGCGCAGACAAGGGGTGTCTGATAAGTGCAGGTAAGGGCACTGTAGGGTTACAGATACAGACCCAAGTGCAAGGATTGCGTGCAAGGGTTGCCAGGAGGCAGTGCAGGTGTGCGGCTGGGTGGGCAGGGACCTTGGCCCGAAATCAGAGGGTAGCCAGGTGCACGGAGCCGAAGCAGACAGATCAGCAGGGGAGCGGAAGAGCAAAGGCAGAAGCAAAGAGGAAGGTCTTGAGGTGCTTCCGGAACCAGAGATGGTTCTCCTCAAGTTTCAGTGTGGCAGGCAGGCTGTTCCAGAGGGAGGCCCCAGCTGAGGAAAGAGATCTACCCCCAACTCGTTGCTTGGAGAAGCGACCGGCCCTGAGGGAGTTGGAGGTGGATGAGAAAAGAGCTCGAGTGGGAAGGTATTTACGGAGGGAGAGTTGAAGGTATTTTGGACCCAGGCCCCAGTAAGCCTTGTGGACAATGCAGAGGGACTTGAATTTAACCCTTGCAGCCACTGGGAGCAATGAAAAGATTTCAGGGCTGGAGAGATACGATCCCTGGGCTTCAGACCAAGGAAACGTCTTGCAGTCCTGTTCTGGATGAGTTGCAGAGGACAGAGAGAAGAAGCAGGCAGATTTAGAAAGAGGCTGTTGCAGTAGTCTAGCCTAGAGAGAATCAGAGCTCTAGATACAGTAAGCTTCTGGGGGAAGGAGAGGAAAGGAACAATGCCTCTGCAAATGTACAGTTGGTAGTTTGACTTCTTAGAGATGTCAGAGATGTGAGAAGAAAAGGAGAGTGTGGAGTCGAAGATGACCCCAAGGTTCTTAGCCTCAAAGGTGGGAGCAGGAAGAGGGCCAAGGGAGGCCGGCCAGAGAGTGGCAGGAAAGGAGGGTGCAGGTGTGCCGATGAGGAGAATCTCTGCCTAAATGGGATTAAGGCAGAGATCATTGGCGGCAGACCAGTCCTGGATGGCAGACAGACGGTCAGAGATGAGGGAGGGAAGCCTGAAAACAAGCAGAGTGTCATCCGCATAGCACTGAAAGTTGAAGCAGAGAGCTGCAATGCGGTGGGAAATGGGTGCCAGGTATTGGTTGAACAGCCAGGGAGAGAGGTTAGACCCGTGGGGAACACCACAAGTAGAGAATGAGATGGCGAAAAGGAAGGACCCAAGTTGGACCTGGGAGGGCCGATCAGAGTGGAAAGAGGTCATCCAGGCCAGGGCCTGATCAGTGATACCCGGCTTATCACGGAGACAGTTGAGCAGGATGGCATGGTTGACCGTGTCAAAGGCAGAAGAGAAATCGAGTAGGATGAGGACCCAAAAGGGATGTTAGAGTCATGGTTGGACAGCAGGTCTTCACAGGTGTTCAGGAGAGCAGTTTCCATGCTTCTGACAGCTCTGAAGCCAGGCTGATGGTCATGGAGACAACCAACAGAGTCGGTGTGAAGATTAAGCTGGGAGATGGTCAGCTTTTCCAAGAGTTTGCCCTGGAAAGGAGTGATAGAAACCTGCGAAGTTAGCCGGGCCGGAGGGGTCGGCTGTGGAATTTTTGAGAAGAGGGTGCACAAGAGAATGCTTCAGAGTGGAGGGGAAGATTCCACAGGTGATGGAATGGTTACAGAAGTCGGCCAGATTCAGAGCAAGGGTGTCAATGTGGTCCTTGATGGTTTTGGACGAACAGGGAAGAACCTGTTTTGACTGGAATCACACAATCTCCTGGGCTTGCGCCAATCTGGTTTCCAACCAAGCCACGGCACTGAATCGGCCTTACTGGACCTAAAGATTCAACAGGATGATATCAAAGATGCCAAGAAGCAAGCCCTCCTCTTGTTACTGGGCCTGTCTGCAGCCTTCGACCATGTATACATATTGAATAAATCAAAAAGGCAGCCTATGATCGAGCCAGCCAGGAGTCAACCTGGAATTAGTCAAATGTGTTATCCATTGCGCCACTGGACCGCTGCTACAGCGTGAGCAGGAGTCAGCACTTTTGTAACGAAACAGAAGTTTCCTGCTTGAGACACAGTGAGAAACGTACTTCTCATTTTTACAAGGAGAGGTAGAAAAAAACGCTACAAGCCCACAATGAGCAGGTGAGCGAGCGTGTGCCATCATGAGAAACTTAGTTCTCATTTTTCCCAGAGGAGAGGTAGAAAAAACGCACTAACTACGAACAAACAATGTGCTTTTGTGTGCCATGCGTGACAAGGCTCATTTTTAAATACTTTCTAGAACAAAAAGGCAGCATGCGAACGAGCCAGCCAGGAGTCGAACCTGGAATCTTCTGCTCCGTAGGCAGACGCGTTATCCATTGCGCCACTGGCCCTCTGCTGCAGTGACTCTTGGAATCAGCACTTTTGTTACGACGCAGAGGCTCATCATGCGGATTGAGCCATAATGAGCAACTTAGTTCTCATTTTTATAAGGAGAGGTGGTTGAAAACACGCCTACGAACTGACAATGAGCAGGCGTGTGCCATGTGTTAGAGACATCATGAGAAATAACGTAGTTCCCATTTTTTCTCCCGAGTAGAGGTAGAAACACGCTGCAACAGTGACTACAAACACACAATGAGCTTTCGAGTGCCTTGCGTGAGAAGGCTCATTTTTAAATACAGAACAAAAAGGCAGCATTTGAACGAGCCAGCCAGGAGTCGAACCTGGAATCTTCTGCTCCGTAGGCAGACGCGTTATCCATTGCGCTACTGGCCCGCTGCTGCACTGTCAGCTGCATTCAGCACTTTTGTTACGAACCAGAGGCTCAGGTCGGGCTGCCTGAGACATCACGAGAAACTTTGTTCTCATTTTTACAGCGAGAGGTAGGAAAAACGCTACCAACACACAATAAGCAGGCGTGTGACATGTGTTAAAGAAGGCTCATTTTTAAATACTTTATTGAAAACAATACATACAAACATCTGACAAAGAACGCATTTGGCATCAGATACTGCCCAGATTGCAACTCTCTGCACGTATTTTCTGGCGAGTTCTACGGACCAAGCATCTCATTTATTGTACTATAGCACTCACATTTTCATGCGCAAATAACAGATTTAGACTGTTTTCACTTTTTAGTATTGTACCATTTTATGTGCTCGGTGCTCTTCAGTGTTAAATCCGCGGGAGAGGATGATCTGTACCCAGATCAACCCCAAAAGTGCCATACAGATATGAAACAGATAAGGCCTGAGTGATAGGCGTGCCAAGGAGTACTCGACGTGCATGCCACAGAAACGCGAAACATGCAACAAGTGAGAGACATAAAATGGGGTTTTTCACTTTAAGAAATAACATATAATATATTGAATACAATTTTTTGTTTACTTCTTAAAAGGTGTTTTATTGAGCTGTAGCCTTCCTCTTAGAGAGCAGGACTAAGAAGCCCGGCTGGAGCATTTCAGCACATTTTTATTTCCTTTTGGCGATCGCTGTGTCAGGGTGTTGGGTTGGGGCTCCAAGATTGCCGAACACCAGGCGAGCAGTCTATCATGGGGAACAGTTTAGTATACAACACCGGTGCGATGAAGGCACATGGCCTACTGTGCATTTTAAGCACCACCTATAAGCCGAAACCGTTGCATTGAAGTACAGGTAGGAGGGAGATGACATGTGAAGAGGGACACACGACTTGTTTTTTTTTGGGTTATTTATTTGTTAAATATTGTTGGTTGTTTATCGTCTAATTGACTGCCTTGGGCCATGCTTACCTCTTTGGCCATTCCCACCCACTCCTTGCCCCTCCCACCCAAAACTCAACCCCTGGTATCTATGTTGTTTCTAAGCAGTCTGCTGTGAGTTAATGGCTTAATTGCCGCTGTAAATGGCTACCGGTATAATAACAAAAATCTTACCCAATTCTACCTGTCCTTAACTCACTACCCCACCCCCTCTATTCCCACCTCTCCCCTCTCACCCAATCTACCCTTATCCCCACCCTACTCTACCACCACTGACTATACCCCAAACCACTCTACACCTACCCCACTCTTCGCTACCCACAATATCCCACACCACTGTACACCTACCCTACCCACTGCCCCACCCCACTGTACCCCTATCCATCAAACCACTGTAGACTGGCAAGGTGACACGAGGTCCTTTGATCCCAATAGATTTCGCCCAGCCTTTCCATATCTTCAGATCACTACCGAGTTAAGGTACGTGTTTGTTGAGTCATCAACTTACCCCAGACCTACGCTAGTTGTTCAAGATCAGACAGGCAGTCAAAGTGAACAGGCACGCCTTTGACAGTGTCTCTTCGGATGTAGGTAGATGCACAAAGTATTCTATTCTGAGGTCCATGCATTCTGCCATGTAAGCGCCAAACAGCCCTTTCACGGGAAGACCCTTCAAAAAGTAAAGACTCCGCTTTCTGTATGTTGGCATGTAGCACGTAGCCCATCTTGGCAGATAGCGTACATCACATTGCATCTAGTGGTGGCCCCATGTTGTGATTCTTCACTTGCCAAATCATAGCAGTGCTAAAAGGTCATGGCCAAGAGGCCTCAGCGGCAGGGGATCTGCGTCCAGTGCAAATTGGCACATGCCAAAACGTCCTGAACAATGGAGAAGGCAAAGAAGTTTCATTAGTGGTGTAATGGGAGGATAAATCGTGTTCCAGATGTTGGGGACATCCCTCAGACCTGTTAAGGGCCTCCATCACACCACTGAGGAATCATCCTTGTTTGTTACTGTTTGCAATGAATGATTGAAGGAGTTGCGTATCTTCAGATCTATAGATTCCTGCTATGATATGACATGATATTGTATTTGAATCGTACTCATACACGCGTGTTTCAGAGCGTGACGAGGCAAGGGAGGGGAAGAAGGGAGGACAAAACAGCGATCTTCCTAGGCCCAGTGACATTGAGAATGCTCAAGTGCAGGGTAGAGGGAGGGAGGAAAGTGCAAGGAGAGGGGCGAGGTGGAACGTGCCGAGGAAGGGATAAAAACAACAACAACTGGTAGCGCAGCCAGCAGGGTGGCAAGTGCGAGGTTTAAAGCGCAGACAAGGGGTGTCTGATAAGTGCAGGTAAGGGCACTGTAGGGTTACAGATACAGACCCAAGTGCAAGGATTGCGTGCAAGGGTTGCCAGGAGGCAGTGCAGGTGTGCGGCTGGGTGGGCAGGGACCTTGGCCCGAAATCAGAGGGTAGCCAGGTGCACGGAGCCGAAGCAGACAGATCAGCAGGGGAGCGGAAGAGCAAAGGCAGAAGCAAAGAGGAAGGTCTATAGGTGCTTCCGGAACCAGAGATGGTTCTCCTCAAGTTTCAGTGTGGCAGGCAGGCTGTTCCAGAGGGAGGCCCCAGCTGAGGAAAGAGATCTACCCCCAACTCGTTGCTTGGAGAAGCGACCGGCCCTGAGGGAGTTGGAGGTGGAGGAGAAAAGAGCTCGAGTGGGAAGGTATTTACGGAGGGAGAGTTGAAGGTATTTTGGACCCAGGCCCCAGTAAGCCTTGTGGACAATGCAGAGGGACTTGAATTTAACCCTTGCAGCCACTGGGAGCAATGAAAAGATTTCAGGGCTGGAGAGATACGATCCCTGGGCTTCAGACCAAGGAAACGTCTTGCAGTCCTGTTCTGGATGAGTTGCAGAGGACAGAGAGAAGAAGCAGGCAGATTTAGAAAGAGGCTGTTGCAGTAGTCTAGCCTAGAGAGAATCAGAGCTCTAGATACAGTAAGCTTCCGGGGGAAGGAGAGGAAAGGAACAATACCTCTGCAAATGTACAGTTGGTAGTTTGACTTCTTAGAGATGTCAGAGATGTGAGAAGAAAAGGAGAGTGTGGAGTCGAAGATGACCCCAAGGTTCTTAGCCTCAAAGGTGGGAGCAGGAAGAGGGCCAAGGGAGGCCGGCCAGAGAGTGGCAGGAAAGGAGGGTGCAGGTGTGCCGATGAGGAGAATCTCTGCCTAAATGGGATTAAGGCAGAGATCATTGGCGGCAGACCAGTCCTGGATGGCAGACAGACGGTCAGAGATGAGGGAGGGAAGCCTGAAAACAAGCAGAGTGTCATCCGCATAGCACTGAAAGTTGAAGCAGAGAGCTGCAATGCGGTGGGAAATGGGTGCCAGGTATTGGTTGAACAGCCAGGGAGAGAGGTTAGACCCGTGGGGAACACCACAAGTAGAGAATGAGATGGCGAAAAGGAAGGACCCAAGTTGGACCTGGGAGGGCCGATCAGAGTGGAAAGAGGTCATCCAGGCCAGGGCCTGATCAGTGATACCCGGCTTATCACGGAGACAGTTGAGCAGGATGGCATGGTTGACCGTGTCAAAGGCAGAAGAGAAATCGAGTAGGATGAGGACCCAAAAGGGATGTTAGAGTCATGGTTGGACAGCAGGTCTTCACAGGTGTTCAGGAGAGCAGTTTCCATGCTTCTGACAGCTCTGAAGCCAGGCTGATGGTCATGGAGACAACCAACAGAGTCGGTGTGAAGATTAAGCTGGGAGATGGTCAGCTTTTCCAAGAGTTTGCCCTGGAAAGGAGTGATAGAAACCTGCGAAGTTAGCCGGGCCGGAGGGGTCGGCTGTGGAATTTTTGAGAAGAGGGTGCACAAGAGAATGCTTCAGAGTGGAGGGGAAGATTCCACAGGTGATGGAATGGTTACAGAAGTCGGCCAGATTCAGAGCAAGGGTGTCAATGTGGTCCTTGATGGTTTTGGACGAACAGGGAAGAACCTGTTTTGAATGGAATCACACAATCTCCTGGGCTTGCGCCAATCTGGTTTCCAACCAAGCCACGGCACTGAATCGGCCTTACTGGACCTAAAGATTCAACAGGATGATATCAAAGATGCCAAGAAGCAAGCCCTCCTCTTGTTACTGGGCCTGTCTGCAGCCTTCGACCATGTATACATATTGAATAAATCAAAAAGGCAGCCTATGATCGAGCCAGCCAGGAGTCAACCTGGAATTAGTCAAATGTGTTATCCATTGCGCCACTGGACCGCTGCTACAGCGTGAGCAGGAGTCAGCACTTTTGTAACGAAACAGAAGTTTCCTGCTTGAGACACAGTGAGAAACGTACTTCTCATTTTTACAAGGAGAGGTAGAAAAAAACACTACAAGCCCACAATGAGCAGGTGAGCGAGCGTGTGCCATCATGAGAAACTTAGTTCTCATTTTTCCCAGAGGAGAGGTAGAAAAAACGCACTAACTACGAACAAACAATGTGCTTTTGTGTGCCATGCGTGACAAGGCTCATTTTTAAATACTTTCTAGAACAAAAAGGCAGCATGCGAACGAGCCAGCCAGGAGTCGAACCTGGAATCTTCTGCTCCGTAGGCAGACGTTATCCATTGCGCCACTGACCCTCTGCTGCAGTGACTCTTGGAATCAGCACTTTTGTTACGACGCAGAGGCTCATCATGCGGATTGAGCCATCATGAGCAACTTAGTTCTCATTTTTATAAGGAGAGGTGGTTGAAAACACGCCTACGAACTGACAATGAGCAGGCGTGTGCCATGTGTTAGAGACATCATGAGAAATAACGTAGTTCCCATTTTTTCTCCCGAGTAGAGGTAGAAACACGCTGCAACAGTGACTACAAACACACAATGAGCTTTCGAGTGCCTTGCGTGAGAAGGCTCATTTTTAAATACAGAACAAAAAGGCAGCATTTGAACGAGCCAGCCAGGAGTCGAACCTGGAATCTTCTGCTCCGTAGGCAGACGCGTTATCCATTGCGCCACTGGCCCGCTGCTGCACTGTGTGCTGCATTCAGCACTTTTGTTACGAACCAGAGGCTCAGGTCGGGCTGCCTGAGACATCACGAGAAACTTTGTTCTCATTTTTACAGCGAGAGGTAGGAAAAACGCTACCAACACACAATAAGCAGGCGTGTGACATGTGTTAAAGAAGGCTCATTTTTAAATACTTTATTGAAAACAATACATACACACATCTGACAAAGAACACATTTGGCATCAGATACTGCCCGGATTGCAACTCTCTGCACGTATTTTCTGGCGAGATTTACGGACCAAGCATCTCATTTATTGTACGATAGCACTCACATTTTCATGCGCAAATAACAGATTTAGACTGTTTTCACTTTTTAGTATTGTACCATTTTATGTGCTCGGTGCTCTTCAGTGTTAAATCCGCGGGAGAGGATGATCTGTACCCAGATCAACCCCAAAAGTGCCATACAGATATGAAACAGGTAAGGCCTGAGTGATAGGCGTGCCAAGGAGTACTCGACGTGCATGCCACAGAAACGCGAAACATGCAACAAGTGAGAGACATAAAATGGGGTTTTTCACTTTAAGAAAATAACATATAATATATTGAATACAATTTTTTGTTTACTTCTTAAAAGGTGTTTTATTGAGCTGTAGCCTTCCTCTTAGAGAGCAGGACTAAGAAGCCCGGCTGGAGCATTTCAGCACATTTTTATTTCCTTTTGGCGATCGCTGTGTCAGGGTGTTGGGTTGGGGCTCCAAGATTGCCGAACACCAGGCGAGCAGTCTATCATGGGGAACAGTTTAGTATACAACACCGGTGCGATGAAGGTACATGGCCTACTGTGCATTTTAAGCACCACCTATAAGCCGAAACCGTTGCATTGAAGTACAGGTAGGAGGGAGATGACATGTGAAGAGGGACACACGACTTGTTTTTTTTTGGGTTATTTATTTGTTAAATATTGTTGGTTGTTTATCGTCTAATTGACTGCCTTGGGCCATGCTTACCTCTTTGGCCATTCCCACCCACTCCTTGCCCCTCCCACCCAAAACTCAACCCCTGGTATCTATGTTGTTTCTAAGCAGTCTGCTGTGAGTTAATGGCTTAATTGCCGCTGTAAATGGCTACCGGTATAATAACAAAAATCTTACCCAATTCTACCTGACCTTAACTCACTACCCCACCCCCTCTATTCCCACCTCTCCCCTCTCACCCAATCTACCCTTATCCCCACCCTACTCTACCACCACTGACTATACCCCAAACCACTCTACACCTACCCCACTCTTCGCTACCCACAATATCCCACACCACTGTACACCTACCCTACCCACTGCCCCACCCCACTGTACCCCTATCCATCAAACCACTGTAGACTGGCAAGGTGACACGAGGTCCTTTGATCCCAATAGATTTCGCCCAGCCTTTCCATATCTTCATATCACTACTGAGTTAAGGTACGTGTTTGTTGAGTCTTCAACTTACCCCAGACCTACGCTAGTTGTTCAAGATCAGACAGGCAGTCAAAGTGAACAGGCACGCCTTTGACAGTGTCTCTTCGGATGTAGGTAGATGCACAAAGTATTCTATTCTGAGGTCCATGCATTCTGCCATGTAAGCGCCAAACAGCCCTTTCACAGGAAGACCCTTCAAAAAGTAAAGACTCCGCTTTCTGTATGTTGGCATGTAGCACGTAGCCCATCTTGGCAGATAGCGTACATCACATTGCATCTAGTGGTGGCCCTATGTTGTGATTCTTCACTTGCCAAATCATAGCAGTGCTAAAAGGTCATGGCCAAGAGGCCTCAGCGGCAGGGGATCTGCGTCCAGTGCAAATTGGCACATGCCAAAACGTCCTGAACAATGGAGAAGGCAAAGAAGTTTCATTAGTGGTGTAATGGGAGGATAAATCGTGTTCCAGATGTTGGGGACATCCCTCAGACCTGTTAAGGGCCTCCATCACACCACTGAGGAATTATCCTTGTTTGTTACTGTTTGCAATGAATGATTGAAGGAGTTGCGTATCTTCAGATCTATAGATTCCTGCTATGATATGACATGATATTGTATTTGAATCGTACTCATACACGCGTGTTTCAGAGCGTGACGAGGCAAGGGAGGGGAAGAAGGGAGGACAAAACAGCGATCTTCCTAGGCCCAGTGACATTGAGAATGCTCAAGTGCAGGGGAGAGGGAGGGAGGAAAGTGCAAGGAGAGGGGCGAGGTGGAACGTGCCTAGGAAGGGATAAAAACAACAACAACTGGTAGCGCAGCCAGCAGGGTGGCAAGTGCGAGGTTTAAAGCGCAGACAAGGGGTGTCTGATAAGTGCAGGTAAGGGCACTGTAGGGTTACAGATACAGACCCAAGTGCAAGGATTGCGTGCAAGGTTTGCCAGGAGGCAGTGCAGGTGTGCGGCTGGGTGGGCAGGGACCTTGGCCCGAAATCAGAGGGTAGCCAGGTGCACGGAGCCGAAGCAGACAGATCAGCAGGGGAGCGGAAGAGCAAAGGCAGAAGCAAAGAGGAAGGTCTTGAGGTGCTTCCGGAACCAGAGATGGTTCTCCTCAAGTTTCAGTGTGGCAGGCAGGCTGTTCCAGAGGGAGGCCCCAGCTGAGGAAAGAGATCTACCCCCAACTCGTTGCTTGGAGAAGCGACCGGCCCTGAGGGAGTTGGAGGTGGATGAGAAAAGAGCTCGAGTGGGAAGGTATTTACGGAGGGAGAGTTGAAGGTATTTTGGACCCAGGCCCCAGTAAGCCTTGTGGACAATGCAGAGGGACTTGAATTTAACCCTTGCAGCCTCTGGGAGCAATGAAAAGATTTCAGGGCTGGAGAGATACGATCCCTGGGCTTCAGACCAAGGAAACGTCTTGCAGTCCTGTTCTGGATGAGTTGCAGAGGACAGAGAGAAGAAGCAGGCAGATTTAGAAAGAGGCTGTTGCAGTAGTCTAGCCTAGAGAGAATCAGAGCTCTAGATACAGTAAGCTTCTGGGGGAAGGAGAGGAAAGGAACAATGCCTCTGCAAATGTACAGTTGGTAGTTTGACTTCTTAGAGATGTCAGAGATGTGAGAAGAAAAGGAGAGTGTGGAGTCGAAGATGACCCCAAGGTTCTTAGCCTCAAAGGTGGGAGCAGGAAGAGGGCCAAGGGAGGCCGGCCAGAGAGTGGCAGGAAAGGAGGGTGCAGGTGTGCCGATGAGGAGAATCTCTGCCTAAATGGGATTAAGGCAGAGATCATTGGCGGCAGACCAGTCCTGGATGGCAGACAGACGGTCAGAGATGAGGGAGGGAAGCCTGAAAACAAGCAGAGTGTCATCCGCATAGCACTGAAAGTTGAAGCAGAGAGCTGCAATGCGGTGGGAAATGGGTGCCAGGTATTGGTTGAACAGCCAGGGAGAGAGGTTAGACCCGTGGGGAACACCACAAGTAGAGAATGAGATGGCGAAAAGGAAGGACCCAAGTTGGACCTGGGAGGGCCGATCAGAGTGGAAAGAGGTCATCCAGGCCAGGGCCTGATCAGTGATACCCGGCTTATCACGGAGACAGTTGAGCAGGATGGCATGGTTGACCGTGTCAAAGGCAGAAGAGAAATCGAGTAGGATGAGGACCCAAAAGGGATGTTAGAGTCATGGTTGGACAGCAGGTCTTCACAGGTGTTCAGGAGAGCAGTTTCCATGCTTCTGACAGCTCTGAAGCCAGGCTGATGGTCATGGAGACAACCAACAGAGTCGGTGTGAAGATTAAGCTGGGAGATGGTCAGCTTTTCCAAGAGTTTGCCCTGGAAAGGAGTGATAGAAACCTGCGAAGTTAGCCGGGCCGGAGGGGTCGGCTGTGGAATTTTTGAGAAGAGGGTGCACAAGAGAATGCTTCAGAGTGGAGGGGAAGATTCCACAGGTGATGGAATGGTTACAGAAGTCGGCCAGATTCAGAGCAAGGGTGTCAATGTGGTCCTTGATGGTTTTGGACGAACAGGGAAGAACCTGTTTTGACTGGAATCACACAATCTCCTGGGCTTGCGCCAATCTGGTTTCCAACCAAGCCACGGCACTGAATCGGCCTCACTGGACCTAAAGATTCAACAGGATGATATCAAAGATGCCAAGAAGCAAGCCCTCCTCTTGTTACTGGGCCTGTCTGCAGCCTTCGACCATGTATACATATTGAATAAATCAAAAAGGCAGCCTATGATCGAGCCAGCCAGGAGTCAACCTGGAATTAGTCAAATGTGTTATCCATTGCGCCACTGGACCGCTGCTACAGCGTGAGCAGGAGTCAGCACTTTTGTAACGAAACAGAAGTTTCCTGCTTGAGACACAGTGAGAAACGTACTTCTCATTTTTACAAGGAGAGGTAGAAAAAAACACTACAAGCCCACAATGAGCAGGTGAGCGAGCGTGTGCCATCATGAGAAACTTAGTTCTCATTTTTCCCAGAGGAGAGGTAGAAAAAACGCACTAACTACGAACAAACAATGTGCTTTTGTGTGCCATGCGTGACAAGGCTCATTTTTAAATACTTTCTAGAACAAAAAGGCAGCATGCGAACGAGCCAGCCAGGAGTCGAACCTGGAATCTTCTGCTCCGTAGGCAGACGCGTTATCCATTGCGCCACTGACCCTCTGCTGCAGTGACTCTTGGAATCAGCACTTTTGTTACGACGCAGAGGCTCATCATGCGGATTGAGCCATCATGAGCAACTTAGTTCTCATTTTTATAAGGAGAGGTGGTTGAAAACACGCCTACGAACTGACAATGAGCAGGCGTGTGCCATGTGTTAGAGACATCATGAGAAATAACGTAGTTCCCATTTTTTCTCCCGAGTAGAGGTAGAAACACGCTGCAACAGTGACTACAAACACACAATGAGCTTTCGAGTGCCTTGCGTGAGAAGGCTCATTTTTAAATACAGAACAAAAAGGCAGCATTTGAACGAGCCAGCCAGGAGTCGAACCTGGAATCTTCTGCTCCGTAGGCAGACGCGTTATCCATTGCGCCACTGGCCCGCTGCTGCACTGTGTGCTGCATTCAGCACTTTTGTTACGAACCAGAGGCTCAGGTCGGGCTGCCTGAGACATCACGAGAAACTTTGTTCTCATTTTTACAGCGAGAGGTAGGAAAAACGCTACCAACACACAATAAGCAGGCGTGTGACATGTGTTAAAGAAGGCTCATTTTTAAATACTTTATTGAAAACAATACATACACACATCTGACAAAGAACACATTTGGCATCAGATACTGCCCGGATAGCAACTCTCTGCACGTATTTTCTGGCGAGATTTACGGACCAAGCATCTCATTTATTGTACGATAGCACTCACATTTTCATGCGCAAATAACAGATTTAGACTGTTTTCACTTTTTAGTATTGTACCATTTTATGTGCTCGGTGCTCTTCAGTGTTAAATCCGCGGGAGAGGATGATCTGTACCCAGATCAACCCCAAAAGTGCCATACAGATATGAAACAGGTAAGGCCTGAGTGATAGGCGTGCCAAGGAGTACTCGACGTGCATGCCACAGAAACGCGAAACATGCAACAAGTGAGAGACATAAAATGGGGTTTTTCACTTTAAGAAAATAACATATAATATATTGAATACAATTTTTTGTTTACTTCTTAAAAGGTGTTTTATTGAGCTGTAGCCTTCCTCTTAGAGAGCAGGACTAAGAAGCCCGGCTGGAGCATTTCAGCACATTTTTATTTCCTTTTGGCGATCGCTGTGTCAGGGTGTTGGGTTGGGGCTCCAAGATTGCCGAACACCAGGCGAGCAGTCTATCATGGGGAACAGTTTAGTATACAACACCGGTGCGATGAAGGTACATGGCCTACTGTGCATTTTAAGCACCACCTATAAGCCGAAACCGTTGCATTGAAGTACAGGTAGGAGGGAGATGACATGTGAAGAGGGACACACGACTTGTTTTTTTTTGGGTTATTTATTTGTTAAATATTGTTGGTTGTTTATCGTCTAATTGACTGCCTTGGGCCATGCTTACCTCTTTGGCCATTCCCACCCACTCCTTGCCCCTCCCACCCAAAACTCAACCCCTGGTATCTATGTTGTTTCTAAGCAGTCTGCTGTGAGTTAATGGCTTAATTGCCGCTGTAAATGGCTACCGGTATAATAACAAAAATCTTACCCAATTCTACCTGACCTTAACTCACTACCCCACCCCCTCTATTCCCACCTCTCCCCTCTCACCCAATCTACCCTTATCCCCACCCTACTCTACCACCACTGACTATACCCCAAACCACTCTACACCTACCCCACTCTTCGCTACCCACAATATCCCACACCACTGTACACCTACCCTACCCACTGCCCCACCCCACTGTACCCCTATCCATCAAACCACTGTAGACTGGCAAGGTGACACGAGGTCCTTTGATCCCAATAGATTTCGCCCAGCCTTTCCATATCTTCATATCACTACCGAGTTAAGGTACGTGTTTGTTGAGTCTTCAACTTACCCCAGACCTACGCTAGTTGTTCAAGATCAGACAGGCAGTCAAAGTGAACAGGCACGCCTTTGACAGTGTCTCTTCGGATGTAGGTAGATGCACAAAGTATTCTATTCTGAGGTCCATGCATTCTGCCATGTAAGCGCCAAACAGCCCTTTCACAGGAAGACCCTTCAAAAAGTAAAGACTCCGCTTTCTGTATGTTGGCATGTAGCACGTAGCCCATCTTGGCAGATAGCGTACATCACATTGCATCTAGTGGTGGCCCTATGTTGTGATTCTTCACTTGCCAAATCATAGCAGTGCTAAAAGGTCATGGCCAAGAGGCCTCAGCGGCAGGGGATCTGCGTCCAGTGCAAATTGGCACATGCCAAAACGTCCTGAACAATGGAGAAGGCAAAGAAGTTTCATTAGTGGTGTAATGGGAGGATAAATCGTGTTCCAGATGTTGGGGACATCCCTCAGACCTGTTAAGGGCCTCCATCACACCACTGAGGAATTATCCTTGTTTGTTACTGTTTGCAATGAATGATTGAAGGAGTTGCGTATCTTCAGATCTATAGATTCCTGCTATGATATGACATGATATTGTATTTGAATCGTACTCATACACGCGTGTTTCAGAGCGTGACGAGGCAAGGGAGGGGAAGAAGGGAGGACAAAACAGCGATCTTCCTAGGCCCAGTGACATTGAGAATGCTCAAGTGCAGGGGAGAGGGAGGGAGGAAAGTGCAAGGAGAGGGGCGAGGTGGAACGTGCCTAGGAAGGGATAAAAACAACAACAACTGGTAGCGCAGCCAGCAGGGTGGCAAGTGCGAGGTTTAAAGCGCAGACAAGGGGTGTCTGATAAGTGCAGGTAAGGGCACTGTAGGGTTACAGATACAGACCCAAGTGCAAGGATTGCGTGCAAGGTTTGCCAGGAGGCAGTGCAGGTGTGCGGCTGGGTGGGCAGGGACCTTGGCCCGAAATCAGAGGGTAGCCAGGTGCACGGAGCCGAAGCAGACAGATCAGCAGGGGAGCGGAAGAGCAAAGGCAGAAGCAAAGAGGAAGGTCTTGAGGTGCTTCCGGAACCAGAGATGGTTCTCCTCAAGTTTCAGTGTGGCAGGCAGGCTGTTCCAGAGGGAGGCCCCAGCTGAGGAAAGAGATCTACCCCCAACTCGTTGCTTGGAGAAGCGACCGGCCCTGAGGGAGTTGGAGGTGGATGAGAAAAGAGCTCGAGTGGGAAGGTATTTACGGAGGGAGAGTTGAAGGTATTTTGGACCCAGGCCCCAGTAAGCCTTGTGGACAATGCAGAGGGACTTGAATTTAACCCTTGCAGCCTCTGGGAGCAATGAAAAGATTTCAGGGCTGGAGAGATACGATCCCTGGGCTTCAGACCAAGGAAACGTCTTGCAGTCCTGTTCTGGATGAGTTGCAGAGGACAGAGAGAAGAAGCAGGCAGATTTAGAAAGAGGCTGTTGCAGTAGTCTAGCCTAGAGAGAATCAGAGCTCTAGATACAGTAAGCTTCTGGGGGAAGGAGAGGAAAGGAACAATGCCTCTGCAAATGTACAGTTGGTAGTTTGACTTCTTAGAGATGTCAGAGATGTGAGAAGAAAAGGAGAGTGTGGAGTCGAAGATGACCCCAAGGTTCTTAGCCTCAAAGGTGGGAGCAGGAAGAGGGCCAAGGGAGGCCGGCCAGAGAGTGGCAGGAAAGGAGGGTGCAGGTGTGCCGATGAGGAGAATCTCTGCCTAAATGGGATTAAGGCAGAGATCATTGGCGGCAGACCAGTCCTGGATGGCAGACAGACGGTCAGAGATGAGGGAGGGAAGCCTGAAAACAAGCAGAGTGTCATCCGCATAGCACTGAAAGTTGAAGCAGAGAGCTGCAATGCGGTGGGAAATGGGTGCCAGGTATTGGTTGAACAGCCAGGGAGAGAGGTTAGACCCGTGGGGAACACCACAAGTAGAGAATGAGATGGCGAAAAGGAAGGACCCAAGTTGGACCTGGGAGGGCCGATCAGAGTGGAAAGAGGTCATCCAGGCCAGGGCCTGATCAGTGATACCCGGCTTATCACGGAGACAGTTGAGCAGGATGGCATGGTTGACCGTGTCAAAGGCAGAAGAGAAATCGAGTAGGATGAGGACCCAAAAGGGATGTTAGAGTCATGGTTGGACAGCAGGTCTTCACAGGTGTTCAGGAGAGCAGTTTCCATGCTTCTGACAGCTCTGAAGCCAGGCTGATGGTCATGGAGACAACCAACAGAGTCGGTGTGAAGATTAAGCTGGGAGATGGTCAGCTTTTCCAAGAGTTTGCCCTGGAAAGGAGTGATAGAAACCTGCGAAGTTAGCCGGGCCGGAGGGGTCGGCTGTGGAATTTTTGAGAAGAGGGTGCACAAGAGAATGCTTCAGAGTGGAGGGGTAGATTCCACAGGTGATGGAATGGTTACAGAAGTCGGCCAGATTCAGAGCAAGGGTGTCAATGTGGTCCTTGATGGTTTTGGACGAACAGGGAAGAACCTGTTTTGACTGGAATCACACAATCTCCTGGGCTTGCGCCAATCTGGTTTCCAACCAAGCCACGGCACTGAATCGGCCTTACTGGACCTAAAGATTCAACAGGATGATATCAAAGATGCCAAGAAGCAAGCCCTCCTCTTGTTACTGGGCCTGTCTGCAGCCTTCGACCATGTATACATATTGAATAAATCAAAAAGGCAGCCTATGATCGAGCCAGCCAGGAGTCAACCTGGAATTAGTCAAATGTGTTATCCATTGCGCCACTGGACCGCTGCTACAGCGTGAGCAGGAGTCAGCACTTTTGTAACGAAACAGAAGTTTCCTGCTTGAGACACAGTGAGAAACGTACTTCTCATTTTTACAAGGAGAGGTAGAAAAAAACGCTACAAGCCCACAATGAGCAGGTGAGCGAGCGTGTGCCATCATGAGAAACTTAGTTCTCATTTTTCCCAGAGGAGAGGTAGAAAAAACGCACTAACTACGAACAAACAATGTGCTTTTGTGTGCCATGCGTGACAAGGCTCATTTTTAAATACTTTCTAGAACAAAAAGGCAGCATGCGAACGAGCCAGCCAGGAGTCGAACCTGGAATCTTCTGCTCCGTAGGCAGACGCGTTATCCATTGCGCCACTGGCCCTCTGCTGCAGTGACTCTTGGAATCAGCACTTTTGTTACGACGCAGAGGCTCATCATGCGGATTGAGCCATCATGAGCAACTTAGTTCTCATTTTTATAAGGAGAGGTGGTTGAAAACACGCCTACGAACTGACAATGAGCAGGCGTGTGCCATGTGTTAGAGACATCATGAGAAATAACGTAGTTCCCATTTTTTCTCCCGAGTAGAGGTAGAAACACGCTGCAACAGTGACTACAAACACACAATGAGCTTTCGAGTGCCTTGCGTGAGAAGGCTCGTTTTAAAATACAGAACAAAAAGGCAGCATTTGAACGAGCCAGCCAGGAGTCGAACCTGGAATCTTCGGCTCCGTAGGCAGACGCGTTATCCATTGCGCCACTGGCCCGCTGCTGCACTGTGAGCTGCATTCAGCACTTTTGTTACGAACCAGAGGCTCAGGTCGGGCTGCCTGAGACATCACGAGAAACTTTGTTCTCATTTTTACAGCGAGAGGTAGGAAAAACGCTACCAACACACAATAAGCAGGCGTGTGACATGTGTTAAAGAAGGCTCATTTTTAAATACTTTATTGAAAACAATACATACACACAAAGAACGCATTTGGCATCAGATACTGCCCGGATTGCAACTCTCTGCACGTATTTTCTGGCGAGTTCTACGGACCAAGCATCTCATTTATTGTACGATAGCACTCACATTTTCATGCGCAAATAACAGATTTAGACTGTTTTCACTTTTTAGTATTGTACCATTTTATGTGCTCGGTGCTCTTCAGTGTTAAATCCGCGGGAGAGGATGATCTGTACCCAGATCAACCCCAAAAGTGCCATACAGATATGAAACAGGTAAGGCCTGAGTGATAGGCGTGCCAAGGAGTACTCGACGTGCATGCCACAGAAACGCGAAACATGCAACAAGTGAGAGACATAAAATGGGGTTTTTCACTTTAAGAAAATAACATATAATATATTGAATACAATTTTTTGTTTACTTCTTAAAAGGTGTTTTATTGAGCTGTAGCCTTCCTCTTAGAGAGCAGGACTAAGAAGCCCGGCTGGAGCATTTCAGCACATTTTTATTTCCTTTTGGCGATCGCTGTGTCAGGGTGTTGGGTTGGGGCTCCAAGATTGCCGAACACCAGGCGAGCAGTCTATCATGGGGAACAGTTTAGTATACAACACCGGTGCGATGAAGGTACATGGCCTACTGTGCATTTTAAGCACCACCTATAAGCCGAAACCGTTGCATTGAAGTACAGGTAGGAGGGAGATGACATGTGAAGAGGGACACACGACTTGTTTTTTTTTGGGTTATTTATTTGTTAAATATTGTTGGTTGTTTATCGTCTAATTGACTGCCTTGGGCCATGCTTACCTCTTTGGCCATTCCCACCCACTCCTTGCCCCTCCCACCCAAAACTCAACCCCTGGTATCTATGTTGTTTCTAAGCAGTCTGCTGTGAGTTAATGGCTTAATTGCCGCTGTAAATGGCTACCGGTATAATAACAAAAATCTTAACCAATTCTACCTGACCTTAACTCACTACCCCACCCCCTCTATTCCCACCTCTCCCCTCTCACCCAATCTACCCTTATCCCCACCCTACTCTACCACCACTGACTATACCCCAAACCACTCTACACCTACCCCACTCTTCGCTACCCACAATATCCCACACCACTGTACACCTACCCTACCCACTGCCCCACCCCACTGTACCCCTATCCATCAAACCACTGTAGACTGGCAAGGTGACACGAGGTCCTTTGATCCCAATAGATTTCGCCCAGCCTTTCCATATCTTCATATCACTACCGAGTTAAGGTACGTGTTTGTTGAGTCTTCAACTTACCCCAGACCTACGCTAGTTGTTCAAGATCAGACAGGCAGTCAAAGTGAACAGGCACGCCTTTGACAGTGTCTCTTCGGATGTAGGTAGATGCACAAAGTATTCTATTCTGAGGTCCATGCATTCTGCCATGTAAGCGCCAAACAGCCCTTTCACAGGAAGACCCTTCAAAAAGTAAAGACTCCGCTTTCTGTATGTTGGCATGTAGCACGTAGCCCATCTTGGCAGATAGCGTACATCACATTGCATCTAGTGGTGGCCCTATGTTGTGATTCTTCACTTGCCAAATCATAGCAGTGCTAAAAGGTCATGGCCAAGAGGCCTCAGCGGCAGGGGATCTGCGTCCAGTGCAAATTGGCACATGCCAAAACGTCCTGAACAATGGAGAAGGCAAAGAAGTTTCATTAGTGGTGTAATGGGAGGATAAATCGTGTTCCAGATGTTGGGGACATCCCTCAGACCTGTTAAGGGCCTCCATCACACCACTGAGGAATTATCCTTGTTTGTTACTGTTTGCAATGAATGATTGAAGGAGTTGCGTATCTTCAGATCTATAGATTCCTGCTATGATATGACATGATATTGTATTTGAATCGTACTCATACACGCGTGTTTCAGAGCGTGACGAGGCAAGGGAGGGGAAGAAGGGAGGACAAAACAGCGATCTTCCTAGGCCCAGTGACATTGAGAATGCTCAAGTGCAGGGGAGAGGGAGGGAGGAAAGTGCAAGGAGAGGGGCGAGGTGGAACGTGCCTAGGAAGGGATAAAAACAACAACAACTGGTAGCGCAGCCAGCAGGGTGGCAAGTGCGAGGTTTAAAGCGCAGACAAGGGGTGTCTGATAAGTGCAGGTAAGGGCACTGTAGGGTTACAGATACAGACCCAAGTGCAAGGATTGCGTGCAAGGTTTGCCAGGAGGCAGTGCAGGTGTGCGGCTGGGTGGGCAGGGACCTTGGCCCGAAATCAGAGGGTAGCCAGGTGCACGGAGCCGAAGCAGACAGATCAGCAGGGGAGCGGAAGAGCAAAGGCAGAAGCAAAGAGGAAGGTCTTGAGGTGCTTCCGGAACCAGAGATGGTTCTCCTCAAGTTTCAGTGTGGCAGGCAGGCTGTTCCAGAGGGAGGCCCCAGCTGAGGAAAGAGATCTACCCCCAACTCGTTGCTTGGAGAAGCGACCGGCCCTGAGGGAGTTGGAGGTGGATGAGAAAAGAGCTCGAGTGGGAAGGTATTTACGGAGGGAGAGTTGAAGGTATTTTGGACCCAGGCCCCAGTAAGCCTTGTGGACAATGCAGAGGGACTTGAATTTAACCCTTGCAGCCTCTGGGAGCAATGAAAAGATTTCAGGGCTGGAGAGATACGATCCCTGGGCTTCAGACCAAGGAAACGTCTTGCAGTCCTGTTCTGGATGAGTTGCAGAGGACAGAGAGAAGAAGCAGGCAGATTTAGAAAGAGGCTGTTGCAGTAGTCTAGCCTAGAGAGAATCAGAGCTCTAGATACAGTAAGCTTCTGGGGGAAGGAGAGGAAAGGAACAATGCCTCTGCAAATGTACAGTTGGTAGTTTGACTTCTTAGAGATGTCAGAGATGTGAGAAGAAAAGGAGAGTGTGGAGTCGAAGATGACCCCAAGGTTCTTAGCCTCAAAGGTGGGAGCAGGAAGAGGGCCAAGGGAGGCCGGCCAGAGAGTGGCAGGAAAGGAGGGTGCAGGTGTGCCGATGAGGAGAATCTCTGCCTAAATGGGATTAAGGCAGAGATCATTGGCGGCAGACCAGTCCTGGATGGCAGACAGACGGTCAGAGATGAGGGAGGGAAGCCTGAAAACAAGCAGAGTGTCATCCGCATAGCACTGAAAGTTGAAGCAGAGAGCTGCAATGCGGTGGGAAATGGGTGCCAGGTATTGGTTGAACAGCCAGGGAGAGAGGTTAGACCCGTGGGGAACACCACAAGTAGAGAATGAGATGGCGAAAAGGAAGGACCCAAGTTGGACCTGGGAGGGCCGATCAGAGTGGAAAGAGGTCATCCAGGCCAGGGCCTGATCAGTGATACCCGGCTTATCACGGAGACAGTTGAGCAGGATGGCATGGTTGACCGTGTCAAAGGCAGAAGAGAAATCGAGTAGGATGAGGACCCAAAAGGGATGTTAGAGTCATGGTTGGACAGCAGGTCTTCACAGGTGTTCAGGAGAGCAGTTTCCATGCTTCTGACAGCTCTGAAGCCAGGCTGATGGTCATGGAGACAACCAACAGAGTCGGTGTGAAGATTAAGCTGGGAGATGGTCAGCTTTTCCAAGAGTTTGCCCTGGAAAGGAGTGATAGAAACCTGCGAAGTTAGCCGGGCCGGAGGGGTCGGCTGTGGAATTTTTGAGAAGAGGGTGCACAAGAGAATGCTTCAGAGTGGAGGGGTAGATTCCACAGGTGATGGAATGGTTACAGAAGTCGGCCAGATTCAGAGCAAGGGTGTCAATGTGGTCCTTGATGGTTTTGGACGAACAGGGAAGAACCTGTTTTGACTGGAATCACACAATCTCCTGGGCTTGCGCCAATCTGGTTTCCAACCAAGCCACGGCACTGAATCGGCCTTACTGGACCTAAAGATTCAACAGGATGATATCAAAGATGCCAAGAAGCAAGCCCTCCTCTTGTTACTGGGCCTGTCTGCAGCCTTCGACCATGTATACATATTGAATAAATCAAAAAGGCAGCCTATGATCGAGCCAGCCAGGAGTCAACCTGGAATTAGTCAAATGTGTTATCCATTGCGCCACTGGACCGCTGCTACAGCGTGAGCAGGAGTCAGCACTTTTGTAACGAAACAGAAGTTTCCTGCTTGAGACACAGTGAGAAACGTACTTCTCATTTTTACAAGGAGAGGTAGAAAAAAACGCTACAAGCCCACAATGAGCAGGTGAGCGAGCGTGTGCCATCATGAGAAACTTAGTTCTCATTTTTCCCAGAGGAGAGGTAGAAAAAACGCACTAACTACGAACAAACAATGTGCTTTTGTGTGCCATGCGTGACAAGGCTCATTTTTAAATACTTTCTAGAACAAAAAGGCAGCATGCGAACGAGCCAGCCAGGAGTCGAACCTGGAATCTTCTGCTCCGTAGGCAGACGCGTTATCCATTGCGCCACTGGCCCTCTGCTGCAGTTACTCTTGGAATCAGCACTTTTGTTACGACGCAGAGGCTCATCATGCGGATTGAGCCATCATGAGCAACTTAGTTCTCATTTTTATAAGGAGAGGTGGTTGAAAACACGCCTACGAACTGACAATGAGCAGGCGTGTGCCATGTGTTAGAGACATCATGAGAAATAACGTAGTTCCCATTTTTTCTCCCGAGTAGAGGTAGAAACACGCTGCAACAGTGACTACAAACACACAATGAGCTTTCGAGTGCCTTGCGTGAGAAGGCTCATTTTTAAATACAGAACAAAAAGGCAGCATTTGAACGAGCCAGCCAGGAGTCGAACCTGGAATCTTCTGCTCCGTAGGCAGACGCGTTATCCATTGCGCCACTGGCCCGCTGCTGCACTGTGTGCTGCATTCAGCACTTTTGTTACGAACCAGAGGCTCAGGTCGGGCTGCCTGAGACATCACGAGAAACTTTGTTCTCATTTTTACAGCGAGAGGTAGGAAAAACGCTACCAACACACAATAAGCAGGCGTGTGACATGTGTTAAAGAAGGCTCATTTTTAAATACTTTATTGAAAACAATACATACACACATCTGACAAAGAACACATTTGGCATCAGATACTGCCCGGATTGCAACTCTCTGCACGTATTTTCTGGCGAGATTTACGGACCAAGCATCTCATTTATTGTACGATAGCACTCACATTTTCATGCGCAAATAACAGATTTAGACTGTTTTCACTTTTTAGTATTGTACCATTTTATGTGCTCGGTGCTCTTCAGTGTTAAATCCGCGGGAGAGGATGATCTGTACCCAGATCAACCCCAAAAGTCCCATACAGATATGAAACAGATAAGGCCTGAGTGATAGGCGTGCCAAGGAGTACTCGACATGCATGCCACAGAAACGCGAAACATGCAACAAGTGAGAGACATAAAATGGGGTTTTTCACTTTAAGAAATAACATATAATATATTGAATACAATTTTTTGTTTACTTCTTAAAAGGTGTTTTATTGAGCTGCAGCCTTCCTCTTAGAGAGCAGGACTAAGAAGCCCGGCTGGAGCATTTCAGCACATTTTTATTTCCTTTTGGCGATCGCTGTGTCAGGGTGTTGGGTTGGGGCTCCAAGATTGCCGAACACCAGGCGAGCAGTCTATCATGGGGAACAGTTTAGTATACAACACCGGTGCGATGAAGGTACATGGCCTACTGTGCATTTTAAGCACCACCTATAAGCCGAAACCGTTGCATTGAAGTACAGGTAGGAGGGAGATGACATGTGAAGAGGGACACACGACTTGTTTTTTTTTGGGTTATTTATTTGTTAAATATTGTTGGTTGTTTATCGTCTAATTGACTGCCTTGGGCCATGCTTACCTCTTTGGCCATTCCCACCCACTCCTTGCCCCTCCCACCCAAAACTCAACCCCTGGTATCTATGTTGTTTCTAAGCAGTCTGCTGTGAGTTAATGGCTTAATTGCCGCTGTAAATGGCTACCGGTATAATAACAAAAATCTTACCCAATTCTACCTGACCTTAACTCACTACCCCACCCCCTCTATTCCCACCTCTCCCCTCTCACCCAATCTACCCTTATCCCCACCCTACTCTACCACCACTGACTATACCCCAAACCACTCTACACCTACCCCACTCTTCGCTACCCACAATATCCCACACCACTGTACACCTACCCTACCCACTGCCCCACCCCACTGTACCCCTATCCATCAAACCACTGTAGACTGGCAAGGTGACACGAGGTCCTTTGATCCCAATAGATTTCGCCCAGCCTTTCCATATCTTCATATCACTACCGAGTTAAGGTACGTGTTTGTTGAGTCTTCAACTTACCCCAGACCTACGCTAGTTGTTCAAGATCAGACAGGCAGTCAAAGTGAACAGGCACGCCTTTGACAGTGTCTCTTCGGATGTAGGTAGATGCACAAAGTATTCTATTCTGAGGTCCATGCATTCTGCCATGTAAGCGCCAAACAGCCCTTTCACAGGAAGACCCTTCAAAAAGTAAAGACTCCGCTTTCTGTATGTTGGCATGTAGCACGTAGCCCATCTTGGCAGATAGCGTACATCACATTGCATCTAGTGGTGGCCCTATGTTGTGATTCTTCACTTGCCAAATCATAGCAGTGCTAAAAGGTCATGGCCAAGAGGCCTCAGCGGCAGGGGATCTGCGTCCAGTGCAAATTGGCACATGCCAAAACGTCCTGAACAATGGAGAAGGCAAAGAAGTTTCATTAGTGGTGTAATGGGAGGATAAATCGTGTTCCAGATGTTGGGGACATCCCTCAGACCTGTTAAGGGCCTCCATCACACCACTGAGGAATTATCCTTGTTTGTTACTGTTTGCAATGAATGATTGAAGGAGTTGCGTATCTTCAGATCTATAGATTCCTGCTATGATATGACATGATATTGTATTTGAATCGTACTCATACACGCGTGTTTCAGAGCGTGACGAGGCAAGGGAGGGGAAGAAGGGAGGACAAAACAGCGATCTTCCTAGGCCCAGTGACATTGAGAATGCTCAAGTGCAGGGGAGAGGGAGGGAGGAAAGCGCAAGGAGAGGGGCGAGGTGGAACGTGCCTAGGAAGGGATAAAAACAACAACAACTGGTAGCGCAGCCAGCAGGGTGGCAAGTGCGAGGTTTAAAGCGCAGACAAGGGGTGTCTGATAAGTGCAGGTAAGGGCACTGTAGGGTTACAGATACAGACCCAAGTGCAAGGATTGCGTGCAAGGGTTGCCAGGAGGCAGTGCAGGTGTGCGGCTGGGTGGGCAGGGACCTTGGCCCGAAATCAGAGGGTAGCCAGGTGCACGGAGCCGAAGCAGACAGATCAGCAGGGGAGCGGAAGAGCAAAGGCAGAAGCAAAGAGGAAGGTCTTGAGGTGCTTCCGGAACCAGAGATGGTTCTCCTCAAGTTTCAGTGTGGCAGGCAGGCTGTTCCAGAGGGAGGCCCCAGCTGAGGAAAGAGATCTACCCCCAACTCGTTGCTTGGAGAAGCGACCGGCCCTGAGGGAGTTGGAGGTGGATGAGAAAAGAGCTCGAGTGGGAAGGTATTTACGGAGGGAGAGTTGAAGGTATTTTGGACCCAGGCCCCAGTAAGCCTTGTGGACAATGCAGAGGGACTTGAATTTAACCCTTGCAGCCACTGGGAGCAATGAAAAGATTTCAGGGCTGGAGAGATACGATCCCTGGGCTTCAGACCAAGGAAACGTCTTGCAGTCCTGTTCTGGATGAGTTGCAGAGGACAGAGAGAAGAAGCAGGCAGATTTAGAAAGAGGCTGTTGCAGTAGTCTAGCCTAGAGAGAATCAGAGCTCTAGATACAGTAAGCTTCTGGGGGAAGGAGAGGAAAGGAACAATGCCTCTGCAAATGTACAGTTGGTAGTTTGACTTCTTAGAGATGTCAGAGATGTGAGAAGAAAAGGAGAGTGTGGAGTCGAAGATGACCCCAAGGTTCTTAGCCTCAAAGGTGGGAGCAGGAAGAGGGCCAAGGGAGGCCGGCCAGAGAGTGGCAGGAAAGGAGGGTGCAGGTGTGCCGATGAGGAGAATCTCTGCCTAAATGGGATTAAGGCAGAGATCATTGGCGGCAGACCAGTCCTGGATGGCAGACAGACGGTCAGAGATGAGGGAGGGAAGCCTGAAAACAAGCAGAGTGTCATCCGCATAGCACTGAAAGTTGAAGCAGAGAGCTGCAATGCAGTGGGAAATGGGTGCCAGGTATTGGTTGAACAGCCAGGGAGAGAGGTTAGACCCGTGGGGAACACCACAAGTAGAGAATGAGATGGCGAAAAGGAAGGACCCAAGTTGGACCTGGGAGGGCCGATCAGAGTGGAAAGAGGTCATCCAGGCCAGGGCCTGATCAGTGATACCCGGCTTATCACGGAGACAGTTGAGCAGGATGGCATGGTTGACCGTGTCAAAGGCAGAAGAGAAATCGAGTAGGATGAGGACCCAAAAGGGATGTTAGAGTCATGGTTGGACAGCAGGTCTTCACAGGTGTTCAGGAGAGCAGTTTCCATGCTTCTGACAGCTCTGAAGCCAGGCTGATGGTCATGGAGACAACCAACAGAGTCGGTGTGAAGATTAAGCTGGGAGATGGTCAGCTTTTCCAAGAGTTTGCCCTGGAAAGGAGTGATAGAAACCTGCGAAGTTAGCCGGGCCGGAGGGGTCGGCTGTGGAATTTTTGAGAAGAGGGTGCACAAGAGAATGCTTCAGAGTGGAGGGGAAGATTCCACAGGTGATGGAATGGTTACAGAAGTCGGCCAGATTCAGAGCAAGGGTGTCAATGTGGTCCTTGATGGTTTTGGACGAACAGGGAAGAACCTGTTTTGACTGGAATCACACAATCTCCTGGGCTTGCGCCAATCTGGTTTCCAACCAAGCCACGGCACTGAATCGGCCTTACTGGACCTAAAGATTCAACAGGATGATATCAAAGATGCCAAGAAGCAAGCCCTCCTCTTGTTACTGGGCCTGTCTGCAGCCTTCGACCATGTATACATATTGAATAAATCAAAAAGGCAGCCTATGATCGAGCCAGCCAGGAGTCAACCTGGAATTAGTCAAATGTGTTATCCATTGCGCCACTGGACCGCTGCTACAGCGTGAGCAGGAGTCAGCACTTTTGTAACGAAACAGAAGTTTCCTGCTTGAGACACAGTGAGAAACGTACTTCTCATTTTTACAAGGAGAGGTAGAAAAAAACGCTACAAGCCCACAATGAGCAGGTGAGCGAGCGTGTGCCATCATGAGAAACTTAGTTCTCATTTTTCCCAGAGGAGAGGTAGAAAAAACGCACTAACTACGAACAAACAATGTGCTTTTGTGTGCCATGCGTGACAAGGCTCATTTTTAAATACTTTCTAGAACAAAAAGGCAGCATGCGAACGAGCCAGCCAGGAGTCGAACCTGGAATCTTCTGCTCCGTAGGCAGACGCGTTATCCATTGCGCCACTGGCCCTCTGCTGCAGTGACTCTTGGAATCAGCACTTTTGTTACGACGCAGAGGCTCATCATGCGGATTGAGCCATCATGAGCAACTTAGTTCTCATTTTTATAAGGAGAGGTGGTTGAAAACACGCCTACGAACTGACAATGAGCAGGCGTGTGCCATGTGTTAGAGACATCATGAGAAATAACGTAGTTCCCATTTTTTCTCCCAAGTAGAGGTAGAAACACGCTGCAACAGTGACTACAAACACACAATGAGCTTTCGAGTGCCTTGCGTGAGAAGGCTCATTTTTAAATACAGAACAAAAAGGCAGCATTTGAACGAGCCAGCCAGGAGTCGAACCTGGAATCTTCTGCTCCGTAGGCAGACGCGTTATCCATTGCGCCACTGGCCCGCTGCTGCACTGTGAGCTGCATTCAGCACTTTTGTTACGAACCAGAGGCTCAGGTCGGGCTGCCTGAGACATCACGAGAAACTTTGTTCTCATTTTTACAGCGAGAGGTAGGAAAAACGCTACCAACACACAATAAGCAGGCGTGTGACATGTGTTAAAGAAGGCTCATTTTTAAATACTTTATTGAAAACAATACATACACACATCTGACAAAGAACACATTTGGCATCAGATACTGCCCGGATTGCAACTCTCTGCACGTATTTTCTGGCGAGATTTACGGACCAAGCATCTCATTTATTGTACGATAGCACTCACATTTTCATGCGCAAATAACAGATTTAGACTGTTTTCACTTTTTAGTATTGTACCATTTTATGTGCTCGGTGCTCTTCAGTGTTAAATCCGCGGGAGAGGATGATCTGTACCCAGATCAACCCCAAAAGTGCCATACAGATATGAAACAGGTAAGGCCTGAGTGATAGGCGTGCCAAGGAGTACTCGACGTGCATGCCACAGAAACGCGAAACATGCAACAAGTGAGAGACATAAAATGGGGTTTTTCACTTTAAGAAAATAACATATAATATATTGAATACAATTTTTTGTTTACTTCTTAAAAGGTGTTTTATTGAGCTGTAGCCTTCCTCTTAGAGAGCAGGACTAAGAAGCCCGGCTGGAGCATTTCAGCACATTTTTATTTCCTTTTGGCGATCGCTGTGTCAGGGTGTTGGGTTGGGGCTCCAAGATTGCCGAACACCAGGCGAGCAGTCTATCATGGGGAACAGTTTAGTATACAACACCGGTGCGATGAAGGTACATGGCCTACTGTGCATTTTAAGCACCACCTATAAGCCGAAACCGTTGCATTGAAGTACAGGTAGGAGGGAGATGACATGTGAAGAGGGACACACGACTTGTTTTTTTTTGGGTTATTTATTTGTTAAATATTGTTGGTTGTTTATCGTCTAATTGACTGCCTTGGGCCATGCTTACCTCTTTGGCCATTCCCACCCACTCCTTGCCCCTCCCACCCAAAACTCAACCCCTGGTATCTATGTTGTTTCTAAGCAGTCTGCTGTGAGTTAATGGCTTAATTGCCGCTGTAAATGGCTACCGGTATAATAACAAAAATCTTACCCAATTCTACCTGACCTTAACTCACTACCCCACCCCCTCTATTCCCACCTCTCCCCTCTCACCCAATCTACCCTTATCCCCACCCTACTCTACCACCACTGACTATACCCCAAACCACTCTACACCTACCCCACTCTTCGCTACCCACAATATCCCACACCACTGTACACCTACCCTACCCACTGCCCCACCCCACTGTACCCCTATCCATCAAACCACTGTAGACTGGCAAGGTGACACGAGGTCCTTTGATCCCAATAGATTTCGCCCAGCCTTTCCATATCTTCATATCACTACCGAGTTAAGGTACGTGTTTGTTGAGTCTTCAACTTACCCCAGACCTACGCTAGTTGTTCAAGATCAGACAGGCAGTCAAAGTGAACAGGCACGCCTTTGACAGTGTCTCTTCGGATGTAGGTAGATGCACAAAGTATTCTATTCTGAGGTCCATGCATTCTGCCATGTAAGCGCCAAACAGCCCTTTCACAGGAAGACCCTTCAAAAAGTAAAGACTCCGCTTTCTGTATGTTGGCATGTAGCACGTAGCCCATCTTGGCAGATAGCGTACATCACATTGCATCTAGTGGTGGCCCTATGTTGTGATTCTTCACTTGCCAAATCATAGCAGTGCTAAAAGGTCATGGCCAAGAGGCCTCAGCGGCAGGGGATCTGCGTCCAGTGCAAATTGGCACATGCCAAAACGTCCTGAACAATGGAGAAGGCAAAGAAGTTTCATTAGTGGTGTAATGGGAGGATAAATCGTGTTCCAGATGTTGGGGACATCCCTCAGACCTGTTAAGGGCCTCCATCACACCACTGAGGAATTATCCTTGTTTGTTACTGTTTGCAATGAATGATTGAAGGAGTTGCGTATCTTCAGATCTATAGATTCCTGCTATGATATGACATGATATTGTATTTGAATCGTACTCATACACGCGTGTTTCAGAGCGTGACGAGGCAAGGGAGGGGAAGAAGGGAGGACAAAACAGCGATCTTCCTAGGCCCAGTGACATTGAGAATGCTCAAGTGCAGGGGAGAGGGAGGGAGGAAAGTGCAAGGAGAGGGGCGAGGTGGAACGTGCCTAGGAAGGGATAAAAACAACAACAACTGGTAGCGCAGCCAGCAGGGTGGCAAGTGCGAGGTTTAAAGCGCAGACAAGGGGTGTCTGATAAGTGCAGGTAAGGGCACTGTAGGGTTACAGATACAGACCCAAGTGCAAGGATTGCGTGCAAGGTTTGCCAGGAGGCAGTGCAGGTGTGCGGCTGGGTGGGCAGGGACCTTGGCCCGAAATCAGAGGGTAGCCAGGTGCACGGAGCCGAAGCAGACAGATCAGCAGGGGAGCGGAAGAGCAAAGGCAGAAGCAAAGAGGAAGGTCTTGAGGTGCTTCCGGAACCAGAGATGGTTCTCCTCAAGTTTCAGTGTGGCAGGCAGGCTGTTCCAGAGGGAGGCCCCAGCTGAGGAAAGAGATCTACCCCGAACTCGTTGCTTGGAGAAGCGACCGGCCCTGAGGGAGTTGGAGGTGGATGAGAAAAGAGCTCGAGTGGGAAGGTATTTACGGAGGGAGAGTTGAAGGTATTTTGGACCCAGGCCCCAGTAAGCCTTGTGGACAATGCAGAGGGACTTGAATTTAACCCTTGCAGCCACTGGGAGCAATGAAAAGATTTCAGGGCTGGAGAGATACGATCCCTGGGCTTCAGACCAAGGAAACGTCTTGCAGTCCTGTTCTGGATGAGTTGCAGAGGACAGAGAGAAGAAGCAGGCAGATTTAGAAAGAGGCTGTTGCAGTAGTCTAGCCTAGAGAGAATCAGAGCTCTAGATACAGTAAGCTTCTGGGGGAAGGAGAGGAAAGGAACAATGCCTCTGCAAATGTACAGTTGGTAGTTTGACTTCTTAGAGATGTCAGAGATGTGAGAAGAAAAGGAGAGTGTGGAGTCGAAGATGACCCCAAGGTTCTTAGCCTCAAAGGTGGGAGCAGGAAGAGGGCCAAGGGAGGCCGGCCAGAGAGTGGCAGGAAAGGAGGGTGCAGGTGTGCCGATGAGGAGAATCTCTGCCTAAATGGGATTAAGGCAGAGATCATTGGCGGCAGACCAGTCCTGGATGGCAGACAGACGGTCAGAGATGAGGGAGGGAAGCCTGAAAACAAGCAGAGTGTCATCCGCATAGCACTGAAAGTTGAAGCAGAGAGCTGCAATGCGGTGGGAAATGGGTGCCAGGTATTGGTTGAACAGCCAAGGAGAGAGGTTAGACCCGTGGGGAACACCACAAGTAGAGAATGAGATGGCGAAAAGGAAGGACCCAAGTTGGACCTGGGAGGGCCGATCAGAGTGGAAAGAGGTCATCCAGGCCAGGGCCTGATCAGTGATACCCGGCTTATCACGGAGACAGTTGAGCAGGATGGCATGGTTGACCGTGTCAAAGGCAGAAGAGAAATCGAGTAGGATGAGGACCCAAAAGGGATGTTAGAGTCATGGTTGGACAGCAGGTCTTCACAGGTGTTCAGGAGAGCAGTTTCCATGCTTCTGACAGCTCTGAAGCCAGGCTGATGGTCATGGAGACAACCAACAGAGTCGGTGTGAAGATTAAGCTGGGAGATGGTCAGCTTTTCCAAGAGTTTGCCCTGGAAAGGAGTGATAGAAACCTGCGAAGTTAGCCGGGCCGGAGGGGTCGGCTGTGGAATTTTTGAGAAGAGGGTGCACAAGAGAATGCTTCAGAGTGGAGGGGAAGATTCCACAGGTGATGGAATGGTTACAGAAGTCGGCCAGATTCAGAGCAAGGGTGTCAATGTGGTCCTTGATGGTTTTGGACGAACAGGGAAGAACCTGTTTTGACTGGAATCACACAATCTCCTGGGCTTGCGCCAATCTGGTTTCCAACCAAGCCACGGCACTGAATCGGCCTTACTGGACCTAAAGATTCAACAGGATGATATCAAAGATGCCAAGAAGCAAGCCCTCCTCTTGTTACTGGGCCTGTCTGCAGCCTTCGACCATGTATACATATTGAATAAATCAAAAAGGCAGCCTATGATCGAGCCAGCCAGGAGTCAACCTGGAATTAGTCAAATGTGTTATCCATTGCGCCACTGGACCGCTGCTACAGCGTGAGCAGGAGTCAGCACTTTTGTAACGAAACAGAAGTTTCCTGCTTGAGACACAGTGAGAAACGTACTTCTCATTTTTACAAGGAGAGGTAGAAAAAAACGCTACAAGCCCACAATGAGCAGGTGAGCGAGCGTGTGCCATCATGAGAAACTTAGTTCTCATTTTTCCCAGAGGAGAGGTAGAAAAAACGCACTAACTACGAACAAACAATGTGCTTTTGTGTGCCATGCGTGACAAGGCTCATTTTTAAATACTTTCTAGAACAAAAAGGCAGCATGCGAACGAGCCAGCCAGGAGTCGAACCTGGAATCTTCTGCTCCGTAGGCAGACGCGTTATCCATTGCGCCACTGGCCCTCTGCTGCAGTGACTCTTGGAATCAGCACTTTTGTTACGACGCAGAGGCTCATCATGCGGATTGAGCCATCATGAGCAACTTAGTTCTCATTTTTATAAGGAGAGGTGGTTGAAAACACGCCTACGAACTGACAATGAGCAGGCGTGTGCCATGTGTTAGAGACATCATGAGAAATAACGTAGTTCCCATTTTTTCTCCCGAGTAGAGGTAGAAACACGCTGCAACAGTGACTACAAACACACAATGAGCTTTCGAGTGCCTTGCGTGAGAAGGCTCATTTTTAAATACAGAACAAAAAGGCAGCATTTGAACGAGCCAGCCAGGAGTCGAACCTGGAATCTTCTGCTCCGTAGGCAGACGCGTTATCCATTGCGCCACTGGCCCGCTGCTGCACTGTGTGCTGCATTCAGCACTTTTGTTACGAACCAGAGGCTCAGGTCGGGCTGCCTGAGACATCACGAGAAACTTTGTTCTCATTTTTACAGCGAGAGGTAGGAAAAACGCTACCAACACACAATAAGCAGGCGTGTGACATGTGTTAAAGAAGGCTCATTTTTAAATACTTTATTGAAAACAATACATACACACATCTGACAAAGAACACATTTGGCATCAGATACTGCCCGGATTGCAACTCTCTGCACGTATTTTCTGGCGAGATTTACGGACCAAGCATCTCATTTATTGTACGATAGCACTCACATTTTCATGCGCAAATAACAGATTTAGACTGTTTTCACTTTTTAGTATTGTACCATTTTATGTGCTCGGTGCTCTTCAGTGTTAAATCCGCGGGAGAGGATGATCTGTACCCAGATCAACCCCAAAAGTGCCATACAGATATGAAACAGATAAGGCCTGAGTGATAGGCGTGCCAAGGAGTACTCGACATGCATGCCACAGAAACGCGAAACATGCAACAAGTGAGAGACATAAAATGGGGTTTTTCACTTTAAGAAATAACATATAATATATTGAATACAATTTTTTGTTTACTTCTTAAAAGGTGTTTTATTGAGCTGCAGCCTTCCTCTTAGAGAGCAGGACTAAGAAGCCCGGCTGGAGCATTTCAGCACATTTTTATTTCCTTTTGGCGATCGCTGTGTCAGGGTGTTGGGTTGGGGCTCCAAGATTGCCGAACACCAGGCGAGCAGTCTATCATGGGGAACAGTTTAGTATACAACACCGGTGCGATGAAGGTACATGGCCTACTGTGCATTTTAAGCACCACCTATAAGCCGAAACCGTTGCATTGAAGTACAGGTAGGAGGGAGATGACATGTGAAGAGGGACACACGACTTGTTTTTTTTTGGGTTATTTATTTGTTAAATATTGTTGGTTGTTTATCGTCTAATTGACTGCCTTGGGCCATGCTTACCTCTTTGGCCATTCCCACCCACTCCTTGCCCCTCCCACCCAAAACTCAACCCCTGGTATCTATGTTGTTTCTAAGCAGTCTGCTGTGAGTTAATGGCTTAATTGCCGCTGTAAATGGCTACCGGTATAATAACAAAAATCTTACCCAATTCTACCTGACCTTAACTCACTACCCCACCCCCTCTATTCCCACCTCTCCCCTCTCACCCAATCTACCCTTATCCCCACCCTACTCTACCACCACTGACTATACCCCAAACCACTCTACACCTACCCCACTCTTCGCTACCCACAATATCCCACACCACTGTACACCTACCCTACCCACTGCCCCACCCCACTGTACCCCTATCCATCAAACCACTGTAGACTGGCAAGGTGACACGAGGTCCTTTGATCCCAATAGATTTCGCCCAGCCTTTCCATATCTTCATATCACTACCGAGTTAAGGTACGTGTTTGTTGAGTCTTCAACTTACCCCAGACCTACGCTAGTTGTTCAAGATCAGACAGGCAGTCAAAGTGAACAGGCACGCCTTTGACAGTGTCTCTTCGGATGTAGGTAGATGCACAAAGTATTCTATTCTGAGGTCCATGCATTCTGCCATGTAAGCGCCAAACAGCCCTTTCACAGGAAGACCCTTCAAAAAGTAAAGACTCCGCTTTCTGTATGTTGGCATGTAGCACGTAGCCCATCTTGGCAGATAGCGTACATCACATTGCATCTAGTGGTGGCCCTATGTTGTGATTCTTCACTTGCCAAATCATAGCAGTGCTAAAAGGTCATGGCCAAGAGGCCTCAGCGGCAGGGGATCTGCGTCCAGTGCAAATTGGCACATGCCAAAACGTCCTGAACAATGGAGAAGGCAAAGAAGTTTCATTAGTGGTGTAATGGGAGGATAAATCGTGTTCCAGATGTTGGGGACATCCCTCAGACCTGTTAAGGGCCTCCATCACACCACTGAGGAATTATCCTTGTTTGTTACTGTTTGCAATGAATGATTGAAGGAGTTGCGTATCTTCAGATCTATAGATTCCTGCTATGATATGACATGATATTGTATTTGAATCGTACTCATACACGCGTGTTTCAGAGCGTGACGAGGCAAGGGAGGGGAAGAAGGGAGGACAAAACAGCGATCTTCCTAGGCCCAGTGACATTGAGAATGCTCAAGTGCAGGGGAGAGGGAGGGAGGAAAGTGCAAGGAGAGGGGCGAGGTGGAACGTGCCTAGGAAGGGATAAAAACAACAACAACTGGTAGCGCAGCCAGCAGGGTGGCAAGTGCGAGGTTTAAAGCGCAGACAAGGGGTGTCTGATAAGTGCAGGTAAGGGCACTGTAGGGTTACAGATACAGACCCAAGTGCAAGGATTGCGTGCAAGGGTTGCCAGGAGGCAGTGCAGGTGTGCGGCTGGGTGGGCAGGGACCTTGGCCCGAAATCAGAGGGTAGCCAGGTGCACGGAGCCGAAGCAGACAGATCAGCAGGGGAGCGGAAGAGCAAAGGCAGAAGCAAAGAGGAAGGTCTTGAGGTGCTTCCGGAACCAGAGATGGTTCTCCTCAAGTTTCAGTGTGGCAGGCAGGCTGTTCCAGAGGGAGGCCCCAGCTGAGGAAAGAGATCTACCCCCAACTCGTTGCTTGGAGAAGCGACCGGCCCTGAGGGAGTTGGAGGTGGATGAGAAAAGAGCTCGAGTGGGAAGGTATTTACGGAGGGAGAGTTGAAGGTATTTTGGACCCAGGCCCCAGTAAGCCTTGTGGACAATGCAGAGGGACTTGAATTTAACCCTTGCAGCCACTGGGAGCAATGAAAAGATTTCAGGGCTGGAGAGATACGATCCCTGGGCTTCAGACCAAGGAAACGTCTTGCAGTCCTGTTCTGGATGAGTTGCAGAGGACAGAGAGAAGAAGCAGGCAGATTTAGAAAGAGGCTGTTGCAGTAGTCTAGCCTAGAGAGAATCAGAGCTCTAGATACAGTAAGCTTCTGGGGGAAGGAGAGGAAAGGAACAATGCCTCTGCAAATGTACAGTTGGTAGTTTGACTTCTTAGAGATGTCAGAGATGTGAGAAGAAAAGGAGAGTGTGGAGTCGAAGATGACCCCAAGGTTCTTAGCCTCAAAGGTGGGAGCAGGAAGAGGGCCAAGGGAGGCCGGCCAGAGAGTGGCAGGAAAGGAGGGTGCAGGTGTGCCGATGAGGAGAATCTCTGCCTAAATGGGATTAAGGCAGAGATCATTGGCGGCAGACCAGTCCTGGATGGCAGACAGACGGTCAGAGATGAGGGAGGGAAGCCTGAAAACAAGCAGAGTGTCATCCGCATAGCACTGAAAGTTGAAGCAGAGAGCTGCAATGCGGTGGGAAATGGGTGCCAGGTATTGGTTGAACAGCCAGGGAGAGAGGTTAGACCCGTGGGGAACACCACAAGTAGAGAATGAGATGGCGAAAAGGAAGGACCCAAGTTGGACCTGGGAGGGCCGATCAGAGTGGAAAGAGGTCATCCAGGCCAGGGCCTGATCAGTGATACCCGGCTTATCACGGAGACAGTTGAGCAGGATGGCATGGTTGACCGTGTCAAAGGCAGAAGAGAAATCGAGTAGGATGAGGACCCAAAAGGGATGTTAGAGTCATGGTTGGACAGCAGGTCTTCACAGGTGTTCAGGAGAGCAGTTTCCATGCTTCTGACAGCTCTGAAGCCAGGCTGATGGTCATGGAGACAACCAACAGAGTCGGTGTGAAGATTAAGCTGGGAGATGGTCAGCTTTTCCAAGAGTTTGCCCTGGAAAGGAGTGATAGAAACCTGCGAAGTTAGCCGGGCCGGAGGGGTCGGCTGTGGAATTTTTGAGAAGAGGGTGCACAAGAGAATGCTTCAGAGTGGAGGGGAAGATTCCACAGGTGATGGAATGGTTACAGAAGTCGGCCAGATTCAGAGCAAGGGTGTCAATGTGGTCCTTGATGGTTTTGGACGAACAGGGAAGAACCTGTTTTGACTGGAATCACACAATCTCCTGGGCTTGCGCCAATCTGGTTTCCAACCAAGCCACGGCACTGAATCGGCCTTACTGGACCTAAAGATTCAACAGGATGATATCAAAGATGCCAAGAAGCAAGCCCTCCTCTTGTTACTGGGCCTGTCTGCAGCCTTCGACCATGTATACATATTGAATAAATCAAAAAGGCAGCCTATGATCGAGCCAGCCAGGAGTCAACCTGGAATTAGTCAAATGTGTTATCCATTGCGCCACTGGACCGCTGCTACAGCGTGAGCAGGAGTCAGCACTTTTGTAACGAAACAGAAGTTTCCTGCTTGAGACACAGTGAGAAACGTACTTCTCATTTTTACAAGGAGAGGTAGAAAAAAACGCTACAAGCCCACAATGAGCAGGTGAGCGAGCGTGTGCCATCATGAGAAACTTAGTTCTCATTTTTCCCAGAGGAGAGGTAGAAAAAACGCACTAACTACGAACAAACAATGTGCTTTTGTGTGCCATGCGTGACAAGGCTCATTTTTAAATACTTTCTAGAACAAAAAGGCAGCATGCGAACGAGCCAGCCAGGAGTCGAACCTGGAATCTTCTGCTCCGTAGGCAGACGCGTTATCCATTGCGCCACTGGCCCTCTGCTGCAGTGACTCTTGGAATCAGCACTTTTGTTACGACGCAGAGGCTCATCATGCGGATTGAGCCATCATGAGCAACTTAGTTCTCATTTTTATAAGGAGAGGTGGTTGAAAACACGCCTACGAACTGACAATGAGCAGGCGTGTGCCATGTGTTAGAGACATCATGAGAAATAACGTAGTTCCCATTTTTTCTCCCAAGTAGAGGTAGAAACACGCTGCAACAGTGACTACAAACACACAATGAGCTTTCGAGTGCCTTGCGTGAGAAGGCTCATTTTTAAATACAGAACAAAAAGGCAGCATTTGAACGAGCCAGCCAGGAGTCGAACCTGGAATCTTCTGCTCCGTAGGCAGACGCGTTATCCATTGCGCCACTGGCCCGCTGCTGCACTGTGAGCTGCATTCAGCACTTTTGTTACGAACCAGAGGCTCAGGTCGGGCTGCCTGAGACATCACGAGAAACTTTGTTCTCATTTTTACAGCGAGAGGTAGGAAAAACGCTACCAACACACAATAAGCAGGCGTGTGACATGTGTTAAAGAAGGCTCATTTTTAAATACTTTATTGAAAACAATACATACACACATCTGACAAAGAACACATTTGGCATCAGATACTGCCCGGATTGCAACTCTCTGCACGTATTTTCTGGCGAGATTTACGGACCAAGCATCTCATTTATTGTACGATAGCACTCACATTTTCATGCGCAAATAACAGATTTAGACTGTTTTCACTTTTTAGTATTGTACCATTTTATGTGCTCGGTGCTCTTCAGTGTTAAATCCGCGGGAGAGGATGATCTGTACCCAGATCAACCCCAAAAGTGCCATACAGATATGAAACAGGTAAGGCCTGAGTGATAGGCGTGCCAAGGAGTACTCGACGTGCATGCCACAGAAACGCGAAACATGCAACAAGTGAGAGACATAAAATGGGGTTTTTCACTTTAAGAAAATAACATATAATATATTGAATACAATTTTTTGTTTACTTCTTAAAAGGTGTTTTATTGAGCTGTAGCCTTCCTCTTAGAGAGCAGGACTAAGAAGCCCGGCTGGAGCATTTCAGCACATTTTTATTTCCTTTTGGCGATCGCTGTGTCAGGGTGTTGGGTTGGGGCTCCAAGATTGCCGAACACCAGGCGAGCAGTCTATCATGGGGAACAGTTTAGTATACAACACCGGTGCGATGAAGGTACATGGCCTACTGTGCATTTTAAGCACCACCTATAAGCCGAAACCGTTGCATTGAAGTACAGGTAGGAGGGAGATGACATGTGAAGAGGGACACACGACTTGTTTTTTTTTGGGTTATTTATTTGTTAAATATTGTTGGTTGTTTATCGTCTAATTGACTGCCTTGGGCCATGCTTACCTCTTTGGCCATTCCCACCCACTCCTTGCCCCTCCCACCCAAAACTCAACCCCTGGTATCTATGTTGTTTCTAAGCAGTCTGCTGTGAGTTAATGGCTTAATTGCCGCTGTAAATGGCTACCGGTATAATAACAAAAATCTTACCCAATTCTACCTGACCTTAACTCACTACCCCACCCCCTCTATTCCCACCTCTCCCCTCTCACCCAATCTACCCTTATCCCCACCCTACTCTACCACCACTGACTATACCCCAAACCACTCTACACCTACCCCACTCTTCGCTACCCACAATATCCCACACCACTGTACACCTACCCTACCCACTGCCCCACCCCACTGTACCCCTATCCATCAAACCACTGTAGACTGGCAAGGTGACACGAGGTCCTTTGATCCCAATAGATTTCGCCCAGCCTTTCCATATCTTCATATCACTACCGAGTTAAGGTACGTGTTTGTTGAGTCTTCAACTTACCCCAGACCTACGCTAGTTGTTCAAGATCAGACAGGCAGTCAAAGTGAACAGGCACGCCTTTGACAGTGTCTCTTCGGATGTAGGTAGATGCACAAAGTATTCTATTCTGAGGTCCATGCATTCTGCCATGTAAGCGCCAAACAGCCCTTTCACAGGAAGACCCTTCAAAAAGTAAAGACTCCGCTTTCTGTATGTTGGCATGTAGCACGTAGCCCATCTTGGCAGATAGCGTACATCACATTGCATCTAGTGGTGGCCCTATGTTGTGATTCTTCACTTGCCAAATCATAGCAGTGCTAAAAGGTCATGGCCAAGAGGCCTCAGCGGCAGGGGATCTGCGTCCAGTGCAAATTGGCACATGCCAAAACGTCCTGAACAATGGAGAAGGCAAAGAAGTTTCATTAGTGGTGTAATGGGAGGATAAATCGTGTTCCAGATGTTGGGGACATCCCTCAGACCTGTTAAGGGCCTACATCACACCACTGAGGAATTATCCTTGTTTGTTACTGTTTGCAATGAATGATTGAAGGAGTTGCGTATCTTCAGATCTATAGATTCCTGCTATGATATGACATGATATTGTATTTGAATCGTACTCATACACGCGTGTTTCAGAGCGTGACGAGGCAAGGGAGGGGAAGAAGGGAGGACAAAACAGCGATCTTCCTAGGCCCAGTGACATTGAGAATGCTCAAGTGCAGGGGAGAGGGAGGGAGGAAAGTGCAAGGAGAGGGGCGAGGTGGAACGTGCCTAGGAAGGGATAAAAACAACAACAACTGGTAGCGCAGCCAGCAGGGTGGCAAGTGCGAGGTTTAAAGCGCAGACAAGGGGTGTCTGATAAGTGCAGGTAAGGGCACTGTAGGGTTACAGATACAGACCCAAGTGCAAGGATTGCGTGCAAGGTTTGCCAGGAGGCAGTGCAGGTGTGCGGCTGGGTGGGCAGGGACCTTGGCCCGAAATCAGAGGGTAGCCAGGTGCACGGAGCCGAAGCAGACAGATCAGCAGGGGAGCGGAAGAGCAAAGGCAGAAGCAAAGAGGAAGGTCTTGAGGTGCTTCCGGAACCAGAGATGGTTCTCCTCAAGTTTCAGTGTGGCAGGCAGGCTGTTCCAGAGGGAGGCCCCAGCTGAGGAAAGAGATCTACCCCGAACTCGTTGCTTGGAGAAGCGACCGGCCCTGAGGGAGTTGGAGGTGGATGAGAAAAGAGCTCGAGTGGGAAGGTATTTACGGAGGGAGAGTTGAAGGTATTTTGGACCCAGGCCCCAGTAAGCCTTGTGGACAATGCAGAGGGACTTGAATTTAACCCTTGCAGCCACTGGGAGCAATGAAAAGATTTCAGGGCTGGAGAGATACGATCCCTGGGCTTCAGACCAAGGAAACGTCTTGCAGTCCTGTTCTGGATGAGTTGCAGAGGACAGAGAGAAGAAGCAGGCAGATTTAGAAAGAGGCTGTTGCAGTAGTCTAGCCTAGAGAGAATCAGAGCTCTAGATACAGTAAGCTTCTGGGGGAAGGAGAGGAAAGGAACAATGCCTCTGCAAATGTACAGTTGGTAGTTTGACTTCTTAGAGATGTCAGAGATGTGAGAAGAAAAGGAGAGTGTGGAGTCGAAGATGACCCCAAGGTTCTTAGCCTCAAAGGTGGGAGCAGGAAGAGGGCCAAGGGAGGCCGGCCAGAGAGTGGCAGGAAAGGAGGGTGCAGGTGTGCCGATGAGGAGAATCTCTGCCTAAATGGGATTAAGGCAGAGATCATTGGCGGCAGACCAGTCCTGGATGGCAGACAGACGGTCAGAGATGAGGGAGGGAAGCCTGAAAACAAGCAGAGTGTCATCCGCATAGCACTGAAAGTTGAAGCAGAGAGCTGCAATGCGGTGGGAAATGGGTGCCAGGTATTGGTTGAACAGCCAAGGAGAGAGGTTAGACCCGTGGGGAACACCACAAGTAGAGAATGAGATGGCGAAAAGGAAGGACCCAAGTTGGACCTGGGAGGGCCGATCAGAGTGGAAAGAGGTCATCCAGGCCAGGGCCTGATCAGTGATACCCGGCTTATCACGGAGACAGTTGAGCAGGATGGCATGGTTGACCGTGTCAAAGGCAGAAGAGAAATCGAGTAGGATGAGGACCCAAAAGGGATGTTAGAGTCATGGTTGGACAGCAGGTCTTCACAGGTGTTCAGGAGAGCAGTTTCCATGCTTCTGACAGCTCTGAAGCCAGGCTGATGGTCATGGAGACAACCAACAGAGTCGGTGTGAAGATTAAGCTGGGAGATGGTCAGCTTTTCCAAGAGTTTGCCCTGGAAAGGAGTGATAGAAACCTGCGAAGTTAGCCGGGCCGGAGGGGTCGGCTGTGGAATTTTTGAGAAGAGGGTGCACAAGAGAATGCTTCAGAGTGGAGGGGAAGATTCCACAGGTGATGGAATGGTTACAGAAGTCGGCCAGATTCAGAGCAAGGGTGTCAATGTGGTCCTTGATGGTTTTGGACGAACAGGGAAGAACCTGTTTTGACTGGAATCACACAATCTCCTGGGCTTGCGCCAATCTGGTTTCCAACCAAGCCACGGCACTGAATCGGCCTTACTGGACCTAAAGATTCAACAGGATGATATCAAAGATGCCAAGAAGCAAGCCCTCCTCTTGTTACTGGGCCTGTCTGCAGCCTTCGACCATGTATACATATTGAATAAATCAAAAAGGCAGCCTATGATCGAGCCAGCCAGGAGTCAACCTGGAATTAGTCAAATGTGTTATCCATTGCGCCACTGGACCGCTGCTACAGCGTGAGCAGGAGTCAGCACTTTTGTAACGAAACAGAAGTTTCCTGCTTGAGACACAGTGAGAAACGTACTTCTCATTTTTACAAGGAGAGGTAGAAAAAAACGCTACAAGCCCACAATGAGCAGGTGAGCGAGCGTGTGCCATCATGAGAAACTTAGTTCTCATTTTTCCCAGAGGAGAGGTAGAAAAAACGCACTAACTACGAACAAACAATGTGCTTTTGTGTGCCATGCGTGACAAGGCTCATTTTTAAATACTTTCTAGAACAAAAAGGCAGCATGCGAACGAGCCAGCCAGGAGTCGAACCTGGAATCTTCTGCTCCGTAGGCAGACGCGTTATCCATTGCGCCACTGGCCCTCTGCTGCAGTGACTCTTGGAATCAGCACTTTTGTTACGACGCAGAGGCTCATCATGCGGATTGAGCCATCATGAGCAACTTAGTTCTCATTTTTATAAGGAGAGGTGGTTGAAAACACGCCTACGAACTGACAATGAGCAGGCGTGTGCCATGTGTTAGAGACATCATGAGAAATAACGTAGTTCCCATTTTTTCTCCCGAGTAGAGGTAGAAACACGCTGCAACAGTGACTACAAACACACAATGAGCTTTCGAGTGCCTTGCGTGAGAAGGCTCATTTTTAAATACAGAACAAAAAGGCAGCATTTGAACGAGCCAGCCAGGAGTCGAACCTGGAATCTTCTGCTCCGTAGGCAGACGCGTTATCCATTGCGCCACTGGCCCGCTGCTGCACTGTGTGCTGCATTCAGCACTTTTGTTACGAACCAGAGGCTCAGGTCGGGCTGCCTGAGACATCACGAGAAACTTTGTTCTCATTTTTACAGCGAGAGGTAGGAAAAACGCTACCAACACACAATAAGCAGGCGTGTGACATGTGTTAAAGAAGGCTCATTTTTAAATACTTTATTGAAAACAATACATACACACATCTGACAAAGAACACATTTGGCATCAGATACTGCCCGGATTGCAACTCTCTGCACGTATTTTCTGGCGAGATTTACGGACCAAGCATCTCATTTATTGTACGATAGCACTCACATTTTCATGCGCAAATAACAGATTTAGACTGTTTTCACTTTTTAGTATTGTACCATTTTATGTGCTCGGTGCTCTTCAGTGTTAAATCCGCGGGAGAGGATGATCTGTACCCAGATCAACCCCAAAAGTGCCATACAGATATGAAACAGATAAGGCCTGAGTGATAGGCGTGCCAAGGAGTACTCGACATGCATGCCACAGAAACGCGAAACATGCAACAAGTGAGAGACATAAAATGGGGTTTTTCACTTTAAGAAATAACATATAATATATTGAATACAATTTTTTGTTTACTTCTTAAAAGGTGTTTTATTGAGCTGCAGCCTTCCTCTTAGAGAGCAGGACTAAGAAGCCCGGCTGGAGCATTTCAGCACATTTTTATTTCCTTTTGGCGATCGCTGTGTCAGGGTGTTGGGTTGGGGCTCCAAGATTGCCGAACACCAGGCGAGCAGTCTATCATGGGGAACAGTTTAGTATACAACACCGGTGCGATGAAGGTACATGGCCTACTGTGCATTTTAAGCACCACCTATAAGCCGAAACCGTTGCATTGAAGTACAGGTAGGAGGGAGATGACATGTGAAGAGGGACACACGACTTGTTTTTTTTTGGGTTATTTATTTGTTAAATATTGTTGGTTGTTTATCGTCTAATTGACTGCCTTGGGCCATGCTTACCTCTTTGGCCATTCCCACCCACTCCTTGCCCCTCCCACCCAAAACTCAACCCCTGGTATCTATGTTGTTTCTAAGCAGTCTGCTGTGAGTTAATGGCTTAATTGCCGCTGTAAATGGCTACCGGTATAATAACAAAAATCTTACCCAATTCTACCTGACCTTAACTCACTACCCCACCCCCTCTATTCCCACCTCTCCCCTCTCACCCAATCTACCCTTATCCCCACCCTACTCTACCACCACTGACTATACCCCAAACCACTCTACACCTACCCCACTCTTCGCTACCCACAATATCCCACACCACTGTACACCTACCCTACCCACTGCCCCACCCCACTGTACCCCTATCCATCAAACCACTGTAGACTGGCAAGGTGACACGAGGTCCTTTGATCCCAATAGATTTCGCCCAGCCTTTCCATATCTTCATATCACTACCGAGTTAAGGTACGTGTTTGTTGAGTCTTCAACTTACCCCAGACCTACGCTAGTTGTTCAAGATCAGACAGGCAGTCAAAGTGAACAGGCACGCCTTTGACAGTGTCTCTTCGGATGTAGGTAGATGCACAAAGTATTCTATTCTGAGGTCCATGCATTCTGCCATGTAAGCGCCAAACAGCCCTTTCACAGGAAGACCCTTCAAAAAGTAAAGACTCCGCTTTCTGTATGTTGGCATGTAGCACGTAGCCCATCTTGGCAGATAGCGTACATCACATTGCATCTAGTGGTGGCCCTATGTTGTGATTCTTCACTTGCCAAATCATAGCAGTGCTAAAAGGTCATGGCCAAGAGGCCTCAGCGGCAGGGGATCTGCGTCCAGTGCAAATTGGCACATGCCAAAACGTCCTGAACAATGGAGAAGGCAAAGAAGTTTCATTAGTGGTGTAATGGGAGGATAAATCGTGTTCCAGATGTTGGGGACATCCCTCAGACCTGTTAAGGGCCTCCATCACACCACTGAGGAATTATCCTTGTTTGTTACTGTTTGCAATGAATGATTGAAGGAGTTGCGTATCTTCTGATCTATAGATTCCTGCTATGATATGACATGATATTGTATTTGAATCGTACTCATACACGCGTGTTTCAGAGCGTGACGAGGCAAGGGAGGGGAAGAAGGGAGGACAAAACAGCGATCTTCCTAGGCCCAGTGACATTGAGAATGCTCAAGTGCAGGGGAGAGGGAGGGAGGAAAGTGCAAGGAGAGGGGCGAGGTGGAACGTGCCTAGGAAGGGATAAAAACAACAACAACTGGTAGCGCAGCCAGCAGGGTGGCAAGTGCGAGGTTTAAAGCGCAGACAAGGGGTGTCTGATAAGTGCAGGTAAGGGCACTGTAGGGTTACAGATACAGACCCAAGTGCAAGGATTGCGTGCAAGGGTTGCCAGGAGGCAGTGCAGGTGTGCGGCTGGGTGGGCAGGGACCTTGGCCCGAAATCAGAGGGTAGCCAGGTGCACGGAGCCGAAGCAGACAGATCAGCAGGGGAGCGGAAGAGCAAAGGCAGAAGCAAAGAGGAAGGTCTTGAGGTGCTTCCGGAACCAGAGATGGTTCTCCTCAAGTTTCAGTGTGGCAGGCAGGCTGTTCCAGAGGGAGGCCCCAGCTGAGGAAGGAGATCTACCCCCAACTCGTTGCTTGGAGAAGCGACCGGCCCTGAGGGAGTTGGAGGTGGATGAGAAAAGAGCTCGAGTGGGAAGGTATTTACGGAGGGAGAGTTGAAGGTATTTTGGACCCAGGCCCCAGTAAGCCTTGTGGACAATGCAGAGGGACTTGAATTTAACCCTTGCAGCCACTGGGAGCAATGAAAAGATTTCAGGGCTGGAGAGATACGATCCCTGGGCTTCAGACCAAGGAAACGTCTTGCAGTCCTGTTCTGGATGAGTTGCAGAGGACAGAGAGAAGAAGCAGGCAGATTTAGAAAGAGGCTGTTGCAGTAGTCTAGCCTAGAGAGAATCAGAGCTCTAGATACAGTAAGCTTCTGGGGGAAGGAGAGGAAAGGAACAATGCCTCTGCAAATGTACAGTTGGTAGTTTGACTTCTTAGAGATGTCAGAGATGTGAGAAGAAAAGGAGAGTGTGGAGTCGAAGATGACCCCAAGGTTCTTAGCCTCAAAGGTGGGAGCAGGAAGAGGGCCAAGGGAGGCCGGCCAGAGAGTGGCAGGAAAGGAGGGTGCAGGTGTGCCGATGAGGAGAATCTCTGCCTAAATGGGATTAAGGCAGAGATCATTGGCGGCAGACCAGTCCTGGATGGCAGACAGACGGTCAGAGATGAGGGAGGGAAGCCTGAAAACAAGCAGAGTGTCATCCGCATAGCACTGAAAGTTGAAGCAGAGAGCTGCAATGCGGTGGGAAATGGGTGCCAGGTATTGGTTGAACAGCCAGGGAGAGAGGTTAGACCCGTGGGGAACACCACAAGTAGAGAATGAGATGGCGAAAAGGAAGGACCCAAGTTGGACCTGGGAGGGCCGATCAGAGTGGAAAGAGGTCATCCAGGCCAGGGCCTGATCAGTGATACCCGGCTTATCACGGAGACAGTTGAGCAGGATGGCATGGTTGACCGTGTCAAAGGCAGAAGAGAAATCGAGTAGGATGAGGACCCAAAAGGGATGTTAGAGTCATGGTTGGACAGCAGGTCTTCACAGGTGTTCAGGAGAGCAGTTTCCATGCTTCTGACAGCTCTGAAGCCAGGCTGATGGTCATGGAGACAACCAACAGAGTCGGTGTGAAGATTAAGCTGGGAGATGGTCAGCTTTTCCAAGAGTTTGCCCTGGAAAGGAGTGATAGAAACCTGCGAAGTTAGCCGGGCCGGAGGGGTCGGCTGTGGAATTTTTGAGAAGAGGGTGCACAAGAGAATGCTTCAGAGTGGAGGGGAAGATTCCACAGGTGATGGAATGGTTACAGAAGTCGGCCAGATTCAGAGCAAGGGTGTCAATGTGGTCCTTGATGGTTTTGGACGAACAGGGAAGAACCTGTTTTGACTGGAATCACACAATCTCCTGGGCTTGCGCCAATCTGGTTTCCAACCAAGCCACGGCACTGAATCGGCCTTACTGGACCTAAAGATTCAACAGGATGATATCAAAGATGCCAAGAAGCAAGCCCTCCTCTTGTTACTGGGCCTGTCTGCAGCCTTCGACCATGTATACATATTGAATAAATCAAAAAGGCAGCCTATGATCGAGCCAGCCAGGAGTCAACCTGGAATTAGTCAAATGTGTTATCCATTGCGCCACTGGACCGCTGCTACAGCGAGGAGTCAGCACTTTTGTAACGAAACAGAAGTTTCCTGCTTGAGACACAGTGAGAAACGTACTTCTCATTTTTACAAGGAGAGGTAGAAAAAAACGCTACAAGCCCACAATGAGCAGGTGAGCGAGCGTGTGCCATCATGAGAAACTTAGTTCTCATTTTTCCCAGAGGAGAGGTAGAAAAAACGCACTAACTACGAACAAACAATGTGCTTTTGTGTGCCATGCGTGACAAGGCTCATTTTTAAATACTTTCTAGAACAAAAAGGCAGCATGCGAACGAGCCAGCCAGGAGTCGAACCTGGAATCTTCTGCTCCGTAGGCAGACGCGTTATCCATTGCGCCACTGGCCCTCTGCTGCAGTGACTCTTGGAATCAGCACTTTTGTTACGACGCAGAGGCTCATCATGCGGATTGAGCCATCATGAGCAACTTAGTTCTCATTTTTATAAGGAGAGGTGGTTGAAAACACGCCTACGAACTGACAATGAGCAGGCGTGTGCCATGTGTTAGAGACATCATGAGAAATAACGTAGTTCCCATTTTTTCTCCCGAGTAGAGGTAGAAACACGCTGCAACAGTGACTACAAACACACAATGAGCTTTCGAGTGCCTTGCGTGAGAAGGCTCATTTTTAAATACAGAACAAAAAGGCAGCATTTGAACGAGCCAGCCAGGAGTCGAACCTGGAATCTTCTGCTCCGTAGGCAGACGCGTTATCCATTGCGCCACTGGCCCTCTGCTGCAGTGACTCTTGGAATCAGCACTTTTGTTACGACGCAGAGGCTCATCATGCGGATTGAGCCATCATGAGCAACTTAGTTCTCATTTTTATAAGGAGAGGTGGTTGAAAACACGCCTACGAACTGACAATGAGCAGGCGTGTGCCATGTGTTAGAGACATCATGAGAAATAACGTAGTTCCCATTTTTTCTCCCGAGTAGAGGTAGAAACACGCTGCAACAGTGACTACAAACACACAATGAGCTTTCGAGTGCCTTGCGTGAGAAGGCTCATTTTTAAATACAGAACAAAAAGGCAGCATTTGAACGAGCCAGCCAGGAGTCGAACCTGGAATCTTCTGCTCCGTAGGCAGACGCGTTATCCATTGCGCCACTGGCCCGCTGCTGCACTGTGTGCTGCATTCAGCACTTTTGTTACGAACCAGAGGCTCAGGTCGGGCTGCCTGAGACATCACGAGAAACTTTGTTCTCATTTTTACAGCGAGAGGTAGGAAAAACGCTACCAACACACAATAAGCAGGCGTGTGACATGTGTTAAAGAAGGCTCATTTTTAAATACTTTATTGAAAACAATACATACACACATCTGACAAAGAACACATTTGGCATCAGATACTGCCCGGATTGCAACTCTCTGCACGTATTTTCTGGCGAGATTTACGGACCAAGCATCTCATTTATTGTACGATAGCACTCACATTTTCATGCGCAAATAACAGATTTAGACTGTTTTCACTTTTTAGTATTGTACCATTTTATGTGCTCGGTGCTCTTCAGTGTTAAATCCGCGGGAGAGGATGATCTGTACCCAGATCAACCCCAAAAGTGCCATACAGATATGAAACAGATAAGGCCTGAGTGATAGGCATGCCAAGGAGTACTCGACATGCATGCCACAGAAACGCGAAACATGCAACAAGTGAGAGACATAAAATGGGGTTTTTCACTTTAAGAAATAACATATAATATATTGAATACAATTTTTTGTTTACTTCTTAAAAGGTGTTTTATTGAGCTGCAGCCTTCCTCTTAGAGAGCAGGACTAAGAAGCCCGGCTGGAGCATTTCAGCACATTTTTATTTCCTTTTGGCGATCGCTGTGTCAGGGTGTTGGGTTGGGGCTCCAAGATTGCCGAACACCAGGCGAGCAGTCTATCATGGGGAACAGTTTAGTATACAACACCGGTGCGATGAAGGTACATGGCCTACTGTGCATTTTAAGCACCACCTATAAGCCGAAACCGTTGCATTGAAGTACAGGTAGGAGGGAGATGACATGTGAAGAGGGACACACGACTTGTTTTTTTTTGGGTTATTTATTTGTTAAATATTGTTGGTTGTTTATCGTCTAATTGACTGCCTTGAGCCATGCTTACCTCTTTGGCCATTCCCACCCACTCCTTGCCCCTCCCACCCAAAACTCAACCCCTGGTATCTATGTTGTTTCTAAGCAGTCTGCTGTGAGTTAATGGCTTAATTGCCGCTGTAAATGGCTACCGGTATAATAACAAAAATCTTACCCAATTCTACCTGACCTTAACTCACTACCCCACCCCCTCTATTCCCACCTCTCCCCTCTCACCCAATCTACCCTTATCCCCACCCTACTCTACCACCACTGACTATACCCCAAACCACTCTACACCTACCCCACTCTTCGCTACCCACAATATCCCACACCACTGTACACCTACCCTACCCACTGCCCCACCCCACTGTACCCCTATCCATCAAACCACTGTAGACTGGCAAGGTGACACGAGGTCCTTTGATCCCAATAGATTTCGCCCAGCCTTTCCATATCTTCATATCACTACCGAGTTAAGGTACGTGTTTGTTGAGTCTTCAACTTACCCCAGACCTACGCTAGTTGTTCAAGATCAGACAGGCAGTCAAAGTGAACAGGCACGCCTTTGACAGTGTCTCTTCGGATGTAGGTAGATGCGCAAAGTATTCTATTCTGAGGTCCATGCATTCTGCCATGTAAGCGCCAAACAGCCCTTTCACAGGAAGACCCTTCAAAAAGTAAAGACTCCGCTTTCTGTATGTTGGCATGTAGCACGTAGCCCATCTTGGCAGATAGCGTACATCACATTGCATCTAGTGGTGGCCCTATGTTGTGATTCTTCACTTGCCAAATCATAGCAGTGCTAAAAGGTCATGGCCAAGAGGCCTCAGCGGCAGGGGATCTGCGTCCAGTGCAAATTGGCACATGCCAAAACGTCCTGAACAATGGAGAAGGCAAAGAAGTTTCATTAGTGGTGTAATGGGAGGATAAATCGTGTTCCAGATGTTGGGGACATCCCTCAGACCTGTTAAGGGCCTCCATCACACCACTGAGGAATTATCCTTGTTTGTTACTGTTTGCAATGAATGATTGAAGGAGTTGCGTATCTTCAGATCTATAGATTCCTGCTATGATATGACATGATATTGTATTTGAATCGTACTCATACACGCGTGTTTCAGAGCGTGACGAGGCAAGGGAGGGGAAGAAGGGAGGACAAAACAGCGATCTTCCTAGGCCCAGTGACATTGAGAATGCTCAAGTGCAGGGGAGAGGGAGGGAGGAAAGTGCAAGGAGAGGGGCGAGGTGGAACGTGCCTAGGAAGGGATAAAAACAACAACAACTGGTAGCGCAGCCAGCAGGGTGGCAAGTGCGAGGTTTAAAGCGCAGACAAGGGGTGTCTGATAAGTGCAGGTAAGGGCACTGTAGGGTTACAGATACAGACCCAAGTGCAAGGATTGCGTGCAAGGGTTGCCAGGAGGCAGTGCAGGTGTGCGGCTGGGTGGGCAGGGACCTTGGCCCGAAATCAGAGGGTAGCCAGGTGCACGGAGCCGAAGCAGACAGATCAGCAGGGGAGCGGAAGAGCAAAGGCAGAAGCAAAGAGGAAGGTCTTGAGGTGCTTCCGGAACCAGAGATGGTTCTCCTCAAGTTTCAGTGTGGCAGGCAGGCTGTTCCAGAGGGAGGCCCCAGCTGAGGAAGGAGATCTACCCCCAACTCGTTGCTTGGAGAAGCGACCGGCCCTGAGGGAGTTGGAGGTGGATGAGAAAAGAGCTCGAGTGGGAAGGTATTTACGGAGGGAGAGTTGAAGGTATTTTGGACCCAGGCCCCAGTAAGCCTTGTGGACAATGCAGAGGGACTTGAATTTAACCCTTGCAGCCACTGGGAGCAATGAAAAGATTTCAGGGCTGGAGAGATACGATCCCTGGGCTTCAGACCAAGGAAACGTCTTGCAGTCCTGTTCTGGATGAGTTGCAGAGGACAGAGAGAAGAAGCAGGCAGATTTAGAAAGAGGCTGTTGCAGTAGTCTAGCCTAGAGAGAATCAGAGCTCTAGATACAGTAAGCTTCTGGGGGAAGGAGAGGAAAGGAACAATGCCTCTGCAAATGTACAGTTGGTAGTTTGACTTCTTAGAGATGTCAGAGATGTGAGAAGAAAAGGAGAGTGTGGAGTCGAAGATGACCCCAAGGTTCTTAGCCTCAAAGGTGGGAGCAGGAAGAGGGCCAAGGGAGGCCGGCCAGAGAGTGGCAGGAAAGGAGGGTGCAGGTGTGCCGATGAGGAGAATCTCTGCCTAAATGGGATTAAGGCAGAGATCATTGGCGGCAGACCAGTCCTGGATGGCAGACAGACGGTCAGAGATGAGGGAGGGAAGCCTGAAAACAAGCAGAGTGTCATCCGCATAGCACTGAAAGTTGAAGCAGAGAGCTGCAATGCGGTGGGAAATGGGTGCCAGGTATTGGTTGAACAGCCAGGGAGAGAGGTTAGACCCGTGGGGAACACCACAAGTAGAGAATGAGATGGCGAAAAGGAAGGACCCAAGTTGGACCTGGGAGGGCCGATCAGAGTGGAAAGAGGTCATCCAGGCCAGGGCCTGATCAGTGATACCCGGCTTATCACGGAGACAGTTGAGCAGGATGGCATGGTTGACCGTGTCAAAGGCAGAAGAGAAATCGAGTAGGATGAGGACCCAAAAGGGATGTTAGAGTCATGGTTGGACAGCAGGTCTTCACAGGTGTTCAGGAGAGCAGTTTCCATGCTTCTGACAGCTCTGAAGCCAGGCTGATGGTCATGGAGACAACCAACAGAGTCGGTGTGAAGATTAAGCTGGGAGATGGTCAGCTTTTCCAAGAGTTTGCCCTGGAAAGGAGTGATAGAAACCTGTGAAGTTAGCCGGGCCGGAGGGGTCGGCTGTGGAATTTTTGAGAAGAGGGTGCACAAGAGAATGCTTCAGAGTGGAGGGGAAGATTCCACAGGTGATGGAATGGTTACAGAAGTCGGCCAGATTCAGAGCAAGGGTGTCAATGTGGTCCTTGATGGTTTTGGACGAACAGGGAAGAACCTGTTTTGACTGGAATCACACAATCTCCTGGGCTTGCGCCAATCTGGTTTCCAACCAAGCCACGGCACTGAATCGGCCTTACTGGACCTAAAGATTCAACAGGATGATATCAAAGATGCCAAGAAGCAAGCCCTCCTCTTGTTACTGGGCCTGTCTGCAGCCTTCGACCATGTATACATATTGAATAAATCAAAAAGGCAGCCTATGATCGAGCCAGCCAGGAGTCAACCTGGAATTAGTCAAATGTGTTATCCATTGCGCCACTGGACCGCTGCTACAGCGAGGAGTCAGCACTTTTGTAACGAAACAGAAGTTTCCTGCTTGAGACACAGTGAGAAACGTACTTCTCATTTTTACAAGGAGAGGTAGAAAAAAACGCTACAAGCCCACAATGAGCAGGTGAGCGAGCGTGTGCCATCATGAGAAACTTAGTTCTCATTTTTCCCAGAGGAGAGGTAGAAAAAACGCACTAACTACGAACAAACAATGTGCTTTTGTGTGCCATGCGTGACAAGGCTCATTTTTAAATACTTTCTAGAACAAAAAGGCAGCATGCGAACGAGCCAGCCAGGAGTCGAACCTGGAATCTTCTGCTCCGTAGGCAGACGCGTTATCCATTGCGCCACTGGCCCTCTGCTGCAGTGACTCTTGGAATCAGCACTTTTGTTACGACGCAGAGGCTCATCATGCGGATTGAGCCATCATGAGCAACTTAGTTCTCATTTTTATAAGGAGAGGTGGTTGAAAACACGCCTACGAACTGACAATGAGCAGGCGTGTGCCATGTGTTAGAGACATCATGAGAAATAACGTAGTTCCCATTTTTTCTCCCGAGTAGAGGTAGAAACACGCTGCAACAGTGACTACAAACACACAATGAGCTTTCGAGTGCCTTGCGTGAGAAGGCTCATTTTTAAATACAGAACAAAAAGGCAGCATTTGAACGAGCCAGCCAGGAGTCGAACCTGGAATCTTCTGCTCCGTAGGCAGACGCGTTATCCATTGCGCCACTGGCCCGCTGCTGCACTGTGTGCTGCATTCAGCACTTTTGTTACGAACCAGAGGCTCAGGTCGGGCTGCCTGAGACATCACGAGAAACTTTGTTCTCATTTTTACAGCGAGAGGTAGGAAAAACGCTACCAACACACAATAAGCAGGCGTGTGACATGTGTTAAAGAAGGCTCATTTTTAAATACTTTATTGAAAACAATACATACACACATCTGACAAAGAACACATTTGGCATCAGATACTGCCCGGATTGCAACTCTCTGCACGTATTTTCTGGCGAGATTTACGGACCAAGCATCTCATTTATTGTACGATAGCACTCACATTTTCATGCGCAAATAACAGATTTAGACTGTTTTCACTTTTTAGTATTGTACCATTTTATGTGCTCGGTGCTCTTCAGTGTTAAATCCGCGGGAGAGGATGATCTGTACCCAGATCAACCCCAAAAGTGCCATACAGATATGAAACAGATAAGGCCTGAGTGATAGGCATGCCAAGGAGTACTCGACATGCATGCCACAGAAACGCGAAACATGCAACAAGTGAGAGACATAAAATGGGGTTTTTCACTTTAAGAAATAACATATAATATATTGAATACAATTTTTTGTTTACTTCTTAAAAGGTGTTTTATTGAGCTGCAGCCTTCCTCTTAGAGAGCAGGACTAAGAAGCCCGGCTGGAGCATTTCAGCACATTTTTATTTCCTTTTGGCGATCGCTGTGTCAGGGTGTTGGGTTGGGGCTCCAAGATTGCCGAACACCAGGCGAGCAGTCTATCATGGGGAACAGTTTAGTATACAACACCGGTGCGATGAAGGTACATGGCCTACTGTGCATTTTAAGCACCACCTATAAGCCGAAACCGTTGCATTGAAGTACAGGTAGGAGGGAGATGACATGTGAAGAGGGACACACGACTTGTTTTTTTTTGGGTTATTTATTTGTTAAATATTGTTGGTTGTTTATCGTCTAATTGACTGCCTTGGGCCATGCTTACCTCTTTGGCCATTCCCACCCACTCCTTGCCCCTCCCACCCAAAACTCAACCCCTGGTATCTATGTTGTTTCTAAGCAGTCTGCTGTGAGTTAATGGCTTAATTGCCGCTGTAAATGGCTACCGGTATAATAACAAAAATCTTACCCAATTCTACCTGACCTTAACTCACTACCCCACCCCCTCTATTCCCACCTCTCCCCTCTCACCCAATCTACCCTTATCCCCACCCTACTCTACCACCACTGACTATACCCCAAACCACTCTACACCTACCCCACTCTTCGCTACCCACAATATCCCACACCACTGTACACCTACCCTACCCACTGCCCCACCCCACTGTACCCCTATCCATCAAACCACTGTAGACTGGCAAGGTGACACGAGGTCCTTTGATCCCAATAGATTTCGCCCAGCCTTTCCATATCTTCATATCACTACCGAGTTAAGGTACGTGTTTGTTGAGTCTTCAACTTACCCCAGACCTACGCTAGTTGTTCAAGATCAGACAGGCAGTCAAAGTGAACAGGCACGCCTTTGACAGTGTCTCTTCGGATGTAGGTAGATGCACAAAGTATTCTATTCTGAGGTCCATGCATTCTGCCATGTAAGCGCCAAACAGCCCTTTCACAGGAAGACCCTTCAAAAAGTAAAGACTCCGCTTTCTGTATGTTGGCATGTAGCACGTAGCCCATCTTGGCAGATAGCGTACATCACATTGCATCTAGTGGTGGCCCTATGTTGTGATTCTTCACTTGCCAAATCATAGCAGTGCTAAAAGGTCATGGCCAAGAGGCCTCAGCGGCAGGGGATCTGCGTCCAGTGCAAATTGGCACATGCCAAAACGTCCTGAACAATGGAGAAGGCAAAGAAGTTTCATTAGTGGTGTAATGGGAGGATAAATCGTGTTCCAGATGTTGGGGACATCCCTCAGACCTGTTAAGGGCCTCCATCACACCACTGAGGAATTATCCTTGTTTGTTACTGTTTGCAATGAATGATTGAAGGAGTTGCGTATCTTCAGATCTATAGATTCCTGCTATGATATGACATGATATTGTATTTGAATCGTACTCATACACGCGTGTTTCAGAGCGTGACGAGGCAAGGGAGGGGAAGAAGGGAGGACAAAACAGCGATCTTCCTAGGCCCAGTGACATTGAGAATGCTCAAGTGCAGGGGAGAGGGAGGGAGGAAAGTGCAAGGAGAGGGGCGAGGTGGAACGTGCCTAGGAAGGGATAAAAACAACAACAACTGGTAGCGCAGCCAGCAGGGTGGCAAGTGCGAGGTTTAAAGCGCAGACAAGGGGTGTCTGATAAGTGCAGGTAAGGGCACTGTAGGGTTACAGATACAGACCCAAGTGCAAGGATTGCGTGCAAGGGTTGCCAGGAGGCAGTGCAGGTGTGCGGCTGGGTGGGCAGGGACCTTGGCCCGAAATCAGAGGGTAGCCAGGTGCACGGAGCCGAAGCAGACAGATCAGCAGGGGAGCGGAAGAGCAAAGGCAGAAGCAAAGAGGAAGGTCTTGAGGTGCTTCCGGAACCAGAGATGGTTCTCCTCAAGTTTCAGTGTGGCAGGCAGGCTGTTCCAGAGGGAGGCCCCAGCTGAGGAAGGAGATCTACCCCCAACTCGTTGCTTGGAGAAGCGACCGGCCCTGAGGGAGTTGGAGGTGGATGAGAAAAGAGCTCGAGTGGGAAGGTATTTACGGAGGGAGAGTTGAAGGTATTTTGGACCCAGGCCCCAGTAAGCCTTGTGGACAATGCAGAGGGACTTGAATTTAACCCTTGCAGCCACTGGGAGCAATGAAAAGATTTCAGGGCTGGAGAGATACGATCCCTGGGCTTCAGACCAAGGAAACGTCTTGCAGTCCTGTTCTGGATGAGTTGCAGAGGACAGAGAGAAGAAGCAGGCAGATTTAGAAAGAGGCTGTTGCAGTAGTCTAGCCTAGAGAGAATCAGAGCTCTAGATACAGTAAGCTTCTGGGGGAAGGAGAGGAAAGGAACAATGCCTCTGCAAATGTACAGTTGGTAGTTTGACTTCTTAGAGATGTCAGAGATGTGAGAAGAAAAGGAGAGTGTGGAGTCGAAGATGACCCCAAGGTTCTTAGCCTCAAAGGTGGGAGCAGGAAGAGGGCCAAGGGAGGCCGGCCAGAGAGTGGCAGGAAAGGAGGGTGCAGGTGTGCCGATGAGGAGAATCTCTGCCTAAATGGGATTAAGGCAGAGATCATTGGCGGCAGACCAGTCCTGGATGGCAGACAGACGGTCAGAGATGAGGGAGGGAAGCCTGAAAACAAGCAGAGTGTCATCCGCATAGCACTGAAAGTTGAAGCAGAGAGCTGCAATGCGGTGGGAAATGGGTGCCAGGTATTGGTTGAACAGCCAGGGAGAGAGGTTAGACCCGTGGGGAACACCACAAGTAGAGAATGAGATGGCGAAAAGGAAGGACCCAAGTTGGACCTGGGAGGGCCGATCAGAGTGGAAAGAGGTCATCCAGGCCAGGGCCTGATCAGTGATACCCGGCTTATCACGGAGACAGTTGAGCAGGATGGCATGGTTGACCGTGTCAAAGGCAGAAGAGAAATCGAGTAGGATGAGGACCCAAAAGGGAAGTTAGAGTCATGGTTGGACAGCAGGTCTTCACAGGTGTTCAGGAGAGCAGTTTCCATGCTTCTGACAGCTCTGAAGCCAGGCTGATGGTCATGGAGACAACCAACAGAGTCGGTGTGAAGATTAAGCTGGGAGATGGTCAGCTTTTCCAAGAGTTTGCCCTGGAAAGGAGTGATAGAAACCTGCGAAGTTAGCCGGGCCGGAGGGGTCGGCTGTGGAATTTTTGAGAAGAGGGTGCACAAGAGAATGCTTCAGAGTGGAGGGGAAGATTCCACAGGTGATGGAATGGTTACAGAAGTCGGCCAGATTCAGAGCAAGGGTGTCAATGTGGTCCTTGATGGTTTTGGACGAACAGGGAAGAACCTGTTTTGACTGGAATCACACAATCTCCTGGGCTTGCGCCAATCTGGTTTCCAACCAAGCCACGGCACTGAATCGGCCTTACTGGACCTAAAGATTCAACAGGATGATATCAAAGATGCCAAGAAGCAAGCCCTCCTCTTGTTACTGGGCCTGTCTGCAGCCTTCGACCATGTATACATATTGAATAAATCAAAAAGGCAACCTATGATCGAGCCAGCCAGGAGTCAACCTGGAATTAGTCAAATGTGTTATCCATTGCGCCACTGGACCGCTGCTACAGCGAGGAGTCAGCACTTTTGTAACGAAACAGAAGTTTCCTGCTTGAGACACAGTGAGAAACGTACTTCTCATTTTTACAAGGAGAGGTAGAAAAAAACGCTACAAGCCCATAATGAGCAGGTGAGCGAGCGTGTGCCATCATGAGAAACTTAGTTCTCATTTTTCCCAGAGGAGAGGTAGAAAAAACGCACTAACTACGAACAAACAATGTGCTTTTGTGTGCCATGCGTGACAAGGCTCATTTTTAAATACTTTCTAGAACAAAAAGGCAGCATGCGAACGAGCCAGCCAGGAGTCGAACCTGGAATCTTCTGCTCCGTAGGCAGACGCGTTATCCATTGCGCCACTGGCCCTCTGCTGCAGTGACTCTTGGAATCAGCACTTTTGTTACGACGCAGAGGCTCATCATGCGGATTGAGCCATCATGAGCAACTTAGTTCTCATTTTTATAAGGAGAGGTGGTTGAAAACACGCCTACGAACTGACAATGAGCAGGCGTGTGCCATGTGTTAGAGACATCATGAGAAATAACGTAGTTCCCATTTTTTCTCCCGAGTAGAGGTAGAAACACGCTGCAACAGTGACTACAAACACACAATGAGCTTTCGAGTGCCTTGCGTGAGAAGGCTCATTTTTAAATACAGAACAAAAAGGCAGCATTTGAACGAGCCAGCCAGGAGTCGAACCTGGAATCTTCTGCTCCGTAGGCAGACGCGTTATACATTGCGCCACTGGCCCGCTGCTGCACTGTGTGCTGCATTCAGCACTTTTGTTACGAACCAGAGGCTCAGGTCGGGCTGCCTGAGACATCACGAGAAACTTTGTTCTCATTTTTACAGCGAGAGGTAGGAAAAACGCTACCAACACACAATAAGCAGGCGTGTGACATGTGTTAAAGAAGGCTCATTTTTAAATACTTTATTGAAAACAATACATACACACATCTGACAAAGAACACATTTGGCATCAGATACTGCCCGGATTGCAACTCTCTGCACGTATTTTCTGGCGAGATTTACGGACCAAGCATCTCATTTATTGTACGATAGCACTCACATTTTCATGCGCAAATAACAGATTTAGACTGTTTTCACTTTTTAGTATTGTACCATTTTATGTGCTCGGTGCTCTTCAGTGTTAAATCCGCGGGAGAGGATGATCTGTACCCAGATCAACCCCAAAAGTGCCATACAGATATGAAACAGATAAGGCCTGAGTGATAGGCATGCCAAGGAGTACTCGACATGCATGCCACAGAAACGCGAAACATGCAACAAGTGAGAGACATAAAATGGGGTTTTTCACTTTAAGAAATAACATATAATATATTGAATACAATTTTTTGTTTACTTCTTAAAAGGTGTTTTATTGAGCTGCAGCCTTCCTCTTAGAGAGCAGGACTAAGAAGCCCGGCTGGAGCATTTCAGCACATTTTTATTTCCTTTTGGCGATCGCTGTGTCAGGGTGTTGGGTTGGGGCTCCAAGATTGCCGAACACCAGGCGAGCAGTCTATCATGGGGAACAGTTTAGTATACAACACCGGTGCGATGAAGGTACATGGCCTACTGTGCATTTTAAGCACCACCTATAAGCCGAAACCGTTGCATTGAAGTACAGGTAGGAGGGAGATGACATGTGAAGAGGGACACACGACTTGTTTTTTTTTGGGTTATTTATTTGTTAAATATTGTTGGTTGTTTATCGTCTAATTGACTGCCTTGGGCCATGCTTACCTCTTTGGCCATTCCCACCCACTCCTTGCCCCTCCCACCCAAAACTCAACCCCTGGTATCTATGTTGTTTCTAAGCAGTCTGCTGTGAGTTAATGGCTTAATTGCCGCTGTAAATGGCTACCGGTATAATAACAAAAATCTTACCCAATTCTACCTGACCTTAACTCACTACCCCACCCCCTCTATTCCCACCTCTCCCCTCTCACCCAATCTACCCTTATCCCCACCCTACTCTACCACCACTGACTATACCCCAAACCACTCTACACCTACCCCACTCTTCGCTACCCACAATATCCCACACCACTGTACACCTACCCTACCCACTGCCCCACCCCACTGTACCCCTATCCATCAAACCACTGTAGACTGGCAAGGTGACACGAGGTCCTTTGATCCCAATAGATTTCGCCCAGCCTTTCCATATCTTCATATCACTACCGAGTTAAGGTACGTGTTTGTTGAGTCTTCAACTTACCCCAGACCTACGCTAGTTGTTCAAGATCAGACAGGCAGTCAAAGTGAACAGGCACGCCTTTGACAGTGTCTCTTCGGATGTAGGTAGATGCACAAAGTATTCTATTCTGAGGTCCATGCATTCTGCCATGTAAGCGCCAAACAGCCCTTTCACAGGAAGACCCTTCAAAAAGTAAAGACTCCGCTTTCTGTATGTTGGCATGTAGCACGTAGCCCATCTTGGCAGATAGCGTACATCACATTGCATCTAGTGGTGGCCCTATGTTGTGATTCTTCACTTGCCAAATCATAGCAGTGCTAAAAGGTCATGGCCAAGAGGCCTCAGCGGCAGGGGATCTGCGTCCAGTGCAAATTGGCACATGCCAAAACGTCCTGAACAATGGAGAAGGCAAAGAAGTTTCATTAGTGGTGTAATGGGAGGATAAATCGTGTTCCAGATGTTGGGGACATCCCTCAGACCTGTTAAGGGCCTCCATCACACCACTGAGGAATTATCCTTGTTTGTTACTGTTTGCAATGAATGATTGAAGGAGTTGCGTATCTTCAGATCTATAGATTCCTGCTATGATATGACATGATATTGTATTTGAATCGTACTCATACACGCGTGTTTCAGAGCGTGACGAGGCAAGGGAGGGGAAGAAGGGAGGACAAAACAGCGATCTTCCTAGGCCCAGTGACATTGAGAATGCTCAAGTGCAGGGGAGAGGGAGGGAGGAAAGTGCAAGGAGAGGGGCGAGGTGGAACGTGCCTAGGAAGGGATAAAAACAACAACAACTGGTAGCGCAGCCAGCAGGGTGGCAAGTGCGAGGTTTAAAGCGCAGACAAGGGGTGTCTGATAAGTGCAGGTAAGGGCACTGTAGGGTTACAGATACAGACCCAAGTGCAAGGATTGCGTGCAAGGGTTGCCAGGAGGCAGTGCAGGTGTGCGGCTGGGTGGGCAGGGACCTTGGCCCGAAATCAGAGGGTAGCCAGGTGCACGGAGCCGAAGCAGACAGATCAGCAGGGGAGCGGAAGAGCAAAGGCAGAAGCAAAGAGGAAGGTCTTGAGGTGCTTCCGGAACCAGAGATGGTTCTCCTCAAGTTTCAGTGTGGCAGGCAGGCTGTTCCAGAGGGAGGCCCCAGCTGAGGAAGGAGATCTACCCCCAACTCGTTGCTTGGAGAAGCGACCGGCCCTGAGGGAGTTGGAGGTGGATGAGAAAAGAGCTCGAGTGGGAAGGTATTTACGGAGGGAGAGTTGAAGGTATTTTGGACCCAGGCCCCAGTAAGCCTTGTGGACAATGCAGAGGGACTTGAATTTAACCCTTGCAGCCACTGGGAGCAATGAAAAGATTTCAGGGCTGGAGAGATACGATCCCTGGGCTTCAGACCAAGGAAACGTCTTGCAGTCCTGTTCTGGATGAGTTGCAGAGGACAGAGAGAAGAAGCAGGCAGATTTAGAAAGAGGCTGTTGCAGTAGTCTAGCCTAGAGAGAATCAGAGCTCTAGATACAGTAAGCTTCTGGGGGAAGGAGAGGAAAGGAACAATGCCTCTGCAAATGTACAGTTGGTAGTTTGACTTCTTAGAGATGTCAGAGATGTGAGAAGAAAAGGAGAGTGTGGAGTCGAAGATGACCCCAAGGTTCTTAGCCTCAAAGGTGGGAGCAGGAAGAGGGCCAAGGGAGGCCGGCCAGAGAGTGGCAGGAAAGGAGGGTGCAGGTGTGCCGATGAGGAGAATCTCTGCCTAAATGGGATTAAGGCAGAGATCATTGGCGGCAGACCAGTCCTGGATGGCAGACAGACGGTCAGAGATGAGGGAGGGAAGCCTGAAAACAAGCAGAGTGTCATCCGCATAGCACTGAAAGTTGAAGCAGAGAGCTGCAATGCGGTGGGAAATGGGTGCCAGGTATTGGTTGAACAGCCAGGGAGAGAGGTTAGACCCGTGGGGAACACCACAAGTAGAGAATGAGATGGCGAAAAGGAAGGACCCAAGTTGGACCTGGGAGGGCCGATCAGAGTGGAAAGAGGTCATCCAGGCCAGGGCCTGATCAGTGATACCCGGCTTATCACGGAGACAGTTGAGCAGGATGGCATGGTTGACCGTGTCAAAGGCAGAAGAGAAATCGAGTAGGATGAGGACCCAAAAGGGATGTTAGAGTCATGGTTGGACAGCAGGTCTTCACAGGTGTTCAGGAGAGCAGTTTCCATGCTTCTGACAGCTCTGAAGCCAGGCTGATGGTCATGGAGACAACCAACAGAGTCGGTGTGAAGATTAAGCTGGGAGATGGTCAGCTTTTCCAAGAGTTTGCCCTGGAAAGGAGTGATAGAAACCTGCGAAGTTAGCCGGGCCGGAGGGGTCGGCTGTGGAATTTTTGAGAAGAGGGTGCACAAGAGAATGCTTCAGAGTGGAGGGGAAGATTCCACAGGTGATGGAATGGTTACAGAAGTCGGCCAGATTCAGAGCAAGGGTGTCAATGTGGTCCTTGATGGTTTTGGACGAACAGGGAAGAACCTGTTTTGACTGGAATCACACAATCTCCTGGGCTTGCGCCAATCTGGTTTCCAACCAAGCCACGGCACTGAATCGGCCTTACTGGACCTAAAGATTCAACAGGATGATATCAAAGATGCCAAGAAGCAAGCCCTCCTCTTGTTACTGGGCCTGTCTGCAGCCTTCGACCATGTATACATATTGAATAAATCAAAAAGGCAGCCTATGATCGAGCCAGCCAGGAGTCAACCTGGAATTAGTCAAATGTGTTATCCATTGCGCCACTGGACCGCTGCTACAGCGAGGAGTCAGCACTTTTGTAACGAAACAGAAGTTTCCTGCTTGAGACACAGTGAGAAACGTACTTCTCATTTTTACAAGGAGAGGTAGAAAAAAACGCTACAAGCCCACAATGAGCAGGTGAGCGAGCGTGTGCCATCATGAGAAACTTAGTTCTCATTTTTCCCAGAGGAGAGGTAGAAAAAACGCACTAACTACGAACAAACAATGTGCTTTTGTGTGCCATGCGTGACAAGGCTCATTTTTAAATACTTTCTAGAACAAAAAGGCAGCATGCGAACGAGCCAGCCAGGAGTCGAACCTGGAATCTTCTGCTCCGTAGGCAGACGCGTTATCCATTGCGCCACTGGCCCTCTGCTGCAGTGACTCTTGGAATCAGCACTTTTGTTACGACGCAGAGGCTCATCATGCGGATTGAGCCATCATGAGCAACTTAGTTCTCATTTTTATAAGGAGAGGTGGTTGAAAACACGCCTACGAACTGACAATGAGCAGGCGTGTGCCATGTGTTAGAGACATCATGAGAAATAACGTAGTTCCCATTTTTTCTCCCGAGTAGAGGTAGAAACACGCTGCAACAGTGACTACAAACACACAATGAGCTTTCGAGTGCCTTGCGTGAGAAGGCTCATTTTTAAATACAGAACAAAAAGGCAGCATTTGAACGAGCCAGCCAGGAGTCGAACCTGGAATCTTCTGCTCCGTAGGCAGACGCGTTATCCATTGCGCTACTGGCCCGCTGCTGCACTGTGTGCTGCATTCAGCACTTTTGTTACGAACCAGAGGCTCAGGTCGGGCTGCCTGAGACATCACGAGAAACTTTGTTCTCATTTTTACAGCGAGAGGTAGGAAAAACGCTACCAACACACAATAAGCAGGCGTGTGACATGTGTTAAAGAAGGCTCATTTTTAAATACTTTATTGAAAACAATACATACACACATCTGACAAAGAACACATTTGGCATCAGATACTGCCCGGATTGCAACTCTCTGCACGTATTTTCTGGCGAGATTTACGGACCAAGCATCTCATTTATTGTACGATAGCACTCACATTTTCATGCGCAAATAACAGATTTAGACTGTTTTCACTTTTTAGTATTGTACCATTTTATGTGCTCGGTGCTCTTCAGTGTTAAATCCGCGGGAGAGGATGATCTGTACCCAGATCAACCCCAAAAGTGCCATACAGATATGAAACAGATAAGGCCTGAGTGATAGGCGTGCCAAGGAGTACTCGACATGCATGCCACAGAAACGCGAAACATGCAACAAGTGAGAGACATAAAATGGGGTTTTTCACTTTAAGAAATAACATATAATATATTGAATACAATTTTTTGTTTACTTCTTAAAAGGTGTTTTATTGAGCTGCAGCCTTCCTCTTAGAGAGCAGGACTAAGAAGCCCGGCTGGAGCATTTCAGCACATTTTTATTTCCTTTTGGCGATCGCTGTGTCAGGGTGTTGGGTTGGGGCTCCAAGATTGCCGAACACCAGGCGAGCAGTCTATCATGGGGAACAGTTTAGTATACAACACCGGTGCGATGAAGGTACATGGCCTACTGTGCATTTTAAGCACCACCTATAAGCCGAAACCGTTGCATTGAAGTACAGGTAGGAGGGAGATGACATGTGAAGAGGGACACACGACTTGTTTTTTTTTGGGTTATTTATTTGTTAAATATTGTTGGTTGTTTATCGTCTAATTGACTGCCTTGGGCCATGCTTACCTCTTTGGCCATTCCCACCCACTCCTTGCCCCTCCCACCCAAAACTCAACCCCTGGTATCTATGTTGTTTCTAAGCAGTCTGCTGTGAGTTAATGGCTTAATTGCCGCTGTAAATGGCTACCGGTATAATAACAAAAATCTTACCCAATTCTACCTGACCTTAACTCACTACCCCACCCCCTCTATTCCCACCTCTCCCCTCTCACCCAATCTACCCTTATCCCCATCCTACTCTACCACCACTGACTATACCCCAAACCACTCTACACCTACCCCACTCTTCGCTACCCACAATATCCCACACCACTGTACACCTACCCTACCCACTGCCCCACCCCACTGTACCCCTATCCATCAAACCACTGTAGACTGGCAAGGTGACACGAGGTCCTTTGATCCCAATAGATTTCGCCCAGCCTTTCCATATCTTCATATCACTACCGAGTTAAGGTACGTGTTTGTTGAGTCTTCAACTTACCCCAGACCTACGCTAGTTGTTCAAGATCAGACAGGCAGTCAAAGTGAACAGGCACGCCTTTGACAGTGTCTCTTCGGATGTAGGTAGATGCACAAAGTATTCTATTCTGAGGTCCATGCATTCTGCCATGTAAGCGCCAAACAGCCCTTTCACAGGAAGACCCTTCAAAAAGTAAAGACTCCGCTTTCTGTATGTTGGCATGTAGCACGTAGCCCATCTTGGCAGATAGCGTACATCACATTGCATCTAGTGGTGGCCCTATGTTGTGATTCTTCACTTGCCAAATCATAGCAGTGCTAAAAGGTCATGGCCAAGAGGCCTCAGCGGCAGGGGATCTGCGTCCAGTGCAAATTGGCACATGCCAAAACGTCCTGAACAATGGAGAAGGCAAAGAAGTTTCATTAGTGGTGTAATGGGAGGATAAATCGTGTTCCAGATGTTGGGGACATCCCTCAGACCTGTTAAGGGCCTCCATCACACCACTGAGGAATTATCCTTGTTTGTTACTGTTTGCAATGAATGATTGAAGGAGTTGCGTATCTTCAGATCTATAGATTCCTGCTATGATATGACATGATATTGTATTTGAATCGTACTCATACACGCGTGTTTCAGAGCGTGAAGAGGCAAGGGAGGGGAAGAAGGGAGGACAAAACAGCGATCTTCCTAGGCCCAGTGACATTGAGAATGCTCAAGTGCAGGGGAGAGGGAGGGAGGAAAGTGCAAGGAGAGGGGCGAGGTGGAACGTGCCTAGGAAGGGATAAAAACAACAACAACTGGTAGCGCAGCCAGCAGGGTGGCAAGTGCGAGGTTTAAAGCGCAGACAAGGGGTGTCTGATAAGTGCAGGTAAGGGCACTGTAGGGTTACAGATACAGACCCAAGTGCAAGGATTGCGTGCAAGGGTTGCCAGGAGGCAGTGCAGGTGTGCGGCTGGGTGGGCAGGGACCTTGGCCCGAAATCAGAGGGTAGCCAGGTGCACGGAGCCGAAGCAGACAGATCAGCAGGGGAGCGGAAGAGCAAAGGCAGAAGCAAAGAGGAAGGTCTTGAGGTGCTTCCGGAACCAGAGATGGTTCTCCTCAAGTTTCAGTGTGGCAGGCAGGCTGTTCCAGAGGGAGGCCCCAGCTGAGGAAAGAGATCTACCCCCAACTCGTTGCTTGGAGAAGCGACCGGCCCTGAGGGAGTTGGAGGTGGATGAGAAAAGAGCTCGAGTGGGAAGGTATTTACGGAGGGAGAGTTGAAGGTATTTTGGACCCAGGCCCCAGTAAGCCTTGTGGACAATGCAGAGGGACTTGAATTTAACCCTTGCAGCCACTGGGAGCAATGAAAAGATTTCAGGGCTGGAGAGATACGATCCCTGGGCTTCAGACCAAGGAAACGTCTTGCAGTCCTGTTCTGGATGAGTTGCAGAGGACAGAGAGAAGACGCAGGCAGATTTAGAAAGAGGCTGTTGCAGTAGTCTAGCCTAGAGACAATCAGAGCTCTAGATACAGTAAGCTTCTGGGGGAAGGAGAGGAAAGGAACAATGCCTCTGCAAATGTACAGTTGGTAGTTTGACTTCTTAGAGATGTCAGAGATGTGAGAAGAAAAGGAGAGTGTGGAGTCGAAGATGACCCCAAGGTTCTTAGCCTCAAAGGTGGGAGCAGGAAGAGGGCCAAGGGAGGCCGGCCAGAGAGTGGCAGGAAAGGAGGGTGCAGGTGTGCCGATGAGGAGAATCTCTGCCTAAATGGGATTAAGGCAGAGATCATTGGCGGCAGACCAGTCCTGGATGGCAGACAGACGGTCAGAGATGAGGGAGGGAAGCCTGAAAACAAGCAGAGTGTCATCCGCATAGCACTGAAAGTTGAAGCAGAGAGCTGCAATGCGGTGGGAAATGGGTGCCAGGTATTGGTTGAACAGCCAGGGAGAGAGGTTAGACCCGTGGGGAACACCACAAGTAGAGAATGAGATGGCGAAAAGGAAGGACCCAAGTTGGACCTGGGAGGGCCGATCAGAGTGGAAAGAGGTCATCCAGGCCAGGGCCTGATCAGTGATACCCGGCTTATCACGGAGACAGTTGAGCAGGATGGCATGGTTGACCGTGTCAAAGGCAGAAGAGAAATCGAGTAGGATGAGGACCCAAAAGGGATGTTAGAGTCATGGTTGGACAGCAGGTCTTCACAGGTGTTCAGGAGAGCAGTTTCCATGCTTCTGACAGCTCTGAAGCCAGGCTGATGGTCATGGAGACAACCAACAGAGTCGGTGTGAAGATTAAGCTGGGAGATGGTCAGCTTTTCCAAGAGTTTGCCCTGGAAAGGAGTGATAGAAACCTGCGAAGTTAGCCGGGCCGGAGGGGTCGGCTGTGGAATTTTTGAGAAGAGGGTGCACAAGAGAATGCTTCAGAGTGGAGGGGAAGATTCCACAGGTGATGGAATGGTTACAGAAGTCGGCCAGATTCAGAGCAAGGGTGTCAATGTGGTCCTTGATGGTTTTGGACGAACAGGGAAGAACCTGTTTTGACTGGAATCACACAATCTCCTGGGCTTGCGCCAATCTGGTTTCCAACCAAGCCACGGCACTGAATCGGCCTTATTGGACCTAAAGATTCAACAGGATGATATCAAAGATGCCAAGAAGCAAGCCCTCCTCTTGTTACTGGGCCTGTCTGCAGCCTTCGACCATGTATACATATTGAATAAATCAAAAAGGCAGCCTATGATCGAGCCAGCCAGGAGTCAACCTGGAATTAGTCAAATGTGTTATCCATTGCGCCACTGGACCGCTGCTACAGCGTGAGCAGGAGTCAGCACTTTTGTAACGAAACAGAAGTTTCCTGCTTGAGACACAGTGAGAAACGTACTTCTCATTTTACAAGGAGAGGTAGAAAAAAACGCTACAAGCCCACAATGAGCAGGTGAGCGAGCGTGTGCCATCATGAGAAACTTAGTTCTCATTTTTCCCAGAGGAGAGGTAGAAAAAACGCACTAACTACGAACAAACAATGTGCTTTTGTGTGCCATGCGTGACAAGGCTCATTTTTAAATACTTTCTAGAACAAAAAGGCAGCATGCGAACGAGCCCGCCAGGAGTCGAACCTGGAATCTTCTGCTCCGTAGGCAGACGCGTTATCCATTGCGCCACTGGCCCTCTGCTGCAGTTATTCTTGGAATCAGCACTTTTGTTACGACGCAGAGGCTCATCATGCGGATTGAGCCATCATGAGCAACTTAGTTCTCATTTTTATAAGGAGAGGTGGTTGAAAACACGCCTACGAACTGACAATGAGCAGGCGTGTGCCATGTGTTAGAGACATCATGAGAAATAACGTAGTTCCCATTTTTTCTCCCGAGTAGAGGTAGAAACACGCTGCAACAGTGACTACAAACACACAATGAGCTTCGAGTGCCTTGCGTGAGAAGGCTCATTTTTAAATACAGAACAAAAAGGCAGCATTTGAACGAGCCAGCCAGGAGTCGAACCTGGAATCTTCTGCTCCGTAGGCAGACGCGTTATCCATTGCGCCACTGGCCCGCTGCTGCACTGTGAGCTGCATTCAGCACTTTTGTTACGAACCAGAGGCTCAGGTCGGGCTGCCTGAGACATCACGAGAAACTTTGTTCTCATTTTTACAGCGAGAGGTAGGAAAAACGCTACCAACACACAATAAGCAGGCGTGTGACATGTGTTAAAGAAGGCTCATTTTTAAATACTTTATTGAAAACAATACATACAAACATCTGACAAAGAACGCATTTGGCATCAGATACTGCCCGGATTGCAACTCTCTGCACGTATTTTCTGGCGAGTTCTACGGACCAAGCATCTCATTTATTGTACGATAGCACTCACATTTTCATGCGCAAATAACAGATTTAGAATGTTTTCACTTTTTAGTATTGTACCATTTTATGTGCTCGGTGCTCTTCAGTGTTAAATCCGCGGAGAGGATGATCTGTACCCAGATCAACCCCAAAAGTGCCATACAGATATGAAACAGATAAGGCCTGAGTGATAGGCGTGCCAAGGAGTACTCGACGTGCATGCCACAGAAACGCGAAACATGCAATAAGTGAGAGACATAAAATGGGGTTTTTCACTTTAAGAAATAACATATAATATATTGAATACAATTTTTTGTTTACTTCTTAAAAGGTGTTTTATTGAGCTGCAGCCTTCCTCTTAGAGAGCAGGACTAAGAAGCCCGGCTGGAGCATTTCAGCACATTTTTATTTCCTTTTGGCGATCGCTGTGTCAGGGTGTTGGGTTGGGGCTCCAAGATTGCCGAACACCAGGCGAGCAGTCTATCATGGGGAACAGTTTAGTATACAACACCGGTGCGATGAAGGCACATGGCCTACTCTGCATTTTAAGCACCACCTATAAGCCGAAACCGTTGCATTGAAGTACAGGTAGGAGGGAGATGACATGTGAAGAGGGACACACGACTTGTTTTTTTTTGGGTTATTTATTTGTTAAATATTGTTGGTTGTTTATCGTCTAATTGACTGCCTTGGGCCATGCTTACCTCTTTGGCCATTCCCACCCACTCCTTGCCCCTCCCACCCAAAACTCAACCCCTGGTATCTATGTTGTTTCTAAGCAGTCTGCTGTGAGTTAATGGCTTAATTGCCGCTGTAAATGGCTACCGGTATAATAACAAAAATCTTACCCAATTCTACCTGTCCTTAACTCACTACCCCACCCCCTCTATTCCCACCTCTCCCCTCTCACCCAATCTACCCTTATCCCCACCCTACTCTACCACCACTGACTATACCCCAAACCACTCTACACCTACCCCACTCTTCGCTACCCACAATATCCCACACCACTGTACACCTACCCTACCCACTGCCCCACCCCACTGTACCCCTATCCATCAAACCACTGTAGACTGGCAAGGTGACACGAGGTCCTTTGATCCCAATAGATTTCGCCCAGCCTTTCCATATCTTCAGATCACTACCGAGTTAAGGTACGTGTTTGTTGAGTCATCAACTTACCCCAGACCTACGCTAGTTGTTCAAGATCAGACAGGCAGTCAAAGTGAACAGGCACGCCTTTGACAGTGTCTCTTCGGATGTAGGTAGATGCACAAAGTATTCTATTCTGAGGTCCATGCATTCTGCCATGTAAGCGCCAAACAGCCCTTTCACGGGAAGACCCTTCAAAAAGTAAAGACTCCGCTTTCTGTATGTTGGCATGTAGCACGTAGCCCATCTTGGCAGATAGCGTACATCACATTGCATCTAGTGGTGGCCCCATGTTGTGATTCTTCACTTGCCAAATCATAGCAGTGCTAAAAGGTCATGGCCAAGAGGCCTCAGCGGCAGGGGATCTGCGTCCAGTGCAAATTGGCACATGCCAAAACGTCCTGAACAATGGAGAAGGCAAAGAAGTTTCATTAGTGGTGTAATGGGAGGATAAATCGTGTTCCAGATGTTGGGGACATCCCTCAGACCTGTTAAGGGCCTCCATCACACCACTGAGGAATCATCCTTGTTTGTTACTGTTTGCAATGAATGATTGAAGGAGTTGCGTATCTTCAGATCTATAGATTCCTGCTATGATATGACATGATATTGTATTTGAATCGTACTCATACACGCGTGTTTCAGAGCGTGACGAGGCAAGGGAGGGGAAGAAGGGAGGACAAAACAGCGATCTTCCTAGGCCCAGTGACATTGAGAATGCTCAAGTGCAGGGTAGAGGGAGGGAGGAAAGTGCAAGGAGAGGGGCGAGGTGGAACGTGCCGAGGAAGGGATAAAAACAACAACAACTGGTAGCGCAGCCAGCAGGGTGGCAAGTGCGAGGTTTAAAGCGCAGACAAGGGGTGTCTGATAAGTGCAGGTAAGGGCACTGTAGGGTTACAGATACAGACCCAAGTGCAAGGATTGCGTGCAAGGGTTGCCAGGAGGCAGTGCAGGTGTGCGGCTGGGTGGGCAGGGACCTTGGCCCGAAATCAGAGGGTAGCCAGGTGCACGGAGCCGAAGCAGACAGATCAGCAGGGGAGCGGAAGAGCAAAGGCAGAAGCAAAGAGGAAGGTCTTGAGGTGCTTCCGGAACCAGAGATGGTTCTCCTCAAGTTTCAGTGTGGCAGGCAGGCTGTTCCAGAGGGAGGCCCCAGCTGAGGAAAGAGATCTACCCCCAACTCGTTGCTTGGAGAAGCGACCGGCCCTGAGGGAGTTGGAGGTGGAGGAGAAAAGAGCTCGAGTGGGAAGGTATTTACGGAGGGAGAGTTGAAGGTATTTTGGACCCAGGCCCCAGTAAGCCTTGTGGACAATGCAGAGGGACTTGAATTTAACCCTTGCAGCCACTGGGAGCAATGAAAAGATTTCAGGGCTGGAGAGATACGATCCCTGGGCTTCAGACCAAGGAAAAGTCTTGCAGTCCTGTTCTGGATGAGTTGCAGAGGACAGAGAGAAGAAGCAGGCAGATTTAGAAAGAGGCTGTTGCAGTAGTCTAGCCTAGAGAGAATCAGAGCTCTAGATACAGTAAGCTTCTGGGGGAAGGAGAGGAAAGGAACAATACCTCTGCAAATGTACAGTTGGTAGTTTGACTTCTTAGAGATGTCAGAGATGTGAGAAGAAAAGGAGAGTGTGGAGTCGAAGATGACCCCAAGGTTCTTAGCCTCAAAGGTGGGAGCAGGAAGAGGGCCAAGGGAGGCCGGCCAGAGAGTGGCAGGAAAGGAGGGTGCAGGTGTGCCGATGAGGAGAATCTCTGCCTAAATGGGATTAAGGCAGAGATCATTGGCGGCAGACCAGTCCTGGATGGCAGACAGACGGTCAGAGATGAGGGAGGGAAGCCTGAAAACAAGCAGAGTGTCATCCGCATAGCACTGAAAGTTGAAGCAGAGAGCTGCAATGCGGTGGGAAATGGGTGCCAGGTATTGGTTGAACAGCCAGGGAGAGAGGTTAGACCCGTGGGGAACACCACAAGTAGAGAATGAGATGGCGAAAAGGAAGGACCCAAGTTGGACCTGGGAGGGCCGATCAGAGTGGAAAGAGGTCATCCAGGCCAGGGCCTGATCAGTGATACCCGGCTTATCACGGAGACAGTTGAGCAGGATGGCATGGTTGACCGTGTCAAAGGCAGAAGAGAAATCGAGTAGGATGAGGACCCAAAAGGGATGTTAGAGTCATGGTTGGACAGCAGGTCTTCACAGGTGTTCAGGAGAGCAGTTTCCATGCTTCTGACAGCTCTGAAGCCAGGCTGATGGTCATGGAGACAACCAACAGAGTCGGTGTGAAGATTAAGCTGGGAGATGGTCAGCTTTTCCAAGAGTTTGCCCTGGAAAGGAGTGATAGAAACCTGCGAAGTTAGCCGGGCCGGAGGGGTCGGCTGTGGAATTTTTGAGAAGAGGGTGCACAAGAGAATGCTTCAGAGTGGAGGGGAAGATTCCACAGGTGATGGAATGGTTACAGAAGTCGGCCAGATTCAGAGCAAGGGTGTCAATGTGGTCCTTGATGGTTTTGGACGAACAGGGAAGAACCTGTTTTGACTGGAATCACACAATCTCCTGGGCTTGCGCCAATCTGGTTTCCAACCAAGCCACGGCACTGAATCGGCCTTATTGGACCTAAAGATTCAACAGGATGATATCAAAGATGCCAAGAAGCAAGCCCTCCTCTTGTTACTGGGCCTGTCTGCAGCCTTCGACCATGTATACATATTGAATAAATCAAAAAGGCAGCCTATGATCGAGCCAGCCAGGAGTCAACCTGGAATTAGTCAAATGTGTTATCCATTGCGCCACTGGACCGCTGCTACAGCGTGAGCAGGAGTCAGCACTTTTGTAACGAAACAGAAGTTTCCTGCTTGAGACACAGTGAGAAACGTACTTCTCATTTTTACAAGGAGAGGTAGAAAAAAACGCTACAAGCCCACAATGAGCAGGTGAGCGAGCGTGTGCCATCATGAGAAACTTAGTTCTCATTTTTCCCAGAGGAGAGGTAGAAAAAACGCACTAACTACGAACAAACAATGTGCTTTTGTGTGCCATGCGTGACAAGGCTCATTTTTAAATACTTTCTAGAACAAAAAGGCAGCATGCGAACGAGCCCGCCAGGAGTCGAACCTGGAATCTTCTGCTCCGTAGGCAGACGCGTTATCCATTGCGCCACTGGCCCTCTGCTGCAGTTACTCTTGGAATCAGCACTTTTGTTACGACGCAGAGGCTCATCATGCGGATTGAGCCATCATGAGCAACTTAGTTCTCATTTTTATAAGGAGAGGTGGTTGAAAACACGCCTACGAACTGACAATGAGCAGGCGTGTGCCATGTGTTAGAGACATCATGAGAAATAACGTAGTTCCCATTTTTTCTCCCGAGTAGAGGTAGAAACACGCTGCAACAGTGACTACAAACACACAATGAGCTTCGAGTGCCTTGCGTGAGAAGGCTCATTTTTAAATACAGAACAAAAAGGCAGCATTTGAACGAGCCAGCCAGGAGTCGAACCTGGAATCTTCTGCTCCGTAGGCAGACGCGTTATCCATTGCGCCACTGGCCCGCTGCTGCACTGTGAGCTGCATTCAGCACTTTTGTTACGAACCAGAGGCTCAGGTCGGGCTGCCTGAGACATCACGAGAAACTTTGTTCTCATTTTTACAGCGAGAGGTAGGAAAAACGCTACCAACACACAATAAGCAGGCGTGTGACATGTGTTAAAGAAGGCTCATTTTTAAATACTTTATTGAAAACAATACATACAAACATCTGACAAAGAACGCATTTGGCATCAGATACTGCCCGGATTGCAACTCTCTGCACGTATTTTCTGGCGAGTTCTACGGACCAAGCATCTCATTTATTGTACGATAGCACTCACATTTTCATGCGCAAATAACAGATTTAGAATGTTTTCACTTTTTAGTATTGTACCATTTTATGTGCTCGGTGCTCTTCAGTGTTAAATCCGCGGAGAGGATGATCTGTACCCAGATCAACCCCAAAAGTGCCATACAGATATGAAACAGATAAGGCCTGAGTGATAGGCGTGCCAAGGAGTACTCGACGTGCATGCCACAGAAACGCGAAACATGCAATAAGTGAGAGACATAAAATGGGGTTTTTCACTTTAAGAAATAACATATAATATATTGAATACAATTTTTTGTTTACTTCTTAAAAGGTGTTTTATTGAGCTGCAGCCTTCCTCTTAGAGAGCAGGACTAAGAAGCCCGGCTGGAGCATTTCAGCACATTTTTATTTCCTTTTGGCGATCGCTGTGTCAGGGTGTTGGGTTGGGGCTCCAAGATTGCCGAACACCAGGCGAGCAGTCTATCATGGGGAACAGTTTAGTATACAACACCGGTGCGATGAAGGCACATGGCCTACTCTGCATTTTAAGCACCACCTATAAGCCGAAACCGTTGCATTGAAGTACAGGTAGGAGGGAGATGACATGTGAAGAGGGACACACGACTTGTTTTTTTTTGGGTTATTTATTTGTTAAATATTGTTGGTTGTTTATCGTCTAATTGACTGCCTTGGGCCATGCTTACCTCTTTGGCCATTCCCACCCACTCCTTGCCCCTCCCACCCAAAACTCAACCCCTGGTATCTATGTTGTTTCTAAGCAGTCTGCTGTGAGTTAATGGCTTAATTGCCGCTGTAAATGGCTACCGGTATAATAACAAAAATCTTACCCAATTCTACCTGTCCTTAACTCACTACCCCACCCCCTCTATTCCCACCTCTCCCCTCTCACCCAATCTACCCTTATCCCCACCCTACTCTACCACCACTGACTATACCCCAAACCACTCTACACCTACCCCACTCTTCGCTACCCACAATATCCCACACCACTGTACACCTACCCTACCCACTGCCCCACCCCACTGTACCCCTATCCATCAAACCACTGTAGACTGGCAAGGTGACACGAGGTCCTTTGATCCCAATAGATTTCGCCCAGCCTTTCCATATCTTCAGATCACTACCGAGTTAAGGTACGTGTTTGTTGAGTCATCAACTTACCCCAGACCTACGCTAGTTGTTCAAGATCAGACAGGCAGTCAAAGTGAACAGGCACGCCTTTGACAGTGTCTCTTCGGATGTAGGTAGATGCACAAAGTATTCTATTCTGAGGTCCATGCATTCTGCCATGTAAGCGCCAAACAGCCCTTTCACGGGAAGACCCTTCAAAAAGTAAAGACTCCGCTTTCTGTATGTTGGCATGTAGCACGTAGCCCATCTTGGCAGATAGCGTACATCACATTGCATCTAGTGGTGGCCCCATGTTGTGATTCTTCACTTGCCAAATCATAGCAGTGCTAAAAGGTCATGGCCAAGAGGCCTCTGCGGCAGGGGATCTGCGTCCAGTGCAAATTGGCACATGCCAAAACGTCCTGAACAATGGAGAAGGCAAAGAAGTTTCATTAGTGGTGTAATGGGAGGATAAATCGTGTTCCAGATGTTGGGGACATCCCTCAGACCTGTTAAGGGCCTCCATCACACCACTGAGGAATCATCCTTGTTTGTTACTGTTTGCAATGAATGATTGAAGGAGTTGCGTATCTTCAGATCTATAGATTCCTGCTATGATATGACATGATATTGTATTTGAATCGTACTCATACACGCGTGTTTCAGAGCGTGACGAGGCAAGGGAGGGGAAGAAGGGAGGACAAAACAGCGATCTTCCTAGGCCCAGTGACATTGAGAATGCTCAAGTGCAGGGTAGAGGGAGGGAGGAAAGTGCAAGGAGAGGGGCGAGGTGGAACGTGCCGAGGAAGGGATAAAAACAACAACTGGTAGCGCAGCCAGCAGGGTGGCAAGTGCGAGGTTTAAAGCGCAGACAAGGGGTGTCTGATAAGTGCAGGTAAGGGCACTGTAGGGTTACAGATACAGACCCAAGTGCAAGGATTGCGTGCAAGGGTTGCCAGGAGGCAGTGCAGGTGTGCGGCTGGGTGGGCAGGGACCTTGGCCCGAAATCAGAGGGTAGCCAGGTGCACGGAGCCGAAGCAGACAGATCAGCAGGGGAGCGGAAGAGCAAAGGCAGAAGCAAAGAGGAAGGTCTTGAGGTGCTTCCGGAACCAGAGATGGTTCTCCTCAAGTTTCAGTGTGGCAGGCAGGCTGTTCCAGAGGGAGGCCCCAGCTGAGGAAAGAGATCTACCCCCAACTCGTTGCTTGGAGAAGCGACCGGCCCTGAGGGAGTTGGAGGTGGAGGAGAAAAGAGCTCGAGTGGGAAGGTATTTACGGAGGGAGAGTTGAAGGTATTTTGGACCCAGGCCCCAGTAAGCCTTGTGGACAATGCAGAGGGACTTGAATTTAACCCTTGCAGCCACTGGGAGCAATGAAAAGATTTCAGGGCTGGAGAGATACGATCCCTGGGCTTCAGACCAAGGAAACGTCTTGCAGTCCTGTTCTGGATGAGTTGCAGAGGACAGAGAGAAGAAGCAGGCAGATTTAGAAAGAGGCTGTTGCAGTAGTCTAGCCTAGAGAGAATCAGAGCTCTAGATACAGTAAGCTTCCGGGGGAAGGAGAGGAAAGGAACAATACCTCTGCAAATGTACAGTTGGTAGTTTGACTTCTTAGAGATGTCAGAGATGTGAGAAGAAAAGGAGAGTGTGGAGTCGAAGATGACCCCAAGGTTCTTAGCCTCAAAGGTGGGAGCAGGAAGAGGGCCAAGGGAGGCCGGCCAGAGAGTGGCAGGAAAGGAGGGTGCAGGTGTGCCGATGAGGAGAATCTCTGCCTAAATGGGATTAAGGCAGAGATCATTGGCGGCAGACCAGTCCTGGATGGCAGACAGACGGTCAGAGATGAGGGAGGGAAGCCTGAAAACAAGCAGAGTGTCATCCGCATAGCACTGAAAGTTGAAGCAGAGAGCTGCAATGCGGTGGGAAATGGGTGCCAGGTATTGGTTGAACAGCCAGGGAGAGAGGTTAGACCCGTGGGGAACACCACAAGTAGAGAATGAGATGGCGAAAAGGAAGGACCCAAGTTGGACCTGGGAGGGCCGATCAGAGTGGAAAGAGGTCATCCAGGCCAGGGCCTGATCAGTGATACCCGGCTTATCACGGAGACAGTTGAGCAGGATGGCATGGTTGACCGTGTCAAAGGCAGAAGAGAAATCGAGTAGGATGAGGACCCAAAAGGGATGTTAGAGTCATGGTTGGACAGCAGGTCTTCACAGGTGTTCAGGAGAGCAGTTTCCATGCTTCTGACAGCTCTGAAGCCAGGCTGATGGTCATGGAGACAACCAACAGAGTCGGTGTGAAGATTAAGCTGGGAGATGGTCAGCTTTTCCAAGAGTTTGCCCTGGAAAGGAGTGATAGAAACCTGCGAAGTTAGCCGGGCCGGAGGGGTCGGCTGTGGAATTTTTGAGAAGAGGGTGCACAAGAGAATGCTTCAGAGTGGAGGGGAAGATTCCACAGGTGATGGAATGGTTACAGAAGTCGGCCAGATTCAGAGCAAGGGTGTCAATGTGGTCCTTGATGGTTTTGGACGAACAGGGAAGAACCTGTTTTGACTGGAATCACACAATCTCCTGGGCTTGCGCCAATCTGGTTTCCAACCAAGCCACGGCACTGAATCGGCCTTACTGGACCTAAAGATTCAACAGGTTGATATCAAAGATGCCAAGAAGCAAGCCCTCCTCTTGTTACTGGGCCTGTCTGCAGCCTTCGACCATGTATACATATTGAATAAATCAAAAAGGCAGCCTATGATCGAGCCAGCCAGGAGTCAACCTGGAATTAGTCAAATGTGTTATCCATTGCGCCACTGGACCGCTGCTACAGCGTGAGCAGGAGTCAGCACTTTTGTAACGAAACAGAAGTTTCCTGCTTGAGACACAGTGAGAAACGTACTTCTCATTTTTACAAGGAGAGGTAGAAAAAAACGCTACAAGCCCACAATGAGCAGGTGAGCGAGCGTGTGCCATCATGAGAAACTTAGTTCTCATTTTTCCCAGAGGAGAGGTAGAAAAAACGCACTAACTACGAACAAACAATGTGCTTTTGTGTGCCATGCGTGGCAAGGCTCATTTTTAAATACTTTCTAGAACAAAAAGGCAGCATGCAAACGAGCCAGCCAGGAGTCGAAACTGGAATCTTCTGCTGCGTAGGCAGACGCGTTATCCATTGCGCCACTGGCCCTCTGCTGCAGTGACTCTTGGAATCAGCACTTTTGTTACGACGCAGAGGCTCATCATGCGGATTGAGCCATCATGAGCAACTTAGTTCTCATTTTTATAAGGAGAGGTGGTTGAAAACACGCCTACGAACTGACAATGAGCAGGCGTGTGCCATGTGTTAGAGACATCATGAGAAATAACGTAGTTCCCATTTTTTCTCCCGAGTAGAGGTAGAAACACGCTGCAACAGTGACTACAAACACACAATGAGCTTTCGAGTGCCTTGCGTGAGAAGGCTCATTTTTAAATACAGAACAAAAAGGCAGCATTTGAACGAGCCAGCCAGGAGTCGAACCTGGAATCTTCTGCTCCGTAGGCAGACACGTTATCCATTGCGCCACTGGCCCGCTGCTGCACTGTCCGCTGCATTCAGCACTTTTGTTACGAACCAGAGGCTCAGGTCGGGCTGCCTGAGACATCACGAGAAACTTTGTTCTCATTTTTACAGCGAGAGGTAGGAAAAACGCTACCAACACACAATAAGCAGGCGTGTGACATGTGTTAAAGAAGGCTCATTTTTAAATACTTTATTGAAAACAATACATACACACATCTGACAAAGAACACATTTGGCATCAGATACTGCCCGGATTGCAACTGTCTGCACGTATTTTCTGGCGAGTTTTACGGACCAAGCATCTCATTTATTGTACTATAGCACTCACATTTTCATGCGCAAATAACAGATTTAGACTGTTTTCACTTTTTAGTATTGTACCATTTTATGTGCTCGGTGCTCTTCAGTGTTAAATCCGCGGGAGAGGATGATCTGTACCCAGATCAACCCCAAAAGTGCCATACAGATATGAAACAGATAAGGCCTGAGTGATAGGCGTGCCAAGGAGTACTCGACGTGCATGCCACAGAAACGCGAAACATGCAACAAGTGAGAGACATAAAATGGGGTTTTTCACTTTAAGAAATAACATATAATATATTGAATACAATTTTTTGTTTACTTCTTAAAAGGTGTTTTATTGAGCTGCAGCCTTCCTCTTAGAGAGCAGGACTAAGAAGCCCGGCTGGAGCATTTCAGCACATTTTTATTTCCTTTTGGCGATCGCTGTGTCAGGGTGTTGGGTTGGGGCTCCAAGATTGCCGAACACCAGGCGAGCAGTCTATCATGGGGAACAGTTTAGTATACAACACCGGTGCAATGAAGGTACATGGCCTACTGTGCATTTTAAGCACCACCTATAAGCCGAAACCGTTGCATTGAAGTACAGGTAGGAGGGAGATGACATGTGAAGAGGGACACACGACTTGTTTTTTTTTGGGTTATTTATTTGTTAAATATTGTTGGTTGTTTATTGTCTAATTGACTGCCTTGGGCCATGCTTACCTCTTTGGCCATTCCCACCCACTCCTTGCCCCTCCCACCCAAAACTCAACCCCTGGTATCTATGTTGTTTCTAAGCAGTCTGCTGTGAGTTAATGGCTTAATTGCCGCTGTAAATGGCTACCGGTATAATAACAAAAATCTTACCCAATTCTACCTGACCTTAACTCACTACCCCACCCCCTCTATTCCCACCTCTCCCCTCTCACCCAATCTACCCTTATCCCCACCCTACTCTACCACCACTGACTATACCCCAAACCACTCTACACCTACCCCACTCTTCGCTACCCACAATATCCCACACCACTGTACACCTACCCTACCCACTGCCCCACCCCACTGTACCCCTATCCATCAAACCACTGTAGACTGGCAAGGTGACACGAGGTCCTTTGATCCCAATAGATTTCGCCCAGCCTTTCCATATCTTCATATCACTACCGAGTTAAGGTACGTGTTTGTTGAGTCTTCAACTTACCCCAGACCTACGCTAGTTGTTCAAGATCAGACAGGCAGTCAAAGTGAACAGGCGCCCCTTTGACAGTGTCTCTTCAGATGTAGGTAGATGCACAAAGTATTCTATTCTGAGGTCCATGCATTCTGCCATGTAAGCGCCAAACAGCCCTTTCACAGGAAGACCCTTCAAAAAGTAAAGACTCCGCTTTCTGTATGTTGGCATGTAGCACGTAGCCCATCTTGGCAGATAGCGTACATCACATTGCATCTAGTGGTGGCCCTATGTTGTGATTCTTCACTTGCCAAATCATAGCAGTGCTAAAAGGTCATGGCCAAGAGGCCTTAGCGGCAGGGGATCTGCGTCCAGTGCAAATTGGCACATGCCAAAACGTCCTGAACAATGGAGAAGGCAAAGAAGTTTCATTAGTGGTGTAATGGGAGGATAAATCGTGTTCCAGATGTTGGGGACATCCCTCAGACCTGTTAAGGGCCTCCATCACACCACTGAGGAATTATCCTTGTTTGTTACTGTTTGCAATGAATGATTGAAGGAGTTGCGTATCTTCAGATCTATAGATTCCTGCTATGATATGACATGATATTGTATTTGAATCGTACTCATACACGCGTGTTTCAGAGCGTGACGAGGCAAGGGAGGGGAAGAAGGGAGGACAAAACAGCGATCTTCCTAGGCCCAGTGACATTGAGAATGCTCAAGTGCAGGGGAGAGGGAGGGAGGAAAGTGCAAGGAGAGGGGCGAGGTGGAACGTGCCTAGGAAGGGATAAAAACAACAACAACTGGTAGCGCAGCCAGCAGGGTGGCAAGTGCGAGGTTTAAAGCGCAGACAAGGGGTGTCTGATAAGTGCAGGTAAGGGCACTGTAGGGTTACAGATACAGACCCAAGTGCAAGGATTGCGTGCAAGGGTTGCCAGGAGGCAGTGCAGGTGTGCGGCTGGGTGGGCAGGGACCTTGGCCCGAAATCAGAGGGTAGCCAGGTGCACGGAGCCGAAGCAGACAGATCAGCAGGGGAGCGGAAGAGCAAAGGCAGAAGCAAAGAGGAAGGTCTTGAGGTGCTTCCGGAACCAGAGATGGTTCTCCTCAAGTTTCAGTGTGGCAGGCAGGCTGTTCCAGAGGGAGGCCCCAGCTGAGGAAAGAGATCTACCCCCAACTCGTTGCTTGGAGAAGCGACCGGCCCTGAGGGAGTTGGAGGTGGAGGAGAAAAGAGCTCGAGTGGGAAGGTATTTACGGAGGGAGAGTTGAAGGTATTTTGGACCCAGGCCCCAGTAAGCCTTGTGGACAATGCAGAGGGACTTGAATTTAACCCTTGCAGCCACTGGGAGCAATGAAAAGATTTCAGGGCTGGAGAGATACGATCCCTGGGCTTCAGACCAAGGAAACGTCTTGCAGTCCTGTTCTGGATGAGTTGCAGAGGACAGAGAGAAGAAGCAGGCAGATTTAGAAAGAGGCTGTTGCAGTAGTCTAGCCTAGAGAGAATCAGAGCTCTAGATACAGTAAGCTTCTGGGGGAAGGAGAGGAAAGGAACAATACCTCTGCAAATGTACAGTTGGTAGTTTGACTTCTTAGAGATGTCAGAGATGTGAGAAGAAAAGGAGAGTGTGGAGTCGAAGATGACCCCAAGGTTCTTAGCCTCAAAGGTGGGAGCAGGAAGAGGGCCAAGGGAGGCCGGCCAGAGAGTGGCAGGAAAGGAGGGTGCAGGTGTGCCGATGAGGAGAATCTCTGCCTAAATGGGATTAAGGCAGAGATCATTGGCGGCAGACCAGTCCTGGATGGCAGACAGACGGTCAGAGATGAGGGAGGGAAGCCTGAAAACAAGCAGAGTGTCATCCGCATAGCACTGAAAGTTGAAGCAGAGAGCTGCAATGCGGTGGGAAATGGGTGCCAGGTATTGGTTGAACAGCCAGGGAGAGAGGTTAGACCCGTGGGGAACACCACAAGTAGAGAATGAGATGGCGAAAAGGAAGGACCCAAGTTGGACCTGGGAGGGCCGATCAGAGTGGAAAGAGGTCATCCAGGCCAGGGCCTGATCAGTGATACCCGGCTTATCACGGAGACAGTTGAGCAGGATGGCATGGTTGACCGTGTCAAAGGCAGAAGAGAAATCGAGTAGGATGAGGACCCAAAAGGGATGTTAGAGTCATGGTTGGACAGCAGGTCTTCACAGGTGTTCAGGAGAGCAGTTTCCATGCTTCTGACAGCTCTGAAGCCAGGCTGATGGTCATGGAGACAACCAACAGAGTCGGTGTGAAGATTAAGCTGGGAGATGGTCAGCTTTTCCAAGAGTTTGCCCTGGAAAGGAGTGATAGAAACCTGCGAAGTTAGCCGGGCCGGAGGGGTCGGCTGTGAAATTTTTGAGAAGAGGGTGCACAAGAGAATGCTTCAGAGTGGAGGGGAAGATTCCACAGGTGATGGAATGGTTACAGAAGTCGGCCAGATTCAGAGCAAGGGTGTCAATGTGGTCCTTGATGGTTTTGGACGAACAGGGAAGAACCTGTTTTGACTGGAATCACACAATCTCCTGGGCTTGCGCCAATCTGGTTTCCAACCAAGCCACGGCACTGAATCGGCCTTACTGGACCTAAAGATTCAACAGGATGATATCAAAGATGCCAAGAAGCAAGCCCTCCTCTTGTTACTGGGCCTGTCTGCAGCCTTCGACCATGTATACATATTGAATAAATCAAAAAGGCAGCCTATGATCGAGCCAGCCAGGAGTCAACCTGGAATTAGTCAAATGTGTTATCCATTGCGCCACTGGACCGCTGCTACAGCGTGAGCAGGAGTCAGCACTTTTGTAACGAAACAGAAGTTTCCTGCTTGAGACACAGTGAGAAACGTACTTCTCATTTTTACAAGGAGAGGTAGAAAAAAACGCTACAAGCCCACAATGAGCAGGTGAGCGAGCGTGTGCCATCATGAGAAACTTAGTTCTCATTTTTCCCAGAGGAGAGGTAGAAAAAACGCACTAATTACGAACAAACAATGTGCTTTTGTGTGCCATGCGTGACAAGGCTCATTTTTAAATACTTTCTAGAACAAAAAGGCAGCATGCGAACGAGCCAGCCAGGAGTCGAACCTGGAATCTTCTGCTCCGTAGGCAGACGCGTTATCCATTGCGCCACTGGCCCTCTGCTGCAGTGACTCTTGGAATCAGCACTTTTGTTACGACGCAGAGGCTCATCATGCGGATTGAGCCATCGTGAGCAACTTAGTTATCATTTTTATAAGGAGAGGTGGTTGAAAACACGCCTACGAACTGACAATGAGCAGGCGTGTGCCATGTGTTAGAGACATCATGAGAAATAACGTAGTTCCCATTTTTTCTCCCGAGTAGAGGTAGAAACACGCTGCAACAGTGACTACAAACACACAATGAGCTTTCGAGTGCCTTGCGTGAGAAGGCTCATTTTTAAATACAGAACAAAAAGGCAGCATTTGAACGAGTCAGCCAGGAGTCGAACCTTGAATCTTCTGCTCCGTAGGCAGACGCGTTATCCATTGCGCCACTGGCCCGCTGCTGCACTGTGAGCTGCATTCAGCACTTTTGTTACGAACCAGAGGCTCAGGTCGGGCTGCCTGAGACATCACGAGAAACTTTGTTCTCATTTTTACAGCGAGAGGTAGGAAAAACGCTACCAACACACAATAAGCAGGCGTGTGACATGTGTTAAAGAAGGCTTATTTTTAAATACTTTATTGAAAACAATACATACAAACATCTGACAAAGAACGCATTTGGCATCAGATACTGCCCGGATTGCAACTCTCTGCACGTATTTTCTGGCGAGTTTTACGGACCAAGCATCTCATTTATTGTACGATAGCACTCACATTTTCATGCGCAAATAACAGATTTAGACTGTTTTCACTTTTTAGTATTGTACCATTTTATGTGCTCGGTGCTCTTCAGTGTTAAATCCGCGGGAGAGGATGATCTGTACCCAGATCAACCCCAAAAGTGCCATACAGATATGAAACAGGTAAGGCCTGAGTGATAGGCGTGCCAAGGAGTACTCGACGTGCATGCTACAGAAACGCGAAACATGCAACAAGTGAGAGACATAAAATGGGGTTTTTCACTTTAAGAAAATAACATATAATATATGGAATACAATTTTTTGTTTACTTCTTAAAAGGTGTTTTATTGAGCTGCAGCCTTCCTCTTAGAGAGCAGGACTAAGAAGCCCGGCTGGAGCATTTCAGCACATTTTTATTTCCTTTTGGCGATCGCTGTGTCAGGGTGTTGGGTTGGGGCTCCAAGATTGCCGAACACCAGGCGAGCAGTCTATCATGGGGAACAGTTTAGTATACAACACCGGTGCGATGAAGGCACATGGCCTACTCTGCATTTTAAGCACCACCTATAAGCCGAAACCGTTGCATTGAAGTACAGGTAGGAGGGAGATGACATGTGAAGAGGGACACACGACTTGTTTTTTTTGGGTTATTTATTTGTTAAATATTGTTGGTTGTTTATCGTCTAATTGACTGCCTTGGGCCATGCTTACCTCTTTGGCCATTCCCACCCACTCCTTGCCCCTCCCACCCAAAACTCAACCCCTGGTATCTATGTTGTTTCTAAGCAGTCTGCTGTGAGTTAATGGCTTAATTGCCGCTGTAAATGGCTACCGGTATAATAACAAAAATCTTACCCAATTCTACCTGACCTTAACTCACTACCCCACCCCCTCTATTCCCACCTCTCCCCTCTCACCCAATCTACCCTTATCCCCACCCTACTCTACCACCACTGACTATACCCCAAACCACTCTACACCTACCCCACTCTTCGCTACCCACAATATCCCACACCACTGTACACCTACCCTACCCACTGCCCCCACCCACTGTACCCCTATCCATCAAACCACTGTAGACTGGCAAGGTGACACGAGGTCCTTTGATCCCAATATATTTCGCCCAGCCTGCCCATATCACCAGATCACTAGCAAGTTAAGGTACGTGTTTGTTGAGTCTTCAACATACCCCAGACCTACGCTAGTTGTTCAAGATCAGACAGGCAGTCAAAGAGAACAGGCACGCCTTTGACAGTGTCTCTTCGGATGTAGGTAGATGCACAAAGTATTCTATTCTGAGGTCCATCCATTCTGCCATGTAAGCGCCAAACAGCCCTTTCACGAGAAGACCCTTCGAAAAGTAAAGACTCCGCTTTCTGTATGTTGGCATGTAGCACGTAGCCCATCGTGGCAGATAGCGTACATCACATTGCATCTAGTGGTGGCCCCATGTTGTGATTATTCACTTGCCAAATCATAGCAGTGCTAAAAGGTCATGGCCAAGAGGCCTCAGCGGCAGGGGATCTGCGTCCAGTGCAAATTGGCACATGCCAAAACGTCCTGAACAATGGAGAAGGCAAAGAAGTTTCATTAGTGGTGTAATGGGAGGATAAATCGTGTTCCAGATGTTGGGGACATCCCTCAGACCTGTAAAGGGCCTCCATCACACCACTGAGGAATCATCCTTGTTTGTTACTGTTTGCAATGAATGATTGAAGGAGTTGCGTATCGTTAGATCTATAGATTCCTGCTATGATATGACATGATATTGTATTTGAATCGTACTCATACACGCGTGTTTCAGAGCGTGATGAGGCAAGGGAGGGGAAGAAGGGAGGACAAAACAGCGATCTTCCTAGGCCCAGTGACATTGAGAATGCTCAAGTGCAGGGGAGAGGGAGGGAGGAAAGTGCAAGGAGAGGGGCGAGGTGGAACGTGCTGAGGAAGGGATAAAAACAACAACAACTGGTAGCGCAGCCAGCAGGGTGGCAAGTGCGAGGTTTAAAGCGCAGACAAGGGGTGTCTGATAAGTGCAGGTAAGGGCACTGTACGGTTACAGATACAGACCCAAGTGCAAGGATTGCGTGCAAGGTTTGCCAGGAGGCAGTGCAGGTGTGCGGCTGGGTGGGCAGGGACCTTGGCCCGAAATGAGAGGGTAGCCAGGTGCACGGAGCCGAAGCAGACAGATCAGCAGGGGAGCGGAAGAGCAAAGGCAGAAGCAAAGAGGAAGGTCTTGAGGTGCTTCCGGAACCAGAGATGGTTCTCCTCAAGTTTCAGTGTGGCAGGGAGGCTGTTCCAGAGGGAGGCCCCAGCTGAGGAAAGAGATCTACCCCCAACTCGTTGCTTGGAGAAGCGACCGGCCCTGAGGGAGTTGGAGGTGGAGGAGAAAAGAGCTCGAGTGGGAAGGTATTTACGGAGGGAGAGTTGAAGGTATTTTGGACCCAGGCCCCAGTAAGCCTTGTGGACAATGCAGAGGGACTTGAATTTAACCCTTGCAGCCACTGGGAGCAATGGAAAGATTTCAGGGCTGGAGAGATACGATCCCTGGGCTTCAGACCAAGGAAACGTCTTGCAGTCCTGTTCTGGATGAGTTGCAGAGGACAGAGAGTAGAAGCAGGCAGATTTAGAAAGAGGCTGTTGCAGTAGTCTAGCCTAGAGAGAATCAGAGCTCTAGATACAGTAAGCTTCTGGGGGAAGGAGAGGAAAGGAACAATACCTCTGCAAATGTACAGTTGGTAGTTTGACTTCTTAGAGATGTCAGAGATGTGAGAAGAAAAGGAGAGTGTGGAGTCGAAGATGACCCCAAGGTTCTTAGCCTCAAAGGTGGGAGCAGGAAGAGGGCCAAGGGAGGCCGGCCAGAGAGTGGCAGGAAAGGAGGGTGCAGGTGTGCCGATGAGGAGAATCTCTGTCTAACTGGGATTAAGGCAGAGATCATTGGCGGCAGACCAGTCCTGGATGGCAGACAGACGGTCAGAGATGAGGGAGGGAAGCCTGAAAACAAGCAGAGTGTCATCCGCATAGCACTGAAAGTTGAAGCAGAGAGCTGCAATGCGGTGGGAAATGGGTGCCAGGTATTGGTTGAACAGCCAGGGAGAGAGGTTAGACCCGTGGGGAACACCACAAGTAGAGAATGAGATGGCGAAAAGGAAGGACCCAAGTTGGACCTGGGAGGGCCGATCAGAGTGGAAAGAGGTCATCCAGGCCAGGGCCTGATCAGGGATACCTGGCTTATCACAAAGACAGTTGAGCAGGATGGCATGGTTGACCGTGTCAAAGGCAGAAGAGAAATCGAGTAGGATGAGGACCCAAAAGGGATGTTAGAGTCATGGTTGGACAGCAGGTCTTCACAGGTGTTCAGGAGAGCAGTTTCCATGCTTCTGACAGCTCTGAAGCCAGGCTGATGGTCATGGAGACAACCAACAGAGTCGGTGTGAAGATTAAGCTGGGAGATGGTCAGCTTTTCCAAGAGTTTGCCCTGGAAAGGAGTGATAGAAACCTGCGAAGTTAGCCGGGCCGGAGGGGTCGGCTGTGGAATTTTTGAGAAGAGGGTGCACAAGAGAATGCTTCAGAGTGGAGGGGAAGATTCCACAGGTGATGGAATGGTTACAGAAGTCGGCCAGATTCAGAGCAAGGGTGTCAATGTGGTCCTTGATGGTTTTGGACGAACAGGGAAGAACCTGTTTTGACTGGAATCACACAATCTCCTGGGCTTGCGCCAATCTGGTTTCCAACCAAGCCACGGCACTGAATCGGCCTTACTGGACCTAAAGATTCAACAGGATGATATCAAAGATGCCAAGAAGCAAGCCCTCCTCTTGTTACTGGGCCTGTCTGCAGCCTTCGACCATGTATACATATTGAATAAATCAAAAAGGCAGTCTATGATCGAGCCAGCCAGGAGTCAACCTGGAATTAGTCAAATGTGTTATCCATTGCGCCACTGGACCGCTGCTACAGCGTGAGCAGGAGTCAGCACTTTTGTAACGAAACAGAAGTTTCCTGCTTGAGACACAGTGAGAAACGTACTTCTCATTTTTACAAGGAGAGGTAGAAAAAAACGCTACAAGCCCACAATGAGCAGGTGAGCGAGCGTGTGCCATCATGAGAAACTTAGTTCTCATTTTTCCCAGAGGAGAGGTAGAAAAAACGCACTAACTACGAACAAACAATGTGCTTTTGTGTGCCATGCGTGACAAGGCTCATTTTTAAATACTTTCTAGAACAAAAAGGCAGCATGCGAACGAGCCAGCGAGGAGTCGAACCTGGAATCTTCTGCTCCGTAGGCAGACGCGTTATCCATTGCGCCACTGGCCCTCTGCTGCAGTGACTTTTGGAATCAGCACTTTTGTTACGACGCAGAGGCTCATCATGCGGATTGAGCCATCATGAGCAACTTAGTTCTCATTTTTATAAGGAGAGGTGGTTGAAAACACGCCTACGAACTGACAATGAGCAGGCGTGTGCCATGTGTTAGAGACATCATGAGAAATAACGTAGTTCCCATTTTTTCTCCCGAGTAGAGGTAGAAACACGCTGCAACAGTGACTACAAACACACAATGAGCTTTCGAGTGCCTTGCGTGAGAAGGCTCATTTTTAAATACAGAACAAAAAGGCAGCTTTTGAACGAGCCAGCCAGGAGTCGAACCTGGAATCTTCTGCTCCGTAGGCAGACGTGTTATCCATTGCGCCACTGGCCCGCTGCTGCCCTGTGAGCTGCATTCAGCACTTTTGTTACGAACCAGAGGCTCAGGTCAGGCTGCCTGCGACGTCACGAGAAACTTTGTTCTCATTTTTACAGGGAGAGGTAGAAAAAACGCTACCAACACACAATAAGCAGGCGTGTGACATGTGTTAAAGAAGGCTCATTTTTAAATACTTTATTGAAAACAATACATACAAACATCTGACAAAGAACGCATTTGGCATCAGATACTGCCCGGATTGCAACTCTCTGCACGTATTTTCTGGCGAGTTCTACGGACCAAGCATCTCATTTATTGTACTATAGCACTCACATTTTCATGCGCAAATAACAGATTTAGAATGTTTTCACTTTTTAGTATTGTACCATTTTATGTGCTCGGTGCTCTTCAGTGTTAAATCCGCGGAGAGGATGATCTGTACCCAGATCAACCCCAAAAGTGCCATACAGATATGAAACAGATAAGGCCTGAGTGATAGGCGTGCCAAGGAGTACTCGACGTGCATGCTACAGAAACGCGAAACATGCAACAAGTGAGAGACATAAAATGGGGTTTTTCACTTTAAGAAATAACATATAATATATGGAATACAATTTTTTGTTTACTTCTTAAAAGGTGTTTTATTGAGCTGTAGCCTTCCTCTTAGAGAGCAGGACTAAGAAGCCCGGCTGGAGCATTTCAGCACATTTTTATTTCCTTTTGGCGATCGCTGTGTCAGGGTGTTGGGTTGGGGCTCCAAGATTGCCGAACACCAGGCGAGCAGTCTATCATGGGGAACAGTTTAGTATACAACACCGGTGCGATGAAGGCACATGGCCTACTCTGCATTTTAAGCACCACCTATAAGCCGAAACCGTTGCATTGAAGTACAGGTAGGAGGGAGATGACATGTGAAGAGGGACACACGACTTGTTTTTTTTTTTGGGTTATTTATTTGTTAAATATTGTTGGTTGTTTATCGTCTAATTGACTGCCTTGGGCCATGCTTACCTCTTTGGCCATTCCCACCCACTCCTTGCCCCTCCCACCCAAAACTCAACCCCTGGTATCTATGTTGTTTCTAAGCAGTCTGCTGTGAGTTAATGGCTTAATTGCCGCTGTAAATGGCTACCGGTATAATAACAAAAATCTTACCCAATTCTACCTGACCTTAACTCACTACCCCACCCCCTCTATTCCCACCTCTCCCCTCTCACCCAATCTACCCTTATCCCCACCCTACTCTACCACCACTGACTATACCCCAAACCACTCTACACCTACCCCACTCTTCGCTACCCACAATATCCCACACCACTGTACACCTACCCTACCCACTGCCCCACCACACTGTACCCCTATCCATCAAACCACTGTAGACTTGCAAGGTGACACGAGGTCCTTTGATCCCAATAGATTTCGCCCAGCCTTTCCATATCTTCAGATCACTACCGAGTTAAGGTACGTGTTTGTTGAGTCTTCAACTTACCCCAGACCTACGCTAGTTGTTCGAGATCAGACAGGCCGTCAAAGTGAACAGGCACGCCTTTGACAGTGTCTCTTCGGATGTAGGTAGATGCACAAAGTATTCTATTCTGAGGTCCATGCATTCTGCCATGTAAGCGCCAAACAGCCCTTTCACGGGAAGACCCTTCAAAAAGTAAAGACTCCGCTTTCTGTATGTTGGCATGTAGCACGTAGCCCATCTTGGCAGATAGCGTACATCACATTGCATCTAGTGGTGGCCCCATGTTGTGATTCTTCACTTGCCAAATCATAGCAGTGCTAAAAGGTCATGGCCAAGAGGCCTCAGCGGCAGGGGATCTGCGTCCAGTGCAAATTGGCACATGCCAAAACGTCCTGAACAATGGAGAAGGCAAAGAAGTTTCATTAGTGGTGTAATGGGAGGATAAATCGTGTTCCAGATGTTGGGGACATCCCTCAGACCTGTTAAGGGCCTCCATCACACCACTGAGGAATCATCCTTGTTTGTTACTGTTTGCAATGAATGATTGAAGGAGTTGCGTATCTTCAGATCTATAGATTCCTGCTATGATATGACATGATATTGTATTTGAATCGTACTCATACACGCGTGTTTCAGAGCGTGACGAGGCAAGGGAGGGGAAGAAGGGAGGACAAAACAGCGATCTTCCTAGGCCCAGTGACATTGAGAATGCCCAAGTGCAGGGGAGAGGGAGGGAGGAAAGTGCAAGGAGAGGGGCGAGGTGGAACGTGCTGAGGAAGGGATAAAAACAACAACAACTGGTAGCGCAGCCAGCAGGGTGGCAAGTGCGAGGTTTAAAGCGCAGACAAGGGGTGTCTGATAAGTGCAGGTAAGGGCACTGTAGGGTTACAGATACAGACCCAAGTGCAAGGATTGCGTGCAAGGGTTGCCAGGAGGCAGTGCAGGTGTGCGGCTGGGTGGGCAGGGACCTTGGCCCGAAATCAGAGGGTAGCCAGGTGCACGGAGCCGAAGCAGACAGATCAGCAGGGGAGCGGAAGAGCAAAGGCAGAAGCAAAGAGGAAGGTCTTGAGGTGCTTCCGGAACCAGAGATGGTTCTCCTCAAGTTTCAGTGTGGCAGGCAGGCTGTTCCAGAGGGAGGCCCCAGCTGAGGAAAGAGATCTACCCCCAACTCGTTGCTTGGAGAAGCGACCGGCCCTGAGGGAGTTGGAGGTGGAGGAGAAAAGAGCTTGAGTGGGAAGGTATTTACGGAGGGAGAGTTGAAGGTATTTTGGACCCAGGCCCCAGTAAGCCTTGTGGACAATGCAGAGGGACTTGAATTTAACCCTTGCAGCCACTGGGAGCAATGAAAAGATTTCAGGGCTGGAGAGATACGATCCCTGGGCTTCAGACCAAGGAAACGTCTTGCAGTCCTGTTCTCGATGAGTTGCAGAGGACAGAGAGAAGAAGCAGGCAGATTTAGAAAGAGGCTGTTGCAGTAGTCTAGCCTAGAGAGAATCAGAGCTCTAGATACAGTAAGCTTCTGGGGGAAGGAGAGGAAAGGAACAATACCTCTGCAAATGTACAGTTGGTAGTTTGACTTCTTAGAGATGTCAGAGATGTGAGAAGAAAAGGAGAGTGTGGAGTCGAAGATGACCCCAAGGTTCTTAGCCTCAAAGGTGGGAGCAGGAAGAGGGCCAAGGGAGGCCGGCCAGAGAGTGGCAGGAAAGGAGGGTGCAGGTGTGCCGATGAGGAGAATCTCTGCCTAAATGGGATTAAGGCAGAGATCATTGGCGGCAGACCAGTCCTGGATGGCAGACAGACGGTCAGAGATGAGGGAGGGAAGCCTGAAAACAAGCAGAGTGTCATCCGCATAGCACTGAAAGTTGAAGCAGAGAGCTGCAATGCGGTGGGAAATGGGTGCCAGGTATTGGTTGAACAGCCAGGGAGAGAGGTTAGACCCGTGGGGAACACCACAAGTAGAGAATGAGATGGCGAAAAGGAAGGACCCAAGATGGACCTGGGAGGGCCGATCAGAGTGGAAAGAGGTCATCCAGGCCAGGGCCTGATCAGTGATACCCGGCTTATCACGGAGACAGTTGAGCAGGATGGCATGGTTGACCGTGTCAAAGGCAGAAGAGAAATCGAGTAGGATGAGGACCCAAAAGGGATGTTAGAGTCATGGTTGGACAGCAGGTCTTCACAGGTGTTCAGGAGAGCAGTTTCCATGCTTCTGACAGCTCTGAAGCCAGGCTGATGGTCATGGAGACAACCAACAGAGTCGGTGTGAAGATTAAGCTGGGAGATGGTCAGCTTTTCCAAGAGTTTGCCCTGGAAAGGAGTGATAGAAACCTGCGAAGTTAGCCGGGCCGGAGGGGTCGGCTGTGGAATTTTTGAGAAGAGGGTGCACAAGAGAATGCTTCAGAGTGGAGGGGAAGATTCCACAGGTGATGGAATGGTTACAGAAGTCGGCCAGATTCAGAGCAAGGGTGTCAATGTGGTCCTTGATGGTTTTGGACGAACAGGGAAGAACCTGTTTTGACTGGAATCACACAATCTCCTGGGCTTGCGCCAATCTGGTTTCCAACCAAGCCACGGCACTGAATCGGCCTTACTGGACCTAAAGATTCAACAGGATGATATCAAAGATGCCAAGAAGCAAGCCCTCCTCTTGTTACTGGGCCTGTCTGCAGCCTTCGACCATGTATACATATTGAATAAATCAAAAAGGCAGTCTATGATCGAGCCAGCCAGGAGTCAACCTGGAATTAGTCAAATGTGTTATCCATTGCGCCACTGGACCGCTGCTACAGCGTGAGCAGGAGTCAGCACTTTTGTAACGAAACAGAAGTTTCCTGCTTGAGACACAGTGAGAAACGTACTTCTCATTTTTACAAGGAGAGGTAGAAAAAAACGCTACAAGCCCACAATGAGCAGGTGAGCGAGCGTGTGCCATCATGAGAAACTTAGTTCTCATTTTTCCCAGAGGAGAGGTAGAAAAAACGCACTAACTACGAACAAACAATGTGCTTTTGTGTGCCATGCGTGACAAGGCTCATTTTTAAATACTTTCTAGAACAAAAAGGCAGCATGCGAACGAGCCAGCCAGGAGTCGAACCTGGAATCTTCTGCTCCGAAGGCAGACGCGTTATCCATTGCGCCACTGGCCCCCTGCTGCACTGTGAGCTGCATTCAGCACTTTTGTTACGAACCAGAGGCTCAGGTCAGGCTGCCCGCGACATCACGAGAAACTTTGTTCTCATTTTTACAGGGAGAGGTAGAAAAAACGCTACCAACACACAATAAGCAGGCGTGTGACATGTGTTAAAGAAGGCTCATTTTTAAATACTTTATTGAAAACATCTGACAAAGAACGCATTTGGCATCAGATACTGCCCGGATTGCAACTCTCTGCACGTATTTTCTGGCGAGTTCTACGGACCAAGCATCTCATTTATTGTACTATAGCACTCACATTTTCATGCGCAAATAACAGATTTAGACTGTTTTCACTTTTTAGTATTGTACCATTTTATGTGCTCGGTGTTCTTCAGTGTTAAATCCGCGGGAGAGGATGATCTGTACCCAGATCAACCCCAAAAGTGCCATACAGATATGAAACAGATAAGGCCTGAGTGATAGGCGTGCCAAGGAGTACTCGACGTGCATGCCACAGAAACGCGAAACATGCAACAAGTGAGAGACATAAAATGGGGTTTTTCACTTTAAGAAAATAACATATAATATATTGAATACAATTTTTTGTTTACTTCTTAAAAGGTGTTTTATTGAGCTGTAGCCTTCCTCTTAGAGAGCAGGACTAAGAAGCCCGGCTGGAGCATTTCAGCACATTTTTATTTCCTTTTGGCGATCGCTGTGTCAGGGTGTTGGGTTGGGGCTCCAAGATTGCCGAACACCAGGCGAGCAGTCTATCATGGGGAACAGTTTAGTATACAACACCGGTGCGATGAAGGCACATGGCCTACTCTGCATTTTAAGCACCACCTATAAGCCGAAACCGTTGCATTGAAGTACAGGTAGGAGGGAGATGACATGTGAAGAGGGACACACGACTTGTTTTTTTTTTTGGGTTATTTATTTGTTAAATATTGTTGGTTGTTTATCGTCTAATTGACTGCCTTGGGCCATGCTTACCTCTTTGGCCATTCCCACCCACTCCTTGCCCCTCCCACCCAAAACTCAACCCCTGGTATCTATGTTGTTTCTAAGCAGTCTGCTGTGAGTTAATGGCTTAATTGCCGCTGTAAATGGCTACCGGTATAATAACAAAAATCTTACACAATTCTACCTGACCTTAACTCACTACCCCACCCCCTCTATTCCCACCTCTCCCCTCTCACCCAATCTACCCTTATCCCCACCCTACTCTACCACCACTGACTATACCCCAAACCACTCTACACCTACCCCACTCTTCGCTACCCACAATATCCCACACCACTGTACACCTACCCTACCCACTGCCCCACCCCACTGTACCCCTATCCATCAAACCACTGTAGACTGGCAAGGTGACACGAGGTCCTTTGATCCCAATAGATTTCGCCCAGCCTTTCCATATCTTCAGATCACTACCGAGTTAAGGTACGTGTTTGTTGAGTCTTCAACTTACCCCAGACCTACGCTAGTTGTTCGAGATCAGACAGGCCGTCAAAGTGAACAGGCACGCCTTTGACAGTGTCTCTTCGGATGTAGGTAGATGCACAAAGTATTCTATTCTGAGGTCCATGCATTCTGCCATGTAAGCGCCAAACAGCCCTTTCACGGGAAGACCCTTCAAAAAGTAAAGACTCCGCTTTCTGTATGTTGGCATGTAGCACGTAGCCCATCTTGGCAGATAGCGTACATCACATTGCATCTAGTGGTGGCCCCATGTTGTGATTCTTCACTTGCCAAATCATAGCAGTGCTAAAAGGTCATGGCCAAGAGGCCTCAGCGGCAGGGGATCTGCGTCCAGTGCAAATTGGCACATGCCAAAACGTCCTGAACAATGGAGAAGGCAAAGAAGTTTCATTAGTGGTGTAATGGGAGGATAAATCGTGTTCCAGATGTTGGGGACATCCCTCAGACCTGTTAAGGGCCTCCATCACACCACTGAGGAATCATCCTTGTTTGTTACTGTTTGCAATGAATGATTGAAGGAGTTGCGTATCTTCAGATCTATAGATTCCTGCTATGATATGACATGATATTGTATTTGAATCGTACTCATACACGCGTGTTTCAGAGCGTGACGAGGCAAGGGAGGGGAAGAAGGGAGGACAAAACAGCGATCTTCCTAGGCCCAGTGACATTGAGAATGCCCAAGTGCAGGGGAGAGGGAGGGAGGAAAGTGCAAGGAGAGGGGCGAGGTGGAACGTGCTGAGGAAGGGATAAAAACAACAACAACTGGTAGCGCAGCCAGCAGGGTGGCAAGTGCGAGGTTTAAAGCGCAGACAAGGGGTGTCTGATAAGTGCAGGTAAGGGCACAGTAGGGTTACAGATACAGACCCAAGTGCAAGGATTGCGTGCAAGGGTTGCCAGGAGGCAGTGCAGGTGTGCGGCTGGGTGGGCAGGGACCTTGGCCCGAAATCAGAGGGTAGCCAGGTGCACGGAGCCGAAGCAGACAGATCAGCAGGGGAGCGGAAGAGCAAAGGCAGAAGCAAAGAGGAAGGTCTTGAGGTGCTTCCGGAACCAGAGATGGTTCTCCTCAAGTTTCAGTGTGGCAGGCAGGCTGTTCCAGAGGGAGGCCCCAGCTGAGGAAAGAGATCTACCCCCAACTCGTTGCTTGGAGAAGCGACCGGCCCTGAGGGAGTTGGAGGTGGAGGAGAAAAGAGCTTGAGTGGGAAGGTATTTACGGAGGGAGAGTTGAAGGTATTTTGGACCCAGGCCCCAGTAAGCCTTGTGGACAATGCAGAGGGACTTGAACTTAACCCTTGCAGCCACTGGGAGCAATGAAAAGATTTCAGGGCTGGAGAGATACGATCCCTGGGCTTCAGACCAAGGAAACGTCTTGCAGTCCTGTTCTCGATGAGTTGCAGAGGACAGAGAGAAGAAGCAGGCAGATTTAGAAAGAGGCTGTTGCAGTAGTCTAGCCTAGAGAGAATCAGAGCTCTAGATACAGTAAGCTTCTGGGGGAAGGAGAGGAAAGGAACAATACCTCTGCAAATGTACAGTTGGTAGTTTGACTTCTTAGAGATGTCAGAGATGTGAGAAGAAAAGGAGAGTGTGGAGTCGAAGATGACCCCAAGGTTCTTAGCCTCAAAGGTGGGAGCAGGAAGAGGGCCAAGGGAGGCCGGCCAGAGAGTGGCAGGAAAGGAGGGTGCAGGTGTGCCGATGAGGAGAATCTCTGCCTAAATGGGGTTAAGGCAGAGATCATTGGCGGCAGACCAGTCCTGGATGGCAGACAGACGGTCAGAGATGAGGGAGGGAAGCCTGAAAACAAGCAGAGTGTCATCCGCATAGCACTGAAAGTTGAAGCAGAGAGCTGCAATGCGGTGGGAAATGGGTGCCAGGTATTGGTTGAACAGCCAGGGAGAGAGGTTAGACCCGTGGGGAACACCACAAGTAGAGAATGAGATGGCGAAAAGGAAGGACCCAAGATGGACCTGGGAGGGCCGATCAGAGTGGAAAGAGGTCATCCAGGCCAGGGCCTGATCAGTGATACCCGGCTTATCACGGAGACAGTTGAGCAGGATGGCATGGTTGACCGTGTCAAAGGCAGAAGAGAAATCGAGTAGGATGAGGACCCAAAAGGGATGTTAGAGTCATGGTTGGACAGCAGGTCTTCACAGGTGTTCAGGAGAGCAGTTTCCATGCTTCTGACAGCTCTGAAGCCAGGCTGATGGTCATGGAGACAACCAACAGAGTCGGTGTGAAGATTAAGCTGGGAGATGGTCAGCTTTTCCAAGAGTTTGCCCTGGAAAGGAGTGATAGAAACCTGCGAAGTTAGCCGGGCCGGAGGGGTCGGCTGTGGAATTTTTGAGAAGAGGGTGCACAAGAGAATACTTCAGAGTGGAGGGGAAGATTCCACAGGTGATGGAATGGTTACAGAAGTCGGCCAGATTCAGAGCAAGGGTGTCAATGTGGTCCTTGATGGTTTTGGACGAACAGGGAAGAACCTGTTTTGACTGGAATCACACAATCTCCTGGGCTTGCGCCAATCTGGTTTCCAACCAAGCCACGGCACTGAATCGGCCTTACTGGACCTAAAGATTCAACAGGATGATATCAAAGATGCCAAGAAGCAAGCCCTCCTCTTGTTACTGGGCCTGTCTGCAGCCTTCGACCATGTATACATATTGAATAAATCAAAAAGGCAGTCTATGATCGAGCCAGCCAGGAGTCAACCTGGAATTAGTCAAATGTGTTATCCATTGCGCCACTGGACCGCTGCTACAGCGTGAGCAGGAGTCAGCACTTTTGTAACGAAAAAGAAGTTTCCTGCTTGAGACACAGTGAGAAACGTACTTCTCATTTTTACAAGGAGAGGTAGAAAAAAACGCTACAAGCCCACAATGAGCAGGTGAGCGAGCGTGTGCCATCATGAGAAACTTAGTTCTCATTTTTCCCAGAGGAGAGGTAGAAAAAACGCACTAACTACGAACAAACAATGTGCTTTTGTGTGCCATGCGTGACAAGGCTCATTTTTAAATACTTTCTAGAACAAAAAGGCAGCATGCGAACGAGCCAGCCAGGAGTCGAACCTGGAATCTTCTGCTCCGTAGGCAGACGCGTTATCCATTGCGCCACTGGCCCGCTGCTGCACTGTGAGCTGCATTCAGCACTTTTGTTACGAACCAGAGGCTCAGGTCAGGCTGCCTGCCACATCACGAGAAACTTTGTTCTCATTTTTACAGGGAGAGGTAGAAAAAACGCTACCAACACACAATAAGCAGGCGTGTGACATGTGTTAAAGAAGGCTCATTTTTAAATACTTTATTGAAAACATCTGACAAAGAACGCATTTGGCATCAGATACTGCCCGGATTGCAACTCTCTGCACGTATTTTCTGGCGAGTTTTACGGACCAAGCATCTCATTTATTGTACGATAGCACTCACATTTTCATGCGCAAATAACAGATTTAGACTGTTTTCACTTTTTAGTATTGTACCATTTTATGTGCTCGGTGCTCTTCAGTGTTAAATCCGCGGAGAGGATGATCTGTACCCAGATCAACCCCAAAAGTGCCATACAGATATGAAACAGGTAAGGCCTGAGTGATAGGCGTGCCAAGGAGTACTCGACGTGCATGCCACAGAAACGCGAAACATGCAACAAGTGAGAGACATAAAATGGGGTTTTTCACTTTAAGAAAATAACATATAATATATTGAATACAATTTTTTGTTTACTTCTTAAAAGGTGTTTTATTGAGCTGCAGCCTTCCTCTTAGAGAGCAGGACTAAGAAGCCCGGCTGGAGCATTTCAGCACATTTTTATTTCCTTTTGGCGATCGCTGTGTCAGGGTGTTGGGTTGGGGCTCCAAGATTGCCGAACACCAGGCGAGCAGTCTATCATGGGGAACAGTTTAGTATACAACACCGGTGCGATGAAGGCACATGGCCTACTCTGCATTTTAAGCACCACCTATAAGCCGAAACCGTTGCATTGAAGTAGAGGTAGGAGGGAGATGACATGTGAAGAGGGACACACGACTTGTTTTTTTTGGGTTATTTATTTGTTAAATATTGTTGGTTGTTTATCGTCTAATTGACTGCCTTGGGCCATGCTTACCTCTTTGGCCATTCCCACCCACTCCTTGCCCCTCCCACCCAAAACTCAACCCCTGGTATCTATGTTGTTTCTAAGCAGTCTGCTGTGAGTTAATGGCTTAATTGCCGCTGTAAATGGCTACCGGTATAATAACAAAAATCTTACCCAATTCTACCTGACCTTAACTCACTACCCCACCCCCTCTATTCCCACCTCTCCCCTCTCACCCAATCTACCCTTATCCCCACCCTACTCTACCACCACTGACTATACCCCAAACCACTCTACACCTACCCCACTCTTCGCTACCCACAATATCCCACACCACTGTACACCTACCCTACCCACTGCCCCACCCCACTGTACCCCTATCCATCAAACCACTGTAGACTGGCAAGGTGACACGAGGTCCTTTGATCCCAATAGATTTCGCCCAGCCTTTCCATATCTTCAGATCACTACCGAGTTAAGGTACGTGTTTGTTGAGTCTTCAACTTACCCCAGACCTACGCTAGTTGTTCAAGATCAGACAGGCAGTCAAAGTGAACAGGCACGCCTTTGACAGTGTCTCTTCGGATGTAGGTAGATGCACAAAGTATTCTATTCTGAGGTCCATGCATTCTGCCATGTAAGCGCCAAACAGCCCTTTCACGGGAAGACCCTTCAAAAAGTAAAGACTCCGCTTTCTGTATGTTGGCATGTTGCACTTAGCCCATCGTGGCAGATAGCGTACATCACATTGCATCTAGTGGTGGCCCCATGTTGTGATTCTTCACTTGCCAAATCATAGCAGTGCTAAAAGGTCATGGCCAAGAGGCCTCAGCGGCAGGGGATCTGCGTCCAGTGCAAATTGGCACATGCCAAAACGTCCTGAACAATGGAGAAGGCAAAGAAGTTTTATTAGTGGTGTAATGGGAGGATAAATCGTGTTCCAGATGTTGGGGACATCCCTCAGACCTGTTAAGGGCCTCCATCACACCACTGAGGAATCATCCTTGTTTGTTACTGTTTGCAATGAATGATTGAAGGAGTTGCGTATCTTCAGATCTATAGATTCCTGCTATGATATGACATGATATTGTATTTGAATCGTACTCATACACGCGTGTTTCAGAGCGTGACGAGGCAAGGGAGGGGAAGAAGGGAGGACAAAACAGCGATCTTCCTAGGCCCAGTGACATTGAGAATGCTCAAGTGCAGGGGAGAGGGAGGGAGGAAAGTGCAAGGAGAGGGGCGAGGTGGAACGTGCTGAGGAAGGGATAAAAACAACAACAACTGGTAGCGCAGCCAGCAGGGTGGCAAGTGCGAGGTTTAAAGCGCAGACAAGGGGTGTCTGATAATTGCAAGTAAGGGCACTGTAGGGTTACAGATACAGACCCAAGTGCAAGGATTGCGTGCAAGGGTTGCCAGGAGGCAGTGCAGGTGTGCGGCTGGGTGGGCAGGGACCTTGGCCCGAAATCAGAGGGTAGCCAGGTGCACGGAGCCGAAGCAGACAGATCAGCAGGGGAGCGGAAGAGCAAAGGCAGAAGCAAAGAGGAAGGTCTTGAGGTGCTTCCGGAACCAGAGATGGTTCTCCTCAAGTTTCAGTGTGGCAGGCAGGCTGTTCCAGAGGGAGGCCCCAGCTGAGGAAAGAGATCTACCCCCAACTCGTTGCTTGGAGAAGCGACCGGCCCTGAGGGAGTTGGAGGTGGAGGAGAAAAGAGCTCGAGTGGGAAGGTATTTACGGAGGGAGAGTTGAAGGTATTTTGGACCCAGGCCCCAGTAAGCCTTGTGGACAATGCAGAGGGACTTGAATTTAACCCTTGCAGCCACTGGGAGCAATGGAAAGATTTCAGGGCTGGAGAGATACGATCCCTGGGCTTCAGACCAAGGAAACGTCTTGCAGTCCTGTTCTGGATGAGTTGCAGAGGACAGAGAGAAGAAGCAGGCAGATTTAGAAAGAGGCTGTTGCAGTAGTCTAGCCTAGAGAGAATCAGAGCTCTAGATACAGTAAGCTTCTGGGGGAAGGAGAGGAAAGGAACAATACCTCTGCAAATGTACAGTTGGTAGTTTGACTTCTTAGAGATGTCAGAGATGTGAGAAGAAAAGGAGAGTGTGGAGTCGAAGATGACCCCAAGGTTCTTAGCCTCAAAGGTGGGAGCAGGAAGAGGGCCAAGGGAGGCCGGCCAGAGAGTGGCAGGAAAGGAGGGTGCAGGTGTGCCGATGAGGAGAATCTCTGCCTAAATGGGATTAAGGCAGAGATCATTGGCGGCAGACCAGTCCTGGATGGCAGACAGACGGTCAGAGATGAGGGAGGGAAGCCTGAAAACAAGCAGAGTGTCATCCGCATAGCACTGAAAGTTGAAGCAGAGAGCTGCAATGCGGTGGGAAATGGGTGCCAGGTATTGGTTGAACAGCCAGGGAGAGAGGTTAGACCCGTGGGGAACACCACAAGTAGAGAATGAGATGGCGAAAAGGAAGGACCCAAGTTGGACCTGGGAGGGCCGATCAGAGTGGAAAGAGGTCATCCAGGCCAGGGCCTGATCAGTGATACCCGGCTTATCACGGAGACAGTTGAGCAGGATGGCATGGTTGACCGTGTCAAAGGCAGAAGAGAAATCGAGTAGGATGAGGACCCAAAAGGGATGTTAGAGTCATGGTTGGACAGCAGGTCTTCACAGGTGTTCAGGAGAGCAGTTTCCATGCTTCTGACAGCTCTGAAGCCAGGCTGATGGTCATGGAGACAACCAACAGAGTCGGTGTGAAGATTAAGCTGGGAGATGGTCAGCTTTTCCAAGAGTTTGCCCTGGAAAGGAGTGATAGAAACCTGTGAAGTTAGCCGGGCCGGAGGGGTCGGCTGTGGAATTTTTGAGAAGAGGGTGCACAAGAAAATGCTTCAGAGTGGAGGGGAAGATTCCACAGGTGATGGAATGGTTACAGAAGTCGGCCAGATTCAGAGCAAGGGTGTCAATGTGGTCCTTGATGGTTTTGGACGAACAGGGAAGAACCTGTTTTGACTGGAATCACACAATCTCCTGGGCTTGCGCCAATCTGGTTTCCAACCAAGCCACGGCACTGAATCGGCCTTACTGGACCTAAAGATTCAACAGGATGATATCAAAGATGCCAAGAAGCAAGCCCTCCTCTTGTTACTGGGCCTGTCTGCAGCCTTCGACCATGTATACATATTGAATAAATCAAAAAGGCAGCCTATGATCGAGCCAGCCAGGAGTCAACCTGGAATTAGTCAAATGTGTTATCCATTGCGCCACTGGACCGCTGCTACAGCGTGAGCAGGAGTCAGCACTTTTGTAACGAAACAGAAGTTTCCTGCTTGAGACACAGTGAGAAACGTACTTCTCATTTTTACAAGGAGAGGTAGAAAAAAACGCTACAAGCCCACAATGAGCAGGTGAGCGAGCGTGTGCCATCATGAGAAACTTAGTTCTCATTTTTCCCAGAGGAGAGGTAGAAAAAACGCACTAACTACGAACAAACAATGTGCTTTTGTGTGCCATGCGTGACAAGGCTCATTTTTAAATACTTTCTAGAACAAAAAGGCAGCATGCGAACGAGCCAGCCAGGAGTCGAACCTGGAATCTTCTGCTCCGTAGGCAGACGCGTTATCCATTGCGCCACTGGCCCTCTGCTGCAGTGACTCTTGGAATCAGCACTTCTGTTACGACCCAGAGGCTCATCATGCGGATTGAGCCATCATGAGCAACTTAGTTCTCATTTTTATAAGGAGAGGTGGTTGAAAACACGCCTACGAACTGACAATGAGCAGGCGTGTGCCATGTGTTAGAGACATCATGAGAAATAACGTAGTTCCCATTTTTTCTCCCGAGTAGAGGTAGAAACACGCTGCAACAGTGACTACAAACACACAATGAGCTTTCGAGTGCCTTGCGTGAGAAGGCTCATTTTTAAATACAGAACAAAAAGACAGCACTTGAACGAGCCAGCCAGGAGTCGAACCTGGAATCTTCTGCTCCGTAGGCAGACGCGTTATCCATTGCGCCACTGGCCCGCTGCTGCACTGTGTGCTGCATTCAGCACTTTTGTTACGAACCAGAGGCTCAGGTCGGGCTGCCTGCCACATCACGAGAAACTTTGTTCTCATTTTTACAGCGAGAGGTAGGAAAAACGCTACCAACACACAATAAGCAGGCGTGTGACATGTGTTAAAGAAGGCTCATTTTTAAATACTTTATTGAAAACAATACATACAAACATCTGACAAAGAACGCATTTGGCATCAGATACTGCCCGGATTGCAACTCTCTGCACGTATTTTCTGGCGAGTTCTACGGACCAAGCATCTCATTTATTGTACGATAGCACTCACATTTTCATGCGCAAATAACAGATTTAGACTGTTTTCACTTTTTAGTATTGTACCATTTTATGTGCTCGGTGCTCTTCAGTGTTAAATCCGCGGGAGAGGATGATCTGTACCCAGATCAACCCCAAAAGTGCCATACAGATATGAAACAGGTAAGGCCTGAGTGATAGGCGTGCCAAGGAGTACTCGACGTGCATGCCACAGAAACGCGAAACATGCAACAAGTGAGAGACATAAAATGGGGTTTTTCACTTTAAGAAAATAACATATAATATATTGAATACAATTTTTTGTTTACTTCTTAAAAGGTGTTTTATTGAGCTGTAGCCTTCCTCTTAGAGAGCAGGACTAAGAAGCCCGGCTGGAGCATTTCAGCACATTTTTATTTCCTTTTGGCGATCGCTGTGTCAGGGTGTTGGGTTGGGGCTCCAAGATTGCCGAACACCAGGCGAGCAGTCTATCATGGGGAACAGTTTAGTATACAACACCGGTGCGATGAAGGCACATGGCCTACTCTGCATTTTAAGCACCACCTATAAGCCGAAACCGTTGCATTGAAGTACAGGTAGGAGGGAGATGACATCTGAAGAGGGACACACGACTTGTTTTTTTTTGGGGTTATTTATTTGTTAAATATTGTTGGTTGTTTATCGTCTAATTGACTGCCTTGGGCCATGCTTACCTCTTTGGCCATTCCCACCCACTCCTTGCCCCTCCCACCCAAAACTCAACCCCTGGTATCTATGTTGTTTCTAAGCAGTCTGCTGTGAGTTAATGGCTTAATTGCCGCTGTAAATGGCTACCGGTATAATAACAAAAATCTTACCCAATTCTACCTGACCTTAACTCACTACCCCACCCCCTCTATTCCCACCTCTCCCCTCTCACCCAATCTACCCTTATCCCCACCCTACTCTACCACCACTGACTATACCCCAAACCACTCTACACCTACCCCACTCTTCGCTACCCACAATATCCCACACCACTGTACACCTACCCTACCCACTGCCCCACCCCACTGTACCCCTATCCATCAAACCACTGTAGACTGGCAAGGTGACACGAGGTCCTTTGATCCCAATAGATTTCGCCCAGCCTTTCCATATCTTCAGATCACTACCGAGTTAAGGTACGTGTTTGTTGAGTCTTCAACTTACCCCAGACCTACGCTAGTTGTTCAAGATCAGACAGGCAGTCAAAGTGAACAGGCACGCCTTTGACAGTGTCTCTTCGGATGTAGGTAGATGCACAAAGTATTCTATTCTGAGGTCCATGCATTCTGCCATGTAAGCGCCAAACAGCCCTTTCACGGGAAGACCCTTCAAAAAGTAAAGACTCCGCTTTCTGTATGTTGGCATGTAGCACGTAGCCCATCGTGGCAGATAGCGTACATCACATTGCATCTAGTGGTGGCCCCATGTTGTGATTCTTCACTTGCCAAATCATAGCAGTGCTAAAAGGTCATGGCCAAGAGGCCTCAGCGGCAGGGGATCTGCGTCCAGTGCAAATTGGCACATGCCAAAACGTCCTGAACAATGGAGAAGGCAAAGAAGTTTCATTAGTGGTGTAATGGGAGGATAAATCGTGTTCCAGATGTTGGGGACATCCCTCAGACCTGTTAAGGGCCTCCATCACACCACTGAGGAATCATCCTTGTTTGTTACTGTTTGCAATGAATGATTGAAGGAGTTGCGTATCTTCAGATCTATAGATTCCTGCTATGATATGACATGATATTGTATTTGAATCGCACTCATACACGCGTGTTTCAGAGCGTGACGAGGCAAGGGAGGGGAAGAAGGGAGGACAAAACAGCGATCTTCCTAGGCCCAGTGACATTGAGAATGCTCAAGTGCAGGGGAGAGGGAGGGAGGAAAGTGCAAGGAGAGGGGCGAGGTGGAACGTGCTGAGGAAGGGATAAAAACAACAACAACTGGTAGCGCAGCCAGCAGGGTGGCAAGTGCGAGGTTTAAAGCGCAGAAAAGGGGTGTCTGATAAGTGCAAGTAAGGGCACTGTAGGGTTACAGATACAGACCCAAGTGCAAGGATTGCGTGCAAGGGTTGCCAGGAGGCAGTGCAGGTGTGCGGCTGGGTGGGCAGGGACCTTGGCCCGAAATCAGAGGGTAGCCAGGTGCACGGAGCCGAAGCAGACAGATCAGCAGGGGAGCGGAAGAGCAAAGGCAGAAGCAAAGAGGAAGGTCTTGAGGTGCTTCCGGAACCAGAGATGGTTCTCCTCAAGTTTCAGTGTGGCAGGCAGGCTGTTCCAGAGGGAGGCCCCAGCTGAGGAAAGAGATCTACCCCCAACTCGTTGCTTGGAGAAGCGACCGGCCCTGAGGGAGTTGGAGGTGGAGGAGAAAAGAGCTCGAGTGGGAAGGTATTTACGGAGGGAGAGTTGAAGGTATTTTGGACCCAGGCCCCAGTAAGCCTTGTGGACAATGCAGAGGGACTTGAATTTAACCCTTGCAGCCACTGGGAGCAATGAAAAGATTTCAGGGCTGGAGAGATACGATCCCTGGGCTTCAGACCAAGGAAACGTCTTGCAGTCCTGTTCTGGATGAGTTGCAGAGGACAGAGAGAAGAAGCAGGCAGATTTAGAAAGAGGCTGTTGCAGTAGTCTAGCCTAGAGAGAATCAGAGCTCTAGATACAGTAAGCTTCTGGGGGAAGGAGAGGAAAGGAACAATACCTCTGCAAATGTACAGTTGGTAGTTTGACTTCTTAGAGATGTCAGAGATGTGAGAAGAAAAGGAGAGTGTGGAGTCGAAGATGACCCCAAGGTTCTTAGCCTCAAAGGTGGGAGCAGGAAGAGGGCCAAGGGAGGCCGGCCAGAGAGTGGCAGGAAAGGAGGGTGCAGGTGTGCCGATGAGGAGAATCTCTGCCTAAATGGGATTAAGGCAGAGATCATTGGCGGCAGACCAGTCCTGGATGGCAGACAGACGGTCAGAGATGAGGGAGGGAAGCCTGAAAACAAGCAGAGTGTCATCCGCATAGCACTGAAAGTTGAAGCAGAGAGCTGCAATGCGGTGGGAAATGGGTGCCAGGTATTGGTTGAACAGCCAGGGAGAGAGGTTAGACCCGTGGGGAACACCACAAGTAGAGAATGAGATGGCGAAAAGGAAGGACCCAAGTTGGACCTGGGAGGGCCGATCAGAGTGGAAAGAGGTCATCCAGGCCAGGGCCTGATCAGTGATACCCGGCTTATCACGGTGACAGTTGAGCAGGATGGCATGGTTGACCGTGTCAAAGGCAGAAGAGAAATCGAGTAGGATGAGGACCCAAAAGGGATGTTAGAGTCATGGTTGGACAGCAGGTCTTCACAGGTGTTCAGGAGAGCAGTTTCCATGCTTCTGACAGCTCTGAAGCCAGGCTGATGGTCATGGAGACAACCAACAGAGTCGGTGTGAAGATTAAGCTGGGAGATGGTCAGCTTTTCCAAGAGTTTGCCCTGGAAAGGAGTGATAGAAACCTGTGAAGTTAGCCGGGCCGGAGGGGTCGGCTGTGGAATTTTTGAGAAGAGGGTGCACAAGAGAATGCTTCAGAGTGGAGGGGAAGATTCCACAGGTGATGGAATGGTTACAGAAGTCGGCCAGATTCAGAGCAAGGGTGTCAATGTGGTCCTTGATGGTTTTGGACGAACAGGGAAGAACCTGTTTTGACTGGAATCACACAATCTCCTGGGCTTGCGCCAATCTGGTTTCCAACCAAGCCACGGCACTGAATCGGCCTTACTGGACCTAAAGATTCAACAGGATGATATCAAAGATGCCAAGAAGCAAGCCCTCCTCTTGTTACTGGGCCTGTCTGCAGCCTTCGACCATGTATACATATTGAATAAATCAAAAAGGCAGCCTATGATCGAGCCAGCCAGGAGTCAACCTGGAATTAGTCAAATGTGTTATCCATTGCGCCACTGGACCGCTGCTACAGCGTGAGCAGGAGTCAGCACTTTTGTAACGAAACAGAAGTTTCCTGCTTGAGACACAGTGAGAAACGTACTTCTCATTTTTACAAGGAGAGGTAGAAAAAAACGCTACAAGCCCACAATGAGCAGGTGAGCGAGCGTGTGCCATCATGAGAAACTTAGTTCTCATTTTTCCCAGAGGAGAGGTAGAAAAAACGCACTAACTACGAACAAACAATGTGCTTTTGTGTGCCATGCGTGACAAGGCTCATTTTTAAATACTTTCTAGAACAAAAAGGCAGCATGCGAACGAGCCAGCCAGGAGTCGAACCTGGAATCTTCTGCTCCGTAGGCAGACGCGTTATCCATTGCGCCACTGGCCCTCTGCTGCAGTGACTCTTGGAATCAGCACTTTTGTTACGACGCACAGGCTCATCATGCGGATTGAGCCATCATGAGCAACTTAGTTCTCATTTTTATAAGGAGAGGTGGTTGAAAACACGCCTACGAACTGACAATGAGCAGGCGTGTGCCATGTGTTAGAGACATCATGAGAAATAACGTAGTTCCCATTTTTTCTCCCGAGTAGAGGTAGAAACACGCTGCAACACTGACTACAAACACACAATGAGCTTCGAGTGCCTTGCGTGAGAAGGCTCATTTTTAAATACAGAACAAAAAGGCAGCATTTGAACGAGCCAGCCAGGAGTCGAACCTGGAATCTTCTGCTCCGTAGGCAGACGCGTTATCCATTGCGCCACTGGCCCGCTGCTGCACTGTGAGCTGCATTCAGCACTTTTGTTACGAACCAGAGGCTCAGGTCAGGCTGCCTGCCACATCACGAGAAACTTTGTTCTCATTTTTACAGGGAGAGGTAGAAAAAACGCTACCAACACACAATAAGCAGGCGTGTGACATGTGTTAAAGAAGGCTCATTTTTAAATACTTTATTGAAAACATCTGACAAAGAACGCATTTGGCATCAGATACTGCCCGGATTGCAACTCTCTGCACGTATTTTCTGGCGAGTTTTACGGACCAAGCATCTCATTTATTGTACGATAGCACTCACATTTTCATGCGCAAATAACAGATTTAGACTGTTTTCACTTTTTAGTATTGTACCATTTTATGTGCTCGGTGCTCTTCAGTGTTAAATCCGCGGGAGAGGATGATCTGTACCCAGATCAACCCCAAAAGTGCCATACAGATATGAAACAGATAAGGCCTGAGTGATAGGCGTGCCAAGGAGTACTCGACGTGCATGCCACAGAAACGCGCAAACATGCAACAAGTGAGAGGCATAAAATGGGGTTTTTCACTTTAAGAAAATAACATATAATATATTGAATACAATTTTTTGTTTACTTCTTAAAAGGTGTTTTATTGAGCTGCAGCCTTCCTCTTAGAGAACAGGACTAAGAAGCCCGGCTGGAGCATTTCAGCACATTTTTATTTCCTTTTGGCGATCGCTGTGTCAGGGTGTTGGGTTGGGGCTCCAAGATTGCCGAACACCAGGCGAGCAGTCTATCATGGGGAACAGTTTAGTATACAACACCGGTGCGATGAAGGCACATGGCCTACTCTGCATTTTAAGCACCACCTATAAGCCGAAACCGTTGCATTGAAGTACAGGTAGGAGGGAGATGACATGTGAAGAGGGACACACGACTTGTTTTTTTTTGGGTTATTTATTTGTTAAATATTGTTGGTTGTTTATCGTCTAATTGACTGCCTTGGGCCATGCTTACCTCTTTGGCCATTCCCACCCACTCCTTGCCCCTCCCACCCAAAACTCAACCCCTGGTATCTATGTTGTTTCTAAGCAGTCTGCTGTGAGTTAATGGCTTAATTGCCGCTGTAAATGGCTACCGGTATAATAACAAAAATCTTACCCAATTCTACCTGACCTTAACTCACTACCCCACCCCCTCTATTCCCACCTCTCCCCTCTCACCCAATCTACCCTTATCCCCACCCTACTCTACCACCACTGACTATACCCCAAACCACTCTACACCTACCCCACTCTTCGCTACCCACAATATCCCACACCACTGTACACCTACCCTACCCACTGCCCCACCCCACTGTACCCCTATCCATCAAACCACTGTAGACTGGCAAGGTGACACGAGGTCCTTTGATCCCAATAGATTTCGCCCAGCCTTTCCATATCTTCAGATCACTACCGAGTTAAGGTACGTGTTTGTTGAGTCTTCAACTTACCCCAGACCTACGCTAGTTGTTCAAGATCAGACAGGCAGTCAAAGTGAACAGGCACGCCTTTGACAGTGTCTCTTCGGATGTAGGTAGATGCACAAAGTATTCTATTCTGAGGTCCATGCATTCTGCCATGTAAGCGCCAAACAGCCCTTTCACGGGAAGACCCTTCAAAAAGTAAAGACTCCGCTTTCTGTATGTTGGCATGTTGCACGTAGCCCATCGTGGCAGATAGCGTACATCACATTGCATCTAGTGGTGGCCCCATGTTGTGATTCTTCACTTGCCAAATCATAGCAGTGCTAAAAGGTCATGGCCAAGAGGCCTCAGCGGCAGGGGATCTGCGTCCAGTGCAAATTGGCACATGCCAAAACGTCCTGAACAATGGAGAAGGCAAAGAAGTTTTATTAGTGGTGTAATGGGAGGATAAATCGTGTTCCAGATGTTGGGGACATCCCTCAGACCTGTTAAGGGCCTCCATCACACCACTGAGGAATCATCCTTGTTTGTTACTGTTTGCAATGAATGATTGAAGGAGTTGCGTATCTTCAGATCTATAGATTCCTGCTATGATATGACATGATATTGTATTTGAATCGTACTCATACACGCGTGTTTCAGAGCGTGACGAGGCAAGGGAGGGGAAGAAGGGAGGACAAAACAGCGATCTTCCTAGGCCCAGTGACATTGAGAATGCTCAAGTGCAGGGGAGAGGGAGGGAGGAAAGTGCAAGGAGAGGGGCGAGGTGGAACGTGCTGAGGAAGGGATAAAAACAACAACAACTGGTAGCGCAGCCAGCAGGGTGGCAAGTGTGAGGTTTAAAGCGCAGACAAGGGGTGTCTGATAATTGCAAGTAAGGGCACTGTAGGGTTACAGATACAGACCCAAGTGCAAGGATTGCGTGCAAGGGTTGCCAGGAGGCAGTGCAGGTGTGCGGCTGGGTGGGCAGGGACCTTGGCCCGAAATCAGAGGGTAGCCAGGTGCACGGAGCCGAAGCAGACAGATCAGCAGGGGAGCGGAAGAGCAAAGGCAGAAGCAAAGAGGAAGGTCTTGAGGTGCTTCCGGAACCAGAGATGGTTCTCCTCAAGTTTCAGTGTGGCAGGCAGGCTGTTCCAGAGGGAGGCCCCAGCTGAGGAAAGAGATCTACCCCCAACTCGTTGCTTGGAGAAGCGACCGGCCCTGAGGGAGTTGGAGGTGGAGGAGAAAAGAGCTCGAGTGGGAAGGTATTTACGGAGGGAGAGTTGAAGGTATTTTGGACCCAGGCCCCAGTAAGCCTTGTGGACAATGCAGAGGGACTTGAATTTAACCCTTGCAGCCACTGGGAGCAATGGAAAGATTTCAGGGCTGGAGAGATACGATCCCTGGGCTTCAGACCAAGGAAACGTCTTGCAGTCCTGTTCTGGATGAGTTGCAGAGGACAGAGAGAAGAAGCAGGCAGATTTAGAAAGAGGCTGTTGCAGTAGTCTAGCCTAGAGAGAATCAGAGCTCTAGATACAGTAAGCTTCTGGGGGAAGGAGAGGAAAGGAACAATACCTCTGCAAATGTACAGTTGGTAGTTTGACTTCTTAGAGATGTCAGAGATGTGAGAAGAAAAGGAGAGTGTGGAGTCGAAGATGACCCCAAGGTTCTTAGCCTCAAAGGTGGGAGCAGGAAGAGGGCCAAGGGAGGCCGGCCAGAGAGTGGCAGGAAAGGAGGGTGCAGGTGTGCCGATGAGGAGAATCTCTGCCTAAATGGGATTAAGGCAGAGATCATTGGCGGCAGACCAGTCCTGGATGGCAGACAGACGGTCAGAGATGAGGGAGGGAAGCCTGAAAACAAGCAGAGTGTCATCGGCATAGCACTGAAAGTTGAAGCAGAGAGCTGCAATGCGGTGGGAAATGGGTGCCAGGTATTGGTTGAACAGCCAGGGAGAGAGGTTAGACCCGTGGGGAACACCACAAGTAGAGAATGAGATGGCGAAAAGGAAGGACCCAAGTTGGACCTGGGAGGGCCGATCAGAGTGGAAAGAGGTCATCCAGGCCAGGGCCTGACCAGTGATACCCGGCTTATCACGGAGACAGTTGAGCAGGATGGCATGGTTGACCGTGTCAAAGGCAGAAGAGAAATCGAGTAGGATGAGGACCCAAAAGGGATGTTAGAGTCATGGTTGGACAGCAGGTCTTCACAGGTGTTCAGGAGAGCAGTTTCCATGCTTCTGACAGCTCTGAAGCCAGGCTGATGGTCATGGAGACAACCAACAGAGTCGGTGTGAAGATTAAGCTGGGAGATGGTCAGCTTTTCCAAGAGTTTGCCCTGGAAAGGAGTGATAGAAACCTGTGAAGTTAGCCGGGCCGGAGGGGTCGGCTGTGGAATTTTTGAGAAGAGGGTGCACAAGAGAATGCTTCAGAGTGGAGGGGAAGATTCCACAGGTGATGGAATGGTTACAGAAGTCGGCCAGATTCAGAGCAAGGGTGTCAATGTGGTCCTTGATGGTTTTGGACGAACAGGGAAGAACCTGTTTTGACTGGAATCACACAATCTCCTGGGCTTGCGCCAATCTGGTTTCCAACCAAGCCACAGCACTGAATCGGCCTTACTGGACCTAAAGATTCAACAGGATGATATCAAAGATGCCAAGAAGCAAGCCCTCCTCTTGTTACTGGGCCTGTCTGCAGCCTTCGACCATGTATACATATTGAATAAATCAAAAAGGCAGCCTATGATCGAGCCAGCCAGGAGTCAACCTGGAATTAGTCAAATGTGTTATCCATTGCGCCACTGGACCGCTGCTACAGCGTGAGCAGGAGTCAGCACTTTTGTAACGAAACAGAAGTTTCCTGCTTGAGACACAGTGAGAAACGTACTTCTCATTTTTACAAGGAGAGGTAGAAAAAAACGCTACAAGCCCACAATGAGCAGGTGAGCGAGCGTGTGCCATCATGAGAAACTTAGTTCTCATTTTTCCCAGAGGAGAGGTAGAAAAAACGCACTAACTACGAACAAACAATGTGCTTTTGTGTGCCATGCGTGACAAGGCTCATTTTTAAATACTTTCTAGAACAAAAAGGCAGCATGCGAACGAGCCAGCCAGGAGTCGAACCTGGAATCTTCTGCTCCGTAGGCAGACGCGTTATCCATTGCGCCACTGGCCTTCTTCTGCAGTGAGTCTTGGAATCAGCACTTTTGTTACGACGCAGAGGCTCATCATGCGGATTGAGCCATCGTGAGCAACTTAGTTCTCATTTTTATAAGGAGAGGTGGTTGAAAACACGCCTACGAACTGACAATGAGCAGGCGTGTGCCATGTGTTAGAGACATCATGAGAAATAACGTAGTTCCCATTTTTTCTCCCGAGTAGAGGTAGAAACACGCTGCAACACTGACTACAAACACACAATGAGCTTCGAGTGCCTTGCGTGAGAAGGCTCATTTTTAAATACAGAACAAAAAGGCAGCATTTGAACGAGCCAGCCAGGAGTCGAACCTGGAATCTTCTGCTCCGTAGGCAGACGCGTTATCCATTGCGCCACTGGCCCGCTGCTGCACTGTGAGCTGCATTCAGCACTTTTGTTACGAACCAGAGGCTCAGGTCGGGCTGCCTGAGACATCACGAGAAACTTTGTTCTCATTTTTACAGCGAGAGGTAGGAAAAACGCTACCAACACACAATAAGCAGGCGTGTGACATGTGTTAAAGAAGGCTCATTTTTAAATACTTTATTGAAAACAATACATACAAACATCTGACAAAGAACGCATTTGGCATCAGATACTGCCCGGATTGCAACTCTCTGCACGTATTTTCTGGCGAGTTTTACGGACCAAGCATCTCATTTATTGTACGATAGCACTCACATTTTCATGCGCAAATAACAGATTTAGACTGTTTTCACTTTTTAGTATTGTACCATTTTATGTGCTCGGTGCTCTTCAGTGTTAAATCCGCGGAGAGGATGATCTGTACCCAGATCAACCCCAAAAGTGCCATACAGATATGAAACAGATAAGGCCTGAGTGATAGGCGTGCCAAGGAGTACTCGACGTGCATGCCACAGAAACGCGAAACATGCAACAAGTGAGAGACATAAAATGGGGTTTTTCACTTTAAGAAAATAACATATAATATATGGAATACAATTTTTTGTTTACTTCTAAAAAGGTGTTTTATTGAGCTGCAGCCTTCCTCTTAGAGAGCAGGACTAAGAAGCCCGGCTGGAGCATTTCAGCACATTTTTATTTCCTTTTGGCGATCGCTGTGTCAGGGTGTTGGGTTGGGGCTCCAAGATTGCCGAACACCAGGCGAGCAGTCTATCATGGGGAACAGTTTAGTATACAACACCGGTGCGATGAAGGCACATGGCCTACTCTGCATTTTAAGCACCACCTATAAGCCGAAACCGTTGCATTGAAGTACAGGTAGGAGGGAGATGACATGTGAAGAGGGACACACGACTTGTTTTTTTTTGGGTTATTTATTTGTTAAATATTGTTGGTTGTTTATCGTCTAATTGACTGCCTTGGGCCATGCTTACCTCTTTGGCCATTCCCACCCACTCCTTGCCCCTCCCACCCAAAACTCAACCCCTGGTATCTATGTTGTTTCTAAGCAGTCTGCTGTGAGTTAATGGCTTAATTGCCGCTGTAAATGGCTACCGGTATAATAACAAAAATCTTACCCAATTCTACCTGACCTTAACTCACTACCCCAGCCCCTCTATTCCCACCTCTCCCCTCTCACCCAATCTACCCTTATCCCCACCCTACTCTACCACCACTGACTATACCCCAAACCACTCTACACCTACCCCACTCTTCGCTACCCACAATATCCCACACCACTGTACACCTATCCTACCCACTGCCCCCACCCACTGTACCCCTATCCATCAAACCACTGTAGACTGGCAAGGTGACACAAGGTCCTTTGATCCCAATATATTTCGCCCAGCCTGCCCATATCGCCAGATCACTACCAAGTTAAGGTACGTGTTTGTTGAGTCTTCAACATACCCCAGACCTACGCTAGTTGTTCAAGATCAGACAGGCAGTCAAAGAGAACAGGCACGCCTTTGACAGTGTCTCTTCGGATGTAGGTAGATGCACATAGTATTCTATTCTGAGGTCCATCCATTCTGCCATGTAAGCGCCAAACAGCCCTTTCACGAGAAGACCCTTCGAAAAGTAAAGACTCCGCTTTCTGTATGTTGGCATGTAGCACGTAGCCCATCGTGGCAGATAGCGTACATCACATTGCATCTAGTGGTGGCCCCATGTTGTGATTATTCACTTGCCAAATCATAGCAGTGCTAAAAGGTCATGGCCAAGAGGCCTCAGCGGCAGGGGATCTGCGTCCAGTGCAAATTGGCACATGCCAAAACGTCCTGAACAATGGAGAAGGCAAAGAAGTTTCATTAGTGGTGTAATGGGAGGATAAATCGTGTTCCAGATGTTGGGGACATCCCTCAGACCTGTAAAGGGCCTCCATCACACCACTGAGGAATCATCCTTGTTTGTTACTGTTTGCAATGAATGATTGAAGGAGTTGTGTATCTTCAGATCTATAGATTCCTGCTATGATATGACATGATATTGTATTTGAATCGTACTCATACACGCGTGTTTCAGAGCGTGACAAGGCAAGGGAGGGGAAGAAGGGAGGACAAAACAGCGATCTTCCTAGGCCCAGTGACATTGAGAATGCTCAAGTGCAGGGGAGAGGGAGGGAGGAAAGTGCAAGGAGAGGGGCGAGGTGGAACGTGCTGAGGAAGGGATAAAAACAACAACAACTGGTAGCGCAGCCAGCAGGGTGGCAAGTGCGAGGTTTAAAGCGCAGACAAGGGGTGTCTGATAAGTGCAGGTAAGGGCACTGTACGGTTACAGATACAGACCCAAGTGCAAGGATTGCGTGCAAGGGTTGCCAGGAGGCAGCGCAGGTGTGCGGCTGGGTGGGCAGGGACCTTGGCCCGAAATCAGAGGGTAGCCAGGTGCACGGAGCCGAAGCAGACAGATCAGCAGGGGGGCGGAAGAGCAAAGGCAGAAGCAAAGAGGAAGGTCTTGAGGTGCTTCCGGAACCAGAGATGGTTCTCCTCAAGATTCAGTGTGGCAGGGAGGCTGTTCTAGAGGGAGGCCCCAGCTGAGGAAAGAGATCTACCCCCAACTCGTTGCTTGGAGAAGCGACTGGCCCTGAGGGAGTTGCAATGATAGTGCAAATGAACCGTAAAAACATTACGTAGAATGTATATATATCACGTTTATTAATGTCGTCTCAGCAGAGCATGACCATCACAGCTTAGTCAATGGTTTACATACCACCACTTGACCTGCAAAGGTCTAATTAAACTGTGCTACCAATAATAAATAGTAACTTCTTTTACTACTTTTCTTTTTATTCGGCTTCTCCACAAATTAAAGTGCATCCACAGATCAGCATATGTTCAGCTTCATAGCGGTTCAGTCCTTCACATTTATGGAGAATTTTGATTGTCATCTGCAAAAAAGTAAACAAAATGCCACATTTCGGTCACTATTACTTTAACTGATCATCAATTGTGTAACATGATAGCACAGAACAATGCTCTCCGGGCCGCTCTTATTATCCCAAGAATATCACCCATGCCAGGCACTCAGCCCAATGGCTCCCAGTCAAAGAGCGGATCACTCTCAAAATCCTCACACTCACTCACAAATGCCTCTCCCTCTCCGCCCCGTCCTATCTATCAGAAACCATCTTCAAACCATCCTCCTCCCGTCCCACCACAACGAAATACTCCAACCTACTCTGCATCCCAAGCATCAAAAAAGCCAAAGCCGGAGGTCTAGGTTTCCCCTACATTGTAGCCAAGACCTGGAACGCTCTTCCTGCAAACATCAGAGCCGAAAACTCACTCCCTATTTTTCGCAGGAAACTGAAAACCGCATTCCTTGCAAAATAACATGAAACCCTCAGGATTCCATGTAAATATTTACGCATAGCTAATGTGTACATGTCTACTGTAAATATTGTATTTGTATGCAAATATTGTATCCTATGTAACTAAGACATTGTCTGTAACAAGCGCCACGATGCCCCCGGGCTGACATGCGCTCTACAAATTTGAATAAATAAATAAATAAACATTGTAAACATACAAATAACCTGAATATGGCCCGCAGACTGCTAGGGGAAGTGCAACACTCACAACAATGCCATGAAAAGACTCACAGACAGACAAGAGTGTGACATGCGTCCACAACGGAGTGCTGGCTTAAAACAGGTAATTGTCTTTGGAGGTTGGCGGCATGGCATGGGTGTGGATGGGAGTGTGTCGGCGGTGTCAGCACAGTGGGGTGGTTGGTGCACATGTCCCTCAAAAGTGCAAAGGGGCGGCTTGAGATCAACAAAGCGGCCTAGAACATAGCAGCGTTATGCAGCCAGTCTTTCAACCCTACCTCTCTGATATCTGTGCATTGAGGATATGCATCTGTCATTTTCAATCCCCAGCAGTGAGTACTCAAAGCTAGTGGTACATTTTCACATGTAAATCTAACCAAGAGCGCCCTTGCTAACTCAGGACCATGTCAGTCCAGATACTGTTCATAACCATTGGACAATTTGAGTCCCAGTACAAACCTATTGAGCGGAATCCCTCTCCCATGGCAATAACATCCTCCTGGGTCTTCTGGTGGATTTCATGTGTCATTGTTCGTCTATCCCTGCCGAATGATGTTATGTGAGTTTGTCCAAAGCTGCTGGCAGCCTAGTTCAATTAAGCAGTTTTTCACATGCTTGCACCAAGGGAGCTTATAGATATCAATTACAGGCCTAAGGGCTGCCACCCACAACCCTTTTTATGGTTTAGCTGTATCTGCCTAAAATAGCTTTCTCAGTCTGGCTGAACTACTTTCCAGTGTGTGAGCCTCAGGCAGAAACAGTCAAAGGATTTGACCTGTTTGATTGTATTTCCCTCGATCTAAATGGTTTGCTTCACGTACTTGCTTCTTGGTGGCCTAAACACCATGCACTTTGTTTTTGAACGATTCAGCATCAGTCCATGGCCATCAAATGTAAATGGAATTGTTTTCGTAGTACTGATGGAGTCAAGGAGATGAGCATTACATTTCTGGCATACATCAATACAGGGAACTTATCTATGCCAAATGATTGTTTATCAGTCTTGGCAGGTACCAGTAACCCAATAGCTGAAATAGGCTCTCCTAGGCACCTGAATGGAATTGGGGGAGGCAACTCCTCTCTCGGTTCGGATAAAACAATACAGCAGGTAACTGCCCACACACGGCACCACTCCAATCATCCTAGGCATTTTTTAAGAACGCTTTGACAGTTTTTTAATAAAAAGCTGTGGTTAATTATTTTACATTCATGTATCACCTTACCTCTGGTATTAACACATCGACCATGAGTGATGTATTTCTACAGGACAATGAAAATGTCAAAGCTTTTTTAATTGCTTCCATCAAACTTCTTGTCTACAATAAAATATAGTACATTTAACTAATTCTCAGTTAGGGTTTTTTTTTAACAATTACAAGACAAAGGGTTTTTCAAAACAATAACGTTTTTTACTCACATCACTTTCGCTGAATATAGTCATCCTCATTTTCAGTTTCTGTTTTAATTTTGGCATATATGTTGGATTTGAGAAGAGAAACATTCGGTTTGATTTCTTTCTACCTTTGATAATATTAGATGCATGTTCCTGTTTAAGATAAAAGAACATAGAATTTTGGTTAGGTTTCACATTTGTTAACAGTTATCATTCACAGTCTACACCCCCATCATTTGTCATCACATTAAGAGGTGGTCTTCCTCAGTTTGCAATTTAAATATACCTGTATTCTTCATAAACATTCATTAACAAAACAGACTGTGGTTTTCACAACCAGCAATTTCATTATTTCACAGTCTCCTATACAAATTGTACTGCAATGTATTAGAAAATCATATTTTGTTCATGTGTAATATTATGTGGCGCTTGATTGGCATGGTCATCTTTATTAAGTTTAATTATCAATCTTGCAGCTCTGTTTTGCACTCTCTGAAGTAGTGTGATAGCGTATTTTGGGAACCACAAGGTAGCAGGAGTTTCCATATTCCGCATGAGAGCAGATGAAGTTTATAACCATTAACTGGAGAGAGAGAAAAAAGAGATAGAAACTGAAGGATATAGCAGATGTTTCCTATTAACGTGAAGCATAATTTAGTTATTGATGAGGTTTGACTCTTTAAAGTAGCTTAAAATCAATATAAATGCCTAGGTTCTTAACTACACATTTCTGTTTTCGCAAGTTACCCAAGGAGGTTGTCCAGCAGAGGGTTCTTCAACTTTTAGGCTTTTCATTTTCTGCAAACATTTTGGATTTGCTTTTATTGATCTTTAATGAGTTAGAGTGCTTCACTCTATAACAGAGACTAGTCAGTATTTTGACAGGTGGTTTCATCACCCCCTTTTAAGTCAACCATAATAAGGTTATTGCATTATTAAATAAGGATACCTCAGTTTCATGTAAAAGATCAATTTGTGGATGGTAGAAAGGGTTTAACCCTGTTAGACATCACATCTCATGGCATGCGCTTGAGATAAGTAGGGACCGACACTGATTTGTTTAGAACAATTGGTAAGAAAAGACTGGATCCATGTAATTGCTGTGAAAACATTGAGGACTGACTGTTTTGCTTGTCCTCCCAAAATATTAATGTTCAAGGAAGTATGAAATACAGCTATCATATTGAGATTAATTCTTTTTTAAAATAATTAAAATCTACTATATCAGTAAAGTACATTTCCTTGCATGTAGAAAATAACTATCTTATTTTTACTTTTAATCAACATTTACAGTACACTTTTCAAACAATTCCAATACTTAAGCAATAAATATGACAATTCTTTTATACATGCCTTTATTTCATCTTTGTTCAGTAAATTCTTTATGCCTTCATTTTCAAGGTTTTCTTTTAGCCTTGTAAAATTGAATTTGCAAATCAATACATTTCTGAGACATTTCTTATTTCATAGTGATAGATAAATGCATTTCAATAATCAGATTCCAGCTACAAGCTTTAAAGCAAGTACATATTCCATATATGTTTACATTAGTATGTCCAGGGTTCGAAAGACATTTCACTATGAACTTTATTCTTAATAATTCTCTTCACTCTTTGTAATCCATACAAACGGTGATCTAATACCATGAATTATCATCCACATTTAATGGTTAAATAAAATATTTATATACTATTTGTTACATCGCACTAGAATCAGTTTGTACCACCAATGCCATGTCAATGCTAAACAATTTAACTGCGCTGGGACAATAGCACATGGCCAACAAGCTTGTTGTTATGATATGGGGAGCGCCGGCCCCTCCTGGGATCACCTCCTGGGACATCAACACTTACCCGTTATCATGTCCGGAGCCGTTCAGCCAGACATGGCACATTTCTATCTCACAGAATACAGCGCTTTGCGGCCCCATTTCATAGAAGCTGGAGGTTACAGCAATATGCGTTGTAATGTGGAAGAACTAAGTTTCCCATCATTCTTGCGCTTTTGGGAAGTTTCATCCAATGGGAAACGTGGAGCCTCGCATTGACTCGTATTTTACGTTCTACCTAATGCAGAAGTTTGCTTCCTATCAAAGTTATTACAGTGGTTTTGTTCAGAACCTTGTTTCATTGTAGTAAACTTTGTCTGCTATTGAGGATTCCGTAACTGGTTCCTCCTTCTTTACAAGTTCCCGGTTGTTCCATAACCGCGGTAGTCCTTTTCTCACCTTTTGTACTTCCTTGTTATAATCAGTCTTCCTGTGTACCGAACCTTCAGCCTGCCTACGGACTACTCTCCTAGAATCTGCATTTGTCACCGGTCTCTCCTTCCTGTGTACCGGACCTTCAGCCTGCCCATGGACTACTCTCCTTGAATCTGTATTTGTCACTGGTCTCTCCTTCCTGTGTACCGGACCTGAGTTGTTAAACGGATTGGCTTTGGACATTCCTTCTCTGCTGCGGTTTCTGCCACATCGCAAGTATTTCTTTACCTGGGTAACCTCATACTTTCTTTCCGTGTTTACACTTTACTTTACTGTTATCCTTGTCACCTACAAGTCTGGTTGTGTTCTCTTACGCGCCTGATACTTACCTTTTCCTCGTGCACGAGAACGCTCTGCAGGGACGTGCACCACCCCGACTCTAGTGTGATCCGCGTGCCGTCAGGGTTAGTCCCCTTACTAACCTTACCTATTTGTTGTTTTGCACCAGTCGTTGTGGACTTTCTCATATCCTTCTTAAATTCTTCATACGCCTTTCACACGGTAAGACTATAGGCTCATTCCTAGTTACCAGACATTCATTGACCCTGTTCTGTTTAGTTGAGCTTACAACTTTCTCATTGTTATCTCTGTCCCCAGGGTCAGGTTACATAGAAGAGTTAGCTGCTATTTAGTGCAGGTATTATTATTTGTGATATATCTCTGTTTTAACCATTATCATTACCTGATAGCAAAACCTTGTTGTTTCCATTACAGCCGGTGTCTATAGCGGTGTGTGTTCCCGCTCTTTTGAGCGATCGGTCTCCTTCACTGTCTGTTCTGAACAGTCTTGGGACATAGTGCTAAAAAGAGTTATTTTCCCTCAACAGAGAGGAGGCCCTTGGTTTAGGTCTAACTAAGGGCTCTACTATCAAGTCACGGGCCAGGTTCTGCAGTATCACCAGGATTACCACCCGGTGAGTGACACTTGTCTTCGCAGCACTGCAAAGCATAAAGTGCCAAATAAGAACTGAATTCAACTTATGGTGTAACTACTTTATAAAAAATAACTTAGTAGCTCTTCTGTTCAAATGTCTTCATCTTTTGTAATTCCATTTCTGACAAAGCACAGGATAGAAAACGTGTCATTATTAATGCATGACATGGCACTGTTAACCGTGTCATACTTTAAAAGTATTCCATTATCCGCAATTGCAGTTTTGTCTGTAATTGCTTACTGTTTGGTTTACCAAGACTAAACAGGTCAATTACCTGTACTTCAGTTTTAATTAAGGTTTGTGATCAATTTGTGTCCTGCATGCATCTTCTCTCTTTACTAAACTATTCAAGCTGTAGCACCCACATTATTTTCAGCTCATTATTTTAGACATTCTTGTACAATATATACATATGTATACACCACAAAGATTATGTTGTGATCGAACGTATAATGAAAAAATGGGTCTTCTTTCCTTTATCCATATCTGTTTGCAACACCTCAGAAATGGGCCATATAAATATCAACAAACATCACCATTTTGATACATCAATATATATATATATATATATGTTTACACAATATAATATTATACCGCAATATTAACCTCTCCAATGGTAATGGAAATTATTTGTGACAACCACAGTGAAATTTCATGTCCAAAATATTCCCAGTTACTGCTAAATCTGTACAGTCCAAATGCAACCACTTTTTGCACTTCTCGCATTCAATCCACTGAAGTGTTTGTTCTTTGGGGTACAATGACCTACACATGGAAATACATAGAAAAATATAAGTTAACCATCAACCATTACTGGTATAATGTACAACATTTGAAGTCAATTCCAAATGTATTTTACATAGTATTTAGCAATGGTATTACAAAGGATAACATTTGTACATCAAGCACCTGTGAAAATGCACCATAGTAGTATAAACCTTGAAGAACAGCATGTTGGATAACATTACATGCAATGCAACCTCTCTACCAAGGTTACCTTCGGTAGCTAACAATGTATTTCACATCAGGATTTGACCATTATGGATAGTTCCTTACGTTTTTTCATCTCCATATCGATCTAAACCCATCCTATGGTACATGCATCCCAGCTAGTGCTTCCAGCCATTGCCCATGTTATCCTCCCTTCCCTTTGTCACCTTTGTCTTATGGTTTATCATCGACTTTACCCCACTGTTTCCAATTCCTTCTTGCCTGTATCCTCATTTCCTTCTCACCCCACAGACCACGGTCTGCTTTGCGCCCTGGGCGGTGACATAGTTCATTCACACTGACAAGGTTGCAATGCTTTAAGACCCTAAGGTGGTGAGGTGCACAGTATGAAAGCTAATTAACATAACATCACTTGATGCACATTACATTTTCGAAAACCTTTTGTTCTAAAATATATCATATAGTACACTTTAATTTGCTCTCAAAAGTCACCTAATGAAAATATTTACACTACTTACATTAATAGGAATTCTGATTTATTAAATGTCTTACTTATTTTTTGAAGTTTCATTTTCTTGATAAATGCAGGCCATGTGTGCAGCTGCCATACATTCAGTGCCAGATACTATTTTTGGCTTCCTCTCTTCTTTCAGTGGTTGCAAAATTAATTCTGCTTGAGCAATTAAAGTTGGTCTATTTCCTACTGCATCCTCAGTTGACTTTAACACCACATTGCTCAGTTTACTCTCTTCGTGAACAGAAGTTACATTTCTGTTTTGTATTTCCTACAATATATATTTAGTTAATATAAAAAATGTAAAAGCCACTTGACAACAAACTGCACTTCCCGACATCATATTGAATTAAAAGCAACACTCCCCACAAAATATAATGTAGTTACATATATAGTATACAGTATATAGACTATAATGTAACAAACTGTAAACAAGTTTCAGAAAGACTGCAACCGCTTAATTTGGCTATAATTATATTTTTGAATCTTTCATGGCAACAGATAAGTACTTTATGGTGCTAATATATAAACATTACGCTCAGGAGCTTGGCTTAAATCATCAAGCTCATTAACCAATTCTCATGCTTAAGGGTTACAAATGGGACAAGGACGACCCTGGGAGCTGGGGGGCTGCCGCTGCCACCCACACTGGTATGCTGGCACTGGAGAAGGTAGACTGTGGATTCCCTAAGTTACCCAGCCAGGACACCTACTCTAGGAAAAAGGTTGGACAATTTGTCTCCCATAATCACTCATTCCCAACAGATGATAAACCAGAATGGACGAGAAAATATGCTTACAGATTTGGAATCAGGAAGCTAATTGGGAAGGCCAAGATCACCCACTGAATTTATTTCCACTCCTCCACCCCGGTGAATCTGCAACACACACCACTCCCCCATTCAATATCCAGAGTGGCAGAAGGAAGCCTAGTCCTCAACCATAGATATAATGGACACACATACAAGCACACTTCATTCTTACATTCCTAATAAGGTTAATATCTCATACTTGCTGTTGCAGAATAGTCATAAGACATGAAGCATGATATCGTCGTAAGTGGCATAGGTTATCCTGCGATAGTTCTTCTAACGCCATTTCTATTCCTCGAATTGTAGTATCAGTTGTTTATTAATGAAAATACTAATTAATGGTTATCGGTTAAGCCCATGTAACATGTTTATTATCACCCCACCCTCCAAGGCCTTCCCTCCACCCCCAGGGGAGTGTCCAAGACCGCCCCAGCAGAGGATGTGGTAGCAGTAGGGGTATGGAAAAACATACACACGTCACTGTGCATCAGTAATGGGAGTAGGAAACAACCCCTGCAGTAGGCGGCTAATCTCTTTCACCTGACCAGGATGGGTTTACCAAAGTCACATATATTATATCGATAGTCCACTGCTCTCACCTTCCAGTAACCCTTCATATGTGTCTAAAAAACATGTACTATATATAACACATCAATACACAATACATTTAAATAGATGCCCCACACGTTGTTCATGTTCAAATGCTTATCATAAAACAATGAGTAATGAACACTTAATGAATGCTTCATACACTCTCATGTATGAAATAAGTCTTTTAATTATGAGAAAAAAATAATAAAGAAACATTGTTACTATAATGGGCAAATGGTCTCTACGCACAACACCCTTAACATGAAAATAGTCACTAAAGCATCAATCATTGTCATTGCCTCTCATTTCTGCTACATCTACTTAGGATTTAAGACTTGTCCACCATCTCCAAGATATCATAGTCCTCAAAAAACATCGACCTGCCTCATAAAGGTCTCATCTCACCATTAATGCTAGGTAATCTTCATAGAAGCACCTAAAAGCACTTCCCCTTTCAATACCTCAATACCTTTCTCAATGTGATATCAATAGGGGACAAAACTCCACATACTCACTATCTTAGCTCATCTCTAGCCGTCATCAGCTTAAAGCTGTTGAGGGAGGTATGTAGTCTTTCTGCGGTTTTGTAGTTCCTTCATATTGCTATCTCTTTTTTACTATTTATCAGAACACTTGGTGCTTGTCCCAGAAAAGCCTGGAGAGCAGGGAACTGCTTTATTATAATAGAAGACTGCAGCATTCTAACTTCAAGGTTACTGGCACTCATCACAGATTCTTGCAAAAGAAAACTGATGTAATTTAATGTAACTTTGTTAAGGGAAATCTGTCAGCTTTCTTTTTACTAAATGTGAACACATTTGCATCGAGTCTGGGTCTATGACTCAAATATGCCGCTTAAAGCATGGCCTAGCCCTAGCTATAACTGAGGTTACACATCACATGAAGTTTTGAAAACATCTACAAATATAATATTAGACCTACGGTGCAGACAAAAACACCACAGCTCTCACGGTCCTTCTGTATCCATTGTGTTGGGATCTCAATTTTCCACTTCTTTAGATCCCATATGTGACTGAAAATATTGCTATATCAAAGTAAAAAGGAAAAATACAACAACCATGTATTAATAACTTAAATATTAGTACCATGTTTATTTTACAATGTTTTCATCTGGCACAGTTAAATCATGCATTCATGAACATGAACACTACATATATAAAAAATGTAACAGTTGAAACTCATACCCCTCTAATAAAGACAAACTTTAATTGCAATACATAACATTTATACATCACGTATACATTTAACAACATTGAACCTAAATATCTCGAGAGGATAGCTTAGAAACCTCTGGGTATTAAGTGCATTATAAATAACCCATTACAATAAAATATCACATTTTTAAAAATATTTTTCTTACCTAATGATTTCCATCTCCTCCTCATTAATATTTAGATATGTTCCCAAAGAATCAAATATTTCTATCATTTTCCTCTTACCATTGAAAATCTGAAAGTATCATGTGTAGGAAATTACATATACAATATTACTTGCTGTGAAAAAGCCACACAGTACATTATCTATGTTCCCTATTTTATAGCTTGTAAATAGATTTAAACACATGTAAATTAATTCTACACAATCCAAGAAATATATATGTTGTTAGCTCCTAATGACTTTAACAGCTTACAGAAAATGAAATACCTATTTTATTTCTTTTTTAAGTCCTGCCTTCTTGAATAAAATAAATAGTTCAGTCATGAATATTAGCCAGATGAATTAATTTAGCTGAAAACCACTATAAACATCTTAGAAATCAAACCAGTATAAGGTGTACATAAGGAAAAGATATTTGTCATGGGCTTGAAGGGGTACATGAAATTATCTGCTACACGGTAAGCAGATAAAGTCCTTTAATTAGGTAATCAAGTAAACCTCACCAAATACATCCGTACATATCTATTGCTACAGCCAACTGACAGCCAATGCTGCATCTTTCTCCCAAGGATCCAAATTGTACATTCTGTTCTAGTACACAACATATTCCAGCTAGAACACTCTATAGGGAGTAGGATGCTATAGTACAGTACCCACAAAGCTGAAACTATAAGGGTATATTGGATACAGGAATGAGAACAGTCTTGCAGATAGTAAATGATAGGCTTTAGGTATAGACAAGCACCGATGACAGTGATTACAAAAGGGCAGGTACTCCAATTAAGAAAAACATGTTTTGTTCATATTTCTTCTGTACACCGAATGGCTGTAGGGATTCCCACAATGTCACTGCAAGCTCTAGCCTACTGGGCAGGTTGCTATTACAGGGGTTCACACTCATTGTCCATGCAAAATGAACAGCAGAAATGCATTAGTGTGACTGGACCCTAAGGCTAATTACAATACAAAATGTGTTACAGGACTGAAACATGTATGTCTCTATCAGGAACATAAGAGTGACAGACAGTCTCCTAAAACAGGAACCAACACACTGTAAATGAATATGGTATACGCGACACTACTGCCATGCACCTATTGCCAGAGACAGATTGCCTGCTGTAAATCACAGCAGCCAAATTCTGGAATAATGAATTACATAAGCACAAGTGAGCACAGGACCTGTAATACAAAACTTCAATGAAATATCCAGTGAAAGAACAGGAATTCTAAGTAAGCAAGGATCAAGAGGACAGGAGCCCAGTTAGAGTGCACTGAAAATACATAGTGGAAACTATGCACTATCATAAAAAAAATGCCATAGTTAATAATAGACAAGTAAATAAGACTGGACAAAACTGTCACACTAGAATAAAAGGGACTGAACTGCAGACTGTCAACAAGGAAACTAGAACCAGAAATTCTAGACAGGAGCAACCATACTGTTAACAAGCAAGCTCTTGACTATAATTAATCAAACTACAGGTGATAATAAGAACTACAAGCCACAATGAACAAGAGAACTGGAAACATAAAGTAAGTGGTGCAGACAGAACACTGACAACTGCAGTTAAAGAAGCAGAAGAACTGCAGTCAGATAACATAGGATTGCAGTCAGGGTATTAGGCAGAGAATTCATGGTTTCAGGGTAGAAAGCACAGTACTTCAGTCTGATATCACATGGCTACAGGGCAGAGGAGCAGGTGAACTGTAGCCAAACACCACAAGCAGAGAAAGCACAGTTTTGCAAGTTATTCATGAATTTTGGTGAAGTGCGAGACTCCTCTGATCCACTATAGGGTTCTGCTGCTGTTTGACTCGTGTATTCATGACAAGGATACACAATACTGTCAAGATGTCTCTTACCTATTTGAAAAGTCTAAAATACATTTTATAAATACAAATTGCAAGTATTAAAGCAAAAATCTAATGTATTGTCTTATGAAATATTCTTTAATTTTAAATGTTTCTTTTTAAAGATAAATTAACTTACCCACAAAATAAAATGATTTCCAATTTCTGGAGAATTCCCACCAACAACTCGAGGAAAATAGACAATATTCTCTTCATGAATGCCCTACAAAAATAGCAATGTATGTTACTTTTAATCTCCCTTATTCTGTTTAAACAAGTTCAGAATATTTATTGGTGCTTCACTCTTATGAAAGCACATCCATTGAGAATTTAAATACTTGAATTTAACATTGATAACATGTCAGCATGGGTCACTTGTTTGTGCCGAAATCTCAGTCTGTTAATAACAAGTCTGCTAACTGCAACCTGCTAATTTTATAGCATAATTATCTTGTCATGTGTACTTAGCTCTGTGTCTTTCCTTGAGGGTCAAAGGTGCATGGTAGTACAAGCTGTGCAACAATCCCAAGGCTCACCAGTATGGTATATTAGACAGGGGGCCTCATTAGGAGTTTAGAGGTAAGCATGGCGCTATTAGTGCCATGGCTGCCTCCAAACCCTTACCGACTCCGCCCATGTGAATGGAGCTATTACCGCCCCATTCCAAGGTTGGCGGGGGCGGTAATTCCCCATTTACCAGGGCCCTTCCCCATTCCCATTGAGCCCCCAGAGGGCTCAATGGGAATGGGGAAGGCGCTAATAAGGCGCAAATTGTGGTACCGTTATTAGCTCTAAAGTCCCTGTACGGGTCCCGTCCTTAACGCCTGGAAAAACCAGGCGTTAAGGGAGGACCCCCAAAGGGAACTCGTAGTAGGGCGGTAAGGGATTACCGGTGCCGGTAATCCCTTTCCGCCCGCCTCCTAATGAGGCCCAGGGTCTTAAATGACACCTCCCGGGTGGTGGTGGTGTCAAGAACAGGAACCCATGGCAACAGTAATTTACTTAACTAATCAAGGAATATGATATATGCAGTTTAATTAGTACTATCAAAATTGCAATCTTTTTTATTAACGGGTTACCTTCATGCTTTCGCATTCATTACACGTTGTATATTTTGTCTTTCACCCATCGTTAGACATGGTATGTTTTGTTGTAGTGGTCTTCCAGCACGTACTTCTCTCCAACACCAAACATAATGAAATGTTTCTATCATGTGGTGCTAAAAACAGAAAAAAATATTAACAACAATGTAGATAACAATTGTTTGCATACTAAGAAATAAATATAGTTTTCTAGCTATCTTTATACATTGGTGCTTATATAAAGCCAGATTTAGAAATTAGTTCTTAGTGGCATTTTACCACTGAAGAACACTTTTCTAAATAAATCCCAATAAATCTGATTTCGACAATCAACTATAGTTATGACGTTATGGCTGTGAAACTAATATTAGCAGTACATTAATCTTTATTTTTTTACACACGTTTTTAAAAATAATTCCTTCAAAAACTCAAGTAAGTGGAAAAATACTCCTAAGTATGTAAAAGAAATTATGGTAATTTCACAGATTTGTGCATTATGTTTAAATTGATAATGTGGCATGTTAATAAGATTATAATGACTTCTATTTCCCTACTGCATACATTGTTTGCATTATAAAAGTATCAAAATGTTTAATACAAAACAAATAGAATGAATTCAACTTACATCCTTTTTGTCCGAAACTATCTGATAAATTTGTGCATTGAGAACCTTAAATAAAAATATTGTACAGGTGAATAATTAAAAATGTCAATATTGTCAAATAATCTACATTATGAAATACGATTGGTGTGGCATGTCACATCTTTGCTTTCTTACATCATCTGTTAGCCAGTTTCCTAATGCAGGTTGTGTCTTAGATTTGTCTTCCAAAAGCATGCTAACGGTGCAAAGGCTCTTCAAACCCTTTCGGTTCAGTGGGCTGTTACCCACTAATGCTAATCTTTCCTCTTCATCACCACCGTCATTCAGAATTTTCTTCAGATGCTCCTTTTATGAAAGAAGCAATGTTTAGGTTAAATATACTTACATGTGAAATGTTTAGGTAGTCTATCGCTCAAAAAGTTATACAATCACATATTGAAAGATATTGATTTGGATCTTTTTTTATTATTCGCCCACATTCTATATAGTCAATAGCACGTAGCAAGTATCAAGCACATTTTAACATATCGCAAAAATAAAAAAATTTAAGTATAATGACATCTTGATTAATACTTTTTTTCTCCTATGAATTATGTTGCAAATTCACACATGCATGGTATTATCTTCTTTATGAAAATCAAAATTGAAAAATGTAGCTAATAGTCTACACTACACCTTTTGATCATAACCTCAGGTACACCAGGAAGCTAACAACACCAAAAAGAACTGTGCAAGATTGTGAAGACATTCTGCCCACTTGCATGTTACTTGTGCAGCGGAAAATTGTCAAAACTTCAGCATGTTGTAGGCAGGGGGTGATAATGACCAATGAATCCTAATGTAAAAAATTCATTTGCATGGGTATATGAATTGTGTGAATAATCTCAAATGAAAAGTGTGGGCTGATGATGGCCTGTCATAGACAAAAAGGCCTCACAATTCACAACAAGATGCACTTTAGGCATAATATTTGCACAGTTTCCAACTTTGTCTGGTCTCCTCTATCACAGACCAGACCCAGGGAACAAGTATATTGATATGTGGACACTTATTATTATAAATGACATATCATAAGTGCCTAGCTAACAATATTCTGAAAAGACCCCTGACAGCAATGATCTGTTGAAAATACAAGTGCTCATGTGCTTTTTCGTGCGCACTCCCTAACTTTTCAGCTCCTTGATGCCGGTGGAAACGTAAAAAATGCATTTTTATTGATAGGCTCTTCACAGCTAACCCTATGATACCACCCACATCTAACCAGTGAACCATAAATAAACAGGAAACTTCATAGCGAACATTTGGATTTGCCTAGTTGATCTAGCTGAAGGTGCCTTGTACCAACTGTCAGATCCTTTTTTGCTTCATAAGTTCTCTACTTGGACTGAGGTCCTCAGAGAAGACATCTGTATCACAGAATGATGCAACTTGTAATCACATCTCTGTCCCCACTGATCTGTATGAATTGGCCTATCGTTTATTAGATTTATCGTCTATCACTCAAACAGTGTTGCTATTCTGTAATAATAGATGTTTCATTTGTTCATAATAAGAGGACATTTATATTTCTGCTCACCTCATTTTTTGAATTTATTGGAAATGTATCAGCCAAAAAAGCTTCAAATGTTTTCACTTTGGTGATTTTTTGATTTTGTATTTGTAATTCCATTTCAGTTTCAGTGTGATCTTTTTCAAACGCATTTTGAAGCATTTTTTCATCTAACAAGAAAGATTTCATTTTTATTCATTGAATAACTAACCATAGCTCTATATAAATCATATCAAGTTACATATAGGACTGAACAATAACTTACACATACACATGGGTTATAATACTTTGTGAATGGCTAAGAACAAAACATGAAGACAGGAAAGGCAATCAGGATTTAAAACTGGATAATAATGTGTTATATATTTCCATTTACCTGTTTTCTGAAGTGCAATCCTTCCATCGAGAAGCAAAGTAAAATTAGCTGATGTAATTTTTTTCATTCGGTTTTCAAATGTGCGATTTATTTTTTCATTGTGTAAATGAAATAAAAGGCGGATTGAAAACACAAAATGTAAGTCTTTCATGTCACAGACAAAGTATCGGTTGGATGCAAGCGCTCTATTCATTTGTTCAGCTTCAGCAGTATTCACAAATCCCAACAAGTCAGAAATTAACATGATGCTCTGTAACTTTTCCTCTGGTCTTGTCTGTTTTTTTTCATGAAAACGATCATATAAAGATAATATTTCACTTGTGCCCGATATGGGATGCTGTTTCTGGCACCATTTCCCTTTAGAACTCTGCCTGCATTGCATGGGATTGTTAGATTTTAGATTTGTCAGCCATGGGATTTTAATATTGAGAGTCTTATCTGCAGCTTTCTTAATATTTGCCTCAGTTGGTTCACAAAGTCTTCCATCATTAGGCTGGAAGAATTCTTGCTGTGTTCTGTTGTTTGTATGTCTAGCAACCTGACCAGCAATGTCAGAAAAGTAAATACTAGGCGGGTATAAAAAACTCAATAGCCCATCAGAATGATCTCTTGCTGATTCTTGCCACCATAACGGGGAACTATAATATATTACTGAATGAATGCAACCCGTGTGAAGAACGCCTCTTGCAACAACATAAAATCCACACATGATTGTAGTACATAATCTCATAATTTTATTCAGCGGACTATGTATGGCCCTTTTTTGTAAAGTATCCTGTCCAAACCTCAAATAGAATATAACATGAAACATTGTAAACTAAAAGTTAAACATTAAAGACATGGCAAAAATATCATCATGTACAATTATATCTCATTTGAACATGCCATAACAAGTGCCATAAGCAATACTAAAGATTTGTTTGGAGGCATCATTCGTGAGACTAAAATAGATTTCTTATTTAATGTTAACTTACAAGAACAACACAAATTTGACATACTTTTTTGCATTTCGATATGTCTAAAATGTTTCTAAAATCTAATTAGTAAAGCATTTTATTTCTTTTTAAGACATACCTCCGGTTTTCTGAAGTTTAGAAAACATTTTTGGGTAAATTTCTTTGTAGAGAACAAGCTCTTGAAGTCGGTTTATAAGGTCTGTTCTGGATCCTATCCCAGATACACCCAAGGTTTGGCAAGCACTAACCAATTCCTCTTCAGATGCCTGAGAAAAATGTTTATTGAAGCATATTATGCCATCTCTAGTGTAACGAGAGCTTGCATTTAATATGAAAACAATTTCAAAACAATGATATTAATAAAAAAAAAACAGATGAATGATGTGAGAGTTTAAATAACTGGATTTAAATATACATGTGCTATTTAAAAAATCGGAAGAGATTATTGTGAAAAAACAAAAAACCTAGTCCCAGGGATCCCGTACTCAGGTGTCAAGGAAAAGGCAATAGCTTTTGGATCCTGACGCTGGGGGTGGACAAGCGAGGGAGGATCACCTGCAGAGGGGTCCTCGGGGAGTGGGGGAGAAGCACCCAATGGTGAGACATGGTATGCCCCTTTATCCACACCCCATCTAAGCCCTAACCCTGCTTATTGTATGTGAAACTACAGCTCCCATAATTCCACCCCACTTTACATTGACAACAGTACTTAGCCAAGGAAGATGAGTAATGAGGTCAGAAAGATTACCTCCACTGACTTTCATTGGCTCTGTCCCTGCAATGGGGCCAAGCAGAGTCAGGCACGTAGTCCTAACAATACACACCTGCCACTTGTTAACACTCCGTGTGAGAATAAAAGGTGGCACGCACAGGGACACTTTGAGCGAGGCTGAGTACGAGAAGGAACAGCTATTTGGGGGCAGACCAGGCTGTGAACATTCTTTAACAAAACTGATGAATGGTTCTTAGACTAACCTTAAAAAGGCAATTGAAATAATTATAAACAATTATTCAATATCATGTTTACTGTATTGTAAAATGATCCTTTTGAATCTTTAACAAACAATTTAAGTGGCACTGTAACAGGTATATTCTCCAGCGGAAATACATTTGAGAAAATTGTAAGTAATTTGAATTGATACCTCTGACGATTCCAAAAGAAATAAAACCTTATCTTCATCAATTGTTTTTTCTTCTTTATGAACAATTTCTTCTCTATGCTTTAATGGCAGTCCTTTCTTCACTTCAGTTTTTGGCACTAGGTCTCCCAATCTGCCTGAACTCCCAATCCAAGGCACAAAATTAGAATAGTTTAATTCAGTGTAGTATGGGTTTTCTTTTTCATTCCCTTGAATAATACAAAGGGGAAAACAAAAACAATTTTATTTAATTAAAATCATAATCATTTCTTTGGGTGGTAATTCAAAATGCTCACATTACACAGTATAAATAAATGTAATTAAATATCTAATTAGCAGTTTTGTTTTTAAAATTCAAAGCATAAACATCATAAACCAAAGCATTCAACAGAAATCACTCTTAAAATTAACAATTGCATGGAACAAATTAAAAGTACAATATTGATGTTGTAAAGCACAAGTAATTGGATATTTCTCATTGATAGTTACTGTCATATAAAAAGGTAAGTGTCATATCCCCATAGAAATGGTGTGATAGTCCAAAAGAAGAGATAATAGCATCAAAGAGTAAGTGTAGAGGGGGACAAGGAGGGGAACCAGGACAAAAACTTGAGGATCACTGTGACAATCAGGAAAAGCTGGAGAGACATTGTATGACCTAGAGACAGAGTAGGTGAAATTCGAAACTTAGGAATTCAACTATTTAAGTAGAAAACCAGAAAAACCCACAGATGAAACACAATAAAATAGGAGAGAGTGACAAATAGTATCAAAGGCTGCTGATCAATTAAAGCTAATTAAGAGTGAAGAAAGAAGAGAGTTACAGACTGAAAGAAAAACATTCTCAGAGTAATGATCAGGGCGAAAGGCAGATTGGAAATGAGGAAGCATTGTGATGAAGGTAATAAAGGATAGCATTTGAAAGTAGGAGAAACGCTCCAAGACCTCAGAAAGGAAAGGAAGAAGGTAACAATTGTACTGACTTTTCCAAAATCTGTAAGGAGCTGGCCAATGCTGCTGCAGTCTCTACCTCTCCGGTCCCCTCCCAGAGCCTCTGCATGGCCTTGTCCTCTCATTTGACTACTAAAATTCAGGACATCTTGTCCACCCTCTCTTCCTCTACCTCTTCTTCCTCCTCCTCTGACACTCCTGGCCCGTATGAGGGCAGCTCTCCTCCTCCTTTCTCCTCCTTTCCCCTGTTCATCCTTGACAATGTTTCTAGACAAGTCTGATCTATGAAAGTCTCATCAAAGCAGGTTGTAGGAGGACTTTGGATATTGGATATAGATAGAATCAGCTGGTGCATTAGCAAATGATAAGGGTCAAGTCCACTCCATGATGTGTGAGCATGGATCTTATTAGGATTGTATGAACTATTCAACACCCAATGAGGTATTCAATGAGAGTCATATCTTCAGCACCATTGAATGTTTAATAGACACTCATTAAAAAACAGCCGAGCAATTTGTTTTAGAATGGGCTACTAGCTGAATTTATATTGTATTGCAATGTAATAAAATGACTCTGCCTCTGGCTGTACATCCAAATTACACACCTGAGTTTATCAGAATTCAGAACCTAATGCACACCACTGTATACTGCATTACAAAACACTAACTTTGATTTCAGTTAGAAATTAACTAAATATTTTAAATATGAAATATTTTAGCAGTCAACTGAATAAAATCATACCTTCGAAAAAGACCACATGCAATTATTTTGTACTCCACATTTTCCCAAGCATTTTTAATGTTGACTTTTAAGTCCTCTTCTTTATCACGACACAGTGTCGGCCTTTTAAATAAATGCACTATTAAAAATGTAGAGAAAAGTAAATATTGTTTGCTTGCTAGAAATAAATTTGTTTTTACACACATTATTTTTCAATTGTGTGCAGTGAGAAAATATAACAAGGCATGTGATATATTTAGCAAGTTATAGGCAGAAAGAACTGTATACAATTGCTTCCTTGAGGTCATCATATAATTACAAGGAGGAAGGAAAGGCAACGCGAAAAATTAAATATGGATATTTCTTCACATAATTTAGCCAGATTAAATTAACAGTTTTGGAAGTAATGATGTTACCCTTTCTGAAGTCGAAGCAGAATAAGTATGTATGGCCAAGAAAGTTCATAGAGCAAAACAAATAGTAATTAATGTACATAGAATAATTAAGAATATACCTTGAAGCATAAATGAGTTCAGTAAACAATTGTTTATTATAACAATTAAACATCAACCTTTGTGCCGATAAGACCGATATTTAAATTCCGTAACAGTTACACTATGTCTATGCTTGCTATTTTCATAAAAAAGAGTACATTGAAAAACATCGAGATTGTGTCAGGAAAGCTCCCGCTTGGCATCTCGCTGTGTCTGCATACGTATGGTGGCGATGGAAGGGCCTACAGCCATTTCCAAGATGGCGCAGTCATGGCATCAAAATGGCGTCTGCTGTCATGAATACGTGTACACCGGGACTACAAAGGATGACCGGATTAGGTAAGTGGTGCATCGCAATATACATGCCATGATTGTACCAATGCTTCTCTATCTCTTGCTCTCTCTCTCTCTCTCTGCCTTTCTCTCTCCTTGTCTTCCCTGGTCGCACCTGCCGTTGTACCCGTTGTACATCTTTTCTCCTCCTTGGCTCCTTCAGGGCGTTGTTTTGCCTTGGACTGTTCCCTTAGAGCCCTGACCTTGTCCCGCTTTTGCTCGTGCACATTGTTTCAGTCTCCTTACCACTACTACTTCTTCACCATTCGCTCCTGCGGGGACTGCTGTTCTTCTGTTCCAGCGATAGTCATTTGCTTCGCCTACTATTTTCAATGATCTGCACATTGTTTTGTGGATCCTGCATCATACAGGCTTCTGCATGATTTTGAAGGTTGTTCTCCCAGATTTTGGGTTTGCTCATGCTTTGGAAATGGACTCTGAAAGTAGCTTTCAAGCCCATGTTTACAATCTGAGATGGTGAGTTGGATTCTTGGGGATACAGGCCTTACCTCTTCACCACAAAGCACCGTGAGATTCCCTGGGCAAGGGCTGTCATGGATAGATTGATTAAGACAAAAAATGGGCCAAATGTTCAAAGAAATTGAAGAAAACATAATATATAGTAATTAAATTGCACAAAAGCTGATGGCATTAAATTTTGTTATAAAAAAAAGTTAAAAATAGGCTGCTGTAAATGGAATTAAATTCAAATGAATTATGAGAAATACTGTCACGGAGAAATAAAACTATTATATAGTAAACATGTACTCACTGGGAATATCAAATGAAAGTTTCCAGTTTGCATCTGCTATTAAAATAGCAGGATGGTGACCACATCGGATGCAGAAGTTGTAGGAATAGTCTCTCATTGCAGAAAAATGAAAGAAAGCCTTCCTAAGTGTATCATGATGGCATCTTATCCCCATAAAATCCTCCATTGTTGTTAGGAATCGTCCAATAGCAGTGTGGTTCTAGTGAAGATAGAGTATTAATTAAATAACTGACATTATAATATTACCAAAAAAGCATACGTTACACTATTCAATAAACATACTGCACATCTTTTTAATAATAATGTAGTAATCTTTATGAAAGTGAAATAAAAACACAACTCCATTGCCAATGAATCCATGCCCTACTGTGATGTTGATGCTGAGTGTACCAATGTGATGCATGTCTCGCTGTGATTTTGCACCAGAGTAGTACAGTATGGATCATACCAAACTGTACATTTGCTCACAGAAGCCGGATTATCTAACATGTGCACCTATGCAATAAACAGATGATAAAATGTGAATCAGTTATGCTAACTAGTTAATGAATAACCTGGTTTTGTTACAAATACTGTTGCCTAAAACACATTTGCAGTATGGCATACATGACTCTAGTTGTTTGTAATGTAATGCAAACAGAATGAATACATGTGTGAACTTATTGTTATTCTTGTGCAATAAACAATTAATATATGGCCTGAAATAATGCTGCATACACATACACCCAAGGGAATCAATATGCTGTTTGTAATCTCTATGCATGCAGAGGTTTTGTGTATTTTCATGATGGAAAGTGGAGAAATTATTATGACAAGATAGGAAAATAAATGGGGTGCATGCAAAACAAAAATGTGTCAGTTAGGGTGAAAAGGGCATTAGGATGACTACAGAAAAGGTTATGAGAAGAAATAAAGTGCTTAAATGCTACTGCCAGGTTGCTTACTTTTAAGTGTTTAAGTTAGTATGACTAGCAAGTTGTGGTTTAAAAAAAAGATTTTGCAATTGTTCTTTTAGTCTTTGAGTGTGTGCTCCTGGCATTAAATCGTTGTTGACAGACAATGTACCATCATTGTCAATGACACAAATTAACTACTAGCTTGTAATTCAGGACACACTATACAGCAAACACTAGGTATCCATTACACTTGCTAACTTAAAGAAATGCACCTGAATATGTGTTGAAAATACACAATTACTCAAACAGACATACAGTGCATGCGAGAGTCTGAACTACATTTTTTTCTGACTTAAAAAATATAAAACAATTAATAAATTAATAAAAATCAATTTAGAAGCGTCCAAAAAAATATACTAAACTACTGAAAAGTACATTCAGTTGGTGCATATATGAATACAGGACATGTCGCTAGATGGCTAATTTCATACAATATGAAAGCTAGATTTTGCTCCTCTTGCTCAATGTCCTGATAAATAACTTAAACTGGCTTCTACAAATAATTCTTCGTGATACATATATCTTTTGAAAACGTTATGAGAATTAAAATAACAAACCTGAAATGAAGTGGTTAAAAGAATGCACAGAGGAATTGTCAAAAATACCTGTCATTCAAATTGTGGAAGCCTGTAGTATATTCCTGGAATCGTACTGGAGTACAGCAAATTGGGCAAATCTTCACACAAACATGAATACCTAGTTAAATGACAGAAATCGTAATGAAATTCTTGGTATACAGATTAATACCAATATTACAAGTACACTGTGGGGTGCTAAAAGTTGGAGAATACAAATTAATTTGTATTTCACAAATCATAGTTAGAATTTTGTCTTGATGTTTATAATCAATCTAAAATTATTTTTATCCTGTATTGTACGGAGAATAGACTGATGAAGCAGAGTAAGGATTTAACCATCTTTCCCATGTCATTACCATTATGTCAAAGACAGCAAGCACTCCATCTGCCAGGGAGAGGTCTGTTGAAGAAACAAGTCGCACTCCAATGAGCTCAAAATATAGCACCTAATCAGTCACCTCAATAAAAGTCGGCTACCTCCTTACATTACACTTAAAAATGAAAGAGTCAGCCTGAAAAATCAGAGCTGCATTTAAAGCAATGCAATGGAGCAACAATCCTCTACCTGAACAACAAATGACACAATGAGTGAAGAAAGGCAACGCCATGAAAGTTTTTGTTATTGCCAAAATCCCCAAAATCAGGGAACTGATTGAAGAGACTGCACTTTCTAAAGAACCATCAAAACCAAATACAAAATGTAATGTAAAGCATTGCTCAAAATTAAAACCCATCTCATCCAAGAAGCTTTGCGCCATCTGTAAATCCTTTGTGCCCACCACATGTGTGCATGATGTTCTCCAATCCACAGTCAGCAAACCAATCAAGGTGAACTGCTGATGGCCTCCGCTACATCATCAATGCACCACTATCATAATGGACCTTCTCCACATTCATAAAAACATGCTTAATAGCTTTCTTCTAAAAAATCTGAATGTAGAACCAAAATGTACAACAAAAAAATCAAAAAATGCTCACCTTTGCCTTACTGTTAAAAGTTATTAAAATAACCATATGATATGCAACCGCATGATATCATATGATATAAGTCATTTATAATGCGCCTGTACACAAGTGTTTCTATGCGCAACAAGACAAGGGAGGGAACACAGAGGGAGGACAAGACAACGATCATACTAGGCCTTGTGTCATTCAGATTGTGCAAGTGCGAGAATTAGAAGTTTAAGGGTAAAGGGAGGGGGGAGTGCAAGGGAGAGGGGAGGGGAAAAAAGGGCAGCAATGCTCTGTGTCAGTGCAGCCAGGGCAGCACGGCTCTGGGTAGTGAAGGGAGAACAAGGGACTGTAGGGTTACAGTTACAGCCCCTAAGAGCATGGAAGGCCCGGTGGCAGCGCAAGGGTGACATATCAAGAGAGAGTCTGGTACCTAGTGAGACACTGATGGTGGCCAAGCAACCAGTCAGTACAGCAGACAGGTATGTCAGCAGGGGAGAGAGGGAGAGAAAGCAGAGAAGAGGAAGGTTTTAAGCTGCTTCTGGAACTTTAGGGGTCCAGCACAAGTTTGAGATGGGCACGGAGGCCATTGCAGAGGGAGGCAACGGCAGAAGAGAGAGATCTACCCCCCACTCTCTGCCTGGAGTAGTGTCTAACCCTTAGAGAGTTGGAGGTAGCTGAGGAAGGTATTTTGGAAGAGAGCGTTGGATGTAGTGCGGGCCCCGGCCCCAGAAAGCTTTGTAGACAATGCAAAGGGTCTTGAACTTGATCCGTGCAGTCACCGGGAGCCAGTGGAGATATTTCATGGCTTGAGAGATATGGTGCCAGGACTTGAGGCAAAGGATAAGTCTCGCAGTCCTGTTCTGGATAAGTTGAAGAGGGCGGAGAGTAGAGGAATGCAGATTGAGACAGAGGCTGTTGCAGTAGTCCAGCCTAGAGAGAACTAGGGCTCTGAAGACAGTGATCCTCTGAGGCAAAGTGAGAAAGGGAAGAGTCCCTTTGAGGAGGATTTGCTGATAATGGGAATTCTTGGCGACGTCCGAGATGTGAGCAGAGAAAGAGAGAGTGGAGTCGAAGAAGACACCAAGGTTTTTAGACTCACAGGAAAGCGAAGGAAGAGGGCCCAAGGAGGGCAGCCAGAGTGAGAGAGGGAAAGCGGGAGCAGGGGTCCCAATGAGAAGGATGTCCGGTTTACTGGTATTAAGGCACAGACCATTGGAGGCGCACCAAACCTGAATCATGGATAGACAATCAGGAATGAGCGATAGATGAGAGGAGGCTGAGGGGAGCCTGAAGGAAAGCTGAGTGTCATCCACATAACACTGAAAGTTAGAGGAAAAGGTAGAGATGAGGTCGGCCAAAGGGGCCAAGTAGAGGTTAAAAAACGAGGGTGAGAGGATAGAGTCCTGGGGAACGCCACAGGTAAAGAGAGAGGTGGCGGAGAGAAGGGGACCAAGTTGGCAACACATGAGCAACGTGACCTCATAAAAGACGAGTAATATCAGTTCAGTACTAATGTTACCATGCAAAATAAATCCATTGCAACAACCCCTGAAGATAATGACAGGTGTACAATGATTGTCAATATCACATTTGAATGTGGATAAGCACACACCGTGGGCATTCACAGTACAACCCTTGTACCACTCAAACAGATACATAGAATTGCACCTAGACTAATCAATGGCACCAAAACATGTGAATAAAATGGCCCTACATTTAGAAACTTACACTGGTTACCAATAAAAACTTGTAACATAATCAAGAAAGCTTAGATGGGATAAAAACCTGTCGGAACGTATGTGCTGCCTTGACTAGCAGAAGAAATTGTGAAATTGGAGGTATTTCACAATTACCAAAGACACATAATGGAGAGATCAACAAATTAAATGGGCGAAGAAAGAATACTTTTTTGGCTATTATTAGCTCAGTGTTTGGGACAGCCGCCCATCTATGATCGGGAAGGCATCATCGGTTTTGCAGTTTAGGAAACATGATAAGTGGCTGGTCAAATCATTTCTGAAATAAGTTTCTGAAGCTAGACATGGAGCAGGTAATTACAACCATGTACCCATACTATGCCAATGTGTCACATACATACATACATAGATATACATTCATACAGAGAGGAGATAATATTTTAAATATGATTATTTTGAAATTACCTTTATGGATCTTAAACATTGCATACACAGTTGCATTTTTTGTAATGAGTTTTGGCTGAAGAAGTAAAGGCGCTGTCGGTCCTGGACAGTATGGACAATGTGTTTCCAGTGGAACAAACTTTAATGGTGGTTTTTTGTCTTCCAAAGTCAAATTCTGAGGGAGTTCTTCTGGAATTCTTTTTTTTATATGTAAATATTCAACCATTTTCTTTACGTGCATACTGTTTGGTGGGTATTCACTGCCTTCCAACAATGAATCGACAGTATTTAGATCATCTTTATCATCTGAGGGATCATCATCACTGTCAATACCAGGAATATTGTTGTTGATATTTTCATGGTCTTTACCTTCCATTCACTTTGGATGTTCCTGGAAAAGCCACCACATTGAAAGGTATCTGTGAACGCAGGTAGGAACCTTACGGCTGCCTTTACACTGACAGTGCCAATTTCCGGTTTTTGTATCAAATGTGGCACGGGTTCTTTTGAAAATGCACCAGTAGTCTTGCTTGCCAGTGTACACAGAGAAATATACAAATTGAGCTGAAAACCCTTGATCTTTATAAAAAACTGGGTACACAACACAAACCCCTGCATCACTCGCAGCTGAAACTATTTCCGGGCATTCTTTTTCTCTTGTTGAGGAAATAAGGTTTTTGTTCTTCATTTCTTTTAATGAGTTTACCTGCAGTTCATTAGGGAACTGAAATGGGTCTGCTTTTTTTGCCATTTCCAAATGTTTGCACTCTAATGCTGGATGTCCACTGCGGCAAGCCATTGCCATAAATTCCCTACATTCAGAAATTTCACATGCCAGAAGTTGTTTGCCAGATGTTTTTTGTATGTGTATTGGTGCTCTTTGTCCACTTTTAGCACGCGGCAAAAAATATATTCCATTTTTGTAATCCACACAGTGAACAGGATCTGAGGTAATACCATGGGTTTGCTGCTGGTGTCGTCTCAGTGAAGACTGCATGGAAAATTGAGTATCACAATGCTCACACTGTATTGTTTTCGAAGATTGTTCCCGCCGATTTGTTTCAATAGGGGTATCTTCCTGTTTCCCTGATTCATGTGACGAGTGTATGTGATCCACTGGAATTAAAATAGGAATAATGGTTATTGGAAGCCTGTTATTGCTGATGAATTAGGCTAAGTTAATTCCACAAGATACTAAGGCATATTTATAAATGATGAAAAAACATAAACTTAAACATAACAGCATAATGGGTAAATGTACATATGGTAGCCGATTTAAGTGCAAGGTTTGACATTCTTATATTGTAGAAATGTTCATTAGGTCAAAAGTAACCATTTTTAGACAGTTTTGAGCATTACAGTAAAACAATGAAATGTAAGATGCTAATTTAAATTAAACCTTGCCTTGTTTGGAATGATTTTCTCTCAATGTGTAACCTGTAAAACAAAGTGTTACATATTTTTACATTCAGATAATATTAAGAAAACGTTTTGAAATCATTATTTCCTACAATTTTGTGACACTGAATGATATCTACACCTGGCATCCAAAAGCTACAGACTGAACATGTGTATTTTTAATAGACCTTGGATAGGCACTTTTTGATGTTATGGGATTGATGTGTGGTAGATGGGATGCGGATTGCCTGACAAGCTCTGTCTATGGGAATGAATTACAGCCCTGGTGGAAGACTTGGGATTGCCTTGTGTGGAGCTGCTTGTGCATAAAATACTGTAACACTGCCTTCCCTTCTCTCTGTTTGTTAAGAGAAGCAATGTGTGCTGGTTTGATATAGGGAACTTGGGAGACATAGTTTCCTGATTTTGGGTGGGTATGTAATGTCAGCTGTACTGCAGCTTCAGGAAACACACCTGACGTGTTGGTGCTCATAATTTGCTCTTTTTTCATGTTGCTGGTGTGGAGACAGCTTTTCCGGCAACCACACAGGGGCACCTGAGCGTACTGTAACTGCCGGCTCTGCAGTAACACCCCTCCTGCTTTGTCTTAAAGGGATGAGTGGCAAAGGCCTGGCTGCTCAGGGGGTCGGGGGGAGCAGGTCAAAAATGTTTGAAGACCACTGGCTTAGTGCATTTACAATGTGAGGCAACATCTTTGATTGGCATGCTCGTCAGAGTCTCATATACAAAACAATCCAGTGTGCTTGTGTATGGACATCACACATTTCGCAGCTATCTCTATAAAAAAATTAACACCAACACAGATGGGCGGGGCAGGGGGATCTCGAACAATTTATTGTTTGCTTGGGGGGGCCTTGGCACAAAGAGTTTGAAGACCACTGGTCTAGAGTGACTTAAAGGAATGGGGTTTCTGGGTTCTACAATAAGGAGGATTTGTGGAGTGGCAACAAACCATCACAAACTTGGGTATTATAAGATCTTCTTCAGTGGGAAGTGGAGAATACGGTCTCTCATCCGATGGAGTCACCACCTTCACAGTTCTTAAAGCCATCTGTGACAGGCTTCAAACTTAAATGTGATGGGTTTACATCTAGTGCATGCAAAGGTTGTTGCTAAACTTTGCAGAAGCAATATGATTTGAATAGCCAAATAAATAATGAAAAGCAATGACAAGAAAAAGGGTTGGGCAAGTGGATGATGAAATGTAATAGTCACATTTTAAGCAATATTTAATTGAGTCAATTGTAAAGTTTCTGATTGCTGGGGAGGAACACAACCACTGACATACGATTTGCAATCCTTAATTATGATATGAATTTGTGTTACATTTAAATATGTGGCGTGAACAAACAATGTATAGCATGTATCCGAAAACTACCATTCGGTCACAATTCGTCTGCTGCAAAGAACAATTTGAAGGTGCATTGCTATTCACCAGGAGTCATATAGGCAAACAAAAAATGTGGGTGTGTCACAAGTTATATCCACAAACCTCTGATTAAATAAAAATTAAGTCAATTCACAGGCACATTTCTGAGTAATGAAAACGCAGTGGTGGTGATTTTAAATTAAATGATAATTGTACTGGATGGGATGGCAAGATTAGCACTTAAATAGTGTCGGGTACCCTGCATGCAAACTTTTACTTTTTCAAGGCACAGTCCAAAGGTAATAATTAAAGCATGTGACCATGTAATGTGCACAGTTTTGAAGGACATGTAAATGCTGCCTGCAATTACACTTTGCAGGCACCATTTACAATGTATTCTTATGGAATCTACCTGCTATGAGCAGGTGCTAAATGGAAAAGGATGCCATAGAAATCCATTGGTTAAGCACATGCATGAAATTGTGTTATGCAGGAAAACAAAGTGTACTTTCGCGAGATGAGAGAAAGCACAGAGGTGATATTAATTGTGTTCAATGCTTTTTGTCCATACTGGGGTCAGGCCAGTAAATTAAAGCATAAAAACATTAAGAATTGCTTTGATGCCCTGCTTTCATGCCCTGATTTAAAAAACGCTTATATAAAAATGGAAACCAGTGTGTAATAAAATAATTCAAGAATTCTAATAGCCAATTAGTCCCTGAAAGTGGTGTAAAACATAACCCATTTAAGGAAAAAAGATTTTAAACAAAGAAATATTGATGAAGCACGATTGCATCTGTTAAAAGTTTGACTTGTATTAGCTAAGTGAACAGGTTTGGCATTGTTTGGGTGAATATGTTTTCACCTTTGCCAAACACAAACGGATGCTCACATTTTACACATGCAAAGTGGAGAATGCTAATTTTTTCTGCATTCTTTTAGCCTCTATTTTGGAATTATAAAACATGATGGATTGCATTGCAGGAGCATGGAAATTTGACCGAATTACCCCCATCCTATGCGAACTACATTGGCTTACACTACAAGCCAGCATACTTTTGAAGACTACATATATCATGTACAAAGCAGTCATGAGTAGCACACCCGCATAACTCGAGGCTAAGCACCACATATATGGTTGCACACCCTTCTCATGCAGAAAATCAACCAACCAGGTTGAATCACAACTTGTGCACAGATGACCAGCAAACAATCCTTCCCTTGTCATGCACCCACACTCTGTAACTTGATCGAGGTGTCAGCTCTGAATGACTACACAATTCTACAATTTCGCAAATCTATCAAAAAATGGCTCTTTCAACGACACCTGAACAAGGACTAATCCCAATGGATGCATATACCGACGCACAGACCTCAGACTTAAGAGCTACTATTACAAAGTGGCAGCCCAAATGCCGGCTACCCACACTCTGTACAGCTCTGCCCTGCACTCAGGGTAGGTCAGCGCTTTAAAACAATAAAATAAAATAAAATAAATAGAACCTTTCGGTGAATCAGTAGCAAATTGAGCGAGGTGCATTTTGCTCCTTTCAAGAAAGGGACATATATTTGCGGATGCAAAAACTGCTTTCTCACTTGTCATCAATGACTTTGCCAGATGCAGATGCAGTATAATATGGAACTTATTGCAATTTGAGATAACATATTGATATTGTTAGCAGAAAAAAACATGTAATAAAGTGAGTTTTACACTTGAACAATAACAGCTGATTACATTTGTTGAATCTATTTGATAGAATGTAATGTAATAAATGAAGCAGTATTTTTTATTTAATCAATTCTGCTTAGTATATATTAAAAAAAACTTACCATGTTTTGTTCGCAAGTGGTTTCTAAAGTTGAATGAGCGGGTTATTAGGATAAAGCAAATAGGACAGTGCCAATGGTTTCGATTTTTTGTCTGTAGTTGTAATTGTGGACAATTGCAAGGAATTATGTATCCATCTGTAGAATTTAAAATAATACATGTGCATTACGAAAACAACATAAACACAGCGAGACATAGTTGATTAAAATGAAAAATTGCTTTTCAATGATGTGATTCGGAAAAAAAAGAGGAATAGGTATAATTGTTTCAGTACTTGTTGATACTCATTGGTGCCACAGTCCTTCTGTAACTCTCGAAAAAATGGAAGGGGGATTTAGTCTTTTAATACACAATACTGGATGGGGTTGTGTATGATCAATATAGCGCAGCTGTTAAAGCGGTAGCACCATGACACGAGACAGGATACACCTACACAAGCAGTGGACAAATATGAAGCGTAAAAGGGGCTAGCAGATTTAAAAGGACCAAGAGGCACTGAACTCTGACAAATGGGAAACAGCCACCATCTGGACAGCAGAGGAGGAAAAGGTGCAGCCAATTATTGAAATGGAGCGGTTGACTGGCTTACAGAGGGGTTGTGATACTTGTGCGACAAATGCATTTGACAAGCCCATGACAAAAAAGAAAGCATGTATGGCATGCAGCCAAAAGTGTCTACTCAATGCAGGCACAACATGTGAGTACATACAGAAAGGAGTCATTCATCAATGACTATGGAAACAGGATCAATCAGGTAGGCATACAACAGATGTGTACCATTGTAACTGTACACAGCATGTACAACATGTAAATATACACACACACACGACAAAAGCAAAGAGAGCACCTGCTGTGATGAATGTGGACTATTCGTCCATTTTCTGTAGAGGGGAGCCACCACCTTTAAAGCTAGTGATGTAAGCAGACTAAGCAAGACCCACTTTAGGAGGCAGGGAAATTGCGACCACACTGAGAGTGACTCCCCTTTTGGGGACAAGCACACACATTCATGTAAGCAATTCCCTGCACAGAGTACAATGTGTGCCTACATGTGAATCGGGAAGACTGTTGTTACTTCTGTTTTGGACTCTACAAATAGTTACCTTTCTTCAATCGCTTTGGCTTCAGGTAATGCTGCACTAAACAGTTAAAGAGCAGCAACAATCCCCTTTTGATTATCATGACATACTGTGAGAAACCCTGGGTATTCTCCCAGTTAGACCCCGGGAATCCCTTATTCAGGTGGCCAGGACACGGCCATCGCTGCTGGATAAGTTCCTGGGGGTCGACCAGTGGGGGAGGGTCATCTGGGTAGGGGATCCCAGGGTTATACTCTGGGAAATGCCCCAGGTGAGATGCGGTATTATACCGGAGAAAGGGACGAGGACCACAAGGTCCCCGAGGCTTTTATGGGCTGTAGTAAATTGACCTACCTTCCACCCGATAAAATTCCCTTTCGAGAATCCATCATCCCCTCCACCTCTGTTGAATATATTACAAACCCTGTTGTATTCAGAAACAATATTTCTAGGAATCCTTGCTTTCCTGTTCCCTATTCAAATGCTCCCCATCATTTTCCTTCACATTCCTCTAATTATTATTTCCCGAAACCCCAGTATACTGCATTGACAAAACACTGCGATTCCCACAATCCCCTTTGTTCATTTCCCCAGCCCAGCCAATCCCGTCCTTCTGATTATTGTTTCCGGAAAATCCCAATCTCCTGGAACAGAGTACTATCATTCCCACAATTTCCTATGTGCTGTTCTATATCCGGGTCATTTTTGTCCAATTTGCAAACCTTCCCTATCATACCCCGTAGTACACGCAGGTACTATACCACCCTCCTTTTCCACTCTGAACCTTTCATCCCAGTGTGACATACAACAGACTTGTAATGTTAAACCTGTGTACCTGGCAGGTCCCAACCAGAGGGTCAGGCAAAGTCAGGAGATTAACTTGAACCACACACACCTGATGGCCCTTCCTTTTACCAACAGGGATGAAAGGTGGAGCAGAAGAGTGCAGTACAAGCAAGGCGAGAAAGACAAGCCTAGCAGACATCACGACAAGACGGCTAACACGCGGATGTTCAAACCAAGGAGAAAGGTGGCAGAAAGCGAGAGGGTGGCGAGGCAGAAGGTAAACTTGCACTTTTCGTTCCAGACCCACAGAACCTTCACTGACTTGTCCTGAAAAAAATGTGAACGGTACACAGGGCAAACCTATGGCGATAACCAGGAGCAAGGGAAGCTCCCGCGCCTGTGGTACCGTCCTTGACTCAATGATAGCCGAAACCAAGCGGTGCAACACAGCTGATGAGTCGAGGGGAGAATCGATAAGCACCTGGCTGTGTTGAGTGAAAAGCGACAAGTGGCAAGTTTAAGCATATTAAATTGAATTGTGATTGAACTGTAAAAGCTGGTTAAGGGGAGTTCAGCTGAAGAGGGAAACCAGCACCATGTGGGTGCTAACTCGAGAAGTGCTGTTTACTCCCTGCTAGAATAGAGCTACAGAAACCAGAAGGCCATAGGAAGGCCACAAAAAGAAAGTGGTCATACGTGAGGGTTGAGCAAAAGCCCCGTATAATCGAAAGACTTTGATTCGTAAGTTGGCTAAAAGTAAGGGAAGTGAGTCCCGAATTGTGAATGAAGGAAAGGAACGTGAATCCTGCAAACATTTCAAACCAGTAGAAAGTTTTGAAAAGGCAATAATGAACACGGAGGGGGGATGCCGGAGGAGGGGGACAAAGTCTAAAAGTCCCGAGAAACAGAGTGTTAAAGTGAACCCAAAAAAAAGGAGGTCCACTGAACTGTTTGACAAAGATTAAGAAACTAAGAAGAGTCTGAGCCTGGATGAGAGAGATCCGGGGGAAGCTAAAGTCAGCAATGGAAGTTGAGAGATGCCCGAGCCCGAACGAGGGAGATCCAAGGAGTGAAGCTATCATCCAAAGTTAAATGAGAAAAGAATAAGAGATACAAAGAAATACAATTGTGAATGGGTCAGCCCAGAAGAGGCAGACAAAGGGGTGAAGTTGCCACCCTATCTGAATCTCGGATTACAATTGAGAAGGGCCAGCCCACAAGAGGGGGACCCAGGGGTGAGCCCATCACCCAGTGTATATTGAGAACACACTTTTATTTGTTAAACAAACATTTATTTGTTAAAGGAAGTTTTGTTTTTGTTGTTTGAATACATCAAACCCTGAAGGCATTAGACTTTCAGAGGAAACGATACTTGGAAATTGACAGTCCTGAGAACAGCCATTGGAACTTTCATCTCATGACAGAGAATCCCGAGAATGTACTGTACTGCAAGCTGCCATCTTATTCCCTGTCTAAAACATGGGAAAGGGAGACCCAAACAACCGCATACTGATGTATCATTTTGAGCACACTTGTTTCTTTTGATGAGAACTATCTCACACACCCTTTTGGTATTAGTTGTGAGGTTTGGCAATAGGTTTCTTAGTATAGGCCACTTTGATTTGACACAACACCACTAGGACTGCCTTATTTGTCATTTGATGGTCGACACTTGTCCCCATCTTAGATTTATGTTTAGATTAGGTGTTTTTCCAACCATCACACCACTTTCATTGTTCAATAAACACCCTTGAACTGTGATCATTTTTGTTCTTTTTTAATTGTTGTCACCATGAGTTCTTCACAGTACATAACTCAAAAGAGAGAGAGAGAGAGCGAATCCTATGCAGAGGTAATCCTACGATGAGACGATGTCATGGACGGGCAGAGCCAAACTAGATGCGGACCCGGCGTTAGCGCGGGACGTGAGATGATCACTAGCAAGATACTAGAAGACTGGCGTCCTGAATGGAAATTAGGCCAAAGTAGAGAGAGTGAGACGGAGATGCTAAAGCAAAGGCCCGCTCGGTGCAGCATCCACACAGAAGTCGTGGTGGCCCTGGGGCCCGTTACAAAAACGGAGTCCAGACCGCAGCAGTGATTGGTTCCCCTATCGGCGCATGAAAGGCGCATCAGCTGACGAGCAGGGTTGAAACAGTAGAGAAGATTCTCCCGAAGAGGTAATGCCGCTGAGAGGGCCAAACAGATGTATGCACATCTGTGAGAGCCTAAAAGGTTATGGAATACATGAACAAATTGAACAGACAGACATCCACCAGAGACAATGATAAAGCAGGTGTTTTGGAGAAAAAAAAGGGCTTTGGGGAAAACCCGGAAAGCGAGACATTGTTTAGTACTATCAGGCATAGAGGTATGATTGTCCTAAAACACTCTCTTTGGGAGATGGGTGCCCATTATGCATGTATGGTATGACTATTTTGGACAGTTGTATGACAAAGGTGCTGAGAAAGTTGCTCTCATACCAATATTGGGAGAATCTATTAAGGGTGCAGGATAGTGGTGGGATAGGGCATTAGATACACTACACACCTCTTACATACTAAGCACCCATAGCAGGAGTGGTCACTTGGCACCTGTGGGTACCTCACAATACCCTCCTAGACTTACCATTGGACTTCATGACATAGAGAAGAGCATATTGTGATATAAAAATACACAAACAGCAATAATGAAGAAAACACCTTGATGTGTTATGCTATTTATAGAGTTTTGTTACTAATGGGATAACAATGGTAAGGGTTGCCTCAGGAATGGCGCACTGCGACCAAGTGTGGAATCTACAGACCTTAGTCTCCAGGGGGGTGGAAAATGAGACAGATCAGAGGAGGGATAAAGATGGATCTGTTTTATTTTAAAAAATATTACAGAGAGTGAATAATGTGTGATGTCAAAACAGACCCACAATAAATGTTATGAAAATGTAATCTGTTGCAATACTATACCCTCTGAACCATTGGTAAAGAGCACTGCTAATTTCCAATGTTGAGTAATTAGATGTTGCTCAGTACATTGTACTTTCTTCTTGCAAAATGTGCAGATGTCGCTTTTGCTGCAGATGAAGATGAAATCATGTTGGTCTGAAAATCCAAACTTCATGTTTCTTTTTTTATCTGTTGATCTGTGAATGACATGCAATATTTAAAATATAATTAAATAACAAAAAGAAAACACCATGAATACAAATCTAAATAAAATTAAACCTATAATTCATGTGCATTGCCAATGCAGCATTTCCTTTTAACTTTGCAAAAGCACCTCTATAAGGCCTAAAAGGAACACACTAGAACCCTTGCCTTATTAACTACAATCCGCCTTCTGAAGACTGATGGAGGCATTGATGATGTTTTAGGCCTTTGGCATGCAAAGAAAGACAAAAGTAGTAAATATAGCATGAGATATTTAGTGGCATCTATCCTTCTATGAGAGCCGTTCTTTAATAATTTGTTTTGGACAAATAATTAAGCGTGGTGTCAAATTCAAAGCTTAGCCTTGAAAAACGATGTGACTCTTCCTCTATAATCTTAACAACACATTTGGAATGAGTTATTTAAAGCTATCCATTCTTTCAGATGCACTACAGAAATAATCTAGTCACATATGTTCTGTATAACAAATAGATGATTTAGGAAAAACGGAGCAAGGCATGTGTAACATCCACAACACCTGCTTGGAGGGGATTAGCATTTTCTAAGAAAGAGGGAGAGTACCTTTTTCCTTTTGGTGGTGTTCCTTTGTCACGTGCTAGCAACACTACTTTGTATCTGCACAGATCCCGGAAAAAGGTTTGAATCTTAAATACCAAATGGATTGTGCCATAAAACCTGTTTTTGTAATTAAATAATTGTAGTACTATGTGCCCAAAAAAGGGTACCGTATTGGTACTTGCCTACGTTCCTAGCCATTTAGCATTGTGGACAAATGCTAGTTAAAATTATGAGTAAATATTACTAAGAATACTTCAGCCAGTGCACAATATATGTGTAGCCCTAGAAAACACTTTGTTAAAATGTGATCATGTTTCAAATCATACAGAATGCAACGTGGGACATCTAGTACAGCGGTGTATTATATTTACGAACTAAAAGACTGTTTTCTTTTCATTGCTTTTCAAGCACATTATGGGATTTAATGTGTAAATAGAGCAAATGAGTGATTGCTAAAAGTTTTTGAATTAATCGTAACCTCTGGCATTGCTCGAGGAAACACTCTAGGCAATCATTCTTCGGTTTGCCAAGCCTTTACAGAAGGGGAGAAAAACATGTACAAATAAAATATTTTTCCACAAAAAAGGGGAAGTCTATCCAGGACACATTTTTAAAATCCATTGACAACAAGCAACCACAGACATATTTCAGACTCATTCTGCGTCATCATCAAGGTATTACATGGGTCTCTAGGCACAACATGTTCTGGACCCACATCTGGGCTGAAACATGTGTGGGATTGATTACATTTCTGTGCAGAGGGGTGGTCTGCAATTCAGGCTGCACCGCTTACATTAATGGTAGGACCAAAGCAAATGTAAATATAGCTGGTTCCTTTTTGCAACAGTGAACACATGCTTAATATATGGTGTGGAAAGTTGCACAGAGCAATGTCAGTGGTTAACATCATTTCATAATGCCCCACCCCTCACATGTTTTGGTTAAAGTATGTATGAATATATCAACATTTGGGGAAACAATTGCAATCAATCATTGCTTCACTGCACACTTAATTTTAGGGAACACGTATAAAGAAATATTCATTAAATAATAACATAAAGGTAACAGAGTAATTAGGCACTGGGTGGGAATTAATATATTTAGGAAGACTTCAAAAAACACTCACTCAATGGATTACTGTAGGTACTTGGAAATAATTACTTGGTGTAGTCACCTGAAAAGTGCTAATAAGATCATTATACTGATTGATGATGTCTGTTCCTCTGTGCGATAGAAATCCTAACTGACCAAAAGTGCAAAAATATTTAAGAACTGTTAGGTAGTAGAAGTAGAAGCGGGACAAAAAGGTGGCATGTTTGTTGGCCTAAACTCATATTTACCAAAAGAATTACAAAAAACCCTATCTGTCCCTAAAACTAAGAGGGGTTTGTTTCCCTGTATCAAATAACAATAAGGATGATGTTAGAATGTCAATCAAAAGCAAATAGTTAAATGTCCTGTGCCCAAAACCTATTTCCGACCTTTACACTCCAAAGAAAACTGTAACATAAGTGATACACTGTTTTCAGAAGGATGGATCCACCCTCCACAAATTTCATACCCTGCTCCTTTATTTGCTCTGCACCCACCCACCCCTACTGGGGCACAACCAGGGTATTCCCTTCCCAGCCCTCCACACCCACCCCCACAAGCCCTATTTGGCCCACATCTCCGGGGCAAACACCACTTGTCCCCTGCTTACTTTCATGCATACTCATTAACACAAAATCTGCTGGCAAAAAGAAACACATCATATACAACTTAATTCCCTCGGAAAGTCCAGACTTCACTTTCATCACAGAAACCTGGTTCTCTGATGTCTTCTCATCCATCGCACACGAGGCATTCCCCCAGGCTACACACAGCAGCCATAACAGAACTAGCAGAGCAGGCTGGATTGCATCCTCCACAAACCAAACCTCTTCATTTCACACTCCACAAAACAAGCCTGGAACACAGACTGCAAACCCTTCCTTGTGACATTTCCCATCAACCCATATCTTACACACAGTTTTTACTCATCTACAGACATCCAGCAAACACCTCCTACTCAAGGCAGGAAAAACAGATATCATAATTTGCGGGAAGATAGCTCTCTTCCCCCAAACCACCCCTTGGTCATCCCCCAAAACACTGCAGCTACGCTCCTACTGGACCTTGGCCAAAGAGAGCACATGACGCCCACCGACCGTGCCCTCCCTGGCTTTCTATAGGGTGACAAGCCACTTTAAAACAATGAGCATCACCTACCATGCCCTCCACAAGACAGGCCCAGAATACCTCCAAAAGAACCTCATCAATTACCAACCCAAAAAAAACTTGCAATCAGGCAACAAGTCCATGATTCACATTGGGTTAGTGTTAGGAGAGGATCCAACCTATGTGGATCTCTCCATGTAAACATGCCGTATATAGTTCTTTCACATTGATTTCTATTGTAAGCCTCATCTTAGGGGCCTGTTTGTTCTTAGAATACTTGGTGCCTAACTACGGTCTCCATGTATACTTGTTGTGATTCGGAATGTGGAATGGTGGGGGGTTGGAGGTTGAAGCTCTGCAGGGAGTTTGTGTCTGGCTTCCTGCTGGGGTTTGTCTTACCCTGTCTCTTGAACTAAACATCCTCGAAGTTTCTTCTTGGTGTGGCGTACTTTATTGGTGGGGCCCTCCACAACAGTTATTCAACCACCTCTGAGGTAAGCCAGGGCAGCAATGAACCTGCAAATAAATTGTAACAGGCGACAGAGAAAATAAAGTCCAGCAGAAAACAGGACAGAATGCACACAACATTTGCGAAACCAGGAAAACAGCCGAAACACAAGAGTAGGTATCAAATTCCATGCTCATGGAAAATAACCGATGGCAACGCCACCAACTCACACACATCTGCCAACACACAACACTCTTAAGATACAACACACAGCATATCTGCCATAAAAATACAGCTTTCACTTACGACAAACATTCAGTCTAGATGGACACATAATGAATCTGCCGCGCCTGCATACTATACCGATGATCGTACTGCACCCATCCACATGCCACCTTGATATTGGTAGGTAGTAGGGACTTGACTACCCCTATCCTACTTTGTATTGACCATAATACACAAAACCATTCTAAAATCATCAGAACAAATGTCTCATACCTTGGACTCTGCTCCATCAGGGGCGTTCACCATTTGCGAAAAGGCAGGGCTATACAAATGACAAATTACATCACATTATATGACCTTTCGAGAGGCTCTGAAAACTTTCATGGGGCAAGCTTGAATGTGTTATATCTAAGGGCTGTTTAAACTAAATCTGAATATTTAGCAACATTTGTAAATGATGTTTTCATGATCATGCATATACTCAGAAATAAAAGTTATAAATATTATCAGTAGGATATGGTTGTTTTGTATTTATCATAGTTCGTACAGTCAAGTGTGAAATGCATGAATTAATGTACAACAACACACACTTTAATATTGCTACCATACTGTTTTTGAAAAATGTACACAATACAATTGACATTTAAAGCATTAAACAATAACAGATTTAGGATTGAACTGTTTTTTAAGTTTAGTACTATTCAAGAAAAGCACAAGATGCAAATACTTACATTAAATTGTTTCGATCCTGCAAACTTTCAGAATAGCACGTGCAGTTTGTTTAAAGATGTAACTCAAAATAGAAAAGGGACCATCACTGAACCATGTGACCGTTCACGTTAGAGGAAGAATTTGAAGAACTCATAATTACATGTGCAGTTTACGAATCCAACTCAAACTAGAAAAGAGACCATCACTAAAACACATGAAAGTTCACACTAGCGTCTGAACAACTGATTTCCATGGGATGTGTTGGTCTGGTGGTTAAGGAGCTAACCCCGACATCGGGAAGGCTTGTTATCGAATCCCCTTAAAGGATAGTTCCGGGACTTTTTTTTATTGTTCCTATGGTTCGGCCATGTGTTTTTAAGCATAAATCGGTAGATCGTAGAAAACTTTCCTATGGACCTTACCCGACTTTTCGTCCATTAACGCACTCGAAATCAGCCGCCATTTTCTGATAATCCTATCATTTCCCCCCATCGCCCTGGCTCACCTGCTTTTGCGGCACTAAATCAAATCCCCCGCCCCTGAAACAGACTTGATCAAAACATTCATATTCCCCGCCTCTATCCGTGACGTGACTGAGCTGCGTAGGCAAACGCGCCCAGGCGTCTTCTAAGCGACTCCACACAGAACCAGGAAATCAACACAGATGAGCTCACACAACACAGCGCGCCACAATTGGGAATATGAAACTGTACTTTTAAATTAAACCGCAAGATTGTAAATTTGGTAAAGTACATTTATTTGACATCAAATGTTTTGAGAATATTCAGCGATTTGCATTTTTATTTGCTCACGTTCCAAAAAGTTTGTTTTGAGGCACGCGATGTTCCTTTGCTGTACACAGGGTCTTAGATCATCTCACAATACAGCGCCACAATTCGGAATATGAAACTGTGGTTTAAAAGCAAACGGCAAGATTGTACATTTGGCAAAGTACATTTATTTGACATCAAATGTTTTGAGAATATTCAGCGATTTGCATTTTTATTTGCTCTCGATCCAAAATAGTTTGTCTTGAGGCAAGCGATGTTCGTGTGCAGTACACAGGGTGTTGGTTTACGATAAAATAAGCTCTTCGGTCGCACTGATAATCGCATGGCTGTTCCAACAACGAGGCACTAGGCCACCACAACGGTCTGTATGTTGCATCTAGCCGTTAGTACCGCGTAAGGGCATACTTGTACTTGGCGATCGTCCCATAAAATGGTCAGGGTGGTAACGTTGTTCACGCGGAGAAGCAACTGGCGGTTGAAAAACCCATCCGCCGGTGTCTGGTACTCGTGACACATGCAATAATGGATGATGTACCTGTTTGAAAAACATAAAAAATGAAATTAGTCTCACCATCAGATCTTTATTAAAATTATTCATTTTATATATTAGGTCGGGAAATTATTTCATAGCTAGGACAGTGCAACTGGGTATTATACGTCAAGGGGGGGCTGTAGGATACTGAGACAGTCCCCCAGTGCAGGGGTTGACAGGGAGGCAGTGCAGGTGGAGAGTGGAAGGGCCCAGGACCGAGGTCGCAGACAGTGGACCAGTTGTAGCAGGGGAGAGGGAGAGAGAAAGCAGAAACAAAGAGGAAGGTTTTGAGGTGCTTCCGTAAAAGGAGATGGTTCTCCTCAAGATAGTGCGCGGTACAAAACAATATGCCACATAGAACGAACAAGTACAACTTAACCCATCTTTAAAGCTACTGTATAGTAATTAAATTGCGGTATAAACTCATCTAAAGAGTTACTTACATTATATTTGCATTTTCCATTGTGTCTGTGCGTAGGGCAGCCCCGAAATACCACTCCTTCTATGCCGACGTTATTTCTTCTAATGAACGAACATGGAATGGCTTTCGTTTCTGAAATTATATTCATTATCGTTTCTTACGTTATTGCCCCACACCCCCAAAAAGAAGTCTTTCGGGATGGTCCCGGCCTGTCAAGGTCAAATAACAATAGAACCTTATACTGAGTCGTGGGCCATTCCGGCACCCGAGCAAAAAATCAAAGCAGCTGACCTTCACTTTGAACGAGCACACATTCCTAGTTAGCTACATTCAGTGTAAGGCCATCTCACAGGACTTGAAATTTACACTCCATCTTTGCATTTTGTCTGCGTGCTTTGCAGCCCCAGAGAACCATAAATACGGAGACATTCTATATTTTTTGAAAAATGATTTATAATACTGTTTGGTTTAATTTAATGTGCAAATGAACAAGGTTGGATAGACACATTGCATGTACACTGAGCAATCACTTTTATTTACACATTACATAGATACACATATTCAATGGGCCTGCGACATGAGGAGACTCGAGAGAACAGACAATCAAATTACAATCATTTAAACCGTGATGTGTATTTCTCAATGAGCTCTTCTTTAGGTGGACATGGAACAGAGGCAATGTTGGGTGGCAATGCAGTTGTCCCCTGCACAGGTTCGTTCACAACTCCATTTATGTGCCTATCTAGGACGTCAACAATAAGTCTCTCAATAAACTCATATTGCATATCCTCAAACACTGGTTAGATCACCCATTGTTTACTTCTTTTAGTGAAGGCCTTATTGTAGCGAAGCGTCCCTAAAGTTCCGGTCGTCCTAATTTGTTGACGGCCAACATTATGGTTATGTGCCAAGACCGCTAGAAGAGTCCGATTTATCATGCCCTCCATGCCAAAATGCAATCGTTTTGGCCTGTACTTTAGGCACATATTGTGGAACACCTCCAAATCTCCTGTGTGGCAGAATTCCGTGAGTCCCCTCAAATCTCTTGTTATAGTTTTATCAAATACAATCTTTTCAATGGCTTTGTGAGTGGGTGATGAAGGAATCAACCACTTCTTCTTCCGTGCCTCCTCTGTGGACAAATGGCCATGTTCACAATTGTGGAAATGTTGGTTTGTGTTCCAACGGTGAACGTTGGTACAGTGTAGCATTTCTGACCGCCATTTTTCCAGTAGTATTTCCAGCGACCCTCCACATGTTTTTGAGCTCCACCAAAGATGGTTACTGATTGACTTGGACCACTGTGAAATACCTTGCATTTCTTTTTTTTTACCTGCAGCCGACATTTTTTATTGATTGTTTTTGCAAGATGCCAAACGTCAAATTGGTGATTTATATTTTTGTACTCTTCTCTCATTGTCTTGGCAATTGAAACGTGTCTGTCCGTGGCTATCAGGTCGATCACCATTCCCCGCGATTGTAGTTCTTGCAATGATGCTACAAAGCCAACTTTCTCCATGGCCACTGAGGATGTACTTTGTGACACCTGCACGACCACCGAACTCACAATTTTCTTACTTTCCATGTCCTGAAAGTGGTAGGTGCAGTACTTGGCTGAAAATCCTGGCCTGTCGCACTGTCCATCACCGGCTAGCCTGAACCGTTTGCCCGCGAATGTACTATCAATAGACATTTTTTCCATTCTCCAAGCTTCGCTAATGGCTGGAAATAGATAATCGGTTTGGTATTTGTAGAACTGAGTTTTCGCAGTGAAATGGATTCCCACAAACTGAAAGAAAGACTCTAACTTTTTAAAACTTGAACCACTAAAAAGTGCAGCCGCTGCACAAAGTAGATTGCCTGCTGGCAGTTGTCCCAGCATGGGTTGTGCAGACCATGAGAAAGGATGATATTTTGTACAGGTGGCATGTATTTTAAGGTTAGTGCCTCGAATTGCATGAGTCACATTAATCAATGGCTCCCCACATACTTCCCCACCTACCGAATGCCCACATTTCAACCGAATAATAATATCAATCAAACAACTATCGAATACAATGAATTTGGCCTCTTTCCTTATACTGTCACTCTGCATCCCAGCTGGTTCGGCCTGTAACGTTGAGGACATGTCACTCACATGAAAGGTAGAATCTCTGATATCGTCCTCCGCTATGTTCAGTGATATTGATGGTGTTTCATTGTAGTCCACTTCATTCTCTTCCATTGCAACATCTGTTCCTTCTCCGGCGATGGGTGAATAAGACAATTTCTTCAACTTTCTCGCGGTCTTAGTTTTTGCGGGTGTGGATTCTGTGAATTGATCTCCGACTGCATCCGAACTACCAGGAGGACATTCACTATCAATGGCTGGTGGTGGTATAGCTCCGTTGTCAATCACTTCATATTCTTCCCATTGGCACGATGCATCTCCAGTCTCAAGTCCCTGCCAAAAGGTTTGACAAGCAACATCTCTCGTTTGCTTCACTGTCTGTGTAGATCTAGTTTGTACACCCACTCGCAACTAGAGGACAGATTGGAAAAGGGATGTTCAGTTTAAACACAACTTACAGTATTGAACTATTAACAGTGAAAAACAACATAATATAGTGACCAGGACACTAACCTTCTTTTGCTTTCTTTTCTTTGAAACTTTCTTGCCTCGAACTTCAACATCAGGACGCTGTTGCCCCGACTCGTGTGTGCATGTCTCCACTTCCTCTTGCGCTGCAACGACTATATTTTCATGATAAGCACATCCGTCACGCACTGACGCTCCATCGACTCCCTGAAACATAGAACTTTCATTAGTATGTATAATAATATTGAAAACACAAAATGTACTTGGGGACCAATACCCACGTACATCTCAATAGCAAAACACGAATGAACGTTTTGTGTAGAACATTCAAATGACAATTATTCACGCATTGTTGATCTAGTTAGATGGAACTGTCAAGATTCATACCTCGGGCTCCTCATAGACTTCCATTGATGATATTATTGAAGATGATGCTTCAGTAACTCCCTGAAACACAGTTATTGCATTAGTATAGTTTTCTATTTTGTTAAAAAGAACAAACATTTTGTGCAGGCGTCAACCGCTCATCTAAATAGACCTGCACAAATGATCAGTTGTCTAAAATAAATAATGGATATCTAAATATGATTCGATTTGCTCGATCGTTGGAAGTGTCACCACCCAGAGATCTGCATCAACTACTAGGGGTGATGTTCTTGTAGAAGAAGCTCTGTCATCTCCCTGAAACATAGTACTTGCGTTAATAAAGAAGGAAGTATAGCGGATGTAATCACGTCATATGATTTCGCTTGATCGAACTGTCAGTATCCATACCTCGAAATGCATAAGAACATCAAGGGACGATGTAACTGCGGTGCACACTTCTGCAAGTTGTTGCGCCGACCCGTAACTGCATGCTCCCCCTTCTTCTTGGACTAATGCTCCATCGACTCCCTGAAACATAGGACTTTCATTAGTAATGAACACAATATTGAAAAAAGAAGACACATAGGAGGGCGACGACAGAAGGACATATCAATGGCTAAAAACGAAAGAAACATTGTGTGTAACAATCACGCTACAAGAATGCAAGATCTGATGATCTCCATCGATGGAACTGTCCGGAAACGTACCTCGAGCATCTGAGTGACATCAACGGTAGTCGTCAATACGTTGGACTCCTCAGCATCTCCCTGAAAGACAGTACTTGCATTATTTTGGATAACAATAATTATAACTGAAAACAAAGACTAGAGGACGAGTACAAGGGTGTACCATTAGGTAAAATAATTACACGATAAATTAAAACTATTGATTTACATGCCTAAAACAAGTCAGTGGCAGAATAGCCAAGTAAGATTACCCGATAGGCGCTTGAAGTGGCTGATGACTGCAATAACGACACGGATGGAGAATCTTCCGCCTTCATATTGAGTGGATACATAAATGGGGAAATTATTGATAGCTAATGCTACATACTACCGCAAGGCCGAGAGATAAATACGTAAACTTGACTCACCAGTGGAGGGATGTGGACGAATAGAGTGGGAATAGCGGTTGAGAGCAATTTTCGCCTCGCTCGCGGTGTGTTCTTCTTTATTAGCAATGATGTGGAGTACATGTCAGAGGTAAAGTGCCTGCTGCAGATGCGGTATCGATCACCCCTCTTGTCCGCAAAGACTTCTAGGACTCTACTTTCAAGCTCAGACGGTGGATATCCGCAATATCGGACCCATTCTCTTATCTGATCTATTGTCTTAGGGAAAACATGCATTACAGTACCTTCAGATTTATTATGGGTCTTCGAAGGGCAACCGCCAATGGAACAGGCAGGCATTGTGGAAAGTTCTGAAAAGTAAAGATCAACAATTCTCTATGAATACCAATGTAAACTCAGAACATGTGACTAGTTCCTTGCATGTACTGTCTTGAACGAAAAGAAATTGGACGCAAAATGATTATGGTACATGGCCTTACCTTGACGAACAAACAGTTAGATGCAGGGATCAGAGTAGTTTCTTGTCGTAGAACAGGGAGCAGTTCACAGGTTGCAAACTGAGGAGTTTCCTCGAAGTGGTCACGGAAGTTCACAGAGACGAAGAGCAGATAACCAGCACCTTCACGGGTTGACTAGCAAAGCGCAAAGAAGTGCTCATTAGAAATATGAAGTGGGTTATAAAGGATTCGAAACAGGGGTGTGTTTGTGAATGAATGACGTGTATATGTCGTGGCATTATGCGGTTTGCAGGGGGGCGTCCAGCGTGAGGGGGATGCTTGGCAGGAGACACGGGGTCTGGAGGTAGACATGGGAACAACAACCCATGCTCTATAGACCACTTTGAAGTGTACATGGTCTTTGGCACCTCTTGGCCTTTATCGCTCCCTGACAGCTCCACTTGCCAGCACAAGTACCCCGGTGCGAACTGCCTTTGATAGGGCGGGGGGTGGATTGGGGCGGTGGTCGTGCAGACAAGACACAGGAAGACTTGTGAATGGAGACACACTTATGTGGATTGCAGGGGGGCGTCCAGCGTGAGGGGGGATGCTTGGCAGGAGACACGGGGTCTGGAGGTAGACATGGGAACAACAACCCATGCTCTATAGACCACTTTGAAGTGTACATGGTCTTTGGCACCTCTTGGCCTTTATCGCTCCCTGACAGCTCCACTTGCCAGCGCAAGTACCCCGGTGCGAACTGCCTTTGATAGGGCGGGGGGGGTGTGGATTGGGACGGTGGTCGTGCAGACAAGACTCGTTTGCCGCAGGGCCTCACCAAGGAGAGGCCATCTAACTGCATGTAAGAGGCAGGCTGCAGGATCTAGTACATGGAAGGCAGGGGGTGAGTTTATAAATACCTCACCCTCCCAGGAGAATGTATGGGTGCAGTTCACCCTGGAGACCCTGGATGCCTAGGCAGTTAGTCAGCAGCAGGCTGGCCTGTGGTGGCAATGCGGCATGGGCCAGAGGGGGTCATCTCTGTACCCGGTGCCCAAAAGGAAGATTTATTATGATCAACCATATTGATTATTTACCTATAACCATGTTTTGTGTCAATAAAATCCAACGGCCTTCCTTTTATTGCCAACGCTTGAACAAAGTGGTGTGGTAAGTATTTTTGGGGGAGGAGGCAAGGCCGGGAGGCTTGATGCCAACCCGCAAAATAACATATGTATGTCTGCTGCATATGGGTTCAACGGTTATGTGGATTGAAGGTGGGCGGCCTGCGTGAGGGAGGATGCTGGCCGGAGACATGTGGTGTGACAAGACAAGGCACAGGAAGACTATTCAATGGAGACACACTAGATTCATTTAAAAAATCAAAACAACCATTGTTAAAATATATGTTGGGTTTTATTTTAGATCTTAATTTCAATTGAACATAAATAATAAACATTACACATTGTAAAGTTCCGGTTGCAGCACATCCAGGGAAAATCCGCGGTATTGTCCACTGTCGCTGGGGAAATGTTGTCTAATGGCAAGTACCGCACAGGCAGGTATTACTCGCCGAACGCGGTGTCCGAGCCTCCCGTGAAGCCACCAAGTGAAGCAACGATAGGCCACCAGCCTGTACCACCTGTGAAAATGAAAGATGCAAACTGTATTAAAATGACAAAACTTTCTTATCACTGTCGATTCAGGTAAAAAATGTCATTCTGCTTTGAAAAAAATTCTATCTAGAAAATGCACAATATGGAACCAATTTACATGCGTTCGAATGATATGTAGATGTAATTTTATATGTGGGAGACGACCATGACATAGTAGTGGCATCACTGACATCACAACCAGAGTATACTTACTCGTTACTCGGATTACGCGGACGAACAGTGCCGCGAAGTTCGTGCATAAGCACCATCATCATCCTCAACACGGTCCGTGAGAGGCAGGCTTCCCTGAACTCTGGCAGCTCGGTGATGCATTGCGGACTTGGCTCGCCTTCCGAAATGTAGGCCAAGCACCCGGAATTTTCACGGCAGCAGCAGTTCTCCTCCTCAGTTGGCATTAGCTCGCACCGATTGCACGTGCACCAGGTGGAGACGCCGTCCATGCGACATGGTCCAGGCTCTTCATCCGTTGACTGGTCCTCCCAACTGCCGTCCGAATCCCCATCGTTTCCGCGTGCTTGCCTTTCCAGTAGTTCCTCCTCGGTGTACTTGGGCTCGTACATATACGGCATTATTGTAGCCATTGTGTGGTAAAGAAAGTAAAATAATTTACAGAGATGGTACAGGTGTTCACAAGGCCTAGAAGCGGCGAAGGTAGCTGACCAGAGCACAGAAACGAGTCACAGAATACTCAAAGTAACACAGAGAGAGGAATGGAATCAAAAATCTGCTGCTGTGTGTTGTGAAACGGTGTGTTTATACTTATTGAGGAAAGAGGCGTCCTGCCATTTCCATGGCGACACTTCATTAGCTGAGGCGCAGCGATTGTTGACACGAAACGTGCTTTGGCGTTGGGAAATGGGCGGTACGCGTCTGCTGATGTCAGGCTCAGGGGTGGGGGATTTGATTTAGTGCCGCAAAAGCAGGTGAGCCAGGGCGATGGGGGGAAATGATAGGATTATCAGAAAATGGCGGCTGATTTCGAGTGCGTTAATGGACGAAAAGTCGGGTAAGGTCCATAGGAAAGTTTTCTACGATCTACCGATTTATGCTTAAAAACACATGGCCGAACCATAGGAACAATAAAAAAAAAGTCCCGGAACTATCCTTTAAGAGCTTTCCATTTTTATTTTTAAAATAGGATTATAATTAATTGGAGCTTCCCATTTTTATTTTGAAAACAGAGGATTACATTTTAAAAACGAAGCGACATCGGGACATCTATTTGTTTTGCTGTGGAAGCGACACGCGGGACATATATTTGTTTTGCCCGGCATGTGACACCTGTTACTTACTTTAAGTTAGAGGAAATAAACTCCTGCCACGAGCGTGATAGTCTAGTGGAGAAAGAGCTAGTTTCAACACCACGAGGTCTTCTGATCGAATTCAACAAGGAGCTTCTCATTTTTTTTTTTTAAATTGGAGGTTCACGTTTTTATTTTTAAAAAAGAGGATTATAATTTGAAAAACAAACAAATATGAGGTACATCTCATATTTGTGGGGCCTGGCATGTGGCACCTGCCAGTAGCACGTGTCACTTGCCAGTGGCACGTGTCACTTGTAGTAGTGACATGCAGTGGCACGTGTCACTGGCACATGACACATGCCATATTCGGCTCCAACCCCTACTGCTCTCTTTGCCAGTGCCACGGCCCGGCGGGGGACAGAATGTTTGCTGCACCGTTGCCCCTTTGAAGCCACAGGAGTCACGGCAGACGAGCTGCACCGTACAGTGCAAGGCGCAGACTGGTGACGCAGCCTGCCTGGGGGGCTCACACCGTTTTAATAAACATTAGAGGGCAGTGCTGACGGTTTTGTCGCGGCAAGGCCACATCATTGCAGCCCTACCCGCATCACCCCCCCCCCCCAAGAAGCAGCAGAAACAAAGGCAGCAGCTAGAAAAGGTGCCCAACCCTGCCCAGGGCCGCGAGCAGTAGGGGCCGAATATGGCATGTGTCTTGTGCCAGTGTCACACGTGCCACTGCATGTCACTACTACAAGTTACACGGGCCACTAGCACGTGTCACATGCCATGCACCCAAAAGGTTTCACATGCTAAATATCAGATGTGCTGCCTGTCTGCTGCTTTTTCAAATTATAATCCTCTTTTAAAAAAATAAAAATGGGAAGCTACAATTAGAACCCTTTTAAAAAAAATAAAATGTTAGGCTCCACAGTGGATTCGATAACAAGACCTCACAATATCCGGCCTAGTTCCTTAACCACTACCCCACCTTGTCTGACGAAAGTGAAAGGCTCACATTCGACTTCAAATGTGAACTACCACATGGTTCAGTGATGGTTCCTTTTTTAAGTTACATCTTAAAATAAACTGCATCTGCGATTCTGAAAGTTTGCAGGATAGAAACAATTTACTGTAAGTATTTGCATCGTGCTTTTCTTGCATAATACCACATTTAAAAAACAGTTCAATCCAAAATCTGTTACTGTGTAATGCTTTAAATGTCAATTGTATTGTGTACGTGTTTTCTAAAGTGTGTGTGTTTGTACATTAATTCATGCATTTCACACTTGACTTAACGAACTGTGATAAATACAGCACAACCATATCCTACTGATAATATTTATAACTTATGTATCAGAGCCCAATTCATAACATCCAGCGCAGAAGCAGAGCAAATGGATTTTCCGAGGCATCAGTAGCCGTGGCGCAATGAACACCAAGCAGCGCCAGTAACGCCCCCAACACACCCCCTTGTGCAGGCAAAAGTCAGTGAAATGCCCAATGCGGCACAAGACCCGCTCCATCCGTGACCCAGCACACAGCCCCCCATCGTGATTGCATGAAAAATCAGAGCGTAACCCGCTTGCACCAGCCAAATCGCGGGAAACGGCCTGTGCGTAACCCATCCGCGCCCCAGCCAAATCGCGTACCCCGCTCGCACCAGCCAAATCGCGACGGAAGGCCCGCGCGTACCCCATCCGCACCCCATTGAACTCACATACCCTGCCCGCACCAGCCAAATCGCATGGGAAGGGCCGTGCGTACCCCGTCCGCACCCCAACAAAATCATGTACCCCACTTGCATTAGCAAAATCACGCGGAAAGGCCTGCGCGTACCCCGTCCGCGCCCCAGCCAAATCGCGTACCCCGCTCGCACCGGCCAAAATCACGTGGGAAGGCCCGCGTGCACCCCGTGATACACGCACAACACCGCTGGAAGCAGACACCTCCTCACGGGACAGCCAGACCCCAACAGTGGACCATACCCTGCAGGCAGCCCACAGCACATGGCCCCCCATCACCCGTGACCACACCCTGCAGGCAGCCCAAACCACATGGGATCTCCACCATCACCCTTGAACATACCCTGCAGGCAGCCCACACCACATGGCCACCCCATCACCCGTGACCACACCCCGCAGGAGCAGGAAGAGGGGCAAGGGAGGCCAGCCAGAGAATGGCAGGAAAGGAGGGTGCAGGTGTGCCGATGAGGAGAATCTCTTTCTTACTGGCATTAATGCAGATATCATTGGTGGCACACCACTCCTGGATGGCAGACAGACAGTCAGAGATGAGGGAGGGAGAAGAGGTGGCGGAGGGAAGCCTAAAAACAACCTGAGTGTCATCTGCATAGCACTGAAAGTTCGAGCAGAGAGCGGCAATGCAGTGGGCAAGGGGTGCGAGGTATTGGTTCAACAGCCAGGAACAGAGGTTAGACCCTGGGGGAACAGCACAAGTTGAGAATGAGATGGAGGAAAGGAAGTACCCAAGTTGGACCTGGGAGGGTCGATCAGAGGGGAAAGCGGTCAGCAAGTCCAGGGCTTGATCGGTGATACCCAGGTTATCACGGAGACGGTTGAGCAGAATAGGATGGTTGACCGTGTCAAAGGCAGAAGAGAGATCGAGTAGGATAAGGACACACAAGGGATGTTAGAGTCAAGGTTGGAGAGCAGGTCTTCATGGATGTTCAGGACAGCAGTTTCCATGCTTCTGGCAGCTCTGAAGCCAGACTGATGGTCATGGAGACAACCAACAGAGTCAGTTTGAAGATTAAGCTGGGAGATTGTCAGCTCTTCCAAGAGTTTGCCCAGGAAAGGAGTGATAGAAATTGGTGATAGTTAACCGGGCAGGAGGGGTCGGCTGTGGGTTTTTTGAGAAGAGGGGAAGACTCCAGAGGTGAAGGAATGGTTACAGAAGTCGGCCAGATTCAGAGCAAGGGTGTCAATGTGGTCCTTGATGGTTTTGGACGAACAGGGAAGAAACTGTTTTGACTGGAATCACACAATCTCCTGGGTTTACGCCAATCTTGTTTCACCAGGCCACGGCACTGAATCAGCCTTACTGGACCTAAAGATTCAACTAGATGATTTCAAAGATGCCAAGAAGTAGGCCCTCCTCTTGTTACTGGGCCTGTCTGCAGCCTTCGACCATGTATACATATTGAATAAATCAAAAAGGCAGCCTATGATCAAGCCAGCCAGGAGTCAACCTGGAATTAGTCAGATGTGTTATCCATTGCACCACTGGCCCCCTGCTACAACGTGAACAGGAGTCAGCACTTTTGTTACGAAACATAAGTTTTCTGCTTGAGACACCATGAGAAACGTATTTCTGATTTTTAGAGGGAGAGGTAGAAAAAAACGCTACAAACCCACAATCAGCAGGTATGAGCAGGTGAGCGAGAGTGTGCCATGCGTTAGAGACATCATGAGAAACGTAGTTCTCATTTTTCCCAGAGGAGAGGTAGAAAAAAAGCACTAATTACGAACAAACAAAGATTTAACTACGAACAAACAAAAAAGCACTAACTACGAACAAACAATGTGGTTTTTTGTGCCATGCGTGACAAGGCTCATTTTTAAATACTTTATAGAACAAAAAGGGAGCACACGAACGAGCAGTAGGGGTAGGAACCGAATATGGCATGTGTCATATGCCAGTGACACGTGCCACTTCATGTCACCACTACAAGTGACACGTGCCACTGGCAGGTGTCACATGCCATGCCCCAAAAAAGGTTTCACATGTCACAGTAAGCCTGTCTCTTCGTTTTTCAAATTATAATCCTCCTTTTTAAAAATAAAAATACGAAGCGCCAATTATAATCCTTCTTTAAAAATAAAATTGAAAGGCTCCACGGCGGATTCGAACTCAGGATCTCATCTTTTCAAGCTTAACTCCATTAAGCACTACACCACTATGTCTCAGGCCATATAACTGTCAAATTCTATCTCTAATGTGAACTGTCGCATGGTTCAATTATGCTCTCTTTTTTTATTTTAAGTTACATCTTAAAATAAACTGCATGTGCGATTCTGAAAGTTTGTAGGATAGAAACAATTTACTGAAAGTATTTGCATCTTGTGCTTTTCTTGCATAATACTACATTTTAAAAACAACTCAATCCAAAACCTATTACTGTGTAATGCTTTAAATGTCAAACATGTATTGTGTACATGATTTCCAAAACAGTATGGACGCAATATTAAAGTGTGTGTGTTTGTACATTAATTCATGCGTTTCACACTTGACTGTACGAACTGTGATAAATACAGTACAACCATATCCTACTGATAATATATATAACTTATATATCAGAGTATATGCACGATCATGAAAACATCATTTACAAATGTTGCTAAATCTTCCGATTTAGGGCCAAATTCACAAAATCCAGCGCAGAAGCAGAGCAAGTAGATTTTCCGAGGCATCAGTAGCCGTGGCGCAATGAACACCAAGTAGCGCCAGTAACGCCTTCAACACACCCCCTTGCGCAGACAAAAGCCAGTGAAATGCCCAATGCGGCACAAGGCCCGCGCCATCCATGACCCAGCACACAGCCCCCCATCGTGATCGCATGAAAAATCAGAGCGTAACCTGCTCGCACCAGCCAAATTGCGTGAAAAGGCCTGTGCGTAACCCATCCGCGCCCCAGCCAAATCGCGTACCCCGCTCGCACCAGCCAAATCGCGTGGAAAGGCCCGCGTGTACCCCATCTGCACCCCATCGAACTCACATACCCTGCCCGCACCAGCCAAATCGCATGGGAAGGGGCGTGCGTACCCCGTCCGCACCCCAGCAAAATCATGTACCAATCATGTACCCCACTCGCATTAGCAAAATCGTGTGGAAAGGCCTGTGCGTACCCCGTCCACGCCCCAGCCAAATCGGGTACCCCGCTTGCACCGGCCAAATCACTTGGGAAGGCCTGCGTGCACCCCGTGATACACGCACAACTCCCCTGGAAGCAAACGCCTCCTCACGGGACAGCCAGACCCCAACAGTGGACCATACCCTGCAGGCACCCCACACCACATGGCCCCCCATCACCCGTGACCACACACCCTGCAGGCAGCCCAAACCACATGGGATCTCCACCATCACCCTTGAACATACCCTGCAGGCAGCCCACACCACACGGCCACCCCATCACCCGTGACCACACCCCGCAGGCAGCCCACATCCCATGGGGCCCCCACCATCACCTGTGAACATACCCAGCAGGCAGCCCACACCACATTGGGCCCCCACCATCACATGTGAACATACCCTGCAGGCAGCCCACACCACATGGGGCCCCCACCATCACCTGTGAACATACCCCGCAGGCAGCCATCACCACATGGGACACCACCATCACCCGTGAACATACACCGCAGGCAGCCCACACCACATGGGACCACCACCATCACCTGTGAACATACCCCGCAGGCAGCCCACACCACATGGGACCACCACCATCACCCGTAACCATACCCCACAGGCAGGCTCCGCCTCATGTCCCCATCCACCACCAGTGACTGCAACCTGCAGGTAGACCGGCCACATGTCCCCACCCCCCACCAGTGATGGCAACCTGCAAGCAGGCCCCGCCTCATGTCCCCAATCCCGCACCAGAGACAGCAACCTGCAGGCAGGCTCCGCCACATGTCCCCACCTGTGACGGCAACCTGCAGAAAGGCCCTGCCTCATGTCCCCACCCACCACCAGTGACGGCAACCTGCAGGCAGGCCCGCCACATGTCCCCGGCCCCAACCCCAAAACACATTGGACCAACATACAATCATGCAGCACATGCCAACTAAAATGCCACCACACGCTGCATCCCTCTGGTGCACCTCAACACCCATCCATTGGTCATGTTCCCTATGTCATGTGAATCCTAACATCACACATGCATGCATGTGCACACACATGAACAACATTGGTGAACAGCAGAGACACACAAATGAGTCATGGAGGAGTGAAACATGCACTAAACCGTTGAGACCAGATACCACTTCGATTTCAATGTCAAAAAATTATATTAAAATACAAGTATTTAAGTCACACACAGTAAAAACAACAAATTAAACATGCATGACCAAATCAAAAACCAAAAGAAAGTGAAAACCAAAATCAATGGCCCTCATTACAACTCAGGCGTTAAGGGTTTAACGGCGCCGTCGGCGCCGTTACCCCTTAACACCTGATTACAAGTGTCCCTTTGCGGGTTGGTGTTTAATGCCTGCTTTTAGCAGGCGTTAAAAATCCAACCCGCAAAGGGACTTTGGAGCTAATTATGGTAGCGTAATTAGCGCCTTCCCCATTCCCATTATGCCCTATGGGGGCAAAAATGGGAATGGGGAAGGGCAAATGGTGAATGGGGAATTACCGCCCCACTCACCTTGGAACGGGGCGGTAATTCCGCCATCCACCATGGCGGAATCGTAACCTTAGCGGCATGGACCATGGTGCTAATAGCACCATGGTCCTCCGCCAAGGTTGTAATGAGGGCCAATGTGATGTAAAAAATTGAAAGAGTCAAAAATGTGGTCCTTGTTCATTAACGTATGTGCAAATGAAATCACATATCATGTGAAAACCATTCCTCCATGGTTAAAAAAAACTGTTCAAATTAAAATCCAAATATTTACAAGGATCCAGGGTCCGTGGTCCCAAAACATGTAGAAAATCCTAAAAATACTATTACAAAAATAACTATATGCAAGATGCGGAGCAAAGTCCAGGAACTCCAAATAAAAAGAAAAAACAAATGAAACCTACTCCTAAAGCAGTGTATACAAAGGCAGCGGGCTAGTCCATCTCCTAACCATGCTCTCTCATAGACTCCGCCAGGGCATCATCGAACACTGTGTCTACTTCCAGTAGGCGTGCCTCGGCTTTCCCCACGAGGGCTTGCAGGGACTCCTCAATGCTCCTCTTGAACTCCCTGCTAGTCTCCTCGAGGACCTCTGCCCGCCTCTCTGCCCAATGCAGTGAATTCTCCGCCCTGGCCATGGTGAGGTGCGCCTACTGTGCTCGCTGCCGCTCTGCCCCGATTTGCTGGCCCAAACGCTCCAACACAGAAGACATCCTTGTCGTAAGGTCCACGTTTGCCTCCTGCCCGATGGCCCATACCTTCCCCTCTGATGATGAACGCCCGAGTCCTGTTGCATCCTACCCTGAGCCTGCTGCTGCCAAAATGCCTGGTGCCTGCGCCACAAGGACAGCCTCCGGGATGATGACACCACCCGGGGCCGTCGTGCACGTGCCCTGCTGCTTGGTGCCTGCACTTCCTCCATTGCCATAGCTCCTGTCGCTGCAGTGACAATCTCTGCTGATCCTCCTTCGACTCCCGACTGTGGCAGGGATGTGATCTCCACCAGACGGGCTGCCAGGGTTAGGACAGGAACACAGGAGGCCCTTGTGGTATCTGGGGCAGAAGACGGTAGGGAGGACGACTGACGCACAGAGGAGGAAAAGGAGGAGGGGGGGTTGCAGCAGTGGGCAGCACACGTACCAGATTTGTGATCAGGAACTGAGCTAGCCAGTTAATGAGGCAACAGACGTCATCTTGATGATGTGCAAGCCCCCACATCATCACGAATGCTGGCTGTACGCCTCGCAATACCGGCTAGCAACGGTCCCACCCTGTCACGAATTGCTTCATCCGCAGGTAGTGGAAGATCCATTTGTGTGGATACATCCGCCACATGTGGATGGGTCCGGCCTGAGGCATGCCCACAGGTGCATACTGGGGCAGTCGCAGTTCCAGGGACAAGATCAGTCACAGGCCCCTCCACAGTGACCTGCACTGCCTCCAGCCCCTGATCCTGGACTGCACCAGTCACACCTACCTCATCACCCCTGCCAGGCCCCATGGGCTGGGCTGATATGGCCGCCTCCTCCTCCACCACCACCAACCTGGATGACTCCCCACTCTCTTCTGCATCGGACTGCCCTGTGTGGGCTCACCTGTCCCTCCCACTGCCGAAGTGCCCACAACCAACTTCACCCTCTTGGGCCTCCCATCAGCAGCTGCGGCCGTTATCGTGGACACAGCACCAGTCTCCTCGCTACCGGCAAATAACGGTACCTGGGAGGAGGACTGGGCCCTGCGTCTGTGTCTGGTGGAGGCATCCCGTGTTGCGGTGCTCCACAGCACCTTCTCCGCCCTCTTCTTCCATCGTTACTCTGGATAGGGAAACATAGAACACAAACATCAGGCTACTGAACATATGTGGGTATGTGTGTTTGTCACAGTGCAAATGTACATCAGTGGCACTGTCAAAGGTCACAACCATCATCACCCTCCAATACACACAGGGAAGTGCCATTCACACACATTCACAAACATGTCTGTCATTCACAACAGACATTCACATCCATGGACAAGGCACTGACACAAGATCATAATTGTGTATTCAGATCACACACATCATGGGACATACATGTCTCATTCACACATATCACCTGACAGTCCTGAGGGAGGCCATGGAGCTATCACGTCACAGTCCACTCAATGGCAAATTGGTAGCGGGAGGCAATCACAAATCAAGAACTCAAGTAACATACGTGCGGAGTGTTGGGCAGTCATACACACTCACTACTCAGACACATGCACATGTACACCATGCATGTCCATGATGGTGACATAAGCACTCATGTGTCACACCTCTCGCATGCCCCAGACCAGACACAGGTATGCAAACATGTGCGCGTTGTTACATGCCGGTGCGCTTCACGCTTTGCAACACAGACACCATCGATGTGGGACACGCTTGAATGTACTCACATGCAGCAATGTCAGGGACATGCACACAGACATCTGTACAGGATGCATTCCAGACATAAGGCCAAGGTGCACACTCCAGCGACACATCAACATGCACATGCACTATGGTGGACAAGAACACATGAACACTTACCAGTCGACTCCAGACAGAGCACCAACTCCAAGACCTGGGGGTACAGCGCTGGGTAAAAGTGCTCCAGGACCCTCATCACGTTGGTGGTCAACTGGCCCGGGCGCCTCGCTCGATCATCAACTGCCTTGAGGAGGCATTGGGCCTTGTTGTGGGTCCTGGACTTGAAGTCTTCCCAGAGCTTGTGGACATGATGGGAGTGGCAGGGTGCCACTCCCTCCACGTTGATGGCACCCACAATGTCCCCCCAGATCTTCTTCCGTCCTTCATTGCCGACTTGCGATGGGCCGTGGAAGAGGGCATCATGATGCCCCAGGACTTGCTGCACCAGGATGCCAACTTCCCTGGGTGAGAAGCTGACAGCCCTCTGCCTCTCTGCCGGGGGGTTGCCACTTGCCTCAGATGGTGTGGTGTCAGACATGGCAACACCCGAGGAAGGTGTGGGTGGGCAAGGTGGTCCTGGGGTTGGGCTGTGGAGTGGTGGTATGGCAGTCGGGAGTCGGGAGTCTTCAGGATCAGCATAGGTGGTCACAACAACAGGATCTCTGGCAATGGCAGATGAGCAGGCGCCAAACTGCAGGCATGTGGGCAGCAGGCACACAGAGTGGGCTAGCAGTAGCAGATGGCTCGTAGGAGGCAGCTCGGGAAGTTGGAGGCAGGTAAATAGCCTTGTAGGCTGGAGCGTGGGTTTTCCGTATTCTTTTGCGTGGCTGGCTGGAAACAGAGTGACTCTGCACGTGCGGATACAGTGCGTTGGCGTGTAATCAGGGGAAAGGCCCTAAGCGCATAAGTTATGAGACACTCGCTGGATGTCGGGCGTTGCCGTTCAGTATCGGGTTAAAGGTCTGCATAGGACAACAGTGCATGTATGTATGTGCTTTTCGTGGGGACAGACGCGTGAACCTCATATATTTGTGGGTTCACAAACGAATAGTTCACTACTATGGCAGTGCATACTTCTTGTTTTGGGAGAGGAGTTGCCTACACGCGTGTGATTTCTATCATTGTACGAGACAGAAGGTGAGGCGTGCATGCATTTTTCCCACTGTGGTTGCCCCTTTGTGTCACGTACCCCATTTTCGAGTTCATAGTAGCCTACATGTTCCTCGTATATGCATTTTTTGTGTTGCTGGGTGACACAGCGTATTGCAGGATGTTTTTTACACACACGTGGGCTACCGAGCAGTCGTGTACATGTTGATGTTTGTTTTTGTGGTGCCTGGGCGTTGCACGGCCTGTTATTTTTTCACCAGGGGTCACATAGAGCCTTTCTGGAGCACAGTGGTACGTTTTCCATCATGTACCCTGCCCCCTCGCTCCAATTGCCCAGGACAATTGTTGGCTGCACCTCCCATTGCGCTAGTCCATCAGTGCCATGACTGGGAGGGCAACAAGTGGGAAAGGAGGCAAAGGTGGGTGATTTGGCCAGGGTGGCCAAGCAGGCCCAGGTGTGCGACGTGGCCAGGGTGGTCAAGGTGGTCCACGTGGGCAAGGTGTCCAGCACCATGCAGGGAGAACTATGCCCCCCACCCAGCCGGGCAGGGAGATTCAGCAGCTGCTGACATACCCAGCACCCGTGGTTCCGGACAAGCAGTGCCATCTGCTGTCCAGAGCAGCCAGGGTGTGGAAGCTGCAGGGGCAGTTGCGGCTACCACTACCCAGGCTCAGGGTCAGCCAGCCCAGACTGTAGTTGTCCCGGCACAGGGACATGGTGACTCAGTGGCTGATTTCCATGTCCCGAAGGCCAAGACACGTGCGGTGCAAGTTCCAGGCACCGGCACCCGGGGATCTGGAGCAGCGGTGTCATCTGCTGTTCACACCGGCCAGGGTCTGGAAGCTGCAGGGGCAGCTGTAGCAACTGGCACCCTGGCGCTGGGTCACCCAGCCAGGACTGGATTGGTCCCGGCCCAGTGTGACTCAGGGGCCAAGTCCCTTGTCACTAAGGCCAAGACACGTGTGGCGCAGAAGCTGACCTTCTGTAGTTACATTGGTGGCTGATTCCATAGGCCAGTCCACCTGTACTCCAGCCCCTACTGACCAGAGTGGTACAAGCCACTCAGGGTGTGCACCACCTCACAAGACGCAGAAGCATGCTCCAGCTGTACAGGCTAAGACCCCAGACACGGCACAGGAGTCCCACACGTCGAGAAAGAGGAGTTTCTGTGATGAGGCCTTGGACATGCTCGTGGACTACATGTTGGAACATGGCTGTGACATGCTAGTGCAGGCAAGGAGCACACATACACCTGCTCAGCGTATGACCCACTGGCAGTGCCTCACGGACCATATTAACGCCTTGGGCTATGAGACGCGCACAGCTGGTGATGTTGTGAAGCGTTGGAATGACCTCCGACACCGAGCAAAAGACATGCTGGCTGCAAAGTTCGCCTCTACTCTGGTGACTGGAGGTGGGTCACCACCAGAGGACGATGAACTCACTGGACATGAGGAGATCACTAGTGATTTTATTGCAGTGGAGCAGATCCCAGGAGTGGGAGACCTGCCAATGTATGAGGGAATTGTCATGGTGCATGCTCCCAAACATCTGGAGCTGGCAGGCCTTCACCAGTCACTGACACCAATAAGGGCTTATAAAGCCCCAAAGGGTTGCCCAAGGACTTCCTGGTCTCAGTCCTGGTACCGTTGGCACCAGGCTCATAATTTTCCATCTGGTGGTGCACTGCATGGGACTACATACAGCCCATCCTTATGGTCTGAGCCATCCAGCCTATCCTGGGTGTGGCTGAGGGACTACTTTACCTGAGATTGCAGAAAGTGGCTGAAGGGACTATTTTATTGGAACTACTTAGAAGGCTATTTAAGCCACACCCTACAGTCAGAACACGCTTCGCATTATTCTGCACTCCTGCAGCGTAACGCTCACTGTGTCTGCTTAGCTCCAGTACCCGAACTCCAGCAGCCACGCCCGTTCTGGAATCTCGATCCATCGGCACCTGAGAAGAGAAGAAGAGAAGAAAGGAACAGGAATTAATACAGCAGTTGAGGCCTTACCTGAAGGATTCCATCTGCGCGGCTGCTCCTTCAGCTGCTCTTCGGCTTGTCGCACCTGCAGAGAAGAAAGCATCAGCAAGTACAGCCGATACTCACCCAGAGACCGCTTCCATCTGGGATTCCTCTGAAGCGGTTCTTCCACTCGCCCCTCCGGAGCCGCGCTGCACCTGCATAGCAGAAAAGAAAAGAAGACAGCAGGTTAGTCGCGCATGGTAAAGTATTAGAGACTTTTGGCGCCACGCACAAGCGCTATACTCACCCGCAGGAAATCTGCTCAGCGTTGTAGGACGAGCCAAATCTTCATTTGAAAACTGCTCAAGACCGCGCCTGAAAGAAAAGTGAAAACAAGGTCAACACTTGGGTAATAAAGACATTAAGCAACTATTCTAAGCATCTATTGGCATAGAGACTTACCTGCTGAGTCAAGCTATTCAAGACTCCGCTACAGCCCCATAGGATCAGTGAAGGAACTCGATCCCGGGAAAGACTATCATATTGCGCCCCTGCAAGAGATCGTAGGATGGAGAGTCCACCATTAATAAACCCAAGGTGAGGCTGAAGCGGAGAGGGGGCATTAGGAGGTTACGGGAGGTGGGAACCAAACCCGCTCCTCACTGCTGTTAACATCCTATTTCTCCCTTTTAGGCAAACCCTTCCTGGGAAGTGACAGTGAGGGAGAAGTCGCGTGCAAGCCTCTCCATCCAGCCCTGTGTAACGCCAGTGCAGACATCATTCCTGCAGCTTCGAGCAACGACCCCTTGGAGACCAGGTGAGCGTGACAGGAATGTCCAGTGAGTGGTGATGCGTGTGTGTACAGGCCATGTGTATGTTGCTTGGGTGATGTGTTATGATTGTCTGCCAGTTCAGGCTACTTTGTCATGACTGCCATGTGTGACCCATGTGATGTTGGACTGATATGTGCTTGTTGTCATGCAGACTGCATACAAACCATGTGCTGCACACAGAGGCAATCCTCATCACCACACCTGCTCCCTCCTTCCATGACACTCTGTCCAGCCTCTCTTGGCCCTATTCTTGCTCCAACCTGTGGTCGCGGATAGCCTGTGATGATCTTCCACTCAACAGTCGCCTTCTATCGTCACCTGACTGACGTCTCTGTAAGATCACCCTGCAAGTTACTCCTCCTCAGAGGCATTCTTCCTTTCATTTCCATCCCCCAGCAGCTCACTGTCTCCAGAGGACTGGTAATTCCTATGGTGGACTACTGCAACAGGCTTTACCAGTATTTCTGTGATTCTACACTCTTCCCTCTGCAATTCTGCCAGTCCTGAGCTGTGTGGAAAGTCCTTTAGGCTTGGTGCAAGGTATCTCTCTAGGACTGTGATGATGGCACAGGCTCACAGTGGCTATGAGTGTTCATTCCTGAACCCTGTGCATTCTTGGCAAGTCCCTATGGACCTGGGCCAGCAATTCCTTCAACTCCACCTCCAGTATTTACTTCATTATCCTGGTCTTTGATCATCCCTTGCTTACTCCCTCAGGGTCAGATGCTCCTCATGGAAATTAGTTTGTGGTGCACGTCTGTTTTGAGCTGGGGCCTCCCTCTGGTACAGCCTCCCTGCCTTTTTGTAACTGGAGGTGTAGCTTCTCCGGGTCTGCAGGCACTTCTGATGCTTCCTCATGTGTTGTGGTTTCTGTCCTCCTCTCCCCTGCTGTAGTCCCAGATGACTCAGAGAATGTGCTTGCCACCTGCCCACACTGTCTGCTATGACACGGTCCTCTGAGCAACCATTTTAACCTGTGCACTGCCTCCCAGCCACCCCCCGCCCTTGGGGGTGGGGTTTACTGTATCCCTACAACCCACTACTAACACTTTACACATGATGACTGCACTTAACCTTACAGTGCCATCAGGCCACGACATTGACATTACTGGATCTGTGTTTTTATTCATAGTTGAGGCCGTACCCATGTACTGCACTGCACCCACACACTTCTAAACCCTGTTATCCCCTTCAATATGCCTATTCACTTGTGTGATGTCAATGTGACCTAGCATTATTGAATCTGTATTCCTGCCCTCACTGTATTACAACATCCTAGCGTTGTTGCACCCTGTGACACATGTGTGTTTTCTAATAGTGAATTCCATGAAATGTCATCTGACATACGTTGTACATGGCTCATGGTTAGTAGTATTCAACTTCCATCTGAGGCTGGTTGACAATTCTGGCATGGCTATGCTATGTGCCAATTGTGTATTGGCATCAGTCATGTTTGTGGAAGGACTATGCCCATCACATGCTTCTGTGTGATGCAGGTGCTATGCAGTATATGTGTTATTTTGCCCTTTGACACACATCCATGTCTGCTTACAGGCTCCCCTTCCCTTTCATTGACACTGCGTACAGGCCTGACTTTGTGTCATGTGTGAATTGGCAGGTTCATGTGTTGGCTGACAACATTGTAATACCTAGGTGTGTGGCCTATGCTATTAACATTTGTAGTCATGTTTTCTTTATATTTGTGCAGGTGATGAGGCACTGGATGCATTGGAGGAGGACGTGGTGTGGTAGCCCATGAGAATCCATTGGTGCTACAGACCATCCTGGCTAGGGGTGTCTCTGAGTACACCTCTGAGGAAGCCTAAGCCTCTGCTGCTGAATAGGACATGAAACCCTCATTGCTGTCGCAGGTGATTGATTCTACTGTGGATGCTGTTCAGAGTTCGTTTGGAGCACACCACAACTGAAATGCAGCCAGACAGTCAGGTATTAGTGAGGAAGAGGAAGAGGTGGAGTGTAGACTGAAGAAGAGCTGTGTGTCATCCGTGTAACACTGAACGTTGGAGATGAAGGCGGCTGTCATACGGGGCAGGAGGGCCATGTAGCCATTGAAAATCCAGGAGGGTAGGTCAGATCCCTGGGGGAAAACGCAAGTAGAGGGAGTGATAGGGGAGAGGAAAGACCCCAGTTCCACCTGGGATGGGCTGTCAGAGTGAAAGGAGGTTAGCCATGCCACGGCCTGATCAATGATGACCAGGGTATCACAGAGACGTGCAATTAGTGTGTTGTGGTTCACCGTATTGAAGGCAGAGGAGAGGTCAAGTAGAATGAGGACAGAGGGAGAATTAGAACCAAGATTTGAGCGCACATCTTCCCGGGTGTTCAGAAGAGCAGTTTCCATGCCTCTGGATGGTCAAAAACCAGACTGGTGGTTGTGGAAGGAGTCAACAGATTCAGTCCAGAGGGTAAGCTGGGAAACAGCAAACTTCTCCAGGAGTGTGCCCAGGAAAGGAGTGATAGAGATCAGGTGACAGTTTTCCAGGAGAGGATGCACAAGGGAGTGCTTAAGAGCAGTGGTGGGGAAAACTCCAGTGGCGAAGGAGAGGTTGCAGAGGTCAGCCAAGGCTGGAGCGAGAGAGTCAATGTTGTCCTTGATGAATTTGGAGGGACAGGGGTCCACCTGTTTGGAGGAGGCTTTGATATACCAGACTTGTCTAGTTACCTCCTCAGGTGTGACAGGGGAGACAGAAGGGAAAAGAAGGGGAGGGGTTGTGGTGGCCAAGGGTGCTACAAGAGATGGTGCTACATGAGGTGGTGAGGAAGAGCTGGAGGATAGGATATCCACTGTTTTTGAGGTGAGTGTGCAGCCAGGGCCGAGCAAATTGCCTGGGTGTGTGCAATGGTGGAGGAGGCTGCGGTAGGGTTGGCTAATTCCTTGCAGACTTTGAAAAGTGTTTCTGTGTTATTGGATACCGCAGAGATGCAGGCTTGTATAAAGACTATTTTCTGGGAGCAGATGCAGAGTCTATCCTGCCTTTGGAGGAGGCGGCAGGCCAGTTTGTCAGAGGGTGTGCCAGAGGAATCCCATTTACATTTGGCTGCCCGGCACTTGTGTTTAACAGAAGCTGATTTGGAGTCATACCAAGAGTTGCACTTTTTGGTAGGCTTCAGTCGTACCCTCATGACAGAGGCAAGAAGATAAAGGGTATTGGAAACAGAGAGGTTAAAGTTTGAGAGGGCTGTGGCAGGGTGGGAGTCAGTCCCAGGAGTGGAAGGAGCATAATAGGTGGAGGCAAAGGCAGCTACTGAGACTCTTTTCATGGGTCGGATGACCTTGTAGACAGGAGGCAGTGCCAAGCTTACCTATGCAAGTGGAGAAGAGAGCTTTAAGTGAGAAGAGAGGAGAAAATGATCAGTCCGGGAGAGAGACGTAGTGAGAGGGATAGATAGCGAAATGTCAGTTGAGAAGAGAGCATCCAAGGTGTGGCCAGCGCTGTGCATTGGGCCAGACGGTCAGATGGAAAGAAAGGGAGAGTCGCAAAGGTTGCATAAAGGTCTTAAGGAATCAGGTGAGTCGAGATGGATGTTGGGATCATCACCCAGTAGGAGGAGATGAGAAGAGGAGAGAGGAGGCCAGGTCAGCCCATTACGAAAGGAAGAGGGGGGGCTGACCATGTGGCTGATAGAACGTGGCCAGCAGGAGTGAAGAGCTAGGAGAGAGGCAGAGCCTGCATACCAGTCATTCAAAGGATGAATAGGCCTGAGTGGAATGACAGACACAGGGATACACTCAGGAGAGATCAATGCTACTCCCCCACCTGGTCTGTTTGGTCTAGGAAGAGAGAGTATTGTGTAGCCTTCTGGGAGAAGTGTGTCCAAACTTGTGACAGAGCAATCCTTGAACCAGGTTTCAGTGATGGCAAGAACATCACAATCCAGGAGTTCAAAGAGGTTGCAAATGTCAGAGGAGTGTTTGACAGCTGAGCGAGTGCTTACCATGGCAATGTGGAGCAGATTGCAATCAGTGAAAGACTTACGGAGGGAGTGGGCCCCCCTAATTGACGATAGTGCCTGAGGGACAGAGGTAGAAGGGGGCAGAGGAGCCAGGGCCGATAAGGGAGCAGGGACCATAATGGGTGAGGAGGGAGCCAGTGAGGGAGGCACCACAGGGGGCAAGGGAGCCCCAGATACAGTGTTAGTATGTGACTGGATCATCCAAGAGGAGAAGACAGACAGGGTTGTCAATGTGTGGGGTGGTGTCAAGAAAGCCATGGCGAGGGTATAAGGGTGGTTAAGAGGTGACAAGGGAGCCAACGTGGGCACAGCTGGCATGGGAGCCAGGGCAGCTGAAGGAGCTGGTGCAGAAGACAGAGAGTAGTTGATAAAGCGGGGGAGGAGCCTATCAAAGAGTAGAAGGTTTGGGTTGAGGACCCTGGACCATGATGGTACCATTGCAGTAGACATTGATGAGGACCGTGGAGGTGGAGAGGGAAAGAAAGACCTCCCAGCGGGTGCCACCATTGATGGGCGAAGAAGGGAAAGGAGAGAGAAGAGCAATCATATGGAGAGTCTATAGGACGGGTGAGGGAACGACATAGAGTATGTCTGTGAGAGTCTCTCTGGCAGAGGCAATGACGTAGGTGCCTGCAATTGGAAGGCCTGGGTTAGAGCTCAGTATGACCTTCTTGAGGTTCTTCCTTATAGACTTAGTAAGGGGTGAAGGATAAAAGATAGAGAAGCACTTTGAGAAGATAGGAGAGATGGATAGCACCATAGCAGACTGCAGAGAGTGAGGTACACTTAACCAGGCTGAGGCCACAGAGGCTCAGCGAGAGCAGAAGGTAGAGGGGGGAGACAGGGAACAAGACTGGGAGAAAAACAATGGGATCTGGCGGAGGTAATATGCACAGAAAAACAGTGAACACACAGAGGAAGGGGAGGTAGCGGGTGTAGGGCTGAGGGCAATAACAGCAGAGAGGGACAATGGGACTGAGGAAGGGTGATGGAACCGGTGGCAGACTAGACAGAGTACAGAGGGGTGGACTTGTTAACACATTCTCATGAAGAGCAGGTTATGCACAAAGCTAAAGACAAATGTAAAAAGGAGCAGGACAATCAAGAGGACACACAGCTGAAAACGAATTTAAATAGCAGCAGGACAATCAAAGTGACATATATTTTAGAGGAGTCATCGATCTGAACATGCTAACCAGAGCTTTTGCCTAAACTTCCACTGCCTTCGATGTCAATGCCCGAACACCTGGATAACCTAGCAGGTAGTCCATGGGGTTGCCAGCCACTGCATCAAAATGGACAGTGACCATGTAAGTAATCTGACAGTTGCAATTAAGAGCTCTAATGGGAGTGGTGTGCAAAGAAATGACCCTTGGAAAATTGGCATTAGGGGTTTTGGGTCCATCACGATCATGATAGGATGATGAAAAATGTAAAGGTGGACATGACGACACCACAACAGACCAAGGAACACCTCACACTATATTTTTGAATGTCGCATTTCTGTTCGTATCAATGCTTTGGGAGCCCAGACTCTCTGCACCCCCTATTCCAGGGTAAAGGGCCTTCCCTCTTTCCTTATGTAGCACCTGAAATGTCTGGCCGGTTTAATATACCAGGGGACCCCAGGCTCCATCTAGCCCATGTGTCTCTGGAAATATTGTTTTTAACTAAACCCTGTCATGCTTTTCTTCTATTCTTTGACTCACTGCTGAGATCCCACACAGTAACATGTAAAATGTGACTCAGAAGCAATCGGCCTCACAAAATGAACGACTTATCAAAATGCAACACATCACACACATCTATGACTCCAAGAAATCAACAGCCTACAGAAGGACAAACATATGATACATAGATTTTAAGACAAAGACAATGGGCCTGCAGTATAAGAATATTGTTACTCTCTTGCCAACATGCTGCCATTTCTTCCATAAAGCTGTGGCCCTGAGGGCAGTTGTCCATTTCATGCATGCCTTTGAAGGACAATAGAGGTCGGGCAGAGTGTGAGACATATGAGCCACAGCGACATTCAGAGGGACCAGTCTGTTGGGAAGTGTCTGGATTTTCCACGGGCTGAGGCTTAAGGAAAGTAGACATTAAGATGAAGTAGTCCATCCATGAAGCCTATCCCTTGACGTTGACCGGGGTCCGCAGCAACGACCTGGTAGTGATGAACTTTCACATTAAATCAATAAGAGAATTGCAAAGTCCTCTCCTTTCTTGATGTAAAATTAAAAAACGAAAGGTTTGTTTTAGAAACCCTAAACTGTGCTTCATATGAGACTGCAGGATGTGGTTTCTAATCAAATTTAGAAGCAAAGCAAGAATATGTCCTGTCAGACACTACAGTCATGTTTGTGTGCCAGAATATGCATGTCAGACCATCACATGGGCTGTGTAGCCTCTCGCACACCACCTGTGCTGAAATTACACACATGATCATCTTATCTATCCCATTTATCCCTCTTTATCCAAAGTTGCCACTGAGATCAGCTGGAAATTCAGCAGTTGAGGAGTACAGGACACAGCTTAGCACCAGTCAGACCAGCATGTGCTGTTGAGTGCTGTGTTCAGCAGTGTGTTACTTACTTCAACCCAGTGTTGCCACAAACAAAAGGGACTGTCTGAGGCACAGCTGAAGATCTTTGCAGATGTAGAAAGAAAATCCTGCTCAAATACGAGAGTGCTGCTGTCTGGCTCCTTTCGCTAGAGACTCCCACGATTTTAGGGAGACTTGGCAGCTCTGTTGACAGAGAAATGTAGGGGACACTCCATGACACGATATGGAATACATTGCCAGAAAAAAGGGACTAGCCAGAAATGCTGTCTGATGGTAAACTCCGAGGCAGTTAGTACTGTGGTAGAGTCCAGATTTTCCATACTTACTTTTAGGGAAGTCATGATTCTATTAAAATCAACAAACGAATGAGCAAGGTCAGGTCGATCTCTGCTGAAGAGTAACCACTGCTACACCTTGAGTGGGTAACCCCTTGTGTGGGTGGTCACAGAATTCTCATGAAACTGTTATTCTGCACAAAAGGGTTTTATTTTGTAGTGCAGTGGTGTAGTAATACACTGGTCTTTTTCAAAAACGTAGGACATTCACATTTGAGGACATACAAGGTGCAGTACCTAAGTACGAATGATCAAGTAGTCAATATTTGAGACATCTACTTGTACAGTTTGTTCATTCTCTATAGGTCCCTTGGGAAGGAAGCTTGGAGAATTCAGTGGAATCATAGACAGGTAGAGGGTCCGTAGAGTGTGGGCACAATCAAGGGTTGAACAACAGAAGAACAGTTTCATGAGAATTCTGTGACCACCCACACCAGGGGTTACCCACTCACGGTGTAGCAGTGGTTACTCTTCAGCAGTGAGCGACCTGACCCTGCTCATTCGTTTGTTGATAGTATTGTACCGACCTGGGCAGAGCAAGACAGTAACCAGGTACCCTTCCGAATACTATGATTCTATTAAAGACACAGAGGCTTGTACTATGCGTACTTTTCTTTATTAAAACTCAAGCAGCAATCTTAAAAAAGAAAAATAACATTACACAAAAATCAAAGAAAAAAGATTTCCTGTGACAATGTAGTCTTTGCAGTTTGAAACTCTATTGCCCTCAGGCATGACAATTGTCCTAGTCCATGAATCACAACGTTATGTTCCTATCACCTCACAATTTCCCATATCCAATTCCTCTTTCTTTTTCACTGTCTCGCTGTAGCTTCCTAATGAATGACTCCATCTCGAACAGGGTATAACGAAGAATAAAACATGCAATGAACTACTTCCAAATCCGGCATGGAACCGCCCTGTGTTGTCTGCCTGTTTAGTGTCCGCACCTGCTGTCAGGTTCCCTTGGAGGTTCAGCAGATTCCTTCTTAGATAAGTGACTGTAAAATGACTGATGAATGTAACTTGTTATGACATATGATTGATGGAAAATTGATCAGTTAGTTAAAATAGCTTTTAAACAGAAGAGGTGATTGAGCAAACATAAGACTGTCAAGTAAAGTTTAGTCTTTAATGGAAAGTCAATACTGTGATGCTTCAAAGGGTCGTTCATTTTCTACAGGAGCAGAGTTAATGCCCCAGCTTTGAGTCTGTGATAAACCGCAGGAACTCCATTACCTGCTGTGGCCTGGTCTCAGATTTCTCCCAATTGATGAGAAACCCCAGCTTTTCTAGGAGACCCGTCATTGGGTCCATTTGCTCTGGCAGCCGCATCAGATTCTGCGCCATGAGACAAATATCCTCGATGTATAAAATCAGTCTGACTCCTGAGTAGCTTTGTGAAGCACCACAGTGCTGAAGTTAGTCTGAAAAGGGAGGCACATAAACTCCCACCTTTGCCATCGCCAGAGGAATTCTAAAAATTGCTGGTGCATCTCAGGAATGGGTACTGCTAGATAGGCATCCCTCAAATTCAGTGCCCTTTCTGCAAAATGTCCCTGAGGAGATGGATTTTCTCCATCTTGCAGTGTCGGTACACGAGAAAGACGTTAAATTGTCTGAGATTATCTCCGGCCTGACCTTTTGCTTCTGTTTCACCAGTAAGATATTGCTGTGCTGGCCTTATCGACATTTTCTTTAGAAACTCTCCTACTTCCTTGTCCATGAGGCTTTGTTCCTCCCCTGTGTTAGGGGGGATTCTCAAAATGTGCTAATTTCCCTTACCTTTTGAGACCCCAAGCAACTTTGCTGGATTTCTAGGATTTGATTTTTCTACCTGGGAAGAGTGTGAGCCTTTTTTCCCCACTCTTTCATGTATTTTGATGTGTGTTTTACTTTTGTGATCTTTGGTTATGGTGTTTCTTTGTGTCACACAACACCTTCAGTGCAGTGGCACAGGGGTGTCTTTCAGACTCCCCAAGGTTTAAACACTTTCTGTGGGACTGACTACCGTCTCCCAGAGCATGTAAAGTTCTGGGAGACTTCTGCTGGTTGTAGTTAACTGAAACCCTTTTCCCTACCTATGAATGCATTTGGGCTGCATTTCCTATAACCTTGTCTTTTTACCCCTTTTTAAAGTAACTGAAGTGCCATTTTGCTCCCAATTCAGGGGAGCGGAACTAGTTCAGTAACTTATTGGTTGTGTATTGTGATGTATTAGTGTATGATATTAAGCTGCTTTTGCTAGTGTAATGTTTTCTAATTGACTGTGTAAATAAATGTATATTCTTTTACCAAGAAACCTTGAGTAAGTGTTTGTTTGAACCACTGTATTTGTTGGTCCCTTTGTGTAACTTGCTCTACTGCTCACTTAAACTCTTGAGATATGTCTGGCTGCTCAGCCAATGCTACCACATAACTGTGTAGTACAGGCTTGTACCAAAGGTGAAATTGTACTGACACTTGTAGTCTTAATTGCATGTAGTGTTCCCAAAGGGTACTGCATGTGATTCTACCTAACACTCTGAAATTGCAAAAGGTTGCTGTAGTTTCATTTGTCTGTGATCTTAAAAAATTACAGACAACTCCCCTGCACAGTCTCTATGACCCAAGAGTCCACGGTAAGCTCCTCCCAAGCGCTTAGGTGCATCGCTAGCCTACCACCAACCGCTGAAATTGCATTGCTTGCTGCTGCGCTGTGTGCATACAACTGTACTCTAACCTGCTGCTGCAGTGCCAGCCCCAACGCCTGCCTCTTACATGGGAGGAGAAGGAAGGATTCAGCCTTCTGTCTTCCTGCTGTCACCAGTTGTTTCCTCTATAGGGCCTCTGGCCCCCTCAGCGGCTGGCAGAGACGCCTCTGCTTCTGCCGCCCTGACGTATACACAGGGCACAAACACTCTTTTTAACTATGTCTGACCTTTGTCCAGAGCAGCAAAGGTGCTAAAAAATCTTGACATGTGTTTGACAAAAGCTTCTCCAAACAAAAGCCTTTTAGCTGCTGCAGTGGCTTCAGAGGATGCCAACTTCCTACGTTTCAGATCGATCTTTACTTAAATCGATCGGCTGCACTCCGCTGCTATCGTACAGTTTGTATTACTTATTAAACAAACTGCTCTTTGTGCCCAATTAGCCAGAATATGCACATCCATAGGCAGGGCCTCTTTGGTCTCTTATACCATTTTAATGATCTTGGCCAATGGACCTATGGAATCGGGGAGCGTGTCCTGGCATGTTATCCATGAGCGGTCAATGCCCTTTTCAGGTCCTTGGTGTGCTTCACCATGAATGAGTCCACCTCCAGAGTGTCCGTTACTTTATCCGGCAGAGAAGGTCTGGGATATTGTGCCTTCAATTAGACTCTCACCTCCTTATTTAGACGCGTGCGCAGTCGCTTGCTCAAGTATCTTTTGTCCTTAAGTGGGGGCTTAGCCTCCATGGATCCCGGGTGGAGTAGCAGGTCTGGATGAAAGGGGTCGACCAGGGAACGTGTAGGCATTTCTAAACGCTCTTATTGTGCCTTTTGCACGGTTCTCCTTCCTGAGGAGTGGCCACGCTCACAGAAAAGTGAGAACTCTCAATGCTGCTGGAATCCCATTCAGTGCCCTCTTGGTCTTTCTGTGGGCTAAGGGGTATGCATAGCTCTCAACCATTTGTTTTTCAAAGGTGGGTGAAATCACCCGATTTTGTTTTTGGCGGGTCAGACGCCTATTTGAATGAATGGGCGCGTAGGAGGCTTGGCGGGTGAGTCAGCCCTTTAGAGTTGAGAGCTATGGGTATGTCACCTTGTCCCTTCCATCACGCCTTTCCCTTAGCACGCCACTATTTTGTGTGTCCTTTGCATGATTTGGACAGTGGTTTGCCACTGGCCTTATGTTCCTCCTGCCATTGTCTCTTGCAGGCTCTGGGCCTCACAGCTGTCGGCCCTTGCGAAAAGGCGACACAGCCCAGGAGAAAATCCAGCTTATAGGATAACAGCCCTACCCCTGCCCATGCTGCTTTCTCCATCGGCTGTCCCTGAGAGGTGTCCTGCAGAATGCTAGCAGCCGCAAAGTGAAGCACAGGCTTTTTATTACTAAATTTGATTTATAACATCTAACAATGGTTGTGAGGCTATTTCTTCACTTGTTTAATGTCTTTGAAGTCATTTAAACTGCACATTTTATATCAGCTAGCCCCGAGATTGGTGGCATGCTGGAGTTCCAAGTGCTTTCAACCATTCAATTACTTTAAGTTATGAAATATAAGGCAAGAGCCTAAGAGGTGAGATGCCTGAAGTCATTTTGAAGCAATGAAAAAACGGATTTGAAGCAGATATAAAGAAATATTTAGGTGGCTTGCCATGTTAGAGTTGACACTGAAAAGGGACTTGCAGGCCCTGCTGTCTGATTAGGTCATAAGAGCTAGCACCAGAAATTTCCCATCTGAAGTGTTGGTGCAGTGGTAGAACGTCCTACACCCCATGAGGTTGTGAGCTCAAGGGAGCTGTCCGAATATAATTAATTTCCTTTTAAATTTGATTTATAACATCTCACAATGTTTGTGAGGCTTTATATTCACTTGTTTAATGTCTTTTAAGTTATTTAAACAGTAAATTTGCCATCGGCTAGTCCCGGGAGTGGTGACATTTTGCGGCATGATAAGGGCTTAAACTATGCATTTGCTGAAAGTGTTTTAATATAAAACAATCCGACAGTGATTGAGAGGGTATTTTTCACTTGTTGAATGTGTTTGAAATCCCTTAAACTGTACATTTTACATCAGCCAGTCCAGAGATTGGTGGCATGCTGTGGCATGTGCCACATGTCACATTCGGCTCCTACCCCTTCTCCGAACGAGCCAGCCTGGAGCCGCATCTGGAATCTTCTGCTCCATAGGCAGCAGGGGTGCCGAGTACGGGGGGGCTCTGGGGCCCGAGCCCCTCCTGGCAAAATCAAGTCGGGGCTGAGTCCCCCCAGCCGGAGAGAAGTGATGCAGCATCGATGGCCCTTTCCATCGACACTGCATCACTTCTCTCCGGCTGGGTATAATCGCGAAAAATGTGCGATTAAGCCCTCCCCTCTAGGACTCCTTGGTGTATGGTCCTGGAGGGGAGAGTTTAGGCGCAGCGGTAATCAAACTGTGGGGTGCGCCCCTCTGGTGTGCCGCAGCCTCATGCCCAGGGGAGGCGCGCATCCACAGTTTGAAAAAAAAAAGAGGTTAAATGACCAAAGGGTTGGGCTGTTGCTTCATTAACAAGCAGCAGCCCGATCCACGGCCCCTGCCACACATGCTTAGTGCGACAGGGGCCGGGCCTTTGTGAGGTCTCAGGCTCCAAGACAAAAGAAAAAGCGCACACCTTCTTTTGCCTTGATGATGGTCATTGCGGCAAAAGAATGTGTGTGCTTTTTTTGTCTTCATGAATAGGCTCCTAATGGAGCCTGAGGCTCCACAAAGGCCCGGCCTCTTTCGCACTATGGGTGGTGGCAGCATGGTCGGATTGGCCCCTGGCCGGGCTGAAATCGTCCCTGGGGAGTAGGGGCCAGTTTCAGGCTATGCTTGGGCCGGTCTGAAAACATTTTTGGGGAAAAATTCATTTTTTTCAAATTTTTTATTTTTCAAAAACCTTTCATCCTTCTTGGGTCGATATGAGTACCAACACAGGTTGGGTGATATTGTATGCATATTTGTTCTATAAAAAAGAGCTTCATGCTAAGTGCTATATAATACCATATTATCATGTGGCCTTGGACGTCTGCTTGGAGTCACAGTAATTTGACAATATGGATCTATACACACAGATATTAATGATACGTATGGTGATCCATTCTTGTATGAAATGTATATCACCTTAGTGAAATCATAACCATATTTTTCGTAATGTAGTTTACTTAGGAACAATGCTATTTTATGCCACTTCCTATTTTGTCAAGGGGTGAAAGGTTGTGTTTCATCGGTTCCCTGGATGTCACTTTGGTGTGGGGTCAAATTACATCACTTTCCGTGATATCATCAGAGGTCAAGTGTCGTGAGGCGAGGGGTGGGCCACTTTTTTTTGGGTGACCGGGCTTATTTCTTGTCCCAGTCCGACCCTGGGTGGCAGCAGTGGTGTGGAACTGCCCAAGTGTCACAGAAGTGCTAGAAAATATTTGGGCAAAGGCACCTACTGTTTTACAAACTAAGCACTTGGTATACACATGCAGTTGCAATTAAATGTTCATTAAAAAAGTATGCCCTCAAGAGTATGCTATCACAGAGAAACGGGGACCCCAAAGCCAGTTCAACTACCCACTCCCAGGTGTGCTACTGAACAGGTAGATGTAAGTCGAGAGCCAACCAACCTCTTTCTCCTGTCTGTGCTACTGTACCATACAAATAAGGGTGAATCGCTCTCCTGCAGCCTCTCTCACAGTCAACGATTCTTGATGATTTACTGGTGCAGTCACAAAAAAAAGATTTTTTGGGGGTTCATTTTGTTTACAAAAGTAGTGCATTGCTAAAACCCCCTGGCTGCCAGTTTATTGTCCTTGGAGCGTCCCAGGCTCCCTACCACCTGAGAGCCACCAACCTTGGGTGCTGTTTTAAAACAAATGAAAGACGCAGACAGAACATTAACTGTGTGAGTCAACTGAGAAATGAATGCACTCATGCTCCATTCAGAGAGAGGCTTTGAAAATGTAGCTCTGACAAATCAGAGAATCGGGGGGGCAAAGAAGCACTGCACATCTCTGCTCCCTCTTCATGGGTTTACGGTTGCCACCTGAAAGGTTGCCAGCAGCTAACCTGCCAACCTGTCCCAACTCCATGCCTCGTGTCCTATTCCCTGGTCAAACAAACCCTGTGAACTCATTGGCCGCATACGACCCACAGAAGTCTTTTTACCGCCCGTCCTGAACGTCTGTTTCTTGCACTAGTGCTATTAACGCATGCAGCTCCAAGGTATAATATTAACAAACAGTGTTTGTGGCTAAAGGGCCGGCATAAAGTCTCTATTTCAGAGCCAGAGTCAAATGATAAGGTGCTTGTGGCAGTATGGAGTTCCAGGCCTCTGCTTGGACGCTGGGAACTGCAACCTTTAGCTCTGCAGATGCTTTGGACTACAATGCTCATCAGCCCCAGCCAGCATAGTCAGTGGTGATGGATCATAGGAGTCGTAGTCAAAACATCTGGAGAGCCACATGTTTAAGACCCCTGGGTTTAAGGAACAGGAAGTAAAATAATCCATGAAAGTAACAGGGGTATGACGTTCCTGGATCTACATGGGTAGAATAAAAGTAGACTAGAAGATCAACAGCCTGGGGGTATCAAGTTTGTGTAGGATGGAATGGTGGGGGTCTGAGTCATCTGAGGAGACAGGGGTATTTTACAGGTCTGACACCTGGTAATCCACTTAACAATAAAAGACAACATGGAGAGAGGTGATGTCTCTGTGTGGCCTGTAAATCTGCCGAGATACCACCAAACTGTACTATCATTACTGCAACTTGGTCTGGCGGTATTACTGCCGGATTACAAGTGGTGGTAGGCAGTGTTAATCCCCATTAATTGGAGTCCATAGGACTCCATAGGGGATTTCAGCGGTATTACTGCTGGTAGTAATTTTGCTGGTGGTAATATCCCAAATTGTTCTATTTTGGGCGGTCTGGTGGAGGAAATACCTCCAGCTTCTTGCTGGAGGATTTTCCTCCACCTTTGCCCTCAAACTCATAGTTGGGCGGTGTGATAATGTGGCTCTATACGGTATTATCAGTGTTGCCAGTCAGAACTCATTTACCTCAGCAATGTATTCAGTTCTCTGTTTTTTGTCCTGATGCTTAAAATGTGCAACTTGCATTACAAGCTGTGTGCCGCAGACTGCTTCGACTCTAAGCGGGGGAGAAGTTAGGACTGTGGGGACTGAGACGGCAGGACTTTTCAACCTTTTGACACAAGGGGCCTTCACTGAGTCTTGGGGGGCATCACCTCCCACGGGATATGGTACAGTATAATTACCTCATTGCTTTCTAACACTGGCTCCTCTACATCAGCCTCTTGCTGACATAGAAGGGTTTATAGCTGTTCAGTGGGCATTCAGTGGTTAAGATCTATGCTGGCCTGCCATCTTGTGATAAAAGGTAAATATTAACCTTAAATGTGTCGCCATTGCAAGTCTCACTTCTCCCACAGCAACAGCAGAGCCAGCTTGCCAGTGCCTGATAATCCCAAAATTCTCTGTAATTTTATGCAAAGATGCATTTTATTATTATAAGGTTATTTTACTCACTGAAAGCTGATCAAGTGTTTTAAGTCTGGACTTTATTAACTGGGTGCGTGTAATTGCAGCACAAGCACTCTTTACAATCTAAACTAGAGGTGTGTTTACAATGTTGATTGTTCCAAAATACATCTCCTAGTGTGCTGCTTTGGGTCAGGTGGCCCCCTTTAAGCTGTACACAATGATACAGATTCAAAACTACCTTGAACTGCACAAACTACTAGGATCTAGACAATCTGGCTTCCGCCCACTACACGGAACGGAAACAGCCCTGATTGACTTAAAGGCCCAAATAGACGAACTGAGAGATCAGGGTAAGACAGCCCTCCTCCTCCTACTAGATCTCTCAGCTGCGTTTGATCTTGTGGACCACAAAGTCCTCTGCAAACACCTGGACGTTGCCGCTCACTTCTCCACCCAAGCCATCAGTTGGATAGAATCCTTTCTGAGTGAGAGAACTATGAGAGTCTTTTCCCCTTCGGCAGCAGCTGACCCTATACCCATTACTTGTGGTGTCCCTCAGGGATCCTGCGTCTCTCCGACCCTTTACAATATATTCACCAAACCTCTGTTCGATGATTTGGACAATCTCGGTATCACCTACACTAACTATGCAGATGATACACAGATTCTCTTCCCACTTTCTGGGGATCACAGTGAGGATGGGGAGTTGGTGAATAGAGTGTATCTCATCATTCAGGCATGGATGGCCACTCACGGTCTTTGCCTGAATGATGATAAGACAGAGTTGATCATTCTGGGCACACAAGCCAATATTAACAAATTGGGCCCAGATTACTCAGCCTTCAGCATAGACGGAAATGTCATTAAAGTCTCGAGGGAAGTAAAAACACTTGGTTTTTATCTCGACTCTACCCTGTCCTTCACTAAACAGGTAAACTCCCTAGCCTCCACCACTGCTTACACCTGTAAATTGATCAGAGCAGGCAAGCCCTTCCTGTCCAATACCAGCTGCCTAATCCTGGCTAGAGCCTTAATTCTTTCCCGACTTGATTACTGTAATGCCCTATACAGTAGCGCCAATAAAGCCACTACCCTAAGACTTCAAACTCTACAAAATAATGCTCTCAGAGCTGCATTAGGAATAAGAAAGAGGGAGCATATCTCCTCGACTAGGCGGCAACATAAATGGCTTTCTACTGAAAATAAAATCCAGCTAAAAATGATCTCATTAACCCATAAGGCCTTAAATAATGCTGCTCCTAGCTACTTGATGGACAAAATAAAAAGAAAAACTTCCAATAGACCCATGAGACTCGCCAACTCCAATTGTTTGGCAGTACCTAGATTCAGACTTGCCAAAATTGGTGGCGTTTGCTTCCCTGTGAAAGCTGCTAACCTGTGGAACGCCCTGCCACCTAACCTTAGAGCTGACCAACCCTTCCCCCATTTCAGAAGGAACCTTATCAAACACATTATCGCCAACAATGACTTAACACCCGAACACTCACAAGCGTAGTCCTACCTAATGCACCCCGACGCGACATCAACCTTTATGTTTATTACTGCTAATCATGTATATTGTTAACTGTACATTCATGTAAATACGGCAACTCTTTATCTGTACATTCTAGTAATTTGTGTAATATGGCGTAATATTGTAAATTCATTTATATAACATTGTAACATTGTAAGCTTCGCATATACTTGTTGCTGCGCCCGGTAACCTAAGGGTCTGGTGCGCAATATAAATAAATAAACAAACAAACAAACAAACAAACAAACATTGTCTGGTTGACATACTATGTGATTTGTGTATTTTATAAAGGAAACTAAGACCACTAGAACTCACCACCCCAGAAACTCCCAATCCCACCTTTGGGGGCATTCCTGTGGACATGGGAACACAGAGGAAAGAATGAATAAAAAACTATTTGCCTTCAAGTGGAAGCTAGACCTTTGCAAAAGAACAGTTGGAGGTGGGCAAGCCACCTAGCAACATTGAGGTCCAGCTTTGATGAATACTTCCCTGAAGTAAATGCTGGCATTAATGACTGGGTGATGCAGACTTTTCTGGCAGAGGAGGTGGTGCATCATCCATTTGATGCCCAGGAAGAGCTGATTGAGGTTCGGTCGGACACTACTCTGCAATCTGAACTTAGGAACATTGCAGTGGGTGAATTTTGACTGAAGGTAATCCTGAAGAATCCTACATTGGCATGGTCTGCTATACAGTCGCTCTTACTCTTTGGGTCTTACTACTTGTGCGAAATAGGCTTTTCAGCGTTGGCTTTTTTACTGACTCCTTCATTTTTTGAATAAGGGCTGTTTCAAATGAATGTTGAAAAACCGGAAAGTGGGAGTTTTTGAAACATGGAGACAACCATGGCTACAACATTTAGACGGAGTGCTTCCATCAGTCCCAAACATCACCTGGGTGCAGGGTGAGCCTGGGTAACTGCTTTTTAACATTGTACACTACTTTGCCAGAATTTCTGGTAAACTACAATGTTAAAAGCAGTTAACACTCTTCCCCCCCCCCAAGTCTGAAACCACACTGGATTGCATTATACTTCAGCAGCACATCTGATGTGTCCACTGAAAGGTTTAAGATTAAGCTACATCCCTAACTCTATCTGGTTACCCAGAGGTAACATCTTAGCAAATTTCACTTGGGGCTGGTAAGTTTGAATTGTTGATGTTTTACTGAACTATGGCACCACACACGTCTTGCTTGGTAGGTTTTAATCGGGAAACGTCTTTACTTGTCGTTTCCCTTGAATTGGGAACTTTTTTTTGGTGGTGGTACTCCACCTTGCAGCTGTACCTTCTGTTTAGCAAGCATTTCATTCTCCCATCCTAGTTGTGTTGCTGAACGATTATAGAGTGGTGGAGTAGGGGCAGTGATGTCTTACTGGAATGCAACTCGAAGGCTTAAATCTCCTTCTTTCTTGACTTTAGTATATGCAGTGCATGCTGCCAACAACACCCGCCCCCTGCGCCATGTTGGCGACTACATGCAAATTTGCGGTCATATAACTGCCAGTGATGTCACTTCCAATATTTGCCCCCCCATCCCCCCGAAATTCATAATTCGGCTCCCCTGATAGGTAGACGCTTTATTCGCTGCGCCACTGCCCCGCTGTTGCAGTGTACTCAGGAATCAGCACTTTTGTTACGAACAAGAGGCTCATCAAGCTACGAACTCACAATGAGCAGGCATGTGCCACGGGTTGGAGACATCATGAGAAACAAAGTAGTTCTCATTTTTCCCCGAGGAAAAGTAGAAACACGCTGCAGCACTAACTACAAACACACAATTAGCTTTCGTGAGCCATGCGTAAGAAGGCACATTTTTAAATACTTTATAGAACAAAAAAAAGAAGCATTTGACCGAGCCAGCCAGGAGTCGAACCTGGAATCTTCTGCTCCGTAGGCAGACGCGTTATCCATTGCGCCACTGGCCCGCTGCTGCATTGTGAGCTGCATTCAGCCCTTTTGTTACGAACCAGAGGCTCATCATGCGGATTGAGCCATCATGAGAAACTTAAAACACGCCTACGAACTAACAATGAGCAGGCGTGTGCCACGCGTTAGAGACATCATGAGAAACAACGTAGTTCTCATTTTTTCCCGAGGAAAAGTAGAAACACGCTGCAGCACTGACTACAAACACACATGAGCTTTCGAGTGCTTTGCATGAATAGGCTCATTTTTAAATATAGAACAAAAAGGCAGCATTTGAACGAGCCAGCCAGGACTCGAACCTGGAATCTTCTGCTCCGTAGGCAGACGCGTTATCCATTGCGCCACTGGCCCGCTGCTGCACTGTGAGCTGCATTCAGCACTTTTGTTGCGACCCAGAGGCTCATCATGCGAACTGAGCCATCATGAGCAACTTAGTTCTCATTTTCACAAGGAGAGGTGGTTGAAAAAACGCCTACGAACTCACAATGAGCAGGTGTGTGCCATGTGTTAGAGACATCATGAGAAATGACGTAGTTCCCATTTTTCCTCCCGATCCCGAGTAGAGTTAGAAACTGCAACACTGACTACAAACACACAATGAGCTTCGAGTGCCTTGGGTGAGAAGGCTCATTTTTAGATACAGAACAAAAAGGCAGCATGCGAACGAGCCAGCCAGGACTCGAACCTGGAATCTTCTGCTCCGTAGGCAGACGCGTTATCCATTGCGCCACTGGCCCTCTGCTGCACTGCACGTTGGAATCAGCCCTTTTCTGAAGTAGCACTTTTGTTATGAACCAGAGGCTCATCACGCTGCTTAAGACAATGCACACCCGCCCCCCTCCCCCCCCCCCAAGCTAGAAGGCCCAGGGGCCTAAGATGGGAGGTGGGTTGCAGGGGAAGTGGACATGGGCAGCACGTCTCAGGTGCTGGCCCATTTGCACCCGTGTGCGCAGGGTAGGTCACCAGGCTCCAAAAAACAAAAGGGACCCAGACTACTGGGCGCCTGAGCAGGCTGAAGGTGGCAGGGACAAGTAGTCCACCCACTCCTGTCATACAGGAGGTCCCAGCCACGGACAGCTACATCAAAGGCCCTCCTCCCCTCCGGACGGAAGGGAGGACTCGGGGCCTTTGATCTAACAAGGAGGGGGCTGCCTGCCCTCAGGCCCCTTTGTGGGGCTATAACAGAGGAGGGCAAGGCAGCCCTCACTGCGAAGACCCTGTGAAACCAGCCCTACTGTGACAAGACCACACAGACCAAGAAGAATACAAAACCACGACTACACACTCAACCTGAGAAGATGGAGTAATGAGGCTCAAGCCTCGGTATCCAAAAATCACCGCTGATGGATAGAAATCTATCATCAAGAAGAAGAACAAGCACCCCTTCCATTGCTTCCCTTTCCCCTGCACTACTGGTACTTCCAAGGGAATGGATTCCCAGTAACCCCGCTCCACTGGTTGGGAGCATTTCCATAGCAAAGAATGGCGCAATGGAAGAAAAACGGAAGAACGGGCCTGTATTCTCCAGCAAGAGACTTTGTGAGCAGCAAGCCAGCAGCGGATGTTCGTGCTCTTCACAGGGCGAATAATTAGGAGCAGTGTGAAGCAGGAGAAGGCATGCGAGTGACACGCCCAGGGAGCAGTATCGGGCCAGCGTAAGAGCACAGCAGGCCAGGGATGGAGCGTAAAGCTGCCATCAGAATGCCAGTAGCTGATTTCCCTACTCGTTGTAAAAGCAAGTTGTCCAGAGCGCAGCGTTCATGAGCGAAGATCACCGACCGAGTGCAACAATTACTAAGTAGGAAGGGCGGAAGTCCATTCAGACTTCTTCTGAGCAGGCACAAGTACAGCAGTGACTTGGGGGCGCACAAGGCCATATGTAGTACTACAGGCGGCCGCGGAAACACAGTGAAATTTGCATCTGTCAGTGGTTTTGCCAGGACTCTGAAGTGCAGCTGCAGACAAGCCCTCCTTGGGTCGAGCAAGGCTGGAGACTGGGACGGTGTGGCACAAACTTATTCAAAAGCAAGCCAAGCACCAGCAAATTATTCTTTCTGAGTTGGCAGCAGCACAGATCGTGTCTTTTGGTTATAAGCAGGGGCCATTATTTAAGCGGCCTCTCTTTGCCAGTGCCACGGCCCGGTGGGGGACATAATGTTTGCTGCACCATTGCCCCTTTGAAGCCACAGGAGTCACGGCAGACGAGCTGCACCGTGCAGTGCAAGGCGCAGACTGGTGACGCAGCCTGCCTTGGGGGCTCACACCCTTTTAATAAACATTAGAGGGCAGTGCTGACGCTTTTGTCGCGGCAAGGCAATATCATTGCAGCCCTACCCGCATTGTGGCGTTGGCCCTTTAAGGGCACGCACGCGACGGGGTGACGTTCACTCCGTCGCGTGCGCAGTTAAATAAACGGGGCGTGCCCGGTGACATCACAACCACCGGGGAGCCCACACTAGCAGGATCGCTGTCTCCGTGTCTCTGTGTCACATGGGGTGGGGGGCTCACGGACGGCGGAGTCCGGACACCGCCAACAGTGGCGACGAGTGCCGGGATCACTTCCTGGAACAGGCGGAGACATTCGCTCGTAGCGTAGATGATCCTATGTGAGCGCTTCAGCGAATTCTGACCGCGGAGAGGGGGGAGACGCACGCGGCCGGCGGCCATTTTGATGAATAGGCCTCGGATACTCACGGCTTCATAACGAAGCGCCGGTGAGCCATCCGGACATAATTTTTGGACATTCCAGCGGCAGACAGCCACTGGAAACAGCACGTGTCAATTTTAAAATGAATCATTGACATTTTCACTGTTTTTCACCGAGTAGATGGGTGAGACTCCATTGGAAGCCTCCTGAATGCACTCGGGGTCTTCCCCCTGCTCAATTTTTGGACGCTTCATTGTCCTGCCTGCTGGCTGGAGCGGTACATCCACGAGGGGCGCATCTGGAGAGAGGCAGAATTTAGACCGTATCAGGAGGCTGCTTGCTGGTGGTGAGTTGCGGCCCATTAATCATATCATCTGGGGTGTCTGTGCGCTATCCACCATGAGTCAAGCTGCTGCTGCTGCTCCTGCTGCTCAGCCTCCGCCCGCCCTCCCGCTGAAACCACCTGGGTCCCTACAGCCAATGCCTGAGTTTGATACCTCGGGCGCTCCATCAAGCCTGGGACAGAGGTGGAAGATGTGGATGGATAGACTCGAGATGTACTTCAGGGTCACGATGGAGACGAGCGACGACAGCAAGCTGGCCACTCTCCTGTACTCTGCTGGCCCGGCAGTGCATGAGATTTTTCTGTCCCTGCAGCCAGCGGATGGGTCGTTTGCGGCGGCAAAGGATGCACTTCATAATCATTTTCTGCCAATGGCCAATGCAGAATATGAACGTTTTCTCATGGGGACGGCTCGACAGAAGGATGACGAGACTCTAGATGTATTCTACGGGCGGCTGCGGAGACTGGCGGCGCCATGTGCGTGGAACGACCCTGAAGTCATGATTCGCAATCAACTCATTCAGGGGTGCGCCTCTGGGAAACTGCGGCGCCAGATATTGCGCGAGCCGGGTATCACCCTTCCCCGCATCTTAGAACTGGGAAGATGCCACGAAGTGTCTGAACTGTGGGCGACCTGAATAGAAGCTAGTGCCCGCCCAGGCAAGGTGGAGGAGGTCTGCGCAGTCGGAAGAGGCCGTGGAGCGAGGCGCCCCATGAACACCCAGGGCCCGCGCCCGCCTGGGACTACCTCCTCGTGCCCAAAGTGTGGGTACGATCTCCCGCACCCGGCTGAATGCCCTGCGACTGGGGTGAAGTGTGGTAGGTGTGGAGGCGCGGACCATTTCGCCAGGATGTGCCGATCTGCAGCTCCCAAGGTAGTGCCTAGGGGGGCTGTTCGAGCCGGTTTCTTCCGACCCCAAAGGGCGTCCAACGTTGCTCAAGTGGACCAGGGTGACGAAGGGGCCCCTCAGGAGGGGGAGGAGGAGGAAGAGGATGATGAAAACATTTTCTTTGTGTCCAGTGTGAGCAGGCTGAAATCCCGCTCCAAGAGACAGCCCAGGTGCAATGTGCTGGTCAATGGAGACTCTATACCAATGCTAGTAGACACCGGTGCGTCCGTGAATGTGATGGCCAGACAGCACTATGATACCATGCAGGCCCCGCCCACGCTGACCGCGCCGAGAGCACGCATTTTCGCTTTCTGCGGCGACCAGCCCCTTACCTTGCACGGCGTGTTTGTGGCTGATTTTCAATATGGCGACTCACATATCCGGGCCAGGTTCTATGTCACACCGGTGAGCGACAACACACTGCTGTGCTGTGCTGCGGCCGAAGCTCTGGGAATTGCAACATTCGCATATTCAGTGTACCTAGACGACTTTCAGGTACTCCTGGCCAAACACAGCTCCCTGTTCGAAGGCATTGGACAGTTGGTGGGTGAGCCGGTCCGGCTCCACATCGATGAGTCGATCCAACCAGTGGCGCTGAAGCACCGGCGAGTTCCCTTTCATCTCAGGGATCTGGTGGATCGAGAGCTGGACAATCTTGTAGGGCTGGACATTATTGAAAAGGTTGAGGGCCCCACCCCATGGGTGTCTCCCATTGTCATCGCACGCAAGCCCAAACAGCCCGACGAGGTGAGGATCTGCGTGGACATGCGACTCCCCAATAAGGCCATAAAGAGAGAACGGCACTTGACCCCTACCATCGATGATATTATAGCGGAACTGCAAGGGGCGAGGTTCTTTTCCAAACTGGATCTGAGAGCAGGCTATCACTAGGTGGTCCTGCACCCCGAGTCCCGCTACATCACAACGTTTACCACTCATCGAGGTCTTTACTGATATAAGAGGTTGAGTTTTGGGGTGTCTTCCGCGGTGGAGGTGTTCCAAAACATCATAAGAGGAGCACTGGCTGATCTGGATGGAGTCCTTAACATCAGCAACGACATCCTGGTGTATGCCAGGTCAGAGACGGAGCATCTGGCACGCCTGGCCAAGACCTTTGAACGCCTTCGCTCGCTGGGACTCACCCTGCACAAGGACAAGTGCGAATTCCTGAAAACAACGATTGAGTTTTTTGGATTCGTATTTAGGGCGGATGGGGTGTCGCCGGACCCCCGCAAAGTGAGGGACATAAAGGAGGCGCGTGCGCCAGAAAATGTTGCGGAGGTGAGGAGCTTTTTGGGCATGGTCACTTACTGTGGCCGTTTCATCAGGAATCTGGCGTCCCGTTCAGAGCCGCTGAGATCTCTCACAAAGAAGGACACCGTCTGGCAGTGGGGCCCCCTTGAGCAGGCGGCATTCGATGATATCAGAAGTGCCTTGGCGGCGGACGACACCATGGCGTTCTTCGATCCGAGCCTGCAGACGGAGATCGTAGTGGATGCCAGCCCCTATGGCCTGGGGGCAGTGCTTACACAAGTGGGGAGTGACCAGGAGATTCGACCCATAGCATATGCCAGCAAGGCGCTCTCTGACAGCGAGCAAAGATACTCCCAGATTGAGAGGGAAGCCCTGGCGGTGCTGTGGGGTTGCAGACATTTTCACCTCTACATTCTGGGGCGCCCCGTGACTGTGGTCACGGACCACACACCGCTGTTGCCGATCATGGCGGGCTCATCATCCCGCCACCAGTGAGAATAGAGCGCTGGATGCTCGCCCTGCTCGAGTATGGAGTGTCGTTGACATATCGTCCAGGGGCTAACAACGCGGCGGACTATCTCTCTCGACACCCAAGAGGGGACTCGCAGGAGTCTACGTCAGCTGAAGATGCCGACGAACATGTCCGCCTGGTCGTGGAAACGGCAACCCCAAACTCCATGCAGGTGGAGGAGCTGGAGCTCGCGTCAAAGAGCGACGAGTGTTTTGCCATCCTGAGGGAAGCAATGCAGCAGGGCACCTGGAAGACGGTACTGGAGGCGGTGGAACGCAGGACATGTAAAGCCATAGTGGCTCTCGAGCAGTTATGGAGAGTGAGAGAAGAACTGTCATTCTCGGAGTCGGGGCTGCTACTAAGGGGTGAGAGGATCGTGGTGCCCTAGGCCAAAGTTGCACAGGTCATCGCCTTGGCGCACCAGGGCCACCAAGTGGCGCCCAAAACAAAAGCTCGCCTCCGCCAGAAGGTGGAAGCATTTGTGGCGTCTTGCGTATGGTGCCAGGCTGCGGCACCGGCCCAGCGGGAACCATCCATTGAAACGATGCCAAGAGGGACCAGGCCATGGGAAGTAGTGCACGCAGACTCCGGGTCCACGTCGAGAGGCACTCACTTCCTAGTTGTGGTGGACGAGTGGTCTCGATACCCGGAGGTCGAGTTCATAGAGTCCGTCGCATTTGAGAACGTGGTGGTGGTGCTGGAGAAGATTTTCGCCACCCATGGCCTGCCCTCCATGCTGTGCTCCGACAACGGGGCACCATTCCAAGGTGAGAGTTTTGCCGAGCTCATGAGGGAGTATGGCATTCAGCACCGGCGGGTAACCCCACTGTGGCCTCGGGCCAACAGTGAAGCAGAGCGCATGATGCGCACCCTTAACAAAGTCTTCAGGATTGCCCACGGAAAAGGCGAGTGCTTGCAGAGGGCCCTGTATGTCTTCCTGCGGGGATATCGGACCACACCTCACTCCTCAACGGGTGTAGCACCGGCGGAGGCTCACTTCCAAAGATGCCCGAGAGACGTCATACCGGAGGTGGGGGACAGAGACCCCGCCGTCATTGACAATGAACAGGTCGAGGAGGACAGATGAACAAGGACGCAGATGGAAAACATCCGGAGGGGCCTGAGACCCCCACACATCGCGCTGGGGGATGAGGTGCTGGTGAGGAATCGCCACCCACAAGGCAAGTTATCCCTCACATGTGAACCTGCCCCCCTAGATGTCGTGGCGGTGAAGGGCTCTATGGTGACAGCCTCTGATGGGACGCCGTCCGTGACTAGGAATGCTTCCTTCTTCAGGAGAATCGGCGACCCGAGAGTGGACAGCCCGGACAACCGAGAGGGTGAGGATGCCTTGGATGAAGGTGGTGGTGATAGTCCCGCCGGGGACTCTCCTACCCGAGGCAGACCAGGTCAAGAGACACCGGCCAGAGACGTTGGCAGGAGGTACCCCCTGAGAACAGGGCGTGGGAAACCTGCCCGTCTCACAGACTATGTAACGGACTGAGCTGGGGAGGCTGACCTGGGGACAATGGTCAGGCCGTGACAGGCACCCTTGGGGGATCCAGGGTGGCTGTTAATAAATGGGGGTTTTGGTATATACATAGTTGCGTGCTTTATAAATGTGTGATAGTTAGTCCCTCCTGTTTCCAATTTGTTGTTATAGAAAAGGAGGAGTGTGGCGTTGGCCCTTTAAGGGCACGCACGCGACGGGGTGACGTTCACTGCGTTGCGTGCGCAGTTAAATAAACGGGGCATGCCCGGTGACATCACAACCACCGGGGAGCCCACCCTAGCAAGATCGCTGTCTTCGTATCTCTGTGTCACGGGGGGTAGGGAGCTCACGGACGGCGGAGTCCGGACACCGCCAACACGCATCACCCCCTCCCCCAAGAAGCAGCTTAAACAAAGGCAGCAGCTAGAAAAGGTGCCCGACCCTGCCCAGGCCCACGAGTAGTAGGGGCCGAATATGGCATGTGTCTTGTGCCAGTGTAACACGCGCCACTGCATGTCACTACTACAAGTTACACGGGCCACTGGCACGTGTCACATGCCATACACCCAAAAAGGTTTCACATGCTAAATATCAGATGTGCTGCCTGTCTGCTGCTTTTTCAAATTATAATCCTCTTTTAAAAAAATAAAAATGAGAAGCTCCAATTATAACCCTTTTTTAATAAAAATAAAAATGTTACGTTCCACAGTGGATTCGATAACAAGACGTCACGAGAACTGAACCAGTTCCTTAACCATCACACCACCTTGTCTAACAGAAGGAATGCGTTCACATTCTACCTCAAATGCGAGCTGCTACATGGTTCAGTGATGGTTCCTTTTTACAGTTACACCTTAAAACAAACTGCATGTGCGATTCTGAAAGTTTGCAAGTTAGAAACAATTTACTGTAAGTATTTGCATCTTGTGCTTTTCTTGCATAATACTACATTTAAAAAACAGTTCAATCCAAAATATGTTATAGTGTAATGCTTTAAATGTCAATTGTATTGTGTACATGTTTTCTAAAGTGTGTGTGTTTGTACATTAATTAATGCGTTTCACACTTGACTTTACGAACTGTGATAAATACAGTACAACCATATCGTACTGATAATATTTATAACTTATATGTCAGAGTATATGCACGATCATGAAAACATCCTTTACAAATGTTGCTAAATTTTCAGATTTAGTTTAAACAGCACTTACATATAGCATTCAGTCATGGCCCATGAAAGTTTTCAGAGCCTCTGCAAGGTCATATAATGTAATGTAATTTGTCATTTGTATAGCTCTGCCTTTTCCCATTGGTGTGGCCTGAAAGTGCTGTAGGTGAACGCCCCTGGTGAACCAGAGTCCAAGGTATGAGACATTGTTTCAGATGATTTTAGAATGTGTTTGTGTATTATGGTCAATACAAAGGAGGGTAGGTGTTAGGTAAAGATTTGGGGTAGAATGGGGACTCGGGCTGCAAGAATACTTGTTCAAAATCATACACCATCAGGGGAAAGAAAACAACCCGGCGGACTTCCTGTCCAGGTACCCACTTCCAGCTCGCGATGAGCGCCAGTACATCAGAGTGAACCAGTACATACATTACTTAATAAACAACGCACTCCCCAAGTCCATCACAAGAGCTCAACTGGCTGAAGCTCCGAATAAGGACCACATACTCCTACATATACTAGAATGCCTGAGATCAGGTTAATGGCACGTCAAAAGCAATCATGGACAAACCCTGTCTGCAACTGAAGAGAGACACTTTCACACCTTCAAACTCATCAGATACACACTGTCCATTTCACCAGACGGGCTACTGCTGAAAGAAAATAGAATCGTCATCCCTTCAAGTCTGGAAGAACATCTGCTTGCACTAGCAAACTCGGGCTATAGGGGGATAGGGGAATCATATCGACGAAACAACAGCTTAGGATCAAGGTGTGGTTCCCCCAGATGGGCGAAAAAATGTATCAACTATTAGGCCAGTGCATCGCGTGCAAGGCAGTTGCCCTACGCACTTTTCCACAGCCGCTCAAGGTGTCATCAATGCCGGGGCAAGTATGGGACGAAGTGGCTATTGGCATGTTTGGTCCGCTGGCCAATGGCAAATACGTGCTGGTGTTCATTGCCGAAATGTCCAGGTTCCCCGAGTACAGCTCATTCACTCAACCAGTGCCCAAGCAGTAATACCGGCTCTAGACAAGACGTTTGCAGACTATAGGATACCATCCACAGGGAAATCTAAAACGCACGCTCCAAGTCTGCTCAATTACCAACATGAAGAGGAGGTCCCCAATATGGCCTGGACTCCAACCACCCATTTTGAGATACCAGAAGCATACTCGCCAAGATATGTGACATATAAGGAGCAAATAAACCAACAGAGAGCTACAGTGGGGCTCTGTCTAGTACCCATCAGAAGGACTTGTATACCTATTGAAGCGCCAATAACCATACAACCATGGGCTGCACGGTACCCATTGAGACAACCATACCAGCAGCTGACGTGAAATGAAGACTACTTACAAACTATCCCTGAAGAGACCCAAAGGACCCTTATTGAAAGCGAATGGTGACGACACAAAGGCCCGGACAGACGCACATACGAACAAAATGCTGATCAAAAGAAGTCACACAAAGATGAAATGTTACGAATAATGACGTAACGAACACAGAAGAAGAGACGATATTGAAATATAAAGAGACGTAACCAGGATTGAAATATGCATCTGACTAAATGCCTGTAAATAGGCTTGGAATGCAAGGAGCTAAGGAAACAATACTGCGTGCAATGCTTAGGAGGATAGAGCAGCAAGCGCCAACTATATATCTACCTCAAGAAGCACATTATACAAGTGCAACTCCATTTTACAAAAGCAGAATTAAGCCTAGGATGATGGAGGACAAACAGGCCAGTATTCATAAACTAGCTGAAAGTCAGACAAAAGAGTGGAATCTAAACTCAGTAAGAAGCAGCTCATGGCTAGGAATTTGAGGTCAAGCCAAGGAAGGGAGGAGAGAAGCAACTCCGAAGAATCGAAACGTAAGAGCATATAAGCCTGCCCCATGAAGCTCGAGATAAGGAGGGTCAGGCAGGTGGCGAGGCCGAACAAAGAATCAAATAAACAAATAGAGGGAAAATGAAGTCAATTCACGGTATACTGACACGTGACCAGCCAGGCGCGAAGAGGCACCAACGTCTGATGTCACCCAGAACCCGAGGATGCCATAAATTTTCCTGATAAGAAGCTACAGTTTCGAGGCCATCCTCAGCCAACCAATTGACACATCGCCCTAAAGTGCTGATTGATGGAAGGGAGGCAGGGTGAATCTTGGGGCACTCCGCATCTGGGTGTCCATTCCGCATGCTGCTAATTAAAGTGGAGATTTATGCCTACGGGTGTAACCCACCCAATCCCAATGGACCAAATAATCTAAGGTCCTATAGCTAGTAGAACCAATGAGATGTCGTACTTGTAGTGATGTCTATCACGAGTGATGTAGAAGGATGGGCGTAGACGCCCACCCGATAAGAATTATCCAATCCTCACACTCTGTTACCATATACAGATATAGCACCTATACTTAAGTTACCTTTTCCGACCAATAGAATCGCATGACAAACTTTGCAGTGTTATACGTGAATGATGACGAGAATGTACTATAACTATTGCTGTCTGAATGAAGATTTTGGAAGTTGAAGCGAGACGGGCGATCGCATCACTGCTGATTTCCATTTGTTTCCCCATTTTTTGTACTTGTCATTAAACGGACTTCCCTTTGCCAAACCATTGACTTGTCCTTATTGATTGGTGTTGGAGTAAGAGAATCCTGCACCCCATCCTCCTCAAGGTGCTGCTAATTAAAGTGGAGATTTATGCCTACGGGTGTAACCCACCCAATCCCAATGGACCAAATAATCTAAGGTCCTATAGCTAGTAGAACCAATGAGATGTCGTACTTGTAGTGATGTCTATCACGAGTGATGTAGAAGGATGGGCGTAGACGCCCACCCGATAAGAATTATCCAATCCTCACACTCTGTTACCATATACAGATATAGCACCTATACTTAAGTTACCTTTTCCGACCAATAGAATCGCATGACAAACTTTGCAGTGTTATACGTGAATGATGACGAGAATGTACTATAACTATTGCTGTCTGAATGAAGATTTTGGAAGTTGAAGCGAGACGGGCGATCGCATCACTGCTGATTTCCATTTGTTTCCCCATTTTTTGTACTTGTCATTAAACGGACTTCCCTTTGCCAAACCATTGACTTGTCCTTATTGATTGGTGTTGGAGTAAGAGAATCCTGCACCCCATCCTCCTCAAGGTGCAGCTATCTCGTCTTAAAGTACTTGAGGGTGAGCTCTGATCCCATGGGCCTGTCAGAGGTCGCTCCGCCCTCCTGTACACTTGGTAGCGGTGAGGATGGTTTCGACCATCAACTATTGAATTTTTATTATTGATAAGACACCTATTGACCGTCGACACAAAGTAACTCTAGGTCTTCGGAAATATCACGAGTCCTTCGCCATTTTGGCTGACTAGACTGTGAAGCTTCCTGTGGACAATGATAGCTTAATACCGTCCAAAAACTGCAGTGGGTTGAAGGCACCCATTTTACAAACACAAGCCCTTCCATTCCTACGGGCAGTGTATCAGACGAAAGACAAAAAAAAGGCGGTAACGAAGGCGGTGATCCCGAGGGTCCAGAGAGGAAAGATGCGAGTGGTGAATGAAATGAAAATTGATGCTTTGGCAAATGTCACTAGGCATTAGAACAATTAAGGGGAAAGGTAACGGTGGAAGGTGGAGAAAACAAAATAGTCAGAAGTAGAGAAGACTGCATATATATAGGGGGATAATAACTCGAGAATAACTGAATAAAGAGAGAGAATACCGGGGTGGACACGCGAGATAAAGAGAGAGGATACCGGGGTAGACACCCGAGAGAGGATCCGCCTCGTTCCTGTGCTTTAATATAGCGGTCAGAAGAAACGTGAACTCATAGTCCCACATAATAGGGAAAGACTACACTACTACAACGATTAAAGACGTCGTAAAAGGAGTTTGTTTAAACTCCATGTAGGGGTATTGATTAGAAGGCAGAGATATCTGGTGTCTCTCTAGGCTGTTTAATGTGTGTCACATGTAAGAACATTTGTCTCCTTGTTGTTTGAAATTGATCAAGGGGTTTTACGCGATTCTATAGTTGAGAGGGAATCGCACAAGAATTGATGTCCTTGAGTAAATTGGTGAGAAAGAAAATTTTGCGGGAAACGATTAGATTGGAGCTTGCGATATTTGGTGCTCGCTCATATTGTTGGGCGTGGTGAAGTTGCATGAAAGTATTGCTAGAACAGATTTAAACATGGAAGATATTACTCCGCTAGCACACTTATTTAAACAATTGTTTAAACATGCACCCAAGCTTTAGAAATACAGTAGAGAGTGGGTTAAGGGTACCGCCCACAAGATCTTCATGCCTTGGCCACAGAACGGGTCCTTATCTAAAGCCCTCTTACAACACATGATGACTTATTTGCATGCCACTTATACAGGAAAAACCTAGAGAAACGCCTTGCTGTTCTAGCACTTTGGAAAATGTTTGAACAGTCGAAAGAGGAAGAGCCACCTGCAGACTGGATATTAAATGTGTGCACGCAGGAGGGTGAGACGCCTACCGCGCCACCTGCCCTGCCTGAACCAGAAACCGAGGGAAGTAAGACAGAGGGACTCTACCCATTAAGAGAGCTCAAGGCAGCTATGGGGTACAGCAAGCCCGCATATGAGTCACCTACATACAGTAGTGACGAAATTAAGGGGAAGGACCAGGATAAAAATCTTACCTCCGCAGTCCCGAGGGACAAGAAGAGATGCGATAATGAGAGGAAGGATCAGGCACAGGCAAGTGCTCCTCTCGATAAGGAGCGAGAGGGAATGAAATGGAAAGGAAGTGAAGACAGAACTGATGAGATAGCATTCGCGAAAGACGAATGGATGGGAGGACAGATATTGTTGAAACTCGATGGAAAAGGAAGTGATGATGTGAGACAAAGGGAGAGGTCTGATGAGACACAGAGAAGGGAGAAAGAGAAGGAAAGGGAAATAAGGGACAAAAGGATAAAAAGGAAAGATAGGCTAAGGCAAGAACATCTAAATCGCGAAGAGCAAGCAAAGCAGCTCAGTCGCAAACAGAGCGCAGCCTATGACCAGTACAGGCAGAACCTGGAAAAACTGGAAGAAGATCAAAGAGTACCTGAAAAAAAGGATAAAGAGACGAGAAGATGAGGAAGTTCGAAGGGCAAATGAACGTAGAAATGAAAGGAAAAGGGAAGAAGATAAGGTCAGAGAAGAGGCGAGGAAGCGCAAAGAATTTGATGATGTTGAACGTAAGCGTAGACAGAGAGCACGCAATCTCGAATATCTGGAGCGGGAAGTTAAAAAACCCAATCCTGTTGTAGAATGGGAAGACATTGAAGAATTCTTCCCTGCGTACGAATCAGTACCAGGCACGAATGAGGCAAATATTGAAGATGACTTTGACACCAGAAGCATCGGGGAAAGGATTGATAAGATATATGGTGAGATGGGGTTAGAACGAATATCTCAAGGAGGGGGGAAGACAAGCGCTTGGAAAGCACTAAACTGTACAACGCAGAGGACGTCACCTGAAGCAGTGGGAGCAGGAGACTGTCCTTGGACAGACTAGAAATCAGTAAAACTGATGATGACGCAAGAAGTTGCGTGAATTGGGAATGATCGATGTCCGACTCCAGAGAGGATATGGAGTGCGAGACAAATGAAGAAGGGGGACAGTGCAAAAAGCGGCTCCCAAGGGACACAGGGGTGAGATGGTCAGACGCTAGCGAGTCTGCACCAAGGGCATTAGAATCTACATCGCAGTCTGACCGACACAAAGGAACACCCAATGGTCAGAGGGGGGTGTCAGCGCCAGCCTATGTGGACAGGTTAAGGACATTGCCAGGTAGACGACAATGCAGGAATATTACCCCAGCAATAGACAGGAGAGCTATGGGGAAACAGAAGGGAGTCTGCGCATTCCAATTTCCGCTTCTAGAAAAGGGGGGAGCAAGACCGCAATATATTCCATGGCCACACATGGATCGAAAGAACTTGAAAAACAAGCTTCCAATGCTGACATCGGGAGCTGGGAAGTGGATACACGAGTTAGAAAAGATGACAGGGGATGTCACGTTAGCTATAGGGAACATTAAAGGTCTCCTGCTTGCCATACTCGGTGAGAGAGCAGACGATGTATGGGCACGGGCCGGGTACCCTGGTGCTACCATAATTAACACTGCCCACGACGGAGCACCATTCAACAATTGCAGAGCAGCAGTATGGAAAGCGCTACGAGTGCTCTACCCAGACACTTCCGATATGGTAGCTATAATGACTCGCAAAATGAAGGATTCAGAAGATCCGTTAATTTACATCCAGAATTTCCAAGACGCGTTGGTGCTCGAAACGCATGAATCTTGGACAAAATCCATACCTGTGTTTTACCACATTTTATGCCAAGGGTTGCCAGAACCAGTGCAGAAACAACTCAAGAAATTGGTAGGAGTTGAGGCCAAACCTTGGGCTGAAATACAGCTAACTATCGCACACTACTGTAGATTGTTGAAAGAAAAGAATCGGAAAAAGGAGGCAACTCGAAAAAGTGAGGAAGCAAAGCTAATGCAAAAGAAGTTATCCAAGTAAGCTCTTGAATGAGCCATGCTAACTAGCCCAGCTGAACAGAACACACAACAGGTTGCTATCCCACAGCAGAATACCCAGGGTATCGTAGGACAATACCAAAGGGGAAGGGGATTTAGAGGAAGAGGATGGCAGTGTAATCAGGGAGGTTTCCAAAGTAATCAAGGAGGCTGTCAAAACATTCAAATGGGCGGTCCAGATATGTCAAATGGACAAATACTTTGACCACTGCCAGTGTATTGGCTGTGTGAATTGACAGGGCATTTGGCGTGCTCGTGCAGAAGCCAAGGCGCGTGGCAAAATGGCCAAGGAATGGGAGCAGGCACAGTGAATCCACCTGCAATCTCCCAGCAGGGCGGTGCACAGAATCACACAATTCAGCAGCAAGCACAAGGCATGCAGCAAGGTGTGACACAAGGGGTTCAACCCCCTAATGTGGGGAACTTGCCGCAAGGGCAATTCCAACAGGCACCACCGCACACTTCTCAGGGCACAAACTCCGCTAGGGGAGGCAACCCCGGGAATGGAGAAAATCCACAAGTGTACAATGGACCGAACTTATACATGAACTAGGACAGCTCACTGGGAACCCTGATGTGCTCTACCCTATCGGTGACACCAGACCCTAATAGGGAAGCTAGGGTGAATGTCGCCATAGGGGGTAAAGAATATTCCTTCTTAGTTGACACAGGGGCAACACGCTTGTGCATACGAGAAGGTAAGTTTTCCTTGTCCAGCGAGACTATAGATACTCAGAGTTTTACAGGAGCTCACAGTCGAGTTCCCTTTACAAACGCACTCCCAGTCTCCATAGGGGAATGCGAAATGAATGTACCTTTGTTGTATTCGCGTCAGGCCTCAGTAAACATTTTGGATCGAGATTTAATGGCAAATTGAATTTGACCATCTCGTTTACAGAGGAGGGCATAGTATGCTCTACTCCGGGAATTAATTATTCAAATGTGTGCAATATGATCAGAGCCTATTCAGGACATAGAGCCATGAGAGCTATACCGCTGGAACCTGAGGTTTTCACATATGGCATATATGTACTTATGGCGGGATAACCAGGCCTTGCGGACAAGGTCAGGAGAACGCCTGATGAATTTCTATTCAGTCCGAGAATACCAATGCATGAAGAGGAGGGACAAATATTCCCCTTGATGATACATGCTGCAGCAGTGCGAGGTAAGATAGCATTAGTTGAAGGCTACGATGATGAAGGCAGACAATGGTGTGCGTTTATCGCCATTGAAGAAGGGTATCGAGTGACTGACGTCACCGATGACGATCTGTTTGAAGAACAGCCTGACTCAGAGGAGACGAGGCTAGAAGTGAGTCTCATATTTTGGGTAAAAATTATCAGAAGAGAAGTGCCCCAGAGAATGATGTTGGCACTAGTACGTCCGGAATACTTTGATGATGACATGGCCCAGGTGCCTGCCTCAGTATGGACTACAGTACCATATGACATAGGCCTCCTGAAGGGGGTGGGAGAAGTGAAAATTAAACTGAAACCAGGAGCAATTTTACCAAGAGTGCAACAATATCCCATGTCCAGGGAGGCGGATGATGGCATCGCAAATACAATTTCCCCCATGATGGACCAGGGCATCTTAGTGACATCAGAGTCACCATTTAATACAGTGATTTATCATGTCAAGAAATCAAAGGGAGGGTCTTGGCGTTTAATCCAAGATTTAAGAGCATTAAACGATACTGTTGAAGCTGAGTTCCCTCTAGTCCCTAATCCCTCTACAATCCCATGTAACATACCCGTCGAGGCAAAATATTTCACGGTGATTGACTTGAAAAATGCCTTTTTCTCAATCCCGCTGCACCGTGATTCACAAGATCTGACGTCGTTCACATTCAGACAAATGCATCTGAAAAGCACGAGGTTGCCACATGGGTACTGCGAGTCCCCATCCATCTTTAACAGAGTCCTTCAGATGGACCTGAGTAATATTGCAGTAGAAAGTGTCGTCTTGCAGTATGTGGATGACATTCTGATCTGCAGCACAAGAGAAGAACAATGCAGGCGCGATTCTGTTCAGCTACTGACCATACTGGCTGAGAAAGGCTATAAGGTTGACAAGGAAAAACTGCAATATTGTCAACAGGCGGTGCTGTACATAGGCCAGCTAATTTCGCATGAGGGGAAAAAGCTAACCCCGGAAAGGGCTGAAGCTATCATGAACATGGCAAAGCCACTCACGGGAAAGCACATGCACAGCTTTTTAGGCCTTTGCAATTATGTTAGAGCATGGGTCTTCGATTACAGCTCATATTCCAAACCCTTGCACTAGGCCCGAAAGACGGCCCAGGTGACAAAAGAAAAGACTGAATGGACTGAGACAATGGAAAAGGGGGGTTAAAGAACTCAAGAGAGCGATTTGTACGGCTCCAGTTCTTGGAATTCCTAATTATGCTGAGGAATTCTACCTGTTCTCGCACTCAAATGGCAGCGTTATGACGGCAGTGCTCGCTCAAAGAACCTCGTTGGGGTACAAGCCCCTGGCGTATTACAGTGGGAATCTGGACCCAGTAATGAGAAGCCAGTTCCTGTGCGACCAAAGCTTAGCTGCCGCAGCGTTCGCCATAGAGAAAGCTACAACCATTGTAATGGGATGCTCTATACCGTTATACGTCGAGCACTCATTATTTGCCATTTTACAGAAGCCAAAGGTTACGTTGACATATCAAAGAGCTTCTGCCCATGAGGTAATCATATCTAATCCATCGATCAAAATAATTTGATGTAAAACAGTGAACCCAGCTATGTTCATAGCCGAGCCAGTCACTGAAGAAGAACCGACACATGACTGCGCAAATTACAAAGAATTCTATGATGAAATCCCCAGGGTAAAAGAAAATGCCCTAGCAGGAGGAGAGATTGTTTTCATTGACAGTTCTTCAAGAATCGACCAAGAAGACAGACACAGATACACAGGCGTTGCTGTGATGAAACACATAGCAAACGGATAATTTTGAGTACTCGTCAGTGCACAAATACCATCTGATTATTCAGCACAGGCTGCAGAATTATTGGCGTTGATACTCGCCATTGAGAATCACGCAGACCAGGAAGTAACGGTATACAGTGACTGCGCCTATGTGACATCCACACTGCACGCAGGCCTAGCGTGCTGGAAAAGGAGGGGCTACCTCCGAGCGGACGGCACGCCAGTACAGCACACAGCCTTATTGGACAGGCTGATTAAGGCACTACAGCTCCCAGTGGGCATAGCGGTCGTGAAATGCGCTGGCCATACCCATGCGACAGATTTTGTGCTGCGCGGAAGTCACGCAGCAGACACGGAAGCCAAGCATATGGCATCCAAGAGTGAGACGATAATGGAAGTCGAAGTGGCGTTCACTCAGGAAAGAATGATGGTAGCACAAACCACACAAGAAGCCTATAGTAATATGGGGCAGAAGCAACTAATGGAGCTTCAAGGGGAGGCACCGCAAGATGAAAAGAACCTTTGGAAACTTTGAGGGTGTTCTTTAAACCCGTCTGACGGATTGTGGCGGTAAGACAGCACTGGTAAACCAGTCATACCTGTAGCCCTACTAAGAATAGCATTGGAGCAGTTGCATTACCCATTACATATGTCAAAAGAGAATTTGGCGGCAAAGCTTGTGGAAGACTGGTTTATACCGAATTTAGCAGAGCATGTTGCATTCTTTATGGTGAACTGTATAATCTGCCAGCAATTCACCGCAGGGCACACATTAAAAGTAGTAAGAGGAATCATCCCCGGCCAAATGGGCCTTTTCACCACTTACCTATCGACTATGTCGACATGATTCAAGTGTGTAACGGGTACAGGTACTTAATTGTAGTGGTGTGTCCATTCTCTAGATGGATAGAAGCAGGTCCTTGTACACACCCAGACTCAACCTGTGCAGCCAAATTCCTGGGGAGGGAAGTGTTCCCTAGATGGGGGTGTGTGAGGTGATGAGGTCAGACAACAGGGCTCATTTTGTTGGCTCAGTCTTTGAGCAGATCAGCTTGTTGCTTGGTATAAAGCACAAATTCTCATTGGCGTATGATCTGGAAGGTAATGGCATATGCGAGAGGCTCAACGGCTTGTTAAAGGAAAGGATAGCCAAGTTGAAGCTTACTCTAAAAGAGGGGATGGCTGCACTGCCTTCCATTGGCATTGAATGCTCTTCGGAACCAACCAGGCTCTGACCATCATCTTACGCCGCACAAGATAGTCACAGAAAGAAGAATGAATACTCCCCTTACCCCACGAGATAGAGCTAGATGTGATGCCCAGCCAACCCGAGAGGTCCTGGGAACCGATTTATCAAAGTACCTGAACTGTATGACATCCAGCCTTACTGTAATTTCAGACCAGCTGCAGCGGCGATGAAAAGGGTGCAGCACAGCACAAAGCATTGCAGGAGACGCTGAAACAGACGCAGTTCAAAGTCTACGTGCTCCACTCATCTTCCCTGGAGACGCCGTGTTGGTGAAAAACCACACGAGGAAAAGGTGGGACGAGCCAAGATTCAATGGTCCTTTCATCGTAGAAGACTGCACTCCATCAGCAGTAAAATTGCAGGGCAGGAGAGCATGGATTTTTCTCAATGACATTAAGCCCTATATCAGAGAAAGCCCTCAAGCTGCACCCCACCACAAAGAAATTACAGACAACTGGGAAGAACCTCAGCATGTGCAGACGAGATCCATGGCGAAGAAGAAGGATGCATGAGCAGCAAAGCCAAGACAAATAACCAGTTTGCAAGTTGTGGCTTAAACTGGACAGTTCCTCTAAGCAAAAAAGGGGATAAGGATATAACAGACACTCTATGCATCTCAGTTGTAGGTTGAAGAAGACAATTGCGCATCTAAGCCACAACACGTTTGTTGACACAAACTTGTAAATCAATCACACTGAAGCGTTGGTGAGAACAAGACTCAAACAGATTGTGAAACAGAGACATTTTCCTAAAGAGATAAACACAGCATCCTGACTCAGTGAAGAGCAAGATGTCGCTTTGCAGCATTTATGGTGTCACCTAGCAGAAATATCACAAGGGATGTGCAATCCTGTTTCCAATTAGTGCTAGAGACATATCCGTCACTTGTAGGGAGAATCTCCAGTGTCACAGACTTCATCCAAGATCCTGCCAACAAGAAAGTAATTTGGCAACTGCTTACTGTCATTGCTGAAGCCTTAATTGTGTTGCCAGAATACAGTGATAAGGACACCAATGCTTCCACCGCAGGCAATTATAGATGAACTCGTCAATACACGCTTCTTTCGCATCTTAGAGGAGAGCACAGCTATTGTGGGAAGAACCACAGACACGCTAACCTTCATTAGAAATCCAGCAAACTCTGAACATTTGAGTCAACTGTGGACTAAACTAAACTACTTAGTAGCAATCCACGCAGGTGGAAAGTACAGGGACTGTACACGTCAAGGGAAAGGCCTGTGATCCAGAACCCAGCAAAGCAGGACAAATGTCCCTGTCATCTGAGGACAGCCGACTAGCGCACAACGTCCTGTTTCGCCTAGTCACTGACTTTCCAGAAATGGTGGGGAGACCTGCCGAGGTTGATGTCATCACCTTCATCAGAGATCCAGCTAATGTTGCGCATACAGGAACGCTCCTCCACGGTATCATGCTCCAAGTGGAGCTGCCCAACATTCAAAGAGAGTACCTGAGGAGATTCCAGTGAACTTTCCGTCGAGGGACAGATCGTAGAGACAGAGGCAAGATCACCTCACCTTTCCGCCGAGGGACAGATCGAGGGAACAGCGACAAGAACTCCAGCTTTTTCACCTTTTGATTTTAACTAAGGGCCATTTTCCATTTCTCCATTTTGCATCACATTGAACAGATTTCAGCATGTCCTCAGGATTGAAGCAGATTCGGGGGGTGGACTGGGAACTCACCTATTTTGAATATGCACAATGAATGTGACTCACCAAAGGTGTTAGTCTAATCTATTTTCCATACACTAGCAAGGAAACTGTACCCCGTATCCAGAGACAATCATCACCGTAAGAGGGGGGACAGTTGCGAAGCACCAGACACTTTATGATATGAACTTTTTGAGAGACAATAATGGAGTAAGCCAAAAGAATAAAACATTGACATTGTGTTATGATTGAAATCTGGAAGGAAATGCTGCCACCTGTCATACCGTACGTTTATATGTATATGCATGGTGATTATCATTGTCTTTCTGTTATTAACAATCAGGACTGAATTCTTTATTGGTGCACGTGTAGAGGAGGTCCCAGATATGTCCTGCACTCCAGCCAACCATTTTGAGGTACCAGAAGTATACCCGCCAAGATATGTGACGTATAAGGAGCAAATAAACCAACACAGAGCCAAAGTGGGGCTCTGTCCAGTACCCATTAGAAGGACGTGTATACCTATTGAAGCGCCAATAACCAGACAACCATGGGCTGCACGATACCCATTGAGACAACCATACCAGCAGCTGACACGAAATGAAGACTACTTACAAGCTGTCCCCGAAGAGACCCAAAGGGCCTTAATCGAAAGCAAATGGTGAGCAAAACAAGGGCCCGGACAGACGCACAGACAAACAAAACGTGGATCAAAAAGAAGTCTCACATAGATGACGGGTTATGAATGATGACGTAACGAACAGTGAAGACGAGACGATATGGAAATAAAAGGAGATGTAACCAGGATTGAATTATGCAACTGGCTAAATGCCTGTAAATAGGCTTGGAACGCAAGAAGCGAAGGAAACGATACTGCTTGAAATGCTTAGTAGAAGGATAGAGCGGCAAGCGCCAACTATATATCTACCTCAAGAAGCACATTATACAAGTGCAACTCCATTTTGTAAAAGCAGAATTAAGCCCAGGCTGCAAGGGGCCAACAAGGCCGAGATTCATTTTCCAGCTAAAACCACAAGGAAAGAGCAGAATCGAAACTGAGCACGAAGCAGCTCATGCCTGGGAATTCAAGGTAAATCCAAGGAAGGGAGGAGAGCGGCAACTTTGAAGAAACAAAACTTAAAAGAATAGCAGTGAAGGTCGAGATAAGGAGGCCCCAGCCAGGTGGCAAGGCCGAAGGGGAATCAAACACACAAAAGAAGGAAAATGAAGCAGATCCACAGTGAACGGACACGTGACCAGCCAGGCGCGAAGAGGTACCAACGTCTGATGTCACCCAGAACCCGAGCATGCCATATCTTTTCCTGATAAGAGGCTACAGTTTCGGGGCCAACCTCAGCCAACTAATTGACACATAGCCCTAAAGTGCTGATTGATGGAGGGGAGGCAGGGTGAATCGTGGGGCATTCCGCATCTGGGTGTCCATTCTGCATGCTGCTAATTAAAGTGGAGATTTATGCTTAGAGGTGTAAACCACCCAATCACAATGGACCAAATAATTTATGGTCATATAGCTAGTAGAACCAATGAGACGTCGTACTTGTAGTGACGTCTATCACGCGTGATATAGAGGGATGGGTGTAGACACCCACCCGATAAGAGTTATTCAATCCTCGCTCTATTCCCATATACAGATATAGTACCTATACTTAAGTTACCTTTTCCGACCAATAGAATTGCATGACAATTTTGGGGTGTAACACGTCAATGATGACGAGTTTTGCCTATAAGAATTGCTGCCTGAATGTAGAAGTTGGAAGTTGAAGCAAGACAGGCGATCGCACCACTGTTGATTTCCATTTGTTTCCCTGTTTTTTGTACTTGTCATTAAACGGACTTCCCTTTGCCAAACCATTGACTTGTCCTTATTGATTGGTGTTGGAGTAAGAGAATCCTGCACCCCATCCTCCTCTAGGTGCAGCTATCTCGTCTTAAGGTACGGGAGGGGGAGCTCTGAATCTCATGGGCCCGTTCAGAGGTCGCACCGTCCTCCTGTACACTTGGTAGCGGTGAGAATGGTTTTGACCATCAACTAGTGAATTTATTTTTGATAAAACACCTATTGACCGTTGACACAAAGTAACTCTAAGTCTTCGGCAATATCACAAGACCTTCGCCATTCGGCTGAGTAGACTGAAAAGCTTCCAGTGGACAATGATATTGTAAGACCATCTAAAAACTGCAGTCGGTCTGAAGGAACATGCCTTACAAAGCATAACCCTTCTCATTCCTACGGACAGCCAATCGGACGAAAAGACCGAAGGAGGCCGTAAAGGAGGCGGTGATCCCGAGGATTCAGAGAGGAACGATGTGGGCGGTGAGTGAAACAAAAATTGATGCTTTGGCAAATGTTCTTAGGCATTAGAACAAGTAAGGGAAAAGGTAACGGAGGGAGGAGGAGAAAACCAAAATAGTCAGAAGTAGAGAAGACTGTATATATATATATAAGGGGTAATGACTCTAGAATAACTGAATAAAAAGAGAGTATACCGGGGTAAACACCTGAGATAAAGGGAAAGTATACCGGGGTAAACACCCGAGAGAAAAGAGAGAGGATACCGGGGCGGACACCCGAGAAGAGAGAGGATACGCCTTGTTCCTACGCTTTAATATAGCAGTCAAAAGAAATGTGAACTCATAGTCCTACATAATAGGGAAAGACTAGGCTACTGCGATGATTAAAGATGTTGCAAAAGGAGTTTGTTTAAACTCCATGTCGGGGTATTGAATAGAAGGCAGAGCTATATGTGTCCAGCTGGTGTCTGTCTTGTCTGTTTAACCGTTTGTCATACATGTTGTGTTGATGTGTCATATGTATGGAAGGTTGTTTCCTTGATGTTTAAAATTGATTAGGGGTTTTTACGCTATTCTATAGTAAAAAGGGAATCGCACATGAATTGATGTCCTTGAATGAATTTGTGAGAAAGAAATTTGGCATGAAAAGATTGGGTTGGAGCTTGCGACATTTGGTGCTCGCTCATATTGTTGGGTGTGGTAAAGTTGTATTAAGTATTGCTAGAGCAGATTTAAGGATGGAAGATATTACTTTGTTAGCTCATTTATGTAAACAATTGCCTAAACATGCACCTAAGCTTAAGAAATACAGTACAGAGTGGGTTAAGGGTACAGCCCACAAGATGTTTATGCCGTGGCCACAAAACGGGTCCTCATCTAAAGCCGTCTTACAACATATGACGACTTATTTGCATGCCACATATACAGGCAAAAAACTAGAGAAACGCCTTGCTGTTCTAGAACTATGGAAAATGTTTGAACAGCCGAAGGATGAAGAGCCACCCGCTGACTGGATATTAAACATATGCACAGAGGGGAGTGAGACGCCTGCCGCGCCACCTGCCCCACCTGAAATAGAAACCCAGGGAAGTAAGGCAGAGGGACTCTATCCACTAAAAGAGCTCAAGGCAGCTACAGAGTACAGTAACCCTGCATATGAGTCACCTACGCACAGTAGTGACGAAATCAAGGGGAAGGATCAGGATAAAAATCTTGCCTCTGCAGTGCCGAGGGACAAGGAGAGACGCGATGATGAGAGAAAGGATCAGGCACAGACAAGTGCACCTCTCGATAAAGAGAGAGAGGGAACGATATGGAAAGGAAGTGAAGACAGAGCTGATGAGATAGCGCTCACGAAAGACGAATGGGTAGTAGGACAGATATTGTTGAAACTCGATGGAAAAGGAAGTGATGATGTGAGACCAAGGGAGAGGTCTGATGAGACACAGAAAAGGGAGAAGGAGAAGGAAAGGGAAATAAGGGATGAAAGGATAAAAAGGAAAGATAGGCTGAGGCGAGAACAGCTATATCCGAAGAGCAAGGAAAGCAGCTCAGTCGCAAACAGATAGCAACCTATGACCAGTACAGACAGAACCTGCAAAGGTTGGAAGAAGAGCAAAGAGTACGTGAAAAAAGAATAAAGAGACGAGAAGATGAGGAAGTTAGAAGGGCAAATGAACGTAGAAATGAAAGGAGAAGGGAAGAAGATAAGGTCAGAGAAGAAGCGAGGAAGCGTAAAGAATTCGATGATGACATTGAACGCAAGCGTAGATAGAGGGCACGTGATCTCAAATATCTGGAGCGGGAAGTTAAAAAACCCAATCCTGTTGTAGAATGGGAAGACATAGAAGAATTCTTCCCAGCGTACGATTCAGTACCAGGAACGAGTGGGGCAAGTATTAAAGATGACTTTGACACCAGAAGCATCAGGGAAACGATCGATAAGATATATGATGAAATGGGGTTAGAACAAATATTTCAAGAAGAGGGGGAAGATGAGCGCTTGGAAAGCACTTAACTGTATGACAGGGAGGACGTCACCCGAAGCAGTGGAAGCAAGAGACTGTCCTTGGACAGACTAGAAATCAGTAAAACCAATGATGATGCAAGAAGTTGCATAAATTGGGAACGATCAACATCCAACTCCAGAGAGGATATGGAGTGCGAGGCCAATGAAGAAGAGAGACGGCGTGAAAATCGGCTTCCAAGGAACACAGGGGTGAGATGGTCAGACACTAGCGAGTCCGCTCCAAGGGCATCAGAATCTACATCACAGTCCGACCGACACAAAGGAACACCCTATGGTCAGAGGGGGGTGTCAGCACCCGCCTATGTGGACAGGATGAGGGCATTGCCAGGTAGACGGTGAGACAGGAGAGCTATGGGGAAAGAGGAGGCAGTCTGCACATTCCAATTTCTGCTTCTAGAAAAGGGGGGAGAAAGACCGCAATATATTACATGGTCACAACTTGTTGGGTGTCCTGACCCACGTTTGGAGTATTATGCTGCAACATTTGGTGCTGTGGGCTTAAGAAATCCAAGAGGGTGGAAAAGCCCACATTTGCGCCAGAATCCAGGAGAACCGTGCAGTTTTGCGAACACCAAAATGGTCCCCTGACCTGCCACCCACCAGTGAAAAGAAAGATGGTTCTGTTCAAAACCCGCTTTTATTAATATCAAAAATTGCTAAGATCATGGGCCCGGAACCACCAAACAAAAATCCAACAATGGTTGAGTGTTTTACTTTACTCTACCACAGATTCACACACATCAATGCCATGTCAAGCAAAGATCATATACTATCAAGTAAAATCCTTTCCTTTTGAAATGTATTAATTCAAGACAGCTGTCAAAAATAGGTGCAGTACCGGCATTGGACACTGACCGGCACTGGTGCTCTATAAATCCTGACAGGAGAACTGTCTTCCAGAACTGTGCAGTGAACAGAGGGGGTTGTAACGCTCACCTGATTCTCGCAGAGGCGCCGGTCTTGACTGGGCGACTACCGTATCTTCAAAGGTGATGTGTAGCACCCGGTTGGCTCTTTGGGCTGGACCTCTGTGCACTGTATGCCTGACGTGTAGAGTAAGATGTCTTAGGTAAGTGAATGCCGAGCTCTCCATCTGCCTCGGGGCAGGGTGATGTAACCAGTTTCTTCACTGGATAGGTAGCGCAGGCCTCTTGACTTCAGAGGACTGCTGTCCGTCGTTTACTGCACGAACGGTAAGTTTTGAGTCATTCAAATGTCTGTAAAGTCTTTAGTAATGATGTCTCTTGTTTTGCAGGGTTCCGGCGATGGCGGATGACGGGCTGAAGTGAGTTGAAGATGGAGCCCGTGTGATGAATAGAAGCGCCTGGAAGCACGTAAGTAAGCGCTTGTTGCCTGCTTCACGATGCGCTCTAACTGTCTTTTTATTTTGCAGGTACGAGTTCGGAGCGGCTGCAGGGTGCCGGAATACCCACTGGATTAGATGTGGAAAGGAGTAATGGCACGTGAGTATTAAAGTTCCCCAATGTCTTAAACGCACCTTGTTTTGTCTTTCAGATGCGGGATGCAGCGCCGAAGGCCTCCGGAGCGTGCGAAGAGTTGGTAAGCTTTTGTCTTTCAGATGCCGGAATGCAGTGTGAAGACCTCCGGAGCGCACAAAGAGTAGGTAAGCCTTTGCCTTTCAGATGCCGGAATGCTAACCTGTTCTTCCTTGTCTTTATAGGTGTTGCTGAAGACTGGATTCAGGATGGTAAGCCTTTGCCTTTCAGATGCCGGAATGCTAACCTGTTCTTTCTTGTCTTTATAGGTGTTGCTGAAGACTGGATTCAGGATGGTAAGCCTTTTTCCTTAGGCCCAGGACCGGATGCAGAAGACACGATGAGCGTTCTGCTGCAGAGGTTGCAGAATAACGCAAAGCAAGATTCATCCACCGGGTGTGGTTTAAATAGCCTCCTGTAGTGCTTCGGTGTCTCCTTCCACAGCCACGCCTAGGTAAGAAAAGAGTTCCTGCTTTCCAGAAGAGTTCCAGTGTTCTGAATCTAGGGAGTGGCTCCAGCCCCACCCAACAAGAAAAGTAGTTCCAAACAGAAGGGGATCAGAGGCTCTACTGGCAGGCAAGTAAGCAGCATGGTCTGCTGCAGGTAAGTCCACCCAAGCATTATGAGCCCGGCACTTCCAGCGCTGGGACTGGGCATATTTATGAGCCTGGTGCCACTGGCGCCAGGACTGGGTCCAAAAGGTCCCAATTGGGACTGGTTGGCACTCGGAACCTGGGTTATGGATCTGCTTCCAAGGGAGTTGGGAAAACCCTGACCTTTTGGAAGCAGAGATCATGACAGTACCCCCCCTCAAGGCCCCTCCCAAACCGGGCTTCTCCGGGGGTTTTGGCTTGTCAGGAAATGTTCGGTGAAATCTTTTGATTAGGCGAGGAGCGTGGACATATTCAGCAGGTTCCCAGGATCTCTCTTGGGGGCCGTAGCCTTTCCAGTCAATTAGGTAGAATAGTTTAGATTTGGAGATCTTGGAGTCCAGAATGCTTTTGACTTCAAACTCGAGTTCTCCATCAACTAGGATAGGTTTTGGAGATTTGGTTAGTCGGGTTTGAGGTTGCACGGGTTTTAATAGAGAGACGTGGAAGACCGGATGTATCTTCATGTGCGGGGGCAAGTCCAACTTGACCGCTACTGGGTTTACTATGGTAGTGATGGAATAGGGACCAAGGTATCTTGGGTTGAATGTGCGTGGCCCTTTTAGAGATAGATATTTGGTGGATAACCAGACTTGATCCCGTACTTGATAGTGAGGGGCTTCCTTCCGATGTTGATCTGCTCCTTTCTTATATTGTTCTTTAGCCCTTTGAAGGTGAGAAACAGCTTCCTTAAAGGCTTGGGTGATTGTAGAATGCAGGTAGTCTACTGCTGGTGTTTCAAGATCTTGGAGGGGATCCAACTCCGAGGTTCGAGGGTGACTGCCGTACAAAAGAAAAAACGGGGTTTTCCCAGTTCCCGAATGGACAGAGTTAATGTAGGCATATTCGGCTATCCAAAGGATATCTTTCCAAGTTTTTTCAGTTTGTTGCAGCATGCAGCGTAAATACTGTTCCAGAGTTTGATTGGTCCTCTCGGTTTGTCCGTCGGTCTGAGGGTGGTGACTGGTCGATAGTCTCACATCAATTTGAGCCGACCGACAGCAACTTCGCCAAAAATGAGAAATAAATTGACTACCTCGATCCGAAATTAGAACCGAAGGAAAACCGTGCAGTCGGACGATGTTTTCGATAAATTCTCGGGCCAGAGTTGCTACTGTTGGCAAGCCTTTGAGCGGAATGAAATGCGCCATCTTGGAGAATAAGTCCACGATTACTAGAATCGTATTGTATCCGGAGCATGGAGGTAGATCGGTGATGAAGTCCATAGAAAGCGTATGCCAAGGGCGAGGTGGGATGTCATTAGGGTGTAAGAGGCCTGCTGGTCTTTCCTTTTGACTCTTGTTTTGGGCGCATACTCCACAGGACATTATAAAGTCTCTGATATCTTTCTTCCAAGACGGCCACCAGAAGTAGCGCTTGATCTTTTCTGAGGTCTTGGCCATACCGGGATGACCTTCCATTAAAGAGTCGTGATAACAAGAGATTACTTTTTTCTGTAAATCTGTGCTGGGTAGGTATAATCGTTCTTGGAAATACAATAAGTTGTCCTTTACTGCAAAGTCCTTTCCCTGCAGATGCCAATTCTGTATGTCTGCTGGAGTTACAAGTTGCCTGGCTTTATCCTTAACTTCCTCTATGGATTCGGTGGCGATTACACCCAGAATTCTTTGTTCGGGAATGATTGGTACAGGTTTAGGGTTGATCAAGTGTTCTTCCACTCCCATCCGAGAAAGGGCATCAGCTTTACCGTTCTTTGTACCAGGTCGATAGGTAATTATGAAGTCAAACTCGGCAAAGAATAATGCCCAACGGAGTTTCTAGAGGATTGGGCTTTTGCGGTTTTCAAATATTGCAGGTTTCGGTGATCCGTAATCACAGTAACGGTGTGTCGGGCCCCCAGCAGATAATGCCGCCAAGCCTTAAAGGCAGACTTGATAGCCAGAAGTTCCTTGTCAGTAATCGTGTAATTGATTTCAGGAGGCGAGAATTTGCGGGACCAAAATGCCATGGGATGCAACTGATTGGTTACCGGGTCCTTTTGTGATAGAACTGCCCCCATGGCAAGGCTTGAAGCATCAGTTTCCACGATGTAGGGGAGTTCGGGGTGAGGGTGTTTTTGGTGCAGAGATAAATTTAGTCTTCAAATCCTGGAAAGCTTGTTCCGCCTCGGCAGACCATTCAAAACGTTTGTTTTTCTTTAACAAGGCAGTGATGGGCTGGACTATTCGAGAGAATTTGGGGATAAACCTGCGGTAAAAGTTAGCGAAGCCTAACATGCTTTGCACACCTTTTACGGAGGATGGTGATGGCCATTTGAGAACTGCATCGACCTTCTTTGAATCCATACGCACTCCGCCAGGTGATAATATGAATCCCAAGAATTCAACTTCAGTCACGTTGAAAACACATTTTTCCAACTTAGCGAAAAGTTTGTGTTGACGCAATCTTTCGAGGACCATTTTCACGTGTTTCCGATGTTCAGATTCCGATGAAGAATAAACGAGGATGTCGTCAATGTAAACAACAACACATACATCTATGAGCTCTCTGAGGACATCGTTCATAAAATATTGAAAGGCGGCCGGGGCATTGCAAAGTCCGAAGGGCATGACCTGATATTCAAATAGCCCATACTTGGTGCGGAAGGCCGTTTTCCATTCATCGCCCTCTTTTACTCGTACCAAGTGGTAAGCTCCTCTAAGATCCAGCTTTGTATATATGCATGCTTTTCTGACTTGGTCCAGGAGTTCAGGGATCAAAGGTAACGGATATCTATTCTTAACGGTGATCTGGTTCAGGGAGCGATAATCGATACAAGTTCTAAGGTCTCCTTCCTTTTTTGGAACGAAGAACAAAGCTGAAGAAGCAGGGGACTTGGAAGGACGAATAAACCCATTTGCCAGGTATTGATCCAGGTATTGTCGAAGGTGAAGGTTCTCAGGCTCGGTGAGGGCATAAATTCTACTACAAGGAGGAGTAGATCCAGGTATCAGGTCTATCTGGCAGTCATAAGACCTATGAGGAGGTAGAGAGTTAGCCTGATCCTTCCGGAAAACATCTTGGTATTCTAGGTATTCGGGAGGTAACTGGGGAGTCTCTGAAGAAATTGCGGCCAGTGCAACACCAGGTGGAGGGTGACAAGTAGAGACACATTCTGGAAACTGGACCGTTCTTGCTCGCCAATCGATCAGAGGATTGTGTTTCTCTAACCAAGGTATTCCTAGAATAATCTGAAACTGAGGGGCCTTGATCACATCGAACACGATCTTCTCATGGTGTCCATCTTGACTTACTAGTGTCACCTCTTGAGTGGTATGCGTTACTGGCCTGGAGGCTATCTCCGTACCATCCACCGTAGTAATGACGTCTTTTACAGCCTTGGGACAAAGAGTTAGATTCATCCTCAAAACCATTTCATGATCCACATAATTGCTGATGGCACCGCTGTCGACGTAAGCTTCAATTGCATGTAATCGATCCGGATTATCAGGGCTAATGAGGACCATCGGTATCACGAAATGCGAGGTCACGGAACTGGTTTTCACGCTCGGCAAGAGGACCTCTATTCTTGTCGGGCGAGGTCGTTTCCCTGCTCAGAGTTTGTAACTTTGGTAACTGCAGCTCCTACTGCCTTCTTGGCAGGTTTCACCGGACAGTCTCGAAGAAAGTGTCCTGAGTTTCCGCAATATAGGCATAATTGCAACTGTTTCCTCCTTTCCCGCTCCATTTGTGTTAGAGGACCTTTCAGACCCCCTATTTGCATGGGTTCCCCGGAGTCTACTCCTTTGGAAGGAGTTGGCGGTTTGGAAAATACTCGAGCATCAAACTTGGAACGATCGGCCTTCCTGTTCTGCAGCCTGTGATCTATTTGAACGACCAAGTTTATATAATCCGAACAGTCTTGTGGGGGATTCACTACTTGGGCTAAAACGTCTTTGAGCTCTCCACGTAGACCTCTATAAAACAGCGTAATCCTTTTGTCCTCAGGCCATTGAGTTTCCACTATTAGTCTATTGAAAGATGCAATATAAGCCAAAAGGTCTTGATTACCCTGTCGCAACGAAAGAAGCTCATTGTCCAAGGCCTGCCCCTGTGAATGTCTTGCGAACAGTTTTTCCATACTAAGCTGAAAGGCTTGAAAATCATGGAGAACCGGATCATCTTGATTAACTAGAGGGATCGACCAGTCTGCCGCATTGCCACTAAGGTACGAAAGTACAAAAGCTACTTTTGCTTGATCAGTTGGAAAGGCTGCTGGCCGGCATAAGAAGTGCAACCGGCACTGATTGATAAATACTGCAAACCTCTTTGGGTCACCAGAAAATCGTTCGGGCGGAGCCAGAGGTACATTCCCAGGTAGGTTGATCTGCACTGGATTCATAGAGGAGGTTGAAGGAAGATTTGCCCCTGATGCGGGTAACGGGGTCTGTCCGGCTTGTGACTGTAGCACTTGTCTAGCAAGATTGTCTGTTCTCTCCTTGGAAATAATTAGTTCCCTTCTTAGAGCATTCGTTTCCTGACGAGCTGCATGCACTTCTGCCCTTAGTTCCCCAAGTAACCGGGCTAGGGGGTCAGTATCCGAGGTTTCCATAGCGCCTGGGCGAGAGTTTTGCGGTAGGCTTTGCGTTCTGTAACGCTCCCCTGATTCTCGCAGAGGCGCCGGTCTTGACTGGGCGACTACCGTATCTTCAAAGGTGATGTGTAGCACCCGGTTGGCTCTTTGGGCTGGACCTCTGTGCACTGTATGCCTGACGTGTAGAGTAAGATGTCTTAGGTAAGTGAATGCCGAGCTCTCCATCTGCCTCGGGGCAGGGTGCTGTAACCAGTTTCTTCACTGGATAGGTAGCGCAGGCCTCTTGACTTCAGAGGACTGCTGTCCGTCGTTTACTGCACGAACGTTAAGTTTCGAGTCATTCAAATGTCTGTAAAGTCTTTAGTAATGATGTCTCTTGTTTTGCAGGGTTCCGGCGATGGCGGATGACGGGCTGAAGTGAGTTGAGGATGGAGCCCGTGTGATGAATAGAAGCGCCTGGAAGCACGTAAGTAAGCGCTTGTTGCCTGCTTCACGATGCGCTCTAACTGTCTTTTTATTTTGCAGGTACGAGTTCGGAGCGGCTGCAGGGTGCCGGAATACCCACTGGATTAGATGTGGAAAGGAGTAATGGCACGTGAGTATTAAAGTTCCCCAATGTCTTAAACGCACCTTGTTTTGTCTTTCAGATGCGGGATGCAGCGCCGAAGGCCTCCGGAGCGTGCGAAGAGTTGGTAAGCTTTTGTCTTTCAGATGCCGGAATGCAGTGTGAAGACCTCCGGAGCGCACAAAGAGTAGGTAAGCCTTTGCCTTTCAGATGCCGGAATGCTAACCTGATCTTCCTTGTCTTTATAGGTGTTGCTGAAGACTGGATTCAGGATGGTAAGCCTTTGCTTTCAGATGCCGGAATGCTAACCTGTTCTTTCTTGTCTTTATAGGTGTTTCTGAAGACTGGATTCAGGATGGTAAGCCTTTTTCCTTAGGCCCAGGACCGGATGCAGAAGACACGATGAGCGTTCTGCTGCAGAGGTTGCAGAATAACGCAAAGCAAGATTCATCCACCGGGTGTGGTTTAAATAGCCTCCTGTAGTGCTTCGGTATCTCCTTCCACAGCCACGCCTAGGTAAGAAAAGAGTTCCTGCTTTCCAGAAGAGTTCCAGTGTTCTGAATCTAGGGAGTGGCTCCAGCCCCACCCAACAAGAAAAGTAGTTCCAAACAGAAGGGGATCAGAGGCTCAACTGGCAGGCAAGTAAGCAGCATGGTCTGCTGCAGGTAAGTCCACCCAAGCATTATGAGCCCGGCGCTTCCAGCGCTGGGACTGGGCATATTTATGAGCCTGGTGCCCCTGGCGCCAGGACTGGGTCCAAAAGGTCCCAATTGGGACTGGTTGGCACTCGGAACCTGGGTTATGGATCTGCTTCCAAGGGAGTTGGGAAAACCCTGACCTTTTGGAAGCAGAGATCATGACAGGGGTCTTATGTAATTAAAAGTTCAAAAGACATGCCTTTCCTGAGAACTCTTAACACCCCAGAGACCCACACCAGGAGGCAGGATATCACATGGCCCTGTTGATTGAGAGGGAGGGGACCTCGCTGCAGCCTGCTGGACCCAACACAATAGACCCTTTCAATTGAATGGAGTATGCTGATTTGGGTGTGGACTGTAAACAGAGCTCTGCCTGAAAGGAGAGACATGTGATCCCTGACTCCCCTAGTTCCTAGGGTCGGGCCAGACAGGACTGTGGATTCATATTGCAGCAAATATATGTTTAAGTTAAATGCTTCTAAAATCTTGTATTAAGCTCACAGAAATGTACAATTTGGGGATCCTGAAAATGAAAAATGCCCTCACGATTTGAGCCCGAATTCCACTTTGTACGGTGTTCTGGGACCGAACCCCGCTATTTATTAATATTGCAGACACTGTGTTTAGGATAGAGACATAGTAATTTCCAGTAATATGCTCAGGGAAGGGGTGCAGGTCTGTGTAAAATTTGAGGAAAAACCAATATGGCGAAAGTCACTAAAAAGCACAAAATGTTGCCATTTGTGAAACCAGGCTCTGAGGGGAATCAGAGTTGGGCGAGAGTGTATCTTAAATTAATCTGTGAAATGTGTATGTTATTTCAACAACGTGTGTATTTGGGAAACCTGTTAGTTATGAAAAAATAATTTTCTAAGTAAAAGCAAAGGGGCGTTTCTTCAATAGACTGTAAGACTCTGACTCACTCTGACTCACTGCTCCCTTCTCAAATCAGGTCAAAGAGAAATCCTTGACCTATCAAGTCGTGAGTGGGTTGTGCATAGAAAGTTAGCATCCACACCCATTTTCAAAAGAGATAAAAAGAGCCACTGGAAGCCAGACAGGGACATTCATTTTCCAATCTTCAACTGAATTCCTGCGCAGCACGCTGACGGAGAACTCCAGAATCCAGAACAGAACCAGTACCCAGAAAGCAGTGCTGTATCCAGAGAGACCAGACCAGATCGCTGTGAGCAGAACCAGAGATCCAGACCAGACCAGCAGTGCAGAGCTGACCCAGATAGCTGTGACTTCAGAACCAACCGCCTGGAGTCCAGTCCCAACCTGACCAGACCCTGACGGCCTATTTCAAATTCATAGTGTGAGTACTTAGCCAGAACTGTGCAAAACCAATCTCTTAGCTTAAAATAATCTGATTCAAAACATTTGAACCTGTCCAGAACTGCATCATAGGAATCGTGTGTTCATTCTCCGATTTTAAACCTGCAAAAGTGTCATTTTGCCATTTTGATTCATTATTTCATTTCTGAAAATCCACCTTCACAAAATTGTCTGTATCTCTTGAACCGTTTATGCTAGAAGGGAGATTTCCATTTTAAAGGTAAGATTCTAGGCTTTCCAACGAACCCAGAATCGACTTTCTATTCATTATATTTTTTTCGTAATCGCGCTCGACACACTCGGAAAAAGTTCAGCGATTTGCGATTTGGCTCAAATTTCTTCACTTGTCAAAATAGCAGCTTCTTGCTTTCCTTTGCTGAAATTCGTTTGCAACCTGACAATCATTCATAGAGCATTGCTAAAGTGATCCTGAACTAGTTTAAAGTAGCTATCACCCACCCTGAATCTCTTATAGGGAATTAAAATCATTTTTAGCATATTTTTCCCTTCTTTGCATACCACATTTAAAGTACTTTGCCTGCATTTAAAATCATCCCTGTTTCTCTAAGCTTGCTGGGGGGGAATTGGAACTTTATATTGTATTTTTGTTTGTATTCTTGAAGACTGTGTGCTCTCCTTCCATTTCCTTATATTGCATAAAGGGGGAAGTGAATTGTCAAAAGGAAAAGTGGTCACATTATCTCTTGTTGAAATCATATCAATTTATTTCTGTGTTGCATTCTGTCCCACCTTGCATTTCCTTAAACCATATAAAGCATTCTCTGCTACCTTAGTCCTCTGTTCCTATTCATAAGTAACCAAGAACTGTGCTACTGTAGGATTACCTATTGCTGATTACTGCTCATATTCATAAGTGTGCTATCAATTATCAATGTATTTATAAAAGTGTGATATATATCTATTGTTTAATTTTTCAAATAAACCTTTTTAATTTGCAAAACAAACCTACTTCTTGGCTCAGTGGGGTCAGGGGGATTCTAAGAGAGGGGCGTTATACAAGGGTTCATCATCCAGATTATAACTTGTCATAAAAATATATAAATAAGGGCTTCCCTTGGGCGTCCCAGACGAGGCCCTGATTTAGTGGGATTGCTGAATTGAAGTCACTTAACAACATGGATCGAGAGAACTTGAAAAACAAGCTTCCAATGCTGACATCGGGAGCTGGGAAGTGGATGCACGAATTAGAAAAGATGACAGGGGATGTCACGCTAGCTATAGGGGACATTAAAAGCCTCCTGATTGCCATACTCGGTGAGAGATCAAATGATGTATGGGCACGGGCTGGGTACCCTGGTGTTACTACAATTAACACTACCCACGATGGAGCGCCTTTTAACAATTGCAGAGCAGCAGTATGGAAAACGCTACGAATGCTTTACCCAGACACATCTGACATGGGCGCTATAATGACTCACAAAATGAAGGAGTCAGAAGATCCGCTGATTTATATGCAGAATTTCCAAGACGCGTGGATGCTCGAAACGCATGAATCTTGGACAAAATCCATACCTGTGTTCTACCTCATTTTATGCCAAGGGTTGCCAGAACCAGTGCAGAAGCAAATCAATAAGTTGGTAGGAGTTGAGGCCAAACCTTGGGCTGAAATACAACTGACTATCGCACACTACTGTAGATTGCTGCAAGAAAAGAATCGGAAAAAAGAGGCAACTCAAAAAGGTGAGGAAGCGAAGCTGGTGCAAAGGAAATTATCAAAGTATGCTCTCGAAGGAGCCATGTTAACTAACCCAGCTGAACAGAATGCACAACAGGTAGCTATCCCACCACAAAACAATCAGAGCAGCACTGGGTTTTACCCCAGGGGAAGAGGGTTTAGAGGAAGGGGATGGCAGAGTAATCAGGAGGATTCCAAGGGAATCAAGGAGGTTTTCAAAACGTGCAGATGGGCAATCCAGATATGTCAAATGGACAAATAGCCAGACCACCGCCAGTGTGTTGGCTGTGTGGAATGACAGGGCATTTGGTGCGCTCGTGCAGAAGCCAAAGTGCGTGGCAAAATGGCCAAGGAATGGGAACAGGCACAGTGAATCCGCCTGCAATCCCACAACAGGGCGGTGCCAGAATCACACAGTGCAGCAGCAAGCACCAGGCTTGCAGCAAAATGCACAACAAGGGGTCCAACCCATGAACATGGGAAACTTGCAGCAAGGGCAATTCCAACAGGCACCACCGCAACCTCTGCAGGGCATAGACTCCGTTAGGGGAGGCAACCCCGGGAATGGAGAGAATCCACATGTGTACAGTGGAACGAACTTATATATGAACTAGGACAGCTCACTGGGGACCCTGATGTGCTCTAGCCTATCAGTGACACCAGACCCTAACAGGGAACCAAGGGTGAATGTCGTCAGAGGGGGTAAAGAATATTCCTTCTTAGTTGACACGGGTGCAACACGCTCGTGCATACAAGAAGGCAAGTTTTCTTTGTCCGGCGAGGCCATATATACTCAGAGTTTTACAGGAGCTCACAGTTGAGTTCCCTTTACAGACGCACTTCCAGTCTCCGTAGGGGAGTGGGAAATGAATGTACCTTTGTGGTATTCGCGCCAGACCCCAGTAAATATTTTGGGTCGAGATTTAATGACATAGTTGAATATGACCATCTCGTTCACGGAGGAAGGCATAGTATGCTCCATTCCAGGAATGCACTACTGGAACGTGTGCGATATGATCAGGGCATACTCAGGACACATAGCCATGAGAGCTATACCATTAGAACCAGGAGTTTTCGCATATGGCATGCGTGTGCATATGGCAGGACTGCCAGGCCTCGCAGATAGAACTATGAGAACCCCAGATGAGTTTCTATTCAGACCAAGAATACCTATGCACAAAGAGGAGGGACAAGTATTTCCCTTGATGATACATGCCGCAGCAGTACGAGGAAAGGTAGCATTGGTCGAAGGCTACGATGATGAAGGCAGACAATGGTGCGCGATTATCACCATTGAAGAAGGGTATCGAGTGACTGACGTCACCGATGACAACCTGTTTGAAGAACTACCTGACTCAGAAGAAACGAGGGTGGAAGTAAGTCTCATATTTTGGGTAAAAATAATCAAAAGAGAGGTGCCTCAGAGAATGATGTTGGTACTGGTACGTCTGGAATACTTTGATGATGACATGGCCCAAGTGCCTGTCTCAGTATGGACTACAGGACCTTATGACGTAGGCCTCCTGAAGGAGGTAGGAGAAGTGAAAATTAAACTGAAACCAGGAGCAATTTTACTAAAAGCACGACAATATCCCATGTCCAGAGAGGCGGATGAAGGGATTGCGAAGACAATTTCTGCCATGATGGACCAGGGCATCCTAGTGACATCAGAGTCACCCTGTAACACAGTGATTTATCCTGTCAAGAAGTTAAAGGGAGGGTCTTGGCGTTTAATCCAAGATTTAGGAGCATTAAATGATATTGTTGAAGCCGAGTTCCCTCTGGTCCCTAATCCATCTACAATCCTATGTAACATACCCATTGAGGCAAAATATTTCACAGTGATAGGCCTGAAAAATGCCTTTTTCTCAATCCCATTGCACCGTGGCTCTCAAGATCTGACGCCATTCACATTCAGACAAATGCGTCTGAAAATCACAAGATTGCCACAAGGGTACTGTGAGTCCCCGTCCATCTTTAACAGAGTCCTTCAGATGGACCTGAGCAATATTGCAGTAGAAAGTCTCGTCTTGCAGTATGTAGATGACATTTTAATCTGCAGCACAACAGAAGAACAATGCAGGCGCAATTCTGTCCAGCTACTGACTATACTGGCTGAGAAAGGCTATAAGGTTGACAAGGAAAAACTGCAAAATTGTCAAAGGAGGTGCTGTACATAGGCCAGCTAATTTCGCATGAGGGGAAAAAGGTAACCCCAGAAAGGGCTGAAGCTATGCGAAGCCACTCACGATAAAGCAAATGCAGACCTTTCTAGGCCTATGCAATTATGTCAGAGCATGGGTCTTCGATTACAGCTTGTATACCAAGCCCTTGCTCCAGGCCCTAAAGAAGGCCCAGGTGACAAAGGAAAAGATTGAATGGATTGAGACAATGGAAAAAGGGTTTACAGAACTCAAGAGAGCCATTTGTACGGCTCCAGTTCTCAGGATTCCTAATTATGCAGAGGAATTCTACCTATTTTCGCACACGAATGGCAGCATTATGACGGAGGTGCTCGCTCAAAGAACCTTGTTGGCGTACAAGCCCCTGGCGTATTAGAGTGGGAATCTGGACCCAGTAATGAGAGGCCAGTTCCCATGCAAACAAAGCTTAGCTGCCGCGGCGTTCGCCATAGAGAAGGCGACAATCATTGTAATGGGATGTTACATGATGTTATACGTCGAGCACTCATTATTCGCCATCTTGGAGAAACCAAAGGGTACATTAACATCTCAAAGAGCGTCCGCCTATGAAGTGATCATATGTAACCCATCGATCAGAATAGTCCGATATAAAACAGTGAACCCAGCTACGTTCATAGCTGAGCCAGTCACTGAAGGAGAGCCGATAGATCCTGTGCAAACTATGAGGAATTCTATGAGGAAATCCCCAGGGTGAAAGAAAATGCCCTGGTGGGAGGCGAGATCGTTTTCATTGATGGTTCTTCAAGAATCGACCAAGAAGACGGACAAAGATATACAGGCGTTGCCGTAATGAAACACATAGCAAACAGAGAGTTTAAAGCACTCATCAGTGCACCAATACCATCTCATTATTCAGCACAGGCTGCAGAATTATTGGCGCTGATACTCGCCATTTAGAATCATGCAGACCAGGAAGTAACGGTGTACAGTGACTCTGCCTATGTGACGTCCAGAGTGCACGCAGGACTAGCACGCTGGAAAAGGAGGGGCTACATCCGAGCAGACGGCACGCCAGTACAGCACACAGCCTTATTGGACAGACTGATTAAGGCACTATATCTCCCAGTGGGCATAGCGGTCGTGAAATGCGCTGCCCATACTCATGGGACAGATTTCGTGTCACGCGGAAACCATGCAGCAGACACGGAAGCCAAGCGTATTGCATGCAAGAGTGAAACGATCATGGAAGTAGAGGTGGCGTGCACCCATGAACGGATGATGATAGCATGAGCCTCACCAGAAGCCTATAGAAATATGGGACAGACACAATTGATGGAGCTTCAAGGGAAGGCACCCCAGGACGAAAAGAACCTGTGGAAACGTCGAGGGTGTTCTCTAAACCCCTCTGACGGATTGTGGTGGCAAGACAGCACTGGTAAACCAGTAATGACTGTAGCCCTACTAAAAATAGCATTGGAACAGTTGCATTACCCATTTCACATGTCAAAAGAGAATCTAACAGCAACGCTCGCAAAGTCTGGTTTATACCGAATTTAGCTGGCCTAGCGCGCTGGAAAAGGAGGGGCTACCTCTGAGCCGACGGCACACCAGTACAGCACGGAGCCTTGTTGGACAGGCTGATTAAGGCACTACAGCTCCCAGTGGGCATAGCGGTCGTGAAATGCGCTGCCCATACCCATGGGACAAATTTTGTATTGCGCGGAAGTCACGCAGCAGACACAGAAGCCAAGTGTATGGCATCCAAGAGTGAGACGATAATGGAAGTAGAAGTGGCGTTCACTCAGAAAGAATGATGGTAGCACGAACCACACAAGAAGCCTATAGTAATATGGGGCAGACACAACTAATGGAGCTTCAAGGGGAGGCAACGCAAGATGAAAAGAACCTTTGGAAACGTCGAGGGTGTTCTCTAAACCCCTCTGACGGATTGTGGCGGTAAGACAACACTGGTAAACCAGTCATGCCTGTAGCCCTACTAAGAATAGCATTGGAGCAGTTGCATTACTCATTACATATGTCAAAAGAGAATCTGGCGGCAACGCTCGTGGAAGACTGGTTTATACCGAATTTAGCAGAGCATGTTGCATTCTTTATGGTGAACTGTATAATCTGCCAGCAATTCACCGCAGGGCACACATTAAAAGTAGTAAGAGGAATCATCCCCCGGCCAAATGGGCCTTTTCAGCACTTACATATCGACTATGTCGACATGATTCAAGTGTGTAACGGGTACAGGTACTTAATTGTAGTGGTGTGTCCAGTCTCTAGGTGGATAGAAGCAGGTCCTTGTACACACCCAGACTCAACCTGCGCTGCCAAATTTCTGGTGAGGGAAGTATTCCCTAGATGGGGGGTGTGTGAGGTGATGAGGTCAGACAATGGGGCTCATTTTGTTAACACAGTCTTTGAGCAGATCAGCTTGTTGCTTGGTATAAAGCACAAGTTCTCATCGGCGTATCATCCGGAAGGTAATGGCATATGCGAGAGGCTCAACGGCTTGTTAAAGGAAAGGATAGCCAAGTTGAAGCTTACTCTAAAGAGGAGATGGTTGCACTGCCTTCCACTGGCATTGTATGCTCTTCGGAACCAACCAGGCTCTGACTATCATCTTATGCCGCACGAGATAGTCACAGGAAGAAGAATGAGTACCCATCTTACCCCTCGAAATTGAGCTAGATTTGATGCCCAGTCAACCCGATAGGTCCTGGGAACCGAGTTACAAGAGTACCTGAACTACATGACATCCAGCCTTACTGTAATTTCAGACCAACTACAGCAACAATGAAAAGGGTGCACCACAGCACAAAACACAGCAGGAGATGCTGAAACAGACCCAGTTCAAGGTCTACATATGCCACTTATCTTCCCTGGAGACGCCGTGTTGGTGAAAAACCACACGAGGAAAAGGTGGGCTGAGCCAAGATTCAATGGCCCTTTCATCGTAGAGGACTGCACTCCATCAGCGGTAAAATTGCAGGGCAGGAGAGCATGGATTTTTCTAAATGACATTAAGCCCTATATCAGAGAAAGCCGTCAAGCTGCACCCCACCATTGAGAAACTACAGACAACGGGGAAGAACCTCAGCACGTGCAGACGAGATCCATGAGGAGGAAGAAGGACGCATGAGCAGCAAAGCCAAGACAAAGAACCCTTGTGAAAAGGTGTGGCTTAAAACTGGACATTTCCTCTAAACAAAAAGGGGATAAGGACATAAAAACGGACACTCGGTGCATCCTAGTTGCAGGGTGAAGAAGAAAATTGCGCATTTAAGCCACAACGGTTTTTGACACGAACTTGTAAATCAATCACACTAAGGCGTTGTTGAGAAACAGGACTCAAATCGATTGTGAACAAAGACTTTTGCTTAAAGAGCTAAACGCAGCATCCTGAATCTTCAAAAGCTTTGCAGCATTCATGGTACCACCTAGCAGAAATATCAGAAGGGATGTTCTTTCCTGTTTCCAACTAGTGCTAGAGACATATCCGTCACTTGTAGGGAGAGTCACCAGTGTCACAGACTTTAACCAAGATCCTTCCAACAAGAAAGTAATCCGGAAACTGCTTACTGTCATCACAGAAGCCTTCATTGTGTTACCAGAATACAGTGATAAGGACACAAATGCTTCCACCACAGGTGATAGTAGATGAACTCACATATACGTTTTTCTTTCGCATAATAGAGGAGTGCCCAGCAAGGGTCGGAAGAACCACTGACACTCTTACTTTCATTAGAGATCCAAGAAACACTGAACATTTGAACCAGCTGTGGGCCAAACTGAACTACGTGGTTGCAATCCACGTGGCAGGAAAGTGCAAGGACTGTTCACGTCAAAAGAAGGGCCTGTGATCCAGAACCCAGCAAGGCAGGACAAATGTCCATGTCACCCAAGGACAGCCGACTGGCACACAACGTCCTCTTTCGTCTAGTCACTGACTTTCCGGAAATGGTGGGGAGACCTGCCGAGGTCACAATAGTGAACGTCCACGTTCCCGCACTAGTAATCCCAAAAAGTGACCTAAATATTGACAGTTTCCCGAAAGCAGATGCTCACCTGAGGAAAAGGAGATCTGTGGAACTGGTATCCCGTATGAAGAGAGAGAATTACTTTTCTGCCAAATCAGAAGAAGCATTTCTTGCAATCCCATATGAACACAGGCTGTTTAGTGTCACCTCATCAGTGTTCACAACAATCTTCATGCCAAGAATCCAAGTTGGAGTAAATACCAAATGGTTGCAGATAACCAGATGGGAGTTATTGCAGACCATCAACACCACCATAAAAGGATTCAACGCGATTAAAGAAGAACTAAGAGCAATCCGATTGATGACCCTCCAGAACAGATTTGTACTCGACATGATCACTGCGATGGATGGAGGTGTTTTTTGTGCAAAAATTGGAGAATCATGTTGCACATTTATACCCTCATATGATGAAGAAAATGGAACCTTAACAGAAGCCATAAGTATGCTGACAAACCTACAGAACCAGATGATTGATGAAACTCACGAAGTAGATGATGACAGCTGGTTTGGAACTGTATTCTCATGGGTCCCACAATGGATGGCAGATATATTCAAGTTTCTGGGAGCCCTACTATTGATGATACTGCTAGGGTTTTGTTTTATCAAGATAATCATCACACAATGCCAGAAAACAGCGAAGAAAGCCATTGGGATGAAGATCATGATCGACGTCAAACCAGGATGGAAGCCGAGAGACCTGACTGATGAAGAAATAAGAGACTTTGTGAAAGCCATCGAATTTGCGCCAGAAGGAACAAAGTTTGCGTACCCCAGGAACCGGAGAAGATATGAAGGGAAATGGATCTATTGCAGCCCAAATGGACAGTGTCAGCTTATGATCTGGAACAAAGACGAACATGTAAAAACAGCAGGAAGTCTGAAAGGAGTGATAAAAATATGGAATCCAAAGGAACACACATTCACACCATCATGTACGAGCCCAGAAGATTATGAACAAGATGTAGAAGAACCAAGTAAGATAAATCCAAAAGAGGAAGCAGAAGTGGTCGATGAACCGACCAGAGGGGGGAGTGTAGAGGAGGTCCCAGATATGGCCTGCACTCCAGCCAACCATTTTGAGGAACCAGAAGTATACCCGCCAAGATATTTGACTTATAAGGAGCAAATAAACCAACAGAGAGCCACAGTGGGGCTCTGTCCAGTACCCATCAGAAGGATGTGTATACCTATTGAAGCGTCAATAACCTGACAACCATGGGCTGCACGAGACGCTAAGAATCAAGAGAAGCCCACATGAAGATGACAATGAACTGAACGATTACCTGGACAGCACAGCACACCTGGGGAACTACATTTGGTACAAGCACATGAAGGAAGTCGGGAGACGAAATTCAGAAGGGGAATGCTTTGTCTGTGCGCTTCTACCATACAGCATGGGAAAATCCAAGATGTTCGTGGTAGTAGAAATTGATGTCCCGACAGCACACTGTCTCTCACACGTAGGAATGTGCAACACCAGAGGACAATTCATGGGGAGAGATGCCTCATTGATATGGGCAACAGAACCAAATTACCCCGATGAAGATGGCTATGTCCAGGACATTAAGACGAGAAATAGAGCTCATACTAGGAATCACATGTTCAGGTATTAAAAGCCAGATGTGAAGGGAGCAGGAATAAGATGGGAGATTAACCCGAGACTGAACGTTCAAGGAAAACCTCCAGAAGAAGCCCAAATTTGGAAGAACAGAGGTCAAATGCAGATCTGGGGAACAGTGCTGTCACCAGACGGATGGGAATCAGGAGTAGTGATGTGCCGAGCATGGATGGTCTATGGAGCCTGCAAAGAAGCAGTAGAAAAACTCACAGAAGTTGTGCAAACCTCTATGGCCAAAACTCACAAAATTACTGACATGGGTTGAGGACAGAGGAGGATCCTTGCAGATAGTGCCACTGGAAAGCCCAAAGTTATGCTTCAGAAACAATGGCACGAGGAAGATGGGAGAGAATCAGAACTGCGGGCGCATCTTTGAAGCTCCAGGTATGACCCACGGAACCGCAGTAATTATGGATCATTACTGGGCGTGTGGATCCAAAGCATGTATAAGGCTGCCGAGAAACTGGGGAGGCATATGCACAATAGTGAACGTCCACGTTCCTGCACTAGTGATCCGAAAAGTGACCTGAACATCGACAGCTTCCCGAAAGCAGATGCTCACCTGAGGAAAAGGAGATCTGTGGAACTGGTATCCTGTATGAAGAGAGAGAATTACTTTTCTGCCAAATCAGAAGAAACATTTCTTGCAATCCCTTATGAACACAGGCTGTTTAGTGTCACCTCATCAGTGTTCACAACAATCTTCATGCCAAGAATCCAAGTTGGAGTAAATACCAAATGGTTGCAGATAACCAGATGGGAGTTATTGCAGACCATCAACACCACCATAAAAGGATTCAACGCGATTAAAGAAGAACTAAGAGCAATCCGATTGATGACCCTCCAGAACAGATTTGTACTCGACATGATCACTGCGATGGATGGAGGTGTTTTTTGTGCAAAAATTGGAGAATCATGTTGCACATTTATACCCTCACATGATGAAGAAAATGGAACCTTAACAGAAGCCATAAGTATGCTGACAAACCTACAGAACCAGATGATTGATGAAACTCACGAAGTAGATGATGACAGCTGGTTTGGAACTGTATTCTCATGGGTCCCACAATGGATGGCAGATATATTCAAGTTTCTGGGAGCCCTACTATTGATGATACTGCTAGGGTTTTGTTTTATCAAGATAATCATCACACAATGCCAGAAAACAGCGAAGAAAGCCATTGGGATGAAGATCATGATCGACGTCAAACCAGGATGGAAGCCGAGAGACCTGACTGATGAAGAAATAAGAGACTTTGTGAAAGCCAGCGAATTTGCGCCAGAAGGAACTAAGTTTGCGTACCCCAGGAATCGGAGAAGATATGAAGGGAAATGGATCTATTGCAGCCCAAATGGACAGTGTCAGCTTATGATCTGGAACAAAGACGAACATGTAAAAACAGCAGGAAGTCTGAAAGGAGTGATAAAAATATGGAATCCAAAGGAACACACATTCACACCATCATGTACGAGCCCAAAAGATTATGAACAAGATGTAGAAGAACCAAGTAAGATAAATCCAAAAGAGGAAGCAGAAGTGGTCAATGAACCGACCAGAGGGGGGTGTGTAGAGGAGGTCCCAAATATGGCCTGCACTCCAGCCACCCATTTTGAGATACCAGAAGCATACTTGCGAAGATACGTGACGTATAAGGAGCAAATAAACCAACAAAGAGCCACAGTGGGGCTCTGTCCAGTACCCATCAGAAGGACTTGTATACCTATTGAAGCGCCAATAAGCATACAACCATGGGCTGCACGGTACCCATTGAGACAACCATACCAGCAGCTGACGCGAAATAAAGACTACTTACAAACTGTCCCTGAAGAGACCCAAAGGACCCTTATTGAAGGTGAATGGTGACGACACAAGGGCCCGGACAGACGCACAGACGAACAAAACGCTGATAAAAAGAAGTCACATAAAGATGAAATGTTACGAATAATGACGTAATTAACATAGAATAAGAGACGATATTGAAATATAAAGAGACGTAACCAGGATTGAAATTTGCATCTGGCTAAATGCCTGTATATAGGCTTGGAACGCAAGAAGCTAAGGAAACGATACTGCTTGCAGTGCTTAGTAGGAGGATAGAGCGGCAAGCCCCAAGTATATATCTACCTCAAGAAGTTCATTATACAAGTGCGACTCCATTTTACAAAAGCAGAATCAAGCCTAGGATGATGGAGGACAAACAGGCCAGGATTCATAAACTAGCTGGAAGTCAGACGAAAGAGCGGAATCGAAACTCAGTAAGAAGCAGCCCATGGCTAGGAATTCGAGGTGAACCCAAGGAAGGGAGGAGAGCAGCAACTCCAAAGAATCGAAACTTAAGAGCATAGAAGCCTGCCCCGTGAAGGTCGAGATAAGGAGGCCCAGGCAGGTGGCGAGGCCGAACAAAGAATCAAATACACAAATAGAGGGAAAATTAAATCGATTCACGGTATACTGACACATGACCAGCCCGGCGCGAAGAGGTACCAACGACTGATGTCACCCAGAACCCGAGGATGCCATAACTTTTCCTGATAAGAAGCTACAGTTTCAAGGCCATCCTCAGCCAACTAATTGACACATCGCCCTAAAGTGCCCTAAAGTGCTGATTGATGAAAGGGAGGCAGGGTGAATCTTGGGGCACTCCACAACTGGGTGTCCATTCTGCATGCTGCTAATTAAAGTGGAGATGTATACCTAGGGGTGTAACCCACCCAATCACAATGGACCAAATAATCTAAGGTCCTATAGCTAGTAGAACCAATGAGACGTCGTACTTGTAGTGACGTCTATCACGAGTGATGTAGAAGGATGGGCGTAGACGCCCACCCGATAAGAATTATCCAATCCTCACACTCTGTTACCATATACAGATATAGCACCTATACTTAAGTTACCTTTTCCAACCAATAGAATTGCATGACAAACTTTGGAGTGTTACATGTCAATGATGACGAGAATGTACTATAACTATTGCTGTCTGAATGAAGATTTTGGAAGTTGAAGCGAGACGGGCAATTACATCACTGCTGATTTCCCCGTTTTTTGTACTTGCCATTAAACGGACTTCCCTTTGCCAAACCATTGACTTATCCTTATTGATTGGTGTTGGAGTAAGAGAATCCTGCACCCCATCCTCCTCAAGGTGCAGCTATCTCCTCTTGAAGCACTTGAGGGTGAGCTCTGATCCCAGGGGCCCGTCAGAGGTCGCTCCGCCCTCCTGTACAAATGGATCATTCAGGCAGGCCATATGCACTCTGCTAAGAGACTACAGAAACACACCACACACCTTGACAGGGGCACGTCCCTCAGATCTAATGTTTGGACGAGTGGTAAGAACCACACTGCCACACAATCCAAATGCCTTTCTTCCCAACACCTATGTCAACATGGCAAGAGCAAAGAAAAAAGAGAGCAAAACCAGGATGAAAGAATATGCCGATCAAAGAAGGAGGGCAAAACCGAGCAACATCCAAATAGGAGATCAGGTGCTGGTAAGACAATCCCAAGATGCCAAAGACGTCCCTGCATTTAAGCCCGAGCCAATGACTGTGACACAGTCCATGATAACCGCTGCAGTCTGGAAAAGACCCGGGGCTACGCTAATGTCGGAACTGTTGGGACTGGGGGCTAGCTAGCCTTTTGGCTGTAGCTCCTGAGATTCTATCCGGGGCTACAACCAAAAGACCAGGGGCTATAGCCCCTTGAGCACCCCCCCTAGCAACGCCTCTGTTTGGAGGTGACCCAAGTCAGGAAACCACCAACCCCACTCGAGAAGAGGGCTCTCCCGATCTGCATTCAGAATACAGAGACGCTTATGACAGAGACAGTGACTGCATTGTGAGGAGCGTTCCAACTGAACGCAGCCCCTCGCGAAGAGGGGTGCGTAAAACCTCAAGGTGGATAGAAGAAATGAACTAATGAACCCCAGGTTTTATGTTAAGGAAGGGGGAGATGCAATGTCCTATTTGTATTGTCTTGGAAAGGAGCTGGGTCTCCTTTCCATTGTTATTTTTTGCGGGTCGTTAACCCACGTGCTCAATCTGAGCGGGTTTCCATCTAACGCCAGTTTGCGCTTCAGATTAAAGAAGACTAGGCATGGCGACATTGTCTCCGTGTTTTATTTGAATTCAGTGTCAGCACTGATCTGCGTTCGATTGCATGAATATAATTGTCTAAACATAACACAAACATTTGGCAAATAACGCATTTGGCATCAGATACTGCCCGTATTGCAACTCTCTGCGTGTATTGTCTAGCGATTTTTACGGACCAAGCATCGCATTTCTTGTCCCATAGCACTCACATTTTCATGCGCAAATAACAGATTTAGAATGTTTTCACTTTTTAGTATTGTACCATTTTATGTGCTCGGTGCGCTTCAGTGTTAAATCCGCGGAGAGAATGATCTGTACCCAGATCAACCCCAAAAGTGCCATACAGATATGAAACAGAGAATGCCTGAGTGATAGGCGTGCCAAGGAGTACTCGACGTGCATTCCACAAAAACGCGAAACATGCAACAAGTGAGAGACATAAAATGGGGGTTTTCACTTTAAGAAAATAACTTATAATATATTGAATACCATTTTTTGTTTACTTCTTAAAAGGTGTTTTATTGAGCTGTAGCCTTCCTCTTAGAGAGCAGGACTAAGAAGCCCGGCTGGAGCATTTCAGCACATTTTTATTTCCTTTTGGCGATCGCTGTGTCAGGGTGTTGGGTTGGGGCTCCAAGATTGCCGAACACCAGGCGAGCAGTCTATCATGGGGAACAGTTTAGTATACAACACCGGTGTGATGAAGGCACATGGCCTACTCTGCATTTTAAGCACCACCTATAAGCCGAAACCGTTGCATTGAAGTACAGGTAGGAGGGAGATGACATGTGAAGAGGGACACACGACTTGTTTTTTTTGTGGTTATTTATTTGTACATTATTTTTGGTTGTTTATCATTTAATTGACTGCCTATGGGCCATGCTTACCTCTTTGGCCATTCCCACCCACTCCTTGCCCCTCCCACCCAAAACTCAACCCCTGGTATCTATGTTGTTTCTAAGCAGTCTGCTGTGAGTTAATGGCTTAATTGCCGCTGTAAATGGCTACCGGTATAATAACAAAAATCTTACCCAATTCTACCTGACCTTAACTCACTACCCCACCCCCTCTATTCCCACCTCTCCCCTCTCACCCAATCTACCCTTATCCCCACCCTACTCTACCACCACTGACTATACCCCAAACCACTCTACACCTACCCCACTCTTCGCTACCCACAATATCCCACACCACTGTACACCTACCCTACCCACTGCCCCACCCCACTGTACCCCTATCCATCAAACCACTGTAGACTGGCAAGGTGACACGAGGTCCTTTGATCCCAATAGATTTCGCCCAGCCTGCCCATAACGTCAGATCACTACCAAGTTAAGGTACGTGTTTGTTGAGTCTTCAACTTACCCCAGACCTACGCTAGTTGTTCAAGATCAGACAGGCAGTCAAAGTGAGCAGGCACGCCTTTGACAGTGTCTCTTCGGATGTAGGTAGATGCACAAAGTATTCTATTCTGAGGTCCATCCATTCTGCCATGTAAGTGCCAAACAGCCCTTTCACGAGAAGACCCTTCAAAAAGTAAAGACTCAGCTTTCTGTATGTTGGCTTGTAGCACGTAGCCCATCGTGGCAGATAGCGTACATCACATTGCATCTAGTGGTGGCCCCATGTTGTGATTCTTCACTTGCCAAATCATAGCAGTGCTAAAAGGTCATGGCCAAGAGGCCTCAGCGGCAGACGATCTGCGTCCAGTGCAAATTGGCACATGCCAAAACGTCCTGAACAATGGAGAAGGCAAATAAGTTTCATTAGTGGTGTAATGGGAGGATAAATCGTGTTCCAGATGTTGGGGACATCCCTCAGACCTGTTAAGGGCCTCCATCACACCACTGAGGAATCATCCTTGTTTGTTACTGTTTGCAATGAATGATTGAAGGAGTTGCGTATCTTCAGATCTAGAGATTCCTGCTATGATATGACATGATATTGTATTTGAATCGTACTCATACACGCGTGTTTCAGAGCGTGACGAGGCAAGGGAGGGGAAGAAGGGAGGCCAAAACAGCGCTCTTCCTAGGCCCAGTGACATTGAGAATGCTCAAGTGCAGGAGGGAGGGAGGAAAGTGCAAGGAGAGGGGCGAGGTGGAACGTGCTGAGGAAGGGATAAAAACAACAACTGGTAGCGCAGCCAGCAGGGTGGCAAGTGCGAGGTTTAAAGCGCAGACAAGGGGTGTCTGATAAGTGCAGGTAAGGGGACTGCATGGTTACAGATACAGACCCAAGTGCAAGGGTTGCGTGCAAAGGTTGCTAGGAGGAAGTGCGGTGTGTGGCTGAGTGGGCAGGGACCTGGGCCAGAAATCAGAGGGTAGCCAGGTGCACTGAGCCAAAGCAGACAGATTAGCAGGGGAAAGGAAGAGCGAAGGCAGGGGCACAGAGAAAGGTCTTGAGGTGCCAGAGATGGATCTCCACAAGTTTCAGAGTGGCAGGGAGGCTGTTCCAGGGGGAAGCCCCAGCCGACGAAAGAGATCTACCCCCAACTCGTTGCTTGGAGAAGAAACTGACCCTGAGGGAATTGTAGGTGGAGGAGCGAAGAGCTCGGGTGGGAATGTATTTACGGAGGGAGAGTTAAAGGTATTTTGGACCCAGGCCCCAGAAAGCCTTGTGCACAATGCAGAGGGTCTTGAATTTAACCCTTGCAGCCACTGGGAGCCAATGAAAATATTTCTGGGCTGGAGAGATACGATCCCAGGGCTTGAGTCCAAGGGAAAGTCTTGGAGTCCTGTTCTGGATGAGTTGCAGAGGGCAGAGAATAGAAGCAGGCAGATTTAGAAAGAGGCTGTTGCAGTAGTCTAGCCTAGAAAGAACCAGAGCTCTAGAGACAGTAAGCTTCTTCTGGGGGAAGGAGAGGAAAGGAAGAATACCTCTGAGGACGTGCAGTTGGTAGTTTGACTTCTTAGAGACGTCAGAGATGTGAGGAGAAAAGGAGAGTGTGGAGTTGAAGATGACCCTGAGGTTCTCAGCCTCACAGGTGGGAGCAGGAAGAGGGGCAAGGGAGGCCAGCCAGAGAGTGGCAGGAAAGGAGGGTGCAGGTGTGCCAATGAGGAGAATAGTTCGAGCAGGAATAGCGGCAATGCAGTGGGCAAGGGGTGCCAGGTATTGGTTCAAAAGCCAGGGAGAGAGGTTAGACCCCTGGGGAACACCACAAGTTGAGAATGAGATGGAGGAAAGGAAGTACGCAAGTTGGACCTGGGAGGGTCGATCAGAGAGGAAAGTGGTCAGCAAGTCCAGGGGTTGATCGGTGATACCCAGGTTATCACGGAGACGGTTGAGCAGGATGGGATGGTTGACAGTGTCAAAGGCAGAAGAGAGATCGAGTAGGATAATGACACAAAAGGGATGGTAGAGTCAAGGTTGGAGAGCAGGTCTTCACGGATGTTCAGGACAGCAGTTTCCATGCTTCTGGCAGCTCTGAAGCCAGACTGATGGTCATGGAGACAACCAACAGAGTTGGTGTGAAGATTAAGCTGCACTGAATCAGCCTTACTGGACCTAAAGATTCAACTAGATGATATCAAAGATGCCAAGAAATAAGCCCTCCTCTTGTTACTGGGCCTGTCTGCAGCCTTCGACCATGTATACATATTGAATAAAATAAAAAAGGCAGCCTATGATCCAGCAAGCCAGGAGTCAACCCTGGAATTAGTCAAATATGTTATCCATTACGCCACTGGACCGCTGCTACAGCGTGAGCAGGAGTCAGCACTTTTGTTACGAAACAGAAGTTTGCTGCTTGAAACACCTTGAGAAAAGTACTTCTCATTTTTACAAGGAGAGGTAGAAAAAAACGCTACAAATCCACAACGAGCGGGAATGAGCAGGTGAGCGAGCGTGTGCCATGCGTTAGAGACATCATGAGAAACTTAGTTCTCATTTTTCCCAGAGGATAGGTAGAAAAAACGCACTAACTACGAACAAACAATGTGCTTTTGTGTGCCATGCGTGACAAGGCTCATTTTAAAATACTTTATAGAACAAAAAGGCAGCATGCGAATGAGCCAGCCAGGAGTTGAACCTGGAATCTTCTGCTCCATAGGCAGACGCGTTATTTGCTCCACCACTGGCCCGCTGTTGCAGTGTAGGCAGTAATCAGCATTTTTGTTACGAACCAGTGGCTCATCATGCTGCTTGAAACATCATGAGAAACTTAAAAAACGCTACGAACAGACAATGAGCAGGCATGTGCCACGCGTTAGAGACATCATGAGGAACAACGTAGTTCTCATTTTCTCCCAAGGAAAGGTAGAAACAGACTTCAACACTGACTACAAACACACAATGAGCTTTCGTGGGCCATGCGTGAGAAGGCCCATTTTTAAATACTTTATGGAACAAAGCATTCAACCGAACCAGCCAGGACTCAAACCCGGAATCTTCTGCTCTGTAGACAGACTCGTTATCCATTGCGCCATAGGCTGAGTAGTGTGGACTCCCGTTTGCTCTTGTTACCTATCCCCTAAACTGTGGAATGAATGACAGTTTTGTTGTGTAAGAATTATAGGCCGTAGGCATTTATTTTCCCACAGAAAATACATCAACAAAAATAATCACAATAATATGCTTTTGGGCACTTTGTGTCCAGGGTTGGAGATGCCAAGCCTTCTCCTCAGCAAGTCTTTGTTACCCTTGGGCATCCGTTCCCGGACACGTGCCGCCTACGACTTTCTTCTACTGTGTACCGAAGAAAGTACTCGGCGTTCCGGCTTCTCCTTGTTCTTCTTCTTTTGTTTTTTGCAGGGTGGGTTGGGTGGCAAAACATTTCTTTCTTCCCCTTTTCCAGGCCCTAGGAGCTTACCCGAATGAGGTGAGCTCCTTACCTGGTTTGTGCTTCCCCTTCCTTCTAGGGAACTACTTATACCTACATGCCCCTTTGTTATTCCCTTGGGGGGGCCGGACTTCCCCCGGCCCCCCTCTTGCTTCCCCTCACACCTTTCCCTGGTGTTGTGGCTTGTTTCCTGGCGGGCCCAGTGGCATAGGCTGAGTAGTGTGGGCTCCCCTTTGCTCTTGTTACCTATCCCCTAAACTGTGGAATGAATGACAGACAGTATTGTTGTGGAAAAATTATAGGCCGTAGGCATTTATTTTCTACTGAAAATACATCAACAAAAATAATCACAATAATATGCTTTTGGGCACTTCGTGTCCAGGGTTGGAGATGCCAAGCCTTCTCCTCAGCAAGTCTTTGTTACCCTTGGGCATCCGTTCCCGGACACGTGCCGCCACACCTGAGTGGGCGTTGCTTCGGCCGCTCAGGTCCCCCTCAAAAGCGCCTCTAACTGCATCCCCGCTCCTCTAAAGCCCTGAAAATATTATCTGAAAAAAAAACATCCCTTTGCTAGACAGGTGCACGCCATCCTGATGAAACATCTCTGGGTTATTTTGTGACAGACCGTGCTTTATAAAGTGGAGCCCTGTGCTCCTGCAATATTTCTCCACTGCTTTATTCAGCTTTCTCCTTGCTGTTTCGATGGCCTGCCTCCGATGTTCCCCATACCAGATTCTACGTGGTATAATTTCCGACATGAAAATTTCAGTTTTCCACCAGCAGAGAGCTATGCCCTGCAGGGACTCACAAATGTTTCTCTGTAATTTTCCCCTATCTGTGCTGACCAGATCGTTTCTCCCGAGGTGTATTACCAGGTACTCGGGTGAGTCCCTGAAGCCGATTAAGTCAGATAACCTGTCGTGAATGTCCTCCCAGTGCATCCTCGGGAGGCCCCACCAGGCTGTTATTGTCTTCTTGAAATGGAGTCCCTCTTTGACCTCTTCGATCCACCTGCCTGCCCGGGTCATGAAGGATTGCCCCACGATCGATGCCGACTTGTAGGGGCTCGTATCTGTTGGAGTGTAGGGGAGAGAGGTTCATATCAGTTCCTCCCTTACATATTTTTTGAAACATTGTGATTTCCACCACCCAATTTTCTTCACACCTTTTGCTCCCAGGCCCCCTGCCCATGCTGACGTGGCTGCTCCTATTCTGAAAGAGTGGGTCCCAAATTCAGCTGGATCCCACCCTGCCTTGGCTTCTGTCTTCTTTAATACTGCCTGGAACTGATATATGCTCAGCACCCCGCCGTCCCTGTGTATTAGTAATTGCCCGCCGACCTCCGGTCGTATCTCTAGAAATGCTTGGGTGATGCATCTGGGACAGTGGTCCTTCTCTCTGATGCAGTTCAGTTCTATTGCTCTCCCCTTCCCCGCCTGGTCGGTTTTGGATTTTCTCAACAGTATGGACATGCCTTTGGACCCTATGCTAACATCGCTTCTTGCTAAGCCACCCCCTGCTATCGTGTTTCGGGCTACTAGCTCTCCTATCCTGAAAGCCCCATAGTACGCTAGAGAAAATGCTGCTCTAAACAGAGCTGTCTCATATTCGTTGTTACATGTGCTTTGTAATACTTTTAGCAGGATCACCAATTTTCCAAAATTCGGAGGTCTCCTGCTCTCTGGCTTCTTTCCTTCCAACTTTGCCCAACCCTTCATCGCATACTTTATTAGCGGGCTGTTTGTTGGATCCATCACACCGGCTACCTTTGCGGTGTATGCGACTACGGACAAATGAGCTGCTGCCCAGCTTTTCCTTTTCCCTTTGGCAAATGCCCCTTCTAAGAATTCACACATTTTGGCCGTTGTAACTTTACCCACATCTTGTACTCTTGTTTCCGTCAACACATTATTTACATGCTTTCCGTACTGCTTAACCGTTTTGTATGTTAGGGTGTTCCTGGCCAGTTTTTCTATGACTCGTCCTGGTTCCTGTGGCTTTTCCTTTTCTGTTGAGTTAACCTTGTAGTCAACCGTTCTTTTTCCTCCAGCGCTTTCAATGGAACCCATGCCTTTTTTGGTGTGGGCGTTTTTCTCTTTTCTGTGTCCGGCCTCAGCTCCCTGAACCTGTCCCACTGAAAACGAGACAAGGCGTCAGCAACCACATTTGATTCTCCAGCGATGTGCCTTGCCCTTATGCATACATTGTTTTTTAAGCATTCTAGTGTGATGGCTCTCATCAATTCCAATACCACTGGACATGATGCACTCCCTTTATTTAGCACGTGCACCACCGCCATGTTGTCTGACCAAACCTTCAATTCTTTGTTATTTAGCTCTGTTTCCCATGCACACAGTACTACCCCGAATGGAAAAAGCTCCAGCAGCGTGATATTTATAGTCCACGCTGCCTCCTGCCATGACTTTGGCCATTTTTCTGCGCACCACTCACTACCAAGTATTGCCCCAAAACCAAACCCCCGGCTGCATCCGTGAACAACACTCTTTTCTCCTCTTTGTTGATGGGCGAGCGCCAGATCACTGACCCATTGAATTACCTCAGGAATTCACCCCACACTTCCATGTCCTTTTTGATTCCCCCTCCTATCCTGACTGTGTGGTGCCCCATCTTGGCCCCTCTTGTACTTAGCTCAATGCTCCTTTGAAAGATTTTACCTTGTGGTATGACCCTTCCTGCAAAATTAAGCTTTCCCGCTAATGCTTGCAATTCTCTTACGGTAACCTTGTTTCTCCCTCTTAGGTTATTGATTGTTTCCAGCAGGTCTGCCACTTTCTCCTCTGGGATCCGGCAAACCCCTTCCCCTGAGTCAATTTCTATCCCCAAAAACTGTACTGTCTGTGTTGGGCCCATAGTTTTTTCGTCTGCCAGCAGGAAACCCCATTCCTTTGTTATCTCTACAAATTTGTTCAAAGCTGCCTCGCACAGTTTCGACCCTTGGGGCCCTAGAAATAAAAAATCGTCCAGTCAGTGCACCACCCTGGCCTTGTTCATTTCTTTTGTGAGCGCCCATTGCAGGAATGAGCTCACTCTTTCAAAATGTGCACAGGAGATGGCACATCCCATGGGGAGGCATTTGTCAATAAAATATTTCCCCTCCCATTGCATACATAGCCATTTCTGTGACTCTTTGTTGACCGGTAACAATCGGAAGGCTGCTTTTATATCGGCCTTTGCCATCCATGCCCCCTTGCCTGCCTTCCTGACTATTTCTACCGCTTCCTGGAAATCTGAATAAGTTACTGTGGCCTCATTTTGTGGGATGCCATCATTTACCGATGCCCCAGGGGGTTATGAAAGATAGTGGATAAGTCTGAATTCCCCTTTTTCCTTCTTTAGGACTAGCCCCAATGGTGAACATATGTATTCTTTGAATGGCAGGGATGTGTTAGGGCCCCCGATCCTTCCTAGTTCCACTTCTTTCTTGATTTCTTTGCTTACTATGCCTCTGTTTTCCATGGCTGACTTCAAATTCTTTGGGATGGTCTGCGACCCTCGCCCTTCAAAAGGAATGTTGAAACCTTCCTGAAAACCTCTTCTAATCACATTGGCAGCCTCTTTGTCAGGGAATGCGCAGAGCCATTTTTCATTTTTTTCAATCTTAACTGGTGTGGCCCCCTTCTCACCCCAGCCCCTAGTTCCGCTTCTCATTGCCTTTATTGCTGTTTGATGTTGCCCTGGTGCACTTGGCGCTGGTATGGTCTCCTCTACATTTCTCGCACTTGTGCCTGAAATTGCACTTCATACCCCAGCTGCATGGTACCAAATTTTCGAAATTCCTGCATTGTGCAGACTCTGCCCGTGGTGGCCAAGTATTTCCTCTACCGCCCCCCTGGGGCATTAGTGGTATGCTGCTCTGCCATCTTCTCTGTGAGCTGTATTGCCTGTTCTGAAAACTGATCCCTTGATCTGTCATAGCTGTTTTCGTATCTTCTGTTATCACATATATCTGTAATCACTTCTATAGTCGTTCTGCCAATATTGCCTTTTCTGCTGTCCTCCTGAACTCTGCTCCCTGGTGTCCCATTTTTCTTTCAATACATTAAATATGTACAGGTTAAAGTTTTCTTCATCCCACCCTATATCTGGGAAGCAATCCATTTCTTTTCTAAACTCGTGGTCGTATTCTTTCCATGCACCCCCCCAATGATTTGTACACTTTCAACATGATTTGTACTTTTTCAACACCCTCTGCTGATATGTGACCAATGATACCCCGTCTATGAACTCCTTTCTCCAGATATTTTACTTTACGTTGTCATTTATATACCATGCCATTGCCCTCATGGACCAGCACTGTGCATCCTTTCCCATTGTTGTCCTGCCATATTTTGTCATGGCTGGCTCTCCTTCATTGACTGCTGTGACTGTGGTAGCTACTCCTGTTGGAACCGCCCATTGAGGGGTGTTCCCTGCCATTGGTAATGGTATGGGCCCTGCGAGTGCCACTGGTGGGCTGGGTGTAATCCCCTGTGGACTGGCCCCCGGCGGGACCCCTTGTGGACTGAGTACCACTGGTACCCCTTGAAGTGTGGGGACCAGGTTATCGTGTGGTTCTGGCCCCCTCCATCCTGTGCCTTTACCAGCTCCCTCTAGCCCAGAGCCCTTCCGCTTTTCCTTGCTCACTACCCCTTTCCATTTCACCCATGCCTGCAGGTGGTCCCTTTCTTCATCCTCGCTGTTCTCTGTTTCTGTTGTAGAAAACCCTTGCTCTTCCCTGTGCCTTTTGTGCTTTCTACCCCTCCTGTCACTGGTTCTGGGCGACTTACCCGGAACCGTGATGCAGGTTTTCAACATATTTACAATTTTCCTCCCAATTTTGTCATCACTTTTTACAGTACCTTTTTTGTTTTCTTTCTTCTTCTTTTTGGGCGCCTCTGTCTGGTCTTGGGTCCTTCTTGGCTCTTCTCTCCCCCTCTTCTGTCCTCGTTGTATTGCCTCCTGTTTCGCTGTTGCTGGATTCATCAATTAGCAAAGGCGACATTTCCTTTGCCCTCTCCACCTTTTGTATGATATCCAGGACCCATTGTGCCCCATACTCCTTCTCTGCCTTCCTGGCCAATTCGCTGAATTCTTGTGCTCTTTTTGCTCTTTCCTCTGCCATGCTTCTTGTCTGAATGCTTTCTGTTTGTTGTACTCCTTCAAATATTAGGTGATTGTTCTGTCTCACGTGTATCCCCTCCTGTTTCTATTGTTGTTTTTCCTTTTACTTTGTTTTCTTTTTTTACCAGTCGTGATAAAAGTCACTGGGCCTCATTACACGGATGGCGGAGAACCATGGCGCTATTAGCGCCATGGTTCATGCCGGTAAAATACCGGCACCGCCTTGGCGGAAAGGGGAATTACCGCCCCATTCCAAGGTTGGCGGGGCGGTAATTCCCCCTTCCACCATTGACCTTCCCCATTCCCATTTTTGCCCCATAGGGCATGATGGGAATAGGGAAGGCGCTAATTACGGTACCGCATATTGCGGTACCGTAATTAGCTCCCTGGGTCCCTTTGCGGGTTGGTTTTTAACGCCTGCAAAAAGCAGGCGTTAAATCCCCCAACCCGCAAAGGGACCTCGTAGTAAAGCGGTAAGGATTTACCGGTACCGGTATTTTACCGGTACCGGTAAATCCTTACCGCCATCCGTGTAAAGAGGCCCACTGTCCCTTTAAAAAAGCTCCTTCCTGGCTTCCTCTCCAGCCGGGCCTGCCGCGTGTTGCAGCCCCTTTAAGACTTGTCTCTTATTCCTCCCCCAACGGGCCTCCGTATGACGTGCCTGCAGTGTTTTGGCTCCCTCTCTGGGATGGCCCCTCCTTCCGGGTCTTGTTGACCGTGATGTTAGATGTGCTTGTTTTCTCCTTTGATGTCACGTGGGAGACCCGCTGTCGAGGATTGCCCCTCCTCCCGGCACCTGTTTCTTGCTTGCCTGGCTTCGATCGAGCATGTCCTGCTCTCGGTTCTGCCTCCCGATGCAGCGGCCTTCTCCTTTCCTCAGTGGTGCTCCTCCGTGGTATTGTTTACCGCTCCTGCACCTGGCTCTGGCTCCCGAGCAGTGGCCTGCTCCCGATGCACGTCCTGGGCCTCTCTGTGTCCTGGTTCTTTGCGGCAAGATCTCCTGCGATGTTGTGGTCATCCGTGTGCGGTCCTTCAGCTGGGCGTACGCAGGCTCCTGCTCTCGGCTCTGATGCCGCGGCCCCTGGAAAAAGGTAGGGTTTCCTGATCCTCTGTTGTAACGGCTAACGCAAGTTTGGCCGTATGAAAACAACAACGAGAGAAAAAACAAAAACATTTACTCGCAAGAGCAAAACGTTTCTTTCTCCTCCCTAGGAGTTTACCCGAATAAGGTGAGCTTGTTACCTGGTTTGTGCTTCCCCTTCCTTCTGGGGGACTACTTATACCTACATACCCCTTTGTTATTCCCTTGGGGGGGGCGGACTTCCCCCAGCCCCCCTGTTGCTTCCCCTCACAACTTTCCCTGGTGTTGTGCCACCTGGCTGCCCCTCCCCTTGGTTTTTGCGCCGTTTTTCACCCACCCCGCGCCTAACCCCCCAGGGCCTCCATTGTGCCCCCCCCAAGCTAGAAGGCCCAGGGACATAAGATGAGTTGCAGGGGAAGCGGACATGGGCAGAACTTCTCAGTTGCTGGCCCATTTGCACCTGTGTGCGCAGGGTAGGTCACCAGGCCGTAAGAACAAAAGGGTTGGCTGAAGGTGGCAGGGACAAGTAGCCCACCCACTCCTGTCATACAGGAGGTCCCTGCCACGGACAGCTACATCAAAGGCCCTCCTCCCCTCCAGACGGAAGGGGGGACTCGGGGCCTTTGATCTAACAAGGAGGGGGCTGCCTGCCCTCAGGCCCCTTTGTGGGGCTATAACAGAGGCGGGCAAGGCAGCCCCTTCCATTGCTTCCCTTTCCCCGTGCACTGGCGCTCCGTGCACTACTGGCACTTCCAAGGGAATGGATTCCCAGTAACCCCGCTTCACTGGTTGGGAGCGTTGCCCCAGCAAAGAATGGCGCAATAGAAGAAAAACGGAAGAACAGGCCTGTATTCACCAGCAAGAGACTTTGTGAGTGTTGGGGGCGGGTCAGAGCCCCCACGCGGTCCCGTAAGCCCCTCCACACAAAGGACTCACACGGGCACCAGTCCTTTCAGTTCGGGCTTCCCGGTCGCTCTGCTGCGGCCGGGAACGCCCCCTTTATTTATACACACTGCGGCGGCGTGATACGTCACGCCGCCGCGTGAGCCCGTCATCGGGCAGCACCACACTCCTCCTTTTCCGGGAGGAACAACAGAACACAATAACATTAACTTTATTAACTAGAAAACCCCACATCTACTGTAAACACTACTGCACACCCAAAGAAACCCCTTTAATGTCATCCACCCAGATCCGCTCATCCCAGTTCACTAGCCAATTGTCCCACGACATATTCGCTGAGGTAGGCGGGTTTCCCTCGCCCAGTCCTCTGGGGGTACCTCCCGCCTACCTCCGGCGCGTGACGTCCTTCCGCCGCCTCTCCCCGGACTGGGGATTCGGGCACCTCGTCACAGAGACCTCCGTCAGCAGGCATGTCTGGTGGATCCGGTTCGGGCGGGGTGTCAGTTCGTGGATCACCCAGCTTCTTGAAGAAGCTCACGTTTCGGGTGACAGCTGATCGTCCATCCGAGGCCGTCACCATGGACCCCTTCACCACCACTACATCCAAGGGTTCCGGTTCATAGGGGAGTGATAGCTTCCCGTGGGGGTGTCGATTGCGGATGAGGACCTCATCCCCTCGTTCAAGTCTCTGAGGGCGGAGACCCCGGCGCAGGTTTTCTTGTTCAATTCGGACTCGCCTTTGAGCCTCCACCCGCTCATTATCGATGACCCCCGGCTCTTTCTCCCCAACTTCCGGCAACAACCCCCGGGGGCATCTCTTGAATAACACCTCTGCCGGAGCCACTCCCGTGGCTGCATGTGGGGTGGTTCGGTACACCCAAAGGAACTGATAGAGGGCACGTTGTAAAGATTGACCCTGCCCCTGAGCAATTCGGAAGGTTTTGTTCAGGGTCCGCATCAGTCTCTCCGCATCCCCGTTCGCTCGGGGCCACAGGGGGGATATCTTCCAGTGTTGTATTCCGCAGCTCTCCAGCAACCTGGAGAATCGCTCACTTTGGAAGGGTGATCCGTTGTCGGAGCATAGGGTGTGGGGAAAGCCATGGGCCGCAAATATTTTCTCCATCGCTACCACCACATGCTCAAAGGCCACTGAGTCAACAAACTCGACTTCCGGGTATCTTGAGTGTTCATCTACTATCACCAGGAAATGGGTGCCCACTGATGTTGAGCCAAAGTCGGCGTGGACGATCTCCCACGGCCTCGTGCCTCGGGGCATTGCCTCAATGGCAGGTTCTCGCTGCAGAGGGGAGGCCGCCTGACACCATACGCAGGCCGCCACGAAGTCATCCACCCTTCTCTCTAACTCTGGAAACCAGACTTTCGACCGGAGCCGCGCCTTGGTCTTGGCGGCGCCCTGATGTCCATGGTGGGCGAGATGGATCACATCGCTCACCTTTGATTGCGGAACAACAATCCTGTCACCCCGGAGTAGCAGCCCAGAGTCCGAGAACGACAGCTCCTCCTTCACCTTCCACAACTGCTCCAATACTGTTTTGGCTTCTTGCGTGCGCCCGGCCACCGCTTCGAGGATGGACTTCCACGACCCATTACGCATTGAGTCTTTTAGAATTCGAAAGCACTCATCCTCAGCCGCCGCAGCCTCCAACTCCTCTAGGGACATCGCATTTGGTGTTGCCGCTTCCACCACCATACGAACATGACTGTCCGCTTCTTCTCCGCAGGTGTCATACCCCTCTCCCCCGCCCACTCCCGGATGACGAGAGAGGTAGTCCGCGGCATTGTTGGCCCCTGGCCTGTACACCAGGGTAACAGAATATTCCAGGAGGGCGAGCATCCACCTCTCGATTCTCGCCGGTGGTTTCGAAGAGGAGCCCACCAGTATCGGAAGCAGTGGTTTATGGTCAGTAACCACTGTCACCGGACGTCCCAAGACGTGGAGCCGGAAATGTCTGCAGCCCCACAGCACCGCCAAGGCCTCCCGCTCGATCTGGGAGTACCTCTGTTCAGTCTCGGTGCGGGCTTTGCTAGCATATGCCACAGGTCGAACACTCCCGTTGCGGTGCACCTGCGTCAGCACCGCTCCCAACCCGAAAGGACTTGCATCGACCACGATCTCAGATTCTAATGCGGGGTCGAAAAACGCCATAGTGTCCTCCGCTGTGAGGGCACCCTTAATGTCCTCGAAGGCGGCCTGTTCAAGGGGGCCCCACTGCCATCGTGATTCCTTCTTGGTCAGCGCCCGGAGTGGTTCAGATCTCGACGCTAAGTTCTGGATGAACCACCCACAGTAGGTTACCATCCCCAGGAAACTCCTCACGTTGGTCACCGACTCGGGGGCTTTCGCCGCTTTGATGTCCTGGACCTTTTTCGGGTCTGGCGACACCCCCCCCTCCTTGAGTATGAAGCCGAAGAACTCAATGGAGGAGCGCATGAATTCACACTTTTCCCGGTGAAGGGTGAGGCCCAGAGATTGAAGTCGTTCCAAAGTCTTTCCCAGCCTCTTCATGTGATCCACTTCGGTTTTGGCGAACACCAAAATGTCGTCGCTAATGTTAAGGACGCCCTCCAGATCTGCTAGGGCGCCCCTGATGATATTTTGGAACACTTCAGCGGCAGACGACACTCCGAAGCTCAACCGCTTGTATCGATACAGACCCCGGTGGGTGGTGAAAGTTGTTATGTACCGGGACTCTGGATGAAGGACGACCTGGTGATAGCCGGCTCGGAGGTCCAGTTTGGAGAAAAATCGAGCCCCTTGAACATCAGCAATGATGTCATCGATCGTTGGCGTAAGATGCCACTCCCGTCTGATCGCTTTGTTCGGGAGCCTCATGTCCACACATATGCGTACTGAGTCAGGTTGCTTGGGCTTTCTGGCCACCACGATCGGAGACACCCACGGGGTTGGGCCTTCCACTTTCTCGATGATATCCAGGCTCACCAAATTGGCCAGTTCCTTATCTACCAGTACCCTTAGGTGAAAGGGTACTCAGCGGTGTTTCAGTGCGATGGGCTGTACCGACTCATCGATGTGTAGTCGAATGGGTTCCCCCGTCATCTTTCCGATGCCGCTGAAGAGGGCAGCATACTTGTCCAGGAGATCATGGATATCCTCCAGGTGGACGGAGTATGCGAAACTTACGATCCCTAATGCCTCTGCAGCCACACAGCTGAGCAAGGTATTGCTGCTCACCGGGGTCACGTAGAATCGAGCCTTGATATGTGAGCCATCATGTTCCACATTAGCCACGAAGGCACTGTCTAGCGGTATCGGTTCCTGGCCCCCAAACGCAAATATGCGGGCCTTCGGTGTGGCCAGACCCGGGAGGGGTTTGAGAGAGTCAAAATGTCCTCTGGCCATCACGTTGACGGAGGCGCCAGTGTCCACGAGCACCGGGACTGGGGAGTGGTTGATCTCCACTACACATCTCGGCTGTCTCCTGCTTTTTTTCTTGAGTGTTTCTACGCTGGAGACAAAAAAGACGTTCTCTTCGTCTTCCTCCTCAGCTCCCTCAGCCTGGGGCTCGGCCTCACCCTGTTCCACCTGCGCTACACTGGGCGGTTGGCTCTGGCGCGGAGTCCACATCCGTGCCTGACCCCTCGCCACCATCACTGGCATGGCCGCGCGACATACCCTCGAGAAGTGATCGGCCAGTCCACACCTCCCGCAGGTTTTTCCAACCGCAGGGCACTCTGTCATGTGAGGGAGGTCGTACCCGCACTTCTGGCACGACTCCCCCCCTCTTCCTGCCCTGTCTCGGGGTCCTCCACCTGGGCGTCTCACACCTCGGCCACCTCGCCACACAACACACACTTCCTCTGATCTCACCGACCGAGACCCTGCTTCCATCTTGCTGGCTCGGGCCTCCGCTACCTCGTGGCATCTGCCCAGCTCCAGTATGCGTGAGGCCTGGCTCTCTCAGGACTTGCCTCCTTAGCTTGCCAGAGGAGCATGCCTGGATCAGCATCGTACGCATCATGTAGTCTGCGTCTCCCCATGCACATCCGAGGGAGAGGCGGCGTAAGCGACCGTAGAAAGTGTCCAGTGTCTCCTCTTCCTTCTGCTTAGCCGAGAGCATGACGAACCTCTCATAATCCACGTTTGCAAGGGGGAGGAAGTGCGCAAGGAGTGACGCCTTGGCCGCATCATAAGAGTTATTAATGGGCGTAAGTGATTCAAATATTTCCTGGACTGCAGGTCCTGCCGAGTACAGCATGGTGGCAATTCTGCTGTCGTCATCCGTCACCTGTGCAGCCCTGAAATACATGTCGAGGCGACTCACCCATCTTCTCCATCGGGGCCCCATGCTCGAGGGTGGGCGCGATGCGTCGAACTCGGGAATGGGCTGCAGGGCGGCATGGGCCGCGGGTGCTCGTGCTTGGGCCATGATGGGAAGCCCTGGTTGTCCAGGTAGCAGTCCTGCAGGGGCTTGGATCACCGGAGGTAGGACAGCCTGTTGTTGAGCAGCTGCCTGGCCACGGTCGCGGGGAAGTGACGCAGCTGCAACACCACTGTCCGAATCATCAGAGTCACCCATGGGTTTGAGCGCACAGGCACCCCCCACCTATTGTCCTGAGGGCCGCAACTCAAACTCCTTCCTTTCCAGGCAGGGCACCAATGGAGGTACAGCATGCAGCCAAACCTGATGATGAAGGAACCAACGAAGAAGCTACAGCGCTTTGATGATGAAGGAGACAAAGAGAAAACAGTGGATTCACCTTGCCGAAGTCCAGATAGACCTGGGAGCTCCAAAAATTGAGCCTAGGCAATGGATGGGCCTGGACAGGCCCTGTGATGTTGGTCCTTCTCCTGGCCTTCACACGACGTAAGAGTCCCAAAACTGGGTAGAAATGCACAAAACCGGCATGGGCGTGCAGGTTATATTTCCCACTTTGAGTTTTTCCAAAAATTAGGCCCGTGTTGTCTTCACGCTCCAAACCGGAGCCTTGTGAAGTTTCACGGCCTACAAGACAAAATGGCCGCCGGCCGCGTGTGCGTCCCGCGACCCGGCATGAAGCGAAGCGACGCTTCGTTCCGCTTCCATTCAAAAATTTGGTCAGAATGATTTCACCGCCGGGCCCGGGTCTCCCTCACCACTCGTCGCCACTGTTGGGGGCGGGTCAGAGCCCCCACGCGGTCCCGTAAGCCCCTCCACACAAAGAACTCACAGGGGCACCAGTCCTTTCAGTTCGGGCTTCCCGGTCGCTCTGCTGCGGCCGGGAACGCCCCCTTTATTTATACACACTGCGGCGGCATGATACGTCACGCCGCCGCGTGAGCCCGTCATCGGGCAGCGCCACAGTGAGCAGCAAGCCAGCAGCGGATGTTCATGCTCTTCACAGAGGCAAATAATTAGGAGCAGTGTGAAGCAGCAGAAGGCATGCGAGTGATACACTGAGGGAGCAGTATCGGGCCAGCGTAAGAGCACAGAAGGCCAGGGAAGGAGTGTAAAGCTGCCATCAGAATGCCAGTAGCTGATTTCCCTACTCGTTGTAAAAGCAAGTTGTCCAGAGCGCAGCTTTCATGAGCGAAGATCACCGACCGAGTGCAACAATTACGAAGTAGGAAGGGCGGAAGTCCATTAAAAGAAGCTACATTCTAATTTTTAAAGTACCTATACTGATCATTCCCCAGCCCTTCAGACATCTCCTGAGCAGGCACTAGCACAGCAGTGACTTGGGGGCGCCCAAGGCCATATGTAGTACTACAGGCGGACGCGGAAACACACAGTAAACTTGACATCTGTCAATGGTTTTACAAGGACTCTGAAGTGGAGCTGCATGTGACGTCTTTAACTAACGGCGCGCATGCAAGCCTCGGTTTGGGCCGCGCATGCGCGGAATCAATAAAGACGGTCCGTATGGCAGTTGCAGCCGGGACCCTGGAAGACACGGACGTGTGCATCATTGGCTCAGTGAATGTACGCGTGTGTGTTAGTACAGGGCGGCCCGAGGCACAGGCTCGTCCATCACACTGCAGACAAGCTCCCCTTGGGTCGAGCAAGGCTGGAGACTGGGACGGTGTGGCACAAACTTATTCAAAAGCAAGCCAAGCACCAGCAAATTATTTTTAAGTTGGCAGCAGCACAGATTGTGTCTTTTGGTTATAAGCAGGGGTCAGTATTTCAGCGGCCTCTCTTTACCAGTGCCACGGCCCGGCGGGGGACAGAATGTTTGCTGCACCATTGCCCCTTTGATGCCACAGGAGTCACGGCAGCAGTAGGGGTAGGAGCCGAATATAGCATGTGTCATATGCCAGTGACACGTGCCACTGCATGTCACCACTACAAGTGACACGTGCTACTTGCAGGTGTCACATGCCATACCCCAAAAAAGGTTTCACGTGTCACGGTAAGTCTGTCTCTTCCTTTTTCAAATTATAATCCTCCTTTAAAAAAAAAAAATATGAAGCGCCAATTATAATCCTTCTTTAAAAATAAAATTGAGAGGTTCCATGGAGGACAACCATATCCTACTGATAATATTTATAACATATATCAGAGTATATGCACAATCATGAAAACATAATTTACAAATGTTGCTAAATCTTCCGATTTAGGGCCCAATTCATAGAATCCAACGCAGAAGCAGAGCAAGTGCCGCCGCCGAGAAGGAGCGTGTGCCACGCGTGCACCAGCTGTGGCACAAACCAGCAATTGCGCGGCACACGTATTCATGGATTTTCCGAGGCATCAGTAGCTGTGGCGCAATGAACACCAAGCTGCGCCAGTAACACCTCCAACACACCCCTTTGCGCAGGCAAAAGCCAGTGAAATGGCAAATACGGCACAAGGCACACACCATCCGTGACCCAGCACACAGCCCCCCCATCGTGATCGCGTGAAAAATCAGAGCGTAACCCGCTCGCACCAGCCAAATCGCGTGAAAAGGCCTGTGCGTAACCCGTCCGTGCCCCAGCCAAATCGCGTACCCCGCTCGCACCAGCCAAATCGCGTGGGAAGGCCCAGCGCGTACCCAATCCGCACCCCATTGAACTCACATACCCCGCTCGCACCAGCCAAATCGCATGGGAAGGGCTGTGCGTACCCCGTCCACACCCTAGCAAAATCATGTACCCCACTCGCATTAGCAAAATCGCGTGGGAAGGCCCACACGTACCCCGTCTGCACCCCAGCGAAATCACGTACCCCGCTCGCACCAGCCAAATCACGTGGGAAGGCCCGCGTGCACCCCGTGATACACGCACAACTCCCCTGGAAGCAGACGCCTCCTCACGGGACAGCCAGACCCCAACAGTGGACCATACCCCGCAGGCAGCCCACACCACATGGCCCCCCATCATCCGTGACCACACCCCGCAGGCAGCTCACACCACATGGGATCTCCACCATCACCTGAGAACATACCCTGCCGGCATCCCACACCACATGGCCACCCATCACCCGTGACCACACACCACAGGCAGCCCACACCATATGGGACCCCCGCCATCACCCATGACCATACCTTGCAGGCAGCCCACACCACATGGGACCCTCACCATCACCTTTGAACATACGCTGCAGGCAGCCCACACCACATGGGACCCCCACCATCACCTTTGAACATACCCCACAGGCAGGCCCCGCCTCATGTCCCCACCCCCGACCAGTGACGGCAACCTGCAGGCAGACCCTGCTTCATGTCCGCAACTTGCAGGCAGGCCCCGCCACATGTCCCCACCTGTGATGGCAACTTGCAGGCAGGCCCCGCCTCATGTCACCACCCCCACCAGTGATGACAAACTGCAGGCTGGCCCCGCCAGATGTCCTTGGCCCCCACCCCAAAACACATTGTATCTAAGTCACACACAGTAAAAACAACAAATTAAACATGCATGAACCAAATCAAAAACCAAAAGAAAGAGAAAACCAAAATCAATGTGATGTAAAAAATGAAAGAGTCAAAAATGTGGTCCTTGCCCATTAACGTATGTGCAAATGAAATCACATATCATGTGAAAACCATTCCTTCATGGTTAAAAATACTGTTCAAATTAAAATCCAAATATTTACAAAGATCCAGGGTCCATGGTCTCAAAACATGTAGAAAAATCCTAAAAATACAATACAAAAATAACTATATACAAGATGCGTAGCAAAGTCCAGGAACTCCAAATAAAAAGAAAAAACAAATGAAACCTACTCCTAAAGAACTGTATACAAAGGCAGCGGGCTAGTCCATCCCCTCACCATGCTCTCTCATAGTCTCCGCCAGGGGCATCATCGAACACTGTGTCCACTTCCAGTAGGCGTGCCTCGGCTTCCCCCTCGAGGGCTTGCAGGGACTCCTCCATGCTCCTCTCGAACTCCTTGCTAGTCTCCTCGAGGACCTCTGCCTGCCTCTCTGCCCGACGCAGTGAATTTTCCACCCTAGCCATGGTGAGGTGCGCCTCCTGTGCCCACTGCCGCTCTGCCCCGATTTGCTGGCCCAAACGCTCCAACACGGAAGACATCCCTGTTGTAAGGTCCATGTTTGCCTCCTGACCGATGGCCCATACCTGCCCCTCTGATGATGAACGCCCTGAGTCCTGTTGCATCCTACCCTGAGCCTGCTGCTGCCAAAATGCCTCGTGCCTGCGCCGCAAGGACAGCCTCCGGTATGATGACACCACCCAGGGCCGTCGTGCATGTGCCCTGCTGCTTGGTGCATGCACTTCCTCCATTGCCATAGCTCCTGATGCTGCGGTGACAACCTCTGCTGATCCTCCTTCGACTCCCACTGTGGCAGGGATGTGATCTCCACCAGACGGGCTGCCTGGGCTGGGACAGGAACACAGGAGGCCCTGGTGGTATCTGGGGCAGAAGACGGCAGGGAGGACGACTGACGCACAGAGGAGGAAAAGGAGGAGGGGGGGTTGCAGCAGTGGCCAGCACACGTACCAGATTCGTGATCAGGAACTGAGCTAGCCAGTTAATGAGGCGACATCATGATGATGTACAAGCCCCCGATTGGAAGCCTGCACATTATCACAAATGCTGGCTGTACGCCTCACAATACCGGATAGCAATTGGTCCACCCTGTCACAAATTGCTTCATCCGCAGGTAGTGGAAGATCCATTTGCGTGGATACATCCGCCACATGCGGATGGGTCCGGCCAGAGGCATGCCCGCAGGTGCATACTGGTGCAGTCGCAGTTCCAGGGACAAGATCAGTCACAGGCCCCTCCACGGTGACCTGCACTGCCTCCGGCCCCTGATCCTGGACTGCACCAGTCACACCTACCTCATTACCTCTGCCGGGCCCCATATGCTGGGCTGATGTGGCCTCCTCCTCCTCCTCCTCCACGACCACCAACCTGGATGACTCCCCAATGTCTTCTGCATCAGACTGCCCCTGTGTGGGCTCACCTGTCCCTCCCACTGCCGAGGTGCCCACAACCAACTTCACCCTCTTGTGCCTCCCCTCAGCCGCTGCGGCCGTTGTCGTGGACGCAGCACCAGTCTCCTCGCTACCAGAAGATAACGGTACCTGGAGGAGGGCTGGGCCCTGCGTCTGTGCCTGGTGGAGGCATCCCTGCTGCGGTGCTCCACAGCGCCTTCTCCTCCCTCTTCTTCCAACGTTGCTGTGGATAGGGAAACAGAACACAAACATCAGGCTACTGAACATATGTGGGTATGTGTGTTTGTCACAATTCAAATGTACATCAGTGGCACTGTCAAAGGTCACAACCATCATCACCCTCCAATACACACAGGGAAGTGCCATTCACAAACATGTCTGTCATTCACAACAGACATTCACATCCATGGACAAGGCACTGACACAAGATCATAATTCTGTATTCAGATCACACACATCATGGGACATACACATCTCATTCACACACATCACCTGATAGTCATGAGGCAGGCCATGGAGCTATCACGTCACAGTGCACTCGAGGGCAAATTGGCAGTGGGAGGAAATCAAGAACTCAAGTAACATACGTGCGGAGTGTTGGGCAGTCACACACACTCACTACTCAGACACACACACGTATACCATGCATGTCCATGGTGGTGATATAAGCACCCATGTGTCACACCTCTCGCATGCCCAAGACCAGACACAGGTATACAAACATGTGAGCGTCATTACATGCTGGTGCGCTTCACGCATTGCATCACAGACACCATCGATGTGGGACACACTTGAATGGACTCAAATGCAGCACTGTCAGGGACATGCACACAGACATCTGTACAGGAGGCATGCCAGACATAAGGCCAAGGTGCACACTCCAGCCACTCGTCAACATTCACATGCACTATGGTGGACAAGAACAAATGAACACTTACCAGTCGACTCCAGATGGAGCACCAACTCCTAGACCTGGTGGTACAGCGCTGGGTAGAAGCGCTCCAGGACCCTCATCTCATCGGTGGTCAACCGGCCCGGCACCTCACTCGATCATCACCAGCCTTGATGAGGAACCAGGCCTTGTTGTGTGTCCTGGACTTGAAGTCTTCCCAGAGCTTGTGCACATGATAGTAGTCGCGAGGTGCCACCCCCTCCGCGTTGATGGCACCCACAATGTCCCCCAAGATCTTCTTCCGTCCTCCATTGCCGACTTGCGATGGGCCGTGGAAGAGGGCATCATGATGCCCCAGGCCTTGCTCCACCAGGATGCCAACTTCACTGGTGAGAAGCTGACAGCCCTCTGCCTCTCTTCCGGGGGGTTGCCACTTGCCTCAGATGGTGTGGTGTCAGACATGGCAACACCCGAGACAGGTGTGGGTGGGCAAGGTGGTCCTGGGGTTGGGCTGTGGAGCGGTGGTATGGCAGTCGGGAGTCTTCAGGATCAGCAGAGCTGGTCACAACAACAAGATCACTGGCAATGGCTGATGAGAAGGCACCAAACTGCGGGGCATGTGGGCAGCAAGCACAGAGAGTGGGCTGGCAGGCAGCAGCAGATGGCTCGTAGGAGGCAGCTCGGGAAGCTGGAGGGAGGTAAATGGCCTTGTAGGCAGGAGTGTGGGTTTTCCATGTTCTTTTGCGTGGCCGGCTGGAAACAGAGTGACTCCGCACATATGGAAACAGCGCATTAGCGTGTAATCAGAGGAAAGGCCATAAGCGCGTAAGTTATGAGACACTCGCTGGACGTTGGGCGTTGCCGTTCAGTATCGGGTTAAAGGTCTGCATAGGACAACAGTGCACTGTATGTGCTTTTTCGTGGGGACGGACGTGTGAACTTCATATGTTTGTGGGTTCACATGCAAATAGTTCACTACTATGGCAGTACGTACTTCTTGTTTTGGGAGGGGAGTTGCCTACGTGCACATGTGCGTGTGATTTTTTTCATTCTACGAGACAGTGAGTCGTGCATGCATTTTTCCCACTGTGGTTGCCTCTTTGTGTCGAGTACCCCATTTTCGAGCTCATAGTAGTCTATGTGTTCCTGGCGTATGCCTTTTTTGTGTTGCTGGGTGACACAGTGTATTGCAGGATGTTTTATACTCACACCTGGGCTACCGAGGGGCCGCATACATGTTGATTTTTGTTTTTGGGGTGCCTGGGCATTACCCGACCCGTTATTTTTTCACCAGGGGTCACATAGAGCCTTTCTGGAGCAAAGTGGTACGTTTTCCATCACATACCCTGCCCCCTCACTCCAATTGCCCAGGACAATTGTTGGCTGCACCTCCCATTGCGCTATTCCATAAGTGCCCTGACTGGGAGGGCAACGGGTGGGAAGGGAGGCAAAGGTGGGCGACTTGCCAGAGGTGGCCAAGGTGGGCGACGTGGCAAGGGTGGCCAAGGTGGCCAAGGTGGGTGACGTGGCCAGGGTGGCCAAGCTGGCCAAGGTGGGTGACGTGGCCAGGTGGCCAAGGTGGTCCACGTGGGCAAGGTGTCCAGGCCCATGCAGGAAGAACTATGTCCCCCACCCAACTGGGGCAGGGAGATGCAGCAGCTGCTGACATACCCAGCACCCGTGGTCCCGGACAAGCAGTGCCATCTGCTGTCCAGAGCAGCCAGGGTGTGGAAGCTGCAGGGGCAGTTGCAGTTACTACTACCCAGGCTCAGGGTCAGCCAGCCCGGACTGTAGTGATCCCTGCACAGGGACAGGGTGACTCAATGGCCGATTTCCATGTCACGAAGGCCAAGACACGTGCAGTGCAAGTTCCAGGCACCGGCACACCGGGGATCTGGAGCAGCAGTGTCATCTGCTGATCACACCGGCCAGGGTCTGGAGGCTGCAGGGGCAGCTGAGCAACCGGCACCCTGGCTCAGGGTCACCCAGCCAGGACTGGATTGGTCCCGGCCCAGTGTGACTCAGGGGCCAAGTCTCTTGCCACTAAGGCCAAGATACGTGTGGTGCAGAAGCTGACCTTCTGTAGTTACATTGGTGGCTGATTCCATAGGCCAGTCCACCTGTACTCCAGCCCCTACTGACCAGAGCGGTACAAGCCACTCAGGGTGTGCATCACCTCACAAGAAGCAGAAGCATGCTCCAGCGGTACAGGCTAAGACCCCAGACACGGCACAGGAGTCCCACACATCGAGAAAGAGGAGTTTCTGTGATGAGGAACTGGACATGCTTGTGGACTACATGTTGGAACACGGCCGTGACATGCTGGTGCAGGCAGGCAGCACACATACACCTGCTCAGCGTATGAACCACTGACAGTGCCTCGCGGACCATATTAGCGCCTTGGGCTATGAGAGGCGCACAGCTGGTGATGTTGTGAAGCGTTGGAATTACCTCCGACACCGAGCAAAAGACAAGCTGGCTGCAAAGTTCGCCTCTACTCTGGTGACTAGCAGTGGGTCACCACCAGAGGACGATGAACTCACTGGACATGAGGAGATCGTCAGTGATTCCATTACAGTGGAGCAGATCCAAGGCGTGGGAGACCTGCCAATGTATGAGGGAATGTCCAGTGAGTGGTGATGCGTGTGTGTACAGGCCATGTGTATGTTGCTTGGGTGATGTGTTATGATTGTCTGCCAGTTCAGGCTACATTGTCATGATGCCATGTGTGACCCATGTGATGTTGGACTGATACGTGCTTGTTGTCATGCAGACTGCATACAAACCATGTGCTGCACACAGAGGCAATCCTCATCACCACACCTGCTCCCTCCTTCCATCACACTCTCTGTCCAGCCTCTCTTGGCCCTATTCTTGCTCCAACCTGTGCTTGCGGATAGCCTGTGATGATCTTCCACTCAACAGTCGTCTTCTATCGTCACATGACTGACATCTCTGTAAGATCACCCTGCAAGTTATTCCTCCTCAGAGGCATTCTTCCTTTCATCTCCATCCCCCAGCAGCTCACTGTTTCCAGAGGACTGGTAATTCCTATTGTGGACTATTGCAACGGGCTTTATCGGGATTTCTGTGATTCTACACTCTTTCCTCTGCAACTCTGGTAGTCGTGGACTGTGTGAAAAGTCCTTTAGTTTTGGTGCAAGGTATCTCTCTAGCACTGTGATGATAGCACAGGCTCACAGTGGCTATGAGTGACCATTCCTGAACCCTGTGCATTCTTAGCAAGTCCCTATGGGTCCTGGGCCAGCAATTCCTTCAACTCCACCTCCAGTATTTACTTCATTCTCATGGTCTTTGATCATCCCTTTCTTACTCCCTCAGAGTCAGTTGCTCCTCATAAATAATAATAATAATAGTTTGGCATTTATATAGCGCTACGAACCCTCAGGCATCTGAGCGCTGCTTATTATTACCCACGGTGTGTGGTGCTCATTTATCGACCTCGGAAGGATGAAACGCTGAGTTTGGCGCTGCCGGGATTCGAACCTGCATCAGCAGGCTCTGCACAGATGTCAAAGTGAGTGCTCTACTCGCTGTGCCACTTGACCGGCATAATGGAAATTAGTTTGTGGTTCACGTCTGTGTTGAGCTGGGGCCTCCCTCTAGTACAGCCTCACTGCCTCTATGTTACTGGAGGTGTAGCTTCTCCAGGTCTGCAGGCACTTCTGATGCTTCCTCATGTGTTGTTGTGCTGTCTGTCCTCCTCTCCCCTGCTGTAGTCCCAGATGACTGAGAGAATGCACTTGCCACCTGCCCACACTGTCTGCTACGACACAGTACTCTGAGCAACCATTTAAACCCATGCACTGCCTCCCAGCCACCCCTGCCTTTGGGGGTGGGGTTTACTGTATCCCTACAACCCACTACCAACACTTTACACATGATGACGGCACTTACCCTTACACTGCCATCAGGCCACGACATTGACATTGCTGGATCTGTGTTTTTATTCATAGTTGAGGTCGTACCCATGTACTGCACTGGACCCACATACTTCTAAACCCTGTTATCCCCTTCAATATGCCTATTCACTTGCGTGATGTCAATGTGACCTAGCATTATTGAATCTGTATGCCTGCCCTCACTGTATTACAACACCCTCATGTTGTTGCACCCTGTGACACGTGTGTGTTTTCTAATAGTGAATGCCATGAAATGTCATCTGACATGCATTGTACATGGCTCATGGTCAGTAGTATTCAACTTCCATCTGAGGCTGGTTGACAATTCTGGCATGGCTATGCTACGTGCCATCTGTGTATTGGCATCAGTCATGTTTGTGGAAGGACTATGCCAGTCACATGCTTGTTTGTGATGCAGGTGCTATGCAGTATATGTGTTATTTTGCCCTTTGACACGCATCCATGTCTGCTTTCAGGCTCCCTTCCCTTTCATTGACACTGCGTGCATGCCTGACTTTGTGTCATGTGTGACATGGCAGGTTCATGTGTTGGCTGACAACATTGTAATGCCTATTTGTGTGGCCTATGCTATTAACATTTGTAGTCATGTTTTTTTTTATTTGTGCAGGTGATGAGGCACTGGATGCAGTGGAGGAGGACGTGGTGTGATAGCCCATGAGAATCTATTGGTGCTACAGACCATCCTGGCCAGGGGTGTCTCTTAATACACCTCTGAGGAAGCCTAAGCCTCTGCTGCTGAAACGGACATGAAACCCTCATTTCTGTCGCAAGTGAGTGATTCTACTGTGGATGCTGTTCAGAGGTCGTTTGGAGCACACCACGACTGAATTGCGGCCAGACAGTCAGGTATTAGTGAGGAAGAGGAAGAGGCCGAGGGTAGCCTGAAGGAGAGCTGTGTGTCATCCATGTAACACTGAACGAAGGAGGTGAAGGTGGCTATCATACGGGACAGCAGGGCCATGTTGCCATTGAAAATCCATGGGGGTTGGTCAGATCCCTGGGGGAAAACGCAAGTAGAGGGAGTGATAGGGGAGAGGAAAGACTCCAGTTCCACCTGGGAGGGGCTGTCGGAGTGAAAGGAGGTTAGCCATGCCACGACCTGATCAATGATGACCAGGGTATCACAGAGACGTGCAATGAGTGTGTTGTGGTTCACCGTATCGAAGGCAGAGGAGAGGTCAAGTAGAATGAGGACAGAGGGAGAATTTGAGAGCATATCTTCACGGGTGTTCAGAAGAGCAGTTTCCATGCCTCTGGATGGTCTAAAACCAGACTGGTGGTCGTGGAAGGAGCCAACAGATTCAGTGCGGAGGGTAAGCTGGGAAATAGCAAACTTCTCCAGGAGTTTGCCCAGGAAAGGAGTGATAGAGAACGGGCAATAGTTTTCCAGGAGAGGGTGCACAAGGGAGTGCTTAAGAGCAGTGGTGGGGAAAACTCCAGTGGCGAAGGAGAGGTTGCAGAGGTCAGCCAAGGCTGGAGCGTGACAGTCAATGTTGTCCTTGATGATTTTGGAGTCACAGGGGTCCACCTGTGTGGAGAAGGCTTTCATAGACCAGATCTGTCTAGTAACCTCCTCAGGTGTGACAGGGGAGACAGAAGGGAGAAGAAGGGGAGAGGTGGAGGTGGCCAAGGGTGGTACAAGAGATGTTGCTACATGAGGTGGTGAGGAAGAGAGGGGGATAGGATATCCAATGTTTTTGAGGTGACTGTGCAGCCAGGGCCGAGCAAATTACCTGGGTGGGTGCAATGGTGGAGGAGGCTGTAGTAGGGTTGGCTAATTCCTTGCAGAATTTGAAAAGTGTGTCCGTGTTATTGGATACCGCAGAGATGCAGGCTTGTATAAAGACTATTTTCTGGAAGCAGATGCAGAGTCTATACTGCCTTTGGAGGAGTCAGAGGGTGCGCCAGAGGAATCCCATTTCCATTTCACTGCCCTGCTCTTGTGTTTAACGGAAGCCGATTTGGAGTCATACCAAGAGTTTCGCTTTTTGGTAGGCTTCAGTCGTACCCTCATGACAGAGGCAAGAATATAAAGAGTATTGGAAACAGAGAGGTTAAAGTTTGAGAGGGCTGTGGCAGGGTGGGAGTCAGTCGCAGGAGTGGAAGGAGCATAATAGGTGGAGGCAAAGGCAGCTACTGAGACTCTTTTCATTGGTCGGATGACCTTGTAGACGGGAGGCAGTGCCGGGCTTACCTATGCAAGGGGAGAAGAGAGCTTCAAGTGAGAAGAGAGGAGAAAATGATCAGTCCAGGAGAGGGAAGTAGTGAGAGGGATAGATAGCAGAATGTCAGTTGAGAAGAGAGCATCCAAGGTGTGGCCAGCGCTGTGCGTTGGGCCAGACGGTAAGATGGAAAGAAAGGGAGAGTCGCAAAGTTTGCATAAAGGTTTTAAGGAATCAGGTTAGTCGAGATGGATGTTGGGATCACCCAGTAGGAGGAGATGAGAAGAGGAGGAAAGGAGAGAGGATGTCAGGTCAGCCCATTACGAAAGGAAGAGGGAGGGCTGATCAGGTGGCCGATAGAAGGTGGACAGCAGCAGTGAAGAGCTTGGAGAGAGGGACAGCCTGCAGATCAGGCACTCAAAGGATGAGTAGGCCTGAGTGGGAATGACAGACACAGGGATACACTCAGGGAAGATCAATGCTACTCCCCCCACCTGGTCTGTTTGATCTAGGAAGAGCCTTCTGGGAGAGGTGTATCAAAACTTGTGACAGAGCAATCCTTGAACAAGGTTTCAGTGATGGCAACAACATCACAATCCAGGAGTTCAATGAGGTTGCAGATGTCAGAGGAGTGTTTGACAGCTGAGTGAGTGCTTACCATGGCAATGTGGAACAGATTGGAATCAGTAAAAGACTTACGGGGGAGCAGGGGACAGTGGGCCCCCCAAAGTGACAATAGTGCCTGAGGGGCAGAGGTAGAAGGGGGCAGAGGAGCCAAGGCCGGTAAGGGTGCTGGGACCATAATGGGTGAGGAGGGAGCCAGTGAGGGAGGCATCACAGAGGGCAAGGGAGCCCCAGATACAGTGTTAGTGGGTGACTGGTTCACCCAAGAGGAGAAGGCAGACGGGTTGTCAATGTGTGGGGGGGTGGCAAGAAAGCCATGGCGAGGGTAGAAGGGTAGTTAGGAGGTGGTAACGGAGCCAAGGTGGGCACAGCGTAAGGAGCTGGTGCAGAAGGCGGAGGGAGGTTGACAAGGCGGGGTAGGAGCCTATCAAAGAGTAGAAAGTTGGGTTGAGGACCCTGGACCATGATAGTACCATTGCAGTAGACATTGATGATGACCCTGGAGGTGGAGAGGGCAAGAAAGACCTCCCAGCGGGTGCCACCAATGATGGGCGAAGAAGAGAAAGGAGAGAGAAGAGCAATCATATGGAGAGTCCATAGGACGGGTGAGGGGATGACATAGAGTATGTCTGTGGGAGTCTCTCTGGCAGAGGCAATGACGTAGGTAACTGCAATTGGAAGGCCTGGGTTAGAGCTCAGTATGTCCTTCTTGAGGTTCTTCCTGACAGTGTTACTAAGGGGTGAAGGATAAGAGATAGAGAAGCAGTTTGAGAAGAATGAAGAGATAGATAGCGGCGTAGCAAACTGCAGAGAGTGAGGTACACTTAATCAGGCTGAGGCCACAGAGGCGCAGTGAGAGCAGAAGGTATAGGGGGGAGACAGGGAACAAGACTGGGAGAAAAACAATGGGAGCCGGGGGAGGTAATATGCACAGAAAAACAGTGAACACGCAGAGGAAGGGGGGTAGCGGGTGTAGGGCTGAGGGGAATAGCAGCACAGAGGGACAATGGGACTGAGGAAGGGTGAGGGAACCGGTAGCAGACTAGACAGAGTACAGAGGGGTGGACTTGTTAACACATTCTCATAAAAAGCAGGTTATGCAAACAGCTAAAAACAAATGTAAACAGGAGCAGGACAATCAAGATGGGCACACAGCTGAAAAAGAATTTAAAAACTAGCAGGACAATCAAGATGTGCACACAGCTAAACACGAATTTAAACAGCAGCAGGACAATCAAGATGTGCACACAGCTGAAAATGAATTTAAACACCAGAAAGACGATCACGATGTGCACACAGCTGAAAACGAATTTAAATAGCAGCAGGACGAGTCATCGATCTGACCATGCTAACCAGAGCTTTCGCCTCAACTTCCACTGCCTCCGTTGTCGACGCCCGAAGACCTGTATAACCCAGCAGGTAGTCCATGGGGTTGCCAGCCACTGCATCGAAATGGACAGTGACCATGTAATCCGACAGTTGCAATCAAGTGCTCTAATGGGAGTGGTGTGCGAAGAAATGACCCTTGGAAAATTGGCAGTAGGGGTTTTGGGTCCATCACGATCATGATAGGATGATGAAAAATGTAAAGGTGGACATGACGACACCACAACAGACCAAGGAACACCTCACACTCTATTTGTGAATGTCGCATTTCTGTTTGTATCAATACTTTAGGAGCCCCCAATCTCTGCACCCCCTAATTCAGGGTAAAGGGCCTTCCTTCTTTCCTTATGTAGCTCCTGAAATGCCTGGCCTGTTTAATATACCAGGGGACCCCAGTCTCCATCTAGCCTGTGTGTCTCTGGAAATATTGTTTTTAACTAAACCCTGTCATGCTTTTCTTCTATTTGTTGACCCACTGCTGAGATCCCACACAGTAACATGTAAAATGTGACTCAGAAGCAATGGGCCTCACAAAATGAACGATTTATCAAAATGCAACACATCACACACATCTATGACTCCAAGAAATTAACAGCCTACAGAAGGACAGACATATGATACATAGATTTTAAGACAAAGGACCTCATTACAACTCAGGCGTTAAGGGTTAACGCCACCGTTAACCCTTAACGCCTGATTCCCACCTTAACGCCTGCTTTTTGCAGGCGTTAAGTTCCATGGTGCTAAGGCACCTTGGTGCTAATTACGGCACCGTAATTTACGGTGCTGTAATTAGCGCCTTCCCCACTCCCATTATGCCCTATGGGGCAAAAATGGGAATGGGGAAGGGAAAATGGGAAATGGGGATTTACCGCCCCACTCACCTTGTAATGGGGCGGTAAATCCGCCATCCACCATGGTGTAAACGGAGTTTACACCATGGTGGTAAAGTTGGTGCACTTAGCACCAAGGTTGTAATGAGGCCCATAGCCATATTTCACATGGGCCTGCAGTATAAGAATATTTTTACTCTCTTGCCAACATAGACTAGGGGAAAAGCCATATAATTGCTGCCATTTCTTCCATAAAGCTGTGGCCCTGAGGGCAGTTGTCCATTTCATGCATGCCTTTGAAGGACAATAGAGGTCGGGCAGAGTGTGAGACATATGAGCCACAGCAACATTCAGAGGGACCAGTCTGTTGGGAAGTGTTTGGATTTTCCTCGGGCTGAGGCTTAAGGAAAGTAGACATTAAGGTGAAGTAGTCCCTCCGTGAAGCCTATCCCTTGACGTTGACCGGGGTCCGCAGCACCGACCTGGTAGTGATGAACTTGCACATGAAATCAATAAGAGAATTGCAAGGTCCTCTCCTTTCCTGATGTAACATTAAAACACGAAAGGTCTGGCTTAGAAACCCTAAACTGTGCTTCATATGAGACTGCAGGATGTGGTTTCTAATCAAATTTAGAAGCAAAGCAAGAATATGTCCTGTCAGACACTACAGTCATGTTTGTGTGCCAGAATATGCATGTCAGACCATCACATGGGCTGTGTAGCCTCTCACACACCACCTGTGCTGAAATTACACACATGATCAGCTTATCTATCCCATTTATCCCTCTTTAGCCAAAGTTGTCACTGAGATCAGCTGGAAATTCAGCAGTTGAGGTGTACAGGATACAGCTTAGCCCCAGTCAGACCAGCATGTGCTGTTGAGTGCTGTGTTCAGCAGTGTGTTACTTACTTCAACCCAGTGTTGCCACAAACAAAGGGACTGTCTGAGGCTCAGCTGAAGATCTTTGCAGATGTAGAAAGAAAATCCTGCTCAAATACGAGAGTGTAGGTGTCTGTCGCCTTTTACTAGAGACTCCCACGATTTTAGGGAGACTCTGCAGCTCTGTTGACAGAAAAATGTAGGGGGCACTCCATGACACGATATGGAATGCATTGCCAGAAAAAAGGGACTAGGCAGAAATGCTGTCTGATGGTAAACTCCATTGAGGCAGTTAGTACTGTGGTAGAGTCCAGATTGTCCATACTTTCAGGAAAGTCATGATTCTATTAAAGACACAGAGGCTTGTATTATGCATATTCTTCTTTATTAAAACTCAAGCAGCAATCTTAAAAAAGAAAAAAAAACATTAAACAAAAATAAAAACAAATAAACATTTGCTGTATCAAGGTAGTCTTTGCAGTTTGAAACTCTATTGCCCTCAGGCATGACACTTGTCCAAGTCCATGAATCACAACGTTATGGTCCTATCACCTCACAATTCCTCATCCCCAATTCCTCTTTCTTTCACTGTCTTGTTGTAGCTTCCTAATGAATGACTCCATCTCGAACAGGGTATAGCGAAGAACAAAACCTGTAATGAACCGCCTCCAAATCCGGCAGGGATCCGCCCTGTGTTGTCTGCCTGTTTAGTGTCCGCACCTGCTGTCAGGTTCCCTTGGCGGTTCAGCAGATTCCTTCTTAGATAAGTCACTGTAAAATTACTGACGAATGCAACTTGTTATGACATATGATTGATGGAAAATTGATCAGTTAGTTAAAAGAACTTTTAAAAAGAAGAGGTGATTAAGCAAACATAAGACTGTCAAGTAAAGTTTAGTCTTTAATGGAAACTCAATACTGTGATGTTTCAAAGGGTCATTCATTTTCTACAGGGGCAGAGACAGTGCTCCAACTTTGAGTCTGTGATAAACCGCAGGAACTCCATTCTCTGCTGTGGCCTGGTCTCGGATTTCTCCCAATTGATGAGAAACCCCAGCTTCTCTAGGAGACCCGTCATTGGGACCATTTGCTCTAACAGCCATATCGGATACTGCGCCATGAGACAAATATCCTCGATGTATAAAATCAGTCTCACTCCTGAGTAGCTTTGTGAAGTACCACAGTGCTGAAGTTAGTCCGAAAAGGGAGACACATAAACTCCCACCTTTGCCATCACCAGAGGAATTCTAAAAATTGCTGGTGCATCTCAGGAATGGGTACTGCTAGATAGGCATCCCTCAAATCTATGCAGGTTAGCCAGTGCCCTTTCTGCAAAATGTCCTTGAAGAGATGGATTTCCTCCATCTTGCATGTGTCGGTACACGAGAAAGGCGTTAAATTGTCTGAGATTATCACCAGCCTGACCTTTTGCTTCTGTTTCACCAGTAAGACATTGCTTAGGAAGTGTTGCGCCACCTGCTACGCTGGCCTTATCGCCCTTTTCTTTAGAAACTCTCGTACTTCCTTGTCCATGAGGCGTTGTTCCTCATCTGTGTTAGGGGGAATTCTCAAAATGTTCTCATTTCCCTTACCTTTTGAGACCCCCAGCAACTTTGCTGGATTTCTAGAATTTGATTTTTCTACCTGGGAAGAGTGTGAGCCTTTTTTCCCACTCTTCCATGTATTTTGGTGTGTGTTTTACTTTTGTGTTCTTTGGTTATGGTGTTTTAAAACAACTCCATAAGCATCATCATTTTCTTTGTGTCCCACAGCACCTTCAGTGCAGTGGCACAGGGGTGTCTTTCAGACTCCACAAGGTTTAAACACTTTTTCTTGGACTGACTACTGTCTCCCAGAGCATGTAAAGTTAAATTGACTTTTCTAGTCTCTTTATATTTACTGGCCCAGCACACACTATCTTCCTTTAGAGTGCTGGAGGGGTTGTCTAGCATCCCCTGAGTCAAAACACTCATGTAACAGTCAAATGTTACCCTTTTCATACTTTAAATGGCTGGTGGCAGTAGTTTAGATCAAACTACCATGATTTTACCCGACCGCGAACAACGGTAGCACAAAATTGGGTCAAAAACAGACTTCGGTCGACTTTTTTCGCTGTTTCTTTTAGGAAAGATCCTTCTTGTGTATAACTCTGCGTGCCAAACCAGGTTTGGTCCCTTTGTTCATTGGCCTTTGGCGGGTTTCAGCGCTGAAGCCCTCCTATGGCGCCTGAGTGCCTGGGGTGGACAGGATGTGAGGGAGGTGCCGAAACTCCCTGTGCTTAGTCTCCTAGGAGACCTGAATGCACTCTGGTGTGATTGGCTGGCTGGCTGTCTGGCAAGGACAGCCACCCTGCTGTGTGAGTGACAGCCAGGCTGGAATGAATGGGGGAAAACTGTTTAAAAGCAGGTCTCTGGGACTGGAAAGCAGAGTCGACCACTGGAACGAAAGAACCGAAGATGAGCTGAAGGTAGAGGACTGCTGCAACTCCTGGACGACCGGTGAAGCCCTGCTGCAGGTCCGAATTGCCTGAAACTCCATCGACAGAGAAGCCCTTCAAGGTTAACTTCTTCCCTTGAGTTTGGTGGGACCAACCAACTCACAAGCCACCTGGAAACCGTCCCCTCCTGGTCGAATTTTCTACAGAGTCCTGTGGAAAACCGGATAGCCAGTGGGAAGGATACCAGTTTGTGGTCTTTAAGGCACTCACACCTTAAACCGACGTTTATCCAAGCTTGTGGCCTCTTCCCTGGGGGCAGTGCAGGAACCTCCCGATGTCCTCCTTCTTGTCCCCACGACTGAAGCACAGGAACAGCGAGGTCTGCTCAAACTGCCAGGAACAACTGCCTCCGCTACAGCTCTTCTTCACTTTAAAAGTACTGTGCAAATGCGGCCCGGAAATTTTTTCGACCACAGAGAAAATGTGTGAAACTTTCCCCTCTTTGAAGGCTGGTCCTTCCCTAAAAATTCATCTAACTTTTTGCTTAGTCAAATTATTCTAAAAACCTTGGCAAAGACTTAACCGTTATCTACAAGAACTGTGCTATCCTATACAAAGACTCTGAACCATTGACTTTGGCCCAGGCCTATCAAATTGTATTGCTGGTTGTAGTTAACTGAAACCCTTTACCCTACCTATGAATGTATTTTGGCTACATTTCTTATAGCCTTGTCTTTTTACCCCTTTTTAAAGTAACTGGATTGCCATTTTGCTCCCACTTCAGGGAGCTGAACTTGTTCAGTAACTTATTGGTTATGTATTGTGGTGTATAAGTGTATTATATTAAGCTGCTTTTGCTAGTGTAATGTTTTCTGATTGACTGTGTAAATAAATGTATATTCTTTTAACAAGAAACCTTGAGTAAGTGTTTGTTTGAACCACTGTATTTGTTGGTCCCTTTGTGTAACTTGTTCTACTGCTCACTTACACTCTTGAGATAAGTCTGGCTGCTCAGCCAATGCTACCACATAACTGTGTAGTATACACTTGTACCAAAGGTGAAATTGCACTGACACTTGTAGTCTTAACTGCATGTAGGGTTCCCAAAGGGTACTGCATGTGATTCTGCCTAACACTCTGAAATTGCAAAAGGTTTCTGCAGTTTCGTTTGTCTGTGCTCTTTAGAAATTACAGGCAACACCCCTGCACAGTCTCTGTGACCCAAGAGCCCACAGTAAGCTCCACCCAAGAGCTTAGGTGCATCGCTAGCCTACCACCTATCGCGGGAATTGCTTTGCTTGCTGCTGCGCTGTGTGCATACGCCTGTACTCTCACCTGCTGCTGCAGTGCCAGCCCTGACGCCTGTGTCTTCCACGGGAGGGGAAGGAAGGATTCAGCCTTCTGTCTTCCTGCTGTCACCAGTTGTTTCCTCTATAGGGCCTCTGGCCTCCTCAGCGGCTGGCGGAGACGCCTCTGTTTCTGCTGCCCTGGCGGATAAACAGGGCACAAACACTCTTTTTAACAATGTCTGACCTTTGTCCAGAGCAGCAAAGGTGCTAACAAATCTGGACATGTCTTTGACAAAAGCTTCTCCAAACAAAAGCCCTTTAGCTGCTGCAGCGGCCTCAGAGGGTGCTGAGTTTCAGGTCGATCTTTACTAAAAATCGATCGTCTGCACTCCGCTGCTATCGTACAGTTGGTATTACTTATTAAACAAACTGTGCCCAATTAGCCAGAATATGCACATCCATAGGCAGGGCCTCTTTGGTCTCTTCCACCATTTTAATGATCTTGGCCAATGGGCCTATGGAATCGGGGAGCGTGTCCTGGCATGCTATCCATGAGCGTTCAATGCTCTTTTCAGGTCATTGGTGTGCTTCACCATGAATGAGTCCACCTCCAGAGTGTCCGCTACTTTATCCTGCAGAGAAGGTCTGGGATATTGTGCCTTCAATTAGACTCTCACCTCCTTATTTAGAGGCGTGCGCAGTCGCTTGCTCAAGTACCCTTTGGCCTTAAGTGGGGGCTTAGCCTCCATGGATCTCGGGTCGAGTAGCAGGTCTGGATGAAAGGGGTCGACCAGGGAACGTGTAGGCATTTCTAAACGCTCTTATTGTGCCTTTTGCACGGTTCTCCTTCATGATGAGTGGCCACGCTCACAGAAAGGTGAGAACTCCCAGTGCTGCTGGAATCCCATTCAGTGCCCTCTTGGTGTTCCTGTGGGATAAGGGGTATGCATAGCTCTCAACCATTTGTTTTGCAAAGGAGGGTGAATTCACCGATTTTGTTTTTGGCGTGTGAGACGCCCATTCGAATGAATGAGCTTGCAGGAGGTTTGGCGGGCGAATCAGCCCTTTACAAAGTGGGTGACACCCGCCAAAAACATGTGAGTTGAGAGATATGGGTATGTCACCTTGTTCCTTCCATCACGCCTTTCCCTTAGCATGCCACTATTTTGTGTGTCCTTTGCATGATTCGGACAGTGGTTTGCCACTGGCCTTATGTTCCTCCTGCCATTGTCTCTTGCAGGCTCTGGGCCTCACAGTTGTCAGCCCTTGCAAAAAGGCGACCCAGCCCAGGAGAAAGTCCAGTTTGTGGGATAATGGCCCTAGACCTGCCCATGCTGCTTTCTCCATCAGATGTCCCAGAGAGGGGTCCTGCAGAATGTTTGAAGGCCCTTCTCTGCTTTACTTGCTGTCAGAGGATTCTACTTCTACCCAGGCCATATTGTGTAATGCACAGGAGACAGACAGCTAGCAGCCGCAAGGTGACGCACAGACTCTTTATTACTAAATTTGATTTATAACATCTCACAATGGTTGTGAGGCTATTTCTTCACTTGTTTAATGTCTTTGAAGTCATTTAAACAGCACATTTTACATCAGTTAGTCCTGAGATTGGTGGCATGCTGTGGCATGCTGGAGTTCCAAGTGCTTTCAACCATTCAATTGCTGAAAGTTATGAAATATAAGGAAAGAGCCTAAGGGCCTGATTCTCATCATGGTGCAGTGAATGTGCTAAATAGCACGATTCACTGTGCCATTTCGTGACGCCCAGGCACCACTGCTATTCTGAAGTGGGCTTGGGCGTCATCGCAAAGCACAACAGTGCTTTCGCTGTAATCCGCCTGTTTCTAATGGAAAAAGGCGGATTGCAGAATCTCGGCAGCATTTTCATTAAATAACGAGGGAATCGTTATTTAACGAAAATGCTGCCGATCCTATACACCAAAGTGAGCAGCTTCAACATTGCAGGATGTTGAAGCTGCTTACTGCGGTGTATAGGAAAGTGTTCATATACACCCGTGTGGTGTATATGAACACTTTCATTTAAAGCAAGCAGCTTCAATGTTGAATCCTGCAACCTTGAAGCTGCTTGCTTTGGTGTAAATGAAAGTGTTCATATACACTCGTGCAGTGTATATGAACACTTTCATTTACACCAAAGCGAGCAGCTTCAACGTTGCAGGATGCAACGTTGAAGCTGCTCGCTTTGGTGTAAATGAAAGTGTTCATATACACCCGTGTGTTGTATATGAACACTTTCATGTACACCAAAGCAAGCAGCTTCAACGTTGCAGCAACGTTGAAGCTCCTTGTTTGGTGTACATGAAAGTGTCCATATACAACACGGGTGTATGAACACTTCCATTTACACTGGCGGCACTCCTCCAGTTTAACGGCAACAAAAGGGTACCGTAAATGTGCGCTAGTTTAGCGCACATATTAAACTGGAGGAATGCCACAAGAATAGGCTTCCAAAAAGCCAGTTTACGAATGTGGCGGTTGCTAGGTTGGTTTCCAAACCATCCTGGCATCCGTCACATGTATTCCGAAAGTGGCGCAATCCTTCCAACTTTGGAAGAATGCGCCACCTTTAGATTAGGTCTTAAGTACCGAAAAGGTCGGGAGGCGCTGTTGCGCACGAGGAAAATGGCTGCCTAGTCCCGGCGCTCCTGCACCACCACAATATCCTGTGCTAAAAGATCTGTTCTCAGGCCGTCTGGAAAACTACAAACCTGCGGGAGCGGCTGCCTGTTGGTCCGCCCACAGCCAGCGGAAGTCTGGACCTCCGGCTGCATCGGACCGCTGAGATCTCCCCGTGCAAAGATTTGCCGACACGCGCTGCTGTGTCGGGCCGACCCGCGGCACCAGGAGTGTTCACCCGGGAGCCATGGCTGCTGGGAACTGCGGGCCGTGATTGGGCGGGGCCTACGCTGGTGGTCCGCGCCTTGCCCTGCTGTGCAGCCTGCGTGCTTCGTGCGGTGGTGTGTGGAGGTGCCTGGTTCCTTCTTCGGGTGCTTGGCTCTGTCCGAGCCCCTAGGTGCCGACTTGCTGAATACTCGCCCCCCTCCTCCCCCCGAGCACGGAGTTGCGGATCTCCCGCCCGCTCATGGGCCTTAAGAAGACGTAGCCAAGACTCAAGTAAGCGGCCATTGAGCGCGGGGCCAGGGAGAGCGGTGTATTTGAGCGGCCGCGGAGTCGGATCCTGACGGCGCCTTGCCGCGCTCCATTATTTGGTGCGCTTCTACGCGCTGGATGCCCAGGCGGGTACATCACTCAGATGCACATGGACTCTGTGCCACAATTCATTCTATAGGATACGTGATCACTCTAGAGGTGTTCTGCTGGTTCACAATAAACATCGGATGCGTTGTATATTGTGATGACTGTGTGGGATTGATTCCCTGTGTATTGCGCACGTCTTCTACCACACCTGCAAACAATTTGTGTGATCAAGTGAGACATACCTAATAGCCCGGCGGATTACACTCTGTTTCGACTGTGGGGGTGTTGCACAGCCACCATACGGCTGCCACATGGCCTCTCTCTAAGCGCCCTGTACACTCAGATAAACCCGGTGACGCTGCGAGCTAGACGGGGCGCCTGGGAGTGCTGTGGGCTCGTTTGACACTATGTACATGGGAGGACACAATGTATTTGTGTACTACGGACCCGCACTGGTGACCTGCTATTTTGAGGCTGCAGATTTCCCGGGCCCCTAGCCACCGTTTGAGGCCTGCAAAACATTGCGTATGATCAAGTGAGGCACATCCAATAGCCTGACGGATTGCACTCTGTGTTGACTGTGGGGTGGTACCCGGCCACCATACGGCTGCCACGGGCCTCTCTCTAGGCACCCTGCATACTCAGATACACCTGGTGATGCTGCAAAACTAGATGGGGCGCCCGGAAGTGCAGCGGGGCTCGCTTGACACTGTGCACGTGGGAGGGCACAGTACATTCGTGTATTGCGGACCCGCACTGGTGGCCTGCTACTTTGGGGCTGCGGATTACCTGGCCCTTACCCTCCCTTTGAGGCTACGTCTATACAGAGCCTCTGAAGCATACTCAATACACACACGCGATTCGGCGGCAGCATGGGGGAACCAAGCAAAGCAAACAGGGCATCCAAAAATCCTGGAGATAAGAAGAAGGGCCCTATGGACACGGTGGACACACATCCGGAGGCAAATGTGCCTGGCGAACTGGAGGAGATGGACCAAGAAGATAAACTGGCTGCACTAGTCCAAAATGGGTTCCTGGCTGTAAACACCAAGCTGGACGAAATAGTGGCCACCATCGGCTCCATGAGGGCCAGAATTGACAAAGAAAGTGCACGTGTCACAGAGACTGAGAACAGGATAAGCGTGAACGAGGATGCTATTGCCCACCACAGCCGAGACATCTCCTGCTTAAAAGACATGATGAGCAAGCTACAGAGCAAGTGTGAGGATCTTGAATCCAGATCGTGAAGAAACAACGTCCGCGTGGTCGGAGTGGCGGAGTCCTTTGGCAAGGGCCAAATGGAAAAACATGTGGAGGAGCTATTCAGATCCTTATTTGGACCGGAATCGCTCTCAGAACATTTCCTGGTAGAAAGAGCGCACCGCACCCTAGCACCGGTACCCAAACCAGGAGCCCCGTCACGTACGATAATTGCTCGCCTCCTGAACTATAGGGACAGAGACACAATCCTTCGTTTGGCAAGGGAGGCTGGTACACTACACTATGAGCGGAATCGAATACACATATATCCGGATTTCTCCGCCTCACGTATGCCCTGATGTTCTTGGCCAAAATGAGGATTCAACATGCAGGAAGAGCTCACTTTTTTGAAAATCCGGCTGAAGCCTTATCTTATATTGAGTCCTCTATACCCCTTCCTCCTAGAGGAGACCGACCAGTGCCAAACAACAGACCCCGTCTGGCAGACTAAAATATACGTTCTTTGCAGAATTGTTTGAAGCGATCGAGGGCCTTGCCTTACGGTCCGTGAAAGGCTGATACCGCAGACAGTCATTATTTGTGATTTGGTGGTTGCTAGGAACCGGGTGTGGCCGTCATGTGAGGCAACATGACTACCCCTGGAATACTCCACAAGTTAAGGGGCAGACATCGTCAAGTTGGGGGTGACGGTGAGGGAGGTGGGCTGGTTAAGGGGTATGGAATGGGTTGTTGTTGTTATAACAACTTGTGGTTTGAAGTGGGAAAGGGCCCCCACCTTATGGCACTTAGCCCTGAGGTAGTTATGGGGGGAGTTGGTTATTGGTTAAACAAGTGGTCTCAGAGATTCTGACAAGATCTATGGTATATGAAAGATGCATCGAAGAGGTTGGTGATGATATTCGAACATTTCTATGTAAGACTTTGCTCACGCATTGATGGTTAAACTGCTGTCGTGGAATGTAAGGGGGTTGAACAATCAGTTGAAAACTAAGAAGGTGGGAAATTACATTGTCAGACACGGTGCTCAAATTGTTATGCTACAGGAAACACATGCATTGGACGCTAGTAATGAATGCATATTGCCTAGTTAGGGCAAGTCAAGGTTTTACACAAATTATTCGTCTCAGTCCTGGGGGGTCATCACGCTTATTCACCCCAGTTTGGGATTCCGGCCTGAAGGCCACAAAACTGACACCCATGGTAGATATTTTCTGGTGTGGGGCTCGATTGCAGGACAACAGATCCTGCTGGTCAACACATATGGCCCGAAAATTGACGACCCAGCCTTTTATACAAATGTATACCAACTAATTACTGCCATTGATGTTCCTAATATACTGTGGGGTGGGGATTTCAACGTTGCTATGGATCCTATATTAGACAGATCCAGTACAATCATTAGGGCACCTAGCAGGGCTGTTCTTACCTTGAAACACATACTACCTCAGCTCTCCCTCGAGGACGCTGCACCCGAATGGAAAGGGTAACACATACTATTCCTCGGTTCACGATTCCGAATCCAGAATTAATTCTTGGTTTGTATCCCCTGCCATGATTACTGCAATTAAGTTGTGTGAAATACTGTCCTCGCACTGTCTGACCACTCCCCGGTAATACTTGAGGCTACATTTCATAATTGCCCCAGACCGCTCAGATGATGGAGAATGCCTGGGGGGTTGCAGGCCGATTCTGGAGTGGTGGAAGGATTACACATTGAAATTGCGGAGTTCCTTGACAATAACATGGACTCAGTTGATAGATGTTCCACAGTCTGGGAATCCCTTAAGGTCTGGGCTAGGGGGCTCTGCTATCCAAATCTGTGGGTCTTCTGAAAGGGGTCAGAGCTGAACTAACCCAAACTGAAGATGAATTAGGGAAGCTGAAGGAGGCCTATACTCGTACCCAGGATAAGGCCACACTAGCTGGGATACAGGTACATCTCCAAGAATTTGGCAGGCTAGCTGCTAGGGAAATTCAGTATATGGCGGCCCAGGTCCGCGCCCGTAGATATGGCGAGGGCAACAAGGCGGGCAGGACACTATCCAACTTACTGAAACAAGACAGGCACCCCAACTGCATTACTAGCATACAAACATCAAGTGGTGAGATTCTGAGTGAACGAGAGATCAATGATGAGTTTGCCAAATTTTACCAGCAGCTATATAGTAATAGGGACACTAAGTCAATCACTGAAATTAAGGCGTACCTAGAGACGCTGACGATGCCGAAACTCTCTGAGGAGACCCGTCTGGCAATGGACCAGCCTGTCACTGCCGAGGAAATTGATGAAGCGATTAAGGACTTGGTATCCAATAAAACCCCAGGGTCAGACGGCTTAGGCGCAGAATTCTACAAGGAGTTCCACCAAGAACTCGTTCCACTGTTGTTGCAGGTTTGGGAAGAAGCCCTCCAGTGTAAAATACTGCCCCCATCAATGTGAGATTCTTTGATAACTGTGCTCCCTAAACGGCGCCGCCCACCCGAGGACATGTCGTCCTATAGGCCACTTTCTCTTATTAACACGGATGCTAAGATATTTGCCAAAGTGTTGGCCAATAGGCTTTTGCCGGCAGTCCCCACACTTGTTCACCCTAACCAGAATGGGTTTATCCCCGCTAGATCCACGGCCCTCAATCTTCGCAGACTTTTCGGTATCATGGCCCAAATAGACCCGGTAGGAATGCATTTGCTATATCATTAGATGCTGAGAAGGCCTTCGATTCTGTGTCATGGGCTTGCTTGCTAGAGGTATTGGAGGCATTTGGTGTTGGCCCTAATTTCATTAGATATGTGGAACTACTGTACACAGAACCTGGGGTTCGAGTATTGACCAATCAATCCATATCTGATCTGTTCCTATTGGGGAGGGGAACCAGGCAGGGTTGCCCATTTTCGCCCCATACTGTTTATCTTGACAATAGAACCAATGGCGATTGCAATCAGGCTTAGACACTCAAACAGGGGTATAAATCTGAAGGGCGCTACTCAACTAATCTCCCTATATGCGGACGACACGCTTTTATATGTCTGTGAATCAGAAAACAACATAGCACCTATTATGGCGGAGATCCAGGCATTCACTGCACACTCAAGATACTCCATAAATACAGCCAAATCGGGAATTTTCCCTCTCACATCGGCAACCAGATGCCCTGGGTCTCTATGTGGTCTAAAGTGGTCGGAAAAGACTGTTCGATATCTGGGGATACTTGTCTCACGAGAAAAAACACACACTGTACACAGATAATTATGATAACACACTACAAGCCTTGACTACTAAACTACTGCTATGGGACCGCCTGCCGATATCATTACATGGTAGAATAGCGGTTCTTAAAATGATAGTCCTGCCCAAACTATTATACCTATTCCTTAACATCCCGATATGGCCGGGACGACCCTTCTTTAATAAACTTAGGTCAATGGTCACGACCTTTCTTTGGAATGGGAAAACTCCAAGAATAGGATGGGGAAGAATGACTGAACCATACTCCTCAGGCGGCATAGCGGCACCTGACTTTGAACTATACTATTATACTGCCCAAGCCCAATTCTCGAAATACTGGTACTGCAAAGGCGAGGCCCCCCCCATGTGGCGATATAAGAATTTACCACTTCCCCCACTAATATACAGTCCGTAATTTTTGACGAGCATTACAGAGACACATGTGACTTTAACCCGGTGAGCCGGACGGTTGGTGCGTGGAGAGCTATATTTAGAAGACTGGGAGTGTTGTCCCCCTACAACCCTGAAATTCCCCTCTGGAATTACCCTGACATGCCACCAACACATGACAGCAGCTTGTGCGAGGCCTGGGATCCCAATGAAGAGATGAAACTGGGCGACATGTTTGTTGACGGGAAATTTGCGATCCTTCAGATTATCACGGGGACATTCGGTAGGGGTCCACTTAGGACACTGCAATACTATCGCATGAGATCTGCCTTCCAGAAACACTGGGCGTCCTTTGCTGATGAACCCCCTACACACCCTTGTATACAGTTGATAACATCTGGAGACCGTCTGAGGATTTCTAGTCTGTACGCTGCGGTACAAACACATTCCCCCACGACTAACCTAGTCAAAAATAAATGGGAAAAGGATCTTCAAATCCCCATAGATGACAAGACCTGGGACAGATACTGTTCCCTCACCAAGAAGGTTTCCCTGAATGCTGGATTGCGCCTGATTCAGTTTAAAATTCTAAACAGATTACACTACACCCTGGCTAAAATAGCCAAGTTTGTGCCAGATAGTCCCGGTGAATGTCCCAAATGCAAGACGGATCAGGCTGGTTCGTTCCACATGTACTGGGGATGTCCGATGGTGGCTAGGTTCTGGAGGGAGGTGGCGGATATCCTAGAAGAAATTACACAAATCCCTCCTACATTAACCCCGCAGAACTATTTGTTTGGGGACATAGGCAAGTGCTCTGAAAAGATCAGGAGACTATTTAACGTTTCATGTGCAGTGGCCAAAAAATGCATCTTACAACAATGGAAGAGTACTGCGCCACCCACAATGAAACATTTCCTTCGGGAACTGACGTATGTCAATGTGGCCGAAGAACAGTTTGTCCTCACCTGCCCAGCGGCGAGCAGACCTAAAGATATTTGGGGACCCTTCAGAATGTACTTGTGTGACATGATTTCTGATGATGATGAAACTATGTAAGCACACTACCTTGAGGAGATATATACCATGTAAATTGTTTTCCTCCTTTCTTTTGTTTATTTCTGCCTGAAATGTGAAGATGTAACGGTGTTATATATCTTTGTGGCCATTTTATAAAAAAGAGTGTTAAAAAAAAAGTACCGAAAAGGTTATTAAGCCTTTTAAAGTCCTTTTCGGTACTTAACACCTACATGAGAATCGGGCCCTCAGAGGTGAGATGCCTGAAGTAATTTTGAAGCAATGAAAAAACAAATTTGAAGCAGATATAAAGAGATATCTAGGTGGCATGCCACCTTACAATTGACACTGAAAAGGGACATGCAGGCCCTGCTGTCTGACTAGGTCATAAGAACTAGCACCAGAAAGTTCCCATCCAAAGCATTAGTGCAACGCTAGAACGAGTTTGTGAGCTCAAGGGAGCTGTTGGAATTATTTTTACAACATCTCACAATGGTTGTGAGGCTTTATATTCACGTGTTTAATGTCTTTGAAGTCATTTAAACAGTAAATTTGCCATCAGCTAGTCCCGAGAGTAGTGACATGCTGTGGCATGATGAAGTTCCAAGTGCTTTAAACCATTCAATTGCTGTAAGTTAGGAAACATAAGACAAGAGCCTAAAAGGCGAGATGCCTGAAGTAATTTTGAAGCAATGAAAAAACTGATTTGAAGCAGATATAAAGAAATATCTAGGTGGCATGCCACGCTAGAATTGACACTGAAAAGGGACATGCAAGCACTGCTGTCTGATTAGGTCATAAGAACTAGCACCAGAAATGTCCCATCCGAAATGTCCCATCCAAAGCATTGGTGCAATGGTAGAACTTCCAACTACTGCTGGATTTCCAAGTGCTTTAAACCATTCAATTGCTGTAAGTTAGGAAAATCAAAACAAGAGCCTAAGAGGTGAGATGCCTGAAGTAATTTTGAAGCAATGAAAAAACGGATTTGAAGCAGATATGAAGAAATATCTAGGTGGCATGCCACGTTAGAATTGACAGCAGGCCCTGCTGTCTGATTAGGTCATAAGAACTAGCACCAAAAACTTCCCATATAAAGCATTGGTGCAGTGGCAGGACGTAAGACTACAGTCCATGAGGTCATGAGCTCAAGGGAGCTAGCGAAATTTAATTTTTTTATTATTTTATTTGATTTATAACATCTCACAATGGTTGTGGGAGTTATATTCACTTCTTTAATGTCTTTGAAGTCATTTAAACAGTAAATTTGACATCAGCTAGTCCCGAGATTGGTGACATGCTGGGGCATGATAAGTGCTTAATCTATGCATTTGCTGAAAGTTTTTTAATATTAAAAAATCCCACAATGATTGAGAGGGTATTTTTCACTTGTTGAATGTGTTTGAAATCCCTTAAAATGTACATTTTACATCAGCCAGTCCAGAGATTGGTGGCATGCTGTGGCACGCTATGGCATGTGCCACATGTCACATTCGGCTCCTAACCCTTCTCCGCGGCAGACTCAACGACATTGGCCTGCGCCCGGATCGAGCAACACCGTGCAGTGCAAGGCGCAGACTGGTGACGCAGCCTGCCTGGGGAGCTCACAACGGTTTTATAAACATTAGAGGGCAGTGCTGACGCTTTTGTCGCGGCAAGGCCACAGCATTACTAGCCTACCCGCATCATTCTCCCCCTCTCCCATAGAAGAATCTGCAGAAACAAAGGCAGCTGCTAGAAAAGGTGCCCAACCCTGCCAAGACCCGCGAGCAGAGGGGGCCGAATATGGCATGTGTCTTGTGCCAGTGTCACACGTGCCACTGCATGTCACTACTACTAGTTACACGGGCCACTAGCACGTGTCACATGCCATGCACCCAAAAGGTTTCACATGTTATGGCGAACTAAATATCAGATATGCTGCCTCTCTCCTGGTTTTTCAAATTATAATCCTCTTTTAAAAAAATAAAAATGGGAAGCTCCAATTATAACTCTTTTTTTAAATAAAAATAAAAATGTTAAGCTCCACAGTGGACTCGATACCAAGACCTCACAATATCTGACCTAGTTCCTTAACCACTAGATTACCTTGTCTAACAAAAGTAATCTGTTCACATTCTCTACCTCAAATGCGAACTGCCACTCAGGTCAGTGATGGTTCCTTTTTTAAGTTACATCTTAAAACAAACTGCATGTGCGATTCTGAAAGTTTGCACGATAGAAACAATTTACTGTAAGTATTTGCATCTTGTGCTTTTTTTGCATACTACTATATTTAAAAAACAGTTCAATCCAAAATATGTTACTTTGTAATGCTTTAAATGTCAATTGTACTGTATACATGTTTTCTAAAGTGTGTGCGTTTGTACATTAATTCAGGCATTTCACACTTGACTTTACGAACTGTGATTAATACAGTACAACCATATCCTACTGATAATATGTATAACTTATGTAAAAGAGTATATGCACGATCATGAAAACATCCTTTACAAATGTTGCTAAATTTTCAGATTTAGTTTAAACAGCACTTACATATAGCATTCAGTCATGGCCCATGAAAGTTTTCAGAACCTCAGCAAGGTGATACAATGTAATGTAATTTGTCAATTATATAGCTCTGCCTTTTCCCATTGGTGTGGCCTGAAAGTGCTGTAGGTGAACGTCCCTGGTGAACCAGAGTCCAAGGTATGAGACATTTTTTCAGATGATTGTAGAATGTGTTTGTGTATTATGGTCAATACGAAGGTGGGTAGGTGTTAGGTAAAGATTTGGGGTAGTATGGGAACTCAGGCAGCAAGAATACTCGTTCAAAATCATACACCATCCGGGGAAGGAAAACAACCCGGCGGACTTCCTGAAAAATTGGATCAACTATTAGGCCAGTGCATCGCGTGCAAGGCAGTTGCCCCACGTACTTTTCCACAGCCGCTCAAGGTGTCATCAATGCCGGGGCAAGTATGGGACGAAGTGCCTATTGGCATGTTTGGTCCGCTGGCCACTGGCAAGTACGTGCTGGTGATCATTGCCGAAATGTCCAGGTTCCCCGAGTACACCTCATTCCCTCCACCAGTGCCCAAGCAGTAATACCGGCACTAGACAAGACGTTTGCAGACTATAGGATCCCATCCACAGTGAAATCGGACAATGGTCCACCGTTCAGCGGACACAACTTCGCCATGTTTGCCGAACATCTGGGCTTTCAACAGCGCAAGATTACGCAACTGTGGCCACAGGCCAATGGAACGGTGGAAAGATTCATGGGAAATCTCAAACGCATGCTCCAAGTCTGCTCAATTACCAATGGATCATTCGTGCAGGCCATATGACTCTGCTAAGAGACTACAGAAACACACCACACAGCTCGACAGGGGCATGTCCCTCAGATCTAATGTTTGGACGAGTGGTAAGAACCACACTGCCACACAATCCAAATGCCTTTCTTCCCAACACCTATGTCGACATGGCAAGAGCAAAGGAAAAAGAGAGCAAAACCAGGATGAAAGAATATGCCGATCAAAGAAGGAGGGCAAAACCGAGCAACATCCAGATAGGAGATCAGGTACTGGTAAGAAAATCCCAAGATGCCAAAGACGACCCTGCATTTAACCCCGAGCCAATGACTGTGACACACATACAATTGTCTATGATAACCTCTGCAAGCCCACAAGGCACCATCACACGGAACTCATCATTCATCAGAACCTTCGGAGGTGACCGAAGTCAGGAAACCACCAACCCCACTCGAGAAGAGGACTCTCCTGATCTGGACTCAGAATACTGATGACAGCGACAGTGACTGCATTGTGAGTGGCCTTCCAACTGCACGCAGCCCCTCGCGAAGAGTGGTGCGTCGCGAAGAGTGGTGCGTAAACCCTCAAGGTGGATAGAAGAAATTAACTAATGAACCCCAGGTTTTATGTTAAGGAAGGGGGAGATGTAATGTCCTATTTCTATTGTCTTGGAAAGGAGCTGGGTCTCCTTTCCATTGTTATTGTTTGCGGGTCGTTAACCCACGTGCTCAATCGGAGCGGGGTTCCCACCTAACGCTAGTTTGCGCTTCAGATTAAAGAAGACTGGGCATAGCGACATTGTCTCCGTGTTTTATTTCAATTCAGTGTCAGCACTGATCTGCGTTCATCTGCATGAATATAATTGTCTAAACATAACACAAACATTTGACAAACAACGCATTTGGCATCAGATACTGCCCGGATTGCAACTCTCTGCGTGTATTGTCTAGCGAGTTTTACGGACCAAGCATCTCATTTATTGTACGGTAGCACTCACATTTTCATGCGCAAATAACAGATTTCGACTGTTTTCACTTTTTAGTATTGTACCATTTTATGTGCTCGGTGCTCTTCAGTGTTAAATCCGCGGGAGAGGATGATCTGTACCCAGATCAACCCCAAAAGTGCCATACAGATATGAAACAGATAAGGCCTGAGTGATAGGCGTGCCAAGGAGTACTCGACGTGCATGCCACAGAAACGCGAAACATGCAACAAGTGAGAGACATAAAATGGGGTTTTTTCACTTTAAGAAAATAACATATAATATATTGAATACCATTTTTTGTTTACTTCTTAAAAGGTGTTTTATTGAGCTGTAGCCTTCCTCTTAGAGAGCAGGACTAAGAAGCCCGGCTGGAGCATTTCAGCACATTTTTATTTCCTTTTGGCGATCGCTGTGTCAGGGTGTTGGGTTGGGGCTCCAAGATTGCCGAACACCAGGCGAGCAGTCTATCATGGGGAACAGTTTAGTATACAACACCGGTGCGATGAAGGCACATGGCCTACTCTGCATTTTAAGCACCACCTATAAGCCGAAACCGTTGCATTGAAGTACAGGTAGGAGGGAGATGACATGTGAAGAGGGACACACGACTTGTTTTTTTGTGTTTCTTTTTATTTGTACATTATTTTTGGTTGTTTTTCATATAATTGACTGCCTATGGCCATGCTTATCTCTATGGCCATCCCCACCCACTCCTTGCCCATCTCCCCCACCCAAAACTCAACCCCTGGTATCTATGTTGTTTCCAAGCAGTCTGCTGTGAGTTAATGGCTTAATTGCCGCTGTAAATGGCTACCAGTATAATAACAAAATCGTAACCAATTCTACCTGACCTTAACTCACTACCCCACCCCCTCTATTCCCACCTCTCCCCTCTCACCCAATCTACCCTTATCCCCACCCTACTCTACCACCACTGACTATACCCCAAACCACTCTACACCTACCCCACTCTTCGATATCCACAATATCCCACACCACTGTACACCTACCCTACCCACTGCCCCACCCCACTGTACCCCTATCCATCAAACCACTGTAGACTGGCAAGGTGACACAAGGTCCTTTGGTCCCAATAGATTTCGCCCAGCCTTTCCATATCTTCATATCACTACCACGTTAAGGTACGTGTTTGTTGAGTCTTCAATTTACCCCAGACCTACACTAGTTTGTTCAAGATCAGACAGGCTGTCAAAGTGAACAGGCACGCCTTTTACAGTGTCTCATCGGTTGTAGGTAAATGCATGAAGTGTTCTATTCTGAGGTCCATACATTCTGCCATGTAAGCACCAAACAGCCCTTTCAAAAGAAGACCATTCAAAAAGTAAAGACTCCACTTTCTGTATGTTGGCATGTAGCACGTAGCCCATCGTGGCAGATAGCGTACATCACATTGTATCTATTGGTGGCCCTATGTTGTGATTCTTCACGTGCAAAAACATAGCGGTGCTAAAAGGTCCCTACATACTACTGGCCATGGCCAACAGGCCACAGCGGCAGGGGATATGAGTCCAATGCAAATTGGCACATGCCAAAACGTCCTGAACGATGTAGTAGGCAAATAAGTTTCCTTAGTGGTGTAATGCGAGGATAAATCTTGTTCCAGATGTTGGGGACATCACTCAGAACACCTAGCCAATCAAACAAGAGTGCGACTTGGGTTTCAAAGTAGACCTTGTGCATGGGGCCTCAAACCACTCCCTCACATCCAGTCCACCCCAGACACTCAGGCGCCTAAGGAGGGCTTCTGTGCAGAAGCCTGCCAAAGGACAGCGAACAAAGGAACCAAACCTGGTTTGGCACGCAGAGTAAAACACAAGAAAGACCTTTACAAAATGAAATGGGGAATAAACCCGACCGGAACCGAATAAAAATAAAACGGGTCTAGCGGGTTAGAGTTTGAGGCTACCACCATAGCCTCTAACAGTACCAAGGCTATTTTCATAGTCTGCAGTAGAATAAAAATGGTAGATACCACTGCCACCAGCCAAATCATAGAGAAAGGGGAACATAATAATGTCCCATGAGAACTAGACAAAAAGGCATAACTATTAACCCTTCCCGTACTCTATTGGAAGATAGGATGTACTGGGTCTGTACATTTAAAAAGACTAGTAAAGTCAATGGCAACTTTACATGTTTTGAGAGACAGTAGTCAGTCACAGAAAATGGAGTTTAAAGTGGGAAGTCTAAAAAGACAACCCTGTATCACTGCACTAAAGGTGCTGGGTGACACACAGTAAAACGATGATGCCTATGGAGTGGGTAAGACTTCATAGTCCATGAGCACACACATGTACAACACACAGCAAAACACATGTAAGAGTGGGAAAAAGGCTCACACTCTTACCAGGTGAAAAAAGAAACCCTAGAAATACAGCAAAGCTGCTGAGGGACTCAAAAGGTAAGGGAAATTAGCCATTCTGGGGAATTCTCCCTTACAATGGTTGTGGAGGTCACCAACACGTTCAGTGTGAGAGTTAAGTTGGGGAAAAGCCAGCTTCTCAAGTAGCTTCCCCAGGAAGGGGGTGATAGAGATAGGGTGATAACTGACAGGGCAGTTAGGGTCAGAGGATGTTTTTTTCAGCAGTGGGCACTTAAGGGAGTGCTTGAGAAGCGAGGGGAAAGATCCAGTCGCAAAAAAGTGATTGCAGAAGTCACCTAGAGCAGGTGCAAGAGAGCCAATGTTATCATTGATGGTCCTGGATGAGCAAGGGGAGAACTGTTTAGAAGAGACCTTCGTGGAGCAGACAGTTCTGGTAACCTCTTTCGCTTTTTCATTTTTTTTCATTTCTGCATGCAGGTAATGAACTTATAAAGGATAGTCTGACGTGAGGATCACGCTCCACAACTTCGCATGGGACTTTCCAAAACGCCTCTCCAATTTCAAGGGACTCCGCTCATGCGCCCACCTACTTCAAGGTATTATTCAACGCAATCCTTATTAAAACATACAACATACCTACTTAATATAGGTCAGGAGAGTAGCTCGATAACAGTTCAGGGCTCTTCCCATGTTTATGCACTTAACATGGAGAGATGTGTATGTAACAACATACTTTTCTTCTCTCTCTCTCCGCCTCCCCCTCTCATCCCTCCCCCTTCTCCCTGTCCTCTCTCCCCTTCTTTCTGTAGGGTGGGTTGCCAGGTTCGAATCACAACCACAGTATTTTCGCCCTCTACCACCAGTGGTACCCGACGGGGACGCGGGTTTCTTTTTCAATTTGATATCCTGATTTGGATGCAGTTGCCTGACAGAAGAGCGGGCCCCAACAAGAGGCAGCTTGCAGGATATTTGTGGTGAGTCAATACAAGTTAGATGTATGCCGACCACACTGGGCCAGAGGCAGTTTAATTTTAGGTTTTCTGCTCTGACCATCTCCTATTCCTAGCCCAACTACGGAAATATATTTTTAAAACATTTGTTTGCAATACTTTCATTGCATTCACTGCATGTCTCCATTACTAGCTGCCTAAAATGTCCAGCAAGAAAACACACAATTTGTCTCCAAAAGGACAACTCTTGTCACTTATTATATTTTTCCACTTTTTTTGGTTTCTTTTTGTTACAGGAGCCAATAATTTGCACCCTGAAGAAGGCGGCTGCCATGTTCAACTAGAAACTATTTTTCGGTTGACACTAGGACGTGATTGCCGCCGAAATGTAAAAACTTCTTGCAAGGGGGATTAACAAGCCCAACTAGAGGGATCTCAGACCGACACCTGGCATATGTTTTACAACTATCCACAAACTGAACCAGGATCCCACCCCTTGCAGCGTTGGCACCTATATTTTGGCCAATGCACACTAAGGCATCTGTTTTTGGCCGATGCAAATTAGATGTTTACAAGCATTAGACAATTGCCGTCCATTGACTGAAGGTGTGACATTTGATGATTAGATTTCTCACTGCCGCAATCTAAGTGACATTGTATTATATATATTACATATATATTTTTTCATTCTTTTTCTTGCTTTTTTTGCTAAATTCAGGTTGTATTTCACTAATAATACATAAAGAGACTCATTATTTGTTTGACGCACTGGTTGTCCTGTTTGTTTTTGGCTTCCCTAGTTAACCACATTCGTTTAGGGACTCACTGTAATGTGTATGTTTTTTTCTTGTGTTAATGCTTACTATACTCATTTTCTGTTGAAAACACACCCCTTCTTGATATGTACAAGTGTATACAAGAGAATCATTTGCTTTTTTTCATTACAATTAACTTGATTTACTATGCAGACTTTTCTTGTATGTTTCTTTCTGGACATCATTATAGGCTATGTATGTTTGGATAAGTTCCACTAGTAATCAAAAAAGTTTCCCGAGAATACAAATCTTTTTTCTCAGAATTTGAATCTGTTTTGGTAGAACCCCCACGTAGCAGTACTTCCTTTATGGTATATGGTTTTTGATTGCCCAAGTCTGCCACCAGTCATCATGGGCAAACTGAACTTTTGTTGCCAACTTCTTCAGGTGTGACAGGGGAGAAGGAGGAAAAGGAGGAAGGAGGCGGGAGGGTGTGGTGGAGGGGGAGTGGGAAAGGTTGTGAGGGGTGTAGAGAGGGAGGACAACATTTCCTGAGTTTTGGTGGTAAAGTGTGAGGCCAGTGCATTGCAGAGGGCATGGGAAGGAGAAGGGGAGGAGGAGACTGTGGAGGGGTTGGCTAGATCCCTGCAGATTTCGAAAGTTCTGAAGTGTTAATGCATGCGCCGGAGACCCGTGCCTGAATGTGGGCTCTTTTCTTTGTATGGATGGCGAATATGTATTGCCTTTGAAACAGGCGGCAGCCTAGTTTGTCAGAGGTTGAGCCTGAGGTTTGCCACTTTCTATTTACTGCCCTGCATCTTCGCTTCAGGGCTGCAAGTTCAGTGTCGTACCAAGTATTAGGCTTTGAAGCAGGTTTCAGACAAATCCTCATGACTGGGGCAAGAATGTTGAGAGTGTTAGTGATGGAAAGATGGAGGTTGGTAAGTGAAGAGTCAGAGGTAGAGTCAGAGGAGGAGGGGTGAAGGTGGAGGCGAAAGGCAGCCACTGTCACATGTTTCATTGGATGGGTGTTAGTGAATGAGGTTGGTGCGACTTTTGGTGGGGCGGTCAGAGGGCCAATGGAACCCAGATGGGAGGAGAGGAGAGAGTTATCTGACCAGGAGAGAGGGATGACTAGCGGTGGGGAGAGAGAGAGGTTAGAGTGTATGAGGGCATCCAGAAAATCAATAGGCTTTGATATCTGTAGCAGTAGAGAGGCTACTATCCCTCCTCGTAAAAGAGGAATAATTCCCACAGACTTAGTTTTGATACCCCCTCCTGGGTGTGATATAAGATTGGCCCCAAACTCTGGCCTGGCTTGGAAGTTTGGTATAGAAGTTCTAGCAGGCGTCATAGATCCTGACTTCTGGGGAGACATAAAGGTTCTCCTACAGAACCATGGTGAAATCCCATTTGAAGTACATCGTGGGGACAAAATTGCCCAAGGGATTCTTGAAAAAGCTCTATTTCCTCATTTTAGAGAAAGTGAACAGAAGAAACAGAGAGAGGTAACTTAGGCTTTGGGGAAGCTGATGAACCATCTACCACTGAAGGGAAAAAGGCTGAAGAGCCTAACATCTATCCTGACTTGGCCTTCGACCAGTGAAATTATCCAGCCCTCAATGAAGCTTTCTTACAAGCAGTTCCCAAAGGAGAGGGTGTAGAGGTAAGAGGTAAAAGGAGGTATGATCAAAGCTAATAGAACGCTGGGGGAAATTGAAACAAGGGTTTTTGTGAACCCTCATTGTCCACCTCTGCTTGCATACCACCAATTGGGGACTGGCAGGCTTTAACCAGCCCCCTCTCCAAAGGCCCACTTCCTGGGCCCCATTCACTCAGCTGTATTTCCTGACTCCATCAGAGCTTTTTCATCTGCTCCTGACCATCACGAGCGCTCGCCTGGAGGCCGCTCTGCTGCCAACTCCTTCATGCAAAGAGGTATGTTCTAACCTCTGAAGAATTAACGCATCACCCGTTTTTCGTTTTTTGGATGAAAAGAAAGAAAAAAGAAAGAAACAATTTATTTGCTCATTTATTCTGGCAAAATCATTTTAATTTATTGTGCACCTGCCACATTGCACTCAGTGCCAGTTTCTGCCCATTTCCTTTGATGGGCCCTGAGGTCCTTTGTTCAACACTGTGTGTGGTTCTACATTGCCGCAATTTGAAGATGGCTGACACCTTGATGCATGCTCTGAGTCCTGCCTAAGGGCTCACCCATTGGCCAGCTCTGCCTACATACCACCAATCGGGGACCGGCAGACTTTAGCTGGCCCCCTCTCCAAAGGCCCACTTCCTGGGCCCATTCACTCAGCTGTATTTCCTGACTCCATCAGAGCTTTTTCATCTGCTCCTGACCATCACAAGAGATCGCCTAGAGGCCGCGCTGCTGCCAACTCCTTCATGCAAAGAGGTATGTTCTAACCTTTGAAGAATTAACGCATCACCCGTTTTTCGTTTTTTGGATGAAAAGAAAGAAAAAAGAAACAATTTATTTGTTCATTTATTCTGGCAAAATCATTTAAATGTATTGTGCACCTGCCGCATTGCACGCAGTGCCAGTTTCTTCCCATATCCCTTGATGGGCCCTGAGGTCCTTTGTTCAACATTGTGTGGAGTTCTACATTGCTGCAATTTGAAGATGGCCGCCACCTTGATGCATGTTCTGAGCCCTGCCTAAGGGCTCACCCATTGGCCAGCTCTGCCTACATACCACCAATTGGGGACCGGCAGGCTTTAGCCGGGCCCCTGTCTGCTCCCTGTCTGCTCCCTGTATGCTGTTAGGGGATTTCTTGCACCCCCCTACTTGAGCATTCAGGATGTTGCTTCCACACTCGTCAGTGGAACATGGACTATCATGACTTTCTCACCTCCATAACAATGGGTTAGTCCCCTCCAACTGGACACATTCCTGCCACTTTAACTTTCCCTCCTTCTCTTCATCTCACCTTGCCTCCCATGCTTACAACCTGTGATTGCACTGTGTTTTCACCCACTGCTACCAATTTGAATTTAGCTGTGTTTTCACCTACTGCTACCAATTTGAATTTAGCTGTGTTTTCACCTACTGCAACCAATTTGAATTTAGCTGTGTTTTCACCTACTGCTATCAATTTGAATTTAGCTGTGTACTTGTGGTTGTATTGCATGCTTTTTCTCTTGAACTCGGTTGGCCCAGTGACTGCATTGTGATACTCTGCCACGCTGGTCCCACCCTAACCCCCCCCCCCTGATCCTCCCCTCTCTCTACCTCACCCTTGGCGCTCTCTGTTTCTCCTATCTTCTCTAACTGTTTCTTCATTGACTATCCTTAACTTCTTACTAAGTCTGGAAGGAAGAAGTTCAAAAGGATATCTTGATCTCTAACCCTGGTCTACCTATCAATGACACTTATACCAGCGCTTTGTCCAGACAAACCCTCACCGACATCCTCTTTGTTGTTCCCTCGCCAGATCTATGGACTCTTCATATGGTCTATGTGCCTTCTCCGCTCTCCTCTTCTCCCATTAATGATGGCACCCGCTGGGACACTCTCCTGGCCCTCTTTCACTCCTCTAAGGTCATCATTAATTTCTACCTGAATGGCACTGTCTTGGTCCCAGGCCCTCAGGCCAACCTCCTCCTCTTTGATAGACGGTTCCCACGCCTCATCAATTTCCTTTCATCTCCTGCTGTCCCCTCTCTCCCTTCCTCCGCTTCCTTGCCTCCCTCCTCTGCCACCCCCTTGGCTACCTTGCCCTCTCCTCTTTCCTCTCCTGCCCCCACCCTCGGGCTCCGTCTACACCTCCGCAGGGCGTACCTCTGATCTGTACCCCTACCCAGAAGTGCTTTAAAGATGGCAACCTTCTCTATATTGCCACTCTCAACTCTCACTCAGCCGTCAAACACTCCTCTGACATCTGCCGCCTCCTGGAAGAACTTGACCTCGAAGTCCTCAGTCTCACAGAGACATGGTTCCCAGCCTCCACCGACTTGCCCCCACCCTTCATCACCCAGAGCCCGCTGACACCCTACCTCCCCACTACCCCTGAGCTCCCCCCTCACTCACCCACTATCCCCCAAGCACCTCCTACTCACACCCCAACAATCTCCATGTCCACGCCCCACTCCGAAGTCAAGTGCATCCTTTTTAATGGCCGCTCTGTAGCAAAAAACAGACACGACATCTTTGACATCCTCTCCTCTGACAAACCCGATCTAGCCTTTATCCCTGAAACCTGGTTCTCTGATGACTGTTCCCTGTTGCACATGAGGCATTCCCCCCCGGCTACTCACTCATCCCGCTGAACAGACCCTCAAGAGGAGGCGGCGTGGCAGTCCCCTTCAAATCTCACTTCTCACTCACTTCTCCGTCTGACTCGTTGATTCTCAGACATGCATTCCATCATGTGAATCCCTTCTTGTTAAACTCTCACTACCTCTGACTTTCTCCTACAGCTTCCTAATCATTTACAGACCTCCCGGTTACGACAGACATTTCACAACCAACCTCTGTGACTCTATAGCTACCATTCAAGTAAATCACCCCTCCTTGACTCTCCTAGGAGACTTCAATATCTGGTTGGACATTCCCACCAACCCCATGACCCATTCACTGGTCGACAGTCGTGATGCGCTCAACCGCTCCCTTCACATGAATGGTGCAACCCACACTAAAGGGCACACCCTAGATGCTATCTTCAGCTCCCATGACCTGATACATCTAGCCAACCCCTTACCATTCATCTGGTCTGACCACTTTGTCGTCTCTTTCTCCATCCTCTCCCCTGCTCCTCTCCCTGCCCTCCACCCGCCTCCCCCCTTCATCGCAAATGCTGGAACAAAGTAAAGATCGTTCCTGACCTAGCTGAAGCCCTTCTTCTTAGACCCCCTACAACACATGTTTATGGAATTGATGGAATGGAATGGATGGAGTGGATGGAACTGATGGAATGGATAGATGGAATGGAAGTGATGAAGTGTTGGAAGTGATGGAAGGCATCAGATCGATGGAACGAATGGATGGAATGAATAGATGAAGAAATGGAAGAAATGGATGAATGCATTGATGGAATGGATGGGTGGAATGAATGGATGAATAAATGGAAGACATGGATGGATGCATTGATGGAATGGATGGATGGAATGAATGGATGAAGAAATGGATGGATGCATTGATGGAATGGATGGATGGAATGAATGAAGAAATGGATAGATGCATCGATGGAAGGGATGGATAGATGAAATGAATGGATGAAGAAATGGAAGAAAAGGACGGATGCATTGATAGAATGGATGGATTGATGGAATGGATGGAATTACCCTACCTTCTAGCCCACCGTCCATGTCCCTCAGTGTACCCTGCTTTCTTGTTCCCCATGCAGTTGTTGTATATCACTATGTCCCCGTCCTATTGCTGTAAGCCCAGGACCATGTTGCTGTTTGTCCATGTGTCGCTATGCTCCCTGCCATCCTGTTCCTGTGATGTCGCTATGTATCCCAATGTATTACCCAACCCTCTCGTCACCATGTGTGCCCACCGTACCTGTGTGTCACTCTGTACACTGATTTCATATTCCCTGTGCTGTTGCTATATATCCATATGCCCCCCTCCTTTTGCCGTAAACCCAGCCCCCTGTCACTGTGTGTCCGTGTGTCAATTTGTTCCCTGCCATCCTGTTCACGTGCCTTGTCTCCGGCGCCTTATAGATGAACCATCATATCATATCACATCACTACGCCAACTCTCTACTATACATCATCACACAATTAGAACACAGCTATACCCCTGATAAATTCGGCCTAGCTGTTAACATACGAACACTACCTCATGACCCTAATAAAACGCAACTATCCTATGTCTTTCCAGCCTAGCTGCAAACCCAGTCTGGATGTCCACCCACCAGACTGCACACATCCAACGGATATCCTCAACACCACACCTAACGCTAGGATGCAGCTGCCATCCGGCAATTACATCAGCTGCACACATAACTGGTGCAGCCACGCACCCTATGACACCTCTCTCTCTACTGACCTGAACTACGTTTCCCGAGGGCGTTCAACCTACCAGTGCATTGAGATCGTATCAATGATATATAGAGTGCTATATAAATGCCAAGTAACATAACATAGCGCACGTTGGATGTTTTGATCTCCTCTGACCTCCCCCTCTCCATCCCTCTGACCACCTCTCTCTCCTGGAGTGGTCACTCTCTCCTTTCCTCCCATCTCTCCCTCTCTACCCCTCAGGCCATGCCAACTCCAACACTGCCACTTACCTTCTCGGTCATCCGACCCATGAAATGTGTATCAGCTGATGCTTTTACCGCCCCTTTCTCTCCCCCTCCTCCTCCTCTGGCTGACTCACATCTTGACACAGCCCTTTCCATGCTCTACTCCTCTATCTCTGATACTCTGGATGTTCTTGCCCCTGTCATGAAGATCCGCTTGAAGCCCAAAGCCAAGTGCAACTCTTCGTACGACTCCGACCTAGCTACCCTTAAACGCGAGTGTAGGGCGGCTGAGAGGAAATGGCGGGCTTCTTGTACATCCTCTGACAAACTGGCCTGCCGCCTGCTTCAAAGGCAATACCGGCTCCTTGTCCTAACTAAGAAAAGAGCCCACATCCATGCCTGTGTCTCTGCGGTATCTAACAACTCGGCCAAACTCTTTAAAATCTGCACAGAGCTGGCTAACCCTGCTGCAGTCTCTACCTTTCCTGTTGCCTCCGAGGCCGTTTGCACGGTCCTTGCCTCTCATTTCATCTAAATAAAACAGGACATCCTGTCCCCCTCTCATCCCCTCCTTCTCTTCTCTCTTCTCTATCGGCTAACTCTGGCCCTCCTGCAGCCGCACCTCCTCCCTCTTTCCCTTACTTTCCTCTGTTCTCCCCTGATGAGGTTTCTAGACAAGTCCAATCTATGAAAGTCTCATAAAACAGGTTCTTCCCTGTTCGTCTAAAACCATCAAGGACCACAGTGACGCCCTTGCTCCTGCTCTGGCCAACTTCTGCAAACTTTCCTTCGCCTCCAGAGCCTTCTCATCCCCTGTGAAGCACTCTCTTGTGCACCCTCTTCTCAAGAAACCCACAGCCGACCCCTCATGCCCGGCTAACTATCACCCAATCTCCATCACTACTTTCCTGGGCAAACACCTGGAAAAGCTGGCCATTTCCCAGCTTAATCTTCACACTGATTCTGTTGGCTGGCTCCATGACCATCAGTATGTCTTTAGAGCTCACAGAAGCATGGAAACTGCTCTCCTGAGCATCCATGAAGACCTGCTCACCAACCTTGACTCTAACATCCCTTCTGTCCTCATCCTACTCAATCTCTCTTCTACCTTTGACATGGTCAACCATGCCATCCTGCTCAACCGTCTCTGTGATAACTTGGGTATCACTGATTAGGCCCTGGCCTGGCTGTCCTCTTTCCTCTCTGATCGACCCTCCCAGGTCCAACTTGGGTCCTTCCTTTTCTCTATCTCACTCTCTACCTGTGGTGTTCCCCAAGGGTCTTACCTCTCTCCCTGGCTGTTCAGCCAATACCTAGCACTCCGTGCCCACCGCATTGCCGCTCTCTGCTCCAACTTTCAGTGCTATGCGGATGACACTCGTTTTCAGGCTTCCGTCCGCCACCTCTTCTCCTTCTCTCATCTCTGTCTGTCTGCTATCCAGAAATGGTGTGCCCCCAATTATCTCTGCCTTAATGCCAGTAAAACAGAGATTCTCTTCATCGGCACACCTGCACCCTCCTTTCCTGTCACTCTCTGTCCGGCCTCCCTTGGCACTCTTCCTGCTCCCAGCTGTGAGGCTAAAAACCTCAGGGTCATCTTCGACTCAACACTCTCCTTTTCTCATCACATCGCTGACGTCCCTAAGAAGTCAAACTACCAACTGTACATCCTCAAAGGTACTCTTCCTTTCCTCTCCTTCTCCCAGAAGCTTGCTGTCTCTAGAACTCTGGTTCTCTCTAGGCTGGATTACTGCAAGCACCTCTTTCTAAATCTGCCTGCTTCTACTCTCCGCCCTCTGCAACTCATACAGAACAGGGCTGCCAGACTTGTCCTTGGCCCCAAGCCCTGGGATTGTATCTCTCCAGCTCTGAAATCTCTTCATTGGCCCCCAATGGCTGCAAGGATTAAATGCAAGACCCTTTGCATTGTCCACAAGGCGTTCTGGGGCCTGCTGGGTCCAAATCACCTTCAACTATCCCTTATGTATGATCGCAATATAAATAAAATATCATATCATATCATAACCGCTAGCAGTGTTACCCATTGGAATTGGTGTTACATTTGTGTTACTTCCAGCGAATATTTGTACTGAATTCCTGAAGGTTACTGAATTGAAGCAGCGAGAGAAAGCACTTGCAACAGGTTTATATTAAACCTGTGTGTCATCTGCAGAGTATGCTCTGCATAGAGAAACTACATTTCCCAAGAACCACGCACAGCATTTCAGGAAAGTGTCATGTGCTTCAGTGCCAGCGCTTCAGGGGCAAGCCAGTTGTCGCCAGTCCCGCCGTCCCTAATTAATGCACTAGGCAGGCAAGCCATCTAACGGAGGTAAGATCAAAGGTAATAGAACGCTGGGGGAAATTTAAACAAGAGTTTTTAGTATTGGAATCAGCAAGCACTTCTGCAAAGCCTACTTTTTTACTCATTGGAATTGGTTTTACATTTGTGTTACTTGCAGCGAATATTTGTACTGAATTCCTGAAGGTTACTGAATTGAAGCAGCGAGAGAAAGCACTTGCAACAAGTTTATATTAAACCTGCGTGTCATCTGCAGAGTACGCTGTGCATACGGAAATGTTACGGGTTTTGTCATAGGGCTATTACATAATCTGGGTGGTATTTAGATTTGTGGTAAAATGGCACTATTTTAGTGTTGTAGTATAATAGTGGTATTTTAGGATTGTTGTAAAAATAATGGTGAGCTTATTTATGGTAATGCCCTATGCGATGAAACAAACCTCCCCCTCCATTTTATTTATATTCTGTTTAGGGTTGACTGTAAGTGTAGACTAATGGACTTCACACTAATAGGAACAGAGCAGCATCAGCTGTTTTGCCAGTTACTTATTTACGAAACCAGCCTACCATCTTTGATGGATCTGCTCAGCTACCAGCATGCGCAGCTGAGACACACTCACACACACCCATGTATTACAGGGTTTCTAGCTTGCTAGTTGGTTCTCCAACCTTTTCCTCCCACTTTACCACATGAGGTAAATATTTTACAGCCTTTGCAGTGCACTATGACCCTTTCTTATTATTTTCACTTTTAAAATGATTGACGTAGACCCAATAAAACAATCCCACTAATTCAGTTTTTGCAATTTTTATGCATGTGTTATAATGTCAAAATAGTTTTGTTGCAATGCACATGTTAAAACCAGTTAAAATAGATACATGTCATCTTTGTTCATAGTGAAAAACATTCATTTATCTTACCAAGACCTTGAAAATCGATGCGGTTACAGAGTGTACTTGTCTAAGAGAAAATATATGCACACAGCTCAAACATGTAAACTTTCCCTTCATCACATTTCAGAGATTCCCCATTACACATGCAAAAGAAAGACAACAACTTTGTTAAAAATAACTATTTAATACTGACTACCTAACTGACAGAAAATGCAAACTCTCATCTGCGCGCTGCTCAAAATTCCACCATAGTCACATATAATGTGTAGAATTTCTGTGCTGAAAGAGCCCCTCTCTGGATCGTCTTATCTGCGAGCAGAATGTTGCAAATGTCCTAGCTTTTGGCAGCCCAGTTAGAAGTTGGCGACCTCACCCTGCCCTCTTTCGGACTGCTGCCTTGTATTTTGCTCTCTCTTGCACAGCTTGGTTATGCCCACATGCACAGCCCAGCTGCAGACTTGGGGCCTCATCACGAGTCTGGCGGTAACCCTTAAATGCAGCGGTAGCGCTATTACCGCCGCATTTAAGGGTCCACCAGATCATGGCTTTGGCGGATTTCCCCCCAGCTATCAGCTGGGGGGAAATCTGCGTCAAAATTGCCGATTTTCGGCGCGATTACCGCCGGTGGGAAATCTGCCGGCGGTAATAGCGCAAATTTTCCCCATTGGGCCCAATGGGGAATGGGCAATAACCCTTCCGCCAAACCCGTGATCCGGCGCTAATAGCGCCGGGGGTTTGGCGGTAGGGCTATTAGCGCCGGCGCTAATAGCACCGGCGTTAGTGCCCAACTCGTGATGAGGCCCTTGATCTCTTCTCTACGCGAAATGATGACTGAATCTCCACCCCGTCTTCTAGCGAGATTTATACCATAAGCCTGTCAATCTTTACTTATCCTGTCTTTTTTCTGACATCTCCTGGCACCCCATCTCCCTTCTAGAATTCTGGCATTTCTCTCTCCCAACACGCAGCAAGGGCCTACATGTATCAATTTTGCTTCCTGCAGCACACAATGCCTGTTTGAATGGAAAAGACAGCCCATTCATTTTGCATGGATGTTTAAATTTCCACTGAAAAACAAACAGAATCTGCGATCTGAGATATTTGCACTGCAATGTTAAAGGCTACATTAATTAATTACTAGGGAAATGTTATTTAATAGGGAATAGTTAGTTGATTTATCTGGGTTAGCTTATTCAATGCAAACTATACAGATGACAGATTCACTATAATATAGAACATTTTATACGTGCTTAGCACATTGCCATTTGCTGTCTTTGCATTCATTTCACTGCCTTCATTGAAGGTAATGTAATGTCATGTACTACTCCACATACGAGTTTTGTAATGTCATGTATCATTCTACAGAAACTACATTTCCCAAGCACCTCGCACAGCATTTCAGGAAAAGTCAGGCACTTCAGTGCCGGCGCTTCAGGGGCAAGCTGTTCTTTGCCAGTCCTCGATGACATCGGCGTCAGAGGCCTGGAAGACACGACACTTTTACATCCATACTACGGAGTGGCGTGCTGTCAAAGTAAGTTATGGGATACGTAAAATGTGTAAAGCTACTGCTGGACTTTCAAAGAGTGCATCGCACAACGATTATGCAGCAGTATGTGCAGACGTTCCTGAAGGATGGGAGGTTGAATGCAGCCAACAATAACACACTGGGTAGACCATCACATATTGATGAACATACCACTCCCACCTCAGACATTGGCGAGGTGGACATTGCAGAGGTAGGGGAAGGTGAAGGCACGCTGACATCGGAGTAAGGGATAACCAAGCAGGGATCACAGGAGGAATCCAAAACACTTAACCAAAAAGAACAAATAAATGCCCAACATGGAAAGGCAATAGTAACAACATTACAGGAGGGGAATAGCAACAAAGAAATACAAATGTGCCTACTTAACACAAGATCTTTGAACAATCATGCAAAGTGTATACACGATTTCATCATAGAGGACAGCATAGATATACTCTGCCTCACAGAAACGTGGCTGCGTGACTCAAGCGTGCCTATGGTGGAGATGGCAGTACCTGTAGGTTGCACAGTTTACTGTAAAAACAGAGAGCAGGGGCAAGGAGGAGGTGTGGCAACTATAGCAAGAGATAACATTCACATGTTTGTATCTCCAAGCTATTGCCAGGGATGTGAAATCCTCCATTTAAAACATACTCCCACAAATAACAGCTGTATGAATATCATTGTGATTTATAGACCCCTGTCACTGATGAAGGAATTCAATAATGAAATAATTCAGTTACTTAGCAATCTCAGGGGCCCCAACACAGCCACTTTGTTCTTGGGAGACCTCAATAGATGGAGGGGAGACACCAAAGACAAAGAGGCTTTGAAATTGGAAAAAGCCCTGGATGACATTGATTTTAAGGTTTGCAACAAGGAACCCACCACACCTAATAATAACCAGCTGGACTGGGTGGTAACATGCAACCGAAACATCAGAATGGAAAATACCATACCATGTATATGGTCAGACCATCACAAGGTACATTTTGCAATAACTCTGCAAAATTCTATGCCCAAATGGAATAATAAACGCAAAAGGATCCAGAATAGGAATTTAAAAGAAAGTGCAACAGAACAATTAGAACAGTGTTTACAGAACATCATGACTCGCACAACTGAGGCAGACTCATGTGAAAAAATAGTACAGACATACAATTCACAAGTACAAGATCTTGTAGATCAGATGGCCCTGCTAAAGTGTAAACTAGTTAGGGCCCATATAAACCATCAAAAATGGTTTAACCCCAAATAGCCAGTTTAAAGAGGGAGAAGAGAACATTGGTAGCCAGATGGTTAAAGCAACCTACGACTGACAATAAGAATAAATGGAAGGGAATTGAGCTGCACTATAAACAAAGCATTGTTGAGGTAAATTAAATGTTTTTAATGAGAAAATAACAACAGCATCTAACTCGACAAATAAACTGTTCGAGATCTTGAAATCTTTAGAAAAACCTAAGACTCTGTCTCTCCCCATCCAAATATCGCAAGAAGAATGCAAAAAGGTTCAGGAGGCGTTCACGTCAAAAGTCTTGAAAGCACGAGAGGTAATTAGAACCTCTCAGGTTATTATATCCGACCAACAAAATCCACCTGTAGCTCTGCAGACGCAAAGAGTGGCAGAAAAATGTGAGTTTCCTTCCGTTACTACAGAGGACATAAGGGCCCTTTTGACAACTATGAGACCCACGTTGTGTGCAGAAAACATAATACCACCGAAGTTAATCCTAGAACACAGAGACATTTTTATACCTCTACTTACTAGGATGGTAAATGCATCATTCAGAGACTGTCAAATACCTGAGACCATCAAGAGAGTCACAGTCACACCATTAGTAAAAAAAACTAGGTTTGGACCAGAAGGACCCAAACAACCTGCGTTCTATAACCAACTGTAACTTTCTGTTGAAAATATTGTACAAGGTGGCTGCATCCCAACTGCAAGCGTTTGTGGAATCAAACAATATACTTCATGAACAACAGTCAGATTTTAGAATGGCCCACAGCACAAAAATGGCCATGCTGGACCTCCAGACCCACATGCTCGGCATTATGGACAAGGGCAAAGCGGGCATGTTCGTGTTACTGGACTTTTCCGTGGCCTTTGATCTGCTGGACCATAAACAGTTCCACTGGTCATTGGAACACATGGGTGGCTGCTCGACAAAAGCTACAAGTTGGGTTGTCTCGTTCCTGGCAGACCGGAGATCAAAAATTCATTGGAGAGACAAATGCTCACGCCCAACACCCATCAATTGTGGAGCCCCGCAATGGGCAAATTTGTCTCCCCCGCTGATTAATCTGTATCTTGGGTGTTTATGCACAGTGCTCGATAAAATCAGAGCCTATTTTATGAACTATGGAGTCGACACACAGTTGGTGGTGGAATTGAGTGGCTGTTTTGATACAGATAATAGTAAGGTGGCAACTATTTACAATCAGAAGTATTGGGGCAGATTGTATGCCCACCTTTTAAACGATCAAATGGTCTAGGCAGATCGTTCCCAGTAAGAGCTGCACATATTTGGAGGCGAGAGAATAACCACATAGACTTCAGGACAGCACTGAAGACAGTTATCTTCAAATAGTGAGCTGACACATAACAAAATGAGGTAGTACCTGGTGTCCTATTACAATATGTTTGTCCTTGTCTAAGTGTATGCACCCTGATGCCTGTGGGTTGTGGCGCAATATAAATAAATAAATAAAATAGAGAAGGGAAGTCCTTTTTTCTTCTTAAAGCAGGTTTTGCTATATAGAAAAGAAACATCCACAGAAGGCTTAAGTAAAACTCAGTTAGTAATCCCCCAAACCCACTGGAAGATCGTAGTAGAGATTGCGCATTGCCATTTGACAGGAGAACACTTAGGACAATCGAAAAGCCAGGCGCACATCAGTGGGATGTTTTACTGGCCAGGTATCCATGTTGATCTAAAAACCTTTATTCAGACGTGTGAAATATGTCAGAAATCCAGTACCCACATCCCATTGCCTGCCCATCTGAAACCGTTACCAATAATAGAATTCCCTTTCTCAAGAATTGGGATGGACATCATTGGACCTTTAGAAACATCTAGACTTGGTGACAAATATGTCCTTGTGATTGTTGACTACGCAACAAGATAACCCGAGGCATTCCCTATGAGGAACAACACCAGCCAGCAAATTCTAAAACACCTCATACCATACTTTTCCAGAGTTGGCTTTCCTAAGGAAATCTTGACGGATCAAGGATCAAATTTTAGGAGCAAGCTCATGGGTGAAGTCAAGGAGCTGCTCCATATTACCACCTTACGAACTTCAGTTTACCATCCCGAAACAGATGGTTAGGTAGAAAGATTAAATAAAACCCTTACAATGATCCTAAGAAAGTTGGTAGATAAGGACAGGAAGGACCGGGATCGTATGATCCCTTGGGCACTATTTGCAGTAAGAAACATCCTTCAAGCATCTACTGGATTCTCTCTTTTTGAACTACTTAATGGTAGAGAACCTAGAGATGTCCTAGACATGTTCCGGGAGACCTGGAAAGAAAGAGAAGATGCACCCATTCCCCTTTCGCAAACTGCTACCAGATTGCGAGAGCATATGAGACTTGTTTTAAATCTAGTCTATAAACATATGGAAAAAGGCCCAAATCCAACAAAAGTCCACTTATGACAAAAAGGTAAACTTAAGATCGTTTTCCGTAGGACAAACGTACTGGTCCTCTTGCCTACCTCGGAAAACAAGCTTGTCTCTAAGTGGCATGGGCCATATGAAATACTGGAACAAACAGGAGCTTGTACTTATAAGGTAGCACGACCTGACAGGAAACAGAAGGTCCATCTATATCCCGTAAATAGGAAAACCCGTCTGCCGGCAATGCCACAATACTATCCTGTTTGGTGCCAGAAGAAATAGACAATTTTGAATGAATTCCTCAAGAGCTATCTAATCAACAACAAGAAGATGTAAAGGATTTAATTATATAATTTCCTGATGTATTCTCAGAGAAACCAGGAAGAGTGAAAGCCACCTATTACTATATTAGGACACCTAAGGAAAAAGTGGTTCATCTGAAACCATACAGACTCCGGAAGCCCATAAACAGACAGTGGTTGAGGAAGTGAATAAATTGTTAAGAGCAAATATTATTGAACCCTCTTCAAGCTCCTGTCCTCCCCTATCATATTGGTCACCGAACCTGACCATTCCTGGAGGTTTTGCATAGATTTCCACCAAGTTAATGCCATTTCCGACTTCACTGCCTATCCCATGCCACACATCAATGACCTAATTGATAAACTCGGAAATGCCACTTTTCTATCAACCCTAGACTTAACAAACGGCTACTAGCAGGTCCCAGTGTATGGACCTGATAAGGAAAAGACAGCTTTTTCAATGCCCCTAGGACTGTTCCAGTTCAAAGTCCTCCCTTTTGGCTTACACTGGGCTCCAGCCACTTTCCAACAACTTATGGACAAAATATTGCAGCTCTACTTTAATCTCTGTGGAGCTTATATTGATGATATCGTCATTCATAGTAAAACTTGGGAACACCATCTTGTCCACCTCTTTACCATTATGAGAGCCCTCACAGAAGCTGGCCTAACTGCCAATCCATCCAAATGCAGACTGACCCAATTCGCCGTGAAATACCTCAGCTTCTTTGTAGGGAATGGTAGTTTACAACCTCAACACGAGAAAGTGAAGGCTGTCCTAGATACCCCTACATCTAAAACTAAAAGATCTCCAAGCATTCCAGGGATTAATCGATTATTACCGTAGGTTTATCCCAAACTTCTCGGATGGGACAGCCAGGCTGACAGACAAATTAAAGAACGCCAAACCCCAGAAACTTCATTGGACTGACGAGGGTGACATATGTTACAACAACCTAAAACAAACCCTGTGCCAGAACCCGATCCTAAAGGTAGTGGACTTCTCAAAGGAATTTGTATTACAAACAGACACCTCACTTACAGGGCTAAGAGCAGTATTGTCACAAATCTGTGATGGATTGGAACATCCCATCCTATTAACGAGTCTCAAACTTTTCCCACTTGAAAGAAATTATTCTGTGCTGGAATTAGTGGCCCTTGCCATCAAGTGGGCCATTATCCACCTTAGATACTATATCCTAGGAAGAAAGTTCACACTCATCAAGGACCATTCTCCAATATTTTGGATTAGTCAGCACAAAGATTCCAACCCTCGTATCGTGCGATGGTTCTTAGACCTGTAACACTACTGTTTCTCTGTGGAGCACCGAAAAGGCAAAGATCAAGGGAATGTGGATTTCCTGTCTCGGTTCACCTGTGAAACAGATGCGGCTGCATTGCATAGGGGAAGGGTATATGAGAAACCTGAAGGTGACTCACCCGCTAATCCCCGGGGATCTGTAATCCAGTTGGCCAGGACACGGCCATAGATGTTGAATCCAGTTCCTGGGGGTGGACCAGTGCAGGAGGATTACCTGGATGAGCAGTCTTTGGGAAGTGGGAGTGGGGCACCGGATGGTGAGATCAGGTATTCCCTTCCCTGTAACACCCCGTCCCTACCCTACCAGGTAGGATACTTAGGAACTCAAGCCCCACCTTTTCCCAACACGAAAATGTTCTCACAGACATCTCACTATGAGAGAGAACGGACTCACACCCGAGCCGTATACCTGACATGTCCCAGCACAAGGGTCAGGCTGAGTCAGTCAATTACTGATATTTACACACACCTGACTTCTATCACACTTCCTACATGGATAAAAGGCGGAGCACGAATGCACACTCTGAGCAAGGCAGAGCACACAAGGTGGCAGCAGTTCCAAGATGGCAGTTTACTACAAGGTGGAAGACGGCAAGACCGAAGAGGATTTCAAGGAGGGAAATACCCTAGACCTTTTCCCCGGCAAACCGCATCTTTCATGAGCCTTCAAAAGTAGAAAGCGTAAGACCCGGAATTGAAGCTAAAGAATCCTGCACTGTGTGTCAGAAATACCCAAGAGGCTCTACCGTGCCGATAGTCAAGGAGAGGAAAAGCGGTTGTCGCTGTGGTACTGTCCTTGGCTCCTACAGCAAAGCAGCACAGCCGGTGAGTTGGGGAGACTGATACCAGACCGGTCTGGGTGGTAATCAAGGTTGCAAGCAGCAACATTGAATGAAGAAGATTATTAAGACAGCAGATGAGTGAATGAACTTTTGAAGCAAAAATGCGATACCGTAGACAGAGTTCCGGCATCACATGGGTGCTCATTCGAAGATCTCTGTCAGGTATCCATCCGGAAGGGTGCAGACATTAAAGAAAGAGAATTGTGAAATTGAAGTGGTCCTACAACGGGTCAAGCCAAACCCTGTCTACATTTAAAAGTCTTTGATGGTTGATGTCAAATTGACATTGTGTGACAGGCTCGAGCCCAGCAGAGGAAAGCCTGTGCAGAACTTTATGCTAAAAGAATCTCAGCCCGGTTGAGAGGGATCCGCGGTGGATATTGAATCACCCGATGTGAATACTTGTGAAATTCTCAAAGGGAAAAATAACTTGTATATTAGGGTGCATCAGGCCCTTTGAATGAAGAGACTTTGGGAAGCAAGGAGACTTACGCTCTGGAGGACCTCATGCTGATTAGTGAACTGTAAACTCATGCTAACGAAGCCAGAGACTGTGCTATGCTTTAGTAAACCACCTTATCCCGTGCAAAAAAAGTGGGAAAGGAGGCCAATGGCCTGAAAACCTGACATATAATTTTTGAACACTTCTTTCTTTTTCATAACAATATTTCCCCCACTATTTGTATTTAGCTGTAAGGATTGGCAATAGTTTTATTTTAATATAGGCCCATTTATTTTGACAAGACACCACTAGGACTGCGTTATTATTATTTGATGGTCGTAGCTTGCTCGCATCTGTAGATTTAGGATCAAATAGGCGTTTATCTCACCCTTATTTGAAGTTCAATAAACACCCTTGAACTCAGGTCACTTGTAGAGTCTGTCTTACTGTTGATGCCATGCCTTCCTTACACCCTCCTTTATTTTCATAAATAGTAATATCAACGATATTATAGAAAAAGTATATGACAGGATGAGTCTTTTATATACAAAGGCATAATGAGAAGTTACATTAAAAACACGTCGACATGAGTAAGGCACGAGACAAATCCACTAACATCCACTATATGAATTGTCGCTGTTAATATTTACCTATGTGGCAATATCAGGAATGAGGATTTTTTGAAGTGTAGTAGACAGTGCGAGCTGAATACCCTGTAGAGACTACTCATTTTAGAAGATAAGGCATAGTGAGATAAAAGGATTTGCTCAGGAGTTGCAAAGCCAGGGTTTAAGACAAGTCTGTAATTCAGACACCTGAACACATCTATTCCCAGATGTAATTGGTAGCAACATTGTTTGCAAAAGGTATTTTTTAAACTTTGCTTTGAAAACACCATCTGACTGTGGAATGCATTGTAAAAATATGGTGACTATGGTTTGCTAACTGAAGTGAACTGCTATTTAGACGTTTCACCATTGTTTTTATTTTTATTGTCTAAATCTTTGGCCATACTGTCCAAACTAGCAATATGCTTAATTTCAGAAGCTACAGATAATAATCCAAGGATGTCATGTCAGGACGGGGATTGAGCCTTGGCCATACAGGGCAGGTTGCGTATACTGTAGGATTGCCTTATAGTGTGAAAGAGCCTATTTACCTGGGAGGTTGCAGGTCTTCAAATGTTAACAAAATTAACAGGGCTCAAGTCCTGAAAAAAGTGGAGGGGTCAATAATATACAATAGGGCGGAGTAGATGGGGCAAAGGAGGCAGTTTCACTCATTCTCCTTGAACAATGGGGGCAGGAGGGTCATTTTGCACTGGGGTGACCAAAGAAAAACAAAAACAATTCTGGATTGAGTGCTGTGCTCCTCTAAATCACTGTCTCCTCTCCTGGGTTAAGGCTTTGTGACATGTTAACATGCATCTTGCAAAATGATCAAGGTCTGCTCACTTCAAAATGAGAAGGGAGCCTCATCAATGCACCCCCTCAGCCTTGATTGGAGGGGATGTGTAGGCAAAAACTGGCAGCCATTGGAGTAACAGGGGAAGCAGGGGATCCGATAGCAGAAGGAACAAAGGAAACTCAGCTGTTTAGGTGACTGTGGCTGTTATGTCTATACCTCCCTGTAAATCATGTGGCTTTTTTCCTATGCCTGCTGTAAATGTTGTTGTTTCGATCCGGGGTCGGGTACGGCTCCCTCGCTTTACTTGGTGTGAGAACTTCTACCTTAAAGCGAACATCAAAAGGTGGAACCCAAGAATATACTGTGACAAATCCCAAGGTATCGTCACTGCTTTGGAAGCCCATTCTAATGAGACCAGGGAGGTGTGACCGCTACCCGATAGTCCCTCTGGGGGTGGTACTCAGCTGGGAGATCTCATGGGGAGGGAGGATCCCATTGATAGTAGTGACCATTACGGGATAATGCAATATCCCTTTGACCCTCCCACCTTCCCTCAAAAACTCTCCAATTCCACACCACCTAATACCCCCATGTCTTTTTATAGCATATCCCAGGAAAGAACTACTGGTACGAGGAGGAGGCCACGAGTAATGAAGATCACAGACAAGAACAAGTGCATACACTGTAGTCTTTTGGGTGATTCCATTGTTCAGCAGTCATTCAAAAGCAGAGAGGGAAGAGAACGGTAGGGTCTTTACTTTCATCATGGGGCTAGAGCCTGGCAACGTAGGTGCAGACCAACAGAGCAGAGAAGCAGACGGTGTCCGGGCAAGAGTCACACTCACGGAAGGCCTTGTGGGATGTTTTTACCCATGCATCCAAGCCCTACCATAAAACCGTGCAGTACTGGCATGGAAAACATCATGATGGCCAGAACTCCCCAGAGAGTGCACAGGGAAAACAGGAAGAATAGGCTGCCACCCATTTTTGCCTATGTTGTGAGCACAGGAGGGCACTGCCTAAAACCACCATTGGGCTACACACATAGTAGCCTGAAACCATTGGGAATGGCAATGCTGATTGCCAAAAAGCAACTCAGAACTGTGGGGAATTCATTTTCTTAATCCCAAAAATGGTTGCATTACCAGTACTCACCACTATCAGAAAGCCGGCGTTTTAAAACCACCAGACTTTTGTGTAAAACTGAACAAATGAAACAAAACCAGTCCAAGGAAAGACTTGCTAAGAGGTGGATACAATGTAAAACTATATTCTGAAATGACTTGAAGGAAGTAATTATTTAATGTACAGGTGTCAAGACTAACAAATTCCCCCTTCTTTGTGCCCAACTCCTCCTCACCTGAATCTCCAGTGGATCCTGTAGAAGTCGACCAATCCTGTCTTCTTCGATACCTTTTCGATTCCGTCTTCTCCTTGGTCTTCTTTTGACGTAAATAAGGACGTGGCTCCTCGGAGGCCACCCTGACCGGATGGGAACCAAGTCCGGTGATCCCCCAGGAGCCAGTCCCAAAACTTCAGGGAAAAGGCCGTCTGGCAAAAAACCCTGTGTAGCAGGTCTTCTCTCCTGTCAGAAGGAGTATCCGATCTATTATTTGTGAATTCCGCTGTGGCGAAAAAGGTCTTTAAAGGTGGATATGTTCTGAAGACTTTGAGGCAATCAAAGGACAAGACCAGATATGTAGTATGGAGAAACTACAAGTTCCAGCAGGCACCACAGGAGACAGGCAACCTTTTGAAGAGTACTGATACCCAGAAGACGCCGTAGAAGGCAGGCGTTGTCTGGGAAAACCGTAAGATCCTAACGGCACCGCAGAAGGTAGAAGATGAGTAGGACCAGTGGCTCTGTGGAGGCTGCGGTAACCGGGGCTTCGGCACAGAACTATAATTATAGCGGTGAAAGAGAGCAGCGAAAAAAAAGGAACTGTAAGTATCGGACAGGCGAGAAGGGAGCAGAAAAAGTTAAGGTAGGAACAGACAACCGAAGAAAACTAGAAAAGAAACTCCTGTGAACTTACCAGAGTAAACCGCTGTTGAGTATACACCTGAGAGGGGTATCACCACGAGTGAAAGCAGAAGGGTAGAAAAAGGCTAAGGCAAAGATAAGGAGGTAAGATCCTTCTGTAAAACAGAGTAGTACGAGCAAGGGGCAATGAACAAAGTTAGAATTCAACGATGATACAACGCACCGTTGTTATTGTGCGTGATACGTATATACGCTCCAGCCGCCATCTTGGTGGGAGGCTAGACCGTTACGTAGACATAGAAGGCAACCATGTTAGGTGTATCTCCACCTATACCATAACTTCCATGGCTGGTGCATAACAGTATGCCCCCTTTTATGCCGGAACCCTCCCGGCTTACCGGGAAACAATCTGTGATACTTCTTGAGTAGTTCTGGGGCATGTAGATGCGATCTAGGTTCCCAAGTTCTTTCAGAATTTGGGTAACCCTTCCAATGGACCAGATATTGCAATGTTCCCTGTTTGTAACGTGAATCCATCAATCTGGCTACCTCATACTCTTCAGGAATCAGAGACGTCTTGATGTCCTTCTTCCTAGTTCTTCTGGGAAAAGGATCCTCAACATGTTCTTTCAACAAGGAAGTGTGGAATACTGGGTGTATTCTACTGAAACGAGCAGGTAGCTTTAGTTTGTATGCCACAGGATTGATCTTAGTCTCTATCCGAAAAGGACCTATATATCTTGGGGTGAATTTGCCTAGCCTCGCCCACCTGGGTAAGTACCTGGTGGATAGCCAGACTAACGACCCTGGACCCCATTGAGGAACTGGTCTTCTCTTCTTGTCCGCGTACCTCTTGGAGTTTTTTCTGCTCTCTTCCAAGGTATGTAGAGCAGAGGTATGTATTTGTTGGATCTCAGCCAAGGCTTTATCCACAGACGGTGCCTTGGTATCGATAAATCCGATCTTGGGGAAGGAGTGAGGGTGATAGCCGTAGGTACACAAAAACGGACTCATACCGATAGAGGTGTGATAAGTATTGTTGTAAACAAACTCTGCCATGGGGATCAAGGAATTCCAATCGTCCTGTTCCTTATTACAGAAACAACGTAGGTACTCTTCAAGAGTGGCATTGAGTCTCTCCGTCTATCCATTTGACTGCGGGTGATAACCCGACGACATAGCTCTATGAATTCCTAGCTCCTTACAAAGTATGGACCAAAATTTTGAAGTGAACTGTACGCCCCTATCGGAAATGATCACTCGAGGGAGTCCATGTAGTCTTACTATATCTCTAAGAAACACCGAGGCAGTTTCAGCTGCCGAGGGTACTCCTTTCAGAGAAGAGAAATGGGCTTGTTTGGAAAACGAATCAATCGTTACCATTACTGCTGTTCTTCCCTGAGAAGGAGGGAGGTCCACAATAAAATCCATAGAGATGTTTTCCCAGGGGCGAGTGGGAAGCTCGGGTTGTTGTAGTAAACCGATGGGTTTCTGCCTAGATACCTTTGCACTGGCACAAACTGAACAAGACCGGACATATGACTTGACGTCAGAATTCACCGAAGGCCACCAAAAACTTCGAGTAAGTAGCTCATGTGTGGCCTTTTGTCCTCTATGTCCAGCCAGAGGAAGATCATGACATAAACTGAGTGCTTGTTGTTGAAGCTCTGGAGAAGGTAGAAAAAGGGCTGACTTGTAGAACCATAACCCTTTTATCTCTTGTAGATCCGTGGAAGTGGGTGTCTGTTTAGTGCATGTTTTATAACCCTCCTGTACCTTTTGGAGATAAAGATTGATCATGGCTATGAATCGTTGTTTGGGTAACAACTTCTCTGCATTGGCCAACGCCGTCCTTTCCTGTCCGGATTCAGGCCAGCTTCTGGAAAGAGCATCAGCCACTCCGTTCAATGAACCTGGTATGTAAGTAATCTGGAAATCAAAAGTTGAAAAGTAATAGGCCCAGCGAGCATGACGTGAGTTATGACATTCCATTTGCTGGAGAACCTTTAGATTTCTATGGTCGGTACGTATGAGGAATGGATTGGTTGCTCCTTGTAAGAGGTGTCTCCACTCTTCACAAGCCGTTCTCATGGCCAACAACTCTCGCTCGAGCACAGAATAATTTCGCTCACTGATGGTAAGCGTTCGTGAATAGTAGGCGATAGGGTGTTCCTGTCCTTCCTTGTCTTCCTGTAAGAGTACCGCTCCCAGAGCGCCACCAGAGGCATCAGTCTCAACTATGAAAGGCTTCGACTGGTCGGGTTGTATTAGAACAGGTGCTGTGGTAAACAGTTCCTTTAGTGTGGCAAATGCCTTCTGGACAGCTGGATTCCAGGAAAAAAGAACACCCTTCTTAAGGAGTGAGGTAAGGGGTAACACTATCTCAGAGAAATGTGGTATAAAGCGGCGATAGAAATTCGCCAGACCGAGAAAGCGTTGAACCTCCTTGACAGATGATAGATCGGGCCATCTGAGAATGGCCTTAACCTTATCTGGATCCATCCGTATACCTGTAGATGAGATTATGAATCCAAGATAAGGTATCTCTGTAACTTCAAATGAACACTTCTCAGGTTTGGCGAACAGATCGTTCTCTCTTAGCCTGCGAAGAACCTCTTTAACCTGGGTACGGTGTTCATGTAGTGAGCTGGAGAATACCAGGATATCATCCAGATAAACTACAACAGATATGTTCAGCATGTCTGAAAATACCCGATCCATGAATCTCTGGAACACCGCTGGGGCATTAACAAGACCAAAAGGCATCACGCAATACTCGAACAACCCCAACGGTGTTCGAAAGGCGGTCTTCCATTCATCGCCATGACGTATCCTTAGCAAATGATAGGCTCCTCGTAAGTCAATCTTAGTGAAGATTTGGGAGTCTTTAACAGCCTCTAGGATATCCCTGATGAGTGGCATAGGGTATCTGTCCCGAACAGTAATACTGTTCAATCCACGATAATCGATACAGGGACGGAGCTCCTAGGTACCCTTCTTAGCTACAAAAAACAAAGATGCACCGCCTGAAGACTTTGACCGTCTTATCAATCTGTTGCTGAGGTTGGATTCGAGATATTCCTTAAGTGCAGTCCGTTCCAGTTGGGACAATGGATACATTCTTCCAAAGGGCAAGGGTACGTCTTCCTTCAGTTCGATGCTGCAGTCCTCAGGGCGATGAGGTGGGAGGAGTTTAGGCAGGACGTCTTCAAATACATCCTCGTATTCCTTGTATTGCATCGGAATAGCTGATATCGTCAACTGAGGTTGAATTACCAGGCTGGCGGATTGTACCTCTGGGTACGGAACCTTGATACAGTCTTTGCTGCAGAATTCGGAATCGAAACTCAGTCGGTTGGTACTCCAGTTGATGCACGGGTTGTGAAGTCTCAACCAAGGTATTCCCAGTATGAGAGGAAAGTGTGCTGCTCTAATCACATCGAAAGTAATCTCTTCGTGATGATTACCCATAGAAACTCGCATGGGTAGCGTCTCCATGGTGATAGGTCCAGAGGATAAAGGACAGCCATCAACTCCCTCTACTGGTATTGCCTTCTCCTTGGGTTGGAGGATGATCATATTGTTCTTAGCCCAGGTTATGTCAATAAAGTTGCCTGCTGCTCCGCAGTCCAACATGGCTAGAACCGAAATACAACTTCCAGTTGTTGTGGTTAGTGATACTTGGAAAATCATTAGACTGTTGTTCTCTACTCCTTTCCCAGATCCTGTGGGGTTGCAAGGACTTGTGCTACTCTCCCCGTTACCTCCCTTGCAGAGGAACGAGGCTGAGCGTTTCCCGAACGTCGGGAAGGAGTCTCGGTACAATCCTTCAATTGATGTTTGGGAGAACCACAGTACATACATAAGTTCAGTTCTCGCCTGCGTCTTCTTTCGTCTGTTGTCAAAGGTCCACGAGTAGCACCTATCTGCATTGGTTCCTCGGTGGAGGATCTTTCCCTTGAAATCGTAGGAGGGTTATAGTTCAGCTGGCCTCCTCTTGCTCTCTTCCTCTCATGGCGTCTCTCATTAATTCTGTATTCGATCCGTAGAACCAAGGTTACTAGTTCCGCAAAAGTCTCTGGTCTGGCTACTCGAGCTAATTCATCCTTTATCTCATCTTGGAGACCTCTACGGAATAATGTCTGCTGAGCCGTTTCCGGCCATCCAGCCAAGGTAGCCAACCCTTGGAATTGAGATACGTAGGATTGTACATCTTGATTTCCTTGTCTTATATCCAACAGTGCCTCATACGTTGAGTACTGGACCTCTGGTCTCTCAAAACGTGTCTGTAAATTGCGAACAAATAAGGCATAGTCGTTCACTGACGGATCGTCAGCCGTCACCAAAGGTGTTGCCCATCTTAAGGCATTGCCTGTCAGGTTGGAAATCAAGAACCCTACCCGGGCTCTTCCGGACTCGAAGGTTCTTCTTCTAAAAGAAAAGTACACAAAGCAAGAATCCAGGAAATCCTTTAAGCCCTTTGGGTTTCCGTCGTACTTAGGCATGGAAAAAGGCATTGCCGGTAATTCACCTCTTCCTTCATCCCTGATTGCGGCTTGGTTACGCAATGTTTGGTTTTCTGCCTGGAGTGCTTGCATATCGACTCGTAGGTTTTGGATGGCATTACACATCTCCTGTATCTGTTCTGGAGTAGCCATCTGGGTACTTTCTGGGCGTTGTATACTGTCAAGACTAACAAATTCCCCCTTCTTTGTGCCCAACTCCTCCTCACCTGAATCTCCAGTGGATCCTGTAGAAGTCGACCAATCCTGTCTTCTTCGATACCTTTTCGATTCCGTCTTCTCCTTGGTCTTCTTTTGACGTAAATAAGGACGTGGCTCCTCGGAGGCCACCCTGACCGGATGGGAACCAAGTCCGGTGATCCCCCAGGAGCCAGTCCCAAAACTTCAGGGAAAAAGCCGTCTGGCAAAAAACCCTGTGTAGCAGGTCTTCTCTCCTGTCAGAAGGAGTATCCGATCTATTATTTGTGAATTCCGCTGTGGCGAAAAAGGTCTTTAAAGGTGGATATGTTCTGAAGACTTTGAGGCAATCAAAGGACAAGACCAGATATGTAGTATGGAGAAACTACAAGTTCCAGCAGGCACCACAGGAGACAGGCAACCTTTTGAAGAGTACTGATACCCAGAAGACGCCGTAGAAGGCAGGCGTTGTCTGGGAAAACCGTAAGATCCTAACGGCACCGCAGAAGGTAGAAGATGAGTAGGACCAGTGGCTCTGTGGAGGCTGCGGTAACCGGGGCTTCGGCACAGAACTATAATTATAGCGGTGAAAGAGAGCAGCGAAAAAAAAGGAACTGGAAGTATCGGACAGGCGAGAAGGGAGCAGAAAAAGTTAAGGTAGGAACAGACAACCGAAGAAAACTAGAAAAGAAACTCCTGTGAACTTACCAGAGTAAACCGCTGTTGAGTATACACCTGAGAGGGGTATCACCACGAGTGAAAGCAGAAGGTAGAAAAAGGCTAAGGCAAGGATAAGGAGGTAAGATCCTTCTGTAAAACAGAGTAGTACGAGCAAGGGGCAATGAACAAAGTTAGAATTCAACGATGATACAACGCACCGTTGTTATTGTGCGTGATACGTATATACGCTCCAGCCGCCATCTTGGTGGGAGGCTAGACCGTTACGTAGACATAGAAGGCAACCATGTTAGGTGTATCTCCACCTATACCATAACTTCCATGGCTGGTCCATAACAACAGGTAAAAATTGTCAGTTTGATTTGAATGTAGAAAATTGGGAGCAAAAAGTGACATTTAGCTGAAACCTGGCTTAATGAAACTGGATTCTGCCTGACAACTACCCCCGACAGGAGTTGAAACTGGATGCTCAGCCACTCTGCCCCTGGCCAAAAGGAGTTAACACCTCTCTGATTAGATTAGGGGTGGAGCAGCTGGGGACTACAGGGAGTTGAACAAAGGCCTGTCCTGGACTCAGGCAAATGTTATATTGGGGGCGTCGTAAAATAGCTTCCTCTTGGGAGAAACTGGGAGGGACAGTGCCTCTGCTAGCAGCTGAGCTTGGGGGAAGTGGATAAACCAGTTATTCCATCCTGTGATGTGGGAAGCCACACCCCTTTTTGACCAGAGCATAATTTAAAAAAGATAGATAACTCATAGTGGGACTTGTCAGAATTATATAAGTAATATCATTATTTTTGTGATTTTTCTGTGAACATTTTAAGAGGTGTTAGGACCCTGTGGTGTATTCTGGGGGGTTGCTAGCAGAAAATAGGGTCTCACTCCAAATGTATGCATGTTAAAAATCTGATACTTTATCATCTGTAACCCATATCCCTGGTGCACATTTGTGTAAAATCTGGAAAGGTTTAGAGGTCGTTATCTGGATGAAAAGGGGAGAATTCTGTCATCAGTGGACACAACATCGTACAAAGACAGGGTGTCATGTCACGCGGGAGACTGGGGTCTGCCGTTCCCATTTCCTCCTGGCGAGTCTACCCGCGCGTTCGCGTCTGGGGACTCGCCGGGAGGGGAGCGACGGGTTACGGGGCCGGCGGCCTTCGGCGCATGCGCGGAGGACCTCTCTCTCGGTTCCGCGCATGCGCCGTGGACTGGGCTCACCTCCTTGGAGGGGCTTGCCTTCCAAGCCTCGTTGTGGGTTCGCCGGCGCCCGGAAACGGAACGGCTTGCGTTCCAGGCCTCTCGGGCGCCGGCGGCCCATAAAAGAGGCCGTGAGTCTTAGCGGGTCGCGTCTCAACGCGGTTCGCTTCGCTCGCCTCGTTGTTCCTTCCTCTATACTTACCTCTGGCCTGTCCCGGGCCTGCCTGCCTCCAGTCCTTACCTGTGGCCTGCCCTGGGCCAGCCTGCCTCCAGTCCTTACCTGTGGCCTGCCCTGGGCCAGCCTGCCTCCAGTCCTTACCTGTGGCCTGTCCTGGGCCTGCCTGCCTCCAGTCCTTACCTGTGGCCTGCCCTGGGCCAGCCTGCCTCCAGTCCTTACCTGTGGCCTGCCCTGGGCCAGCCTGCCTCCAGCTCTTACCTGGGTCCTGTCCTGGGCCTGTCTGCCTCCAGTCCTTACCTGGGTCCTGTTCTGGGCCAGCCAGCCTCCAGCTACTACCTGGGTCCTGTCCTGGGTCAGCCTTCCATCAGCCCTTTCCGGAGTCCTGTCCTGAGTCATCTACCATCTATTGTGTATATGGGTCATACCCTATGCTAGCCTGCATTCTCCTGTTCCATCCTGGGCACGTTTATACAGTTCTTTATTTGGCCAGACAGCAAGCTCCAACTGACCTCACTCTTTCCTGTCTTGCCTGACTCCGAACTTTATCCTGTGTACCATTGGAACCATCAGCACCAGCCAAGCTCCTTTTGCCTACTGCGAATACCTTTTCTGCTACACTGGTCTATCTACCAACCGTCGCTGCACTGAGGTTCTTGGAAGATTCATGGTCTTGACAACAAGCTCCACCTGGACTATGGTTCCATCCATCTGAGCCTACAATCCTCTTGTCACGCATATCTGGAGAGTGCCTTTCGTGACATTGGGAGTTGGTCCATCCTTCACCCAGTTTCTCTTTTGGGTGGTGGAGAGGCTGATTCCTCGTGCCGCTATTTCATCAGTTCCCGGACTCCAGACTGGCGACCTCTGCGAGACCAACCACCAAGACTACAGGTACGCGGTCCTCTCGGGCCAATCAGCTTGACAGATTGAGACGCCTGACTTCTGATTCAGAGATGGATGAATCGCAAGACATGAGGAACGAGTTGCTAGCGCTCAGGGCCGAGATGACCGCCCTGCGTCAGGAGAATCAAACATTACGTCAAATGATAACGCAAGGAGCACCCAGTACCTCTCAAGTAGAGGGATCATTGGCTCATACTACACCCATCAAATTCGACGGAGACCCTAGACGGGTGGCAGAGTTTTGTAACCACTGCAGGATACATTTTCTCTTCAGGTCTACCTACTTCAACAACGATAGGGCCAAGATTGGTTACATCTTGGGGAACCTAACTGGGAACGCATTAGCTTGGGCAACTCCGTTTGTGGTTACGAACAGTCCTATTTTGAATGACTTTGCTGCCTTTGAAAAGGCCTTCCTTGAGGTGTTCCAGACGCCAAACCTGGCCTCCGTTGCACAGAATCAATTGATGGACTACAAACAGGGAAGCACTGACATCATCACCTACATCAGCCGCTTCCGACTTTTGGCTACCGACTCCCACTGGCCCGAAATTACACAGAAGACACTGTTTCGTCGAGGCCTGAGAGAGGAGTACAAGGATGAGTTACTCCACATCCATGAACCAGAGAGCCTTCAACTCTTGATTGATCAAGTACTCCGTATTGACCAAAGGTTATCCGAACGAAAGGCTGAGAGACGTCGGCTTGACAGAAGCGGTCCCCGGACGACCAACTCACCCGCTGGTTCATTCGGGTCGACCGAGTCCGGACCTGAGCCCATGCAAGTAGGAGCCATGAGAGGACCTTTGACGGAAGAAGAGAAGAAACGAAGGAGGTCTTTGCGTTTGTGTCTTTACTGTGGAGCAGCTGGGCATTATTTGGGTACGTGTCCTTTGCGTCCGCAGAAGAAGAAGTCGGGAAACTAGGAGACCTGTCGTATACGGGAAGGGCAACGACAGGTCCTATCCCTTCCTCAGACCCTTCTGTTATTTGTTCTATTCGTCTGCCCATGCAACCAGTGGTGCTACAGACCCTGAAGGTCTGAATTAAATTACCAGACAAGAACCTGGAAGTATCCGGTCTACTGGACTGTGGGGCTTCCGGCAATTACATTGACGAAACGTTCGTCTCCAGACATAAGATACCACTCATTTCCAGACACACACCTCAGTCGGTGGAGCTTATTGATGGTACTCCCTTGTCTTCTGGACCCGTTAGTCAGTTCACAGTTGGACTGGCTCTTCTGATTGCTGATCATTACGAGGAACTTGCCTTTGATGTTATTAAGTCACCGAACTACAAGGTGGTCTTGGGATTACCTTGGTTGCAACACCACAATCCTTTGATAGACTGGAGAACCCAGACCTTGACCTTTTCATCCGAAAGGTGTGCTCAAGAATGCAAGCTACCGGTTCCCACCATGGCCGTTTCGACTTCTCTAGAAACAGACAGCAATGGGGTCCATCTATGTTCCACGTCTCTGGTCCCACAGGAATATTCCGAATTCAAACAGGTTTTTTCTGAACCCGGCAACATACCCCTTCCTCCACACCGTTCCTTTGATTGCTCCATTGACCTGCTGCCGAACCACGTTATTCCCCATGGGAAATTATATGCTTTAACACGTGACGAGAAGCAAGTTCTTCAGGAGTATTTGTCAGAGAGTCTAGAAAAGGGGTACATTGTCCCGTCAAAATCACCTGCAGGATTTCCCCTGTTTTTTGTAAAGAAAAAAGAAGGTACATTGAGACCCTGTGTCGACTACCGGCAGTTGAATGACATAACAGCCAAGGACCGGTATCCTTTGCCTTTAATTCGCAGTATCCTTGAAACTCTGCATACTGCGCGAATCTTCTCCAAATTGGACCTCCGCGGAGCTTATCATTTGGTGCGCATCAGGAGTGGGGACGAGTGGAAGACAGCTTTCAAGACATCTTTTGGGCATTTTGAATACAGGGTTATGCCTTTCGGCTTATGTAATGCCCCCGCTGTTTTTCAACGATTCATGGACTACATCTTTGGTAATCTGCTAGGATTATCCGTCTGGGTTTATCTGGACGACATATTGATATTTTCTAAAACCTTAGACGAGCATGTGGAACACGTTCGTGAGGTCCTTCATCGGCTGTCCATCAATAACCTGTTCGCCAAAGCAGAGAAATGTAGCTTTCACCAACCCAGCATTGAGTTCTTGGGATTTGTTATCAATCAAGAAGGTATTGGGATGGATCCCAAGAAGGTGCGAGCCATACAAGAATGGAAACATCCACACGATATCAAGGCTCTCCAACGCTTTTTGGGATTCGCAAACTTTTACAGGCGCTTTATTCCACAGTTCTCGCAGATCTCGGCGCCCCTCACCAGGCTAACCAGCAGCAAGATCGCTTTCGAATGGGATGCCGTGGCTTCTCGGGCTTTCGACGTATTGAAGTCGGCCTTTATGGCTGCCCCGATCCTGCGCCATCCCCAGGAAGAGTTGCCCTATATAGTGGAGGCCGATGCTTCCAGCTTCGCGGTAGGAGCAGTCCTTCTTCAGAAAGATCCAACCACGTTAGTGGAACATCCAGTGGCCTATTATTCTCGCAAGTTGAGTCCCAGCGAACGAAACTACGCGGTGATTGAAAAGGAACTGTTGGCCATCAAGACCGCATTCGAGGAATGGAGACATTTTCTCCTCGGAGCTCGCTTTTCTGTGGAGGTGCGGACAGACCATCGCAATCTGCAATATCTTCGCTCTCTGCAATGTCGGACTCCTCGTCAAGCCCGGTGGGCCTTCTTCTTCTCTCCGTTTGAGTTCCATGTTACTTATAACCCGGGAACCTCCAATATAAAGGCGGATGCTCTTTCCAGGTCCCTGGAAAATGTAGATCGGACGCCTTGTCCAGATCTGCCACTGATTTCTCCTCGCCATTTTTTGCTGGCCTTGTCCTCTCACCTTAAGTCCATCGCGGAAGCCACTCGGTCGGATCCAGAAAGAACGACCCTTCTTAGTCGGCAATTGGTTTCAGAACGAGATGGACTGTTGTTTTTTCAGAAAAGACTCTACATACCTAGAGGGGCCGTTAGAAGGGGCATTCTACATGGATTCCATGATTCACCCATAGGAGGACATCGTGGGGTCAGAGCCACTCGAGAGTTGATATCCCGACAGTTCTGGTGGCCTGGTTGGGCGACCGAGGTCCAGAAGTACATCGACAGCTGTCCAATTTGTGCCCAGTGCAAGGTTCCTAGAAGACGACCATTGGGTTTGTTAATGCCCACTGAAATAGCTCCCTATCCGTCGCATACAATATCTACCGATTTCATTGTGGATTTGCCTCCATCAGAAGGGTACACCTGTATAATGGTGGTTGTGGACAGCTTCACCAAACTGGCCCATTTCATCCCATTCCAGAAAATCCCTACAGCTACTCAAATGGCTTCAGCATTTCTGCACGACATCTACCGGTTGCATGGCCTACCGGAGAAGATCATATCGGATAGAGGAACCCAGTTCCTTTCATCATTTTGGAGACAGGTGTGTGGTCATCTGGGAATACATAGAGCTCTAAGCTCAGGCTACCACCCACAGACCAATGGGCTAACCGAAAGGACCAATCAGACTTTGGAGGGGTACCTCCGCTGTTTTGCCAATGCCACACAGTCTAATTGGAAAGATGGGTTAGATCTGGCCGAAGTATCCTACAACAACACCGTTCATGCTTCCATTGGAGTCAGCCCATTCTTCTGTTCCACTGGTCTACATCCTCGGTTGATGCCTTTTCAACCAGTTCCATCTAGTACTGTTCCTTCTGCTGATGGCCTGGTCTTACACATCTGGGAACAACAAGAACTGGCACGCAAGATCTTGAGTGAAGCCAAGGATCGGATGAAGAGACAGGCAGACAGGAAGAGGAGTGCAGAACCTAATTTCCAGGAGGGTGACAAGGTGTGGTTGTCCTCAAAGAACTTGCCCCTCCGCAACCTGCCCGTCAAACTGGCCCCTCGATATTTGGGACCCTTTGTTATCACCAAACGGTTGTCCTCTGTAGCCTTCCGTCTTCGCCTACCCTCTTCTTGGCGTGTACATCCCGTTTTTCACGTGTCCCTGTTGAAGCCCTATGTGGTCGATGATTACGGCCGCACCTCTCCTCGTCCGGCCTCTGTTCTGGTCATTGGCGTCCCTGAGTTTGAGGTACACGAGATCTGTGATGCCCGTTTCCGTAGAGGGGTGCTCCACTATTTGGTTGACTGGAAGGGGTACCCAGCCTGTGATCGTACATGGGAACCGCGCCAGCACGTGCATGCTCCCCGGCTGATACGTGAGTTCTACGTACGATTTCCCTGGAAACCTGGGGCCCCGGATCTTCCTGGGAGGGGGCAAAGTGTCATGTCACGCGGGAGACTGGGGTCTGCCGCTCCCATTTCCTCCTGGTGAGTCTACCCGCGCGTTCGCGTCTGGGGACTCGCCGGGAGGGGAGCGACGGGTTACGGGGCCGGCGGCCTTCGGCGCATGCGCGGAGGACCTCTCTCTCGATTCCGCGCATGCGCCGTGGACTGGGCTCGCCTCCTTGGAGGGGCTTGCCTTCCAAGCCTCGTTGTGGGTTCGCCGGCGCCCGGAAACGGAACGGCTTGCGTTCCAGGCCTCTCGGGCGCCGGCGGCCCATAAAAGAGGCCGCGAGTCTTAGCGGGTCGCGTCTCAACGCGGTTCGCTTCGCTCGCCTCGTTGTTCCTTCCTCTATACTTACCTGTGGCCTGTCCTGGGCCTGCCTGCCTCCAGTCCTTACCTGTGGCCTGCCCTGGGCCAGCCTGCCTCCAGTCCTTACCTGTGGCCTGCCCTGGGCCAGCCTGCCTCCAGTCCTTACCTGTGGCCTGCCCAGGGCCAGCCTGCCTCCAGTCCTTACCTGTGGCCTGCCCTGGGCCAGCCTGCCTCCAGTCCTTACCTGTGGCCTGCCCTGGGCCAGCCTGCCTCCAGCTCTTACCTGGGTCCTGTCCTGGGCCTGTCTGCCTCCAGTCCTTACCTTGGTCCTGTTCTGGGCCAGCCAGCCTCCAGCTACTACCTGGGTCCTGTCCTGGGTCAGCCTTCCATCAGCCCTTTCCGGAGTCCTGTCCTGAGTCATCTACCATCTATTGTGTATATGGGTCATACCCTATGCTAGCCTGCATTCTCCTGTTCCATCCTGGGCACGTTTATACAGTTCTTTATTTGGCCAGACAGCAAGCTCCAACTGACCTCACTCTTTCCTGTCCTGCCTGACTCCGAACTTTATCCTGTGTACCATTGGAACCATCAGCACCAGCCAAGCTCCTTTTGCCTACTGCGAATACCTTTTCTGCTACACTGGTCTATCTACCAACCGTCGCTGCACTGAGGTTCTTGGAAGATTCATGGTCTTGACAACAAGCTCCACCTGGACTATGGTTCCATCCATCTGAGCCTACAATCCTCTTGTCACGCATATCTGGAGAGTGCCTTTCGTGACATTGGGAGTTGGTCCATCCTTCACCCAGTTTCTCTTTTGGGTGGTGGAGAGGCTGATTCCTCGTGCCGCTATTTCATCAGTTCCCGGACTCCAGACTGGCGACCTCTGCGAGACCAACCACCAAGACTACAGGTACGCGGTCCTCTCGGGCCAATCAGCTTGACACAGGGATCGGATGGTTTGGTGCTACAGAAAATATGTTAACTGGACCTATAATATTAGAAAAATGGTACATAGATAAATATGTATTTGGGTCAGAAATAGATTTGTGTGCAATCTGACAAGGGGAGGTTCCTCTGACCATAAAACCTACAGCATCACTCTGACTCACATTTCCTTCCCCCAATCAAGGGAGAGAGGAGGAATTGGCCAATGATAAGTGAGAGGGGCAGGTTTAGTTATGACCAACGCACACACCCACTTTCCAAAACACATAAAAAGAGACTGCTGGGACAGGTAGAGACATTCAATTCCATTTGCTGCGGAGCATGCTGACTGACGACTTCACATCCAGAGATCCAGACTTCAAATCCATCAATCTCCAGAACCTGTAGCAGAAATTAACTCCAGAATTTGTAGCAGAGAGGCCTGAATCCACCAGCTGAATCCTCTTCAGCAGGCCTCAAAACTAACCAAACTATTCAACAGCCGGGCGAGCTGTCTGGAGTGGGGACGAGTGGAAGACAGCTTTCAAGACATCTTTTGGGCATTTTGAATACAGGGTTATGCCTTTCGGCTTATGTAATGCCCCCGCTGTTTTTCAACGATTCATGGACTACATCTTTGGTAATCTGCTAGGATTATCCGTCTGGGTTTATCTGGACGACATATTGATATTTTCTAAAACCTTAGACGAGCATGTGGAACACGTTCGTGAGGTCCTTCATCGGCTGTCCATCAATAACCTGTTCGCCAAAGCAGAGAAATGTAGCTTTCACCAACCCAGCATTGAGTTCTTGGGATTTGTTATCAATCAAGAAGGTATTGGGATGGATCCCAAGAAGGTGCGAGCCATACAAGAATGGAAACATCCACACGATATCAAGGCTCTCCAACGCTTTTTGGGATTCGCAAACTTTTACAGGCGCTTTATTCCACAGTTCTCGCAGATCTCGGCGCCCCTCACCAGGCTAACCAGCAGCAAGATCGCTTTCGAATGGGATGCCGTGGCTTCTCGGGCTTTCGACGTATTGAAGTCGGCCTTTATGGCTGCCCCGATCCTGCGCCATCCCCAGGAAGAGTTGCCCTATATAGTGGAGGCCGATGCTTCCAGCTTCGCGGTAGGAGCAGTCCTTCTTCAGAAAGATCCAACCACGTTAGTGGAACATCCAGTGGCCTATTATTCTCGCAAGTTGAGTCCCAGCGAACGAAACTACGCGGTGATTGAAAAGGAACTGTTGGCCATCAAGACCGCATTCGAGGAATGGAGACATTTTCTCCTCGGAGCTCGCTTTTCTGTGGAGGTGCGGACAGACCATCGCAATCTGCAATATCTTCGCTCTCTGCAATGTCGGACTCCTCGTCAAGCCCGGTGGGCCTTCTTCTTCTCTCCGTTTGAGTTCCATGTTACTTATATCCCGGGAACCTCAAATATAAAGGCGGATGCTCTTTCCAGGTCCCTGGAAAATGTAGATCGGACGCCTTGTCCAGATCTGCCACTGATTTCTCCTCGCCATTTTTTGCTGGCCTTGTCCTCTCACCTTAAGTCCATCGCGGAAGCCACTCGGTCGGATCCAGAAAGAACGACCCTTCTTAGTCGGCAATTGGTTTCAGAACGAGATGGACTGTTGTTTTTTCAGAAAAGACTCTACATACCTAGAGGGGCCGTTAGAAGGGGCATTCTACATGGATTCCATGATTCACCCATAGGAGGACATCGTGGGGTCAGAGCCACTCGAGAGTTGATATCCCGACAGTTCTGGTGGCCTGGTTGGGCGACCGAGGTCCAGAAGTACATCGACAGCTGTCCAATTTGTGCCCAGTGCAAGGTTCCTAGAAGACGACCATTGGGTTTGTTAATGCCCACTGAAATAGCTCCCTATCCGTCGCATACAATCGCTACCGATTTCATTGTGGATTTGCCTCCATCAGAAGGGTACACCTGTATAATGGTGGTTGTGGACAGCTTCACCAAACTGGCCCATTTCATCCCATTCCAGAAAATCCCTACAGCTACTCAAATGGCTTCAGCATTTCTGCACGACATCTACCGGTTGCATGGCCTACCGGAGAAGATCATATCGGATAGAGGAACCCAGTTCCTTTCATCATTTTGGAGACAGGTGTGTGGTCATCTGGGAATACATAGAGCTCTAAGCTCAGGCTACCACCCACAGACCAATGGGCTAACCGAAAGGACCAATCAGACTTTGGAGGGGTACCTCCGCTGTTTTGCCAATGCCACACAGTCTAATTGGAAAGATGGGTTAGATCTGGCCGAAGTATCCTACAACAACACCGTTCATGCTTCCATTGGAGTCAGCCCATTCTTCTGTTCCACTGGTCTACATCCTCGGTTGATGCCTTTTCAACCAGTTCCATCTAGTACTGTTCCTTCTGCTGATGGCCTGGTCTTACACATCCGGGAACAACAAGAACTGGCACGCAAGATCTTGAGTGAAGCCAAGGATCGGATGAAGAGACAGGCAGACAGGAAGAGGAGTGCAGAACCTAATTTCCAGGAGGGTGACAAGGTGTGGTTGTCCTCAAAGAACTTGCCCCTCCGCAACCTGCCCGTCAAACTGGCCCCTCGATATTTGGGACCCTTTGTTATCACCAAACGGTTGTCCTCTGTAGCCTTCCGTCTTCGCCTACCCTCTTCTTGGCGTGTACATCCCGTTTTTCACGTGTCCCTGTTGAAGCCCTATGTGGTCGATGATTACGGCCGCACCTCTCCTCGTCCGGCCTCTGTTCTGGTCATTGGCGTCCCTGAGTTTGAGGTACACGAGATCTGTGATGCCCGTTTCCGTAGAGGGGTGCTCCACTATTTGGTTGACTGGAAGGGGTACCCAGCCTGTGATCGTACATGGGAACCGCGCCAGCACGTGCATGCTCCCCGGCTGATACGTGAGTTCTACGTACGATTTCCCTGGAAACCTGGGGCCCCGGATCTTCCTGGGAGGGGGCAAAGTGTCATGTCACGCGGGAGACTGGGGTCTGCCGCTCCCATTTCCTCCTGGTGAGTCTACCCGCGCGTTCGCGTCTGGGGACTCGCCGGGAGGGGAGCGACGGGTTACGGGGCCGGCGGCCTTCGGCGCATGCGCGGAGGACCTCTCTCTCGATTCCGCGCATGCGCCGTGGACTGGGCTCGCCTCCTTGGAGGGGCTTGCCTTCCAAGCCTCGTTGTGGGTTCGCCGGCGCCCGGAAACGGAACGGCTTGCGTTCCAGGCCTCTCGGGCGCCGGCGGCCCATAAAAGAGGCCGCGAGTCTTAGCGGGTCGCGTCTCAACGCGGTTCGCTTCGCTCGCCTCGTTGTTCCTTCCTCTATACTTACCTGTGGCCTGTCCTGGGCCTGCCTGCCTCCAGTCCTTACCTGTGGCCTGCCCTGGGCCAGCCTGCCTCCAGTCCTTACCTGTGGCCTGCCCTGGGCCAGCCTGCCTCCAGTCCTTACCTGTGGCCTGCCCAGGGCCAGCCTGCCTCCAGTCCTTACCTGTGGCCTGCCCTGGGCCAGCCTGCCTCCAGTCCTTACCTGTGGCCTGCCCTGGGCCAGCCTGCCTCCAGCTCTTACCTGGGTCCTGTCCTGGGCCTGTCTGCCTCCAGTCCTTACCTTGGTCCTGTTCTGGGCCAGCCAGCCTCCAGCTACTACCTGGGTCCTGTCCTGGGTCAGCCTTCCATCAGCCCTTTCCGGAGTCCTGTCCTGAGTCATCTACCATCTATTGTGTATATGGGTCATACCCTATGCTAGCCTGCATTCTCCTGTTCCATCCTGGGCACGTTTATACAGTTCTTTATTTGGCCAGACAGCAAGCTCCAACTGACCTCACTCTTTCCTGTCCTGCCTGACTCCGAACTTTATCCTGTGTACCATTGGAACCATCAGCACCAGCCAAGCTCCTTTTGCCTACTGCGAATACCTTTTCTGCTACACTGGTCTATCTACCAACCGTCGCTGCACTGAGGTTCTTGGAAGATTCATGGTCTTGACAACAAGCTCCACCTGGACTATGGTTCCATCCATCTGAGCCTACAATCCTCTTGTCACGCATATCTGGAGAGTGCCTTTCGTGACATTGGGAGTTGGTCCATCCTTCACCCAGTTTCTCTTTTGGGTGGTGGAGAGGCTGATTCCTCGTGCCGCTATTTCATCAGTTCCCGGACTCCAGACTGGCGACCTCTGCGAGACCAACCACCAAGACTACAGGTACGCGGTCCTCTCGGGCCAATCAGCTTGACACAGGGATCGGATGGTTTGGTGCTACAGAAAATATGTTAACTGGACCTATAATATTAGAAAAATGGTACATAGATAAATATGTATTTGGGTCAGAAATAGATTTGTGTGCAATCTGACAAGGGGAGGTTCCTCTGACCATAAAACCTACAGCATCACTCTGACTCACATTTCCTTCCCCCAATCAAGGGAGAGAGGAGGAATTGGCCAATGATAAGTGAGAGGGGCAGGTTTAGTTATGACCAACGCACACACCCACTTTCCAAAACACATAAAAAGAGACTGCTGGGACAGGTAGAGACATTCAATTCCATTTGCTGCGGAGCATGCTGACTGACGACTTCACATCCAGAGATCCAGACTTCAAATCCATCAATCTCCAGAACCTGTAGCAGAAATTAACTCCAGAATTTGTAGCAGAGAGGCCTGAATCCACCAGCTGAATCCTCTTCAGCAGGCCTCAAAACTAACCAAACTATTCAACAGCCGGGCGAGCTGTCTGGAGTGGGGACGAGTGGAAGACAGCTTTCAAGACATCTTTTGGGCATTTTGAATACAGGGTTATGCCTTTCGGCTTATGTAATGCCCCCGCTGTTTTTCAACGATTCATGGACTACATCTTTGGTAATCTGCTAGGATTATCCGTCTGGGTTTATCTGGACGACATATTGATATTTTCTAAAACCTTAGACGAGCATGTGGAACACGTTCGTGAGGTCCTTCATCGGCTGTCCATCAATAACCTGTTCGCCAAAGCAGAGAAATGTAGCTTTCACCAACCCAGCATTGAGTTCTTGGGATTTGTTATCAATCAAGAAGGTATTGGGATGGATCCCAAGAAGGTGCGAGCCATACAAGAATGGAAACATCCACACGATATCAAGGCTCTCCAACGCTTTTTGGGATTCGCAAACTTTTACAGGCGCTTTATTCCACAGTTCTCGCAGATCTCGGCGCCCCTCACCAGGCTAACCAGCAGCAAGATCGCTTTCGAATGGGATGCCGTGGCTTCTCGGGCTTTCGACGTATTGAAGTCGGCCTTTATGGCTGCCCCGATCCTGCGCCATCCCCAGGAAGAGTTGCCCTATATAGTGGAGGCCGATGCTTCCAGCTTCGCGGTAGGAGCAGTCCTTCTTCAGAAAGATCCAACCACGTTAGTGGAACATCCAGTGGCCTATTATTCTCGCAAGTTGAGTCCCAGCGAACGAAACTACGCGGTGATTGAAAAGGAACTGTTGGCCATCAAGACCGCATTCGAGGAATGGAGACATTTTCTCCTCGGAGCTCGCTTTTCTGTGGAGGTGCGGACAGACCATCGCAATCTGCAATATCTTCGCTCTCTGCAATGTCGGACTCCTCGTCAAGCCCGGTGGGCCTTCTTCTTCTCTCCGTTTGAGTTCCATGTTACTTATATCCCGGGAACCTCAAATATAAAGGCGGATGCTCTTTCCAGGTCCCTGGAAAATGTAGATCGGACGCCTTGTCCAGATCTGCCACTGATTTCTCCTCGCCATTTTTTGCTGGCCTTGTCCTCTCACCTTAAGTCCATCGCGGAAGCCACTCGGTCGGATCCAGAAAGAACGACCCTTCTTAGTCGGCAATTGGTTTCAGAACGAGATGGACTGTTGTTTTTTCAGAAAAGACTCTACATACCTAGAGGGGCCGTTAGAAGGGGCATTCTACATGGATTCCATGATTCACCCATAGGAGGACATCGTGGGGTCAGAGCCACTCGAGAGTTGATATCCCGACAGTTCTGGTGGCCTGGTTGGGCGACCGAGGTCCAGAAGTACATCGACAGCTGTCCAATTTGTGCCCAGTGCAAGGTTCCTAGAAGACGACCATTGGGTTTGTTAATGCCCACTGAAATAGCTCCCTATCCGTCGCATACAATCGCTACCGATTTCATTGTGGATTTGCCTCCATCAGAAGGGTACACCTGTATAATGGTGGTTGTGGACAGCTTCACCAAACTGGCCCATTTCATCCCATTCCAGAAAATCCCTACAGCTACTCAAATGGCTTCAGCATTTCTGCACGACATCTACCGGTTGCATGGCCTACCGGAGAAGATCATATCGGATAGAGGAACCCAGTTCCTTTCATCATTTTGGAGACAGGTGTGTGGTCATCTGGGAATACATAGAGCTCTAAGCTCAGGCTACCACCCACAGACCAATGGGCTAACCGAAAGGACCAATCAGACTTTGGAGGGGTACCTCCGCTGTTTTGCCAATGCCACACAGTCTAATTGGAAAGATGGGTTAGATCTGGCCGAAGTATCCTACAACAACACCGTTCATGCTTCCATTGGAGTCAGCCCATTCTTCTGTTCCACTGGTCTACATCCTCGGTTGATGCCTTTTCAACCAGTTCCATCTAGTACTGTTCCTTCTGCTGATGGCCTGGTCTTACACATCCGGGAACAACAAGAACTGGCACGCAAGATCTTGAGTGAAGCCAAGGATCGGATGAAGAGACAGGCAGACAGGAAGAGGAGTGCAGAACCTAATTTCCAGGAGGGTGACAAGGTGTGGTTGTCCTCAAAGAACTTGCCCCTCCGCAACCTGCCCGTCAAACTGGCCCCTCGATATTTGGGACCCTTTGTTATCACCAAACGGTTGTCCTCTGTAGCCTTCCGTCTTCGCCTACACTCTTCTTGGCGTGTACATCCCGTTTTTCACGTGTCCCTGTTGAAGCCCTATGTGGTCGATGATTACGGCCGCACCTCTCCTCGTCCGGCCTCTGTTCTGGTCATTGGCGTCCCTGAGTTTGAGGTACACGAGATCTGTGATGCCCGTTTCCGTAGAGGGGTGCTCCACTATTTGGTTGACTGGAAGGGGTACCCAGCCTGTGATCGTACATGGGAACCGCGCCAGCACGTGCATGCTCCCCGGCTGATACGTGAGTTCTACGTACGATTTCCCTGGAAACCTGGGGCCCCGGATCTTCCTGGGAGGGGGCAAATTGTCATGCCTCCAGTCCTTACCTGTGGCCTGCCCTGGGCCAGCCTGCCTCCAGTCCTTACCTGTGGCCTGCCCTGGGCCAGCCTGCCTCCAGCTCTTACCTGGGTCCTGTCCTGGGCCTGTCTGCCTCCAGTCCTTACCTTGGTCCTGTTCTGGGCCAGCCAGCCTCCAGCTACTACCTGGGTCCTGTCCTGGGTCAGCCTTCCATCAGCCCTTTCCGGAGTCCTGTCCTGAGTCATCTACCATCTATTGTGTATATGGGTCATACCCTATGCTAGCCTGCATTCTCCTGTTCCATCCTGGGCACGTTTATACAGTTCTTTATTTGGCCAGACAGCAAGCTCCAACTGACCTCACTCTTTCCTGTCCTGCCTGACTCCGAACTTTATCCTGTGTACCATTGGAACCATCAGCACCAGCCAAGCTCCTTTTGCCTACTGCGAATACCTTTTCTGCTACACTGGTCTATCTACCAACCGTCGCTGCACTGAGGTTCTTGGAAGATTCATGGTCTTGACAACAAGCTCCACCTGGACTATGGTTCCATCCATCTGAGCCTACAATCCTCTTGTCACGCATATCTGGAGAGTGCCTTTCGTGACATTGGGAGTTGGTCCATCCTTCACCCAGTTTCTCTTTTGGGTGGTGGAGAGGCTGATTCCTCGTGCCGCTATTTCATCAGTTCCCGGACTCCAGACTGGCGACCTCTGCGAGACCAACCACCAAGACTACAGGTACGCGGTCCTCTCGGGCCAATCAGCTTGACACAGGGATCGGATGGTTTGGTGCTACAGAAAATATGTTAACTGGACCTATAATATTAGAAAAATGGTACATAGATAAATATGTATTTGGGTCAGAAATAGATTTGTGTGCAATCTGACAAGGGGAGGTTCCTCTGACCATAAAACCTACAGCATCACTCTGACTCACATTTCCTTCCCCCAATCAAGGGAGAGAGGAGGAATTGGCCAATGATAAGTGAGAGGGGCAGGTTTAGTTATGACCAACGCACACACCCACTTTCCAAAACACATAAAAAGAGACTGCTGGGACAGGTAGAGACATTCAATTCCATTTGCTGCGGAGCATGCTGACCGACGACTTCACATCCAGAGATCCAGACTTCAAATCCATCAATCTCCAGAACCTGTAGCAGAAATTAACTCCAGAATTTGTAGCAGAGAGGCCTGAATCCACCAGCTGAATCCTCTTCAGCAGGCCTCAAAACTAACCAAACTATTCAACAGCCGGGCGAGCTGTCTGAATTCTTTTGCCAAGAGCAATTGCCAGAGAGAGAACCAGAGACCCAGACCGCTGTGAGCAGAACCGGTGCCTGATTGACCCGCCGTATCCAGAGAGGCTAGACCAGCAGAGCAGAGCTGACCCAGATCGCTGTGAGCAGAACCGGTGCCTAATTGACCCGCCGAGCAGACAGAACCGCAGCCGGACGTGTTGACCAGACCGTGACGAGGCCTATTTCAAATTGATATTGTGAGTACCTAGCAGAACTGTGCAGAACCAATCTCTTAGTTAAAATAATCTAATCCAAACTATTTTAACCTAAGTAGAACTACCTCCTAGAAATCGTGTCATCTGTCATTTTTAAAGCTGCACAACTGTCATCTGTCAATTCTGCAGCTGCAAGCTGTCACCTGTCATTTTGAGTTTACTTTAAATCCGAAAAACTACCTTTATTTAATCGTTCGTATCTCTGGAACCGTTTGGGTTAGGAACGAGATTTAACTTTCTTCTGAAAGCTTAGAATCTAAGCTTTCCAACAAGCCTAGAACCGACTTCCTACTCCTTATACCTGTACCACAATCGCGATTCACGCACTTGCAAAATTTACTGCGATTTGCTATTTTGGCTCAATTTCTCCACTTGTCAAAATAGCAGCTCCATTCTTTCTTTTGTTAAAATCCGTTTGCAACTTGGTAATAACTCATAGAGCATTGCTAAAGTGAGCCTGATCTAATACCAACACGCATCTCCCACTCACCCTGAATCTCTAGAGGGAATTAAAATCAGTTGGCACATTTTCCCATCCATTGCCATCACATTTAAAAGCATTTTGGGCCTGTGTTTCAAGCTCCTACCTGTTTCCTCTAAGCTTGCTGGGGGGGAACTCAATTTCGTATTGTATTTGATTGCATTCCTGAGAACTGTGTGCTCCTGTTTCCATCTCCTTCCCTTTCTTACATTGCATAGGGGAGGGGGGGTGAATTGCCAGAGAAAAAGTGATTATCTTATCTTTTGCTAAAATCATATCAAGTATTTCTGTACTGCATTTTATTCCCCATTGCTTTTCCCTAGAAACCATAAATGTATTTTGCTACTTTATCCATCCTATACTAACTCCTCATTGATTGTAAAGAAGTGTGCTAGTGCCAGATTACCCATTGTTGATCAACATCATATGTCTAAGTGTACTATCAGATATTAATTTATTATAAAAGTGTGATACATATATATTGTTTAATTTTTCAAAGAAACTTTTTAATTTGCAAAACAAACCTACTTCTTGGCTCAGTAGGGTCAGGGGGATTCTAAGAGGGGGGTGTTATACAAGGGTTGTCATCCAGAGACCTGAACTGGATATAAAAATACAGTAATAAGGGTTTTCCTCAGCATCCAAGACTAGGCATTGACTTAGCTGTAGTGTTGATTGAATATCGCTTACAGCCTGCGAAGCAGAAGGCATTCTGTAGAAGTGGAGGAATACCCGCTCGTGGTGGAGGCTGGAGCAGGCCAGAGAAGCCACAGCGGAACCGCAGAGGAGATGCACAGATGACCGGGGAAGGTCCGGCGAACGAAGCTGCTGGGAGACCTGCGAACAACTGGGGAGTGACAGCCGAGACCCTGCAGGTACTAGTGTGGCTAATCCCAGGGTTGGGAGACAGAGAGGATGCAGAAGACCCAATGCAAAGCACAGAAGGGGCAGAGACACCAAGTGAAGGAGGTCTGGGACCCATATTGTGAAAGCATATCCCGATCAGTAACAAGAAGGAATACAAACTTTGCATATACAAGTAGTACTCACAGACCTTGGCAGGGAAGAAAACCAAGGTTGTGGCTTGAAGAGAAACGAGATAAAGATACACACTTTGAACATACGGGTGACACTCACAGACCTTGTCAGGGGAGTAAACCAAGGCTGTGGCTTGAAGAGAGATCAGATAAAGAGAACTTTGGGAGAAATCAAGCGAAGGGGGTCTGGGACCCATGTTGGGGAAATACACCCTGAACAGTAATAAAGAGGAATGAATACAAGGTTTACAACTATATGTGACATTCATAGACCTTGGCAGGAGAGTAAAGCAGGGCTGTGGGTGAAAGTGAAAACAGAGAGAGAGAGAACAGTGAGAATGATAATGTTGAATACCCTATTTGGCAGGAAGGTGGATCACGCAGGGGGTACTGAGAACAGGGTCTGGGACCCACCGCAATTGAAGGGAAGGCCAGCACAGTGTGGGAAAGAGAAACAGGCTATTCTTCCTGGTCAAAGTACCTGGGAGCCCGGTCTGATCAGAAAGGGTCCAGGACCCTCCACACAGCTTGGGGGAGGGAACCAGGCTATTCCTCCTCATCACAGTGCCTAGGTCTGTTCACAAAGGGTCTGGGACCCTCAAGACAGCTTGGAAAAGGTGTCCAGGCCATATTTCCTTGTCACCGGGCATGGAAGTCAGGCCTGCCAAGTAAAGACAAGGACCTATCTTGACTATTGAAGCGACAGAGACAACATTGCAGGAAGTTGGAAAGGCTCTGGGGAAAGGAAATCAACTCTTTGAGTCGAGTGGACCTTCTACATTGAACTACAAAGCTGGGCTGCAGGCAGACAGCCAAGAGACATTTCGCTTTTTACCTTATGTTGAGTTTAGCTTGTGAGGGTGTGATGAATCAACTTCCGGGGCACCAGTGGTCCAGCGATGAATATCGGTTTCTAAACCATCAATCAACCCCACACCTCTAGTACACCCCTCTAGTACACCAGAAGGGATCATAACAGATTGGAATACAAGTGAATTATAAGACCTCCTTGTCCAATTTGTGATACCGTGGACAGAACGGCAGGCTTATCTCCGCAAGGTCGTGGATCATTTGTTAGTTGCAACACAGTGAAAATACAATTATTACCCAGCAATAAAGGGACTGTCCAGTCAAGGTTGTATACAAATATCTACTTTATTGTTAATACAACAGAAAGCTCTAGCACACTACAAAATACAACCCACCCTGTAAAGGAACACAGAGGACAGACAATTTCATGAAGGAAAGGGATGCACTCGGGATACTGACAGGAGGGTAGTTGGTAAAGTAATTATCTTACTGTCCAAGATTATTTGGTTGCAGCACCAAGGGGGCAAATGGTCGTAACTGTCTCTATGGGCCTTTGCAGAAGGCCTAGGGGGGCAGAACCACAATGTACCTGCTGCTGAAGAGGTTCTGGGCTGCTCAACAGCATCGAGGTGGCTCGAGGACACTTTGCAGCAATTGAGACAAAGTTAGTGGCGGGAGACAGCTGCAGGTACTAGGTGGCAGGCAGTTCGGCAAGCGAGGCTGGACGAACATCTGCAGGCTGTCCGGCACACCGGCTCGGGGCCAAGAATTGTTGTCTCTGTGCTGGTTGGCGGATCTGGAATGCTGGTCGAGGCGCCTCGGACATCTCTGGTGACTGCAGCGTGACAACAGGCAGCGGTGCAATCGGATGCAGTTCGAGGACTCGACTGTCTCGAAAATGTCCTTAAAAGATGGATGCTGGATGATGCTTGTGTGGCACTAGTCGTAGCTTCTTCGCAGGGCTCATGTCCTTTCAAGGAAGACGGCCCAAAGCTCAGGAGAGTGTTTGCAGGCAAAAGCCTTGTCCTTAGTTCAGATACTCTCTGGCACTTCCCACCTAGGAGGCTTGCTGACAGAACCTAGCAGGGCACACTGTGTGCTGTAAAGGTACCGGTTCTCTAGCTGCTGGATGGGTCCTCTGAGTCCAGTATCTCCCTCTGTTCCCTGGGAGATGTTTAGGGGAGGGATCTTGCTTGCCTCTTGCAACTCCTGGCCTTCCTTCACTGGCGGAAGATGTAGACTGTACCTTCAGCTCAGGTCCAAATGAGTCCTTCTTCTTACTGCTTTCGAAGTCTTCAGATGATCTGCTAAGTGAGAGATTCAGCCCTCTTTTAAGGCCAAATGGGCCCCAGCGATTGGTGCAGGCTAAGCCCACTTTAATGAACCAATCCTGGGGCCCCACCAACAATCTTCTGTTATGCACGAGGCCAGGACCAGAGTGCTCTGCAACAGGACAGACAAGGAGGTGACAACATATACCTAAGTCCCACCCATCACCCTGTCTGTTGTAGACCAAAGTATCTCTCTGGCTAACTGAGCCCTCTGTCACTCCTGATTAAAGCGCAGTGGTCCCTTGAAGTTTTGCTGGGAGCAGACTTCCTGTCTCCCCCAAACCACATACTTCTCCGTTCTGAAGGGGGTCCGCTCTGCAGGGGTTTGCCTATGGTAAATAGTGGACCCAGACATGCATTTCACTGCCTTTCATACAAAGGGGTGGGAACTTTCTTCAAGTTGACACATTGCATACCAAAGGGGTGTTAGCCCCGCCTTTCCTGGTGTCTATTCCGGCAACCAAGTCCCTTCAGGCTGGCTTCAGTTATCTCTCATTAGTATGCACTGCCACAGCCGGAGGACAAAGGAAAACAGATCCATGGGGCCTTTGATATTTAAATTAGGCTGCCCATGCTGGGGGAAGGTGGCCCTTCCCCTTCCTAGAGATGCTTTGATATACCCGGGGCTGTCATATTCCAGCTGAATATGACAGGGGAAGACAGCGGGCCTCATTAGGAGGCTGGCGGTAGCTGTGCCTTATTACAGGCACGGCTGCTGCCGGTATTTCATGTTTTCCTGTGCCCAAGAATGGGCAATTACCGGATCATTATGGCCTTGCCGGACCCAGTAATTGCCCTTTCCTGGCCGCCGGAAAATATTCTTCCCCATGGGCTCAATGGGAATGGGAAAGCCGGATGCACCGGCACCATTATAAACAGTGCCGGTGCATCCGACATGCTCTGCTCGTGGGTGCCGGTATGGCCACCAGGCAAGTCCTGGCGGCCAGAATGGCACCCGCGAGCAGAACTCGTAGTTTGCCAGTCTGGGAACTACGGTCCGGCAAGCTTACTGATACCTTAGTTCCCGGACCAGCAAACTTATGAGACCCAGCACCTGTAGGCTGTGTTTTCCCAGAGTATATGTGACAATGCGTTTTGTGTGGGAAGCAGATGGACTGTGTGGGGAATGGCCTCACACAGTCCTCAGAGCTTGGTCTCCCATCATTCCTTTTCATTATTAAAAAATCAAAAAAGCCCAGGCAAGCGCGCACTCCCCGTGCGGGTGGTCGAATTCCTCCCAGAGGGACAGATCAGGATTTGGTCGCAGGACGGCAAACTTTACTTTGGACATTCTGACACACAGTTTCATTAGCTAGTTTTGTTGAGGCAGGGTACCTCTTAGAGGTAGGGTTAGTTAGGATTTCCTCCAACTCCCCCATTTCTGTTATCAATGAAAGTAATTGTCAATGAAAACATCACCCTTGTGTCTGAGCCTTACTTCTACACGCTCACAATACGCAGTTAGTAACATATCTTAACCTGAAAAATACAAATTTTGTTCAATTGACCTTCCCCCTTAGAAGAAATGCACAAGACACAAGAGCAATGGCCTTTTAAAAAAATGTATCAACACCAAAAAAATACACTGAGAGAGGAGATTTTTCTAAAACTACGCTGGAAAATTATAAATGGTGTCCACCTTTTAAACCCAACAATCTATAGTGAAATATTCCCTGCAAAACGAAATCTGAATACAAGACATGTGCTTTGATGACACTTTTATGTGGCATCTTGTGAGTAACCAGGAATGAGACGCAGACACAGAGGACTCCTATTGATTGGTAAAGACTTTTATTAAAGAATAAAGGGGTTGGAAAATGCCTCACTGTCCCTAATTTAGGAAGTATTTCCCTACCACAACCAAAACTAGGGGTATGCAAAGTGTCAAGATGTCCAAAGCAAAAATGTTGTGTGTCCGAAACCCTATCCTAGCCCTCGCATTGTAAAACTAACTGAAAGGTGTTAAGGGTATTGTCTTTGGCTTAGAAAGTGCACAAATGTTCAAGTTCAACAAAAGGTATAACTCCAACAAAATGTTCCAAGTGGATAACGTTCACAATTTCAAAGGGAGTCACTCTCTTCCCAAGAATTCTCTCCACCAAAACAAAAGTTCAAAGAATAGCCAAGTTCTTTATAGCTCAATATGATAGCTCTCTCCTCTTGTGTTGCAATTCACTCAAGGGGAAATAACTCCCTTCCCCAGACCTTTTCCACATTCAATACCATTCAAATCCTAAGGGTATGGGTCTTCCTTAGGATTCCTTTTCCAAGATAACACAAATTGGATGCGGTTCCCAGACTCACAAAACACCTGGTATACTCTGTGAAGGCATCATCAAGCAAGACACAGGCAACAGATTCAAAGTTAAAAACAAACAGATTCATTAAAGTAAATGTCAGGATGGTAGAAGGCCTAACTTGCCCTATGCTATGGTGGAATTTCCCGATCTGAACGAAACCAAGGAAAGTCTGAGTCAAAGAGTACAACTTAAAAGTCTGCCTGTGTCCAAAACCTCTGCTTGCCCTCACAACTAAAGCTAAACAATGTGTAGGGAAGTCACTAATTAAAGAAATGGTGAACAACACAAAGTTCTGAGCTTCTTCCAGCTCTTAGCTTTCTTTTCAGCTGCCCTTCCACAAGTACAAGAGAGTTCCACAAAAGTCTCAAAATCACCTCTCTCGCAATCAAGGTAATACAGTTCCCTACAATCCTTAGGGTTCCCTTCTCCAAGTTCCGAGGAGCACAGTTCAAAGGAAAATGGGCTTGAGGCTTCTTCTCGAGACAACAGGTGTAATGCCTCAGGGCTCCCTTCACCAAGACTTCAGCTCCGCCAGTTATACTTAATTCAGTCTTTCAAACAAAAGATTTAACACAACTCAAGGACAGCTTGACCATGTTCCTGCATTGCCTCATCCATTCACTGGCGATGCCCCTTCATGGTTTGATTCACACAGTTCAGGGCTCACTGGTCTAGGCACAGTTGTCAGACCACACAGTCCACACATCACAGGTTACCAACCAGGATCCCTCTCTTTGTTGGCCTCTTGGATTTTTTTGATAATATTAACACTTCTCTGGCTTCTCCTCAGTAGCTTCTGGCTCTGCCAGAGTATGTCACACACCTTTTGCCAATCTTTGGCCTTGCCACACTGCATCTGGTTCAGTTTGTGGTGGTCTTACTACTGCCCCACGTTTCTGTAGCATTCTTTCACACTTTGTTCTTATAGGTTGTTGTCATATGGGCACTTACCCTTGGGCTCTCTGCTATTATTTGCTTTGCCCATAAAGCTTCACTTATTTTAATATTCAACAACCTTAATTGCGAGATTTAATTCCGCTCGGTATTCACCAGCTATTCAAAGTGCTTAATTGTCACGTTTCATTCAATTCGGTGTTTAACAAATGTTCAATATACTTAATTTTAAGTTCCCATTTGGTTCGGTAGCATTACCTCTTTGCCCCCCGCTAGGAACGCCTCTGGCTGCCGAGTGCCTCTCCCGACACTCAACGGTCTTCAGGGCTGTTCCTCGGTGGCTCCTGCTGCTTTCTTCCAGCCTCGCAGGTAGGCGGGCCAGCTGTTATGAGCCCTGCTCGTACTTCGGGGCTTGTCTTGGCCTCGCTGGTTGCTCCGCTGCCTCTGTTTGGATGTGGACAGCATCCCATTCTCTCCCGCACTTCCACAGCTCCAGCTGCTGTTCTCGCCACAGAGGCTCCTGCTTTTGCACAAGCCTACGTCTTGGCTCCTCCACAGGTCCCACCACAGCTTCCTCCTCCGAAAACGAGTCCCATGCTTGTCTCCTCCCCACAGGCCTCCTTGTTTCTCTTCTTGCTGCATATTTTGTCTCCCTTTATACACCTGCAACCTTTTGACCGGTTTCAGGAGTGGACTTCCAATTGGGCTTGTCTGACTATGATTAAGGGGACATGCCTGACCTTCACTACACTTTGCAGGCATCTTCCTCGTCCCAGTACAAAAGTGGTGACATGGCTTGTGTGCACTACTCTGACTCTCCCCTTCGTCACAGTACTGTTAAGTGTTACATGTGGGGAAATGAGGGGAGTTGGCTTATAATAGCCCATACAGGTTGTGGGAGTGTTAGGTTGGTTGTCAACAGGAAAAGGGGGATACCATTTTTCACCCAAGGGCACCCCACTCCCAATCTTCAAAGACTATCTACCCAGGTGATCCTCCCTCGCTTCTTCACCCCCAGGGTCAGGATCCGAAAGTAATGGCCTTTCCCTGACCACCTGCACAGAGGAGCAGGAGTGAGAGTACCCTCAGGTTTCTCACAACTCTACCGGGTTCTCTCGTACAGTTTTTTACACAATTTGGGTGCGAATCCCAGATCCACATTTCACCTGGTATACTCTTCTGCCAGGACTTTATGGTGCAAGCTCTCTTTCTCATTCAGTACAAGGGCTCAAGGGTCTTCCCCAAGTTACTTTATGGCAAAGTACTGTGACGATGAAGATGACACTGATTCCGAGGAGGATTATTCCCTTCCCCACTCTTGGCAACCAATTCACTCTTTCAGGGTCTCTTTGCCTCATTTTAGCGTCCCCTTATTCCCTCTGTGTTCACTGACAACATATGCATTCTCTCACTCCAATCGTAAATACTTGGGTACTCGACTTGGTATTTTTCGGACTCGAGTGGCTTTCTCCAGTCAACGGCACGGAGAGTTCTCTCTCCTGGTGTCGGAACAAAGCCCGTTCTGGCTTCCAGTTCCCGCTGCAACTTCCTTCTTCCTCGCCTGGTGACTCCATGGTCAACCGGCACTGACTCATTATGAGGCCGGTCTGGAGCTTGCTTCTGCACATCTATTCCCACCGGCAGTGTTCTGCAGCTTGCTGGTTTGCCTAACCAACCAGGAGTGCTTGGGTCGGCTGTCATGATGCCTACCCCTGGGCATCCGGATCGAGTCCATCAGCCCCGGGAGCAGGCATCCAGATACTCATTAAAACCCCAACAGCCTCGGCTGGGGGCTGTTTGGATTCAGTCAGGCGCCAGGCTCATCATAGAAATCAGTCGCCAGGCTCCTAGACTTTACATACCTTATGCAGACCATGCTGCAAATGAGTCCAATCCAACGTGAGGCCTGGATGGGACTATTCTATTACAGGGACTATTTTCTACTCGGGTGTGGTTCTGGGGAACTTCTTACCTAGGACTACTTTGCAGGCTATTTAAACCACGCCCGAACAGCAGCTCATGCTTCGTGTTATTCTGCATCCAGCAGCGTAACGCTCACCGTGTCTGCAAGTCAGCATCCATTCTTCTGCCACGCCCGCCTCGAATCCGGAGCTCCTAGACAAAAGGAAAAGAAAGGAGAAGAGGTTAGATCACGGACATTATTTGATTCCTTACCTGATTCCGGACCCAGCACATCTCCGAGCCTGGAAAGGACATTATTTCAGCACGCGTCGCTTCGCCAGCAGCAGCGCCGCGTTATACTCACCAGTCCACCGCATCTTTCAACTCGCCGCTGCCTCCATCATTTTCTTCGTCGAAACCCAGCACCTGGGGGGAAAACTAAAGGAATAACAAGGTGAGCCGAGAAAACCGACAAAGACAATCTCTTTGCCACCATAGGTTTACCTGCTTTACCACCGGAGGTATTATCCTTTAATTTGCCGCATCTTTCTATGCCGCACCTACAAAGGGAGAGAAAACAGCAAGTTAAACTCATGCAACTTTTACCGGACAATGTTTGGTAATACAGACTCTTACCTGAACGCCATCAGCTGCCTCCAGGCAATATTCTGTTGGACCCAGCTGCAACCTAACGAGGGAATGGAACAAGAGTGAACATCGGACATATTGAACTCTTTGAACTTTATAGACACTGGAGTCAATATTCCTCCGGAACTCCTCCAGTACCTTCAAACCAGTGAAGTAACTCGTATCTACGTGCCCCTGCATGCCATGCAGGATGGAGAGCTCATCATTTAAAAACATAAGGTGATGTTACCAAGAGGGGATATCGGAGGTGATTAGTGGGGAGAACGAAAACAGTTGGGGGGCCATCACTAAAGTCCACAGGTGGCTAAATCTCTTTCTCCACTTGCAGGAGAATACTTCTACGAGCCCAGCAGACATGATTAGGCGGGCCAGTCCAGACTGTCATCTCTTCACTACGCATCACGTTGGTGGAGACCGCAGTTGTCCGGGTCCGATCGACGCCCCTGCGGGAACCAGGTGAGCATAACATCGGCTCCCTCTCTCGCTGCCTCCACTTGCCTGTCTTCAGGGTTCACTCCCGGATTGAGACACCATCTGCTCTGCACTGCAACCCCTGTCTCTCATCGGTCTCCAAGCCGATGCTTGGAAAAGGAAGCTCTTTCCATATTTCAGTGGTGGCTGATTTTAACTCCTGCCCCCATACTATAAAGTGTCTTTGACCAATCACATTCTTCACAACACTAGACTGCGCATTATGGTTTACACTCTCTCATGGCAGTCCTCTTTCTCATCTCAGTACATGTTTAACTAGATGCAAAATGTTCATGAATTCTGTCAGCAGCATTTACATGATGTTGAAGGGGGTTCTCACAACATGCCATCAAGGCATGAGGAATGGAGGGGGTATTCCTTAAAGGAATGGAGGGATACCATGTCTCATCTCATGATGCCTTTCCATCCAACTGAGGGTTGCCCCCCCATATGTGACCCTCCCTCGCATAGCCACCCCCAGGGTCAGGATCAGGTAGTGGCTGCCGTCCCTAGGCCACTTGAGGAAAGGCTACCTCCAGGAAAGGAGTGGTGACATCATCAGATTCATCACAATCGGTATACTCTGTCGACCCACAGGTATAGCAAAAACAAAGAGGTGATGGCTGGAAGGTTTAGAATGAATCTTAACCACTGGCATTGCTCTGGGCAACCCGCCAGACCACCGTTCTTAGCCTGCCAAGCCATTACAGAAGGGGAAAGACCATATGCAAATCAGGCTTGGCCCCACCCCAAAAGGGGCTGTCCAGCCCGAACTGCTAGGTCACATCCCTTCTGCACAAGACCACAAGCACCCCCAGACATGTTTCAGCCTTGTTTGGCGTCATCAGTGAGGAGCAGCTTGTGTCTCTAGGCCCAGCAGGCACGGGACCCACGTCTGGGCATACCCGTCCCACTCGGGGTGACAAAGCAAAAACAAAGAGGTGATGGCTGGAAGGTTTAGAATGAATCTTAACCACTGGCATTGCTCTGGGCAACCAAGCCTGATTTGCATATGGTCTTTCCCCTTTTGTAATGGCTTGGCAGGTCTGGAGGGTTGCTCAGAGCAATGCCAGAGGTTAAGATTCATTCTAAACCTTCCAGCCATCACCTCTTTGGTTTTGCTATTGTCACCCCGAGTGGGACGGGTATGCCCAGACATGGGTCCTGTGCCTGCTGGGCCTAGACACCTGTTAAGATGGATTTCTGAACTCTGTCCTGGAGGGGCAGAGGTTCAGAAGGCCAGCCCAGTTTCTTGGAACAGGGTAACCTCTGGACAAGCCAGACCAATCAAGGTAGCGATCGCGGCGGTCATGGCTTGGCAGGTCTGGAGGGTTGCCCAGAGTGATGCCAGAGGTTAAGATTCATTCTAAACCTTCCAGCCATCACCTCTTTGGTTTTGCTAGACCCACAGGTATACCCTATTGGGTCCTTTCTCTCCTCTATCACTCTCTCCACTTGTAGCGTCCCCCAGGGATCTAACCTATCTACGTGGTTCTTCAATGTCTACATGGTCCCTCTGGCCCACTTGATCTCTACCTTCACCTCTAACTTTCAGTGTTATGCGGATGACACACAGCTCTCCTTCAGGCTACCCTCAGCCTCTTCCTCCTCCTCGCTCATTCCGGACTGTCTGTCCGCAATTCAATCTTGGTGTGCTGCTAACGATCTCTGTCTCAATGCCAGTAAGACAGAGATCATCCTCATTGGGACCCCTGCCCCCACTTTCCCAATTTACCACTGGCCGGCCTCCCTTGGCCCTGTGCCCTCACCTGCTAGTGGTAAAAAAAACCTAGGGGTCATTTTTGACTCCACTCTCTCCTTCTTTCCTCACATCTCAGACATCTCTAAAATGTCCTACTACCAGCTGCACCTCCTCAGAGGTTTTCTACATTTTCTCACCTTCCCCCTAAAGGCTCACCGTCTCTAGAGCCCTGGTTCTCTTTAGGTTGGACTACTGCAACAGCCTCTTTCTCAATCTGCCTACTTCTACTCTTCGCATGCTACAACTCATCCAGAACAGTACCGCGAGAATGATCCTTGGCCTCAAGCCCTGAGAGATCTCAGTCGCTGAAAGCCCACCACTGGCTCCCCATGGCTGCTAGGAACAAGTTCAAGACCCGCTGCGTAGTCCACAAGGCTTTCTGGGGACTGGGACTGCGCTACATCCAACTTTCTCTCACTAAATACCACCCTGCTAGAACCCTTCGGTCCTCTAGCTCTAACTCTCTGCAGGTCAGACGCTTCTCCAAGCAGAGAGTGGGGGTAGATCTCTTTCTTCCGCAGGAGCCTCCCTCTGGAATGGCCTCCCCGCCCCTCTCAGGCTTGAGTGGGATCTCCTTAAGTTCTGGAAGTTTATCAAGACCTTCCTTTTCTCCTCCTTCTTCCCTCTCCCGCCTCGTTGTTAACGCCCCCTGTGAGAAACCAGAAGGTGTCTCAACCACTAGTTCCCGGGGATCTGTCATCCAGGTGGCCAGGACACGGCCATCGCTTTTGGATCCAGTTCCTGGGGGTGGACCAGTGCGGGAGGATCACTTGAGTGAGGGGTCTATGGAGAGTGGGAGCGGGACACAGGATGGCGAGACGCGGTTTCCCCTTCCCTGTAACACCTTTACCACCTCCTACCAGGTAGAATATTTAGGAACTCTACACCCCCACCCCCTTTACAACACAAACACTTTCTCACGGACAGCCCGCTATGGGAGAAAGCAGACAATTACCCAAGCAGTATACCTGACGTGTCCCAATACAATGGTCAGGTGAGGTCAGGCAATTACTGACCTTCACACACACCTGACTTCCAATAAACTTACCTGCACGGATAAAAGGCAGAGCACGCAAACACACTCTGAGTGAGACAAAGCAAGCAAGGAAACAGCAGTTTCGAGACAGCAGCTGAACGAGAGAGGAAAGACGGCAAAACAGAAGGGGATCGCAAGGAGGGAAGTTCCCTTGACCTTTTCAACAAAGAACTATTACTTTCCAGAGGCAGCGGGAATTGAAAGCATAAGACCAGGAAACCAGGGTGAAGAATCTTGCATTGCGTGTCGGAGCTATCCGGGGCCCTCTCGCCTCAATATTCAAGGCTGGGAGAAGCAGCAACCGCCATAGTACCGTCCTTTGCTCCAAAAACAAATCAGCATCAGTGAAATGAACAGAGCCGGTGAGTTTGGGGAGACCGATACGAGACCGGTCAGTTTTGAAACCAAGGTTGCAAGCAGCAACATTATATGGCAAGCACTGGAACAAACTTTGTTAAAACACATGTGATAAGAGACGCAAGTAAAGTTGAACTGCTGATGAGTGATTGAATTTTAAAAGCAAGATACAATACATTTGACAGAGTGGTTAGGCACCGTGTGGGTGCTCAATCGAAGGTCTCTGTAAAATATCTAGCTGAGAAGTGGCAAAAGCGAACTTAGAAAAAGGTTATATCAAGAAGAGAACGAGTAATTGTGAATTGAAGTGGTCCTGTGACTGATCAAGCAAAATCCTGCACATACTCAAACGTCTTCGATTTTCATGAAGTAGAGAAATTTGGTACTAGCCCGGCGGAGGGAGACCAATTGAGAGTTTAGTGTCAAAGTGGGTCTGAGCCCGGTACACGAGTAACCCGGGTGAACAGTAAATCACCCGAGAAGTTGTATATGTGAAATCCTAAGAAGAAAGGAACTTTAATCTTTGTTGTGTTGCATCAGGCCCTCTGAAATAAGAGACTTTGAATGGCAAAGAGACTTTGGTACAGAAGGCCCTGATGTTGAAGTTTTGAACTGCATCCTCATGCTAGAGAAGCCAAAGTGTGCTAAACTCGAGTGTGCCGCCTTGTCTTGTGCTGAAAACGTGGGGAAGGGAAGCCAACGGCTTGAATATCCTGACATATCATTTATTGAACACTTTTCTTTTGCATATATTTGTTTCCCACACTATTTGTATTTAGAAGGATTGGCAATAGGTTTATTAGTATAAGCCCTTTTATTTTGACAGACTTGACTAGGGCTGCGTTATTATTATTTGATGGTTGTAGCTTGCTCCCATCCTTAGATTTCGGATTAGATGGGCGTTTTTTTCAAACCCCATTGAAGTTCAATAAACACCCTTGAACTGAGATCACTTGTGTCTGTCTTATTGTTTGATACCATGACTTCCTCACACCCCCTGCTGCTGCGACTGGCTACCTGGTCCCTCTGAGTCATACAGGGGCCAGGCCCTCCCTCGACCAGTCTGCCTCAGCACCTCCTTACTAGCACTTGCCTTCAGGTACCTTTCCCAGACAAGAATACTGAGTCTGGTCCACCCGCCTTCTCGCACTAGCTGTCCCTTACCACTACCCCAGCGCACTTGCCCTCTGGATGCCCCTTAGCACTTACCCAGCCCCTAGGCCCTCTCCCTCCTACATCTCAATCTCCCCCTCCCCTCCCTTTGCACTGACCTACCTCTCCCCCCTGCACTCTCTTTACTGCACTTGCACGATCCAAATGTCACAAGACCTAGTATGATGTAAATTGTTTTTATCCCCCTCTGTTCCCCCATCCCCTCTTAGTCTTGTGGCACCTGGAAACACTTTCAGCTGTATAGGCGCCATACAAATGCTCAATAAATAAAATAAAAATAATAAATAACCCCAGCCTAAGATCTTCTCCCATGTGGCCAGGCGAAGGCAGTTGCTACCTGATCCTAACCCTGGGGGTGGTACTATGAGATGAGGGAGGATAAAATGGGAGGAGATGGCTGTCAGGGGGAAGTGGTGACTCCTTTGGGAGAGACACAGTATTCATCTTCTTGTGAGGATGAGAATCCTGTAATGCCCATGTATCTAATGGCATGCTGTCATTGGAAAGGTCCTTCTCGTGAAGAAACCCAAAGAACTTTCTGTGAAAAGTCATCTAAGCAGAATCAGTTATATACTTTGGGAATTCCTGAATTAGATGTGACATCCTTTACTGATCATGATTCTGTCTTGGATAGAAATCTTAGCTCTAATGATAAGTCTCACATCTCTCATATAACATTTCCTAACTTTAATAACATCCAAGGCAACAAATACACAGAAATGAATAGACCTAAAAGACTCAATTTCATTATGGACTCCAAGATCCTTAATGCCTGTGGTACTGCGACGAACAAGAAGGACCAGGAGTTAATGCAGATCAAAAGTGCCACTGAAGAAAAGGTGTGGTCTACTTGTTGGAAGGCAAGGCACCTGAATGGGACATTTAAATCCAAAAGTGTACCACAACTGGGAAGCGGTGGAGGTGGAAGAAGAAGGAGCAGGAGAGATTTCACTCTCCCAGCCGGCGGCTTGGTGCGTGTGCAGAGCAGCAGGTGTGCAGAGAGGCGAGGAAGCGGGTGCAGCGGTGTATGCGAGGAGACTGGGAGGTCGGGAGAGCAGTGGTCGCTGAAGGTGGAGCTCCGGAGGCTCCCAGAGAGAGAGAACAAGATGATGAGAGAACCGAAGAGGCTCATTAGATGCTGGAAAGAAGACCTGCTGGGCTGTGCAGAACCTGGAGAGGGTGCCGAAGGTGCCACCAGTAACCAGTGGGCCTCAGAAGAGTGACAGGGCACCAAAGCGCTTTATAGCATGAACCGCTCCCGCCATTGAGTTACGGCGAGTCCGAGAGCAAAGTGACACAAGGAGGGAGTGGCAAAGAGGGTTTGATGAATGCCTAATCAAACCCCTGAATTGGCAAGCTGTGAAAGTGCAAAAAGCAATTCTTCACTTATGAGAAGTCAACTTGGGGAAACCTGTAACCGCATTGCCAACAGACAAAAGGCTATCTAAAAGAAGCAGCAAGACTGCAAAAAGGGCACAATTTTCCATTTATGAGATGCCAGTTTGGGGAAACTGCAACCCGTATTGCCACTAAGAAGAGATCAACTGTAGTAGTATGAGTTTTCTTCCTGGCAGGAGAGAGAACAAGGAAAGGGACCACTTTGAGTTAGTCCTGGCAGGAAAGTACACCAGGAAAGAAACAGTTGAAGAAAGGAATTGTGTTAGCAGTAAAGGTGTTGTGGAGAGACAGTGATAACTGTATCATTTTCCCAGAGTGCTGCATCCTTAAAAGTAATTGTTGTGCTATCCTGACAAAAGGATTCTATTGGAAGAATACTTGTGATTAATTATTTACTTTGAAACTTGAGAAAGACATGTTTGTGAAGGAAAACAATTACCTTTGTTTATGAGAAGTGTTTATGAAAGATACATTGGCCTTATCAAGAAGTATATTGTGGAGAACTACTCTTTTGAACAAGTGTTTATGGAAAAGACATTTGCTTTGCCAACGCAGAGGATGTTTAAATTGAACATATCCTTGTTGATCAGAACTTGTCTAAGGGTATTCCTGAATTGATGCAGGGGGAGGGAGCCCAACCCTGGTCACAAGGAATACTTTTTGAAGATAGCATTCCTTATTCATTTGTGTTGTATGTATTAGTGTGATGGTCAGATGCTTTTTGGACACTAGGCCATCTTTCTTTAGTTTTAGTATGCAAGGTAGGGACATACTTGTTAGGATACAGAAAGATAGGCGTTTATCTCACCCTCTTTATTTTAATAAAATTGCAAACATTGAGAAAACAACACCTTTGTGTCCGACTCACATTTCTGACCCCTCACAAGAAAATTAACATTGTTCGCCTTCTTTCTTGTGGAGAAGTACTGAAGTTAATTATCTTAAATCTTTCTGCAGTAACCATTAAAATCAACAGAGGTAAAATAATAATGGGGAACATGGTGCATGAAGTTTCTTGGGAACCATCTAAAGACAAACCTAAGAATTATTTGAAGAATAATATCAAAGAAAATATTTTTCCTCTACTATGGCAAGAGAAGCCGATTGTCAAATAAAAAGGGGGCTTAATCTGGAAAAAGAAGCCAACCCCCTTTTCATAACAACACACCTAGAAGGGACTTCTTAAAAATCCTTAAAGTCTGAAAACCAAGAACTTGAAGCCTCATATTTTGAGGAATCAGATTCCTCTTGGGAAGGTTCTACATCTTTTGGAAATGTTCATTCATTAGTTATAGGAGGCTTTATATGTGGGAGTTTTCTACATCCTACCCATAATTGCCTGTTGCATTATTCAGAAATCTCTAAAATATCAGGAGAGCAACAAAAAACAGATTTTGGGCCCTCCTGTGAAAGCACTATATCTTTTCATTCTAAAGAATCAGCATTTCTAGAAAAACCTGATGTTATGATTTGTACTGGAGATACAAGTATGCAACAAATTCCAGTGGTGTTGCAAGGAAAAGCTGTCTGGGCCCAATTAGACACAGGAAGTAAGGGATGTGCCATAAAAGCAGATCTACTACCTCTGGGCTGGAAATCCATAGGCCAAAGGACTATAAATTGTTCATGGTCAAACAAAAGGACACCCATTAACTCAGATTCATGTTAACATATTAGGGAAGGAGGTTCAAGTTATTAGTGGCAGTAATATCTGAACTTCTAACTCAATTAGATTTGGTAAGTGAAGTACCCCGTTATGATCAGCGGATCTTACGAGGGACCCAAATACATTTCAAAACACCTCAAAAGACCAAGAATGAAAATCAGAAAACATCTCTTCCCTACTCCCCAGTTGACTAAAAGGAAAAATAAGGCTTTTCATCAACATGTCCTGTTTGGTATTGGGAAATTCAAACTCAGAATCCTCTTCCTCATATGGGGAAGACAATTGTTTATTTTCAAAACCAATTACCCTAGAGCGGGAGGCTGAGACATTAGGGGAAGGGTATGTAATGAATCCTGCAGCGTCATCACTGATCCCCAGCCTAAAGTCTCCTCCCATGTGGAAAGGAGAAGGCAGCCGCTTCCTGATCCTGACCCTGACCCTGGGAGTGGTATTCTGAGGGTGGATCAAATGGGAGGAGATGGCTATCAGGGGAACGTGGTGACTCCAGCAGGAGAGACACAGTATTCTTCTCTTTCTTGCAAGGAATATCCCTTGTTTCCAGAGTTTTTAATGGCATGTTGTCATTATTCCAAACCATTCTACTATAAAACTCGGAAAACTACTTTGGCCCAACAAAACCCGATTCAGTCTTCATGTGTGCATGATAAACCTAGAACATATGCAACATCTAGTGTTTGGGTTGATTATTGTCTTCATAAAACTGTCCAAAAATGTAACTTGAAATCATTTTGAACTTTATTGGATTCCAAGTCCCAGAAAGCCTCAAGTACTGAGACAAGGAAGAGGAGCGAGGAGTCAATGTGGAGGAAATATGGCACCAAGTGTAATGTGCAGTCTAGATGTCAAGATCTAAGTCAGCTGCATCAGACATTTAAATCTGGAGATCACCTGCAGCTGACAGATCAGAAAAGGAGAGAGGAGAAAGGCTGCAGAGTGCACAGAGCGGGAAGCGAGTTCGGAGACAGAGGCAAACCCATGGAGAAGAGGCATGAGGAGAACAGGAGACATCTGCCAGTAGCAGATTGGCAGCGTTTGGGACCAGAGAAGAGGAACTCCAGTGAAGTGAAGGTGAACGATGTGCAGCAGGGCCAAGAGAGATGCAGAGATGCACTGCTTGTGTCGGCAAAGGCAAAAGCCAATGCAGGAACCAAACGGGACTCTGCCGAGAATGGGAAGCTGGCCCCATGAAAAATCCTTGCAGCAGCCGCACAGTGAACCAGTGAGTCAGTTTAGATGAATAGGGGGCCCCAGGATGTGCAAACACATTAAAGACTATTTGGGAAGCAATGTTGAATACCGACAAAATAGAATTGAAAAGAAAAGGCAAATATGTTATCATTCTCCTAATATGAGATGTCAGTTGAGGGGAACCTGGAACCAGCATTGCCTACGCCAAAAGACATTACTGAAAGAGAACAAAAAGGCAAATACGGTACAATTTTCCTGAACAAACCCTCATATATGGAATATCCGTATGGGAGAAGTTGGTACACGGAATAACTGAAGTAAACAAAGTTGTGCTAATGAAGAAGTACAATTGTGTGGTACCTAAGAAGAAGGTGAATGTTGGAGAGAGACCTGATAAGAGTATCAGGTGGTGAACCTTTTTGGAAAGAGATACCTGGCAAGAGAGTACACCAGGGGATCTGTGTGAGTCAAAAGGGGAGATATTCCTGGGAGGACAGTAAACCAGGATATCAAAAGTTTCAGTTGAAAAGCTTCCTGGCAGGAGAGTGTACCAGGAAACCACTTTGAACTGGTATGTTGAAGAGAAACTTGGCTATATGTTTTGCCACCATGAGGAAAGTGTTAGATAAAAGATACATTTGCAGTGCCTATTAGAGACTGTTTTTTTAAACAGAACATTGTGAACAATTTTCCTGAAAAATCCAGGGTAAGTGAACCAACCCTTGGACACAAGGATTGTTTGGTTTAAGTTACATGTTTACGTTTTTGCACATTTTATTGAATTGAGGTTTGAAACCTTTATCAAGCACCCTTTGTGTGTGTATATTAGTGCGAGGGTCAGGTTTAGTTTTGACACAAGGTCAGCCTGCTTTAGTTTTAGTTTCATGGGAAGGGATACTCGCTTTAGGTTAGGGAATTTTAGGCCTTTATCCAAACCCCTTTCTGTTAATAAAATGGCTGATGTTGAGAACAGTACCATTTTGTGTCCGCCTCTCATTTCTGACCCCTCACACCTAGCATTGGGATCCTACAATTGGCAGCAGAGCATACCAAGCTGGTAGGATACAAGAACTGTGAAAATAAACAATAGTTCTTCATAAGTTGTTCATAGACTTAAGAAAAGAAGAAGTCTAGAGGAAAGGAGCAAATCCCTAGCATTTTGAATTTTGAATTTTGGAACATTATTTTGCATCACTTTTTACTACCCGTGAAACTGGGAACTTTTGTGTTGGGTGAAAGCACAACATCCTTGCACAGTTGTCTTAGATTATTAGTGTTAGGGTCAGAAGTAGGTTTTGGGGACATGACAGTGACAGACTTTTTAGTTTTGTATTTATTAATAATTTAATTTGTTTCCTTTGAGTTAAGGAACCTCATTTTACGTTTAGGAATAGCAAGACATTTTTCCAACCCTCTTAAGTCTTTGTCCAAAAATACACGCGCATTGTGTTCGAGCCTTATTTCTACACCCTTACATTATCTTTTAACACTTTGTATCAGAAAGTCTTTTCAGCTCTGGTTACCAGGAGAATGACTCCCTTGCCCTGGTATCTCGACTTCAGAGTTTGCTATAACCAGGGGGAATGACTCCCTTCCCCTGATCTTTCTTTTCACTTGGTTGCACAATTAAACATCACCAGGGGGGTCTCTCTCTCTCTCACTTTGGTTTCACAGTTCAACACTGCCAGGGGGAATGTCTCCCTCCCCTGGCCTCTCTTTCACTTTGGGTTTTACAGTACAAAACCACCAGGGGGAAGGACTCCCTTCCACTGGCCTCTCTTTCACTTTGCATTCACAGTTCAACACCACCATGGAGAATAACCCAATTTCCCCTGGCCTCTATTTCAATTTGCTTTCAAAGTTCAACACTTTCCACCTTTCACTTTGAGGGTTCCACACCCAGGTTTCCCTGTCTCCAGACCTGGGCAGACTTGGTTCACTCCCCTGCCAAGTACTGAAATGAGAAACATGATTTGTACTCCTCTTCTCTTGTGGGTGCAGGTCCCAGACTTGTATTTCTCTGCTGCTTCAATTTGGCAGACCTGGTTCACCTAGTTCACTCTCCTTCCAGGTATTTCCACGAAGAAGATAATTTAAGGGATCTTCTTTTGTGGGTGCTGGTCTCAGAACCACATTTCTCTTCTTCTTTGTATTTGGGTACTTGGAGCCCTTCTCTCCCAAGTACTGTCAGGTGGAAGATGACTCATGTTGTTCTCTTGTTCCTCGACCCTTCCATTGTGGTCAGTGGCTTTACTCGACCACCAGCCAGAGGGAGATTCGCTCCAATCTGCAGAATTCTCTCTTCAGGTTGCCAGACCCGGTTTGCCTCCTCGTCTGTGTAACTTTCACAACTTTTCATTGGGTCACAGACCCTTCTTGTCCTCTTCCTAAGCCTCACGACCCTTACGGCGTATGATTAGGCCTCGCTATCCTCCCTACGTACTGGCCTGTCTGACCGTCACCCCTGTTACCTTTAGGGACTCCTGCGCATGGTGGTGGCTCTTCTCTGGACTGGAGTTGGCAGTCCTGTCCTCTTATGCGGTCGTCAACTTCTCGCGTATGTTTCTGTGACCCGTGACTATCGGCAATGTAAGAATGGCTTTGAGACCCTGCAGTCCACCTTATTAGGGAGCCTTTACCTCTGCCTGGTCTCACAACCAAAGGACTGGACGGCATCTGGTCTTGGAGATCTGCCTTCTGCCACTCGATGGCTTCTGCTCTCCAGTCTTTGTCGACTCTCTGCTTCTGTGCCTCACAGCTTCCATGCCTGCTATTGCTCAAGGGCTGGCTTGACAGCCAGCTTGACAACACAGTAAGTCCTTCTTTCCTTTTTGTCGTAAACAAACAGAGAAAACTATACTGTTTATTTAAGTTATCAGTATTGCTCTTCCTTGTTCTGCACCTCCTCCTCGTCCCAGTACTTGTTAAGTAGGTTTCCCTTTGGTAGTTCCTGCCCATCCTCGTCTCAGTAGTTATTACATTTTCCATCTTACAGACATACATGGAAGTATGGGATATGGAGTTGGGTTTTATGGGATACGAAGGTGTGCAGGGTTTGAGTGGAGGGTTGGCATAGCGTGTTCTCCTGAGATGTTCTTCCAGGTCCCCAGAGAGGAAGTCTCTCCCCATGAGATTCTCCCGCTGAGTACCATCCCCAGGGGGACTATTGAACTGCGATCCCACCACCATGGTGTTGGGAGACGTGAAGAGGACAGAAGAATTGTCACAGCACTCACACAAATATATTAATCCTTATAGAAATATGGTAGGCAAAGTGTACAATAGTGGCATTATTTCCCTCATCTTGATGGGTGACTACAAATACCAGAATGCAATTCAGCACAAGGCAAAAAAAGCCTTAGGAAATGTATGTTCAAGACTTAAAGACTCACAACAAAAGGTAATGTGTGAAAAGTTCACCTGTTGGCGTTGCAGTGTTTGTCAAATGCAGGCTTCATATATGATGTGATGAAACTATTCCAGTCTACCAAAACTAAACACTTTTTGGTGTGCTAAATATGAACATCTGAAAATAATGTAGTTAGTTGAAAACAGTTTTGTGTGACATATTTTAAATGGCCTGGAGGAGGGTGTAGATTTAGGCAGTTAATTGGTCCTTTGTGTGTACTTTTAGAAGTTGTGTCCACTATACATGTGTATCAGGCCCACTAGCCTTTGGCCGTGCCCACTGAATATTTTAGAACACTATCAGGCCACTAGCTATGGCCTTCGGTTGTGTCCACTATACATGTGTATCAGGCCCACTAGTCAGGGCCTTTGGCCGTGCCCATTGATATTTTACAGCACTATCAGGTCACTAACCTTGGCTTTCTGCTATGGCCAGAGGGCATGGTCTTTGGTTGTACCGACTGTAAATTTTACAACACTACCAGGCCACTAGCCCTGGCCTTCAGCCGTGTCCACTATACATGTGTTTAAGTCCACTAGTCAGGGCCTTTGACCCTGGCTAATGATCACAGGCTTTGGCTGTGCCCACTTTATATTTAAGAACACTACCAGGCCACACTACCCATGGCCTTCGGCGTGTCCACTATACATGTGTATCAGGCCCACTAGCTAGGGCCTACGGCTGTGCCCATTGTATATTTTAGAACAATAGCAGGTCACTAGCCATATCAGGACCATGACTAGTGGGCCTGATACACTTGCATAGTGAACACGGCCGAAGGCCATGGCTAGTGGCCTTGTAGTGCTCTAAAATATACAGCGGGCACGGCCATGCTTACAAGCTAAGGCCGAAGTGCCTGATACACATGTATAGTGGACCCTGCCGAAAGGCCTTGTCCATGGACTGCTAGTGGCCTAGTAATGTTGTAAAATATACAGTGGGCACGGCCGAAGCGAGTGATCTGGTAGTGTTGTAAAATATTGTTTTTCTTTTATTTTACTGTGCTTAGTTCAATAACATTTTTCACTGATTTATAACAAAACCAAACATTGAATCACATACATTGCATATATTCCTACACTAAAATCATGATTTATTTTTAAATTAACATCTAAAATCAAAGCAAGATAAAACGTTCACAAATATCACATAATTCATTTAACCATATTGCAATTTAACAAACTAAAAACATTTAACCAAACACAACAACCGCTGCGTTAAAGCTCTTAACTTTGTCCCTAGCCCCCTCTAACTCTCCAATTTCACATGGTGTCCCCCCTCCACCTTGGAGTTGTTTCATACCTGGTCCAATTCTGTTTTCGCTGTGCCCTGTGTTGCGTAGCAAGCACAGTTATGTACGCGTGCGCGAGCAGCATCGAGGCTCGCGCATGCGCGTAAGATATTAAAGGCGGTGCGCCGGCAGTTCGTGCCGGCGACCGGAGCAGACACACGTCTCCGGCGTCTTCTCTTTGGATGTCTGCCTGCATGTGCGAGTGTGTATGCGTGTGAGGCCCTGACACGCCCTGAGGCCCATAAAACTGGCGACGAGGGCGGACACGGAGCAGCCCTCCGCTCCGAAGGCATCGGAGAGAAAGAACATTGCTTCGTGTGCATCAATCGTATGCATGCAGACCCGCACGCACGGCTGGTGGCCATTTTATTAATTTACTTCTGCACGCAGATTGCAGTGGTTGCGGCCCGAGAGGGTGCTCGTGCGCCATCTGCTTTCTGCACTGTTCCAGAACAATTTTTGGAACCCCCACAGCCCAGATACCACAGGGTTGTGGTAAGGACAAGAAAGACAGTGTGAAAGCACTCTGAAGTTGACTGGTCATCTCGACACCTAACAGACAAGGATCACTGTGAGTACATCATGGGTGAAGAAAGAGAGGAGGATGAAAATGCTGTCGCCCCAATACCTCGCAGAATGCACAGTACTCTAGCCCCCATGCCTGAATTTGATACCACAGCCCCCCCCATCTAAGCTAGGACCGAAGTGGATCACATGGGTCAAAAAGCTGGAAATGTTTTTTAGGGCCTCGGGAGAAACAGAGGATAAGGCGAAGATTGCCATCATGGTCTATTCTGCAGGGACTGAGGTTCAACGCATATATGACTCTCTCACCATTCCAGCAGCTAATTACGATGCGGTCAAGCAAGCACTCCGTGACCACTTCCTTCCTATGGCGAACGTTGACTTTGACAGGTTTGTCATGGGTGCTGAGAAACAATTGGAAGAGGAGTCGTTAGACCAGTTTTGCGCTCGTTTGAGACACCTAGCGAGCTCCTGTAGATGGGTTAACGAGGAAGAAATGGTTCGCAACCAGCTGCTGCAGGGTTGCTGCTCAGGGAAACTGAGGAGACAAGTGCTAAGAGAACCTGGACTGACTCTGCAGCAAATTCTAGACATGGGGAGAGCATACGAACTGGCGGAGACAAGAGTGGCGAAAATGGACGCTGCTACACGCTCCAGGAAAGAGGAAGAAGCATATGGAATAGGACGTTCGGCCACAGGGAAGGCAAGATGGACACCAAGGAGAGGTGAAGGGCCCACAACGCAAGGGAATGTCTCCTCGTGTTCATACTGTGGATACGACCTATCACATGCGGGAGAGTGCCCAGCAAAATCAAGAACCTGTGGTCGATGCGGCACATTGGCACACTATGCGAGGATGTGCAGGGCAACGGCACCAGTAACAGTTTTGAGAGGACCAGAGAGAAGTGGTAGGACTGTCACTGGGAGAGTAAGGGGTGTATCCTCTGTCGAACAAGGAATGCAAGATCTCAATATCGCGGAAGAGGAGGAGGAGGATGAAGAAATATTTTTTATCTCAAGCATTGCGCAAGGCCCTGGAGCCCGTCGACAACCCAGATGCACCGTCAACATTAGCGAGATGCCAACTGCAGTCCTCATAGATACCTGGGCGTCTGTCTGTGTACTTGCAACCAAACATTACAATGCTCTTCCTGGTCCACCAAGGCTGACGAGTTCCACAGCGCGAATCTACGCATTCGGAGGAGATACACCTCTCCCCATCCAAGGAGTATTCGTGGCCCCAGTCTCTCATGGTCAAAACAAAATGAAGGCAAGGTTTTTCGTCACCAGCGTAAGCCCACGCTCCCTCCTAAGCTGTGCCGTGTCAGAAGTGCTAAACATTGTACACTTCACTCTTGCTGTGTACCTCACCGATCTGGACTGCCTACTACAGCGCTTTGAGAAGATCTTCACTGGTATTGGAAAACTCAAGGCTGAGCCCATACGGCTGGACATAGATGAGTCAGTGAGGCCGACAGCGCTTCAACATCGCCGCATCCCTTTTCCTCTAAGGGAACAAGTTGTGAAAGAGCTACAGTCACTGGTGGACAAGGACATTATCGAAAGGGTAGATGGACCCACTGCCTGGGTCTCTCCAATTGTGGTGGCCCCGAAGCCGAAACAACCAGGGGCAGTATGCATCTGCGTAGATATGAGGTTGCCCAATGTGGCGATCAAACACGAACGCCATCTTACACCGACCCTAAATGACATCGTCGGAGAGCTCCAGGGAGCAAGGGTTTTCGCGAAGCTAGACCTAAGATCAGGTTACGACCAGTTGGAGCTCCACCCCGAGTCCAGATACATTACTACCTTTACGACTCATGAGGGGCTGTATCAATACAAAAGACTTAGTTTCGGGATCTCGTCCGCAGCAGAGGTCTTTCAGAATGCCATCAGGGGGGCACTGTCAGGACTCAAAGGGGTCATCAACATGTCAGATGACATCCTAGTTTTCGCAAAGTCAGAAGCTGAACATTTGAAGCGCCTAGAGAACACCCTTGAGAGATCATGCAGCGTCGGTTTAACCCTACACAAAGAAAAATGCGAATTTTTAAAGGAGAGGCTTGAATTTTTCGGATTTATATTTCATGCTGGAGGAATTTCCCCAGATCCGGAGAAGGTAAAAGACATCCGAGACGCATCCCCACCAGCGTCCCCAGCCGAAGTAAGAAGCTTCCTAGGGATGGTCAATTATTGTGGCTGCTTTTTCCGAGATCTAGCCTCTCTATCAGAGCCACTGAGGGCGCTCACCAGAAATGATGTGGCGTGGACATGGACAGGGAAGGAACAAAGGGCGTTCACCACCATCAAATATGCCCTATCGGAGCAAGAAACAATGGCTTACTTTCACCCCGGTCGCGATTCGGAGATCGTAGTTGATGCTAGCCCAGTGGGGTTGGGAGCAGTCCTCATGCAAGCAGACCAGCAAGGGACCATGAGGCCCATCGCCTATGCCAGCAAAGCACTAACGGACACGGAGAGGCGTTACTCCCAAATAGAGCGAGAAGCCTTGGCAAAACTATGGGGGTGTAAACATTTCCGAATATATATTCTAGGGAAGCCAGTCGTTGTGGTGACTGACCACAAACCCCTCATCCCGATATTGTCTGGAACGTCGTCCAAACCGCCTCCGCGCATAGAAAGGTGGATGTTGGCCCTCATGGAATATGGGGTCAAATTAATGTATCGACCAGGGACACACAACCCGGCGGACTACCTATCGTGCCATCCGGGCACTGGGAGGCCCAGGGACTCACTGGAGGTGGCAGACTGTGTGGAAGCCGTACACCTAGTGGTTGAGGCAGCACTGCCTGTTGCCCTGACACGTCAGGAAATTGTGGGTTAATCCAATAGCGATGAAGCATTCCGAAAGATAAAAGGTGCGGTGGACACAGGAGAATGGCGGGAGGTCCTCCTAGACAACTCCCGAAGGACTGCAGAAGCACAAAGGGATCTACAGGCACTCTGGAAGGCACGCCATGAATTATCGGTGGCGGACGATGGAATACTGCTAAGAGGGCACCAGATCGTGATACCAGGGGCGTTAGTTGTGAAAGTCCTACAGCTGGCCCACAAGGGACATCAAGGAATGGCCAAGATGAAAGCTCGTCTCAGATTGAAAGTCTGGTTTCTGGATCTGGAAGGCAGGGTGGAGAAATTTTTGAAGGCCTGCATCCCATGTCAAGCCGCAAGCCCTGTGGAGAGGGCGCCACCCATTCAGGCCATGGAAAGGAGTGACCACCCATGGGGGACAGTGCACGCGGATTTCGGATCCACGGGCCGAGGTTTATACTTTCTGGTGGTGACCGACCACTGGTCACGATACCCAGAGGTGGAGTTGGTCGAATCCACATCCAGTGACCACACCATTCTGGCCATGGACAAAATATTCGCCACACATGGTTTCCCTCTGGAGATCTGCTCGGACAATGGGTCACCGTTTCAAGGCCAGCGTTTTGCTCAATACTGTGAGGACAGGGGAATAAAGCATCGCAAAATAACCCCACTATGGCCGAGAGCAAATGGCGAAGTGGAGCGGTTTATGCGAACGCTCAACAAAGTGTTCCGCATATCGGTGAATGGGGGAGAAGATCTCTGGCGAAATCTGGTCGATTTTCTCAGAGAGTATCGCACGACCCCACATCAGTCCACCGGAGTCGCCCCCGCAGAAGCCCTTTTCAAAAGAATACCAAGAGGTCTACTACCCGAAGTAGAAGGAAGACTACCAGGAGAGATCAACAACTGCAACGTGCGCACCGAGAGGGCCATTCTGAATGAGAAGGAGACTATAGAGCGAAAACTACCTGATAGGGCGATCGCAGTAGGTGACACCGTGCTGGTGCGCAACAGAAAGCCAGAGGGGAAGCTAGCGCTGCCGTATGAACCACAACCATTGGGCGTGACCCACGTCAAAGGGTTGATGGTCACGGCTGCCAACGCAAGAGGGACTGTTACCAGAAACATTTCGTTCTTCAAGCGCATAGAAACTGCGAACCCTGAGGCAACGGTCAGAGATGAACATGATCAGAATACTGGAGTGCCAGTGTAAGAGGATGGACCGCCAGAAGCTCCCTTGGCACCCGAGGACCCCGACACAGGAGCACGCAGGTACCGGAGCCGGGCGGGGCGCAAGCCACCGCAGAGGTTCAAAGACTTCATTATGGACCCTACCTCGTAACTAAGGGCACACTCATAGTGAAAGTTGTGAGGGGACCCTGTTGGTTCCTATGTTTGCTAATGTTATTTTGTTTTGGGGGGAAAAGGAGGGATGTTGCGTAGCAAGCACAGTTATGTACGCGTGCGCGAGCTGCATCGAGGCTCGCGCATGCGCGTAAGATATTAAAGGCGGTGCGCCGGCAGTTCGCGCCGGCGACCGGAGCAGACACACGTCTCCGGCGTCTTCTCTTTGGATGTCTGCCTGCATGTGCGAGTGTGTATGCATGTGAGGCCCTGACACGCCCTGAGGCCCATAACACCCTGGAGCAAAAATGTCCCGTTTTTTTCTATGGGAAAATGAATGGGGACTAAGCCGAAACTGTGCTTTTTGTTATCTTTATTTTTGTAAATGTATTAACAGATCTTTTCCAAAATGTCCAGGGGGGCGTGCTATTTTTCACGTTCTCTTGCATAAAATAATTCTACCCGCATTCCTAAAGGAAAAATAATGTCTTCCTATTTTTATCTTACGAAATCTCGCTCCTAGGTGCTTTAGAATGTTGGCATGGATGAAAAATATAAATGTAGATATAGTTAATAATCACATACATACAAATTCTAAAAATGTTCAATCCAAAAAGCACACGGATTTTGCATTTATAATTTGTAGGCGGTTTCAAAGCTTTGCAAAACATGTCGATACACCAGGATTCGCACCTAGAATTTTCTACCCGTAGCCATGCCCTTTACTCATTGCGCCACTGACTGGACCATCTACAAATGTTTGAAGGAGGCTAGTGGGAGATGTAGTCTTCACGAGTGTGTGCTTTAGAAACAGCTTTGGTCAAAATTCACGTGCTAGAGGCAAACGTATAGTTTGTGTTGCGCGCGCCGTAGCGTCATTAACTTCAGTGAGAATTGAGGAGGGGAAAAAACATGGTTATGACCAAGATACTGCTTTCTAATTGGTTGAGACGACCGGCCTCTGTAAATCGACTGATGGTTTCTTACCGCTGATTGGAAGGAATACTTCGGAACTACTATGGTTGGTCGGAGGCTGCGACCGGCTACAGCACGTGTGTTGATTCTGCAGGAGGAGCGGGAAGATGGCGGCTGTGACAGGAGCTGGAGGGGCACCTGGGTCAGGTGCAGGCCGTGTGTCCAGCGGGAGAGATGTGAACTGTGTACCGGAGGTGCCAGACACCCTCGGGGCTGTGGCGAAGCAGGGGTGAGCGTGACACCCCAATAAAGGAGGGGGGCAGCGTTTTGGGGGGAAGTAGTATGTGTGAGGATATGGGATGGAGGGTGGTTTACGAGGCTGCTGCAAAGAGCAAAGGTTCGCTTCGTTGACTGGGGCGGATACTTATGTGTGAAGCGTCAGATGGCGGCTTGTGCATGCCTCAGGCCATGCATGAGATTCTTTAGTGCTCTGCAACCTATATGCAGTGGTGGAAATGGAAAACATGTTAAGGGGGATCCCACAAGGGCCGCGGCGGTGGTGGACGTTTGGAGGTAGGGGCGGAGTGGCGAGGGGGTGGAGTGCTGAGGAGGCGGGGCTGGCAGTTGGACTCCACTGAAAGGAAATGTTCAAAATATTAAAAACATTGTACAATTTCTTTCATGCTGCTTCGTTCTAAACTGTACATCAATTCTACTTTAAATCACTTCCATGACAGTTGTGCACCCAAAATAATGTTAGTAATGCGTGCTTTTTAGTAAATTAAGGAATCCATAGAGACGCTCTACAGTAGAAGGCTACCAGGTTAGCTCCGCAGGTTGCGAGACCGTTGCTGAGGTGTTTATATATTAACAACTGTTTGTTAATCGTATGACTTTTTGCAATTCCTTATAATAAGTATGTGGTCAGGAGATGGGTTGGTCACTTGCTTATATTCAGGGTGCAGGTGGGGGTATTTCTGCCCCTGTAGTGAAAATGCAAAAGTTGGCACCCATGAACCCACAGTTTTTTAAACTGCTGTCAGCACAACAGAAGCATTTATTTGTGATTAACCAGTTTGACAAGCATATAACATCTTTATAAATCTAACCTGTGATAAAACACGAAGGGGGCACACATTACTGAGTGTGGTAGTCTGACAAAAAAAAAACATTTTAAAAGAAAATTAATAAATGTAAGCAGCATTTTTCAGTTTGGAAATTACTTTTGTTTTTCTTAAGCGTGAAAGGCACATTTGGAAAACAGTGTGCCTGCATCTAGAAAGCCAGCTTTCAACAGTGATATCCCGACCCAGTTATATTAACGTGCAATTAATTCCTGTGGTGCCCCTTTCAGGCTACAATAAAGAAAATGGGTTGAGCAAATGGATAATGCAGACGCGCGAATGACGGCCAGTGAGAGGAGCGCAGATGAGATTACCCAGCCCCCAGCTTCCCTCAGTGAAGCTGGGGGCTCGGTATAACCTGGTCAGGGCTGAGGCATGCCGGTGTAATGTCACTTTTTGCTATCTGTCAGAAAATCCTACCGATATGAAAAAGTGACAGGTAGGAAAATCTGACAGCCTAGCCTGTCATTTTTTTCCTACCCGTCAGAAAATCCTACCGACGGCAACCCACCCAGGAGTAGGAAAAAGTGACCGCTTGGCCTGTCATTTTTTCCTACCCGTCAGAAAATCCTACCGAGAGCAGGCATTGGGCAACCCACCCAGGGGTAGGAAAAAGTTACGGGGTAGGAAAATCTGACAGCCTGACCTGTCATTTTTTCCTACCCGTCAGAAAATCCTACCAAGAGCAGGCATTGGGCAACCCACCCATGGGTAGGAAAAAGTGCGTGTGTGACCTATGGGATGCATGTGTGAGCTAGGGTTTGCTCGGTTGATGCAGTGGCCGGGCATCAAGAAGATGCAATCTAGGGTGGTGTGTGATGTCTTGAGAGGAGCCTGTACTGGGATGTAATTGGGTGCTTGGCTATACAGCTCGGGTGAGCTTATGTGGGTGGGTGGGCGGGCTGCTGCGGTGAGCTAGGCTGCGTGGGTGCTGTGCTGGGGTGAGTTACGGTGGCGTGCTTGGATGAGCCACAGTGACGTTATTTGCTCTAGTGTCCTAGGGTGGGTGCTGTGATAAACTATGTAAGCTTGTTCAGATACTGGGTGGCTAGGTTAAGTGGGCTGGGTGCTGGTATGAGCTTAAGTCCAGTGAGATGATGAGGTGAATTAGGGTAGGCGGTATGGTTGGTGGGAATAGCTCTGGTGGGTGTGGGGCTAGGATGTACTAGGATGGATGGTTTGCTGGGGTGAATTAGGATCGGTGTGCTAGTCTGTGTCATGCTAGGCTGGGGCGTTTTGCTGGTGTGATCTACGGTCGGTGGATGTTGTACCTTATGAGCTAGGTGGGTGGGTGCTGTGTTGTGGTGAGCTAGAGTGAGTGCTAGGGGCTGAGATGAGTTAAAATGTGCGCCGTGTTGGGGGAGCCTATGGTGGATAGGATGATGGGATGCTTTGGTGAGCTTGAGTTGACAGATGGGGTGCTATAGTAATCTTGTGCTGGAGTGATGGGTGTTGCTAAGAGGTAGAGGAGGGTGGTTGTACTGCACAGGTGAGCTAGGGCGGGTAGATTGTATGCTAGTAAGAGTTAGGGTGAGTGGAATGTTTTTTGTGGTGAGCTATGTTATGAGCTAGGGTGGGTTGGTGGTGAGCTGGAGAGAGGAAAGGTCGGGAGTGTACTGATGCAAGCTGGGATTGGTGTGTGGATTGGTTTGCTGAGTCAGCTTATGGTTCCACGGTGAGCTACAATATGTATTGCGCCAGGGCAAGCTAGGCCGGCAGGTTTATGTACTGGATGGAGCTAGGGTGGATATGTATTGTGCAGGGATTAGTTTGGGTAGATGGGTGGCGTGCTGCGGAGAGCTAGGGTGGGTCGGTGTTATGCTGGGTAGCTAGGGCGGGGTGACGTTGGGTAAGCTTGTGTAGGATGCGGAAAAGTGGTTTGTTGAAGTTTGGTGGGGTGTGTCAGGTGTGAGGGAGGTTGTGTGACTGGGGATAAGGGGGAGCTGGGGTGAACTCATGTTTTCTGGGGTGCTTTGGCAGTAGTTGAATAGGTGGGCTGATGGGATGAGCAATGTTGAATGAGTTGTGCTTGTTTTTATTGCATTTGCATTGGGGGTGAAAGCTTGGCTGAGCTAGGGTTCCTGGGTGTGGTAGGTTGTGCTGGGGTGAGGTAGGTTTGCTGGGGTGAGCTAGGGTTTGTTAAGGGTGGTTGGGGTGAGCCGCATGTGTTGCAGTGATGTAGCCGCGCTGGGAGTGATCAGGGTGTCATAGGGTATGTGGTGGGCTAGGGTATGGACGTGAGCTTGGGTGGGTTCTTAGGGTGTGTGTGTTGGTATGATGCTGCAACCAGCAGGGGGGATTCTAGGTGAGGAAGAGTGGGTAGAGGGTTAGGTGTTGTCCTGGGGTAGCAAGTGTGGGTGAGCTATTGAGATGCTTGGGTGGGTGGACTCCTGGGATGAGCTCTTGGTGGGTTGGGGGGCACGTTGGGTGGGTGGTGTTACTTTGAGGTGACCTAGCGTGTCTGAGTGGGGTGTTGGGGTGATCTATGGTGTTCTGGGGCTAGTTATGAAAAATGAGTTGTTGTGCCTGGATGAGCTAGGATAGGTGGGTATTGTGCTAGGGTCTTCAAGCGTATGTGCTATTGTTAGCCTAGGTGGGACGGGTCATGGGGTCAGTGAGGTGGTGGGGTGATATTATGTTGGATGAGGCAAGCTAATGTGATGAGATAGGGTGAGCAAGTGACATGGTTGGGTGGGTGCTCTAGATGGGGTGATATGCAGTAGTGTGGGGGTTGGTTTGGTTGAGGAGAGGTGGTGGTTGGGTGGAATTGGGTGCATTAGTGGGGTGATTGTGGCCGGTCTGAGATTTCTGGGTGAGGGTTTAGGGTGAGGTGAGGTTGTTGGGACAGGCTGGGTGGATGAAGTGAAGTGGGGTGGGGTTGGGTGTGGTGAGCTTTAGGATGGCATGTGCTAAGGTACATGGATGGAGGAAGGGCAAAGCTGAGGCAGGTAAGTTGTTGTCCAGAACTACGGTTCCCGAGGGCGTTCAACCTACAAGCGCTTTGAGGTCATACCAATGATATATAGAGCGCTATATAAATACCAAGTAACATAACATAGGACTGGGGTTTGCTCGGATGCTTGGGATTCACTACTGGGGTGATCTAGTGTGAGTGGGTTTCAGTGCTAAAGTAAACAGGAAACTAGACACCGCCCTCCTTCATGCCACATTCTTCATTCTGCCCAGCGCAACTAACGTTCTTCGTTCTCAGCCTTCTTGACTTGTCAACAGTTGTCGACACTGTTGATCACTCCACTCTCCTGTCTTCCCTTGCCTCACTTGCTCTCTCGTGCTGTCCTTCGTTGGTTCACCTCTTACCTTTCATATCAATCTTTTTGGTATCCTGGTCTGGCTCTACACCTGACTCTCGTCCTCTCCAATTTGGTGTCCTGCAGGGTTCTGTGCTTGTCCCTCTTGTCGTCTCCCCTTATACACTCCCGCTCTCCCATCTCATATCTTCCTTTGATCTTTGCCTCATTTCTGTGCAGATGACGCCCAACGTTTTCTCCTCTCTTTCTAACTTTTCTGACTCCCTTGAGGCCAATGTCTCTGCTTGCATCTCAGCTATTAAAACTCTGAATCCACACCCACTTTCTTCACCTTAAAGCCAGTCAAAATAAGAGCTTCTATTTATTCACCTCCTCCAATCTACCTCCCTCTGCTTACCCTTCTGGTATTTCCTTCCCACCTGCTTTCCTCCCCTTTATTCTACAGTGAGAAATCTTGGTGTAATCTTTGAGTCTTCATTCTCTTTCACTACTCATATCTCTACTACTGCTTTTATTATTAATATAATGGTATCTATTAAGGCGGACCTAGCTTTGAGAAGCAACAGAGCACTTTACAAAAGTATACAACAATACAGATACATAACAGCTCTTTGGAGAGGTATACAATGCATAACAGAGCTCTTTAGAGAGGTATACAACAGTACAGATGTATAATGGAGCTCTTTAGAGAGGTATCAACATAAGATATACATCGGGGTGTAGGATACATGGGAGCACAGAGGAGGGGTACAGCTGTACCGGGTGGTGTTGAGGAGAGGGGCAGGCGCCATCTAGTGAGTCTGGTGCAAGGGGCGATGTGATGGCCTAGGTGTTGAGTATGAGCGACTCCTTGAAGAGGTGGGTCTTGAGTTCCTTTCTGAATTGGAGGAGCGTGGGGGTGAGTCGGATGCTAACGAGGAGGAGGTTCCATATTCTTGGGGCATAGACAGAATACTTTTTTTCTGGCCCTTTCCTTTCTGCAGCGGTGGATTTCAAGTCTGCCCATGTTCTGGCAACTGTTGGAGCAATGTCTGCTTGTGCGGCCGCTATCACCTTTATAACAGTTGTCATGCCCGTCCCTTCTGGTCTCCTGTCTCGCCGTCCCTTCCGCTCAGGTTGTCGTGCCCGTCCCTTCTGGTCTCCTGTCTCGCCGTCCCTTCCGCTCAGGTTGTCGTGCCCGTCCCTTCTGGTCTCCTGTCTCGCAGTCCCTTCCGCTCAGGTTGTCGTGCCCGTCCCTTCTGGTCTCCTGTCTCGCCGTCCCTTCCGCTCAGTCTTCAACTCCTCTATTCGTCTCATCTTTTCTCTTCCTGCTAGTGATTCCGTTAGCAGTAACCGATGCTCCAATTTCCTTCTTTCATTTGACAACCGACTTCTCTTTTGTTCATGTGGGCAACCTACAGATTTGGGCCTAGGGTGTCGAAGCCAGCAATGGAAACGGGGAACCCCATGCATTTCCCAAAAGAGGACGCCCGTGGGAATCCACAGAGGTCTCCCTTGCGCAAATTGCCCCAGTTTCTATTAGCCACAATCTCCGACAAAGTATGATATTTGGTGGGAAAAAAACCACAATGTTCACTTTGTCTGGGGTTGCGGGTAATAAATTCTGGGCCGCTTCGTGCAAGTCAGACCTCTGTGCATTCCCACGGGTGTCTTCTTTTGGGTAATGCATGGGGTTCCCTGTTTTCCTTGCTGGCTTCGACACCCTAGGCCCAAATCTGTAGGTTGCCCACAAGAACAAATTGTGCTGTGGTGAAAGGCTTGGGGTTACCAGCGGTTTACCCTTTTCCTTTTGTGCCCCTAGTAGGTGCACCCACACATGTGAGGTACCTTTTTTCGTCGGGACACCTGTGGGAAAGTGAGAAGGTATGACATCTGTTGTTGGCGACGTGTTTCGGTAAGTGGACACAGAAATGTCTCTGAAACTGGCTGGAAATGAAGACAATTCTCAGTCGCTCTGGCCACCCACCGAAACACACTGCCAACAACACATGGTCTACCTTCCCGCGTCTCCACACGTGTCCCGATTGAAAACGGTACCTCACATGTGTGGGTGCACCTACCGGGGGCGCAAAAGGAAAAGGGTAACCCACTGGGAACCCCAAGCCTTTCGCCACTGCCCATTATGTTCATGTGGGCAACCTACAGATTTGTGCCTAGGGTGTCGAAGCCAGCAAGGAAAACGGGGAACCCCATGCATTTCCCAAAAGAGGATACCCGTGGGAATCCACACATGGCCCAATTGGAGGGGCGGCCCATCTCATGTAGCCCTCCCAGGGGCAGATAAGGGGGGGGGGGCTGTCCTGCACTCCTCCCTGGGCTCAGGCGTCCGTTCCTAGGAGCAGATATCTGGTCCCAGGGAGGGTTACATGCCATGGCACCCACTCCATTGCGGCTGGTGGGAGAGGGGGTCAACGCCCCATCCCATTAGAAAATTCCCAGACCCTTTGGGGTGCCCCGCAGCCCCCCCAAAAAGCGTTCCACCATTTTCACTTTTTTCCTTTGGTAACCCAACTCCCCTTGGTGCAGAGAGGCACATTGATGTGCCAATCTGGCCTGGGGTGCCCAAACCTTACTGCCCCACCCACTGGGGGGGCCTGTACCACCATTTTTGGGGGGCCTCTCCCCCCCCGCGACCAGCAATGCGTCATATACGTGGTGTCCTTGGAAAGGGGAGAACCTCCCCGTTCCAAAGACACGACTTCTTCCTATATCCCTGGTGGCCTAGTGGGCCCTAGGGCCCAAAACCCCCTCCCACCTCACCCCTTCCCTCGCCTTTTTTTCCTTTTCTTTTTCACCCCTGGGGGCAGTGATCATCTGCCCCCAAGGGTCTCCAGCGCTGTGGCCCCATGCTTTGGGGCCACGGGGGGAAAGGAGGGGCTTATCAAATCAATCAAATGCTCTGCGTTCTATTACTCCCATTAGCACCAGAACCTCTTTACAGCTTACCCACCCGATATCAATTAAGAGGATGCCAAAACCCCTGTCCACTCAGAGTCAGCCTGTAGATGGGCAATAGTCAGCCTTACATGTGCCATCCTTAGAAATGTGGGCTTGCAATGTGTCTCCACTGGGTGGCACTTCAAGAGGTGGCACAGGGGAGCCCTTTTTAGGAAGACCGCTCGGGTGCTAGGCGGATTCTCGTAGGCAAAGTGGCATTCATCAATAGGAGGTACTAGTGCATACTCTAATGGCTGTGTATTTTGTACCACAGTTTTTAAAGAGAATGAAATCTTTTTATATAACTAAAAAAAATGTGCTAATGAACTAATCTAGTTGTGTAATACCATTTTTCTTCGTTAAATATTAAGCAGTTGTTTTCCTTTATATAATATAAAACTTTGTCATGGTGTCCCCAGACAGTGGAGACAGTAGGGTTGTGCAACAGACCCTAATGTAGGGACGATTTGCTCTGTTTTGACCTCATATGTGCTACTACTACTCTAGAAAGGGAACAGCAAGAGAGCCTTCTCCGGGAAAGATGACCATAAGCAGAAGACTATCCCTGTCTACGGAATCCAGGTGCCTGTGGTCCAGGACTGAACAAACCCACATTCACTTCTGATAAGGCAGGCGTGAGCATGTCCACGCTGCTCCAGAACATTCAACAGTTTCTAGTCAATAGTGAAGTCTCATTTATTGTGCGAGGCATTACAGCATCCAATGCATCTATCCAATTTCTTCACATTTCACCGAAGTTAGTCTCAGAATTGTCCTCACGGATTAGTACCCCACAATAATAAACTTTGTATCTGTTATTTGGACTGTCAGATGCCTGGAGAATGAAGAGGTCCACAGAGGTGGATGGGTGAACCCATCCTCCATGATAGGTAGAGGCTATTCTTATCTATAAATCTTCCCAGTGAAGTTCCTTCCATCTCACTGAAGTACCAGGATAAAGTCGTGTTTACAACATCTTCAAATCATCTTGGCTGTAAAAGGTGGGATTTTCATCTCCATACTTCTCCCTAACATGCTCCGTAATTTGGCATTTGGGGAGGTTCTCTGTCTGTGCAGTGCCCTTAAGAGTCTGCAGTGAAGTGTAAACATGCACCGCAATCACCTTACAATTGTACGTTGAGGCTCCTTTGACATCAGAATGCTGGCCTACCATTATCTTTGCACTGCACCACGCAGTGATGGGTGCATATTTTTGGGGTGTTGGCAGAATGACAGAGATGCAAACAGCTTCATGCAACTCAAGTTTCATCCTGTGGACCTGTGTCTTACCCGTTCATATACAGTCCAATTTTGGACACTGCCAGTCCCTCCATTTTTTTTCTGTAGTCTCCCACATATCATTTTAGTAAAATAAATGGAAATTACTAACATTTGTCCAAAATCATCATACCTCGCAATATACCTGGACGTGGCATGGCACAGCTGAACTGCCAACACACTTCTGTGCCATTCCAAAACCCATGCCCCGTGTACAAGGTGGCAGGGGAGCCGCCTTATGAATTTCCTAGGGGGGCCCAAATACAGGAAGTGACATCACTGGCAGTTATAGGACCACAAATGTGCATGTAGTAGCCAACTTGGTGCAACGGCGCGCGGGGGGGTTGGAGTCGCGTGCTGCGCAGAACAGTGGAAACATTGGCTAGCATGTACTGCATATACTAAAGTCAAGTAAGAACGAGATTTAAGCCTTCGAGTTGCATTCCAGTAGGCCATCACTGCCCCTACTCCACCCCTCTATAATCATCCAGGTTGTAGTAGCTCTCAAAAGGCAGAGCAACGCAACTAGGATGGGCAAACGAAATGCCGTCCCATCCTCTGAGTGTGTCAAACGTCAGAGCAAAGACTGTGCGGGTGCCTCCTACCTTGGAGCACAATCTCACTAATTTGGTGCAAATCTCACAAGTGGGAGCATGCGAATCCCCTGCGTGTGTGTGGGCTGCAGACCCCGGATCACATGCTCACTTCAGTGTGAAACTGTGGCCAAGGCTCTTTGGGCAAGCATTCAGGATGGGTCTCATACCTATAAACAGCGTGATATATTGAGTGGGCACCTCACTTCGTGGAGCATAGTATCCACCGTTGCTGGTAATCTTAACAACAATGTACAGTTTCACTCTTGGTCATCTCAGTGACCCCATGTATATTAATGGAGTCAGTATCCCATCTAGGAAGACCATTCTATTTCTGTTAAAACTTGAGTGACAATTCAGAGTGTTTTATCGATCTATAGATCCATACCATATTCATTCAGTGTGCGCAGGGGTGATAACTTGTGTCTAAGAGAGCTCATTCATTCATTCAGGAGAGATAAAGGGGTAACAATCCCCTGTATGTGGGATCAGGCTCATTTTGCCCCATTGCCCCTCCAGAAGGAGTGAGCAGGTTTTAAGACCCTGCTGATTCTGCTATCCGACAGACTCGGGCCTTCTATACCTTGCCCCATCACGGCTCCCAACATCCTGAGCGGCAGCTTATGGACAGCAGGCAGCTCCGGACATGCCTGTTGCCAATTGAATGTAGACAGATCTACTATTTAGACACTGGGAGAGAGCCATGAATCCACATTGGTGGTGAAGAAGCACTCAACATACAGAACACAATGGTATTGTGTTGCAGTCCTGCCGAGAAATGACAATTCTGAGCATGTGAGCAGTAGGCTGGATCAGTGCTGCCCCATAAAAGGTGTAGAAGCCTCTTTGAGAAGTGGCAGTACTGGCCCAACGGTGAGAAGTATAGTATTTTCACATTAACTATGCTTAAGAACTTTGGGTTATGGGTTATTGAATAGTGCTGCTACATTCTGAGTAATTCCATCCCTTTAAATATATGAGCTCTTGTATAACCACGACAGTGTTGAGATATTCTGATGATGACAGACTTGCTCAATAGTTCTGGTTCTGTATCATTAAATGTACTTCCGATCTTTAGAGTATCGGAAGGATAGCTCAGGGGCAACGTGCTCGCCTTGGAAGCAAGACGACACAGAGCAACACAGGTTCGATCCCTCGGTCTGCGCAACACAGGTTCACTCCCTCGGTCCGCACAACACAGGTTCGCTCCCTCGGTCCGCGCAACACAAGTTTTCTCCCTCAGTTTGCGCTTAGAAACCTCTGGGTAGTACACGCATTATAAATAACCAATTAAAATAAAAAGAAATACATCTGTTGAGAAGTGCTGGGGGCCTTGTCAATAAGAGTGTAGCAGCTCAACTGAGAGGTGCTGATGTTGTCCCATCAAAAGTATAGCAGCCCCACTAAGATGAAATAGCATTGCCTCAACAAAAGCATAGTATCATCGCTGAGAAGATTCAACAATTATAGAAGCCCTGTTACAGCAGTACTTTCCTATCAAGAGTATAGCCAGCTAACTGATGAGCACCAGCATTTCCCCATTTCAAATATGGCAGCTCTACTAGAAAGTGCTGGCTCATACACCTCCGCTCCCAGCCCATAGCATTCGCCCTCGCGACGTGCAAACTCGGAGACATGCAAACAGTCTCATTTTCCGCCTCCCTGCCCCTGCACTCTGCCCCCTCCCTCGCTTTACATCTGTGCCTCCATTTCTAAAAATCCTTCTGGGTTGGGTGTACCTCTACATCTGTTCACCCCTCTTGCCAAGAGGGGTGCACAGATGTACAAATACACCCAACCCAAAACGATTTTTAGAAATTGAGGGACAGACTTGTTTTGCATCTGTGCCTCCATTTCTAAAAATAGTTTTGGGTTGGGTGTACCTCTACATCTGTGCAACCGGGTGCATAATTGGCCATGTGCATGGTGGGTGCCTTGATGCGCTCCGCCTGCTATAGATCGCGCGTTGGCTAGAGAAACTCTATCCTGTGCGCCTGGCTAGATGGCCGTATATGTGCAACCCTGTACCCTGCCGGAAAAGCGTCTTGAAGGTGGCCTGCCTGGCGATGTTCGCTTACCTACACCAATGTATTCCTATGTGGCTATGGCAGGCTTGTTTCAGAAGGTGATGAACAGTGAACCAATCCAGTGCATTGGCGTGCGGATCAAATGCAGCCTAATTCTGTTTCCAATCACTCGTGCTGTTTGCATGTTTCGACGAGTATCCACGGCGAGTGCTTTCTGCTAGGTTATCCGATGCCCCCCTTTCTCAAGGTTTACTTTTGCAAACCATTGTAATCTCATAGTTCTGTCCCCCTTCGAGATGCCCCTCTAGCCCTAGACAACGTGGCCCACGTTTGCCCCATGATGGCGTTATTGTTTACCCTTAAACACCACACATTTATATTTTAAGTTTGTTTCTGATTAATCGGTATGTCTTATTGCACAACTCCCATTTGTGGATGATGGTGCGCAGCCCATGACCCTTATGCCCGATTTATTCGCGTTCTTACAGTAAACCTGAATGTCATGCAGCATGTCCGAATATGTCACCCTAAAGACAAGAGAGCCACCGCCAATCAAACACTGTGTGACATTAAATATTATATACAATAGACGTGTATAGATGTATGACAAACATGTATAATTTGTCTTTGGTAATAGTTGTGCGTACCATTCGTCATACTAATAATTGCTGCTCGGCGAGGGGTCTTGTTGAAGATCTTTTTTGGTGGGTGAGGTTGCCTGGAAAGACTGTGCATGGGGTCTGCGTAAAGGGAGTCACGTGCATCAATGCCAGTGGATCAGGAATCCGCCCGGGTGCAGGCCTCTCTTCCCAGTGGTAGTGACGGGCAGTTATTTCAGTACTAGCTAAGCACGCAGTAGAGACACTTACCTTTCACCCCTGAAAGACTTACACTTTTTTCTATTGGTTTGGAAACGTGTGTAAATGACACACGTCTCCAAACCAAAAGAAAAAAGTAGCTATATTTGTCGCCAGTCGCTTTTTCTGTAAAAAGTCGCCAGGGGGGTGGGGAGGGGGGGGGGGCGTGCTTTCTCGCTAATTATAGCTGGTCTTTTCTCTCCAGGGGTGGGGGGGTGGCGTGGGGCTCAGCCCTGACTTCATTCTGCCGGTGGGGTGGGGTGGGGTGGGGGGGGGTTGTAAAATCCAGCCCTGCTGCTCGCAATGCAGACTCACTGAGCCATGCATGCAGTGTCAACACTTCTCACTGTGACCAGGCTTCATTAAGAGGGGGGGTGCAATGTGAACAGATGGCTGAGTGCCCCCTCCCCTGTCCCCAGTGCTTTCATCTGTAGAAAGATGCCTCTTCTATTTCCACGGCCCTGCCCCCAGTGCTTAACTATAAATCATGACTGAGCATGTGCAGTCAGCCGGATTTATCATGAATATGTCCTTGTATGTGAAATAAGTGCATTATTAACGTGATAATGATGCACTTAGTTCACGTACATATATATTTCTTATGGATACTTTCATATGTTTTGCACATTTAGTGCTTGTAAGAATCCTGGGACTTTATGAAACAGTGTTCCCTGTGTGTATCTTCTGGAGTCCGTGGGGTTCGTGAGGTTTGCGTCCATTTCAGAGTAGCTCTTAACAGGGCTTCGCCATGTTCGGTTATTTCAGTGAGCCTGGCTCACATCAAGTTACAGAAACGGCACCCCTGGGATCCCACAAACACAGGCACACCACATTCCTGCTGTCAAAAAATCCTATCCTTTAAGTACTGACTGAGTCAGCAAGATAGGATTTTCTGACAGATAGGAAAAAGTGACATTACACCGGGTCCCAAGATCCGGCCGGACATCCGATGCCGGATCTCGGACCCGGCAAGTGCTGGCCCATTGGGCAGGGCTGCCTATATGCCTGGATTTCCCATTACCAGAGATGTCTTCATTTGCCAAAGGGCTGTCCCTTTAGCAGCCTCGTTTACAGCCATGTTTCTACCACGTATTTGCATAATACGGTATGCATTACCTCCACATCCACTCTTCCTCTTCCCAGTACTTATTCATGAGGCCCCTGCCTCCGACACAGGACCTTCTTCTATTTCTTTAAATTCCTATAACTCCTCCCCCACATCCATGTCACTCAGTTTTAATTTTTGCTGCCTCCGGCAGGTTGGACTTTTTCTTCCCAGTATGGGGCACTGGGGAGCACCTCTTGCTGGCCCCCTGGGGGGGCTGTGCGGCGGGGCCCTCGGCTCCCTCGGGTGCAGCGGAGCTCCTGGGCCACCTGCGGGGCTTGGGGTCACAGTTGAGCGCGATTGCCTCGCTCGGTTCTTTGCTGGGCTCCGTACCGCAGCATGAGCATTGTCCCGGGTCCTGCACGGCCCGGGGGAAGGTAAGGAGAGGGGAGGACTGGGCTTAATGTTTTTCCCCTCTCCTCCTGTTTTTGGCCATCTTGATTCAACACGCCTTTTCTTCGTGCTCTGTGTACACATCTTTATTGGAAATGATGGCAAACACTTGGCAGTATGGGCTAGCCTTCCCTTTTGTTTGTGGCACCTCCTGCTTCTTGTCGTGGGGTGACGGTGGCAGAGAGTCTTTGAAAGTGAAGGGGCTCTGTTCTGTCGCAGGCATGTCGCATATCACCCTCTCCTCAGACACACACAGCTTAGGATGCACTGGATGTTAGCTGCATTCTCTGGGGGAAGGTAAGGAGAGGGGAGGACTACGCTTGATATTTTTCCCCTCTCTTGCTGGTATGGCCATCTTGACTCCTTCAACATGCCGTTTCCTCGTGCTTTTGTGTTCACCTCTTTATTGGAAATAATGGCAGGCACTTGCTAGTATGGGCTAGCCTTCCCTTTTGTTGTGAGGCCTCTCTACTTCTTGTTGTGGGGTGACAGTGGCTGAGAGTCTTTGAAAGTGCAGGGGCTCTGTTCTGTCGCAGGCATGTCGCATATCACCCGCTCCTCCGACACACGCATCCCAGGATGCACCGGATGTTGGCTGCATTCTTTGCGTGCAGCCTGTGAAAACAGTGCAGATTTGGGCACGTCTGCAAGCGGCCGGAAGGGTACCGGGCTGGCATAGTCTACACTTCGGGTTCGAGTCTCTACGGTGCTGACTTGGCCCTTCATCCTTCCTAGACCGCCGCATTGGAACGATTTAGAGCTTGGGGCTACCAGCTACTGGATACAGGGCTCAAGCCACCTCTGTCATGTGGCGAGTTAGTGGTGTGTTTGGGTCTGTGCTAGCTATGGACGCAGACTCCTTGTCCTGTCCTCTTCCTCTGAACTTCACGAGGGAAGGTCAAAGGAGATTTTCTTTTCCCTTGTCTGGCATGGAATTCTAGAAAATGAATCATGGAAGTAATGGCCGTTCAGAGGGTTCCCAGTGTCTCTTCTTTTAGGGCCTAGGTCCTCCAGTGCCAACGTGTTGCTTTCACGCCTCCTCTCAGACTTGTGGGAAGTGATATGGCACATGGTGGCAGATGTCTGTGCTTGGGTTCTCAGGGCCCCTGGTGCCGGTGGAGGGGGATGTCACTTCAGTGGGTTTTCCCAGTGTAGGCATACCCCAGGTGGGGGGGTTGCCTTTGATGTCTGCTATCCGGGATGGATTGCTTTGGCCCGCTTTGTGACAGTACTCTGCCCTTTTGACGCTAGCCTGGTGGCTCCTCTGTCGGCTGGGGGGGGCCATGGTCTGCTGGACTTCTGGGCTGTCCTGTATCTTCCTTTTGATAAGTAGGATCTTTTTGTGGGCTGACAAGCATGCTGTTATATTGTGGTACAGGCATGCTTCAACGTCCTGTGATTTTCCTCTGGTGCAAGTGCAGTGACTGGCGGTTTTCCCTGGCTCCTCGTCTCTATCTTCTCGGTGTATGGGACCGGTAGGGTTCGGCTTCCTGGGTAATGGGCTCCTTCCGGAGTGGGGTATCAGTTGCTGTTCCTGTCTCCTCCTGTCCAGGTTTGCATGGTTAGGCCTTTGGTACCCAGCTCACGGTCCGAGTACTTGACCATGGGATCCGTTCTCTCCGAACGGTTGTTGTGGGTTACTGTCTTGACCGTTCTTCTCCCTGTTCAGGGTCAAGTTTTCTACTTGCGGGTGTTCCTGGTCTCTATGCCTTCTAGGATGTGTCACCTGCTTATGGGTCTCAAGACCCTGCACTGCTTGTCTGGACGTCTGGGGAGAGCGTACTCTGGATGTTGTGCAGGGAGGGGCGCTTGCTGGCTGGTATGGGCTGGGTTCTCAGAAGGCAGTATGTCTCGGCTTGCCTGTTGCTGAAGTTACGGGGCACGTGGCGTCTTGCGTGTTTTTATGGTTCCTTGAGCCCGTCTTCGGTTAAGTCCCCTGGTGTCTTATACTCTCTCCCACTGGCTCCCGACGTCTCGGCTTTCGTAGTTTTGTTTTCAGTGTCCCCAGCGCTGCAAGTCTCCCTGCTATGGTGGCGGGGGGGGGGGGTTTCAGGTCTACAGGCTGAGGTGTGCATAGTCCTTCCTCCTGTTGCCTCTCTTATTACCGACGCCAGCAGAAAGGGTCTACATTGGGGGTTCTCTCAGCTCAAGGGTTGTGAGATCTGGGGAGAACCGGCGATCATCCAATTGGCAAGAGTTGTGCCATTGTCCAAGCTCTGGTGTACAAAGAGGAGTTGCTGGACGGTCGGCGGTTTTGATCCGATCGGACAATACGACGGCTTTGGCAAATGTAAACTACAAAAGGGGTTCCGGCCGCTCCTTGAATGCTCTGGCAGCGCTGATAGGCACCTGGGAGGAATCTCATCTGGTGTCTCTGGTGGCCTCACGTATCGGAAGGGTGGACAGTGTTCAAGGGGATCTTCTCAGACGCCGGTTTTCACTCCTCTGCGGAACTGGTCCTGTTGACCCAGGTCTTTGCGGTGACCTGTGTCAGATTGGGGTCCCCGGTTCTAGACCGGTTTGCATCCCCAGCCTCAGCAGAAGTTCCCCTCTCGGTTTCAGACCGGGGGGATTGGGAGATGGACGCCCTCTCTGTACTGTGGCCTTAGGGTTTTTCCTTTATGCCTTTCCGCCTATTCCCCTTCTGCCCCGGGTGGTTTGGCGCATCAGAGTGTCCAGGGTGACTGTTAGCTCAGTTCTGGTTCCGCTGGAGTTGGCTCCCCTCTCTGTTGGAGGTTCGGTCCTAGGAACCTTGGCTGGTTCCGAGGTGGCTGTGTCCCCTTCAAGGTGATCTGCGGTTGGAATTCCACCGGATGCAATGGGCAGTGTGGCTATTGCTCAGTCTAAGTTGATATCTCAGGGGTTCTCAGATCCTGTAGTTGAGTACATAATGGATGCCCTTTGACCCTCCACTCTGAAGGTGTTCAGCAGGCATTGGAGCCATTTCCGAGACTGGTTTGGCCGGTCTGGGATCCCTTCCCTGCTTTCTGGCCTCTCTGCTATCCTTCGATTCCTCCAGAAGGGTTTTTGACAGGGGCCTGGCAGTTTTTTTTCCAGGCTTCGCTCTCAGTGGGCCTCCATGAAATTCCTTTTGGGGGTATGGTCACTTGGAGGGGAGGTGTTGGTGGGGAAGTTGCTCCAGGGTTATTCTTCTTCCCGTCCTTGTGCTGATAAAGGGCTTCCCCCTTGGGATCTCCCTCTTGTATTATGGTTCCTTCAAGGGCCTCCTTTTGAGCCCTTTTTCCGAGATTGATATCAAACATCTTACACTGAAATCTGCTTTTTTATTGTCCCCGCTTCTGCCAGTAGGCTTGGGGAGATTGGGGCTCTCTTATGTCACCCTCCTTTCCTGAGGGTGCTGCCAGACTCGGTGGTGCTGAGGTGTGGTCCGAAGTTCCTCCCTTAAGTTGCATCTCGGTTTTCACACTTCTCAGGATCTGGTTCTCCCGGACTTCTTTCATGATCCGAGAATGCATAAGGAGGTGGCTTGGCTTAACATTCTGTCCGGCGGGACATGTTGGATTATTTGGCTAGGTTTGCTTTTTTCCACCAATCTGATAGTCTCCTGATTGCTTGTGGTCCGGCTGGGGCTGGGCATAACGCATCTGTGGTTTCCATTTTCCGGTGGTTCCGGGTTGTGATCTCCAGGGCCTATGTGGCTTCTGGCCTGCCTGCGCACGATCAGGGGTGGTCCGCCAGGGGTTTGGCGGCTTCCTGGGCCGATGCAAGGAGGGTTTTTCTCTGCAAGAGATTTGTATGGCTGCCGCCTTGGCTGTTTTAGGCATTTTCGTTATCCGCTATGGGTTGAGTTTCTCCCACTCGGGGGAGGGAAGGGTTGGTTCCTCCCTGGTTGGAGTTTTGTCTGTGGGGATGTGAATTAAGAGTTATTGTGGGTGTTTGCTGCACTGTTTTTAGCTCTGTGTCTCATTGGGATCCTTTCCCCGTTGCTGTTTTGGTATACCTCATGAAGTGAGTACTGGGACGAGGAAGAGTGGACGAGGAGGTAATGCTCGGATTACTTACCGGTAATCTTCATTGCTCCTAGTCGTACTCTTCCTCGTCACAGTACCGACGACCCTCCTCACCCTCCCTGCGGGGAAGGTCCCATGCTCCGGCTTGGTAATATGAAACTGAGTGACATGTATGTGGGGGAGGAGTTATAGGAATTTTAAGAAATAGAAGGTCCTGTGTCGGAGGCAGGGGCCTCATGAAGTAAGTACTGTGACTAGGAAGAGTAGGACCAGGAGTAATGAAGATTGCCAGTAAGTAATTGGAGCAGTCTTTTCATCGCAAAAGTTTCCAACGAAACTTATACAATGAAAAAATGTGATCGAATGCATATTTATGTGGGGTAAAAGGTTAATTTTGTTTGGGGTGGGTTTTTAAGGGTAAAAGACAGGGGGTTTGGAGGGGGGTTGGGAGGGGACCCCCCCAAAGGGACCACCTTAGAAAAGCAAAGTATTTGATGCAAATTATTTTGTTGCCTAAGTTTCGAAACATTTTAATTTAGATGGAAAGACATGTAACCGCATAATACAATTCTTTGACTGTTTGCGTAGTGCCAACTTTTAAGTTCATGGATCGAGGGGCACAAGCTATGTAGAACAACCCTTCACCTGGGTATTGTCATTGGAAGTGAAAACTTGGGGCTTGATATTACTGAACAGTTTCGGTGGGAGAAGTACCGTTTAGGCCTTTTTTTCCAGTGACGGACTATTTTTCTTGGGATCCTTCCAGCTCTATAATTATTGTAGCTTGTTGTACTGTTCCAATGCTGTATTTGCGGGGTAGGAAATGTGTTGCTCTTATATGGATTTCTGCGGTGGAGCTGTGTTGCATGATGGATTGTTGGGGGTAGGAAATGTGTCAGCCGGAGAGATATCTTGGGGCTAGGGAAATGTGTTTCACGAAGATGGATTTTGGGGGTGGGAAGTGTGTCGCACTTGGAGGTATTTTTGGGGGTAGGAAATGGGTTGCACTCAACTAACCGTACTAAAAACTCAATATTCTGCATACTCGCCCTCTAAACTAAACAGAACCCTACCACTACCACACACCCATCACAACACACAACATGAAACCAAACACAAGTACACACAAAGCACCCATGCACAATCATATCTAAACACTCAGGGTTTCGAAATGGGGATTGTTGGCCAGGAGCAAAATGCAGCTCCTGGACATCGGGCATAACCAGTTAGGGAGGAACTACCTCTGGAAAACCAGGAGCTAGTACATTGTGCGCAGCAAATCTAACTTTGTGCTAGATGCAAACTCTAGATTTTTTGTACTATGCAATGTGCTCCAACTGTCCCTTGGGTGTGTTCTTATTTTCCTTTTCATATATATTCCCAAACATACACAGTTAATATAGCATAGCTAGGTATGTATGGTACCACTTGCCACAGGAGTCAAAAGTAGCTCCTGCTAGCTGTTGGCTTCAAGCTAACCATGTTCCCCTTGGCTATAGCCAGGAGCTAAATGGCTCCCAACAATTTCGAACCCTGACACCACATGACGGCTTCCAGTGGCCAGTGACAGTTTTTTCCCCAATTGAAGCTGCAAACAGCACATCAACTCTCTTGCTCTTCTCCCTCTCAATCACACTAACCCCCTCAACCCTCCTTCCATTGCAAAAACGCAAAGAGACCATGCAAGTGGTAGCAGTGCACGGTATAAGACCACATAACTTAACAGTCCCCCTACCAAATCACTCTAACCACGTTTCGACCTGCCACTATAGGTGAATAGTTCAGCCGGAACTGTTTGTCCATGCCCCCACTGCTCAGGAACAAAAGGAAGCTGAGGCTTCTTTTTAAATGTGAGCTACAAGTTGATTCCCGGCATGCAGTAAGCATGGCACCGACCCCCTGAGCACACCTTCTCCCAGACAGTCTAAGAACAAAAAAGGCTTTTCGCCCATCAGAACCACATGTGTTGCTCTGGGCAGCCTCCCATACCATTGCAATCACTCGGGGCCCAACTGCTAGAGCACAATGCTGTGGGTTTGCTGTGCAGTGGAGATGTAGATGTTGCCTAGGAGTTCAGACTGGACTGCTCCAGATAGTGGCAGTACCAAGACTAATTTGCATATGGATGGTCATACAGGCTATGTCAGGGCTCAAAATGTACATTCACCACCAGCCATTGGCAAATAAGAAATGGTGTGCTGTGTGTGTGTACAATTGAGGTGGCAAGTAACTTTTCTTTGCCTGTTTTTATAGCTTGGAACTTGAAATTTTGCACCAAGGGTGAAGTTATTATGCCGAAGGTTGCCCATAGGATAATAATGGTTATGATTAATTGAGAGCTGTGTATCCATTGCTTTTTGATTTAATTTCACATTCTCTCTCAGAATTACGTTCCTCGTGAACCATCCCTTGTTTTCACCCACAAACCCAATAAATGGACCATCTTAATATATTTTGAAAGTTAGCTCATTTGGTTGCTGTAACTGCCGCAGAGGTCTGTGTGTATATGCTGAGGTCACAAGATATACCACCAAAGCATTTCTTCCTTCTGAAGCTAATAAAATGAGTAAGCTTCATTTGTCTAATGCCCTCCGGTATGGTGAGTAGGTGGATGTGGGGTAGAGATGGGCAAACGGAGTGGTTTGCAGTCTTAACTCTATTTTATTCAAATGAATTATTCTATCGCGCCAACACGCCAGCAGGCCTCGGAGCGCTCAGAAGACAAGAAAAAACAAACGGAAGACACAAGCAAAAAGGATCCCAAGGCCGAAAGATAGGGTCAGAGAAGAGAGGATTACTACGATCCCCCCTCAATCAGATAGGTTTTCAAGGCTCTCTTGAACGGGGCATGTGACAGCAACTGTCTGATAGAAAGAGGTAGGTCATTCCAGACCCTTGCAGCGCAGGCATTAAATGTCAGGCCTCCAAATCTCTTTAGTGTAAAGCGCGGCTGCATCAACAGATCCTTACTGTTGGACCGTAAAGTGCGCCTAGTCGGCAGTGTTGAGATTCGCAAGCTAAGGTAGTTTGAGCATTACCGGCAAGACATTTATAAACCAAATGGGGCGCTTTAAAGTTGATCCTTCGATTGACGGGGAGCCAGTGTAGTTTCTTACGGGCAGCAGTGACATGGTCTCTACGCACCAAACCGCAGATAGCTCTGACTTCCCCATCCTGGATGGTCTGCAATTTTTTCATATTGGCTTGTACCAACTAATGACCCGTTACAATAATCCAGCCTAGTGTTTCTTGTAGCAGTGGCTATCAAAGCTCTATTTTCTTCCGACAGATATGGTTGTATCTGCCAAAGCAGTTGCGTCATGTAGGCACAGCTAGAGCTAAAAAAGGACACCTGTTTTCCAAAGTTAAAGTTACAATCAAAGACACCTCCCAGGGTTTAACAGAGCGACCTAAATGGTACCACCCCCTATCAGAAAGGCCTCATACTAGGTATCTAGTTTCTTTAGCTTTGCTGTACTACAGAGGATCAGAATTTCAGTCTTCTTATCGGTATTCTTCATCCAAACTTTTACAACATCGAAAACTTTACTGACCAACACCGAATCTGCTTCCTAGGAAACAAAGCTCCGAAATGATCTGGGTGTCATCCGCATAATTGGCGAACTTGACACCGAGGCCATCTAAGAGATCAAATAGGGGCTTTGGATAGATATTTTTAAGTAATGGAGAGACGCAAGATCCCTGCGGTACTCCACAACAAAGGTGAACCTCATGTGAAATCCCCCTTAACACTCTGGCCCTCCTGGGTCCAAGAAAGGATCTAAACCAATTCACTGCCAACTTGGAGCAGTTGCCAACCTTGGTTAGCGTGTCCGCCTACCTGTCATGATTCACCAAATCAAAGGCAGCAGACAGGTCTAGCAGCATCGCTAGGCTGCTTTGATCCATTTATTTCAAAATATTTTTATTAGCATTTCTTAGTTGGCATTACATCCTCTTTATGAGGTTGAAACATGTTCTATTATTTCTTATACATAATAAACAAAACTCTAACATACCACAAACATACATTGTCTTCCTTTTGTAGCGAATATGGCGTCTGGATTACTTAGGGTCGGATTGGTGGCCCGTCCCAATCTCTGCTTGTGGGTTGAGGGTAAGGTTAGCATTCATTCCCAATGTGCCACACCTCTCTCCTCTCTTCTTTACGAACCACGTGTCTCTTGGGGCTGTGTGCCAGTCCACCTACTCGTTAGTTCATGGGGGCATATCATCCGACGGCAGGAACATGTCTCTGATCACGGCCTTCCATGCCTCGAATTTAGCGTTAGCGTCCCCTAGCCCTCTGGTGGTCCCGGTGCCCCACGCTTCCGTCTCTGCGGTCGTCCACCGCTCCATCTCCCTTTTCCATCTTGTATATTGCGGGCCTTTCTTTGACTTCCACGACATTGCTATTTCCCTCTTTGCCAAGATGCATGCTATGTCCATCACCCTCACAATGTGTTTTAACTTGCTGATCCTGGGGTACGTGCCTAGCAGACACTCCTTCATTGTCCAGTCGTATCTGCTTACTCCGCCCTTCTCGCATGCCTGTTTGATGTTGGCCCAAAGAGTGCCCACCTTTGCACATCCCCAAAACATATGTATTAGATCTGCGTTTTCACTGGCGCACCATGGGCATTGCGCTTCCGGTTGCCGCTTAAAGCTAGCTACTCTTTTCGGGGTCATGTACGTTCTGTATAAGACATTTGTTTGGATGAGTCTGAATCTGGTGTTTCTGGACACTGCTTTCGGAAACTTCAGTGCTCTTTCCCATTCATTGTCTGAAATCTCTTCACCAAGGTCAGTTTCCCATTTAGCTTTTAGAGTAGCGCCCCTGGGGTTGGGCCTATCATTCATCTGCGCATAGATTCTTGACACTGGCCTCCACCCATCGCTTAGATTGTACATTTCTGTTACAAGAGGGGTCGCTGTTGGCTCCTCTGGCCAGTTGCTCCATCTCGCTTTAGCCTCGTGCTTAAGCTTCTGATACCATAAAAACTGTCCCATGGGTATTCCCTCTGTCTTGTGCATTGATTCCAGCCCTCTGAACTCCCCATCCTCAAACATGTCTCCCCAGGCGTAGATACCCAGTCTTTCCCACTGCCTGATCGTGTTAGTGTCGGCTGGTGTTTTTCTTAAGCCTGCCATTATTGGGATTTCTGGGGAATAAGGATTCTTTAAGTGCGTGATGGCTTTAACTCTTTCCCATATCAGTCTGCCCAATCCAGCCAATGGGGGTGCTCTGTCGGGACGGTCTGGGGGCACCCATATTATCTCCTTAAGGTACAGAGGTTTGATTAGATCTCCCAGGAGGCCTGTTTCGTTGGTAACTTCGTCTGATAACCATTTGGTGACATGGCTAAGTTGGGCCGCCAGATAGTATCTTTCGAAGTCCGGGAGCTGTATGCCCCCTACATCATGCGGGAGGGTCAGAATATTCAGTGCCAGTCTGTGGCGTGCCTTACCCCATATGAAATCCCTAATCTGGGCATCTAACTTTCGAAAAAAGGGTGGTCTAATGTAGTGGCAAATAGTCTGGAAGAAGTATAAATATCGGGGGAGTATAATCATCTTTACTATTGATGCTCTTCCCATCATTGAGAGTGGTAGCTTAGACCAAAATTTCATAGATTTGTGAAGCCCCTGAGTTACCCTCAGCGTATTTTGCTCGTGTGTAAGCTCAGGTGTATGCCTGATCCAGACCCCCAGATATTTAAACGTGTCCGGTTGCCATCTTATCCCAACTTGGGGTAGGTTGTCTGTTCCTAGCTCCCTTAGGCCCGCCAGCGGAAACATGCAGGACTTCTGTTTACTAAAATGTATCCCCGAATAACGCGCAAAATTATCTAACACTTCCAAGATTGTTGGGGCGTTGTTTTTTGGGTCCCTTAGGTAGATCAGGACGTCATCCGCATATAGCGAGATAACATGATGTCTCCTGCCCACCCTTATCCCAGCGTCCCAGAATTGACTCCTAATGTAGATCGCAATTGGCTCCAGCCCCAAGATATAGAGCATGGGCGACAGGGGGCATCCCTGCCTTGTGCCTCTTTGTATGTTCCAGGCTCCCGAGACCCATTTGCCCGTCTTCACCCTGGCCGTGGGTCCATTATACAATATCTTGACCCAGCGTACAAATCGTTCCCCGAATCCGAACTCCTTTAGCACCTCTATCAGCCACTCCCAGTATATGGAGTCGAATGCCTTTATGGCGTCTAACGACATTACCGCCATATGATCCTGGTCTCCCTCTGTGTGTGCTGTAATCTACGCAGATTGGCCGTCGTATTGCGGTCGGGCACAAAGCCATTCTGGTCCTCGTGAACTAGGCTTCCTACCACTTTTGACAGTTTTTTGGCCAGTATGGTGGTCAGTATCTTACAGTCGTAGTTTAGCATTGCTATTGGTCTGTAAGAGTCGCATTCCTCGGCCGGTTTATGTGGTTTGGGTATCGGGACTATTAGTGTCTCTGTCATGGATTTGGGTAAGGTTCCTGTTTCATAAGCCTCCTGGTATACCTCATATAACAGTGGGGCCAGTGTTGTCTCATATGCCTTGTAAAACTCGGGGGGGGGAGCCCGTCGGTTCCTGGGGTCTTGCATGTGGCCAGGGATCTAATGGCGTCTGTAATGTCTTCGGGCGTGAGGGGCTCTTCTAACAAGTCTCGTTGTTGCTCACTTAATTTGGGGAGTCCTATCTCTTCCAGGGTGTTTTGTATGTCTATCAGCGGGACTTGGGTGTCGTGTGCGTATAGTGTGGTGTAGAAGTCAGCAAATGTGGTGTTTATGGAGTGCTGGGTTGTCTTAGTGTCACCGTTCATGTCTTTTATGGCGGTCACTGGGTGTCTGGGGTGCTCTCGTTTACATAACCAGGACAGCAACCTGCCTGGTTTGTCACCATGCATGTGTGCTCTGGTGGTGCGTGTTGCGTAGTCGAATTTCGCTAACCGTCCCCATGCCTGGTGACAGACTATCCGTGCCTCTTGCAAATGTTCCTCTTCCTCTCTAGTCCCTGAATTATTAACTTCCCCTTGCCTTATTTCTTCCTCCCTATCTTCCAGTTCCCTCATCAGCATTCTCCTGATTCCCGCTGTCCCGGCTATGACTTCTCCCCTCGCTACCACCTTCAGGGCCTCCCAGACCGTGCTCCAGTGCTCGACGCTGCCGCTGTTAGTGGTGACAGTCTGCCAGCTTTTCTCCCAGTTCCTCCCTAAACATCAGATCCGTCAGTGTGTCCGTGGGCATACGCCACAGCGGGACAGGGGGTCTTGGGCCTTTCAATGCCCAGTTCATTAACAGGGGGGAATGATCTGAGATCGATCTACCCATGTATTGTATTGATTCAACCTGGGCTTGGTGTGTTTTATCTATAAACATATAATCGATTCTTGTGTGGAGGTTGTGTGGGGAGGAGTAGTATGAGTATTCTCTGTCTGCGGGGTGGTGTACCCTCCAGACATCCACCAGGTCCAGTTGTTCCAGCAGGCTGTTCAGTGCCCGGGAGGTCCTATCCACTCGTTTCTGTGGGGGTTCAGATCTGTCTAAGCTCGGGTCCCTCACACAGTTAAGATCCCCGCCCCATATGTAAAGGCCATCCCTGTGTCCCGCCAGTTTCAGCTGTAGTGTTTCAAGATAGGGCGGAATACTGTGATTCGGAAAGTAGGTGTTGACTAAGCAGATCTCCACTTGCTCTAGCACGCCCCACATTATCAGATACCTCCCATCCGTGTCTATTTCACATCCTATCAACCGAAAGGGTACCTCAGGGTTTATCCAAGTGTACACTCCCCTAGCGAATTTGGAATAAGGGGCCCCTTGCCCTTGTCCACCCCAATACTCCTGCAGTCTGGACTGGTTCTCCTTTGTGAGGTGTGTCTCTTGGAGCATTGCAATATCTACTTTCTTCCTGCGAAGGTAGGACCTGATCCTGTTCCGGCGTAGGTATGACCCCAACCCTCTCACGTTCCAGGTTAGTACTCTAAGTTGTGTTGCCATTCGTAGGGTGTCTACCCCCCAGGCTCTTATTCTTTCTCGCCCTCTCACCTTTTTTCTTGCATCCTCCGTCTGTCGGCCACCTTTCCCTACTCCTCGTTCTGTATGAAGACTGTGGTATCAAACTGGAACTGCTGCGGCAACATCCACAGCGTAAACAGGTGCGCCCAGCAACTACACAACCGGCGTTGTGCTCGGGCGCCTCCACGCTCTCTAGCCCCTTCAGGGGCATCCAGCGTGGGCTTGGGTATGCCAGCAACAGGCTGGCATCCATCTTTCCTAGTGTTGGGGTGATGTGTGCGGTGCAGTGGTTGAGCTCTGGTCGGCCGTCCGTTAAGAGCACCTGTGGTTCACCCCCAGTATTCCATGGGACTTTCACTGGTGGCTTAGTTGTCGTCGTCGCTTCCGTGCCTTTGTGTTCGTCCGTCAGCTTCCATCCTTTCGGGAATCTTTGTCTTGGCCATCCGCTAAGTTATTGTGCTCTAGCCACATGTTCGCCGCCTCAGGGGTTTCCAGGAATATGGCTCGCCCCTTATGGATTATCTTCAGGCGGGATGGGTAGAGCAGCATGTATTTTATGTTAAGCTGCCGCAGCCTCGCTTTGATCGGAACGAAGGAGTTTCTGGCCCTTTGCACCTTTTGTGTGTAATCAGGATATATGGCTATCTTAGAGTCTCCTCTCTCTATCAGCCCGCCTTCCCTCGAATGCCTGAGTATGATCTCTGTCCTGAAAGTTTTTTGCTATCATCGGCCTGGGGTGTGAGCCGGGAGGCGGTTTCTTCTGTAGGGCCCGGTGTGCTCTTTCCACTGCGAATCCCTGTGACAGGTTGCCTGGGCCTATCTCCTGCTGCAGTAGGGACTCTACGTATCTTGTCGGATTCATTCCTTCGGTTCCTTCGGGGATGCCGAGCAGTCTAACGTTACTTCTCCTGGCCCTCCCTTCAGCTTCCTCAGCTCTAGTCTCCAGCATTGCCACCTTCTTCTCCAGTTCCCCTACCTTGGTCTTTAGTTCAGTCGTGGCCTCCGCGGCTTCTGCCACTCCGGTTTCTGTCACCGCCACCCTCTCCGCAAGGTTCCGTGCATCTTGCCTCATAAGCTGCATGTCCACTTTTATTTCGTCTATTTTCGTTTCTATGGAGGTTCTTAGAGCAGCTATGGCCTCAAGCACTTGCCCATCTCTATTGTCCATTCTTGGTTCTCCCTGCACCTCGATTTCCGGCGGGTTTCTTTGTGCTGTGGCTGCCGTTTTCTGTGCCACAAACGCGTCCATGGTCGTCATTTTCACCTTTCCTTTGTCTTTAGTAGTTGGCATGTTTGTATGGCGCTTGTGGTTCCGATCCGTGTGTCCAACTTCGCCCTGCGTCCTCACTCGCCGGGCTTCTTCTCGGTTTTCTCTATGCGTTGGCTTCTTCCGCTTTACAGCTCTCGCTGGAGTCTCAGTGATTGATCTTGGGTCGTCCAGTGCCCCTTCATTCCGGAATTATCCCCCACCAGCTCCTCCTGCTCTGCTTATCTGCCGGTTATCGGCCACCTGATTCTACGGCCGGTGTTTCCCGCGCTGCTCTGGGCACTGGATCCGTCGGGCTTCCCGATAGCCCCGTGGTTCGGAGCTGCAGTGCCCCACGGTGTGTTTGCGACAGACTGCTGCCGGCCCTGCCGCTAGCCCTGCTCCCCTGTGTTAGCTCTCCAGAGCCCCGGGTGGTGTAGTGGGTAGTTTCCTGCGCAGTCCGGTCAGTGGTCCCCGAGCCGTCTCTGCGCACTCTGGGTGCCGTTTTCTCCACCCCGTTCTCTCACCTGGGTGCCCGTTCCCCGCTGGGGCCACCGGTCTCACCTTGTCTTCTGCTGGCAGTGCTCACAGAGTCCCGGGGTTTCACTGTGCTCTTTCGTGGTTCCTGGGAGGGTCTCTGGCTGCGCTGTACTTCTCAGCGCCGGATTTCTGCTCCCTTGGTCTCGGGGTCCGCCGTCTGCGTGGCTCTACCCATGGGTGTCCGTCTGCGGCGTCCGGTCCGATCTCCTTTCCCTCGCCGCGTTATGTCCTTCCGCTGCGGGTCCGTGGGCGCAGTTCCGCTCCCAGAGGTTTCGCCGCGTCGGTCTCCTTCGCTGCGGCTGCCTCGGTGCCGGCTCACCTCTGCGGTCCCCGCTCGGATTTGTCAGCTGGGTTCTTCGCAGACTCCGCTGGGCTCCGTCGCCGTGGAGCTCGATCCGTGAGAGTCTTCTGTAAGCCGGGGGGCCCTTTTCCGTCGCTGGTGTAGTCAGTTCTGGGGCCGGTTTGGTTTCCGCGCCCTTCCCCCTTCTCTCTTCTAGCTCCGGTCCGTCGCCGCCATCTTGGGCTGCTCAGGGGGGGACTCGTCTCACACTCCTCACTGCTTCCCTCGACGTCCGATTTTTGTCGATTCCGCCACGGTTCTGGTGCGGATCGCTTTGTCGTCCTAGTGGATTACTTCTGCTTTCTATTGGTTGTATCTGTGCTTCGCTGGAGGATCAGTACGTAGGATCATGGCCGGAGCTCAGTGCCCTGCTTCCTCACTCCATGCGCGCCAGACCACGCCCCTAGGCTGCTTTGATCCATAATTTCAGTTCGGCTAGATTTGACATCCAAAAAAGAGAAAGCAATCCGTGAGGGATAGCCGCGTCCCCTGCACACTGGCCGAACGGCCTAATGGAGTTGATAATCCGAAGATTATTTTGAAAGTTTATGAATTTCTTTATATTCAAAATACAGAAGATTTAGGAAAAACTCATTCAATAGACAATTAGTTATCATCAACAGTAAATTCTGTTATTTATTTGTGTTTTTCAAGTGCCCAACGCGTTTCGAGTCGAAAAAAACTCTTCATCAGGGGCGACATATTCATCAAACAATTTCTATAAAAGGAAAATTATATACAATATATTAGTGCTTTAGATAGACTTAATGGTGAACAAAATCTAACAACAAAATCACATTTGTTATAAAGACAGTAATTAGCTTAAACATTTTAGCTGTATTGGTGGGTAACACATTCTATTGAAAAAAAGCCCAACATTACCCTAGTCTTTCCACATTCACCAAGTTAGTGTGATTATGCCACATATGTGTCTATAAAGAAAATAGGTAGCCGGCCCTATATTTTGCCTTTGGCGCAGTGAATTTTGGGGGGATAATTTATTACTAAGGAGTGCAAATTATTGTGCTGCATTGATGCAAAATGACCTCTTACCTTGAGTTATGCTAATAACCAGCAAGGACTCAGAGGGTAGACGATTGTGTATTGTCCCCTGCACCTTGAACTCTGTAATCACTATTTGGAACAGTCCTCATTTTACAAATTTGAATTGTTATTAATTTGGTGTGCAAGTGTATTTACCAGTTTTTGTAGATTTGACATCCAACAAGGTTTCTGTCCCATGTTTCTTCCTGAATCCAGATTGACCCTTCGATAAAAGTCCCCTCTCTTCTACATAAGCTTCATATTGTGTACATTTTGTCTATAATCTTCAACAAGAAAGGAGTACTTGTTATAGGGCGATGATGAACAGGCTCATTGAGGTCAATATCATCGTTCTTTAACAACGTAATCCATGCTTTCTGGATGGTGTTATGGACTAACCGCTTCCTGGAAGGAGCGGTTGATAAGACGTAACTGGTGTCAAAATAATAGGAAAGAATTCCTTAATATGAAGCCGGGAAGAGCATCACCCTTGCATGATCTCATGAGCTATGACCTGCCTAAACACATGCGTCATCCCCACTGTTCTCCATAGTGCTAACAGCCTTTTAGATCGATAGCTACAGCTTGGGAAGTGTGAGGGTTTATTGTTCTACACCCTTAATGCTCTCTAACCTTCTGAATACAGTTTTCGTGAATCTTTTGACAACAAGCGTCGTCCACAATTATGTGCGACTCCTATGTCTTACCCTTGAGCTCATTTACGATGGTAAACCACTCCCTAGAGCTCGATTTAGCCCCTAGGATTCGTTCTTCCATCTTATCTTTTTGGCTTTAAGGATTGCACCTTTTTATAGTGTTTGGCAGGGTCTTTATATAGTGCCAGGGTAGTTTTGGTGGAATTATTCAGCCAATATCTTTCCGTAAAGCGTTTAAGCTGCCTAGCTGCCAAAATATCAAAAGAGAACTACTGACACTTTGCAACAGAACAACCTAAGGGGGGCAAGTTTGTTAAAAGCTCCGTTCAGTGTATCGCATAGCTGTGCTGTAAATAATTCCCGGGGGCAGTTTTCCTCCAGAAACTGCAGTTGGGGAGAGACAATGGTATTAAATGTCTCCATTTCGAGTTCTACACCAAGTAGGTTTTAGACGAGGACCTGCACCTTCCATTACGAAGTCTGGAGTAAGGATAGAAAAATAGATAAGATGGTCTGACCAGCAGCCGATATGTACATCAGGTGGGGATATAGTCTGATTCCTGCCAAGAATCCAGTCCAGTGTATTGGCCCCTTGATGCATAGGCATTGTAACATATTGTTTTAACCCAATAACTGTCAAGAAGATTCAGTAGGGCACCAGCCTCTGAGTGTAATGGATCAAAGGCCCAAAGGTTAAAGTCGCCTAACACTAAAAGCGGGGCTTGCAATTTAGCAAGTTATTCCAGGAAGGCCATAAACTGCTCATGAAAGATTGGCAGGGAGGCTGGCGGGCAGTAAAGGATAAGAATACTAAGAGTATTTGTGTGGCCCAAGTAAAGTTTAACAAATAGGGCCTCACAGGAATCAAGCGCTGGTATGCTAGATGAGAAAAAATCTTAAATTATCCCTAAAGAAATACTGGCCACTCCCCCCCCCCCCCCCCCCGCCCGATCCGAATGCAGGATTTTATAGCTACCTGGTGTGGCTAGTTGGGCAGAGTATACATTGGCCTCACAGAGCCAGGTTTCCGTTATAATGGCAAGATCCACGTTGGCAGAGAGAATGTGATCTATGGGAGCTTTCCATGTTCTCCTAACGGCACAAGTGAGAGCAACAGACAGCTGTCGTGGTGGGGAAGATAGGAGAAAAATGAAAGCAATTTTTGGCAGGTGTAGGGCATCACCCATGCCAAAGATCACCCTACTTAAAAATGTCACCAGGTGGAGACCCCTGGGCTGGGGAGGCGGGTTGGAGTACAAGATGTGTGTGCTGGTTAACTCCTTACACAGACCAGTCCAAGCCCTCTCGTTCACCAAAAATGGTAGCACAAATTGAATTTTTTGTTGGGAAAGAAACATGGCTTGCAAGCCAAGAGCAAACTAAGGGCTAATTGAGTGTGTGTGTGTACTATATAAATTATTATTTTGATAGTCATTTAAATCATGTATAAGTGAGGTTTATTTTGTAGCACATACTTATCACGTGTAGGGTATCTCAATTTTGGCAATCCAATCTCTGTAGGTAGTGATTTCCCAGGATCACAGATTGGTCAAGTGGGGAAGCTGGCTTTGAACCCAGGTTTCCTGACTGCACAGTTTGCCAATTGTTAGGTGTCATGTTACTCTCAGTACAGCACTGAAGGCATACGAATGCAAAATGATGGGAGCCTAAAACCCAAGACATGAGTTTGCATCTCACGTTAAAGGGCCAATTTGAGATGTCTTTAATCGCTCTCCTGTGTTATACATGTGTGATCGAGGCATAACATAAGCTTGGCATATTTGCTATGCAATTCTGTAGGTTTGCTAATTAAATCGGCACTTGTGCAGCAAAGCAAGCTATTTAAGTTACCCTGTTCAATGAAAGCACAGCTCGCTCTGTATTCCTTTCTTGCCTTCAGGGTTCTTCCCATCCTCTTTTCTCTGTTCACTGCAAGTTTAAAGGGGCTATTTGAGAGAGTGAAGCAGTAATACTCTTCTCCACTCTTATCTGCCAAAGACCGGTGTCGGAGTGCTAGGCACGTTTTTTCTTCTTCAAACAATTGCAAACCAGAAGTAATCGGCTAATACTTGTATTAAGCTAACTATATCCTGTCTGAAAAAGACCAGTATGTGTTAACCTTTTACTAAAAGTAGTCATGCAATTTAATTCCTAAAAATGTATGTTATATAATGCATACTATTGCTACTGTAAAACACTGCATTGTCTGCATGGTTTACAGTAAAGTGAAGGTTAGTATATCTAAATCTCAGTGTCAACTAAATTTCATTTTGTTGGGGAAGATGCATCATATTGACGAGTGAACACATCATATGGCCAAAAGCTTTTGATGGCCAACCTAGTTCTGTAACCTGTTCATTTCATTGCATGCATCTTGCAACTGGTGCTCAATACATGGCATTGTCCCATACATTCTATCTCAAAACCCTGTTGCTTTATACCAGCTAACCTGAAAGTGAGATGGCGGCAAACTACAAAATTGCAGCTAGTTATTTTAGTTCTCTGCCTGCTATGCCATCCCCTTTGCTTAGTGTCTTTCTTTCTTCTTATGTAATGAATACACTAGCTAACAAGATGTTATATATATATATATATATATATAAAAACATTGAAGTAGGAAAGTGCTGCAGCCTTAGGACTTGCTCAGAGGCTGACTGACCTGAGCTACGCTAATATTCAAAACAAAAAGATGTATTGTCCCTAGGTTGCGCTTTTCCTGAAATGAAAACTATACAAATTTATGGTATTTCAAAGGTTTATTAATGTGTTCCTTGAAAGGCAAGAGAGAATCATTTTTGTATCAATACAAATTTTATTTGTTTGTGGCAAAATAGTTTTACTTAACTATTTGCCAAAAAAAGTTGACTTTCTATTGAGAGTCCAAACTTGGCACAAAAAAACTGGCTGCCATTGATTTGATGGTTGCCCAGTTTTTTGCGGATAATTAGTTTCCGTGTAATGGAAGAGATGCTGTTTTTGACAGTATCATTTTTAAAGTATCAATGGTGTCCTTCCATTAGTTCGTCAATTTGTTTTTGAGGTATTTTTGTCCAATCCTTTGGTGTTGTCCTTAATGATATTGTTGGAAATTACACTAATTATCCTTTTCGTATCGTTGTTGTTACCAGTCCTCAACACGTGTTTCCCCACTCTGGTTTATGAGTGGTTCCTCAGGAGGTAAAATGGTTAGTAGAACTAGAAATAGACGTATGGATCCTTATTTTGGTGCTTTGACAGTCTTATGAGTCACTGTTATTTTGATTGTTTATCCAATGAGATTTCCCTGTAAAGCAAGGTTATAGATTAAAGTTCGATATCTAATTACTAAAGGTAAGTAAGTATCTCCTAGATAGTAGAGAATTATAGTACTCACTTCAATTGTTTCTGTCCGCAGTAAGAAGTGCCTCTCATTGACTCGATTATGTAGTGAATATTTATTCCTAGAGAGAACATTTAAACGCTATTTTAATCGTTTAGAGAGATTATCCTTAAATTACATTTGGATGTTTTAGAAAAACTAGTACTCTTGAGCTAAAGTTGGTGTAGATACGAGCACATATATGCCCGTTTGCTGGGATGTTTTTGCTAATAATGTTGTGTATACTACCATGTTCCAAAGATGGATGCCATTTCTAGCATTGTTGACTAACAAAATATACTGTTAATACAAATGATGCCACTTCCAATTTTAAGGGACAAATAGTATTAAGCATGTATTTAGACACATTGGTAAATTAGGCAATTTCAAAACGGGGATGCTAGTTCTTGCCTGTGTGGCTCATTATGTTGCTATTGAAACGCATAATAACGATTCTAATTAGAAAAGCAGATGGTGCTAAACAACTGTTGGATGAAAAAGTTTCCATTTAAGAAGTCCTAAATATTTACCTACCATTTGCAGGAGCTTAAGCTTCTATCTGCCGCTCGATGGTGCGATTGCCATGTTTTTTGACGCAAAATTGTACGTTTCCTATAGTACGCGATGACGTGACGCGCACTACGTCCGACTGCCATTTTGGATTTACTATACGATAATATTGCTGTGTGCTGCATTGTTGCTGTAGTTATTGAAAGATGTGATTCTATTTACTTATTAATACATCATGGATCTTTAAAGTTATCCAAGGCCTTCCTGAACTTGTATCTAAAGGTTGTCTTTAAGACTATGGTAACTATGATGTTTATCAAGTAAAACTACGAAATCTATGGGATCTGTTATATTATGTATTAACCTTGCTCCGGGCTGGTCATGATTATTGAAATGGAGAGGAAGAAAATAGAATTAATTATTCTGTTGACATATTCGTATGACAATAGATGGTCTAAACTGTAAAGGAATTGGGAGATGAAGAGGAAACAAAGATATCACTAATTGTGCATCATTACAGTATGAAGGGACACTGGATATATTTGTACATGTGATTTATAGAAAATGGAAGTTCTTGGTCACAAATCATTCCTGTGTGGCACTTATGAGCAGACATTGGAAAGATCAGTCGATTCTTACAGAAGAGGAACATCGCATCCAATCATTTCTACCATCTATTTCTTACCCAAGATCCATAAACCATTTACCAATTTACCCACCAGCTAACCTATAATCAACAGCATTGGCTCCTTAACGGAACATATTTCAGAATATATTGATCATCAATTACAACCGTTGGCCGTTTCACTTTCATCATACATCGGAGATGCCACACACATTATCCAACAGCTAGAAGCTAAACCGTAGGACAAGGACTATTGGCTCATCACAATGGACGTTTCATCTCTGTACACAAGCATACTGCACAGTAAAGGACTGATCACCACTGAGTACTTTCTAAAAACCAGATCCATCTCATTTCACGACCGAAACAATATGATTCTGGAAATCTTGCAATTCACTCTACAAAACAACATATATTTGCGTTCAATCAAAAATTATACTGACAGACCCAAGGAACGGCCATGGGCGCCAAATATGCCCCATCATATGCAAACCTGTATATGGGCCACTTTGAACTTGAACACGCGTGGAGACACCCATCTTTCACTCAATTAAATAACCTCATTCTTTGGGCCCGTTACATAGACATTTTCTTGATCTGCAATGGCACAATTCTTTCAGGATTATCTAAAGTATCTCGAACTTACAAAAGAATTCAGCCAAACAAGTACCGACTTTTTGGATGTTACCCTCTATATCAACAACAATATGATCAATGCAACCCTATACACCAAACCAACCGCAGTCAATGGCCTACTTCACGCAACAAGCAATCACCCAAAACATGTTATCCGCAATATCCCTTTTGGTAAAATGTTAAGGTTGAAAAGAAATTGTCCACAAAATGAAGAGTTTGTGAAACATGCATCCAAAACAATTGCTAATTTTAAAGAGAGAGGGTACAATGAAGACCTGGTCAACAAAGGCTACCAATTTTTTTTTTTTACAAGACCAAGACAAACACTACTCAAAGTAGGACAAAACAAAAAAGACTCCGATACATCATGCAAAACAAATTTCATTACAACTTGCAGCTCCAACATCAAAGTGATATAGAAAATTCTAAGCAACAATTTGAACATCCTGAAGGCAGACCATGAACTTTTAACCACATTAGGAAACATCCAACAATAACCTACAGAAAAGCCAAAAACCTCAAAACAACTCGGTCCATCGCATTTTGTAGCCAAACAGAACCGAATTGGAAACACAGTGGGCACAGGGGGGCTGCAAGCGCCACTCAAAGGAAATTATAAATGTGGACATTGCACAATTTGTCAGTACTCTGAGAACGCCAAAACCAGCATTATTAAACCTAATAGCACAATATATTCTATCCAACAACTAATCAACTGCAATAGCAGAAATGTATACGGTATTAGATGTGTATTTGACCGCCTCTATATAGGCAGCACCACACGCCTTCTCAAGATCAGCGAACATTTCAGATCAATCAAAAACCAGGATCTAAGATCACTGATATCGGTACATATTCATTCATCTCATTCATTGGACCAGTTGAATGAGATTTTTTGGGATTGTAAAACTGCAGATGACCCCCAGAGAAGGCAACATCGAACTTATCCTTAGGTAACATGAATCACGTTGGATCTGCTCCATGGATACTTGCCACACTGAATTCCGACCAAGAACTTTTCCATTTTCTATAAATCACATGCACCCAGTGCCTCTTAAATCAGTAATGATGCACAATTAGTGATATATTTGTTTCCTCTTCATCTCGTAATTCCTTTACAGTTTAGACCATCTATTGACATACGAATATGTCAACAGAATAATTAATTCTATTTTCTTACTCTGTTTCAATAATCATGACTAACCCGGAGCAAGGTTAATACATAGCAATATAACCAATCCCATTGATTTCGTAGTTTTACTTGATCAACATCATAGTAACCATAGTCTTAAAGACAACCTTTATATATAAGTCCACGAAGGCCTTGGATAACTTTAAAGATCCATGATGTATGTAAATAGAATCACATCTGTCAATAACTACAGAAACAATGCAGCACACAGCAATATTATCGTATAGTACATCTAAAATTGCCGTCGGACGTAGTGCGCGTGACATCATTGCGTACACGTAACGTGATGTGATCGCGTACTATAAGAAATGTTCGCGTCAAACATGACAATTGCACCATCTGAGCGGCAAATAGAAGCTTAAGCTCCTGCACATGTTAGGTAAAATATTTAGAACTTCTTAAATGGAAACCTTTTCATATCCAATAGTTGTTCAGCGCCATCTGCTTTTTTCTAATTAGAATCACTATTTGTTTCAATAGCAACACAGTGAGCCACACAAGCAAGAACCTAGCATTCCTGTTTTGAAATTGCCTAATTTACCAATGTCTCTGAATGCATGCTTAGTACTATTTATCCCTTAAAATTGGAAGTGGCATCATTTATATTAACAGTATATTTTGTTAGTCAACAATGCTAGAAATGGCATCCATCTTTGGAACATGGTAGTATACTAATCAGGGACTGTAGTATCTACACCACATTATTAGCAAAAACATCCCAGCAAACGGGCGCATATGTGCTCGTATCTTCACCAACTTTAGCTCCAGAGTACTAGTTTTTCTAAAACATCTAATTGTAATTTGAGGATAATTTCTCTAAATGATTAAAATAGTTTTCTCTAGGAATAAATATTCACTACATAATCGAGCCAAGGAGAGGCACTTCTTACTGTCAAATCTGAAACTTCTTACTGCGGACAGAATCAATTGAAGTGAGTACTATAATTCTCTACTATCTAGGAGATACTTAAATTAAGTAATTTGATATCAAACTTTGATTTATAACCTTGCTTGACAGGGCAATCTCCTCATTGTATAAACAATCAAAACAGCAGTGACTCGTATAAAAGACTTTCAAAGCACCAAAATAAGGATCCATATGTCCATTTCTAGTTCTAACTATTTTACCTCGTGAGGAGCCACTCATAAACCAGAGTGGGGAAACGTGTTGAGGACTGGTAAGAACGATACAAAAAGGATAATTAGTGTAATTTCCAGCAATATCATTATGGACAACACCAGGATTGGACAAAAATACCTCAACAACAAATTAACGAACTAATGAAAGGACACCATTGATGCTTTACAAATTATACTGTCTAAAACAGCATCTCTTCCATTACACAGAAACTAATTATCCGCAAAACTGGAAACCATCAAATCAATGGCAGCCAGTTTTTTTGCGCCAAGTTTGGACTCTCAATAGAAAGTCAACTTGTTTTGGCAAATAGTGAAGTAAAACTATTTGTAACTATACAAAACTATAGTTTGTATTGTTGCAAAAATGTTTCTCTTTTGATTTTTCAAGGAACACCTTAATAAACCTTTGAAATACCATACATTTGTATTGTTTTCATTATGCATTATATATTGGCACCTGCTGGCCAACAGTTTTCAAAGCCTTTTCTACCATATTTATGTATTTGCGTCCATTGATGCAGCTAACCCTTCACGGGAGGATAGATCGGTGGCAACATGCTCGGCTTGGAAGCAAGACGATGCGGAGCAACACAGGTTTGATACCCGAGTCCACGCTTAGAAACCTCAGGCTATTAAGCGCTTTATTAATAACCAATTACAATTACATTTTACAGACACTCAACTAGGGATTGCAAAGTATTTTCGACCACTCACATAGTCGTTTAGATTTTATGTAGGGTGTGTACCATTTACAGGGGATGTTTTGAAACTTTTATTTAACATCTACTTTGTCTGCAGTAAAATGTACAAGTTAAACTGTACATGGCTGTCCTTTGGGTGGCAGCAGTATGCTGAACATAAAGTGGGTTTGTGGTTTCATGCAACCGCACATTTAAATTTGTTGTCATACATTGCCATTGGTCGAGTGCATTTCTTTAAGTCTAGTATGTGAACTAAGATACTCAACCAGCAGATATAGTGACATGTCAAAAAATGTGCAAGGCCCGACTCGCCTCTCTAATGTCTTACGTCAATGGTACACAAAACTGCTGTATTGTTGCTCATTTTATGTCTTGAGTACAAATACCTTCTGGTGACTAAAAATATTATTACATCATTGCTGATCAATTGGGTTTGTTTGCTAATCAAGAGAAGTTTAATTAGCCAACTGCGAATCCATTTTTGAAAACGAATTATGCCCTGGTGATAACATCACATCCCCTTCGTCATTGTTGAGTTATACATCTTTTTTTATTTATTTTTGTTCAGGGAACCCCGATAAATGTATCGAAAGCTTCGGTGCTTTACTGGAATTTCGAACCTTTCTTGTCTTTTTCGTGATTTTAAGACGAGATTTAAAGTTCCTCGTGTCATTTCTGGTTTCATCAATGTTCTGCCTTTGTCACTGAGTGTAGACCCCGTTAGCGAGACCATTTATGTGGGCGGAGGTCTGTCACCTATCTGTTTGAAGGTTATCTCAATTAAGTTTGACATTGCCACCGACCACCTGAGTTATACATCTTGTTTTTGGTTTAAAATGGTTTTGTGTTGTAACGAAGTTGGTTTTGGAATGCCATGTTGGCAAGATAAGCAAAGGACCTTGTAATGATGACACCGTTTATAAACGTGTAAGCCTCCACTTGAGCAAACTATGGTGTGCTTAGAAGGTGAGAATTTAACTTTGAAGTGTAAATGGCTCAAAGCACAATCCTGAGGATGGAAGCATTAATTGATATGTCCTATGTTAATAGGATTAGTACCATGCACCACTGCCATGTGCATGGTCTCCAGGTGTTATTGTGGATCTTGTAGAGGGAGGGAGGGTGGGTTGGAGGGTTGGGTTAGTCAGGAGGAGAGGGAAAAGATGGCAGTGCTTTGTTGTATGCAGACTGGAAGTAGTCTAAGCTCTTACTGTGTTTTTTGTGATTGGAAGAGTCAATGGTTTTGTGTGTGTCAAGAGAGGGGACCTTGTGAGCATGCGATGCAGGTATAATGTGGCTGGGAGTTGGGTTAGGTGGATTGTAGTTGTGTAGAGATCTTTTGTTTGATGTAGGGGGGTGAGTCGTGTGGCTAGTTTAGGTTTGCTTGCCAATAGTTTTATGTAGAATTTAAAAAATAATCATTAGGGTTCATGGTACATCTTACGTTTTTGTTTGGAAGAGTGATTCTCAGGTGAGCGGTGACATCTCAGCACTTGTTGAATTGTGGTAACAGGTGTTCTGTTTGGTCCTCCCTGGGGAGAGGTTGTCCTCCATTGCTTATTTTTGTAGGTGATGGCTTGTGATGGATGCTGGTATGGCATTCCCTTGGAGTTTGTTTCATGCCCTACAGGCAGAGCTCCAGTTAAAATGTGGAGGTGGAGTATTTTACACTTTTTATTTTTTTTTTAAAGTTGGGAGTGAAATTATTTTTTAGAGTAAAAATGTAAGTCCAATAGGAGTATTTTATAAGCGGTTAAAAATATGTTTGAACTAGAAAACGAAAATGTTTTTGTAGTAATTATTTCTTTGCACCTAGTTATTCATGCACATTTAAAAATACAGGTTTACTTCCTCCAATCAGGCAGTAATAGTAACTCCCTGTGTTACTATGTGCACTACTGGTCCAAACATTCATGGGGCTGTGTGGGTGAAAGCAGGGGGACTGTTCTATATGTCTGTTTTCTATTTATTTTTTGGGAGTATTTGCCCATTTTTGGGGAGTAAAAGTGGATGATACACCCCTTATCTGTAGGTCTGCCTACAGGTTCTATTGGTGTGGTCTTTGGTGCATGTCCTTTGGGCGCTGGTCAGTAGGTGTTAAGTGGCTTGCAAGTGAGCAGTGGGAGCCAGTGTGCTGTTCCCTCTGGCTTTTGTTTCATGTCACGAGTTTGAGTGCCATGTGCAGTGGTTATGCTTTCTTTATTTCACATTGGATGGTTCTTATCAGTCAATGATGCTTTGATAAGGCATGTCTTAAATGTTTTACCTACATAAATGGGAATCTGTAGCGGCAGCCTGTTCCAAGTTCAGCCACCACTGTGGAGAAGGCAGAGCCTCAGTGTCTCTCTCTGGTATAATGCCTCCCTTCGATCCGTAGGTTGTTTCTTAGTTTCTTTATTTGGTTGATATTTGTGCGTTTTTTAATTTGATTTACTCTGCTTCTTGATCTTGCAGTGCTCTCTGGGTGATGTTGAATACTTTGAAGTGCATTCGTTTCTTACATGGTAGCCAGTGCAGGTCTATATCTTCTCTCCTCAAGTCTGAGTAATAGTCTAGCTGCAGAGTTGGTTTCATTGTAGCTTCTTTGTGAGATAATCTGGCATACCTAGATGCTGTTTGATAGGAATCTGGACATCTTATCCCTGGTTCTATGTGGGAAGGTTAGGTAGGGCATTATCTGTCTGACCTGACCATAGGTGGAAAATACATTTTTTGATTATCTTGTTGATTTGTGGTTCCATCGTAAGGCTGTAAAGATTATCCATTTACTTGATCACTAAGTCGGGCAGTTTAGCCCAGTGCTTTTCCAATGGCCATGGAACCGGTGACTCTGGAGAGGGATTTGGCGGGACAATTATTTGCTTTGCTCTGAATGAGCTTCAGGCTGTTGGCTGTCATTCAAGTGCTCACTTGCGTGAAGCAGTTGCTGAGGTTGGCGCAATTGTTTGCTTCCCTTCTCTTTTCAAGAGATTGAGAGGGTAATTCATAGAATTTAGCGCACAAGTGGTGGACGCGGCTGGCGCACAGTGCGCGTGTGCGAATCTCTGCACCAGCCGCATGCGCTAAAATCCGTTTCCGCACACAGCGTATTCATGGATTTTAGCTACCAAAACCAGCTGTGGCGCAGCAGAGTTAGTTAGGCCCCAAGAACGCCCCTCGTGCAAGGAAAAGCCATCAAAATCCCCAATCCAGCGCAAAGGGCTGCGCTAACCCTGTACCAGTATACATGGCCGCCACACGGCAAGCGGGGAACATGTATTACTGGGGTTCGCGGGAAGTTTCACACGGAATTCCGCTGTCAGAGCGGGTACTTGTATCTAGTGGGGTGCACGGGGAGTCCCACACGTGAATTGGCAGTGTGGGTCCTCCCAGGTGTGCCCTCCACCCCATCCACGGCCCCTGCAGGCAACCCACAACACAGGGGACTACCCTGCACCCCTGGGCATGCCCCCCAGCCAGCACACATGTCACCTTCCACTAGTGATCACCAACTCATGTCCCCCAGCATGCCCCACCCCCCCAGCAGTGACCGGCACCTGCCAGCAGGCCCCCACTCATGTCCCCCCCACACAAAATAAAGAAGCATAATCATGGGCCACTTCTACACCAAAAAACCACATCACGCAACCCCAATCTTGAGACTCAATGATTTCCCAATCCACCCCATACTGACATGCCTATCTCAAGACACAAACCAAAAGTCAACTATGTACATCAACACATGTCCGTCACACAGATATACTGGTTGGCATTGATTGTGTAAACCCACATTTTCACATGCATCAACCCAATGAGCGAATCCCACACATGGAAATAAAATATGAATATTTATTATGTATTATGTACAAAAATAAATAAATGAAATCATACAGAAATAGCAAACATGAAATGAAAAGCATGTGCAAAAGATGAGTGAATGAAAATTATAACCAATCCCAAAAAAATTGAAAAACAGTCCAAACTCTCCCTCCAACAACGCAAATCCAAAGTAAAGGTAAAAAAAAATCCATTGCTTCATGTTCATAATAAAGAAAAATATTCTAATTAATCCATGATCAAACTATTCACAATCCATTGTCCAAAAGAAAAATCCATCAATCCATGTGCAAAATCCAAAAAATAAATCCAATCAATCCATTGTCCAACTATGTAAAGGGTCCATGAGCCCAACCAAACAAATGAAACCTACCTAAGAAACTACATAAAAATAAAACTGCATACAAATGTGTGTGGCATTGTCCATTGACCACAAAGAAAAGGAAAATGAAACCTAACTCTAAAAACTATTTACAATGGCAGCGGGCTAGTCTGACGGCTCACTTCCCGATTTCCCGGGCCAGGGCATCATCGAACTCCTGCTCGATGTCCCGGAGGCGGTCCTCTTCCATGGCCCGAGGGTTCGCAGGGACGATGACATGTGGACCTCCAGGTCCCTGCGAATTGCCTCGAGGCACTCTGCCCACCTCAGAGCCCTACGCATGGAGTTCTCCGCCCTGACCATTGTGAGCCATGCCTCTTCTGCCCGCTGCCGCTCCGCATCTATAGCATGGCCTAACCGCTGCCACACGGAAGACACTTCCAGTGCTGGGTCCTCCTGCCCTCTGGCCGATGCCTGCCCCTCCGATGTTCAAGGCCCCGAGCCATCATGGCTCCCACCTTGTTGATGCTGCTGCTGTGCCTCTGCCTGTGCCCTGGCTCTTGCTGCCTGCATATCCTCCTCTGGCTGGGGTGCAGTTGTTGTGGTGGCCACCCCTGCTGGACGTCCGACTCCCGACTGTGGCATGGATGTGTCCTCCACCAGCCTGGCCGCAGGGTCAGAGGCAGCTCCACAGGGTACCCAGATACATGGGTGGGAAGATGGCATGGAGGACGACTGGCGCATAGGGTGTTCAGGTGAGGAGGAGGGTCGGAACAAGGTCCAGCAAACGGAGGAATCTGGCCCTGGTGACCTGTCCCAGTAGGTCAACACGGTCAACGAGCCATTCGAGATGACGTGCAGTCTCATCATGAAAAGACTGCAGGTCACCTCGCATGGCCCGTTGACGCAACGCCACCCCACCCCATCCAGGACAGGCTCAACCCGGTCCCGGATAGCCACGTCCGCAGGGAGAGGAAGGCCAGTTGTTGTAAGGGGATCCTGTCCCTGAAAACGGGTCTGGACGTAGGCATCCCTGCTGGTGTGGGATGATGCAGTCACAGGATCGGGGACAGGATTACACACGGGCACCTCCGCGGTGGCCTGTGCTGCCTCCTGTCCCTGCCCCTGCACTGCACCACTAGCACCAGTGGAATCCCCACCTCCAGACCCCATGTCTGTCCCTTGCACGGCCTCCTCCACCAACCCGGATGACTCCGTGCCATCTTCCTCAGTCGGACCCTGTGGGGTCTCAGCTGCCCCTTCTGCTGCCGAGGAGTCCAACCCCGACCTCCGCCTCTTGGACCTACCCTCGGCAGCTGCAGCCTGGGACGCGGCACCGGACTCGTCACTCCCTGATGAGATGACAACTTGGGAGGGGAGTCTGGCCTTGCGTCTTCGGCTGGTGGTGCGATCCCTGCCGGTGTGCTCCACAGCACCCTCTCCGCCCTCTTCATCAGTTGACGCTGCAGACAGGGAGAGATAGGACACAGGCATCAGGGCACTGTACAATGGACTGATACACACATGACAGTTGCACATGAGTGGCAGTGTCAAACTTCAGACATGGCATCACAATCCCCAACACACGTGTCATTTCAACTCACACACATGAGCAATTCCACAGCCATATCGCAACAGCCAGCACCATCCATACACATACAACAGCATGAGCATCCAAAGGTGAGCCAGACATCACATGAAACACAGGGAGTGCAGTAGACATGCACACACGCCACCACACTTACATGCATATCTACATCTCCTCCAACTGTTGCAGTGATGAGATCGCCATACATGTCAGATCTGCCATTCAGCCTTCTACTTATCAGTGTCGCATGCATCCATGTTGCATCACAGTTGCACGCTTGTCAAATACACACACATGCACACAGTGCAGATACATGCATTAGGAAACACCATCCATGCCAATGTAAATAAACAGAAATGCAAACGTGTGCTCCCACACCTGCATTTGTCCAGCATGCTTACCAACACATACACCATCAATGTGTCTCACATCTGAGAGGACACACATGTGGCAGCCTCACGCCCATGTTCATACACATCCCTACATGGCCCTACAAAAACACATGTGCAACCTGCACACTACTGGCACACCATGACACGCACCGCGTCCAATCACCCTGCATGTACACTTACCGCTCGACTCCAGACGGGTCTGCCTCTCAAGGATCTGGACTTAGAGTGCTGGGCATATGCGTTCCAGGACCCTCATTTGGTGGTCCAACAGCTGGCCCTGGCGCCCCTTGGCATCCGCTGCCTTCGCGAGGCGCCGGGCCTTGTTGTCCTCCCAGCGCTTCTTGACATGATGTAAGTCGCGGACTGCCACCCCTTCCGCGTTGATGGCAGTCACGATGTCCATCCAGATCCTGGTCCGTCCTTCATTGTCGGCGCGCAAACTTCAAAAGAGGGTATCGTACTTCCCCAGGACTTGCTCCACCAGGACACCAACTTCCCTGGCACTGAAGCTGGTGGCCCTCTGCCTCTCTGGCTGGGGGTTGCCAGTGCTGCCAGATGGTGGTGTGCTGGACATGGCAACCCCAGAGGCAGGAGTGGGTGGGCAACTGGGTCCTGGGGCTGGCCTGTGGAGCGATGGAATCCCAGTAGGGAGTCTTCGGTTCCAGCAGGGGTGGTCACATCAACTGCACCTCTGGCTGACGTGCAGGCAGCAAATGGCAGGGCACGTGGGCAGCAGGCAGGCAGTCAGGCAGCAGCAGATTGCAGGTGGGAGCGTGCTCAGGGATCTGGGGGGCAGTAATTCGGCCTTCTGGGCAGGAGCGTGGTGTTCCGTGTTGTTGTTGCGTGGCCAGCTTGATACAAAGTGATTTGGCATGTGAAAATCTTGCACTTCAGCATGTAATTCGAGGAAAGGCCCTACCCGCGTAAGCACACGTACGCGGTTTCATTGGACCAAAGGCCCTTAGCGCGTAAGCGCTTCTCTGCCGTGACTCACGCGGGCGTTTCCCCTCGTGACGTGGGCATAGTAGTTCAGTGTGCATGAAAAAACTGCACGTCCGCGTGTTGTCTGAGGAAAGGCCCTACGCGCGTAAGTGACGCGCGCGGGCATTTCCATCAACACGGGTGCATGTTCATCGTACACGTCCAAAAACTGCACGTCCGAGTGTCAGCTCGTGTAATTGGAGGAAAGGGCCTTAGCGTGTCCACGCGTAAGTGACGCTGTACCTGTGGGCCGCTTTAAAAGGTACATGTATGACTCCATTCCCTTGTACGTGCTTTTCGTGGAGAGCGAGTGGGTGAATTCTGTACTTCTTGTCGGTTCACACGCGATTACTTCACAGCGTTTCAAGTTCGTACTCCTTGTTACCTCTGACAGCGTTCTTTATTTTTTTTGGGCCAGTTTCATCAAACGGCGTTCACTTCTTCTTTTGTCCTGGCTCCTCAGACAGCACACAGTTCTTCTTTTGGCGGGGGTGTTGCACACGTGTTTTTTTTTTCACTTTCTTTTCCCAGGCAGACAGTGAGTCGCACACGTATTTACCAACTGTGCTTGCCCCGTGTGTCGCGTACCCCTTCACAGGTCATTGTAGGCTGCGTGTATTACGCGTACGCTTATTTTTGTGTTTCTGGGCGCCGCAGCGTAGTGCGGGTTCATTTTTTCACGCACGTGGTCTACGAGGGGTTGCGTGCACGTTATTTTTTGATTTTGGGCTGCCTGTGCGTTGCGTGACCCGTCTTCCCCCAGGGGTCACAGACAGCCTTGTTAGAGCACTAGGGTACGAATTCCATCTAGTACCCTACCCCTTTCACCCCTAATTGCCCAGGACAATAGTTTACTGGTACTCCCATACGCACAACATCAGTGCCATGGTTGGGAGGCGACCAAGCGGTAAGGGAGGCAAAGGTGGCTGACCTTCAAAAGGTGGGCGTGGTGGGCGCGGTAGGGGATGTGGCCGGGATTTGCAGGGTGCCCCTAGACCTCCATGTGTGGAGGACAAATCGGGGACACCCATGCCCCCCCCAGTGTTGAGGGAAACGTGGCTGACACCATCCCAGCTCAGCCCTTGTTGGGACCAGCACATTGTGGCACCTGACCTGGCACAGGATGACTCCCAGGTTGACTTTCAGGTCAGCAAGTCTAGGTCAGCAAGTCTAGGCCATGTGTGGCGGTGCAAGTTGGTATCACCAAGCCACGTGGATCTGGGGCAGCTATGTCATCTGCTGTCCCAAGTAGGCAGGGTGGGGAGGCTGCAGGGGCAGCTGCAGCTCCATCCACCCCAGCTCTGAGTCTCACAGCCAGGACAGTGTCGGTCCAGGTCCATCAAACTGATGTTCCCCCCCCTGCCAACATCACACTTCTGCCAATGCCTGCACCAAGGCCTATGGTCATTGTGCATTCGCACACTCCTACTACCCAGTCCACCGGTGCTTCTGCCCCTACTGACCAGAGCGGCGTAAGCCACTCAGGCTCCGCTCCAGAGGAAGAAGGGTGCTCTGGCACAACAGGCTGAGACCCCAGACACGGCTACACAGTCCGGCACGTCAAGGAAGCCTAGCTTTAATGACCCGGAACTTGATGCACTTTTGAGCTATGTGTCAGCACATAGCCGCGAAATGTTGGTGACTGCAGGGTGCAAGACCACACCTGGTCAACGTAGGGCACACTGGCAGACCATCACGGACCGCATAAGTGCCCTTGGATTTGTGAGGCGCACAGCTGATGATTGCTACAAGCGGTGGAATGACCTGAAACGCAGAGCAAAGAAGCTGGCCTCAAATCTTGCCGCTACTCTGGTGACTGGCGGTGGGTCTCCACAAGAGGACAACGAACTCGCTGAACATGAGTCTGTTGCTGGGACCTTCGTCACAGAGGACCAGATCCAAGGTGTGGGAGAACTACCTGATTACGAGGCATTGACAGGTGAGTGTCCGTGCGTGTGTGTGTGTGTGTGTGTGTGTAATCCATGTGTATGTTGTTTGGGTGACGGGTTCTGATTGAGTGCCAGGTGAGGGTGTGTACTCCTGAACTTTATGGGTCACCCATTTGCCTCCTCCCCTACATTCACGTGCCTTAGATTTGGGCATGACTGTAGCCCTTCTGCCCACAGTTGCCAATTACGCCCACATTAGTGCACTTTACCTTGAACTGTCATCTTGCAATTACATTGTTCAGATTTTGTAAGTGTTCATTCAGGCTGATTGTTTCCACTCTCCCATTGTTGCTACGCATTATTCTGCCCTATTGCAACAAATGTGATATGCTTTGGCCATTGTTTACAGCCCACACTGGGCCACTATTTTTACCTGGTTATGTTAATGATTCCACCATTCAGGCCGATGGAGTATTGGGCTGCAGAAATTATTTATTAGGGCCTGTTTGCATGTGGAAGATGACGGGTGTTTCCTGTAATGTTAGTGACCAACCATTGATCAGCCCACAATGACTGTGTTATTGGGCACTGGATGTGTTTCAGTGTGTGGCACATGCATATTTTGCAACACTATTCAGCATCAATCTTCGCATCATGTCGATGTGACATGGATGTGTGACAGTACTCATTCACTGACATATTGCTGTAGTTTTGTAATTTACCTTGGCAATGCCACATGACATCTGTGTGGTGGCATGTGTCATGTATGTGTATTGGACATGCCACTCGCAGCCTGATGTGTGATGCCAGTGCTACCAAACATGCTGCAAATGTGTTGCATATCCATCTTGCTCTCCCCAGTGTCTGCCTTTTTGACTCCACTTCCAACTCTTTGACAGTGCATGCATGGCAGGGTTATAGTCATGTGGGGCATGTGTAATTCATGTACTGGATCTCTGGCTTGTCACAGCCTATGTGTGTGCTATGGTGCTCATGCCTGTTTCCATTTGTTGTCTTTCATGTTTTTGCAGGTGATGACGCACTTGGTGCTGTTGAGGTTGAGGAGATGGTGCAGACCCAGGAGGAATCTCAGGCACGACCGGGCACCCGTGGGGGACGTGGTGGTGGTGGTGTGGTGGTGGGAGAAAACCCAATGTTACTGCTGACCATACTGGCCAGGGGTGCCCCTGGGTGCACCTCCCCAGACCTCTATTCAGGTGCTGAGTCGGATGATGAGACTTATGTGCAGTCGCAGGTAAGTGTTTCTGGCAGGGATTCTGTTCTGTCCAACCCACCTGGACCAGGGGTAGAACCCTCTATGGGGATGTCCGTGTTAGTAGGTCCGCCTTTGGCGGTTACGGATGCAGGGTCAAACTCCACAGCATCTGATCATGTTCCTGGGCCAGCAGATCATAGGGGGAATGCAGTCCTGCAGCCTCAGGCAGTGCCAGCACAGCAAGGTGCAGATCGATTTGCGCCAAACAGGTGTGGTGGCCGTTGACGCGGTGGGCGTGCCCAACAGGCCATACTGTATGGGAAAACTCCATCTACAGTATGGCAACCCAACAGGCAGCATCAGTAGAAAATGATGGTTCAGGCAATTGAGAGGGTGGCCACTTCCATTACCCCCCCTGAAAGGCAGATGGAGCAACAGCAGCAGGCAACAGACTCCATTTGCCAATCACACAGGGAATGCATGTTGGCGTCCAACAGGGACAGACGGGCGGCACTGGAGACTCTGCACGAATCCATATCCATAGAGTCCCAGGGCCACAGGGAAGCCCTGAGGGTAGAACTACATAACCTCAGGCAGACTCTGGTTGCACTTGAGAGTTCCAGTACAAGGGCAGAACAGCAGCTGGAGCAGCTCAAACGTTTGCTCTCAGCTGCATGCAACACGTGAGGCCATGCGTGCAGAAATGCAGGCAACCCGTGCTGTGCTGCATGGGGATCTCTGCACTTTAATCCTCCAGAATCAGACCTTCCAGACCCGCATGCTTGCTGGCATGGAGGACCATACCAGGGCTTTGCGTGGGCTGCCTCCCATAGTGCCATCGCCTCCTGATGCAGCAGCAGAGGATGAGCAGAGCGACAGCAGTTCTCCCACAATGGCATTGCCGTGCAGGCCATGAGCCCAAGGAGGTATTTTTTATTTTCGCAACATCCACGCAGGTGGGTGTTGGTGTGCACCCTGTCCTCGAACCTCCCCCACACCCCCTGCTGCCCCCACATGGCCTTTTTTTTTTTTATTTTTAGTGTTGCCTTGTGTGTGGCTTCCGTGGGCATCCACTGTATTCCGGCTGGGCACATGCAGGCCTGTCCTGAGTTTGGGTTAGATGCTTGGGTTCGTGAGACACACACCCCTCCTGCTTCCCGTTTCCATGGGCTTGCAAAGGGTGTGACCAAGTGACGGTGAATTACACAGTGACGTTGGGCTCTCATGAGCTGTGTGGGCAGTCTGTAGTCAATACGGTGTAGACATCCCTAGTGGATATTGTTGTTGTATTGTACACTGCATGGTGTATTGATATGTGCTTGTGCATCCATGTCTTCCTCCTAATCTGCTGGTTCCTTCCTCATGTCTTCACAAGGCGTCTACTTTGCAGATGCAGTTCATGCTGTATGCAGTACACTGAGACATTTGCGTGGCAGCAACACTCTTCAGTTGTAAGGGGTTGATGTGCTGGCATATTCAGGTTGTAATACTACACTACTTGAAATTAGTACTGTCATGTTTTTGCATTTTTCCATGGTGTGTTGCAGCGTTGTGTTGGTGGTAAGTATTTGGTAATGTGTGCTGTTAGTTATACATTACTGTGAGCATATTGTGTGTGGGCAGTTTCCATTAGGGACAGTGTACTTTGTGACACTGTGTCAGGTCTTGTGCATTGCTTTTTTTGCTTTCACATTGCATGACATGCCATGGTGTGTTTGGTGGTGGATCTGGGGAGGGGTTGGGTGACGTGGCGCTGTTCTCATGTTGTATTTAGCAAGGGGGTAATGAATTTAGCAGCATAGATGTATGTCTTTTGATGACACAGCATTGGTGGTGTTTGGGTAGGTAGGGATGCACACAATGTAACACTTCCAGGTGACCAATCTCAGGCTGGTATGGTTGTGACAGTTGACTGTCCCTTATGTCATCATCATTGATTGTCAGCTGGTATGTGCCAGGGCTGAGTGCACTCCACAGGGGTGTGATTTTATGTGACGTAATTAGCCACCAGTTACATACGGGCTGCCTCACCACGTGCCCTTTCCCCTCCCATGCGCAGCGGGCATGCATGTGGTTGGGGATGTGGGGGGCACCAACATGTCCACCGGCAGGCCCCGGCGTGTTGCAACGTTGTGCAGGATACATGCTGCCACTATGATCCTGCACGCTACTGGGGGAGCATATAACAGCTGCCCACCAGAGCGGTCATGGGAGCGAAAGTGTGACTTGAGCACTCCGAATGTGCGCTCCACTATGCCCCGGGTTGCAATATGGGCTGTGTTGTATCTTACCTCGGGTGGCGTTCCGAATTGGCGTCATCATGTGGGTGCTCAGAGGGTAGGCTCTGTCCCCTGGGGAGGTGGTGATGGGTATCATTAGTGGGGTTGTGACATTACTCAGTATCTGACATGCATGTGCAGAGGCATTTCTCCAGCATGGGGTCTGGCATGGATTCACATGCTCATGAATATTCCCCGTCGTCAGGCTGGGAATCCTCGGTAAAGAAAAAACCAGTATCAGTTTTGTTTCTGATCTGTCTTTCGTAGTAATAACCAATCACTGTTCTCTGCGTCATACTGACCACAGCCAATGACTGCCCTCTACCTAAGCACCGCCTCTGGCAGCCATCTTCAGATTTTTACCGCACGTTCATGTGTTGGGATCCTCGTGCTATTGCTCTCGAGCGTTAGTGCTATTTTATTCACGTTTTTTGCTCAAAAACTTCGTTTTTTCGGTCAAAAGAGCCTCAAGCTCCACCGACTGTCTATCCGATCAACGGGGACCCGTGTCGGATTCGTCTGCGCCCCACAAGGGTGAATATTTCGTCGAGCTACGCTTTGGAGGACTCCAGAAGCTTCTCAGGCCCGGACATGGCCCAGGAGAAGGGAAGCTCGACGCCCGGAAAGCTGTTCAGGGGCTGCCCTGGATGCCAGCTGCAGAAAGTCTTTAAGGAGGACGAGCACTCCTTTTGTCTATACTGCTTACATGAGGACAAGACGCACGTGGAGAAGGACTGTGCGTTTTGCGGCAATATGTCGGAGCGGACCATGAAAGACCGCCATCAACGTCTCGCCAACTGGCTGGAAGGGAAGAGCCCGTCAGGCGAGAAGAAGAGGAAGAAATCCGAGCGAAGAAAGAAATCTTTAAGACCTTTGAGGACGCCCCGGCGACGGGGGTCCAACACAAGGCCAAGCACCGCGAGTCCGCTGGCACCGGGAGCGCCGAACGGTCGGGCTCTACGGGCACCAGGCAGGGCGCACCCTCCCCGGCACCATCAACCACTGGCCAATGCTCTGGGTCGGGTAAGAGGAAGGGCGAGCACCCGGCAAAGCTCCTGGAGAGGCCCCGGTCGAGCTCGAAGGCCCCATCGGAGGGGGAGCGAGGCAGTGTCTTCCCCCCCCCCCCCCCCTCAAGGAGAAGGCGGTGAGCGCACCTAAGGTGGTGAAGGCCTTAATCCATCCGGCCAAGCCCTCTATCGATACTGTCGCGGCGACCCTGGCTCAGCCTGTGGAGGCTACACCAGTGGTGGCGACCTCGGGGCTCAGAGTCTCCCTGCCACCTCGGAGGGAGTCCTCTTTTGTGCCCATCGATAGGACCCCCGTGAAATCCCCGGCGGGGAAGAAGAAGGGGGGGCAGGGCGTCGTCGTAGATTCGGCTTCAACCTCGGAGGAAGAGCTGATCGAGGTCTTAAGCCACGGCCTTGGCGTGGAAGAAGACCGGCCCGTCGGGATGGATCCCGACGCAGGTGACGACGACATCGTCGAGGGTGCCGACGGGGCCCCTGATCGCCCGTCGGATTCCCCTCTGCCAGCGCCGCAGGACAACTCGGCGGCCATTTTGTTGGCTATACAGTCCTTATGCTCAGAGATAAGGACGAGACTACCGTTGCCGACGGAGGAACCTCTCCCGTCGGGGGAGCCTGAACCGGGACCTTCTGGCGTTCCCCCGCCCAAGAAAAGGATTCACCCTCCACCTCCTTTTCAGCCGTCGCGCACCGTCCAGCCCTCCTCCCCGTCCACCCGAGGATTCCTTTATCAACGGCGCGAGGCCAAGAGGAAGACGGTCCTCGCGGTGCCTCTACTGGACGACATTTGGGATGAGGGCCTCGCCCTCCTCAAGAACCCTTCCACTACGCCAGCTAGAAGAGACCGGTACGAGAAGAAGTACCGGGTCCCGGACGCGGCCCCCCTGTGCCTCTGGGCGCAGCCTACCCCGGACTCCGTCGTCTCCGCGGCGGCCAGGAAGAAAGCGGGGGGGGTGCGGCCTCCACATCGACTTCCCCACCGGACGGCGAGGGAAAGAAATTGGACACTATGGGACGCAGGGTCATCTCGTCTGCAGCGACGACGATTAAAGCGGCCAACGCCTTGGCTATCGTGGCCCGCTACGACAGGGAGCTATGGTACAAACTGGCTCCCCTGCTGGACTTCCTACCGGACGACAAGAGGGCGGATGCCCTGGAGATCCTACAGGAAGGTGAGGTGGCGTCGGACCACGCCATCACTATTGCGACGGACATTGCCGACACTGGGTTTCGCCAGTTGGGCAACGGCGTGTGCCTTAGGCGGCGTGGATGGCTCAAGGCTACGGACTTCCGTCAAGACGTACAGACCAGAGTCCTGGACAAGCCGTTCGATGGGAACAACCTGTTTGGGAAAACAGTGGACGATTCCCTTCAGGCCATTAAGGCGGACACTGAGACGGCCCGGGCCCTTGGGGTTCTGCAGCAACGACGGACGCCCTTTCGGAGCAGCGGAGGCAAGGGCGCCTCCAAAGGTTCCGGCGGCGGTTTCTCCACCTACCGTCAAGCGGCCCGCTCGTCGTCTCAGGAGGCCTACAGAGGACGAGGCAAGTCCGGCGGACCCCGCCGTCGTCGCCAAGGAGGTCAAGGCGGCAAAGCCTCGTCAAAACAGGATTGAACCGATGCACCCCGGTGGGAGGCCGGCTTGCGAGCTTCGTCAGCGTGTGGGAGTCCATCTCCACCGACCGTTGGGTGCTGGACGCCTTAGCCCGGGGCCACGCGCTCGAGTTTCAAAGAAGGTGCCCGCGCGTCCCCCCCCGTGGCCAGGAAAGAGCTTCACGTCCCTCAGCTTCTCCTGGAGGTAAGGGCGATGCTCAGGAAGGGCGCCATCGAACTCGTCCCAAAGAGGCTTCGGGGCTCCAGAGTTTACTCGAGATACTTCCTCGTGAAGAAGAAGACGGGAGGATGGCGCCCCATCCTAGACCTGCGACGTCTGAACAAATTCATCAAGGCGCAGAAGTTCCGGATGGTCACCCTCCAGCACGTCCTGGGTCAGCTGGAGGAAGGAGACTTCCTGTCGTCTTTGGATTTGGAGGATGCCTACTTCCATATTCCCATCCTAAAGGGGCACCGAAAATTCCTCAGGTTTGTGGTCCAAGGGCGTCACTACCAGTTCAAAGCCCTCCCCTTCGGACTACGGTCGGCACCCAGGGTATTTACCAAGTGCCTTGCACCAGTGGCGGCGCCGCTGCGCCGCAAGGGGATCCACGTCTACCCCTACCTGGACGACTGGCTCATCCGAGCCAAGACGAGGGAGCTCGCCGTGGAGCACACGGCAAGGACCGTCCAACTTCTCACGGACCTGGGATTCTCCGTGAACTACGCCAAGTCCCACCTGGTACCCGCGCAAAACGCACTGTTTCTGGGAGCGAAGCTCGACACAGTGTCCCTTCTGGCCTCCCCTTCGGAGGAAAGGACCAGGTCCATCCTGGGCAAGGTACAGCGGATGTTGGTTTCCGACGCGGCCAAGGTGAGGTCCATCAAGTCCCTCCTCGGAATGATGTCTTCTTGCATCTACCTCATTCCCATGTGCAGGCTCCGGATGCGCCCGTTGCAGGAGTTCCTGGACGCGCGCTGGATCCAAACGACGGGCGGCTTCGAGGAGAGGATCACACTCGACGAGAGTTTCCGCCGAGCGGTCCGGTGGTGGGGCACCCGCGCGCATCTGACGGCGGGCATGGACTTCCAGACCCCAGACCACCAGGAGACAGTGACCACGGATGCCTCCCTGGAAGGGTGGGGAGCGCACACCGAAAATCTGCACGCGAGAGGCCTTTGGCTCCCGACGGAGAAGTCCCTCCATATCAACGTCCTGGAGCTCCGTGCAGTGTTCTGGGCCCTCAGGTCCTTCCTTCCGTCCCTCAAGGGCAAGGTGGTGAGGATCTTCACCGACAACACCACCACCATGTTTTACATCAGGAAACAGGGCGGAACCAGGTCCCCAGCACTGTCCAAGGAGGCGCAGGACCTGTGGCATTGGGCCGTCGCCCAAAGGATGTTTCTGGTGCCGTTTCGTCTGGCAGGGATAAAAAACACCATCGCCGACTCACTCAGCAGGGAGCTGCGCTCGTGCCACGAGTGGGAACTACGGCAGGATCTAGTGGATCGCCTCTTCCGACGGTGGGGCACACCCCAGATCGACCTGTTCGCGACGGCGACGAACTCCAAGTGCCGGAGGTTCGCCAGCAGGTTTCCCCAGGCGAGGAGCATGGGCGATGCTTTCTCGTTCCCCTGGGAGGGCCTGTTCCTCTACGCGTTCCCTCCTTTGCCACTGCTAATCCGGCTCGTCAACCAGCTCAAGAGGTCACGGTGCAGGATGATCCTCGTCGCACCTGCGTGGCCGAGGCAGATATGGTTCCCGGACCTTCTGGACTTGTCAGCGTCCCCACCAATCAAGCTGCCGGTGGACGCGGATCTACTCTCCAGGGAAGGAGGCGCCATCCTCCACCACGACCCGAAATCGCTGAACTTGCAGGCCTGGCTCCTGCAGCGCTAGAGTTTGGAGGATACAACATACCGGCCGACTGCAGAGAGGTTCTTGCAAAGGCCAGGGCGTCCTCGACTCTTAAATGCTACAGACACAAATGGAAGAGGTTCTCTGTCTGGTGCCACGCACAGAAGATTAACCCTCTACGGATTACGGCTCCCCAGGTTCTGCCGTACCTGCTGACGCTGGCCAAAGCTGGACTGGCACACGCGTCCATCAAGATTCATCTTGCTGCGATCTCCCGATACACCAGAACCACGGGCCGGACGTCCTTGTGGTCTCATCGTCTGGTGAAAGAGTTCATGAAGGGACTGTTCAGATCGTTCCCGCCGGTGAAGGCTCCGGCCCCGGCGTGGGAGCTCAACGTGGTGCTGACCAAGCTCATGGGACCTCCGTTCGAGCCTCTGCACTCGGCCCCGTTGAAGTTTCTGTCGTGGAAAACAGCATTTCTTGTGGCCATCACCTCCGCACGACGGGTGGGAGAGATCCAGGCCCTTTCCTGCAAGGCCCCGTACTTGACTTTCCACGACACGAGGGTAGTGCTCAGGACGCACCCCTCCTTCATGCCCAAGGTACCGTCGGACTTCCATCTCAACGAACCCTTGGTGTTGCCTGTGTTCTTCCCGTCGCCTTCGTCGCCGGCTGAGAGGACTTTGCACTCGCTGGATGTGGCTAGAGCGCTGAAGTTCTACGTGGACCGCATAAAGTGTTTTCGGAAGACGTCACAACTCTTTTGTGAATTTTGGACCTGTCAATCAGGGGAAGGCTCTCTCGAAGGCTTCCATTTCCAGATGGCTCTCCGGCTGTACATTGTACTGTCATCGGTTGGCAAACCGACCGCTGCCTGGCCGTCCGAGAGCCCATTCCACCAGAGCGATCGCAGCCACCACGGCGTTCCTTTCTGGTGTGCCCCTGCTGGTCATATGCAGGGCTGCTACGTGGAGGTCGACGCACACCTTCACGAAATTCTACTGCGTCGATCGGGATTCCAGGGAGGAGTCCAGGGTCGGCCAAGCAGTGCTGCGCTCACCTGTTCGCCTGAGGTGAGCCTGGTGAGGAGATAAGGTGCTTAATGTTGGGTTTGATGTAATGCTTAATGTTGAGCCTTTGCCACCTCCCCGTGGTTGTGCGTGTGTACTGCTATGTATTCTTTATTCATGAGCATGTGAATCCATGCCAGACCCCATGCTGGAGAAGGAACAAGTTACTTACCTGTAACTGTTGTTCTGCAGCATGGGTCTGGCATGGATTCACATGCGAACCCTCCCGCCTACCCCTCTGCGGCTCTTCACTTGGTCATACTGTCACTTCACGTGCTTCCAAATCTGAAGATGGCTGCCAGAGGCGGTGCTTAGGTAGAGGGCAGTCATTGGCTGTGGTCAGTATGACGCAGAGACCAGTGATTGGTTATTACTACGAAAGACAGATCAGAAACGAAACTGATACTGGTTTTTTCTTTACCGAGGATTCCCAGCCTGACGACGGGGAATATTCATGAGCATGTGAATCCATGCCAGACCCATGCTGGAGAACAACAGTTACAGGTAAGTAACTTGTTCCTTATACTCACCAAGCAGCCATGTATCGCCATGCCGCCCAGCTTCTAGGTCCCGGTTTAGCGTTGACATTCTGTAGATTAAGCTGTCGTGGGTGGACCCTGGATAGTTGGCATATACTGAGGTGATGATTCCCTTGGCTTCACAAACTACCTGCACCTTGATGGAATGCCAGTGCTAGCGGTTTCTATAGATGTGCTCAGATGCCCTGGGGGGACGTAGAGCCACATGGGTGCAATCAATGGCACCTAGCACTTTGGGGAATTGTGCCACCCCATAAAAATCCTGCACGGCAGCCTGCCTTTCTGCAGGTGTTCTGGGCAGGTATATGTGCCTGCCGACTGATGGGCGTGCAGTCATGATGGCAAACACCTGGTGTAGGCAGCGTGACTGCGTGGCCTGCGACACTCCCTCCCCCCCCCCCCCTCTCCCCCCTCTACTCCCCCCCCCCCCACTCACTATAGCACTTGTCCGCTGAAATGATCCAGTGGCCAAGAAGTGCAGTACATTGAGGACCTTCTCCAGGGGGCTGAGTGCTTGGGAGCACAGGGTGGGCGATGTGAGGTCATCCTCCCACTCACTCACCAGGTTGAGTATTATGTGAGGTGGAAACCTGTACCTCTCATACACCTGGTCATCAGGCATCCTCAAAAAGCTGGTTCTGGGTGTAAAAATTCTGGGCCTGACTCTCCTCCTCCTCCTCCTGCGGTATCCCACGACCACTGATGCTAGGAATGCTATATTCATCTTGGCGTCTGGGCTTGTTTGTTGTTTGTGCGCACTTTTATGCTGCGCGGGCCCACGTACGCCTGCTTCCTGCTTGCGTACGTGTTTCCGGATTAGCGCGTCTTTTTTGGCACACGCATTAGCCCTGTTCAATTCCATGAATACGTGTTGTAGACGCGCGTGTGGGCGTTCTGCGCATTTGCCTCCTGTACTCCACCCCCGACCCCTTCCCCCCCGCGGTGCCCACATTTTCACGCGTTGTTCCCCATTCCGCATCTTACGCCCCCTGTTCCGCCTACTTTTGTTGTGTGCGCTTAGCGCACGCTGTTTGGAGACGTGAGTGCCAGCATGCGCCACGCAGACTTTTAGCGCACATCCAGGGATTTACACGTGCACAGACTTCCATGAATCGCTGTGCGCGGGTTTTGCTGTGATTTTCGCACTTTCACTGCGATTTGCAGGCTTTCGCACGCTTGCGCCGAAACTTTCAGCGCACATTAATTCCATGAATCGGCCTCTGAGTGTTGTTCACTTAGTTATAATATGTGAGTGTTTTTTATGATTTGTCGTAAGTGTGGCCATGTAGATGTTGAAAAGGGGGTTGAGGGGGCTTGATCCTTGCCGTAGCCCACAGACGATTTTCCGTGGTTATGAGTTGAAAAATGGAAGACCAGTTATGAAGGATTTCACCCTTTTTATAGAGCAGTGTTACAGTCCCGTATTCTTCTCTTATTAGTGTACTGCGTCTGGTGTTAAAGGCTGCTGAGATGTCCAGAGGTTTAAGGGCAGAGGGGGGTGTTTCCTTGAGGTGATCCCAGCGTGGTGTCTGTGCCTCTCAGTGGTCTGAAACCTACTTGTAGAAGGTATAGATTCGATTTGCTCCAGGACTTGGCTCTATGCATGGCTTTCTAGTCGGCTTGCTGAGTACAGTAGCGGAGCTCTGAGGCACAGGGCCTCCCACCACTGCAGGAGCAGTGCCACCTTCCCTAAGGGAGGCTTGGGATGCAACGCCGTGTTGCACTGATCGAAGCACCCTTGTGGACACTTTCCGTCCAAATCAGATTAGATTTCTGCACTGCGCTCCATAAAACAACGTGAGCTGCAGGAAATCAGCATTTTTTGGAAAAATCTTGGCATTGCTTGCCAAAAGCCGCCACTTACTTCAGACGCCATTGGCCTCCACGAGGCGGCCGCCTTTCCATCATGGCCGCCCGAAAATCTGCCATGGAATCCACAGCCCTCTGCAGGCTGCAGTCGCTGTGATTGGCTCACGGATCCCTCTTCAGCCAATCGCACTCGTTGACGGGCAAACGCCGGCACATCCACTAAGGCTGCCCAACAAGGCAGCCCTGTCTTGAGCCTGTCCGGAGCCATAGGAGCCAGGAGCCTGGGGCCCAGAACTCTGCCCACCGCTCCGCTCCAGGTAAGCAGACCTGCTACAGTGCTCCCCGTAGCACCAACTTTCACGGGTTCATCCCATAACAATGCACGGCGAGTAGATTCGCAAAACCCACGTTCCTCAAAATGGATCTCTGTATCCACACGTCGGCAATCCCTCTGTAAAGCCTCACACATCTCATTGTGGTTTTATCCCACAGTATGTACTACATTGCTTAATTGCCATAGCAGGCACAAATACAACAGTGTGTATAGTCACTGTATTCAGCGCCTCTTGCCTTGTGGTAATCAATTACAGCGTATGTAATTGCAGACGGGTTACTGTGTTAGACACCCAATACTCTCAATATCTTTGATTGTTAGCCACAACTATTGCTCAGATATCCTCAGCATTGCCACTACTGCTCCCTAGCCACTAGTGATTGCTCTGCCACTACTGTTTTCTAGCCTGTAATGATGGCATTGCCACTTCTGTTTCTTAGCCCTAGTGATTGCTCTGCCACGGCTGTTTTCTAGCCCGTAATGATTGCATTGCTAGTACTGCTCCTTAGCCCCTAGTGATTGCATTGCCACTACTGTTTCTTAGCCTCTAGTGATTGCATATTGCCCATAGTGCTAACGGCCTCTCCAGGTTATTACTGTCCTAGGGAATACACGCCAGTTAGACTGATCAGTCTAGATTGCTACTCCCTTCCAACATGTACACCCTGCCTCTACTCATATGCATTTAGGCACCCTGCTCACACGCGATCGCAGGCCCGGTCCAGACAACCACGCGTACAACAGCAGCCTTAACTCCAACACCATGGACTTCCTGCCTAGTCCCTTCCAACACACCACGCTCGCAGCCATGCACCCCACTACACTGCACTCCAGACTACACAGACTCGGGAACCGCCCACCCTATGAACTTTGCTACCATACCCTCCTCTATCTCACTCAGAAATAACCACTTAGGATCTAGGACCTTCCTTAGAGCGAACACCAGTCACTTCTGCCCAACTAGCATTAGCAGCACTAAGGTGCGCCACCAGACTCCCTTCCACAATAATACCAAACAATCCTCCTCGTTGCTTAAATCGGAAATCACAGAGCCTACTAAAATGAACAACCAACCCCTTTGCTACAAATGCGCCCTACTAAATGTTCGCTCGCACAATGCCCATGCGTTGGAAGTCGATGATCTTATCACCAACCAAGATTTAGACATAATTGTCATCACTGAAACCTGGCTTCACGAGGCCTCCGGCCTAGCCATCACAATTGCACTTACCAAAGGTTACTCTATCCTCAGAAAGGACAGGTTAGCCAACAAGAGAGGAGGAGTAGCCCTAATATTCAAAGAGCATATCTATTAGACCTATACCCCACCAGGGAGAAGGAAAGGTAGACATCCTATCCGCCAAAATAGCCCTATCACCAAAATGTACCATAAATATAGATGTGGTTTACCGCCCACCAGGAACTCTGTCAGACTTCATAGGACAAGTCACCCACCTTCTAGGAAACAATATCAACAAATCTACTAAAACGCTACTCCTAGGTGACATCAATCTAAGCTTCAACGACAAAACCGCCACATCCTTCACCAAGGACCTTAGGGACCTTGGCTTCTCTCAAAAGTCACTTCTCACACACACACACGCAAAAGGTTGTATCTTAGATTGTGTCGCAGTTGTGGTCTATAACCCAAACATGGTTTCCAATACTGCCCTCCCATGGACAGACCACAACTGCCTACAATTCACCATCCCCATAACTCCTTGCGCCAAGCCCACCACACCAGCACCGGCTACAGTAGCCAGAAGCGCAAAAAAACTCACTGCAGAGAACATCAGTGCCTATCTCGATCTCCCATGCCTAGCGCCACCATTCTCACCTGACCCCGTCATACTAGCGGAATTATTCAGACACATTGACCAGCGCCATCAACACAGTCGCCCCGTTAGAAAATAAAAAAGAAAAGAAATCATTCCACTCCAATTCGTGGTTCACAGAAGAACTTCTAAATCTGCGCAACTCCAAACGTCAGGCGCTTAAAACCTGGCAGGCTAACCCCTGTGACACCGCTAAAGATATATTCCGAACCATCCCATAAAATACAAAGACTCCATATTCAAAGCCAAATCAGAAACCTACAACAATAGAATCTCCTCGGCCAACTCACAATCTAAAGAACTCTTTACCATTGTTAAAGAATTAACAGTACCTCCCACCTGCACTGACGAAATCGTTAAAGATGAAGCCTGGTGCTCCAGCATACAAGCTGCTATGCTAAAAAAAATAGATCTCCTCCAGAACAAAATCTGACCATTACCAAGTATTACATAATCAGAAGCACCAGAAGCAAACCCACCACAATAGCACAGGTAACAGCCCTCCTAAATTCTCCTTCTCTGAAATATCTGAGGTAAATGTCTTAGACATCCTAAAACATCTCAAACCATCGCTATGCAAGGGCGATGTATGCCGCCCCAAAATCATCAAAGAATGCGCTGAGCAACTTGGTCCTCTCATTACCGCCTTCATAAACGCCTCATTCAAAACAGGTATAGTCCCCAACTGCCTCAAAGAGACTTGGGTACGTCCACTCCTTAAAAAAAACAAAAAAAAAACACCCACATTAGACCTTTCTCAACCTAGTAATTACAGACCCATAACAACCGCCCCATTTCTTCATAAAATATTAGATAAGGCTGCCCACAGGCAAATCCAACTGTACCTTGAAACCAACTCAATCCTTGGAAAGAGACAATCAGGGTTCCGCAAAGGACACGGAACGGAAACTGCCTTATTAGATCTAAAAAACCAAATCGCCTCCATCCTTGACATGGGCAAGACTGCCTTACTCCTGCTCCTAGATCTCTCAGCAGCGTTTGATCTCATCGACCATAACACCCTCACCAACCACCTCACGCATGCAGCGCACTTCTCCAATCACGCAGCAACGTGGACCACTTCCTTCCTAGAAGGCGGAGCCATGAAAGTGTTCTCCAATATGGCAAACGCTGAGCCCACTATCTTACACTGTGGTGTTTCCCAGGGATCCTGTACTGCCCCAACGCTTTACAATCTATTTACAAAGCCTCTTTGATAAATTGGATGCACTTGGGATCACATACACAAACTATGCTGATGATACCCAGGTGCTCCTTCCCCTCACCGGGAGCTATCTCCAAGACGCTTCTACCCTTTAACAAATGTGCTCCACAATCCAAGCCTGGATGGCCACTAATGGCTTATGCCTCAACTGGGATAAAACTGAAATCCTCATCCTCGGTCAAAAATCCACGCTAGCCAAATTGGGTCCGACCTATCAAAACTTCTGCATTGACAACTGTCATCCCAGTCCTAGCCTCAGATAAAACGCTCAGAGTCCACATTGATGCTACACTATCTATGGATAAACAAGTTAGCACCATTGTATTGGCCTCCGCTCTGAGTACCATACTGATCAATGCCATAAAGCCGTTTCTAACAAAAGATAACTGCCTCTCCAGTGCGAGAGCCACCATAGGAGCCAAACTGGACTATTGCAATTCCCTCCTAGCTGGTACATCAAAAAAAACCTAGCCAGACTCCAAACCACTCAAAACAATTCCCTCAGAGCAGCTCTCAGTAATCCTAAAAGAGAACACATCTCTCAAGCAAGATAAAATGCTCACTGGCTACCATTTGTAAGAGGATTCAATTCAACACTCCAGCTAAGTAAACGCCTAGTCTAGAATACTGAATGAAAACCCTTATTGATATATCTTTATGTCCAGTTCATGCGTTCTGGATGACTACCCCTATATAACACCCCTCTCTTGGAATCCCCCTGACCCCACTGAGCCAAGAAGTAGTTCTGTTTTGCAAGTTAAAAGGTTTATTTGATAATTTAAACAATAGATAGATATATCACACTTTATAATAAATTAATAATTGAATATCACACTTAATCTGATATGATAAATATTAACAACGGAGAATCTGGCACTAGCACACTTCTTTATAATCACTAAGGAGTTGAGATGAAATGGATAAGGTAGCACACTGGTAAATAGGTACAGAAGTATAATGTGGTAGAGAATGCTTTATAGGGTGCAAGGAAATGCAAGGTTGAATGAATGAAATGCAGTATAGAAAATACTCAATATGATTTCAACAAAACAATGTAATCACTTTTCTCTGGCAATCCCCTCCCCCCCTTGATGCAAGGCAAGGAAATGGAAGGAAAACACACAGTTCTCAGAAATTCAATCAAATGTGATTCAGTTCACCCCAGCAAGCTTAGACTACAGAAGTTTGAAAACACAGGCCCAAATTGCTTTGATATGTGCTGGCAATGAATTAAAAAATATGCTAAAATTCTTTTGATTCCCTTTCAGAGGTTCAGGGTGAGTGGTATCTAGTTAATATTAGTCCAGGCTCACACTAGCAATGATGCAGGGATAGTTAGCAGGTTAAACGAATTTCTGGCAAATGGAAGGCAAGCAGCAGCCGATTTTTTACACGTGAAGAAATTTGCAAATCGCGGCAAAATTCGCGGATGCGCCGAGCGCTATTACAGAGAAACCGCAGGGACTATCACTAGGAGAGCCTAGGATCTCAGCTTCCAAATGAAAGTTACTGCAAGTCTCTAAGACAAACGGTCGCGGAGATATGAGCGATTTTGTGAAGGTCGTTTTTCAGATTTGAAATTTTAAAAGCTCAAAAAGACAAGTGCAGCTTGCAACTAGAAAATGACAAGTGACAGCTTTACAAATGACAGGTGACGGTTAAGAGACAGTTCTACTTAGATTAAAATAGGATTGAATTATATTATTTTCACTAAGAGATTGGTTCTGCACAGTTTTGCTAGGTACTCACACTATATTCTTGAGTGAAATGGGCCTCGCCATGGATCTGGTCAGGTTTTAGACTCGCCTCTGGTCTCTGCACTTCACAGTGATCTGGGTCAGCTCTCTCTGGTTCTGCTAACAGGTCAGCTCTACTCTGCTGGTCTGGGTTTCTGGTTCTGGATAGATTGAAGTCTCTATGTCTGCTCTCTGAAGGTTGATGGAGGTAAAGTATGGATTTTCCCGGCAGAGCTTCCAGCTGCAAATGGATTTGAAGGTCTCTACCTAAGTTTCAGTGGTCCATTTATATGTTCTGCAAGTGGGTGTGTGTGTTGGTCATAACTAAACTTGCCCCTCTCACTTGTCATTGGTCAAATTTCCATTCCTCACTTGATTGGGGAAGGAACTGTGAGTCAGAGTGATGTCATTTTATGGCTTGCAGATAGGACACTCCCCTGTCAGATTGCACATATTCTATATTTGATAACAAAAGACATATTTCACAGTTACACAGTTGCTTGAAATTACATATACATGGTGTGGCTGAATTTAGCCATGTCTCTGTCCAAATCTGCTGTTTCTAAGAGCTTGCATTCAGAAATGGCACATAATTGACTTTTTAACTGATTTTTCAATTTCTGACATTGACCCAACTTTACATACATGTGCGCAGGGAGTATGGACATTAACTGATGAAGTTTCCGATTTTTAACATGCATACATTTAGAGTAATATCCACTTTTCCGCTAACACCCCCCTGAACATACCACCGGTTCTAAAAACCTCTTAAACTGTGGGCAGAAAAATCACAAGAATTATGGTATCATTTATAAAATTTTCACATGTCCGCACCATGAGTTATTCATCTTTTTCTAAACAATATTCTGGCTACAAAGGGGTGTGGTTTCCCAGGTCACATGGTGGAAATACTGGTTTATCTAGTTCTGCCAAGCCAGCTTGCTCTCACAGGCAGTGCCCCTCCCAGCTTCTGCCAAGAGGAAGCTACATTTTACGACCGCTGTAATAAAACCTTTGCCTGAGTCATGACAGGCTTTGTTCAGAGCTCCTGTATCCTGTGGGGCCCCCCTTAATTCAATTATCAGAGAGATGGCATATCCTTAGTGTGGCCAGCAAAAGGCAGATAGGCCTGGGAACACAGTTGTGACTCAAGTTTCACTCCTGATGGGGGTAGTTGCCAGGCAGAATCAAGTTCCTTAAGCCAGACTTTCAGCTAACTGTCATGTTTTTTGTTGCTTTTTAAATTAACTTGCAATTTTACACATGCAGCTAGAATGCTGATTCTAAGTGCAAAACTATGACATTTCAACAGTTACAAAGGCATGTGACACCAAACATAGGTCACTCATTTAATCTAAACATTTTCGATTTTAGTGTCTTTAAATCCAGTGCAACTTAAACTGCTGACTCCATAGCAGTTTTGTTATAAGCATTGTTTTGGGCTCTTCATTTCCCAGATTTTGTAAGCACACAAAACTCCATTCTGCCAAATGTCTGCTGGTGTTCAGTGAATATTTTGCACATGTTGCAATGTTTGAAAATAGGCATTTTGAGCCTGCCTTCAGAGAAACACAGGGTGGTTTTAAAACGCCGGCTTTTGGATAGTGGTGAGTACTGGTACTGCACCCATTTTTGGGATTTAAGAAATGAATTCCCCACAATTCTAGGTTGCATTTGGCAATCAGCATTGCCATTCCCAATGGTTTCAGACTACTGTGCGGGTAGTCCAATGGTGATTTTAAAGCGCTTTGAAGCTAACCGGCGCTACTGTTTTTCCTTTGGCAACCCATTTCCCTCATGGCAACCCGGCCTTTCATTCTCGCACTGGTGGGTGACAAGTGAGGCAACCATTTTGGTGTGCGCACAAACTGCGCAGCTTTCCTGGATTTCGGCGCACATGTGGGTTTTCTGCCATCTTGAATTTTCTAAGCCCACAGCACCAAATGTTGTAGCATGATAGCTTAAACGTGGGTCAGGACACCCAACAAGCCCCCCCACGCGACTGCACTTTGAATTTGAGTCGATGGGGAGTCGCGTGCCCCAGGGTTTTGACCCACACACCGGTCTGTCCGCATAATCTTCTTCCTACTCTGTAGATGGCACAGTTCAGCATCTTCTTCTCCATCCGGTACTGATCGATCGGTCCTCCTCGCCGGTCCTGATGGGAATATTGGGCGGTCCACTGGGCCCATTGGATCTTCGTTCCCGGTCTCCGGATCGCCCTCCTTGGCCCGTCTCCAGGTTTTCTTTCTCCTAGGACGACAAAGGAAGAGCGGCAATACCTACTCATAGACGTTTTTCCACCACTGTTGAGATAGTGGGGCAGCATATGCATTTCATCATGACGAAACATTACATTCTTATTTTGATAAAAAACAGTATAACTAAGAGACAGTTTCATGCAAATCACAATATTTTAGAGACTAGATGTGGTATGTTTTATGATTGGAACGGAATTAGTCTGAGACAATACCCGCTAGGATTCCAGAGGATTCCTCCAGTTGTTGCAGAGTGTGCCTGGGATGGCAACATTTCAACTGGTTTATGTGGACCCACTTGTCTTCCCCCGCTGCCAAAGGACCTTTGGGGATGTGGATTTTGTAGGCCACAGGGGAGATTTTGTCTATGATCTCAAAGGGTCCTTTCCATGTAGGCAAAAATTTGCGCTGCTTGGCCTGGTTCCTTTGGAAGTTGTATTGATAGACCCGGTCTCCCACCTGATATTCCTTCCTGGTAGTTTTCAGGTCATAGTGGGTCTTCATGCTATCAGCTGATCTTTCTAGATTCCGCTGAGCATAAGCAAAAGCATGTTGAAGGTGTTTCCTTAAATTCTCCACATACTCATGAGTTGTGGAGGCATTTATCAGTGTCTGCTCTTGGTCCTGTAGAGCAAATGCTGGGGAAGCACCATCTTGCGTCCAGTCATCAACTCAAATGGTGACATTTTGGTTGCAGATGAAGGGGTAGATCTGATAGCCATTAGGACCAGAGGTAATCGGATATCCCAACTTGGCCCAGAATCTGCCACAAACTTCTTTAATATGCTCACAATTGTCCGGTTATATCTCTCTACTGCCCCAGAAGAAGCTGGTCTATAAGCAATATGCAGCTTTCTCTTGACCCCCAGTATCTCCCACATCTTTGTCATTACTTCACTGGTGAAGTGGCTACCTCTGTCTGACTCAATCCTTTGAGGTAGACCAAAACGGGAAAAGATGTGGTTAATCATCAAGGCAGCTGCAGTTTCTGCCTTGCAATTTGGGGCTGGGAGACATTCCACCCACTTGGTAAACAAGCATGTCACAGTCAACATGTACTTATTCCCCCTAGCCGAGCGAATCACGGGGCCTACGAAGTCGATTTGTAAATCTGACCATGGCAGTGTCATCCCCCTCTTTTGGAGAGGCGCACGGTGTGTGAGGGATGATGGCTGAAATTGTGCACACACAAGACACCCCTTCAAGTATTGGTCGAGGTCCTGCCCCATGTGTGGCCAGTATGCAACCTCTCTTAAGATTTCCAATGTTGTGTGAAACCCCCTGTGACCGGCAGTGGCCGCATCATGGGCGTGACTTAACATCAGGCTTCGGAATGAGGTAGGAACCACCCACTGATCGTGGCCAGCTTTGGATTTCCTTACCAGCAAACCGTCTTGGATTCGGAACATTTTTGGACATTTCATCAACACTCTTAGGTCCTCTTTCCCAATGTAATCGGTATCCGTCAGGGGAAAGTTCTCAGGGTCCTCAAGGTGCTGGTAGAATTTACCAATAATTGGATCCCCCTTCTGAGCGGTAATCAAATCAGCATCAGGGGTCTCCTTACTCCATTGTACAATTGAAAGGTCGTTGTGAGCATTTGTCTGGGACCTAGTGATAGCAGTGACCTGGATTTCCCCCAACAGGGACTCAATCTCAATTAGATCCCCTTGGATGGCCCCGGTTTTGGCCAGCTGATCAGCTAAGTCATTTCCAGTTTTGTCTGGTCCCTCTACTTTGGAATGACCCTTGATCTTTTTCCAATAGATGGTCATTCCTTTCGAGGTGACCAGATCCTCAATGTTTTGGATCAACTTCCCATGTTTCAAGGGTTTGTTGTTAGCACATAACATGCCTCTGGTTTTCCAATTAACCAGGTGCTCCACGAACCCGTTCCGTACATAATCCGAATCTGTGATTATGACCAGTTCGTGGAGTTGATGCTGGACAGCAGTGAGGATGGCCTGATGCACAGCCATCAATTCTGCCACCTGACTACTTCGGGGACCAATTTTGTATCCAGCGGAGGGTTCTGGGGACTCATTCACCCATGCATTCCCTACGCCGGCCACCAGTTCTTTCTCCCCGTTGTTGTCAACATGGTAAGAGCATCCATCCACATAGACAGTGGGCATTCCCTCACACTTGTCTTCTTCAAAGACTTTGTGGGGGGAATTAAGGTATGCCTCCATGTTGTCCTTTATTTTTAGACTTTCGTCCTCGAGACAGTTTTCTCTGGCACAATCATGCAAGTCCGCCAGACCTTGCGCGAGGGGACTCTTCTTGTTTTGGCCATATCTGACCTCCACAGGAAAGCCTTGCATTGATAGAATCCAGGAAGTAATTCGGGAATTACTCACATTTCCGGCCCGGATTCTGTCACTTTGGAGATATTGCAGAGGCTGGTGTTGAGTCTCCACTATGATGTGTTCCCCCTGGATAAACGGGCGGTAATTCTTCAATGCCCACACCGTTGCCAGGAGTGCCTTCTCACAATCGTTGAATTTTTCCTCCACAGAGGATAAAGTTTTGCTCGCATAGGAGATTACTTTATTGACCTTGTCATGCTTTTGGTATAATACTGCCGTCAAGCACGTATTAGAAAACCCCGTCTCCAGGAAGAACTCCTTGTTTCTGACAGGGTAAGCTAGGCAGGGCGCTTGTGAGAGGCTTCTTTTGAGTTGTTTTACCGCCTCGGCTTGTTCTGGACCCCATTCCCACTTGACCCCCCCCCTTCAGGAGATGAATCAGGGGTCTGGTGATCTCTGCGTAGCCCTCAATGAACTTTCTGCTGTAATTTGTCAGTCCAAGGAGGCTCCTTAGTTCCCGCAGAGTTGTGGGGTCTTTCAATTTTTGGAGGGCTTCCACTTTCTTTTCCTGGGGACAGAGACCCTGAGGAGTAATCTCATGCCCCAAGAAATTAACACGGGCTCTACACCACTGTGCTTTCTGAAAGGAAAGTTTTGCTCCGGCGGCCCTCAACTGTGTCAGAACATAACGGATCTCCGCTATGTGTTCCTCCACAGATGAACTTTTGATGAGGACATCATCTACATAAGCCAGGTTACCCCTCGCACCCAGGTCGGGCATGGCCTTATGTAGGAAAATGTTGAATTCATTGCCGGAGTTAAGGTATCCGAAGGGAGTCCGGGTCCATGTATACTGCTGGCCCCCAAAGGTAAAAGCCAGCTTGTATTGGTCCTCCCTACTGACAGGCACGGTCCAGTATCCATTGGTCAGGTCTATTGCAGTGAATACCTGTGACCCCTGGATCTGGGCCAGCCCTTGGTCAATGTAGGGGAGAGGCCATCGGGAAGTATGGACCCGTTTGTTGAGCTCCCTGAGGTCAGCACAGAGTCTCCACTGGCCGTTTGGCTTAAATATTCCCAGCACCGGATTATTGAAGGTGCTGTGGACTGGACGGATTATTCCCCGGGACTCAAGGTTCTTAATTATTTCAGTAAGGGACTCCATGGATGCGAGAGGCAAGCGATATTGCTTCACAAACACTGGGGTCATGCCAGGGTCCGTGGGGATTGTTGTTGTGTGGATGTCAGTGCGACCACAGTCATATGAGTCTACCGCAAAGAGATCTTGGAAATCCAAGAAAACTTGTTTCAACTTTTGCTTTTGTTCCAGAGTCACACAGGCATCAGCTAGGTTGACTCTCTCTTCCACCATCTGCCTGAAGCCTGGAAAGACTTCTGGTCTGGCTATCTCCGCGGCCTCCTCCAGCAGGGTGGAGAAGTCCCTGGTCAGAGTGCTGATTTGGACCGGAGGCTTCAGGTGGGAAAGGCAGCCCTCATGGACCTGGAAAATCACCTCATCCCTCCTGAAGTCACAAGTCACATCTTCCTTACCATAGGGGCAAGAAGTGTACACCAGGAAGTTCCCCCCCATGCCGGGTAAAAATCCTGTCTGGTGTTGTATTGTCATCCCTGTCACTGTCAAAACAGTCCTTGGGGATTGGTCCTAACAGTTCATTTCCTAAGTCGATGGAAAAATGTCGGTCATCAACCGCCATTCCAATAATGGTGCCTGCGGCTAGAGTAATACTCTTTAAGTCGCTGTTATCCACCTCTATTGGAATGGTGTCATGTTCTATGTTGACTAATGGTGTTGGGTTTACCCCTAACCCTTGCTGTTGGAGAGAAGCATTTAGATGTATGTAAGCATCAGGGTTTTGCAAATATTGTCCTCTTTTAACTTTCACTTCCAGGGAGAATTGTCAGGTCCTTTCTGGGATGGTGACTTCCTCTTTAATCTGAATTTCAACTGCATAAGGTAGCAATTGGGCTGACCTAAATGCTTTTTCTGGATCATCAAAGCCCATGGGATTATCCGCTAATCGGGACCAAGCTTTGAAGTTTATTAGGTCCAAACTAATGGCAAAGCGATTGAGAATGTCACTGCCTAAGTAAAAGGCGGCAGGGACGTCTCGCACGACCCAACAATTGTGGACTATGCTCTTGTTGCCAATGGAGATTTTGAGCATACACCTGCTTGGCAGGAGATGTTTGGAATTAGGTGCTTCCAGGTCCATTTCCCATTTGTCTATCAGTTTGAAGGTGGGAATGGCTGGATCTTTTGGGAGTTGGCGGAACATGGCTTCGCTGATGAAGCTCTTACTGTTGTTCACACACACTCGAGCGAGAACAGAGTCCTTCCCATCATTTAACTGGACAGGGATGAACAACTGCTCTCCAATTTGCTGAATATCAGCCAGGCTCTGAGCTGATTTCACATCTTCCTGGACTATAGAAGTGGTAGTTTCTGATTGTGGATTAGTATAGAATTTCAGAGTGTTTCCTTCCAGTGTGGAATACCACCTTAAACTGGAAGGAAGGTTGATTTTCAGAAATAGAGAGGACCCCCCATCACCAGTCTGTTGTCCTACTGCTATTACTGTCACGTCTGGAATTTGGCTATTCTGGAAATGAAATTCTACTTGGTCAGAATTTTGTTCAACCATGTGGCAGGTGCCGTTTAAACTAACATGGTTGACACTCTGTTTTAATTTTATTGGTCGGCTAGTCTGGGTCCAGAGGACCTTGTTTACGCAATCTATTAGGGGTGACAACCTTCTCAGGAGGTCATTCCCTAGTAAACAAGGGGTGCCCTCGGGTCACAACTATGACCGGGTGTTTCAACTTATGTCGCCCAATTTTAATGTCCAAATCTGCCGTCCCCTCGACGGGAATTTCCTTCCCGTCAAAGTTCTGCAGTTGTCCAGGAAGAGAGGTGAGAGGAATTTGGTAATTCTCTCCCCTTCCTGCATTCAGTTCGTCAAAGGCCCTTCTGGACAGAAGGGTAGCTTGAGATCCAGTGTCCACCAGTGCCAAGATTGTACCCTGCCAATGTACTTGTACCGGGGCATAATATCTTCCCTCCGTCTCCTCAAGGGGGCACAGATAATGTAGATTTTTGGACAACTGGTGGGCTAATTTTCTGGTTTTGGACATCGCTAGCGAAGAGATTTGGGCAGAATTCTGTGGAGAGCCTTGGGAATCTGAAAGAAAAATTTGGCAACTGGAGATCAGAGCCATTGTGGGTTCCCCTGGCTCCGGTTCTGGGCCGCCCCGCCCTTTTTGGAGGCAGTCACCAGGATGGGTTTGAACCAGGGGATTTTCTTGCTGTTGGTTCTGGGATGAGATGGTGGGCGGCGGTAGCTCAGTCTCCACATCTCCCCAGTCTGGATTTGCATCCCTAAGGACCCATTTTTCTTTGGGAGGAGTTCCCCCCTCTCTGAAGGAGAAGATCCTTTTCCCAGGATCCTCTGAGGATCCCTCTCCCTCAAATTGGAAGATCTGTACCTCCTCCTCAAACTGAGTCTGTTTGGGTCTTTTGTTTCTCCTACCCCCCCTCTGCTCCTTAGGAGGCAGACTTTCAGGGGCAAGAGATTTTGTTTCCGGTTCCTGGGTTTCCAGGGGCTGTTTACAAGTGAGGAAGGAAGGTTCCTCCAAGGCTTTACACCCCCCTTCCCTTTGTGCCTCCTCCCTGGGAACCGGTGAGTTATCGGGGTGCTGCCCCCGTCATTGTTCTGGAGCACCAGGTCCAGAGTTGGGTGCGTTCTGTGCCGGCACGCCCATCTGAGGGTTCTGCTGAGCCCTCAGTATGTGACCCAGATCCCGCGCCATGTTTTGAACCTGGCGCTCTAACTGGGAAACCCGCTCAGGCTGATACGGGGCCCTGTTTTCTCCCCTGGGCTGATCCCGGGAAGGGTAGCTGTCCCTCCTCTGGTAATACCCCGGGTTGGGAAGATTTGGATACCCCTCCACCCTTGGCCTCCCCTCTCCCGGATTCAGTGGTCTGGGCTCGGAATTGGGGAAAGAAGGATGGATGGTTTTGGGGCTGATGGATATCTGGGGAAAAAGTTCTGCCCAGGGTTTGGTAAATTTCTGCCCTCCTGTGGGAAGTTTGGAGGGAAGTTCCTTGGGTTAGGTGCTTGGCTGGATCCCCCCCCTTGGGCTGGAGGAGTCCACACATAACCCAGGATGGGTCGATTTCCCTTGTAACGGGGACTTACATAATCAGGAGAGCGAGGGACCCCATTTGTGGGGCTGCCTCCTTGGCTCCCTGTCTGTGACTGACCCGAGGACCTCCTGGGCCTAGCATTATTAGGTGCAGGTAGGTTTTTAGGCCCCCCCATCTCCAAATCCAAAACGGGGGTGACCTTTACCTCTGCCACCTTGGCAGCAGCAGGGGTGCTGTTGGCTTTGGGGTTTTTCTGGGCATTACTTTTGCTATCTATCGGTTTCTGCACCTCATAGATCCGGGTAGCCTGTTCAATGACCCAGTCTAAAGATCTTTTCTCGTGAAAATCCCTCACGAGCTGGGTCATGATATATTTGGGCAAGGCATGGAAAAACGTATTAATAAATTCTCTGCTATCCGTGCGCACCCTTCTTGTGGTCTGTGCAAAAGCACGCTTTAACTCCTGCACAAATTCTTGTGGGGCCTGATCCTCCCCACATTGCAAATTGTAGGCTGCCTTGCGAGCCTCTTGAGGATTTCTGTGAACAGAAAAATGTTTCAAGATGGCCGCCTTATAGGTGGACCATCTTAAATGATTTTGGTCAGAAAAGAAACTGGAGTATTCCGGGGAGAAGGTCCACTTTACATATTGAATACAGCTTTGGCTGTCCTTCAAATGGAAAGTCTCCATCATTTGTTCAAACAACTCTAAGTGCTCCCAAACAGAATACTTAGCGTTCTTATGGTAAGGCGTGATGACGCTCCTGATCGCCTTAATCTGCTTTAAGGGGTCCTTAAGCAAGGCCCTTTTTGCCTTATTGGCCTTTTTGGTTCGGGTAACCCTTGTCCATTCGTCCTCGGACTCAGAGGCACTGCTCCCAGAGGTTCCCGTCTGTTCTTCCAGGTTTTCCCGGATTCTGCGAGCCTGGGAATGGCTGGCAGAATGTGGGGACCTGGTCTCCTGTGTCCTGCGCAGTTCAGAGGAGTCTTCAGATTCCTCCTTGCTGCCAGGATTTGATGGGTACCCCCTCCACTGACCTAACTGGGCAGAGGTTTTCAGGATGCCCTTAATGGGCCTACTCTCCTGGGGTTCCCCATTGAACTGTACTGTACTTGGGTGCCCATACCCGGATGCCCACCCCTCCATTCCTGAGTGGTACTGGCCTATGAGCCCCATACTCTTAGCTGGATAGTAATCTGCCATCCCTGTGGCCCTGTGCTCATGTGCGCCAGGGGACATGGGGGTGGTAGAGTCCAGGGACTGGGGGAGATGAAGGCCCCTGGTGTTAGGGCTCCTGCGGTTATGGTCAGGAATCTCTCTTTCCCAGCGGACCTCATCTCTATCCGCCCCTGCTCCCTGTTGCAATGCAAGAGCCTGCATTTGTGCTTTCAGTTCCTCTGTTAAGGCCTTACTAGACTCTATCAGTCTCTCCTGCACCGCTACCTGTTGTTGGAGTCTATCATTGCGCTGGCAGAGAGCCTCATTCTCTCTCTGTGTTTCCTGATTGGTCCTGGAGCACTGGGCCAGTCTTTGCTGCAGGAGGGTTACCCCCTGAGCTGTGTCCCTATTGGCCTGCTCCTTTCTTGCTAGAGCATCCTCCACCCTCCTGGTGTGCTCTAACAAGTTCTGGTGTTCTTTTTGGAGGTCACCCAGTCCCTGGTGGGCCAGTTTATTTTCTTCCATTTTTCTTTTTAAATGGCAGACTTCCTGGCCTAAGGCGTCTCTTTCCTGACTAAGAGCCTGCATTTGTGCCGCCAGGTCGTCCCTCTGCCTTTGAAGGGCACCAGCTTTCTGCCGTTCTTCATCAAACTCTGCCTGGGTATCCAGGTCTTTCAAAATCAACTTGTTGCTCTCTACCTTCACTCTATCTAGATGACTTTGCAGGGTGGCTACCTGCTCCGTGCATGCCCTGTTAAAGTCTAATTGTTGCTCCAGCTTTTTCTGGCTCTGCAGTAAGGAGTCCAAACTGTCTTGGTGCTCCTTCTGCAGGGCCAGAAATCTGGTATCCTGGTCAGCCTTTTCCTGTTGCAGTATATCCATATCCTCCTTTATTTTAGTGATGTACCGTCTGCTGTCATTTTCTGACTCCTGGCTCCTCTGCAGCCTCTGCTCAGAAGAGACCAGGTCAGATTGGACCTTCTCTAACACCATCTGTTGCCTATTTGCCAGATTTTGGCTTTCAGCACATCTATCCTGCATGTCTCCCATGTATAGGTACAGGTATGCTGCTATCCTGGCAATCTTATTGTGTTCCTCTTTGGCTTTAGGAGCCATATATAGTTCACTCAGGGCCACATGTAAGGGACCCTGATCTCTATATATATCTAACCCTGTTTCAGTGACCTGTTGTGTGATGGCCTGCAACCACGCATCCTGGCCCTGTTCGGTCCATTCACCTCTCACAAATAGCTTATGCAAGAGGTGCTTTCTGGCTATTTTCATGTCTACTAAGGTCGTCATTCTAGAGATTGGTCTCTGTCCTGACTTACAGAAGTTTGTATTTTATTTTTGCAGAACAGAACTTTTCTTGGAGTGTCCCTTTTGAGGAGTGCTTTACAGCGTAACACAGCGTGGTGATCCGACCGGATATAACACCCAACACAGTTAAAGACCAAATCACTTTAAATATTCTCTCCACTCACACAAATGCATCAACCTAACCGCACCCTCTTACTTATCTGACACTCTAGCCAGAACACAATCCACTAGACCCACTAGACTAGGGTACACCAATTTACAGTGCCACGAATTACCAGGGCCAAGGCAGGAGGAATAGGATTCCCCTACCTGGCACCTAAGCTATGGAATATGCTACCCACAGCCCTCAGAGCTGAAACCTCTCTCCGTGCCTTCTGCAAAAATCTAAAAACATCTCTTCAATTAGCTGCTAGCTCACTGTCTGTACCTGCTCACAGCTATGCCTTCTGCACCTCGCCACAATGCCACTTCATGCTGTATGTGTTTACGTGACTACTGTAACTAAGATATGAACATCTACCGTAACCAGTGCCACAATGCCCACGGTCTGCTGTGCGCTTAACAAATGTGAATAAATCATAAATAAATAGTATAGAGCAGCAATTGCTGGGGTGGTCTTGCTTGTGTATAGTGCGCACCCAACCCGGAGGTGTCTAAGCATATTACAAGGATATGCAGGTTCATAGTTACAGAAGGAGCCGTGCACAATAAAATTCAATTAAAAAAAAGTATATACATTTGAAACACAGCATTGTACAGACAGTGAAATATGCATGTAGATGCTCAGTGGGTAATACAACGTAAATCGGTTAAATATGCGAAAAGGTGTTTACTCTATAAAAGGAATACATACAGTACATTACACAAGGGGGAATGCACAGTCAGTCTGTGCCGTAGAGTAGATGGGTATAGCTAGACATGGGTAGAGTGTTTGTAGGTCTACTGCGGTGCGTCTTTGGAGATCAGCTAATGTTTGGTGTCTTTCATGAACTTGTAGAAGGACTGGTCTGTTCGTAGTGTTGGGGGTAGGGAGTTCTATAATTGGGCCACCATCACTGGGAAGCTGCTATCCCCGCTTTTTTTCAGTTTATACCTAGGATGTCCTAGTGGGTCGGGTTGGGATGTTTTGGGTGAATTTTTCAGAGCGGTATTGAGGGGCTGCGTTGTTGAGGCATTTGAGTTAGGGAGGCTGTTTTAAGCCAAATTTTCTCATTGATAGAGAGCCAATTGTTACGCCTAGTTGCTGAAATGTGTTGCCGTCTGGAAATGCCCATGGCAGTATTGAGGGCGTTATTCTGCAAGATCTGGAGTTTGTTGGTGATGTATTTACTAGCACCTAGGTATAGTGCATTGCAGTAGTCAATTTTCGATAATACTAATGCTCGAGCTAGGGTGGTACAACTTTCCGTACAGAAAAAGGGTTTGCAAGAGTGAATAAGCTTGCAGGTGTATGCTGTCGCCGAGGCTGTTGCACTGACCTGTTTCCTTGACTCCGAGAAGAGTCAAGGTAAAAACCCAGAGTTTTTACTTATTTATCCACTTTTGTCATTTCCATCAGTATTGAAAGATGGGTATTGGTTGCGTCTCAGCAGTATTTTTTGTGAATGTTTCACATATTCTGTCTTGAAAAGTTTTTTTGGTATTAATTCTCCGTTTGAGTGTGACAGGGCTACCATGTCAAGGGGCAGGAGAGAATACTGGTGCCTGATCACCGGTGAACAAGACTCATCTAGGATGGGTGAGGGGGGTGTGTACGGCTAAGTCAAGGGAAGTGCTTTGCCCCCAGTCTCGCTAACCTTTACGTTGATTGTTTCGAACAGAAACATATCTACCCAATCACCAACCCATTCCTTGCCAAACTGGTTGTATGGCAAAGGTACATGGACGACATCTTCGTGATCTTCAAAGGGACCGAACAAGAACTTGTATCATTTCATGCCTGGCTCAACTCACTCAATCCTCACTTACAGTTCACATTGGACAAAGATAAACACACCACCCATTTTCTTGATCTTGCCATTTCAGCGGGTAATGGGAAATTGGTCTCATGTGTTTATAAGAAAACTACAGACAGAAATTCTCTTCTCTGCTACTCCAGTTACCACCCTAAAGCACTCAGAGATAATCTCCCATTCGGACAGTTCTTGCGATACCGGAGGCTGTGCACCCAGACTCCAGCCTATATTACACAGTCTAGACTCCTGCAAAACCAACTGGCAGACAGGGGTTACCCGCAAAATATCATCAATGATGCCTACAAAAGAGCCAAAAACATTCCTATGTCTGTCACTTTGCAGCAGAAAACTAAACAAGAAAGTACTGCAGTGCTCACAGCAGTATTGTTACTCGCCCCTTTTGAACAAAATTAAAAAAGAAGTGAAGAAACTATGGCCGATCTTTAATACAGGGAATACTAACATACCTGTTCCAGGGTTTGCTCTCAAAAGACGATCTAACCCGAGAGATAAAATAGTCAAGACTTTGACACACATTACACCCACTGCAGGACCTAGCCAGCCGACCCTCTGAAACACATCCCCTGCCATAGGCCATGTTCCTTGCGGCAACTGCTCCATGTGTGCTCAGACATCCAGAACCACGGAGATAGACATAGGATGGCAGACCCCGTGGAGGCAGACAACATTGACCAACTGCAACTCCAAGGGAGTCATCTACATGATCACATGCCCTTACAATCTGAGATACATAGGCATGACGACTAGAGCAGTCCGCACACGCATGATCGAACATCGATCATGCATACGCACCAACAAGTTAACGGCACCCCTTTGTACAACATTTTGCAGCCGAAGGACACACTGCAGACACTTTCAAATGGACCATTATAGAAAGGGTTACACTACCTGTAAGAGGAGGCAATTTCAACAACATCCTATTCAGACAGGGACAGCATTGGATCTTTAGATTAAACCCGTGCACCAAAGGCCTGAACGAAAGCATCCAGTGGCATGACCTAGCTGTGCTCACTTAGGTCCCTCGGATTGTCATTCCGTTGAACTCCCACTCTCACCATCAGTTGGTTCTCTCCTTCAGGTCTTATACTCCATCCCTTGCCCCCCTCCAAGAGGGATTGCCCCCCTCTGTTGTGTCTTCCATTTTTGACATCCACTGCCCTCCTTTAGATGGACTGCCACCTGTGTTGTCCCACCTGGAGAGTAGTCCTGGCGTGGAGTGCACTATTTGTGACCACCTTCCTCCCATGTCCCCCCCACCCCCTTCCACATGCTGCCCTTTTGGTCCTAATCATGCCACATGGGACCGGCCACACACAGAGGCCTGAATTCAGCTGCCTGCCACTGACTATACACTCGCATCAGCTGTTTTCACGCGCTCTTCATCTCTTTTTAGAGGTGGTTGGGCACACCACGCTGATCTAGGTATACACCGCTCCCTGCAGGCGTTGGCTAGACGCCCGCCCACGTCACTCTGACGCTAGACAGGCATGCGCTGCCGAGTTTTCTCATTAGGCGTTCGGGCTTCTTTCACGATCGCACTCATTTAGAGCAGCACAACGCCATGGAGCAGTCGCATTCTACGAAGGTGCACCAAGCAGCAGCTAACACCAGGTATTTACGGGGAACCTTCACTGCCCTTTGATGTAGCGCTCCCTAGATGTCTGTTGCCTCACTGTAAGACATTCCTTTGTCTTTTTACAGCGTTGACTGCCAGCATACGATCAGATCTCCTCCACCACACCCCATGTGCATTGATTGGTACCTGTCTTTTGAACTGTGCTTCGGGCCACCCCAACATGAACCCACTTGGGAGAGGAGCCCCAGCACTTCCCTTGACTTAGCCTTTCACACCCCCCTCCACTCCCTTCACCCACCCTAGATGATGAGTCTTGTTCATCGGTGATCAGGCACCAGTATTCTCCTGCAAATATTGCTGACCATTAGTTTTGGTTTAAATAGTCTCATACTCAATTAGAGGTCTTAAGAATGTCCCCCCCTTCTCTTTAAAGGCCAGAATCTTCAGCCCACGTCCCAAATAAACAGACTGTTGTTTTTCCATGTCCCCCCTTCTGTGCCCCTGCAGGAGATGCCTGACCAAGTTCAGCCACTCTGAACTTTTGGATTTGGTCTTTATATGGAATAAAGGTCCTGATGAAGATGGCTCCAGCTACGCATGCCATTGAAACCGGTCGACCCCAGAGGTCATGAGGGCTCTCGTGACCCACAACAAATATCTCCAATATAAGGAAAAAGATATTGTGACACAATCACTCTTGCGCACACCCATATGGAAAGAGTGTGCATTTTTTATAAGGGCCTTCCTAAACCCCACGGCCCCACGGTCCCACAGCCTTTTTACCTTGCCTGTCTTTAGGCTTTTCCAAACTTTGAACTAAAAGTATTTCCTTTTTCTGCGACCTATGGGAATGATTAAAAATTGACACAGGATCAGGAATAGGAACAGATGACCTGATCTGAGGTTGTTTCAATTACATCCAGGCAGCTACAGAATCTAATCCACAGTTCTGGACAGTGCTGAAATAACCAAAGTGGATTTGCCTCCCCCTCCAAAATCCCCCCCTTGTTCTCGAGTTTGAGCAATTGTATTAACAGTTCTCCGTTTCACAGAAACCAATGAATTGCTTTCTTCCTACAAAACCGTTGTTTTTGTGCTATCACGTCCATCTTGTTAACGGTTGAAAGGAAATCAACGGCTTGTCCGTGTCCTCTTGCTTACAGTAGCCTACCCTGTTTGTTCTGCTTTACTGCTATTCAGTATATTCAACTGAGTGCTGCTTGTATTTAACCTTCAAAGACCTTGTGTGATACTTTTTTTCGTGCTCACAAAGTTTCCTCATTAATTTCTTGTCTCATTTTATTGATCCTTCTACCCTTCTGAGTAGGCCCCTATTGTAAGCTTTAAAAGCATTCTGTCAAAGCTGCAAATGTATTTGATACTTGTGTTTTATTTGCAAAACAGACCACTGTCTCCTGCTCTTTTCCCACCACTGGATCTCTCAATAATTCATGGTCTAACTTGCGTAAGCAAAGCTCACACTCTTGCGTCCCGTCCCCTTTCCTCCATACTTGTGGGACATTCCGTCCTTCGGGACGGGACCTGAGCACTTTTGTAAAAAGCATCAAAAATGTGAATGATTGTCCTTTTATTTTTAAGTGGGGTACTGCACGTGGCTGTAACACCGCCTTCCTGAGCTCCGCCCCACTCATCGCTCTTCAGTCCTTTTCTCCCCGCAGTCGGGGCTGGACGCACTATCATCACTGAGAATTTGTATTCCATTTTGCCCTTACTTCCTGCTCTGGTCCCACGGTCATCTAGTCCTCAGTCCATGCCGGAGCGTCTGGGATTCGTGTCCTGTTCTTCATGCAAACGTAATTTTGCAAGGGCGGTTCCCCCATTCACTCTGCTTGGAGTGTCAAGGCCCGGAGCATCGCTGGGATTAGTGCTTCTATTGTGACTCCCTCTCCGTCCGGGCACTCAGTCTTCGGTGGGAGAAAGTGTTTCAGCATGTTCCTCCACCTCATTTACAGCTTTTCATCGACGAAAAGAAGAAACGCCCAGTAAGTTCGTTACTTTTTAGGGCACCACAGCCAGGGGACTCCTTACTAGGGTCTTCCAGGACCAGGAGGGGCTCGAGTAGCTCTGTCACCAGGGGTTCCCCTGAGGTGCCGAAAGGGTCTAATGGGCACACCGCTGTGTTCTCCGAGGGTTCCTGTAACTGACCTGCCAAAACCGGACATTTTTTCCGAGGTTCACCGTTTGGGTGTTAAGTTCAGCCCAGTTCTTCTGTGGCTCTGGTTACCGGGGTTCGCCCTGAGGTCTCTATTTCTAGAGCTTTCCACATGGATACCGGGGTACGCCCTAATGTCTCAATTTCTGGAGCTTTTACGGCTCGAGGCCCCTCTTGTTTGTTTATTTATAATGCGCACCAGACCTGGAGGTATCAGGGCGCAGAGGGAGCTATTCGTCCTGGGTTACAACCCGAGGTTCCTCTTCTTGGGGCTAATTCCAGCACCAACGGAATCGAAAGATCCTCTTTAAAGGTTTTGTCTGTGATGTACGTACCTCAGCCGTCCCACGCTCAGGGTCGTTGTGGTACTGGTTCTGTCGAGGGGGCAAAGAAGGCGGTCACGGACTACAGGCCTTCAAGTACCAGCTCTGCCGAGGTTCCTCTACTGGGGGCTAATTCTGGGGCAGTCTCTCGGATGTCCAGTAAACATCCGAGACCTGCCAGTACCGGCTCGGCCGAGGATCCTTGTGTTAAGGCTATGGTGTTACAAGTCCCCTAAGGAGACAATTTCTCCTCCGGTGTGATCAAAATGGCGCCCCAACCTCCATGGTCCACAGTGGCCATTTTGGATACCTCACACCAACATTCACGACGGCTGGTGCTGGGAGCATTTCTTTTGGGGCTCAGCAGCCTTTTCCATGCTACGTGGACAACAAAAACCCGTTCTGCCTTTCATTCGACTGGCGTGCTTTGGCACTGCTGCCTCATACCGTTTCGCGCCCCCCCCCTCTTGCTTCCGCACCACTGATATATGTGGATCCCGTGGGCCCTTCTGGCAACCATCCTCCTTGCGACCATGGGGGTATGCATTCATGGGGTTATGCCCCTCACGAGCGGCCTCTGTCTGTTCCAGCGCCAAAACCTTCGGCTGAGGATGAGTTTTTTGGGAAGTTTCAGATGCTTATGCATTCTGCCACCATAAAGGCGTACTTCAAACATCTTTTCAGGGGAATGTACCCTGGACCTAGTGTCCCACCTTCTGCCACGGCTGTCCCTACGCAGATCCCGGTGGTGCCACCTCCTCCACTGCTTACTGTCGGACCTCCTCCACCACTCCCTCCTCTGCCCCTGCTGTCACCTATAGAGAAGACACTGGCAGAGCGGGATAACACCTTAAAACCTGAGGCGGTACGCGTGGTTGACAAGATTTCTGTTCCCGCTTCGCTGGCTGACCCTCAAGCAGATCAGGACAGCGATGAGCAGCACCGCTCTGTTAAAGCATTCCATGACCGGGTCCATACTGGGCTACACCTCAACAAGAGACGTTAAAGTCAATCCTCTTGTTGAGGTTTAGCCCGGTATGGGGTTTATCCCAGACCTTACAGACTCAGCCAAGACGTCCTTCTGGAAGATGCAGAGACCAATTTGGACTGGAGAGTGGCAACAAGAGGATTGACGCTCGATACAAGCTTCACGCCTCTGGGGAGATGGCTTTATCGGCTTGTCTGCTCCAGAAGGACGTCTTGGCAATGGTGGTGGCAGCAGCCACTCTCCAGTCCAAACCGGCCTCTGCATCTTCCATGGCAGCAGCCCAAATCCTTCCCAAGGAGGATAAGCTTCTGGAAGCCTTGTGCAAGAAAGTCTTTGCCAATTCGGCGCTCCAGCTTCGTCAAGCTAACACCGAGCTCATCCTGGCAGCAGCCAATCTGAGGCTGTGGAAAGAGCTGGCCAATTTCAGGAGTGTATTCCTCCGGATAGGCTAGACTACTTTAAAGCTGGTTTGTCGGACGCCAAAGTACTGGCACAGGATCTACTGGAAGCTGCAGCACACCACGTAGATAACTCTGCTCGAGGCCTTATGGTCGGGGTTGACCTCTCCCGCCAGGCGTGGCTCCATGCGACAAAGTTTTCAAAAAGTGTAGACAAAATACTTGACCTTCCTTTCAATGGCAAGGAATTGTTCCATTCTTCTACAGACGAGGTGCTCGCAAAGACGAAAGCGAGCACCCAAACCGCCAAATCTTTATCGGTCCTGGCGAAAGCTCCAGCTAAGGCCCCTACTACACAGAGGTCAGGGACCCAGACTCGGTCCTTCTCTGGATTCAGGGGGTTTTAGGATTGATGTTCCTGCTGTACTGAACCTCCAGGTGTGTTAGCTCAGTTGAAACCAACAACGGCTAGGTGGTTGGTTTTTCTGTCGCCCGTCAGCCTCCTCTCCGGTGACAGGTAGTCTTCCTGCCGACAAGGCATCCAAATTATATATCTCGTCTCATCTGGAGGCGTGGCAGACGACCCCCGAAGACCAGTGGGTTTTGTCCATCTCTCGGGTGGGCTTTTGCTTGCAAAGCCCCCACTCAACCCTTCAACCCTCGCTTCCAGAAGATTGGGTCGCTCTTCGTCAGAGCCGAGGTACAGCAACGTCTAGGCCTCGGAGTGGTGGGGCCTGTTCCCCTCCGGGAGCAAGGGGAGGGCTTCTACTCTCGTCTGTTCAGTGCACAAACCCAACCAGGCTGGCCTGCGCACGTTCCTCGATCTTTCCCAGTTCAACCCTTCTCTTCCCCTAAAGAAAATCAAGATGATCACACGTTGCCAAATGAAGTCTTCTCTTCGGAAGTGCGACTGGCTCAGTGTAGTAGACCTTCAGGAGGCGTACATGCCCATGCTGATCTGTAGGCCGCATCAGAAATATCTGAGGTTCTCCTTGGGGGTTGGTGGGGACACTTCCAGTTCCATGTGCTCCCCTTTTGTCTCAGCTCGGCGATGCGTGTCGTTACGAAGATGTCTGTCATCGTAGCTTCCTCAGGTTGCAGGGAGTTCATGTATACCCGTATTTGGAAGATTGGCTCCTACACAGTCCCTGCCCACAGATGGCATTGATCGATCTCCAGTCTCTCCTCCAGCTCCTGTTCCGCCTTGGGCTGTCGGTCAACTGGCGGAAATCTTCCATGACGGTCTCTCAAAACCTGATTTTCCTGGGTTTCCGTTGGAATACAGTCAGCACCAAGGTGTTCTTAACGGCGGACAGGATTGTGGATAGATCAGCCACGTGTCAGCTCTTCCTTCAGTCTTTGCACATGACGGCTTTGTGGTTCCAGAGACTTCTGGGCCTCATAGCTTCTTGCGTGCTAGCCCTTCCTCTTGCACGTCTGAAGATGAGGCATACTCACTAGCTCTTCAGAGCTCTTGGTCTCAGGCTTCGGGCCTGGATTCAAAGATACTCCCAGTTCCATCCTGCATGACGGCAGATCTGCAATGGTGGCCTTGTACCGACAACCTCTCAGTGGGGGCCCCCTTCCAGGAGCCCTGCTGGCAAGTGAGGGTTTCCACAGACTCTTCCCCTCTGGGGCGGGCCGCTGGGACACCTTTAAGTATTCGACCTTTGGACATTTCAGGACTGGCAGTTTTCATATCAAGTATCTGGAACTCCTGGCTTTTTTCTGGCGCTCAAAGCCTTTCAACCGTCCATCACGAACAAGGTAATCCGAATTCGTACTGACCCTCCTGTGGCGATGTTTTACATCAACAAGCAGGGTGGCACCAAGTCACCTCTGCTTGTGGACCTAGCCATACAGATTTGGGAATGGGCCACCCATCACAAAATGTGGCTCCTGGCTGTACACATTCCGGGTCACATCAATGTAATTGCAGACTCACTCAGCCGCCAGTAGTCAGTTACGATTGAGAATTGAACACAGATGTTCTCTACCATTTTCCGCCAATGGGACACTCCAGAAGTGGACCTCCTTTGTGACCTTTACAAACAGTTAACTTCCTCTGTATGCATCCAGAGACGGTCTCGGGGTGTCCTCCCTGGGAGACGCTCTCAAGATTGCATGGCACAACATGAAGGCCTATACCTTTCCTCCATTGACTCAGATTCATCGGTCACTCTGCAAGCTCAGGAATGCATCGAATTGCACTCTCCTCCACATAGCTCCTTGGTGGCCAGCCAGATTCTGGTTTTCGGAACTTCAGCATGTATTGATTCTTCCTCCAATCAGATTGCCGTTGATTCCCGACCTGCTTCACCAGTGTGATCACCAGATGTGGCACCTCTCCCCACAATCGTTAAGATTGGCGGCCTGCTGCCTGAATTCAGATCTTTAGCGCAGTTTAATCTGTCCGTCCAAGGACAATTTGCGCATCATTCATGCGGCCAGAAAACCACCTACGAGGGCTCAATATTGGATCAAATGACTGTTTGTTACTGGTGCTTAGCGAAACAGCTTGACCCCAGACACTTTCCGGTTGACACTGTTTTATCATTCGTGCCTCACCTCGCACCTTCGAGCATTCATGTCTTGTCTTGCAGGACTTAGTTTTCTGACATTGCGGCCTACCTGTCCACTGACAGCTGTTCCTTTTCTTTGACTAATCCGGTCATTTAAAAATGCATTTTGCGCGTCTTCTGCATCTTTTCCCGCCGGTACGCACTCCTCATCCAAAAGCCTTTTCAGCATCCAAGGCTATAAAGAGGGCGGGAATGTTGTTCTTGTTTTCTCTATAAGGTGCTCTATCCTTCTTGTATTGTCACTTGTTTGTCTGCCCCTAATAAAGCCAGATTGATCTGTATTAAGGATACGTGGCATGATTCGGTTTAAGCGATTCGCTATGACCTCAGTGTATATCTTTGCATCAAGGTTGATTAGCGCTACCAGCCTCTGCGAGCTGCACATGGTTGGGTATTTGCCCCCTTTAGGGAGTTGGACCACTTTCGACTTTGTTGGGGTTATTTGCTCCACTTTCCCAAAGTTGTTGAAGAGCGGTTTCCCAGAACGTCCTGTAAAATTCTGAGGTGAAACCATCTGGGCCGGGCAACTTGTTGGGGGGGGGGTGTGGGGATAGTGATATTATAGCATTAAGCACCTCAACCGTCATGATTGCTTGTTCCAGATCGTCTTTCTTGTTCTGTAGCTGTAGTTTTCTGAGCTGTATCGATCGGAGTAGTATCTGAAGAATTCATGACAAATGCCCACTGTTTCAGTGAACATGTCCCCTGACCCCCTTTCCAGCTTGATCTTTAGGATAGTTTAGGCCTACTCCTCCCTTCTCAACATCCTGGCTAGAAGTCTATCTGTTTTGTTTGCCTAAATATGATGTTTTTACTTGAGGAGCAGCCCTGGCCTGTATATTTCCAGTTGGCCCCTTTGCTCTGTATTCCTTTTGTTACTTCCCCGCTGGCTCCCACTCCCATCCTGGTCATCGCGTTCTTCAACTTTCCTTTCATGTCTTTTTCGACTAGTCGTGATTACTCTCTCTGTTCTGGCTTTGATAGCTATAATCCTCCCCCGATTGTGGCCTTGAAAGCACCCCAACTCGTTTGCATGGAAGTGTCTCTAACATTTATTGTCCTCCAAAAAAAGCCTTCCATCCCCTCCTTAATCTCTTCCATGAGTTTGTCATCCTTAACCAAGTATGCAGGGTACCTCCATTTCCAAAGTCCTAGGGGACCTGCTCTCCTATTAATTGTCAGCATCATTGGTGCGTGATCTGACAAGCTTATTACCCCCACTGTCAGCCACCTTTCACAGTAGCTCACAGGATGACCATATGTAGTCTATCCTGGAAGACAATCTCTGAGCATTCGGGAAGAACGTGTATCCTTCCTTCTCCCCTTTTTCTCTCCATATGTCCACCAATGCTAGCCTTTCCATTTTCGCCACAAGTTCATTAGAGTGCTTGCCCTGCATGAGTTTCCTGCTTTTGTCCTTCTCTGGATCCCAGGCCAGGTTAAAGTCTCCGGTCAAGACTATGGGGTTCTTGGCAAAACTTTCCAATTTGGTCAATGACTTGTGTATGAAGCTACCCCGTCCCTTATTTGGTGCATAAATTGTAGCAATCGAGTATCCCTCCCCTCTTCCCTTTGTGTTCAGGGCTAGGTATCGCCTCTGGGTGTCCCTCTCGATGTTGTCGACTATAAGTTTGAGATTGTTACGGAGGGCTATCAATACCCCACCTTTCTTGATCTTGTCGTTGGATTGGTAAAGCTGCTGATAACCCCGTATTACCATCCTATTTCTGTCGCAGCACTGTACACGGGTCTCTTGTAGGGCTAGTACATCTGGGCCTTCCCTCCGGAGATACCTTTACACTTTTTTCCTTTCCAATGGGGAGTTCTTTCCATTTATATTCAGGGCGATGATGCTTAACTTTCCTTGTGTATCCACAATCTAGGGGGTAACTGCACATATGCTGTCCTCTCTTTGGTACTAGTTTGGGCCCCTCCCCTCCTCTCTTCCCGCTCCTTCCCCCTCACCCCCTGCTGGGTGAACTCAACCGGCCTCTAGCCCCCCTTGAAACACCCTCTCGAGAGTTGAGCCCCAAACTACCCCCAGCTTGTATTCCTGCGGGTTCTCCCAAACCCAGTCTGCATGCCTCTCCCTGCCCCCCTGCTCCTCCCAGATCCACCATTATCGTCCTTGTTGTACGCCCTCCCCAGGCATGTTCGCAACTGTCCCACTTACCTTAGTCTTTTACAGCATTCAGTGACCTTCGCAGTTATAGTTTCCCTCCTCTGCTGCACTTATGTTGCCGGTACCTTCAGCTGGGGGTGGCACCCCCTTTTTGGGTCTCACTTTTGACAATTCCCAAGGCTTAGGTTTGTTCTAGCTACACCTCTATACCTATCCCTCACTTGCGAATGTTCAACTTTGACTATTCCAAGATGGCGGCTCCTTTTTTACTAACAGGCTTCAGCGCCTTCTATATCTATGCCCATTATCCCTGTGCTTACATGGCGATTACACTTTGGCGTGGAACGTTGCACAGGTAATGCCCGCGCTCTTGCTCGGATCACCGTCCTCAGTCTTCGTCCAGATGAACTTACGGCGCAAATAGGTAAGCGATCGGATTACTCGTATCATGATGAACGATAACTTCCTGGAATAGTGAACCGCACAACAACCTCTTTCCCTCACACTAGGTGCACATCTGCTCCAGTTGACAACACACTGCCGGCATATCGACAAGGCTTTAGCAACGCACGCTGACCCCTCGGTAACCTAGGTTACCCCAGCATGAATTGTTCACTGGACAATAGAAGTCCTGTTTAGGAGGTAATCCGCATATTCTCTTGATTCTCTATTATAGCCTTCTCTAAGATTTCTATATTGGCGACTGCCTTTCTGTGTTACACAGGCTCCCTATTGTTTATCTATTGACCGCTGATCGAGTTTAGATTTCTTGACTCGTCCAGGACCCATTGAGCATCAGATCCCCCATAAGTATTCCATAATATTACAAAAAAAGTGTTTGTGCACGTTGAGTTGATCAATATCATTCCTTAATTGTACGCTTGTATTTACAAGTTGTTCTATATATTTTCCATTTATAAGTTTTCGGCATCGAGTTAAATGGTGGTTAGACATGGAGGACCTACTGAAGGTCTTAACCGTTTTGCCAATTGATGTTTTTCAACCCCGCTAAGACTCTTAGTGTAACTCCTTTCTATTTTTGTGCAGTATTCGTTACTCCTGGATGCCTCCTCCTTTTGAAACCACGTCCACATGGAAGCGCTTCCATACCGTTTAGGCGTGGATCCATCTTCCATATTTAAGTGAGTCGACTACTTACCTTGAGTCTTCCCTCACTGCACCTTTTTCATTTTTCCCCCACCCCGCACATCTTCGTGATATTTGAACACCAATATGCCTTTGAAGCTTCACGCCACAGTACTCTGTATTCACTAAACATCGCGGAGACCTCCAGTTGTTCTAACCTATTCTAACCCACACAGGCACACGTGGATAAGTTGGGTCAGTTGTGACTTCGTTTTGACTTGCAGCCAGCAGGAGCAATGGTGTCCTATGAGTTTGAGCACTTTATGGTGTACCATGATTTTTTTTTTTTATGGGTTTTTCCCCTTTTTCTTGACACCCGGGCTCTACTTTCTCACTGTTTAAATTGTGATTCTTAACTCATAGTGTTGCTATACATATATGTTTGAAAGCCTTTTTTGGCATCTATTAGTGTGCAGGGGACGGGTGGGTCCCAAATTTAGGGCCTTTTTCTTTCTCTTTACTGATTTAGGCTTTGTGCCAAGGCCTTTTTTTCCTCCCCCGCTCCTTAAAATCTCTGAATCAGCCAGTGCTGTGATCTATTTTATAAAATCTGTACCTATCACGATTAGGTGTGCATCACTTATCCTTAGTTTTTGTTCTGACCTTTCCCCGGGGGGCTGCCCATGGGCCTGGTCATCGTCAATTCCCAAGATTGTTGCCCCTTCTTAATGGGACCCTACCCGGTGGTGCTTCCCTTGCCACTTAAAGACCAGCCCGCACGGGAAAGACAAGCGATATCTGATGTCCATGTCCCACAGGACTGTCAGAACTGGGGCCATTTTCCTTCTTTTGGACAGTGTTGTCTGGGATAAGTCTTGGAAAAGGAGTATATTTGCGCCATTGTGGGTTATCTGATTTGCCTTTCTTGAGATGGGCAGAACCTTTTCCTTCGTTGTATAGTCATTCAGGGCTGCTAGAATGTCCCTTGGCCTTGCCCCTGGTTCTGTTCTTTGTGGCCCCACTATGGATTCTATCTATTCTTCTTTGTGATCTTCTGTGTCTAAGAAGTCCGTGAAGATGTTCTTGATCACTGCCTCAAGATCTTTGTCCATAACCTCCTCGGGTAAGCATTGCTCTCCTAAACCTGTTTTCAAAGTCCCCCGAGTGTAATTGTAGGTTATGGGTCACGATTGCGAGTTGTTCCATCAGATTTTCTGTCTTCCTTGAGTCCTTTGGGAGTACTTGAATGGCTCTCTCATTGGTGTCCATCCTTTACTCCATCTTCTTCACATCCCACTTAATGTCCCGGAATGCCTCGGCCAAGTCTCCTCTTATCTTGTCCATTTGCCTTTGGACTGCATCTGTAATTTTGTCGCCTAAGTCGTTAAAACATTCCTTGAGTAGTGACTGAGTCACTATTTGATCTGGACTTTCTTGTTGTTGGGTTCCCCCGTCTTCTAGAAGTTCCTGACTCGCCTGCATTGCTTGGAGGGAGTTGGCGTCTTTGTTCCGCATCTTCTGGAGGTTACTATCCTGGGGCTTCTTTGCCCCCTACGAGGGTAATAGCTTTTTTTTCCTTTGCTCTTTTTCCCCCTCCTACTCCCTGCGACAGGCCCTTTTCTCGCTGAACTCCAGCCCCCACTGGTAGGTCCCCTCTTGCACCCCTTGTCTTAGTTTGCGTGAGTTTGCCTTTTCCGAGTCTTTTCTTTTATAGATCTGATGGAGGATGTAGGTCGATTCGCTCTGCAGGGGCTTGTTTTGTCAAGTAATGTTTTCCCACTGGCAGTGAGGGCTGTTCCCAGGCTACTGTATTGGGCCCAGCTTCACTTTGAGGCATCAGATTGGGCTTCCTCTGTCCCAGCGTTTTCCCTGTCTCTGTGCTCCTCCCAGACGAGGACGTGTGAGAATTGATAGGGGGGGGGGGGTTAAAGCCCCCTTTGCCCTCCGGTACCTTGTTGGGCCTGCCGTCAACCCCGGGTTTGTTAAGTTGTTGTTTGTGGCCTCCTTCCCTGTATTAGTGCTCTTCTTCGTGCCCCCTGTTTCAGGGTTCTGGATGTCTCTGGGTATGCCCTGCTCCGGTGTCCTGGGGCAAGCCAGACTTCTGCACCCCAATTGGGTTCCACTCTTCCTCTTTCCGTCCCCACTCTGGTGGTTCCTGGAGCACCTCCCGCTCACTGCCAAGCCTTCTCCGATGCGGGGGGTGTGGGGTGTGTCTGCTGGAACTGTGTCCCTTCTCCTTTGTTCCGCTGGCTCCAGAGACGTAGCTGCTTCTCCGTTCCACCTCCGCTGCTTCTTGTCTCTGTGGGGGGTTAGGGGGGTGGCGGCTGACGGGGCTGTACCTCAGTGGCCTCGCTCCCAGCTCTTTCTTCTGTCGGCCATTTTCGGGGCAGGCCGCTGGTGGGAAACTGCGTGGGGTCTGGCTTCTTCCATCGTCTCTTTTCCCTTCGCTGGTGGGCAAATTTCTGTCTCCACCTGTTCTGTTCTACCCCGGTGTGGGCTGGACAAAAACGCCTGGGGAGGGTGTTTTCTTATCAACTTCCCAGCTTTTTTGGTCCCGTCATTACAGAGCGCATGGACTACGGTGCTCTCCTGTCGGCAGCCATCTTGGCATCCTCGTGAGTTTTCTTACCTTTTCCTTTGAGCAGTGTCACCTCTCAACTTGTCGGATGATCGTTTTTTCGATAGAGTCATCGAACAGGATTTAGTAGGGGGCCTACCCGCTGCTAGTTTTCATTTATGCTCTTTCAGAACCTTGCCGGTTATAGACTGACCAGATTCACTGTCTGCTGTCCTATTCTCGACGCCAAGGCACCAGCAGTTGTAGCACTTTTTTAACCCTTTCTTCGCGGTTGAAGGTGCTGAAGATGAGGCCATTGTACTGAAAACTAAGTTTTCTCACAGAGTAAACTGAAGCATGCTGTATTTCTTCGAAGCGTTCGCCATCAACAAAAAACTGAACTGAAGCCAACGGGTGCTGCGTGTGCTTTATATACAGACAATATCGACTCCGGCATGGAATCCCTTGAGGGACATTGAGTCGACCGCATCGATGCACAGCACCCTCTGCCGACTTGAAGCTCAAAGATATGATCTCATAAGATGAGGAATACACAGGAGGACCCAATCCATTCGAAATAATAATTTTAGTTGGGTAGATCAATTTCTACATTGGCAGTGAATTTGAAAACTTACCTTATGGCAGCAAGGTATGCGCACATATATATATAGGAGGGTACATTAGTAGTCCTAGGATCAGGTTTTTAAAATGGGGGTTCCCTCTTCTTGAATGTCAAAAGGGATCTTAATATATATATGTCCTAATGTAGAGAAGAACATCATTAGTTCTATATAAGGACACCATTGGTTCTATATTGCTAAGGTTCCCATGTTCTTGCTAATTAATGATTGCCCAGGCTTTCTCTTACCTCATTAGGAGTCTCGCTGTCTTCTAATATGTACAGAAGACACAGACGCAGCTAGGTACGACCCTGCCTTCCGCCTTTGAAAAAGAGTGACCAGCTCTAGTCTGCTTTTGATTCTCCATTGGCGATCAGTGGGCGTCATTTGACCTCCTGGGGCAATTCTACTTGCCAGCCACTAGTACAGGAACATAGGCAGCCCCTGTTCCAATTTACTGCACCTCAAATACCCCTTTGAAGTCCTGATTCCACACGAAAAGGTTAGACCATTGGGAGTCACTCTGAGGTCAAGAATTCCTTTCCGGGACCACATTGAATACCACACATCCAGTCCGATGAAAACCAGCCCTTTCCAGGGAAAAGGTTGAAACTAGTGTAGGGGTGACAATACGAAGGACCCTGTCGGAGCTTGCTATTGACGATAAACATTGAATTTGTCTCATCTAGTAGACTGTCTTTTCTGAATGCTAGATTTGGAAAGTATTTTCTATGCACTAATGTTTTGGACCAACAACTCGATAAATTACCAAATTGGCTGAGTATCATTGTAATTCTGGACCGAATGAGAACCATACTTTTTATTGTATGTCTTTTCATGCTATTGTGTTGCGCTTTCCATGCGTTGTAACAAGGGAAGCACTTGGCATTTACAAATTGTCCTTGATAGTCTGTGACCAATATTGTTTGTATGCACTATTGCACAGTCATTTTTCTGCAGAAGAGTCTAAATTGTAGTTGAGAACATAAAGAATGTGTTTTCTCTTTAAACAGTTGTGTTTTACTTGTTAACCTGAGACACCATTTGTTTATTGATGAAGATGATGATGATGATCTGCTCTGGTATCTCAGGTTGTAAATGGAGCAAACCTAACCTAATTTTCATATGAAACATTAGCACTTTCCACCATTTGGTTGGCTTATAAACGTTTTTTGTAGCCTAGGAGGACCTAGGATTGTACCAAAGGACAAACTAATTTTGTCAAATTAAATCCTTTTGGTTTACTCACGTTTGAACAGACTATAATTTACACTGGCGCAGTACTATACCCAACTAGTTTACGGTCTAATGCTCCATTAGATGAATCCCCAAACACCTAGAGTTAATGTCTTATAGATAGTTTTGTGACTTCTGGTAATGGTTTGTGTTGAGTTAAGATGGAACTAAATAGCTCCCAGCTATGCAATTTTCTAACCGTGGTCTGGTGTGGGGGTTTTGGAGAGCTTGGGTTTCAATTGTTTATCCATCTACTTCTTTTCTACAGGAGTAAATGGTTTAATGCAATTTCGTTATTACTTAACAAGAGTATAAATGTTTACCGTGGCACTCAAGGTTGTTCTGGAAAGACCTCTGGTACTATGCAGCATTGGTTTGACTTCTGTCTATACCTAATGTGCGTTTTCTTATGTCTTTCTAGGTTCGACTTTCTCTGTATGCCCATCTTCCATCCCCGATTTAAAAGGGAGTTCTGCTGTCAGCCAGCTCGTGGGCGTCTGGGGGCTCAAACCCGTTCAGACCTACTTCTCTCCGGAAGAGGTGAGCAAATGAGGGAGCAGCTTTAGTTGATATTCCTTCTTGGTTGTGAATGTGTATTTTACTATGTTACCCATATCTCCCAAGGTGCGTGCCTCCTTTTTGAAAGCCATTATATAACTTGACATTCTGTAGATTTTCAGAGCCATTTAATTTCTGTATTCTTCTCTTGGTAATGTTACGTAGTATTCTGAAGATGCATTTTGCTGTATGTATATACCAAACTTCTCACCGACCTCCCTGATTGCTGCTGTGCTCTTGGCCTACGTGGGCGATTTAGTGGGAGACTGGATAACATTTCTGCCTGTACCTATGGTTGGGTTAGTGGGAAACTGAAATATACTGTCTGTCTGTCAGGGAGATCGTATACTCCCCTCATTCAGCTTCGTTTGCAGCACAATGGTTTATTCTGCATTACTTTTGCCGCTGCAGATTTTTGAAATTACCAGCACTCTTTTGGTTCTATTCCTTTTCGCCTTCAGCCAGCGTCCAGGTGATTGTGCTTAATCCCTGTTGGGATCATTTTGTTATTTCTTCTTGATCTAGGGGAGCCAGGGAGCCTCAGCCTCTCTAAGTGGTAGTGTAGCAGAGAGCCCAGGCCAAACTCTCATGGGGGTGGTTAAACCAGTGCTGTACGCACTTTTCACAAATACCCAATGTGGTAATGTCCAAACACTATCGTTTTTATATTTATTTTTTTGGAACTAGGGAAATTACATCTGCAGTCCGCCGCAGTGAGTACTTCCTTTCCAATCCAGTGCTATTGTGCATGCGTTTGCCAGCCCAGCCCCCTTCCGACTACATCTTCTGCTTTCAAGCCCGAACCCTCAGTGGAGCCAGAGGGAAAGGGGTGAGGGGTGTCTGCAGCAGTCCGCCTAAGCCGCCTAACAGTCTAAAGCAGCCCAGTACATGCCAAGACTTGCCCAATTGAAACCAAGGTACTCTTCTGATTAAATTTAAACTGAATTCCCTTGGATGGATATTGTTTGTGAATTAAATGGCAAAGATTTTTTGCTAATCCATTTTAGTAATTTTCTTTTTGTTGGTGCAACAAGGGACCTAAGAAGCGCACCCACCCATTATGTTATGGACTGTGCTATTGCAGTGAGGAGTTGGGACGGGAGCAACTACGGCGGCCCGTTTAGTCTTTTAGGCGTGCCTACTACTTTATCACCTAGCCAAGTATTTAAAGTAAAGCTCAAGCAGGGAGCAACATTTGCACTCGGCACTAGTCATTGGCTAGTGATATTAACTCTTGGCAAGTAAGACATTGTGTGCCCGATGTATGTTTAGCATTGGGGTGGTTAGTTACTTTTTTGTAGCTGGCTATTAACTAAAAACTATTTATGCCCCCTTGTTAGGGAGAATTCTTGGAAGTGTGCTAATTCCTCTCTACCTTAGAGACCCACAGCAACTTTGCTGGATTTTGAGGACTTGATTTTTTTACCTGAAGAGTGAGGCCGTTTTTTCCCCACTCTCTCATGTATTTTAATGTGGTTTTGAACTCTGTTTCTCTTTTGGTTGTGGAATCTGACAAACTCCATAGGCATCATCTTTTGCATTGTCACACAGCACCTTCAGTGCAGTGGCACAGGGAAGTCTTCCAGATTTCCCTAAGGTTTAAATACGTTAACTTGGATAAACTAGTGTTTCCAAGAGCAGTGAAGTGAAATTGACTTTACTTAAAATTGTAACTTTATAGACCTGCACCCACTATCTTACAATAGGGTGCTGGAGGGTTTACTTAGTATACCCTTTGTCTAGCTTCTCATGTAACCATTTTTTCTGATGTTGGTTAATCTGCTTAGAATCACATGCTGTGCATAGGTCCGACATCCAGTGGTCACTGCAGAGTATTGCATTTTGTTTTTCGTAGTCGAAAAGGGATGTCGACAAGGCGTGTCTGAAATACTCTGCCCGCCAAACCAGGTTTGGTCCCTTTGTTCGCTTTGCCTTTGGCGGGATTCACATGTAAAGCCTGCCTCTGGCTCCAGGGTGTCTGGCGGGGGCAGGAAGCCAGGGAGGCGCCCGAAACTCCCTGTGCTTTGTTTCCTAGGAGACAAGAATGCACTCGTAGGTGATTGGCTGTCTGTCTGGCAAGGGTGACTGACAGCTAGGCTGGAATAAATAGGAGAAACCTGCATAAAGGGCGAGGCTTTTTGGCTTGGAAGGCAGTCGACCACTGGACAAGGGAACCGATGAAGAACTTGAAGAGGTCGCCTGCTGCAACTCCTGGACCGTTGGTTTGCCTGGTGAAGCCCTGTTGCTGTGCTGAAACTCTGAATTCGCCTCGGCCCCTTCAGTTGGTGGGACCAATCCACTCCAAAGTAAGCCACCTGGACATCCTCTCTGAGCTGGTTGAAATTTCACTGCTGTTGCTGCTGGAACCGAATAGCCAGGGAGAGGAACACCAGATTGTATGCGTTGCTTTGAAGCTGGCCAAGAGCTCCAGGAAGATCCTCTGTATTCCAGAGCAGGACTGACCGAGCCTGAGCCACCTCAACAGAGTACTGGACCCCAGATGCAAGGAAAATCCATCTCGACATCCATGAAGCACGGTGGGGCTGTAGACTCCAGGAGCTGAAACACTGAAGTACCACCTGTTTGAAGATTGCCGGCGGTCAGTGACCGTCCCATTGCAGTGCAGGAGTCCCCAGAAGTCCTCCCTCTTGTCCCGACGACTGAGGCCCAGGAACACCAAGATCTGCAGAGATGCACAGGAACAGAAGCCATCTGCTGCACCTTTCTTCAATCTAAAGGTACTGTACAGTCTAAGAGAACTTACCTCTTGTCGTGTAATTGCACTTGTTCTCTGTTGGTGAGACGCTTTGCGGTTGCTCTGTAAAGTTGCTGACAGCTCCTTTGCTTCACAAGCCTAAACCGCTTGGGGCCCTACTTTGAATTCTTCTTTTCTACAAAGAATTCTAAAACATTGTGCAAGACTTTTACCTAGTGCTTCAGTTCACCTAGACTTTTGCCCAGCCTGGCTCCCTGAATGACTCATATTTCCTCTGTTAGTGTGTTTGGTCTTCCTTCCTGGAAGGGGTTAACCTTGCATTGGGGGGTTTACAAATGTGCTTACCTGCTTTGAGAATATTTGTGAGATCTCCTGGTGTCATAATAACCTTTCTCTTTGACAATCTCTTAAGTCTGATTCTAAATATCAACCGTAGTATATTAATGTCCACAGTGTCCTAGTTACTAAAGTCACCTGAGGGTGTTGGAAGTGTCTGTGTGCCATCCCAAAAGGGTACTTACTAATTTAGAAATATCAAGAGTGTGTATTTTGGAGTGTATTTGTGTGTTACTATTATATTGCCCCTTCTGAAGAAGTCTTACTCTGACTGTTAAATAAATTCTTGATTGTTTAATCAAGAAACCTTGTTTGTAAGAGTTTATTTGAATACTTGCCACTGTGAATCCCCTACAGCTCACATTGACTGCTCTTGAGATGAGCCTGGCTGCTCAACACGCTACCAACCAGTATAGTACAGACTTATACCAAAGGTTGGGTTCTTATTGCTAGGAGAAGAGAGAAGATTTCCAAGGTAGGAAACCTGCGTCCCCTGCACACTATTCATTAGGCCGAAGTCTGTGTTTTATATTTGTATTTGAGGGTGGCTCTGGTATTGCAGACTCCAATATAGGAGCTACGAATCAGGCCGTCCTCATTTTTCTGATCAATGTTTTTAGTTTAGAATTTCAGACAGTTTTAACCTCATTAGCATAAGGTAATTTCGACAATGACACAATTAACATTTGACTAATATTGAATTGTTATAAAACCAGTATTTTCATTATAGATTTGTTGTGATTAGCCTAATGCGTTTTGAGTTTGTCTTACTCTTCAGGGGCAAAAATTCATTTTCATATACATTTCTACAAGAAAAAGAAAACATTTAAATATAAATTTGATGTATAAATTCATATTTCATCCATTCAATACAAATTCATCACATATCAAAGATTCACATATTGATTGAATTAAACCCAATGGTTTTTTATACACTTTTATACCAGGAGGTAAGAAAATGCACCAAAATCTTGAACATGCTTCTGCAGGTATCTAAAGGTGATGTGGCAAATAGTCAGGTCTTTAGAGCCCTCCAGAAGGCCAATTGATACTCTATTTGTCAGATGCTAAGGGGAATTGAGTTCCAGATGGAGGGGGTTTGGATGGAGGAGTACGATCCCCACCTATTCTAGTCTATTTTAAGGAAGGGATCAGAAGGAGGAGGGCAGTGCATGAATGCAGGTTTGTTGGGTTGGTAGCGGGTGAGTTTCTGTGTAAGATCTTCTTGGCCTGTCTTGTGGAGGGCACAGTGGGTGATGCACACATGGCTTTGAAAGTGGTCCGTTGTCCGACAGGGAGCCAATGGAGGGCAGGAGTGATGTGCTCTCTGGGGCAGAGGGCAAAGAGGAGCCTAGCTGCAGAGGTCTAGGTTTTGTTATTGTATATTTATATAGCACCTCTGCACAGGCAAGTATTTCAAAGTGCTCAAGGACAGTGGGAATAGGGGGGGTGGGACTGTTGCTCAGAGCCCTTGAAATTCTGAGACGATAATTATCTGCACAGGCAGAGTAAGTGCGCAAAATACTTTTAACAGTTTAGGAGAAGAAAATGGGCCTGAAAGCGACTGCAGTTTTACCAGTGCAATTAAGGGGTGAGGACAGACGGACGATCTTCAGACATGGTGCGTAAGGATTGTGCAAGTGCACACGGTCACTGGGGAGGGGGGGGGCACAAAGTGCACCCGGTCGGTGGAGACTGGCGTAAATGCAGAGGGAGCAACTCTCTAGGGTTAATTCTCAAGTGCAAAGAGTGTGGGTGGGGTGTAGGGCCTTGGCAAGTACGAAAGAGGACTGGTGGGGGTGCCAGGGACCTGCGAGACTCTGATCTACACCAGGTGGCAAGCTGTAAGGAAGAGGAGGGAGGGAGGGAGGGAGGAAAACCGCAGAGAGCTAGGTTAGCAGGGTAGAGGGAGAAAGGACGATGAAAAGAGGAAGGGTCTTGAGTTTCCGTGACTTGAGAAGATGAGGTTCAAGACAGAGGGCGGCAGTGAGGCTATTCCAGAGGGAGGCATCTGCTGAGGATAGGGATCTCCCTCCAAATCTCTGCTGGGAGAACCGGCTCACTTGCAGAAGGTTGGAGGTAGATGAGCGGAGGGCTCGTGAAGGACTGTATTTAGGGAGGCAGTGTTGCAGGTAGGTAGGTCCCAGGCCCCAGAAAGCCTTGTGGATAATGAGGGTCTTGAGCTTGATCCTTGTAGCCACGGGGAGCCTGTGAAAGGATTTCAGTGCTGGAGAGATGCGGTCCCTGGGCTTGAGTCCAAGGATAAGTTTTGCATTTCTGTTCTGGATCGGTTGCAGAGGGCGCAGGGCAGAAGGGAGGTAGAGGAAGATGCTGTTACAATAGTCCAGCCTAGAGAGAACAGGGTAGGGGGATATCTCTCAGTACACGTCTAGCCATTTCCCCCATATCTTTTTGAATTTTCGGGGGCAGCCTCTTGCATTGTAGATGCAGCGTTCCATAGATGCGCACCTACTTACTTCATTGATCCAGCAGTTCAAACATATTGGGTCGAGCCCGAGGTTGCAGCGATCAGCCGTTTCCCTGCTCCCAGTGCCACCGCTAGGAGCGACTTTTCATGTTTAGTCAGGTCGACCACTCCCCAGATTCCCAGGAGTGTCATTTTGGGGTCTTTTGGAATTGGTGATCCTATTGTGTTGGAAATCGTATTAATTCACTCGTTCCAGAAGGCTTGTAGCATCTCGCAGTCCCAGATCATATCGAAAAAGGTGCCCGTCTCCCGTTTACATCGCAGACAGGTCTCATCTCTGGCCCCCCCCCCCACCCCCCCCCATTTGGTGAGGGCTGTGCGAGGGTAGTAAGAGTGGTGAAGTATTCTGAGTTGTATCAGTCTTAGTTTGGCTTCGATACCTATCTCTCGGGGGAACATCAATGCGTCTACCCTGTCTTCCGGTTCCAGGTCGCCCAGATCCCTTTCCCATCTCTTTCAACTTAGTAAGTTCTCTAGTTCCGAAAGAGTTAAGGGCTTGGTAAAGCGTGGAGGTGACTTTGGAGGGGATACGCTGCGGAAAAGTGTTGGTCTCCAGGGGGGAGCAAGGAGGTATAGTGGTTATGTCTGGGACCTGAGTGTGTATGGCATGAGCAAACTGTCCATGTCGAAACCAGTCCATAGGTGTCGGACTAAATTTAGTAGGCGTCCCTCTTGGGTCACATGTGCCAGTGTGGTTATCCCTCGCTTTTCCCGGCTCTCGAAACAGCCCAGTCTCTGTATTTCTGGTAGGTGTGTTGTACCATATGGGTTGGGCTAGTGTTGGTTTTGCTCCCCAGCCAATATGTTTGTGCTTCCCTCCAAGAAGCATGGTGGATATGAAGTGACATTGTTGGCATTTTCGATATTCAATTGTTGGCGGCATATATGGCCTGGAAGGGTGGTACGGGGTGCATAGCCTCTGTCTCAATACGGATATGTGGTAGTGTGGCATAACCATTCATTTACCACCCCTGTCTGTGTCGCTAAATAGTGAGTGCGCATACATGGTAGTCCAATGCCTCCCTCCCATACTGAGCGTTGGAGTGTTGTGAGAGCGATTCTGGGTTGCTCCCCCCCCCCCCCCCCCCCCCTCAAAGCAGTATGCGTAAGTTCCTGTCTGAGTGCAAAGGTTTCGTGAGGGATGGGGAGTGGATCATTTTGTAGGATGTATAGGAGTCTTGGGAGTGTCATCTTGAACAGAGCTGCCCTGCCCATTAATGATAGGGGGAGCGATTGCCAGTGGGAGACGTCCTTGCTAAATCTGTCTAGTACAGGTTGTAGGATGAGCTGGATGGGGCTGATCTAGGGTTGGGCCGATGCGTATGCCTAGGTATGTGAACTCTCGAATGGACACGTGGTAGGGGCAAGTCTCTGGAATCGCGGCGTCGTCTACCTGGATCGGGAAGCAAAGGGTTTTTTGATAGTTTACGCTCAGGCCGGCGAAGTTTTGGTATTCCTTGAGGGTGTGGGACACAATCGGACAAGAGGTGACAGGGTTGCTAAGATATATGAGGAGGTTGTCTGCATATAAGAAGAGCCAGTCTTCTTCTCCTCCCCCTGGCCAGGTGAACCCAGACCAGTTTTTATCTGTTCAGAGCTAATTGCTAGTGGCTCGATAGCTATCAAGAATAGGAGAGTGGAGAAAGGGCAGCCCTGTCTGGTTCCGCGGCCCAATGGAAACAGTCTAGAAGACTTGCCGTTCACTCTCCGTTGCCTCTGGGGATGTGTATAGGAGTCTAACCCAGGAGACAAAGTCTTGCCCATAATTCATCCAGGCCATGATTTCCCACAGGGCCTCCCACCCGACCGAGTCAAATGCTTTTTCGAAGTCAACCGCCAGCAGAGTTAGTGGCCACGGTATCTCCGGGGCCCTGTCGAGGGCAAGTTGGACTCTGCGTAGATTCATGTGGGTTGACCTGTTGGGCATGAACCCACATTGATCTGGATGGATGAGGGACTTGATCACCTTGAGCAGTCTATTAGCCAGTACCCGGGCAAGGACTTTGGCCTCTCTGTTGATCGAGATGGGTCGATAAGAGGCACATTCTTCTGGAGGTTTCCTGGCTTTAGGTATGACCACTATGCACGCTCTTCTGAGGTCTAGGGGGAGTGCACCCTGTTCTTTACTCCAGAGAAACATGCAGTGCATGTGTTCTGTTAGTTTGTTGTCAAGGTATTTCCAGGTCTCCACTGGGAACCCATTAGGCCCCGGGGTCTTTCCGGTTTGAAGCTGTGCAAACTCATCTTGCACTTCGTTTTCTGTGATTTTGGCGTCTAGGTCTGCTTGGTGTGCTGAGTCTCTCGGGACCTCGATCCGGTCGAGAAAGTTAGAGGGAGCGGGTGTGGGGCACATTATGGGTGGGGCGTAGTTTTTCATAGTAGGTGGCAAATGCTTCTACTACGTCGGAGTCTGCAGTTAGTAGTTTCCCCTCGGGTGATCGGATGGTCCGCACATACCCTTTACTTTGTTCGCGTCTCTTCAGCCAAGACAGGGTTTTATTTGCCTTGTCCCCTCTCTCGTAGATTTAGCTCCGAACTAGCAGGTGAGCTGGCTGTGCATTATCTAGGGCTATGTTTGTCAAGGCACTCTGGTCCCAGGCGCAGGAGCGACGCAATACCAACCCCCCCCCACTATGGTCGTGGAGCCTGCAAGTCGAAGCTTACGCAGGCTACCCGGACCAGAGCAGGGAAGGAGGGTTAGGGTCTCGCTGGTTGGATAGGTTGGGGGGGTTTTAGGAAAATCGGATTGAGGATTGGGTAGTGGTTGTGGATAGGACGGGGAATTTTTAGGGAAAGGTTGATTGTTGCACACTTTAGATGTACTTGGTACCAAGTAGCTATTCGCATCCCAGTTCCACATAGTCAGACTTAGGCCCCCTCACTGGTTAATCTAACGTACAAGTCTAACCCATGCACCTAGTTCAGTCCATAACTAAATAGCATTATTTTCCAGCATGCACACTTAGCTCTGGTTTTCAGTGTTCTGTCCGTGGTGGAGCCGTCAAGTCTTGTGGCAGGTCCGTAGAGTTCTGTGCTGGACCAAGCTAAAAGAAATAACACGAGTTAAGTTTTTGCTTCTGAATTCTGGTAACCTTCACAATCATTCCTCATACACATTCAAACCACACAACATTCATTGCTGGCACCCGAGCTCTAATCTCGGGCTTTTGAGTGAGCCAAAGTTCGCCACTTCTCCGGGGTTTTTCCACTAGTTCCTGATGTGGAAAATTGCCGGTGTTAACCTCCACAGGGGTCTTCCTTCAGACCGCCGCGGAAAGTTGCCCCATGTGTTTTCGCCTCCTGTGCGCCTTGTTCTCCCTGGTCCCAGGAGGCGGGGAACACACGTACACGTTGGGTACGGATATTTCCGTACACTTCACTTCCCCACAACAATACAAGCGCGGATTGGCGACACTCCAAGAATACACGCCCACTTATCTTTTCGGTAGGCGCAGGGGCTAGGAATGGGCGGGCTAAAGTCCCCTGCGCTTCTCCCCCGATCCCTCTGATTCCCAAGATGGGTAAATGGACTTATCTTGTGGGAGCGAGGGGCCGGACTGCTTCTCCGGTGGGTCGGGGCCCCTCGCGAGTGATTCTGGTGGAGCTGAGCTCTGCACGTCCTCTCCTTCCGAAGTCTCAAGCGCAAGCCCCGTGCCTCGGGGCTTGCGCATGCGCGTTGACGAGCCACACCCTGCTGGGCTCCTGATTGGCCCGCAGCAGCCCCGGGCATGCTGGGAGCTGTAGGCAGGAAACTGCTTCTGCTGGGAGATGTAGTCTTTTAGGGCTGCTTTTCTGCAGAAGGGACACAGTAACCTTTTAAATGGATACAACTTTCTAGGCACAGCTCGTACGCCCTGTCTAAGCATCACAGCCCCCACCATGCCCCTCTGTACCCATTGTCTTGGTCTGGTCTTGGTTTTAGCCCTGACAATGTTACTGAGGGCTTCTTGTGCCGTTATCATGGCCTCTTGCGTGGCTTTGGTTCCCTGCATAAGGAATTTTTCCTCACACTCGAAGACACCCGTGTTTCAGCGTCCACGATCTTTTGGGTGTTATTTGCAGAGGGCCGACACCGTGGAGATAGCTTCCCCACAAAGGACTGTTTTATAAGCCTCCCATATCGAGATTGGGCATTCCACAGAACCTTTGTTTATTTTGAAGTACTCCGTGGTCTTTTTCTCCAGTTCCTCAGCAATTTCGGGAAGCCTCCGGTGATGTGTTCAGGCGCCAGGTGGTGTCTGGGCAGTGGCCGGCGTGATTCAGTGTTATGACGGAGCAGGGAGTGGTCCAAGATTCCTCTCACCAGAAACGAAGCGGATACGAGCCAGTGGAACATGTTGCAGGGGATGAAGGCATAGTCAATTCTCGAATGTTGTGTGCGCTGGAGTAGAACAAAAATCTGGCATCGGTATTGTGCAGTGTTCGCCAGGTGTCGGACAATCCCAGTGTCTCGGCAAAAGTGTACAGAGCGGTCGGGGCGTGTCGAGTTCCGGGGCTTCTGTGAGATCTATCAACAGTGACTTCCATAACTTTGTTGAAGTCCACCTTCCCCCGCCGCCCCCCCCTGGCCCACAGGTCTGCTTCCGCCTCCAAAAGTACATCTTGTAGTTCGCTGAGGAGTTTGTTCGTGAGTGTGGGAGGAGCGTAGGCCGTGATAAGGCCCCATCGTTCTCCCCAGATGTCAGCGAGTAGCACTACAAATCGGCCACGGGTGTCAGTCCGTACTTTGCTGACCTGTAGGGGTACCTGTTTGTGGATGAGTATCATTGTGCCCCTGGCACCTTTTGTGAACCAAGCTTGGTATGTATGCGGGTGATTGGACCTTTTGAAGAAGCCGTTGCCGGTTCCAATCAAATGGGTTCCGTGAGGAGGGCTATATCTGGTGAGTATCGGTTGAGGTATTGGAGCACCAGTCTGCGTTTGACGCAGGAGCCAAGGCCGTTGACGTTCCAGGTCAATAGGGATAGTCTATCAGTGTTTATCCTAATCGCATGGGTAACGTTTTCGAGGCATCAAAGGGGGGTCCTGTGTCTTAGTGGCCTCCCGGTCCGTGCATTGTGACCTCTCGTTGGTGTCTCCAGCACCTGGGTCCGTCGCTGCCAGTGGGTATGCAGTATAAGCCTGGAATATCCGGATATATCTCTTACAAGGGGGGTCTGGAGACTTCCATGTAACTGTATAACTTGAACCAGGTTATTGTGGGTATCCCAGTCCCAGCGGGTGGAGCGTTTGTGCTTCCTGCGCCGAGAGGGATGGATGTCATGCCTTTTTGTTCTGTGGTTCTGGTTAACACCCGTAGAATAGAACTTCACCCCCCCCCCCCCCCCCCCCCCCCCTCCACCCCACAATCCTGTACAATTCCCAAACTGGAAGCACCTGTCACCCAAACATTAATCTTTAAACTATAAAACTTCTTCGGGATAACCCAGACTGAGGTGGTAGATTTACCACATGAAGGGCGGCGGCCGTAGAGTTAGACCGCTTGGGGGGGGGGGGGTTAGGGGTGTTATGTTGCAGCCCAGTCTTTGCGGTGTGGGGGGCTACATCCGTTCTGTGGTGCAGTTCCATTTCCTCTTCCGGGCCCTCGGGGGGGGGGGGGAGGGGGGGGGTTGGGTGGGTGGGGGTGAGGTCTGTTTGGAGCTGGGTTTCTGTCCAGGTGATCTAGGAGGCAAAAGTTGGGTGCCGGGCCCATTGAAGATTTGTGTTTCGAGCCATTCCCATGCCTTTTTAGGGGCGTAGAACAGGTGGGTGCCACTCTCGTGATGGACTTAATGCAGGGAAGAAAAGAGCATATTTGTTTGACAAGGATTGGAGTTTCTTCTTCAGAGTCAAAATATTGGCGGGCCCGAGGCTAGGGCCATCTGGAGGATAGCGTCCCGGAAGTTTAAAAGACGTGCAATAATCGTTCTTGGCGGGGCTCCGGGGGTGGGGCGCCCAGTGGGCACTCTATGCGCTCGCTCGATGGAGAAGAATTTAGACTGTTTTTTGGGGGCAAAAATATGAGCCAGGCAGTCTTCTAGGCAGTCTCTGCTTCCTAAGGAGGACTAGGTTTACGTTTTCCGAGTCTATGCTCGGAGGGCCTCTGCATTCCTGGGTCGTACTTGATGAGTTTGGTGGTCTGTGCAGTGGGTACCACAGGTAGGTCTGCATTGGTGTCTTCCGTGTTTAAAGTCCAGTGCCAAGTGGTTGGATGTCTCTCCTTGGAGGGAAGTGGTGCAATCGTCCATAGGCAGGGCTGTGATTCTCCTTTGTTTGCCCGCCCTCACTATGCGCTCTGTGGCAGGGTCTGCGGGATGGAGGTGCCTGTTTATTGCATCTGGAGCGTGGGCACTGGGGGTCCGTTGCGTGCTGTGGAGGGGGCCCGGGAAGGGGGGGGGGGCTGGGCTCTTGCGGTGCCTTGCCCCGATCTGTGGTGGTTCTTAGTCCAGGGCCTGGGCTCTGGGAGGCGCTTCTTGGTGTTCAGTCAGAGGGGTCTTGTTATCCCCTCCACTGTCACCTTTGTCCCTGCTGTGGGTCAGGGCCATTGTCAGTGTCGCTGGCTAATGGGCTCTGAGAGGCGCTTTTGGGCTTGTGCGCTGTCCCACTTCTGAAGGTTTTATTCCCCTCCTTGGCACCTCACCTTCTGTAGGGGTCTTCAGCAGGGCTGAAGGCAGCAGGGGGGATCGAGGTGCTTTTGTCGTCAGGTGCCTCCCGGGGGCCCAGGGGTAGTCCGAGCCTTGTGGGAGGAGGGGTTTCCTGGATGCTCTTTCTTAGTGCGGGGGGGGCACGCATGTTCACCGGTACCTGTGATGGGGTTCCTGGATGCCTCGTCGCACTCCAATGCTGTGTCAGGGCTTGATGCAGGGGGGGTGCCTGACCTCTTCAGTCGCCGACCGACGTTGCTGGTGTTGGAGTCGGGTGTGTCCTGGGTGGCAGGGGATGGGATCAGTCCTGCGGGAGGATGATTTCTTGGCTGTTCCAGCCGCTGCTGCAGGTTCGTGGATGGTGCTTTCTTTTTTCCCAGTGAATTCCCAGCATCGGTCAGTGCACCTTGGTCTCGGCTCCAGTCTTGGGTCCCTCTTCAGGCACTGCAGGATCCCGCTGTTCGCGTTTGCGTAGGCTGCTCCTGCCACCTCGGGCCACTGCAGAAAATGGCGGCCGTTGCATCGACAGAGATTTCCCGGCCGTTCCTCACTCCCCGGGCTCCGAGTTTCGTCGAAGTTGCAGATGGTGATGCTCAGGGGGTTCCGCAGCACAATCGCACAGTTCCTTTATGAAACCGGTCCCGGGGCTTAATATATGACAAGATGTTAGCCGCGATTGCCGGGTGTCGGATTCACTAGTTCCTCATGCACGGCTCGCGCATGAGCCCAAGGTTTCTTGCCACTGAGGTGTGCGCGAGCGCAGGGCCAAGGGAGGCTGGCCAGAGTGAAAGTGGGAATGTGGGTGGTGAGGGGTCGGGGAGGAGGAGGAGGAGGAGGAGGAGGAGGAGGAGGAGGGGGAGCAGGAACAAGGGAGTGTTTAAGGGCAGTTGGGAAAACTCCAGTGGCAAAGAAGAGATTGCAGAGATCCGCCAAGGCTGGGGCGAGGGAGTCCATATTGTATTTAAAGGTTTTAGAGGGGCATGGGTCCACCTGTTTGGATGAAGCCTTCATAGATTGGACTTGTCTGGTGACTTCATCAGGTGTGACCGGAGAGAGGAGAGGGTAAGTGGAGGGGGAGACAAGGGAGGCTCCGGTTGTCGTGGTCACAGGGCAAGGACCACTATCTTTATCATCTAAAGGGTCCAAATAGACCCAGGACTGGCGCCTTTGGCGCCAGGCTCATAAAGTGTGCTCTGCACACTTGGTGTCTGGGGCACGTATTACTTGCTCCCCACGTGCATCCAGGCCGGGCATGGTCATTTGGAAACATTTGTGTGCATGTGCAGTAGTCTCGGAGTGGCAAGGTGGGGCCATAAGGCGGAGCCAAAGGGGCATGGCTGGGACCAGGCTATTTAAGCCTGCCCCACCCACATGTAAGCGCTTCGCGTTAGTCTGCTTCTTGCAGTGTAACGCTTACCGCCACCTGAAGCGCTCTTACCTGATTCCAGTACATCTTCAGCACGCAGCTTACCTGACTCACACCATCTCTTGAAGCGCAGCTTACCTGAATCCGGCACCTCATCTTCAGCGCACCCTTTACCTGCTTCCAGCAATCCCATCGCCTGCATCGCATCTTACCTGATTCCCATTGTCATCAGAGTTGAGGCGCATCCTCGTCTGTTCCGGGCATTTAGCTACGCGGGAGCTCTTCTCGCCCAGCATCTTCACGGATCCATTCATCCAGTTACTGCTGGCAGGTCTTCGGATAGCCGCCTCCTGTCTGACGCCGCCAGGCCATCCCTGCAAGAGAAAAGGGACACACAAGGTTGGAGACTACATAAATATCTTACGCTTGGATGCGCAATTCATAATCCTTGCGCTCGACCTTGAAACCCCAACTTACCTTCTATTTGGGAACCTCGTAAACCCCTCTGGCACCCATTTGGACTCGCTCCAAACACTGCGACTTTGCGTGGCCTTCTTCACACCTAATTGGGGAGAGGAAAGACATTACAAGGGTTACGGACAATAATCACAGAAAAGACATTGCAAAAGGATATGGACGATAATCATTCTTAAGAACACTTACCTTCAAAGTGGTTTAGCCACAGCCGGTCTGGGCTGCCACGCACACGGACCAGTGAAGCAACTAGGTCCATCAAAGGCGCCCCTGCAGTTGAGAAGCAGGACGGAGAGCTCATCCTCATAAGAAAACAGGTGAGACTATATGGGTAAACGCATGCTCACCTCATTCTGGAACGAAGGGTTCGAGGGAAATCGGTCCAACCACAGTATTCTCACTGCCTCTCGTATTCTCTCAGGGGCAATGCCAGCAACCAGAGCAGCCCACACTACAGAAGCAGGGGAAGAAGTCTGATCCAGGGGAGCCAAGTCCAGGGAGGGCTACAACCGTGCCCCAACGTGTCCGCATAGACCAGGTGAGCGTAACATTGGTGTTAGTGTATGCAGTGGTGTGCAACAGGGTGGGAGGGATGTCTTAGGTTTTTGTGGTGAAGTGTACAGCCAGAGCTGAGCAAAGGTCCTGGGTGTGTGTGTGTGTCCGAAGAGGCTGCTGCAGGATTGGCCAGTTCCTTGCACACTGTGAAAAGTTTGGCCATGTTTGAAGCTGCGAAGATGCAGGCTTGAATAAAGACTTTTGTTGGAGGGGATGCAGAGTCGATATTGTCTTTGAAGGAGGCGGCAGGCCAGTTTCAGATGGATCGCCCTACGTGTTCCATTTCCGCTCGGCTGCCCTACACTTGAGTTTAAGGGCAGCCAGGTCGGAGTCGTAACAAAAGTTGCACTTTTCGGAAGGCTTCAGTCAGACCCTCATGACGGGGGCAAGAGTGTTAGAGAGATTGATGTTAGTGAGGGCTGTGTCAGGGTGGGAGTCAGCCGAAGGAATGGGTGGAGGAGAGTAAGTGGAGGCAAAGGCAGCCACTGTCAGCATTTCCATGGGTTAGGGGACTTTAAAGTCAGGTGGCTGTGCTGGGTGTGTTGCTGCAAGAGGAGAGGAGAGCCTCAGATGTGCTGAGAGAAGAGAGTGGGCCCTTTGGCCCTTTGAGTTGATATGCAGGGGTGCCCAGCTAAAGGGAGTTGGTGTAATCTAGGTGGGAGAGAACGATGGCCAAGATTGCAGTGACTGTCAGGGTAGGAGAGACAAGGAAAGATGCGTTTGAGAATGCAGAGGTGTAGGTAGCAAGATTTAGACTGTTAATGTGGTGTAAGGGTCAGGTCAGAGGCCATGGTGTTTCCCAGGCTTACTGCGATGGATGTGGCGGGTGGGGGTACGGGACCTAGGGAAGATGGCTAAGTGGTTGTTTTGGGGGGGAAAGAGCAGTCTTACCGCAGAGCATGATTTCTGTTTTAACGGCAATGAGGTGGTGGTGGTTGGCCGTCATCCAATGATTGATGTCTGTGAAGCAGGATGCAAGGGCAGGGTGGGGGTTGTGGGGGGGTGGAGACAGACTTGGGGATCTTTAAAGCTGATTTGTGTTGTCTGTGTAGATGTGGCAGGTTAGGTTATATGAGTGAATGAGGGAGAGAGCTCATGTAGAGGTTGATAAGGGAGGGAGGTGACTGGAGGTGGTTATTTGCTATCTGCTAGCGAGGAATGAAGAAATCGCCTTATTACTGTGCCCCCTTGTGCCGAGTGAGTGGAGTCTGTCGGTGGGGATGCTGTGGTTGATGGTATAGAAGGCTGCAGATAGATTGAGTAGTAGAAGTGTGACAGCCTTCTGCGCCTGCAGTTATAACTAACCAAGGCTGCCATGGGTACAATGTAAAAGGCTTTCCTTTTGTGTTTTGGCCACATTCTGTTGTCTGGATCCGCTGTCCCAATATGGTTTCCCCAGATGCTTTGACCCCTTCTCAGCCGTATATCTCCCAAATAATCTTGTTGACTTCCTCCCAAAAGGCCTGTAGGGCCGGGCATGTACGCCATATCTAATGCCAGCCCCCCTTGGCTCTGCACCCTCTCCAACACATCTGATATTTCCAGTTTCAACCAGTGTAGCCTCTATGGAGTGTAGTGCCATTGGTACGTGAGCTTTAGCCAGAATTCTCTGATCTGAATTGAGGTTAAGCGAGGGATGTCTGACCACAGCAGGGCCCAGCTCTCCTCTGAGATTGTGCCGCGTAATGTTCCCACCTGTTTTGGAATGGCAGTTGTGTGCAGGGGGTGCCGTCAACGAGGCGAGATGAGATGCTTGTTCCCTGGATTTGATGTTGGAAACTTTTCAAAGGGTGTTAGTGATCTAGTCGCTGTAGCGCGGTTTGAAGGGGCCGTAATCCAGTGGTGGACTTGATAGTATGGGAAGCGCTGGGTTTCTTGTAGACCCAGTTCCTCTTTACAAGTGACAAACGATTTGAATTCCTCCCCCGAAAACATTTATGCATCCCACTGCCTTCCACTGAGGGCATGTGCACGGGTCCAGGCCTGGGGAGAACTGCGGATTATCAAAGAGTGGGGTGAAAGGGGAGGGGAATGTCGTGATGTGATGTGGTATAGGCAAATTGCTTGATCCCATATGTCCTCCACTACCTTTGTGATGTCGCTGTGGTGGATATTGCGGGGGCGATCAGCCCTCGGCAGCCAAAATACTTCTCCCATGTGGGGTCCCTTTACCACCCTCTCAATCTGCACCCATCTCTTATCTTTATTTTAATAACTCTGAGCTGCACCGCCCGATATTACTGAAAATTCACAAGGCCCAGCCCTCCTTTGTTTGTGGGGAGCATTAGGGTTTTCAGTGCGATTCATGGTGTTTTGTTCGTCCATATGTATTTGGAGGTTAGTTTGTGTCCTGAAGGAAGTCTGGTTGGAGATTGGGGTGGAGATTGGGAGAGCCTGAAATAGATATAATACTATGGAAGAATTACCATTTTAATAGCATTAACTCTGCCTAGCCAGGACACCGATAATGGAGACCACGTATGGAGCTGCGCCTGGATCTGGCCGAGCAAAGGATGTAAGTTAGCTTCATAGAGCCCCCTTAATGTACACGTAATGGTCATCCACAGGACTTTGATGCTGTTGGGAACCCACTTGAGTTGTGTCGCTTCCTTCGCCGCTTTCACTTCTGCTTGGTTGGCCGAGATTCACAACTTTGTTTCGTTACTTTTTAGGCCTGCGAACTTGCAGAATTCCTCCAGCTCCCGGAGCACCACTGGGAGGGAGGATGCCTGGCCCGTGAGTGTGAGCAGCATATCATATGCGTATGCCATTAATTTGTGTGCATCGCCCCCCAAATGGAATGCCCTTCATTGACTCTAAGCTTTGTAGTCTCGCCAGGAGTGTTTCCTCGCAACCTTTTCTTATAGGTGACTGGTTCTCCTAAGGTTATTGTGTTTTTGGCGGCCCTTAATTAACCCGGTCTGATCCGGGTGAATCAGTATTGGCATCAGCTGCCCCACCCTATTGGCGAGGACCTTGGAATAGATCTTTGCGTCCGTGTTGAGGAGCGTTTTGGGGGGGTCGCTAGGACCCACAACTTGCAGGATCTTTCCCGGAATTGGGGAAGAAATCTATCCTGTATCATGGAATCCGTGATCTTACCCGTATAACTGAAGGAGTTAAAAAGAGCCACCAGTCTTGGAGCCAAGGTAGCTCTGAGGTCAAGCTTCCCCCTTGACGTATCTGTACTGCTTAGACAGTTCTGGCGAGGACGCCATCTGCATTCTGTGCATGATCCGCTTCGAGGTCCGTTTCCAGCTGCCTCTTGAGCCGAGTCCCATGTGCCTCGGGCGTGAGTCTTCCCTTGCCCCCCCCCCCCCCTCATTGTTGCTTTGAACGCGTCCCACGTTACTCCCAACAGAGCATCTGCCCCTGTGTTAATGTCGAACTCTACAATTTTTCCTTCCAGGGAGTCACAGGTGGGCTGATCGGAAAGTAGGGCCCTGGGGAATGACAATTTCCATAACTTGGACTGCTGAAAAGGTAAGTTAAGAACAAAGTTAATCAGGGCATGATCTGAGATGGTTATGGTATGGATATCTATTGCTTCAAATCTCCCTATGAGCGTGGCTGAGGCCCAGACATAGACGATTCTGGAGAACGACTTGTGCAAGTAGTGTGTATACGCGATCTCCGCCCCATCGGAGGTCCGGATATCCCTGAGGGTCAGTCTCTGAAACCACTTGAGGGTTCGCGAGGCTGGGTGTATTTTGTCAACGTGCTCCTATCCCTAGCGGGGTCCCAGGCTATGTTCAGGTCCCCCAGGAGAACTGTCCCCCACACTAAATTGCTCCAGCTTGGAGATGACCGCTTCCAGGAACCCCTCCTGTCCGACGTTCGGTGCCTAGATCAGACAGGTATAATAATTTTTAATGTGGTTGTTACTTTGTTTACTGATTAGCTGCTAATTTTAAATATTTTCGTTTTTGCATATTGTAACTAAGCTTGCATTTTATTGTAGCACCTACAACACTGCTCACTAGGAGCTGGTAGTTCAACTTTTTTAACAATCTAAAGTGCAATTAAAAACAGAGGAGCCTTGCTCACCTGCACGTACTCGGGGATAGCAGAAACTACAATCCCCAGCAGGATTATAGCTTCCGGAAGTGTACAAACAAGAAACCCGGCGCAGAACATACCGGCGCGGACGTTGGGGGCAGTCTGCAGCAGTCCGCGGCAAGGACGCGCAGGTAAGAAGATTTTTAGATCCTTATCAATGGGTTTATCCGAGATCCTAGCGATTTTAGAAACGGAACGTAATAAATCGTTAAAACGTTCATCTGACTATGCTTCAAGGAATGAAGTATTTTCAGAGCAATTAGATCCGCAATACAGAAATAGGGTATTATTTCTGCACTCTTATATCCACGGAGGGCACTCCCAACACCAATAGTGAAGTACTTATTCAAACGGAAGAATTTTTGGAGGCTTCGAATTTCCCTAGCATGTTTGTTACTACATTGGAGAACCCCCCAGCAACTTGGAGAAACCTGGTCATTTGAGCAATCCAACTCGATATACGGGCACTTCTAAGTACAGTCTACGGACTTCTAGACCATCTCCCTTCACAGTAACAACGGCACTAAACTCTTTACTTATTAATACACGCTCCTTAGTAAAACATGCCCTAGAGATGGCCAATTATATTGAACAAAATAACCTAGATGTATGTGCGATAACGGAGACTTGGGGATCAGATGCCTCAGGTCTCAGCCTCAATTTAGCTATACCTGCGGGCTATGTAATGATACGAAAGGGTAGACCGAAGGGCAGAGGGGGTGGGGGGGTTGATTTTATCCTTAAACGATCTATTCATTTGGGAAGGGCCAGGATTCATCAGGGAAGATATCGACTCGCTGTGTATCAAAATAGGAATGAATGCAGAGTCAACCATAACTTTCTGCTGATTTATCGGCCTCCCGTCTTTGAAAGATTGTTGGGCAGAGGCCTTGATTGATTTAGTTCTCCCATGGTTAAAACCCCTTACGGGCTTCATAATTTTAGGAGACAAACTATTGGTTAGGTGATTCAGAAAATCCTAATGCTACTAACGTAGATCATTGACTTTCCGATCTAGGATTCTTTCAGCAAGTAACAGTACCCACCCACGCACTGGGACATACGTTAGATTGGGTAGCAACGCTGAACACCATTTGTCGGGATGTTTCCACAACATTGTGCCCATGGTCTACCACATGTTAATACATTTTGCTCTAAAAGTTCCACTGTCGGTGAAACAAAAAAAAACACTCCAAAGGCCAGGCAGTGGCTCACAATCTAAAAAGCCTTACCCTCAATAATATAATACCGCTATTGGATAAAGATATTGTTTTTTCATCAGACATTTCTATCAATGAAATGTCCGCCCGGCTTGGCTAGTAGTATGGCTAGTATTTCTAATACTCTAGCTCCTTTTATTTTTTCTTTTCAATTTGAATTTGATTGGTTTTAATACATTCAAGTAATGAAAAACAGGTACACTTACGTTATCATCGTGATATTACCTCGCTTCAACAAAACGTTTCAACAAAACTATACAACTGTCAATGTTAACCTTTCCCTCCCCAATTTCGTTACTCTCCCTTTCCCTCCCCCCGCTCCCCCTAGACGACTATTCCTACGCAGTTCGTTGGCTAAGACGCATACTTCATGTAGATTGGGACAATTCTTACTTTGGTCGCGTTTCTGCTTGATTTGCGGCAGGCCCCTTTACCTGCGGTGGGTGGGTGGTGTACAGGCCTTCCTCCGTCGTGTGGGTTGGTTGAGTCTCGGAATCATTAGTTCACTTTCGTCCTGGGTTTGGAACATGCAGGGCGGCAAAGTCGCACCATATTTCTTCATTGCGCGCTGCTTTTCCGTGGAGCGTTGCTGTAATTTTCTCCATCGTATATATATTTGTCGCGATACTTATCCATTCCTTTTTTGTTGGGTGATGTGGGCATTTCCATTTGATGACTAGACCTGCTCTCGCTGCTAGTAATAGCGGTGATGCTAGTCCCTTTGTCCTGACCAGCTCCTCCTCCTTCTAGGCCAAATAAGGTCAGGAGTGGTGTTGCTGTCCTCTCAACACCATCTATCTAATTCATCCCAGCACCTCGTTCCAATATATGCATACTTTAGGGCAATCCCCTCCGCATGTGCCAGTAGTTGGCATCCGTTCCGCATTCCCTCCAGCATTTTGGGCTGTTGGCCTGATACATTTTGGAAAGTCTGTGGGGGGGTCATATTGCCATCTATGAAGTAGCTTGACTGCGTGGAGCTTGTATTGTGCGGCGATTGATAATTGGGATGGTGTTTTACATATAGTATCCCAGGCTTGTTGCTCGAATTTTCTATTAGTTCTTTTCCCACTTGTCTCTGAGGCTCGAGGTGGAGTCTTGATTTTTGTTGATCAGGGCGCTATACATGCATGATATTAGACCTTTATTCGTAGTGGTCATGTCAAGGATTTTCTCAAATGTGGTGAGTTCTCGGCGTATTTTGGGATGCCATTCCTGTTTGGATAGGACGCCTTTTAGACATAGGTAGAGGAAAATCGATATTGGGTGCAGTTGGAGGGCTTCCTCCAGTTCCGTTAATGCTATGAATTTTCCTTCTCTCCATAGTTGTCCAACTCTTTCAAGCCCTGCATCAAACCAGGTTTGGTATCTGGCATGCTCTGGGATTTCCTCTCTGATTCCCGGAGCCCACAGATGACTCAAGGGGGACGGCCAGGTTGTTATGCCTGTCATTGCTTTGCCCTCTTTCCATATGTCCAATATCGTCCCCAGAATGGCGCAGTTTTCGCGTGAGCTTTGGTCTTGGGACCCGCAGCCATTCTGAGTGTCGCCAGGGTCAGGTTATCATTGTCCATTTGTACCCATTGTAAGTCTTTTCTGTCTCTTAGGTGGGGGACAAGGACTCGTAGCTGGACCACCTCTGTAATATCGGTCTATGTCTGGGAGGCCGAACCTGGTTAGTTCTTTGGGTAGTATGAGAGTTTTGTATATTCTAGGCTTTTTCCCCGCCCATAGGAAGCTGATTATTGCCTTTTTCACTTGTTAAGTCCTCCGGGATCCTTATAGGGAGGACTTGGAATGGGTATAGGAAGCGTGGGAGACTAACCATCTTGATGGCGTTGAGGCAGCCCATCCATGAGATCGTGAGGGGTTGCCATCTCGCTAGGTTGGCATGGAGTGCGGAGAGGAGATGTGGAAAGTTGGCTTTGTATAGATCAGCAATACCTCTCGTCAAATTGATGCCCAGGTAGTGGAGCGTCGGCCCTCCGATGGTGAGGCCTAGTTGGGTGAATTCAGATAGCTGATGTGAGGTGGGCTCATGTAGTGGAAAGAAGGTAGACTTGGTTCTATTGATTTTTGAAGCCCGATAGCAAGCCATATTCTTCGATGAGTTGTATGGCGCGTGGTATTGATGTCATGGGGTTCTGCACATGGAGTAGGCTAGCGTCTGCATATAGGGCCAATTTCAATTCCCTTCCCTGTACACGTAAGCTCTCCACTCCTTCGTCTGCTCTAAGTGTCTGTGCTAGGTGTTCCAGGGATAGTGCAAATAATATTGCCAGAGCGGGCATCCTTGCCTCGTACCTCTAGTCAGTGGGAACCATCGGGAGTACTGTGAGTTCACTGTTACAGATGCTCGGGGCGAGGTGTTATACTGCTTTAATTCCTCTCCGGAGTGTCAGGCCAAGTCCTATTTTCTTTAGCGTTGCTTCCAGGATGGGCCATTCGACTCTGAACGCTTTTTCTGCATTGATCAAGAGCAGCGCAGGTGTTTGGCATTTTCTTGGCCTTGTGTATCAGGTGGAGGGTCTTGCGAGTAGAGTCAGCCCCTTGTCTACCAAGGATGAACCCAACCTGATCTGTGTGGATTATCGAGGGGATGTGCGTTTCTAGTTTTGCTGTGAGGACGTGCGTGTATATTTTGGCGTCAATGTTAAGGAGGGAGATAGGGCGATAAGACGCGTACTGCATGGGGTCTTTGCCTTCTTTTGGAATTACTGTAATGAGTGCTTCGGAGAAGGATTCGGGTGCGGTGCCGGTTTGGAGAATGTGATAGTTCGACCATAAATGGGAGGAGGGGACCAAGGAAGGTTTTGTAGAACCCTGCTGTGTAGCCATCGTTTCCGGGAGCTTTCACAGTCTGGAGTCTTTTGATGGCGTCTTCTATTTCTTTGTCTGTGATGGGGCATTCGAGTGCCTCTGCTATTTCTTGGGTTAGTCTAGGCATAGTTATCTTATTTATATATTCATTGACGACCTCTTCATCTGGTGTGGTTTGGGATGTGTATAATTTCTCATAAAAGTTGGCGAAGGCCTCAGGAATGTTGACTGGGAGTTCTGCATGTAGGTCTGTCCCATTTTTCTATGGATGATGCCCATCTATCTGCTCGTTGAGCTCGTAGTCTGGCAGCCAGTAGCGTGTCTGCCTTATCCCCCTTCTCATAGTGTTTATGTTTCAGATATTGGAGTTTGCAAACGATTTGGCCCATCTCCAACTGGTGCAGTTCCTCTCTTCTCGTACGCCTCAGCTATTCTTTTTTCTCTTGGTGTCTGTGGATTGTGCGCACAGGTCCAATTGTTATTTCATTCCTGAGCTTGTTCTCTATCAGAGTTAGTTTTCTTTTCTTTGCGGCCCCTTCTTTCATTAGTATACCTCTCCATGTGGCCTTCCCTGCGTCCCATACCATGTGTTTTGAGACTTCACCTGTGTTGTTCCATTTGAAGTAATCACTAATGTCTTTCGCCAGTTGGTCGCGGAACACCGGGTCCTACCAGAGTGTTTCATTGCTGCGCCATTTCATGCTCCTGTGTGGTAGAGCGATCTGATTGAGGGTAACCGTGACCATGTCATGGTCCGACCAAGTTACGGGGATTGATGTAGACCTCATGTCCATTAGGCCTGGTGAGAGGTATATATAATCAATCCTGGTGTACGTGGCATGTAGTGCAGAATAGAATGTGAACCCTGGTTGCTGGGGGTTCATGTGGCACCATGCATCTGTGAGCTTGCATGTGTTCATCATCTCGATCACTTCTGTTTCCGGCCAGCCTCTGGTGGGTTGCCTGCATGTGGGTTACCAGTTTGTCAAGTGTTGGATCCGCCCACATGTTGAAGTCGCCTCCTAAGATCAGTTCACCTTCTGCTTCGATCCTGACTTTGGAGATTGTTTGTTGTATGAACCTGGACTGACCTGAATTGGGGGCGTATATGGAGGCGAGTGTGATGGTGTCTCGTATCCTGCCCACCAGCATGAGTGCTCTACCGCTTACATCTGCCCAGGTTTTTAGTACTTCCATTTTGAGTCCTTTGCTTACTAGTATGCCAACATCAGCCTTTGAGTGGGCCAGAGCCCCAGTATTCGGTTCCAGATCTGGCGTACAGAACCTTTCATTCTTCTCTTATATATCTCATTTCTTGTAAGAAAAGTACATCCAACTTGGCCCTTTTGAATTCTCTGGCTATTAGTGATCTCTTGGTGGGAGAGTTAATTCATTTGACGTTCAGTGTTCCAGTTCTGATGGAGGCGGGCCTGTCGGTTGCGACGTCTATGATATTAGCGATTAGCGTTTGTCCTTTGTCTGTTCACGTTTTAACTCTAGTTGCCAGTGATCTGTGGATATTTTGATCAATATGTCTTTCTGTCTTAGATTTAAACTTTTTAGCCCCTCCTCCCTTTTCCTGCTGCTTTTTGAACCCATCCCCTCTTCCCTAACCCCCCCCCCTCACTTCCTTTTCCCCCTCTTGTCCAAGTCTTCCATCCTTGATTGGTGGCGTCTGGTTTGGATTGGATAGAAACCGTCAATCCAACGTCAGACCACCGGGGAGAACCGTTACCGCACGGTCTGTATTTCACCAACAATCACTTTAACAGTGTGAGCCCCCTTCAGACCTCCCCCCACCGCCATTATGTAGAACACATTAACTTTTGTAAAAGGATATGTCTTGGCACGAGCACTTCCTCGACCCAACTTCAGAAGTAGGTTTAGACCCCTGGAGCTGCTTCATCATCGTTGGCCTGTCAGGTCAAGTCTTTCAGTATCTCTGCTATTGGCATCGGACCATCCAGGCGATTTTTTTTTTTTTTTTTTTTTTTTTTTTTTTTTTTTTTTTTTTTTTTTTTTTTTTTCCCCCCCTCATTTGTCATTGTCTGTACTGTTGCCTCGTCTGTATTTCCTGGACCCCTTCACTGTTTTTCTCCTTGGTCCCTGGAGTTCGCATCGCTTTCTCCCTTGCTCAGGTTCTTCTTGGTCTCCTTCCTTTGGGGTTGTTCCCAGGAGTTCAGCGATGCAGTCTTGCATCTCCTCTTCAGTTTTCAGGTGTATTTTCCTACTTCCATGTTCGAATGTGAGAGAGAATGGGTATCCCCATCTGTATCGTGTTCCTTGGTCTTTGAGCCATTTCGTGAGCGGACTACATAAGCGTCTCGGGGCCAGAGTGAGTGAGGATAGGTCCTGGAAGATGGTAATCTGGGCACCTCCAAGGGTAAGTTGTGCTCCGGACTTGGCTTTCTCTAGGATCCTGGCTCTGTCTTGGTACCTGTAGAATCGGGCAAGGACTGACCTTGGGCCCTCTGTATCCGCTCTGTTTTAGGTTTGTCAATATCTTCATCGGCCGTCAGGATTTTAATAATATCATGGATTGTTTTCTTGAGGTCTCCCTCCGTTTTCCCCCTCTTGTTCCGGGATACCCAAGAAGCGTAAGTTGTTTGTTCTTTCCTGGTTCTCTAAATCGTCTACTTTTAGTCGGAATTCCTCCTCCCTTTTCTCTATTTCTCTTATTCTCAGATCCATTTGAGGTTCGAGGGTATCTATGGAAGCTTGATTATTCTCGACTCCTTTAAGTCTTTCCTCAATGTTGTCCATTCTCTGGGCTATCTTATCCATTTTGCTGCCCAGGTTAGCTCCCATGTTCTTTATCTCGTTCAGTAGTGCTGCGATGTCACTCTTAGTGGCTGCTGCGCCTGTTTAGGACGTATCTATTTTCAATTTTCTTCTCTGTGCCGAGGCTCGGTGGGTATGAAGCATAGGCGTAGCTGGCGAGTTTCGCTTTAGCATTCATATGGGGTAGCTACTGCTGAGGAGGCACACGCCCCTGATCCGGGGGCCCAACCCTTAGTGCGGTAGGTTGTGCAGTCGGCTATAGTCAGATATCGATTTAAATTTGGTGGCTATCGGCACTTTGTGAGCGAATAATTGAAAGGTATTAAAGTGAGTCTCCTTGAGTGTCCTTGCACGTTATCTGGGGTGCATTTGAGGGAGGGAGTATTTTGTTGGCACTTTACTTCTTGGGTGGTTGTCGTTTGTTCTTTTCGTGCAGAGACTTAAGGCCGTTCAGCCGGGCTGCAGTGGGACCCTCAGTGGCCGCCCCACCTATTTCCAGTGCTCCCTTTGGTCAATTTTTCCTTCCTTAATATCTGAGGCTGGTGTGCGTGGAGTGTAGGTGTGTCTAACGAATCACGCTTTGGCGTTCCTGTGTGGTTGCTGTGACTGAGGACATGCCCCGTTTCAGGGGCCCAACCCTCAGTGTAATAGTTAGTACAGTGGGCTTCTAAGTCACCAATGAATCACCCGGTGATCATTGGCACTTTGTGGACGGTGGCTTGTTGGCAGTTATGTGGGCTCCCTTGGGTGGCTTTGCACTTTGTCGGGGGTGCAAATGATGAGAGGTGTGGGGGGGGGGAAATTGCCTTGTTAGCGTTGAATAGCTTTGGCGGTTGTCTTCACGTGGGGGCTTGTGGCCAGCCTTCCCCCTAGGCAATGGGGTAGTCTTGGGTGGCCCTACCTCGCTGGGGCTGTAATCTTTATTAATTGTGCGTTGATCATGTCGAAGCGGAGCAGTATATAGGGCTGCTGGACTGTGGTGTTAGGTTTTCCTTTTCTGTAATTCTTTACGTGGATGCGCTAGGTTCACGGGGCCTGTGCCTTTTTCACTCTTTTTCGAACCTTTCTAATGGTGGATTGGTGGTTGGATGTTTCAGGAGGTAGTTCTCTTAGTGAATGCTGTTCATCGGGGTGTGAGGGGCAGCTTTGTGTGTTCTGTGGTGATTCCTCTGGCTGCTTTGGTTCCCTCATGCTTTTACGGTGCGGGGTGTGCTGATGTGCACTTGCCGGGGTTCCGAGTGCTCCCCTTGCCTGCCGGGGCTTTCCCCGTTATGTTCGTGGTGCTTAAGTGTCTACAGATGCGTCCTCTGGCTGCTCCCGTGGTTCGTGCACTTTAGGCGGCCGCCGCAGGAGTGGACCGAGTAGCAGCTCACCCGCTTCAGCAGCTGGCGGGCCGCCAGTGGGGAGCGCTGCGCTGGGGTCCTCTGGGCTGCCGGCTGGGCCCATGGCACTCCCCCGCGGGGCCCACTGCTTTGTTGTTCCGGTGTCCCACCGCCCGTGTGAGGCTGGTGACTGGCGCTGCGTGTGGCTTACCGGGAGGCTCCTGCTGGTCTCAACGAATACTGGACGTGAGTTGTGGTGGGTTGGGCGCTCCGGCCTGCGCCGCGGCGGTGTTCACTTCCCTCTGCAATAGGGGGAAGGGTCCGCCTCGGTGGGGTATCGTATAATGTACGGACCCGGCCAGGTGTTCCCGGTTCCTCGGGCCAGCCATCTGCTGTCTTTCTTGCTCGGCATACGAGGGACTGCGTAGTCTTGCCGGGGTTTCCCTTGCACTGTGTGCCTTTGTTTGGGCCAAAACTTCGCACAGTGGTTTTGTGCCTTTTCCCTCACCGATTTTGCTTGGGATTTTCCCTGAGTGGGGGTAATCTTCCCACCACCGCTTTTCACTCGTTCTCATTCCAGGGGTGCGGGGGGGGGGGGTCACGAAGCAGGGGCTCAGGTCTTTTCACGGACCCACGGGTGATGAGCTCACACGGAGATGGTGCTCATCCGTGCGCCCCCTGGTAGCCAACCCTCTAGCTCCTTTTAAAACCAAAGAAACAAAAGAATCCTGACCCAAAAAAGTCAGGCATGGTATACGGAAGAGTTGAAAAAGCATAAATCGGCATCAACTAAGGCTTACTACTCATGGAAAACTGTCCCTACTCCAACTTCGCTCCAGCTATAGAAGACCCTACAAAAGGAATTTAAAACTGCTCTTTTGGTCGCTAAGAGCAATTATCATAACTCTTGTATTGTTAATGCCACATCGGATGTTAGGGAAATCTAAACCGAACAGGAAGTAACTTCCTCACCCGATGACCACCTTCTGATTCAAGGTTCCACTTGGTGTCAGCACATACAAGACAGAATGCAAGATAAATTGCAGGGAACAAGAACAGGGATGCTTGAAAGAAAGAAACTGTTAACACCTAAAGCACCAACGCCACAGCAATGTTCCTTGAATACAGGGGTTATAGTAGCTGAATTTAATTATCAGCCTATCTCGGAGAAATCACTCCAACTCATCATAGAAAAACTAAAAGCCTCTAGCTGCAAAGGGCACTCATGTGCCTCATTAAACATAAAAATGTGTGCCCCATTGCTCTTTAAAGCCATTTGTACGTTTGTTAACACATCTATAAGAGAAGGTAAGGTCCCGGATGACCTGAAACATACAATGGTAACACCCATTCTTAAAGTAGGTTTGGAAATGGATAATCCTTTGAATTACCGTCCCATCTCCAATGCACCTTTTTTAAAAAAAATCAAAAAAAAAAATCATTACAAATTCTGGATAAGGTGGCTTATACAGAGATTTCAGAACACCTCAAATATCCTATTCTGAATGCTCACCAATCCGGTTTTAGACAAAGCTTTGGAACAGGCACCTCCCTCCTTGACTTTAAGTCAAAACTCGTCAATCATTTAGACAAAGTTCTTTCTCCTAGTATCCCTGGATCAATCTGTGCCATTCGACTTGCTCGACCACTGGATATTAAAATCTAGATTATCTGAAGTAGCCAATTTTTCACTTTTGGCTATCGCATGGACAATGTCATTCTTGGAGAATAGACATAGTAGAGTCTGCTCATATATAGCAGAAGCCAATTCCATACCGGTTCTGTTCGTGGTCCCTCAGGGGGCCATTACACTCCGAGCATATACAATCTATTTATGGTAACATTCTTTTCGGAATTAGAGGCAGAGGGGGGCATCTTATTTTCTAACTATGCGGACAACACTCAATGTGTTGTCCCGCCCTCGGGCTGCAACTCGCAAGACGAAGCAGAGTTAAATAGAATCTTCAACTTAATTGAAACATGGCTGCTTAATAATGACCTGGCATTGAACAAAAGCAAAAGGGAACTAATGATAATAGGAAGCTCTGTTGCCATTAGTAAGCTGGAAAGCAAATATCAATCCTTTAAGCTTGGATTGGACCATATTAAGCCAGTATCAAAAAATTAATATTCTAGGAGTTACCTTGGATCGATCATTGTCCATGTCGCACCACGTCTCTAGTGTAATTTCTGCATCAACATACTACATCAAGCTACTACACCGTCTTAGAAAGCTCATTACACAGGCAATCTCAATCTATTGCCAGAGCCATTATAGGGGCAACAATAGACTACTGTGGCAGTCTACTAGTAGATCTAAAAAAGGGAGACACCCAAAGACTACAGACAATGCAGAACAGGGTGGTTAGAGTAGTACTGGGGCTGTCTAGAAGAGACCATGTAACAGAGGCAAGGCGCTCACTCCACTGGCTACCAGTAGAAGCATGCTTCAAATATATAATTGTTATTTTTTTAAATTTGGTTTTATTAGTTTTGACACAAACAGAAAAGTAACGGGAAGGTAAAGTACACATCATCAATGACAAGGCACATAATACCATAAGAAGGTTAGGATCAATTGTCTCGGATCATAATTCGAGGTGTCTTCACCATAACTAAAGAACTTAACCCTCCCCCCCCCCCCATTCTAGCACACATCTGGTATTCATTGTCGAAGCGCAGAGACATCCAAGGAACAATAGTCATATCTCCGCTGTCTGGACACGCGGTGAACACTCATTTTAAGAACTCTTGCATTGTTGCTGACTGGGTTCCGCACTATCATCCGGGCCCTTCAGAGCCCTCCGACTGGGAATCGTGGTCCATTGTTATGTGTTTATTTTTAAAGTCCATCCGTAGGCTTTCACATTGAGCGGCTTTGCTGTGTAGGGAGGCTGTTATGGTTTCCATTAAGTAAATATTTGTGGCTAGGGCGATCCATTCGTTCTTTCCGGGCACCACAGCGGATTTCCATTTGATGACCAGAAGCGTCCTTGCCGCTAGTAACAGAAGAGGGGTCAAGCCCTGTACTCTGGACCAGTCGTCTTCATCCCTTTCCAAGCCGAAAAGTATTAAATAGGGGTCAGCGTCTCTCTGGATGCCGCCTATTTCCTTGATCCACCTTAGGACTTCGCTCCAGAACACTTTGATGCATGTGCAGCCCCACCACATGTGCCAATAATTGGCTATCTGACCACAATTCCTCCAGCATGTCGGGTTCATTGTTTGGGACGTTTTGGATAGCCTGAGGGGATCATATTGCCATCTATGCAGGAGTTTGATGGCATGAAGTTTATATTCGCAGGATATTGATGTTTTGGATGCCACTCTACACATTATATCCCATTGTTCAGGTTGTATTTCTTCCCCAAAGTCTTTTTCCCATCTTGACCTCAGATTCCGTGGATCCGTCTCCCGATGCTATGAATACCTGGTCCATTACAGATATGAGACCTTTCATTTCTGATTTAGAGTCTAGGATTTTCTCGAAAGGGGTCAAGTCTCTATTCAATTTGTCTTTCCATTCCGCTTTAGTTAAGACTCCTTTCATTTGGATATACTGGAAAGTAGATGGGGAGCTTATGCCCAACGCTTCGATCAATTCTGGTAGAGTGATGAATGAGTCTTTCCTCTGAAGCTGTCCCACTCTCTCCAAGCCTGCTTCATACCATGATTGGTATCTGCCCACGTCGGGTACATGGTTGTTAATGCCGGGTGACCATAAGTGACTGAGCGGAGACGGCCAGGTGGTGATGTTGCGCATTTCTTTGCCTGGACGCAATATACTCCATATAGTGCTCAGGATTGGATGACTTTTAATTTTCCGCAGTACCCTTTTGTGCGGGGTCCATAGTCATTCTGATACTGTGGCCGGGGACAGGTAGTAGTTGTCCATTTGGACCCATTGAAGGTTATGATGATCTCTCAGGTGTGGGATTAAGACGTGCAACTGGGCTGCTATGTAATAAGTTCTCAAGTCAGATAGCCCGACCCCCCCCCCCCCCCCCCTATCCTTTGGGTGCGTCAATGTAGTATATGAAATTCTCGGTTTCTTCCCCTGCCATATGAATCTCATCATGATCTTTTTAGCTTCAGTGAAGAACTCTTTTGGTATCTCAATTGTCAGCATTTGGAAGGGATACAGGAAGCGGGGAAGGCATACCATCTTGACCGTGTTAATTCGGCCGAGCCAGGAGATCGTGAATTTATCCCATTTCTTGAGGTCATTTGCGAATCGCTGGAGGAGTGGATGGAAGTTTGCTTCAAACAGGTCGTTTAGGGTTTTAGTGACCCGTGTGCCCAGATATTGGGGTGCGAGGTGCTCTATCTTAAGGTCTAGCGGGAGGAACTTGGCGTCATTCTCTTCTTCAGTCCCCTGAAGAGGGAACAGGGTGGACTTTGCCTTATTTACTTTGAAGCCTGAGAATTGGCCATATTCATCCATTAGTCTAAGGGCATGAGGGATGGACTCGGAGGAGTTGGTTATGTGGAGGAGAATATCGTCATCATAGAGTGCTATTTTATATTCTTTCGGGCCCAGCCGGATCCCCTCTATTGCAGGGTCAGCTCTCATCTTTTGTGCCAGGGGTTCCAACGAGAGTGCAAATAGAATTGCAGAAAGGGGGCATCCCTGTCTAGTCCCACGCTTCAGTTCGAACCACCGGGAATATTCCCCATTTACAAATATCGATGCCAACGGGGACGTGTATATCGCTTTTATTCCTTTTCTGGCTTTGGGGCCTATTCTGACCTTGTGCAGGACTGCACCCAGGAATTTCCACTCCACCTTATCAAAGGCTTTTTCTGCGTCGATTGACAACAGAACGGGGTCATTGGGGAGATCGTGCGACACATGGACAACGTATAGAGTTTTGCGCATGGAGTCGGCCCCCTGCCTCCCAAGAATAAACCCAACTTGATCTGAGTGGATCAGACGGGGTACCAGCATCTCTAGTCTGGCGGCGAGCACCCTTGCACAGATTTTAGCGTCAAGGTTAAGAAGGGAAATAGCGCGGTATGATCCACAATTTTTAGGATCCCTCCCCTCCTTGGGAATCACTGTTATCCATGCCTTTTTAAAGGAGTCTGGGGCCATGCCGGTATCTAATATTTCGTTAAATAATTCTGATAGGAAGGGTGTCAATTGCCTAGCAAATGTTTTCTAGAAACCGGCCGTGTAGCCATCCTCCCCCGGGGATTTGCCCAGTGTTAGCCTTTTGATTGCGTCCTGTATCTCGTTCAGTAATTGGGGAGTCAAGTAGCTCAGTCTCTGTGTTCGTTATTGTGGGCATAGTGATTGATGATGGGTACGAGGTTATATCCAATTGGCCGGGGGTTATGTCGGGGTGTTAGGGAGAATTTTCTCTTTAGGCTGAATTTCCTAACCTAGTGAGTCCCCCATCAGCTTTGCTGGATTTCTGGAGTTTGTTTTTTTCTCCTGCCAAGAGTGAGACTCTTTTTCTCCCACTCTTGGACATGATTTATGGTGCTCCTTTGACTGTTAATGTGTTTTATGGGCTATGGGGTCCTTTACTCCATAGGGTCTCATGTGTTTTTACTATGTGTTAGACAGCACCCTCCGTACAGTAACACAGGGGTGTCATAGTGACACCCCACCATAGACTCCATACCCTGGGACTGACTACTGTCTCCCAGGGCATGTAAAGTCACCATTGGCTTTACTAGTCCCAAATTATGAACAGAAACCAGTACAAACCATCATATTGTGGACGTACTGGTCGGGGCAATTCGATTGCCTCAGGGTCTGTTAGTCGAGGGGGCACGTCTCCGTCCCCCCGATCGAGTTTTGGCTGGTGGCAGTGGATACTACTTTTTATATTCGACCGCGAATATATCCCTATGGGATTTTCCCATTGTTCGAGGCTACCAACTTTCATTATTTAATTCTCATAGCCTCGAACATACTGCCGGTTTATTTAATTAATAATGCGCCAGTTGGTATTTTTTGCCAGGACTCGATTCTAAAATGGCGTTTGTGTTCTCTTCTGTGACTCCAACCCAAGTCGAGAGCTTTGTTCCACTTTTTGGCGGGCTTCTCCACAGAAGCCTCCAAAAGTGGTGCCACTCTGTCTGGGTACCACAGGGGGTGCGGGAGGGGGTTTAAGCACCCTGGACTGAGTTACCTTGGTAACTCAAGTCGCAATCTTGTGTGATTGGCCCAACACCACTTAGCATGTTTGATTGACAGCTAGGCTGAGTGAATTGGGGTATGCTGCATAAAAGCAGGGCTTTGGGGACTGGAACTTCAGAAGTCGCCACAGGACCTGAGAATCCGACGGGGGAGAAGCTGAGCCGACCTACCACGACGACACCACCGGTGGACCCCTGCGGAACCGACTCGCCACTTCCCGACGACAGAGAAGATCTCCCGGCTGGAGAGGCTTCTTCCCCTGACTGGTGGGCACAACCAGTTGCCTTCTGCTTTTCGCACCCCAGACCGGCTTGTGGTCGAATTGCCCGTGCCAAGCACCCCAGCAACCGGATAGCCACTTACCACTGGACCGCGAATTACAGAACCGCTTCTTTTACCCGAGATCCTCCGCGGCTGGTTTCTTCCCTGGCAGTGCAACGGACCCCTGTCTTCCTCCACGACGAGATCCTCTCTTCACCCGGACGAAGCACCGACTTGCATCCGCTGCCAGGAACAACGGCCCCCGCTGGAGTATTCTCACCACTTTAAGTTGCTGTGTCCGCCAGGCCTCCCTTTCTAAAGATTGCAACAAGGTAATAATAACCTCTTAACCTTCTGGACTGGGCTGGCCGCTTTGACCCTCTAACTGGTCCCTTTCTTTGGTCCAACTCCTTTTTGAACCGTTACAAGACTTTTGTGCACTGCAACTGTGTGACCTTGGACACATTTCGTTTTGATCCTCCTTAAAGTGGATCCAGCCAATTGAACTCTAATTTCAGTTTTACTTTGCCTTCCTCTCTTGTTGTGTTCTTGTAAAAGTGTTGGGACCTGTTTCAATTTATTCTGTTTTTCTCTCCCTTTTAAAAACAAATTATTAGAGTGCCATCTACGTTAAGCGCTCACCACTGTCTGCAAATAAGTGGGGCTTTACTTCAGACTTGTCTAAAATTCTTTTAAGGGAGTGTATATCTTTTTAGTGACTGTTTGTGAATTGCTTACTATTAGTGCCTGTGTGTTTTTCTAGATGTGGTTTTAAATAAATAATTATATCTCTTTTACACCAAGCCCTGGTCAGTGTTTACTTGTTCTATTGTGTTCTCTTGACCTATTGTGAATACTCTGTATACTGCCTAACTCTTCTTGAGGGAAGTCTGACTGCTCAGCCACAGCTACCAAGTGAATCTGTGTGGTACAGACTGCTACCAAGTGGGTTTACTGCCAAACACATGAAGTCCTAAATCTTTTGCAGTGGTCCCAGAGGGAACTGCACAGGTTTCTACCTAACACTTCGGAGGTTTAAAGTTTCTCATAGAAATTAGTGAAGGATTCAGGGATGGTGAGGGGGAGAAGGGGAGAGGGGGAGGGGTCCTCAATTATTTCCTTCACCTTGTGTTCTGCTCTTTGTTCCCCGAGCCTGGCTGCCAATAGGGCGTCGGCTTTATCTCCTTTCTCATAGAATTTCTGTTTTAGGAACTGCAATTTGCATACAATTTGGTTGTGTTCTAGGAGCCGTAGTTCTTCCCTTTTTTGTTGGGCTGTTTTCATTTTTCCAGGGTCTACCCTAGGGTCCTTCCTCATTTTTCCCTTTATGTGCCCTATTTCGGCCCGTAACCTCTGCTCTATGATCTTCCGCTCTCACTTCTTAGAGGATCATTCTCGTATTAAGACCCCTCTCTATGTGGCCTTCCCCGCTTCCCAGACCATTTGTTTGGAAACCTCTCCGTCGTTATTTTTTAAAAAATATTCATCAATTTCGGTCTCCATAGCCGTTTTAAAGACCGGGTCTTTCCAGAGGGTTTCGTTACATCTCCACTTCCCTCCCATGACAGGTAGTTCAGCCCAGGCGATATCTACTAGTACCATGTCGTGGCCCGACCTGGTTATCGGTATAATATCTGAGTGTTGGGCGGTGGATGCGAGGTCGCTCGTGAGGTATATGTAGTCAATACGTGTTAGTGTGTGATGGGGGTTCGGATAAAAGGCATATGCAGTCGTGGTAGGATGCATGATTCTCCACACATCCTTCATGTCATACAGGTCTATTATCTCAGCGAGTACGGTGCGCCCGCCTTTATTTTGATTTCTTGTTTCGGGATTGCCTGGCTTCCAATCCATATTCGGATCAGCCCACTGGTTGAAGTCTCCCCCCTGGGGTCACATGTCCTGTGGCCTCTAGCATTATTTTGGGGATCGCCTTCTGGAGGAATGCATTCAGACCAGTGTTTGGTGCGTTTACAGTGGCGATGGTCACTTTTACTTTAGCTATTTTCTCCGTTATCAGGAGAGTACGACCCGCAACATCAGACCATATCTTCTCCACTTTGAATTGGATACCCTTCCTGACTAGAATGCCGACTCCTCCCTTCCTGAGTGGGCCCGAACCCCAGAACTCCAGGCCTCCCCGCTTCCCCTGGATGCTCCGTTCCTCCCCTTTAGCGAACTTAGTCTCTTGGAGTAGGAGTATGTCAATATTGGACCTGCGAAACTCCCTGAGCACCAACAACCTCTTAGTCGGGGAGTTTAGGCCTTTCACGTTGATGGACCAAACTCTGAGCGAGTCTCTCACTTTGAGTTCATCATTTGAAGCCATCGCTGGGTTTTTTCAAGGTGTCATTCACTTCCGGTGTCCAGACAATTGTGTGATCTCTCAATTCCACCCTGGAGTTAGTATTGCAGATTTGTTCGGATGGTGCTGTTAATGTTCCCAAATTTCTCTTGCCCCCACCCCCCCGACCCCCCTCCCCTCTTCCTGAGTCCCTGGGATTCAGATGAATCCAGGAGTTGAAGGTCCGCCATCCTTGGCATGATGACGGCGTCCGTCTCGACCATGATGGAAATGTTGAGTCCAGTATCGGACCACCAGTGGGGCCGTTTCCTCACGGCCCCATTCAAGAATATTATCATAACATATCTTTGAGCCCCCTTCTCCACCCCCTCCCCCAACTTCATATATTTCAACAATAACATCAAAAGAGTGAACAAAAGTATAACGATACGTGTGTCCTCCGGCATTTTCTTCGGGTGTTCATTCGTTCCCCCCTACTTCAGGGAGGATTGCCGCTGTCGGGCGCTGTCGTCTCTGCAGCTATCGCGTCAATCAGTGCCAATAAGTGCTTGGCGTAGAACAGTTCGTTCATGGAGTTCAATCCATTAATTCACCAAATTCAAGAGGCCCATCCTCATTTTCCATTATTGGGCATATTATTCGGGCGTCTGTATTTTCTTGAGCCTTTTACTCTTTCTTCTAGGGCTTTGGAGTTCCCATTGCGTACCAGGACGGTCAGTCTCACCTCTGTCACCGTCTCCTGGTGCCGTCCCGAGGATATCCACGATACAGTCCTTGATCTCATCCTCAGACCGCAAAAATTTTTTCGTGCCACCATGTTCCAATGTGAGGGAGAAAGCATAACCCCACCTATATCTCGTGCCCCTCTCCTTGAGCCATTTCATCAGAGGGCTACAGAGGCGCCTTAACGCCAGCGTGAGTGCCGACAGGTCTTGGAAGATGGTAATGCGGGCACCGCCCATCGTGAGTGAGTCCCCGGACCTGGCCTTCATCAGGATCCTGTTTCTTAACTGATATCGGTGGAATTTTGCGAGGACAGAGTGCGGGCCACCGGGAGGTCCCCCGGCCCTGTGGATCCGTTGGGTTTTGGGTTCGCCTATCTCCTCATCCGCCATCAGTATTTTTATGATATCGTGTATTGTGGCCTCGAGTGAGTAGTCGGTTTCTCCCTCAGACTCCGGCATGCCAAAACATCTGAGATTATTCCTTCTTTCCCTGTTTTCCAAATAATCAATTTTCAGGCGTATCTCCTCTTCCTTTTGTTCAATGTTGCGTATCCTCACGTCCATTTGGGATTCAAGGGTGTCAATGGACGCCTGGTTGTTCTCAACACCTTCCAGTCTCTCCTCAAAATTGTCCATTCTCTGGGTAATCCTGTCAATCTTAACACCCAAGTTGGCACCCAGAGTTTTTATCTCAGATATTAATGCTGCAATGTCCCCCTTGGTGGCAGCAGCCTCCGCTCCAATGAGATCTGTCGCCATCGTCGTTAGCTTATCGGAGGCCAGCGGGGGCGAAGTGTGTGCGTATTTGGCAAGCTTGTTCTATGCGTGCATAGAGTAGTTCTCGCAACAGAGGAGGCACACGCTGCTGAATCGGGGGCTCTACCCTCTATGCGGTAGTGTAGGTTCGTGGGGGCAAAGTAGGCCAAGTATTCGGGGTTCTGTGGGGCTCTCGGATGGGCTGTGGAGGTGCCTGTATGAAACCACAGCCCAGAGAGCGGTGCCGACTCAGATTTTGTGAGTGCGTGTACAATTGATCAGCAGGGTGGCATCCGAAGAATATGTCAAAATCTCATTTCCAGGGCTTTAGCGGATTATTTAGCAGCAGCTTGCCATATTGGTGTCCATTTCAAATGCTTCCAGGAGTTCAGTTCAATTAAGTGCACATTCACACCCGAAAGGCCGTCCTTCCGGAATTGCTGGCAACCGTTGGGAGTGTTTGGGGCCTCGGACCTCAAATGTGTTAACAGATTAGTTCCAGGGGTGCGCTCTGAGTGGAAGAGGACATTCGAGCCCACCATACAACGTTGGACATACTACGTACTCCTTAATGGATCACAGCAATATCCCTGTGCTGGAAATTACGCTCGACTCCCAGGGAACTTCAAGTGGGTATTTGCTTAGAATGGCAGACTGCTCCCTGCTTCCACGTGATGGGGCCAGGGGAGGCGCGTGTGTAATTCTTCAGGGTGTGGGGTGGTATAAGAGGGGCTGCGTGGGTGGTGCCTGGAGCCCAATCCGTATTACAAGTCCGGGGTGGCTTGGAGTATCAACCTTAAACAGTAATCTGTGTTGCCCGTGGGAGTAATGATTCTTTGGTCACCCAGATAGCGTATATTAAGGCATGTATTTGCCGAAGTCGAGCAAAGGATGTGGCCTCACAGAGCGAGTGGCAGGATTGGCGCCAGCAGGATCTGGAGTACGCGCGTCACTTCCTCGAGCACCCATGAAGATAGTATGAACCACCTCCTTCAGGTCTTTGTCGAGGATGTCTTCCATTAGAGATTTTATACGGATGTTGGATCTCCTAGACTTATTTTCTAGGTCCTCCGCTTGAAGCTCAAGAAATTGCGTCGCGTTCGCCAGCTGTTCCAACAACACCTCTGCACTGGCGTTGTCCGCCAGCTCTTGGGAGGGCCTTTTCGTTGGTGTCCACCCTCTCCTCGATTTAACTAACATCTGTTTTTATTTCCTGTAGTGCGGTTGCCAGGTCTTCCCTCATTTTGTCCATTTGAGTTTGGACTGTGTTGGCGATCTTGTCTTGATTAAGTACCGCTTCTGTGACTGCCTGGTCTTGTGGTTCGGGACATGAGGGGTCTTCACTATCCGATTGTTCCTGTTGGGGCCTGACAGGAACGGGGGGGCTGGAGGGGGGGTCACCACACGCTCCCACTTCTTCTGGATTCCGCCCTCCTTTCTTAGGGACTTTGTGCAATGCAGAGGGTCTCTCCCCTTGACTTTGACATTGCCCCCTCAAAGACGAAGGCTGCATGCCTGTAGAGACTCCCCAAAGTTATTCGTGGTTTCCTCGGCCCCTGGGAGCGGGTCAGGGCCTCTAGTGTGGTGATCAGCCCTTAGTGTGACCCACTGAGGGCTGCGCCCCTTGCGCTCCACGTCGTTATGTTCTCTTGTCTACTTGCATGGGTGCTAACCATGGGGGCAGCCGTGCCTTGCTTGGGTCACAATGGCTTGTATTGGCGTTTTCATGTGTGGGAGAGGTGGTGACACAATGCTTTGGTAGCCACCCTGCTGGAAATGGGGGACCGGGGAGGGGGGGGGTGCCTGGGCTGGGGGCTTGCCGCCCTTGCCTCAGGGACCGACAGGATCGCACACACTCCCCTGCTGTGGTACTCTTATGCCTTCCCTGGGCGTTACTGTCTGTATCCCCAGAGATGCTTCTGGTCTTCTCTGGGGCTTGGTTACCTAGTTTGTCTCGGTTCACAAAACTGTCTGTCCCTCTAACTGGGCACTGGCGTGGGGGCTGCAGGTGCTGGCTTGGATCACCTCTGACTAGGAGCCTCCCCGGTGTGCAGACGTGCAGCACGCTATGCCTGGGCTCCAACACTTGGGGGATGTGGGGGCCTGGGCCTGCCTGACCGGGAGGGGGCGCTGCAGGGCTCTCCGGCTCTCTCCAGCTGCGGATGTTCTGTGTTCCGCCGTCCTGTTCACCTTGTGCTACGCAGTCGTTAACGCATGTCGGATTGAGTCCTCTACTCTTCTAGCCGGGGGCTGTGTCTTGAGCTTCTCCCAGGGTCTGCCAGCACCATCTGACAGCTGCCTTGGCTCCTCTGCCTGCCTCTGCTGAGTTCTAGTGGTGCCGTAATTTCCTCCAACGACCCAACCCAAGGGTCTCTCCTTACTTTGCCAACTCTGCCTATGCCGTGGGGGCGCACTGCCAGTCCCGCTCCGTGGCGCTGTGGTCCGCCCTCTCCTGGGCTGCTGCGAGGGTCACTCTACATGGCTGTGCTGCCACGACTTTGCCACCAGGCAGGTCGGGATCTTCTCCGGACCGCCGGTCCCGTCAAACGGTTCCTTTCCGCCCGTAGTAGTACCTGGGCATTTCTATGCGCTGCTGATCGCCTGGTGAGGTATCGATCGGCTACAGAGGAGCCCCTTAGAAGGTCCCAGGTTCTGGAGCGCATCGGTTAAGGTGCACTCCGTATCGCTGCCATCTTGGAATCCCAGTCCACATTTTTTTTTAAACGGTTGTATTCGCCCTTTTTGTGTTTATTTCTTTTATTTATTTCATTCGTCATTTTGTCCGGATACCTCCCAGGAGGGAGGTTGAATAAAATCCCTTTCAGGGGACTCCTTGCTCATCAAGGTTGAGTCACCCTCACTAGAATCCTACTTTCTAAGCTGAACAACCACTAGGGGACAGCCCCTAGTCTTCGTCGCCGGCCGAATGGGATGAGTTCCAGCAGCAGATGTTCGAGTCGCAAGGCAGAGTTCCGTTCGCGCCTTCGAAAGAAGCCGGCAAGGAACAGGCTCGGTCCACCGCTCGCACGCCTTCGGGCTCGGGTGATCGGCGTGATGATCGGGAGCCGTCGAGGTCCGGCTCGGACAAGGGAGGTCAGCCATAGCCGTTTCAGGAAGGCTGTGGAACCTCCGAGGAAGGCTCTCAGAAAATCTGTGAGGCCTGTTTTTGAGCCCTTTTTTGTTCCTACTCCTAGATTGGTGTTTTTCCAACCATTACAAGATGTTTCAGAGGTTGAGGAACTGTCTGATGAGGAGATGGTTGTGCCTCCTGATGTCCCTGATGATCTTTTGTCAGGGCATAGTCAGATGGAGGAACTCTGTCAGTCATTGCATGACGCTAGTGGCCTTGACACCTCTCTGGAGGTGGCGTTTTGCTGACCTGAGCCTGGGGCGCATGCGGATTCCTCCTATCGACGTCTCATGTCAAGGGTGACCGAGTACTTGGGTTGGTCTGCTCCACCTGTTGATTTTGCTCTGGATGATTTGACAGACATCCTGGATCAAGGTCCACCCACTGACCCGGTGTTGCCGTTTCACATGGCTTTACAAAGAAGGGCAGTGGTGGCTTGGACTGCTCCGGAGAGTCTACCGGCAGTTAATAAGTCGCTTCTGAAAAAATACTGCCCATCCAGTGGTGACCCCCTGCTACTTATCGACGCACCCTACTCCGGAGAGTTTGGTGGTGCAGGCGGCTACGGCTTCCTCGAAGCAGGCTGTGTATCCTACCATCCCTCCTGATAGGGACGATAAGAGCTTTGATGGTTGGGCGAGGAAGATATTTTCAGCTGGGGGTATGGCGTTGAAGGCGGCCAACTCCACTTGTGCCTTAGCGAGATTCACACACACTCTGTGGAACTGTGCGCCTTTGTCAGCTGAGCACTTTCCCGAAGGGGAGGAATGGATGGTTTTCTAGCCCTCGTGCAAGACGGCAAGGATGCCATGTGTGAGTCTGTACAGTCGGGTTTGGACATGGCAGACTGTGTCAGCCGGTCCATGGCTTCGAGCACCGTGATACGCAGGTTTGTGTGGTGGTCGAAGTCTGGGTTTGCTCCTGATGTGCAATCCCGTCTTCTGAACATGCCCTTTGATGGTGTTCATCTGTTTGGCAGCAAGGCTGACGAGAGCCTTGAGAGGTTGCAGACCTCCAAAGCTGCAGCAAAGTCTTTGAGTGCTGCAGTACGTCAACCTCTGCCTTTTCGTCCTAGGGGACAGCAATGGAAGGGAGATTCCTTTCGGTACTACTCTTCCTTTAGTACCCGGGGTGGAAAGCAAGGTACTCGGGATGCCAAAGCCGCTCAGGCAGTTGCCTCTTTGCCCTCAGGCACTGCCGAAGCCACCTCCGCTCAGTCATGAGGCCCATGGTTCGCCGGTTGAGGGCAGACTTGCGCAGCATCTTGGAGAATGGCGGGCCATTACTTCAGATGTGTGGGTTCTGGAGATCATAGCCCACGGCTACTGTCTTTCCTTCCGGCAGAGGCCTCACGACAATCTACCGGGAAAGCTCTGTTTGAAGTGTCCAGATCCGCTCCTTGCGCAGGAAATCCTATCCCTGCTGAAGAAAGGTACCATAGAACTTGTGCCTGTAGCGGAGAGGAACAAGGGATGGTACTCCCCTTATTTATTTATCCCGAAAAAAGACGGGGGATTGAGAGCCATCATGGACTTGAATTGCTTGAACAAGCTCCTCGGGAAGGACAAGTTCAAGATGGTAACTCTTTCTCAGGTCCTCCAGGCCCTTCAACTTCAGGATTAGTTGGTGTCTCTAGACCTCAAGGATGCTTACTTTCATGTGCCGATTCTTCCAAAGCACAGTAAGTACCTGAGGTTCGCGGTTGGCGGCTTGCGTTTTCAGTTTCCGTTCCTGCCGTTTGGATTGACCTCCGCCCCGAGGGTCTTCACCAGCTGATGGTGGTAGCAGCGTATCTCGGGAAAGGGGGATTCACGTCTACCCCTACCTGGTCGATTGGTTGATCAGGGTGCGCTCTCCCGAGCAAGCTGGGCTTCTCCCTCCAATTTAAAGTCCCATTTGACACCTACCCAGCGGCTCCAGTACAGTGGAGCAGTGCTCGACACATCCCTGGGGCACTGTTTGCCTCCCCAGGTGAGGGCTCATCACATTCTGCAGATGGTGGACAAGTTTCAACATGCCCAGAGTCTCCCGGCGTTCGAATTCTTGAGGTTGCTCGGCCTCATGGCATCCTGCATCTTCCTGGTGCCAGAGGCCAGGCTGCGGATGAGATCTCTGCAGTGGGCTCTCAAGATGCAGTGGTTGGAGTTCTCCGGCAGGATGTCTGATCCCGTTCAGATTCCGACCTCTGTCGCCTAGGATCTTCTATGGTGGGCCGACGAAGGCAATCTGATGAAGGGAGCACCATTTTGGCAGCCTTGGCCAGAGGTGACGATCGTGACGGACGCATCCCTTGCAGGTTGGGGAGCTCATGCCAATTAGTTGACAGCTAGTGGACATTGGTCTCCGTCGGAGTCCAGACTCCACATCAATCTGTTAGAGCTGAGGGCTGTCAGGCTAGCCCTGAAGGCTTTTCTGTCTGTGCGGGGGAAGAATGTGCCGATTATGACAGACCATACAGTGGCCGTGCACTACCTCAACAAAAAAGGGGGTCAGGGTCACTCCCGTTGTGCAGGGAGGTGATGCAGCTCTGGTTCTGGGCCATCCAGCAGGAAATTTCGATCTCGCAGTTCATTTGGCCGGAGACGAAAACGCAGCGGCAGACGCTCTGAGCAGGCAGAGCATGGTCTCACGAGTGGGAGCTGGCTCAGGAAGTTCTTTTCGAGATCTTTGCCCTTTGGGGAACCCCACAAGTGGATCATGCCACCAGTGTCAACCTGAAGTGCGAAAGATTCTGCTTGCGGGAATTTCCTCCAAGAGGAACCTTAGGTTCGTAGTGGAGTGGTCCTTCCCACTGCTGTACGCGTTTCTTCCAGTCCCCGTCATTCTGCAAGTGTTGCGGAGGTTCGGTTCCCGAATGATCCTCATTGCTCCGGCATGGGCCAGGAGAGCGTGGTACCTGGACCTTCTAGACATGTCCATCTGCCCTCCACGCCGTCTTCCCTACCGAGACGATTTCCTCTCACAGGAAGGGGGTCGGGTTCTCCATCCAGAGGTCAAGTCTCTCAGCCTTCATGCTTGGTATCTGAAAGGTTGAGGTATAAGGATTGGGACCTCCCTGAAGACGTAATGGAGGTGTTGCTTTCGGCCAGAAGGCCCGCAACGAAATCCCTGTACCGTTGCCGTTGGAGAAAATTCTGTGACTGGTGCAGGGTACAGAATGTGGATCCTTTCCAATGTTCCATTCCTTTGGTTTTGTCTTTTTTGCTTTCTTTAGCCCACAAGGTCCTGCAAGTGGTGTTCCATTTAAGGGTTACCTGGCGGCGCTGTCCATATTTAAGCGCTCATCTGAGGAATGTTCTTATTTTAAGATCCCTTTGATTTCTCAGTTTGTAAAAGGGTAACTAATGTGTTTCCACCGTCGCCTTTCCCGTTGCTGGATGGGATTTGAATTTGGTTTTAAAATTCCTAATGGGAGCTCAGTTTGAGCCCTTACATTCTTGTCCGCTGAGACTGTTGTCCTTTTAAAACTCTGTTTTTAGTTGCGTTACTTCCGCATGCAGAGTGAGTGAGTTGCAGGCACTTTCCGCCAAGCCACCCTTTACTGTGTTCCATAAGGACCGGGTTGTCCTGCGGGTGCGGCCTTCTTTTCTTCCGAAGGTTGTTGTGGAATTCTTTTTGAACCAGAAGGTGATTCTTCCAGCGTTTTATCCTCCACATCCTGGTAAGGAAGAGGAGAGGCTCCACAGGTTGGATCCTAGAAGAGCTTTGAGTTTCTATCTCTCACGGATATCCCGGGTCAGAGTGGACCATCAGCTCTTTGTTGATTATGTTGGAAGGCGCTTGGGCCAGGCTGTTTCGAAACAGACCTTGTCGTTTGGATCATTTTGTCAGATGGATCATTTTGACGATCTCGGAGTGTTAGTTTGGCGGGAAAGGACCCTCTAGTAGTTTACGGGCTCACTCTACTAGGGGTGTGGCTGTCTCCACTGCTCTATAGAGGGTTGTTCCGATTCGCAATATTTGCGAAGCTGCCACATAGGCTCTGTCCATACTTTGTGAGACACTATTCCTCGGACTCCATCCTTGGGCAGGATTTGGCCTTTGGTAAGGCAGTCCTTTATTCTGCAATTTAATTGGGCATTCTAAAATTCTAAATTGTAAATTCTTTTTCCACCTCCATAAGTTGGTACTGCTTTGGGAGTCTGTCATAGATGTGGAATACGTCGGAGGACACAATCCCCTCGAAGAACACGTTACTTACCATATCTGGTAACGGTCTTTCGATGGGATGTTCCTCCGACGTATTCCACATAGCCCTCCCAGCCTGCCCCTCTAATGAATTTCCCATGCGATTGCAGCTTATGTTTCCGCAAGGTTTTCTGCCGTCATACTGGCAGGAGATTGGTGCCACACGTTCTGGGATAAAACTATAACTGAGGCTACGGGCGCCGTGAGTCCAATATATAACATCCGGTGACGTCGACCCTCGACTGAGGCCTTCGAGGGACAACGGATCGACGCAAGACGCCCTCTGCCGAAAATTTTCTGAAGCAGCACAGCTGTGGACATTACCTGTCATAGATGTGGAATACGTCGGAGGAACAGCCCATCGAAAGAACGTTACCAGATATGGTAAGTAACTTGTTCTATTAATTTGGACGCAAGGCTGCAGCACTCGTAGCCAGATATACCAGATCCTAGTGGAATGATATGGAAGCATTAGGGAAACGACTCCCTCCCAAAATTTGTCGATTTTTCAGGAACTCGTAGACGGTAAACAAATTGCTAATGCTCTCATAAAAATGCACTAGATGCTGCAGAATCAAGGTTGCAGGAGCAGTAGTGATAATATGCCATTCTTGGCTGATATGTGGGGTGGATTGGGGTTCAAGTGGATACCCAAATCACCCTTCACGATAAGCCAATGAAAGTGTCCCATCTCTCCGGCAAGGCAGTGGATAAGGCATTAGAAAAGCAAAGAAAAACCATGAATACCCTTCAGACTGTCAAATTCAGGAAAGCATTTCCAGTCAAGAGATGCTAACAGTATGTCCTTTTCGGATCACACCCGATGCCCAACCATCTGCCCAACACACCGAGGTATCCGGTGCCAGTTGGTATACAAGATCCTAGCCATAGCATTACACCTCTTCCTACAGCCTCACCAACAATGAAGAGGGAAACCTAGAGAGAGAGGCCACGCCTCCCAAGGAGCGTCCTCTACCCCAAAGCAATGACTTGGACACGTCCCCTCCCATGTATCCCCACTATGGGGGGGACAAATAACATTCACCCACGCATGGGAGTGGCTAATATCTGTTGGATACGGTAGCCAAGGGTTACTGTATAGAACTGCTGGTCAAATCTCGCAATCTATGAGTGTGTGAGGAAAATACAACGCTAATAGAAAAGGAAGTTGAGGCACTACCTCAAGAGATTGCCATTGAGGCAGCTGCATGGCATTTCACATAAAACACTGGCATCTCCAGGAAAGTTCAGGGGTTTTTATTGTAATTTCTGTGGGCCTCTGGGACGTCCCTGGCTCTCCAGTCTCGTACACCCTCTTCCCTAGCCCAGGTGTTCGTAACCCAGGCTAGTGCTACCGATATACCCTTTGTATGCTAATATCTAAAACCGAGATGTCTTAATTAAAGGTACTGTTCCTTATGGCTCTGAAATCCCTCATGGACTAACTAACTCACTAGCCCAGCTTGGTTTTCTACATTATGTTGTAAATGGTGCCTTGCACATGCTTTGTTATGCCTAAAACCAATCCCGTTCACTCTCACCTTGGTCTTCTGCTCTGCCTTTTTTTCCTCTTTCCAGACTCCTCCCTCTGATACTGTCACTTCGATGTTTCACTCCCACTCCCCCTGTCTTCTGCATCCACTCTTTTGATGTTACCTCTTCTATTCCTACGGCCCGTCCCCTTTCCTCCATACTTGTTTGTATTTGTAAAGCGCACAAACTGCCCGCAGGCATCGAGGCGCTGTTGCAGGTATGATTAGCTCTTGGTTACATTGAGCTTGAAAACAGTGTTGCCTTAGTTATATGTGGAGATATTGGTACAGGAGACATGCATTAGCTGTTGGTTACAGAGAACAGCAGTCAAGCAAGAGGAGCTTAGGTGAACAGCAGGGTTTTGATTCTTTTCCTGAATGCTAGGTGAGATTGTGTTCCTAGCTTGTGGTTGGGGGGGTAGGGGGGGACATTCTAGTGTGTTGATGCCAGTACTGGAAAGCTGGATCCTCCTGCTAGCGCTCTACTGGTTTTGGGAATGGATATCACGTTGGCATAGGCTGTTCTGATGGGTCTGGTGGGTACTTGCTTGACAACCCTTTGCACCAGGTATAGGGGTGCCCGGTTGTGAAAACATTAGTTTTATGGCCAGGGCTTTAAAGGCTATCCTCCTTTTTGATGGGGAGCCAATGAACCTGCTTTCTTGTGTCTCCTTTTGGAGATGCCAGTGGCTGCCCTAAGGGCATTATTCTGGGCTGTCTGTAGTTTGGAGAGGTTTTTATTGGAGGTCCCTAAGAAGAGGGCATTACAATATTCTAGATCCGATTATTGCTTTTGAAATAGTAAGACAGTTGGGCTTCGAGAGATATGGTCTTAAAGCATTGATAAGTTTGGAATGATATGCAGAGGTCGAGGCAATGGCATTGACCTGCCTGTTCATTGAGAGGTCCGAGTCGAGGTAGACACCCAGGGTCTTTACAGTTTGCAGTACTCGGATTGACAAATGGTGAAGGAGCTGTATTCTTTATCCAACTTCTTGAGTGTGGCTGGAGATCCAATTATCAGAAGCTCGGTTTTATCCCCATTGAGGCATAACCAGTTTTCTGCCATCCACGTGTGAATTGTGGAGTAGTTTGACTCCAGGGTAGTCTTATCGGCTTCATAGTCACCTGTAAGGGGGATGAGGACCTGTGTGCCATCAGCATAATTGTTATATGTGATGCCCAGGGCATCCACGATCTGGAACAGAGGCCTGGTAAACCGGTTATAGAGGGTGGCGGAGATGCATGATCCCTGTGAGACTCCACATTTAATGAGGCTTGGGTGGGCACAGGCTGAGTCAGAGAAGACTTTCATAACACTTTCCTGAAGAAACGAGGTGATCCAAGCTATGGCTGTAGGGGAGAAGTTAGCGGCAGTGGAGAGGTGGTGACAGTGTATTGTGATCCACCAGGTCGAATGCTGCTGATCAAGGAGCAGAAGGAGCGCAAGTTTGCCCGCATCTCTCAGGTCATCCATTTGATTTAAGTTTTTATGAGCAGTTTCGGTGCCGTGCCCTGGGCGGAATCCTGACTGCCTAAGACCAAGCACATTGTTTCCCTCCAAAAACTTCTGGATTTGCAAGTATGCTGCCTTGTCAAGAATTTCTAGGAGAAAAGGCACTGTTGTGATGGGTCTGTAGTTCCCTGGGACAGTTGGGTCTAGGGTCGGCTTTTTAAGGAGAGGGCGTACACATGTTTCTTTGAGACTGGAGGGGACGCGGCCTGATTGGAAGGAGGCGTTGATGAAAGCAGTGAGAAATTGGGCAATGGGTGTGGCGCAATATTTAATAAGTTGAGCTGGGCAGGCATCCCCCTTGCAGGCAAATGGTTTGATGGCATTCAGGAGAGTGATAACCTCTTCTTCGCTCATTCCCTTAAACTCAAAGGATGGGGCGTCATTGCTAGTCATAGTCTGTCCAAGGGTTATCTGGTGACTTAAGGGCTTGTTGATGGGCTAAGATTTTGTTCTGGAGCAGGATAAGTTTGTTCAGCATGGCTGTTTGGATTTGGTTGCACCAATCTTCATCCTTGTGAAGCGTTGGCGTTGGTGGAGGGGTAGTGGGTGTTTCCAACTCCCTAAAGATGGCAAAAATGTCCTTAGTATCAGGTTTTGCATTTGATATCCTTGAGTTGAACAAGGAGGCTTTTGTTGTAATGATTTCAGTTTTATATTCTTTGGATAAGGTCTTGAGGGTAGACTTGGTGGCGTTGTGTGGGTCTGCTTTCCAGTAGGAAAGCGCTGTCCTTTTCTTCGCTCCAAGGTCATATAGATCCTTGGAGAACCAGTTGATGGAGTGCTTGGTTCGTTTGGCCTTTTTCAGGGTGAGAGGGCAATAGCTTCAACTGCCTGAGAGATGTCTGTTGGAAACACTTCAGCAGGAATTTCTGGGTCATTGGAGCTCGGGACCTGGAGGGCCGGTACTAATAGGTAAGGCGTGAGCCTGTCTTTAGCTAGTTGCCGGGCGCTTCTGGCCATAGCTGCAGGTAAGGGGGTTTGTTTGAGTTGGTCCCTGGAGACCTTTATTTCAAACCGGATAGAATGGTGATCTGACTAGGGGATGGGAGAGACATCAGTGATGCTGATTGAGCAGTTATGGTGGGCAACCCAGTCGAGGGTGCGACCTTTGCTATGGGTTGCTACTTTGATGGCCTGAGTGAAGCCTAGTGTGGATAGTGCTTTGCTGAGGGAGGCTGCCTGGGTATCGTTGGGGTCGTTAAAGCCCAGATTCAGGTCTCCTAGGAGAATGGATTGGGAGGTTTTCTTTAGATTGTCTGAGAGAGCATGTATTAATGTCTCTTTAAAGTTTGACACTGGGCCTGGTGGTCTATAGATGATATGGAGAGCAATGATATAGTTAGTGGAGACCTTGACTTTGAGGGGGCGGTAGTCACAGGTATGGCTGAGAACCCCTTCCATCTGTCTAATGGCAATTGAATTTTTTGCAATCAAGGTTACACCTCCCCCTTTATGGAGTAGGCGGTCCTGTCTAAAGATATTTTCTCCGGGGGGATGGCCAGGCTGAGGGCTGGTCCAGATGAGTGAGAGCCAGGTTTCAGTGATCATTAGAAGGTCAAGGTCACTGCTTAGGATAAGGTCATGAACATCAAGTGCATGTGCCGGGTTGGGAATGTGCATTGATGAGGGCACATCTGAGGGGAGCAGCTGGTGTGGCCCTCATTGAAGGGCTAGGTATAGGGCCACTGCCTTTGGGTGCTGTAGGCACAGCATCACTCTCATATTGGGTGCAATAGACATGGGCAAATCGGGCTGTGCAAAAATACATTTAGACATGTCCGTATTAATTTTGAGTGACAGCTTCGGGCCTGGCAGGACAGGCAGTGGTTTGCATTGAAGTGACACCGTGGTGGAGTGGCTGTCTGGCACCTTTTGGGTTGTTTTAACTAACACATTCTTGTGAATGTTAGAGACTAGTGGGACATTCCGTCCTTTGAGACGGGACCGCAGCACTTTTATCCAAAAAGCATAAAAAATTGAAAATGTTTGTCCTTCTCTATTTATGTGGGGTACCGCACGCGGCCGTAACCCCGCCCTCCTGAGCTCCACCCGGCGCATCACCCTTCAGTCCTTTCTCTGCGCAGTCGGGATTGGACGCACTTGCATCTTTGGGAGTTTTTTGTTCCCGTTGTCCTTCTCTCCTGCTCCGATTCTGCGGTCGCGTAGTCCACGGTCTATGCCGGAGCGTCTGCAATTTGTGTCCTGTTCTTCGTGCGGACGTCGCTTCGCTAGGGCGGATCCCCATTCTCTCTGCTTGGAGTGTCTCGGGCCGGACCATTGCTGGGATTCGTGCTTCTATAGTGATTCCCTCTCCGCCCGGGCACTCCAGCGCAGTCTTCGGTGGGAGGACGTTTCTCAGCATGTTCCTCTGCCTCATCTTCAACTTCATCAAGGAAAAGAAGAAACGCCTGGTAAGTTATTTACTTTTCAAGGCACCCCGGCCAGGGGACTCCTTTCTGGGGTCTTCTCGGGCCGGGAGGGGCTCTAGTAGCTCAACCACCAGGATTTCTCCTGAGGTGCCTCACAGGCCTAATAGACGTACCAGTGTTTTTTCCGAGGGTTCCCACGACGGGCCTGCCAAGATCGGAACATGTTCCGAGGTTCACCTGTCGGGTGCTAAACGTAGCCCCAGTTCGTCTGAGACTTTGGACACTGGGGTTCGCTTTGAGGTCTGTTTCTGGAGCTTTCCACACTGACACCGGGGTACGCCACAAGGCCTTCATTTCTAGAGCTTTCTGTACCAAGCCACGGCTTGACCTCCCTCACGAGGGAGCTACACATACTGAGACGAAACCCGAGGTTCCTCTACTTGAGGCTAAGGTCTGTACCGACAAAACCAAGAGACCTCCTCCTAGGATCTTGTCTGTAAGGGTCATGTTTCCATTTTCCCGTGCTCATCGCGGTGATACCAGTTCTGTCGAGGGGGCAAAGGGGGCGGCTTATGCACCGTAGCTCCTCTGCTGAGGTTCCTCCCTTGGAGGCTAATGTTGGGGCCACCTTTAAGATGTCGAGCAAACATCCGAGACCCCTCCACCCCCCCCGTACCGGCTCGACCAAGGATCCCTGTGTCAAGGCTAAATTGTTAGTAATGTGGAGACAATTGCCTCAGCTGTACATGTGACGCAGTTCTCTTCAGGCATTGACAAAATCGCGGCCCACCCCTCATGGTCCACGGCGGCCTTTTTGGATCCTTCCCTTAAACCTGATATGCTGGAGGCTGCGGCACACCATGTGGATACTTCAGCTCAATGCCTGATGGTGGAAATTGGCACCTCCCGTCAGGCGTGGCTCCATGCGACTGAAGTTTTTTTTCAAAGGAGGTGTAAAGTAGTTTTCATTCTTCTACAGATGACGAACTCACTAAGACCAAGGCGAGTACCCAAACCGCCAAATCCTACAGTCCTGGCAAACGTCCCAGCTAAGACCCCTTATGCCCAGAGGTCGGGTTCTCGGTCTCAATCTTTTCTGGCTTGAAAGGGTTTCAGGAACACTGGGCGTGCAGAACTGACCCTCTGGTTAGTGGCACCCGTCGAAAGCAACAACGTGGGTGGTTTTTCTCTCGGCCGCCTCTCAAGGAGCAGGTAGTCTCCCGGCCGACAAATCTGCAAAGTGATATTTTTTGTCGGTCGCACGAGACTCCGGTGGGAGGACTAATCTCGTCTCATCTGGAGGCATGGCAGACCATCGAGGATTGGTGGGTTTTGTCCATCCCTCAAGCGGGCTTTCGCTTGCCCCCTGACCCCACCCTTCAATCCTCCCTTCCAACAGATCGGGACGTCCTCCCTCAGAGCCAAGGTTCAGAAGCTTCTGGACCTCAGGGCGGTGGAACCTGTTCCCCTCGGGGAGCAAGGGGAGGGCTTCTACTCTAGACTGTTCACGAGGCCTAAACCCAACCAGGCTGGCCTGTCCACCATCCTCGACCTTTCCCAGTTCAATCTTTCTCTTCCCCAAGAGAAAGTCAAGATGATCACACCCTGCCAAATAAAGTCCTCTCTTTGGAAGGGCAACTGGCTCAGTGTTGTGGACCTTCAGGACGCGTACATGCACATACTGATATGGGGGCCGCATCGAAAGTACCTGCGGTTCTCCCTGGGAGGGCAGCATTTCCAGTTCCGGGTGCTTCCTTTTGGTCTCAGCTCGGCGCAGCGTGTCTTTACAAAGATTATGTTGGTCATCGCAGCTTACCTTCGGCTGCAGGGCGTTCATGTATATCCGGATTTGGACAATTGGCTCCTACGCAGTCCTTGTCCCCTGACGCCATTGAGCAATCTCCAGTCTCTCGTTCCGCTCTTGTTCCACCTTGGGCTTTCAGTGAACTGGCGGAAATCTTCCATGATGGTCTCCCAAGACTAGATCTTCCTTGGATTTCGTTGGAACACGATTGACGCCAGGGTGTATTTGACGGTGGAAAGAATTGCAGATCTATTCGCCATGTGTCAGCTGTTCTTCCAGTCAGAACACACGACGCCTTGGTGGTTCCAGAGACTTCTGAGCCTCATGGCTTCGTGCGTACTTGCTCTTCCTCTTGCGCGACTCAAAATGAGGCGTACCCAGCTGGCTCTTCGGAGCTCTTGGTCTCAGGCTTCGGACTTGGATTGCAAGCTGATCCCAGTTCCTTCCTGCATGATAGCGGACCTTCTATGGTGGTCCTCAACCAGCAATCTCACAGTGGGGGCCTCTTTTCAGGAGCCTTATCCACAAGTGACCATTACCACGGACTCCTCCCTCCTAGGGTGGGGAGCAACTCTGGATCATCTCCAGGTTTTCGATCTATGGACACCGCAGGACAGGCAGTTTCATATGAATTATTTGGAACGCCTGGCTGTTTTTCTGGTGCTCAAAGCATTCCAACCATCCATCACGAACCGGGGGTCCATGTCCGCACAGACAACTCTGTATCCATGTTTTACATCAACTAGCAGGGTGGTGACAAGTCACCGCCCCTTGTGGACCTTGCCATTCAGATGTGGGAATGGGCCATCCAGCACAGCATTTGGCTTCTGGCGGTGCACATTCCCAGGCAACTCAGTGTGACGGCAGACTCACTCAGCCGGCAGACAGCAGCCAGCTACGAGTGGGAACTGAACTTGGAAGTCCTCCAACATCTTTAGCCAATGGGGGACTCCAGACGTGGACCTTTTTGCAACTGTCACAAACAGGAAACTTACTCTTTATGCATCCAGGAACGGTCTCTGGGCCTCTTCTCGTGGCACAACATGAAGGCATATGCCTTCCTGCCTCTTCCTCCGATTCACTGGTCACTCTGCAAGCTCAGGAATGCTTTGAATTGCACTCTCCTGTTCATAGCTCCTTGGTGCCCAGCCAGATTCTGGTTTTCATAACTTCAGCATCTGTCGATTTTTGTCCTCCGATCAGACTGCCGCTGATTCCCAACCTGCTTCACCAGCACGATCAGCAGATGTGGAACCCCTCCTCCGAATCCTTCAGCTTGGCAGCCTGGTGCCTGAGTTTAAATCTCTAGCGCAGTTTAACCTGTCTGCAGACAATATGTGCATTTTCCAAGCGGCCAGGAAGCCTTCTACGAGGTCTCAGTATAGGAGCAAGTGGCTACGGTTTTGTCACTGGTGTCTAGCTAAACAATTAGACCCCAGACATGCTACAATTGACACTGTCCTTTCGTTCATTTCTCATCTGGCTGCTTCGAGCATCCATGTCCTATCCTGTAGGACTTGTCAGCTATTGCCGCCTACCTATCCACTGATGCCTGTTTTCTTTGACAAATCCAGTCATTAAAAGGCATTTCGCAGGTCTGTTACATCTTTTTCCACCTGTATGCAATCCTCACCTAAAGTGGGATTTAAATGTGGTTTTGACTGCCTTATGCCATAAGCCAATTGAGCCTATGGCCACGATGGATCTGAAGTACTTTCCTTGGAAAGTTGCCTTTTTGATTGCAGTGACTTCGGCAAGATGTGTAGGCGAGATTCAAGCCTTGTCCGTGGAACATCCGTTCCTTACCTTTCATAAGGATAAGGTTGTGCTCCTCACTCATCCTTCTTTCCTTCCTAAAACGCTGACTGATTTACATTTATCAGTCTATATCATTGCCTGTTTTCTTCCCGAACCCGGCCTCAGACGCAGAGAGAGTATTACACAATCTAGATGTCAGACGACCTCTGAAATTCTACCTGGACAGAACTGAACTCGGGAGCTCCTCCCAACTCTTTGTTACGTTCGGAGACCCGAAAGGGAAACCCGCTTCAAAAGCTACTATCTCCTGATGGATTGCTTCCTGTATCTCGGAGGCCTATACCATTCAGGGCCTTCAACCTCCGAAGGGCGTTCATGCCCATCTTGTACGTGGCAAAGCGGCTGCTGTTGCCTTCCAAAAGTATGTTCCCTGAGAGACCATTGCCAAGGCAGCAAGTGGGCCTCCCCATAAGCTTTTTGTAAATTACTGCTTGGACCTGAGCTCCAGGGCCGATGCTTAATTCGATCAGGCTGTCCTTTAAAAAAAAAAAAAAAAAAAAAACTTTTTCAGTAATGAGTTTCCATCCACCCATATTCCTGTGAGGAGTGCTTGGAATCTCCCACAAGTATGGAGGAAAGGGGACGGGGATGTAGGAGTATAACAAAGTTACACACCGTAGTGACTACCTTACACCTAGTCCATAGTCCCCTTTCCTCCATACGTCCACCCGCCGTCCCCTCTAATAAGTATCCTCTATTATTGCTTAATTGGTCACAGACCTAGCGATGGAAAAGGACTGAAGGGCGATGCGTGTGCAGAGCTCAGGAAGGCGGGGTTACGGCTGCATTCGGTACCCCGCATAGAAAAAGGACACACATTTTCAATTTTTGCTGCTTTTGGGAAAAAGTGCTCCGGTCCCGTCCCAAAGGACGGAATGTCCCACAAGTATGGAGGAAAGGGGACTATGGACTTAGGAGTAAGGTAGTCACTACGGTGAGTAACTTAGTTATTCTCTCTCCCCCTCCTACTTCATATTCTACCAGCACCCCTCCCTCTCTACTACTAATCCCTCTCTACTACTCCTCCTCCCTCACTGCTCCTCCCACTATTACCAGCACTCCTCCCACTACTAATCTCACATCGCTTACTATCACCTCTCCTATAACCATCACCTCCCCAGTACTCCTAATCAAACGCCCGTCTTCCATTGCATGCCAATTTTCACATTCCCTCCTTATCCTCTCCCTATTACCCAATTGTATCCCACCCACGCACACTGCAGTACCCCTATCACTCCTTAACCAATACCTCACCTGTGGCAACAATCTCCTACACAAGCCGCTGCTCGGTCCTACCTGTTTGTCACCCTTGTACGTCTAACCTTCCCCGGGACACACCCACAATGTCCTGCTTCCCCTCTTCCCATAAATCCACCCCTTCTTTTTGATTGGTTTTCTTTCTCTAGTCAATCTGAGCTGTTTTCTACATCCCAGGGCGTGTGTGTGCAAGGTTAAGCTTTGAAAAGAGGCTTAAGCCCCATGGCTGCTTGCTGCATAAAGGCCGAATACAGAGTTTGATGTAATAGTGTGTTTTTGGAACCCATTCACCGGACTATTGGTTAGTCTCTGAAACCTTTCCTGGTTGTTTAGCGGCTGCCCGTAAGGGTCGTCGCCAGGGACTTGCTGGTACACTTGCAGATTTCTCCTGCTGCGCTCTCCCCCTTCCTGTTCACCAGACGGCTCAGCGCTGGATCTTCCTGCCATGATAGTTGCTCAGCAATTCTGGATGCTTTTTGTTAATTTTTATTTATTTTTGATTTTTTTTTTAATTCGGTTTTCAATTAGGTTTTCATAAACCAAAATCAAATTAAACACAACTTGCTTTCCCCCTACCCAAAACCCCTCTAATTCCTCCCCCCCAACCCCCATATGCACAGGAGGCCAAGATTATACTGAGTTTACAGTATATTCAATATCCGTAGGTTTTGTGGGCAGTGGTGTTCCATAAAGTCCCCATGGAGGAACTTCAAAATCGACACCCACTCTGTTGAAAACGTATCCTGTTCCCCTTGAATCACATACGTGACCCATTCCAAAGACATGAAGTTCCAAACTTTGTAATACCAGCTTTTTAGATGTGGAGGGTTTGAAGATTTCCATTTCTGGGCTAATATGATGAGCCGCCAGTTGAATATACAATGCCTTCCTCTTATATTTCGGTCACAGTTGGTTATGTTTTGTGAGCACCAGAAGACTTTCCCCAAGAAATCTTAGTCTTAAAAGCAAACATTACCCTCACTTCCTCTCAGAATTAAGATGGTTTAGGACATGGCCACCATACATGTAAAAAATGTCCTTTCCCTCCACACCCCCTCCAGCAAGAGTCTGAGATTGAAATAGTAATTTTGTGTAACCGTTTAGGAGTATAGTTCCACTGATACATTAACTTGCACCAGAACTCCCTAATCTGTATAGATCTGGTCAGTCTTGGGATATCTAACTGTAATCGGGACCATGATTCCTCTGTAGGCATGAAACCCAGGGTCCTTTCCCAGGCAAATTGAAAAGTGGGGATCTTTGGGGGAGGCTCGTCAGTTAAAAACCTATATAATCTAGATATTAAGTGCTTGTCCCTGAGCTAGAAGTCAATAATTCCTCAAATGATACAAGTGACCTTATGGCTGCTGACTTGTTCCAAGCCAATGATTAACTTGGAAATATTGAAAGTGGTGACTCTCCTGAAGAGCCAACTCCTCTTTACATAAAGCAAAAGACTTGATCTCTTGTCCCTGAAACATGTCACTGAATTTTGTCCATCGCTCCCTTTTCCATTCCAGGAAGGAACTAGTGGAGGTTACCGGGGTGAACTGGGATTTGCAAATAAAAAGGTGAAAGGGGAGGGAAACGAGGTAAAGGAGTGCTTGATCCCATATATCCTCCACCACTCCTGTGATCACACTACAATGAATGTTCCGAGGTCTGTCTGATCTAGGCAGCCATAATTTCTCTGCCATTCTAGGACCCACTATGGATCTTTCCATCTTTTTCCACCTCTTGTGTATATCCTCCCTGAACCAATCATGTAACAAGCAGCTGTACCGCTCGATAATAGTCTCTAAAGTTGGGAAGACCAACTCCCGCTCTACTTGAAGGGAGCGTTAGTTTCTTCAAGGCCGTACGTGGGGGTTTATTTTTCTATATAAACTTCGATATTTTATGCAGCGTTTGAGAAAAGGAAACGGGGATTCGAATTGGGAGGGCGTGAAACAAATATAATGCCTTTAGGTAAGAGCACCATTTTAATTGAATTAATCAGTACAAGCCACGAGACCATTAAAGGGCTCCAGGATTGAAGATGTTTCTGAATTTCGGTTAGTAATGGTAGGAAATCGCCAAATAGAATTCCCTTAGTGACTGTGTAATGTTTACTCCCAACACCCGAATGCTCATTGGCATCCAGAAAAGTTGTCTCCTTTCGTTTTAGATAGTTCAGCCTGTTTAAGCCGCAAGTTCAACATTTTCAGAGTTTGTAAGATTCATTTTAAGGCCAGCCACTCTGCCACATCGTTCCATCTGGTTGAGTGCCGTAGGAAATGAAATGCTCAGATTAGTTCTGCGTCTGCCATCAGTTTGAGTATCCCCCCCGAAAGAAATGCTTTCTATTTGATCCATTTGTCAAAGTCGTGTTATTGGTTCTGGATGTAAAGCATAGGTGAAAGGAGGCAGCCCTGTTTCGTACCGCTACAAAGAGACCTGGATAACTGTCAATTTATAAGCAATCGGGCTGAGGGATGCACATAATTGGCCTTTAACATCGTTAAGTTTTGGGGCCAAACCCCATAGCTCATAGGGTATGGAATAAGGAGGCCCACTCCACACAGTCAAATGCTTTTTCAGCATCTAGCATCTATTGAAATGATCACTGCAGCATCTTCCTTTTATGGTCACTTTTTCAATTAAGTTACAGATTTGTCGAAAGTTGTCATGTGTTTGGCGCTCTTGCTAAATCGGGTCTGGTCAGGGTGAATAAGATTGGGCATAAGGCCATCAAGGCGATTCGCAAGAATCTTTGTGGATATTTTTGCGTCAATATTGATAAGTGCAATTGGGTGGTACGATCCACACTTAATTGGGTCTTTCCCTGGCTTCGGAATTAGGATTATTTTAGCCTCTTCCATTGAAACTGTAATTTTACTGCTTCTAATAAGAGTTAGAGGTCCGTTGGTTTAGGAGCTAAAGTTGCTTGAAACTTTTTATAAAAAGGAAGCAATATAAGCATCCGGTCCTGGAGCCTTATGTATTGGGAGGTTAGCTGTAACGGGTAGGACCTATTCTCAAGTAATATCTTTGTCTAAATTTACCCGATCTTCCAAAATTTTCTCCTGGATTGTTGGTAGACATTGTTCTGATTCTCTCATCTGATGTGTTTGACTTGTATAGATCGGAGTAAAATGTGTGAAACTGGGCTATCATTTCTTCTGTCATTACTTTATTCCCTGTTGTGTTTTTCACTCCTTGAATTTTTTGGGATGTTATTTTCTGTTTTGTTTAGCTAGCATTCTATCAGCTTTATTTGCCTTAACATATATTCTCTGCTTTAAGTACAGTAGACTTTTCACTGCCTTTTTAGTTCGTATTAGTTCGAATTTACCCTTAGCATTCCGATATTGCCTTTGGAGGCTCGGGGTGAGTCTAATTCCATTTGTTTTAGGGTATCTTTTACTTCAGCCTCTAAATCATATTTCGTTTAACCTATGTGCCTGTATTGCGATGAGGTCTCCACGAAGGGTCCCTTTTAAATGCATCCCAAACCACATCTAAGCTCACTTTCCCATCCAGATTAGAATTAAAACATTCCTCAATGTTCCCCTCTATTTCATCGCAAAATAACGAATCTGACAATACGTCTTTTGGAAATGTCCAACTCCAGGGCGTGAGGAAGGGCTTTGGGGAAATTAAAATTTATAGTCGGGTCGGTTTCAATTTGTGTCACCATTCCCATCAGCTTGGCCGAGACCCAGATGTAATCTATCCTGGAGAAGGATTTGTGCACATGAGAATAGTATGTATATACCCTTTCCTCTCCTTTCAAAGTAGGCCAATTGTCTGTCAACTGATGACATTTCTGTCTAAGGGCTATAGAGAGGGTAAAGGACAAGTGTATGATGTAGTAGAGCTTCTATCCAGTAAAGAGTCCTATGCAATATTTAGGCCCCCCTCCCCCTACCAATCAAAATCAATTCACCCTGGGCAAATTGTTCCAATGTGGATAGTGCCTCCTGACCAGTGTTTGGGGTGTAAATATAAGCTAGGGGCTAAAGTCATCAATCCCATCTGTACTACAATATAGAGGGAAACGACTGTCAGCCTGCACCCTCAGAATAAAAGCCTGAATATTTTTCTTGAAAGCGATAAGTACCCCCGCTGTCTTCCCCGTTGCATTCGTCTGTTTAATTATCAGGTATTGTTTTAATTTCAACTTATAACGATCCTGGTGTTTAATATGTGTTTCCTGTAAAGCTACAAGATCAGGCGGCTGATGTGGGTTTAGTAATCATTCCAATTTCCTCTTTTTTTACTGGGGTATTAAGCCCCCTAATAAGAAGACAACAGAAAGTAAAACCACTTCTCAAAACCACTACTTTAAATATACCAAGATATTCCCACCCACTCCACCTCCTAGCTCTACCCCTCCCCCCCCGTCCCAACAACTTGGCCTTCTCCCTGGCGTAGACCATCTTTGCTACTCCCTCTTTGGACTCCGTCCTCATAGATGGCCTACCACTTAAACCAGAGATAAGTGCGGGGTATCCTTAAACTCTTATGTCTTTGGTAAGATCCAAGACAAGCTTCTACTGTGCTACGACTGTACATTTTAACAGTTCTATTCTGTGGCCAATTACCTTATTGCACCATAATATTAATACCCAGGTAAAATCTCGATCCTTCATGATTGAGGAGGTTTCTGCACGAGTAGAGAGCATTTTCGGTTTCTTGAGCAGGTCCATTGTCCATTCCCAATTTATCGGTCCCTGGCGAGCGAAAGGTTGCGTCTCTGTACAAGGGGGCAGTTGGTCCTCCAGGTCTAGCCGCAAAATTCGAGCCCCTTGCTTCATTGTTGTAACTCGACGCGGTTTACCCTCCCATTGGAATAAAGGACCAAAAGGGAAAGTTCATGTATATGGAATCTTCTCTTTTTTTAAAAAATTCTGCAGGATCTCATGCTTCTCTCCTTTTTTTTTCTAGCGTGTTTGGAGAGAGATCTTGAAACAGTTGAATTTAATTCCCATTAAGTGTGATCTGAGTCGCTTTCCTGGCTTCTCTAAGAATTTGTTCCATCTGAGGGTATCTTGCCATTGCCCCAATGTCTCTGGGGCGAGCGCCCAGGTCTTGATGTTTTGGACCAACTCTATGAATCCTATCCATGGGAATTGTTACCTTCTCGTCCATGTTTAATAGCCCTTTAAAGACTCCTGTAACTTATGCTCTCAAGGCTGAGTCTGTCACTGACTCCGGAGTTATGCGAATATTGTACCTCCTGGATTTATTTTCCAGGTTTTCACATTGTTGCTCCACATTGTATGTTGTTCTAACCAACTGTTCGTGGAGGACCTCAGATTTCGTGGATTCCTGGTCCAAATATTGTATAGCCTGCTCATAAGTACCTGTTGTTTCCTCCAGAGAGTCAATGTCCTTACATATATCTGCTAGAACGGATTTGAATTCAGCTGTAAAATTGTCAAATTGTATTTGCAATGAGGCAGCACATTTGTCCTGCAAGACTTGAACAGTGATCAACATCCTCCTTTGAAGCCGCCATCTCAGTCTAGATTGACCGGTTGCCCCTTAACTGGCCCAGTCGTATGTTAAAGGTCCTTTTGAGCTCCCCAGACCTAAGCCAACAGTTTCTTATTGGATTCTCTCTAGTAGTAGATGGAAGCGAGGCAGTGCGATCCTTTTCTTTTGCCTCTGGGTCCTGACCTTGACCGGGTGCTGCTGAGTTTTCCCCGATACTAAATGTGGTTACTGTTCCCTTTCGGTTCCAATTTCAATCTGACATTCTACTTACTCTGAAGATGTCCGTAGTGAGTGAAATTGTAATCGGCTTTCTCCTAGTAGCTAGATGAGTGTTTTAAACCTCTCCAATTACTTTCTCTTCTGAAGGACATGTTTCTCATCCTCCAGACCGTGTTCAAGCAAGTGCATGTCTCCAGTAAAGGTTGTAGAGTTTAGGGAAATGTTCTGCAGGGATCTCCTTTAATCTATTTATTTGGCTCTGGATGGCTCCCTGGTAGGCCTTGCACCCCGGTCGAGAGGAGTTCCCGCCCCCTCCTTACAAGGCCTGGGTTCTGGATAGGTTACACAATCGATGAAACCAAGCCTAAAAGCAACTAAAAAGAAACCATTTCTAGGTGCAATCTGAGTTATAAAACTGGAAAAAGTGTATTCTCTGAGTGCAAGTAATATTAGCACAGATTCCCTGTTGTCAGATCTGTGCCAATGTATTTCATTTATTGAGCATTTGTAAGGCGCCTAGACAGTAGAAAGTATTTCCAGGTGCCAGAAGACAAGGGGGAGGGGGAACAAGCAGGGATGAACAGTAATGGTCCTAATAGGCCTTGTGACATTCGGATCGTGCACGTGCAGCAGCAGGAGGTGAATTGGGGGGGGGGGGAGAGGGGAAAGTAAAGGGAGGGGGAATGCAGGAGGGAGGGGACTTGGTGAGCGCTGGGGGGAAGCCAGGAGAGCAAGTGTGCAGGGGGAAGGAGGAAGGGTAGGCTAGTGCAAGGAGGCAGGGTATTGATATTTTATTTGTATCGTGCTCATACAAGTGTTTCAGAGCGCGAAAAAGGGTGAGCCAGACAGGTAGTCTAGTCTGGGAAGCATGTTCAGAGGCAAGTGCTGTTAGGGGGAGCAGAAGCTGGGTGGGTGCTGGGGGGAGTAAGTGCCAGGAGGCAGCCCAAGTTTGCAGTGGGACGGGATAGGGTTGGGTAAGTGCAAGGAGGGCGCCTGAGTCAGACTCACTAGTCTAGTCAGGGAGTGCTGCCGGGAGGGGATGCTGAGGCAGTCTGGTCGGTGGAGGGTCTGGCTTGGATCTTTGTGATCACTGCACCGCCTGTCATGCTGACGATGAACATTTTGACTTCCATTATAAGGTGGCGCACTGATCAGATTACTTTGCCTGCATCCCCCGGCATGCCTTGTCCTACCCACTCCCACTTACCTTTTTACGGCGGCACACTTGTGTGCGCCACCAACTCCCCACTATCCCTGCAGTCTCAGTTCTTCCCATTTATGGGGGTCTGAGCTGACGCAGCAGGATAGTAGTTTTTTTCTTTGTTTTACTTGTCCCCCAACTCCCATTCTAGCGACCAAGAGCAGCGGGCGACACCCCCGCTCCACTTGGTCGCAGTAATGGGATTCAGATTTTTTAAAATGCTGACTGTGCAGATGGCATTGTAAAGTTGCAGTAATGGTATGTTTTCGTCCGGCCCCTCTCAACTCTGAAGGGACCAGGTAGCCAGTCGCAGCAGCAGGGGGCCATTATCGAGGAAGGAGGAGAAGAAAGGAAGTTCTTAAGAAGCTGCTGGAACTTGAGGAGATCCGGCTCAAGTGTGAGAAGGGCAGGGAGGCCATTCCAGAGGGAGTCTCCTGCTAAAGGAGATCTTCCCTCACGCTCTGCTTGGAGAAACGTCTGACCTGCAGAGAGTTAGAGCTAGAGGACTGAAGGACTCTAGCAAGGAGGTATTTAGAGAGAAAGTTGGATGTAGCATGCTCCCAGGCCCCAGAAAGCCTTGTGGATCATGTAGAGGGTCTTGAATGTGATCACTGCAGCCACTGGAGATATTTTAGGGCTGGTGAGATGTGGTCCCTGGGCTTGAGGTCAAGGATACGTCTTGCAGTCCTGTTATGGATTAGTTGAAGAGGGTGGAGAGAACCAGAGCTCTAGAGACATTGAGTTTCTAGGGGAAAGAGAGGAAAGGGGGAATGCCTCTGAGGAGGTGAAGTTGAAAGTGAACCTTCTTGGCAAGGTCAGCAATATGTGGTGAGAAGGAGAGTCGTAGATGACACCCAGGTTTTTTGCCTCAAAAGAAGGGGAGGGGAGGGAGAGTAAGGGGGGAGAAAGAGGAAGGGGAGTTCTGATGAGAAGGATCTCTATCTTGATGGTGTTAAGACAGAGATAGTTATTAGCACACCAGGCCTGAATAGCAGCAGTTAGGCAATCGGGAATGAGAGAGGAAGGGGATGGCGGGGGGGTAGAGGAGGGAAGCTTAAAGGAGAGCCGAGTGTCATCCGCATAACACGAAGTGAGGAGAGAAGGTGGAAATCAAGTGGGGCAAGGTAAATGAGGAAGAGGAGGAGGAGCAGGAGGCGGCAAAAACAAACTTAAAAGGCATGCCTTTAAAAAAAAATTGCTAGTACAAAGTTCTGTTACCACAGATGCCTCACTGCTTGGCAGGGGGGCCCATTGTTAAGAGCTCACTAGACAGATAAACATTTTGTAACTTCTAGCAATGAAGATGTCTCTCCTATCTTTTCAAAGAAGGCTCAACTGAATTGTACTATTAAACACAGATGACACCACAGCCATATCCTACATAAACTGGGTGGGGGGGGGGGGCGGTTACTCCTTGTACAAAGGATGTTGTGCTGATGCCTCAGGAGACCAATATATATTCGAGCAAAGCATTTCCCAGGCGATTACAACTACCTTGCAGAAAATCTAAGCAGTGTGCATCAATAAAACCATGAGTGGAAATCAACACTGATATACTCAAACAGATTTTTGTAATGTGGGGGCAGCCACTAATTTGTACAATGGGGGACTGCAACAGTAGATCAGTTTGCAACAGCCTAGAGTGTCAACTGTCCAAACTTTGCTTCCAGGTACCCACAGAAGGGGCACAAGGGCTATGTGGTTAAGTTTGGTCAGTGGAATTTGACTAAGCTTTTTCTCCTCACAACCTTAACTTTGCAAGGTGGTACATAAACTAATCCATGAGCAGTTGGCCTTAATTGCACCAATGTGGGCAAGCCAAACCATGGTACCCCTCCAGCCTGCCTCATGAGGATAGCAGTTCAATCTTCTATGAGCCTATGCCCAGTACACAATTTACTGACACACCACCAAACATTAACCCATCCATGCCTAGAAACAACAAACTCTGCAGCATGGCACCTGAAGTCATAAAGTTTGAACAATTTCAATTGCCAGCAAGGGTGTATAGAAATAATCAGTCCATAAAACCGAATACTAGCCATTATTACTTCAAGTCGAAATGGTTTGCCTTGTGGGTGCGCATGTTTGGTTATTGGTCCTTTTGATTTGTTCCCCAACCAATATTGTGATTTACCAACTGTCTTTTAGATGCTAGTTTAATCTATGGAGTAGGTCAAGCAAATTCACCCACTGATGACCCACCCTCATCTGGATGGTACCTTAACAGTCCTACAAAGGCTCATGACGGCTCCTTTTGTGGCAATGAATAAACCCTCATTAAGGGAACTTGCATACAAAGTAACTTTTATAATAGCTGTTGCATCAATTCGAAAAATAAGTGATCTACAAACTCTTGGTCTTTTGCCACTGCTCACAAATACAATATGATTTTATGAACTCTTCCTCGTTCTCACCTAGGTACATTTCTTAGTTCAACATTTATCAATCCATCAAATTAACATCATTTTTCCAAAATCCACTGGGTGGTGGAGGGGGTAAGCACAGAGGGCTCATGTTAGTTAATTCAGAACTATTTCATGTAAACAACATAATTGGGATCAGAACAGTTGCAATAGGGGAACGTTAAATTACATGCATTTCTAAACCATAATTCTAAAAAAATTCACATAACTCATAAAATGCACACTGCTTCTACAGCCAAATAACACCACCTCAAAATATAGCTTGAAAGACAATATACAAACAATGAATCAAACTTGATAAAAATTCCATGTTTAAAGAATTGCCAGCATAGTATTTCTTTAAACAGGAAATCTCTAATTTTCAGGGCAGTTCTTACAAACTGAAGTAACAACCAGCAATTTAAAGGTGTATTGGCAATCAACAAATGTTATAAGGCCAGTTTTCATTGTCTGAAATGCTCATCTCGGAGTAAAGGGGTTAGGAAGTGTTTACGTAGTTTGCTATAAACTGGTGTGGAGGGTCAGAAGGACAGTCTTCCATTTTTAGGGATATACTTCATTAAAAGAAGTGAACATTCCCATTGTTCCCTAAACTATGGGTTTTTCCTACCGAACAAAAACTAACTAGGGTGCTTGTCAGTGAGTCCAAAGGGAAGATCCGTCCACTTTCCAAACTAATATAACCTGACCCAACAGCTACAAAATCAACTAAGGAGCAGGAGAATGACTCTCTTCTCCTGTGGGCTGGTGTCTCAGCAAGTTCACTTTATTAAAGTATTCTTGGTAGTTCTTTGAAGTATACGACTTGATAAAAGAAGTTACAATCATTGGGTTCAAGTTTTCACTGGTGTCCTTTACATGCTGGTTATCCCGTTCTTCTTGGGACAATTCTGTTTATCCCTTGTTACGTAAACTTGAGACTTTCCCTCTACTCCATGCCCAATCCTTTTCTTGACTAGGACCAATAGGCTTGTCCCAGTGGTAATTCTCACACACCTTGTGCACTTCCCACACTGTTTTACCTGGGACTAATGGGATCTATGTGATTACTGCGACCCCCATAATTACGACGGATGAAAATGCCGACTTTATTTATTTTTAAACCCCCTTTACACCACATACATATGCCGGGGGAGACCCCCCCGCACCCACCCATATTACCATTATATCACATGCCCCCCCCACATATATGGTGTAAGGGGGGGGGGTCTTAAAAATAAAGTCTGCATTTTCGGCCGTCGTAATTGTGAGGGAAACATTTTGGCCCATTACCAGACTAATGTAAGGTTTCAAATACTGATTCTCACTCTTAGGTATTTCCAACACTTGGTTTTTACTGGGTTGAGTATGAGTGTTCTCGTAATGATTCTCACTCTTTTGCAATACTGGGCCTATTACCGAGACGAGTAGGCATGCTACTTTATTTTTCGGTCCCACACCTGGATCTCTTGATCTCCCCATTACCTTTCTCACTGTGAACGCGTCACCGGGCCTGCAGTCCAGATGGGGCCTTTGCTAGGGGTTTTTAGGTTGGCTTCTCTGTTAGCTTCCTTTGTTCGGCACACTCCTCTGTACATTCAGGTTGGTGGTCTCTGTGCTGTTTAGGTCACGCCACCACTTCTTACTCGGTTGCTCTTGGGAAAATGTACCAGTCCCTAGACTTCTCCTGCTTCAAGTATTCTGGAGTGCAACACACTAGGATTCACATAACCGCGTTCTCCTGTTATCAGAAGCCATGCGTCCCTGTTTCCTTTAGTTTCGCTGCCACAGCTGATTTGGATCTCCCAGGGGTGTGGGAGGAGGGGGTGGGGGTGACTCGCTCTCCTCAAATGTTCTATATAACCGTAATAAATATCAGATTGTTCTACATACATTCTTCTAGCAGGTTTCATTAGCAATGAGATAAAGGTGGGTTAGTTAGGAAGTTACTCATTGAACAGGAGTCCTGGTCTCTAAGAGGGGAGTCTCTCTCCTGGTGAAGTCCACCTAGCCTCTGCCATTAGGTACGGTCTTGCGCAACGGGCTTGCATCCCTAGTCTCACAGGGAAGTGGCTGAATCCCACGATGCGTCATCCTGGCCAAAAATGGCAAGAGACGCAACAAGTCTTCTCTTAATGCATTGAAAATCGAGGAGCTGTTATCTGGTGAAGTTCCTACTGTAGACTTTTATTTCAGTAACCCTGTACAACAGAAGAACATTAAAACGAGCTCTCGTTATTAAGGCTCAAACTTTAAAAAAAATCTTGGACCATAATAAATAGCCAGGAATCCGGCTAGTGAGGAGACTTGCTTTTGTTCAGTTAGTGGGTTTCATGAGTGTTCTATATTCCCTTTCCAAGTGTTTGGTGTTTGTTGATCTTAACGGTAATGGCCTGATTCCTCGTGATCCCAGCTATGTTATCAAGTAAGATATAAAATTACTTCTAGACAGACAACCCCAGAATCGGCAGAGCATTTATTTCGCCCCCCCAAAATGTGATTCAAAATGAACTTGGCTAGAACAGCCTTTTTATTTGCCAAAAACTGTGATTCTGGTTCCAACCTTAAATCGTGATCTAAAAAGGTGATATCTAACTCATTGTAAACAGCATAGTTTTGGATAGTCGAGTAAGCTTAAAATATTGATAACATTATAATTTTCTTGGGTATATAAAGAAGGAACATTGGTGAAGTTCCAGATGCATGCACCGTATAAAGCTACGACTTTTAGTTTTGCATTGTATATTCTCAATCTCGTCTAAATTGTTTGTGCTTTGTACATTTCTGCAAATCGTGTTATTCCCCCAATAGCCTGACGCATCTGGTATGCCTGTTTGTCTGCATGGGATTTCCCATTAAGCCTTAGAAGTTAATTATCCCTAACTAATCCTAGAACTTCACAATATACATTGGTTTGTTGTTGATCTGAATGGACAATGACTTGATATTTTTGAGTTGCCATCTTTTTATAAATTCTTACTGCACATTTTGACACATTGTTTTACCTTCAACAGTACTAGCCAATTCATTTGTTTGTATTGGTTTGAGAAGGTGACCCAGTAAAAAAGGCCACCATGTATGGCCTAGTGTATTCAACTCTTGTTAAACACTACTACATAAAACACTACCATTCACACCAAGAGCCCATTCTACATGTAGCACGGGAGCAACCTTTGCATTTATTGCTAGTTACATCAGAAGAAATCTGTAAGGCTGCAACTTGGAGTTCAGTCCATACTTTTACACAATTTTGTGTCGATACACAAGCCAGTACTAATTCATAAATGGACAAGCAGTGTTAAAAATTCTTTTGCAACTTTATCCACAGCTCACCGCCATAGCATGCATGTAGTGCTTGCTACTGTATGCAGAGCATGTGATTCTAAGCAGATTCATAAGCCTCAGAATACAAGTTTTACTTACCCATTTATTGTCTTTCTGTGACTTGTATCTGCTTAGAATCGCATGTGCCCAGCCTGTTCCTGCAAAAAAGCAACTGGTCAGTGCAGCTAATCAATCTGCTTATTTCGGATTTACAAAGTAATCTATCCTAAAACATCAAATCCTAGGTCATGTAAAATCAGATGAAAACAAACTCTCAAAACACATTTTTTTTGTTTAATTACGTTTTTATTGACATTGTACATATAAAGTAGGGTGCACAAGCAATCCCTGCCAGCCATACAATAAGCAAACATAAATGTCGGTATTTTTATCGTTTAATCCCATCCCTCCTCCCTCCCGACCCCCCCGCCCCCAACATTTCAACATACCAAGTTTTGAGGTTTTGCAGGTTGTAGAAGCTTCAGAGAGAACATTCAAACATCGTTGTGTCATTCGTCGTACACTTTGACATAGTGGGGTTGAATTGATTCAAAGCAAATTGGGGGCCAAACCTGGTCCCTGGGGCCGGTGGTGAGATGAACAAAATGGATATGTAATGGGGCATATTTTACAGACGCATTGAAATTCAGTCATCCTGGAGGAGAACTGCGGTCCATTCCTGCGTAAATTCCGACACTGTCATTTTTTATTGCTGTAAGCTTTTCATAGGTGAAAATCGACCTTAGTTTACAAAGCCACTCCTCCTTGGATGGCGCTAGAGCGCTTTTCCACTTTTGGGCCAGTGCTAACCTCCCCGCCCTCAACATGGCCCCAATGACCTTTGGGAATGAATTCTGTTCCGTCTCCGGCAACGGAGTACCCAGGAGGATTTCCAGTGGGGGTAGAGATGGCCAGTACCCCTCTATATCCTTAATCCAGCTGAGCAGTTCGACCCGTACATCTGAATGACCGGACATCCCCACCACATATGGAACCATGTCCCCTTTTGGAGACATATCCTAGGACAGAAAGGGGATACCTCTACAAACATTTTGGACAGGGTGGTCGGGGGGGGGCGATGCCAGGAATGGAGTATCTTGAAGCTATGTTCCATGGCAGCAGTATACAGTGAACCCGTGAATATAGATTTAAAGATTGCCCTCCATGTGTGGTCATCCAGAAACACATTTTATAAAATCAGTTTGTAAGTCATGTCAAAAATGATGATCTTTCTTGCTTTATGCAAATAGCATGCACATCTAAAAGGACTGATGGGCACAAAAACAAAATAAAAGCAGGTTTCCACTGGTCTAAACCAAAATCCTGTAAAAGTGAAAGATGTTTCTGCAAATCGTATAAAGGGCAAAAAGAAAAAGATGAAATAGGTTTTCTTTAACACCACAGGAACAGCACGTATCGTTTACACACTTTGTACCTGACCAATTACTGGTTGATGCCTTTACCTATAAGGCATTTATTCTGGCTCGAGTCCAGAGTGATCAGCTAGAGGGACAGTGCCATCCCAATGTTGTGGCTGTTGCCCAAGGACAGTAGGTGTTTTATCAGAATGTTTGTTAAATTGTCCCTTTGTCCTGACCACAATGAATGCCAAAATAAAATTAAAACAAAACCAGAAAAGTGGGCAAGCCCTGTTTCAAGATGTGTAGTTTATGATGCTGTAGTCGGGTGCAATCCTAAAAGAAGGGAGAGTAAAAGGTTCTCCTCGGCTTGGAGCCCTTGCAGCTTGCCTATACCCAGCAGTTCACCCCACATGCTCCCACTGCCACACCCTTTCCTCTGTATGCAGTTAGCATATGGCTCACAGAGAATAGTAGCAGCGTCTTTGCAAATCTAAAAGATGCCACAAGTACCTACTCGTGGCATTTACGGTAAATACTGTCTCATTTTATATCTCCTAGTAGTTATGGTGAAGTGACTATTAAAGGTTTTTCCTAGCTATTCCAAACATTGCCATACATTTAGTATTGGACCAACAAAGAAAATTGATGGATCACAATAACCTTTAGTTGAGAAGCTCATTACATAACATTTCACTGTTCACTTTGGGTCCCCTTTGGTTCAAAGGATTTGCACAGCACACAGCAACAGTTTGAAGGGACTTAGGATTTCTGGCTATAAGTACTGCGTTGTCTGCATAGCTGGAAACAGCCAGCCCTGCCTTCACATTGTGAAACATCAGCAACTAAGTTCTCGTGATGGCAGGTGGTTAATATATAGATTGAATCGGAGGGGAGAAATAACATTATCAGTTACCGCCTCTCAACCCACAGACATTCATTCAGAAAAACAATGCATCTAAAGACATCGACTCATGTAGGAACATGGGACCCCATACATGTGAGGTAGGGATAATTTGTATTAAACAAAATGTAATACTCAGAGCCAACCACTAGGTGGCAGCCTAAGCAAAGCATGGGATTCTGAGCTGATACAAGCCACAGAAGGACGGTTACTGGGTAAGCAATGTTTTCCATACACAGTAAGGTGTCCAAAGTGGATACCACCCCCACTTTAAATAAGTTTCAGTTAAACAATTGTATCGGAATAGGTATACTGTTGCAATGGAAAGCGGGAAGAAAATGGTTAAAATGTATTAAAGGCCTTGTAAATTATAAGCCACACCAACTAAATCATGCTTGGAAAGACCATCCCTAGGCCCTGATTAATTGATTTACTGGAGTCGTAGGTAAGTTGGCAGCTTCACTTATTTAAAAGTGTTCATTCAATATGAAAAGTGGTCTCATATACCAACTTATGACCCATTCAAAAGGCAAGTACTATTATGAAGTTATGAATGGGTAGGTATGTACTTGCAGGTTCCTTGCAGGAAAGCAGGGTAGCTACTAACCTGGGTAGGCAGGACATCACACATTAGCTTCCACTACCAATGACGAGGCCAAGGGAAGAAATTGGCACCTACTGTTTAATTTCATGGTGCCCCTAATATGTTTGCGGGTCCCTTTGGCTTTTCTTGGATCATTTAGCTTCATTTTGTGGCCGTAGGACTTGTGCTGAAGTCATCACTGCAATCTTTTTCCTATGATGTCCTGTTGTAGAATATATGGGTTCTATGATGGGGTGCTTTTTTTGAAGTGCCCCACTTTGGTCCTAGAGCTAACAGATTGCCATACACTTGTGCTGTGGAGTAGGCTGGTGATGTCTGTAATTTAGTTTTGACATCACCGGGAATGCTGACAGTTTTATGTACCATTATGGTAGCCATTAGGGTACTAATATTTTTGTTTAATGCTATTCTTGTCCATTTTTTGTTTTGGGCCATCCCTTCGTTTGCCGCAACTATGCATAAACTGGCTATTGTGCAAATATGGGTTCACTTTGAGCCCAGCCCTGCACCCTCGGTAATTTTGTACAGGTGTAGGCTGGTTCCCACCCTCACATAGCCCAAATATATCTACTCTTTGTGGGTAGACCCGAGTGTTTGGTGTTCTTCGGGCTAGCCTGATTGGCTTGCGATTAAAACCTTTGTGTGATTGGATGGCTGGCTGAGGGCAGCACATGGGTTCATAGAATTATGTGCTGGAGGATTTGCTGTCAAGCTGCACTGCTGAATTTAAGGGCCTGGTTTCCCCACAATAGTTGAGCGCTGGGCCATTTTATCTCCTGCTTGGGTTTAATAGTTTGGCTGCTGAAAATCATTCCTCTGCTGTTACTTGTGCTACCCTGGTCCTCCTTGCTAGCTGGACTGTCTGCTCCCCGCTGGGGCCGTCGTTCAAAGGTCGCTTCACTGTTGCAGTCCTGTTGAATCCTCCTCTACCAAGCGCTCGTAGGGAGGCTCTATTGTATGGCATACATTAGTTTTCAAAAATTGAGTAGCTTTTGCCAATTAAGATTTTCTTGATTAGCAAACAAACGAACATTTGATTAGCAGGGTTTTACTAATATTTTTAATTGTCACCAGAAGTTGTTTGTGCCCAAGACATAAAATAAGCAAAACAGCATTTATGTGCATCACTGAAGTAAGACTTTAGTTTGTGACTGTAAAATGTAAAGGTTAGCTGCATGAATGATCACAAATAGATATGACAAAAAGGCTAAAACTATTCAGGCTCTCTCCAGCTCGTTGCAAGTGAATGTATTTAGTATGCCGCCCATATCCCTTTTCCAGCATATATTTACCAGAATGCAGCTGGTTTAACCCCAAACTCTGAATGGAACTTGAAAGCAGTTTGGTTCTAAACTGCACCAGTAAAACTGGTAAATGAATGCCATGGCAGTTTGTGGGTTTTAACATGGTACTTATGCTATGAACAGTATCTATGAATGGGTGCTTACAGTGGTACTGGGTAGGAGGCGGGTAGATTCCTAATAATCGTTATCGAAGAGGAAAGTAAGAGTCTAAGCAGAGTAGATGGCATGGTAGGCTGAGAACTGGGCAAACTAGGTAATATATTGTAGTTTACAGCGTTCTCACTTCCAGTGAACACTAGTTGCACAAATGTATGCAACCTAGTACGTGACATGACTAGGTATGCTGTCAAAAGCGTTTGGCCATGTGATCATGTACTTTTCAATCATCAATATGATGCACCTTCCCCAACAAAATGAAATCTAGTTGAAACTGAGATTTAACCTACACTTTACTGAAAACCATAGAAACAATGCAGTGTTTTACAGTAGAAATAATGTTATTATGCATTATGTAAAACTTTTATTTTTTTTAGGAATGGAATTGCAGGACTGTATTTTAAAATACAATTTGTAAACCTAAAGAATTGTATAGCGAATTGCTATGCGACACTGCTTATTTTATGCATTGTCGCACAAGGTAGTTGTGGATCCTGTAAGGGTGTGGAAGGAGGAGACCGACACATGTGGGATGTTTCTGGCTATAGACATTTATTGGTAAGAAAATGAGAAACCCATGTCTGATCCTAGTTCTAAGAGGGGTTTCCCTGCCTCAACCAATACTAAGGAATGTGTCAGGATATCGGTCTAAAGCAAAAGCACAGCCTTCCGCAAGGCCTTAAAAACCCAGCTCTCTGTCTAAAAGAGCCTGTCAGTCTAGGTCTGCACCTCCACTATATCACCTAGCACACTCTGTTATGCCTTGTGCTACCTAGAAAAGAATGAGTAACTAACTGTAACTTTCACTGTATACCTGCTCTAACTATGTAATTGGACTGTATATCGCCTGTAACCATGTAACTGAATCTACCCAAGTATACCTTCTGGGGCCGCTTATTGTAACCCTCAAGCAAGCCTTCTTTAAATCTCCTTATAGCGCCTTGTTGCCTCTGGGCTGTAGTGCGCTCTACAAATACTAAAATTAAATAAATAAATAAAAATGTCCACGGTTGTGTGTCCAAAACCCTAGTTCCAGCCCTTACACTATATATTCAACTGAAAGAAAAGGTGTGGCCTTGAATGGTTTATTTTTCCTGAATGATAGCCGAAAGGTCACTTCAGGGTGATGGGAAGAAAAGGTTGTTGTCAAGGGATGCAAATCAAGTCTCAAAAAAGGTTCCTTGAATTTCCAATAGGGCACACGGAACAAAGTCTTTTCTTCAGTGTTAGGGGGATGTCTCTCTTCCCCTGACCTTTCCCAGGTTTCACAGTTGTTTTCCCAATGTCAGGACAAGTGTTTTGTTCTGCTGGTCTTTAACAGATTCTGTTCAATGTCCAGAGAAGGACTCCTCCTCTTGGCTATTTTTACAGTGTCCACAAATACCACAGGGTATGTCTCCCTTCTCCAGCATTGGATCTTTAAAGGATTCACATGCTGTGAATATTCCCAGTCAGGCTGGGAAACCCCGGTTACTTTGACTTAGTAATTTTCCTATGGAAAAACTACACCTTAAGTGTCACATTGACGTCGTTGTGGGTGCTTTTTGTACCCACCTTTGGGACGTTGAGTGTATAGCTCCGCCCCAGCAGCTTCCCCTCAGATTTTAACCGTCTTCTGAGCTGTTAGGATTTCTTGTGTTTCTCGCCTTGGAGAAAATTAAAGTTCTTAGAAAATAGTACTTTTCTTCAAATTTCACCACCTGGTGCAACCGACGTTGACATGAACACACAGTTCCAGTGGCAATCGTGGTAACTTCAGGACCTGAGAAGTCCTTATTTAGGCTGTGCGACACTTGCCCCCTCAATTATGTCTATGAGGGGGACAGGCACACGGAATGTCTTTAATGCCTCTACCCGAACCATTCTGCTGACGGCTGTGACATCTGCCAGGGTGTCTTGCAAAAAACCCTTAAGGACAGGAACCGACGCCTAATCTGCTGGCTCAATGAATGAGCCTATCCAGTGTCTGAGGTTGGCTCGTCACGGAGTGGGAGAGCAACTGCTCCCTCTGACAAGAGGTCACTGTCAAGACAGAGGTCCAAATCGAAGGAGCCGGTGGTGAAGAAACAAGACGGGTGAGGCAAAATTATCCTCTGGGCACGATAAGGACAAACACACTTTCCCTGTAAACAAACAACCAGCTAGTGCTGAGGGGTCCCATTCCGGGTCCAAACACACTTCCAAGAGCCCGTTGACGAAAGCACAGTCGGTCAAACCGAAGGAGAAAGGCTTGCACCCATTGTCAAAATCCACAAACCCGTCCAGGAGATCTCTTCCGTCGACATACAATCACAGAGCCAAATCGGCTACGAAATCCTCCTCGGGGTAGTCGTAGAAAGTCTACCTCTGCGAGTGGCAAAACACTATTTGTCAGAATCTCATCTTCCTCTGGCCATGAGTCGTCAATGAGACACCTGTTCGGCCAAATCGTCGTCGAAGTCTGCAGCATCGACAACGACATCTTAGTTGGGGTCTACGGCTCGTCTCTCGTCAACCACTTCGATCAGTGTCTTGGGACAGCTTGATGCCAGGCTTCCGCTTTCACAAACTCAGACAATTCAGCTTTATGGACAACATCAAGAGACCAGGGCATACTCCCTAGTATTCTAACGCCTCCTAGACCCCGGTGCATTCAGTCCACATAGGAGAGAGCAAGAAGAGGAGGGAATTGATTGACACAGACCAGGACACTGGTCCGAGGGATATAAGTTCCAACGCTGCCTCATCTCCACAGAGAGCCGACACGTGGGACATAGATCCTGACCTAGATGCGCAGGGTAGCCAGGCTCAACCTTTGCCGCCAGATGACATTGGGCTGTTTGACACCATGCCGTCTAAGGCGTGGCAGGAGTTTGGTGTGATTCCAGATTAGGAAATGAAAGATTGTTTCCTCCTCGACCATATGGGTAAACGCAGAAAGGCAGTCTTTTCCATACTCCTGGATCATGTTTGGCAGGACGGCCTCTGTACTCTGAAGCATCACTTTACAGAGCCAGTGGTTAAATGTAGGCTGGAGAAGTTTAAGGCTCCAGACACTACACCAAAATGCCTTTCCTCGCAACCTGCTTCAGCGTCAGTTGTTTCAGCGGCAACAAGCCGCACGGCTCGAGCGCAGCATAAGTGTGCCACTCCTCCAGACAATGAAAACCGGAAAATGGATGCCTTCGGAAAAAAAGGTTGTCACCATTGGGGCAACAACGGTTAAAGCAGCAAATGCCCTGGCAATAGTTGCTCGATATGATCGAGAGATGTGGCACCGTCTGGCTCCTTTATTGGAAAAATTGCCAGAATAGCAGAGAAGAGGCCATGATGCTGGTGCGAGAAGAGGAGGAAGCCTCGAATCACAGCATCAATATCGCTGTAGACCTTGCTGAAACAGGGTTCAAGCAGGTTGGCAATGGGGTAGTCCTTGGACGCCAAGCATGGCTACGTTGCACCGATTTTCATCAAGAAGTACAACAGTCATCGATATGCCATTTTGAAGAGGAAAATCTGTTTGGGGACTAAATTGATGAGGCCCTTAAAGCCATGAAAGCTAACTTTGACATGGCTACGTCTCTTACAGCCCTTAAGGGCAGGCGGTCCTTTAGAGGAGCCTCAGGTAATGCAATATTCCAAGCCTCTACAGACAACAAGAACTATGGTAGACCTGGATATTATTCTCAGGGCTATAAGCTGAATTACCAAGCCTTCCAGCGCAACAGAGAATACCATCAATGGCAACGAAAGCGCAGATCTGCTATCTCCCAGAGAGGAAGGCAAAATAAGGCACAATGACTGCCACAGGGGCAGGCAGGTAGGGGAAAAGTGGCGTTCAACCTCCACGAGTGGCAAAAAATAAATGACAGGTGGGTGCTAGATGCAATCCAGTACGGCCACTTGTTGGAGTTCAAGCATGCACAAATCCTGATACCTCCCATTAAGGTATCTAACCCGCACCATCAGGTTTTACAGCACGAGATATGTGAAATGCTAAGAAAACTAGTAATTGAAAGAGTTCCTCCCTCAGCAAGGGGAAAGGGAGTATCCTCCAGGTGCTTTGTCAAAAAAAAGACTGAAGTGGCACCCTATTCTGGATCTACGAAGGCTAAAAAAAGAACATCAAAAAGCTAAAATTCAAAGTGGGAACGCTCCAGGTCATGAAAGCCGTTCAGCCCCAGGAATACCTTGCAGCTTTAGACCTCAAGGAAGCATACTTCCACATGCCAATACATCCAAGGCACCGAAAGTACCTCAGGTTCGTAGTCGGCAAAAGCCATTACCAGTTTCGGGTACTGCGTTTCGGCCTGAAATTGGCACCCAGAACATTCACTAAGTGCATGGCACCAGTAGCAGCCTTCCTCTGAAAACGGGGCCACCAAGTCTACCCGTACTTGGACGAATAGCTGGTTCGAAGTTCAACGTATCCACAAGCCTTATCTTCTCTTAGCCATACAAACACTGCTCCAACAATTGGTCTTTACAATAAATTATACAAAATCCAGCACAGTTCCCTCAAGGAGTTTGGTTTTCCTGGGCGCTCAATTCCTTAAAGGCAGCGTCTGGTCAGACCCTATCAAAAGATTGATAACACTAGCAAACTCATTCACGCCAAACAAGCTATTCACGGTCCGCGCATACATGGCTCTCCTTGGGCCCATGTTTTCTTTCATTCCGCTTATTCCCCACTGCCGGCTGCACATGCAGCCAGTGCAAATGTTTCTGGCGTCCAGATGGTCCCAAACCTGGGGTTCCTGGTTAGCCAAAGTTACCATCTCTCGTGCTCTGTCAAACTCCCTGAAATGGTGGACATACCCCTGCAACATCCCAAAAGGAATGCTTCTGATGGAGCAAAATTACCATCTTACCATTGTGACCGATTCCTCCCAGGTGGGATGGGGCACTCATTTGGACAAGCACCAAGTCAAAGGCCTCTGGACCCCTGAGGAAGCCGTCCTCCACATCAATGTGCTGGAATTGCGGGCAGTACACTGGGCTCTTAAATCCTTTCTTCCTCTAATCGAGAATTCGGTGGTTCGTGTCTTCACCAACAACACGACGATATTTTATCTACGAAAGCAAGGCGGGACACGTTCAAACACCTCGTCCCAGGAAGCACAGAGCATCTGGCGTTGGGCCATCCGCACAACATTGTACTTCAGATCTTCCACTTGCAGGCGATGCAGAACAAGCAAGCAGACACCCTCAGCAGGGACTCCTCGCAGACACATGAGTGGCAACTGCACAGCATTCAGATACCCAAAATGTTCTCAAGATGGGGGGGGGGGGGGAGGGGTCATCCCCCTATAGACCTATTTGCCAGTCCCGACAACGAGCAGTGCCAGAAATTTGGTAGCAGGATTCTGCATCCCGACACTCAAGGGGGACGTATCTTTGTTCCCCTGGAACAGCACGTTTGCTTACGCATTCCCTCCCTTTCCTCTCATCAAGAAAACGATGGATGATACGCAAAGGTTGTCGCAGAATAATCTTGGTAGCTCAGTACTGGCCAAGGCAGACCTGGTTCTTGGACCTCCTACAACTGGCTGCGGAAAATCCAATCCTTCTAGGATCTCGTGCCAATCTTCTATCCCAGAACAGAATGATCTTTCATCACGACCCAGGCTCTCTCGTTAAAAGTGCGGCTCCCGACCGAAGACTGTCGGCGCATTCTAGCAGCAGCTAGAGCTCCTTCTACCAACGGTTCCTACAGCCGAAAATGGATAAGATTCTGTGCATGGTGTGCACAGCAGCCTAACCTGCAGCCGCTAGCTGTAATCCCTCATCTGATCCTTCCTTATCTGCTAATGCTAGCTATAGAAGGTCTAGCAGTCTCTTCCATCAAAGTGCCCTTATTAGCAATCTCTAGATTTACACAGAAAAGACGCCTTCCCCCACCCTCCCCTACAGTGACAGGCTAATGAAAGGTCTTTTTCGTACCTTTCCGCCAAAGAAAAGGATTCCGCCTGTATGGAGCCTGGTCCTGGCAGGGCTTATGAAGCCTCCATTCAAACCTTTGGCGACAACCCATATCAAATTTCTAACTTGGAAGGTGGCTTTTTTAGTGACCATTACGTCCTGTAGACGTGTTTCGGAGCTGCAATTTTACTATGACCGCAAGATTGTGGGGATTACAAGGAATGTTGATATTTTTCAATTTTGGCTCCCGATCAGGACTGTGTACATGCATTTTACTGTTAAGGGGTCACTTTCTCGCGCCCCGTAGCATAATAGTTATTGATTTAACTCTCATATAGTAGAGCATTATCTTGGGTGTGGGAAGGGTCTGCATTTGACCCTTTACTGTTTTTATATATACACTGTTCAGGCCTTGAGAAAATCCTCTTGACCACTAGCACCATCTACGATGATGGGGTCCCTAACTCTAAAGAAAACTAAAACCAGCTCTTCAAATTTGTTGTCCTTTGCCGGTTAATCCTATTGTAACCTATGCTTCCCCTACAACTAAAACTATAAAAAATATATAACGTAGCCTAAGCCAGTAAGACTTGCTATGCTTTGGCCTGGTTGCCTGGTTTCCCACTTCTGCTTGCTTCTGATTTTGTTCTCTGGGCTTCTCGGGCCCTGGCATGTTATGGGTTTTCCAAAGTAAGATCTTTTAATTCCTGGAAAAGGTTATCCAGAAACCCTGTGCAAAGCGTCTCAAAAGTTAAGAGTTCTTCTCCAGCTTGGAGTAATCTTGGTTCGGTACTCTGCTGTCCTTGGCAAACATAAGTCTGCGTTATCCTTGGCAAAACGGTTGCTGTTCATGTCTTTCTTAGCTGAGCATGGCTTAAGCTATTGGACCCTTCAGGCCGTCATTCTTTTTCTGTATTCACCCCCTTGTCGGGTATTATCACTAGCAGATTTTCATCTGCTCTCTGGCCTCTCAGGCCTTTGGCTTTCTGATTTGCATTCACCCCTTTTCGTGATACTTTTATTTTTCACCTGTAGTCTGTCTCAGTGTGGGCCTCTCCCAAGGATATTCTAGTTTCCAGTCCTTCGTGACTCTTTTGTGCCTCACACCCGGTCCTTCTCTGCCACTTCGTACCTGTGTTCTGGTGGTGGTACATCTGGGGGGGTGCGGGGGTTGGGACGGCGGTGTTTTTAAGACACTTGTGTCTAGTCAAACTCCATCAAAGTATAGTAGCAGAGCAGGAAGGCTTAGACTTGGGAGATATTGGGGTGTTGTAATGGTATAGTGAGTTGCACACAACACTAAAATCAAATTAGACCATGTACAAAAATAACTTTAGGCCTCTTAACACTCTAAACATTTAAAATCAAGCAAAAACCTATATCGAATTTCAAAAGGGGTTGTTGACGGGGGTGTTCCTTTTTATACTACCTACTCTACAGGTATGCATGTTCCCTCATGCATCTGTCTTCAGATTGTGGTTTTCACTGCCACCAGGTTGGACGCTATGTTGATCAAACATTAAGCATGGATAACATCTGTTCATGCCGGAGACCGGATACTATTCAGTACAGACTTCAAAGGAAACACAGACCAAAGCGACTAAACGCCTACATGCAATGACTCAATACCGAAAGGCAAACAGTAGGGATAGTAGAGGAAATATATACATGCACCGGTATTATGTAGAATGTATTATATCCCCTGAATTCCATAAATATTGGCTCACTGGTAGCCCTCGGTGCAGATGGAGAATACCTCTTAAGTTCTACCTCTCTTGTAATACGACATTCTAATGGAAAGACACCAGCAAACGTCTTCATTGGTTTCATAAACAGTAAAGCCGTCTAGCTGTTCAGGTCTTCAAACGGAAAACCCTAAAAGACCACAGATTAAAGCACTTTGCTGCATGTGCTATGCTGATAGTCAACTGCTACAGTGGAGGGCCTCCAGTTAGAAGAAACTAGCGTCTGTTTCGACAGTGAAACAGAGGAAACTGTTTCCTCGGAGCCAGCCCCAAGTTCTGTCGGGCAGACGCCGAGTCATGCTGTGGAGACCGCACCTGGAGTCCAAAAGGCTGCCCATGTAAAAACTAAGAACAAAACAGATGAAGTTTGTCTGATGTAGAGCGTTGAATCTTCGATGCATGCAGTGAAATTAAAGATGGAAGACAGCTGCTTGAAGACTAGCGTAGCTCATTCAGCATCTACGCAGAAGCACAACATGGGTGAAGACTGCTTGAAGTAGAGTTCAGGACACCTGACTCGTGCAACGAAACGGTCCCCGGATGAAAAGCAAAAAGGTTTAGACTTTGACAAAAGAGGCACCTAAAACGGATGACTACAAAACACCAGTCAACCTTGCACGCAACTAGGTGTCTGAAAGTTTCTCTCTTTGCATCTATGCAGAACAAAGGCCTGCTACTCTTCTCCGGATCAGATGAAGATATGGAGCTGGGTCCATTTCTAAATCCAACGAAAAAATTGAGACCATTTCAAACCATGGATAAAAAGTCTTCCTTTCTGGATTTCATTGAAAATCACCCCTGAAAAGTAAGCCAGATTATACCGGGAGAAGTGAACCCATTTTAAAAAAAGAAGAAAAAAAAGCTAGAATACAGGTATAAAAACTGGAACATGACCAAGCTCTTGTGGGTCAGGAAGATTATACTAACTATTTCTGGGTAACAGGGTAAGACATTGAACCTTTGCCAGATGTGGTGGCGTCACCAAGAACGTCCTACCCCCACAGATCATTTTCTGTACAATAACTTTCTGAGAAGAGAGGTTAGTAAGTAAGTTCGGCATAGATACCAATGAACCAGATGCAGATACGTTTAATTGAAAACATCCCACAAGAGAAGAAACATGTAGCAATGTGCATTCCTTTATTAAAATTCATCAACAATTGCTGCACTGTTATTCCCCAGAAACGTACAGACTGTCCAAATTGAGAGGGTTCTGGCCGCCCGTCGCTTCAGGGCAGCTATACTTGGGGCGACGGTCAGGACGGCTGAATGAATAACTGTAGTTGACGGAGTGCATGGGCAAAAATAGTGACCACGAAAAGCGGCACATTTTTTGTATTCCCCTCACCTGTCCATCACTCATATACCTGCAGTCTCTCACCAGTGAAAAGGTGTATTTGCAATGCATGAATTGGTTGGGCGTTGTTAGGTTTTGGGACCAGATGGGCCGTTGATTTCTCTTAGCGACTTCAAAGAACGGGGGAACAGTTATGCTGTTATTTTTCTCTATTTTAGATGGTAACACGATAAAGACGTTTAATACCTTCCTGGCACAGCTAGCCACCATGCAATTACTACATGACGCTATAGAGGCGGCGGGAAAGGCAAACTAGTATCAAACTTCTATGCCAAACTGGTGGGGATGCCGATGCCCACTGGGTGGTCGGAGTGGGCCCACACCAAATGGGAGAACTCCCTGGGGCAACCGATTCCTGAGGATGTTTGGAAGTACTCCTTTGGGCAGACCAAATTCGTTTCCTTTAACAGTCTATTCGAGTTGATTCGCTTACCTTCACCAAACGTACTGTAGCCCAGTAGACCTCAATAAGCACTACTCGGAGGTTGCGGAGGAGGAATGCAAGTGCTGTAATCTGGCCACATTTTGTACACTTAGCCTGGGACTGCACCCCAATCTCAAAGTACTGGTTGGAGGTCTTTCAGGCAATACAAGACATAATACGAAAACCTGTTAAACTCCTATGTTGCCACTATTAAGATACAGTGTCAGTTTGGGTAAGAAGGTTTACTGGTTTACTACTCGTATTGGCACAGATGCGGGTAGCGATGACATGGGGTAGAGGCCCACTGCCACAATTGTATAAGTAGAGGAAGGATATTGTGTATTGCTATGATATGGATTATAGAAGTACAGACCCATCTCTGCTAGGCCTAAAGATATCTGGGGCGCGTAATAGAGATGCCTGTTCCCTAAGCCAGATTCTCCCCTGCTTGACTCCATGGTCGGACTGAATCGTGGAGGGGGGGCGGTAGTAATGAATCTTGTGTTTAATGATGCAATGTATATGTACCTGCAGATACCATGTTATCGAATGATAATTTGTTACTTTTGCTGTCACTTTTTTAAAATTGTTTTTTCAGTGAGAATAAAAAGAACAAAATTTAAAAAAAAAATATAGAGGTTAACTTCTTCACTGGTCAACCCAGTACTTACCAAGGCTGTCTACCATTATATTGTGAAATAATATAAGTGCTTTACCCAATGACCCAACTTACAATAGGGGGCATCGAACCCCAGACTCTAGTTGTCACTGAAACACCCAAAAGGTGTTGAACACCATTGTCTAGCAACAAATATCGCCCAGATAAGGAGTGCAAAAAAGATATATGCTCTTGGGAGGAAAGTATCCACTACTGCTGTAAAAGAGATATGCATTGCTAATACAATCACATTAATGCAAGATCCAATAGGCCAAAATGGATTACGATGGATGTCTCATGAAACAAGTCCCTGAACATCAAAGGTCAGTCAAAAATAGGGCGATGCTTGAGGGTAAGTAATCTGCAAATGCAGTAATTAAGAATGCGTTAGACTGGGACGAATCAGTGGAGCGACTGTAGGCAGCAGGCACGGTCATTGAGACATGAAACAGTTGAATTGGTCCTGGCAAACGGCTCTGATCAATGCCACCAATATGCACCCTAATTCAGATAACCATGTTTTACATGTGTCCCTATTGTTGATACTTGTCATAGAGCGGTCTGCTATGAGACTGGCAATCAGACAATTTGGGGTTGTTTTACCAAGGTGGAAATGTTCGAGGGAGAAACGACTGAAGATTATTTGTTTGAAATAATCTTTGGTCTTTTCTCCTCTGAATATTCCCGATGTGCCCAAAATCCTACCCCCCCACTCCCTTACTTGCCTTGCATTCCGTCTCACCGTGTCCCTGCAACAACTGTTCCCTTTCACTTCTGTGATCCTTTTCTTGCCTTTCCTTTTTTTTTTTCCCCCCCTTCAGATCAGCTGCGGGGGGAGGGACGTGACCCATGCTCACTGTGAGCGGGTGTTGCGGTGGACACCCCTGCAGCCTTTTTTATTTATTTGGTTGGGGAACTGTGGCACCGAATACTGATCTGGACGAACTGTTCAGCTGTTTGGAATTTTTGAACGGCTGAAAATTATCCAAAACACGGATCTGGACATTTATTTGCGGTCATTGTGGCCTAAATGAACCAGACAGTCACAAATGATCAACTGTGTAATGCTATACCAATATCTTCTTGCCAGTCCTTGGCGTGCTAGGTAACCCCATAGATGGATCTTGAGATCTATCCCCTCATCTGCCTTATTCAATGAGACCCCTTGGCGATGAGAATATTATTTCGAAGGGATTGTGTCCTCCGAAGTATTCCTTATCTTTGATAATAAGTTTCCAGCTTGCTGGCCTCGGAAATTTTTTCTGTAGAGGGCGCTGCACGTCGACATTCGCCGAGTCGATGTCCTTTGACGGCCACAGTATCGGCGCCGACGTCACCATGCCCATAAATAGTCACGCGCTGCGTCCGTTGCTCAGTTCTGTTTTTCCGCGCTTCGTGGGGCCTCGGAACGTCGTTGCTCAGTTCAGTCAGGATAACTCGAATATACCTTATCGTTCTCGATGGCTTCATCAGAACCAACGACGCCGCAATCCGGTTTCAAGAAATGTCGAGATTGCAGTAAAAAAATGTCAATAACGGATCCACACAGGATCTGCTTATGGTGCTTGGGATCCGAGCACCATTGTTCGGAGTGTGAGGACTGCATGTCCATGACGGCGAAAGCGTTGATGGAGCGCAAGGGGAAGCTCAAGAGAGGTAAGTCAGCCAAAACCTCCTCGAAAGTTTCGTCGGCTGAGTCGAAGCATTGGTCTCCTCGCCGTCGAAAACATTCCCATTCTAGATCTCGAAGCAGCTCCCACCATTCGTCGAGATCAAGACACTCAAAAAAGAGACGTCGAAGGTCCCATTCCTCGTCTTCTATGTCCCCAGAAAGGGTCTCCTGTCCCACTAAACACAGTTCTCAAGCTGAGTGGGAGGAATTCAGATAGAAAATGTTAAGCGTCTTAGAGAATGCGGCCTCGACGCCCTCGAAGACAGCTGAGGGTGATACACCCCGAGTGAAAAACCCAAAAAATCAAAACGCAGCGAGTCGCAGCACCCGGCAAAACATTCCACCCGAGAGCGCCATGAGCCATCGGGTAAGAAGGCACCGTCTTCGTCGTCGAAGATTCCTTCGACACACTGATTGGCGCCATCGACGCCGTTGTCGAAGGGTTCCTCGACGCGTCGATCGACTCGACACTGATGAAAGAAGACCAAGGCCACTCCACAGCCAACAGTGATTTCAAGGGCCTCCGGCACGACGCCAAGACCGTCATCGATGCCCTCGAGTAGGATCCCGATCCTCTCTCGTTCTTCGAGACCCTGTCCAGTTTTTTCTACGCCTTCGAAGCCTGTTACATCGGCGTCAACGACATCGACGTTTTCTCGTCCAATAACGACGAGTTTAGCTCCTTCTGCCTTAGAGATGGGTTTTACTCCATTTCAGAGGTCAGAGTACCCTGGACTTTCTTCAATTCATGAAGAGGGGGAAGATTCTGACCAGGAAACATTCGGGTTAGAGGACCACACTGCCTATTTCAGAGGATTTCACCTCTGAGGAAAGAAGGCTGAAGGACCTACAGGAGTCGCTACATGAGGCAAGTGGGCTGGACACTTCCCCAGAAGTGGAATTTGTTAAGCCAGACCCAGGGGAAAATGCCGAAACACCCTATAGAACCCTGATGGCAAGAATTATTGAGTTTATGGGTTGGTCTGCGCCTTCACCTGTTTTTCAACAGGATGACCTAACAGATATATTAGACAAAGACCCACAGGAGGACCCGGTGGTCCCTTCCATGCAGCCTTACAAAGGAAAATTGCATCTAATTGGGAAACTCCCGAAGTTATCCCTGCAGTCAATAAAAGATTGTCAACCAAGTATAGGGTAGCGTCTGTTGACCCTGAATACTTGTCAAAACACCCAACTCCAGAGAGCCTGGTGGTTCAAGCGCCAACTTCATCTAGCAGTAGGACCGCTTACCCTACTGTCCCACAGGATAGAGATGACAAGAGGGTACGACTCTATGGCGAAGAAAGTTTTCTCTGCCTGTAGTATGGCATTGAAGTTCATCAACGCCACCTGTTCGCTCGCCAGGTTCAGTCACACACTATGGGAGTGTGCTTCATCAGCGGCTGACTGCATACCCGAAGGAGAGGAAAAGGAAGCCTTCCTTAACATTATTAAAGATGGCAAGGATGCCATGTGCGAATCACTTCAAACTGGCATCGATTCCGCTGACAGTATCAGCAGGGCATGGCGGCAAGTACAACAATCCGCAGGCATGCGTGGTTGCGAAAGTCTGGCTTTGCTCCAGATGTACAGGCCAGACTTTTGAATATGCCCTTTGACGGCTCTTCATTATTCGGGAAAAAGGCTGATGACAGTCTGGAAAAGTTAGACTTCTAAAGCAGCAGCAAAATCTTTAGGAGCTGCTATCCGCCAACCTTCTTTTCGCCCCTCAGGAACCTCTGGAAGAGGAAAGTCCTTTCGCTATTATTCCGCATTCGGGAAAGGCAGAGGACAGCCGGCTCAAAGAGGCCAAAGTAGATCCACCCGAGGTGGACGGGTCAAAAGTACTAAGGCCGCAGCAGCAGCAGGTGCCCTTTTACCCTCGGCACCTGCATCAGCCGCCCCCAAACCACTCTGAGGCCTTTCCACACAATACACCTGTAGGGGGTAGGTTAACTCACCATCTGACGGAATGGCAGGCTATAACGTCAGATGCTTGGGCATTGGAAACAATTGCCCAAGGTTACTGCGTACCCTTTCTACACATTCCTCAGTCATCCACCGGGGAACAGCTCTCAAGAGTTTCAGATCCGCTCCTCTTGCAAGAAATTAAAGACCTGCTAGAGAAAGGTGCCATAGAACCGGTACCTGTAGCGGAAAGGAACAAGGGCTGGTACTCCCCCCTACTTTCTCATACCAAAGAAGGAAGAAGGACTGAGACCCATCCTGGATTTACGAGAATTGAACAAGATGGTAACTCTCTCTCAGATCCTTCAGGCCCTCCAGCTCCAGGACAGGCTGGTATCTCTGGACCTTCAGGATGCTTATTTCTATGTGCCAATCCATCTCAAACACAGGAAATACCTGAGGTTCGCAATTGGTGACTCATCAATTTCGCATTCTGCCATTTGGGCTGACCTCCGCCCCGAGGGTCTTCACCAAGCTGATGTCGGTAGTGGCGGCGATTCTAAGGAGGGAAGGGATCCAAGTCTACCCCTACCTGGACGACTGGCTGATCAGGGCCATATCTTCGGAACAGGCCCAGCTAGATTATGTCTGCCACTTCCTTCACAGACTGGGCTTCTCCCTCAATTTAAAGAAGTCACAGATGATACCATCAGAGACTCCAGTTCATTGGAGCGGTCCTGGACACTTCCCTGGGAAAAGCCTCGCCACCAGAGGTGAGGGCTCAAGATATTCTACAGATGGTCACCAAGTTTCAAAATGCCCAACGTCTCCCAGCCTTCGACTTTTTGAGGTTGCTAGGCCTCATGGCATCCTGCATCTTCCTTGTGCCAGATGCTCGCCTAAGAATGAGATCTCTTCAGTGGGCACTGAGAAGTCAGTGGTCGCAATTCTCAGGAACAATGACCAATCTCCTCCGGATTCCAGACAAGATAGCCTGCGACCTTCAATGGTGGGCCTATCCTGAGAACATCTTGAAAGGAGAACTGTTTTGGCAACCATGGCTGGAGATAACAGTAGTCAGACGCCTCACTCACGGGGTGGGGAGCCCATGCCAACGACTTGACCATCAGTGGTCGTTGGTCTCCATCAGAGTCCAGACTACACATCAACCTATTGGAGCTGAGAGCAATCAGACTAGCGCTGAAAGCTTTCCTGCCATTAGTACAGGGGAGAAATGTCCTGATAATGACGGACAACACGTTGGCCATGCACTACCTCAACAAAAGAGGCGTAGGATCACTGCCACTGTGCAGAGAGGCGATGCAGCTCTGGTTTTGGGCAATCCAAGAAGGAATCTCTCTATCGGCTGTCCACCTAGCCGGAGAGAAGAACTTGACAGCGGACCCTCTGAGCAGGCAGAGCACAGTCTCCCATGAGTGGGAGCCAGCTCAGGAAGTCCTTCAAGAGTCCTTCAAGAGATCTTCACCCTTTGGGGAACCCCTCAGGTGGATCTGTTCGCCACAAGCAACAAGAAGTGCGATCTGTTCTGTTCAAGGGAATTTCCCCCGAGAGGAGCTCTAGGAGAGGCGTTTGTAGTGGACTGGGAGTTTCCACTCCTTTACGCGTTCCCTCCAGTCCCTGTTATTCCTCAAATGATCAGGAGGTTGAGAAGTTTCCGGAAAACCATGATCCTAATTGCCCCGGATTGGGCCAGGGGAACGTGGTACCCGGACCTTCTAGATATGTCCATCTGTCCTCCAATCCGTCTTCCACTCGGAGAATCTTCTCTCGCAGAAGGGAGGTCAGGTTCTCCATCCAGACACTAGAACCCTCAACCTTCACGCTTGGCTTCTGAAAGGTTGAGGTACAAGGATTGGGATCTCCCTGATGACGTATGGAGGTGTTGCTTTCGGCCAGAAGACCGGCAACAAAATCTTTATACCGCTGCCGTTGGAACAAATTTTGCAGCTGGTGTAGGGAAGAGAATATCAACCCTTTTTCATGTGGTACACCAACGGTGTTATCGTTTCTACTCTACTTGGCAAACTCAGGCCTTCAAGTGGGCACTGTAAGAGGCTATCTTGCAGCGCTTTCTATCTTCAAGCACACTGCGGAGGAGCCATCGTATTTCAAAATTCCTCTAGTGGTACAATTTCTCAAGGGACTAACTAATGTTTACCCTCCAAAACCATTCCAGGTTCCCTTATGGGACTTAAATGTAGTCTTACACTTCTTAATGGGCACTCCAATCGAACCACTGAGATTTCTCACGCTTAAAACTGTCCTATTGGTAGCACTAACATCTGCTAGGAGGGTGAGCAAGCTACAAGATCTCCTGTAAACCCCCACATACAATCTTCCACAAGGACAAAGTTGTCATACAGGTGAAGCCTAATTTCCTCCCAAAGGTGGTTTCTGAATTTCATATTACTCAGAAAATTACCTTGCCTTCGTTCTACCCTCCTCCCCATCCGGTGAAAGAGGAGGAAAGGCTACATAGGCTGGACCCTAGGGGAGCTCTCAGCTTTTACATCAGCAGAATGGCTAGGATCAGGCAAGCAGACCAACTGTTTGTAGGATACTCAGGTCACAAGTTGGGACTATCCATAACAAAACAAACCATCTCCAGGTGGATTATTTTGGCCATCCTGGAATGTTATAGACTAGCAGGGAAAGAGCCACCCCAGAATCTCAGGGCTCATTCAACCAAGGGTATCGCAAAGTCTTTGGCTCTCCAAAGAGAGGTACCGGTCCGGGACATATGTGCGGCTGCCACATGGTCGTCCGCACATACATTCACAAAATTTTACAATCTGGATTCCTCCACTGCTCAAGAGACTAGATTTGGCAAGGCTGTTTTGCATTCGGTCCATCCCTAAAGGAATACAGAACACTCTCACTCCCGCCTCCAATTACATGCCACTGCTATGGGAGTCTATCAAAGATAAGGAATACGTCGGAGGACACAATCCCTTCGAAGAACAAGTTACTTCTTAACTGGTAACGTTCTTTCGACGACGGGATGTTCCTCCGACGTATTCCTCATCGCCCCTCCCAACCGTCCCCGCAGTGATAACTTCCCTTGTGGTTGCAGTTTACGCTCCTTCAAGGTCAATAACCAATTCAGGCATGACTTTTCTTATGCTACAAAACGGAACTGAGCAACGGACGCAGCGCGTGGCTATTTATGGGCATGGTGACGTCGGCGCCGATACGGTGGCCGTCGAAGGACATTGACTCGGCGGATGTCGACGCGCAGCGCCCTCTACAGAAAAAATTTCCGAGGCCAGCAAGCTGGAAACGTATTATCAAAGATAAGGAATACGTCGGAGGAACATCCCGTCGAAAGAACGTTACCAGGTAAGAATTAACTTGTTCTTCTATATACACATGACCAACGGATTCCCACCCCAGGGCAAAATCATATGAATTCACCGTCATGTCCTGGAATATTGCTGGTTTATATAACCAGATCAACGATCTTAATTGGCAGGGGTTCATTGAGAAGTCTCAAATTGTTTGTTCCCAAGAAAGTTGGCTCCTGGAAAACATTCACAAACAAAGTTTTTCTGGAGCTTTTTTACACCCTCCGAGAATGGGATAAAAAGCAGACCCAATGGAGGACTGACCACGTCGATCTCAAATTATTTTGGGGGATCCTTTATGAATATTTTAATGAAACATTCTGATGCTCAACTTGTAAAATGTATATATGGTTCAACCAATGTGCTTTATATTGCGAATGTTTGTGAGGCTCAGGGAAAAGAGCATACATTTATTCCAGGAACTATTGGACGAATTGGATGACTATAAATCCAGTGAATATATAATTCACATAATTTCCGTTGGAGATTTTAAATGTCAGATGGCGTTTGCAGAAGAATATGCTTTCATATAGAAAGATATAGATGCAAGTTGGGATATTCCCAATGTCTAGTGTGCCAAAGTGGTTCCACGTAATAAATGAAACGACCGGTTAATGCAGCATCTATTCATTACGGGTTATTGGCCCCATAAAGGACGTTTTCTTGAAGATATGCCTTCCAAAATGACATTTGAGTCCATGATAAGCAGCTCACGGATTGACCACATCTTAATGTTCAAAGTTGGCAATTTGTAAAAAAAAAAAAAAAACCTTCAAGGTAATAGATTGGTTGGAGAGCGATCATAATCTCCTACAAACTACTTGTATCGTTGAACCTGGTAAAACATTACCGATCACAGGTGGCACAGCTAATGCCGCTAATGCCATTGAGGTTTCCTACAGTAGATAAGTGAAATGGATTAAAATTGTTAATGATGGTAGAATTCCAGATGTTTACTTTCAATCTTGAGTAGGTGGCATGGCAAACCTGTGGATGATGATGGGTGCAGGGGGGATTCAATAATCCAAGGATTTAGTTGATTCGCTAATAGTTTAGGTTCATCATCAGGTCAGAAGAGACATGTTGGTGCTAGTAAATTGTTGCTTTATTATTGTTCTCAACAAAACACCAGAACAATCTGAAAACATTAACGTGGCAGATAATGCCAGTTCAACATAGGTGAGCGCCCAGCCTAAGCGCGTTTCGACCCAAGTCTTTTTCAGGGCCAATAGAGTAGAAATGTGGCTCTGGATAGAGCTGATGGGTGGTCCTCCCGACTCATGGTGCCAGTGTGGCTGGATAGCCAATTCTAGTGCCTGACTCGAGGACCACCCACTAAGTTGCAATTGAGATTTTGTAAAAAATATGCCAGTGAAAGAAAGAAATGGTATTGCACAATTGTATTTTTCAGAGTTCCTCTGCTGTGTGCATAATCATGCAGACGCAGATCGTTTTTACACTTATAATTTAATTTACACTCTAATTATACAAACTGTGTAAAATGATGACTATACAGTCTAGTTTACACACATTCAACCTTGCAGTCAATGGGGTGCATAACTAAATGGTCAGTGGCAGCGGAGTCTTTGTTCATGGGTGAGTGATTGTCATTGCACCAATCACAGGTGTTTATAGCCTGTCAAATCTTCAAGACTACAATTCAAACATCAAAAACCGGACTCCAGGAAGTGAAAGTGCTGTTCTAAAACTACCAAATGAAAGCTACATTTGTAATTGAAATAGAAACTCAGTAGAACCTGTGTCTGTGATAATCCAGATAGGTATTTAACTTTATTAGCGCTTCATACATGCTTCGTCCAACATCTAGGCACTGTGATTATTATACCTCAGTCGATACTCAGTTTACCGACTTCTGAAGGATGTTGGCCAATAAAATGGCTTAAGTACTCGTTGCTGCAATCTGGGTGTGATCTGTAGGTTGTAGGTCTGAATCCCGGCAAGGCAAACTCTTGCCTTTCATCCTTTCGAGGTCGATGGTGCTGACTTTGGTTTGTTGATAATTGTGATAAATGTTATATGTACAGTACTTTGCCAAAAGCGCTATACATGTATAACCATTTGATCATGAGATTAGGTATAGAATTTAGCATGGATTACTTTCCTCTCTGCACAGTTGTACAATAACACTGGCATACCATTAGGCAGTAATGGCTTCTGGAAACAAGAACTTTCATTAAACCTCAAAAGACAATTCTGGTATCGAACCTCAAAACACACAATACAATTCATGTTTGGTTTACTATGTAATTGGCTAGGATTTTGTGTTTTCAACAAGAGATCAAATGGGCCAGACCTTGGAGAAATAATGCAAGGTGTATTCTGTCACAAGGCAGAGAGCTGCCGCATGGTAATTTCCAGTTTTTGCACACGTCTGCTGGATGTCGCATGCATTTTACTCTTGCAAAGGAGAAAAGTCATTTTTACTCTCTTGAAATCACATTTACTCTCAAAGTTTAAAAATGGGGAGTAAAATACTCCCGCTTCAAAATCTTATCTGGAGTATTGGCTACCACTGAAATGAAACAGCTAAGGAAAGAATATAAAAAGGTAATTATCTAGAAGTCCTTGTGTCCGCGATATCCTGCTTGCCCAAGGACTACCTTCAGTGGCTGTCGTGTAGGAGGAGGAGGAGCCAAAATATACAAGTGGGCCTTAGAGAGCAGAGCGAAGCGGAGTCCCGCAAGAGGCCATCAGGGTTAATATTCCAAAAGGCTTCAGTGAATTTGTTACCAGGGGGTCCTCCAATAAGGGAAAACAAGGTCTACAGGGCACTCGTGCGGTCACAAGGCATATAATTAGTTTTCAAAAATTGGTGCACACTCGGTCGACTACAAGTCTGCCTTGTCTGCTTGCTTTTAGTCTTCTCTTTCGTCTGGTTTTCTCCATTTATGTGGCTCTGCCTAGATGAGCAGCAACAGTTTTGTAAAAACTTGCTAAAGCAATTATAAACAAAGTAAATAAAAAAATAAAAAAATTGATTAGCAGTTTGCTAATGAACATTTTTTTGATTAGCAAACCAACCCATTTGATTAGCAATTTTGTACTAATATTAATGTCACCCTAAAGCTATTGGTACCCAAGACATGAAGACCTGAAATGAGAAATAATACAACAGTTTTGCATACCGCTGAAATAAGACATTGGTGAGAGGAGTGAGGCCTTGCAAATTCTTTAAACTTCAGCTAGACCTGGCGGTGGGTTAATTGTTTACCTAGTCAACCTAAGAGAAATGCACTCAACCCATGGCAACGGGAGACAACACATTTAAAATGTGATTTCTGTAAAATGGTGCATATCACTATAAACCCACTTTCTTTGGCAAACTGCTGCCACCCAGAATCCAGCCTTTGCACAGTGAACATTTGTTTGATATTTACTGCAAACAAAGTAAATGTTAAATAAAAGTTTTAAACATGTCTTGTAAAAGCTGCTCGCCTTTCCTAAAATCTACTCAACGGTGCGAGTGGGCGAAAAGACTTTGTGAGCCATAGATGAGTGCCTGTAAAAGGATTCGCTGCATCAGTGGGCACAAATAGATGGAAAACAGTTAGGCCAGCTGTCTACGGCAGGTGGTAATATTTAATGCAATCATAATCCTAAAGCAAATCAAGCTCTGGAGGCTAGCTACAGTGTTTGGTATTGCAGTAGATCTGTAGATGTACAGACTGGATGGAACTATTGATCACTACCTTGCGTAAGCATCTAGTTCACTTTGTGTATTCATCATGTAAGAGGAAATAAAGACTTAAGTGGATTGCGTATCAGACCGAGAACTTGACATACTAGGTGGAATATTGTAGTTTGTGTTCAACAGGGTGATGATCTAGAATGTCAAGGAGTATGGGTTTGCTTGTGGGTTGCGTACCAGTTGCAAGATGTATGCAACCTTCAGGTTACAGAAGTAGATTTGCCATCAAAAGCATTTGATCATGTGATCTTGTACATTTTCTAAAGTGGTTTCTCGTCAATATGATGCATCTTCCCTAACAAAATGAAATATAGTTGACACTATGAAATTTAGATAAGCTAACCTAAACTTTACTGTAAAACATTGAGATGATGCAGTGTTTACAGTACCAATTCTGAAATTATGCATTATATTTGCATTTTTTTAAAACTCACACAGCCCACGGGCATTGAGGTGCTGTTACAGGAACGTGTCTCTTATTTCTGTTTTTATAATGCGCTTAATACCCAGAGGTTTATAAGCGCAGACCTGGGATTCGAACTTGTGTTGCTTCGTGTCTTGTTTCCAAGGTGAGCACGTTGCCGCTGAGAGATCCTCCCGGAACCATTATGGAACAACTTACATTTTAGGAATGGAATTGCATGACTGTCTTTTAAAAAACAAAGTTGACACATACTGTTCTGTGCTATACAGGATTCAGAAAGCGTAATGAAAGTATCATCCCGATTACGTCTAGTTTGCAATTTGAAAAAGAAATAGATTCTTGCCTAGCACTCCCACACATGTCTTTGGAACTTAAGAGTGGAGGAGATTACTGCAGCACTTGCTCTCCCTTAGCCCTTGAAGTGAACAGAGAAGAGGGTGAAGAGAGCACCGAGGGCAAGAGAGGAATGCATGGCGAGTTGTGCTTTCATTGAAGAGGGCAACTTAAATAGCGAACTCTGCTACACAAGTGTCCATTTGATTAGCTAACCTACAGAATTGCTATGTGACGCTGCTTATTTTATTCCTTGGGTCAGCAGATTGGGTCTCCTACTTTGGGTCTCTGTATAATGATGGCCGTGTAAGAGAGGAAAAGCAGTGTGGGGGAATGTCTACGTTTTTCATTGGACGAGGTGGTCGAAGGAATAGGGGCCCAGTCACGAAACCGACCACCGGGCCCAGATGCCATACCTGCAGATCTTTTTGAGTCAAATTGATTTATGGGCCCAGGTGCTGACCTTGGCCTTTAATGCCTGTTCAAGTTCAGGGCACTATCCACCATCCTGGTAGACAGCAACTATTTTTCCTCTTTTTAAAAAGGGGGACATACCTGAACTTTCCTCTTATCACCCCATTTCTCTTTTGGACACTGTTCAAGATCTTTGACCAGGTATTGTTGGGCCATATAGAACATTGGCTCATTGAGGCAGACCTAACGGATATTCAATTTGGTTTTTGCCCTGGTCTGGGCACAATGGAGCAGGTGCTCAATTTGCACCTTTCGGTATTGAATTTGTTTTTTGTGAGGGCGAGGTAGTCTACCTTGCGTTCATGGACTTAAGCACGGCTTCCGACAAAGTTGATTGTGCCAAGTTGTGGGCCTTGCTTGAGTCCATGGGTTGTCCTGCAGTGGCGGGAGATCCACTCAGACAACAAAGCTAATGTCTGGTTTCTTCCGTGGGGTGGAGGGGTGTAGCAAGTGGTTTGCATCATATTGGGCTTTTGCCAAGGGTGTGTTTTGGCCCCTGTACTCTTCACTTTGTATTTCAATGGGCTGTTGCAGGCTCTGTTGAATACTGCCGTGGACTTTCTGCGAATGGTGGGGGGGCGGGAGGGGTAGGTAATTCCCAGTTCAGGCATATGCCGATGATAGTGCTTATAGCCAGATCTCCCAGGGCTCTACAGGCTTTGGTTGATGCTTATGCCTCCTTCATGACCACAATTTAGGTCTTAAAATTATTTCTGTTAAATCAGCGGTCATGAGCTGTAGTGGAGGTATAAAGTCTATTAAGAAGCGTCCGTCCCATGATCTAAGGGGGAAGTGATCCCAAGGGTGGGCGAGTATGATTACTTGGGTGTCAGATTCTCAAGAGACTCTAACAGGAACGGCACATGTAAAAAAATAAAACAAAACGGTCCTTGAAAATGTGCCAATACCTTGGGGGGGGTGGTGGTGTCAGGGATCTCTCTCGTTTTTCAGCTAACTGTAAAGGTCAACATTTGGAATCAGCCCTCAGGGATACCATGCAAGTAAAGGCAACCTCACAATATGGAGCAGCTTTATGGGAGTATTGTAAGCCCGGCCATATGCAGTTAAAGGAAAATCCCTACCTTAAAAAGCTATTGGAACTCCCTGTTCGTTCGTTCTGTGCCTCGGGGCATAGAGAATTGGGGATACCCTATTTGGAATATGATTGGGCAGTTGCCCCAATCATTTTATGGTCAAGATTCTGGGGCAACCGAAACGCCACCTTGTGCCACAAAGGCAGCTTTGAGTAGGGATTTGTGGCATAAAATACCCAGGTTAAAGTCTGTAAAAGAGCTTATGTGTATGGCGACTGTGCCGGTTGTACCACCCTCTACCATGTTACAAACGCTGGAAGTAAGATCATTCAAGGAAGCGATAACCAGGGAAACCGTGGTCAAACGTTCAAATGCAACACGGATGTCAAAGGCGGACAGCTTTCACCAGCACATAAGTGGAACTCCCACTCTACAGCTGTACCTTGTCTGGGCAAGGGTAAACGCCATAGCTGGCTCATCACAAAGGCACCGTTAGGCAAGATTGTCTGCAGTACCCTTTGGCTGCACTACAACAACTTTGACCTCCTGGCAATAGGAACCCATCCTTTGGTATACGTCTGTACTACACAGGTTGGTAGCGTGATTGAGCAGTCAGGCTTATCTCAAGAGGGGTCAATGTGAGCCGTAGGGGGGGGGGGGTTACACAGAGATTCAGTGACAAGTATTCAAATAAACTCTTACACACAAGGTTTCTAGATTTAACAATTATTTATCAGTCGGTTGAATAAGCCTTCTTATTAAGGGGCAATATAATAGTAACGCACAAATGCACTTCAAAATACACTCTTGATATTTCTGAATTAGTAAGTATCCTTTTGAGATGGCACACAACACTTCATACAGCCTCAGGTGACTTTAATAACTAGGACACTGTGGACATTAATATACTACTGTTAGCATTTAGAATAGTTTTAAGAGTTTGTCAAAGAGCAAGGTTATTAGGACAAAAAAGAGATCTCACAAATATTATTAAAGCAGGTAAGTACTTTAATTACAGAGGGAAGAAGAGCCATTCAGGGAGCCAGGCTAGGCCAAAATCAATTGGGCAAAAGTCTAGTTGAGCTGAAGCACTTCTAGGAGGTAGGGGGAAAAAAAGTCTTGAACAATGGTTTTAGAAGTCTTTGTAGAAAAGAAGAAACCAAAGTAGGGCCACAAGCTATTTAGGCTTGTGAAGTAAAGAAGCTGTTAGCAACTCTACAGAGCAACCAAGACAGGTCTCAGCAGAGAACAAGTGAGGTTACACGACAAGAGGTAAGTTCTCTTAGAATGTACAGTACTTTTAGTTAGAAGAAAAAGGGGTTTGGCTGGCTTCTGTTCCTGTGCAGCTCTGCGGATCCCGTGTTCCTGGGTCTCAGTCGTGGGGTCAAGAGGGAGGACGTCTGGAGGACTCCTGCACTGCAACGGACGATGAGTGACAGAAAAGGACCCACTTCTATTCAGTGGCACTTCACGATTTCAGCTCCTTGCGTCTAAGCAAATAGCACCTCCAAAGACTCCTGGCTGTTGAGATGGGCTTTCCTTGCATCTGCGGTCCAGCACTCTGAGGTGGCTCAGGCTCTGCCAGTCCTGCTTCCTGGGAGTCCAGTGGATCTTCATGGAGCTCTTGGCCAACTTAAAAGCAACACACACAAACTGGTGTTCCTCTCCCTGATTATTCGGTTCCAGCAGCAACTGCAGTGGAATTTTCAACCGGCTCCGAGAGAATGTCCAGGTGGCTTACTTTGGAGTTGATGGGTCTCACCAACTCAAGGGGTCGAGGCGAATTCAGAGTTTCAGCACATCAACAGAGCTTCACCAGGCAAACCAACGGTCCAGGAGTTGCAGCAGGCATTTCTTACAAGTTCTTCTTTGGATTCCTTCATCCAGTGGTCGACTCTGCCTTCCAAGCCAAAAAGCCTTGCCTTTTATGCAGGTTTTTCCCATTCATTCCAGCCCAGCTGACAGTCACCCAGCAGGGTGGCTGTCCTTGCCGAACAGCCAGCAGGCCAATCGCCATAGAGTGCATTTGGGCCTCCTGGGAGACTAAGCACAGGGACTTCCGGGCACCTCCCTCGCTTTCTGCCCCTGCCAGACACCCTGGAGCCAGAGGCGGGCTTCACTTGTAAATCCAGCCAAAGGCAAAGGGACCAAACCTGGTATGGCGCGCAGAGTAAATCTCAAGAAGGACCTTTCAACACAGAATTAGTGGAAAAAGAAGACCGGGCCAATTTGAAAAAAATGGCACCCTTGGGTGCTTTACTGCAGCTGCGAACGCAGCCCGCGGTAAACTCAAACCATGGTAGTTAAAAGTAAACCACCGCCACAAGCCATTCATTGAGGAAAAGGTAACACAAAATTGTTACATGAGAAGCTAGACAAAGGGGATACTAAGTAACCCCTCCAGCACCCTATTGTATGATGGTGTGTGCTGGGTCTAGAAAGTTACAAAAGTAAGTAGTCAATTTCACTTCACTGCTCCTGGAAACGGTAGTTTAATCAAGAGAAGGTATTTAAACTTTTGGTAAATCTGAAAGACTTCCCTGTGCCACTGCACTGAAGGTGCTGTGACAGTGTAAAAGAAGATGCCTATGGAGTTTGTCAGACTCCACAACCAAAAGAACCACAGAGTTAAAAAAAAATATACATAAAAATACATGAGTTGGAAAGAGGGTCTCGCTATCCCAAGGTAAAAAATGAAAGTCCTCAAAATCCAGCCAAATTGCTGGGGGTCTCTAAGGTAGAGAGGAATTAGCACATTTCTGATAATTCTCCCTAACAAGCACGATTCGATTGCTTACGTGTGGGAGGCAATACAGCGAACTGGGTGGTTTACCCAGATGATCCAAGCTGTCCTGTGTGCAGTGCCACGTATGAAAATCTGAGCCACTTCATTTTGTTCTGCCCAGGTTATGGGGTCATTCGGGAACGGAACAATAAAGTGTAGCGGGAGGCGCAACTATGTAAAGAAAATGTATCACTTAGTTTTCAATAGACCGGGGATAATCCAAAAGTCAGAATAAGGTTATTACTTGAACTTTCTGAAAACTTCACTAAACCAAACGTTCCCAGCCCTGAAGATGGATTCAATTGAATCCCAAACGCATCGGCATGAATCATTTTGAGGAGTGTATTGGAGAACTCATTCCAGAATGATCTGGGATTATCTGATTAATGCAAAATGATGTACTATTATTATTATTGATTTGTACTTTTGTAGCTGTATGTTGAAAGTCTTACTGCACTGTATTGGATACTAGCCACAAAATGTAGATAGTTACATTTGACAAAGAATATACATTGAAATATTCTTTCAAGAAAACTTTGTTTTTGATCTTATTTACTACATTCAATGAAAATGATTATGCATGGATTTGTATCTAATTACTGATGTTTGCTAATTGTGGGATGAATTTAATACAGTGAAACAATTACCTTTTGTGATCTGTGAAAGGGAGCCCTCCTGTTTTGAGGAGGTTCTCCAACTCCCCAGACACTCGATTACCCTGGGACACTGTGTCATTGGAGATCGGACCATACTATAAGTCCTGAGCCGCACAGATTTGCGTCAATATAGGCCAGCATTGTCTTTTCTACTAAGAGCGGATACGAAAATGAGGGCTTGGGCCCTGCTGTCGTATTTGAAGGCTGCCCTGTTTTATAGAAGGGAGGGTGGGGGGGGTTTAAGAGAACAAGTTGCTGAATTTTAAAAATTATATAATGTGTATGTAATTGTAATTTTTCTTCTGTAACTGTTTTAAAACATAATGGAGACCAAAGCAATTTATATGCATCAATGAATTGTTTAATTTGTGATATACTATATGTATGTGTTTGACACTTTTTTTTTATTCAAATAAACATTTACAATCAATTATCTAGAAGAAGCAGCCTGTTAAGATGGTCCATAATGAAAGAGAATGCTTTTTACGTCTTGGGGGCCGAATACATTGTGGGCAAATTCCAACCATATGTCCCTGGTTGTGCCTTGCGCTCTGCTGTGGCTTGTCTTCTCTCAATCCCCTCGGTCCGACATTGGTGGACGGTCCTTCTCTGTTGCTGCATCTGGCCTTTGGAATACTCTCCCATTTGCCGTCCGAGCTACAACTGTTCACTCTGCTTTCCATAAAGCTCTGAAAACCTTTTTGTTTTAAAACTTCTTGCCTGTCTTCTTCCTGCAAGGAGTGCCAAGGTGCCCCTGGGCATATGTTTAGCTTAATAAATTCTCCACAATACAATGTATGTGCTAGCAAGGATACTAAAAAATTCCGGTTGCTAGTTACCGAAGCGTGTTTAAAGAGTCTAGCAGCCACGCTGTACATATCACTCGGGATGTGGATGGATCATTTTGCAATTATACAGTCTGATATTTGCCTTGGAATTGAGAACCCATGACTGATATTTTCAACCTTCGGTCTCCATTTTTCCACCTTTAAATGATTACACGGAGTGAGACTAAACTGGCATTGCAAGCAAAGCCCCTTGTATAGATAGTTTAATATTTTTTGCTCTGAACCGATAATATGGGTTCTTGTCCTATGTGAATATTTTAATATCCAGGATGTATAGGATATACCATCGACCTGGAAGGGTACTGAGATTTTCCCAATATTTAAGAATGGAGATTGTAATGAAACCAGTCATAATCATCAAATGTATTGATTCTAGTGTCAAAATCTATGTTAAAGTATTATTTAACCTACTGGAAAAATTGACAAATGAAACTGAGTCGGTTTCAAATTTCCAGGCAGGGTTCAGCACAGGAGTATGCACAAATGGTTTCGAGGTTAAATTGCCTCTTCCAGAAATTCACAGCATTGCATAGATGAACTTTATATTCAGTTTTTATGGATCGCTGCACAGCTTTGAATGCTGTTCCACGAAACATGTTATGGGATTAATTGCACAACAAAGGGCTCCCTTTGAATTTGTTGTCTCCAATTGCATACATCTATAGCGATCATTTTGCCCAGGTAAAATATGGTATGAGGTGAAAGCCTCCCTGTCTACCCAGTTACTAGAGTATGGCGGAGATGCATACTCGCTCCCCTGCTCTTTCCCCTGTACTTAAATAACATTAAAGTATTGAGGGAACTCGAAAAGAAGCACCCAGTCTAGGTGGAGAATACATTATCTTTTTGCGGATGATGCAGTCCTTATTAGTAAGACTCAAAAAGGCCTACAGCGCGAACTATTGTGCTTTGAAAACCAGTGCTCCCTATTTGGGTTGAGAAGTTTCTAAAACCAAATTTCTTATGGAGTCCTCCCACCTTTGATATACCGATATCTTGCCTGCAGCTTTGGAAACTTTTCAATAGCAGAGGGTGCCGTTTGTCTTAGAGTCTAGGACCCTCAGCGGGTTACATCTCTGCACTTGGACGTGACGCTGATATAAATAGCATACACTCTGCCCGTGCCTCGATCGCCTCCGCAGTTTTTCTATTGCATGTTTTACGTTCTTTCAGTAGGTCTACTCCAAAACCAGGTTTTAAGAGGTGTACAGGCTGTTCCTCGAAGATGCAGGTCACAGAATATGCCTCTGGTGGCTTGGGGTGGAACACAGGGTCGACGATTGCAGGTCATGCCAATCCATGACAGCAAGGCCTTGGAGGAGAGGAAGGCAAAACTCCTGGTAGGATGGTCCGCGTATAAATCTCCTTCTGTGTAAGCCTGCGTGGGTGTTTGCTGTCGCCAGGAACCTGCTGGGAGACTGCTGTCCCTCTATTCTATCCCAGACCATAGCTCCCTCAATGACAAAATGCTGCGGGCTTCACCCGCAAGGGTGTAAGCCTGCGGGGGAGGCAAGGGCGCAAGCGTTTTCTGCCGCCAGGGTGTTCACGCACCGCTAAGTGGAGCCACCAAGGGAACCCGCTGCTGCCAATGGTTCTTCCATAGAGTTCCATTGGACCCGGATCGTGCAAAAGGTAAGAAAAGCATCAGCCTCCCCCTTACTAGAGACTAGAGCATTGAATAGGCAGAGCTGTGTTGTAGGAATGACTGATTGTGTAGGTGTGGATGAACTCTTCCCTTCTCCCCCTCTTTCTTTCTTAAAGTCGGCCCTCATGTCCAACCTGCAAGCCACCCCTGTTCCTATAGTGGACCGTAAGCTCAAAGCAGGTCGAAGAAAGGGGGGCAAACCTGTAAAGGCAGGGCATTGGCCCCAGCAACTATTGTGCTAACTCAAGTCAAGGGAAGAGCGAAGGGGGGGGACCAGGCTTAAAACACCCATGGCCATTGCTCCCAGGGGGAGCCCCTTGGGCATACGCAAGTTCGTGTACTGAACTCCCTGTCTGCCTTCACACCAGTTGAATCTGTGCCCAATGCCAACCTGTTGACCCCCAGAGGTGGTTTTGACTTGATTGTCTCTGCTAATCTCCTTGATACCCTGGGCAATGGGTGCGAAAGGATAGCAAAGCTCATTGGGGGGTCTGAGCCATTGGATCCACCGTTGATACTGTTGGCGCCTCAAACATCTCCTGAGCTGTCCACAAGGCCTGACACTACATGCTTGACCCCAGATCCACGATTGACGCTGGCCCCAGAGCCCGTTAAACCTCTGCCTCCCTTTACCCACCTGCCAGCGGAACCAATGGACCTGGGCCATGAAGGAACCTGTGAGGGGAAAAGTAGTCCTTTAAGCCCAAACTACAGCACTTGGAAAGAGGTAATGTCTGCTGCACCTTCCGGGGCTAGCTCCATCCTGCGCCTAACTCCACTCAGGGCCTCCAAGTCAGCTATTCAAGGGAATCGGTGCGCGCCAACTTCATCACCTAAGGACCGAACTGTTACCCCGGGCTGTTGCTGTGACCGTGTTCTCTCTGAACTGGCCAACATGAAATCACTAGTAGTGGCTCTTTTTAAGGGCGGGACAGAGGCCAGAGGTGGAGGAGGGGTTTGCATGGCTGAAGGCTACCTACTTGTGGATGGGTATGGAGGCTTGGGCCCAACTATTGCCACAAGACCACAACCCCGGTGCCTCCGTCTCCCCTCTTTAGCTGGTGTCCTGAATACTTGTGGCTCGAAGAGCCAACCAGTGGCTGCTCAACCCCCAGCCCCAAACGCCCTAAGACAGCCCCCAAAGGCCCATATCCTGGTGCCTGTGCCCTTACCCTCGGCGTCCCATCCCCCAAAAATCCATGTCCCAACGATCCTGGGCATCAAGCATCTCCCGGGGAGGGCAATCAACGCACACAACCACGGCTCGGGTGGGGGGCGGGGGGTCCCTTTAGCCAGACATGATGCCCTTGAAGGTCCAAAAGAACCACGGTTTCTCCATGGGGTACCAAAACTGCTGTTTGATAGAAGAGAACCAAGGGATGCCCAGCGGAATAAATGCCTCCACTGGATACACCATATGGGGGATTGTGTTTTCGTGACAAGGGACTCCTTGGTGGAATGTTCCAGATTGCCCAACAAAATGTCAGACTGACAAAATGGTATTTGGGGTTGATTACTTGGCAATGGATGTTTTGAGAACTTGTATGGGGCATGGGTGGTCCAGCAGAAGTTGCATCACAATGAGCACATGCAATACTCGTGGTCCTGCTGCCTTCTATGAAGATTCCAGAAGCAAGGTCCCTCTCTCTGGGGCGAATCTTACTGCTCGGTGCCCTGATGTTTTGGGAGCCAAATGGACTATGGGGTGGGGAGCAATGAAATTTTATTTGAGGTCAGTACTGGAGTACTCGCGGAGGGTGTTGCTTTCATCTTTTGATGCCTTTTTTTCTTTTCTTGGTTGTCGAATGTCTTATTTTAGAATGGTACTGATAGGATGTACTTTGATGGCCTTTTGGCCGAATAAAGTTATTGATGATGAAAATCTCCATGTTTCCACTTGTTAGCATGCAGATGCATCTGCCAGTACCAGCTTTTACCCAGACTACTTACCAGTAACGAGCAGGTGAAAAAGATATAAGATGAGAAAACCTTGCGCCATTTATGAGAGATAAAAATGACATGTAGGCATGCGCTGAGAAGCAGAATACATTTAAACAGGCAATGCATATGTTAACTGCCATAAGAATTAGTTGGTTAAATTGACGTTGGTTTAGACCCTGCTGGGACTGCTCAATGGTATTCTCCTCAGCCCAACTGCACTCTCTGCCCCTTCACTTGAAATTGTTATCAAACTTTAGCAACCGTAGCCACGTCCTTATGCGATCTGCCACTATGCCCCAGCCGCAGGCAGCCAATCACTCCTTCAAACTGCCTCTCCCCAAGCTATTTGCACTACCATTGCTTCCATACTCTATATCACCACCCACACAACCTCCCTGCACAACCCTAGTACTACCCCGTGGCCCAACTCTCTTCATCTTAATAAGATAATCATGACCACTAATCCATACCTCAACAACTCTGCCTCATGGCTCCATCACTTTGCCATCAAACCCACTTCGAACCAGCCATGCTCACTCTCTGAGAAACACCAGACTTGGCTCCAGACTATCCCATGCTTCTCATCACCACATGACACCCTTTCGTCAGTATAAACACTCTTTTTACCGCTAGGTCTACCTCCCTTCCACACACACCCACCCCCCAAGTAAACGATACCACCACAAACATGATCAAAGGGGCACTAATTAATGCCAGATCTCTTACAGCCAACGCACTTGACGCTGCCGATATTCTCCTAACTCACAACCTCGACTTCCTGGCAGTCACTCAAACATGGCTCCATGCTGCCTCTGGGCCTCTACTCTCGCTATCCATTCCCACAGATTATAACCTCATCAGGCACGACCGCAACACCAATCAAGCCAAAGGTGGTGGCATTGCCATCATCTATAAAAATTCCCTGAACCTTCGTCTCTCATTGGTGCATCAAATCTCCTCGATGGAAGCGCTTACAGCCAAACTTGCTCTTACTCCCAACCTCCCCATCACAATCCACTTACTATACAGGCCCCCTGGGCCGTTATTCACCTTTTCTGAAGACCTCTCCAACATCCTGGTGAACAATACTAAAACCAGCTCCAAAATTATCGTACTAGGCGACTTCAACCTAGGCCTCGCTAACCCTAATGACTCAGCTGCCCTGCTGATTGACAATATGCTCACTAACTCAGGCTTCACTCAGCATATTAACAATCCTACACACACCAAGGGGAGAATCCTTGACTGGATAGCCGTCCATAACTGTGAAATTAATGTTTTTTTTTAACTTGATTTACACAACATCCATAACAAATCCCAATACAATCAGCGTATATCAAATAACACATGAAAAAAAAAACACAAGAAAAGCACAACATTTTACACAGTACTATGTACACAGCGAGATATACAATACCCTAAATCCCCAACATCTCAAATACATCTCTCAATTACCCCCCACCCAACAACTATGTCAATTTAAAACTACAAAAATCTACCCCATATTTTCTAAAACAAAGCCAATTTACCAAGTCTCCTATACATCACTCTCTCCATATTTGCCAATCCATGCATCTCAGACAACCACGTCTCCACATTCAATGTCAAAGCAATCTTCCAGTTCCTCAATATATTTCTTTTACCAGTCGTCGCCCCTCTGAACAACCACTTCTTCTCACTTTGAGTGAGATCATCCAAAGACTCTTCACTCCCCAATATGATCACACTAAAATCCAAGACCGGGAGACCAACAATCACTTCATCACACACACGTCCAATCCCACCCCAAAACAGTCTCACCAGCCTACAATCCCATAGCAGATGTTCCATCGTACCAATCTCACATGAACATCTCCAACAATCTGCACTCCCCAACAACCCTCTTGTTACATTCTCTCAGGCATCCAATAAATTTGATTAAGAATTGTAATCTGTCTCGATCTTTCCGTGAGTCCCAGCGAGCACAACGTTGCATTCATTCACATGTTTTGCTATAAGCCCTCTGTGATATCCGATTCTCCTGCCCCATTCCTCTCTTAAAGAAATTAATGTTGATTCTAACCAACCATGTGTTTGGACTGACCATCACCTGATCACTTAACTTCTCTGCCAGAACTCCTAGTTCCACCCCAGATGTTGCACCGGCCATTCCCACTAGAAACAAGCGTGACATAACTTGCGATAAACTTCTCCCTCTTATCCTTCCAGCCCTCAACGAACAGGCTATCTCATGTACCGATCCTTCTGCTTTGGTTGACATCTACAACCATTCTATGTTAAAAGCCCTTGACCTTATTGCCCCATCTAAACTAAGAAAATCCAAACCTTGAGCTCATCTTAACTCTTGGTTCACACCTCAGCTCAGAACCCTATGCAAAGAAAAACAAATCTCTGAATCACATTGGAAAAGCAACCCCACAGAAGTTAATAAAGCCAGAATCAATCTAGCAACGTTAAGCTACAAGGAAGCCATACTCCAGGCAAAAGAAGAAACTTATAATAAACACATCGAACAAGCCAAATCTAATACAAAAGAAAGAACTGTTCCAATTTTAAAAGAGCTGGAAACCCCTGTCTCAGCTCCCGAAAGTTGCACCAAAGATAGCACTTGGTGCACCAATATTCAAAATGCTCTCCTTGGCAAGATAGCCACCCTCCAAGCCAAAATCAGTGACAAACAAACTAGTTTACAACTTAACCCTCAACCTAACTCTCAACCAACAATATTCCCATCCCGGAATCTTTGATTCCCTTCAGCTTCACTCCTCTCGCCGTTCCTGAAGTGGAAAATATCATCAATAGCCTCAAACCCTCCAACTGCCAGGGGGATCTGTGCCCTGCGCCAAACAAGGAGGCTGCATCTGAGCTAGCTCCCTTCATTACCACATTCATTAACTCATCCTTCAGTACTGGGATTGTACCAGACAACCTTAAGGACGCCTGGGTTATCCCGCTCCTTAAAAAAAAAAAAAGAAAAAAAAAAAAACCTACCCTGGACCCCAACATTCCCACCAATTACAGGACCATCACCACAGTGCCGTTCCTACTAAAAATCCTGGACCGAGCTGCCTAGTTACAGATTCAACAATATCTTGAATCCAACAAACTCCTGGGACCAAGACAATCTGGGTTTCGACCACGTCACGGCACCGTAACTGCCCTTATCGACCTTAAGACCCAAATTGAAGACTTGCGTGACAAGGGTAAACTTGCACTATTACTCCTTGACATCTCTGCGGCTTTCGATCTCGTAAACCACCAAATACTGTGCAGACACCTTAAACAAGCAGCCCACTTTTCTGACAAAGCAACAGCTTGGATCAGTTCATTCCTGGACAATAGATCAATACATGTCTTTTCTCCCCTAGCAGCAGCCTCACCGGTCACCTGCGGAGTACCACAAGGATCTTGCGTCTCTCCTACTCTGTACAATGTATTTACAAAACCTCTATTCGATATCTTGGCCTATCTGGGTGTCACATACACTAATTATGCCGATGACACCCAGATACTCATCCCTATCTCAGGAGACTACACAGCTGACTCTCTCTATAAATGCCATCTACCAAGTCATCCAAGCCTGGATGGTGCAGCACAGACTTTGTCTGAATGATGAAAAGACAGATTCTCATCCTCGGCTCCCCCCAAAAACTCTCCAAATTAGACCTGCCATTCAAATCCTTCACCATAGATGGCAATACCATCAAGGTCTCCAAAGACACCAAAACCCTAGGGATTTACATTGACTCTACTCTATCCTTGGCCAGACAAACTAATGCAGTCGCTTCTTCAGCAGCTTACACTTGCAAGCTCATCCCAGCTAGCCGCCCCTTTCTATCACCAGCCAACTGCATTACACTTGCCAGGACTCTTGTGTTGTCGAAAATCGATTATTGCAATGCCCTCTATTTAGGCACCAACCAATGTAACCTAAACAAGTTACAAATTATCCAAAATAATGCCATAAGAACAGCTCTTAACATCCCAAGGAACCATCACATTTCAGACACCAGGCGCAATATTCGCTGGCTCTCAGTCCCTCAACGAATTTCTCTAAAAACACTTGCTCTAACCCATAAATGCCTCGCCAGCCGGGCACCTTGCTACCTAGCTAACATTCTCCCTACTAAACTCCAACAGACCTCGCAGAACTGCGCAGACAAACTGCCTTTCTATACCACGATACAACCTGCAAAGATCAGGCGGCACCAGTTTCCCAGTCCTGGTGGCTAAACTGTGGAACTTGCTCCCTAATTAGCTGAGAGTGGAACCCTCCTTCCACAGATTCAAAAAACTAACCAAAGCTTGGCTATCTGCCACTGACTCACCACACACTACTGGCCAACCTCTTTCCATGCAATAATTATCAGCCTCACTTTACGTATATAGCCTCATGATTAGTCTTGTTTTTTTCATGCTTTGTGCCTTATGTATATAACTGGAAATTATACTGTAAATTCACTGTACTGTTCACCTTTTACCATGTTGTAACTAAAGTATGCGCCCGGAAGCCCTCGGGCCTGGTGCGCTTTACAAATAAAATAAATCCAAAAATACAAATATACATTTCTATAATAACAGAAGCACAGTGTGCTAAACATTCACGGAGGAGCAAGGATTCCAACATACAATACTTAGACTCACGACACTTGGTCAGTTTTCAAAATGACAGGGTCAAGAGACTGCATATACTTTCAGTGAATTGATACATGTCAGAAAATGCATTTAAATCCCAGTAAAATAAAGCAGTGAAATGCTAGCAGGAAAGGTTCATTTTTAAAAGCATTACACATGGAAAGCAGGCTTTACAAATCAAGTTAGGCCCCCAAACACTCAAATGGACCAGGAATTGCATACATTTCAAGCAAGCCTGAAAGAACCGGGGAGTGCTCAGCAGAATGGAATTTGAAGGCGCCAGGATAAGAGAAGCACAGGGAAATTGTTCGCCAACTGGACAGTTTGCGACAATTACATTTCGTGAGCTTCAGTGAAGGGTAGACCGCATTTGATGTCCGGGTGCACGAACAAGGAGGGAAAATAAACTGCTTAGCTGACATTATAATAATGGATGCAGCCGATGAGCTGTGTGTTCAGTGGTAGCTAAATTCTGAATAAAGTATAGATATTCCAAGTTGAAACATGGTCTCGAGGAACATGTAATTGAGACTGGGGTTTGTTAAACTGACAACTAAGATTAGCACACCTGCCATACTAGACAGATAAAGGAGATGACTTTGAGATAACAAGAACTAGTAGTGAATTGCAATTTATAAGTGGCACAGTGATCTCTTTATTTCCATTACAGCAAACTCCATATATCTCACACCTGATCAGTACAAGGTTTAGCACAGCCTGTGCCAACCAATGGGAATCCACATTACCTCCGTTTACTGCTATGAAATGAAAGGGAAGTGATGCAAGTGCATCTGATATCTAAACTGGGGGTTGCCCAGTAGATGAATCCTCCAATCCGGAGTGTTGCAGCTGTGGGAAATATATATATCCTAGGGGTGCAAACCAATGAAGGATAGACGTAGGTTTTGCAGTTCACTTATCATGGACAATGAGTTTTGTCTTTTAAAACTAATTGCCCATTAATGGAGAGCCGGGGAAAACAGGGGTACGACTTGCCTGTGGATTTTTGTGTGTTCCTCCCAGCTCCTGTTTTACTTTGAATAAAGAGATGGTATTTCCTAGCATTGAACATTTCCATTCTCTGTCGCCTCTTTTATTGGCAGTTGCCAGGTAGTTGGCTGAGTTGTTTTTTGGGACCCAGATTACACACACCTTCAAAAAGGAGATTGTCTGAAGAAAAGAGTTTGACAAACAGATCTCCTTGAGATCAAAGAAGCGCTTGAAACACTCTTAAGCACTCCAGGAGAGATTCACGGTGCTCTTCATAGTCCTTCTCGACGAGGCACCATCACTCATCAGATTCAGTGACCGACAGGAAAAGGTAGGTTTTCTGAGTAATTCTGCTTCTAAAGCAGATTGGGGGAAATTCTGTCTTCAGAAGATGGAAGTGCAGCCTGCCGGGACCCCGAAAGAAGCAAAGAAAGTTTCTGAACTGATCGCCACTCACAAGGTTGACAGGGAGTTGTCTAAGACTGCTTCTCGCGTGCCTAACATCATGGGTAGTTAGTTGGAGAAGCCTCCTCGAGTGGCGTTTACAGTTTCGTAGACGTGAAAAAAATCAAAGCAACTGCCTCCGCTCTATTCTGTTGTCCTTCAACATCGAAGCCATCAACGTCCTACTCCGACCCACCGACTGCTTTAAAGCCGTTGTTTAAAAAAAATAAAGACATTCTTTGGGGTAAATTTTTGAGGAGGAAAAGGATGATGATCCTCCGTTTGGTTTGAGCTATCGCACGCCTAATGTACCAGAGGAATGTATATCTGATGACCCCAAGTTACAGGATTTTGCTGAGCGTTTGAAAGACGCTAGTGGTCTTGACATACTTGGGTTCGGGCTGTCCTGCTAAGAAGAAAGAACAGGATGACCCAACAGACATCCATGACAAAGTGCCCCCCCCCCACCGCCTCCCCCAGAAACCTATTCTGCAATTCCACTCAGCTTTGAATACAATCCGAGAAGACTGGCTAAAGAAATATAGACTATAGTCCAGTGGCCCAGAATTCCTCTCTATGCACCATGCTCCATAAAGTCTGGTAGTGCAAGCAGTTACATCTACTTCAAAGGCAGCTGCCTACCCTGAAATCCCTCCTGTAAGGGATGACAAAAGTTTGATGTCTTGGAAGAAAGCATTCTCAGCTGTGAGTATGGTGCTCCAGGCCATAAATGCCTCTTGTATTGGCAAAGTACACCCACACCTTGAGGGGTGTTATAGCTGAAGCAGCTGAAAATATCCCCGATCAGATGGAAATGAGAGGGTTTGCTGAATATATCTAGGATTGCAAAGAAGCAGTGTCAATGCTTGCAATCCGGTTTGGACACATCTGATTGTGTGGGTCGTTCCATGGCGGCTATCAGTCGCAAGGAGATATGTGTGGCTGCTAAATCAGCATTTGCCCGAGATGTGCAATCCCAGGCTGTTAGAAATGCCATTTGATAGTTTTCACCTCCTTGACACTAAGGCTGATGAGTCTTGAAAGCCTCCAATGTGGCTGCAAAATCTTTTGGGGCAGCAATCTGCCAGTCTCGGAAAAGCCAGCCAACTTCCCCAAAGTGGAGAGGTTGCTCCTTTCGCTTTTATTCCTGTCTGAAAGACCAGAGGTCAGATTGCCCAGAGATGCCGAAGACTTCCTTCGGATGCTTGGGCGCTGCAGACAGTATCCCAAGGGTACTTCCTTCCATTCCTGAAAAGACCTCCCGTATGTCCTCTGAGCAAACCATCTCTTTGGGAACCAGATGTGTCCTTCTGGAGGAGATTCTTTCTGTGCTGGAGAAAAGTGCCATGGAAAGGGTGCCTGTGGCGGAGCAAAACCACAGCTGGTACTCCACCTATTTCCTGGTTTCCAAGAAAGTCTGAGGACTGTGACCCATCTTGGACCTGTGAAGCTTGAACAAGTTCCCCAGGAAGGACAGATTCAAGATGGTCACTCTTTCGCAGATGATCTAGGCCCTTCAGCTCCAGGTTTGAATGGTGTCACTCGATTTTGAGGATGCTTACTTTCATGTGCCTATGCATCCCAAGCAATGGAAATACTTGAGGTTCACCATCGGCAGTTCTCGCTATATGTTTCGCGTACTGCCTTTCGGGCTCACCTCTGCCTGACGGTCTTCACCAAGTTGGCGCTAGTGGCAGCAAAGGAGGGGAGGGATTAATCTTTCCTTACCTAGACTATTGGTTAACCTGAGCTTGTTTTCCCCTACGAGCACTGGACCATCTCTGTAGCACCAGCCACTCCCTTAAAACTGCTTCAACTTCGAGAAGTCTCCGGTGATAACCATCCGAAAATCTCTAATTCATTGGAGTGGTCCTGGACTCTTCCATGGGAAAAAGCTTCATTTCCCCCCGTAGAGTTGAGGGCTCTGCCTATTTTGCAGATGGTGTAAAAGTTTTAAAATGTCCAACATCTACCGGCCTTTGATTGCTTTTTATTTTTCCCTTGGATTTTTCTTTTTTTTAAGATTTCTCAGCCTCCTGGCATCCTGCCTTTTCCGGGTGGCAGAGGACCGCCTGAAGATGAGGTCCCTCTAGTGAGCCCTCAGAGCTCCTGTGGTGGGCCTACAAGGAGCATGTGGTGGTGGTGGGGGGGGGGGGTGGAGAACATTTTGGCAACCTTTGCCGGAGATGACAGTTGTCACAGAATCTGGGATTGGGAGCTCACAAACGATTTAACAATCAGCGGCTGTTGGTCTCCATCGGAATCCAAACTACACAAACTTTTTAGAGCTCAGGGCAATCAGACTAGCGCTGATGGCCTTTTTGCCTTATGTATGGGGGAGGAACGTCCTGATAATGACGGGACAACACAGTGGGTATGCATTACCTCAACAAGAGAGGTGGTGTAGAGTCAGTAAAACTGAGATCGTTCGCATTGGGACTCTGGCTTCCGCTTCCCCTCTTTCACTTTGGCCGGACTCCCTTCGCCCCACGACCACCCCCACCTGCAAGGCCAAAAACCTTGGGGTCACCTTAGACTCCACTCTCTCCTTCTCCTCTCACATTTCTGACATCTCAAATCTTAACTATCAACTACATCCCCTCAGAGGCACTTTACCTTTTCTCACTTTCCTCCAGCGTGTCTCTGTCTCCAGAGCCCTGGTTCTCTCTAGGCTGGACTACTGCAACAGCCTCTTCCTCAACCTCCCTGCATCTGCCATGCGCCTTCTGCAACTCATACAGAGCAGAACCGCAAGAGTTATCCTTGGCCTCAAGCCCAGGGACTGCATCTCTCTGGCGCTGAAATCCCTTCACTGGCTCCCCGTGGCTGCGTGGATCAAATTTAAGACCCTTTGCATTGTCCACAAGGCTTTCTGGGGCCTGGGACCTACTTACCTGCAATGTTACCTACCTAAATACTGTCCCGCTTGAGCCATCCGCTCATCTCCAACCTTCTCCGAGTGAGCCGGTTCTCCAAGCAGAGATTAGGAGGGAGATCCGAGGGAGATCCTTATCCTCAGCAAGCGCCTCCCTCTGTCTTGAGCCCGATCTTAAGTTCCGGAAACTCCACAACACCTTTCTCTTCTCCTTCTCTCCCCCCTACCCTGCTAACATAGCTCTCGACTCTTTCCATCTCGCCCTCATCTTCCATACAGCTTTACTGACTGGCCGCCTGGTGTAACTCGGAGTCTCACAGGTCCCGGGCACACCCGCCAGTCCTCTTTGCACTTGCCTCAGGGCCCTGCACCCCATCCACTGCACTTCTGAATAAATCCACGAGAGCTTTTCTCTCGGCACTTATCCGAGCCTCTAGTGACTGTGTGCACTTGGAAACACCCCCCCCCCCCCCACTCCCCACCCCCAATTCGTCTGTTTCCTTGTCTTCACCCATTAATGTGCACTTGATAAAAACAGTAGAATCGCCGTCCGGCCTATTTGCTGAATCCAAACTGTTAAAGGTATGAACAAGAAATGCAACTTGTTTTGCTCCAGGGAATTTCCTCAGGAACTTTTGGGAATGCGTTTGTGGTGGACACGGGATTTGCCACTCCTATATGCATTACCTCCAGTCCTGGTCATTCCTCATTTCATAAGGTTGTTGAGGACGTTCAGGAAAGCCATGAACCTGATTGCTCCGGTTTGCGATTAGATGGTCCCAGCCCACACATCGGCCAGATGCTCACACTGCCATTTTGCCCTGGAAAAAGTGATGTTTTTCCAGGGAAAGGCCTTACCAGGCATATCTTGAAGAGTCAACCTCCAGAGACTGGAGTGAAACAGACAGAGGGACAGAAGGTTGGTCGGGAGGAGTTGAGTGAGAGAAAGTAGGTAGAGTAAAAGAGTAAGGGGGACAGTGAGCGTGAATGAAACCTGATTAATCCTATGGACCAATTGCAAGGCACAACCCCGATGTCAATTGGTACACCATCCTTTGGTGGGAGTAGGGAAAGCTAGGAAGTACCTGAGGGGGAGTAAGTGAGCATGAATATTTCTGGGGCCGGCAGAGCCGTGACAAGGGTCTGTGGACTCCCAGCTCAGTAGGACCCTAACTCCCTCCCTGGTCCCAAGAATTTGAGGTCCACACAAGGAGCAAGGATTTACGGTGGTTTATTAGGCAAAACGCACAGGCACATCTCGCCACAGTCTGGCTCGCAGGCCAGTTCTGTGTCCTCGTGATGCAATAATCTTAGTCACTTGGCGGACTCCCTCCTAAACCTATCGAGGCCTAGTATTGGTCTGCTGACTGGTAGGTCAAGTATAGGACCCTATAAAGGGGGTTACAGTTGGACAGGTCTGTGTCACGTGGTGTACTTGGATCATCCCCGAAAGTTGTTACACTAAAATGGTTACAGTGAGGAAGCCTGTTAATTGGTTGGCAACCCTCGCCATCTGCCTCCAAAACCCAGGGTCCTGATTGGTCAGGCTGCAGGCACCCAAGTCTGGGACAAACGCTGTTCCCAGCCCGCGAGACACTTGTTCTCAGTGCATGTATACTATGTTTCATTAAACTATGTGTCCGTGCATAACAATAGTGTGAAGACAACTAGTGCCATGAGAATGCGCCTTTACCATTGTAGATGGTGTCTGAGAGTTAACCATTTTGTTGCAAGTCGCTGTCCAGCTGTGGGGCTGCTGCTTGTTCTCAGCCACTGAGTCTTGGCGTGTTCACAACTTGGCAGAGTCACGTGGTCCGAGACCACTCTTGCAGGCTTGATTGCCCTGAATTAGTGTGTATTTTACAGGGAATATGCTGCTGCCGCCTTGGCTGAGGATATGGAATGTGGTTTTGCAACATGTCCTTGGCAGTCTGTGCTTACACCGGAGGCGATTCTGCGAATGCAGCTCCTCAGAGGTTGGGATTCCTTTGCGATCGCTGCAGCCTACTTGTTTCCTCCCGAGGCCTGCTCTGTCTTCCAGGATGGAGTCGTCATAACGTCCATGTTAGTAAGAGCTTGGGTGCTCCTGTCCTTCCATAGGGTTAGCTGTGTAAAAGCATCAGCAAGCAAATATGAGCTCTGCTTGCTTCTTCCGCTCCTGCTGTGCTACAGCGAGCCTAATGGTAAAATAACAAATGTGCTGCTAGTGTAGGTGTCGCAGTCCTCTATCTCTCGAACTGTACATGTTCTTCGTGTCGATTGGTGTATGTGAGTTGCGCGGGTGCTTTGTGTCTAACGAAGCTTTGTCGTCGGGATGTCTCTAACGACCTGCATCATCCCAGCTTTAAGTACAGTGCCTTTAGTCCAGTCGGTCCATGCGGTTCTCCTCAACTCTGTCCTGTCTCTTTGTCCATTCTTGGCAGGGTTCGTGGTACGGTAGGAACATATGGCTGACTGGCTGGGTACTGCTCGCGGTAGTTGTCCCTGGTTGGAGCAGTGGGAATGGGTAGGAGTTTGTATGATCGGTGGCCATGTTGCTGTTGGTGCTTCTTCCGGTTGGCGGCTCGTCCAGGAATGAGTCGGCTCAGATTTTCTCTCTTCAGAACCATCACTAGTCTGTCAGAACTTGGAGAGGCAAGGGGTTCATAATCGGTAGCACTAACCGGGGATACAGATTCCTGGCTTGAGGAAGATAGTTGTGGCAAGGTGGGAAAGGGAGGAATGCAGCTAGAACCAATAAAGATCTAGGACCCTTGAACCTGTCCTTCAGACTTTGTTTTCTGTGACAAATGTTATCAAAAAAATTGAGAAAGCATATCCATGCAGCATGTCACTTTAATGTTTGCTACATTAAAATAACAAAAGGAATTTCGTGAAGGGGACCCGGTTGCACTGCACTGGTAGCCATATTGGCTGACCAGTGTCCCCAAATGAGACAAACTGAGCAAGGGAAGGGAAGCAAAAATCCCCTACTTCCTTTGCTCAGCTGCTTGGTTCAAATCCGAGCAAAGTTGGGCGGGTAGTGTGGGGTGGGGGGGGGAGGGTTTGTTGATGTCAATGGAGGGAAAGCTGCAAACAGAAAACCTTAGCTAACCACATGGCTCCAAGCGCCACAGCTTTAGCAGCAAGAACAAGAGCAACCACTACAGGTTCATTGTGGGGAGTGAGGACCTAGTGTGAGACTTTGAGTTGCCATTGGCAGTACTGCACCATATACAGTATATAAAAAATCTGAGGAAGTGGCAATGCAACATTGACAGACTTCAGACATGAGTTTTTCTTTTTGTACCTTTCTGACAGGAAATAAAAAATATGCCACTGAGTTCTTGGATCGAGTTCATTTCTTTTAGGTTCAGTAGATAAACGAAGTTACTAGACTTGCAATCTTTTATTCTGAAATGTGAAGAAACCTACTACAATATGGGCAAAGTATTTCAGAAAAGAAGTCAGGCTAAGCATATCTTCTAAAATAAGAAGGCTGGTAAAGTGTGCAATACAGGAGGGTTACATTTTCTAGAGAAAAAAAGTATTGTAGGCATAGCTAGAATGTCATAAAGACAGCCCTTAAAAGATTCTAGCTATGCAGTCAATCATTGTTTTGTTTAAAGCTTATGCCTCTCTATTGCACACTTGACCAGCTTTTACACAAGTGTCTCAGATTTTTAATGATTTACGATTGTTTTTTTTCTAATTAAAATACCTGGCCAAGTTTTTCTATGAAATTGACTTTTATTATTAACCACTGAACATTATTGAAAAGATTGAATGGTTTGAAATGCCACCTGTAAGAACGCAGCACCCAGGAAGTGATCATTGGTTACTTGTTTCTAAAGAAATGTAGCTTGTCATTATGAGCCGCATAGTCTTGCAGGTATTACTAGGCTGTTGCCTTATTACAGCGGGGAGGAGCACATAATACCCACCTCGTTCCCCAGCTAGTGCCAAGTGCGTGCTGACAGTCCCTCTCGCAACCATTCCCTACTGTATGTTTTAGGGCGAATAAGTATGGCCCTGGCAGCTGGCACCGGAGGGAGTCTGCACTTTGAGACAAACTGGCTAGTTCACCAGGGATCGTCATTATAGAGGACCTCCTAGAAAGCTGGCCGGGGTCCATTGAGTACCGGCAGGATGCATCAGGCCTGGGACATCACCCATGGTCCCAATTCCATTAATCCATCAGGGGTTGTTATTAAAAGGGGCCTTTGAGAAGGCCTGAGCACCAGGAAACCGTGGTCCCCTAAGGACTAATTTTGATTCTTGTGCACTAAATGCAGAGAGCCTTGCAGCATAAAATGAGGATGGGGCAAAAGCCCTCTTCGTAGGTTTCCATCCTCTGCCTCCCACACCCCTCCAAAATAAGCAAAGTATTGTTTAGGGAGAGCCTGCCAATCGTGGGGTGGGAGAAATGTAAGCAGCTGACGGGAAGTGGGACGTGTGGGTGACAATGGGGGGATCGTAGAAGGCAGGAGGAAGACCGGGAGATCAGCAGGAGGATGGGGAGGGGTTTGTGGAGGTGATGGGCTGTGCATGAGTGAGAGGAGAGTTGGATGTAGTCGTAATAGTGAGTGGTGGTAGTGTTGCGAGGGAGAGGCAGTGGCAGAAGAGATGGGGAGTAGTAGAGAGGGAGAGGTAGTGGCAGAAGAGTGGTAGCAGTGTAGAAAGTAGAGGTAGCGGAGGAGTGGGAGGCGGTGAGGTGGTAGTAGCTGTTGAGGTGGTAGTAGCGGTAAGGGGGGAGAGTAGAGGTAATAAGTGGGAGAAAAAGTAGCATCAAAGGGCTATGAAAGCAGAGTGTAGGGTAGGAGGGACCATAGGTTGAAACGGAAGAGGAAGGAGGTAATGGGAGGAGGCAGGTTGAGACTGCGACTCCAACAGGGTGAGTGCAAGACACCTTTTCCCTAAATCGCCATAAAACGCTGTGCTAGTGTAGGAACAGTTAGAAGGCCCCTAGGGAGTCAGCGCCTTAGAGATTCCACCACAACCTTCGCCAAAGTGAAAGATGATGGAGGTTACGGATGCTTGAGTTATGGTGGGGGTAACCCAAGGGAGAAACTGCTCTAGTGAGAACATCTGAAGCTTGTTAACCATTAACATATACACTGTTTCCATCCAAGCCTTGTATGTACAAGTCCAATAAACACCCTTGGAATATCTATGGGTGACAGTGGTTTTTAGTGACAGCCCGTTACAAAAGAAAGCGCATTTCATACTTCAACCCACTGTCTTTTAGTTTCTGTTAACTGCCATGAAGGATTGACCTGAAGTAGAGATGCAGACATTTGAGATTCTTGATAGCGCAGTTTAGCCACTTCCTGTGTACATCAAAAATCTTTCTCCCTATAATCGAGGAAGTCCACAATCGCTGGGCAAGACCGACCCGGCGCCGCTACCAGGCCTTCTGATCTACAAGCTCTCTCTGCCAAAAGGATACACTTGTAGGGGAGGGTACTGCAGTTTTTCCTCTAAACAATTCAGTGAATGTCACCATATTGTGGTCAATTCCGTAAGGCTAGTGATTTTCACATTATTCCTATGGTAGCTCTTCTCAAGGTATTCATTTGTATCTTGCATACCCTTCATTTTGTGTTTCAATTCCAGAGTGGAACGCTGCATCCCACACTCTCCATCCTAGAGTACACTGATTGGAGACTTGGCTTTCGAAATGCAGCCATCGTCTGGCACGCTGCTTCATCATGTCTACCTTACAGATTATCCATCTTGCAATTTAAAGACTTGTACCTGGTTTTCATCTGTGAGACTATTCAGGAGATTTCTTAGGTGGGCGACTGCCTAATGTGACATGGTCCTGGTTCATGGCCTTGTCAGGGGTGGTGGCGGGGGGGAAGCGGGGACCTCACCCAACCTGGGCTGGGTGGCCAACCAGGGGGTATGTCGGAGCCAAGCCTACCCCAGATCCGGGGTGAGGGTGCTGGGCGAGGCCCAGTACCTGCCACCATCAGTATGAATTTGTTGTCTGCTGGTACAGCTATCCCTCCCACAATGCTGGTCAGACATTGTTTCTGGACAGTTCTTTGTCTTTCTCAGGACAGCAACTCCAAGAATACACCTGGCTACAACCAGGACTGGAATTTGGAATGGAATCGAGAACCGAATTGGAATGGAGTGATTTTCTTGCCAGACAGAGATGAGACACGCGACACTTGACCCATCAACACCAGGTGAATGGTGTGACAACAGAAAACAGTGAACTGCAAGAGAGCAGGAGAGAGGGACAAACCTCACCAAACTGTATTGGAAGCCAAACTCACCAGCACATGAAGAAAGCCATAAGGAAGACTAGCAGCCTAAGCAAATATAGACTGAAAACAGGGCAGGACTAAAAGCCTTTTTGACTCCTTCCATAGATGGCTTAGCCAGACATCAGCCAACGGGAGCATGTGACCAGGGGGATCAATGTGTAGCCGGTAGGATTATTGGAAGGGGAAAACTGGGATACAAAACCTATGCTGGCTGAGATAATTGAAAGGTGTTTAAGTGAGGTTGGATGGAGTGGTTGGTCAAGAGACCAGGTGGAGTGTTGAGAAGACCCTGGCAGCATTCAGAGTTTTCCGTGAAGTGTTTGTAGGCGAGAGTGGTACCAGTTGAGTATAGTGTGGTAGAGGGGTTGTAAAAGAGGTGAGCGAGCAAAAGAAAAGTGTAGGGTTTTTTAAAGAGGCTGTAAGGGATAGAGGATATGTGACAAGAAGGAAAAGTGTCAGGAGTAGCAGTGGGGGGGCTATTGGAGAGAAGGAGGAAGGTAGTTGGTGTGAGAGGCTGAGTGTAAGATCAGGAGACTGGTGAGAGGGTACAGGTAGAGAAAGGGAAGAGGGGAGAGTTGCAGGTAGTGTGAAGATGATGAAAGTGATGGTAGAGGGGAGCCGATAGCAGAGTTTAAATGCAGATGTGAAAGGAGGAGAGGGTTGCAGGTAGGGAAAGTGGCAGACTAGGACGATCACATAGAGAGGAGAGTGTAGATGGAGACTAGGAGAAATTGAGAAGGGGAAAGACAGGAAGGGAATGGGGAAGAGTCCAGCGGGAACTCTTAAAGTCCATGAGGGAGAGAGATAAAAAGGCCATACCTTTTAGGTTTTCATGTCCAGATTGGATAGTAGGGGTTCTCCAGCATGGGGTCTGGCATGGATACACATGCTCATGATTATTTTCCCAACGTCCGGCTGGGAATCCTCGGTAAAAGGAAAAAAGCTTCACTTTCACTTAAACTGTATTTCGAGGAGATTGGGTCCTCCGACGTATTCCATATCTATGACAGGTAATGTCCACAGCTGTGCTGCTTTGGAAAATCTTTGGCTCCTGCGTCGATGACGTCGATGCGCCGTCCCTGAGGACCTCCTCCGACGGCCGACGTCACCCGATGTGATAAGTAGGACGCACGACGCCCATAGCCTCAGTTCCATTTTTTCCGCGAACGTGTTCGCTTCGTGAATCTTGGTACGCCTCGACTCGTTGGAGTTGCTGTTTTCTTTCTCGGTTCGTTGAACCTGTTTGGTTGGTGTGAAGAAATGTTTGTGGCGATGTCTTTCTCATCTTCGACCCCGCGTCCGGGCTTCAAGAACTGCGGGGACTGTGGGTCCAAGATGTCGGTCACGGACTCGCACAACGCCTGCCTCTGGTGCCTCGGGGAGGCCCACGATACGGACGACTGTCGACTGCCAGTCGCTCACTGCGAAGGCCTTGCGAGAACGCAAGAAGAAACTGTCGGTAGGTCGGGTGTCTAAGCCCCGGAAGTCGAGGTCTGCGGGCTTTCGACCGATGACTCGAGGGGTGACTCTCCGCGTCGTCGTCGGAAGTCCGGTGGGTCTCCTTCCAGGAGTCGGTCTCGCCACTCCTCCGCCTCTTCTAGGCATTCCAGGAAGCGCCGGCATAGGTCGCCTTCCCCGTCCTCTTCCGAGGACTCCGCCCGACGGCGGGTCGCTTATCCCTCCATGCAAGCGAAACCGGAGGAATGGGCTTTCTTCGGGAAGCAGATGCTAGCGATTCTGGAATCGCAGGGCACCGGTCCGTCTGCGCCCCCGAGTGAGGTCGGTCGGCACCGGCTGAGAGACACTGCCGGTACGCCTTCGGGCTCGGGTGGTCGGCAAGGGTAGCCGTTCTCACCATGCCCATTCCAGGTCCCAGTTCTCGACGCGCTCGAGACCGCGTGATCCTGTGCCTCTCGATCTCGAGGTTCCGTCTTCGAGGGGGTCGTCGACGCAGTCGGTGCCCAGGTTGTTGAGAGACCCGCTCGGAGCTCCGGCTTCGAGGACTGTCGACGCCGCAGATGCTGGAGGCGTTGCAGCTGACATCGACGCCGATTCGCTCGACGTCGATGCCTTTTCTGTCGCCGCCGACTCGCTCGACGCCTTTTCTGTCGACGCCGACTCGCTCAGTGGGCAAGTCTTTGTCGCGAAAATACCGTCCAGCCAGTAGCGACCCCTGCTACTTGTCTAGGCACCCCACTCCGGAGAGTTTGGTGGTGCAGGCGGCTACGCCCCCGGCAAAGCAGGTGTCGTATCCTACCATCCCTCCGGATAGGGACGACAAACGTTTTGACGGCTGGGCGAAGAAAGTGTTTTCTTCTGGGGGTATGGCGCTTCAGGCGGCCAACTCCATATGTGCCTTGTCTCGAGTCACACACACTCTGTGGAACTGTTGCATTAGCGGCTGATCATATTCCCGAAGGGGACGAACGGGATGGTTTCCTTGCTATGGTTCAGGATGGCAAGGATGCCATGTGTGAGGCCGTTCAGTCGGGTTTGGACTTGGCGGATTGTGTCAGCCGGTCCATGGCGGCGAGCACCGTAATGCGCAGGTTTGCGTGGTTGAAGTCCGGGTTCCCTCCTGATGTGCAGTCCCGGCTCCTCAACATGCCCTTTGACGGTGAACACCTTTTTGGCAGCAAGGCTGACGAGAGCCTTGAGAGGTTGCAGACCTCCAAAGCTGCAGCGAAGTCATTGGGCGCTGCAGTTCGCCAACCTCCGCCTTTTCGTCCTAGGGGACAGCAATGGAGGGGAGGTTCCTTTTGCTATTACTCGTCCTTCAGTAAAGCGAGAGGAGCTAGCAGTCAAAGAGGCCATCGTAAGAGTGCCAGAGGTGGAAACAAAGGTACTCGAGGTGCCTAGGCCGCTCGGGCAGTTGCCTCTTTGCCCTCAGGCAACGCTGCAGCCGCTACCACTCAGTCATGAGGCCGGGTCCCATGGTTCGCCGGTTGGGGGAAGGCTGGCGCAGCATCTTGTAGAGTGGCAAGCCATTACTTCGGATGTGTGGGTTCTGGAGATCATAATCCACGGCTACTGTCTTCCTTTTCGGCAGAGGCCTCACGACAATCCACCAGGGAACCTCTCTTTGAAGAGTCCGGATCCGCTCCTTGCGCAGGAAATTCAAGCCCTGCTGGAGAAAGGCGCCATAGAACCGGTGCCTGTAGCGGAGAGGAACAAGGTATGGTATTCCCCTTATTTTTTGACCTCAATGAAAGACGGGGGATTGAGACCCATCATGGACTTGCGCGGTTTGAACAAACTCTTCAGGAGGGATAAGTTCAAGATGGTGACTCTTTCTCAAGTCCTCCAGGCCCTTCAACTTCAGGACTGGTTGGTGTCTCTCGACCTCAAGATGCTTACTTCCATGTGCCGATCCATCCCGAGCACAAGAAGTATCTTGAGGTTCGCGGTTGGCGACTTGCACTTCCAGTTTGGGGTCCTGCCGTTCGGATTGACCTCCGCCCGAGGGTTTTCATCAAGCTCATGGTGGTGGTGGCAGCGCATCTCAGGAAAGGGGGATTCACGTCTACCCCTACCTGGACGATTGGTTGATCAGGGGGAGCTCTCCCGAGCACGTCCTGGATCATCTGTCCGTCACCTGCCACTCCCTTCACAGGCTGAGCTTCTCCCTCAATTTAAAGAAGTCCCATTTGACACCAACACAGCGGCTCCAGTACATCGGAGCAGTGCTCGACACGTCCCTGGGGCAGTGTTTTCCTCCTCAGGTGAGGGCTCTTCACATTCAGCAGATGGTGCACAAGTTTGTTTGCCCAGACTCTCCCAGCGTCCGAGGCTCGTCTGCGGATGAGATCTTTGCAGTGGGCGCTCAAGCTCCAGTGGTCTCAGTCCTCCGGCAGGCTGTCGGACCCTGTTCAGGTGCCACCCTCGGTAGCCCGGGACCTTCTGTGGTGGGCTGTCGAGGGCAATCTGATGAAGGGTGCCCCATTTTGGCTGCCCTGGCCGGAGGTGACGATCGTATCCCTCACGGGATGGGGAGCTCATACCAACGAGCTGACAGTCAGCGGTCGTTGGTCTCCGGAGTCCAGACTCCATATCAATCTGTTGGAGCTGAGGGCCGTCAGGCTAGCCCTGAAGGCTTTTCTGCCGACTGTGCGCGGGAAGAGTGTCCTGATTCTGACGGACAACACGGTGGCCATGCACTACCTCAACAAAAAGGGGGGGCAGGGTCACTTCCGCTGTGCAGGGAGGCGATGCAGCTCGAGTTCTGGGCCATCCAGCAGGAAGTTTTGATCTCGGCTGTTCATCTGGCCGGAGACGACAACGAGACGGCGGACACTCTGAGCAGGCAGAGCACGATCTCTCACGAGTGGGAGCTGGCTCAGGAGATTCTCCTGGAGATCTTCGCCCTTTGGGGGACCCCTCAAGTGGATCTCTTCGCCTCCAGTGTCAACCGGAGGTGCGAAAGGTTTTGCTCGCGGGAATTTCCTCCAAAAGGAGCCGTAGGAGACGCGTTCGTGGTGGAGTGGTCATTCCCACTGCTGTACGCGTTTCCTCCAGTCCCCGTCATCCCGCAAGTGTTGCGGAGGTTCGGTTCCCGGATGATCCTCATTGCTCCGGCGTGGGCCCGGAGGACGTGGTACCCGGACCTTCTAGACTTATCCATCTGCCCTCCACGTCGTCTTCCCTACCGAGACGATCTGCTCTCACGGGAGGGGGGGGTCAGGTTCTCCATCCAGAGGTCAGATCCCTCAATCTTCACGCTTGGCTTCTGAAAGGTTGAGGTATAAGGATTTGGACCTCCCTGAAGACGTGATGGAGGTGTTGCTCTCGGCCAGGCGGCCGGCAACTAAGTCTCTGTACCGTTGCCGTTGGAGAAAGTTCTGCGACTGGTGCAGAGTTCAGAATGTGGATACTTTTGAATGCGACATTCCCATGGTTTTGTCTTTTTTGCTTTCTTTGGCCCACAGGGGCTTGCAAGTGGGGACCATTAAAGGTTACCTGGCGGCGCTGTCCATATTTAAGCGCTCGTTTGAAGAGTGTTCCTATTTTAAGATTCCTTTAATTTCTCAGTTTTTGAAAGGGCTCACTAATGTGTTCCCTCCGTCACATTTTTTGGTGCTAGGTTGGGATTTGAACCTTGTTCTTAAGTTTATTATGGGTGTTCCGTTTGAGCCTTTACATTCTTGCCCTTTGAGGCTGTTAACTCTGAAAACTGTGTTTTTAGTTGCGGTTACTTCCGCTCGCAGAGTGAGTGAGTTACAGGCACTTTCAGTTAAGCCACCCTTCACTGTGTTTCACAAGGACAGGGTTGTCCTTAGAGTTCGTCGTCCTTTTCTTCTGAAGGTGGTTTTGGAATTTCATTTGAGCCAGAAGGTTGTTCTTCCGGCGTTCTATCCTCCTCCACATCTGGTAAGGAAGAGGTGAGGCTCCATAGGCTTGATCCTAGGAGAGCGTTGAGCTTTTATATCTCGCGCATGTCCCGGGTCAGAGTGGACGATCAACTTTTCATTGGTTACCCTGGAAAGCGTTTGGGACAAGCTGTGACGAAACAGACTTTGTCTCGTTGGATTATTTTAGCTATCTCCGAGTGTTACCGCTTGGCGGGTAAGGACCCTCCGGATGGCTTGCGGGCCCATTCTACCAGAGGAGTGGCTGCGTCTACTGCCCTGCAGAGGGGAGTTCCTATTCGTCACATCTGTGATGCAGCCACCTGGGCTTCAGTACATACTTTTGTACGTCACTATTCCCTCGATTCCATCAGAGGGCAAGATCTGGCCTTTGGCAAGGCAGTTCTCTATTCCGCAATTTGATTGGGCATGCTAAATTTGTATTCTAAATTCTTTCCCACCTCCTTGCTTGGTACTGCTTTGGGAGTCTGTCATAGATATGGAATACGTCGGAGGACCCAATCCCCTCGAAGAACAATTTACTTTCTTACCTGGTAACGTTCTTTCGATGGGATGGTCCGACGATGTATTCCATATCGCTGCCTCCCTGCCTTCCCCGCTGCAGAATTTCTTTTGCGATTGCAGCTTGCGTTCCGCAAGGCCTTGTGTGTCTGACTGGCAGAAAACTGGTGGCATACGTTCTGGGAAAAAACTATAACTGAGGCTATGGGCGTCGTGCGCCCTACTTATCACATCGGGTGACGTCGGCCGTCGGAGGAGGTCCTCGGGGACGGCGCATCGACGCAGGACGCAGACGCCAAAGATTTTCCGAAGCAGCACAGCTGTGGACATTACCTGTCATAGATATGGAATACGTCGTCGCACCATCCCATCGAAAGAACGTTACCAGGTAAGAAAGTAACTTGTTCTTCTCCTCTAAACCAATCCCTGTCCTCTGGGTCATACTGCCCCCATTCAATGACAGTCCTTTCCCTAAGCCCCTCCTCTGACGTCCATCATTCTTACTGCACGCTTCAGTGTTGGGAGTCCTCGAGTTTGCTTTATGAGCTATTTGTATGTTTTTACGTGTTTGATGGAAAAAGTTAGATATTTGTTTTAAAGAAGCCTGTCTGCTCTTTTCTTCATCTGCCGACAGTGGGGACCCGTTGGCGGTGAAGTCCCGTGCCCCTCAAGGGCGAAGATCGCAGAAGATTCTACAAGGCCTTTGGCCTGCTATGCTCCCGCTGACCATGACAGTAAGAGGGAAGGTCTCTCTTCAGGTCCTGTGCAAAATGCGGGCTACTGAATGCGTTTGTAGAAGACACACTGGCAATGCCTCTGCTGCCTGCACCCGGACCACACTGAGTTAGAGTGCGAGATATGCCTTGGTTTTTCCAAGAAAACAATAAATGACAGGCTTGGTAGGCTGGCGGCATGATTTAACGCCAAGGCCTCTGACCCGTGCTCAGAGCAGGGTCATGCCTCATCCAGGACCGGCCGGTCCTATCAGCGGTCTTCTTAGTCCTTTTGAGGGCGCCTCATCCGGGGAGGGGCCCAAGATAACGCCAAGAGCCGCAAGTCTGAGTCCACCGGGTTCACCGCGGAAGTGGGTTCCAAAGTGGATAGGGCGCGATCAGCATCACCTTCCGTCTCCATTACCAGCCTACTATCAGCCACTTGATATAGATGGAAACTTGAAAGCAGCACTAAATAAAGGCCTTTCCTTTAGCCTAACTAACCAGATGGACTACTTCCAAATGCAGTTGGATGTCTACAAATTCTGTAGAAAATTGAAATGAAACAAATATTTTGAGGAAAACCCAAATCAAAAGACCAAACCAGACAAAACAATCATCCCATCTATGCTATCAGAAGAACTAATTGAGCATACAGTTGATCTACTTAACCTGGCTGGAGAAGATTATGCAATACAGCAATACATAGAAGAACAGGACATTGATACCTTTCTCTCCCATGAAACAACTTTAGAACCAAAATCAAAATTTACACCGATATTTAGCTCAGAGAATGTGATTCAGCAGTTAAGGAAGATCTAAGGAAAAATTATCTTGAAAACAAAGAATAAAATCAATTATAATCTATCATTCCAAGAATTGAAAGCAGTTGAAAAGCTATCCCTAAACAAGGAAATAACAAAGATGGCAGACAACGGCAGAAAATTGGTCCTAATGAACAGATCGGACTACATAAGAGAAGTTTCAAAATAACTCAATGACTGCCATTGTTAGGAAATACTAAACCAGAGTCCACTGCAAGAGCTAATACTGACCTGGAGCAACATGAGCGAAAACTGGCTAGACATTGGTCTTCTAACTCAGGAAGAACACAACTATATGAATGTACAATATTCTATTATGTCCACAATCTGATTTCTCCCCAAAACCCATAAGGAATTTAGAGATTACCCGACCTTCTGACCAATTATCAATGGAATAGGGTCAATTACAGAGTAAATCTCTCAATATATAGACATCCACTTACAACCTCTAACTATGCAATTAGCATTATTTATACGCGACACAAAGCACATAATTCAACAGTTAGACTCCATTCCCTGGCAAGAAAACTATTATATGGCCACACTTGATGTCTCACTATACACAAGCATCAACCATGATCAAGGTCTAATAGCCACAGAATACTTTTTGAAAACGAGATCAATTTCATTTAAAGAACACAGCAACATGCTACTGGAAATGCTGCATTTTGCCTTAAACATTTTTTTGCTTCAACAAAAAAATCTATAAACAAAAACAAGGAACAGCGATGGGGTCTAAACTTGTCCCATTGTATGCAAATCTGTTTATGGGATACTTCGAAGTAAAACATGCTTGGAGACATAAGGCCTTTACCGACTCCAAAATCAATCTTTTGGGGTCGGTATATTGATATCATCTTTATGATATGGGAAGGGAACCAAATGGAGTTGTTGAGCACCTAAACAGCAATGATTATAACCTGAAGTTCACAACGAATATCAGCAAAAACAAGATCCAGTTCTTCGATTTAGAGATCTATACAGACCAGGACAAAATCCTAATAATTCTTTTCACCAAAACAACCGCTGGCAATAGCATTCTAAATGCTCAAAGTAACCATCCAAGACACATAATATGAAATATTCCGTACGGAGAAATTCTTAGGATAAAGAGGGACTGCAGTACTGAAGAATGGTTTAAATCATATATTGAGGAAACAATGAACACATTTAAACAGAGGATATAAAGAAAAAAATGTAAAAGAATCTATCAAGAAAGCAGAAAAATAACAAGGGAATTCTTATTACAAGATAAACCGAAGAAAGATACTTTGTCAATGAAAACCAAGTTCATCACAACCTATGGATCAGATGCTTCAACTCTAAGAAGAACACTTTAAAAAACACTGGGATATGTTGAAACTAGATGCAACACTTTTAAAATATATTGATGAAAAACCAGGAATCTGCTACAAAAAGGCACCAACTCTGCAAAACAAGCCCCAGCAATTTGAAATTATTAACCAAAAATGATATAAGTGGGATGTTCAAACACCTATCACTGGAACACACAAATGTGGAGCCTGCAAACTGTCTGCAAATGTATAATGCCCATAAGAAAATCAAGCTTCCAAATGGAAAAGAGAAAATGGTTAACCATTTTATTAATTGCAACAGTACATTTGTTGTTTATGCGATACAATGCATATGCAAAAAGACATACATAGGAAGCACAATCGGAAAACTAAAAATAAGAATATTTGAGCACTTGAGAGCGATAAGGAACAAAGATCTAAAATACCCTTTAGCACTACATTTCATAATGGAACACAAAGAACAAAGTGTGGAAGAAATAAAGATTTATAGACTGGACAAAATTGAAGATTTGCCAAAAGGAGGCAACAAAGAGCAGATCCTTCACCAAAGAGAATCCAAATGGATCTGCTTAATGGACACTTGTGACTCGGGACTGAATTCAGACCATGAATTTTACTATTGGCTTTAATAAAGAAATGCCTGTGAACTCAAAATGTACAACACTAATGTCTGTATATAGATATTAATCTTTGTTTAAAATGCACACCATTTATTCCAACCTCTTTTTCTCTCTCCTTTTTCCTCTTTATCCTTCCCATCTCTCCTTTCTTCGAAGGCAAATATACTATGAGGTAATACAACAAAAAATCCATGAAATACAAACCTTTATAATATTTACAGGAAGACAAAGGTCACCTTTGAATTCGAAAATAATTGTCACGCTCACCTGGTCTCCAAGGGGGCGTAGCACGTAGTCATATGACCGATATCTGTACTGGTGTAGTTTTGATGGTATGATGGTGTCCTCTCCCCAGGAGGCGTTAGCCTGCAATGTTGAAACAAGATGTTAGCTAATGAGTGGGTTGGATTGGTCCCACTTCCTGCAACCTCCTGATGCCCGACTCCTCTCCTGCTCACCTTTGAGTTTGGTGAGGTTGGCTCTCCGTCCTGCTTGACCTTCAGCAGGGGCGCAGTAGGCTCAGTCTTTCTCCGGGCACAGTTACTTCACTGTTCCTGGGTGTCTGTTGCTGTGTTTCGGGAATGCTTGGATTAATCAGTTAAGTCTCTATCCCAATGACATCTTGGTATAGATGCTCAAAGTCTTATTGTTCCAAGGTTTAAACGTGTTTTGTCTTTCTTGCAGACGCGGTTTCGTACGGATGGTTAAAAGAAGAATTGACTCTTCTAGGATGCTGAACTGGTTGCCTCCAGGTGAGTATTAGCGCGGATGAGTGGCGCTGGATGGCTGAACAATTGTTCGTTTGGTATTGTGCGCAACTAACCTGCTGTTTTCTGTTCCCTTTTTGCAGGTGCGGCGCAGCCTCAAGATGAAGGATGGAAGAACCGCCCCAAAGTAACCCAGAGGAATGCAGAATCCCGGGTGTGTATTGGATGCCTGCGCATAAGTCCTTTCCCAACAGGGGCGGCGGTCAGAAGACCAGCTGGAGACGAGACCGATGGACGGAATTCTAGGTAAGGCCTTGGTTGCTGTAGTAACACCTGTTTTTCTCCTTTTCTTCTTCCAGGCACCGATGAATGGAAATCTCAGACGGGCGTGGCTGTAGACACTCGAGGACAGAGCAGACACGGTGAGCGTTGCGCTGCAGGAGTGCGGAATAATGCGAAGCGTGTTCTGTCTGCAGGGTGTGTCTTAAATAGCCTTGCAAGTAGTTACAGGTAAAGTAGTCCCTTTACCACACCCTGGATATACAGAAGGCTCAGCCTCACTAGGCAGATTAAGTAGTTCCATACGTTCAGCCCATTTCATGAGCAGGACTGAGTCCATGAGGCTCTGGGGTACTTCCTTGAGTCCTGATAAGTCCTCCTGGCTGACAGGGACTGGGGTGGGCCCAACAGTTCCAGGGGTTTCAGAGCACGCACCATGACAATAATGTAACTATGGAAAGAAAGAAATACACAAAGAAAAGTGTGATTGGACATAAGCTAAAATGGCTAAGAGGTAATACATCATCAAAAAAATCCCTGAAATACGAACCTATATAATTGCGGCAAGACAAAGGTCACATTTGAAATCTAAAACAACGAAATTATGAAAAAAACAAATACACTAAGAAAAGCGAGATTTGGCATAAGTTAAAATGGCTGCATACGCACACAGCGCTGTGACGTCACCGCGCACATTTGAAACAATGGTGCAATGACGTCGCGACGCCCAATTTACAATAACAAAATTGGCCGCATTTGCGCTGAGCGCCATGATGTACTTGCGCACATCCAAAAACCTCTGCACAATGATGTCATGCCGCTCAATTAACAAACATATAAATATGCTTCAAAGATTCAATTGATTGTAGCGGAAGGACAATCGCATCCACGCTATTAGCCCGGACCTTTGATGAATCTTCAATATACTGAGGTAAGCAAGAAAAAACCTTGGAGTTACCCACTTAACAACGGATAGTAAACCTAAATCACAGAGCTAATTTCTTTTCTCAGGACCTCTTATCTAACATACTAAGGAGGTCTAATATGTTTGCTTTATTTTCAGTTTCTGGTTAAACCTAACCCTTTAAAACTGAAACCTGCATTTGAAAATAACAAATGCAAAACAACTAACTGAATGGAACACTAATAAAATCGGAGTACCATAGTAAGACAAAATTGGTGAGTGCCATTGCTAAAAATATTTATTTTCCTTTTTTCCAGATCATACAAGAGAAATCTGAACAACTTAACTTATTCCTTTTTTCAGCTGAGCAAATGGATTTGTACAACTGTACTGTTCACTGTATGACACTTTATATTTTCTTCTAGAAATACTCTCCTGATTATCCCTTTTTGAATGGAATATAAAGGGTGAAAGATGTGTAGAGAAACCTTAAACTATTTTGAGAAACTTAAAATTATTCTGTAATAATAAAAAATAAAAGAACACATTAATGCAAAACGGAAAATGTGGGAACAAATGCTTTGGCGCTCACAACTGTAAGAAAATTCAATTTAAGCTGTCGCAAGTGGATATGCATAACCACTTATAACTTAAAATATCCTATCTTTAGCAACTAAGATATAGATGAAAAACCACAGCTGACAACTTAACTACTAGAAGCCACAAGAAATTCTTCAAGAAGAATTCGCCCAAAGACTGATGTCCGCTAATAGTTGCCAACTGTATTTACACAGCCTACTATCAAGCTCCTCTTCAAAGAGGAAGTCTTCTACCCTGGAGAAATCTGAGAAGTCGCGGACACAGGAGAATGCCAAACAGCCCAAGCAGGCTGAACCAGCACAGTCTAAGACCTTGTCGTTGACAACTGCTACGCTGCGACAGCTAAGGGCGATGATCCTGCAAGGGTTGCTCCCACGGCTCAGTGTCCTTACCCCCAAGGCGCAACAGTGCCGCAGTGACTTTGGTCTGCAGGCACCCCAGAAGGGGTGAAACTGGCTCAGGCCCTGGTTCAAGACCCTCAGAGAGGGAAAAGGGGGGGCAAGCCCTCCCAGGCTGTTGCCGAAACTATGTCCACGGACGACTATCAGGAGTCCTTGCATACGGTCCACGAGGACGTTGAAGAAGACGGCACAGGGCCTAGTTTTCCTTTCCTGCCTTCTCAGCCAGGGGACATTTCCTTGGATATTCTGTCGACTCTACACAGCTTGGTTTCCGAGATCCAGATGAGCGTTCCTCTAGCTCCCTTACCTGTGGTCCCCCAGGTCCCCGATCAGCCTACAGCAAAGAGGCGGTGTCTGGTCCCTTCTCCCTCAGCAGATTCAGACACTGGTACAGGAACGGATACGGCCACGACAACGGATGATGAAGACATTATTGCAGTGGAGAGTGAATCGCCATGTTTGGATGCTCCACACAGGGTGTCCCCACCGGATTAGGTGGGATTGTTCCACTCCATGATCGCCAGGGCCTCTAAGCTATTCCAGCTGGTGCCCAAGAAAACCAAGAAGGAGGGCTTCTTGTATCAAAGGCGCAAGTCCAAAAGTAAGACTATCATGGCGATGCCCTTTCTGGACAGTGGTTGGGAGAGAGGGCCTGGCCCTCGTGAAGAATCCTTGCACGGCTCCAGCCAAATGGGATAGAAGAAATATAGAGTGCCGGCCTCTACACCCAAGGGCCTAAGGTCGTAGCCATCGCCAGATTCTGTGTTATCGGCAGCCGTGAGGAAACAGTCGGCCAACCCGTCCTCAGTCCCTCTGGACAGTGGGGGTGGAGGGAGGCAAAGGATGGACACAATGGAAAAGGTGATTCAGAGCGCGGCGTCCAAGATCAAGGTGTCCAACGCACTGGCAATCCTGATCATGGTGCCCAACGCACTGGCAATCGCTCTCTTCCGACACCACTGCCCCTTCCTGGATCACGCCATCACAGTGGCATTGGATGTCGCTGACATAGGGTTCCGGCAAATGGTGAAGGGTGTCTGCCTTCGCAGCCAAGGTTGGATTAAAGCCACAAATTTCCATCAGGAGATCCAAGCGAAGGTGCTGGACATGCCTTTCGACAGAGAATCTGTTTCGGAAGGTCGTTGATGAGTCCTTCCAGGCCATCAAAACGGATATGGATATGCAGATTGCCTGTACCCTGGATACTTTCCTGCAGCACTGCTCGTCTTTTCGCTCCTCCAAGGGAAATTCGAGCAGGTCTTCAAAAGGTTTCTCCACGTTGTACCAACAGCCTTCCAGATCCTTAGTGCAGGAAGCCTACAGAGGCCGCTACCAGGCCTACGGTAGCGGAGGACAGCGTCGCCCGCAGGGCAGGACGATGGTGCCGAAGCAAGCGAGAACCGACCTGGACGTCGGGCCCCCACTTGTGCACCCGAGTGGAGAAAGATCACCACCTGTCGGAGCTGGACGCTCTCGCCAGAGGACACACCCTGGAGTTGCCACACATGTCAGTGGATCCCTCCAGTTACCCGTTAAGAGCAGCACATCCCTCAGCTCCTGGAAGCGGAGCTAGTTCCCTAACGGCGCAGGAGCTCTGGTGTATTCTAGATACTTTCTGGTCAGAAAGAAGACAGGAGGCTGGAGGCCCATCCTAGACCTATGACGTCTGAACAAATAACTAAAGTCCCAAAAGTTCTGGATGGTCATGTTGCAACATGTTCTTGGAAGACTGCCAAAGTGCGCCATCAAGTAGTTACTGGGCATCTACCTTGTCTGGCACTTCATGTTGCAAATGCTACCCCCACCCCCTACAGGAATTCCTGGACGCCCATTGCACACAGGTGTCCGGAGGCTTCACAGACAAGATCTCTCAGTGGCGAGTTCCGTCGGGCGATTGGATGGTGGGGCCTCCGCTCCAACATCGCCCAAGGCATGGGATGTCAAAACCCCTCATACCAGGAGACGGTCATCATGGACACCTCCCTGAAAGGCTGGGGAGTGCACACTTGTGCATGCCAGAGGCGTGTGGCCGTCGGAGAAGTATCTTCATATCAACATCCTGGGGCTACGGGCAGTGTTCTAGGCCCTCAAGTCGTTCTTACTGTCTCTGGAGGGAACAGGGGTGAGGGTCTTCACGGGCAACAACCCCACCACCATGTTCTACATCAGGAAGCAGGGGGGCACTCGATACACAGCGCTCTCCAAAGAAGTGCAGGACTTCTGGCACTGGGCCGTCGGACAGGGTATGTTCCTCATCCCTCTCCACCTGGCGGGAGTCCAGAAAACCATTGCAGGCAACTGCGCTTTTGCCACGAGTGAGAGCTTCGTCAGGATCAGGTGGAATGCCTATTCGTCAGATGGGGCAGGCCCTAGATCGATCTATTTGGGACGGCAGTGAACTCGATGTTTGCCAGCAGATTCCACCAACCGAGGGACCTTTGGGACGTGATCATTCCCGTGGGAAGGGCTGTTCCTGTACGTGTATCCTCCATTCCCTCCCCTGCTACGAGTCAACACTCAGTGTCGATGCAAAATGATACTCATCGCTCTGGCATGGCCGAGGCAGATTTGACATCTGGACCTTCTCAGCCTGTCTACGTCGTCTCCAGTCAAGATTCCGGTGGTTCGGGATCTTCTCACCAGAGAAGGAGGCACAATCCTTCATGACCCAGGGTCGCTGAGCCTGAGGGCTTGGCTGCTGCAGCATTGATGTTTGGAGGATATAAGTTGCCTGTGGACTGCAGGGAGGTCCTCGCCAAGGCCAGGCTGTTGTCGACTTTGAAGTGCTACGGTCGCAAGTGGAAGCATTTTGCTACGTGGTGCCAGTTGCAGAAGATTACCCCTCGGAGGGTCGCGGCCCTGCAGATCCTTCCATACTTGCTATCCTTGGCCAAGGCCGGACTGGCGCACTCCTATCAAGGTACAGCTGGCAGCTGTCTCCCACTACACCAGGCCTCCAGGAAGATATTTACTTTGGTCCAACTAACTCATCAAGGAATTTCTCAAAGGACTTTTTTTTTTTTCTTTCCCGCCGGTGAAGGCGCCTGCCCCGGCATGGGAGCTCAACGTGGTTCAGCGAAGCTCATAGGGGAGGCCCCCTTCGAGCTCATGCATTAGGCCCCTCTTAAGCTCCACTTGTGGAAAATGGCTTTTCTTGTGGCCATCGCCTCTGCCAGAAGAGTAGGTGAGATCCAGGCCAAAGACTCCTATACGATGGAGGAAAACGACTTGTAAACCGCACTTGTCCTTTTGTTTATATAATTAGTATTGGCAGAAGTGACCAAACGTTTTGTTTTTAGCCCCTGAAGAATTTCCAAGCAGCGAGTATATTGTTAGAGTTGGAAAGAAACATGTTGGGCACATTGTAGATTATTTTGTTTGATATTGAAGGTGTATTTGACACAACAGAAACCGGATGAATGGCATGAGAGAATGAGTGGTGTGTGAATTGAGGTGTGTGTGTGTGTGTGTGTGTGTGTGTGTGTTGTTGCACAGTACAAGGCACTTTACAAAAACAATGACTAGGACCGTTATGTGTTTGTAATAAAGTGTCTGTTTTTTGCCGATTATGATGTTTTAGCCGCAGATGATGTACTCACGGCAGGGCATGATGTATTATGAACTTTTAAGAATTGTATTGATTAAATATTAAAATATGTAATTTTTAAAAAACGTTTGTTGGAATCATCTTCTCTTGTCTACACTGCAATGGACAGAAGGTAGTGACGTCTTCCCCTAAGTAGACAGAACAGCCAAAAAACCACAAGCTTTGTGTTTGAATTAAAGGGTTGTTTCCCCTAGTAGCCAGAGGGTACGCTTGATGGTTTCCTTTTCCCTCTACCTCGCTCTTGTTGAAATTGAGATCCAGGCACTATCCTGCAAGCAACCATACCTGACTTTCCACAAATCAAGGGTGGTGCTGCTTACACACCCCTCTTTCATGCTGAAGGTTTAGTCGGAATTCAACCTCAGCGAGCCTTTGTTACATGTTTTCTCCCCCCCCCCCGAAACCTTAGTCACCTGCAGAAAGGGCCTTGCATTTGCTGGACGTTGCTCATGCCCTGAAGTTCTACGTGGCACGCACAAAGGTTTCGGAAGACCTCACAACTGTTTATGAACTTTGGTCCTGTGAACCATAAGAGGGCCGTGTCCAAGACTTCCATTTCAAGGTGGCTGTCCGACTGCATCACACACTGTAATCTGTTTGTGAATCAACCGCTGCCCGGCTGTCAGAGAGCCTATTCCACCAGAGCAGTCACCGTGACAACAGTGTTCCTGTCTGGTGAGCCCCTGCTGGACATCTGCAGGGCTACTAACTGGAGGTCCACGCTCACATTCACAAAGTTCTACTGCGTCGACTGGGATTCCCGGGAGGAGTCTAGAGTCTGCTAAGCAGTGCTATGCAACCGATTTGCTAGAGGTGAGACTGTTCCGGAGGTAAGAATGTATTGCTTCTGTTCAGCCTTGCCACCTCCAGTGGTTGTGTAATGTTGTACTGCAAGGTATTAGTTATTCATGAGCATGTGTACTTACCTGCAACTATTGTTCTTCAGCATAGGTCTGGCATGGATTCACATGCAAACCCTCCCTCTGCGGCTCTTCTTGGTCATGCTGCTACTTTACGTGCTTGCCAAATCTGAAGATGGTCGCCAGAGGAGGGACTTGTGGAGAGGACTGCCTTTGGATGCGGCCAGTATGACCCAGAGAACAGCGATTGCTTTAGAGGAGAAATAACGTTTGAATGGATTGTGTCCTCCCACATATTCCTTATCTTTGATATTTCCCAATATCCAGCTTGCTGCCTCAGAATTTATTTTTCAGTAGAGGGCACTGTGCATCGAAACCTGGTCGATGTCCCTCGAAGACCCTCGTCTTGAAATGGACATCACCGCAGGTATAAATAGCACTCGCTGCGCCCGTTGGCCTCAGTTCAGTTTTTCCGCGCTACAAAGATTCAGTAACGTAATGCCTAGTTCCTAATCTTAGTTCGAGTTTCTTCGAAAATACATCGAGTTTTTGACGCAATAGGACTTGTTCATCGCCACCATCCACTCCTCGTTCTGGATTTAAGAGGTGCCGGGAATGCAGTGCTAAAATGTCTGTGATGGACCCGCACAGGATCTGCCTGTGGTGTCTAGGGTCAGAACATAGTGTGATGACTGTCGATGACGGCCAAAGGCCTTGAGAGAGCGCACAGGGAAGTTGGCGAGAGGTGAGCCTCAAAAATTAGCTTCTAAATTTAAATCATCAGACGAGTCGAGACCAAACCTCGTCGTTGGGGGTCTACACGCTCCTGTTCAAGAAGTGGTTCGCATCATTCCTAGTCTTCGAGGCATGGCAAAAAGAGGTGCCATAGGTCGCCATCCACTTCATCTAGTTTACCCAAACTGATTGTTTGCCGTTCAAAATCTAGTACCCTTGCTCATTGGGAGGAGTTTAGGCTCTGTATGATGAAGGCGTTCGATAACGTGTCCTTGCCTCCCTCGACAACACCTAGAGGCGATGCTGCAGTCGAAAGACCTCGAAGTACAAGAGCCGTGAGTCTTCAGACCTGGCTGTTTAACTTCCTTGAGTTGAGAGAAAGCCTCCTCAAAACATAATCGACACCGAAGGAAATCTATACATTAGGTCCGAAGAGTGCGTTATAGACGGCGGTACCGATGGAGAAGCCATCGACGTCTCGAGTGTCGACCTCTGCGGCGCTGCATGCGTCAATCCCTACCACACATTCATCGAAGACATCGATGATAACGAAGACATCGGCATCAATGTTTTCGGCTCCTGTTATGACTTCCATAACACCTACTTCATTTGAAAAAATGTATATACCACAACCAGTCGAGGATGAAAGACCCTTTGGGTTGCAATATGGTCACCATCTGTGTCGGTTGAACTTGTATCTGAAGAATCTTGCATGAAGAATTTGCAAGATTGTCTTCATGAAGCGAGTGGTATTTATGCTGCTCCTGAAATGGATTTTGGAAAGGCAGATCCTGGGGACCATGCTGAAATAACGTACAGAAAGCTCATGACAAGAGTCATGGATTATATGGGATGGTCCAGACCCATGCCTGTTTTTGAACAGGACGATTTAACTGATCTATTAGACAAAGGACCACAAGAGAGCCCAATTGTCCCTTTCAGGCTTTGCAGAGGAGAGGGACTTCAAATTGGGAAACACCTGAGGTTGTCCTGACTGTAAATAAAAAAAACTAATAGCCAAATACAGAGCTTCTAGTTCTGACCCTCTGTACCTTTCAAAGCATCCTACACCAGAAAGCCTGGTAGTCCAGGCAGTCATTTCCTCAGGTAGATAAAATGCCTATCCCACGATACTGCAGGACTGAGATGATAAGCGCTATGACGCCATGGCCAAGAAGGTTTTCTCGGCCGGCAGTATAGCTTTACAATCTGTCAATGCTACGTGCATGCAAGCAAGAGTTACCCACACCCTTTGGGAGTGCATTTCTATGGCGGCTGCCCATATCCCCGAAGGGGAGGAACGAGACGGTTTCCTTAACATTGTCAAGGATGGGAAAGGCACTATGTGTGAATCCCTCCAGACTGGTCTTGACTCTATTGACAGCATCAGCAGAGCTATGGTGGCTAGTACAGTGATCCGCAACCGCACAAATGTGCAGAAGTCAGAATTTGACCCATAGGTGCAATCCAGACTTCTCAACATGCCCTTTGACGGCACACATCTATTTGGAAATAAAGCTGATGAGAATTTGGATAAGCTGCAACCTTCCAAGGCAGCAGCCAAATCCTTTGGAGCTGCAATACAATAAGGCAAACTCCAAACAACCTCAAAGGTGCGCCCTGGAGGGGTAGGTCATTTCGCTATTATTCCGCCTTCGGACATAAAAGGTTCCCCCGTGGTGGACGGGGGAGAGGTACTAAGACCGCAATAGCAGCGGCTGCCTTACCTTCAGCAACTGCGTCGGCCGCCCCAAACCCTCTGAGGTCTTCTAACACAAGACTGCAGTAGGAAGCAGCTTGTCACAACAGCTGATAGAATGGCAGGCTATTACTTCAGATGCTTGGGCTTTGGACACAATTGCCCGAGCTTGCTGCCTACCTTTCCTGCAAAAACCTCAGTCATCCACCGGGGAACAACTTTTTGAAAGTTCCAGATCCGCTCCTTATGCAGGAGATATTAACCCTGCTGGAGAAAGGGGCGATCGAACCAGCACCTCTAGCGGAGAGGAACACTGGTTGGTACGCCCCATAGTTTCTAATCTCCAAGAAGGACGGAGGATTGAGACCCATCTTGGACTTAAGAGACTTGAACAAGTTCCTCAGGAAGGACAAGTTCAAGATGGTAACCCTTTCTTAGATCCCTCAGGTCCTCTAGCTTCAGGATTGGATGGTATCATTGGACCTCCAGGATGCTTGCTTTCATGTGCCAATCCATCACAAGCACAGACAGTACCTGAGGTTTGCTGTTGGCGGTTCTCATGATCAGTTTCTGCCATTTGGGCTGACCTCCGCCCGAGGGTTTTCACCAAGCTAATGGTGGTTGTGGAAGCGAGTCTCGGGAGAGGGGGGCGGGATTCACGTCTATCCCTACCTGGACGATTGGCTGATCACGGCCAGTTCCCCAGAACAGGCCCTGGAACATCTCAGCTACACCTGTCGCTCCCTTCACAGGCTGAACTTCTCCGTCAACTTCAAGAAGTCCCACATAATACCATCCCAAAGACTGCTTCATCAGAGCAGTCCTGGATGCATCCCCGGGAAAACCCTCGCCACCAGAGGTGAGGGCTCAAGACATTCTACAGATGGTGACGAAATTCCAGAATGCCCAACATCTACCAGCCTTCGATTTTCTGAGGCTGCTCGGTCTCATGGCATCCTGCATTTTTCTGGTGCCAGAGGCTCGCCTGAGAATGAGATCTCTCCAGTGGGCTCAGGACCCAGTGGTCACAGTTCTCAGGAAGGATGTCAGATCTCCTACAAATCCCAAACAGTCTCTCACTGGATCTTCTGTGGTGGGCCTGTCGGGAGAACATTCTGAAATGAGAACCTTTTTGGCAACCATGCCAGAGATCAGTTGTGACAACGCCTTACTTGCATGGGGAGCCCATGCCAGCGATTTGACCATCATCTGTCATTGTTCTCCATTGGAGTCCAAACTACATATCAACCTTTTAGAGCTGAGGGCAATCAGACTAACGCTGAAGGCCTTCCTTCCATCTGTACGTGGGAAAGAATGTCCTGATAATGACTGACAACACAGTGGCCATGTACTACCTCAACAAGAGTAAGTGTAGCGTCACTACCACTGTGCAGAGAGGCAATGCAGCTCTGGTTTTGGGCAATACAAGAAGGAATCTCGGTCAGCAGTTCACCTAGGCAGAGAGAACAACACTACGGCGTACACTCTGAGCAGGCAGAGCAGTCTCCCATGAGTGGAAACTAGCTCAGGACGTCCTTCAAGAGATCTTCACCCTTTGGGGATACCCTCAAGTGGATCTGTTCGTGAGCAGTGTCAACAGGAAGTGTGAACTGTACTGCTCAAGGGAATTTTCCCCCAAGAAGAGCTTTAGGAGACATGTTTGTGGTGGACTGGGAATTGCCACTCCTGTATGAGTTTCCTCCAGTTAACATGATTCCTCATGTAATCAGGAGGTTGAGAAGGTTCAGGAAATACACAAACCTAATTGCCCCGGACTGGGCCAGGAGGACATGGTACCGGACCTTCTGGACATGTCCATCTGCCCTTTGATACATCTTCCATAAAGAGAGAACCTTCTCTCGCAAGAGGAGGGTTGGGTTCTCCATCCGGATATCGGGACTCTTAGCCTTCATGCATGCTTTTTGAGAGGCTGGGATGCGAGGATTGGGACCTCCCTGGACAACTTGATGATGATTTGCTTTCGGCCAGACGGCCAGCCACCAAATATTTATACTGCTGCTGCTGGATTAAGTTCTGCAGCTGGTGCAGAAATAAGAATGGTGTTATCTTTTCTATTACATCTGGCAAATCTGGGGCTCCAGATTGGTACCATCAAGGGATACCTGGCAGCGCTTTCTATTTTTAAGCGAACTTCAGTGGAAGTCTCCTACTTTAAGATTCCTTGCGCGCATTGTGGAAGTGCGGTTGTGAAGTGTGGTTGCTACTGTCTCGCTGTCCGCTACTCTGCTAGTTTTGATTTGGCAGCCGTTATTCCTGTGGATACGAACTTGCAATCCAACCCTGGTGACTACGAGGAAGTTTCAAAGGTTGCATTCTTATTGGCTGCCACAGCGGAACTATTGCCCTGCCTCCAATCCCAGCAAGCTTATCACCGCTACTACCGTGCATTGGTGCGCACTCATTGTGGAAGTGCGGTTGTGACGTGTCATCACAAATGATGGTAACCAGTGTAGAACGTCGAAACTGCAGCAGCGCTTACCGCGTGAAACACTGCAGCGGTCGGCGTCTATGACGTCTGATATTAGGATGTTTTACAGAGAGTATCGAAATAGCAGTGATAAAGATAACTCTGAGACAAATGCTGCCCCTGGGGCAGTAGTTGCAGCCGTAAACATTATTCTAAATCCCTGTATGAACGAAAGTGAGAAGGACCTAGAATTTGTGGGAGCCCCCACGGATACATCCTAAATAACCGCTTGTCTAGCAGAAGATTCACAAGTGGTTGGGCCCCCAGTAGTTTTGGATGCCATAATGAAGCCAATGCCATGTACAGTTGTAGCGCAACAAAGATTGCAGCAGGCATATGATCAGTTGACTATGGCAGGTGAGATTGATGACGATGCCATTGATTTTATGAACATTTCTAATAAATCATCTGATAGTGCCAAAGAGACATTCTACATCTGCTCCAATACAGGGGATTTAATCCAGCTGGAAGAAGAGCAAAGAGATGAAAGTATACCAAAGCATGGTTCCAATGTAGTGTCACCTATCCCTATCAATAATCCAGGGGACGCTGTTGATAAAACACTGATTGGCACAGAAAGGTCACACATACATTTTGTGGATGAGTCTCCGTCCTTTGTAGCACCTACGCCTAGGAGTTTTAGGTCTGATGAGGCGGCCCGGGAGTCAAGTTCTTTATACATACCAATCAACACAAGTGATTCTCCTTCCCGGAGGCCCCGACCTTTTAACATGAATGTGCCATGAACACTGTGTTGCTGGCAGTGGTAAAGTTGTAGGAGGTCTTGGATGGCAAGGTTACTAAACAAACTGGGCGGATTTAACAACTGTTGACACTGGCAGGGTTCTCGTTTAAACCTGGGTGATTATACAGATTTGGTATCCGGCCAGAGCCAAGAGATGGCATCCTGACTAAATAAGTGGTCCAGTACAACAGATACCAACTCGGGATGGTAATCAGGGCATAATCTGCCCTGTGATTAAAAACAAACGGGAACAACAGATATGAAATAACCAGATGATGTGCAGTTTTCTGGTGATGTTTTGCCAATTGTGAGTGAAAGTACCTTTGCAAAGCAAGACTCACACACACACACACAGCGGAGTAGGCCAGAGCCCATTACTAGTATGGGTGTTATAATCAATACTGTTATCGACCAGGAAGCGATTGAGAAGAATGTTTGTCTTTATGAATGGTATAAAAAAAAAGTAACGCTCAATCCTGACTAAGAGAAAGTCAATAAAGATGGCCTCAAAAACAATGCAGCAGGGGAGAAAACAAAAAATAAGGCTGACAGACGTAAAGAGAGTCATCAAAATCCTTAACATGACACAAAATACAATCACCCCTCAGTGTCTCATTCGGAAGATTTGTCCAAACCAAATAAGACTGCCCATCTGACGTATAAACCATTGGACGATTTAATAGCCTTGGCACAAAAAGTAGATTTGGGCAATAGCCCACCGTTGACATTAAAAAAGACTGTGGCAAAAGTTACGGTTTCGGGACCGACCAAGATGGAAGTAGGACCTCACAGTAATACTTCAGTATTGGCCACAGAAGTTCATCCAGGTTTGATGTGGAGCAATCTGCCCACAATGCACGATATATGGGAAGAGATCAAAGTATCTATTGAATCATCAGCCAACCTCAAGCCATGCAATTAAAGACAAATACATGCCAAATGTGTCAAAATCAGCAGATGATACCAAGGTTAGAGTACAAGTTACCAATACAAATGTGCAAGTTTTCTTTGATCGTAGCTGTATAACATCTTTGATTCCGTCGGATACCATGTCTGTAGTTAAAAATAATTGTGACTCGGCCAACCCCACCACTAATATCCAATCCAAGTGGACATACCACTGTTGTGGTTCCCTCTATGCAAGAGTTACGAGATGAAATTAGGTCATCGATTGATGCCTATTTAACACAAAATCAAACTGTGAAATTGAATGAAGTTAACCAGCAATAATCCATGAGAATGTTTCCAGCAGTTAGTTCCCTCTTGAAGGGTCTTCTTGAACCACTACGAGGTGTTGGTCTCCACCAGGATGTTAAACGATATGAAACCAATTGGTCAGTAAGGAGGGAAGGTGGGATCCAATAAAAAAATCAGGGCAATAAGTTTCTGAGAAAACTACTAACATTCAGGCGAATAAATGTAGAAACTGCCATTGATTGCTTTTGAAATGTAGATATCATCCATATGGAAACTATGCTCTTAATAGAACGAGCATTCTAAACATGTGCAGAGATACCCGATCTGGCAAGAATATCTACAGTGGACATTGATCGAGTGGAATATGTTAATCATAATAATCTCTCAGAAGCACGAATCCACATTCAATCGGCATTAGTAGCAAGTACACTTTGGCAAGCTAGAATGGCGTTATTTGATATGGGATTCATTTTGACACAAACGGCAACAAATGAACAGTTGGAAAAGGGATGCACGTCACAAATATTTACTGCTAATGGCAAGGAACATCAACGGCAGACAATCTGTGAGCCATCTCTCCAAAGGCAAGTGTCGATTATAACAACTCACAAACAAGGAAGACATTAGCCTGATATCTTGGAATCCAAGAGGCTACCAACATTTTATCAATTCATTGACCAGTGGATTAGTCGGTCATGACATTATTGCCCTCCAAGAGACATGGCTCATGGCATTACCTGTTTGGGAATTCTGCACGATTATGACGATCCCAGCCACAAAGAACTTCATGGGACGTCCGAAGGGAGGGATGTTGTTGGCAGTTAAAAAAAAATAAAAGTTGGGGCTTTCAAAGTAATCTGTGCACTGCTCCATTCCCCTGCTTTCAAGTAGTTAAGTTATCTAGCGGCCAACTGATGATTGCAGTAGTTAATGTCTATTGGAGCATCCAAACATCAAAAGCTGGGGAATTTTCCGATCATCTCATGACTATACTTGATGCTCTTATATTGGATGTGCGAATCACCCCAACCATAGTATTGGGTGACCCCAATCTCCATCTACATCCAGGTCTAGACATTGAGTTAACGGGTAATGAAACCATGTGGACAACAATCATGGAAGAAAGAAATTGCATAATGGTAAATGGAATTGTCCCTGGAGCTATACCAGCGCAGTATACATGGCATAGGCACTCCCATCAGGCAACGTTGGATTATATATATGTCTATTGGACCTTCTTGAATGAAACAAAATCTTTGAATGTCATTCACTCAGATTTGAGTGATCATAATAGATTGGGGTTGGTCTTCACACTCCCTTTACTATCGGAGAGAATGCAGACACACCCCAATGTAACAAATATTGCAATAAACACTCAAGGTAACCTTTTTCATTGGACAAGATCGAAATTAGCGCAATTTAATTCTAGATTAGTTAACATATTCCATATTTAGAGGCAAAACAAGAAAGATTATGTTTATGCAATGCAAATTTTCAAACGGATCACTCGGTCAGATTATAGCTGTAAGCAGAAACATTGCCACACCTTCGATATCGATTTGAGGCACAGGAAAGCACAGTTAAGACGGGAGATTCGTAATATACACACAGTAAATCGCGCAGAGAAATGCGCCAAACAGTTAAAATCAACCTATAAAAATTGGCTTAAAGAAAAGACATTCAAAATCAGTGAGATGGAGAACAAATGTTAAGGCAAATTGTAAGTAAATCCACGGCCGGAATTTGGTCTCTCTTGAATAAGGCAACAGTCGGTACACAAGCAGCAGTGCTAGTCAACTAGATAAAGAGCAAGGACTGGCAAAAATACTATCAGGATATCTACCGATCACCCTTTCTCAATATGAACTTGAACTGATAATAACCATGAGTTCCAGGTGGAAGTGGAGTACATAAAGCATTGCATAAACAAATTAAATCGCTCACGTGCTATGGGCCCAAATGGTTTACATAATGGCATGATTAAAAAATACCCAGATGAATGGGTCGAGATTTTGTACCAAATATATAAGAATCTTTAAATTGGGCAAAATTCCTGACACATGGAAGAAATCGATTATACTTCCTATATTTAAAAATGGCAACCAGGCAGTTCCCAAATCATATAGACCTATAGCGTTGCTAGAATCTCCAGGAAAGATGTTTGCTCAGTTGTTGCTGGATCTATTGAAAAAGTGGCTGGATAGTAAGAATATACGTGATCCATTTCAAACGGGGTTCTTGCCGGGTCTAGGTACAGCTATAAACATAACATTGACCAGTATAATACAGCAAGCTTGCCACCAAAAACGAGCATTCTATATTGCATTTATAGATTTTAGGATGGCATTCAATGTGGTCCCACAAGAACTGCTATATAAAAATACTGGCAGAGCAAGGATGCCCATGGGAAATCCTGAAATGGTTGATCGAGTTGCATACAAACACTACCATCCAAATAAGGTTAACTAATGATGGCCTGCTAACGGACCCGATTTAGACTGAACAGGGTTTGAAGCAGGGATGTTTGTTAGCGTCCGCCCTATTACATTTTTTTTTATTTCAGATGTGGGGCAAGCTTTTGATGGTCTTAGCACGGATTCACCAAAGGTCATATGGGGGTTCATGTAAAATGGTTATTGTATGCTGATGACATGGTTTTAGTTTCTCAAACACCAAAAGGCTTACAGGCCCTATTGATTGCACGAGATGTGTATGCGCAAAAGAATTGTATAGCAATTAACCTCTCAAACAAAAGTAATAGTTTGGTACACTTCGAGAACTGCTTCTATAACATGGCCACTGCAAAAACTTGAGCTTTCATAAGCGACAACGTTTATATATACCTAGGGATATGTATTTGCAATCAGTGGGGGGATATCGGCTATCAAGTAAAGTTGAAACTGCTTACAGCAGTGTTGCAAGCACGAGTTGTCAAAGCCAGACTTTGCAGATTTTCCACAGTACCGTTGATAACATATTACAAGTTAAAAGTAGTGCCAGTCATAATGTACGGCACAGAAACAAAACCATGGAAACCATACAGCTCCTGGGCAAAAAAGACATTTTTGGAAGTAGGTGTTAAATTTATCAATCTCAGAACCAATACCCATTTTAAGATACGAGTTAGGACTGATCTCATTATATGCCATATTTAAATGGAAGCTGTGCTCACTTTATCGAAAATGCCTTACGAGTGAAATTGCAAACGGGCCTCTTAAAAATTATTTTGAGTTACCTATTGGCCTCTTCAGACCCATTTCCTAGAATATGGCATCTACAAGCAAAAAGTCCTCAATGGGGTGGATATTACTGCAGCATTATTAATTGAAAATCCAAACAAAGCAAAAATCAAAATATGGGAACAGGATTGGAACAAAACCAGAGCTGCGTGTTCCCAGTACCAGTTTTGATGCAAATCCATTCCAGATTAAATGTTATAGCGAGACTACAAGTTACTTGGTAAAAGTTGAGAATCCACGACATTGGGATGACTTCCTGTGTTTTAGACTAAACCTTTGGGTAATCGGAGAAGTGTTATGTAAAAGACCGATTCTCGAGATTATAGATGCAAAATGTCAATTTTGTGATGAGAAGATAGAAACCCTTAAACATCTCTGTACGGAATGCAATGAACTAGTGGCACAGAGAACTCTTCATTTTAAGCATCTATTCGAGGACCATAATGACATAAGTGATAAATTATGGGATTTGCTGTTCCACACCACAAGGAAAGCTGTGCGATATGCCATACTCAATTTTTTACATCACCTAGGTTTAAAGGAAAAGAAAAACACACCGACGTACATCAGTCAATGATGATCGTTTGGTACACTGGACCCTAGCATAGGTGAAAAACATGCATGATATTGATAATTATATGTAGAGAGAAAATAACTATGATTTTAATATGTTTATTGTATAATGAGTTGCCGCATAATTAATTTTTAGGTTGGTTGTATTAATTTTTAACATTTTATTTGTTATTGTTAGTATGTTGATTTTTTAAAATTTGAATAGACATGGATAAGGAAATATGTATTATGACGTATGTTGAAAGGTCTCGATTTATCCAGACCAAACCAAAAAAAAAATCCTCTGGTAATACAATTCTTAAAGGGATTAACTAATATTTGCCCTCCAACCCCCTTCACAGTCCCACTGTGGGATCTCAACTTGGTTTTAAACTTTCTAATGGGTGCTCCTTTCGACCCTCTACGTTCTTGTCCATTAAGACTTCTTACCTTTTGAAAAACGTTTTCTTATTGGCAATAACATCAGCCCAAAGGGTAAGTGAGCTACAGGCTTTATCCTGGAAGCCTCCTCATACTGTTTTTCATAAAGACAGAGTGGTACTAAAGGTGATGCCTACCTTTTCTCCCCAAGGTTGTTTCCGGGTTTCATATTATTCAGAAAATAACATTCTAATGTTTGTTAATCTGCTTAGAATCACATGCTGTGCATAGTCCAACATCCATATTACATTTTGTTTTCGTAGTCGAAAAGGGGATGTCGAAAAGGCATGTCTAACACTATCCCTATAGTGACGTGCATTGTACCCACAATCCCTCATGCGTCGAGGTCCCTCAGATTGTTTTTTCCGCCCAGATATTGGTCGCCTTAACGCGGAGCTCCTCGAGAGAAATTGCAAAAACTTTTACTCGACCCTTTGGTCGTGATTTAATATTATACATTACACTAGATCCCTCCTTCAACGTCGAAGCTGCAAAGCTGTTTCACCGCAGAGTAAGAACTGCAACGGCGGTGACTTAGACGGAGGAGATCCTTCGGCGCTGCCGAACATGTGGCCTGGCCTCGCCGGCCTAATACAGTAGGGAGAGTGGGGTCGTGGGACATTTCTTCTATTTCTAAGAATGCCTTTCTCCCCCCCCCCTTCCTTCGGGGTTGTTATCACTCGTATCTATATCCTCGGCTATGGAGAGGACTCCGTTTTAGATTTTGCCCGCGCTGTAAGGGCAAATTTACATGGAAAGACAACCATAAGCGGTGTAACCGTTGCTTACCCCTCGACCACACCGAGGAAGGCTGTGCGGCCTGTAAACTGCTTTGCCCGAAAACTATAAAGGATCGCAGGGTGAAGAGGTGGGCAACCTATGCTATGTCTAGAGCTGATTCCTCACCCGCTGAGTGTGACGAGGATAGTGATAACCCGACCTCCGTTTCGGAAGTTGTAGACCTCTCTAGGGAGCATACCCGCTCCTCGGCGTCTGTCCCCGGCCCCGACAAGTTCGGCTCACGCCCTACTTATGGGGATAAACACCCCAGCGACACTGAAACACAGAAGGCATAAACACACAACCCACGGCACTTCTTCGTCAAAGTCGAAAGCCATAGCACCAACGGAGATGCCGGACCCACCGGCGTCCTCCACCGAACGTAAGGGTTGCAAACCCTCCCCGCCACTGCAGCCACGACTAGCAACTGGGCACCTGCAGACAAGGGCGCTAACACCAAAACACCAGGCGACGCGCCTCGTAAGAGTGCTCTTGTCGCCGAAAAAGACTCTGCACCGCCCAGCACGACGCCAGACAAACCCTCGACGGAGAAATTCATCGTCGAGAGCTTGGCACGTATAGTTTCCACGGACAGCGAGTGATACGCCGAAAACAGCTCACAAGGCCAGGGAAACGCTCAGAATGCCGGAAGGGAGGCAGGGACCACTCCCACCATCGAAAGAAGGCTCTAGTTTACGAGAAGTTTTCTCAGAAGGCGAAGGGACTTTATCCTCAATGTTATGGGACAGGTCAAGCCGGCTACAGGCAGAACAGCCGCCTTTTTCGCCTCCAGACCGTTCTGGGTTACCACATTGGACTCTTGAGAGATTCCAATCATGTATGAAGAAACTGGATATACTTATGTTCACTCCTGAACATAAAACTCCCAAGAGGCCAAGAGAGGTACTTCATGAGGACCCCAGGGCTAAATATCCTAGAGTATTTGACCCCCTTCAAGAGGAATCTGATACTTATGACCTCATTGAAGAATACCTTCACTTCCAAGAGGACGAGGAATTCTTGGATACTGAAGACCAACAGAACCTCGAAGAAGAAGGTTTTGAGGGAAAACTTGACATAGGTCGGGGGGGCTTTGGGGAACACCCAGATGAAGGTGGCTCACAGCCTTGGCAGTCACCAACAGAGTCTACAGACACTGAGATCCTAAACCTTCCCTCTCCTCAGACCACACCGGTCAGGAATCCGTCACCAATAGATGACCAACCCACTTTCAACGCGCTACTACGGAAGGCAGCAGCGCACTTTGAGATTGAAACTGGGGAAATTACTCCCGATAATGATTTTGTAGAAAGAATCATTAACGAAAAACCTCCCACTAGTCAAACCGTTCCCCTCCTTGCCTCAGTTAAGGGACAAATCACCCCATCGCTGCCTACACCTGCACTGGTCAGAGGGGTCAATCCAAGAATTGAAAAACTGTTTACTCCCTCTCCTTCAGACCCAATATACATTAGGGGCCACTCAATTCCAGACTCCTTGGTGGTAACTACCACAAGGAAAAGAGCAGGGGTTCCGCTATCAACCAGCGAAGCACCCCCAGACAAAGAAGGAAAGAAACTCTGTGCCCTGGGTAAAAGAATTTTTCAACCAAAATTGCCAATAATACCCTACTGGCAAGTTATGGTGATGCCCAATGGGGAAAGTTACGGCAGTACGTCGAGGAAGTCCCTGAGCCCTTAAGAACTTGCTTACTAACCACGGTAACAGAATGAATTCTGGTTAACCAGAGCATCATTAAAAACACTCTTGATGCTGCAGAAACGGCAGGCCGTTCTTTAGTCCAGGGAATACTTCTGAAGCGTCATGTCTGGCTCCGCAATTCCGGTTTTAAGCCATAAACAGACGTCACTCATTAATAAACCAATAGAGGATTCTAACCTCTTTGGGGAAAGCAGTGGATGACGCACTGAAGACTGCGAAGGATTTTGACACCCTAAAGACTTTAGACCAAATCTCAAGGCCTCCCAATAAGCGAGGATTCGGCAACAAACGCTTTTTTCGAGGCCAACGCCAACAACCGCAGTACACTGCAGGCAACTGGTCCTCTACTCGGGGAACCAGCGGCCAATACACTCAAAGAGGACAACGCCGTGGCAAGGGTAGAGGTTGGGCCCCACTCCCAGAGGAATCCCCAGCTACCAACACCAAATGACCCAAAGGGTCGGGTCCCCTCCCATGCATAGCCGGTCGGGGGCCGGTTAACATCTTTCCTACCAGCATGGGAGGGAATAACATAAGCCTGCTGGGTATTGTCAACCATAGCCTGCGGTTACTGCATAGAATTCAGTCGGTTCCCCAAGTACAGACCCCCAAGGGGACAATGATTATCACTGGAGCACCTCGCTATCCTTCAAGAAGTGGAACAGCTGCTACTGAAAGGAGCTATAGAGGTCGTGCGTCGATCACAGGTAACGGAAGGTATTTATTCAGTGTACTTCCTTGTACCCAAAAAGGACTTAACCATGCGCCCTGTACTAGATCTGCGCCCAGCGAACAAATTTGTCAAACCTCAAAGATTTCGCATGGTGACCCTACAGGAAGTAATCCCCCTACTTTCACAGGGAGATTACATGACAACTCTGGACATGGAAGATGCATACTTTCATATTTTAATGTTGCCAGCGCACAGAAAATACCCGAGGTTCATGATAGAGGGCAAACACTACCAGTTCAGAGTGCTACCCTTCGGCATAGCGTCAGCGCCAAGGGTATTCACAAAAGTACTGGCAGTGGCAGCGGCCCACCTGCGTAGGTTGTCCATCCCAGTATACCTCGACGATTGGCTCATAACAGGGGATTCTTACGAGACATGCTTCTCCAATACCCAAAAGATTTTAGACCTTTTGTTCAAACTGGGCTTCTCCATCAACGAGAAGAAGTCCAGCCTAGACCCCAGCCAGATCAAACAATTCCTAGTGGCTCTAATTCGAACAAAGGACTGCCTCGTCTTCCCCTCCAACGAGAGGGTCCAAAATATGCTGTTTCAGATCCCTCAATATGTGGCCGGTCGAGAGGTGACGGTACGCAAAGCAATGCGATTGCTAGGGATGATGGCATCATGTATATGTTTGGTACCCCACGTGCGCCTGCGCATGCGCCCAATGCAAGAGTGGCTCAACAGCCAGTGGTGTCAGGCCAGCGGACAATGGGACGATCTAGTGGTGGTCTCGCAGGCCTTGGTTCTCACTACGGTGGTGGTCGAAGGAAAACCTGGTAATAGGGAAACCATCCGCCACCCCCGCAGTGGAAGCCACTCTAACCACAGACGCATCCCTCACAGGATGGGGGGCTCACCTATCCCATCAAACTGCACCTGGAGGTTGGACTCCGGTTGTAGCGTCCAAACACATAAACTTGTTGGAACTACTAGCGGTCTTCACGGCACTGAAGGCTTTCCAGGCACACCTGCAAGGGAAGACAGGGATGGTCCTCACAGACAGCACCACAGCCATGTACTGCCTCAACAAGCAAGGGGGCACGCACTCTCCAGGACTTTCCAAGCTGTCCCAGAACATCTGGAAGTGGGCTCTCAAACGCAACCTGTTCCTGTTGTCACAACATTTACAAGGGGAACTCAATCTGCTAGCAGACGAACTCAGCAGAGACTTCCCTCTGCCCGCAGAGTATGAATGGCGGTTAAGAGAAGACATTGTCTTCGATGTTTTCACACAATGGGGGTTCCCAGAAATAGATCTGTTCGCAACTCTGGAGAGCTCCCAATGCCAAGATTACGCCTCCAGGTATCCCCAGAACCGATCCAAGGGGAACGGTCTTTGGATAACATGGTCAGGGAAATATGTTTACGCTCCCCAACCGACTCCCTTTCTCAACAAGATAGTGCACAAGATGCACCAGGAACCAGTCAGCATGATACTAGTGGCCCCTATGTGGGCCCGACAGCCATGGTTCGCTCACCTGATGGAGATGTCTGTCTCCACCGGTGAAATACCCTGCCTGTATAACATGCTGTCACAGGACAGGGGCAAGACGATACACCCATGCCCACAGACCATGAATTTAGCAGCCTGGCTCCTGAGGTCACAGAATTTGGACACTTACAGCTCCCTCAAAGATGCATGGACATTCTTAAGGAGGCTAGAAAACCTAACACTTGTTACTGCTATTCTAGCAAATGGAAGAGATTCGTCATCTGGTGTAGAAATAAGAGCATCAACCTCGTTGACGGCTCTCCCACACATTGTTCTTTACCTGACTCACTTATTAGACACAGGATTGGTCTTTAATTCTATTAAAGTTAATCTAGCTGCACTTTCCGCATACACCACTTCTCAACTCAGTGTCATGGTGGAAAGTCCCAGTTATAAAAGCCTTCATGGAGGGAGTAAAGAGAATACACCCTCCTATAGCCAACCCAGCTCCCGGATGGGACCTAAACGTGGTACTTACCAGGTTATGGGCTGACCCTTTGAACCCATGCACAAGGCATCCCTTAAGGACCTCACGCTTAAGACTGCTTTCTTTATAGCTATCGCCTCCATTCTAGACCCCTTTTGTAACAGTTCACAAAGATAAGGTGGTTCTACGCACCCATCCTAGGTTTGTACCAAAATTTATTTCAAAATTCCATGTCAACCAGTCAATAGAACTACCAACGTTTTTCCAAAACCCTTCAAATTTAGGATAAAGGAGCCTGCATACACTAGATGTGCGCAGAGCCGTCATGTTTTATATGGAAAGAACTAGACCTCTTAGAAAGACTAATCAGTTCTTTGTCTCAGTGGCAGCAGGAAGAGGAGGAGATGCAGTTTCAAAATCCACTATATGTAGGTGGATTGTCCAATGCATCTGTTTCTCTCTTGCTAAGAGAGAACTACCCTTCAAGCCGAGAGCACATTCTACTAGTGGCACTGGGGTTTCCATAGCATTCATTGCAAATGTCCCTCTTGAGTCCATTTGCAAAGCGGCAACCTGGAGTTCTGTACACCTTTACAAAACACTACTGTCTAGATGCCCACTGTAGATCGGATTCCCAGATGGGACAAGCAGTATTAAGACATCTTTTTTTTCTACTGTTCCTTCTCACAACCCACTTCTAACTCCGGGTACTGCTCGCTAGTCTATGCACAGCATGTGATTCTAAGCAGATTAACAAACATAAGAAGACAATGCATTACTTACCGTAAAAGCATTTCTGATGGTTGTATTTGCTTAGCTTCACATGCGCCCACCCTTCCTCCCCGCTCGGATGGAAGGAACATAGACATCTTTTATCTCTCTCTTTTCTGTACTCTCGCGTCTAATCGGCTCCCTCAGGGCAGAAAAAATACAAACTGGGACCTTGACGTGTGTGGGATTGTGGGTACAATGCACATCACTATAGGGATAGTGTTAGACACCCCTTGTCGATGTCCCCTTTTCGACTACGAAAACAAAATGCACTACTCCGCAGTGACCACTGGATGTCGGACTATGCACAGCATGTGAATCTAAGCAGATACAACCATCAAATGCTTTTACGGTAACTAATGCATTGTCTTACCATCTCTTTAGCCTCCACCGCATCTGGGGAAAGAGGAAGAAAGACTTCACAGACTCGATCCTAGACGTGTACTGAGTTTTTACATTTCCAGATTGGCAAAAGTGCAGCAGAATGACGATTTGTGGGCTATTCAGGTCACAAATTGATTGGGGCTAGCCATCACCAAACAAACCATCTCCAGATCGATTATTTTAACTATATCGGAATGTTACAGATACTCCAGAACATCTTAAGAGCTCATTTGACCAGGTGGTGTTGCAACTTCGTCTGCTTTGCAGAGGGGAGTTCCAATAAAGGATATATGTGCAGCTGCCACATTGTCGTCTGTGCACACCTTTACTAAATACTGCAGTCTAGACTCCTCCACAAGCCAAGATTCTGCTTTTGGGAAAGCAGTATTGCATTCTGTACATACATGATCACATTACATTTTACTTCCTCCTCCAAATTATGTAAACTGCTTTGGGAGTATATCAAAGATGAGGAATACGTGGGAGGACACAATCCATTCGAAGAAAGTTACTTACCCATGGTAACTTTCTTTCGACTGGATGTTCCTCCCACGTATTCCTTATCGCCCCTCCCAACCTACCCCACAGTAAAACTTCTCTTGCTTGTTGCAGTCTACGCTCTCTTAAGGGGAGCAACCGTGAAACAACAAGACAGTGCTCCACTCGTCAAAACGGAACTGAGGCCAACTGGCGCTGCACGTGCTACTTATACCTGCAGTGACGTCGACGTCAAGACGGAGACCTCCGAGGGTCATCGACTCGATCAGGCTTCGACGCACAGCACCCTCTACTGAAAAAAAAATTCTGAGGCAGCAAGCTGGATATTGGGAAATATCAAAGATAAGGAATATGTGGGAGGAACATCTAGTCGAAAGAACGTTACCATGGGTAAGTAATTTGTTCTTTTTAAGTGAAAGTGAAACTGTTCTTTCTTTTACATATGATTCCCAGCCTGACTACGGGCAATATTCATGAGCATGTCAATCCATGCTAGACCCATGCTGGAGAACAATAGTTCTCTAGCATGGGGTCTGGCATGGATTCACATGCTCGTGAATATTCCCTGTCAGGCTGGGAATCCTCGGTAAAGAAAAAAATCTGTTTGTTTCGTTTCTGAACTGTCTTTCTACTATTAACCAATCACTGGTCTCTGGGTCATACTGCCCCCAGCCAATGACTGCCCTCTACTTAAGCCCCTCCTCTGGCAGCCATCTTCAGATTTTTACCGCACGTTTAAGTGTTCGGGGTCCTTGTGCTGTAGCTCTCGAGCTTTTACTGTGTTCCTTTTTTTTTTTCTCAAAGAGTTTACCCTTATATTTTCGGTCAATCGAGCCTCAAGCTCCACCGACTTCACTTCTGATTAACGGGGACCCGTTTTTGAATTTTCTACGCCCCTCAAGGGCATCTTTTCGTCGTGTTTTCCACTTCTCGAGGATTCCAGAAGATCTTTGAGGCCTACCCTGTGTGGACATGGCCCAGGACAAGGGAAGCATGACGCCTGTTGGATCCAAGCTGTTCAGGAGCTGCCCTGGATGCGGACTTCAGAACTTCTTTAAAGAGGATGAGCACTCTCGGTGCCTCTACTGCCTTCACAGCGACAAATCGCACGTGGAGAAGGACTGTGCGTTTTGTGAGAACATGTCCGAACGGACAATGAACGATCGTCGTATTCGACTCACCAACTGGCTGCAAGGGAAGAGCCCAGCAGCAGGTGAGAAGAGGAAGAAATCTGAGCCGTCTTCTAAGACCTTTGAGGACGCTCCGGCGACGGGGGTCCAACAAAAGGCAAAGCAGCACGAGTCCGCGGGCACCGGGAGCGCAGATTGGTCCGGCTCCTCGGCTGCCAGGCGGGGCGCACTATCACTGACGCCATCAACCACAAGCCAACGCTCTGGCTCGGTGAAGAGGAAGTCTGAGAACCCAGGTAAGCTTCGGGAGAAGCCCCGGTCAATCCCGACAGACAGCCGAGGGGGAGCGAGGCGGTTACCCCCTCCTACTCCCGCCAAGGTGAAGGCCTCGGGCACGCCCAATGTCGTGAAGGCCCTGATTCACCCGGCTAAGGCCTCAATTGAGGGAGTCGTGGCGGCCCTGGCGAAACCTACAGAGGCAACCTCAGGGGCTAGAGTTTCCCTGCCACCCAGGAGGGAATCATCTTTTCTGCCTATCGAGAAGACCCCCGTGAAACCCCAGCAGGAGAAATGGGGGGGGCACGGTAGCCATAACTGACACGGATACCACCTCTGAGGATGAGTTGGCAAGCGTCCAAAGGATCCTGGACAAGAAGTTTGAGGAATGCAGGGCCCACGCAAAGGGTCCCGACTAGGAGAGTAACGGGGTGGCGACGAGGAAGATGGGGCCGCAGAGGACCCCGCGCCCCAACCGTCGGTCCCTTTGCAGTCGGTACCCGTACCGCAGGACCATTCAGGAGCTATCTTGATGGCTATACAGTCCCTGTGCGCCGAGGTAAGGACAAGGATGCCCTTACCCCCCACCGACGACCCAGCGGGGCCTGGTCCTTCGGGGAGCCCGCCTAGCAAGCGGAGACTAGTCCATACTCCTCCACCCCCCCGCCCCTCCCCCCTCCCTTTCCAGCCTTCACCCCATCCCCTCCTCCGAGGGATGAGCCGGGAACGGAGTCGGCAATGACTGGGACGGATGATGACGGTGGTGACGACGGAATGGACCTCCCCCTCACCACCTCCTCGGGCCTTGTTAAGACGGATTTCTGAACTCTGTCCTGGTGGCGCAGAAGTTCAGAAGGCCAACCTAATTACTTGGAACAGGGTAACCTCTGGACAAGCCAGACCAATCAAGGTAGCGATCGCGGCGGTCAAGACTAGGTCTCAAGAGGGGTGAGGGTGACTGAAAGCCCGCAATGAGCACACAAAGCAAGAGCGCTTACAAACTACTCCAAACAGTTGTTATATCAAAAATAGATACACATTTATTTTAAGGCCTTTAAAATAATGACCGTAGCGAGAAAATCACAATATCACAATACTAAACCAACACATACCATATCAACACAATATATATACAAATACACAGTCGCAAGCGTTTAAAGCACGAAATATGTAGTCCACCTGAAAGGAAAGGAAAACAGGCAGTGCGATAACGCTTTAGACTCAGTTCGCCTTCAGAGGCACCTAACTAGATGGAAGTCCGAGCCCTGCGAAGAGTGGAGCCTTGTGCTCAAAGTACCTGCCACGCCGGTGCCAACGGGCAAAAGGGGAAGCTCTTCGGAGGAAGTCAGGCAGTTCGGGTTAGTGCACAGCAGAAGGGGGAACAGGTTCCGCAACTCAAGCGCAGCCTCCACAGCGGGCAGAAGCAGAGCGCGAGTACGGCCAAAAGGGTGCTGTTTTTACACAGCAGGGAAAAGCAATGGGATACTGCAGGAGGGCGACCAGATCCTAGCTAAACTACTCACCGGTCCCCGAAGCAAGCAGACCCAGGCTTCTCCACGTTAGTTTCAGCAGCTGGCAGGTTCAGAAGAGCAGGGAACGCCTCGTAGTCGTGTAGAGCAAAAAGACGTCCCAATCGACGAAACCAGCACAGTTTGTTGCCGCAGCAGGACAACGGAGCGGCCGTGTGTATTCAAGCCAAATGTACACTCCTCCCTTCAGACTTGGGAACGCCAAGTGCACGAAGCGTGGGAGAGTGACAAGGACTCGAAATACAACACAACCTGGCGGCAGTTACAGAGCAGGACTCCCTTGTAAGCTGGTGAGTCAACTGGATGGCCCAGAGACACTTCCGAAGGCTTACTTGGCAGGAGATGATGAAGTCGCCGGGAATAGCTGTTCCTGCTATTCCAAAGGTTGAAGCACCAGTACAGGCCTTCTGGTTCGATCCAAGGAGGAAAGGGTTTCACAGGACGACAGCAGTGCAAAGGAGGATTCCTTCAGCGGGTCACCAGCGATTCCTCGGTCCAGCCTCTTGGTTGCAGGATACTTGGTTCCTGTATTCCTTCGTTCGTGAGAACTCAGGAGATCGACATGGCAGTGGTGTTTCCAGCTCCCTCTTATCCACGGTTCCCTTCGCGCCAAAACGAAGGGGAGCCAATGGGAGATCCGCTCATCAACACACATACCATACGTGGACCAATCACGGACCACGGTGGTCCCAGGCATTCACACCACCCTAGACTCTCTGGCACCCAGGATGTGTATTGGGACCAGACATCCCAGCCCACACCCTGGAGGCACACAAAAGACATGTAGAAGCCCGCGAAAGCAACTACGTTTCGCGGGAAAGTACATGCCCAAATAAGGAAGGCCCCGGGTCGCCCGACCTGGGGAAGGTGAAGGGAGCAAGACGATCAGTGGACAGGACAAAGGAGCCTCGTGGGCTGGCCATTTTGGGAGCCAGGCCACCATTTTGGGTTCAGTGCGAAAAACGTGCTCCGAACGCCAAAAGGAGCTCAAAATAAACAAAACGATCGCTGCCACCATTCCAAGTCCCTGAATGACTTGCACCGATCAGAATACCATCCTAAAAGAGTATCTAGGGTCTGTAGAAGGCTAGAGACCCAAGAGAGCTGTAACTTAGCTTACAGTGCCCTCTTGTGTCATGTTGCACTAAAGCCGCAACATGATAAAAGAAACTACGGGAAACAGCCTTCCCCGGTACTGACTGTCTTAAGGGCATGTCAGTTTCCCCGTAAGAAAAGGAGCGAAAGCCCAGAGAAGTGCGGCAGAAGGCTGTACTTCTCTGGCAAAGTCAAGAACAAGGTTAAAAACAATAGCAAAAAGTTTAGGGGTTGCCACATGGAAGGAAAATTCCCTACAATTTCGAAATCTTTCCTAACAGGCCTCCCCACAGCGAAATTGGCTCCTTCCAAGCCATGATCGCCAGAGCATCTGAGCTCTCAGCTCTGCCCCGAAGAACAGAAGAAGGAAGATTTCCTCTACCAACGGTGGGAGGCCAAGACGAAGACTGTCCTCTCAGTCCCGTTACTGGATGGCATCTGGGACAAGTGGCTGGCGCTCCTGAAGAACCCGTCCACTGCTCCTGCTAGGAGAGACTGGTATGAGAAGTACCGGGGTCCCGGACTACGCCCCTATGTGTCTCGGGGGCACAGCCGTCCCCGTATTCGGTGGTCTCCGCGGCGGCCAAGAAGAAAGCGGCGGGGCGACGGCGTGAACTTCAACATCCCCACCGGACGGCGATGGGGAAGAAGCTGGATGCCATGGGACGATGGGTCATCTCGGCGAAGACTATTAAAGCGGTGCCAACGTCCTCGCCATCGTGGCACGCTACAAGGAGCTGTGGTTCAAGATCGCTCCCCTGCTGGACCTCCTCCCGAATGACAAGAGGGCTGAGGCCCTGGAAATCCTACAGGAAGGCGAGGTGGCGTCGGACCAAGCCATTACGGTGGCCACGGACATCGCCAACACCGGCTTTCGTCAGATGGGAAACAACGTTTGCCTTCACCGGCGCGGTTGGCTCAAGGCCACCGACTTCCGTCAGGGCGTGCAGACCAGGTTACTGGACATGCCCTTCGACGGGAACAACCTGTTCAGCAAGACAGTGGACAAGTCACTACAGGCCATCAAGCCAGACACCGAGACGGCTCGGCCTTGGGTGTTCAACGACAGCCGTCCTTTTGGAGCTCCGGAGGCAAGCAAGGTGCCTCCAAAGTATTGGGCGGCCCGCTCCTTGTCGCAGGAGGTCTACAGAGGACGCGGCAAGACCGGAGGATCCTGTCGTCGCCAAGGCGGCAAAGCCACGACAAAACAGGACTGAACCGGCCGTGGCGTCAGGCCCCAACGGAGCCTCCCGGTGGGAGACCGGCTGGCGAAATTCATCAGCGTGTGGGAGTCCAGCTCCACCGACCGATGGGTGCTGAATACCCTGCCCCACGGGCACACCCTGGAATTCCGAAAGAGGTGTCCCCGTATTCCACCCGTGGCCAGGAAGGAAAACCACGTCCCTCAAATGCTGCTGGAGGTACGGGCGATGCTAAGGAAGGGAGCTTTCAAACTCATCCCAAAGAGACTCTGGGGCTCTGTAGTGTACTCGCGATACTTCCTCGTCCGGAAGAAGACCGGCGGTTGGTGACCCATCCTGGACCTTCGTCGTCTAAATAAGTAGATCAAGTCCCAGAAGTTCCGGATGGTCACTCTCCAGCACGTGCTGTGACAGCGGGAGCAAGGTGACCTCCTATCGTCGCTGGACTTGGAGGATGCCTACTTCCACATCCCCATCCTAAAAGGACATAGAAAAAATTCCTGCTATTTGTGGTCCAAGGGTGACACTTTCAGTTCAAGGCCCTTCTCTTCGGATTGAGGTCGGCGCCAAGGGTGTTCACCAAGTGCCCAGCACCAGTGGCGGCGCGACACCATGTCTACCCCTACCTGGACGATTGGCTCATCTAAGCAAAGTCAAGAGAACTCTCCGTCGATCACACATCCCTTGGGCGACGGCCCAGTGCCACAGATCCTGGGCTTCCTTGGATAGGGCGAGGGATCTGGTGCCCCCCTGCTTCCGGATGTAGAACATCGTGGTGGTGGAGATCCTTACCACTTTGCCCTTGAGGGACGGAAGGAACGACCTGAGATCGCACAGACCGTCCGACTTCTCACGGATCTGGGATTCTTGATCAACTTTGCGAAATTCCACTTGGTACCGTCGCAAGTCGCCCTGTTCCTGGGAGCCAGACTCTACACAGTGGCGCGATTGGCTTCGCCGATGGAGGAAAGGACCAAGGCCATCCTGGGCAAGGTACAACGGCTGTTGACCATGGACGTGGCCAGGGTGAGGTCCATCAAGTCTCTACTCGGCATGATGTCCTTGTGCATCTACCTCGTGCGCCTATGCAATCTGCGGATGCAACCTCTGCAGGAGTTCCTCGAAGCCCGTTCGATGCAAGCGGCGGGCAGCTTCGAAGACAGGATCTCACTCAACAAGACTTTCTGCCAAGCGATCCGGTGGTGGGGCACCTGCAGCATCTAGCAGCGGGCATGGACTTCCAGACCCTGGCACATCAGGAAACTGTGACGACGGACGCCTCCCTGGAGAGATGGGGAGCACTCTGGCGATCTCCACGCAAGAGGCCTTTGGCTCCCAGAGGAGAGGTCCCTACACATCAATGTCCTGGAGCTCCGAGCCATGTTCTGGGCTCTCGGGTCGTTCCTTCCGTCCCTCAAGGGCAAAGTGGTAAGGTTCTCCACCAACACCACCAACACCACCACCACCACCACCACCACGATGTTCTACATCCGGAAGCAGGGGGGCACCAGAGGAAGTGCAGGATCTGTGGCACTGGGCCGTCGCCCAAGGGATGTTCCTGGTACCCTTCCATCTGGCAGGAATAAAGAACACCATTGTCGACTCGCTCAGGAGGGAGCTGTGCTCATGCCACAATTGGGAGCTGCGGCAGGATCAAGTGGATCTCCTTTTCCGACGATGGGGCAATCCCCAGATAGATCGATTTGCGACGGCAACGATCGGCAAGTGCCAGAGGTTCGCCAGCAGGTTTCCCCAGCTGGGGAGCATGGGCGATGACTTCTCATTCCCCTAGTACAGCCTATTCCTGTATGCGTTGCCGCTGCGACTCATCAGTCAACTCAGACGATCCAGGTGCAGGATGATCCTCGTCGCACTGGCGTGGCCGAGGCAGATTTGGTTCCCGGACCTTCTGGACATGTCGGCGCCCCCCCACCCCCCAGTCAAACTACCGATGGACGCGGGTCTTCTCGCCAGGGAAGGAGGCGCCATCCTCCATCACGACCCAAGATCGCTGAACCTGCAGGTCTGGCTCCTGCAGCACTAGAGTTCGGAGGGTACGATATCCTGGCGGACTGCAAGGAGGTTTTTGCAAAGGCCAGGGCGTCCTCCAACTCTCGTGCTATGGACACAAATGGAAGAGGTTCTCTGTCTGGTGCCGTGTACAGAAGATTAACCCTCTGCGGATTACGGCCCCTCAAGTGCTGCCGTACTTGCTATCGCTGATCAAGGCGGGGCTGGCACATGCCTCCAAGATGCATCTGGCGGCTATCTCCCGCTACACCAGAACTCTGGGTCGGTCAGCTCTTTGGTCTCATCGCCTGGTGAAGGAGTTCATGAAAGGACTGTTCCGATTATTCCCGCCGGTGAAGTCTCCGGCCCCGGCGTGGGAGCTCAATGTGGTGCTGACCAGGCTCATGGGGCCGCCATGCGAGCCGCTGCATTCGTCACCGTTGAAGTTCCTGTCGTGGAAGACGGCGTTTCTTTTGGCCATCACTGCCGCACGAGTGGGAGAGATCCAGGCCCCCTCATGTAAACCTCCATACCTGACATTCCACGAGACTAGGGTAGTGCTTAGGCCGCACCCCTCCTTCATGCCTAAGGTGCCGTCGGACTTCCATCTCAACGAGCCTTTGGTGTTGCCTGTTTTCCCGTCGCCGGCTGAGAGGACTTTGCACTCGTTGGGATGTGGCTAGAGCGCTGAAGTTCTACGTGGACCGCACAAAGAGTTTTTGGAAGACATCACAGCTGTTTGTGAACCTTTTACCTGTGAACCAAGGGAAGGTCCGCTCAAAGGCTTCCCTTTACAGATGGCTCTCCGGCTGCATCATGCACTGTCACCGGTTGGCAAACCGACTGTTGCCCAGCTGTCGGAGAGCCCACTCAACCAGATTGATCGCTGCTACCACAGCGTTCCTGTCTGGTGTGCCCCTGATGGCCATCTGCAGGGCTGCTACGTGGAGGTCGACGCACACCATCACAAGATTTTACTGCCTCGACCGGGATTCCAGGGAGGAGTCCAGAGTTGGCCCGGCAGTGCTGCGTAACCTGTTCGCTTGAAGGTGAGCCTGGTGAGGAGGTAAGAGATGCTTAATGTTGAGTTGTTGAAATGCTTAATGTTGAGCCTTGCCACTTCCTGTGGTTGCATGTGTGTACTGCTATGTATTCTTGTATTCATGATCATGTGAATCCATGCCAGTCCCCATGCTGGAGAAGGAACAAGTTACTTACCTGTAACTGTTGTACTCCAGCATGGGTCTGGCATGGATTCACATGCAAACCCTCCCTCCTACCCCTCTGCGGCTCTTCTCTTGGTCCTACTGCCAATTTACGTGCAACCAAATCTGAAGATGGCTGCCAGAGGAGGGGCTTAGGTAGAGGACAGTCATTGGCTGGGGCCAGTATGACCCAGAGACCAGTGATTGGTTACCAGTAGAAAGACAGTTCAGAAACAAAACTGAAATTGTTTTTTTTTTCTTTACTGAGGATTCCCAGCCTAACGATGGGGAATATTCATGAGCATGTGAATCCATGCCAGACCCATGCTGGAGAACAGTTACAGGTAAGTAACTTGTTCCTTATGTAACCTAAACCCTACCTTGCTTTAAAGTATGTTGAACAGATTCTGTGAGTATGGGATGACTGCACTGAGAAGGTGAGGGAGGTTGGTAGAGCATAGGACCCTCTTAATTTAGACTGTCTTCCCAGATCAGTTCTTTAAAACCTTAATGACACAACTTAAATCTGCTGTCTTTGTGGATCTTGCAGTCCACCCATTACTTCAATCCCTGCAGAGTCACCAGTAGATGAAGTGCCAGTCATAACATCTGGTTTGCCAAAGACTGGTCCATCTTAGTTGTTGATGAGTCAGATGATTGGGCCTGCTTTACAAAGCTTATTTAAGATTGTAGTTTGTTACCATTAGCCATTATATATTGCAAAAAGAAAATGTTCCAGCTGTAGGACATCAGTGTCCTTCATAAAATCTAGGTAACCATGCTACCAACATACCCATTTTTGAGCAGCGTTATGGCAGCCCAATAGAAATGAGCAGCAAACCTATTTGCAGCAGGCTATAGCCCCCAACGGTGGTCATCTTATTGTAATACTCAACTAACAATTGTCCAGTCCCTCAATAGCAAAAGGGCAAGCAATTCCCCCTTTTCCCCTCCAACAGTCTAATTAGGGCTGTGGGCCTGGGCACGTTATTATAGTTGTGCAGTAATAATGTAGCTCTGCCTCACTCCCACTGTAAATCAATCAGGTCACAAAAATTATAGTGCCTGTCTCCAGATAGAAAACAGTAGTCGAGGAGGGAGACTCAATTGCTTCCATCCGCTAACAGATCAGAGCAAACCTTGGGTAAACAAAATGGCTGACGTATTGTGATTATGTTAAGGCATGCTCCACCATAGCGTTTACCCCTGCCTCCTACCTCTTGCAAGCAGGATCGGGGTCAGGCGAAGGAGCTCCATGAGGTACGAGCCCGGGCACCTCTAATAACGGGACCTAGTCAGTTGGAGTGGACACGCACCTGGCCACTACTCCCCCGTCCAATGTCTCTGATCACATTACAGCGCACTTGCGCTAATCGTAGATCCACTCCAGGCTCATAGGACCCCTGTGCAAGGCAGCTCAGACCTCCTGTGTACCATCTCTGGGACTGCTTGTAAGTCTTCTGTGCGAGAGTGGCATCCGCTGCACTACAGACATTCAACATTTCCTTTTTGGGATTCTATGCAGCAGCATTATTTCGGCCCCAGAAAATATCCCTAATCGGCGGAGCTCTGTATGCCTTGATGCCTGGTAGGGTTATGTCCTGGCGCAGCATGAAAGCGTACGCATCCCAGGTGGCTCTGCCGCTATGTACACAGCAGGCCCATGCGCAGCCCAAATCTGTTTGTGGCCCAGCAGGACGCATGGGTAGCCGGTGCCAGCTTCCAGTTTAAATAGGACACGGAAGTTGGAGCCGTGAGGACACTATAAAACCGCTGTAGGGCCGCGATGCAGTGCTCATCAACCATGAGTACCTATAACATTCTGTCCCTTGATTTCCGTTTGTGCCCTGTTAGGATCTCCTGCCTGTTCACCGACCTGCTCTTGGATTACCCTTGTTTGCTGCCACGGATTGACTACTCTGGTTTTGACACCTGGATTGCCTGCTCTTGAGCCAACTGTGCTTCTGGAATTGCCTTTTTTTCCTCATGAAACTATTTTGAAATTGCTTCCTTGAGCTCCTGCTTCATGTTTGGGTCTATCCTGTCCTGGATCCCTGGACATTGTACTAGCGTTTGCCCTTAGTTAAATCCTTGTGCTTCCTGGTGGTCTCTGCGGTTATATTCTGCCTGATTTACTTTTCTTCGTCCCTTTTTCCTTCCTTGGACTCTGCTGTTAGTTGTTGGACCTGGTTCTGCATTTGTGGTTGTGCCCGGTTGTATGTTGCTTACGTTTACCACTATTAAAACCTCTAAAGCAGCCCATGACTTTAGTCCATCCTTCACACTTTAGTTGGACTGCCATCTTGGACAGTGGCTCAGTAGTGCCCCATAGCAGCTGTAATTTAGATTTGGCTTCACCCAGGGTGTAGCCGGTTTTACTGAATTACTGTTGTACTAATGCATTTCTGAAGGCCTACTCTTGGCCATTTTGTTTTGGGCCATCTTTTTGTTGGAACAACACGGCAGGCCAAACATTATTTTTGTCCACATATAGACTTGCTATAAGGGCAACCCTGTGCCATGTATAGTGGTTTGGACTGGCTTAGACTGGTTTTCAGCCCCAATACATATACTGTTTCGGTGGCCCTGAGCATTTTGTAGTTTTTAGGGCCAGTCAGATTGACTGGTTGCCAAAACACTTGTGTGTCTGCCTGGTGTGTGATTGGAGGGCTAGTTTAGGCCGGCCCATTAGTGAATGCAAACGTGTATGTCTAGAAGGGCCCTTGCCCAATAATCTCATTTGTGACTTTATTTCCTAAATTGCAGGAGGATTTCCACTAGGCCAGGGAAACTACGAAGGGTTCCTAAAATGGCTGTTGTACAAACACAGGCTCACTCTGAGCCCAGCTATGCACCCTATGTAATGGTTTTAACTGGGTTAGACTGCCCCCTTGCCAACCCAAAAGAGTTTGTGGGTGGCCCTGAGAGTTGAGCAGCTTTTACAGCCAGCCTGATTGGCAGGTTGCTAAGCATGTGTGTTTTGTTTTGTCTGATTGGAGGGCAGGCTTAGGCCATCGCATGAGTGAATGGATATATCCAGGGGAGATTCTTACTCTCCTTGAACACTGCTTAGATTTTAGTAGGATTACCTGCTGATGGCCCAGTGCTGTGCTGCATTTTAGGACCAGCTCTGGCCATACTGACGTTGTCGTTACCTTAGCTCTGGTCTTTAATTTTAGCTGCTAGACCTCCTTCCTGTACTGTTGCTTGTTGCTGTCCTCCGTGGATGGCTAGATGTCCCATGAGAAGCCGGTTTCTTCTGTTTTCCAGCGGTCTTCTCAAAAAAACCCTTGTGGAGCAGTTCCTGAGGTAGGAAGCTGCGGTTGTGCAGGAAGTTGATGGGCTACCACTACCTAACCTTTTCTGTTGGTTAGTTTTTGGTCACCCCAACTGTTACCCCTTTTTGGGACTATTTTCTGCTGGCTAGCTACTCTGTTTTGACCCTCCAATTGGCCACCTTCGCTCTGTCAAGTTCCTTCGTCTTCCTGTAAGGTAGTTTCATTCTGGCTGGTGGGTCACCCTCCTGGAAATGCTGATGATGCTTCTATTGAGTTGTGTATCCCGTTGTTCTGAGGTTTAAGTCCTTGGGTGACTGGATCCTGTGACCTGAAACTTACCATATCTACTCATTGGGTTGTTGGGGTGTTAATGAGCCATGTTCTCCAAACCTGGCACTGTGAACTTGCATATGAGCATTGTGCTGTTGGGTTGTTCTTCAAACTTACCCTCAGGGATCCCATGGTCCATGGTAGTGGGTTTCTGTAGGTCCCCTTGTATCCCAGTTTGTCATTGACTTGCTTTGGCACAACTCCTGCTTTGCTTCCTTCCTGGGGCTTCTTTCTGGTTCTCACAACTGGAATAGGATCTCTTCTGGTATATCATGGGGTTGGTGCTGACTTCTCACCTGAGGCGCTGAACTCTGACTTACCTGACTTTTCTTTGTATCCATGGGCCAGCCTAAAGACTTTGTCCCATTATTTCCCTTGGAGAGCTTTTGAACGAATTGGAAAACCTCCTGTAAAGGGATTTGGAAAGTACTTGCCATACATTTTCCTGGGTTCTATTTCAGTCTCTAGAGTTTAAAGCCAAGTGACTGAAATTTTAGTTTGTAGTCCTGATTTTTGTATTTAGTTAAAATCACTGCGTTGCACTAATGTATGGAAATGTGTGGTTACTGTGTCTGATTCTATGTCAAGACCGGAGGCTCCCATTATGCTTCTCTTTCTTTTATTTAATTATTTAAGAAAGGCTCAGCAGCAAAAATATTTTCTTTAGTGCATAGAAAATATGTAACTGAAAAACATAAACGGGTAATAATGTCAAATGTCTTTCAATCCTGAAACACATAAAACTCCATTTCCCAGGAAGCCTGAGGAAAGTCCAACGTGATGTCACCAACATGTGACTAAATCCTCCAATGAGTAAGCATATCCCTCCATAAACAGTCCAGGATATGATGACACTTCCCCTTTCTTTGCTGCTCACAGCAAGAGATAAGTGCCTCATATTCTAGATTATGTTTCCATTATATGTATTGAATTTACTTTGATTTTACTGAATATTTAGTATATATTTTATGATTACGCGTGCTGCGTTCCTCGCGCGTTATATAAAGGGTTAATGCCTTTCCAGTCCGACGCGCTCGCATCAGTCGAGCGTGACTGGAATTGTCTCTGACGCCAGCTGCTTCCTGCTGGCGTCGGAGAGTACTGCGCGAGGTGTTTATACCTCATTAGGCTTTTATAAGCCGTGTTTTTTTCCTTGTTTTGCGAGGGCCCGTCTTCACAGACCCTCGCAAACGTATTCCGCTTACTTCCCGAGGCGGCTTGCGTTGCCGGGCCTTGGGAAGCAGCAGTTAAGTCTGTGTGACCGCGATTCCACTCGCGGTCACCAGAGGGAGCACCTGCTGCTGCAGGTCCATTCCTCAGCTTTCTGGCGCCCGCAATCGCTTTTCCGTTGCATTTCATAACGAATTTAGCGATCGCGAGTGCCAGAAGCTGCAGCTTCATTTAGAACGTAGTTTTGTCACTTTGAAGTGAAAGAAAATAAAGAGAGACAGAGGACAGCTGATTCATGCCCTTCTGGATCTGGGCTGATACAAGACTCCCCATTCCATACTGTGGGCATCGAGAGAAGGTGGTCTGCCCACACATAAAATTAAAAAAACAAGAATATATGAAAATATATTCAGATAATTATATTTAAAGAAAAAAAAAAGTAGGGTAAATAGAAAGGTGCTAACAACATGGCAGCTCAGTACTTCCCTCAGGAGGGCCAGGATTGGTCTGGATACGAGGAAGATACTTTTGATATTGATGAGGTGGCTATGGCTTCCAGCCTGGAAAAAGTGCTGCATTCCACGGTGGAGACCAGCATCAAGAAAGCTGTGTCAGAAATGCTCCTGCCTATACAGCAACGCCTAGATAACATGGAGGAGCATTTACAGGAAAAATCCGTACCAAGAAAAAAGACACAACAAAGAAAGCACCTTTCAGATGGTGTACACTGGCTCGCCTGAGTAAAGACTCTACGACCCCCCCGCCCCCGAGCCAGCCAGTACCAGCCACTGCTGCCCTATCAGACGCCTTCTCCAGGCTGAAAAAGGCCTTTTTGAATAGGAAGGAACTCTCTTCCGGTGACGAACCCTCTTACCACGAGGAAGAAAACCGGGACATAGGACCCTTTAACCCAGAGGGATATCATCTGGGCTCTGACCCAGAGGAATATGACCGTCACAGTCACTCCAGTTTCTTCGGACGAAGATGCGCAGACAATAGGGTCACAACCCTCAACCTCAGGGATTGCGGCAGTCTCCATCCCTAATAAGCCAGCCAAAGATTCCCTTTCCTCAAAAGGGATGTTTACTCCAGAGGACTTGGTGCACCCCAGGTCTTCACACTGGGAACCATCTTCTAGGACGACAGACTACATTAAAGACCGGCTACGTAAGCCATTGGACAAAAGTCCGAGCAAGACTCAGGGCAGAATGTCCACACCCAGAGATCCCAGATTATTTTTGTATCAGTGAGTTTCTTTACGTAGGAGACCTTGTACAGTAAGCCTAGTTGTGTCCTCACTTTTGGTTGGCCTCTGGGCTTCGTTGTTAGTGTTCAACACTATTGACCCCATGCCCCTCTAGTGCAATATGTATTTATTGAAGGCTCCCAGTTTTCTTTTTGTACTGATAGTACACATAAATACAGACAGAAATCACTCCCGTTTCCATTCAGTATTTATTTCAAAAAATTGGGAGGGGGCGGCGGAAATGCATGTCCTCATTAGCTATTTAGGTTATGAATTAGGACTTGTAGGCCAATGGCTTTGTATAGTAATACATTTCAGAGGCTAAAAAAAGTAATTTATTTCTCTTTGAAGTAGTTACTACAAAAGGAGCAGCTGTTTGTTTCGAAGGTTAAAATTGATCTTGGATTGAAGTGCAAGAGCCCAGCTCTTGGAGCTTATTACAGGCATCAGTGTTTTTTTATTTGAATGAAGGCAGAAAAAACACTAGTTGCAACAGGGCAAATAAAATAGAAATGCCGATAAGTACAGGTAAAATGATTTTTTACAATATGCATAAATACATATGGAAAAATCTAGAAAAAATAAATACCATAAAACCGAGAGCCATGTATTTGTAATGTACAGCTGCACTACAGGTGAGGGTAATTATTGTGACAGTGTGGCCCTTCTGGGTCTTGATTGTCTTTGTAGATGTTTATCATTGTCTAGGGTTCCCTTTCCTTCCCACCATCTAGCTTTATATGTATTGTGCAAACCATCAGATAGTGGGCCTAAAGCCAACTCTTGGCATACGCCTCTCAAACCCTAAAACAAACACGAGCACTCTCTTCCACCACAAGCAATTCACTACACTGCAACAACAAAACAAACCACACATTGTCTCGCACAACAGCACATGGGAGCCCACAGATCCGGAAACCGCACCCATGCGCAGCGAACAGTGCTAACCAAACTGAAGCTTCCAACAGAACATGTCAAATCTCGCTCTGCCTTTATCCCGCTACACCCTTCAGATCCACCAGAGTGTCAGATGACCACTACGGTGGTGATAGTGCACGGCATAAAGATCCATTAACATAACATACATTTAGCTCTGGCAAGATAACTCTACAGGCCATGATTTTTTATTTTTTAGTTTGGTCTATTGGGTGTCGCTTGTGACACTTATAAGACGTAACTATTGCATTAGAGTACAGAAAGAGAGGAATGGCATGTGTGGAGGGACACACAGAGCCTGCATGTATTTGAGTATTTGCCCAACCATTGACTTCCCATGGCCATGCTAATCCCTATGTCCATTCCCTTTCTGCCCAAAACAGCACTCTATGGGGTACTCTTTGTGCTAGTTTTACTCAAACCCTACCATCAAACTGTGCACTCGAAGTGCCTGCCAGTGTTTATTCAAAGCAGTCTTCTGGAAGTTAATGAGTTAAATAAGTTGTAAACCTGCTATTGGTGTAATTAAAATGTCTTAGCCCGGTCTGCCTGCAGCCACTCGATTCATAAGCACTCTGCTTGTCCGTCACTGAAGTCCTGTTAAAAACCAGCATTGGCAAAACCAACAGTTTGGCTTGTGTGTAAGTGTTGGGCATTTGCCTGGCACTTCTATTGGATGCCCAGGTACTCGCACCATTATATTTATTTAAATTTTTGCTACGCGCCACATGGCCGTGGGCCTCCGAGCGCACAGAAAACAAGACAAACAAAACATTCAAAGACTGAAGCAGAGGAAGTGTGGAGAGGTTGTAAGATTACTCTGTTAAAAAGGTGAGTCTTTATAGCTCTTTTAAAAAGAGGTTAGTTTTGAACCTGACGTATTGCAGGTGGAAGTACATTCCATAGGAGAGGACCGTGGAAATCGAGAGTGGTAACTCCAAATTTAGCGATTTTGAATCTGGGGGAAGCAAGTACTGTAGCAGTATAGGAACGAAGGTTCCTGCCGGTTGTCTTGACTTTGATACGTTCTGACAAATATGAAGGACTGCTTAAGGACACGCACTTGTGTGTCATTGTTAACACATTATGTGGTGTTCTGTGTTTTACCGGAAGCTAATGTAGCTTTTCGGTAGCTAGAAATGTGAGTGCTGCGCGATTGGTTCAAGATGGTGCGCACAGCATTATTCTGAGCCACCTGCAAAGATTGTATTTTGGCAGCGGTGGTGCCGGACAGTAGGCTGTTGCACTAATCTAATCTAGAATATATCAACCCGGTGGACAGAAGTGCAGTTTTCAGTTATGAATGGGCGAATATAGTGCATTTGCTTATTAATCAGTCCACAGCTAGATCGAATGCTGGAGACGTGGGGCTTCATGGATAGTTCGTCATCTAGAACAACGCCTAATGTTTTTACTTTCCTTTGGACCATGATGACATTGTCCGCGATAGTGAATTTGGCATAGTCTGTGGCTAGCTTGTTTCGGGTGTTCTTAGAGGATACTATCATGGACTGTTTTATTGTTATTCAGGGCCAAGGAGTTGTAGGCCATCCAGTGCTGGATGGCTTTATAGGTGGTATTGATAGTTTCAGCATCTTTTTTATAGTGACCGCTCAGCTGGATGACAATCTGAGTGTCGTCCGCATAGTTTGTATATTGAACACCTAATTCATTTAGGAGATCCAGTAGTGGTCGTATATACAAATTGAAAAGCAGAGGCGACCGGCATGAGCCCTGTGGAACACTACGGGTTTGAGAGATGGGGATGGAGTGATTACCCACACAGACCCTTACCATGCGAGGGCCCAAGAAGGACGCTATCCATTTGGATGCCAGTCTGGAGCAATTTGCGACCTCTGAGCCTTGTCACTAGCAAGCTATGATCAACAAGATCCGAAGGCTGCGGAGAGGTCGAGCAGCACCAACAATGCAGCTTGATTTTTATCCGCTATGCCAGCTAGAGTAGACTTTTAAGTCGAGCATGGCGGTTTCTGTTCCGTGACGAGCCCTGTAGCCTGACTGTCGCGTGCCTAAGATGTTGTGCTCTTCGACATGGGCCTGAAGTTGGATGTATGCAAGTTTGTCCAAAATCTTTAAAATTAAGGGTACATTAGTTATTGGCCTGTAATTGTCTTCATTATTGGTGGGATCGAAATTCTTTTTTCAATAAGGGGGTTATCCACGCAGATTTAAGTTCAACCGGTACCGTGCCTTCATCAAAAGATAGGTTTATTCATTTAGTAATCCAAGGGACCAGTAGATCTGTCGATTCCTTGACAATATTGGTGGGGTAGTAGTCTTTGGGGCAAGAGGTGGCTTTTAAATCCTGTATCACTTTGAGCACATCATTTCCCGATTAACCCTTTAAGTGCCACCAACGAGCCGGCTCGTCAGTGGAAACCGCTCCAGGTTGCCACCGACGAGCCGGCTCGTCGATTTTGGCACTCTGCTTTGCTCGATCCCTACAACGCAGGGATCGAGCAAAACTGTAATCCAACCCCCGGGTTATGTGAGGGGGAGGTCCCCCCTCACTGCCAGGGGGCTGGATTACCTTCAGTTTCACGTCGGCGTGAAACTGAAAGTAAAATCACTGCAGCAGCCATTTTCGGCTGCTGCAGTGAAGAAAGGTGAGTGCCCTTCTTTCTCCGCGTCGGTCTCCGGCTGTATTTCAAGCCGGAGATCGAGGCGGGCATCGTTGGAAAGGGGAGACTCTCCCCTTTACAATAATACCCATTGTGTGGCATTGCTGCTTGCGGATCGGGTGCGTGATCCACGGGCAGCAATGTCACCGGATCAATACAGATCCGTTTGTGACACGGGGGGATGGTGGGGCTGCTTACTAGGTAAGCGGCCCCCTTCCCTCCGTGGCCCCAAAGCATGGGGCCACAGCGCCATAGACCCCTGGGGGCAGATGATCACTGCCCCAGGGGTGAAAGGGAAAAAAGAAAAAGAATCGAGGGGAGGTGGGAGCGGTTTGGGGCCCTGGGGCCCACTAGACCACCAGGGATATGGCAAAAAGTAGTGTCCTTGGAAAGGGGAGATTCTCCCCTTTCCAAGGACACCACATATATGAGGCATTTCTGGTCACGGGTCGGTGCAGAGCGCTCGATCCGTGACCAGCAACCCACTAGACCACCATGGATCCGTTTGTGAGTTAAAGGGGGGACTGCTTCAAGTAAGCAGCCCTCTTCCCCCCCCCTTTCCTTGCCCCCAAAGGATGGGGGCACATGCATGTGAACCCTGGGGCAGATGGCTGACCATCTGCCCCCAGGGAATGTAAAAAAAAAAAAAAAAAATGAAATGATGGGAAAAGGGGGTGGGGGCCACTAGCCACCATGGAATTTTTACTGAATGAAAAGGGGGTGCCTCCCCCAACCGAAGTAGAAAGGGGGGGCACCCCTTGTAACCCTCCCTGGGGAAAGATAGCTGCTCCTAGGAAGGGGCATCTGATCCCTGGAAGGGATGCATGAGCTGGGGCCTCCCCTATCTGACACCAGGGAGGGTTGCATGAGGTGGGGCCCTCCATTTGGGGTGGAGGGGTGAGGGCCACCCCCCGTTGCAGTACATCATTCGCTGCCAATTTAGGGTGCCCCTCAGCCCCCCCTAAAATGCAGCCTACAATTTTGTATTTTTTTTGTTTACCCAAGTTCGCTTGGCGCAGCTGGCCACATTAGTGTGCCAATCTGCCCCCAGGGTGCCCAAACCCTACTGCCCCATCTATTGGGGGTCCTGCCCCACCTTTTGTGGTGGCCCTCTCCCCCCACCCCAAATGGCTGGGGTGGACACCTCATGCAGCCCTCCCTGTGCCTCCTAGGAAGGGCTACATGATGTCACCCCCCCTCCCCTCCGTTCGGTGTGGGTGAGGAGAGGGCCACCACAAATGGTGTGACAGGCCCCCCAATAGATGGGGCAGTAGGGTTTGGGCACCCTGGGGGCAGATTGGCACACTAATGTGGCCATCTGCGCCAAGCGAGGTTGGGTAAACAAAGAAATTAGTACAAAATCGTAGGCTGCTTTTTAGGGGGGGCTGAGGGGCACCCTACATTGCCGGCAAATGTTCTACTGCAATGGGGGTGGCCCTCTCCCCCCCAACCCCAAATGGAGGGCCCCACCTCATACATCCCTCCCTGACGTCGGATGCCCCTTCCTAAGAGCAGATATCTGCCCCCAGGGAGGGTTGCATGAGGTGCTCCTAGGAACGGACGCCTGAGCCCAGGGAGGAGTGCAGGACAGCCCCCCCCATTATCTGCCCCTTGAGATGGTCGCCCCTCCAATTTGTCCATGTGTGGGTTCCTACTGGTGTCCCGACGAAAAAGGTACCTCACATGTGTGGGTGCACCTACTGGGAGCGCAAAAGGAAAAGGGTAACCCACTGGTACCCCCAAGCCTTCCGCATATCCCATTTTGTTCATGTGGGCAAACTACAGATTTGGGCCTAGGGCATGGATGCACAACATACGGCCCGTGGGCCAGTTGCGGCCCGCCATGCTGTTTTGTCCGGCCCGGAAGACAACAAACACTTTCCTAATGGAGGGCGGGCCCGCAAGCAGCATCGGCCGCCCTCCATTCGGAAAGTCTTTGTTGTCTTCCCGGCCGGACAAAACACTGGCCGTCATTGGCTCAGCATACACGCACCACGTCGCTCCTACGAGCCAGGTAGTGCGTGTGTGCTGCACCAATGGAGGGCCAGCACTACGGCTGGCGTGGCCAGCAAGGCTTGATGCCGGAAGGCATTTCAGCCTTGCTGGCCACGCCAGCCGTAGTACCACTCCGCTCGCCAGCGTTCCAGCTTACCTGCCTTCCAGCACGTGCGGTAAGTGGTCTCTTTGTGCTTGTGTCGGGTCTGTTCTACTGTATGTTTGTGTTGTGCATGTTGAGTTGGGGGGGGGGGGCGTCGGATGTGCATGAATGTTTGTTTTTGAGTGTATATGTTGTGTGTGCTGAGTTGGGGGGGTGGGGGTTTTGGGTCTGTATGGGTGCATGCTCGAGTGTGTGTGCCGAGTTGGGGGGTTGGGGGGGTTTGGGTCTGTATGGGTGTATGCTTGAGTGTGTTTGGGGCATAGTGTTTGGTTGGGGGTGGGGGACATTGGCATGTGGCATAGTGTTTGGTTGGGGGTGAGGGGGCCATGGGGCATTGTGTTTGGTTGGGGGTGAGGGGGACATGGGGCATTGTTTGGTTGGGGGTGAGGTGGCCATGGGGTATAGTGTTTGGTTGGGGGTGAGGGGGGCATGGGGCATAGTGTTTGCTTGGGGGTGGGAGCCATGGGGCATAGTGTTTGGTTGGAGGTGAGGGACATGGGGTATAGTGTTTGGTTGGGGGTGAGGGGCCCATGGGGCATAGTGTTTGGTTGGGGATGGGAGCCATGGGGCATAGTGTTTGGTTGGGGGTGAGGGGGCAATGGGGCATAGTGTTTGGTTGGAGGTGAGGGACATGGGGCATAGTGTTTGGTTGGGGGTGGGAGCCATGGGGCATAGTGTTTGGTTGGGGGTGAGGGGTCCATGGGGCATAGTGTTTGGTTGGGGGTGGGAGCCATGAGCATGGGGCATAGTGTTTGGTTGGGGGTGAGGGGGCAATGGGGCATAGTGTTGCACTCCAAGAGTGAACCCAATAATAAAGCTAAAACAGGCACAGTTAGGAGATGTACATCCTTTGCTTTTTTGAGGAAACCTGACTTAACGAAGGCCATACTCCTCTTGGGCAACCCAAACAGCAAAGTATAGCAGTCATAAATAACGGAATGTCCAATCACAGGTCAATAAAATATATATAATTCAATTAAACAGACGATATACAATAACTAAATTGAAATAAATTATAACAATGGAAAATGTGTAGTACAAAATGTAAGTTTGAAATGCAATAAAAATCGTTACCCCTCAAAAACATTCTTTTTCCATGTGTTTAATACAAATTGGGGGTTGAAAAAGCCTCCTGCCCCGCCTACCGCCCCGCCCACATTTACTTTTCGGCCCACTATAGCCCTCATGTAAGGTACTTTCGGCCCTCTGTCAAAATTAGTTGTGCACCCCTGGCCTAGTGTCGAAGCCAGCAAGGAAAAAGGGGAACCCAATGCATTTCCCAAAAGAGGACACCCGTGGGAATGCGCAGAGGTCTGACTTGAGCAAAGCGGCCCAGAACTTATTACCTAGAACCTCAGACAAAGTGAACATTGTGTTTTTTCTCCACCAAATATCACACTTTGTCTGGGATTGTGGCTAATAAAAACTGGGGCAATTTGCGCAAGGCAGACCTCTGTGGATTCCCACGGGTGTCCTTTTTTGGGAAATGCATGGGGTTCCCCGTTTTCCTTGCTGGCTTCGACACCCTAGGCCCAAATCTGTAGGTTGCCCACATGAACAAAATGGGCAGTGGCGAAAGGCTTGGGGTTACCAGTGGGTTACCCTTTTCCTTTTGCGCCCCCGATAGGTGCACCCACACATGAGGTACCGTTTTCATCGGGACACGTGTGGGGACGCAGGAAGGTAGGCCACGTGTTGGTCTGTTTCAGTGGGTGGCCAGAGTGAAATGTCTGAGAATTGTCTGCATTTCCAGCCAATTTCAGAGACATTTTCCTGTGTCCACTCACCGAAACACGTCGCCAACAACAGATGTCATACCTTCTCGCGTTCCCACAGGTGTCCTGACGAAAAAGGTACCTCACGTGTGGGTGCACCTACCGGGGGCGCAAAAGGAAAAGGGTAACCCGCTGGTAACCCCAAGCCTTTCGCCACAGCACAATTTGTTCATGTGGGCAACCTACAGATTTGGGCCTAGGGTGTTGAAGCCAGCAAGGAAAACGGGGAACCCCATGCATTTCCCAAAAGAGGACACCCGTGGGAATGCGCAGAGGTCTGACTTGCACAAAGCGGCCCAGAATGGATTACCCAGAACCCCAGACGAAGTGAACTTTGTGTTTTTTCCCCACCAAATATCACACTTCGTCTGGGGTTCTGGGTAATCAATTCTGGGCCGCTTCGTGCAAATCACACCTTTGCGGATTCGCACGGGTGTCCTCTTTTTGGAAATGCATGGGGTTCCCTGTTTTCCTTGGTGGCTTGGACACCTGAGGCCCTATCTGTATGTTGTGCCGTTCGGCAGAGCGTCTGAAATTCTGGTCTGAAAACGGACTTGGGGTTACTTGTGTTTTAGGCTTTCCCCTTGGCGGCCAGGTAGGTGCACCCACACATGTGAGGTACCGTTTTCATCGGGACACCTGTGGGAATGCGGGACGGTAGGCCATGTGGTGTTGGGGGTGTGTTTCAATGGGTGAGCCGAGCGAAATGTGCGGAAAATGCATTTTTTTCCCCCAACATTTCGGACTTTGCTGGGGTGTCTTGGGCAAATCGCCCCAGAATTTAGTACCTAATCGTACCTCTGCGGATTCCCAGGGGTGTCCTCTTTACGGAAATGCATGGGGTTCCCTGTTTTCCTTGGTGGCTTGGACACCCGAGGCCCATGTCTGTATGGTGTGCCGGTCGGCAGGACGTCTGAAATTCCAAGTCTGAAAACAGACTTGGGGTTACTTGTGTTTTAGGCTTTCCCCTTGGCGACCAGGTAGGTGCACCCACACATGTGAGGTACCATTTTCATCAGGACACCTGTGGGAGCGCGGGACGGTAGGCCATGTGTTATGTTTGTGTGGTTTTCATAACGTTTTGACCCATTTGCTGGTGCCCTTTGTCACACAACCCTTTAATTTCCCAAATGTGACCTACATTTAGTCGCTGCTTTAGGCACCATACACTTTTATAACCTGCACAAGTCACCTAACCTTGAAAAGGTCTGCCTGTGCTCTTTCAAAAAATGTATGCTTGCCGTTCCTCACCACATTGGTTTTCCCGATTTACACATGCTAAGTGCGTCTGTTCAGGCCTTGAGCGTAAAATTCCTGTGTATAATGGCTCAGTGTCTGGTTTGTGGTATTGCTTGTTTTGTAAAACACTACAAAAAATGTGTGCTCTCCTAACTGCCAGAGTCGGGGGGGAATGTAGCAGAGCATTGCTTTTCTCAAAATTCATAGAAGCCATTGCCGTACCAAGCCACCATGTCCAACACACCCCTTTTTTTTCCGGTAATTTTCCCGCTTTTCCCCCAATCTATGGCAGTTTCCCCTACGTAGTTGTTGCCTGACCTACGCAAATCACCCGTTCCTAAACTTGGAATTTTGTCTACTTTTCAGAAATATATGCCTTTCCGTCCTCCAAATCGGCTTTCCTACCCCTTTCTTCCATTCCATCCATGCATGTCCAATCGGCAAAAATGGCCAAAATCGCCTACCTCTCACAAAACGGTTGATAACCTCATCAAAAGAAATCTCCATTTCCACTGAACCTGTTCTTGAAAGCAAGGAAATTGGGAATTTCAGCACAGCAAACCATTCGTTCCTAGCTCTTACAAGGATAAAAACCACAGGCTACTTTGTACATAGGTTTTTTGGCATTTTTTTTGCAAAAACCCAAATGTTCCCCTTTTTGGTTATTTTCTCAAACCTCCCTACAGCAACCTAGGATTCCTGGGTGGCATTAAAACAGCCTACATGTGGAATAAAGGAGCCTAATTTGGCCGAGATATCTCATGTAACAAAACAGTTACAAGCCAATGAATAGCCACATACCGAAAATCACCAAAAAAGGCCCTGGCACAGGGGAGAAATACCCATGGCACTTAAAGGGTTAATGAGAGAAGTAGAATTGTGATATATTGCTCTGAGCATTGGTGGGATGCATTATAGTTTTTGTGGTTAGCGACTGGGCCACGTTAAGGGATTTCTTAATTTTTTCCTTATGGGAATTGATTTTAGACAGAAAGCCATCATGGATCTCTTGGCACCATTCTGAATCCTTTGTTATGTTAGATGGTGGAGGCTGGTCTTGAAATTCTGCCTGCTCCCATCAAAGGCAAGTTAATACCACTGCAGTAGTTCCTGGAATTGCCTTTACCATGCCTACACAAAAGCCCAAACTGTTGTCATTGCTAATGCTCGTTTATACATGCAGTGGGACAATTATGTTTAATCTATTGTACTTTAAATATAAAGGTATTCTGTGTGTGAGTTTATAAGTTTATCTTTTTCAGTATACCAGTGTGGTGTTTTATTTAGGGGCAACTTTTTGGAATAACTTGGCTCCACTGCCAGCCTACCTCCTCACTTGTGTTAAACCTGCCTGCTTTGGCATAGCTACCACTTTAGAGTGTCGTCTTGCCCTTTAGTTGGAAACCCTGTTTTGCCTTAGGTTAGATATCCGTCACCAGAGGGCTGTATACAAATCGTTTTAAAACTGCCATTATTTCTCTTTGGACAAACTTTCACTCCATGCAGCATTGCATCGTTGATCCGTGCATAGAAGCTATTGGTTACACGTAAGCACCCTCTTAGTTTGATCAGGCAATTGTTTTGTGTCTGCAGACTGGAACACGCTGATTGTTGGGAAGCTGTCACTGTGGATCCAACCAGACTCTAAGCAAGAAGCTGTTCGCAGAAACTCTGAGATGGTAAGTGTTGTCCCTTCACATTTCTACCTTTCTGGCCCAGCGTTTATCCTAACTGTGGGCACTTGCGGATACATATTCGGCATTTGCCAGGCACTGCTGTTAGATGCCCAGGTACTCACATTCTGTTGTGTTCAGCCACAAATACTCCTTGTTAACAAAATCACAAAAGAGTTTTATTTGTTAAAAAGAAAACAAACTGATGGTGGCTTTGTTATTTTTTTTTTTTGGTACATATGAAGCTGCATATAATCCACTGGGCCAGACCTTTACACAAATGACCAGAAAAACATGTTCGCCCCTCTATAATTTTGTCAGTGTTCGGGATGATCAGGCTTAATCTTAAACATTTGGGCTGTTCAGATTCTTTATCCCATTTGCTATCCAAGGAAGTCCTTGGACAGTAGTTTTGGCGATTAGGTCGCACTCGCATTAGAGTACAGTTAGGGAGAAATGGCATGAGGTGCAAAGTTTGTAAGTATTGTTGGGTTATTTACCCAACCATTGACTACCCATCGCTGTGCTAATCCCTTTGTACCCCTCCCTGCCCAGCCCAAAACATATCCTCATGGGATCTCTTTGAGCTACCTTTATGAATCCTTACCATCAAACATTGGACACAATGTACCTGCCAGTCTTTTCAAAGCGGTCTTCTCAGAGTTAATGACCAAATTGGAGCTGCATACGCGCTACTGGTGTAATACAAATGTTTTCACCAGTTCTGCCTTCAGCTACTCTGAAAGCATGCATGTCCTTCACTGAAGTTCTGTTGAAAACCAGCATTGGCAAAGCCAACAATTTTGGCTTGTGCATATGTATTTGGTATTTGCCAGGCACTATTATATGCCCTGGTACTCACACCATTTTGCAACTGCTACCTCGATTGCCAGTTAATACCACTATGGCAGTGGTTGGCAAACTCCTTTCCTGTGCTTGCATAAAAGCCCAAACTGCTGGCATTGCCAATGCTTATTACTGGCTGTTCCCGAAGATTGAAGTACATTTGGAATATTAAGAAACAACTATAAGTGCTGGTACCAGAGTCTGTTACACTTTGGAGTGAAGACACTTATTCTTAGAGCCCCGAAGGTCTGCAGCTGGCTGTCGGCTCCAGTATACCTCAGTGCTGATGTTCTTGCCTATTTGTGGTACGGATCAGCTCAGTCTGTTTTAAGAAGTCTTCCCTAAGGCACATGGGCCGAAGCTTGCTACAAGACCAGTACAACACAGTAAAGTTAAGTGAGCATCATCCTTATTCTCTTCATAATGGAAGAAGTCTGGTTACCACAGTCACTGGGCAGATCTTTGATGTCCTGATTGTCTGGAGAGGTTGCTGGTGCTGTACTATATATTAAAAAATAATTCATTTTCTTTTTATTCCTTAAGCAACACATGTACTAATTTATGTTATTTTAATGTTTGAAAAAATCAGTTAATTGAATTTTGAAACACAAATCAAACATAAAATAAGGACGGTAATATACTAAAGCTTCTAGCTTAACCGATGAATCATAATTCAGTATCAATTAACATACAAAGCAAGAGTTTTATACCAAATTAAAGTACATTCAGGCGGTGGGGGAATAACTGGCAGTTAAGAAACCATAATAAGCTAATTTCTGCTCTAAATCTGAAGTGTTACACAATTCTAACACATAAAATGTATTGAGAGCTGGTCTTCAGCGACCTAGAACATACCTGCCACCCTCTTAGGCTGAAACATACCCACCAGCGCGGCAGACTGTGATTGCAATAATAATCCCTTTCCCATGCCAACATGTAGGTATCCCCAATGATCGGAGCCTAAACTGCATTCCCATCGCTGAAAAAATTATGTTTGAGGTAGGATATGGGTAGAGTGTTGAACCGGAGGGGGCATTCTCGTCAAGTCCTTAATCAAATTTAACAGCTCTGTCCAAAAGATCTTTGTGGTGGAACTTGTCCACCACACATGGGGTAAGGTTCCCATACCGCCACACCCACTATAGCACAGTGGGAAGGAGCCAGGAAACATCTTAAATATGGTCAACACGTTTCTATGCTATCCCCGAAATACTTTAAAGTTATACTCCATAGCAAGTGTCGAGAGAGCAGGAAAAACCACTTAGTGTATCTTCCCATAAGAAATCATGGACAGGCTCTTTGAACGATGTGTCCCGAAACATCTTGAAACACTGTCTCCGACAATTCACTTGTCAATAAAAGCCTATATAATTTAGATATAATATCGTCCCTTTTTACTGTAGTGTCTAAAATCTTTTCAAAGAGTGTAAGGTCCTTTTGTTAAATTTGTTGTCCACCTGGAGCCCTGCAGATTACCCTGGAATCAAAGATGGTTATTTCTCCCACACCCAACATTCTCTGGACTTCCTAAAAATCCTTGAATTTCCCATCAGAAAACAGATGGCACGACCATTCAAGTCCTGCGTTTGACCATGCCTTAGGTGATCGTAACCCCATTTTCCCCCGACATCCAAGGGTGGAAACCACAGAAAAGTCTTGTCCAAGGTGGCCAGGGGAACGCTTTCTGATCCTGACCTTGGGGTTAGTGTTCGGTAGGAGGATCAACTGGGAGGTGAAAAGGCTCAGGGGAATGAGAGGATTCCGTGGGATGAGACACTGTATTTGTCTTCCTGTAGAGAGAATGACTGTAATGACCAAGTACATTGTAAAAATAATCTTGCGGTATCACAAAATACAAACCGGGGTAAAAACATTCAAATTCTAGACCGCAGAGGAAATAAAAGCACTGTTACACCAAAGGTACAGTGAAAGGGAATACTCCTACGTCCCGTCCCCTTTCCTCCATACTTGTGGGACATCTCTCCGTCCTGTGGGACTGGACCGGATCACTTTGTAAAAAGCATCCACATTTTTTTCAAAATTGTGTCCCTCTTCTTTCCTACGTGGGGCCCAGCATGTGGCCGTAACCCCGCCCACCTTGGCTCCGCTCCACGCATCGCCCATCAGTCCTTTTCTCTGCACGATCAGGTCCGGACGCACTTGCATCCTCGGTAGATTTTCTTCCCTGTTTTCCTCTCTGGCTCTCGCTAGCGTTTGTTTACTAGTCTGTCTGTCTTTTAAACTAGATTTTCCAGACTGTTCACCATGTCACCGTCGCTTCGCGAGGGCGGATCCCCATACTCTTTGTTTAGAGTGTTTGGGTCCGGAACACCGTTGGGACTGTTTTTACTGTGACTCCCTTTCGGTCCGGGCACTTCAACGTCGGTTGGAGCGGTGGGAGGAGGTGTTCCGACAAACTCCTCCCTCTCATTTTCAGGCATTCATCGACGAGAAGAAGAAACGCCCGGTAAGTTCTTTACTTTTCTGAGCACCCCAACCGGGGGATACCTTCCCAGGTTCCTCTCGGGCTGGGAGGGGCGTTGATCGCTCTGTGACTGGGGTTCGCCCTGAGGTGCCTGTCGGGCCTAATAATTCTACCAGAGTTTCTCCGAGGGTCTCCGTAATGGGCCTGTGTACACCGGAGTACGCTCTGAGGCCCCTCCTTTGGGGGCTGTTTGTAGGCCCAGTTCTACTGAGTCGTGGGGTACCGGAGCTTGCTCTGAGGCCTCTTTCGGCTTCCCTCAAAAACAAAACCGGGGTGCGCCCCGAGGCCTTGTCTGGGCTTGTGGTTACCGAACGGATGTTCGAGGCCCGTGCCGATAAGGCTTTTACCGGGCCTAGGTCTGAGGTCCGTCATACAGAGGCTAAGGCTACCAACAGTTCTGAGGGGCCGGGCAAGGCCCTGTCGGTGAAAGCGGTTGCTCACCGTTCCCGCTCTTGTGGTGACACCGGATCTGTTGAGGGGGCAAAGAAGAAAGGTTCTTCTTTTACCGGCAGTGCCGATGCCCTTCTTTCGAAGGCTCAGTTGGCGGTTGGTATGTCGCAGAAACCTTCCAGGCCTCATAGTACCGGCTCTGCCGAGGTTCCTTACGTTAAGGATAAAATTAAGACCCCTAACCCATCGACGGGGACCCCTGCCTCACTTCCTCACGTGCCGCAGTTCTCCTCAGATGAGGACAAAATGGCGGCTGTTCCCGCCACGGCGGCCATTTTAGGTACTACCCCTACAACTACACCATCGGCCCCTGGTGTAGGGTTCGGTCCTTTGGGTGAACCTAAGGTCCCTTGTGTGCATCCTTACCGGCCGGTTTATGATTGGAACGCCCGGATGCCTCTTCCGCACAATGTTCCGTTGCCCGCGGGGGCGGCTCCCTTGATTTATGTGGATACGTTGGTGGAGGGGCCGGTGTGGCACCCTTCTCCGTTATGTCCCTGGATTTGTCCACCTCATGAGGTCTCCTCAGGTTCCGAAAAAATCTCCTGAGGACGCCTTTTTCGGTAAATTTCAAGCGCTTATGCGCACCGACCCCATGAGGGAATATTTCAAAGGGCTTTTCAAGGAGATATGTCCACCTGCGCCTCCGGCTCCACCTGTTCCTCCGGTGGTTCAGCCGGCGCCTCCCTTGCCCGTGGTGCCTGCCCCTGCTCTTCCGCCTTTGCCACCATTGTCCCCAGTGGACAAGGCAGTGCCTGACATGGCTCAGCAGGATCCTGACCTGTCAGATGACCCTCAAGGCGATCAGGACAACGAGGACCTTCCCCGCTCTATCAGAGCTTTCCATGACCGGGTGCTGGACATGAGGAGTTTCTTAGATGTTCCGGTGCCCGAGGCACCCCCTCCGAAGGAGGGCGTGCTTTCTGGGGCGTTCACCTCATCTCCCTTGGAGCGTACCGGCCTGTTCTTGCAGAAGGACGTTCTGGCCGAGGTCCGAAGAGTTTGGGGAAAGCCACACTCAGGACTTTTTGTCAATAAAAAGATTGACGCGAGGTACAGGCTGCATTTTTCGGAAGAAGTGGCCTTGTCGTCTTGTCTGCCTCCCTCCTCCACAGTGGTGGCTGCGGCTACGTTGCAATCCAGACCTGCAGCATCCTCTTCCGCGACGGCTACTCAGGTCTTGGGAAAGGAGGACAAGCTCCTGGAATCCCTAGGGAGGAAAATCTTTGCCAATTCGGCCTTGCAGCTCAGGCAGGCCAATGCAGAATTGATTTTGGCAGGAGCTAACATGCGGATGTGGAAAAGTCTGTCGGAGTTTGAGGGAAAAAGTTGGAAGATTTCAGAGGTGGCCTTTCCGATGCGAGGGTCTTGGCCCAGGATCTCCTGGAGGGTTCAGCTCATCACGTAGACACCTCGGCTCAGGGTCTGATGCTTGTGGTTGATACCCCGCGGTAAGCGTGGCTGCATGCCACTAAGTTTTCGAAGGAAGTGCAAGACAAGGTACTGGACCTTCCATTCGATGGTAAGGAGCTTGTTCACTCTTCTACTGATGTAGAGCTCACCAAAACCAAGGATAGCACTCAGACGGCTAAATCATTGTCTGTTCTGGTTAAAGTTCCTTTAAAATCCCAGAGATAGTTGTCGCAAAGTCGACCTTCCTCTAGTTTTAGGGGCTTCCTCGACTGCAAATCTCGCAGAGTGGATACTCTTGCGGGGAATAACCGCCATAGTCGACAGCGTACGCGGTTTTTCTCCCGCTCCTTAGCCTCCTCGTCAGGTTCAGGTGGCACCACCACCGATAAGCCTGCCAAATGAGGGTTTTCCGCGCCCGCATGAGACCCCGGTGGGAGGACCTATTGCGTCTCATTGGGAGGCGTGGCAGACCATCACAGAAGACAGATGGGTCTTGTCAGTCGCTCGAGCGCACTTCTGCTTACCTTTACCCCCTACCCCACCCCTCAACCCTCCCTTTCAGCTGTTGGGCTCACCCACCCTCAAGGCCGAGGTTCAGAAACTTCTGCACCTCAGAGCTGTGGAACCCGTTCCCCTTGGGGAGCGAGGGGAGGGCTTTTACTCTCGGCTGTTTACGGTGCCCAAACCCAACCAGGCTGGCCTGCGCACCATCCTACACCTTTCCCAGTTCAATCTTTTCCTACCCCAAGAGAATTTCAAGATGATCACGCCCGGCCAGATTTGCTCCTCTTTGCAGATGGGCGATTGGCTCAGCGTGGTGGATCTTCAGGATGCGTACATGCATATCCTGATTTGGAATCCACACAGGAGATACCTCTGCTTCTCTTTGGGAGAGGAGCACTTCCAGTTTCGGGTGCTTCCTTTTGGCCTCAGCTCGGCGCCGCGTGTCTTCACGAAGATGATGTCGGTGATTGCGGCCTATCTACGTCTCCAGGGTATCCATGTGTATCCTTATTTGGACGACTGGCTCTTACCGTTAGCAGCCCTTGTCCGTTAGCAGCAGCGGGCAACCTCCAGTCTCTCCTTCAGCTCCTGTTCCATCTTGGGCTGTCGGTGAACTGGCAGAAATCCTTCATGACGGTCTCACAGGACCTGACTTTCCTGGGTTTTCGTTGGAACACAATGGACTGCCGAGTGTATCTGACCAGGGATAGAATGGCGGATCTGTTGGCCACGTGTCAGATGTTTGCGCAGTCGAAGAGCATGTCGGCCTGTTGGTTCCAGAGACTTCTGGGCCTCATGGCCTTGTGTGTACTGGCTCTTCCTCTTGCTCGTCTCAAAATGAGACGGACCCAGATGGCTCTTCGGAGTTCCTGGCGTCAGGCTGTGGACCCGGATTCCAAGCGGATAATGATTCCGGATACCATGAGTGGACCGGGACTGGTGGTCATCTCTCAGCAACCTGTCAGTGGGCGTGGGGTTTCAGGACCCAGCCCCTATGGTGACGATCACGACAGACTTCTCCCTTTTGGGGTGGGGTGCGACGTTGGATCTTCTTCAGGTCTCGGACCTCTGGTCGCCTCAGGACAAGCTCCTGCACATAAATCATTTGGAGCTTCTGTCGATGTTTCTGGCGCTCAAGGCGTTCAGACCGATCATTGTCAACAATGAGCATAAGAACGGACAATGTGGTATGAATGTATTACATAAACAAGCAAGGGGGAACGAAGTCTCCCCCTCTTGTGGACCTGTCCATCCAGATTTGGGAGTGGGCCGTGCTTCATGGGGTCTGGCTGCTTGCAGTGCACACCCCGGGCCAGCTGAATGTCACAGCGGATGCCCTCAGCCGGCGGACAGTGGTCAACTACAAGTGGGAGTTGAAGGCGGAGAACCTCTCATGTCTCTTCGCCACGGCGGTAAACAAGAAGCTTCCTCAGTACGCCTCCAGAGGGGGGCTGGGAGCCTCCTCTCTGGGGGAAGCTCTCGAGATTCCATGGCACAACATGAGAGCTTACGCCTTCCCGCCTCTGCCCCTAGTTCATCGAGCAATTTGGAAGTTGAACTCTGTGAACTGTTCTCTTCTACTAATAGCCCCGTGGTGGCCAGCCAGGTTTTGGTTCTCAGAACTTCAACACCTGCCGGTGTGTCCGCCGATCAGGTTACCAGTAACTCCTGATCTTCTTCACCAAGGGGAACAACAGATGTGGCACCCCTCCCCACAATCACTCAACTTGGCGGCATGGTGCCTGAGTTCAAGTCTTTGGAGCATTTGAGTTTGTCTGCAGATATCATGCGCATTATCCAGGCAGCCAGGAAACCCTCAACCAGATCTCAATACAAGAGTAAATGGCTCAGGTTCTGTCATTGGTGTTTGGAGAAAGAATTGGATCCGAGGGTGGCAACGATTGACACGGTGCTGTCCTTCGTATCCTCCCTAACGGGGTCAGGGGTTCATGTTCTGTCTTGCAGGACTCATCTCTCAGCAGTTTCCGCTTACCTTTCTACAGACCTGTGTTCTTATTCTCTAACCCGGTGGTGAAGAGACATTTTGCTGGCTTGGAACGCCTCTACCCTGGGTGCGTAGTCCGCACCCGCCTTGGGACCTAAATGTAGTCCTGACAGCACTGTGCCATAAACCCTTTGAGCCAATGGCTACGGTTGATCTCAAGTATGTGTCCTGGAAAGTGTCCTTTCTGGTCGCCGTTACGTCAGCGAGGAGAGTGAGTGAGCTCCAGGCATTGTCGGTGGAGCATCCTTTCTTGGTCTTTCACAAGGACAAGGTAGTCCTTCGGACAAACCCGGCTTTCCTACCAAAGGTAGTGACCAAATTCCTTCTGAATCAGTCAATCTCCCTTCCGGTCTTTTTTCCGAACCCTGCCTTGGAGGCTGAAAGGGTTCTACACTGTCTGGACGTCCGAAGAGCTCTTAAGTTCTACCTGGACAGGACTTCCGAGCTTCAGAGTTCTTCTCAACTTTTTGTGACCTTCAGTAACTCAGGGCAGGCCGGCGTCTAAGGCATCTATTTCTAGATGGATTGCCGCCTGTATCACGGAATCTTTCACCGTCCAAAAGCTGAAACCTCCTAAAGGTATCCATGCACACCTGGTGTGGGGCAAGGCAGCCGCGGTTGCTTTTTAGAATATGTTCCCTGGGAGTCCATCGCTAAAGCAGCTACTTTGGCCTCCCCATCTGCTTTCTGAAAGCATTACTGCCTCGATATGAGCTCTAGAGCTGACGCTCAGTTTGGTCAGGCTGTGCTAAAGAACCTGTTTCAGTAAGGGGTATTTCCATCCACCCATAGTTCCTGTAAGGAGTGCTTTGGAATCTCCCACAAGTATGGAGGAAAGGGGACGGGATGTAGGAGTATTACCAGGTTACTCACTGTAGTGACTACCTTACTCCTAGTCCATAGTCCCCTTTCCTCCATACGCCCCCCGCCGTCCCCTCTAACAAGGTTCCTCTGTTATTGCTAATGGATCTTGGACCCTGTGATAGAAAAGGACTGATGGGCTATGCGCGGGGCGGGGTTACGGCCGCGTGCCGGGCACCGCGCAGGAAAGAGAGGAGGGACACGTTTTTGAATCAGGTTTAGCTACTAATCTTCATGCTATTCCTTTAAAAGATGTTATAAATAACAAATTGAGGTTCAGAAGTGAAAATCAAATAAGAACTTTGTCATTAGTCCCAGAATCCTCCAAGTACTGGGACGAGGAAGATGACTGAAGAGGTGCACTACTATAGGAGTGGTCAGTTCATTAGTGTAGACCCACACCTGAGGGAGACTGAGGGGCTCAAAAGCCCCCTTCAGGAGCAGGCCATTAGTAGTAGTAGGAGAGAAAGAGAAAGTAGTAGCACATTGTGTGGCAGAGAGGGTCTCGGTCTATCAAGTCCTGAATCGCAGAGGTTGCGTAGCAGGAAGTGTCTGAGAGGGAAGCTTGGCCTCTGGCGACCTTCTCTGCAGAGGGTGCACAGCGGGAAGCCAGGACAAGAAGTTTTTGCTTCCTGGAGGCTGTCGCAGGTGGCGAGCGGGCACCTTAGGGCCTCAAGGTTTCTGGTGGCTGGCATGCACCAGAGAACCTTTGGAGCAACGAGGGCTCAATTATCAGACGGTGCGGGTGGCGGCAAACTGGAAGAAGAGGTTTGCCACATCGTGAGAAGCCAAAGGAAGAAAAATCCTGCAAGCGGCGAGATGAAGAGAAGGTCACATCTTACAGAGTGACTTCCCAGCGTGTGTGTGACCCAGGAGTGCTCCTTGCCGCTCGCCTATGCAAGGAAATATTCAGCGAGTGAGGCACATTTGCGTGTGACTAACTTGAAAAGCATTTTTGAATCCTCGGCTATGACAGCAGAGCAAAAGCAGCCCTAGCGAACGAGCAAGTGATTTACAAGGTACTTTTGAATACCGAAATCATAAAAAAGCAGCAAACTCATATTATACAAAAGCCAAAAGACTAATGTTATAAATGTGAGTCTATGTAAACACCAGCACTATAAAGAGGCGACATTGTTAAAAGGGAACACCTACACGCTTTGCCCAAGCCAAGAGAGACAAATCGATAGTTACAAAGCCTCATATCTGGCCAACACCGGCAGGGGTCTATTGGAAGACTCCTAAACAGTGCCAATTGTTGCTCATATGTTACACTATGGTGAAAGTTGGTGTAAACTCACATTATCCAAGTCCATGGAAGAGAATTACATGACCCTTAGCATGTTAGTCATTGATTACTTGTGTGGTGGGGAAACAGTGTCACAAAGGCTGCCCTTCTGTGAGAGAGGGAGAGGAGCATTATTGTGAGAAGATTGTTAAAGAGCACTAACATAAATCTTGTTTTCCCTAAAGAGTTGTTGAGGCTGCAATTTGTTGAAGAATTTGAAGTTCTGGTGAAACATTCATCAAATGATATTTAACCTCAAAACCACTTGTGGTTGTCAATTGCTGTTCAGGCAGGGCAGTGTAACAGAACTGCAAACTGTTTGAGGAGTGAGCCTAGCATGCCCCAGAGGAAGTAGTATAAGTGCTTAAAAGGGGTACTGATGAATACAATGTATGTTGAAGGTGATATTAAAGGCATTAGTGGCATAAATCATCCTGACCAAGACAATTATTGTTGTTGATGAATTATTCAAAGAAGGGCAAGAACCTTCTATTTTACAAGTTGTAACTTTGTTGACAAGTTGATGTTTTTGCAAGTGGAGTTGGAACCTTTTGTTGACAAAGTGGAACTACATCAAACCGAGTTTGAACTTTATATTTACAAGATGATGTTGTAACGGACTGTGATTGAACATACTCTTACGTCCAGTTCCCTTTCCTCCATACTGCATGGAGCGTCCCTTCGTAGGGACGGGAGACGGAACCTTTTTCCCCAGAAAAATCTTTCTTCCCCTTAAAATTTAGAGGCGTCTGGGGGTGCGGCCCTCAGAGCATGCGCTGCTCTGACTGCGCCACACCTCAGTCCCCTTTTCCACATCTACGGGAACGGGCCGAATTCACCAGTGCTCCTGGGTTTGGCTTCGGCCATGTAATTCCACGCGCAGATACCTTATCTGTCTGTCTTTTTTCATTCAGGTCCTCGGGCGTCAGGCTTCTCTCCGGCGCAGGTCGACTTCAACAGGGTTCAGCAGGTGTCCAGCCTGTGCAGGGCTCTTTCCTACAACCGACTCTTCCCCCCCCCCCCCCCCCCCCCACAGCCTTTGCCTCCGCTGTCTTGGCCCCGACCACGGCTACCAAGGTTGTACCCCGTGCAACAAGCTTTCTTCGAGGGCTCTGAAGAACAGACTGGTTAAGTGGAGGGTGTTTCCCTCGAGAGGTCGTCTCCAGAGGACCTGAAGGATTTCGTCAAACATCGATCAAGGCCCAAGGTAGGTCCACTCTTTTTTTCCAGCGCACCCCGCAAGGCAGACTCCTTTCCAAGGACTTGCCCAAGCGGTAGGAACCTCCTATGGTTCTCATACCAGTAAGAGTACCGAGGCTAATCCAGACACCGGCCGACAGGCCGAGGGGGTCAGTAGATGCTCCTGGTGACGGTGCTGAGGGACCGAAAGGTTCTTTTACTGGGTGTTCACCCCAGGGGCTACGCCCTTGGACCGGCAGCATGTCGGAGGGGGCACCTATATGCAGCGCTACCGGCAACTCCATCGAGGGCGAAACGCTTACCAGGCCTCGACCTGAGGTGCAGGGTAGGCCTCATGATCCACACTCGAGTCTTGGACGAGGCTGGGCCCAGTGAGCCAAGCAACACAATGTCGGCACGTGGAAGGCAGCTCGACAAGATGGCAGCCACGCCAGACAATATAGAGGCCCGTCCGGAACCACACCAAGGAAGGGAGCAGGTGGAGGAAAGAGTGTCAAGTTAGGACTGGTGTCAACCGGGTATGTGGCCTATATCCGTCATTTGTGCAGGGCAGGTTCCCGCTGCATCTATAGGCAGCGCATGCAACGGCCCCAGCAACTGCCCGCTACCCCGTCAATATCACCTACCACCCCTCTGGCCTGTGAGGACAGGTTCTTTGAAGAGTTCCTCGGGCCCATGAGATCTCCTCAGATCTTCAATGATGCCATCAGGGACTTGCTCCCTCTGTCCGCGCCCATAGTCATTCCTCCTATAGCTCCAGCGCCGCAGGCCCCAGTGCAGCACCCGCTGCCTGCTTCGGCCCCCCAGATGCGGTTCCGTACCAGCCTCCGGTCTCCACACCTCCGCCTTTGGCGTCCAACACTCCTCCACCGGCGCTGGACCACCCGGACACCGACGAGGAAGAGGACCCAGACACACAATCGTCAGCCAAGGCCGTCCACAAACGACTTGCAAGGCTGGTAGAGTACTTGGCCCTTCCTCAACTCGAGGTCTAACAACCAGAGGAGGGGGTGCTCGCTGAGGTCCTCTCGCTACGCCCCTCGGCTAGAAAGGGGGTCCCGATGCAAAAGGACATTGTCGCCTTGGCCAAAAAGCGGTGTCTCATACCCCACTCGGTCCAGCTGATCGATCGACGCCTGGACGCCAAGTACAGGCAAATGGAGGGGATACACTCCTGCTGTCGGCCCTTCCTCGGCCTCAACTTTCAGGGATTGCTGTGGGATCACTCTACTACAAACTTCAGTTGTCCTCGGTCCCCTCGTCCTCGGCGCTGCTAGGTAAGGAGATCATCTTGGAGGCGCACAGGAAAAAGCTCTATTCCAACGCTTTGCTGCATCTTCGTCAAGCCGACACGGATGCCATGCTAGCAGCCGTTCACCAGAAGCTTTGGCCGGAAATAGCAGACTTCCTTCCAGAACTTCCAGTGCATAGCCAGTCACGTTTCAAGGCTGGCAGAGGCCCAAATGGTGGTGCAAGACATCATGGAGTACACCGTGGCCCACATTGACACCTCTGGCTGGGCCATATGCATAGCCACGGACAGGAGGACGACGGCCTGGCTCAGTGTTTCTAAATTTAACCCAGACGTTCAGGAACGCATATTAGACCTGCCTTTCGAAAGGGCCTTTCATAAGGAGGGTTCTGCGGCTTCCAAGTGCGGAGGTGCAGGCAGCCTGACCATTCGCCGACTCAACATCGGCGCATACAACAAAAAGGAAGGGGGATGGGGATACGGGCTTTTTCCAGTCCCCCTCCTCTGCACAGCCGCAGAAGGAAAGAAGGCATGACGTGCCCCTTTGGGTCCACATGTCTCCGGGGGGTGGGCAGGCTTGCTCTCCACACACATTTCTGGTGTGAGAATTGCGCGAACCCCTGGATACTCTTGGTAGTATCCACGGTGTACCACCTACCTATCCTTCCTTTCCTTTCCTCCCTCCTCCCCTCCCACAGATTTGGACAGCAACTCTTGCAAGTCCCCAGCCTCTCAGCAAGGATTGTGCTTCTGCTCCAGGATGTTCGCCATTCAGAAGAAGAAGCAGGCTGGCCTGAGAGTTGTGCTGGACCTTTCCACCCTCAACCTCTCCCTACCTCTACAAAAATTCATGGTCATGCCAGCATAGCGGAGACATTGTGCAAGGGAGACTGGATCTGAAGGACGTGTATCTATACGTCCTGAGTTGGCAGCCCCATCGTTGTTTTCTACGATTCAGAATCCTGGCCTACTGCTTCCAATACAAGGTACTTCCCTTCGGCCTCAGCTCAGCCCCAGGGTGTTTACCAGGCTCATGAATACAGTGGCGGCCCTCCTCAGGGCCCAGGGCCACCACATCTACCTGTACTTCGACGGCTAGCTTTTCAGGGTGACATCTCCGGAAGCGGTGCACCACACTTCCCACGCTCTTATGAGCACACTGCACGACGTTGGCTTTTCGCTCAACCTCAAGAAGTACCAGCTGCAGCCTACGCAGACTGACTTTCCTGGGACTCATCTTGGACACATGCTCTGAGAAGGTTTTCCCCGCTGGACAAGATCATGGCCATCAAGAGGGCCACTGCTCACTTCCTCAGCTGAGAAGTGACATCTGCCTGGTGGTACCAACACCTACTGGGTCTCATGGCAGCAGTCCTATTGGCCGTCCCCCACACGAGACTCCGGATGAGTCTGCACTTCGCAGCATCATGGAATAATGAGCGGGGCTCTCAGGCAGAGCTGGTCAACGTTCCTCCTTCTCCACACCTGGACCTCGCATGGTGGTCCAGGGACTGCAACCTGCAGATGGGCAAGCCTTTCCGGCAGCCGGCCTGTAGGTCAACATCACTACGGGGACTCCTCTCTAGAGGGTGGGGGGGGGGGCCCTCTGAACAACCACAGCATCCAGGAGTACCATATCAATTGGCTGGAACTAAAGGCCATCTGGCTAGCGCTCAGAGCCTTCCTTACGGTTATTGGGGGCAAGGTCGTCCTCATTCAGACAGACAACTCGACCAGCATTTTCTATGTCAACAAGCAGGGAGGTACGAGATCCAATCCACTGTGCAGACTTGCTGTCAGCAAGTGGCAATGGGCCCTGGAGAACATCTACCTCACAACGGTCCACCTCCCAGCCAACTTGGGGGCGAACAGGCTGAGCAGACTGGGAACGGACAATTACGTGTGGCAATTGAAGGACCAGATGCTGCTGGAGATCTGCAGCAGATGGGGGAAAGGGGGCCCCTCCCCAAGTGGATCTCTTTGCCTCCTGGGATAACGAAGTGCCAATAGTTCAAGTCATGGCATGGGCAGGGCCCCGGCTCCCTGGGCTACACTTTTCAGATTCAATGGAACTGCATGACCGCATACGCCTTTCTGCCCACACCACTGGTCCACAGGATGATTTGCAAGATAAATGAGTCTTGCCTCCTCAGCGTCATACGGATAGCTCCATGGTGGCCAGCAAGGCCATGGTTCTCGGAGCTGCTCATCCTCTCGGAGAGAAAACCCATCCACCTTCTGATGGGCCCAGCAGCTCTTCTGGCGCAACAGGGGGGGCAGGGTCTTCCCCCCCCCACTCCCCCCAGAAATTAGCCCTCACAGCAGGTCACACTAGGGCACCTCCGCCTCTCGCAAGCTAACCTAGAGATCATACAGGGTGCTGGGTGGAAAGAGCAAGGCTACCAGGACCCAGTATAAGAGTAAGTGGACTAGGTTCTGTCACTGGGCAGACTCCAAGGAGATCGACCCCCTTTGCACGTACGCTGGACAACGTGCTCTCCTTCTCTGCCCACCTCGCTCACTGGTGTGCAGGTTGAAACTTGCTGCACGTATTTGGCGGCCATAGGAGCCTACAGAAATTCAGAGGAAAAGATTTTCCTCTTCCAACCCGATGGTCAAGAAGCATTTGACGGGCCTTGCCAGACTCTACCCGCCCATCAATAGACCACACCCGGTGTGAGACCTCAACGTAGGGTTGGGTGTCCTGGCGCACAAATCGTTTGAGCTAATGGTGTCTGCGGACATCAGGCTGGTCACCATTTCTGACGGCCTTGCCAGTAGGCCTCACTTCGGCTTGCAGAGTCAGCGAAATCCAGGTGCTAGTCGCCTCAGAGCCTTGTACTACTTTTCACAAGGATAGGGTAGTCTTGCGGACACACCCAGCGTTCCTACCTAAGGTAGCTCCCGCTTTCCATCTAAGTGCTGCCTACGTTCTTTGCCGACCCTAAGGAGGAGGCTCTGAGGGCTCTGCACAGCCTGGAGGTCAGGAGTGCCCTGAGATTCTACTTGTACAGGACCAAGGGCTTCCACAAGTCGGACACTCTGTTACCTTCGGCCAGGCATCCAAGGCCTCTATAGCATGATGGATGGTTGCGGCCATCACGGAAGCATAGGAGTGGCAGCATAAGCCACTTCCAGCGACTATGCACGCCCATGCGGTCAGAGCCAAGGCCACGACCATTGCATTCCAGCGGCAGGTCTCGTGGCAAGTTATAAGTAGGGCGGCCACCTGGGCCACCCCTTTGGCTTTCTGCAAGCATGACTGTTTGGACGCCGGCTCTAGATCAGACGCAGCTTTTGGACATGCGGTTCCCCGAAACCTATTTGCTTAAGGAGGGTCTCCTCTCCACCCTAGGGCTTCACTCGGTTGTAATCGCCCATGCAAGGGGCGGGACGTAAGGGTAATTATAAGTGACTCACCGTAGTGACTAACATACTCTTAATCCCCTTTCCTCCATACGTCCCACCTCCCCCCAACCCCCAATAAAACTGTTATTGGGCAATGTTGTCGACGCGTCTTATGGTGGTTGAGGTGTGGCGCCGGGTGGGGGGGGGGGGGGCAGAGTCAGGGCAGCGCATGTTCCCAGGGCCGCACCCCTGCACTGCTCTAAATTTAAAGGAGAAGGTTTTATCTGGTGAAAAAGGTTCTGTCTCGCATCCCTAGGAAGGGACGCCCCATGCAGTATGGAGGAAAGGGGACTAAGAGTACGTTAGTCACACCGGTGAGTAACTTATAATTTATTGTGAATCAGGATTTCCTGGTTTTCTTTTCTTAAACTATGAAAAAGAATCACATTTGAACGTGGGGAAGGAGTGTTTGCCCAAAATGCAAAGAGACTGTGGTGATTTTAAAAATTCAATAATTGTTGAGAATTGCTATCAATTTCCTTGTTTATTTGCTGTATCTGTAAGTGTGAGGGACAGGCATCCTTTGTTAGTGTTTGCTTTAGTTTATTTTAGGTAGGATTATCTTTTCCACAGTAGGGATAGTGAGGCGTTCTTCCAAGCTAATTTCCTAATAAAATGTAATTTGTTAATAAGTCTTCACAAAGTTGTCCATCTCACATTCCAGACTCTTCTAAATAGCTGGAATGTCTCAGAAAAGATTCCATTTACTACTATTCTAGCCATGGGATTGTCATAGACAGAAGCTACCCACTGACGGATATTGTTCCCAAGCCCAAATCTCTACAACACCCCCATAAACTGCCACTCCACCCAGTTTCTGAATCTAAAGCTAGTAGACGGTGTTAAGGTAGATTTCTAGAATCTGATCTGATGGACAGATTTTAGGATGCCACGCTAGTTATAATGAACAGTGCAACTCTGAGGTTAGCCAAAGCCCAATCCAGATAAACATGGTAAGCAGTCAAGGTTCCTCTCAGGAGAGTGAAAGTCTGGTCATTGGTCTACAAAGAGTCCACACTTTGAAGCACACAATAATTCAATTCAGACACCAATGTATGTATTCTAGGCCTTACACCCTAAAACAATGAAACAATGAAACAAACATGTGATACTATCACACAATACTCAATAATACACTTACTTTACAACATTTATATTGCGCAGCCTTGGACCCATGGGCGTTAGGGCGCTAATGTGACAGACAACAACATGAAACAAAAAAAAAGAGAGGGATCCTATTAGAGTATGAGAAAAGTCAAGTGTTCAGTTTTTTCTTAAAACTAGTAAGCAGTTCTTGATCCCGCAAATCTGGAGCGTTCCAGGCCACAGGGGCTGACGTGGTGAAGGCTCCTTTTCCTATCTTCTTAGACTTGCTTCTAGGAATGGTCATTAAATTCTGAAAGCTAGACCTGAGGGGCGGTTATTTGATTTATTAGAAATCGAAACTTGTAGATAATTTGGCATTAAGCCTAGTCTAAATTTCAAGGTTATTGTTAATAACCGAAAGAGAATTTGAGAGGCTACAGGGAGCCAATGCAAGGACCTCCTTGCTTGAGATACATGATTGCGGATGAATCCGACCACTATTCTAACAGCCCCATTTTGCACCACTTGGAGTCTGTTAATAACGTCTTAGCTGGACCCGATGAGAAGGCTGCCACAATAGTCGAGCTTCGATCCCATAATGGCTCTAGCTACAGACACAGCGTTTGCTTGGGAAATAAAAGGGCGCAAGTGAGCAAGTAATTTTATAAAGTAGATCGCTGAGGAGACCAGACTTCTCATGTGAGCTTTCATGTCCAGGTGCTGAACAAACACTACATCGAAGGTTTTAACTTTCCTCTGTGGTTTGATCACATTGCTTAGGTGAAATTCCGAGTAGAGTGGTCCCAGCTTCTTGATCATAGATTGCGTGCCAACCAACATTAATTCAATTTTATCCGTGTTAATGGCAAAGTTATTTTCAATCATCCACTCTTCTACTACAGAATATACTGTTGAGTTCCTCCTCGTCAAGAGCGTGGGAGCCTGCCAAAGGGACCAGACACTGGGTGTTGTCGGTGTAGTTGGTAAACACTCCCTCGCGTTCCAAGGTGTCAAAGAACGGGGCGATAAAAATGTTAGATAGAAGGGGACAGGCATAGCGTCTTAAAATGCATTCAATTACCTAAATCGGCAAAGGAGGTAAGTGATGTAGTAAAGATGGAACCAAGTTGGGTACAATCTTTAAAATAATTGGGCCTTGTGCCCAAATGTCACAGGAGCCACAATGCTTCTCCTGAAAATGTATCTGTATCAGGTAAATTACTTGTGTTGGTGATTGATAAAAAGAAGAGATGCAACAAATTTACTAGGTTAGTCAAATGTGTTCTCATCTTTCAGATGCTACTATACAGGTTCAACAACCACAAGGCAGTGGAATTGAATGGCATGGTACAAAGAGACTTGTTTTCAATTTTATCCTATGGGGGACAGCAGGGGAGACAAATGCTTTGCATTTACTTACCCCCCTGACTCCCGATTTTTCCAGATTTGAGTCTACTGGGGGTTGCTGGAGGTTGGATTTCCTGCCATTGGTTCTGTTTAGAGGTGCCCAGGACCTGTGGGTGCAAGGATTCCTACAGTTGGGCCAGGAGCAGAGTGCAGCCGTTGGCAATGAAGAAATGCAAGATTCACAAAGCAGCACTCTTCAGGACATTTCAAAGGATGGGAGAAAGCGATTTCCAGCGACTGCCACCGAACACAGACAATGGCAGGCGTACTTTCAGTTGCGGTTGCCGAAGTTCTTCCAGGATAGGATCGCTTCAGGCTGGGAGGTGACCACCAAAGGTCTGGGTGCAAACGTGGAACGGCGAGTGTTCGGACGAGGTTGCCTACTGGAGAGCTGGACATTCCACTGGGTATTTCAGGGATTCTTCCGAAAGCTCAGGATGACTGGATTCTCGAACACATTGACACTGGTTGGTCACACCAGTCCAGGTGTTTAATGCACCCAACAGAGCCTTTGCAGATCAAGTAATCAAACAGGGATTCATTGGGCTAGACACAAGAAGGTATGCCAGGCATCCTCAGGAGCCTTCTTAGGATCCTCAATCGGCTTTTCGACCACAAGGGATTCTTGGCTCCAAAACTAATCTGAAGAAATGGCTGTAGGAGTGCTCTTATCCAGAATCCACCCTGAAAGCGAGTCCAAGCCCACCAATTGAAAGGATCTGCACCGTTCAAACAGGCAGTAGTTGTCCAATCAGGGACAACTATTGGTTTCACTCATGCCTCACACCTAGGGACTATGGCTCCACAAAAGTGGAATGGGACTAGACCTTCCCACTCAGGGCCACACACCAAGGCAGCACTAGCCCGCGAAAGCAGCAGCTTTCCCGGGCAAGTGCATGACCTTATATGGGATTTCCTGACCAGGCAAGGAAGGAAGAAAGCCAATCTAAAATATGGCCAAAGAACAAGTGAAAATCTTGTGGCGTGGCCATTTTAGGGGACTAGCCACGTTTAAACATGAACGTGCACATAGGAAATAACATTGTGTAAAATAAAATAAAACGTCTTCTCACACCAGCTTATCTTTAGACACACTTAAAAGGAACCAAAAATTACAACTGTAAAAGTTAGGGTGAAACAAAAATATCCCCATTGCACTGCTTCTTAAGATGCTGTGTGAAGTGGTACAAAGTTACAAAAATGTAAATGATAAAAGGGAAACCGTTTCCCAGTACTGATAGTCTGAAGGACTGATGAGTTTCCCTATAATAAATGAACCAAAGGCAAGTGAATCTAAAGGCTTTACTTCCCCCTCAGTCAGAACTGGTTAAATAAAACCACAGCAAGATCCAGCAGAGGCTGCCCCCGGCACCTGGGGTACCGCAGGCCCCTGACTAGCCTCTGTAAGAAGAGGAAGCGTCATCTGACTGCAAAGACTAGTGGGGTGTGTCTGTGCTCCTGCTCTCTATATGGCAGAGAGGCACATAGGACCCCAGCTAAGATTCTCTATAGGGTAGCGCAGGTCGAGTAATCTAGGCCTAGCTTCTCAGGAGGTGATGCGGGCTGGTTCTAAAGTACAGTGTAGTCCCCAAGCACCCACAAAGGAATGTCCACACAGTGTATTAGTGAAAATAGTCTTTATATAATTAAGGTTCAAGGTTATATACACAATCACAATAACTCACTTTGTGCTCAGTTAATCTACAATGGCAAATATATACAGTTCTAAGTGGTACCACAATTATCAGATTTCATTAAAGTGCATCAACTGTACTCTGGTAAAATGTCACACAAATCAATTAAGGTAAGCAACAATAGACATAGGAGGAAAGCAGTTGGTTAGAACAACTGGCAGAATACTGGCCCCTACAGCTAGACAGTTCTGTGTGGAGATCCCCCTAACCCCCCCCCCCCCCCCAACCTGGGCAACCTGTAAAATAAAGATACACTTCAAGCCCAGTCCATATATTGTTCAATGATTCTTATTTCCTTCTAAAGTGTTTCTACCACCCCAAAGTACCTGGAATAGCAGAGTTCCTCGAGGAGGCGTCAATGGATCTTTCTTGAGTGACTCCCTTTAAAGCCGGAGCCACGGATTGTTGATGGGCCTCGAAGATGGTGAACTTGGCGTCGATGATCCTCGAAAGGTTTGGTGGCGTCGAAGCAGCAGCTTTGGTCCTGGCGGTGCTCGTTGACGAGTCGAAGACGTCCTGCAAGGAAGAGGCGTGCGGGGCACCTCAATGCCGATAGTTTAGGAACGCAAAAGAGTTTGAAGAACTGTGGCCCTGCAAGGGCGTTGAGTCGTCTGGCGTCTCTACAGTCTTTGGGTGGCGGGAAACCCACCGGAGGATGCTCCTCGGCGCGACGAAGGCCTGGCCTTCTCCGGCGGGATAAGGCGGTCGGCGATGCGGACGAGCGCGTCTGGGAATCGAATGTCTTAATCAATGGAGCGTTGCTGCTCCGGTCGTCAACGGCACAACGTCAAGCAGTCCCCGCTTCTGGGCAACTAATTTTACGGGCCTCCAGCGGTTATAGAAAACCTGCAAACCCTGGTCAACGGTGGACCGCTGTCCGGTGCTTCTCTTCGTTTCTCATCGGTGGTCCCCGTCTCCGGCTGACAGTCTTTCGTAGGCTGACTTCCAGGGCGCTTCAGCGAAGGTTAGCAGTGCACGATCGTCCCTCCATAGCTTGGGAAGAGGGCGCCTAAGCAGGTCCTCTCTGGATCAGTTCTTGAAGACACAGCAGCTTTCAGATCGACGAAGTAGAGCAGCAGCAATACTTCTCTTCCAGCAGGCCATCAAGGTTAAGCTTCAGTTTCAATGTCTGTTTCAACTCCAGCTTCTGAACGATTTCTAGCAGTGAGAGGCCCCCAGATATACTAGTTGATCTCCCATTCATTCTGCTTGGTCACACTCAGGCAACCAATCACTCAGAAGGGCATTCAGTCAGTCAGCAATCAGGCGCACAGTGCATTCACGCTTTCTTCTCCATCCAGACACTCAACACAGAATGTGGATTCGGGCCGGTACCACACCATTCAACACTACACACTGTATTCATACCAGTTTCGGGCAGGGCTTTCTCAGTCATTGTGTCAAACAGCAGATGCCAGACATCCAGAACACAGAATGTGTATTCGTCACACACTCCATTCACCCAAGTCCCACCCATAGGCATACCCACAACATAGTCGTTGGGAAGGCTCCAGCCAGTCTGGTCGGCACTTCCCCACACTACCCTATTTGGAACTTCCACTCAACAGCCAGTCAGGGGGAAGGGACAGAGTCAGGGCCTCCCGGGACTTCGGGAATCCAAGGTAACAGTCGATGGAAGGCAACAGGCCACAGGGACCATCTTGTTTCCATCAGGAATCTGATTCCAATGACGGGGCCTAGGCATCCCAAAATGGAGGACGCTCAGGGCACCTGTGAAGTGCTGCCACAAGCCCGTACCCTGCTGTGCCCAAAAACATACACTAGGGGCACTGGGTTGTACCCCCACCCATGGGTGCCATAAGGATATCCCATGGGTCTGTACACCTAACCAAAAGAGCTGAACTGCCAGGAGTCCCACATGAACTACTGCGTGGAAAACACGACAGAACACATGATAAAAAAACCAGTAAAGGACAAGGATATTTCAAGCATCACACCGACACCACCACGTCGGGACCCGAATACACACGGACATTGATACAGAGATGGTCATGGAAACCGACGAAGATGAGGCCTTCGTCCCAAGCCCCTCATATTCTCTCTAACAGTTAGAGGTGGGATCGTACCAATTGATCTCCAGGTCCTCCCCGCTGTTCCAGCTGGTGCCTGTGGAAACCAAGCTTCCTATGTCGGCAACGAGAGTTCAAGAGGAAGACTATTATGGCGGTTCCCTTTTTGGACGTCATTTGGGAGGAAGGCCTAGCCCTCATGAAGAACCCATGCACGCCTCCAAACAAAACAGGTTGGAGAAGAAATACAGGGTGCCGGACTCTGCGCCCGACTGCTTATGGTCACAACCGTCACTGGACTCTGTGGTGTCGGCTGCCACAAGGAAACTTTCGGCCAGCCTGGCTTCTGCATTATCAGATTCCACAGACGACGAGGGGAAGAAGATGGATGCCATGGGAGTCAGATACACAGGGGCATCCACGATCAAGGCGGCTAATGTCTTGCTATCTTGGCCCAATACGGCCGGGAGCTTTGGTACAAGCATGCCTTATCCTGGAATTCCTCCTGGACGACAAGAAAATTGAGGCTCTTGCCCTCTTTCAAGTAGGGGAGGTGGTGTCGGAACATGCCATTACAGTGGCAGTGGACATCGTCGACATGGTCTTCCGGCAGATGGGAAATGGAGTCTGCCTTTGGCAGGTATGGTTGAAGGCTGCAAGTTTTCGCAGGACTTTCATGCGAAGGTGCTGGACATGCCCTTCAGCACAAATCAGTTCGAGAAGGCGGTCAATGAATCCCATTAAACCATAAAGACGGAGACGGCACGTTCCCTTGGTGCTCTACAGCAGCATTGTTCGTCTTTTTGCTCCTCCAGAGGAAAATCAAGCAGATCATCCAAGGGATACTCCACATCATACAGGCAACCTCCATGATCCTCCACGCAGGAAGCCTGCAGGGGTTGCTTCCAGACCTAAGTTAGCAGAGGTAAGCAGCGATGTCGCCCGCAGGGTGCCAGCGCCAAAGCAAGCCTGAACCAGCCAAGACGTCGGGCTCCCACTCGTGCACCCAGGTGGGAGGCCGGCTGACTAAGTTTATCAGCCAGTGGAAGATGATCACCGACAGATGAGTGCTGGATGCTTTCGCCCAGAACACACCTTGGAGTTCCAACGCAGGTGCCCTCGTATTCCACTTGTTGCCCATCAGGAGTAGCCCATCCCTCAGCTCCTGGAAGTACGAGCCATGTTACGGAAAGGGGCAATAGATTCCCCAACGACTACAGAGCTCTAAAGTCTATTCCAGATACTTTCTGGTTAGAAAGAAGACCGGGGGTTGGATGCCCGTCCTCGACCAGTGCCGTCTAAACTAGTACTTAAGCCCAAAAATTCAGGATGGTCATGTTGCAACACATGCTCGGCCAATTGGAGGAAGGGGATTTCTTGACGTTGAATCTAGAGGATGCGTACATCCACAGGAAACATTGGAAGTTCCTACGGTTTGCGGTACAAGTCCAACACTACCAGTTCAAGACCTTACCTTTCGGCCTAACGTTGGCCCCAAGGGTGTTCACAAAATGACTGGCCCCGGTGGCGGCCCACCTGTATACCCGTACCTGGACCGTGGGCTGATACGAGCCCACTCCCCGGAACTAGCCGACGAGCACACAAAGGAGACCGTCCAGTTACTGACAGAACTGGCGTGCTCTGTGAACTATCCAAAGTCCTGCTTAATGCCATCGCAGAACGCACTGCTACTCAGTGCCAGACTCAACACAGTGGCTTGCCTGGCATCCCCCTCGGAGGAGAGGCTAGCAGCCATTCAAGGGAGAGGCTGCAACTGTCATTGGCCAAGACAGCCACAGTTCGGGCCATCAAGTCTTTGCTGGGCATGATGTCCAGGAGATGGTCACCACTGACACCTCTCTCGGAGGTTGGGGAGCCCACACTGAACATCTACACGCCAGAGGTCTGTGGCTTCCGGAGAAGGATCCGCACATCGACATCCCAGATTTACTAGTCTTTTACTACAGTCTGAGAGGCGAGGCAGTGAGTATCTTCATGGACAACACCACCATGTTCTACATCAGGAAACAAGGGAGCACTCTATCCCCAGTGCTCTACAAGGAAGCTCGGTACTGGGGATTGGGCCATCGGACAGGGGATGTTCCTCGTCCCGTTCCACCTGGCAGGCATCGAGAACACATCGCCGACTCCCTCAGCAGGGAGCTGCGCTCCTGCCACGAGTGGGAACTTCATTGGGATCAGATGGGCCGTCTGTTCGTCAAATGTGACAGACCCCTGATCTATACTTTTTTTCCACGGCTATGAACTCAAAATTCCAAAGGTTTGCCAGCAGGTTCACCAACCGAGGAGCATGGGGAACGAGTTCTCCTTCCTGTGGGAAGGTTTGTGTCATTACATCTTTCCCCGGTTCCTCTCCTGCTACGTGTGATCAACACACTGTGTCTACAAGATGATGCTCATCGCTCTGGCGTGGGTGAGGCCATTTTGGTATCCGGACCTACTCAGCCTGTCAGTGTGTCCCTCAGTGAAGTTGCCGGTACTTCCGGATCTCTGAACCTAAGAGCATGGCTCCTGCAGCCCTAATTTGGAGATTATGAGTTGGCAGTGGACTGCAGGGAGGTTCTCGCCAAAGCCAGGGTGTCATAGACTCTAAAGTGCTGCAGCCAGGGATCCAGATGAGGCAAGTACTAGGCATTTTTACGCATGAAAATCTTGTAAATACGCCAGCTTTATTATTTTCCTGGGTACATTTAAACACAGGTTTAGAGCAGAGGGCTGTGCAAAGGTCGGGTTACTTGACAGAAACAAGGCTTCTTGTGATTTTTATCTACGTGGATGTAATTGCAAGCCACGTCTGAAACAATGTATTTCTCTGAAGCCTTTCAAAAAAATTAACTGCACACTGATAAAAGGAATAGCTTCTTTCCATTCATCTTTAGAAGCACTGTGCATGTTTTCCTAGAAATTTAGGATTATATAATTAAATTGAAAACTAAATTGCAATTAAGATAATTCTTTTATTTTTTTTAATAAGTCATGTTTTTTTTCCAGTGAAAGCAAACCAGTATTGCACAATTGTATTTTTCAGAGTTCCGGTTTTCCACTTTTAATTTAATTTAGTCTAATTACAAAAAGTGTGTAAAATGATGACTATGAAGATTCTAGTTTACATCCATTCAACCTTGCAGTCAATGGGGTACATTACTATAAATGGTCAGTGGCAGCAGAGTCTTTGCTCAAGGGTGAGTAATTGTCATTACACTGATCACAGGTGTTATAAGCTCTCAAATCTTCAATGCTACAAATAAAATATCCAATACCTGACTCTCAAAGTGCAAGCACTGTTCAGAAACAAACAAATGGAAGTTACATTGGTAATTGGAATAGAAACTCAGCAAAACCTGTCCCTGTGATAATCCAGATAGGTATTTAACTTTATGTAACGCTTCATAAATGGTTTGTCATACATCTAGGTACTGTGATCATTATACCTCAGTCGATACTGTTAACCAACCACTGGAGGATGTTAGCCGGTTGAGCACTCGTTGCTGCAATCTCTGCGTGATCTGTGGGTTCGAATCCTGGCAAGTCCAACTCAGCCTTTCATCCTTTCGAGGTCGATAAAGGAGTACCGACTTTGGTTTGGTGGTAATTGTGATAAATATGTTCTATGTTCAGCGCTTTGCCAAAAGAGCTATATAAATAACCATTTGACCACTAGATTAGATATAGAATTTAGCATGGAGTCCTTGCCTCTCTGCACTGTTGTATCGTAACATTGGCATACCATTAGATAGTAATAGCTCTAGGAAATGAGGACTTTCATTAAACATCAAAAGACCATACTGCTATCGAATCTCAAAACACAATACAAATTCATGTATGCTTTACTATGTAATTGGCTAGGTTTCTGTGATTTCAACATTTTAAATATATACAGGCGAGATCAAATGGCCAGAAATCATGAAAGGTGTATTCTGTCACAATGCAGAAAGCTACCGCATAGTAATGATTTCCATACAGTTTTTTCACACGTCGGCTGGATGTCGCATACATTTTACGCTCTTGCGCAGGAGAAAAGTCATTTTTACTCTCTTAAAATGACATTTACACTCAAAGTTTAAAAATGGAGAGTAAAATACTCACACCTCAAAAACTTATATGGACCACTGGCTACAGCCATAAGTGCAAGCATTTTTTCTACATGGTGCCAGTCGTAGAAGATTACCCGTCCAAAGAGTCAGATTCTTCCGTACTTGCTGCCCTTAGCAAAAGCTGGACTGGCTTACACTACCATCAAGGTGCACCTGGCGGCCATCTCACGCTACAATAGATCCCCGGGTAGATCCTCGCTGTGGTCCCACAGACTCTTCAAGAAGGTCCTCATGTGGCTTTTTCAATCTTTCCCTCCGGTGAAGCCACCTGCCCCTTCATGGGATCTAAATGTGGTCCAGACAAGACTCATTAGGGGGGAGGGGCACCTTTAGAACCTATGCATCAAGCCCCACTCAAGCTTCTCTTTTGGATGACAGCAATCTTTGTGGCCATCACCTCAGCCAGACATGTGGTTGAGATGCAGGCCTTATCCTGCATGCAGCCGTATCTGATTTTCCACGAATCAAGGGTGGTACGGCTTACACGCCCCACTTTCATGCCGAAGGTTCCGTCGTAATTCCACCTAAACGAGCCTTTGGTATTGCTGGTTTCTTCCTGAAACCTTTGTTGCTGGCAGAGAGGGCCTTGCATTCGCGGGACGTTGCTTGTGCCTTGAAGCTCTACGTGACGTACACAAAGTTTTCGGAAGACTTCTCAATTGTTTGGAACTTTGGACCTGTGAACCATGGGCAGGCCTTGTCCAAGGCTTCATCTCAAGATGGCTCTCCGGCTGCATCATGCACTGTCATCGGCTGGCGAACTGGCCTCTGGCAGGCCGTCCGAAAGCCAACTCCATCAGAGCGATTGCTGCGACGACTGCGTTCCTTTCTGGTGTGCCCCCGTTCAACATCTGCAGGGCTGCAACGCTGAGGTCCACGCATACCTTGACAAAGTTCTACTGTGTCGACTGGGATTCCAGGGAGGAGTCCAGAGTCCACCAGGCAGTGCTACGGAACCTGGTCGCTTGAGGTGTGGCTGTTCCAGGGGTAAGTGATAATTGTTGAGCCTTGCCACCTCCCATGGCTGTGTAATGTGTACTGCTGTGTATTAGTTATTCATGAGCATGTGAATCCATGCCAGAACCCATGCTGGAGAAGGTTTAAGTTACTTACCTGTAACTATTGTTCTCCAGCAAGGGGTCTACCAGCATGGATTCACATGCGTACCCTCCCTCTGGCCCCTCTGCTGCTCTTAGTCATACTGCCACTTTATGTGCTTACCAAATCTGAAGATTGCTGCCAGAGGAGGGGCTTAGGGATAGGTCTGTCATTGTTTGGGGGCAGTATGTCCCAGAGGACAGTGATTGGCTTAGAGGAGAAATACAGTTTTAAAATGAAAGTGAAACATTTTTCTTTTACCGAGGATTCCCAGCCTGACTGGAAATATTCATGAGCATGTGAATCCTTGCCAGACCCATGCTGGAGAACAATAGTTACTGGTAAGTAACTTAACCTTTCTGCTAAGGAAGTTTATATTTAAAAAAATGTTGATCTTGAAAGCTTGGGTATTCTGGTCCAGACACTGAGATTTTGAGGGCATAGCCACTCGAACCAGCCAGGGTTTTCTCGCAATTGGAAATGTTTTGCATATTGGATTCACTTTTTGCACTGACTACCTACCTCTCATATCGGCCCTAATCAGTCATAGGATCTAGACCCGATTACAATATGACCAGTTCCTTAGCATAGAACTTTCATTTGACTCCCCTTCTCAAATCTCTTCTGTTTTCTCTCTACAGGCCTTGATCCAGGAACTGAACTTCTCTGCCTACCTCGGTCTACCAGCCTTCATGATCTCACTCTCGCATGGCAACAACAGCAACTTGGCCCGAATCCTCATCAACCACATTCATGGGGGGCATCACTCATCCATGGTATGTAGTGTTGGATACTAATGGAGGGTCGAAGGGGGGAGGCAAGGCAGGGAATTTAGTTTAGCATGCTCGCATGCTGAAACGGGTGTAATTATTCATTTTGTGGGTATTGTTGACTACAGGGCTACCAGATGGCACAGTCTAGAAGTTTCTTGGCAGAGATGTTTTTTGCTTACTGTTTTAGCAAAGGACATAGTCGAGTTGAGTTGCATAATTGCAGCAGAATACATTGTTGTAGTAGAATGGGAAATTTTCACTGCCCAGACTCTTGGGATCCCTTGCTGAGGGGGCCAGGGCATGGCCATCACCTTTGGATCCAGACCCTGGGGGTGGACCAATGCAGGAGGATCACCTGGGTCAGGGGTCCTCAGGGTATGGGAGAGGGACACCCTATGGCGAGACGCAGTATCTTGCCCTCTCCCCACCCCCCCTTTCCAATTCCCCCAAAAATCCTATTTTATGGGATATACCATCTTCCAAGACTCCACCCCCCCCACCCCAACTTCCTACACAAAAACACTAAGCTGAGGAACGGGTTGTCTACGGCTGAAAGTATTACCACCCATGCAATACATTGGACATGTCCCTCTAACAAAATCAGGCAGGGTCAGGCACTTGACTTTAATCATGCACACTGAATATCTATTAACTCTCACCACATGTTTAAAAGGTGGAAGAGTGAGACACACTTTGAGTAAGGTGGTGTACAATAAGGAGCAGTCCCTCCTGAGCTATGGCGAAGGAGAGGGACAAACGGATGGGTTCATCAGAAGGGGCAGGAAGCTGTTATTTCCGAAAAGCCCTGAGGATTGAGCACGACAGCCCAGCTGGAAGGGAGAAAGAGTGTTCTGAGTGCTACAAGGTTACCAGCCACCCTGTGGGTGAACGGCAGAGTTGGGGAGGTACGGAAGAGGCAGTGGTAAGAACCTTGACTCCTAGCATCAAAGGCGTGAAAGACGGAAAGCATCTTTCCATGACCAATGAGTTAAAGGAAGCAAAGAAAGCCTGATCTGTTTAATTGAAATGCTTGTGACAGTATCCGAGGGATGAAGGTTCTGAGAGAAAGTGAAGCCATTATTAATAATAATAATCTGGCATTTATATAGCGCTACGAACCCTCAGGTATCTGAGCGCTGCTTATTATTACCCACGGTGTGTGGTGCTCATTTATCGACCTCGGAAGGATGAAAGGCTGAGTTTGGCCTTGCCGGGATTCGAACCTGCGTTAGCAAGCTCTGCACGGGTGTCAAAGCGAGCGCTCTACTCGCTGTGCCACTTGACCGGCTAAGAACTGTGACTACGAAATTCAAAGTAGCAGAATGGTCCGGCAAAGTGAGATTGCCCAACCAAGTCTCTGTGAAACGTTTTCAAGCTGTAGAGGCAGCGGTAAGCAAGAGATGAGTGTTATGTGAAAAGCTCACAAACTGTTGAACTTGTGTGAAAGTGAAAGGAGGGCCCGAGCCCGACTGAGGGAGACCAGTTTGAAAAGCAAGTAAAACGTAACCAGTACATTTTCCAAAAGACATTGGAACTGAAGGAAAATATGTACAGTGGAAGTAAAGAAAGGAAAGAGGGTAGAAGTGGATGTGAGAGACAAAATCCTCCCAATTTTGAAAGTCTTAGACAGCGAAATCAAAATCCAAAAGGTAGTTTGAGCCCAGTTGAGGGCAACCTATAGTGAACTGTGATCAAATACTATACTTTCAAACTTTTTGTTGAACTGTGCAGGACCTTGAATGATGACCTGGACTTGGGTGAGAGGAACCCAAAAGGTTAAACCTGTGAACGTGTGACTTGGACTTGAATGGCCAAGAAGGCTCTGGAGTGCAGAACCAGCCGCCTAACTGTGTTTGCAAGCCAAAGTGTGTTCATCCATCAAGTGTTGCACCTAACCTAGTGCTGTACAACGTGGGGCCGAGAATTAATACTGATTTATATTGCCATTCTGACATTTCATTTCACTTCTGATTTTCCTTTTGTAGATACATAACCCTATATCACATTGGAGTGAGGGCAGGCATTGGGATTTTTGTTAGTTTAGGCCTTTATTGTTTGACTAAGACTGACTAGGACTGTTTATTATTTGATGGTCGCGATTACTCCCATCTTAGTTATAGGGCGGGACAGTTTTTCCAAACCCCTTGAATTTAACAAAGGTTTTGAAACTTGCAACTCTTTTGTTAGTGTCTACTTCTGATACCATGCCTCCCTTACAAAATGCAGTAGGTAGGTGTGTTATGGAACTGCGTGGATTACCACAGTAAACCGAGGTGCTGTGTGTTAGAGGTTCCTTGGTGAAATTGTGTGAATTGCTAGAATAGCAGGGAATGGAACAGGTAGAGGTTCTATAGACCAAATTATTCTTCTGACACAATGTTTCGCCTTGATCTATCAATGACGGCTTTGTTATAAGCCTTGTAAGAGACGGATAGGTTGGGTCCCTTGAGATACAGATGTTCTCTCAAGGTATATTAAGTGCCCGGTTTCCCTGTGCAAGCCTTCTCTTGTCTGGTTTTTTGGGCTCCACTTGTCTTTGCAATTCTAGTATAGCACAGCTTGCTGAACCGTGGGTTTTCCGTACTGGGAACTGTTGGAGAAATGTTACATTTGTGCAGCTTTTCCGCATATTGATATGATATGGCATTTATAACGTGTCTATGCACAATCAAGGCGCAACGAGGTAAAGGAAAGGGAACAGAGGGTGGACGGACAACTATCATACTAGGCCAGGTGTCATTAAGAGCGCGCAAGGGCATGGGAAGGGGGAAATGGGAAAGTGCGGGGGGGGGAGAGGGGGGACATTGCGGTACATGGGATATTGGAAATAAATATGCAATAAATAAAATACGGCCAGCAGGTGGCAAGTGCAAGGGTAAGTGCAGACATTGGGTGTCATATGCTGGTAGTGGGACTGTAGGGATACAGAAACAGTCCCCAAGAGCGGGGGTTGCCAGGAAGGCAGTGCAGGTGTGCGACTGGCAGGGGAGGGGACCTGGGCCCGAGATCAGAGGGTGGCCAGGGGCCAGTTAACGAGTGCAATTTCAGCCAGGAAGTCAGCAGGGGAGAGGAGGAAAAAAGCAGAAGCAAAGAGGTTTTGAGGTGCTTCTGGAACCGGAGATTAGTTTCAGGAAGGCAGGGAGGCTGTTCCAGAGGGAGGCCCCGGCCGAAGAAAGATCTACCACCAACTCGTTGCTTGGAGAAGCGGCTGACCCTGAGGGAGTTGGAAGCGGATGAGCGAAGAGCTCGCGAAGGCAGGTATTTCGGAAGAGAGAGTTGAAGGTATTGAGGCCCCAGAAGGCCTTGTGGACAATGCAGAGGGTTTTTAACTTAATCCTCTCAGCCAATGGAGAGATTTCATTCCTGGAGAGAAGATACCTGGGCTTGAGGCCAAGGACAAGTCTTGCAATCCTGTTCTGGTTGAGTTGCAGAGGGTGGAGAGTAGAAGCAGGCAGATTTAGAAAGAGACTGTTGCAATGGTCCAGCCTAGAGAGAACCAGAGCTCTGGAGACCTTGATCTTCTGGGGGAAGGAGAGGAAGGGAGGAATACCTCTGAGGTGCAGCTGGTAGTGTGACTTCTTAGAGACGTCAGAGATGTGAGGAGAGAAGGAGTGTGTGGAGTTGAAGATGACCCCGATGTTTTTAGCCTCACAAGTGGGATCAGGGAGAGGGCCAAGAGAGGCTGGCCAGAGAGTGATGGGAAAGGAGGGAGGGGGGGTGTGCGAATGAGGAGAATCTCGGTCTTACTAGCATTAAGGTGGAGATCATTGGAGGCACACCACACCTGGATGGCAGACGGTCGGAGATGAGAGAGGGAGAAGAGGTGGCTGAAGGTAACCTGAAAATGAGCGGAGTGTCATCCGCATAGCACTGGAAGTTGGGGCAGAGCGCAGCAATGCAGTGGGAGAGAAGTGATATCAATGGAACCCCCGGAATATCTGTCAGTTTGGTTTTGTGGCTGCTTTTTTGGCGAGTGGTTTTATTTTAACTAACCTGGTCAACACATGGTTAAAGGAGGGGTGTGATTGGTCCATCCCTATGGCTAGCTGCGCATGGAGTTTTTTTTCTCCCATTGTTTTTCCTTTGTTTTTCCTTGGTATAAAAGAGTGTTAGTCTGTTCTTTTTGTCTGGCAACATTTTCTATACTTTTTTGATGTACTTAGGACAGGCTGGTGGCAGTGGACCTTGTTTTACATTTTGTTCTGGTGCACTACCATGCACCGTCTTCTTTTTACCATGATGCCATTTTGGGGACCATATACTCAAAATGACTGCTTCTGTTTTAATTCCGGTTGTTTTGCCAACTTGCTTTTTGGCCAGCTTCCTGCCCTCTTAGGCCAGAAACCCCCAAGCAAGGGCATGCATTTTCACAAAACCAAGTCTTGGTTTTCCGGTTAGTGCTTTGATTGAAACTGTGATTGGGCGCCGTCTGGTCTCAATCCTAATTTCTTCTTGGACGTCTGTTGCTAGGCAAATAGTGGGCTGTCTATAATTGGACCGGTTTGAATGGTGTAGACCCTTCCCATTGTTGGGCTGGGCTAGCTCCCAGCCTGGACTTTGTATGAGGGGGTCTGGAGCCATTCTGGCGGTTGTCCACGGGCCCACAAGATTTTGTAGAGGGAAAATGATGCATAGAATAGCTGAAGGACTGCTGCTAAGGAAACCAGCATTGATGAAGCCATCCACCCTAGATCCCCTGCATAATCTCCAGCGACCACAAAAGCCCTTTTGTGCCTTACTCGCCTAGACCGTTGGCCCTAATCACTCAAGTTTCCTGAAATGCTGTCTTGCTGTTGGTTAGATGGTGGCTGACCATCAAAGGGGCATCAGCCTATCAGCCGACAGATGAACAGATTGAGAAGCCAAAAGGTCCAGCAGATATGTACGCGTCCTTGCTCCCTTAAAGACTGCGCCCAGGCACACCTTTTGTTTTGTTTGTTTTGTTTTTACATTTTGGAAAGCTATCGGCATTGCCATTCTTTGTTCCTAGCATATGCTCAATAGTGAAGTTGAAGCCTTGGACGCTTATGTACCACCTTAGCAAGTTAAGATTCGATCAATCGATGTGTATCGGCTACTTGAAGAGTATAAGGTCTGTCTGACTCTTGAAAGTAGACCCTATTAAGTAGGGTCTAAACCTCCTCATATACCACACTCTGGAGAATCAATTCCACAGTGGCCCACCTCCGCTCCTTACCTTTAATCGGATCGCTAATAGAACATAAAGGGTGTTCCTTACCCTTCTCACACAGCTGGTAAAACTCACCTATTTTAACATCAGCTTGCACCATGAAAGCTTTCTTGTAGTGGAGTCCTAAGAGCAGGAACTTGGCAAAGGGTAACTTTCAGCTCTGGATTAGCAGTGTTTTTCAAAACTACTGGTAAGCCACCCTATGTGGATTACACAGGTACACACTTTGTTTAATTTGACTCACATGGCAGCGTGACTGAGCAGTAAGGCTGAGACTGGGAGAGAGAGGATTGGTGTTTATTGCACTTGTCAAATACAGAAACTGCTAAGCAATGGATTGATATACATGTACAGGTGGACGCGGTGCACAAAATCCAGTTTTAGGCTACTGGCTAGACATGAAAAATCACTCTACCCCCCCCAACCCCCCATCAATTCTCCGCATAGACCCAGCACACCATTTCTTACTCACCAAGAGTCCAGTATCAATAGCTAGCACAGACTTTGCAAAGTTCACCCAACTACAAGCATAGTGTGACAAGGCTAGAACCCTCTCCCTGGGTGCTTGAGGGGGCGGGTGGGATTTGATCAAGAACCAACATTTGGGCCGAGTATTGCTTCACTAGAGCAGGCACCCATTCCTATTTTCCCTTGTGCCTACATGTTTGTGTGCAAAGCTGTCTCCTACCATAACTCTTAAATCAGATATTTGCCGGTGTTTCTCTTCTTGTTTGCAGATC